>NC_052529.2:7500000-10000000 GCF_016746365.2 Drosophila yakuba
CCAAAGTTGCAAGTCAAAAGCGCACTCCACGAGCGCGAGTCAACTTTAAAGTATTGCGTCCCATGTAGCACACTTTCATGCTCACACAGTGGACTCTGGCTAAGGACTCTAAAGCTGGGAAATAACAAGGATATGAGTCTCTACCACTCTCTTTAGTAAAATAAACTCTAATCTTACACATTTGTTTTACAGAAATCCTTATACAGTTCTTCAGGATGTCAGTTTTTCATTTGATTTTGAGGAATATTTCCGGCTAGTTCGCAGACCTTCCGCCTTAAGCACGTTTCACTGTCGGCCATATAAATTACCAAAAGAGTCGCGGGCGACGGAGTAGGACTTTCCTCATCACTTGCTCAATAAGGGGTGTCGCGTAAATTGAATGAATGAATTGCCCGAAACGAGCCAGAGCCCCGCAGCCCATTGGAGTTGCCAATGGCTCGAGTTCGGGCTCTTTTTTTAATGTGCGAGGGTGGGCACCCGGGCGGTGGCTCGACTGTGGTCGTTTATTTACACAAAAGCTTAAGCTAAACCTTAAAAAAATAACTGTTACTGTTATTCCTAAAAAAAAAAGAGAGAGACGAACGAGCGATTCGTATCCTTGTGGGGTTGTGCTCTAAAACTTGAGGGTGAAAGACATTTGTGGGTTGGGGGAGGTTCGAAAGCGAACTTAAGTCAAGTTCTGGCAGTAAATTGCGTCACGTTTCGGCACGCTATAGTATGTGTGTGTTGTGTGTGTGTGTGTGGAAGTGCGTGTGTAGTGGTGCGCCCCGCGTACGTGTGCGTTTTGCACGCATTGATTTATCATGATCAACTGCGCCGGCAACCCCTTGGCCATCACCTCCTCCGTTGGCCATAAAACTTAAACTTTAAACTGCTTTTTCCAATCTCGAGAACCATTTCACTCCCAAATCCACTCTACCCACTCCTTCATCTCGTTTGCCTAAATTTGAAAAGGAAAAAGGGAAATCAATACAACTGCAGTGCCCTGTCCTAGTCCTCGTCCCACAATTTTCCCTTTTCGCCACTTTTCCTCAGGGGCAACAACGCCTGCTCATCAACTAAAGCAATAGCCCGCGGTCGAAATTGACTTACTTTTCGCTCTGGCACTGAAAGAAATATCTATAAATATATATAGAAATATATCTCCAATGGTGTAACTTATTTCTAAACTACTGCTACAACCAACTAATGATTGAAGTTCGAGCTTATATTGCTTGGTTGTTAAACTTACTGATGTTTCCATACTTCCTGAAGCTCCAAGTTTCGTTGTTTTTCTCTGTGTAGCTCTCGCTGTCGTCTCGTTACAGCTGCCTCCGGGCAGAGGCTCAGCCAGCTCCACATGGCGAAGTTCCACATCGAAGTTCCATGCTTCACTTGCTCCATTCTCTGGGCCTACGTCCCAGCTTCTTCGAAGCCCTTTGACTCTGGGCCTTTTGACTCTGGTGGCAGCTACGCGATCTTATTTGGCGCTACGTTTTCCCTGGCACTTCGTGGCCAATTTTTCTGGTTTTCTGCTTCGATATCCATGCGTTCATTTCATTTGCCGCCTCTTTTTGTTGTCCTTACGGCTGTCGCGAATTAAAAGGATTTCCAGTCGTTATGCGCGGCGTTCTGGCCAAAAAGATAGTCGCATGTTTTTTCAACTTGCGGTTTACCCTTTGCGACACCCTCATCACAGCGATCCAATCCAGTTTAGGGTGAGTAAGTGAATGTCTGTGTGTTGTTCCTGTGGGTTATTACTTTTCAATATTGTCCTTGCGGATTACAGTGACATGTGCCAGAGGTCGAAAAAAGGGCAGACTCTGTTTTTTTGTACGCTGATAACTAGATGCGAACCGAAAGAAGTTTCGAAACTTCGCTTCCTTATCGCGTACAGCAAAGTCCAAACTATCGATTTCCGCTTAAAGCCTTTCTATGCGCTTCTCACACTGCTCACTTGATGGCCACTTCAAGAGCCTGCAGGCGTTTGCCGGGCTCATTTGCAAGTGTGAATATGAATAAATTCGAAAGTAAATTGCAGCTTTAAGTCTGACTGGTTTTTTCGGGCCAAGCTCAATCAGGCCAGTACAGCCAGTTGAGAGTTGCACACACAAGGCGGCGAATATTATCCTTTCAAGTTGATTTGATCACGTACGCAAAAGGGAATTCCGGGAACGCACACGGCCGTACAAAATATGAGCATTTGCCGGAGTCGTCTCGCTTTCTCGAGGCTTTCAGGCAAATCAAAAACAGCAACAATGGGAGTTCCTTATGGTGTTACGAGCCCCCAACAACACGGAGAAAAAATAAAAAAAGAGAAAAGCTGGCACGAGCGCGGGTTTTGTCGAGTTTGCCAGCCTAAAGGGACGCACTGCCACTTAAACATTAATAGAGAACTGGGATATACTATTTATATATATATGAAGTGGGTGGCGGCAACGCACGATATGCGTAATAAATGTCGGAAAAAAAACTTACAGCCAAATCCTGAAATATTAAAGCGCCGGCAAAGCGCAATAAGCGAAATTAAAACAATTGAGTGCGCGGAGAAGTCTGCAGTCTGAACTTGAGCCGCGTTTAACTGCCAAAAGAAATATGGCACTTGAGAGGTATCGTAGCCAAATGAGCCTTGGCCTTAGCCCTAAGACTTACCCCTCACCCCTCACCCTTTTTGGGCAATTTATGCCTCGTCGAAGACATTCCCGCTAAGCCCGAAACAAACGCGGCCAATTCATTTGCCCAAAAGCCGCGTTCGACTTCATTTAACCCCCGAGTAAAAGGGCTGGCCGCAACCCTTTTCGCCTTTCCTGGTTGCCCCCCAACGAAAAATGTCTTCATTACAAAACGAAAGTCCTGCCATTGGTCACGCAACTGTAGCTGTCTAAAATTAACAAGGCTTGGGCCATAAAAATTGCGTTTATTGATGCTGCCAAATGGTCGCGAAATGAAAACTCCTTTTGTCTCGCGAACGAATGTGAAAATCCGGCAAAGACTTAACAGCTGAGATTTTTTAATGGCAAACGTAGTCGAAGGAAGGCAGCGTGCTTAAGATGGTATTACTTGAATGCTGGAAATGTATCTGCCAGATACTTTCTTCCTCCAGAGCACCTTGCATTCCACGTAAACCGCTTGGGGTAATGGGTATAGAAATTCTACAACTTTTAATTACGAATGCGCACGTGTTCCATCATCTTGGCTAACCAGACAGCTGGCTTTCATTCCCGCCCGTTCATTCTATACACCAACTATCTATCCGAAACAATCTCCAGATCTTTGCAGCTGCATCTAACAAGGAACTGTCAAAAAATAACACGCCAGGTAGCCGACATCATTTATGTGCGCAGCCAAAGCTATCCATCCATCTATCTATCGCATAATTAGACTCACTTTGGATCATTGAAAATTGCCATTGACAGGTAAATGACAAACGCTTTTGATTGCTCGATTAAATCGCGGCAATTGTTAATTGCAATCAGCGGTGGTAATGCCAAGTGAAAGAGCGAGTGAGAGCCAGCTTTGATATGTGGCCATAATGCGTACCTTTTGTGTTGTTGTTTGCCTGTCTGCTTGTGTGGAAAACATTCTAAACTTTAATCCGGCAAAAGAGGGGCGTAGCGGGGATTCCACCGCTTTTGAGCCAGGTGCCACCTTGGTTTTATTGATTTCTGCGGCTGGCTTTTATGAGTTTCGTTCGGTTTGCGTTTGCGTTTGCTAACCAACCAACCAACCCGCTACCTCAAGGCTTATGCAATTAAGAGCACATGTGTGTGTTTCTCCACGACTAGGGGGGGGTTGGAGTTGAGGGGGTGCTGCAAAGGAGGGGGGTTCAAGTGTCGGTAGGGAGCAGTGGGGTGTTGGCGTGGGCACCTGTGTTTCTTCGGGGGCCATGTAAAATTTTACAACTTTCGTGGCGCGTAGCAAGTTTGACGCCTCATTGACTCGTGCAGAGGATTCGCACTGCCTGGATCCTTGTTTCTTGTTTTGCTCTTTGAAAGAAGGGGTATAAATGGGGTAGACTCGCGGAGTATACATTTAATACACAGGTTCATCTTATTACCAAATAAATATGACGCAACAACATCTGCAAAGATCCTTGAAGAAGCACCTTCAAGTATGCAACACAAGTTTCCTAAAACCCATTTTTTTTACCCCTTTTAATCACATGATTTTGCGAGGTATCTGATAGTCAAAATTGCGGCTTAGAGCCTCCCCACTTGTGGGTATTTTTTCGGTGGTTTTGTTTTGGCATGTCACATGCATTTGGGTCGACTTGAGCGTTACTTTATGTGTCCTACCGCTGCTGTTTGTTCTTGTTTGTTTTTGTGCTTCTGTTTGTGTGTGTTTGGAAAATGACGCCCTATATGTGTGCACATTGTACACGCTTTTCTGTGGTTTTGTCGAGTGTATGTTGCTGTTTGCCTAGCTGCTTTTTGTTGCCGCTCTTATTTTTGGCAATTAAATGCATGCGGCGATGGCGAGGACGACGATGATGGCTCGTGCTTGGTCGGATGTTACGTTGCATGCCGCATACTAAGTGTCATTATTAGCCCGCGTTCCTCCTCCGGCTCCTCTCATCATTTTTTCCCCACCCTTCGCCTTACGCCTTGTAGAAATATCAAATAGAAAAAATATAAAACCTCAAATTCTAAAGGGGCTGTCATTATTGAGAGACATCCACCCACACACAAATGTCGCAATTACGTCGGTCAAAGAGAAGAGTGTGAACGGAAGAAAATTTGCCTACAGGATAATCCAATTTAAAGTGTTTAAATCAAATTTTTAAACATCAGAATGATGTGGCATTGTTGTCTCCCCCTCCCTGTATTGTTGGTCTTTCAGTGTTGGTGGTTGGTTGCTCAGCTCAAGGGCTGTCGAAATTTTTGAATTATGTTTTAATAAATGCGGTGGTTGTTGCCACAGCCTCTCCACTCGTTGTTGTACCTACGCGCCACTAAACCATGAAATGCAATCAAATTTGCGGTCGTCAAATGGCAAATATTGCGTATATCCCCAGTCCAGAATCCAAAGCAACTCCCACCACCCGCAGGACACTTTAAAACGGGCGACAGGATCAGGGGGTGTGTGTAGCTGTCAGTGGGCATCAGTTCGCCAGCTCGAGCTGACAGCTCTCGACGACTCGTCCTCGGAGCAACTGGCTAGAACTCGCCCTGTTACAACTCAATTTTAGATTTTTTGTTTTGGCCATTTCAAGCGAGTGGGTAGTGGGAGTATGAAAGGGTATGCTGGGTTGCTTGGAATCAGAAACAGATATGATAGATGTTTATTGAATAATTATGTATGTACCTTAGTGTGGATAGTTTGGCTTGGAAGTCGAACTATATCACTCTTATAACATAAATGTAATATAAAATATAGGACTTGAGATCCTTTAAAGAACACACAGGGTACTAAAAAGTTTTAAGCACCCAAAAACCACCTCCGACTTGTTGAAAGTTGCCTTTGCGCAGAGCATTTGGACGGGATATGCCGCAGGACCACACAGCCTGTCGGCGATGGCGTCGCGAGTTAATGAAAAGGATACACATGTCAACTCCAATTTCTGTTCTGGCCTTGGCTTTGTTCGATCTGCTGCGCTGAGGTGTTTGCCCAGCCACAAGGGTGGCTCAAATTAGTCGCTTCCTGCCACCAAAGTTATCCGCGTTGTAGCCCCGAGGGTTGACGTGGTGGGCCAGCCTCCTTGGCTTGATTTTATTTTATATTTTGCTCGTAGGTGTGGCCCAGTGCAATCTGTTACATTTTTGATTCAGTTCAGTTTAGGATTCGGATTCGGATTCGTATTCAAGCTCATTTTGTGCCCATACAAATATTTGCACTTGTGCCCAGGCCGAGACGCTAATTCACCCACAATTTGTCCACAATTGTTGGGCGGCGAGTGGGCTTTGTTTTGGGCCCGAATATTTGCTTGTTTGGCCAGCAGTTTAATGCACAATCAATGTTTGATCAGAGGAAGCTTTCGTTTAATTAGCCAACTGTTTTGTTTGTGGGGTGCGAGCTGTAAGTTGTGAGTTGTGAGTAGTGTGTACCATCACCAGATGGGTTCCAGGGTCAACTGGTGGCTTGCAAATGCATTCCGAGAAACGGGAAACTCGATGGAGAAACTATCTGGCGGCAATCAATTAATTATGGCATCGAGAAATTGCGCTGCAGAATGGGTTTTACTAGCCACTCGCTCAGTAGGTGTGCTAATAAAAAGCTCTCTGTTCTAGGCTGTTAATATTGTTTTATATATAGTATGTATATATACATTAATATCGCCATTATGACATCTGAAAGTATCATAAGTCAGATTAGCACTTCACTCTCACGTTAAGCATTTGAGAAGCGCCGAGAAGGGCTCTAAGCCGTTCATTTGAATTTCCATTGAATTTAGAACTTGTTTTCACACAGATCACAAGCTAATGCAATATAAAAAGCCGCAACATGCAACGATGATTTATTGTATGATTAAACAGGAAGATATTTAGCGATTTTCGCAGCGTGACTTGCGAACATGTTTTGAATCCCTCGGCCATTGCATTGCCGTAAATTGTTTGTTGGGCTTTTATTTATATCGCAGACTGCGCTTTCTATTCTATATTGTTGAATTGCATTATAAGTATTATTAATTAGCTATAAATAACATGAGAAATAACAGCAACAACGGCGGCTTGTAACTGGTTTTCGTTTTTATTTATTTATATAGGTATATATATATATATATTGTTTTTTTTGCCCGGCACAGTGAGCGCCAAATGTAAGCGCCCCGGCGATTACACGCCGCAGATATAGTTAAATAATATATAACGTGCTATAAATCAATGGCTACACAGGGCAGTGGAACGGTGGCATTGATAAGTTTTATCGCTCGGGCGCGTTCCGTAATTAAGACCCCAACCAGCCCCCCAAAAACTAACATTAATCTAGTCGGACTAGTCGGCATCCATATCCTAATCAGTGGGTTATGCCCCCCTCCGTATGCGTATCTCACGCTCATTAGGCACAGCCTGTACTCGATTCCATTCTCGAAGCGATTCTCCAACTGGACTCCAACTGGACTTGACCGCCAACGCAAAGTTCAAAATAATTAATGACCTTTTGCCTGGCCAAAACTTAATGAAAGACGTAATTTTTCTCTGGCCAAGTGGGTGGCACATGGTGGCACAGCCTGGCACATGGCTCTATATAGCAATATTATTATGAATGCAGCAGGGGTGAGCCTTGATTTATTTATGGGTCAAGCGAAAGCAGCTGGCTGATTAGCCACAGATTTGATCTCTCACTGTTCAACGAGGTGATTGAGGGCCACTCGGCCACTCGGCTACTCGGAGGGCAAATGTCTTGTCTAATTCACACAGCAGGAAAGGCGACAGCCACAAGTGGTTGGGGTTCAGTTGGAATTTTGGTCATTAGACATGGAGATATCACCTAAACGGTAATTGGATTGTTCTCGTAAGATACTAATATGCAAATTCCTCTGCCGAGAAAGTAAAATATTTTTTACTTTTGGCCTCCCATTCCTTAAATAGCTTACTATTACACTAGTTTTTAAAGATTACTAATATGGAACTTTTTCAAAAACACTTTGAAAAACTTAAATATTGTATTTATTACAGCATTTTGATTGCCATACATTTTACAGAATATTTCTCTGCATATTAAAAAAAAAAATTAAATAAAATATTTCTAATAATCAAAGTAATATTTTTATTGCTGCCAAATAAAAGGTCTTACTGCATTTCACTGCGTTTTCAATTTATTACTTCTTATAAAATATTACTTACTCTTAGTATACTAATTAACCAATAATACAGACACCAATTTACCCCCAAAAAACACTTTTACTAATTGAGAATTTTCTTGGCCAAAAACTGCAATATTTTAAGCCAGCAATTTGTGGTCCTTGACTTTGGCCCGGCTAAATGGAAACCAGCTCAAACCGAATCGTGGAATGCTTAACGATATAAATCGCGTAATTGTTGCAGCTGAGCAGCAACTTCTATGGCACCAACAACAACCACAATAACAACAACAATAATGATAACAACAACAACAACAACATGAACAACAGCAACAATGTCACGTTCAAAGTCAAATGTTTAGCTTGGATAAATTTGCAAAGGAAGCGTGTAAAAACGTTTAAAATATTTTCTCATTAGACAACTATCAGCGGTCTACGATTTTTTCTATCTATTTCTTGCCTTTGTTTTTGTTTGCACAAGTTTATAATATGAAATGTCAAACGGCAACAACAATTTGACCTTCATTTCTCGCTGCAGCAGCAGCAGCAACAACTGCAGTAACAGCAGCAACAGCAGCAGCAGCAACTGTAGAACTGGAGAATCAACCCACGGTGCGATGTTTTATCTGAATGGCTGATGTCTGAGACTAGATCTGTGGATTCAGGGGGAGCCAAGGAGGCGATTTTGGAGAACAAGGCTTGACAGCAACATTGAATTGCTGCTGTTGCTGCAGTTGCTGTTTTAGCCGGCTGCCCGCTTACGTAAGTCGCTTTTAGCCCTGCTGAACGGCGACTTCTACAAACGCCTGTTGAGCAACATTCGCACACACTCGCTCGCCACTGCCAACTATCGACAGTTATCGCCATAAATTTGGACACCCATCGCATCGGGCAAATGCAAAAAATAAGTGTCGTCAGCGCTTTGGACGTCAGCGAAATGGACAAATTGTCTGTCTATTGAAATAATAGCGGACAGTTTGACCCATCGCTGTTTCCACTTGGAGATGCACAAGAAGCGTGAATCACGATCACAAGACGATTTTTCTTTACAAACGAATTTTACCATTCTTGTCCTTAAAAATAATCCAAGAAACAGCAATTGCACGTTAACTAATTCTTATCTATAAAGTTGAATGAAACAGCAAATGCACGTAAGCTAATTCATATCTAAGCAGTGGATTATACATAAATGTTGATAGTATATAATCAAAGTTAAATAATCTCTAATCACTTACTTTAAGCCACATTAATCTGCACTCTTAATACAAATTCAGCACTTTCCCTTGCTTAAATATGATTCATTTGCATTCTCAATATATCCTAAAAGTTCACAAAAAGTTTGTTAAATATGCCACAATTCATTTTAGTCTTATTAAAGTATAGCTTGACCCATCACTAGCCCCTTCTCTCTTTTCCATTTCCATGTTGCCATTTTTTTTCGACACAATTTTTTTTTGCGTTTTTGGCAAATCCTTTCAATGTTTGCGCTGTCACGAAGCAAATATATTCACGACCCACCATTCAAAAACGCCAGCAAACCCACCCAATCCGCCAACTCCTCGCTGTCTTTGTCCAGAGGAGTGGCCAAACTTAAGCTAAGTAAATATTTTTAAGGCATATTAAAAATAAATCACCAAATATTTGAAGGCAGGCGCCTCAATGATTTGTCGAGGCATTAAATATCCACCGAAAATCGGACCAACCCCGCTCGCAAAACAACAGTCGCGTGCTCTGAGTAAACAAAATGTTAGGAGATGGGGAACTTTTGACGTTGGAAAATTAGAAAACAGTGCAACAATTATTTCTGTAGCAAACTTCAAAACACCCAGGCAAACTAAGAGCGATAGAATCACCCCACTCTATCTGCCAATCAGCCAAAGTTAAGGGGAAAGTGGCAAGAAAAGATGGTGGGGCTGTCGGATGAGAATGAGGATGAGTTGTTGGGTGGGTGGGGAGTGTGCCCGCGAGCCTCAATTTTGAGGCAGCCCCTCGTCACTGGCCCCACCTCCGCCATCAAGAACTAACGCAATCATCGACTGCCAGAGTCTGAAAGCAACCACCAGCCAAACGACAAGCGACAAATGCCTCATCAACTCGCACCTCTTGCCGCCAGAAAACAACGACGCCATTGCTTTGAGCCAAAGCTATGTGGCTATGTAGCTATATGGCTATAGCAACAGACCCAGACCAGACCCGGCCAGACCCATCCTTATCCCACCCCGAGTTATCCGCACCCACATCCACATCCACATCGACATCCACAGCCACATCCACGTCACAAAACCCAAAAGTGTCAATCCAATTACCTGTTCGAGCGCCGGAATCTTTTGCGACATGTTTCATAACTGTGGCAGCGTAGAAAGACTTTCATTTTCCGGCGATGGGGACGAAGATCCAGGGATGCAAAGGCTTTCGAGCTCTAAATAAGTTAACCAAGTTTAAAAACTGGCAAAAGTTTATATCAAAAACCAAAGGAAGACAAAGAAGAAGTAGTAAGTCGTAAGTGAGACTAAGTAACAGCTACCAGATTATCTATAAAGCTAACAAGTAGATTAAAATATTAATGTATTGAAGAAGTAACCCACTTTTAAGCAGTCGAAATAAAGATCATATTTCCTACTTATTACTGTTAAAATGATACCAAAACAAACCTCCAATAGTAACCTTTAGATTTCTGCATCCCTGGACTGCTAAACCCACTCCATTCTGCCATTTCCATTGCGGGCGGACAGAGGACAGAGCATGCTTCGTTGGCCAAGCGGAGCAGCGGCTGGAGGATGGGGAATACTGGGGTATACTGTTGCCAATGGCGTTTATCAATTTGCCAGGCCCAGACTTCCGCTGAGCAAGGGAGATGGACAGAGGACGACGAGCCCACCCACAACGAATCCCACCGAGAAAACAGGCACCATTTCCATTCAGACTCGTCGTGGTCCACTCATTAACACGTGTTTACGTAGCCAGTCCTTTCGATCTTGACGCGACGCCAATAACAACCGATAACTGCCCGATCATGATCTGGCTATGGTAGAATCCCCCTAGCCCAGGTTCATTCACCAACGATTCCGTGTTCCGTTTCATTTCGATTCAATACGAATATTATTATTTTCATTGTTAATATTTGTTACACGCCTTTTGTTCAACTGGCATCCCATGCCATGCCATGCCATCCGATTCCAACTGAAAACTGCACTCAAGAGCTCGAGGCCCGTTGATTGCCGATGATGATGAGGATGATGATTTGAGTTGGTGATGACTCAATGTGCGGCTCCCGATCTCGAGGCAACGAGTGCTTATTTAGTGACTGGACGATCGGAGATCGCAGCAGGCTCACCACAACTGGAAACTGGAAACTGAAAAACTCAAAAACTCTAAACTCGAGACATGAGACACTTCTGGCTGCCGTTTTGGTTGTTTGGGCTGTTTGCTCAGCCACTACAGAACCGAAACCTGGAGCCAAAAACTCCCGCGATTGGGACCGCAAAATGAGCGCTGAAGTGGCGCAGACAATTCCCGGCTCCATCTCCATCTCCAACCCCATCTCCCCATCTCAAGTGCAGCAAGATGACCAAGTTAATTTCGAGACGGGAGGCCCCATCCAGACCGCGGAGTGGTTATCAATGGGGGTCTGCAGCTTGGCGGCGTCTGCGGCGATGAGACCAACTGGTAGCCCTCTAATTGATATAGCTAAATGGCCGTCTATGTTGCAGGTTGCACGTTGCAAGTTGCACGTTGCTTGTTGCTGGATTGCTGGCTTGCAGGCGGTTGAAGGCTGGAGGATGAGGCCTAGAGACATGTTTCATGTCGCCAGCGTGTACGTGGCAATGCGTAGAATTCCATATAAAATAATTAATGAATGTCACAGCAAAATGTTTCGGGCGACTTCTCCACCAGCTCGAGCAACAGTTCCTGCTTTTGGACTCGTCCTCGACTGATGCCGTTCTTGCTCCGGCTGCTGCTGCTGCTGATGATGATGATGAGGCCTCAAACTCCTTCTTTGCCCCTTCTGGTGGACGTGGCTCCTGCTCCTCCGGCCCCACCATCCATTCTCGTATCGTTTTGCCAGCATTGCGCGCATATTTGGCGTCAATATTAAGTGAAACTGATGGATGCCTGAAGGCCCAACAGGCCTCCTAAGTGCACAGTGAGAAAATATGTATATGAAAGAATCAAAGTATGTGACTTACTTTCAGATTAGAAAATGCATAAGCTGGAAGACTTCCAAACGGCATCACTTTCAATTTCTCTTCTCTTTTTTCCTGCAATAAATACTATTTATTTATCAACCCAACTCCACCTTAATTTGCCTTAACTAAGTAGCCTTTGTTCGCAGTGCATCGCGTCTGGCAGTCGTCCAGGTAGGGCCCATCTACGTCTGCTGGCCCCTGGTAAAATGCGAAAAAATAATTTTGAAGCACACTGTGGCATGCAGCAAATGACAGAGAATGAATTCGTGAAAATATTTGCGTGTGTGTCGTCGTATGGTTACTGTGACACTTGCACATACACAAAACCCGGACACGGAGCCACTCTACGTGGATGTGGCTCCTTGCCTCCTTGGCTCTTGCCTCTTTCGATTTGGGGTTTGAGTTCCCCGCCCCACGAGTCTGAGTCTGAGTCAGTTGGTCGGTTGGTTCGTCAGGTAACCCGGCCCATTCAACATGCCCTAAATGGATGCAAAGGAGGTTGGCTGGTTGCATCTGGAAAAAGAGGTGGAAAAAATGCTTTACACTGCTTGTTGTCTGTTGTCTGCGTAGCAAATTTGTAAAATTAAACAGTCAACAGAATGGCTGAAAGGCTGAAGGGCTAAAAGGAGTAAGAGGGGGTGGGAGACACAATCAAGTGAGGGCGAAAGACCGAACCATACTTCAATTAAACCAACTTCATTAAATTTCAGCTAACAAAGGCGTTGGCCAAAAGGGGGCGATGGCAAAGTACTGGCTGGCATCTGGAAACTGGAGATGGAGATGGAGCCTGGCAGAACTCGTCATCATCACGGCTGTTGTTGCACGTATATGTGGCGTAGACTGAATTCGCTTAGATTGGAGCCAAGAGCGAGAGCAGAGTATAGAGTGCTTGGAAATTGTCAGTAAATTGGCTCAAGCAATAGCAATAACAGCAACAACAATAGCAATAGCAATAGCAACAATGATGCCATCAGCAACAACAACATGAAGCAACATTAGCAACAACACTGAGCTGAACAAAAGGGAAATTCTAGGAGCAACATTTTACTTCGATTTCTGCATGTTTTGTGTCTTGTCAGCAGAAATTTGCTTATGCCAAGGATGGGGCAAGATGTGGATATTGGCTAAGGTGAACCAACAACAGTAAGAACAACACAAGTTCAGCTAGGTACACAGGGAGAAAACTAAATGAGGGAAGGGGCACTGAATGCCAAGGAAGAAGAACGAACGAGTCCTTTCAACAAAAGTAGCATATTAGGGGATAATACATAAGAGTTAAGTATGGGGAATATAATATACTCGAAGATATATAAGATTCTGCACAAATAACAAACAAGTAAAGGAAATTACTTATTCAGTAAATAGAACGTAATGAAAATATTGTGTAAAATGAGGTGATTGATAACAAATATTTACATGTACTTATCACATGTTTTAAGTATTGTTTTATTCCCAAATTACTTCTGCTAAAATGTAACTGTTGATTCCCTTTTTACGACCATCCACTTCCGCTGAGGTCATCTCTGCTGGTCAACATTATCAATTGGCTGCCAATTCCCCTCCAGAAACAAGCAAGCCCAACAAATTATCCCAGTTACTGCCCCATATCACTCACTTAACACCTAACAGCTTCCAGCTATCAAATGTCGACCAATCGAAGACACAAATCACATGAACGGAAAGCCACCCAAAAGCAAGCAATTTTTCCCTGAACTCTGATTTTCTCGAGAAAAGGCAACTTTTCCGTTCCAAATTATGCTGTTATCTTCATTAGGCCGACATAAGTGCAGCCAAATGCGCCACCCAAAGGAATTGGCCCCAAACCAAAAAAATACTATCGATAGGATAGTGAAAATTGTTTATAGAGCAAGGGACAAGATGGTCAAGATGGGGTCACTTTGGTGTTCTTCTTTCCGGCCTTCTTTTTCGTTTTTTTTTTTTTTGTATCGCTGCCATTCTTAACGCCTAAAATATCAAGAGTGTCAACGTCTTTATGTGGGGGGCGTTAGTCCTTCGCCTCGGAGAAAGGAAATTTATAAGTGGTGGCAGCATTTTCCTCCTCACATACATATGTGCAGTGTCAGCGCTTTTCGTCCTTTTTGTGTCTGTGTATGTGTGCGTGTGCGTGTGTTGCTTTGTTGACTCAAAGGAAATCACAGCCATGTTTTATTGGCCTCTCCACTGTTCAGCTGGTGCTTTTAGCTGTACTGCGTATTTGACAAATAAACAGTTGATTTGCCCCGGCAACGATAGCAATCGACGGAGGGCAGGAAGGGCAGGAAACGGTATCCAAACCAAAACCACCAAGTAGTTAAGTTGTTTGATGCTGGTAAACAAGTAATCGCCAGGAGCGGCGAACAAATCGCAGTCCGAGATCCGATAGCTCCTTAACTCTGGTTAAGCTCTCCCCGATGTGCAAACAGGTCAAAGTTGAGCATTGAGCATGAGTTGTCCATGCATAGTTTTCCCTTATTTCGAGGTGGTGAACGGATGTGGGTGCAACTCCTCTCAGCTCGGCATCTCGGGCATTTTAAATTTACAAATTCCGGGCGTGCACATAAAATCAACAGACAACACTCAGGAATTGCCAGGAGGGAGTATCCGTGGTCGGTGTGTAGGGAATCTGTAGCACAGAGAAGAAAATGGGCATAAGTATATATTACTTATGATATATAGGGATTGTAGTAGTAACACTTGTGATTAGCTTAAGTTTGTCTAACTTTAAGCTAGCAACGTACTATATCATTAAATATTATAAATGAAGTATTATACTTGGAGTGACTTATTCAACTATGGATTTATATAAGAAATCATGTGTATCTAATCATGCATTTATTCTGTATTACATCCTTCAAGTAATGATTTTAATTGCAGTGCAGTGGCAGCTCGTCCCTACACATGATGTCTGACCTAACCTACAGCAAAGAAGGGGCAGGAATCCGGCGTGTTCCGAGCACGAGGACTTTCCTTTTTGTCCTGCTCCAATATCGATTCGCCGCTAGATGCCGGGAGTCCTCCGAGTTGGCCGCTCAGATGGGATGGCCATTAGCATGCAGGTCGCATCCCGGGGAACGCAGAAACTTATTGATTGACACAACTTCCAGTGCGCTGGCATTTCATTTCGGGGTCTTCACATTTTTTCGCCGAACGCCGGAAGCGCTGCTTAAGTTTTTTCCTCCTTTTGCTTTTTCTTTTTTTGTTTTTTTTGTTTGTATGTGTTATTTTCCTCTTACTTGCATTTGTTATGTTTTGGAAAGATTCTTCGTTTTTTCTTTTTTTTTGGTTATTTTTTAGGGGTCCAGTGACCGAAAATCTTTTTTCAACTTTTTGGCCTGCGCTTCGGTTCTCTGATTACGGGGCCAAAAACAATGAAGCTGCTTTGTTGCAAATTTAATGAGCATAACGGTAAAGGCTTTTGATGAAACAATACCAATTGAAAGCTGAAGCTGAAAGCTGAAAGCCTGCATTTAACAAGCAGTCGTAGATCTTATCGTTCCGTCGTCATATTTGCGGCGACAGTTCTGCCTCAAAAGCCTCCAAGAACCTCTCAACTTTTTGGCCAACCAGGAGATGTCAGCCAAAAAGGGGGAAAAGGTGCAGACATTGCAGACTGTGGACCTCGGATCGAGGAGGACCTCGTCGTCGTCGTTGAAACCTCAGGCCAGCTCACATCCCGGCAGGCACATAAATCGTCAGCTGTCAAATGGCGAAAATGTCTGATCGGGCAATTCGAATGGCGTGCTGGTGAAGATCGGAAGTGCGTAACATCAGCTATTCCAGGGAGCTGAATGGTGGGGGCTATACTCAGTGCCCTGAGGAGCAGATTGGGGGCACTGGGGAGTCCGAGACACTTATCTTGCTCATATAATGCTTACACTTAGTCTTCGGATGGGCACTCTATGGTGTAAGGACTAGGGATGGCAGTGTGACATCTATACGGTTGTATATGTATCTATAAGTATCTATAACACTTTGTCATATGAAATATCGAAATATTGCCTCGAAATCATAGTCTTTGTTTTAATAATTTGAATCAAGAAGCTTTTAGTTTTATACCATTACCTATACAAGAACTTAAAGAAGGTTAACCCAGTTCTAAAACACGGCTTATCTTTTATGAAAATTGCTCGTATTGCTCGTGATATCCGTGACTCATTTGCATCACGATCCCATCGCCAGATGCGATTTGGTGCGATGCGGCGACTTGGTGTCAAGACATGCGCCGCCGTTGGGAGTACTGCGCGTGATTTAGTCGAATTCACGAACTTAATGAAGCCCTTTAAATCACGCAAACTTTTGCGCCACTTAGAAGAGGCAGCGGCCAAGCGGACCCATGCCTCCCGATTGAGCCACAACAACTAGTCAGCGCTGGGGAGGGGAATTCAGGAGGAGGGGGGTTAGGAGCAGCAGGAGCAGGAGGAGCAGGAGGCCAAGATCTCATTAACACCACGCGGGCATAATTAAAGCCGACGGGGCACCACAAAAGCCCAATCGCGATTGCAGTGCCAGCAGTAGCAGGCGGCATGCAAAAGCCCCAAAACCAAAGCGTGCACCGAGTCCAAAGATTCCCTCCAACAAAAAACAAAAAAAAAAAGTAAAAATAAAATAAAAAAAGGCCAAGAAAAAATTTCCAAGGAGATGCAATCGTGGCAACGACCAAGTTACCAGCAGGCCAACTGGCGCTAAGTGTTGGCCGGGCTTATAATGAGCAGGATATGCTCGCCTCCAAAATAGTCGTTGTCCCTTGTTTCGCTGCAATCTTAATAGCTTATAACCATGTTTGCCCGGCCTTCGTTCCTTTCAGCCGTTTCTGATGATCTTCCGCGACCTGGAGAACAATGAGCTCGAGAAACTCAAAAATATACGCTGCTAACTTTTCAAACCTGCCACACAACTGCGGTTTCGAATCGTTCGATCCGCATTTTGTGGCTGACATTCGGGCCAGTTGACGTACGCATTGATTGATCGATGACTGGAGGGATTGAACGAGTTGGGGGAATTGGGCAGAAAGATGCCCTCTCGAGTCACCTTTTGTTTCAGCTCTTTACTCAGAAAAACAGGAGGATTTTACAGGTCATGAAGTATCTTAAAAATATGCATTACCAAAGAAAAACTGTCTTTAAACTATGAAAATGAAAAATATATACTCGGTCATCGTTTTTATAAATACATTAATCTTTAAATAATAAAAAAAAAGTATTAAATACTTTCAATTAAGTTCTCAACCTTCTAAGAGCCTGCAATTTCTTTCAATTTGATAAGATGTTGAAACCAAACTTCTTGGAATCCTGAGAAATCCTCTGAGAAATCGTCTCGATAAGACAGTCACATAAAAAAGAAATCTGTATGCCCCGGTCACTCCCCATTTACCCATAGAACCCAAAGATTGCCTAAGCAAAGCCAACAACTACTGGTTGTATCAGTTGGCCATTAATTTCGATTACCACGCGGCAAGACACACGACCTGGCGGAAGTGCTGCTCATCGCCTGGCAAACACCAGAGTCCTGGAACCAGGAATCTCTAGGACCAGCCAGGACCCACTAATAAACGGACATTTGTAGCGCAATCAATTGTTTCGAAATTGTTGTACACCATTATGCTCATTGTGCCCGGGCTGCTAAATGGTTATAGCCTGTCATAAGTTGGCCAGGGGTGTGCTCCGAACTCCTCACTCCTCGACCCCGGACTTTGGACTTCAGGGCTCAGGATTGCGGACTCGGGACCATGGACTCACCCCCCGATTTCATGGCAATTCCCAAATGAATATGCAAAAGCCGAGCAGGATATCTCATGGCCGTTTCCGTTTGCACAATTATGTTTATTAAGAGAAAAGCTGGAGGAGGGAACAGAATCAGAATGGCATGGAAGCCCAAGGAAAGCAGCGCCGGCAATCGTCAAAGATGATTTAGTTACTTCCGTTGGACGCAGGAGCGTGGGCTCCGGCAATAAAAATATATTAGTGCAATTACAGCAAGCCAACTGGCAGCAGGGCACATATAATATATAGACAGCGGCCTTTTTGACTCCTGGACCAGATAAGACCTGTAATTTATATATGGAATATGGGTTGCTAGTTTGGGCACAGGAATATATATTAAGGGAAAATATTAATTACAATAAGTATTGTACTTGCTGCTTCACCTTAATGAAGAAACTCCCCTTTTCACCTTTCGCTTTTCTAGAAGTTAACTTACTTTGGGCGAGATTACAGTGGGGAGATAAGAAAGCATATTTTTATACGAAAGACGGATAAAATATTTGAAAAATATGTATCAGACAGAATATTATATATATATTTCTTACTATACACGGTGGGAAAACAAAGTTGTTTGTTAATTCATAATATTTATTAAATCTAAAATAATCTTATGTTCTGCATTTATTTTACTAGTGTAAATTTCTGCCTTTGCTCAAGGAGTATTCCTTTGTTAGTATGTTTCATTTGTTTTTAAGCATTTCAATTTCCCTATGGGGATTTGCGAGCGAGCTCTGCCAACTTTCCTTTTGGCCTACAAATGCCTATTTATGTCGGCTCGGTCTGATTAGGCCAGAAATTTGGCTGTCGATTTACGAGGCCTGCTACTTCCACTACTTACTTAGCTTACTTAGTTTAGTTTTACAAGTTTCGCTCGAGAGCAACACAAACAAAAGGAGCTTAAGTTTGAGTTTGGAGTTGGAGATGGCGGTGCCCGATGCCTGCGATAGATAGACAAAAGGCAGCCGTTCAATTTGCCTAAATTGGCTCGTGTTAATCAGAGTTTGGGAGAAAGGACACACACAGGCAGCAGGACCTTAAAGCGTCGGCTTTTAAATTGCTCGAAGGCGCAGTGACGGGGCACGCAATAACCCCGCCGAACTGCAGACAATCAATCTTACTTTGCGCTTTAATTCAATTTCGATTGTGACATCTGCCTTTGGTCCTTACGCAGGCGAGAGAATCAGAAGGATCCGGCGAATCGGCAGCGGCAAGGACACTGCAGCCTTGTGAGCTCTGCACTTTTGGCAATGCGCTGCGCTCAGGCGTGCCACTTGCAGGATTAACGACTGCGGCTGCAATCCGTTTGCCGTGTCCTTTGCCATCGCCCCCGCCCACCGCAAAACCCTTTTCCCTCGTACACTGAGCCAAAAATTGGCAATTATTGCATTTGCCATTATTTAAAGGAAGATTCAACTCTGTAGAATCTTACAAAATATAAGAAAAGAAGAGACAATGCATAACTTTTATCGTTTAATTTATAGAAACATAATTGTAAATAAAGCATGTTTATAAATACATTACTGTTGCACTACATTGTTGTTCTAGGTTTTATGAACTACCAATATTTTCTGCCAGTGCACTCTACTCCTCCTGTCGGTGGCATTTTTTGCTTTGTTTTGTCCTGACTGTTCTGGATGTCCTGGGAGTCCTGGGAGTCCTCGGTGTCATGCGTGGGGGCAGCGACTGCTACTCAATTTCGGCGTAGTAGTAGCGGAGGCAGCAAAAAATTGACAGTCGCCCAAAGGATATTGTGACAGGCATGCTCGGCATTGCGACGGTGACAGGCGCAGGACAAAAGGCGGAAAGGTCCGCCAAAAAAAAAGAAAGGGGTGGCCAGCGAAAGGATTTCAGCTGCGGGGGAGCCGACAGCCCAAAAACCCCGAGTATGTGTGCATGTCAGTTATTAGAAAGTCCACTAAACGATTTTGCCAATCGAATTTTGGCAATCTCACAAGCGGCCAAAGGGAGCGAAGGATATATGTGTGGTACATAGTCGTACGTACATATACGATTCAGTCCCAAAAGGGGTTCACTTGACCGGAGCCAAAGTTAATCGGAAGTTAATACGCCCTGACTTGCCAGATTTGTTTGTGCCGACTCACAATCGAAACTATTCCAGCTGGAATTTTCATTAAAATCAGCTCAAGACCGGGGATACTTTTGCGGATGGGGTTCCAATTCCATTCTATTCGCGTAGGTGGTTGGGAACTAATGAGAAATTCATAAGTTGTCCACCAACAACCCCGAAGGCAATGCCTTTCCTCGCGCTTTGTGATCGATCACAATTTCTGTGTACTTAATAAATAATTGCAAAATAATTATGCGTGTTGAAGGCGACACGGAACTGCCCAAAAAGTATTCTAGTCCAAGTCGAGCGGGCACAAACATCTGTCGCAAAAAAGTTGCTCGAAAAGTAGGAGGAAAGTTGAGATTAGATGGGCAAAAGCCGAAGATTCGGTACTCTATGTAATACAAGAAATGGTTTGATTTAATATTAAAATGTATATAAAATATTTAATGCAATAATCCATACTTAGAGGCACATAAGTATTATTTAAATGAGTTAAACCATTATTGATGAACAAATACAGTTTAAAGATATATGTACGTATACTTGTATCTCATGAATAGGTTATCATTTTATATTATTTTTTCAGGAGTAAATCAAGGTAAGTCCCTGTGTTTGTTTAGCTTTATTATTCCTTGCTCTAGGTAAGCCGCATCGAAACAGATTAATCTGCTTCGAGGATGATCCAGATCAACTGGCCCTCATCTAATTAGGATTCCGTATCGACTGAGCCATCTATGCGACCTGCCCATTGTCATAGCTATCATACCCTCTGGGTAGGGCATAATGAGCCAGCTCCTGATGCCGTCCTCCACTCGAGCACACACGGTAACTTGCGCAAATTTATTTGATAGCCCGCGGCATGGGACTGTGGAACTGGGGAGCCGAGGACCTCGAGAGCACAGGATCAGAGCTAGCCACTCTTGGTAATTGCCACACACACTCACACACACACACACACACACACATGCACGCACAGAGGTCCTGTGGAGTGGTGGCAATTGTGAGAGGATTGCCTGCATCTTGTGACGATTGCCGCAGTAGTTTGACAAAATTACCAACACTTTTGGGTCGATTGCCGAATTTCAATTTCTAGTGAAGAGAGAGCATCTGTGCGGGATTCTTGGCCCGCGGCTAAATACGAGCCAATGAGCCGTGTGTCTCTCCTGTGTTGACAAGAGGTCCTTGATGGATTCCGAATGCCGGATTCCGGATTCCATATCCATTGCGCTAGTGGCCAGCATTCTCGCAATTATGGTCGCAGAAGTTTGAGTACGCCTCTGATTTCGATTCTGATTATGATGGCCCTGGATTGGGGAATGTGCAATTGAATATTTATGAATGGCCATGGCAAACGGGACATGGGTTTTTGGGGCTACAGCTGTCGCTGATTCTGTTCCTGATCAAACGGCAAGTGTAATCAGTCGGGTGCTCTCTTTTTTGGTTTTTTGTATTTATTTTTTGTATTTTGTTTTTTGAAAGGCTATTCCCTCCACCGTCGCACATTTTATTTGGTGCGAAATTCGATTGTCGCTGATCAAAGGCGAACGCACTTAAAAATGCTAAATTGAATTTGCCGCTACGACGCCTCCCACAGCAGGTCCTGTTCAGCGTACAGTATGTCCTGGTCCTGTTCCCGGTTTTGGTCCTGCTGTCCTGTTTTTGGCCTCCACCGGCCAGCTTCGCCATGAAAATTTGGCTGAACATTTTCACATTGGTCGCGGGAATTTCCTGGTTTTTTGTTTTCGCCCTTTTTGGTTGGTGTGAAAAACACATTAAGACTCATTTGGGCGTCAAAATGTGTGAGGAATCCCGCAGGATTTTCAATTTGAAAGTGCAGCAAAAAAATGGGCGAGGCGGTGAGAGGGCTGCACAGCCAATATCATTTTTATCAAATTAATTGTTAAAGTGTATGACGATATTTCGGTAAAAATATATATTTAAAATATAACAGAATTTCCAAATTATGATATATTAAAATTATTATTTAAATTATGCTAAAAGTACCAAAAATTGTAGTAATGCGATTGAAGTAGTCAGCATCTTCATCAATGAAAAGGAATATATCCAGTTCCTTTTTTAGTTATGTGTGCATATGTTTTGTGTACATATTTCTTACCATACTTTCGCTCAGTGTAAAGTCTCGATATTTTATTGACATGCCGCTGACAATGGTTGATTTTGTAGTGCACTCGCTGTTGTGCAATTTGTGCTTTTCTGAAGTGCCGCCGCACACAAAAGTGCGTAACTTATAGCCCCGGGTCAAATTACACACTCTCACTTGCCTCGAGTGCCCATTAACAGGTACTTCAGAGTCCTGCCAAAGGCAACCCTCTGCCAAAAATACTATATCTGTGTGTGTGTGTGTGTGTAAGGAAACCCTTTGCTGGTCCACGGATGGCAAATACCAGCATTTGGCATGAAACATCTACAAGATTTAACGCCGCCGTTTTCATTATTAATGATTAATGATAAGCACACCCAGAGTCACACGGCCTACACAACATCGCAACTCGTATAGTAAAGTATAGTAAAGAGTGGGAAAAGCAACCCTTCTGCACGCGCTGAAGCTTTTGGCAAACACTAAGCGCCGCTTTTCGCGCCTTTCCACGTGATTAAAGGCAAACGAGGTACAACAAGGATGCTGCCAGGATACACACGGGATTCGGTGTGTGTTGGCGACATCAGAGAGGAACACCAGGAATCCAAATATCGGCACTTTCACAAGCAAATGTACATAAATGTACGGGTTCATGAAAGGGTTAAGCTTAACCCACCGCCACTCGCCAAAAAGGCGTTGCCCAAAATATTTTGCTCCGGTGGGTGGTGTTTTTTGGGTGGACCTTGTATTTGGGGGTGGTTCGTGGTTGGTGGCTGTGGAGCGTGCGTTTGGTCCGGTTTGGTTCATTAGAGCGCGATGATTGCCCTCATTTGGGTTAATCAAGTGTTGATATTAGTTTTATTGTATTACTGCAATTGAAAATGAAAATGGAAGTGGCAATGGAAGTGGAAGAAAGCGGAAGTGTCGAATGGGAAACAACAGCAGCGCGTTGCGATAATCGAGAGCTTTGCAATGAAAACATTTTTGATTACGATTCCATTCGTTGTCAGTTTAAATGTGTAAAATTGAATAACAAATTGTTTATGGTATTTTCAATTGCAGTTCATGGGTTATATATAGAAATTTTGCATGCCAATATATTTTTCATAGCAATTCTTAGATAAAAAGAATATATGTTTATACTTTCAGTTCTTTATTTATTTAATTATTTATATTTTTAAACGCATAGAAATGCATCTAATATGATGAGATTGATATTAGGATCCTTTGTGTATATCCTTTACATTTTTAAAAATCTTTTCCGTTGAGCCGCCGCATTTGCCATTTGTAGCGCTTTTTGCCACTTACGCAGTTTCCATGCCATTAAGACCACCTTGAGCTCCACCTCAACCCCCTCTCATCCCTTTCCCACCCCCCTCCTGCACCATCCTTTTACGTACACCTTCCCCACATCCCTTCCCCATCCCACAACTGGCAGACGCTCCCCTGGCAATGCCAACTGATAAAAATTGATGCAAAATACGCAAAAAGTCGCGAAAATCCTCGTGGAAAAATTTCAAAATTTTCACAGCTGATTTCGCTATAGTGACAGATAGGTAGCGAGTGTGGGAATGGAAATGGGCATGGGAAATGGGCAAGAGGATTCTGGCTGGTAGCTGTAGCAGCCTCATGCTTTTGCATATGCCTTAAACCCCCTTTTTGGGTGAAGCACCCCCAACCCCAATCTCTATCCACCCATCGCCTCCCATGGCACTCAATGTGCATGGCATTATGTCCTCCGCTTTGTTCCTCTTACTCCCACTCCCTCCCTGCCCCGCCTCCTTGTTTGTTTGCATTTGCGTATCATCGACGCATGTCGCGACGCCATCCTTCGTCCTGCGATGTCCTGGCCGCTCGTTTTGGGCCCGTCTGTCCTGGCTGTGCTGGGCTCGAACCCAGGAACTGGCCATCCCGATCGACCGCCTCCCCTGTATTGCTGCCTGTTTCTGGTTGCTGGTCGCTGGTTGCTGCTGACAACAATAATTCAGGCGAATTGCGTGCTGGATGGGAAATGCCTTTAATCTGTTGGAGTTGCCAACTGTCACGAAGCGAAATGAAATGGAAATCACACGCACTAATGGCGGAGATGCTCTCGCCGGGAGGAAGTGGGCTTCCAATACGTCCAATATACACACCCATGCCAGGCCAAGAAAAATCCCCATGGCCCCGATGTTTTACCCTTGTTAATGGCGGCTTTTTATTTATTTTTTTCAAGAGATGGGTATAAAATAAAAGGATACTTTGCAAGGAAAACTAAGACAAGACTTTATGCGCATAAAACTCTTAAATGTATAATTTGTTACTTTATGAATTACTTTTTTGAAACCTAAAATATATTCTCTAATATAACAATCTTTACTTAAATCCTCTTTCGATCAAAAAACCTCAATGCGAGTGCATGAAATCACCCCTAGCTGTATATGACACGATGTCTAATTCGATTTGTTCTACGCCAACACTTTCATAATTCCGCTGTCAATTACGGATACTAGCTTTGCAGCTCGGCCTCATCCTCATCCTCGTCCTCGTTCTCATCCGCATCCTTATCCTCATCCTATTCGTTATCCTGGACCTCATCCCGTGCCGCTTTCTGTCTTATCTGCCATCTTTTTACGCTGTTGGTAACCTCAAGCGCTGGGCTCACCCTCTATCCATGGGCGTAGTGTTTCTTTCATTTTTTTTTCATACACTTGCCTGCCTGGTCTTTTAGTCCTTATCGGTCGCAATCAATCTGGCCCGGTCCGTTCGTATCGCAACTTTTGCGTTTTTCAATCTGAGCATTTTTTCAGGGGCTAAGTAAGTTCCAGCGATGCTAGCCGCCGCCCTCAACTCTCAATTTTAATGCTGGATGTCTTTTCGGCGACGCTGTCACTTTCGCTGGCATCATGAAGCTTCAGAGGTGGTACAAAGTTTACATTGAAAAATATCTATATAAAGTTAAGGAAAACCATCAACTTCAAATTAGCAAAGAAACATAGAAAACCAACTGCATAATTAAGACTTTCAAAACTTGCTTAATACATTAAATGACCATTTGATTCGTAATTAACCATGCACTACTTTAGGCTCATATCTTCGTTCTAAACGTACTTTATTGCGCTCAGTGTACGTGCTGCAGAACCCAGAGCTTAAAATGTAGAAACGTAGGAAGGTAGTGGTAGTGACCCCAGTGCTGGCCCAGCGGGAGGCCTTTTTTCCTGATGTCACAAAAGGATTCACTTGATATTCATCAACATCAGTGTCTGTCAAACAGTCAGTCAGAAGAGAGCAGTCATTCAATACCCACCGAACCCCAGCGAATCCAGAAACCCAGTTGAAACCAAGTCGAAACCCAGGCGAAAACTTGTATCCGCAGCCCAAACTACAACGTCCGTTACATACCGAAGTGTGCATGTCAAGTTTGACTGTGGGCTGTGGCTTTTCTGCCAGCTTTTCCTACTTCCCCCAACTCCCCGAACACTCCACCCCCCACCCATTTTGGCTGAGTGTATGTATCCGTGTGGGTGGCGTGCAATTTGATGCAACAAGAATAGTGGTACGGAACACAAGAATTATACGAGTACGTATGCATAATGCCATTGGCGTTGGCGATACTAATCTGATTAGTGTCAGAACGGAAAAAAGAGAAAACTTGCAGACGGAACAGCCATTGACAGGCTTAGGCCAGTCAGATATATATTTATGAGCGATAGAGTTGCACTGGTAGTGCCACAAAGTGCGGCATGAATTGCAGGAACTAGTTCGCAGGGATTTCAATTGCGAGGGCGAAGCGAATTGTAGGAATGGAAATGGAAAAGTAGTGGGTGGTATGGGAAGTGTGAATTTACTGATACTTACTACTTGCTACTACTAACTAATATACTTCATTCAGGTTATTAGATTTACATATATAATATTTTCTTGGTACTGAACCAGCATTTTATAAGCTACTTAAATTTACCAACTCAAAAGTAGACTGCAACTTGTATTAGCGAACGATAAAAAGTCTCATGCTGCGTTCAATTAAAAGGCATTTAAATCGAGCATTGGTTTCAACCTTGGCCCGTACCAAACCAATCCGAACTGATATGTGCACCAGCACCCACACCCCACCCCCCTCCAAGGACACCACCCGCCGGGCTGGGCCACCCCTGGTGGCAATCGTCTGGCCAACAACTCCCACAACTCATTTCGCTTTGAGCGTCGTTTTAATTTAAAGGTATTTAAGGCGATCCATCATACGTATCAGTGTGAGACAAACGGACTGTGCGGCCTCACTACGCTTGCAACCTGATATGAGTGCGGCAATCTGTTGTGCAATCGCTGAGGCTCACAGCACAGCACAGCACAGCACAGCACCTCACCACCCACCACCACCCAATTCCCAGCTCACTCAACTCCCCCGCTTTTTGGGCAAACCCATCACCCCGCGGCGCATTATATTGGCCTGTCACAAGGGAGCAATTCGAAGTCTCTGATGCTGATGGTGATGCTGATGCGCCTTCTACAGCCGCTGATCCTTACACTGCACTGCGATTTCCTGGGTGGCAAAGGACCAACGAACTCACCGAGCAACGCAGCAAAGGAGCAAAAGAAGCTGAGGCGGACGCATTAGTGGCGGGTCGGTTGCGTTTGACTTCCAACACTTTTGGGCAATTGTCTCGCCCAGACGAGAACGGGAAGTGGAACAGGAACAGAAGGCGGAACAAACGCCGGAACATAAAAATGACAGAATAGGAAAAAGGGATGTTCAAAAACGCCGGCATTGCAAGGAGGGTGGGAGAGTAGTACACGCAGAGAAATGCAAGGATCTCAAAAAAGTAAGCAGACATAGAATAAAAGAAGATGCGTTCCAAACTAAAACTGATTTATAAACTACTTAAATAAATTTAATGTAACATTAAATAAAGGGTTTTTTTATATATTAAAATTTTAGGGAATGTTTAAAACGATCGCGTTGAATATTCCGCTTTCTTTTTGATATAATATAATTTAATTTTACGTTAAGCAACCAATTCATTTCCGCTTTCTAAAGTCGAATATCGTTAATAGAAAAACTTCCACCCTAATTTCTCACAGTGCAGCGTTGACAAAAAGGCCTTTGCGTTTCATTTAGCAGCGCTGCAGTGCAGCCACCCAAAATAGCCACCCTTCGGCTTGGAATCTCGTGTCGCCTTTTTCTCGCGGTCTTAAAACGATGATTAGGTTGTTATTTTAATTTGCCCATTGATATAGCCCGCCTGACTTTGCCTTTGTGGGGTGGCTGGTTGCCGGCTTTGTTGTTGCCCTTGTCTATTTCCACCGAGGATGAGGATGAGGGTGAGGGTGCAGCATTGTCAGCGTATTTAGCAGTCACGCCAAACCCAAACTCAAACCCAAACCCAAAAGCGAAAACCGGGAATCCGCAACGAGCTCAACTCGTCTTGGGCTCAACTACGCGTAACGTGTCCGCAATTTGTCATCGATTTTGTATTGCCGCATTTTAGGCGTTTTACTTTTTTTTCCGAGGGTGGTTGCTGGCATTTGTGGATGAAGGGGAGGTAAGGGGAACTGTTTAAATTATACTAATTAATAAATTGACTTGCCAGTCAAATCATTTGGCACAAATGGTGAAATTATTTTCAACAACTTTTCAACCAGGAACAGTAAAAAATTTCTGCGTTTTATGGGATTTTTAAAGTGATTATAGGAAAGTAATTACTTCTACTTTAAAGCAATTTATTCTTACATAAAAATATAGATATATTTTTGAACTCAAGCTAAAAAAATTATTTTAAAAATTAGTAAATTTTATGTTGAATAACAAGCACTTTTCAATTACACTAATTATCAAATTGAGTAGCCAGTATCGCTTAAACAGAATTTCCAAATTGCTTGAGAAACTTTTCCGCCAGCGACCTTGAAGAGGTCCTTTCGTGTTGTGCTGCTTAAGCAAAAGTTTCCCGGTTTATGGCACTCTCATAATCAGTGTAGTTTATTTAAATTTATTTTAATGAAGCAACAACAGCCAAATGGAGTCGCGGCAGTCAAGGAGCTTCTTTTTGTGTGGGGGGCTACGCACGCGGAAATTTCATGCCCGAGCGAATTAAACACGGCAAAGACACGAAAGGGTTGCAAGGACACGTGAATGGGATTCACGGCGCAATGAAAGGAGCTGAAGTAAGCACCCGAGCAGAAGCAGGAGCAGGATCAGAACAGCGGTGTTAATGCTCTCGTCGACAAGTGCCCCCGGTAGGACTAAAAAGTCCTGCGGCCGTGCAATGTCTGCGCCGTGAAAAGGAGTAAATTAAATGATTAATACGCTTCGACTGTTGCCGGGTCTGTTTAATTACCCCGTCTCCCGAGTTTTCTGGCCGGCCATTCGTTACGGTTTTACGCTTATCAAGCACAACTGTCAGCGCTCACCGCTCATTAGAAGCTGAAGGGATTTGAGCTGCGGAATCAGGACTATTCAAAAATCAGCCTGGATCATCTTTTCTCCTCTAGGATACTCGTACGAGCAAACAAAAGGGACTATTCCCAACTGCAAATCAAGAGATCTGCACAAAAAAAAAGGGACACACACACATAGACACACACACGTAGACAGACAGGAACCGGAAGCCGACCAAGCTGGCCATCGAGTGTGAGTTTTTGCGGATGACCAATGCAAACGTTGGGGCTGCCCAGCACAAAAGAGGACACTGTGTGTGTAATTTAGTGGAACAAGTTGTTTCCATTGAAATGGCAAAAAGAAGGCGGCATTTGCCCACTGCTATATAGAGTTAGTTCATGGAAATTAAATAGTTTTCAATAAGTCGGTACATCAATTTATTCTCAGTTACAGTGTTAACAAAGGTTTATTAAAAACCAACATGAATTATAGTGTCGCATACAGAATCTTACTTTTATGTAATATATCAATCTTTATTGTTTTAATTTCCTAACTGAAAAATTCGTAGCATACTTTTAAACACTTTCCCAGAAGTCTTGAAACCATAACCCTTTTTCTTTAACTAATTGATAAAAAAGATTTTTTTAAATTACATTTTATAATTTAAACACACATAAAACTAGTTTCTCTTGAAATACAAACCATGCACAGAAATCAGGCAGCACAAGAACCGAAACACGAGGCAGTCACGAGCAAAAACAAATACTAAAAATAAGCGAACTTTGTGTCCTGCCCGCCAGCCAATCCATGTGAGTGTGTGTGTATGTTTTTATTCCACAGCGCAGATGTGTGTGTTTTTGTGTGCAAGTGTGTGTGTTTGTGTTTGTGTGCATTACAACACTGGCTGTCAATGGCGGATGCTGTGGACTGACGACTGCCGGCTACCAAATACCGCTGATGATGACGAGAAACGAGAAACAGGACGAAAACGAGAATGAGAATGAGAATGCGAACGGCACGAGGACGAAAGCGATCCTCATTTGTATTCCAGACGCGTGTTGCAATGCGAGCGCAGCACGGAATGCTAACGAATCCTGCCACCAACCCCCGCCCGTTGATGATGAAAGTGGGTGTGCGGGTGTGCGGGTGTGCGTGTGTGTAGGTCGGATATATAGAGGACGATGCTCGGAAAAGTTTGGTTTTTGTATACAAAATTAAAGCCTCAGCTAAAAGCAGCTTTAAGTGGTAGCTGGGGAAAAAATGAAAGTACACAGTGAAAAATAGATTACCAACTTTAATCGATAAAGGTTTTTTTTTTTGTTTTGCTTTTTTATAATCAACTACAAGTCTCTGCTAAAATTGTGTGCTAGCTAGAAATGCCAATTACTAAAATCAACGTTTTAGAATATTGCTCCTAAAAATATAATATTGTATTAAAGTATATAGAATTTCTTTTGACATTTTAAATGGATATCTCTTTAAGAAGTGCCAAGACATTATCATCATATTTTTCTCAGTAACGTTTTTGTGAAGACAAGGGACCAAGATGCGAAAGACACTGAGTCCTGGGCCCGAAGGACCTCCAGCTAATTGAAAACAGTTATGTGCGTCATATTTCTTGAAAACCAAAGAGCTCGTTGCCTGCTTTTGACAGCCAAAAGACTTTCGCCAACTTTTAACGTTCCTTTCTTTATTTTATTTTTGTTTGCTTTTTTTTTGCACCCATTCTTCGTATTTGCCTTTTTCCATTGTTTTGCTACTTTATGGCCAAGACGGCCATTTTGTGTGGCTCCTGCTGGCTGTGTTTCTTCCACTTCCACTTAAAGTCCTTCGCGTGGAGTCTGCGCAGAGGAGCAACGATTTTTATGAGCCTTATCTGGGCGAATGGATCTCCTGAAGCTCGCGCCAAAACAAAAGTCAGCTGTTTCGCCAGCCACACACATACACAGGAATACCGAGAATGAGGAGCTCGTAACTCACATTCAAATGCAAAACTCGTGCGAAAATTCTGTGCCACTCGCTCTCGCGTTGTCCTTGCTGCACATCCTTGCCAAAGTGACGTCATGTCTATGTCGATTTGTAATTCAAAATTTGTTTTCGAATAGATATGCAAGGGGGTGCCGAGGCCGGAGTCTGTTGGTCGCTGCCGGAATTCCAAATTTGCTTGTAACCCCATTCCGCTTGGCGCACGCGGCGGATACTTGATATGTTTATCTCGGCTTTGCCATTTTTATGCAGCTCAACCAGCAGCCGTAAAAACGCTCAACAGTGTGCTTGCGTATAAAAAAAAGAAAGCTGTGCAAAAAGCAACGAATTGAAATAAACATATAAAAAAGAAAAAAAGTTTCGCGTCGGAAGGGCAAGGTTACGCGACACGCGATGACGCTGCTCCTGCGGCTCATAAACTAATTTATGATTATTACGCGAGAGCTGATTTTTTATGCCCCCCAACGTACAGTGAATCCTCGGCCAGTGGGATGAAAACGGGTTGGCTTCACTCACCAGTGGGACTTTTATCCTGCATTGAGGTAGATCACGAAAAAGTTTTTATTACAGCTAATTCTTGTGCTCTTCTGTTTTCGCCTCAGCTCATTTGTTACTTTTTCTTTTCACGCACACACACTGGCACATACTCATACACATACACATGCGATTCTTGGCTTTTGTTTATTGCGCAATTTTATGAGCTGGATGCCATAATTTGTTGTTAATATCGGAACAGGAACACCGGCGGAGGCTCGTCTGCCGGCGCCGCATCTGCCAGTCGAGCTCATCAGTGATGCAGACGAGCATGTGACCCAGTGATACTGAAAGTTTTTATGCATTTTACTGAATGAGGATGCCCATGGAGCTGGCTGGCGAATCGGAGGGGAGCGGGACATAGTATGCAGCCTTGCTCTTGACCTTAGACATTTGCATGGGGAGCACGGAAGGAGGCTCGTCTTTAATTCTGGCAAATTTCGGGGGAAACCCATGTAATGAAAATAGTTCGGATTATGGGATTATCAAGCAACAAGATTGGGAGCTTCCTTAGAATCTCAAGGTTATGACTAATTAATAGTATTTTACTAATTACATACATAGTTAGCTATGTATATAAGCAGCACAAAACAGTCTTTGTTTTAGATGTGTGGCCATTTTTGGCTAAGTTATGGCGAAAACGCCGTTTAAAAATACATATATTAATTAATTATAGTAGAAGTAAAATGGGTACTTGCTTAGAATCTTATCTTCATAGCTAAATAATTGTAGTATACTAATTATAGTAATTAATTATAGCAGTAGTAAATTCTTTATTATCATGGACTTTGAAAATTGGACAAAATATATCTTATTGTAGGAAAATAACAAAATTAACTTCTAGACAGATAAATAAAATTGTCTTAATTTCTTAAATATTATTTATTTAGCTTTGCTTTACCTTAACGCCATATGTTAAATTCACTGCAATGCACCACTTTTTCCGTTTTCTTCTGCTTTTGCTAACTGAAAATGAAAAACAAAACCACAGCAATGCAATCAGCCAACTTAACAAATTTTCCAACAAGCCAGCGCATAAGTTTTCGCCAACTATAGAGCGACTGCTGCTCGCAGGACCTCATCGATCATAATTTCCCACTGGCTGTGATTTGTACCAAGTCCTTGAAGGAGGATGGAGCATCGCAAAGAGAGCGAGAGAGAGAGCGTGAAAAAGGCGACAGCCGCGGCAGCAGCAAAGCGGAAAATGTTAAAATAACGCGCTAACTTGGTTACCAAGTTTGCGCATTTTTCACTCGGTTCGCTTTTCCTGCGCTTTTCCCGCATTTTTCCCGCCCCTGCACTTCAGATTCAGGGGCCAGCAATTCGACTCGCATCTCAGAAACACACAAACTGAAGGAAAATCCAAGGGGGGAAGAACCGTTTGAATTTTCCGTACCCGCCTTCTTTTTTTTTGTGCAATGTGGGCAAAAGTTTGGCGCTGCTGGCAGAGCGTTTATGCAAATTAGGTGCAAACGCATGCACAGTTAGTGGAAGCGAGGAAGCACGAGAGTTGGAGAGAGATAGACAAACGGGCAGACATTATCCTGGCATAACTTTCACTGCAGACAAGGTCTGAACTGCAGAACTCTTTCGTTGTGATTTGTACCACTAACTGCGCAGAGATCAAAAGGCGTCGACTTGATTCATTCACTCCCTGCAAAATGGGATCAACCGCCGTCAAATCTTTGGGCTTATAAATGGAATCTATTACCCACACTTCATTGTTTTGGCTATTTCAATCAAAGCTAACCACAAAATAGAGACACACACTAATGCAGTTTGTGATGAAATAATATTCATGAAAATTCATGAAACATTTACAAGTTCATGTACAAATATCATTTATAAAAAGAAGCTTTTCATTCTTTAAATTTGTTATTATTTAACTAAAATTTTATTTATACATATTTTGGCAAGAGGTTTATTTATACAATTAGTTTATCTTTGGGACCTTCTAATTTGTTTACCACTGTAAATAAATCGCTGTTTTTGTGTGGGTAACTCGATTGCATTTCGCCTCACTTTATGTCGCATATCAATTCATCATAAAATGAGATTTATGGCAAAAACAAAGGCCTTATCGCAGACAGTATTTATGTAGACAGGTTGCAGTGACCCCACTCCTCCCTCTCTTCACCACAGGAGACATCCTGACAGACAGGCACGCCATTCACCCAAAATGACAAACACACTCACGTGGTGACTGCGATTCAATGACTTTAAAGTAGACACAAATCGATGTCGGTTTAAATTTTGCAGCTATTTGGCCTAGCCAAACGGCACATCAAGTATACGCCCCGTGGTGGCCCAAAAGCTTTAATTAACTAATAGAAGAAGAAGCGGCAAATTATCAAAAGAAAGGCAAATTGGGTAAGGTAGCAAGGTGGAAAGAAGGTGGTCTTTACATGCCCCTGCACCACGATGCCAACTAGCAATTATTTATTATTTCGGCGTTGCTTTTGTTTCCACCGAAAAACGAATGACAAAGGGGGGGGTGAAAATGGCAAAGGGGGTTAAACACAAACAAGAAAGAAAGGAAAAACTTTGCTGTAGCGGGGGATTTTCACCAATACGCATGCGTCCGATTTCCTGTTGCTGTGGCAACCCCTACATGGACACACACTTTTATCTATATACATATATCTACACACACACACACACACACAGAGCACCCAACGCAATATTTGAATATTCACGCATACCATAAACTAAATAGAGAATGGGGAGTGGGGCGCAAATACGCGATGGGAGCTCCCTTTTCAGCCAGGACATCGGTTTGTATTTGTTTGTTATTTGTCGCTACCCACCACAGTGTGCGTGTATCTCTACGTGATTGTGTGTGTCCGTGTGATGTCCTTTCAACCCCCAAGCAGCCAACGCACGTCCGTCTGGGCTCCACATTCAGACCCCCCCCCCCTAGCCTACTCCTCGCTGCTCCACAAAAGGTGTATTTAGAAACCTGGCAAGGTGGCTGTGTTGTTGCCATTTTGTGCAGGATTCCTTGGACATTGTCGCCAAATAGAAAAAGCCTGTGCGTGTGAAGGATACACAAATACAGGCACACTGATTATGAGTACACGGAGATTGAATATTTAAATTGTCCAGCAATTCAATTAGGCAATAAAATGGCCCTAAAAAGTAATCTTTAGTAACGCACGCTAGAATTTAAAGTAAATAATAAATTTACACGAATTTATTATAAAAAAGATTGTAATACTTGAAGCAAAAACTTGGTTATATTAATTGCAGGAAGGTAATCTTGTTATTAATTTAAATTAAATATTATTAATTTTAATAGAGAAAACTATGGTTTATAATGTTGAAAGAGATGAATTTATTAATAATCAATTATAATCAACTATAACCCAAAATAAAAACCTTCTATTTATCTCAATCCTATAGCTCGCATTAAACTTCTGCTTGTGTTTATATTGCAAGGATATTGTTTAATCGGCCCCTTCAATTTCCATTTCCACGTGCAATTTCTATTAATTGCCGCTGCATTGATTAGAGTATTTGATTTCTTGTTTCGGTGGCCCATCAATCTGGCAATTGTAAATCATTTCGGATTTTTTTTTTTATGTTCGCCGCTCGCCACGCATTTTTATCGATTTGCGCAAAAAATGAATCAGAAAACATGCAAATAAGTCGATAGATAGGCCACTGGGGAGATGGCAAGTGAGCGACCCCTCGACTGCAAAAAGGGTTAGGATTGACGGCATTTGCAAACGGACACGGACACAGACACGGGCACACACACACACACTGACAGCCAGCGACACATGCAAACACAGATGGACACGGATAGGCCGAAATGTGTGCAGATTTCCATCCGCATATGTATATTCATATGCAGTGCTGGTGCGTGTGTGTGTGTGTGTGTTTTTGAGTGTGTTGCCAAATGTGTGTTGGCTGGCAGGACACCAAGGAGACAGAGGCTGCCAGAGGGGGGCGCAGTATTTTACGAAGCGATAAGAATATGAAATGGTATACGCTGTGTTTAAGTAGCTTTACTGCTGTGTGATACAACTATTAACTATAGCTTTAAATGTGGAAGCACTTTTTGCTGCATACTTTTAAGCACTTGTATAAAGTATTAGGCAGGATGTATTTATGTAGTAGTTACTTAACAACAAAATAAGGCAAAATGGCACATATAAACCGTTCTAAATATATTAGGAACATATTTACTTATCCTTTTAAACTATTTACAAATTGGTGTTAGTAACCGAGGTACTTAATCTTAAGCCTTAAGGAATTCCATTCCTAGCTAACCCTTTAACTATGTCATTAGCCCCCCTGCTCGCTGGCTTCCCCGCCTCTGTGCTCACCCAATCGCTTATAAACTCGCATATTTCAAGTGCCGGGCATGCATAACCACATCAGCACACACGCAATCCATAACTGTTTGCCACCCCCAAGATCCCCCCCTGGAATGTCCTGGCAGGACCCCCTTCAAGCCCCCTGCGTGTTACCTTGTATTTCGTTATCAATAAAGCGAAATTTAGTTTTGATTTCGTGTTTGTTGTTGTTATTGAAATTCATTGAACCAATTTTAATATTTTATTTGTTGCAGCACGCACACAGGACGCAGGAAACTTTAGTGGGCGGCCACAGGGGGGCGGGGCAGGGCGAAGGACTCCAAACTAACGGCATGTGCAGCTCTTTATGTGTGTGTGTATGTGTGTGCTTGTGTGGGTATGTAAGTATTTGCATGCGTATGTTCATTTATTCGTGTGCGAGGATGTGTATGTGTGACCATTTCCGGTGGACGCCATTGTCGTTGCTCTTGTTCTTCCTCCTTTTTTCTCTCTCTGTATCTGCACGAGATTGTGTGTGTTTGTGCTGTTTCTTGTGGCTTTTGTTTTTGCCCACTGTTCGTTGTTGTTTTTGCGCATCGTAACCAAATTTGAATATCTTTTTTTTTTTTGCGCCCTGCAAATGGATTTTTTTCCACAGATTTTCGATGCCCTTTTTTTTCGCCCAATTCTCTTTTGCGCTCTTTATCTTTTTGTGTGTATCGCTTTGTTCGCCTCGCTTATGATACCGTTATGATGTATTTTATTGCCACAACAAAACCAAAAGCAATGCCACCAGCGCGCCCACTTTTGCCACACCCCCTTCTGCGAAGCGGAAACCGGCGACATTGTAAATTTTCTGTTGCCTTTTTTTCCATTTCTCTTGGCCGCACACTTTTTTTTCGAGCAAGCAACCATTATAGAAATTCTGTTATTCCTATTCGGTTTTTGTATTTTTTCGGGTTCGAGGCAGAGCCTTTTTGTAATTGTTGTTGTCTTTGTGATTTGATTTAATGTTGATAACAATAACAGCAACAGCAACAGCGAGCAAACAAATACAAGTATAAATAACCCCAAAAACTTGGAAAAAAAGGAAGATTGCAGGAAAACTGAAAAAAGAGAAAAGGAACGGAACAGAACGGAAGAATCGCAAAACTTTCTTTTCAGTTCATTGGGGAAATGTTGCGGGAAAGGGTTGACTTTTATAGTTCTGTCCTGATTCACTTTGATGGCCCTAATAACCGAAGCTTAATGAGCATAACAAGTGGCTTGTCGGCAAGGATTAGACCACGCAGGACATGTATCCTTTGACTTGGAGTGTGCCTGTGCTTGATATTTCTAGGTTTTCCCCCTTTTTTGTGGTGCGTGTTGTACGTTTTTATTATTTATTATTTGACATTCAGCTTTTTTTGTGCTGCCAGCTCAGGTTTCCCTGCTTTCGCGTAAACACGCATATTATTTGGTTTACAAAAGTCAACAAAACCCTTGTTCTAAGTATAAAGGAGGAAAATCCCACTCTTAGTGTACAAATACAAATGTACTATACAAATGCAATAATTAGAGACCTTTATCAATGCCAAAAAACTTCATTTGATTTATTTAAAACTAATGGCAGAACAACGTAGACATATAACATGCTCGTGAGATTGTCTTGCTATATAAAGTGGTATAATTTTTAAAAATAAACTTGCATAATACATTTCAGGTTAGATCTATATAAAAACATACAAATTTATGCCAAAATGTTTGTAAAGGAAATCTCTCAGTAATAAACAGTTTTTACCAAAGGCATTCCCAACAAACCCACGTACATTATAAAATCAGAGTATTCTGCTAATTCAAACGGCTCATAAAATATGGATTAAATTCGCCTTAAAGTATCTACATGTATATCCTGCTGCATTTTGCCAGCGAAGAGAGCCTCATTTGTTCGAGTGTGTATGTCCTTGTGTCTGTGTGTGCAACAAAGCAGTAGACAATGCGTAAGGATGCCCAAAAAGGATATGCGAGACTTGCACAGACAGCCGAGAGACAGACACCAACAACAACACACACAGCACGCGCACACACACAAACATTTAAAATTATGCAAATTTTATTACGCAAACTGCTGCGTCCGTCGCCGCCCCCTCACCACAGTTCACCACCACCCAAGCCCTGCGCCCTTCGTCCTTCGTCCTTGCAACAGGAAGCTTGTCTTACACTCGCAGTTGAGCGGCGCACAAAAAAGGACCTTACACCCAGAGTCAGAATGCAATAAGCAATTGCAGGACACTACAGCACGGAGCTGAAAAGGACGTATTTGCAGGATCAAGGAGTGGAGTGGAGGGTGGAGCGGAGTGGAGTGGAAGGCAGTGGGAGATGGACGACGGGAGGACAACAAAGCCTGGTCTCGTTTTTTCCTTGCCTTTAAATGAAGAGCAAAGCTTTCATTACGGGCAACAATGTTAAAATTATTGAGCACAAGCCAGGGCAAAGAAGAAGAAGAAGTGGAGCAAGAAGATTTCACAAAGCGTATAGTGAAACAAATTTTACCTCAGGAAAGCAAAATGCCTTTAAATGCGTGGAAAAAATATATAAGGCTGTTAAGCTTGTAACAAAGATATAAGAATATAAGTCAATACAAATCACATGCTAGTCAAATTGTTCTAAGAATAAATAAATAAATAAATTATTTTTAAATCAATCTTATCTTCATTCATCACTCAATCTTAATTTTAAATTAATCTCTATTCACATTCTCTATTCAAGAAACATGAACCTAACTAAGCAAAAAATCTAAATCCAACGGAGGAAATGTTCAGTTAGTTCAATTAGTAAAATGCTTTTATCGTGATCTTTGCAATGATTTTCTCTCTGTGTACCAAACAAATGCACTTATTGGCCAAAAGCAACGCAGTCAGCGTGAAAATCGTCAAGGCGGCCTTTCCTTTTTTCCTTTCCTCTGCTTTTGTTCGTACGTCCGTTTGCCTTCTACTCTCCGTATTGTTGTTGTTTATTGTGTGTTCCTTGTTGTTCTTGCCGTGCTCTCGCAGTGAAAAATTACCAAACGGAAATGCGCCTACAAGGCCGGAGTGCCCAAGCAGTTTTTTCCGATTTTCCGACTGTATTTTGGGAGGAAGGAGCGAGTCCTGCGGAGCGGAGCTTCCGACAAACCGACTAACCCAAAAATCGAATCGTTTTGCAAAGCGCGCCAAACCATTTGCGAGAAATGAGAATGCCAGCGACTGAGAGCGCGACACGTGAGAGTGGCCCCAAATGCCGGTGGAGCAGTGAGTGGCGCCACCTATCGGCCACACACGCATGATAGCAGCCATTTTGTTTAGTGTCGTCTCGCTTCGATCAACGCTCAGCGTATAGCCCCGTCTCGCTCCTTCCAGGCACCTGCTCGCCGCGTCTGCGTTGCGCTCTGGCAACGCCCACTCTCTGAGAGGCGAGCGTGCGCACTGGAAGCGACTGAGCGAAGGCGTCGGGCTACGCCCACTGGACGGACGGCGGTGCGAGGGAGACGGCCATAGCACCCAGCCGGTGCTTCCAGTCTGGAAGTCGCTCTCTCTTTCGCTCTCTCGCTCGCTCCGCGATATTCAACATTTTCAAAGCTTTTGCGAATGTGTTGGGGTATTGCGTTTGAATGAAGCGCCAACGCAAATGTCAAATACATGTTCCACCGAAAACTTAAGTTGTTATATATTTTAATTTTACAAAACTATGAATTCATATCGGTTGGCAATGAATTATGAAGTCAAATACTGTATTCAAATATTAATAACTTGGTTTTCAAATTCCTCCCATGAATTTAGAGAATATTTATACATTTTACACATATTAAAAGAATTTACTTAAAATACAGCATAGTAGAGAAACATAAATATATTTTCTCCCACTATTTTGGGTTTTTATTTTCTTTCGAAAAAATCCCATCTAAATGGGTTAATCCACTGGAACATACAACCAGATCTAATTAGCATGTGTCTGCTTTAATGAGCACTTTGCATGCCATTGAAAAATTATCTAAGCATAACTCGAGACACCAATACACACAAAGCAATCAGCTGTAGACCACAACTCAGCTGAGCTGTCGATCGCAGTTATTCTCTGAAAAGCGGGAGAGAGAGTGTTTCCTATGCAAATGCCGAGTATTTCACTCTCGACCACTGCTTATTATTCATTATTTGTTTGTTTTAATTTAATACATTTTTGCGCGCAACGTTTATGCCAAAGAAACGGGTAAGAAGCTCCGAAGAATTAACATAAAAATGCATTGAGCCACTTTTACTTTCAAGGTGATCATGTCTGCAGAGAAAAGACGCGGCTGCAAAAGAAAACGGCGCAGTCATTCTTTAATTACCAGAAACAGGAGCTGGCTGAAAGAAAATACGAGGGTTAAGGATCCTAGGCAGGTGCACTTTTTGTGGCCGTGTCCTTTTGGCCCTGGCATATCAATAAACCACTTAGCGGACAGCGGAGCGGGGGCATAGAAGATACATGTACATATATATATGTATATATTTTTAAGGGCGATCCTTATCGCGGATCCTGCCCCTGCGATCCGTTACATTTTCAATTTCGCCGACGTTACACGCTAATGAAACGCTGTGAACTTGACCGTGGCTATCTCGACCCGAAGATCTCACCGTCTCATTTCGGTATCTAAGCGTGGACTCGTCCATTAATAAAAGACAAAAACCCCCCGAAGTCCAACGTCCCTTAAAACGCTCCAGTAAGCCCAATGCACATTGCACTCAAGGGTTCACGATCCATCCACAGCGATCCGGTTATGATACGCTCCTCTGCATATCCAATTCCCGACTTCCAGCTCCAACTTCAACTCCAACTCCAACTCTAGCTCTAGCTATAGCTTCCAATCCCAGAGCCAGTCTGCAGTTTGGTGTGCAGTGCAGCGTGCATCCATGGATGCCACTCGGAGTGCCCCAGAATACAATGACGGACCACGTTTAATGGTATAGATATGGTTGTGGGCGACGGCAAGTGCCGGCGGATAAGGAAAGTTATCCAATTAAAACCCGGGTGGGATTTGTGCCAATCTCCAGACACGCAAGGTGCTTGACCCGTAATTCCGAAAAAGTATAACAATGGGTATTCGAAATTAGTAGAGTTTCTTTACTTCTGTTTGGGAAGTGGCTGGGTCTCCCTTAATATATCTTATTATTTTTTAAAATTTATTTCAAATGATATTAAATAGGCATTAAATAATATGCAATGTAATGTTAACAAACAGGAAACTTAGTTCATCCACTCTATATTGAAATACCTTTAAATATCATTATCTAGCTCGTCAAAATAAATCCAAATAAAAAGTAAGTAAGTAACAGTTAAGTTATACAAACATATTCTATATAGAAATCAGTAAATTTTCCACGATCTGTTTCTGGCACACCTCCGAGCGAACGAAAGCACAAACTCAAAGGCCTAAAAAGCATTCTACTCCCAATTTCACTTCCCAGGCCAAGCAGCGAGGTCACAGGAAAAAAATCATAATGAATTCAGCAGACAAAATCTCATTTTCTAAGAATTATTCACTCAAATCCATTACTCATTTCCCATCCGCAATCTGTCGCCCGAGTGCAGCCAGCTGCAAGACGTGACGGCGGCTGCCAAAAAGCGGCAAACACACAAATCTCAAAACCCCAAACAGAAGACGACTACGACTTCGACTCCGGACTCCGGACTCCTCCGAACCCAAAAACGCACCCACGACGAGCGAATAATGCATGGAAACCCGCAAAAGGCCCGACCGTACGATACCAGTTCACATTATAATCCACAAGACATGTGTGAATTTGCCGCCCTATCAGACAGTTGGGATCTCTAGCACCGACTTCCAACCAACACCCCGATTCCAAAATCCCCGCCGGATCCCTAAAACAACACGTCCAATTCAAAGCTCTCTTGCCAAGTTTTCCCACAGTCGATCAACATGAAATGAGATATGATGAGATATTTGACAGTTACGTGATTTCTTTCTCGGTTCACAATTTGGCATGTTCGCTGGATGTTGGTGCTACTTCGCCTCTGTTTCATATTTTATAATGCTAATCATCAGTTTGGGGCGTTACGAACTACAAACGAGCCGCCAGGTGGCGCCACTCAAGGTTAGTCGGTTCACGAACCCAAAAACAATTTGGAACTGGAGCTCCACTCGCCAAGGACATGCGTGGATTGGAGTCCTTTATCGGGCCCATAAAAATCATCGAAGCACTTGTGGAGTTCGCCGGAGTTTTTGAGCTTAGTGTGCTTCAATTGCTTTCGGGGGGCGGATGCATAGAAGCGATGGAAATAAGGGATGAAAACCATTTTTACAAAATTATTTTTGGCCAATTAAAAATAGAAATGTTTGTACAAATGAATAGAGAGTAGAGTATGCCATATATCACAATATTTTATGGTTTTTTCATGTTGGTAAATAATCTTTACCTGGGCTTAAGATCGCAAATACAATTTCTTTTTACTAACATACTTCATCAACCTTTTAAAATGATTCCAAAATTCAGTTATAATCTCAACACTCGTTTCACTTCCACTTATGAGTAATTATTCAAAAAATGATTACCTGCTCAACTGCATTCGTTCAACTGGACTATCGCAACATTCATTACCACTTCAATAAGTTTACATTAATTAATGAGCTGTAATTAAATTAACCACATCACTTGATAAGCCTTCGGGTGATGGATTAAAATAAATTAATTAAAATAATAAATAATCTGGCAGCTTACAGCGCCAACACTAACAACAAAAACTATTAAAAAAAAAACCAACGGGAAATTGCAATTTACAACAGGCAACCAAAAACAACAAAGCCATCAACAATGTGAATAAAAAAAAATGTGTAAAAAATAAAACTGCACAAACAATTTTCAGTTGAGCGGCCATGTAGAAATTTGCAATGGTGGCCAGACAACTGCGGATGTTGTTGTTATTGCTGTTATTGTTGGTTGTAAGTATATACATATGTTGTTGTTGCTGTATTTGTTGCTTTTATTGTTTTCGCAGTTGTTGTTGTTCCTGTTGGGCGTATCAGGCACACAATGAACAAGTGCAACAACAACAACAACTGCTGCCAACATAATGAACTTACACGCAATGGGAAGCACAACAGAAGACATCAGCAGCAACTGGGGAGAATCATAATAAAAAAATGGAAAAATAAGTGTTACCTGCCTACTCTTGCCTACAATCAGCAGAAAAATCCATCCAGCCAATTGAACATTCCATGCAGAGAGGGAAAACAGGTGTAAAGCAGCAATTAAGAACTTTGTAATTAAGGAATTAAATCTCGCAATGATAAGCGTGAAATTCGTAACTTAAATGATATAAAGACATTTCAGTTTCCACGGTTACCGCTGTTAATTGTATAATAAATTATAATTTTATAAAGTATATAGCATATTTCTAAAGCATGTAATAATATAATTTTGGTATGATTTGTGCCTTTCTTTGCCCTATTGACCTGTCATTTCTCAAAGTGCAACCCAATCTCTGCCAGCTTTCATCATGCATTGTCGCACACTGTGACAATGATGGCCGGAAGTGCAACAGTCCCCAAAATGGAGTCGCCATTCTGAGGCAAGCACTCACACACACTCACAGCTGCTGCTCACACACACTTTGACGCACTGGCTGTGAATTATTTTGTTGTTGCATGTCACTCAAATCAGAGATTTGGTTTGCCGCTTGCCTTAATTATCGTTATTATCTTTGCTGGCTCTTCAGAATTGGCCAATGCAGCGGGAAAATCGCCGCAAAGCACGCGATGTCAAACGAAGGCCGCCCCCTCAACCGCCCACTTTTCCAGCCCCACCCCACTTATTTTTCGAGGGAAATTGCATTCTTTGGTGCACAAACAGCAACTTCATACATATTTATTACCTCAACGCGCTTTTGTTGTATTTGCTGTTGTGCACAATAACCAACATTATACACATAAATATAAACATATATACATATATATATATAAAGGTATAATGCACTTAATTTCCTAGCTGTGTACGCCCAGAAAAACCCCACCCAGCACCCCGTTTTTCCATCGTCGTCGCTCTGCGTGCAAGCCACAAAAATTAAATTATATTAGTTCATAATTTTAAATTATAAAATTCAACTTGTTCGTGGCAAGTTGCGGGTGGTTGGGGGGTGTTTTCTGTGCTGAATGAGCTGGAGCACGGAAAACCCACCTTCTTGGGATTGCCCTGCGGCATCTCCATTTTCCATTCAAGGCAAACGCCAACGTGGTTGCTCCAAATGCAATTTGAAAATTTTAGAAAATATTTAGAAAATTAACGCAAAGTTGTGGAAATATTGTTGGGTCGTCTGCTTGGTTCGCCCAGCAAAACTTTATTCCGTTGCTTCTAAAAATATTATGTAAATTCCGTTTGAAGCTAATGCTGTACGGAAATTGTGGAGCGGACATTTGATTAGATTTCACTTTGGGCATAGAAAATTAGCTGGGAAAATGCTTTAAGAGGACATTAAATTCGTTTTGATTTGGATTTTATGAGGAAAGACAAGTTAGCTTACTAAAATTAAAATATGTTTAATAATTGGAAATTATTCTTAGAATTAGAGAGCAATATTGAAAGTTGCATATTATATGAGTTTTTCTTTCTGCAATTCTAGTTATACATCTAATAATAGCATGTTCACTTAAATATCATAAATAAAATTTATATAATATTATTGCTTAAATATGTTTACTTAAATGTCATAAATTTAAATTTATTTAAATATTATTGCTCCAATAAATATATGTTGCCAATCCCAGCTGACCACTTAACTCTTCCTGTTCCTCTGGTCAACGCAAAGTCCTTAAATCAAATTACCAGTTGACAAGGAGTTTTCTAGTCCTTGGGATCAGAGGTCTCAAGGAATGCAAATTTCAGTGGACAGGAATTTCGTGCCTTTTTGCGTCGGACACATGCCAGAAATGTCTTGAGGCCGAAAAGACGGAAGTTTGATTTGCTAATGAACTGGAGAATGGATGTTCTGGCTGTGGCCCTTGATATCCTGGGTGCCCACAAAGTGTTCTATTGGCCAGAAAATTACATTTCATACGATGTCGTTTTGGCCATCGCATGTCTTGCATGCCGGGCACGTTTTGCGTGCCTATTGCAAAGGACATCGAGCTGGCAAAGAAGTCCTTTTGTTTGCCTTTCGTTCGGTTCGTGTGGCTTTCTGCCCCCCGCCACTAACTTGTTGCATGTGTCAGAAGTGGCAAAAGGATATGCCTTCGGTGCTGGCATTGATGTTTAAATTAAATTTTCAGCGGCGACAATTTCCATCAAGTGTTTGGATAATGGCTTCATAATCTTCATCTACGGCCGTTTCATTTGCATGCCATTGCCATAATTTTTGGCTCATATATTTACTCAGCCATTTGACTCAATAATAAGCTTGATTGTTTATACTAGAAGCTGACTTTGCTCCCACCCCTTGCGAAAGCTTTTTATTAAATTGCAAAAGCGGCGGCCAAAATTTATTGCAATTTTTTTTTTCTACCTCGCTGCCATCTTCTAAAATCCCCCCACAATTTTCCGAACCCGCTGTCTGCTTTTGTTTTTGAAGTAGGAAACATTGTGAAAAGTGCAAGGCGAAAAAAAAAAATGAAATGCGAAGGAGAAATAACATGGGGAACTTAAGTAAACATTAATTTACATAACTTCTGTGCAAATGACGACGGTGGGCGGGCAGGCCGAAGTGGGCGGGGCCGGCTGTCGTCATCGGGCACGAAAACCGGATCCGGATCCCAAGTCCGGACGTGGGCGTCAGCGCTCTTGTAGCCCGGCGTTATTAAAAAATTTAAAGCATGTTTTGCGGCACAGAGTTGGGGTTTTTCCCGGGCGTATTTTCGAGGGGGTTCCTTCATCTGGGGTCCTGGCAATATGGCTCTGCTTAGTTGTCACTGTCGGCGGCAGTGGGCACAGGATGTTTGTGTTTGTGATCGACGGCGCACATAAGCAAACGCTCTACTCTCTATATATAATTTTTTTTCTGTGAATATCTTGGTCCTGCTGTCGTATCCTTGTGGCAGCAAAGGACGCTGGTGTGTTGGAGAGAAGTGCCAGCGTCTGTTTTCAATGTTGCCAGGCGTCGTTTCTTTTATGTAACCACTTGGTGAAAAGTCAGATGAAGTGGTGAAGGAGATCCGCGTAAAAAGGAAGCTGACAGGACCCAGAAAATTCCCTAGCTTTTGGCAAATTTCTTTTGTATCTCATATAACATTTAACATCTTAAATGAAACTATTATTTCAAAAAGTTTTGTTAAAAAAAATGAATGTTTGCTATAACTTTTTTTTGCTATTGCGAGAAGTTAAATATAAGTTTTTAATAAACGTTTATGATCATTACCACATTTTAAATAATATAATTTAAAATTGTTTGATAAATTAAATATATTTTTAATTATTATTTAATTTAATTTAATTTTATTTCAAAGAAACCCAACTGAAAACAGCAAATACCCTGCACAAGAATTAATCAAGCGAGTTACAATGACAGTGCATATTATTTCCTTCTCTTATGTCCTCGCCACACTTCAGCGTAGGGAAACCCACTTCCACATCCACTTCCTCTTCCACACCCACCCCCCATTCCCACCCCCGATTTTTCCACCACCCCCTGGCCGGCTTTGCCAATGCCGCGCAGCTTAGCGAAATTGTTTGCGAAAATACAACACAATATTCAAGAATAATGATGACATTGTTGACTCCAGTACCCGGCGCGAGTCATAAAAGAAAGGAAAAGAAAAAAAGTTGGTTGTATACAATGAGAGAGGATATGGATACCCCCGTCGCATAACCGCAAGGACATCTTCCGCAGGATTAAACGCCCTAAACGCCCCGCTTTAGACATTGCAACGCCCCAAATGGGGAGCCTTTGCCAGAAAGAGAGCGGAAGCCAAGGATATGGGGGCCACGGCACAGCCGGAAAGAGACAGGGCGCAAAAAAGCGAACCCGATTACCATATTGTATGATATGGGGCTATATCTGAACTCGGCTATAACCGGAAGCGGGCGACTTCCACTTCCTCCCTCAGCCCCCCTGATTCCCTTCGCACACAGAGCTTGGAAATATAAATTGAAATGAATTGAAGTTATGGCATTAGACAGTTTTGAAAATAATCAGACGTTGATGTGGCCCATTAGCATTTAGAGTATGTGTTCCTTGCCTGCCAGAAAGCCAAATAATGTAAAGAAATAAATATAAAAACAAGAGAGAACGCTATAGTCGAGTTCCCCGACTATGTGATACCCGTTACTCAGCTAGTGGAAGGGAGAAGGAGAGTCTTAAACACAGTTTTTGGCGATTTGTAGGCGTTATAGTGGGCGTGGCAGAACGTTTTTTGGCAAATCGATAGAAATTTACAAGACTAATACAAAAATGAAAAAATATCGAAACATTTTTCAAAAGTGTGGGCGTAGCAGCTTTGGGCGGTTTGTGGGCGTTAGAGTGGGCGTGGCAAAAAGTTTTTTGGCAAATCGATAGAAATTTATAAGACCAATACAAAAATGAAAAAATATCAAAACATTTTTCAAAAGTGTGGGCGTAGCAGCTTTGGGCGGTTTGTGGGCGTTAGAGTGGGCGTGGCAAAAAGTTTTCTGGCAAATCGATAGAAATTTACAAGACCAATACAAAAATGAAAAAATATCAAAACATTTTTCAAAAGTGTGGGCGTGGCAGTTTTGGGCGGTTTGTGGGCGTTAAAGTGGGCGTGGCAACATGAATCGACAAACTTGCGCTGCGTCTATGTCTCTGGAGTCTGTATGCTTAATCTCAACTTTCTAGCTTTTGTAGTTCCTGAGATCTCGACGTTCATACGGACAGACGGACAGACGGACAGACGGACAGACGGACAGACGGACAGACGGACGGACAGACGGACATGGCCAAATCGACTCGGCTATTGATCCTGATCAAGAATATATATACTTTATATGGTCGGAAACGCTTCCTTCTGCCTGTTACATACTTTTCAACGAATCTAGTATACCCTTTTACTCTACGAGTAACGGGTATAAAAAAAGGTTCAGTGAATTTGACTAGTAAATAAGTAATTGGTGGTAACAAAATAATAATTAAATATTTATTTCTTTTTATTTCTATATAATAATTGTATCTGCTTGAGTTTGTTGTCCTACTTATTATTCCTTATCTCAAAGAAACAGCCTCTGGTTTGCTAATTGAAAACAACATTTTTTGTGATGGGTCAAAGAACTGAAATTTTAAATATATTTTCTTTATATACAATCTGAGGCTTAGAACTACATTAAACCTAAGAAATTAATAATCGATGTGAGATTCTACCAGCTGAGCTCCTCGGGCAATCCGCCAGGATACTCGCCCGTTAGGCAGGCTGTGCAATAGCCAGCTTTCAGTGGATTCACATGGGCCTTGTTCATCTGGACGGCCTTGACCAGACCCTCCACACTCAAGTAGGCCAGACTATCGGCGCCCACGTGATCCGCCAGCTGATCCGCATTCAATTTGTTGGCTATGAGCTCCTCACGAGTGGGTATATTGATGCCCATGTAGCAGGGATACTGCAGCGGTGGACTGGCAATGCGAATGTGCACCTCGGTGGCGCCGGCATCTCGCAGCAGCTTGATGATCGGTCCAATGGTGTTGCCCCTCACAATGGAGTCGTCGACCAGCACGATGCGCTTGCCCTCCACATTTTGAGCCAGGGCACCAAACTTCTTGGCCACGCCCAACTGTCGCAATCTGGTCGACGGCTGAATGAACGTGCGGCCCACATAGCGATTCTTGCAGAGAACTTCACCGAATGGCAAACCCGACTCCCTGGCATAGCCATGGGCCGCTGCTGTGCCCGATTCCGGCACCGAGCTGACCAAATCCGCATCCAGGGGCGATTCCCTGGCCAACTGGCGACCACACTGCAGGCGGGCTGAGTACACCATCTGACCCTCGAACATGGAATCACTGCGCGCGAAGTAGACGTACTCAAAGATGCAGAATGCCATGCGCTTGTAGTCTGGTCTTTCGACGATGTCCACGGTTCTATAGCCATTTCTCGACAGCTCGATTATCTCGCCGGGCTCCACCTCGCGTACATATCTGGCACCGATGGAGAGAAAGCCACAGCTTTCACTGCTGACCACCCAACCCTCGGCCAGCTGGTCATTGATGTTCGCATGTCCTGCGTCCACGGGCACGATTTTGCCCAAGCACAGTGGCCTATTGCCATAGGAATCCCGGACAGCGTAGATCTTATCCTTGTGCATCACGACCAGGGAGTAGGAGAGTGGTGCCAGTGTCATGAAGTGGCGAATTCTGGCCGGCCAATTGGGGCCATCGTGCTCCGACACATCCTCAGGTGCACAGCACAGGGATTGGGCAATCAGCTCACTGTCACTGTGCGTGGACAGGCCCACTCCTCGCTCCAGGACCTCCCGCCTCAGGGACTCACAGTTCACCAGCTCACCATTGTGAGCGATGGCCAGTGCTCCATGGGCAGTGTGCACCACAAATGGCTGGCAGTTCACTACCTCGGAGGCTGCGGCCGTGGAATACCTGGTGTGTCCTATGCCCAGGTTGCCTTTTAGCTTCCTGATGGCCTCGTCATTGAACAGATTGTTGATCATGCCCATGCCCTTGTGCACGCTGAAGTTCTTGGAGGACTTGCCCAGACTGGTCACTATGCCCGCCGACTCCTGGCCACGATGCTGCAGTGCCACCAGACCCAGACAGATCATCTGTGCTATGTCCAGCTGAAAGCAGAAAAATCCCATTTAGCAATTGCTTTTCTTTCACTTGTTTTTAAACAATTTAATAATAAACGTAAGTATTAAATAATAAAGTCCAGGGGGTCTGCTGTGCAGATAAGGCATATCATTTTCGAAACTCAATATTAAAAATTGTTATTTAAAGCTTGGCTATTCAGCAGTTCATAGATTTAAACAATGCAAACTGTTTAAGCAAATATCATTTAATGGAAATAAATTTAAACAATACAAACTAAGTACCATTTAATAGAAATAAAATACTTTTTGTAAGACATATAAATGTTATTACCTGGGGCAACGCAAAACTTTGTGTTTCTAAATACCTAGCCCAACATATATGATAGTTTAGTAATGCTAATTTTGCTGTATTGAGAAGAACAGATAACTGCATGTCAATTTTGATTTCCGACCGTGAGCACTCTAGTGCCTTCTGTTATTTTCCATTTCATTACAGTCGAGCAATGAAAACACGAACAACAGAGATTACAACCGCAAGTCAAACCAAATCCATACGATTCACTTCGATCGCCCTGACGTCACCACAGCCCCTGGGCATTGGCCACAGATAGAGAGCATCGTTAGAAGATCACCAGGGGGTGTATCTGATCTGGTGGATCCGTGGAACGGGGCTAGCCATTGACCCACTAACCATTGATTTGCATACGTCTGACGTACATGGTCGTCCATGGAAATTTGCTAACCGATTGATCGACTTGCGACAGCCACAATGACTTCGAGATATCGATATGGTTATGATCCCTCGTGATCGGTATTTCATGGTGGGTATCTACTGTTTGTCTAGTGATATTTTTTATTTATTAGCTAGCAATTGATTCCTTACTTTACTTATTTATTAACAAATATTCCAAATATATTTTTAAATCTGTTGTTCACAATCTATAGACTCTAAATTTGTCCGGAATTTTCCAACATAATTAAAGAAGTTTCAGTTGTATTATACAAGTACGTGCATGCTGGATACATTTCTTACTCTTTAGGTCGGTTTTTAAATAAGCAAATTAAAGTGCAAAATAAATTACTTATTTATGAAAAAAAAATTCAAAAAACATGTAAATTCTATATCACACAATCTAAACAAATTATATTACACATTTTTCCGGAATTTTCCAACAGAACATAACATACCAAAAGGATGTTTTAGAAGTATTGTTTAAGTAATTGTGTGAGGGAAAAATTTCCTTCTGTTTAGATTACTTTTTGAATATGAAAATTAACATGATTGAGAATATTTTCTGTAGCCTATATTATATATTTATTTATTTTATAATTACTGTTTCTATACCTGTGTTGGGTAATCCCCGCAAGCGATAGCGCCAAAAACTCCGCATTCGCAGGTCATTCCGGTGGCATCCTCGCCTTTCGGCTGCACGGACTTGTAGATTTTGTCGGGAAACATTTTGGGCGATACGCCGCTTAAGACCACATCCTTTGTCTTCTGGCAGCACTCATCTGTTTCAGATTCCAGATTTAGTTGCGCACTCTCACCATTAAAATATTTATAGAATCTTACCTTTATTGAGCTTGGCACAGCAATTTCCCGAATCACTTTGCGCCATTATTTGCTTCGCTTTTAATAACGTCCTTATATGTGTATGTATGTTATGAGTATCGATTTACTTATGTGGGAATTAGTATTGACTACGATTGAGGCACTGTACACTGTGCACGAGATCGCTGGTTAAGTCGAACACTTGAACACTTGATCGCTGGAATTGTTCACGTCTGCATTGATTGAATGCCAGCGGAATTATGAATGTTCATGTTACAGCCGCGCCTAATTAAACCTCCGATCAACGTACATATATGGCAGGCAGCTGATATACTCGTCGTGGTTATCAGTTGGGCTGGGAATGCAATCTCAGCGGCAGGACGGAGCGGGAAGATTCCGGAGGTTCCACAACCGCATCGAGAAACGCATGTCGTGCAAAATTTGATAGCCCCACCGATTTATGCCCGATATACCAAAATAAACACTGGGATTTGGTACTCACGTTTTGGATTTGATCATCAAGCCGATTCAATGACCGCATTATGTCTGTCTAGTCTTCAAAATCACGCATCTCACGTTGGCATTGATCTCAAATCATCAAATCATCAAATCATGTGCGCCTTTTTAAACGAGACGAACTTCGATTAAGCTTATCAACTTAATGCGCTGGCACATGCATTTCAAGTTCAAAGTTTAATTATTTATTTAAGGGCCCCCCTTGGAGACAGAGTCAGCGAAAAATCATCTTGCTTTCTAAGTCTTGTCACATAAACACACTTCCATGTTGACACATTGTTGCTTATCTGGAAAATGCGTTCAATGACGCATTTTAGAAGTGTTTTCCATTTCGGCGTAAACAATAACAGATTAAATTATGTTTTTCTTTTGCCATTTAAATGGGCTGTGCTATCGCGAATGTACGCTTATTACCAAGCCCCCCAGTGGAGCACAATCTTCGAGGGTTGATCGATTCGCTCTCGATCACACGATTAAATGCCTGATCGTAAACAATAAACAAATTCCACACTCCAGTCGCCAACAACTAACTAATCACTTGTGCTAATTATAGCCGCCAGTTTCCATCTATCACTTACAAGTCACTTGTTTATAGGCTTGGAAAATCGAAAACCATGTGATCGCCGATCAACTGATCAACTGATTTTCGATTTAATTACTTTTTTTTCTAGCACTGATTTAGCTTCCGATTGGGATGCTCGCTTGCGATTTCGCACCTCATCTGTTGCAATCGAGGCGACCGCAGGCATAAGCGTCTGCTGCGGTTAGGTCGTGTCTACCTGATAAAGTGGGTCTCTCTCGCCTCCCCCTACAAAATCGATTCACTTCGAATAGGTGCTGAGTGGAACTGAGGGGTCTAGACAAAACACAGCCCTATTTATGAACGTATTGTATGAGGTCGACGAGAACTAAACGCTTTTAATTGCCACCTGCAGCAGGGCTAGAATAAGTAGTTGGGTGAACAAAAAATATTTAAAATAATATTATACAAATTGATTATTAATTTGACTTATTCATATTCAACGGCTTGGAGAAAGGAAATCAATGATTCAAGTTGTGTTTGAATATTTTGTACTAATACTCTAAACTGGCAAATAATAAATGAAGAGTATGCTATTTACCACCCAACAAATATTTTTTATTTATTTACTATTACTCAAAAATAGGCAAATAATAAATTAAGTCTATGCTATTTACCCAGCAACAAGCATTTCCACTTTCTTAATCCAAACAAGAGTAATCTACTCACAATCACCATTAGCATCGCCATGACAATTGCTTTATTAAAACTTAAAGTTTCCATTTCCAATTCCGTCGATTCATAGTCGCCCTTTAACAAAGAGATAACCCATATAGGTAGCCCCCCATCATTACCTTTTATTATCAGCATTTTTCGGCCAAAACAACAAACAATCAGGCAAACAAACGAAATAAACAAAAACTAAGCAAACAAACAGCAAAGCGCCAGATAATCAGATGCGGCATATAATGTGGAAATGAGCCTGACTTTTGGAACAACTGCCTGGTTTTCTACAATGGGCTAATGTTATATGCTATATATGCTATATATGCTTTTGGGGGGTGTCCAAGAAAAATGACCAAGACGAAAATCGCTCCGATGGTTTGGGTGGCTGTGTGTGAGACATGTGTAACCACTTGAATTTCATTTGGCGAAAAGCTTTATCGAAAATTATGCGAATGTTGGTTGACTTTTGGCCAAGCGCCACCGACCAGGCCGAATTGCTCCGCGGGACACTCCTAGTGCTACCTCCTCCTCCCAAGCTCCACCTTCTCGGAAAAATAGCAGTGGAAGCCGGCTGCTGCACTGAGAAAAAAATGGTGTATTGGGAGAAAAGATAACCATTACTTTCACATAAATAGAACAGCAATTGATATAAGTGCTGACACAAATGGATTAATTAAAATAGCCATATTATGTTATACTATTATTTCTTAAGTACAAAAATCTGGCTCATAATAATTGGAATAATAAGTGGAATATTTTTTTGACTTTTATAACTTCTGTATTAACACTTATTTAGTTGATAAATATTTTAGTCTTATAATGAGTTTGTTAGTTGAATATTAAAGGCATAATTTCATCTTCTGGCAACCAAGATATATTTTATTTTCAAGCTTACAAATGTACATGTGGTATATCTAATTTATGTTAGAAGTTTTTCATTTTACTGTGTAACCAGCTAACTGCTTAGAAGTCTGATAAAAATCCAGCACACACTCACAGCTAAGCAAACAGATAATAAAGAGGAAAATGATGCTTCAGCAAGTGGGTTGGTTTGGGTTGGGTTGGGTTGGATTGGAGATTCCAGGAGGGGGGCTTTTCGCATATGTGAGTGCCACACCCCCTGCTGCTCCTTGGACTGCTGCTCCTTCGTTGGCCTCGTGGAGTGGCGTCCAGTTTGCCGCTGCTCCAGCTCCTGAACGATGGACCATGGATTGTGGACCATGGACCACGGAACGGACCGTCTGTCTCATGCATAATTCAGCAGAATTCTGAATGATTATTCTTTATGGGACTGTTTATTTCTTTTGACCATTTATTTCAAGTTGCTTTCGTTGCCACGCTGCCGTTCCCCTGCCTTCCATTTTCATTATTTTTATACAGTTTCCAGTTGCTTGCGCTCGAAATGATTTTGACCAACGGTGACGCAAAAATCATCAAATGGCCCTGGACCCCGGACCCCATGAGCACATATCTATTGAGCCAAAAACGTTATACCATCCCCATACCCATTCCCATACCCATCCCCATACCCATTCAATACCACCACTCCATCGCGAATCCCCGGAATACGAATCATTCTATCCTTTGGGCAACCACACATGGATTGGCGCCGCCCACTTTTTTGTAGAGGAAAGTAGCCAAGGGCGCTCGGTTTGCTTTCAACGCATCATTTCATTTTATTTTATGCTCTCTCCCGAAAAAGTGACCACCAAAAAAAAAGGGTGGGTAAATAAATTTTATTTGTTTTTCTCCGCCAGCCGCAATTGAATAAAATGTTCTTCTAATGCTGACATTCAAGGGGCAATTACTCTTGTCAGATATTGCGCAAAAGTTGCAACTGGCTTGGAAACTTTAAAAATTAAATAATATACATATATCAATATATTCAAGGCATTTATAAAATTTCAAGTTATAAATTTTTATTATATATTATATACATAATATTATATATTATATACATAAATCTCTAATAGCATCATTAATCCGCTTGCTTCCTAAATCCTTTTAATCAACATAATGCCTTCATCTACCTCTTGCCAAGTCAATCGCAAACCGCATAGCTGGGAAAACTTTAATTAAACGAACAGTCGCATTGCTTTTTCTTGGCCAATGGGAATTTCAATTAAAACTAATTGAAAGCCGCATAAACTTGGTTTAAGTAAACAAAAAGCAGAGACGCTGAAGAACTTTGATGATTACGCGCCATACCAAAACCAGAAGCCACAAAAATATCGAAAGGACAGCTTCGGTTCGAGGACCTTCCCCTCCTTTTTTTTTTAGCCAGTGTTTTTAATTCGTTTACGTTTATTATTTATTCCAAGACAGCGGGGAGAAAACAGAAAACTGGATAGCTAAAGAAATCCGTCGTTTAAATTTGTTGTTCGGCCATTCCATCTTGTTATTTGTCTTTGCTGGCATTTCTTTATATTTCGTTTTATACAATTTGCATTTGTTTTATATATAAATTTACTATATAGCTCAAAATTTTCATTTCTGTCTTTTGTTTTCGCCATGGTTTTCCCTCTTTTCTCCGTCATGAATTTGCATAACGAAGCAGTCACAACAACAAATAGAAAAAGTGGGCGTGTAGACCCGACTGGATGGACCAGCTTCACCAGCTTTCAAGTTTACTTAGTTGCCAATTTGAGGAGCGTTCAAAATTGTCCAGCGATGTGTACCGCCTGCCCGCCCATCGCCGTGTACCGAATATATTTCTTTAATTAGTTTTCCACCGTCGAATACCTCATCTTTAAGAACTAGACCAAAAATCCATTTGGCTTTCGGTTGGCGCTTTCTTAAAGCCAACTTGTGCATTCGTAATGAGCCACTGATTGATGTCTGTCAAAGGGGGTCGCAACGTGTTTACAGTGGGGTTCCTCGTAAAATCTTAATGACTTTCAATTTGTGGCACATTAGACAGATCCCAAAAAACATGTGTAACACCCAGAAATAAACGCGCGCGAAGAGACCTTCTCTTTCTTGGCCGGGTTAATTAGCATTTCGGAAACGTAAATTGAATTACCAACACAATGTGTAAGCGAGAACAGAGCCACCAAAAACTGCTCCAGTTACGCGTGAGAATTTCGGGCCATTTCTCGTCTAAGGAACTTGCCACTTGTGCGCATAAAATTTCAATTTTCACAATCGAAATGGGTATGGAATGAGAAAAAGGGGAGAGTATGGCGACACATTCCCAAGGCAAGCTGCTCAATTGCTGGCCAATAATCATAAAATTTAATAAACACATTTTCCACTAGCCTTTGGTCAACTGCTGACCGTTACTAGTCAGTCACCCCCCGAGGCATACAGTGAACACACAGTGGGCAACAGTGGGCAACAGTGGGTTAATGTATGCAAAACGCATTCAAATTTTATGTATCGCCCCGCAACGATCTGTGGGATAGTCAGCTCCTCAGCTCCTCAACCCCTCGAAATGGTCCCAGTACAACATAATTCGAATGGGACTGGTTGGCTTTTTTGGTGTGGCATGTCTGGCGTTGTTTGAGTTCCAGTTCCGCTGTTATCTTCCACGGTCTATTGGCCCTCGTGGGCTCTGGGTTCGGTTCTATCTCCGAGGGGCTACTGTGCATGTAAATTGCATAGTTTCGGACACTTTGGGTCACCTAATGAGGCCGACTCGTCGTTGTCGTCGTCGTCGTCTGGGTTTTGGTATCTATATCTGCTGTTTGGCATGGGAAATGAGCAGATCTCCGGGGAAGACAAACAGAAAGAGCAGCGTTTTGCACTGACACACTTTGATCTGAAAGGTGATCTGATCTAGTTTGGAATGCGCCGGGCTTCATAAGGTCCAAAGTCCCATACTGAAGTCTATTAAGAGTCTATAAAATACTTGTCAGGAATTGATGCAACTTCTTTAAGGGGTTAAGTATATATAAAGAAAGTTGAACTCACAAGTGAGCATCATTTTAGAAAATACTCTATTCTTCAATAAATTTGTTAACTAATTTTTTAGCAAAATTATGAACTTCATGTAAAATTGTATTAAATTCATTACTTACTGGCACTCAAAGACTTCGTTTTGGTTGAGCACTTGAGAGATCTGCTATTAACTAAGTGAAATCCCTTCTTGCAAGACCACCAAAAATATCCTCCCATATGTGTTCAAACATTTGTCTTGCCACGCTTTTGTCACTTTACAGGCAATTGCACTTTATGAACCGCAAATCGCATCAATTATATGATGAACTCTCTCCTTCAAAAACCAAAAACTTTGCACAACTTTGCGAACAATCTCAACGCTCAAGTTCTGTCAATAAATCAAATTTGCTGCAAGCCATAAAAACGCCAAACATTAGCACAACAAAAAGGACACCCGTGGCAAAGGACTAGATAGCCATGGACCATCCCCAAAAAAGCCGTAAATCTCAGAATCACTTGTCGCGATTTGGAGTACAGTGAAGCGCTTGTTTGCCTAGCGAAACCTCAGGATGGTGCATTAAATTTTACGCATTATTAGGAGACTCTCCAGTCCTGAAAGGACAACAGCGACAAAGGATAACAACGAAAAATTAGGCACATTTGCGGTTAGGAGTTGAGGGTTGGGGGAGGGTCAAAACCGAGGGAGGGTGGCTCCTGGACCGAGGGAGGGTGTCGGGGTGGCAGTTTAACGCTCTACGCATCATTCCACTTCATTGGCGACTTTTGTAACATTTGTTTGTGACGTTAATTTATACAATAATTGTGACAAGGACCAAGTCGACTCACAAACGAGACAACGAGTGCGACTGACAACGGCCAGGAAAACGCAGATATGTCTAGTGTGGCTAAATCTGCCATTTACTATATGCTAAAAGGTATATAATAATATGGTATTTACTTATAAAAATATTATATTTACAATATTAAACTAGCTGTCAAAGGCATTTTTATTAATGCTGAAAAACTAACCAAATTTCATTTATATTAACAAATTACGAGAAGTTTTAATTTTGATAGTACATTTAAAAGTTTCAAATAACTTTGCCAAATTTATATTTCTTTGTGTGTGATCCTTTATATCACATACCATAAATATGAGCGAATTTTTCGTATGCTTGGTTTTTAATGGAATTTTAATGTATTTGTGTTTGCCTTTTTCTGGACACACAAGTATATATACTTTTTTATTATTTATTCTAAATTATATTCATACAAATGTTAAAACTTTCACAGCCACATTTACATTCCACACACACTCGCACACACACACAGCGGCACATGAATATTGAAAATGTTACCCCGACTTTTCCCCGCAGCTCAACTTTCATTACAAAACGCATTCTCGTGTGGAAAAAGTTTTTCACGCCCCCAACATCCCCTTTTGGAATATGAGTGTTAAAAGCCAGGCCCTGCATATATTAATATACCAAAAATGTGCGAGTGTGAGTGTGTGTGTGAGGCCAGGTACAAACGGTCCTAAGCGAAAAAAAAAGAAACTGGAAAACACATTAAAATTTTCATGAAAAATGTCATCAACAAAAGTTTGAAATGCAAATAATTTGCAAGTTGCTGGCTGGGCTGCTGCTGCTGCTGCTGAAAGCTGAGTGCTCTTAAGGACCAGACAAAGACTTTTTCGCAGGACATGCAGGACACATGACACATCACATCATTTGATATGCCTAGCAGACACACACTCTGCCATAGCTCACATTTCTTTTTTTGGGCCGTCCCGCATTAGAATGCATTTAAAAAGGCATCTATCAGGCAGGACGAAGGATTCAGGACAATCATCATCACGCAAATCCCAACTGATCGATTATGATTGATGGTGTATGTGGTTGCATGCGAAAAAGGCGATTTGGTGGGCAATTAAAATTCAAATCGATTGCAAATATCAAAGGCAATGCGAAGAATATGTATTCAGGGCGTGGCTCGATTGGAATCTGGGTATCTGGACGTGATTTCATTAGCAGGACGATATCAAAGCAATGGCAGGATATTCGCTCCTTCAGCTTGGCCTGCACTCGAGTGTCGCGACGTTCGCCATTAAAACATTTGCCACGCTCACTTGGCAACATGGACAGGGCCAGTAAAGCACCAGATTTCCGAATCAGAAACGGAATAAGAGCGCTGAGAGTCCTGAAAGTCCTTCGAGTGGCAGCAGCAGCAAGCAAAGGACAATTGCGATAAAAATGGCGTCTTAAGTCGAAACCCCCAGCAGAGCCTGGAAGTCATTAACTCAGCTAGAGGGCTTTTATCTCGCCACTTGAGCGCATCGCAAGCTCTCAACTTCACAGATTTCGCCCCCTTGCCTTTCCGTTTTCTTTTTTCTCCGATTTTCCCATTGGCACAGCCATTTTTCCTCCGACCCTTGTTAATTTCTATACGACAATTACACACGCAACTGATAAGCAGCGAAATCCACTCACTCGCAGCTGGAGAAGATTAAAAACCGAAGCGGGTAAAGTTTTATTGCTCCGACTGAGCGGAGCCAACATAAAACTGATGCTCTTAGCCAGCAAAAATCATTTTTCCAGCCAGACCATTTCGGAAAATTCTTTCAACTTGGTATTTTCCTTTTAGATAATTCATATATTCAAACCTAATTATAAGAACAGACTATAAGTTATGCAGTTATATTTTTAAACTATTTTTTATTAACTGAAATCGAAATACATTGGTATTGTATGTCAAAATTCTATGGTTCATATTAGTTATTTTACTTATAATTATATCAGAATCAGTGATCAATTATTAATTGCTTCATATATTTGTTTAAAAATATTCATAATACATAATTGCATCCATTGTTTCAAATTTTTCTTGATTTCAAGTGCATTTATAAGTCTTCGCTCATTTAGAAATCACATCCCAACTCACACATCTTTCTCGGTCATTAATCTAGAAATTAATTGCTGACTTGTCAACAAATTTGGCAAGCATTTTACGAGCGGCCATAAACTACAATAACTACCCTTGTATAAATTTTACAGAAGCCATCTTACCCCACCCTAAAATCTGGAAAATCGAATCTATTAACTAATTAAGAGGGACAAACGGGGGAGCAATAAAATTAAATCACGCGCACGCACTTTTCCTCCAATATCCATTGGTGGCTATCAATTAAATTGGTGTAAAGGCGTTGCTCGAACAAGCGTATCAATTATTTTAATGACACGCATTCTGAGGTTGTTTTCGGTGTTTTCGGTGTGTCCGAGGGGTGATGAGATGATGTGATGTGATGGTCACTGGCCAGTGGTTACATTAGAATGCACCCCTCATCGAAACTGGGGTCACTTTTCGATCGGGGTGTGCGATGAGGCGTGGAGGTGGCAATGCAATTTTAAACAATTTGTACCATTTGTTCGGCAATTTGCGGTTGCTTGAAATGAAAACAATAAATTTCCGTTGACCAAGGCAATTAAATGGTGTTGTGCCCAATGACAGGCACATATGTGCGCGATTTAAGGAGGATTTTACTGAAAACTGAAGGCTACACTCCATCAGCGATGAAGTTTTAATTGCTTATTAAAAGTGCACAGCGAGTGGGCAAAAGCGTGCTGCATTTTGCTTAGCATATAAATTGAAAATTTTCGCAACAATGCAAATTTTGTGCAATAGTTTTGGGCGCAAAGAGAACTTTAAGTGCGAGTTTGAGGTGAAAGCAGCTTAAGACCTGGACGTAGTCGTTCAGAAATTAATGCCAGCTCGACCGATTTGCATAATCGCTGTCAACAAAAACCGGGAGTGAGTTGTAGTACGTAGTTGGAAGGAACATCCTGCGAATGTGTGATGTGGGAAATGCGGTGGCATTCATGCAATTGACACACATCATTTCACGCACTGACGCCTTTCAATAAACCAAATTCATCACCCGGGCACAAAGGAGCAAAGAGCAAAAGGGAGTCAGTCGAGGACAATTTAAAATCCTTCATATCCCTTTAGCATATTGAGCCCTGTACACAAAACAGATACAAGTGTAATCAGTCAAGCGTTTTGTCAGCCACCGAATGACATCATCATCGGTCCCCCTTTCTATTTTTATTTATTTTTTTTTTGTCCGGAATTTTCCAAAATCTGCATATCAAAAAAAATAAGAGTAAATGGGTAAATAAAATAAAACCAACCCAATTTCGGGGCGAGATCTGGCACAAAAGGGTTGCTGATTAGAGAACGGTTCACGGTTACGTGAACCATGAATGAATCTGCGGTCGTCGTTTATCAAGCCATCAGCAACAAAGGTGTGACTGGGAATTCACCACCCACCAGAACCGACCCACTCGAAAACCCAAAACCAAAACCGAAACCAAACCAAATCCAAATCCCAAGCCCTTTCCAATCCCAACTGAACTAATTCCAGCAGCCGAGCAAAGGAGACATTTGTAAATCTCGACGCGTTCTGTTGATGTTTTTAATTAATTTTTGCTTTTCAGGGGTTTGCAACTCGCAACTCCGAGAGGGTTCAATTTCAAGGTCTTCTTTTTAACGCCACACTCTCCCTTTTTTGATGTGATTAACATGTTGAGGTGTTGATTTGTGATCCGCATTAATTTGTCAATCGCAAGTCGTGCGTTGCGGATAAAAAAGTTGAGGCAATTTTGGTTTCGATTATACAGATAAAAAGCCAATGAAAATTTTGAATATGTTTACTTTTCAGGCATGATTCTTTTTCCCATGAAGTACAGCATAGAAAGAGGTACATATAATGTAAGAGATATTAATAAGTTTATTATTTTCCAACTCCTAACGCTTGACAAATAGTAGTATGATTATTAGAATCTTGAAGCATGAATGCAGTTGTAGCTATACAGCTTATAAGGAAAATACACTATCAGCAGCTACTCCTGCTCGACTCAATCAACATTTCATTGATTCATAAGACTCATTACAACACCCAACTGGAGATATTTATGCTGCAAGTGGTACTCGCAACTATGTATGAATGCTGGCCGTCTGTCCTTCGCTTCCTGGGATGTTTCCATCGTGCGTTGGCATTGTTTTTGCCATTCTGCACATTCACAAAATTGATTTCATTCACAACATGCCACGTTTGCCTCATTAAATCATCACTCAGTAACTATCAATGTTCGATTGCCTGCCAGCGAGCTCATGTAAAAATCAGTTGGAGTGCTCAGAAAAATGCGGCCTGCTCGAGTGGAGAACAGATCAAATTAATTATGAATCAGAAAACAATGTAATTACATGAAACCCGATCGATGGACAGTAGAAACAGAGACCAAACACAGGGGGTACAAAAAAAAACAAAAAACAAATAAAAGGCAGAAAACGCAATTGACATTTTTACAACGTTTTGCAGGCCAGAACAGCAGGGAAAGTTTGCTCAGAGAAACATGACAAATATCTGTGACAATCGACTGATTGTTGTTGGGTGCTCCCAGCTTGCATTCATCCTGTTTTCCCCCCATATCCTATACATATATATATATATATGTATATAGTAACCCTCTGTAACCCGTTTGCGCACGCGTGAATGCCGCTGAGCCAGCGGGAATTGTCTGATGGCGCTAAACGGCCTGTTGGGCCATCGATGCCATCGATACCTTGGAGTTCACTCACTTGGCCCCCAGGCCTGACTTTCGTACTAATAGCCAGGAGATATCTATCGCAGCGGGGGACTTGGGCGCGTTTTCCAGGACTTGGCTGCCGTGGGTTGAACCCCAAAGGGGCGGCAAAAACCAAAATGACAGGCAATGAGCTCCGCCCTTTCCGCATTAGTTGAAAAACCTCAGAAAAAAAGGTTGAAAAAAAAGGGAATGGATACAAGCTATTTTAAAAAGGCTTTAAGATCTGCGAAATTGCCGAGATTTGCAAATTTTTCATTGTTAAGGAGTGTTCATTTTAATGAACGTTAATAATATAGTGACAAAAATATTTAAACAAAATTCTAAATCCTTAAAATATCTGCAACTGAAACAAATAATTTATTAAATTCGCATAGAGCGAAACAAATTCATTACAAATTAAATTTTAATTAAATTCAGTGAAAGAAGAGTGAACTTTAAAAGTCTGACATGAAATGCAAATGTATAGCTTTTAAAAATTTAAAAGTTCTTGAAATAAGCTACTTAAATTTCATAGAGTTTTCGGGAAAGAAGTTTTTCGGTTATTTTCCAATATTTAAGCGCATTTTTCTCGTTCATATTTTTTTGTTTGCAATTCGAACTGCGCATGGAAAGTTTTTCTCAGCTCCTCCTATTTTCAACGCGCGAATGGCGAATCGCACACCACTCACACACACACACGCGCACACACACACACACAAACTGAAATCGAAAAGCTCAGGCGCACCTACACACACAAGCGTAGGCGCCTCTCACATACGGCAGCTGTGGAAGAAGAAGCAGCAGCAGCTTCGTCTGTTTTCGTAGCATACTTTTAGGTGGTGGCTGCATCTTCGTACTCAAAATACATGGCCGAATGTCGCCTCGCCTTTTCCCTATATACTTCCCTCTATGTATACATACACCCACATATTTATTTACCCAACTGTCACTGCAGTACCACGCCCCCCACCGCCCCCCCTCCCCCTTTCAGCGGCACCTGCTCCTTGCGTATATTTCAATTTGTCTGCAGCTCGAAATTGCTTTTTTGTGCATTTTGTCAAATGAATTTTCCACGTCGCTCACAGGAATTATTTGGAATTTGTTTGCAGCTGTGCTCTTCCCCTATTTCGTTGATTTATACGCATTACTCCCTATATCACATCTATATATATTTGTATATATATATAGATACATGTATATATAACTATAATATTTTTATGTGGCAGAGTAGTAAAATTCTTATCTCGTCGCCAACTAATTTTGTGATTGCATGCTGCGTCTGCTGAGCAGAGAAAATGCTCTGAATTTAAATTGGATTTTTGCGCACATTAAAATGCATTCTCCATCGGGTTAGTTATGAATGCATATGAGGTGACTTTGCCCACTATGGAGGGGGTGGGAAAACTCCAGTGGTGTGCCCCGATCCTATAAAACTCATAGAGTGGGTGAACCTACACCGACTACACTAAATGTTTACGTTTCCTGAGCGTCAAGCAAACATGGCAAACATTTAGCAATGTTTTTCCAGCATTTCGGAAATAATTGCCGACATTCTGAACCGAATGAGCCATAAAAAGCCGCCTTACTTGACGTGACGGTTAGCCACAAAACCAGCGAATAGACAGCGGAAAAAAAAAACAGAAAAGAAAAAATTAACAGGGGCAGAAACGGGTTAAAAATAAATATAAAATGTAACGAAATACTCGCGACGTGGCCACAACATAGAACATGGCTAATTCTTGCATGACAATTTCACATTCATAACCCTTTTTGTCCACGCTGTCCGTTGGTCGGCACCGTCGCCAGTCTTCCGTCTCATAATTATGCTCTACATGAGGTATGAGCTTAAAAAGGGTAGATTAACTATTCAAAAATCTAATATAAATATAAAAAAGATCAAGAAATAGACCAATGAATTGCCTTTTTTTCTCAATCTAATGTTGAAGAATTTATCTAATATTCAAATACCATTAATAAAGAATAAACTTAAAAAAAAATCAAATCAAAATCAAATTTTACATAAATAAAATAAAATAATTTGTAATATAAAATCCCTGTTGAAATGTGTAGTGTATTTCCAAACTCACAACCTGCCATTTTCGTAGGTTTTTCTTCCATTTTCCCCCTCTGTGACACGCCATTTTTTCAATTTCATATCATGGCATTTCCACGGCTATTTTGTAAGCCGCGATTTGCGATTGTTCATTTTAAGCGCTCTGTTAATTGTTAATTTTTATGGTCTGGCAATTGCGGAGCATAACAAGAGCAACGAGATAACCACGGACCGAACGGAAAAGACCAGGAAAAAATACAGTGGAAATAGAGAAATTAAAGTGCCCCGGAAGAGGAGCTTCTGGCTGGTTTTCGAACGGCCTATAAAAACAATTTAGCAGGCAATAAAAATGCTGAATACGGCTTTGAATTGAATTTCTGTGCGGCAAAGAATGTTACCAACTGATGATGGGCTAAGATTGAGGCGAAATTCTATTGATGTGTGGACTTGGGGGAGTTGGCCAATTGCCTGCCAACACCCACGGCTCAGGAAACATCAAAAAGCGAGGCCATTAAAGGCTTCTTTTTCCCACATTTTATTTTTTTTTTATACTTTTTTTCTCCAAGCCTGCGAACCCTTTCACGCACTTACGCAGCTTGAACAAACAGGGAAAACTGGGAGGAGGGGTAGGTTTCAATTTTAAAGTAAATATTTGCCTCCAGGGTGCTTTTGATATTTATTACCTTTCCGAATTGAAGGGTTGGAGATGTCCCTGGCCAGTAAATAGTGAGCACATTAGCCTCGAGTGCTGACCAGCCGAAAGCAATTTGCTACTTTCCTTAATGGTTCAAGCAATAAATTTTGGCATTTGCAAGTGGTGACTATTGGTCTTTGGAGGCCTAAGTCTGCACTGCCTGTCAATGCCTAGATTTAACTGGTTAATTCAAACAAATTGCAATTATGCCTCCCACCAGAAAGGGAAAACCCCACCCAAACACAGAAAAGTCACAACAGACAGCTGACAAATGACTGAAAAGGCCGAGGAGAAGCGATTAACTCGTTGAGGCCGAGGTTTTTTTTTTTTTGGTGAATCAAAGTGGAGTTTTGCGAGTCTGTCTTAGGGCAACTTAACATATTGTTAACGTGGGCAAGCGGCGTGTACCCGAATGTCTTAAGGGGATTTCAGATTCAGATTTCCAGTGTCCTTGCCTGATGATGCGATCCGCCAGTGTCCAATGACATGCAAATGTATGCAGATCTGCGCCTTTTGTCATGTCAACGCAGGCAAATCGACAAGCGAACCGAAAAATGTGTCTAACCAACTCTACTCAACTCGTTTCGCCTTTAGCTTTAGCTTTAGCATTTGCTTTTGCTTTTCAGCATTTCAGCCAGCGATTTTTGCTTAAATCTGCGCGCATGTTCTGTGCGGTAAATAAAAAATGCAAAATAAATGCGTAAATCTCTAACGGAGCAAAAGGGGAATGGGTTCTCGAAGCTGGAGCATTGGGCAAAGGGTCCAAATGTGTCTGAAAACTTTTTTGCAGGTGCCATGTCTTTTGTGCTTGTGCGTTGTTGTCGTCATCGTAGTCTGCCCGATTTTCAAACCGAGGACAGCACCGCAACGACAGTTCATCAACTTGACTTGTGATTTCCGGTTTGCGTTTTATTTTCTTTACTTTGTTACTTACTTTAAAAGCGGATTAGGCGGAGACAAACGCCCACGGTGGCATCAGCATATCCACATCCACATGCACATCCCATCCACATCCACATCGAGGTGAAGGGCTTAGTTAGCATGTCTGAGATCGCTGATGTGGGTTCTCAGCTACAAGTCGAAAGAATGTCAAGGTGGAATTAAGTCAATGATGTGAGCAGGATGGAGCTGGGGTGCTGTGTTGCCTATGATAAATGGTTTCCAAAGGGAAACCTTTGCGTAGAGAGTCTAAGGGATAGGATAAAAAACCAGTACAATCCTTTACTTTCAATCAATTAATAATAAAAGAAGAAAGGACATTTAAACTATTTCAATATGATGCAAGTAAGCAAGTTAACTTTTTGAGAATCGCGGAGAAGGGCACAAAGCAACGCCTTCCCCTGCGCTTCTCAATAAACCGTTTGAGCAAATTCCTAAACCGTGAAAAAAGCAGTCGAACCATTCGCACAATATTTTCTTTTATTTCTCCATCTCTGACTAGATGTTGAACAGCTGCCGCAGCTTGTTTGGAATTCACACATCGACAACGTCGCTTAGAAGGCATTTGCTCCAACCACTTACCGCTGTACACCCCCCACCAGTCAGAGCAACATTGAGAACCACCTGAGCCGCTGACGATGTGCCAAAAAATCCCAACCACTTTAACCCAAGGCTATAGCTTCTATATGCCAACGTTCTACCTTTACAACCTCGCACACACCCGTTTCCACGCCCAATTTTCTCGCTCTGCGGCGGCAGTGGAAAAACACAATTTTCGAGAGTAGAAAAAATAAAGCGAAAATGTTTTAACGCTTCGCAGCATAATGACAACAAACAAATCGCTTCATTTAACAATAAATAGCTGGCAGCGACGACGTTTAAAAATAAAAAAAAAACCCACACACAAAATGAAAACAATTCGATGCCCGAGTGGCGTGCTGAAGAAATGCTCAACTGAAAAAATAATCGCTTACTGAACACGGCACATCAACATCATCATCACCATCCTCATCATCATTGGCATGTGCCACGCCCCCTCTGGCAGCGAAAAGTCAAGGTGGGCACTTGTTGTCACGTCGCCTGCGATGGGTATGGGTTATGATATGGAAGATGGGATGACTTGGTAGCGGGATCGGAGATCGGAAAAGGAGATGATCACACAAGCGTGCGCGTTCGGCAATTAGATTGCTATGCATCAGCGTTAATTATTGCCAGATAATTGCTGCAGTTGCTCCAGCTGGGCGTGTCAACGCATGGAACCACTTAGCCTTAACCGCAATTGTTCCTGGTATTTTCCACCTGGAAATCGAGTCAAATTAACAATAGAGCGGCCTGCCCAAGGCAGAAAGCTATAATTGCCATGATAACGATCTGCAGTTCGTATCCAAAGATGTTGCATTAATGGCCGGGGAACATGCAGCGTGGATTTGGGTGAGAATGGGCTTCTTTATTTTACTTAAATATAAGCATAAGTATGAGTTCGGTTGGTTAGCTCTCAGCATTAGTAAGGCCTAATTTTAACTTAATCACTTTACAAGAAATGGGGATAAAGTTAATTTTTCAAATATTTAAATATTTTCACTATTTTTTTCGCATTACAGATCGCTGGGAAAAGCCTCCAGCAAAAACTTTTTCTCGAAGAACAAAAAATGAAATTATGAATCAGGTTCCCATCTCTCATCTAAATGTTTTCCTCAACCGGCTTTGCCCACAAGCCAACAGCACACCAGCTGTCCAAAAATGTGGCTAAAAGCAGCAAATTGAACTTGAGGCCGAACATGCAACTTCCTTCCTTGGCCGTGGCCACTTCCTTGACTTATCCTGGCCGACCCTCCGTTGTGGCAGGAAAGCGAGGACACTTGCCATGTGGCATGCCAGGTTGCCATTTTCCGGGGACATTTTGAGGCTAATTAAATCCACAGAGCACAAAGAAAAAAGCCAAATGCTAAACGCTTTCCGGCATTGACATTTTTTCGCGAGTTGAGTGAAAAAAATATTAAGCATACGACATGTTAACCCCCAGCAATGAGATTTATGTTATGATCGGTTTATTTTTTCTTTCTCTCCAGCAAACGAAACACAATTAAAAGTGCTGCAGGAAATGTTAACGCCACGATATTTATGACACTTTAAAGGCGACTTTAACCAAGAGTCCTTTGGGCTGGTTGAAGTCCCAAGGACTTTGCGCAATTAAAAAAGCGGCGCTGGCTTATCGCACGCGCCACGACAAGTGTTGTGTTCGCCGTTGGTTAAAAAGTTAAGAAGTTTTCCGCAATTTCCACCGCCGCCACGAGGTGTTGAAAGTTTCGGCTCAAGTTTTCGCCGCAGGACTTGTAATCCTGCGCGCCAACGAGTTGGCTTTAATCCCGCTTGGCTCGCCTTTATTGCCGCTGATAAGAAATAAGTGGTTCACCGAATTTATTTGGTGCGGTGTCGAGGACAAGGCAATTAGCGAGCTAATCAAATAATCCGCTACTAATTGTTGAAAGGAGTTGGCGAAGCGGAAGGTGCTTTAATTTCATCTTACAGCTACTGTTTCTTAGATCTCCTTTTCTTCAGTTCGCAATCTGCTGGGTTTCTTTATTCAGGCTATAAAATAAAATAAAAACGATTTCTATCAATGCCAGCAACTGGAGTCCAAAAAGTAGGCTCATTTTTAGGTGTGCTAACGCATAATCCTCCAGTAGAAACATCAGTGGTGAAGTCATAAGCTCCTTTACATTTTGTGTAGTGTGCCAAAAGCAACGCATATATTGCATAATGTAGGGCATCACGAAGATCCATTTGTAGTTCCTATGCCTCTGGGATGTAAACAACTTTGAGGGCAGCACTAGAATCAGCATCGTTAATTGGGTATACAGGTTGGCCTCTATAAAAGCCGTTGTCAGGTTGGCTATCTTGAGACTCAGAACCAATTCACCCAGTGGAAGATAAAGTCGAGGCCGTAGTTGCATTCCCCAGGCGGCGATCATCAGCGCAAAGTATGTTGTCAAAGTTCCCATTTCTTTTAAAATATATTCACAGATTTTATAAGTTTTATTATGATTCTCGGTCAAATATGACGTAAAAACCATGCAAACTAATTTAATTTAAATTACAGAATTTAAACAAAATGTATCGAGTTTTGAGTCAGTAATGTTAAGGTATCTAACATTTATCTTTGGCTTATAGTGGAATTAAGCAAAAAGTTTATTTATTGTTAGATGTATAAAGATGAACTGCAATATAAACTCAACGGCATCAAGTCCGCATCTTGATTGAAGCATAAGGAATTATAGTACCAAACACTTTACACACTTTATGGCTGACTTTTGAGGCATGTAAGTGGCTGTTAAATCCCTGATTTATTGTAAAGGCTGTAAATTCTTCACCCTTCTCAGTTGGAACTGCCCGAAAGTTAGCCAGATTGAATGCCACTGAACGTTTAGCATTTTCCACCGATATTTCACAGAGCTATTAACATTTTTGCGAAATATTTTGCTGCCACCCCTGTAGTTCTTCGTTCGGCATTTTCCCCGCTGCAAATCCACTTTGATGCGCCTTTCATGTCCAGGCCACTTAAGGAATCCCCACACCTTGGCCGCTTTTCGGGCACAGGACACACGGTTGACGCACCTCATGCGGTGACAACGACCACGTCGTGTTCCTCTAATACCCGCGCAAAATATGACCAAAGCCCAGGACGAAGTCCTTTAAGCACTCGCCACAGGACATAAAAAAAAAAAAAGAAAAAAACGTAACTGAAACTGGTTGCGAAAACCTCAACAGTAACGGGCCTAAACAAAATGTTCGCACTAAGCACCGCAAGTCAAACAGAAGACAGAAGACAGCGAACAGAAAGCGGTCTGAAATCTCCTCGAGCTCCCAGGGAAATTTATGTGCCTCGGGGCGGTAACTTCATTATGCAATGACCTACAATGAAATGGGCTGCCGTTGCACAAAATTTATGTGTAAAGTTGAGAGACAGCCTAAGTACCAAGTGCTGCTCGCCAGCCCAGACAACTCGAAACTCGAACTGCTTGAACCAGAAGGCTTCGCCCTGCCTAAAATAGTTTTTTTTTATGGCTGATAAAAAAATAGCAACCGTCAATGGACTCAATGGGCAGTCGCGGCGATAAGTTTCGCCTAATCAGGTTGGAATTCTACGGGTCTCGACAGTTCCACGCTGACTTTTCCAATGAGCGGTATGTTTAACTTGGCTCGGTGCGTTGAGCAGGTGCGATATGATAACTACAAGGTTTACAATGTGAGGATCGATGATCTGGCGCAGTTTAAGCTGCTTAACTCTCAGGAGAAGTCCTTGCAGGTAAGTAGGTTGAATTTATGACACCTAATATAACCTTATAATTTAATGGCATTTGCTACAGCTCAGCAGTTGGCGCGAGGCTCGTCACCTGGGCGAATCCTCTGATGTAATGCTGCCTCCTCAATACCAGGAGGCATTTGAAAGCCTTTTGACCACACATAATTTCACGTATAGACTGAAGATCGATAATGTTCAGATGCACATCGATGCGCAGAGACCCAAACAGCGCATTACTTCCATGGAGTGGACACAGTTTCACACTCTGGACGAAATCTACGCCTGGTTGGATGTGATCGAGGATCGCTATCCGGATATAGTCACACCCTTTACCATTGGCAACTCACACGAGGGCAGACCGATTCGAGGTGTTAAAATCTCATACAAAGAGGGAAATCCCACAGTATTCATAGAGTCCAATATTCATGCCCGCGAGTGGATTACGTCGGCGACGATCACCTATTTCATCGATGAATTGCTGGTGCCCCGTAACCCTGCAGTCAGGGATATAGCGCAGAATGTAGACTGGTACATCATTCCCGTTCTCAATACAGATGGCTTTGTCTATTCGCATGAAGTGGTAAGTACTTATTGATTGTCTTAATATTTACGATACGTTATGAATGGTAATGAAAGGGCAAGCGCGACATTGCGATTAGATATCAGATCAAATACTTGCCGATATCGTTATAGCGCCGACTATCTTATCGGCCAATACTAACTAGTAGTCAATTAGTCTATAGCCTATAACCGATTATCTTTATTGCCATGACTTTGCAGGAACGTCTTTGGCGAAAGTCCCGTCTGAATTCGGATCCCACGGGAACGTGCATTGGAACTGATCTCAATCGCAACTTTGATTACCTCTGGATGTGTAAGTTGATTATGATATACTGGTATTTATTGTACTTGATATCTAGAATGTAGCAACTAGTAAACTTCATTTATTATTATTTTTATACCCGTTACTCGTAGAGTAAAAGGGTATACTAGATTCGTTGAAAAGTATGTAACAGGCAGAAGGAAGCGTTTCCGACCATATAAAGTATATATATTCTTGATCAGGATCAGTAGCCGAGTCGATCTGGCCATGTCCGTCTGTCCGTCCGTCTGTCTGTCCGTCTGTCCGTCTGTCCGTATGAACGTCGAGATCTCAGGAACTACAAAAGCTAGAAAGTTGAGATTAAGTATACAGACTCCAGGGACATAGACGCAGCGCAAGTTTGTCGATTCAGGTTGCCACGCCCACTCTAACGCCCACAAACCGCCCAAAACTGCCACGCCCACATTTTTGAAAAATGTTTTAATATTTTTTCATTTTTGTATTGGTCTTGTAAATTTCTATCGATTTGCAAAAAAACTTTTTGCCACGCCCACTCTAACGCCCACAAACCGCCCAAAGCTGCCACGCCCACACTTTTGAAAAATGTTTCGATATTTTTTCATATTTGTATTAGTCTTGTAAATTTCTATCTATTTGCTAAAAAACTTTTGGCCACGCCCACTCTAACGCCCACAAACCGCCAAAAACTGTCCTTCGCACTTACACTAGCTGAGTAACGGGTATCAGATAGTCGGGGAACTCGACTATAGCGTTCTCTCTTGTTATTATTATTTTCACTTATTAATTTCAGTGACTGGAGCTGACTCGGATCCCTGTTCACAACTGTATGGTGGTCCTTCGGCAGAATCAGATCCCGAAATCAGCCAACTAACAGCCTATATAAACAACTCCATACCTGATGGCGCCATAAAGATCTACATCTCATTGCATTCCTATGGACAATATGTCCTTTCGCCGTGGGGACACACGGCTCTGGAGTTCCCCGAACACTATCCCCAAATGATGCACGTGGCCAAAGGCTTCTCGGATGCTCTTTATAGAAGATATGGCACGGTATTCACCTATGGATCCAGTGCTACCACACTATGTAAGCCTAACATTTTTATCTTTATAATTATTTGTTATAAAATTGGGTACTTTTTCAGATGAAGTTTCTGGTTCGGGCAAGGAATGGGCCTATGCGGTGAAGAACATCAAGATACCCTATACCATAGAGCTGCGCGATAAGGGCGAATTGGGCTTCGTCCTGCCACCGGAGGATATTCTTCCAGTGGCACGCGAGGTGACCGAAGGATTCGTGGGCATGATAGCCGCTGCACGCGAAATCGATATATTGTAGTTTATATAAAATTATAAAGAAAATGGATCAAAAACCATAAACAACAAATGAATTTTTAGACAAATCTGTAATATTGCTTGTAATAATAAGGCATATAAAGATAAAAGAACTTATATGCTTGTAATAATAAAGCATATACAATTAAAGAAGTTATTAATATCTAAATTATAAATACTTTCAAATGACTCTGAATTTTCAGGAAAATCCCCTTTGAAACGAAATGCTCCCCCATTTGGCGACGCCACTGCGATGAAAGTTTATGCTCCGCCCCAAAAACGAGCTGTTTGCCGAAGCTTCCAATCAGCGACGTCGCATCGTTTTTTGGGGGAAAAAGGCAGAAAAGTCGGGAAAGTGGGGAAAGCGAGTGCTGCCGAACCGAGTCCGTTGATAAGAAGGAGTCCCGGCTGCATTCACTGTTTTCTTTTTGCTTTTTTTCCGCTGTGCTCCTCGCAAAGTATTGTAGTCTATTTTTTTTTTTTCGCTTGGACAGAGAGTCTCCGCCTCTTTTCAACGCGCGCGCAGCATCCTGTTGAAAAGGACGAGGCTGCTCCACCGTTGGATGCCCATTCACATCCTTATATACATACATATTCCATTCCGCTCCTACACGTATGTGCGTGTGAAAAACAATCGCAACGAATGGCAAACGACAAGCGAAAATCTTTAGATGGTCCGCAATATGGCGTCAGTCTTCTTGGTACATAGGATGTACATAGAACAATATATACTGCATGTACATACATATATATGTATAAAGGATAAAGAGGCGCCTCTCTCGTGGTCCTTGGTGCCTGTTGTTGTGTACGCTTGCACTTATTTTTTTCAATTTGTCTAATGAAATTGCGTTTTCCACTTGCGTTGCTGGCGTCCAAAAATAAAAAGAAAATGACAGCAGGCAAAAAGGGAAATAAAATGGCACAAAAAATCTTGGAAAATTCGAGAAAATATTACGTTGACACTTTTTGCGCGCTGGCTCCTTGACTCTGCGTCCTGTGTGTGTCCTGTGTCCTATGTCCTCGTCCTCATCCTCATCCTGTAGTGCCCCATGTCCTGTGTCCTGCTGCTGCTGCCTTTTCACTCACTGTTCTCTCTGCATATAAATTGAAATTTACTAACCTCGCCATCGCCTCTTCTGCTGTTGTCAGTTGCACCTTTATGACAATTTTCCTGCCACTGCCACCAGCCACTTCTTTTTCCCAGAGTTTTCTTCAATTTTTTTTGTTCTAGGTGTGTGTTGCGCATATTGCGGTGATGAATTTTTCTCTTTGAGTTATATGAAAAGAATGCTGCAGAGTTGAGGGGAAATGGCAGGAACCGGTAGCAATAAAAACTTACTTAGCCAAATTGCAGTAAGCCAGCAGTTGGGAACTTAAAGTGAACACTTCTAATTTGTACAATTGAATTGCACGCATAAGATTTACTGACATAGAAGATGCTAGACTTTAGCTGCTTACCACTGCAATCTTTACTATTATTCAGGAAAGTTAAAATAGTAATAACTACCAAAAAGCTTAGAAACAAAACAACTTCCGTTCCAATTACTTTGACAAGCTAAAAATATGTAACTATTTCTCAAATTATCGTTTAATAAACTCAGTTGCATTTATATGCAATTAAATGCAACCCAGAAACACCCAGTGAGTCATTGAAAGCACCAACTCCCCGCTGAATAACAATTATTTATCCAAACACCAACTCTAATTTGATAATTCAATTATGCATTTCAATTCCCCCGACAGCCAATCAAGAAATCAAATCAAATTGGATTGATTTTGGTCACATGCAGCTGAACCACCCAAACCAAAAACAAAAAAAAAAGGAAGAAAAAGAAAAATGCCTTTAATTGCTGCCAAGGCAATAAACTTCAACGGCAATTGACGCTTGACACTTTGAGCGCTTGAGAACCAGCTGGTAAGCTGGAGTTGGAGCTGGAGCTGGTGAGCTGAAGCTTTCGGAAACGAAAGGAAACATATTGTATATATGGTCTTTGGACTGGATCTTTGGATCATTGGATGTTTGGGAGCAGGGAAAGTATGACGACTTGGATGGTGCTTGGATATTCCCAACGCGCGTCATGAAGCTGCGGCGTCTGCGCCTTTTTTGGACGTTCGGCAATGTGATGATGGGATGGAATCGCTACGGAATCGCTGCGGAATCGCTTTCGTATCGCATTGGAATCGCATTGGATTCACGTTGGTTCCGAGATGATCGCATAGTGCTGCCATAGCGCTCGAATGGATGGAGATGCCCGGTACGGTACGGCAACCAGGAGTTATGACAGTCCGCGGAGCTGCGATCCTTAAATGGCTGCGTATAAACTGCCGTTTATGGAGCGACGACACTGAGACGACGACGCTGGCGTGTTGACAATGATGTTTGGATGATTGGTGTTTTGTGCCCGTTTCGCAGGAAAGCCAAGGGTTCCCGTTTTCCCGAGAATCCAAACGCTGGAGACAACAAGGCTCACCACAACGCATCGCATCGCATCGCATTGCGTCCCAAGTCTTGAGCTCCACAGTCCAGTCTCCAGTCGCCGCTGCCTTATATGCAATGTCTAGACAGGCTGGAAAAAATCACAGCACAGCAGCGTCATCATCAGAATCAGAATCGGAATCGGAATCATTCAGGCATTGCCAAGTTTGGCGCAAAGGCCTTCCTTCAATGATTGCCTCCATGAATGAATGGACCCAAGACTCAGAGCTCAAGAACCAAGACTCTGGAGTCGCCGGGCCGAGCAATTAGTATGCGAAGATTGCGATCACTCGGAAGTAATGCTAATTTCAGTTGTCTACCCGGTTACCCAAATGGGTACAAGGGTACGGAGATGGAGTTGGAGTTGCAGTTGGAGTTGGAGGAGTGGATATGCTCGTTTCCAGTGGGGCAGAGGTGAGCGGTGTCTACTCTACCAAGTAAACAGTCTGAGGTTTTCCTATTATATTAAAATTTTTAAAAATTAAAGTAAATTAATGAAATATTGATAATGATATTGATGATACAGTCCAGCAACTAATATCCTAAATACCTAGTGCGCTTTATACAATTTAAATCTCTGTTTCAATATACCAATAAAGATCCATACAAATGTTAAGTAGTATCATAGAAAGTGTATTTCATGGTCGTTATGCCAGTGGTATCTTTCCCATAGGCCTAGCTCTTCCATTTCTAGTTCGGCTTCCTTCTCGAATCCTTTGACTTTGACCAGATGCTGAGCTAGTTTTTCCAAGGTTCCCGATACACTCACTCAAAAAACCTGATGCATTCGCCCAGGAGATGTCATTAACATTAGGTGGAGCAGGTGAATGAATGCAGCTGACAGATGAAGACAGTTGTGGGCTGTGAGGAAAAACTGGGAGGATCTTTGGATGGAGGGGAAAACGTAAACTCCATTATGCAGGCAGCTTGTTCGTGCCATTAAGAGCGTTAACAGCAGGACATTAGTATCCTGTAGGCAACACCTGACGCAGCGGCGACTTCAACATGACGACGAGGTCAACTCCAGACAAAGACATGCAAATGCGACTTGGTCGTTGGACAAAAATGGGGAGCAGGAACAGGGAAAACTGAAGCCACTTGGGTCGCCATGGAAAACGAAGAAAACAACTTTTTGCGCTAAGCAGATGAAGGACATTTGCATATACGCCTTGGACGGGGAGGACGAAAGAACCCACGCAGGCAGCGAAATCAAAAGCTTTTTAAAGGATATTCTCTATAATTTCACGCTTAAAAGGCGCAGTCCGAATATCCTTGAAGCAGGATGTTTGCTCAGCAGGCCGGAGAAATGGTTAAAAAGTGGAAAGAATAAAACGAAGGTACACCCCATTGCGAAAGCAGCCGCTGTTTTACCCACGTGCCAAGCGGCTTAAGATGAGAAAGACTTCATCCTTCGTCCTGGAACATTTGCATGCGACTTTTAAATCAATTATTGTTAAATATTTATTTCTTGGCAGTCCATTTGGGCGGCAGGCGAGCGGGAATTGTCTGTTTCAGTGGGCATATTATGCAAACATAAATTACATGATTGATTTCATTCGAAGGGCAACAATGGCAACGCAGCTCACACACTTTTTGGCCTGCCAAAACAATAGGGAAAAAAGTAAACAGTATGCAAATTCAGTGCGGGTTTTTGGCTTGATTAAAAAGCTTAGAAATTAGCATATCATTTGTGCAGCTATTTGTTGGCATTTAGAAAAATATTGATTGCCTGGCAAATGGGGATGTTCAACAATTTTTATTAAGGAATAAGCAATATTGAGATAAGACAGAAAAAATATCTTCTGGGGTTTTGAAGCAAAAAAAGTTTATAAATTTATTTACGTGTGGCTGGTAGTGCTATTTTGAAATTTATGATGGTTAATTTATTAGTACTATTAGTATATGTTTTCTGTGTTTAGTTAGTTCTTCTCTGCGTCACTTTCTTAGAAAGTAAGGTCTTATTTGAGACCTTAAAGTGCAACTTTTACCCAACTATATAATATATGAGGCAACCTTGGCTCTTTTTTTATTTTCTTTACTTTTGTACTTTATTTTTTATGCTTTTGGCAAGGCAGCATCGTGTGTTTTGCTCACTGGCGCGTTGACATCGCCATCAAAATGCTTTGACGTGGTTTTTGATTGACAGGAAACTCATAAATAATTCATGTCATTAAATCATGTTACATTTTTTCTTCTCTCTGGGACGAGCTCCTCAGCTTTCGAGCTCAGCTCCTCTTATTCTGCAGCAGCACAAGTTCCAGCATCTTCAGGATGCTGGCCATTGAAACGAGTTTCTCCAAGTGGCGAGGTGGACATTTGGGCAGCTCTTCTCCGATTCTCAGTGTTTCTCTGCTGCTCCACCTCCATTATTCAGGCACCCATCTCCAATGCTGCAGTTCTTCAGCAATTAAATGTCAAAAACTGTTTCTTTTCTCGCCATCTTCTTGTGATGTAACTCAATTCAGCTCTTGGATTTTTCCTCTTTTTCACATTTTTCTTTTTTATTTTAATATTTTCCTGCTGCGGAAAACTTGAAGAAAATAAGTTTTCAATGAATATAATTATGCAAAGCAGCCGGCAAAGTCGCACTCCACTTGGCTGGACCTTAAGAGGCTCTGGAAAAAAAAAGGACATTAAAATTATATAAAAGCAGCTTGGCGAAATTTAAATATTTCACCGACTTCTACCCCAATTTCCACGATGTCATAATATTTTATGATTGCTTGTTTTAATTCCTTGTTCCATCATTTCACAATTTTTTGATGTTTTATTTTATTTTCGTTTCGCTTCTTTTCTCATTCTATTTTTTTTTTTTTCATCCTTGTCAATTGTCCTTCAGCGCAAAGTTTTTAATTTTTATCAAAAGATTTCTTGCGCTGCTGCTGTTTTTAATAAAATTTTCTCGCTGTCCTGTAAAGGATTGGGCGCCAGCGAAATTTGCATAATTTCTTCTCAGCCATTTTTAATTTGTGATTTGCGGCAGTCAAGTGAGTGTCCTTAAAGAAGTTGTTTCAGATTTTTTTTGTCACTTTGGGCATTCTTTGTAATTAAAGACATTTATGAGCTTTTGGGTGTAAAATAGATGATATTTCAGGCCTTAATAAAATCTTTATTAATTTTAAGCTCACTAAATAATTGTATCTTATTTTATAAAGTTTATTGTTACTGTTTTGGGGCCATTGGTAAATTGTTTCTAGTTAACTTTAAGATGTCAAACTTTCAATATTCAACATATATAAATTTTTGATTGGTTATTTGGTCATTTCATTGGTCATTTTCATTACCACTAAGTGCTTTACTAAATATCATTAGACTTATTTGGAAACAGCCTGAATTCCCGCCCTTATTGATGTACTACCAGTTCGTAGGATCTTCGGGTTTTGCTGGTTTTCATCTGGCAAATCATTTTAATTGCTTTGCCACACTTGGGCATCCTTCTCCTACCAAAAAGCCCCCGGAATCGAGGGCTTAGCCTTTGTTGTTGGCGATGGTGATGGCGATTGTGTGCGGCGATAATAATTACACGTCACGCTGCCACGCAATCAAAACATTATTTGTGCAAAATCACGGAACTGAACTGAAGCGGAAGTGATGAAGGACTTATTGGCTGCACGCGTCCTCCGTCGTTGTCCTTTGCCAAGGAAAAAAGTTTAAAAAATATTTGGCTGGCTGACTGGCTGCCTTTGGCTTTGCGGGTGTATCGCACCCCATTTGCATTGCACCCAAGTCTGCGGATCGGAAGGACTCCGTCCCGTGTTAAATTCAACACAACGCGTGCGGTCACGTGGCTAAAGGATACGCCCACTTTCATGATAGTCACAATCGACAGTCGAGATTTAAACAAAACGTTGCCCACCGCATCAAACGTCATTCATGTTGCCCCCCTTGCCCGTTGAAAATCATCAACACGGCCAAAAGACTGGGAAATCAGGAAAGAGCTGCGGAAAATCGCTGAAAATTATGTAAATTGTTTTCCCGGGGAGGTCGCAGATCGAAAGGAGTGCGAAAATTTGCCTAAATGCTAGCAGGACACCCCAACAGGTTCAAATTGTTGCAGACAGCGGGAGAAACGCCAAACAATGTGACAGAAACATATGTCGCCATTATCGGCAGTTAACCAAAAGGACAATCCTTTCATAAGGATTTTGATAATTTGGAAAGGGTTTCGGGAGGTAAAAAGTTTAAGGTTGGGATTTGGGGCTTCAGGAAATATTAAAACCATTTTTTATAAAAATGTATTATTTTCTTTCTTAATATTATATAGTATTCGATTTTCTCCATTTATTGATAGAGCTCTTGGTAATACTATTTTCGTATTTTCTTTCTAACCATTAGTTCAAGTTAAACTTAACTTAAAACTTTACCTATGAATTGTTTTTAATAAATATAGATATATTTTGCCTTATGTATAATTTTCTCTACCTATACTGGTTTTAGTTGTTTGGCGAAACCATTTTCTCTAATCCTACCAAACACTATTAATAAAAGGCTGCAAATGCCACCCTGTTTTGCCCCAATCTATAGATCAATGGGAAGATATCATTTCGCATTTGTTGTATATTACTTCCTGCTCGGCATGGTCATATACATTTCATTTTTTTCCCACCAGTCCGAATCGTCCTAGATGTCATGACTGTCCACCCCCCGAAAACGATGTAGTCGCCATTTCAGCCCACTGACGACACACGTCCTTGGCAATAAAAGCGCAAACGTTTCAATTCCGTTGCGGCTGACAAATGCACGGAAAAAATGCCAGCGATTCTGCCCCAAAAATATATTATAATGATAAAAAAAAATGTAGTGAATGGAAACGGACGAAAGTTTATATCTATGCTGTCGAGTGTTTTGATTTGTAACGTTTCTCACTTCATTATTATGCAATAAATAATGCCATCTACATGTCCCATCTAATGTTATGCAGAAGGGCGAATCGCAGGGGGTAGTTTAGTTGTCCTGCGATTTTTGCTCTGCGGAAGTGGAGCGGAGCGATGGTCAGAAAATCATTGCTCTGGAAATTAATGAGGCCCAACATGACAGGGCGCGATTTTTTTTCGTGCGAATATAGTTTTGTGAAATAGATGGAAAGTATTGAAATATTGAATACGCCAAAGTCCGTGATCGGTGCGGAATTTGAGGCCTGGTGTCTGTAGTCTGCTGTCCGGAATACGGGATAGGCTGTCCGTTGTGTCCGTGGTGTCGTTGGTGTCTGTGGTGTCCGTAATATCTGTGGTCTTGATGAATGTTTATGATGTTTGTGTTGCTTGAGGTGTTTATGGTGTCCGTCGTGTCCGTTGTTTTCGAAGTCTATATATAAAGTAACAAATAGTACAACACCCATATATAGTAATACAAGAAATAAAACAAAATACTTTTAAAAACAAATACAGTCTGTTCATAAACAAAAAACATTATATAGCTGACTGTATAACACCATTTGAAAACTTCCAGAATGGGCACTGACCTGACCTCTGCAGGAGCTTTTTGGCATTACTGGAGCAGTTTTCGCGTGGCCAACAATTCGGAAAAGTTCCTGGCACAAAGCTTAAAGCGTGCCCTGCCAGGAGAGTTCACTGTGGGGGCACCCCGAAGCTCGCCGTTTGCCGAAAGCTCCAGCTTCGGTAGCATTGAACCCCTGTGCGAAAGCTCCGCCTGAAAACCCACCCCCATTTCAGTGGGCACTCACCTCCATCGTTGTGTGTGTGCTGGCATGCCGCTGAGAGCGGTTCTCGCTTTTTGTGACACAAAGAGGAGTGTCATGCAGCATAAATTTCATACAAATTCCGCACACTCGCAACGCGTCGCAGATACTTTTCGGCAAAGTTTTCCGCAGGAAAAAGCCAGTGTAAATAATTAAAAAAATAAAATAACAAAAAAAACCGAAAAAATGGGCGACAGTTCCTCTTAGTTATTAACAAATTGGTGTAAATAAGCTGGTGTATACGTTAAACGGTAAATGATAGTGTTTTTATTTCATGGAATGGCCAAATGCGACCAAGTGGTCAAGTGAGATAAATCAAACAAGTTTCTTTGGGGCGAAATAAAACGGCCAGCGGCCAGCCGACAATCGCCATGGGAATGGAAATTAAATGAAAATCCGGCAATCATAAATAAAACATAAATTATGTTTCGCTGCCAGTTGGCGGCAACAAAAATAAAATAATCAAAAAAAAAAAAAAAAGCAGGGAAGATGTGAACCAAGCGGATATATTTTGATTTTTTTTTATAAATAGAAAAATCAATTTCTCTCTCTCTGTGGCGCTCTCTCTCTCGCGCTCTCTCTCTTTTTTGGCGCGCGCCTGTCTGTGTCCGTCTTCCCCCAAAATGGGCGCATGTGTGCGTGTGCTCCGTGCGCTCTGTGTGTGTGTGTGGTGGTGCGGTGTGTCTCCCGTGTCGGTGTCTATTATAATATCCAGTGAGCAAAAGCGAGTGGCCGAGTGCTCTCGCTCTTTCTGCGAATAATTGAATATAATTCAAGTGTTTTTGTTGCACACTATTTGTTGTGCTTATTATCGTTATTATTTGTTTAAATTACCAACGACAACATAAACAACAAGAAGAGCAACACGCGCGCGATTATCCCAACGCAGTGGTTGCCCACTGGTGCTTCAAAGGCATCACCGAAAACATCAACAACACACAAAAGGCTCTCAAGGAGAGCGATTGGCGTAGTGCTGCTGCAGCCCTGGTCAGAAAACCCTTTTATGGGTTTGTCCTGTTTACAAATTGACGCTGCAAATTGAATTTATAGCGCGGCTGAAACAAGTGGTTGAGTGCCAGCCAGGGACCCACTAAATTTCCGTTACAGTCCCCAAAATACCAAAGACAAGTAAATGAGGAAAATGCCACTACAGTGAAGCATCGAGCAGGGAAAACTGACCCTAAGCTGTAATTTCAGACCATTTCATATTTAATAATGCTAGTACTAATCAAAATTGTTTCTTGAGACAAATATTTAAATGAAATTAGTCAGAAGTTTTATTTATTATCAGTAAATTGGAAGCCCAGTATCTAATGACTCAATTAAAAATATTAAATGATAACAAACAATGTAGCTTTAAATAGTAATATGAATAACATTTAATAATTGTTGACAGATTTTTCAAAACAAAAACGATTACTTAAGAAATTGGAACTTGGTATCAGTTTATAAGTTGTCCACTAATTAAGCGCTTGACTTCGCTCGAATTAGCCAAGTTGTCCTGTATTTGGTTTAAACTGGAAATAGGTGGCTGGTTGAGTGGGTGGCTTGGGTGGCATTTTCCCTTAGAAAAACTCACGCACAAATGTATTTCCCCCCGAGGAGCATTTGTTGCCGCTACCTCAATCTTTCGAAATTGACAACGGCATCAGAGGCAGCGGCAGACACAACAGCAAATCAAATAAATTAAATTTACACACATAGTTAAATTAGTGAAAATTGAATAAAACAGAAGAAAGAATAGACGACACACGTAAATAAAAGAAGGAGAGGTGATGCAGCAGTGAGGAGAGTGGCTGACAGAGCGGGAGAGCAACGTGTCGAGCAACAAATTAATAATACAACAAAAAATCAGATAAATAAAAAAAGCAACACAAATTGAAAACAACAACAAAAGCATCAGCAGCAGCAGCAGCAAAAGCAGCGATTCTGGATTTCTAGAGGCAGCGGCACATTCAAAAGATGGGCTGTGGACAGAGCAAGATACATTTGTATCCCAGGAAATCGAAGAGTAAAGCGAACGGCAAGAAAGGAGGACATGGTGAGTAGGCGAAATGGGAGTACATCCTTGGGGCACCTGACTTTATAAGATCCCATAGACGTATGGTGCACAGCACGAAAAGTACCATTGAAAGCTAACAATCAATAGGTAATCTACAGGTTTTTATAGGCCAAAAAACACGGTTCAAATATTTTTAGTTGGCATTTATGTTATTTATATCATAAAGAACCAGTAAAACTCGATGAATTGATCTAGGAAAATTTCACAGTTTAGTATATCACCATTTTACCTATAGATTTCATGTTTTTCTTTTTTTGCGTGCTAGAATTGATATTGTTTTGCTACATTTTTATATCCCCGATCATTCGGAATGATCTGCAAATTCGTTTGAGCATTTTCTTCTGTGTTGAGCGAGGGAAATTGGGGAAATGGCGAGGAAAAAGTATTGCCTCGCACAACAAAAGCTTACACGCATGACGACATCAATTTGCCTCCAGCTGTGTGTGCGTGTGTACGTCCGTGTTTCCGTGCATGAGTGTTAGTGTGTGTGTGAGTGTGAGCCACCTGTTTCCACACAATGAGGACATCATTGATTAATATGTCACCAGCAGTGAAAAAAAGGGGCAGCGCAGGGGAAGTTGAAAGGAGAAGCCCAGTTTTAAGGCCATGCATTTACCGAAGTAATAATAAAGGCCTACATTTTAAAGCCCACAGCATTGTCTATATATACACCAAAACACACACACACACACACACTAGCCAGTGTTTGCGCTTAAGTTCATAAGAATGAAAAAACCTAGCCTACATGCCAAACTTTTGACTATGCCCAACCCCGCTCTATTGTGGCTGTCTATGTGTGCGTGTTTCTTGCTTTTTTTATTCCATTTTGTGTGTGTATAATTAACTGCTAAAAAGGCAACTTGTTGTTGCACTGGGCGCCGCTTCAAGGGGCGTGGCCAGCCCCCCAGGCCCCGCAAGTTTGTGTGTGTGTGTCTGTGTGGGCAAAAGGGTTAGAGCTAAAAAAGTATAGCATACACAAAGGCGCCATTGTGCCATAAACGACCCAAATATTTCGGAGGCGCCTAAGCTTTACTCTCGGTCCTAGATTAATTATTCATAATACTCGACGGCTCTCTCTTTTCCGAATTTGCATTAAAATGCATAACGGCTTTTAATTAAATTTATGGGTAGCAAGGCCACTTCAAAGAAAGGCCCAAGGAAATATTAAGTATACGCAGGTCAAGTCGAAAGATGGATTAGCAAAACAGAACGTGCGAGCACAAAACGGATGCTAACAACTTTGTTTTTAGGTGGATAGGATATTGTTTACTTAAACATGTTTTTATTAATAAGTGAATATGTCTAAGGCAGATAGTTAGTTGTTCGGAGTGTGCACATGCCCAGGACCTAGCATAATTTTCACAAGTGTTTTCTAAGCGTCCTTCTCGACTGCCCCCCGCCGCATCGCACAGAAGTTGCCACACTTGGCTTATTGCAAAACTTTTGCCACTCCATGGCACTCGCGAAATTGCCCACTCAGCTTGACTAATGCTCGAAACTCTTCTTTGGCATTATCCATTTGTTTGTCCATTTGGCAGCCGACTCAGATGCCGAAACGGACGAGGACGAAGGCCACATCGAGGATGCCGAGAAGGCACAGCAGCGCGACCGCGAGAAGCACGACGAGAGCGAGGAGCTAAGCAATAAGGACATCCAGGAAAGCGACGAGGACGTGGCCGTCTCCCTGCTGCGCGCCAAGAACCTGTCGCTGCTGCAAAGCCAGTAAGTCAGCCCACCGACCACCTAAACGAAAATGAACACCTCACTTTTCCAGGGAAATATCATCTAGCCAACAGAACTTCTTCCGCATGCTGGACAAGAAGATCGATGAGGTGAGTATCCACTTTGTGATACACAAATAGCTGGTTGCTTTATGATCAACAATTAAATCGGGGGGCTTCCCAATAGTTCTAGTCCATTAAAGTATAAACACTATTCTGGGTTTATTTTTCAATCCCTTGTTAGAGAAAATAAACGTTGTTCCTTCGTTTTCATAAACAAAAAGTTTCCTTAGCAATCTTGCTTCCAAAATTAATTGCATAAGCTAAAATTCAATGACCCCAAATACGTAAAATGCGAAATATAAAATTTAAATCTGAAAAATCTGAGAATTTATTAATTCAAACACATATATTTTAAAAGCTTTATAATATAAGCCTCACGAAAATAATAGAAGAACAGCAAATAGTCATAATATTGATGTGTAATGGGCTGTTTCGTGATAATAAACAAATGGCTTGTTGGCCAAAGATCAATATATATAAGTGCACTAAGTATTTGGCCACGCCAAATAATCGAAAGAGCAAAACAATTGGTTTTATAGCCTCGTATTTGTTTTCATTTCGAACAACATGTGAGGAACCATTAAAATTCGCTTGTTACCTGTAAATTTCACTTCAAAGAGATATGAGCACCTCATACGCAGCAGGAAAATGTGTTCGCTGTGAGGATTAATTTGATTATTTTATCAAACGTGTTGGAACCAAAACATCCCATTATATTACAAAGTTTGAAATGTATTCATTTATATTATATGAGAATATGGATTCAATCTTTTTGTCTGTCTGTTATGTTAGCTTCTATACTTTTTCGTGAGTAAATCCGGCTAAACAAACACGTTTATTTTAGGGTCCGGACTACGACTCGGCCAGCGAGACGGAGATCGCATTGGAGGAGGCCCGACTAAACGCACTGCGTCAACATTGGGAGTCCGCCAGCATCACGGCCTCCATTTGCTCCTCGGCCAGCCGCTCGCTGCAGACGACGCCCATTCGCCAGGTGCAGGTGCCACTGAAGCAGCCACCACGTGGCGCCGGCCTGCTGCTCCAGCCTTCCAGCGCGTCGGCGGTCACCGCCTCCTCCTCCTCCTCCTCCTCGACGATAGTCGCGCTGCCCACGACGGAGTATCTACCTCAGCATGTGTTGACGGGACGGCAAGTGGTGCAGCAGCAACAGCAACAGCAGCAGCAACAGGCGGCAGTGCTCTACCAGCAGCAGCAGCAGCAACAACTAATCCTGCTGCCCCAGTTGGATCCTAATGTTGTCAACACGTCCACGGCAGCAGCAGCGGCACAGCTCGTCCAGTTGCAGCAGCAGCATCAACAGCAGCAGCAGCTGCAGCAACAGCAACTGCAGCAGCAACAGCAGCTGCAGCAGCAACAGCAACTGCAACAGCAACAGCAGCTGCAACTCAATCAGCAGCAGCAGCAACTCTACCAGCAGCAACAGCAATACCTGCTGACCCTTCCCGCCGGATCAAAGCCACAGAGCGTGAGTCCAAAGCGCCTCATCTATGGTGGCCCCGCTGCCACCACTCTCCTCTGTGCAACTGGGTAAGTGCAGCATCTGTGCTTTTCTACTTATATAATTAAATACAGTGATATTAATTGCAGCATCAAATGCAACGCCCCCGAAACTTACGAACCGCCAACCGCTCCACACAGCCAAATCCAGCAGCAACAGCCGCCGCCTCCTCCGCCGGGCGCCTACTACGGCGAGATGATGCACGGCGTACAGGTGAGTGATCCGGAATATGCAACTATCTGTGACAGAATGTACTTGAGAAGAAACTAGCTTGATGTAGCAACTAGATCCTGAGATTGAAGGATCTGCCTTGAGTCAAAGGCGTATTCTACAGATTGTCTTGCTACCGAACTTATATCTTGACTGCCAACTAAGTGACCCACATATTTACTTGACCATTTGCAGGCCGCTCCAGCGGCGGAATACAAGTTCCCGCCAGCCATCAGTGTGCAGCGACTGGCGCCGCAGGTGCAGCGGCAGCTGCGCGAGACGCAGGAACTCATAAAAGACTCGTGCCCGCAGCTGTATGCGGCGGGCTATGGCAGCCCAGGACCACCGATACGCAATCCCAGCAGGAACCCCACTAGAACTAGACCCACCCTGGAGACGCAGTTCTCGCAGGAACTCTCGTGATATCTATATATGTAAACAGCCAGCAGACGGAGGATGCACCCACGTTCAGACACACACTCAAACACACACACACAACCTAAACCCACACAGTTGGAAAAACTGCAGCCAAAGAGGAAAGCTAAAAAATTAACCAAAATTATCAAAATACGAACCCCGTGACAAACACACAAACAAACAAAAAAAAAAACGAAGAAAATGCCAAAAAAAAAAAAACTAAAACAAACTTCAAAATGGAAGAAAATCAATTAAGAAATTGTAAAACTGCACTCAATGTTTCAGACCCTCAGAAAACCCAAGTGGCGGGCGAATGGAGCCGCCCCCCAAAAATTGCGTACTACTTACCACAAAACAAGATGAGCAACTACTATACCTATGCGGAGCAACAAATAAAGCATTAAACTACAAAGATATTCAAGAGGCAGCCAAAGAACCGATGCGTAGGATAGGCACATAAGGACATAACATAGTTGGAGTTTGGATCCGAAAGCGCAAGGTACATAGATTTAGGAATCGAGTCGAGTATAGCGTTATAAGGCGATATATATATGCCAATGCCACAAAGAAGATGCAAATGCGGATGCGGATGCAGATGCGGATGCAGATGCGGAGTAGGAGGTGTTAGAGCCCGGAAGAAAAGCAAACACAAATCATACAAAGTAAATAATATAAAGTGTAACAAACAAATGACTTCTACATTCTCACGCAATTTTGTTAGTCATAAATCTCATGGTGTAATTTTTTAACAAACAAATATTTTCCGTCAAATTCTCGAAATGGTGTAACGTTGATGAATGGATATGGATATGATGATAGAATGTTCGTTGGATATGCAATTAACGGATGAAGCTGTCTAGTAATATTTGTATAATTTAGTTCTATTTATTATTATTGATAATTTTGGATGTATGATAGTTTTTTCTTATATGGATATATATATATATATATTTAAAATGAAAAATAAAAGCAAATCAATTAAGTTTAAAGGCGCCTCCAGCGACTTCTCTATTCACAGCGGCAATAATAATTATAACGCACAGTTGAACTTCTAATTAATTCCTTTATTCATATCTTGTTATCAATTCATACTTATGGGCTGACATAAAATGGAATTGCATTTCATATTTCTGAAAGTATTTTGATGTTTCATTGTTTTTTTTGTATGTTTTAAAGTTGTTATTGTGTGAAAAGTATCCAGCTAAAGCAATTCATTAGACTAGTCACATAATATGGTTTAAGATGACATAATAATACGCATTTGATTCCACGAAATTGACATTGTTTCTTATGTGTACATGTGTCCGATAGTGTGAAAGGTGTGCGGGAGCGCTTTCCCAATTAGTGTTCCTTCGTTATCCGATTGTATCTAATCTCTTTTGGCTTGGGTTTGTTTGGAGCATTGCAAACATTTCTTTTGCAGTGTATGTATAGATAGGTACAATATTCGAGAATTGTATAAAGAAATCAAATACGCCCAGGGCTCTGGAAAGATAAATGCCAACAACATCGATGATCGGCACTCGAATGCCCTAACAATTTGACTAAACCAAAAGCTTATCAACTAAATGTGGGTTTTGTTTTTTTGTTTGGGAGGAAACAAAGAGATTAATCAAATTAAAAGCGTATTTGATTCCAGATTAAACCATATTATATAGCTATGATGTGGGCGGAGGAGATCTACACGATACGCACATCACCGACGCTCATCTAACATCTTCCCTATGAAGTTTCTGGACTTGTGATCGTGGCTTGTGTACAATTATACGGGTGGGTGTACGGATGTGCGTGTTATGTTTCGTGTGGGGAAAGGAAATTACAGTAGAGCTGATCTACAATTTGGTAGCCTCTATCGAACTGCAGAGCCTTTAGTTCTGCACAGGCAGTGGTGGCGGCGGATAGGCAAAGATATCGCCGCCATTCGCCATCATATAGGGTGCCGCCTGCGTGGGCACTGCATACTGGGCGCGGTAAGAGTTGGCCACCGCTGCAGCTCCTCCGTTCAGCGACACGGTTGCCATGCTGGAGGACATCGACGAGTACTGGCCATAAGCCTGTGGCTGTTGCAATTGCTGCTGCTGCTGCTGCTGTTGCTGTTGTTGCTGTTGCTGGGGAGTCTGCAACTGTTGCTGCTGCTGCTGGGCCGCCGCCGCCTGCTGCTGCTGCTGTTGGTTCATCGCTGGTGGTGGCATGTTGGCAAAGTTCATGTTGTACGGCGAGAAGCGGGAGCGCTTCTGATCGTTTATGAAGTTCGCAGCCGTTAACGCCGATTGCAATGCTGCATCGGGCAGTAGGTGCAGCTGCTGGGCAGTTTGCGCCTGTTGTGCCTGTTGCGGTCCAGAACCCGGACCATTCTGTGCCTTGTTGGGCTCGAAGCAAGCGGCATTGGGATTGAAGCGCGAGAAGTGCACTCCGCCGTTCTGCTGTTGCTGCTGCTGCTGCTGCTGACCCTGGTAGCCACCGCCTCCCTGGCCGCGGTAGCCGCCCTGATTCGGCGGAGAAGTGCGTGGCTTCTGATCGAATCGTGGTGGTCCGCCAGCGCTGCCGCCGTTGAAGGCATTGCGATTCATGCTGGCACCGGGACCATTGTTGTTGCGGTAGTTGTTGCCGCCATTGTATCCACCGCCCATCTGTGGGTTGCGGCCCTGATAGCCATTGCCGCCACGGTAGCCGCCGCCCATGCCGCCACCGCGCTTGTTGTAGCCACCGCTCATGGCCATGTTCATCAGTTTGGGATTGATGGTCTGCAAAGTAAGTGGAGTAGAAGGTGAGTACCCTTTAGACTTGTACTAGTAGTCGAACTCACCTGGTTGGCCTCGCGCAGCACCTGAATCAAGTCGTTGGCCTTGTTGGCGTTGGAATGAGTGAACAATGTGTAGGCGGTGCCGGTGTTATTGGATCGTCCGGTACGTCCAATGCGGTGAACGTAGTCCTCCGAGTTCGAAGGGTAATCATAGTTGATCACAAACTTGACATCGTCAACGTCTGTTTGATTTCAATTATATTTTTCATTTCGAATTTGAAAATTGAAGAATGTGAAAAGAAGCGTTAAAATTATCGAATCGAACCAATGCGTCGAAAATAGGAATCTTTCTCAATACTCAAGAAACTATTCAACAAAAACGAAAACTTATTTGTGTGCTTGTGTGAGTGTTGTCCGTTTCTGTCATGGTGTGAGTATTCGTGTCATTGTAGTGGTAGTGGTGGTTATGGTAGTGGTGTCATGGTGCGATCATTTGTTTTCTTGTTAAGTTTGTTAATAGAACTTAAAATATATTTTTGATCGAATTGTCGAATGGATTTTGTCGGTTGGTAGTTGGTAGGTGGTAGATCGGTTTCAATTTTTTCTTTGGTATGTTTTTTCTTTTTTTGTACTTTGAACAAAAATTTCGCCATCAATACTATTAGCGTATATTAATAACTATATATCTTTGGCAAATAGACATATGTTTTTTTTATACTGCAGAAATGTGGACCTCGACCTTTTCTTCTCATCATACTTTCATATCATTTTTGAATACACAAATCGTAATATAAATGTTTAAGCTTAATGCATACAAGAGACGGCTTGATTAAAATTAACATTATAAATAAGAGATATATATATAAAGTAAATGAATGATCGAAGCTTATGATAGATATAGAGGGGTGCTTTGGTTTAAAATCAAGATACACGTTGATGGTTAAGGAGGGAACGAGGGTGCGGACATATTGCTATGATTAGGAAGAAATAAATTAGCCTAGTACTTACCCCGGCGCTCTAGGGTTAAATTATGGGATTAGAATTAGGCTTACGAACAAGAATCCCTGTCCCTGGAGATCCTGTCCTCGCAACTGGGCCGTGATGATGGAGATCCCACGGATCTCCGCAATGCTAGAAACTTATAACTCAACCCTCAACTTGTATATATAGCTTTTCTCTTTAACTGCTTTGTGTATATAACTTTTTAACTTTTTTAACTTTTCTTTTTTTTGCTTTTTGTTTTTTGTCTTTTTTTTGCCATTTGAAAAATCGAAGTCCATTTCATAAAGTGCTGATGATATTTTTGTTCACACACAAATTTAGGTATTATACATAGAGTAAGGAGCGACGTAATATAGTATATTAAGTACTTTATGATACATAAATAAGCTACAGAAAATTATCATCAGTCAACAAATTCTTGGGCCGCAAAATGTAGCAATTACTCAACACATTAGTTACTTCACATTTTTTCTATAAACTAAAAAAAAAAACTTAAGAGATATGCATAGTTTTAAGGCACAGTTTAATCGCCTTGGATTAAGGGTTAATTTTTTATGGTGCACTGAGACTATTATTTACTTAGGATTTTGCTGTTTTTTTTTAGATTATTTTGCTGGCCATTGACTCCTTGACTGACAGTAAATTGCTTTTTACAATTAAGTTACTCAAAATGTGATTGACGAGACACAACTAAAAACTATGAGCAAGAGAGCAACAAACGAACTAAAAGTAACAACATCGTATAACCAGCAATGCATGGAGAACAAACACATTCCCCTCATTATTTGAGCCCACACCTTTTCTTCGGATTCGTAGAATCATTCAGCAAACTAAAGGGTTCAAGTTAGACTTAGTGATCCACTCGGTATCGAACCACTTGAAAAATTATTGGAAAATAATAAATAGCAATTTCTCGGCTGTTAAGAGATTCAAACATGCAATTCAAAAAAAATACAAGCGGTCCTTTCCGGTTTTCACGTTTACCAAATTACAAACTTCACTTGAGGATAACCAGCTTTAAGCTCAGTTAACTTCGCCTTAACTTAGCTACCCGCCTGGCAAATCCACACTTTTCATTTTCACATAAGGTGAAATGAATATTGTTTTCAATATTTAAGAAATACTTCAGTAAATTTCAAATAAAGCTAGGCGAAGAACTTGGGTAGAGCTCTTTTGGCAAAACAAAATTGTAGGTTACTATTTTTACCCAACTTAATTAAATCAAATAAATACAAACAAAAAAACTGCATCCAACTATGAATATTTACACACTGAAATAAGCGAGGATTCCATCTATGAGCCCCTGGGAATCGTGCGCTTTCAGCTTAAATCGTGACTGAAAAACTTGTGAAATCCGGAACAGACCCGAAACGAAAAACCTCCAAAAGTTCTGGAAACAGAGAGCGGAAGGAAGAGCGAAGAGGCTGGGCGGTGTTGGCCGATTCATCGCTGACGGATCGCTGAGACCAGACGAACCAGGAAGGCGTCGACGACGAATCACAAAATAATGAATGAAACCCCACGGGATGCTGATTGATCCACAGGCAACAATTGCTTGGTTACGGAGAGAAAAAACGGAAGTTGGCCTCATTGAGGCCCCACAAAGGCTACGTATACTCACCGAGTCCGCGGGCAGCCACATCGGTGGCCACCAGTATCGAGTGCCGGCCATTGCGGAAGCTCGAGAGCACAAAGTCGCGCTCCTGCTGCGACTTATCGCCGTGAATGGCACATGCGCGCCAGCCTTGGCGTGAGATATTGCGAGTGATCTCGTCCACACGTTTCTTGGTCTCCACGAAAATGATGGTCTTCGTCTCATTCTCCGCCGAGATGTCCGTAAGCAGCTTAATCAGCTTCATTAGCTTCTCGTTCTCATCGCACACGTCCACGATCTGCAGGATGTTGTGGTTGGCGCTAAGCGAAAGCGAACCAATGTTCACCTGTATATAGTTATTAAGGAACTCCTCGGCCAGTTGGCGCACCTCTTTGGGCCAGGTTGCGGACCACATCAGAACCTGACGGTCCGGACGGATCTGCTGCATGATCTTTCTGATCTGGGGCTCGAAGCCCATGTCCAACATACGATCGGCCTCGTCCAGCACCAGATAGGTGCATCTCTTCAAGGAGGTGGTGCCTCGCTCAAGGAAATCAATCAGACGACCAGGTGTGGCAATCACAATCTCCACGCCGCGCTCCAAATCCCTAGCCTGCTGTCCCTTGGGGGCTCCGCCAAAGATGCAAGTGTTGCGCACATGCGTATTGCTGCCAAACTCGATGGCCACCTGCTGGATCTGCTGGGCCAGCTCCCTAGTGGGTGCCAGCACCAGGGCGATGGGTCCATCTCCACGCTCCAGGCGCGGCTGGTTATTGATGTGCACCACCGCCGGCAGAACATAGGCCAGGGTCTTGCCCGATCCGGTCTGGGCCACGCCCACCAGATCCCGTCCACTCAAAGCAATGGGCCAACCCTGGGCTTGAATGGCCGTTGGCTTGGCGAAACCCTGCTTACGGATCTCGTTCATCACGTAGTCGGGAAAGCCGCCCTCCTCGAATTCAATACTGGGTGTGGGCACCTGATCGCCCTTAATGGTGATCTCATTGCTGGTGAGGAAGGTCTCTGTTTCACCGGCAGTTCTGGCCAGCACCGAATCGCACGGCTTGTAAAAGTTCTTGCGGAATGGCGTGAGATTAACCTCGGACCAAACTATCTTGGGCAGGTGGGCGCCATGATTGGAAGAGCGCTGGCCACCGTTCTGACCACCGAATCCATCCTGATTGCGGGGTCCTCCGGGTCCCATGCCAGGACCACCACCGTTCATGCGTCGCTGTCCACCATTGGCGGGTCCGTGACCATTGAAACCTGGGTATGGAGCGGATCGGTTGCGCTGGAACATGCCTGCTCCACCGGGTCCGCCGCCGGGAGCACCGCCGCCCATGCGATTGGGCACCATACCACCGGCTAGGCCACCAGCTCCACCTCCGCCGCCTCCGTAGGCGTTCACCTGTCCGTTGTACCTGGAACGAGCGTTTTGCGCCATGAAATTAGAATTTTGAGTCTTTTAATGCGTTGCCAAAATGTTGAAATTTACACGAAACGATCTTTTTTTATGTAATTTTCATTTTTTACTGCCATTTTGAATTTATTGATTTTCGACACTCGGCCCCTGGCCGCATGGTAGCTCGAATTTCCACCCAAAATATGTGGGCTTATATTTCTATACTCACATGTTCATTGCTGCTGTGCTGTAAGTGGAAATATAGCTGGCCAAATAATAGTTTTTTCGGTCACTTTTCACAATTTTTCACTCCACAATTTTTTTAGCTTCTACGTCGTCAATAGAGCTGTGGAAAAAATCGGTGTTAATATCGATTGCTTCCGATTGGTTGAGTTTTCTGGAAACATCGATAGAGTTTTCAAGGGCCGATGGTAAATGTACAGGAATAAATGTCAAACTTTTTGTTAATTGCCAAATAATTTATAAGTATTTATAAATAATTAATAATTTTTAATTACTTAAGAAATATCCGATAATATTTAAGTTGAGCACTAGCACTGATTTCTGTATTTCTGGTTTTAGTTGTCTAACCAGTATTTGGTTATAGCGGCGCCGGTAACTAACAACAAGAACTATTAATCTTTTAAGCAAAACAAAAACAAGTCCGTCTGAGATTATTTGTCTGAACCTATCGGCTGAAGAACTTCGATAGCAGTTGACAGCAAAAGTAATGTGACCGGACTTAAATACAGAAAAGTGGTCAGCAATCGGAATGTGACAGTGATCACTCACAGTAGTTAACCTCTTATATTTAAATCTGTAAAGTAATAAATTATGAAATTGGTTGTAATATTGCAGTTCAGTTAAACTTGGCTTATATGTAATCCCTCTAAATTTGACCATTATTTTTTACCTGCAATTATGCCATTCAAAAAGTGCCAAATGGTTTTCGCTTGATCGAAGCTCTGCCGTACTTCATAATGTAAACAAACATGGCTCAAACAAGGGATTCTTAATTATCAAATTCAATAAAGAGAAGCGTTTGGTAGCAATGCGCACCAGTTACAAGAAAAACAGACCTTTCGACTTCAAGCTAATTGATCTGGTGGAACCAAATCCGGTGCTCTACAAGAGATCAGGGCTCTCGAACTACGATGCCATGAAGGCGAAAACTGATATTTGGGCTCGCATAGCCGAGATGATGGGTTGTGATGGTAAGCCAGTTTATTAATACCTTGGTTATATCCATATTAAGTAACACTCTCACTAGTGGACTTCTGCCTGATGCGCTGGAACAATCTGCACTATCAGTTTCGCAAGGAGTTTCGCCGAGCGGACACCAGTGGTTCCACCTGGCCGTACTTGGAACGCCTACGATTTCTGGCCGAGATCCAGCCGCCCTCCAAAACTAGAAACAAACCCAAAGTAAGGGACTCCACGGGCAAACAAGAGGCGATCATCCAGACAGAAACCCCTGTGCAGTTCTTGTGGGAGACCTATGAGGATGGGGATGTGCCACAACAGTCCAGCACGTTTATCATCGAGGAGGTCATCGAGGAGCCCAGCGAACAGATCATCCAGGAGGAAATCATCTATGAGGAACAAGAGCCAGCTGAGATACTCTCCCCCAGAAGCAGCTTTCTCCAGATGGACCAAGTACTGGCGCAACTAAAAGAACCGCACAGGAGACGGGCAGAGCGGAGGATTACAGCATTTCTGCTCAAGTGCCAGCTGCGTGCCTTGAGTAATCAGTCCGTGGAGGACCTGAGCATTTAGCTTTCCGTTTACATACTCACAACTTTATTTAAAAAACAGAATATAACTAAGATTAAACCTTGCACTTGTCCAAATCCAACCATGCAACTTTCGGCTTCACAATGAACTGATCGCGCGGCAAACTGTCCAGCATGGTGGTCTGCTGGCGGACGTATTTCACCAGTCGCTCGATCTGCGCATAATCATCGCAGTTCATCTCGAAAAAGCGGCGCCATAAGGCGCAGGCCAAAACCCGATCGTCGGACATAATGCCCTCGTCGTAGGCAATAAGGGCCGCTTGGAACTGCTCGGATAACGTCTCGATCTGCTGACGGGTGCGGGAGGGATTGTGAGCCTGTGGGGCAAGACAGAATGCAGAGTATGATGAATATGGCCAACTAAAGATGAACTAGTGTAAAACCTACTCCCAATTTCTTGGCCCGTGTGTTGACATCTCCCCACATGGCCTCCACAATGCAGTTGCGCAGGAAGCGTCCATCCTCGCCCGTTTCCGAGCCCTCGGCCATGGAGCGCATTAGGAGTAGCCAAACATGCAGTTCGGTGACCAGAAACCAGGAGTTAAAGGTATTGGGCAGATTGAAGTCGCGGAAGAAGGCCACATAGTTGATCTTGTCGGCAACGCTTTCGTACAGCAGATGACTGGTTACCTTGAGGCGCTAGTAAGGGAATACAAAGTTTAATATTAACAAAGAAATAAGTATAAGTATAATTTACCTACCGCCTTTGTGTTCGGTGTGAAGCCCACTTTGTTGAGCACTCTCTTCAGGATTCCGCCTTCCGCAGCTGCTGCTGCGCCTGGTTTCGTTTTATTGGGATTATCCACCACGCCGGTGGAGGAACACAAGCGGCAGGGCTGCTCCAGTACTCCCAGTATCGCTGGGCTGTGTTTGTAGGCATGTTGTGTTGCCTATAATAAAGTTTAATTTAAAAATTGTACACCCGTTTATATAAGAGTTGCAGGCGGTGCATTCGTAGGCCTGTGTTTTGAGTAAATCACGCACATCCATTGCTTTGAACCTACCCATGTGCTTCTCGCTATGCCGCCGGCCAGTCTTGCAACTGCTCGAGTGCAGTGCATTTTTAAATATTTTTAAATTTACTAAAACAAAATCGTTTCAAAATTCCAATTGCACGCGACAACAGTCCGAAACAGCTGATCCAGCAGGGCTGCCAACTCGGCTATAAACACAAGCTAACAGTGATTTACTAACATATAAATAACAGAATTGTTAAAAATAATTGGGAATGAAAATATATGTTTTTTAGCATAGGAAATTATATTTAGGAATTATATTTACATAGACGCTTCATACTTTTGTAGTTTTAATTCATAAATTCTAGAAAATCTTGAGTTCGAGAATAGTGTGACTGCGTGATTTAAAGGCTACTTTTAACAGCACGAAACAGTCATACTGTCAACTTCCAATTGGAAATGTAAATAAATAAGTAACTATAAATTTGATAACTAAATAATATAAAGCATGCTGCGTTTGGGGAGTCAAATGTGCCGGCAGGTGGCGTATAATATGCAGACTGTATCCCGATACACCGGCACCGCGAACAAACCGAACATAATCACCAGGAAGATGACACAACAGCGGGCGCCGGTGAATTGGACCACCAGCATTCCCAATCAGGCGGCCAAGGACAAGGAGAAGATTGCTCCATTGGGATGGTTCCTCCTGGTGGGTCAAAACTTGCGCCCGTAGCTGCATAATATTACTAATCATTGTTGCCACCCATTCCCTAGCTTATTCCGGCCACCACATTTGGCTTGGGCTGCTGGCAGGTGAAGCGCAAGATTTGGAAGGAACAGTTGATCAAGGATCTGAACAAACAGTTGAGCACAGCGCCTGTCGCTCTGCCAGATGAGTAGGTTTGCCAGCACATACTGCTGTATATACTCCCACTCTAATGTCTGCATCCGGCAGTCTCAGTGATCTTTCCCAAATGGAGTACCGGCTGGTCAAGATCCGTGGACGTTTCCTTCATGACAAGGAGATGCGCATGGGTCCGAGATCGCTCATACGTCCCGATGGCGTGGAGACCCAAGGAGGACTCTTCTCGCAGCGGGACTCGGGCAATGGCTATCTAATAGTAACCCCTTTTCAGCTGGCAGATAGAGAGTAAGTTATACTCCAAAATCATTCTTCGAATCATCTTAATATTCATCCGATCCCTTAGCGACATAGTGCTCGTCAATCGGGGATGGGTGTCCCGCAAGCAAGTGGAGCCGGAAACCCGTGCATTGGGCCAACAGCAGGCGGAAGTGGAGCTCACGGCCGTGGTGCGCAAAGGAGAGGCACGTCCGCAGTTTACACCCGACCACAAGGGCAATGTCTACCTCTATCGCGACCTGGTACGCATGTGCGCCGCCACAGGAGCGGCTCCTGTCTTCCTGGATGCCGTATACGACGCCCAAACGGCTGCACACGGTCCCATCGGTGGCCAGACACGCGTTACCCTGCGCAACGATCACCTGTCGTACCTGGTGACCTGGTTCAGCCTATCGGCGGCCACCTCCTTTTTGTGGTACCGCCAAATAGTCAAGAGGAAACCCTTTTGAAAGGAACATTAGTTAAACGCATTGTTGTTATTTTTATTATAAAATTTACATGTTCTCGTGTAAATGCTGGTTTTTATTGGCCCACCGCAGGAGGGGATTGTCCTGCTGGGGACTTATATTGCAACTACCGATCCTCGAGTGGCGGATCGACAGGGGAATAGGAATATGAATACAAATACGGTTTGAGGGTTTCCCTTTCGGGTGTGCCTAGTTGAATACTTTTAACTATTTAAAAACACACTCGTTAGCTTGGGTCGATATGGGGAAATTATAATATTGTCTGTTCAGAGGGGGTATCTAAAAAAAAAACGCTACGTTTTATAACTTTGTGGTTAAATATTGCCTTAATTGTGTTCAAATAAGTATAACGCTTTCTTATTATATACAGAAATGTTTTAAAAGCTTACTTTCTTTAGAAACTAATATACAAAATTCTAGAATTCAACTTTACTTTTCACTTAAAATCGACAGAGTTCCTACTTAAGAACATCCAATTGTCCAAGATGTGATTAAATATTGCTTTTGGTCTTATCTAGTGGCTATCCTCTCAATCGACCCAATCTAACACACACTCAGATACAGAAAAAAATACGCATATTTACAATGTAGTCTCGCAAATACTGGAAATTTCGCCAACTTTAAGTGTGAATGCCACCACATCCGCCGTCCGACGCGCCTAAAGCTGCGGCACAATGCCCCACGAACGGAGGAGTCCAGTGCGCTGGTACTTCTTGCCGATGGTCTGGACGTGGAAGCCGATCTGCTGCAGTCGCTCGTGGTCGAGGATCTTGCGGCCATCGAAGATGTAAGCCGGCTTCATCATGGATTGGTATATACGCTTAAAGTCCAAATCGACAAACTCATCCCATTCCGTACAGATGACCAAGGCATGTGTGGCTCGCACGGCGCTGTAGGGATCACTGTGGATCTGCACCGCCTTCTTCACTTTCTCCGGCGATTCCGTGACACTGGGATGCGTGAGATCGTCTATGATCTGCTCCGGTTCCACCTTGGGATCGTAGATATCCAGTGCGGCGCCCTCTTCCAGTAGAGTTTGGCATACGGTTATAGCGGCCGTTTCGCGCGTATCGCCCGTATTCTTCTTAAAGGCAAAGCCCAAGATCGCTATCCTTTTGTCCGACACCGTGTTGAACAAACTCTCGATGATCTTTTGCGAGAAACGCCGCTTCTGGTACTCGTTCATGTCGATCACCTGCTGCCAGTAGGCGGCCACCTCGGGCAGATTGAGGTTCTCGCAGATGTAGATCAGGTTGAGGATGTCCTTCTGAAAGCAGCTGCCGCCGAAGCCCACGGAGGCCTGCAGGAACTTGGAACCGATGCGAGAGTCCAGACCCACGGCGCGCGCCACCTCGGAGACATCCGCTCCGGTGGCCTCGCACACCGCCGACAGCGAATTAATGCTTGAGATTCGCTGGGCGAGGAATGCGTTTGCCGCCAGCTTGGACAGCTCGCTGCTCCACGTGTTGGTCGTGAGGATGTTCTGCTTGGGTATCCAGTGCTCGTAGATCCACGACAGCTTCTCCACCGCTTGATGGCCCTCGGGCGTCTCCTCGCCGCCGATCAGCACGCGATCCGCATTCAGCAGATCATTGATGGCGGTGCCCTCGGCCAGGAACTCGGGATTGGACAGAATGTCGTAGTGGATGCCCGGCTTCTGGTTCGCCCGCAGTATGTGCATGATGCTCTCCGCCGCCCGCACGGGCACCGTGCTCTTCTCCACCACAATCTTGTTGGACTGGGCGATCTCGGCGATCATCCGGGCTGCACTCTCCACGTACTTGAGGTCCGCCGCTCGGCCTGCAGATTGAAAAACTGGATTACTAAGTGATCTTGGGTATGAAAATAAACGCTAGCAATTAATTTTAAGTTTACTTAAAGTCCACTCCAAAGATGGAGGTGTGTACAATAAACATTTTAAAGTTTAATATTTGGTGACTAATAGCTATGAAAGTGCGCCCTGAATTGCTTTTTTAATTAATTGTATTTTAGAGCTGTGTGATTATCAAACGATTTTTGATTAAACGCACTTCACAAAGTTTATTTCTTTGAATTAAAAAGACATCTTGCTGTTTATTTTTAGAAAGCATATTTTCAAGTATTGCCTCATTCAGTAACTATTTATGATGTCTGCTTCTTGGCTTTACTATTTAATTATCAATTAAATAACAAATTTATGATTGAAGCTATGAGATGATAGTAACTATATTTTCTTAGCTTATGAAGCTAGATGAATTAAATGAATTAAAATAATGATGTTGTATTTCATAATTACTCTATCTATCAATCCTGATTATATATAATGAGTACTTACCCTTGCCATTGCCGCAGGTTTTTGTGGGCGTGTTCACCGAGATGAAGATGAGGTCCGCCTCCTTGATGGCCGTCTCGATGTCCGTGGAGAAGAACAGGTTCACATTGCGACACTTCTTCACCACCTCATCCAAGCCGGGCTGCAAAAGAAACCAAAGTGCTTTGTTAAAATATTTTAGAAATTATTCAGCAACAAGTTGTTGGCCTAGTTTTTTAGCTTTGGCTTTCTCAAAATGCCAATCACGACCCACTCCCAAAGCTGAGCACTTGGTTGCCCGATAAGATTATAACCCTTCTATATAAATATATATTTATGTGCGTATATACTTTGTATCCGATTTCCCATGAAAACTATCTCTCAATTAACGTGTTTACGTGCTGCAATAGCACCTGAAGTGGTTTACTTGGCGTCGTTTAGTGATTAATTTAGAAATTATTGGATAGGGTCTTCCCATGACAACGCTTATGCAATATTCACACGAATTCTTGATTCACCACTCATTTAACTCATTCAGCCAGACATGTTTCCGTTTCAGATACGTTTTGAATGTTCATTGAACTCGTTTGGTGCGCCCAGCCAAATTTGCATACGTATTTATATGGATTTCTCGGGGGGCAGGTGTTAAAAACTGTCTTTCTTTCTTTTTCGCCTTTCGTTTGATATAATCAACAACAGTAGATCTATCTCCAGATCTTGATAATTGAACATATACATTAAACAACCAGTCAGATACATGTGTTAGTTGGGAACATAAGCGATAAGTTTTATGGAACATAAGTACAGCGAGTTGGAACGTGGCGGGAAATATAAAAGTGCAAAATGAAAGTACGCCAATTGCCAATTGCCAATTGTGCAAATTCCAAACAAGAGGATGTTGTTGACAAGATCGCCCTGACATTTCCTAGCAAATTGCATTGGAGTACTCAAGTGTTGGCCATGATTGTTTGCTGGTGGTATTGCAATCTTGGTAAGTGAATATCAATAATGGGAAACTGACTAGACAGCCTCTAATGGCTCTAATGGGTACAAGTGCACCCAGTGTCTACTTTTTGCCCATCTTCTTTGCGTGCATATCATTAGTATCCATTACAATCGAGCTCCATTGAGCGCAGCTTATCTAGAAACGTAAGTTTTCCAATTTGTGGGTCTAGGTAAAAACATTTACGGTCTAGAATGCAGATAAATGTGGATTTTCTTGATTGGTTTTGAAACTATTTTTAGGGATACACTCATTTAAAGACGATAAGCTTGAGCTAAATATATAAAATATACGCAGTGATTTGTTGTTTTAAGGAAACTGATATGACATACTACTGCTACAGGGTACAAAACCCAAAACGTGATATACTGGGAAGCCAGTACACGCGAAACTCAGGCACAGAGTAATGGGTGTTTGGGTGATTGTACTGTATATACTTCTATTCTATACTGTTTCCCCCAGAGATACTGGGTGTTTGACGGGAACGTGGGTAATTGGTAATTCCAACTAATGTGAGCTCGCTAAACCAAAAAATAAAAAAATAAAAAAAAGCCATGCCCAGCGAGCTTATCTGCAACCGAGACTTTGTTTTGGCGCAGAGCCGATAAGAAGTGTGGGTAGCTCCAAATATGTATGTACATATAGTGTATAGAGTGGGGAATGAGGGCGGACGGAAGCCAGGACGGAAATGCGGCAGTGCTGGAGGGGGGAGGGGTGGAGTAGGAGGAGAATCTACTATTGCGGGCAATCCGCTTGCACCTTATGGCTTCTCACCTAATGGCGCACTTGTAGTATCTGGAATTTGGGTCTGGTGGAACGACAGCGATGGTCACGCAGTCTGGAAAGTAAAATCGATTCCCACGCTGGTTTTCCGTTCCGAATCATATTTCAGCAATCATACGGCTCTGCGCGCTTTTAATGCTTTATTTTGAGTGACTAATGGCCGCAACACGCCGACTGACCATTGACCTTGTTGTGGGCCAAGTGCGTTAAGCACCTGAAGTCTAGTAGAATGCCAAACACGCACCGCTGTTCAGGTGAAGACGGGCTACACTGCGCGAAAACTGAGCTTCGTAAGGCAATCAATCTATCAGGTGATTTAAAGTATAACTCGTATAAACTTAATCATGGCAAACTCAATCACAGTAACTAAAGGACTAATGTATCTACAAGTCATGTATCTATCTATCCATAGGATTGAATTATTCAAGACATCTCCAAATAGCTCTGGCATTTTCTATGTGCAGAGGAACTGGTTTACTTTTGCGGAGAGAGGAGAGCGGAGGGAGGGGGGTATTCACCGACTTGGACATGAGCGGTCATCGACGTTTTGGAATCTGCTCGATGTATCGGGAATTGATTGATGTATTGTTTGTTTAGGATTAGTGGAAGCCCCGAAAAGAAGAAAAAACACACAAATTGCAAGGCTAAGGCGTGAGCACATACACACACCAATGCAGCTAACGTTCCCTCTCTCTCCCACTAGCAAGCAGACGCACACAACAGTAGCACTTCCTATGTACATACAAGCGGAAAAAAAGAAAAACGTACGTACGTACCTCGTAAATGGGCAATTTATCCGAATTCCACTGGGCAATCCGCTCGACGCTCTTGTCCACCAGGGTTATCACGATATCGGGGCATTTGAGCGCCATAACCGCGCAGGTCGGACCACCGACATAACCAGCGCCAATGCAGCAGACCTTCATTTCGTTGCACACCGCTTTTCGTCGTTCGATTTGTTTTGCTTTGCCGTTCGTCGTCCCTTCCGTTTGCTTCCTTCTTCCTCTTTCTCCTTTGCCAATTTCCCACTACTTATAGTTCTTGTTGTTGTTTTGTTTTTTTTTCTTGTGTTTTTGCTTCTCCGGCGAGTGTCGCGTGCTGTTGAATCGAGCGGTCGGAGGAATCTAACTTCACGCGGCGGCGGAACGACAATAACTACTACCAATACCGCTTAAAATCCACACGAAGTTTGGATGTTTGCAAACAAGAACAACAACAACGCTGGCCAATAGTAATGCAGTGTGACCGCAGAGCGAGCGCCCCATAACGGCGCTTGCCAGCATGGTCACTCTGGGAACTTAAGAACTTTTAAATATTCGTTTTTTTAAAAAATTAATTATTTAAATTACGAATTGCTAATAATTTGTCATCTAATGGGATGCACTTTGATATTTAAATAAATAGCTTGATCATTAAAATGATTTTTATTCATTTAAATTATGTTTTTTTTATATAAGAGGTTTCACGGCAATATTTTTAAGTGGTAAAATTACATTTTTTAAAATGGTTTCCATTAGCAAAGATTTGAAGGTAAATATTTTAATATTAGGAGGTTTGCGTTCAGAGAATTTTTTAAGTTATTTTAAATATGCTCCACAATAATGATTTAAATCATGATTAAACCAAGTTCCTTAATCCTATTAAGTAAATCTAATATAAATGTAATATAATCTCAGCTGGCAGAAAGACAACTGCCTTTATTTCACGACAAAAAGACAAACTCAATTAGGAAAATGCTCAGCACTTGCGGACATCCGGAACGATTCCGCACTCGGCATAGGGATCGGGCACCTTGGCCTCCTTTTTGGCGCACGGCGGGCACTCCACGCAGCAGAGATCGTCCTTGGGAGTGGCCTTCAGCAGGCCATCGATGTTCTCGCCCCTGGGCGTCTTTAGGTTTGTGCCCGAGTTCACACGCGATGGCACCTCGTTCATCTTGGTCTTGGACGAGGTCTTGGGCAGCGAGTACTTGGTGGCATCCGGCGGATTGGGTCGGCCCCAGAAGTCGCGCGGCACATCCCAGATGATCAGCGAACCGTCCGTGCTGCCGGTGACAAACATGGTCATGCACGGGCTGTAGGCACAACTGATCACGGAGGAGGCGTGCTCCGAGCCTATGCCCACCACAGCACCACTGTTGTAGTCCCACAGCTTCACCTGCAGATCACTGCCCACGGTGATGAAGTAGTCACCAGTTTCATTGATGGCCAGGCAGTTAACCGACGACTTTTTGGAGGCGGTTAGTTCCCTGATCAGGGCTCCATTGTACACCATCCAGTAGATGATTCTGCCGTCCGAGCCGCAGGTGATCACTTGCACGCCAGTTGGGAAGTAGGACGCGGACATGAACTGCGTGTTGGCGGTCACCACTTGCTTGCGCGTCATGCGTCTTGAGGGGATTAGTTACTGTTTAAGGACTACTTCAAGGTACATATAGCTATTTTAAACTCACTTAATATCCCAAATCACACAGGAACCATCGGTGCAGGCCGAGATCACTTCAGTGTCCAGATAATTGATGTCCAGCGAGGTTATGGGCCCCGAGTGATCCTTCAGCACACCCACGAGATCCTGGCGATACGGATCGATCTTCCACACCCTCACCTGTCCCTCGATGCCGCCAGTGACGATCAGACGACCCGAGGAGGCCACGGCCAAGGCACTGCATCCTGTGGTCAAAGAGATGTTTTCAATAAGAAGGAATAAGAAGGTTTCAGATAGTATTCCAAATGTTCACCCTTGTTGTGTGCGTTGGGTATGGCGTAGATGAGTCTTCCGGTGATTGGAGTAAAGGCGCGAATGATGCCATCGTTCCAAACAGAGACTATGCTGGTGCCATCGTGGGTGAAGCGGACGCAGGCGCAGTTAAAGTTGTAAACCATTATGCGAAGCAGCTCCTGCTTGCGTCCAGAAGACCAGATGCGGATGCACTCCTTGCCCGACGTGGCAAAGACGCCAGAGTAGTTCCTTAAGTTCAATACGTTTAAAGATATTAAGGATCGTAGAAGCGTATATGCGATCTACTCACTTGGGAAAGGTGATGCAGTAGACCGACTTGGTGTGGCATGTTCGGAGCAGCTTGAGCACCCAGGTCTTGATGTTCAGCCCGTAGATCTCGTTGGTGTCCGTGCAGATGTAGAACATTTCAGTTCTCGAGCGCACAAAGGACGAGATCCTGCCAGAAACGTGAGTCTTCTTCAGGGTGCGCAAATATGGCCATGTGGGACCCGGATAGTCGCGGAAGTTAATCAGCGGCACATCGGTGCGCTCCTCCACCAGCTCGATGTCGCCATTTCCCGCTCCAATCAGCAAACGTCCGCCTTCCAGGACATACAGAGCACGCACACCATTCACATAGCGATTGCAATCTCTGCCCGTTGGCTTTCTGGGATTGTGGGTGCCGAAGGCACCCAGGATGCAGCTGGTGGAGCCCTTCTTGCTCACATGCTCGCTATCGCAGCAGTTGAGCACGATCTTCACAATATCACCAGTTCCGGTGCCCAAGTAGGCAAACTCATCAGTCTTGTTGATGCGGGCGCAGTAGAACACTCGCGTCTTGCTGGCCATCAGGACATCCTGCACGTACAGCTTCTTCTGCTCGCGCAGGATGCTCCACAGGCGCAGATGGCGATCTCCGGCAGTCACAAAGAAGTACGGATTGTTGTGCAACGGCCGGACAGTCAAGGCGTTTCCAGATATAGCCCGCGACGCGGGTGTTTGGCAGATGGGAGAGCTATAATGGCGAACATAATCAATGAATGTTATGCGGAAGTTCTGCAATGGATACTTACAATGCCTCCATATCGAAGACGATAACGGAGCCATCATCCACGCCTCCAATGGACACCACGCATCTATCCTGGGCAGTAAAGCAGATGGCCTGCACCGAGACCTTGTGCAGATCGTGGCGAGCGATCTCCTTGCGCTGTTCGTAGTCCCAGATGATGACATAGCCCCGGAATCCCATGTGATTGATCTGACCGGAGGCCATGTACTTGCCACTCTTGCTGAGATCCAGGCATGATATGGTGTTCGTGTGTCCGGCCACAAACTCCTGCGTATTCTTTTTGTAGTCGGCGATGCCTATTTTGTTGCCCAGCGCAAAGATAATGGATCCTGTGACCGGATGCTGGCGCACTCCATTCTCCACCTTGCCGTTGATGCCAAAGATCGCGCGCGGTAACAGTTGCCTGCAGCCATCGTGGGAATCTCCCATTTTCACTGTATTATAGCAAAATATACGATTCCAAATGTAGCATATAAGGGGAGTTTGTGTCTGTTCTGAGCTTGAAGGTTTTTAACCGGCTTGTTTTTTGTTTGAAAACAGGGCAGCTGGTATTTTAAACAGCGACCGTTGCTGGGTTGCCGCTGTTGCCAAAGTAACTAATTTAACGTTTTTGTAAGATGATTAATGTGTTTTATATTTGCTCTATTTCATAATAATTTTAAATGTCTATTTTAAAACTAAATTAACGACAGAAAAGGTTTAAAGTGGAATAGGAAAAAACTTTAAGGGATTATAAAGGTTTGAAGGTTAAAAATAAATTGTAAAATAGATATGGGGAAATGTAGATTATAAGTTAAAATTTGTAATTAATCAATCTCCTTTTGTAGGTGGAAGGGCTTGACTTGAGTGCAGTACTGTTTCAGTTTGCTGATATTGAGGGAGGAGCAGGCTCGCTGCACACGATCTTGCATTTCGAGCTCCTTCTGGATGACATCCTCCATGGCGGCGTACTTCTCCTCCTCGATTTTCAAATGTGCCAGCATAGCCATGTTCTAAAATGAAAGTGCATTTTTAGGTTTATTGCTTTCTTGATCTAGCATTGTAACATAAATCATCAATTTCCCACGATCTTAAGCTTGTGATCAAGATAGTTTCCTTTAGTTCTATAAGTTACCTCTCTGTACTTGGCCTTTAGCTCCTCCAACTTGGCTGTCTTCTGCTCCTCCTCCTCGCTGGTGTACTGATTTTCGAAGAACATGTGCTCCGGATGCAGCACATGCGGTGGAACGTGGAACACCCGGCTGTCCAGTTCCCTCAGAGCTTTTAGGCCCTTGCAGGCGGCGGCCTGGAAACGACGCTCCACGGTTTCCCTTTGGGCTTCTAATAACTCCGCCGTTGCGGGCGTTTTGATCTTATTGATGATCTGGCCAATGCCTTTCTTTATTATGTCCTGCACAATATGTTCACCTTTGAAATGGAAATAGGAAATGTTGGAAAAAGGACGCTGATATAGGGAACTAGGAATGTAGGACTTACGCTCTGCCGATAGCTGTGCTGCTGTGAAATTGAAGAACTTCTGATCGTAGGTGCTGCTATTAAAGTCCATTATCATAGATTTCAACAATATATTCCTAGAAATATTAAAATTAAATTGAACAAAAACGTAAATAATTGAAAAAGTCGCGCATTTAATGTGACCGTTCCGAGAAAGCAAAGAAATGCTAACACATCAACAGTGCTGCCATACTAAGCTAGAAATCTAGCTAGTAAATTTAGCTAATTGCTTATAAATTACTATGCAGATGGAAATTATATAAAAGAAACCCATCCATAGTTTTAAAAAGTTTTTGACAAATACATTTATTAAACATGCACATTAACGGCACTGTTAAACCCCGCATTAATACCTACCTAACAAATTGAATATTTTACATACTTGGTTTATTGCTTGGCAAATACATATCATATCTCATCATGTTGGGCTCATCGATAATATCTAGCTTATGAAAAAAATAAATTAAAAACACTTATTGTAGAGTTTTGAAGTAACCAGAACGCAGACAAAATATGTATATAATTCACTTAGTCCGCTAAAAACTATATTAATTGAATGAGAATGCAAATCAATAAGCAACTTGAATGCCCCTAATGTTTTTGTATTGCTTTGCCGGCTTTGCGAATATAATACAGCGAGAACTGAATAATCAGGAGAGTGCGACACACATAACGGTGCCTATATAAATAGCTCACACCACTCTTCTGCAGTCGCTATTTACAGTTAGGCACTGTGCGAGGTTCCAACTAATTAAATACTTCAATTACTGGAAAATCAACTTGACCCAAGCAAACAAAGAAAGCAAATATGCGTTTCATGGGGGGCGTTTTGTTCCCCTTGGGAGTGGGTCTTCTGCTCCTGGGACTGTTTGCGCCCATTTCTGGCATTGGCTTTCGACGCGGAAGGCTGGGCAACGGATTCCTTGGGGAGCCCAGCAAGATTCCAACCCTGCAAAGGAGCCAGCAGTCCGAGGATCTGTGGTTCGAGCAGCGATTGGATCACTTCAAGTCCAGCGATAAGCGCACCTGGCAGCAGCGATACTTTGTGAATGCCGATTACTACCGGAATGACAGCTCCGCACCCGTTTTTCTGATGATCGGTGGCGAGGGTGAGGCGTCGGCCAAGTGGATGCGGGAGGGAGCCTGGGTGCACTATGCGGAGCACTTTGGAGCGCTTTGTCTGCAGCTGGAGCACCGTTTCTACGGCAAAAGTCATCCCACCGCGGATCTGTCCACCGATAATCTTCGCTATCTCAGCTCGGAGCAGGCCCTAGAGGATTTGGCCAGCTTTGTGACCGCCATGAAGGTTAAGTTCAACCTGGCCGATGGTCAGAAATGGATCGCTTTCGGTGGTTCCTATCCTGGTTCGCTGGCCGCCTGGGCCCGTGAGAAGTTTCCCCAGCTCATCCACGGATCAATCAGCTCTAGTGGTCCACTGCTGGCGGAGGTTGACTTCAAGGAGTACTTCGAGGTGGTCAAAGCCTCGCTAGCTGCCTATAAGCCCGAATGCGTGGAGGCGGTGACCCGCAGCTTCGCTCAAGTGGAGATTCTACTCAAGCACATGATTGGGCAACGCAGTCTGGATGAGAAGTTCAAGTGAGTGGATCAACTTATAAACATCCTGTACAAGTGTTAATTCTGTATGCCTTTTCACTTCAGAACCTGCACTCCCATCAAGGATTCGATTGAAAACGAACTGGATATGGCCAACTTCTTTGAGAATCTGGCTGGCAACTTTGCTGGAGTGGTGCAGTACAACAAGGATAACAGTCCCCATGCCACCATCACCATTGACGACGTGTGTTATAGCCCCACTTTGTTCTTCCAAGCACATATTTACAATATTTCAACTCCGTAGATCTGCGATGTTATGCTGAATACCACAGCGGGTCCACCTGTCACCCGTTTGGGCCTGGTGAACGACATGCTACTGAAGGAATCGAACACCACCTGCCTGGACTACAAGTACGAGAAGATGGTGGCGGACATGAAGAACGTTTCCTGGGACTCGGAAACGGCCAAGGGAATGCGACAGTGGACGTATCAGACCTGCCACGAGTTCGGCTTCTATCAGACTTCGGAAAACCCGGCAGACACTTTTGGCGATCGCTTCGGGGTGGACTTCTTCATTCGCCAGTGCATGGATGTGTTCTCAAAGAACATGGACGCCAAGTTCCTGCAGCTGGTGGTGTCCGGCACCAATGATTTCTATGGCGCCCTCAAGCCAAATACCACAAATGTGCTGTACGTGCACGGTTCTATTGATCCCTGGCATGCTTTGGGCTTGGTGAAGTCATCTAACCCTGCACTTCCTACAATTTACATAGAAGGTATGCGCATATCTAAGATTGTCCCCTCATTTGTTGGCTAAATTGAGTATTTTTCGCCTTTTAGGAACTGCTCACTGCGCCAATATGTACGAGCCGGTGAAAACCGATCCGCCCCAACTGGTGGCCGCTCGCAACAAGATACTCAAATTCCTGGCCAAGCTACTGGATGGCTACACCTCAGCACTAATGTGATTTCGAAATGGAAGGGAAGAGTGGCCAAGTCAAATGTAATTTTGGACTCGTCAGCGATTTGTTTTATTTTTTGCTAACGCATGAGTTTTTACAATATATTTTCTGCTCCGCTGGGAGTTAATCCTTCTTGGCCTGTTCCATTTTCTCGTGGAATCGCTTCCAGTAGTGCTGCACCGTGGCGTTTCGAACGATATTGTGCTCGACAAAGTTCAGCAGCCAAGTGCAGGTCAGATAGGTCAGGTCATAAAAGAAGGCCACCACGCGGAAAAAATACTTCTCGGTCTGCTCCTTGCTGGGCAAGTTGGCCATAACATCTTGCAACTGCTTGGCGGCCGCCTCCTTGGCTTCCGATGCCTTCTTCTGCGCCTCGCTCTTCTTATCATCATTCGAGGTGCCCTTGCTGCGTACGATGGAGTCCAGTGGCTCGGCTCTGCCCAGTTTTCCGCCTGAAGTGACTATGGAAATGGATGGCGTTTGCACCTCACCAATTGGCACGTCCTTACGCGTGTTGTTCCCTGGGTTACTTCCCAAAGGGCTGCTGGTCGATGGAAAACCCGGCGCCACAAAGCCGTGCGGCACGTTCTTGGGCTTGTCATCGCTGCCACCTTCAGCGGAGAAGCTGCGATCGGGATTCAGGGACACGGCACGTGGACGCACAGTGTGGGCATTCAGGTGATGCAATGTGGGGTAATCTTTACGGCCGGGAAAGGCGTTAGTCTAGTCTAGTTGCTAATGAGTGAAATAACACGTGCGCTTCACTTACTCCACGTTGTGACCATTGGTCCCGCCACCGACTTGCTCCATTTGGTCATTAACAATGCGCGAATCATTTTCAAGGTTTTGCGACGATTGCAGATTTTAAATTCTTCACACACGCAAGTGACAATTTCAACAAACGAATTATTCCAAAAATGCCTGACAAAAAGCAGAAAGCGGAAAGGCCAACTTGACAATCATCAGCCAGAGTTGCAACCCTTTCTGAAGAAAATCCCTCTTTCTAGGGAAAGAACACTTAATTTTAATAAAGCTAACCCCAAAGAAACTAATATTTTTAGCATATGTATATAAATAGGAAGAAGTTTTAGAATAACAGCTCTAAATTTGTGGATATACTAAACTTGTTAGGGAATGGTCAATGTAAATTAAGGATCCTTAAATTTATTTTACTGAGTTGTCAGCTCTGAAAGCACGCAGAATGATGGGCACCATTGGCAGCATTAAAGTTCGTGGTTATTTTGTATAAATGGTCTTTTATTTAGGCTATTACTAAACATATTAGTAAGTTTACTAGTTACATGTTAGGGCTTACAACTCCAGGCCTTAGGTTCACCTTAACTAACGCTGTCAAGCTCTTGGCAAAAAATAAACGTCCCGAAAATGGCCAAGTCCAAGGAGACACCTCTACAAATATCCGGATGTTCCCCTTGGTCGCCGCCATTAGCACGCGAAACTTAACTAAATTCCAAGGAGAGCCGATCGGGTTGAGGGTTTAGGATGTACAAAACCCATCGGCTGTCCTTTGTCGAACTTTACATTTGTGTTAGGCTAATGTTTAAATTAGTTAACTTATAGGTGCAATTTAATGGACACGGTTAACTAAATTGCAGTTGGTTAATTTGTTCCGCGACTACTGGCAACCAAATCGGTTATTAAAATTACGTGTGTCAAGCATGTAACGCATTTAAAACATATATGGAGCATACGATTGCGCATATGCAGAGCGTAAATGTATCGAGTTCTTAGCGTTTAATGGAAATGTTTATGCGCGTTTTCCTTTAATACTACGACGCCAGCTAAATAATGATGATCTCTTATGATCCGCAGCCCTCTTAGAATAAGCCAATTTGTTTCAGATTGTTCTTGATGATCACATCGGTGACGGCATCGAAGACGAACTTCACGTTGTTCGTATCCGTGGCGCAGGTGAGATGCGTGTAGATCTCCTTTTGGTCTTTTCGCTTGTTGAGATTTTCAAACTTCATGCGAATGTAGTTGGCCGCCTCCTCGAAGGTGTTGGTTCCTAGTAAAAATATATGTTGTTAGTTAAATATTTAATTGTTTCTTACATTCGTATGTTACCTGTGTACTCTGGGAAGCATATCGTCAGCGGAGATCTCTTTATCTTCTCCTCGAACAGATCCTTCTTGTTGAGGAACAGTATTATGGAGGTTTCCACAAACCACTTGGAGTTGCAGATGGAGTCAAAGAGCTTCAGGGATTCAATCATGCGATTCATCTCTTCGTCCTCGGCCAAAACTAAATCGTAACCTAACAAAATAAAATGCATTCCAGTGATGAATTGTCATACTTTGCTAAGAATATGAGACCTACCTGATAACGCAACGCAGAAGATTATGGCCGTAACGCCCTCGAAGCAATGAATCCACTTTTTGCGCTCCGATCGCTGGCCGCCCACGTCAAAAAGTCTGAAGCGAAAACATAACCATTAGAATCGAATCAAAATAAACCGGAAGTGGCCAATTAATGGCAAACTCACTTGAAGTGCAGCTGCTTGCAGGAGAAGTGTGTCTCGATGATGCCAGTGGTCTTCACCCGCGTGCGTAGCACATCCTGCTGGGTGGGTATGTAGTTCGGTTGCGCGATGCGGTCCAGCGAGTTCAGATAGTAACCCGCCGAGTCATTCAGCTGATATTCGCGGGATCGGGCGAAGCTCTGCTGTACACCTCCGTCTGCCCAGAGTTTCTTCATCAGGAGAACGATCTCGGGCAGCAGGATGCCCTCGTCGGCGGCCGAGGCGTGTGTGAAGAACTGGCGGGCAATGTCCGTCCGTCCCGGATCGGCAAACTCGATCTTTAGGCGCCCCATGGCCCGGATGATCACCATCAGACTCTGCACTGTGTTGCTGAAGACCACGCGACGGTACTCCTCGCATTCCTCCTGCGAGTAGCCCGTGTCATGGATGATCTTCATCTGTTTCACAATCGTCGACTTGCCCGACTCGCCGGCTCCTGCGAAAGGAATTAAACAATGTTTATCAGTAAAGGTTACTATTTAAGTTTATAATGTAAGTGTATTAAATTTCTTTCCAAGAATATTTGTAATTACTATGAAGTTCAGGGCGTAAAACCGAATGAATCGCCACTTGGATTCGTGAGGAGGGGTTTTTAAGTATCAATGGGGCACGGAAGAGGAATTTATGAATGGAATGATCGAGAAAAGTTGCTCAATTGCGGGCTCAAAAGGTCAAAGCAGCGGCTGGTTTACGCTTAATTGCGCTGGTCAAGTTGAGAAATGAATGAATGTCGTATTTCGATACAAATAAAATGAATACCCAATAGAGGTCAATAGTATTCGATGGCACATCATGTAATATGAAGATTATTAAGGTAAATATATTACCCATTAATACATGTATTTTCTATGTGTAATCTTCCATAATTTATTGGTTTTCAAACTGCCTGGTCAGCTCAGTCAGTGTCCATTCCCTTACATTTGAATGCATGGCCATTGGCCAAGCCCTGGAGTTCGTTGAACCAGCCATCAGTTCTCAAAAGTTATCAAAGGCGGTGGAAATGGCGGAGAAAATGAACTGGGCATAATTTCATTCGCCGAGTGCCTTCAATTGTAAAATGAGACCTGACCCGCGAGCGTTAATAAACAAACACGGCTTCGTCTGGCCAGTTTATTATGTATGTATATTATCTGCTGCGTCGAATGATAAAAAAAAATATATGAAATATAATCGCATTACGTGCTCGCCAGTTTCCCTTTTCGTTTAAAAACTACAGAAGCTGAAATGGCAGAGAAAATGGGCAAATACAAAAATTGGCAACTCCGCCGCTCCAAGTTATACGTCTATTTCGGTTATCTATAGCTATGGCCATATCTTTAGGTATATATGTACATATACATATGTATGTATGTATATACGAGATGTTGGGACATTGCAACAATGGCACATTAAGCTGAGTTTTTGCTGCAGTTGGTAGCAGTTGGGTCCATTCCCAGCCACCGGATGATTAGGTAATTGCCAAAGCCAAGCCTGCGACTATACTTTCACTTTTCTCCCCTCTTTCAGGGCCTCGGTACTTGCACTGAAACTATAATTGTTTTTACTATTCGTTCATATATCAATCACCCAGGGTTGGAAGTTCCCTGCGGCTCATTTAAGAAAGTGATTAAGTAAATGCAACATTTTGGAATATTTCGACTTTAAGATCACCTGAGAAAAATCACTGAAAAGCACTTTAATGCTTGGCTATGCTGATAACAAAATGCAGGCTCTAGTTATAAGTGTCACACAGGGTTAGAATAAGGTCCACCTTAATAGTAAAGTGCGTGCAACTATTACATCTACTACTAATACATATTGTACTAAAATGGTTATATATATTCTGTCAGATATTTTTAAGAATTTCATTCCAACCAATCGCGCACAATGCGTGCTAATTTTGGCATAAACAATACCAGAGCGAAAGAGACGGATGCAGAGTGCAGATAATAGATAATAATAGGCAAACAACGGTCGCCACATAATGATGAAATTGACAGATTTGAATACGAATATGGACATTAGGCGATGTTCAAACTTGCCACCGTGTGGAAAAAAGCAGCAAACAAAGCAATCCACCAAATGAGCGGCGGAAAAAGGTCAATTTAATAATAATAATACTAACAAAATGCGCAAGAGTGTGTGTGCGTGTGTATTGGTGTGTTAGTGTGGCTGGGCCTTCATTTATCAATGCACCGTTAGCTGTGCCATAACAAGCCGCGCGTCAGCGCGTGCGAGCGAGAGGCCAGGCTAGAGGGCTAGAGCGAGAAGGGGTCAGAACAACGGCGGTACGCACAAAGCCGCGTTTACAAGCTCATTATCATCATCGCGATCGCCACGACCAAACGGTATTATAATTAACATCATTAAACAGTGAACAGCGGCGAAAAGAGAATCGGTGGAGAATGTTGGGAATCTCTCGATTCTATTGATATGTTTTCATTTAGCTATAGAAGTTTTATGATGAAAATAACATAAGTTGTATTGTTGTAATTAGAAAATATTTTTAGAATTTGTCAGAAAAAGTGCTTGCAAGTTGTGACATTTCCAATTCAGAGTGGCCAGCGCTCAATTGCATTCTGATGTTTTTGGTGTGGCATTCATTTTACATATTATATTTTTAGAGTTACATATCTTGTAGATACTAAATTTTGAACATATTTAACATTATGTAAAGAAACTGAATGATTGTTTCATTGCCACTTATCATTTGAACTTTAGCTTATAAAAAAAACAGCAAATCTAAAACCGGGTGCACTTTCCACTGTATTGCTTACTAACTTTCCCGGCTGTGTGCAACGTAGTGCAACATCCAATTGGCCAAATGATCGTTAGAATATTCATTGGAAGTGGTGACTAAGGCCGCTCCACGCGATGAGCTAAAAGGGGGAGGTGAGGAAGAACAATAGCTATAGACAGCGAGAGGAGAATCGTAAGAAAGTGTTTGCGCCATGAGTAATCAGTTAAATGGCGCCTGGTCGCGGCTATCGAAGTGGGAAATGTGTTAATCAGCGGGGAGCGTGAAATTGACCGGACCCACCGAAAAAGTAAACAATTAAATCCGATGAAATGGGGCTCCACCAGAAACGGAAGCCCCCACCCAGTGACTTTCACACAGATCATTCGATTATCGGGGAATTTCTTATATAAATTATTGAACCATATAGCATATAGCATATATATGGAGCACAGGGCTGTTCGAAATTGATGTATAAGGTCGCTCGCTTGGCGATAATTTTGATAAGGCCAATGATACTTTCAGCGTGCCAAAGTGTTTGTGAGTAAGTTCTTAAATAATTGTAGATTAAGTTGCTGTGTGTTGACAGTCGTCGGGGTTTCGATTTTGATATTGGTGCGCCAGCAGCATGACACTATTTTGTTTATACATTCGCTTTTTTCTTCGCTTTTTTTTTTACAGATATCCAAGCTGCTTACTCATGCCACCAAATGGAATTCCGTGGCTCTCGCAATTCTCTCAGTGCAAATATCATGATAATAATGCAATAACTCACAATCTTTGCCCTTAAATGAGGAGTATGTCTTGCGCTTGTGAACGGGTGAAAAGCGAAGAAATTCAGCAGAAAGTTTCAGCTTTTCAATTGAATGGCGTGCGGCAAAGGAAACAAAAAGGGGCGTGGCAGCAGCAGCATAGTGTAATATAAATTGAGTGCCAGCTGAGCAGCTTTATTAAATCTACACAATAAGCGCAGCGTTGGGGGCTGGCAATTCCGATTCCAATTTGAGCAAGTAGTCGCGCTACACGCGGAGAAATAACTTGCAAGTTCCACAAAGAAAAGGAATATTTTAACAAATTTCTTTGTGGCATTGTGAGAATATATAGCTAAGAACACAAAGATTCTAATGAAAAATCAGAACTGCACAATTTTTATTACTAAGAGTGTTTATGAACGAAATAAGCAAAAATGTTGTATACAGATGTCTAAACTTTGTAGTGAAAAACTATCATATTTTATACTTTTTTCTGAGAATTAACTTTGACTTTGTATTTCTCTCCGTGTAGCAGTGCCAGCTGCATTTGGTGGCGGGGCCATTTATTTGCGCTAATATCGTTCACCCCACTTGAAATGTCAGCGAGCAAACAACAAAGCAGCAGCAACAACATCAGCCAATTACTCAGCTTGAAGACTCGAAGAGAGAGAGGTGGGGAGAAGAGAAGCGAGTGCTCGGCTCAGAGATCAGAGATCGGTTTTCATCATGATCCAGAAATTACAGAACTCACGCCCCACACACAAGGTGCAAACAATTAAATCAAGTGCAGTGGCAGCGGGAAAGTTGGGCTAAATTCTAAGATGCAACTGCTGCAAGCTGTTTTCTCGTCTATGTAAACCTGGTCCAATTTACACTGGTCAACAAAACAGCTGGGCTAGTGAAAGATTATGGGGGAGATTTTAGCGCTCAATGCGGGGATGAAAACTGTAGAACTTTCCGGCACCTTTCTGCTGGCATTTTCCAAACCGGTTTTCAGGGTTTTCTTTGAGACAAACAATTTTCCTTATTATTTTTCAGCTTGCAAGTACAGTGGTTACTGGCAAACGGCACTGTGCAAGGTGCAGTGTGTTTATATGATAGATATATTTCACAGTGCAAATGAAAAATACACCTGGTAAAAAATCTTTTATTTCAGTACTTGATTTACACTTTTATAGTATAATTTTCTAATGTGCATCATTTTTCTGTAACTTTTAGTAAGTAATACTCATATATCATTTGTACTCATTGAAATGACAATTGTTCTTGCAGTATTACATAGAATTGAATTAAAAGATCATTAAATTGAATTGTGATAGCCAATCTGTGCTGTACTTTTCAGCCTGCCACTTGTTGCCTTAGGCATGTTGGCCCGCTTCATTGGTAAGTCAGCCACAAATCAGGTGGAGGAAAAGCTCAGCTGCATTGTTTTTCGCAAGTGAATGGCAATGAAATGAAAAGTACACACGCAGACGGTGAAATATTATCGCTCCCATATGCCGTGCATTTAAATCGCTCGGTGGAAATTAAATTGCAGAAGGTTGCAACGCGGCGCCGCATTCAGTTTCACTGCATTTGCCGCAGAGGTCGGGTCACCATATACCATATACATACAGTTATATATGTGCTTACATATATATAAGTACCATATAAGTATGTTTGAGCACATGTATAAGCGATACGATGGCGCCTTGTCGCTTGAATGGTTTTTCCTGCAAAGTAAAAACCGCCGCACTATCGGCACCACCAACTGCATATCAACAAACATGTTTCCATTGCGGCGATTCGATTCAATCCACTTGTTGGATCGATCCAAAAGATCTGAAAAGATCGTGTACCGCATACGGAGAATTGAGAATCCACAGCCAAACCAACATTTGGTTTCAATTTACGTTCAACTCCCTTATCGCCAACGAATTATTGGACACAGACATTGCATAATGCACGATCTACATACGAACAGATGGATTTGTTTAGACCTATAAACATGGCTTTTCCCAGATAAACAGAGCTGTTTGGAGTCTCATTACTCCATTACATACATCTTTGTAGTCAAAATAGTGAATATTTTAGGATTGACGTTTCGATTTACAGTAAACTCTTAGCTAGCATAAGGTGCATTGTTTAGTAATTAATTAGTTGAGTAATAAGAATTTTTCAATATATATGTCTTTAATTTAAGCAAATAGTTACTTTTCTAGTAACTTTAGTATACAAAGCTCAAATAAACAAAATTGTTATTTAAGTATGACTAATTCAATTTGCAATATACTGCGGTTCTGCTTTATAATTTGTTTCGCGGCCTTCCATTATGGGGATTTCCCCACTGGAAAAGCCGGCAAAATCCTTGCCAAAACTCACCACAGCCGAGAAGATAAGAAAAGGAAAGGAATGAAAAGAAACGGAACCCAGCGGAAACCCACCCCGCCCAAGCCAAAAGCAATCGAAAAATGAGGTCAGAGCGCGAATTTCAGCACATTTCACTCGGCAAACAAGGGGATTCGCGAAAGGGGGGAAATACAAATACCGGAATACTACAGAGGTGGAGAGGTGAATAGGTGAAATGCAAGAGGAACGCACCCAGCAGCAGCAGTTTCACCTCCGAGGCGGCCCTTTCGCCCTCCGCCCGCAAGACGCGATCGATGTTCTTGGACCGCTCGATGGCCTCCTTATCGCGTGCTGTACTCACGGCACAACCCATATTCGCTGGATGTCTTTAGCGCTCGGCGATCGCAATGCTTTTACCGCGTTTTATGGTACTTCTATGTACTTTCCGCACTCTTCACTCGCGATTTTTCCACCAAATTTCGAGATGCGTCTGCGCGTCGTCGGCTGTACACTTTTTTTTTTGTTTCGCTTTTTTTGTGTGCGTTTCCACCTCTCTTCCTTTCACACGAACACACCACACATGCGCAGGGCACGCACGCAAACACACACACACTCGCGCACAGGTTCGAAACGTTTTTTGGGTGTTTTTTAAATATATTAGCCCGTTTGCATTGCTGTTTGTCACGCTTGTTGCTGCAGCGGCAGAGCCGTTTTAATATTCTTTTGTCGCTTAAATTCGCTTATCCGCTGATTTTGCTGTGCGCAATATGATTCACTTCGCGTCGGATTGGTGTGACCGTTGCTTGAAGTTCACAGATCGTTTGCCCGCTGGCGTTAGTGCATTCAGCACGATCGTGCATGTGGCAACGCTGCCGGGTGTGCTACTCTGCTTGCAGCGATGTGGCAGCACCGGCTGGGTGTGTAACTTCGCTAGAATCTGTCTTAGGCAATTGTGACGTCACTCCTGGGCGGCAAATTTCAAATTAATTTAATTAAACTACACGCATTTTTATTATCGAAACTTTGTATGTTGAAGTTTCTGAATTTCGCTTAAATGATCATGTTTCTTCTGGTCACTCGTGAGTCAGACATGCATAATGCATAACTTGCCCTTTGCCTCTTGCACTTTTGTTTGTTGTTATAGCGCTTTAAGTGTAAATAAACATAGCCGAAAATATGATGTTGTTCTGAAATGCAGGCGATCGGCATTCCCCACCACTTCCCCGTCCCCCTATCCCACTGCAATGTGCACGCAGGCCGCTGGTGAAAAAGTTCTCAGGGCCCTGGCATAAATAATATTTGCCTTTTGGGACAAATCCGTTCTCGATTTGAATTCCAAATGTCTGCAGTTGCAAGCGGTGCGGGTACAGTGAAGCTCCTTTGTCACAAACCAGCAATATTTATGATCATTTAAGATTATTAAGAAGTAAGTTTTCGAAAAGTTCTTTAACATAACTACTTAAAACTGAATTGAGTTTCTATTTATTTAATATTCTTTTAATTAATAATACTACTTTCCATAATATACTAATGTTAAGATAAGACATATATTATTAGCAAATTAGCAAATTTTAATGAAAAGAAGCTCCTCTGTTTTTCCCCAAATCGAAGATATTAAAAGAACCTATTTTGTGATTAATCTAAACAAAAAGCTGCAAAGATGCAGGGAGACGAGGATGCGGATGCGGATGAGGATGGGGTCGCAGTGCAAAAGTTTTGCCGCCGCCGGAGGACGTCACATGTGGCCCCCATCCCCCAAGAACCCCAACCTCCACCCCTCCCCCCAATTGCCATGAAAATAAAGGCCATCAACGGGTCATGATTTACACATGTTTACACGCAACGTGCGGCATTTGTCGAGGGTTGAGTCAGGGGGGAAGGGGGGTGGGGGTGGTGATGAGAATAGGGGGGATCGGGAGCTGCTGTCTCATGAATGAATGATCATTTGTGCTATCCAACAAACAGCCTGCAACCTCTGTAATTTATCGTAAAAAGCACAAGCTAGAGAAATATGGATTTCTGCGGTTTTCCGCGCAAGTGAGAGCGAGACAGCAATGTAGGCACTGTGGGTGGTCCCGCTACCCATCTCTGTCGCACTCGCTGACTGCGAATGCGGCGCACGCTGCAACATTGCTGTTGTTGCTGTAGTAGTAGTTGTTGTTGTAGCTTGCAGTGTTGTTGTTGCAGGCGGGATCGGAATTGGAATCCCGAACTGTTTGCTGATGCCAACAAATTTGACGAATGTCGGCATCATTTCATCCAAAACTTCAATCGCCATCGGGAAAACGAAGAAGAAGAGGAGGAGGAGGAAGGAAGGGAGGGGAAGGAGAACCAAAAACAACAAGCTGCCTGGAAACTAGCGGCTGGAAGGAGGAAGAGGAGGGAAGTGGTGAGGAGGGGAGGGGAGGAGCAATTACAAGGATGGGCAAGGCCTTGAAATAGATATACCGTTAGCAGCCAGCCCACACATACCATGCACTGAGAGAAAATAGCACAAGCTTTAGATGTGATTCATATGAAATATTAAGAATTTGGAATTAAGGGTATTGCCAATAGCTCAAAATAATAATAATAAAATAGCTCAAAATACTCTAGCTTTTAAATAATAATATTAAATATTAAAATCACAGTAAGTATTTTATAAAAATATTGCTATATGGGATTGCAAGTGTAAGAAAATTTAAAAAGTGTTAAAAAGCTAATATTACTAGTTTTATAAGTGTGAGGAATTTTAAAAATATTAAAAGCTATTACTACTAGTTTTATAAGTGTCCATAGTAAACTAACTAGTTAATTGCTCTTTAAACATTTTTTAAATCCCTATAAAAGGTGTTATTCTTTCTCTCAGTGCATGCGTGCTGCGTTTGGCACATGTGTTGCAGCACTGGGCAAACTCAAGATTTGAGAAGATTAATTTCCCCGATAATTCGAGAGGCTGGAAAATGTAGTTTCGGACGAAATCTTTCGCTGGCCGTTGAAAGGTGGAACAGACAGGCGGGAAAAGCCCGCACTTTCCACCAAAATCACCCCTTCAATCTGCAGTCAAGTGAAGTTGCAGTCTGCAGTCTGCGTTTAAAGGGTATTGATGGATTCTTTAGGCGTCGATCATCGGATTGATTTCCCATTGAATTTCGGCACTTTCTCAAAAGACGTCTGGAAGCGAGAAGTGGAGAAAATGAATCGATCGGAAAGGTGGAATGGAAAGGGTTTAAATTGAAGACTGCTAGTTATAAGTAGTGAAAATAGTTTAATTATAGGAAAAATGCCCAATATTGTATGTACATATATTCTACGGAATGGAAAACTTCCGTGCGGTTTCTTTCCGCCAAAAGTTTCCAGCCATCAATTGTCCTGCTAGGAATTGACTAATAAAATAGATTTATGTTTGATACATAGTATTTCCATAGCCAAGCTAACATGAAAGCTACCACAGACCCCAAGTAACCCCAATTATTCAATAAATTGCGCCGATTTGCCAACGAAATGAGGCCGCAGAATCATAAAACCAGAGCGAATAATCTCTTCGACTAAAATAAGGCGCAGCGATTTGTTTACACTGCGCCAAAGTAATAATTACCCAAAAAAAACACAGAACAACATATATTACAGCGATTCATGCGATCAATCGCAGCCCAAGGCAACAAAAAAAATATATAAATAAATGAATTGAGCTGGGGAAAATAGTATGCCAACTATTGAACCGACAAGTGTGACTATGTCGGGGGTTATACATACATTTGTTTACATTCCGCAAAGGAAAAGCCGAAAATATAGATCTTACATGGCCATACGGTTGCAACCTGCGTGCATAGAAAAGGGGAAAGGGGGGGAAATTTGGTACGCGGCAGGAAACAAAAGTCGCTGGCAATGCAATTGAATAGCCATAAAAATGGGAAGAACCCAGAAATCGGGCCATAAGTAGTCGCCCACTCTCGGATGTTTGGGATTTATTGGTTGCCCTGGGCTTCTGGATTCCGGCTCATCTTTGTCATGCATCTGTGGTTCGGAAAATTGTGTCGGAAAATGGGAAAATCGCAGTTTGAGCACTGCAACGCAACTACGGTTGCTGCAACGTGGGAGCTTTTAAGCACCTGCCAGCTGATGTTGTCCAGTTTTCCCCCGAATTAATGATACTCATACTCTTAGTTCAGTGAGAAACGATTGCTTTTATCTAACAATTGTGTTCGCTTAAAATTTTGATACGTTCCGCTGGTCAATGCTGTCCTTCCTCACCTCCCCTTTGGCCATCGAATGGAACGCCTGGCATTTTAGACATCGTAAACCCGTCCAGCATCTATGGAAATGGTGTTATATCACTATATCACTTGTCTAACTCTGGGCATCGCCTGTTCTTCCACAGCTATTTTTGCCCGATTTTAGTTGATGCTTTATGGCTTTATAATGTCTATGCACGTTCCGTTTTATGAGCTGCCCGTAAAATGGACCCGATTCATCTCAGGCCCCCGGCAGCAATATGGTAATTTGTTGGCCATTCTATGATCTTCAATGGGTAGGGATAGCTGTAGACTGCAGACTGTAACACGAGATAATAAATATGTTTGAAAATTTCAGAAGCTATACTACAACTTATAATGTAATTATATTAAAGAACTTCTCACCTAAGACCGCTTAGATTCCTCCTGCTCCTGGTCCACATGCTTCTCCTCCTTGCCGAAGGACTCGCACTTCTCCAGCAGCTTGCTGAAGAGTCCCTTTTCATTTTCCACCGCCGTTTGGCGGCGCAGGATCAGCAAAGTTCTGCGGCACTGCAGCAAAAGTCGGGACATCTTTTTGAACTTTAAATTTTATTTAAATTTATTTATGTGAGCCAAGGCAGCTTGAATCTTGTTGCAAGGCTTGCTACAATTTTAAAATCTTAATTCATGCTCTGTTAATTTTTCTTGCAATCATCCTTTGATGATTTGGACTTGTCTGAGCCGCCGGGCTTGTTTTTGCAACGTGGCGAAGTGGGAACAATGGCTATGTGGAAAATGCTAGGATTAACCGGATACTTTAAATGGCAATTTACCCACTTCTGCCACAGAGATCCTTCTTCTTCTTGTCTTTCCCCTTTTTGGAGTCGCCACCCTTGCAAGAATCCTTGCCCGAATCTTTCGAAGATTTGGACATTAGACGCGGGCCGAAAACGCCCTCACTCAGTTTCAAGAGCGCAAAGTTGCGAATTTTGAACATTTTTTAACTGAATTTTATTTACGAAGTTACGAATCACAAAAATTTTTTAACTTAGTGTCCAAATTGTGTGCTGAACTAAGTTTTGTTTGCGTTAGTTTCAAAAGCTACTGCGATTTCACACAGCATACGACTTGAATATGAAAAGCCAACCCTTTTCCTGCTGCCAAATTGTACGGGTTAAAAACAACTATCTTTAGGCCTGAATTTTATGCTGAATGTGGGTAAAAATCTATTATTGAAGTGACACATGGAATTGAGGCGCTGCTCAATTGCTTGGTTTGCATTTTTTGTTGTTTTGGGTTTCGGTTACGGTTGCAATTACAAGCCAAGAGTGTTCAGTACCCCGTGGCTACCGCTTCCAAAATCGAAACTCAAGTGGCGACCACACATTTGCCACGAACCTCGGCTTTCGTCGGGGAAAAGCGGGCGAGCTGGAAAAGCGGGGAAAAACGAGGCAAACGCCGTGGCGGCGCCACGTCAAAATATTTGTCGTCAGCGCCTCAATTGCTTCGATTTATGGTGCGGATAATTAGGCGACTGCTGCGTCAGGATGTCGCCGTTGATTAAAATGAGACAAAAAAAGGGAATTTTTCTGTTTTTGGACAACGCCATAAACACTTGAACATGATCTTAGTTGGGGGTTTTAATCTCCTTCAACGGTTCACTAATGATCTGCGGCTGATGTCGTGTCAAGAAATTTGACTTTGATTTATTGCTACGTGGGTTAATTGTATGAAAGGGTAGAGCATTGCTGCGTTGGGTTAATTGTATGAAAGGGTAGAGCATTGCTACGTGGGTTAATTGTATGACAGGGTAGAGAATTGCAGCGAATGTGAAAAATCCTTCAACCGATCTGTATCGATCACTAGTTATTTCGTGGGCTGATTTTACCTTCGGCACATGAAAAACATTTAAGCAAATAGTTTCGGCATTCGACTGTCAGGCGGTGGAAAAAACACCAACACCCATGACATTTCAATGTTGAGCAAGCGAACTTTTTTCTGCCGCGTGTATCCGTGTATATTTTTAAACCCACAGGTGCGCTGCCCTCGAAGGCCAAAAGATGGAGATGCGTAAAAAACGCGTCTACAAAAGCCCAGGAAGAACAAAGCGAACGACACGGAAGAATTGGTGGGTGGATGGGGGTGGAGAAGACTGGGGAAGAGTGGCGAAGATTGGAGCAGAGCGGAGGACCATTGACGACAATGGGCGTCAAATGAAACGAAACAGATGCCGCCAGCCAATTGGATGGCGATCTGCAGATACAAGATACAAAATCCCAAGATCGAGATCATCATCGATTGGGGATTGGGAACGAGTTGAAGACTAAAGACTGAACACTGAAGACTGAACACTGAAGACTGAGCACTGAAGACTGAGCACTGAAGACTGTAGATCAGCCATTTTGGCAAGGGTGCTTAAGCGGGAAGATTAATTACTGCCAACGTTGCGGAATCGATCGATCGGCTGATGAAAAGCGAGTAAATCCCCGCGTTCAGATGCTCAATTTCAATTTGAATTTCAATTTCGATTTCAATTTCAGCTTCCTGTTCTGTGAGTCAACGCATTTTAAGTACCGGCCATTAAACTAAAAGCTAAACAACACCAGCCCAAGTGAAGAATCGGATGCGATCGGTTTTTCGGGCATCCGAAGTGCTTTTCTTCTCCTCTTTTTTTTTTTCCTTTTTTCTTTTTGGGTCTTTTCCACAGTAATTTGTAGAATTCTCTTTGCGTTTCGTTGCCTTTTCTTCTTTTGCTCTCTTTGTCTTAATTTTTGTACATTTGGCGCAATTATTGCGCACCAAATGGATCGCCAGTCTATAAATTGTTCGATTTTATTGCGCCAGCTTCGACAGTTGAATGGCGCAAAGCGCCAAATGTGAGAATGGAGAAGGAGGCGTCTCTGAACTTTTACTGCGTCTGTCCATAGTCTGTAGTTTGGCATAGTTTGGCAATGGCATCGTTGCGATGGAAAAGCAGGCGATTCTTGGCCATCTTGCGCAACGCAAGGCGCCCATCTTGAATTTTCACAGCGGCCAAGGTGTTTATGGCCAACTGAAGTGCCAAAGTGTGGCAATCGTTGGTCACAACAGGAGGCGAGAGCCAAAACTGCAATTAACCGAATTGCTACAGCACAAAATGGAAATATATTCGGTGTAAAGAACAAAAAAAATCTTACATTTTCGTATAGCAAAACTAATTCCACGCGCTTTGCGTTCTTGAAAATAAATGAAAATATAGAAATAGCTTATTTATTTCTAATATTTGTACAGTATTGTATTTATAAACAACATTATTTAATATTTTATGGTTTTGCTTGGCACAATTGATATCTTCTTCTTTTGATCGAATTAAACCATTTCCATTTCCGTTTCCGCTTACTGCTGGCCATAATATTTTGGCCAACTTTTCTGTTTAGTTTCCCGTGCTAATTTCCCTTCCTATTTACACATCTTCGCAATTACATTAGCCATCCATTCCTTTGAGTTTACCTTTTTGAACTTTGGGCAATCGTTTTCAGTGTTTATGCCACTCAAGTTTTGTCAACCGCAGTGGCCCAAACAAGATCGAATCCACTTAAAGCGAAATGCTCGCATTTAATGGGAAATAAAACGTGGAAATTCATAAATATTTACAAACACATAATTACAGTCGTGGGAAAGAACAATAACAACTTAAATGCTGGCTGGTTAAAAACAAAAAAAAATGAGCAAATAACGCGCTGTTTGTGTATTTGATTTTGGTTTTTGGCCACAACACGTGATCCTAATCAAGATGGTGATAAACAAAAACTGGATCAAATCGCATTCACAGTCGTTTTCGAGTAAGATCTAGGCAGCAAATTGCACAGCGAACACAGAATGTAAATATTTAAACAAAGTCTTGGCCAACTGAGAATTTGGGCGAGGGGCAGCAGCGGAGTTTAACTAGACGGCATAATTTTCGGGTCGAAAACTCTATGTAAATATTATGGAAATTCATTCGACTTTTTCCTATCCCCAATCCTCCATCCCCTAGCCACATCCACTATCAGCCTGATTCCATTTGATTATTTATGGGTGGACTGTTTAATAAGCCAGGAGGATTTGGCTTAGGTGCAATTGTTTGCTTTCACCAGTTGTTGTAGGTCAGTGTGCAAAAACAAAAATCTCAATCCGAATGCGGCTTCTTCTTGTATACAAAAGTTGGTGGTTCGATTGCGATGTGTTTAGAGTGAAGCGTTTAATTGTTAAATGTTTATTAAAACTACAGTTTAAACAATGCCTGAGATGGGCATCGCATCATCCAGGAGCATCAATGGGTTCGCCTGGGATACGAATAGAAGATCGCCGATCAGCCGGCTCAACGCGTCGTATACATAATTTTGTTTACAAACACCCATAATAGTAAACAATTTTCGGCCATTTAATAACATTAACATTAAAATTAAAAGCAAAACAAGAAGCACGCCTTTCGTCTATGCCAAACTTATCTTTATTATGATTATCTGAACTTGAAAACTGGCACAACAATGTGGAATGGAATCGTCTGATGACGACTTTTGTTTGGGAATTCCCTTGCCAGTGTTTATGAATCCGTATTATGACCCACAAGAAGAGCTCGCTCTCGCAGCTTATGGTGCATTGAAAGTCCATTGACCAAGTTAAAATGGCTAAGATCCACTGCAGTTGCTGTTGGCTCAGTTAAGATGCACATGACGCATGATACATTTGCTGTGTGGGTGGTCGTTGCATTTTGGTCGGACACTGGCTATTAATAAGCGGCCATAAAGACAAGATGTCGCACCGGGAAATGCAAAAATAAAATCATTGCAGCGAAAATCATTTTGGAAGCATTTCTTGGCAAACATTTTTCTGCAACGGCTACTGTCAAATATGCCATACGAATCTTTGATCAAATTTTCAGTAAATATTCTGTGGGCAGTAAATTTAAATTTTGGGTGGAAAATGTAAATGAAATATTCAGATTGTTGAAGAATATATGTGAGGTTTATATTTTTTAGAAATCTGTTACTGTACGAATTTTGAAAAAAACCAACGAATGAAATTCAAACATTGTAGAGCAGTATTATCACCTTTTTGGCCACATTTTATTAGCGCCATAAAACTTATGCCAAGCCAATAAATCATTAAGGATTTCTGGATTTTGTAAATGAACGTCGTGCATAGTCGGACATAACTTTTCCGATTCTGGGAATCCATCGCCAAACAAAGCAATTAATTAATTTGCCGCCATTTCAGGGTCTGTGAGCTATTGGTGGGGCCTGCTTAATTTATTCCTCACTCGCTGAAAAATTCCTGAATCTGCACAAAACAAAAACAGCGTGCCAAACGAACAACGAACGAAAAACAAAAAACAAAAAAAATGAAAAAAACGATTAAGAAGAAGTAATAATAATCAAAAGTAAAATTAATTTATGGCCTCCAAACCGCAGAAGCCGCAGGAAAAATGGCCATCGGTGAGAAATATCTGTATGCCCGATTGGAAATTACTAAAGACGGCGGAATTCGGAAAAGCCGAATGGGCGATGGAAATGGTGGAAATTCGCGGAAAATGGCGAGTGGCTTGATATGCGGGCGGGCTACAAAAGTGGCGGATGGAATTAAAATATCTTTCAGGCCGCGTTCGCAAGACAGCCAAAAAAATAAAAATAAAAAAAACAGAAAAAAAAAGTAACCTAGCGAGCGGAATTTTCTCTCCTTCGATTTTCTCAATCAATGCCCGATGCCGTCGACAAATAGAATTTCCTGAAATGTAAACAAAACTCCGCCCCCGTGTGTCCCCTCCACGGAATGTATCTGTATCTGTGCGCGCCCCTGTGTATCTCGTATCTTGTTTTGGGGCACCGAGCACCGAATTGAATCGTTGCCACGGCGACAGCGGCGGCGAGAGCGAGCCCGCGATAGCGCCCGAGCGAGAGGGAGCGATGGGGAGCGGCGTCGCCATCGTCTCCGTTCAGGGGCGCAGTCAAGGGGGATCTTTCTGGGGGCGTTCTTATTAGGTTTTGGAGCTACTTAGAGATAGGTAAAGATGTATTTAAATTTGGTGTGTCAAAACTCTTGGAATTTAATTATAATCGTTAAACCAAAAAATAATTCAAACCATTAAATATAAAACTTAGCAAATGAACTGCGAAATATTAAAAGCAGCGAAAAGTTTTTGATTATAATTTATAAATAATTATTATATATTTACTATATAATATATACATATATGCTAGTTTATTAGCCTTTAGTTCATAGATAAATCGTATTTGATGAATGTTTTAAGATTATAAGACAATATAATTTTGAAACACAGTTTTATAATACATGTATTAAAATTTTCATAATATACATACGTATTAATATTTGTAGCTTAATTTTTTTTTATTTATTATTTATTTTTATAGATATCCCCCCATGCTGCGCCCATGTTTCCATCACCGTCACGGTCGTCTTGCTGCCAACGAGTCGGCGTAGTGCTGACAGCAATGGCGGCACTCAGGGGTGCTGCTAAACGGTCCGCTCTCCGGCGGCCTACCGCTCCCCCCACCCACCTCCGCCGGTTCCACATGGGCATACCCATACTCATACCCATACCCATACCCGTGCCCGTGCCCATTCCCGTGGCCATACCCATTTTGGTCCGGATCCGTGCCAGGCAACGACTAAATCAATTAACAGCTCGTTTCGAAATCCGAACGCCGCCTCCAGCAACGGCAGCTTCCTTTTTTCCGCCGAATATGTTAATGCATTTGCGGCTAATTGCGGGCTTCGATCTTCGATCTTCGAGGATCTTTCTCTGTTTTTCGACTATTTATTAACTGTTGACTGGCCGGAGGGGGGAGGGGTTGAAGGCTGTGCACCCCCCTCAGCGGGGACTCAATCGCAATTCAAATTCGCATCGGAAACAATAACGATAATGAGTCAGTAATGTGTGGGTTCCGTTCGCGATCTTTGTGGGGTCAGAATGAATTTTTCAACTTTGAACCATATATTGGAACTATACGCAGATGCCAGGTTTATCATATAAGCACTTTAAAGTGCCAAATGGAAATTGCTAAATAATATATTGTATATATTTCAAGTTTATATATTAGCCTTGAATTAGAGGGAACTACTACTAAGTATTTGAAATAGAAAGCATGCATTTGATTTTATTTTTCTTGATACCAAGTAATGGGTATCTCGACTTTCCCTTGATTCCCGTCTAGGTTACCCAGATATCTGGATACCTGGCATTCCAAAGATCCGTCATCCAAACGTACTCCAATAACCGCAGTTCCCAAGTCACAGAACTGAATTCTATATGTTTTGCCTTTTGCTCGACTCTCCGAGGAAAACCCTGGGAAAACGAGCCAATTGGCGGCGTGAAAACAAAGAGCATGGCCCAAAACATATATGTTCATAGTACATATGGAGAATCCGAGAGAGAAAAAGAGAGAAGAGAATCGAGCGATTTGCGTAAGGCGTGGGCGTACTAAAAAAAGAATTCCGGCCGATAGCAACTCAAGTGGATCGCATCGAATGGGATCGGGATCGTGATCGTGGTCGTGCTTCCAGGAGCGATCTGCCAGCGGTTTCAGTCGAGCGAGAATAGCCAAGCGGTGCGGTCTTTCAGTGGTTATAGAAAAAGAAAGAAACTCCGCCGGAAAGAATTGCGCGTAATTTCGTACAGATTTAGTGCAAACTATTTCAAAGAGAAATATCAATACAAAAAATATTTGTAAAATATTTTGTAATATTTGTAAAATATTTCTAAAATATTTGTAATATTTGTAAAATATTTCTAAAATATTTTGTAATATTTGTTGTTGAAAACTAAAGAAGCCCAGTGAAAATGATCAAGAGTGAAGAGGTCGCAGATCGCTCGGTTATGACGATGGATCAGCTGGGTGGCTACTACCACGATCACCGCGCCCATCCCCCCTTCAGCCACCCACATGCGCACACCCACAACCACACACACAACCACACACACAGCCACCCGCACAGTCACACCCATAGTGGGCATCTATATAGAGCAGGGAATCTACTGAGCAGTGGCAATTACCAGGCAATGGGTGGTGGAGAATCACCCACGGAGTTGATCGATGAAAAGCCGAATATCGGCTACATGGAGCTCAAGCATTATATGGAAGTAACGCCCACTGCCACGCCCGTTTCGGCCGCCCAGCACTACAGCCTCAGTGCGCTGCACAGCATGGCCACACCGCCGGCCTCCTCCAGTCCCATACCTCCGTATGGCGTTCTAATGACTGCCCATTCGGCGGGATCCGCTTCGCCGCAATCGAACTCGAAGACGCCCACGGATTTGGCGCAGGATCTGCAGTATGTGAGCTCCAGCACAGCCGCCAAGGTGCAGCCATTGCAGGTGCAGCTGCAGCCGCTGAACCATCAGTACGCGTCCACCATTAAGTACTGCTCCAACAACACCATACTCAGTGCGAACGACTACCAATTGCTGACCAGCCAGGACCAGGTGGAGCAACAGCATCCACCGCCGCCGCCGTCGTCGTCGCAGCAGCAGGTGCCATCCAGCCAGCAGCTCCAGCACTCACCAGGCGGCGCCTACATGCCGCGGATCACCACATCGCCGTCGCAGGTGATCAGCAATGCGCACGGCATGAATGTGCTCAACTACTCCAGTTCAAGTTCCTCGCCAGCCAAGTCGCTCAACGGCTCGGAGTGCTCGCCAATCAGCCAGAATCCGCTGGAGAACAAGGGCGCGGGATCAGCGGCTGGTGGCACTGGTGCTTCCAGCAACCAGGATGCGCCCAGCACTCCGGATACCACCAAGAAGTCGGGCACCCGGCGGCCCGAGAAACCAGCGCTCAGCTATATCAATATGATTGGACATGCGATCAAGGAGTCGCCCACTGGGAAACTAACGCTCTCGGAGATTTACGCCTATTTGCAGAAAAGGTAATTATTATAAGTCATGGATGCGGAATTAAATTAGTTCTAATTGAGTCTATTAAATATGTAAAAAAGGTCGCTTCAAAATTAAGTCTACTAAATATCTAAGACAGTAAAAAGGTCACTTCAAAAATGAGTCTTTTACATAACTAAGAGAGTGAAAAGATAATTTCAAAAATGAGTCTATTAAATAAGTAAAATAGTGGACAGGTCACTCGGAGATATTTATTAAATATTAAAATATATAAATGGTAAAAAAGTAACTTCAAAAATTAGTATTTTAAATATTTAAATAATATCTAAATATCTGGTCGCTCCAAATTCAGTCTATTATATAAGTAAAATATTGAAGAGGTTACTTAATAATGGAGTCTATTGAATATGTAAAAATGTGAAAAGGTCACTTCAAAAATTAGTCTTTTAAATATCTAAAAAAGGTTAAAAGTTTTCTTCAAAATAGATATCCAAGATAAGGACCGAATTCCTATACAATTTCGAATCAGTGAAGTTGCAATACTGTCATAGAGTAGTTGTTGTCATAGTTAAAGTTTGTATATATTTAGGCCAAGAAAGAAAGCTGATTGTATATACGTATCTGTACATATGTTAAAGTAATTAAACTATAAAGTATGTTATGGTATAATAAGGAATATTAGGGAATGAAAACTATTTTTTACACTAGTAAAGTCCATTACCCATTCCTTAAGTTAGCCCAAAATGTTTCCGTACCAAACTGAAACTCACAGTTTCTTTAAAATCCAATCGATCTTCAGAATGGTGGCGGCATCTCAGTGGCGGAGCCAATTGGCGATATCGACACTCCGGCATATACGGATATCAATACCAGTGACTGCGATCCGTGTCGGGCTACAACAAATATGTGTCGCTCTGCCTTATTTATGGGCATCCGATTCTATTTAGCCAACTCGACTTGCCTGCCGCATGCGCATCCTTCAGAATATCTCATATTTCGCTTTCGCGACGCTTGTTTGGATTTCGATTTCGGCGACGAGACGGAGCTCCAATCCACTTGAGCTTTAAGGGTGCAGGGGCGGGGTCGGAAATGAAAGGGGGAGGGGATTCCAAATGCGTGAGAGGCTTTTAAGCTGACATCGTTTATTTGTTTGACACCACACTCTGATCCCCACACCCCCCGTTCCAGCGCCAAAAGAAAAATTTAATCGAGTCTCGCAGGCTCAGTAAAATAAATAAACGCTTGATTATCAATTTTCGCTTGATTTTAAGCACCAAGACAAAGACAAGCATAATGATGCGCCCTTAATACCCTCTTAAATTCTTGTTATTAAGTACACGTCGTAATGTAGGTGCTCCATATGCAGTTGTTAAAAATCTTTTGTATCCTTGCAGCTACGAATTCTTTCGAGGACCCTACGTGGGCTGGAAGAACTCGGTGCGCCACAATCTCAGCCTGAACGAGTGCTTCAAGAAGCTGCCCAAGGGCATGGGCGTGGGCAAGCCGGGCAAGGGTAACTACTGGACCATCGACGAGAACTCGGCGCATCTCTTCGAGGACGAGGGCAGCCTGAGGCGCCGACCACGCGGCTATCGTTCCAAGATCAAGGTGAAGCCCTATGCCGGCCATGCCAATGGCTACTACGCCGGCAGCTATGCCGATGCGGGAATGGTAAGTTCACTCGATTGCCTTGCTCATTAAGATCATATCATAACTATACTCTTTTGCCACCAGGACAATGGCAACTATTACGCCTCGCCCGCCTTCGCCAGCTACGATTACGGCGCAGCTGGAGCGAGCAGCGTGTCACCAGCTGGTGGTCAAGGATTCGCCGATCCCTGGAACGCCCATGCCGCCCACAGTGGCTCCTCGACGGTGGGCGTGGGCATGGGCGTGGGCGTGGGCCCACTGCCCCAGTACACGAACATATCCTGCCTGGCAGCAGCAGGCGGCAATCTGAATGGCTCGGCCACCACGCCCCCGCTGGCCCACTCCACCCTGGGCATGGCCCCATCATCGCTCCCACCCTCAAGTTCGCCAGTGAGCCTGGGAGCGGCGGCGTCGCTTCAAAGCGACTATGCGCCAACCGCGAGTCTCGTGGCAGCGGGCTACTCCTATGCAACAAGTGCCGCCAGCCTGGACAACGGTAAGTGACGAGGGTCGCGCTACACAGCGAGAAATTATAGCTGAAATGAAATCGCACACCAATATTAGGTTTATGAAAAAAGGTTTCTTGTGAATATCAATCGTATCTTGAGGAAAGCTAGGAAATAATTTATAGAATAATGTCTAAAGTTAGTAGGGAAATAATTTGTATAAATTCTAGCTAAATATTTTTAAGTTCTCGTGTGAGTGTTCTATTACCTAAAATATATTAGTAATTTTCCAAAGCTGTAAACTGTTGATATCTGAATGCAAAGAATATGCTTAAAACAACTCAATTCTGTGGGCATACATGGAAAAAATCTATTTAATATTTTTAAAATTCTAACTAGTACTTGTAGATAAATTACCTAATATTTCGCGCAGTGTGGCCACTTGAAGGGCCCGTTCGGAGCTGCGAAGGGGGATCGCAATGTTCCTGGGTGTTCGCGTCAATCAGGGTAATTTAATTGCTGACGGTTCACATCTCGAATTACGCAGGCCGGTGGGCGGGGTTGTGGGGGGTGTGGGTGCAGCACCGACATATGGTAATCTATGCCGCACTCGATCGACTCCCTTTTATTTTCTTATATTTTTTTTGTGTTGTTTTTATAGTTGCCGCCGACGTCGCGGCGCAGTGTGAATTTTAGCGCTTGTCCATTAAACGAGAACAGCCAGTTTAATCGGTTTTCCTCTCAATTTGAATTCTATCCACAGGCCTCCGCTCGATTTCGCTGCAGCAACTGCCCGGCTTATCCAGCATCCAGCATGCCCAGGCTCAGGCCCAGGCACAGGCACATCACCATCACCATCAGCACCACTCGAGCCATGGAGGAAGCCATCCGGGCCATGGTTCGATGCACCAGAACCACGGCACATCGTCCATGACGCCGCCGCCATCGCAGTCCGGTGGCAGCCATGTGATCGATCATTCGCCCATTGATCGCAAGCCGGTTTACCTGCCGCCCATCACCCCGCCCCCCACCTCGGTGGCTCTGAATGGGGGCGGCGGCTACTACGAGGGCCTCAAGTACGCCAATTAGCCATTCCCCCGAAAATTGGAATGGCGTGCATCAATATTACCTCAAAGGACACATTAATCACGTTTAATTAGGCTCTAAGTAGTGGCGGAGAAGAAGTAGTTGCATAGTGCATAGAAGGGAAAATATAAATGAAAATATATATATATACATACAAATAGAAATAAACAGAAATTATTTATAAAAAAGACAAACGGCGCTGCGAAGTTTTACACATCATTTCAATTCGGGTTTTCAAAGTGGATACAAATGAATCATATAAGTTATGAAAGGTGGATTCATACATGTTTGACTTATAAACTAACCTATTAAAGGAAAACTTTTTAAAGATGTTGAATGGTATTATTTGCAAAATTTAGTTATTTTATACCATATTAAATAAAAGGTTTTTGACCAATTACATGGAGTAATATTTAATTCTCATCGAAATCATATTTTATTGTTTAAAAATTTTATTTTCTTTATATTTAATAAGGATTTTAAAGGATTTAACCAAGTTATTACAGTTTGAGGGTGACTGTTAAATACAATTTAAAGAGGAATAATAAAACCTCTACAAAAGTTCTTCAAGGTGCAAAGCACCTTAGCTAATTTTCGAACCAGTTTTTGGCGCCATCTGTGGGTTGATGTCAAATACTGTTTCCTTTTCAGTTTCGAAACCTACTTTATTTCGTTGCATACTTATTATGCCTTTTCAAATATATATAGGTTGGGAATCTTTAAAAAACCCTATATTAATTTCCCTCATTTCGAACGCCATCTATGTGACAGAAGGTGGTGTAAATATGAAAAATAAAAGGTACAAAAGACGAATTCGAAAGACGAAAGTCGAACTTTAGCAATGGGAACACTTTTGCAATGCTAAACATTTTTATTTCGATTGGCTTTAGATTTTCTAGTATTTTGTGAAAAACGGTTCAGTGACACCTAGATTTTAGGACAAGCAAATATTGAATATAAACAATAAAATGTTGATGGATAAACTTAAAATGCAAATTATCAATTGACTTAATAAGGCAAATGAATTGTATTATTTTAACCGATGCGAATCCAGTCTAATACTAATCAGCAGAATCAACTTTTTTAGCACATATTAGGCGCTTTAATACGGCGCTATAAACGGTCAACAAATAATAAACTGGGCTAATAAAAGTGTTCAGCTGGTTTAGAAATTCCCAGAAAGAAACGGCGAAATTTTATTGGTGATTATACGTTTAGAATGTATTTAGTTAAATATGAGTCTGCAAACATATGAGCATAACAGTCTTCTTTTGTTAAAAAAAACATCGAAACTATAAAATTCGCTTGATCAGGACTTGAAGCGGAAATATAGGTTTCGTAGAGCTAAACCAATATGCAATCGGATCGGTTTCTTATCTGTTTCTTTAAATGCAAATAAGCTTCAACTTACGATGATTAAAGTCAAGGCAAATCAGGTCGTTATTTATGTAAATTGGCCATGTTTCAATTCGAATATGGAATTTTCGGGTCATTTATTCTAGAACTGTGGATATCTACAGATGGTGTCTAAAACGAGGAATGCGAAGTGCGAATCAAAAGATCCGATAAAATGTTTTAAACCAGGTTTCGCCAGTATAATAAAAAACACTTAAAAAGATCGATGATTTAGATTAAGGGTTTTAAGAAGCCGTTTGATTTCGAGACTAATTGAAAAATCAGCTTCGTCATTACTAAATGCAATGATTCTATTTATTGTTGTTTACTCAGAAATGCGCTAAATGTTTATTTGTTTCAGCTTTCGGTTTTAGCGGTTTATGCAAATCAGCAACTGAACAAGTTTACGCTCGCTGGCAAAGTAACTTTGTTTTTTGTTTAACGATTGCTCACGTTATTTGTTTGGCCCCAAATGTCCAAATGCCATTTGTTTCGTTATTGTTTTTTTAGTTTCGGCTTTGGTTTGTCGTATGCAACAGGTGGGCATTTTCAAGAGTGCCGCCGCACAAAATAAAAAAAAAAGGCACAAGTATTTGGCGAAAGATCTATGCAAATTCCAATACATTTGCCCGGCTCACAGTGCGTATACGCGACGGTCTGAAATGCGACAGGGGCGTGAAGGACCAGTTGGTTCAGTTGGATGCACGGTCAGTTGGCCATTAAACAGATTACATGTTTGGCCACTGATTCACTGCCACTAAGAGGCGCTTAAACCCGGCGACAACAACAAACGGCGGCGATAACAACTGCAATCAGCGCGTTCTGCACAGCGGAAAATTGCAGGCCACAAATTTAAGTACAATTTATTTAACTTTTAATGAGACAATACACTTGATTTGTATGTATTTTAATAGATTATGCACGTTCTTTAATGCATTAGCTGGCTTTATATTCAAGCCAGTTCATGCAGTAAAGAAACCTTTTTTACTTAAACTACTAACTTCTAGTATCATTGCACTTGGGGTTTCTTTTATAGACTTTCAAATGCTTTTTTATTGATTACTATATGTCACAAGCAGATATTTTTTTTCCAGTGTCTTGGGCGGAGGCTGGCTTTGGAGGCGGAAAAAAAATGTCCAGACAAACACATCGGCGGCCAAATGGATGCACAGGCATGCCGGCGAAGGCAGTTCAAGTGCACATAGGCAACATGAGCTGCAATTCTGCGATGCTGCGAGGCTGCGATGCTGTGATGCTGCTTGAATAAACAATTGGCGGGCTTTGGGCAGTCGGCGTGCAAACAACGCGACTCTTGTGGCAGCAAATGGCTAAGGGGGGTTGTGGGGAAATACCCCCATCCAAAAGGGGGGAAGGGGGTTAGGGGGTGTAGGGAACCACAGGAGACAACACGTTGCAAGTTCGATAAATGGCCCGGCTCTTTAAAATAAAGTTTGCTTGCAATGGCTTTCTGATAAGGCTGACTAAATTACGCATACGCCGCATGTGCCCGCGTCGCAGTCGCAGTCGACGTCGGCAGCGCTCTCTCTCTTCCTCTGCCCACACACACACATGCACACACACACTCTCTCTGGCGTTTTGTACTCTCTCTCTATTTTTTTCGTTCAACAACTTGTATGAATGTGTTTTCAGTTTATCCGGCTTTTTGGTTTCGAGCCTTGCGAGCCCTTTGCGTTGCAACTATATCAACTGCTTTCCAATTTATTTATAGAATTTCAAATGAGGCGCCAGTGCGTAGTTGTTGCTGGAGAATTATGCTTAGTTTTATTACGTATAAATAATTAAGATGGCCAACTTGCCATAGCACATGTGGGACCAGGTTCATATGTTCGCTATGTTTTACCGCCCAACCAATTTTTCGACTTCTCCGCACTTGCGGCCTTAGCCCTTTGCTTTGCCACACATAGCGCTTAAAGTCGCTGGGGAACTAATTTGTGCTGCTGTCCTGCCAGTTTTCCCTCACCAAAAAGTTAAACGAAAGTGTTGCCCCGTTTGGTTCGTCTCTCCAGTTGGCCCTATTTATAGCCAAGTGGTCGCCGCAAAGACGACGACAGCTGGGAAAAGTCGGAAAATGCAGAAGCCCTAAGCACCTGCAGTCACAGTCCCATGCAGTGGAAAATTGCGCTGCAACTGGCGAAATTGCGCCTTTGATTTCACTCGCAGGATACTTGAAGTATTGCTCATAAAACGGATATGATGTCATGTATACTTCCAGTCATTCAGAATGTGAATCACAAATTCTACAAAATGCATACAAGAAAATGCATAGGAAACTAAGTAAAATGCTGAACAGATTTATTGTTTAAAGTATTGTTACTGAAACTATAACTACAGTTGGGCTTCTTAAATATAATCACTTAAATTTAATTTAATTTTATTTTATTCATTTTATTTTCACAATTTTGCTTTGAAGCAAGTCAATTAAAATTTCTACTTCTATTTGCACACCAAATACTGTATCAGCAATACAAAGTGGCGCTAGTTGTTTACTAAATCGAGTTTTCAATTTATTTTCCAGCTGCTCCACCGCATCTAAAAGTTGTCTACCAATTCGAATGCCTTAAAACAATGCTTTTAATTGCATTTCGAATTTTTGCGTTCCGCCAGTATCTGCATCCGTATCTGTATCGGTATCAGCGACAAAAGTATCTGCCAAAATGTATTTACCATAGGCGGAAAACGGTAGCATTTTGATTTTGACATTCTCCCGCTGCCGACTGCTCTGCCGGCTGCCTGCTCTCACACACACACAGAGACACACACAGTCGCCGGCAGTCGAAAGTTTCGTTTTCAGGCCTCAGACTCAGTCTCAGTCTGAACGCTGAACGGAGCGCATCGCAGGGCACCCACACGCGAATTGAGTGCCGGTCACACCGAAGCGTGCTCCCCTGCGAAACGAGAAAGATACAACTCGCGATTTCGCCGGCTGAGATTGCTACACTGCGAAAAAAAACGAGATTGTGCGTTGAAAAAAATATAAACATAAAATATAACTAAATATTTCATTGCAAATAGTGTATAAAAATGTGTTACGAATCAAATTTGAAACTAATTTAAATAAACTTGCAGACTTGAGCATGCTGAAAGTGTATACAATATTAAATCCAAAATTAAACACTTGGAAAAAATTGTGTTACTAAAAAAAGCACAGTCGTAAACCATTTCAATAAAGAATCACATCAAAATGTCACATAATTTATATTTCATATTAATGTCAATTATTTATTTTTGATAAAGCTTTTGATGAACGGAAAGCAGAATAGAGGCCCACTTTTAATGAATGCAAATTATATATACCTTTCTGATTTCTATTTTATAACATTTAAACCAAACACCATAAAAATTTATAACATTTTAACCAAGCACCATAAACATTTATGACATTTTAACCATTAATCATTATTTAAATACAGACTAGTAACTTGTAGTTATAGTGTACTTTTGATTGCGAAATTCAAAAGTATACTTTGTGTTTTGCGTTCAAAAGTCCTTCGGACTGCCTTTGTGGCTCCTGCTTTGTGGCATTATTGGATTGGACAATGACTGGCCAATGTCAATGCCATCTCAAATGACCAATCATTGTCATTGTTCCATTGATCTTCCCCAAGTATAATGCCCATGTATAATGTCCTCGTTTTGTGTAGTGTAGTGAGTTACAAGAACGGAATACCCGAGAGTATATATAGAAAAGGAAACCGGCGCTTAAAGAAAAGTGTCCAAAGGCTTTGTGAAAAGTGTCCTGCTGCTGGCAACTGTCGCCCGAAACTATGCAGCAGTGAAAAAGGCCCACTTCCGCCAGGAAAAACGTGGAAATATTCAGTGGCATTCAACTGACGAGACTGAGGTAAGTCCGCCAAACTATTTTAAGCGATTACCCTTTGATGGTCGGTCACGTAAATGGGTATACGTCCAAAAATTCCATATCCATATTGCCCACAGAAATCCACTTGAAGTCGGACATTTCAAATGATAATTGGAAGTGCGGGAAATGCATTTTTAGCCTGTGGTAATCTCGGCCAAAGATTAGCGTTTGCTTTTATTTACTTACTAAATAACATTTAGTTTTCTGTATTTCTGCCGATATCATAACCCATTCATGACGACAAACAAAATCGCCGACAAACAAACAAAGCAAAAACAACGGCAATGAACTGAAAATTAACTATGCATATTTGCGCAGCTCATTAATAAATATAACTTAGAGTCTATAGGTTTAGGAGCAGCAGCAAATTCGGCTTTTTGTTGCCCTTGACGGATTTCGTTGGCCATCTGTTGGCTCAAATATTGGCAGTATGTCTGCAATCTGGGTTCAAAATCAGCCAAAATGTTTGCACATTTTATTCACGTTTATGGGGATTGACTCACTGATAAATCAGCACGTAAATTCTGAAAATAACTATTGATTTGCTTCTTCAGAAAAAGCGGTAAGGCGTTAAATTGAAAACCATACAATCATCATAGTTAATGCTAAAAAATAAAGAGTATTTAAATGTAATCATTGTTACAGAGTTTCTTTTAGACTTTTCCCATAACATCTGCAGTTTTTCTTCGCCAGATTTGTCTGTGTTTTTTTTGTACCCCCAATATTTTGCCGGCATTAGGAGTTTAACACATTAATGATCTTTCAACGGCATTAAGTCCATTGAGTCTGCAATGCAGCAGCGGAAATTGAAGCTGTCGACGGGGCTAGTCAATAAGTCAACTTATTCGTCTGAGAACTTCGCGATTTATGGGGCTCAGCTTTATATATGTGAGTTTAATACGCGATAATTGCATATTGCAATCATGTCGAAATAAACTTGTAATTATTGCATATAAATCTTGAGTGAGAGCTGTCGCAATTCTGTGAATCTATAATTATTTCATGGGTGGCTTTTGTGACAGTTTAAGTTTAAGATGCATGATGTGCAACCAAATTAAATCGGTTAAGGGCAAAAAAGAACCTAGAAAAGTAACTAATGTAGAATGGACTTTCGAAGCGATTATTATTTAAATTTAAAGAATGCGGCGTCTGACTTATTGATCTTTGGGGTTTCTGGTTTTTAGAACTTTACCCGCCAATTTTTTATATCCATGCGGACTGAACTAACTTGTCCTAATTAAATGACAAATGCCCCGAATTTGGCTGGAAAAAAAGTTGTGACAGCAAACATTTTTGGCACACATTTGTGCTAACATTCGTGGGCTTGACAGTTGAAAGTTCCCCCTTTTGTTGCGATTGTGTTGCGATTTTGTTGCCACTGTGTGACTCTAATTCACGGCAACAGCAACCGGCAGCGACAACTGGCCGAAAAGCAAATGTACTTTGATGTAATACACATAAACATTTTGCAAAAGGGAATGCCACCAATATTAGTTGCACAAACTCAGCAAAAAAAAAAGAGAAAAAAATATAAATCAAAAAATAGTAGTAGGCTTTGTAAATGGAACTAGAACAATGTGTGCCAATTTAAGATTCTGTAACGAAAACAAGTATAAATCTTCATGAGTCAGTCGCAGCGAAACAAGCATGACTTTTCACTAAAAAAGCGATAAATGCAAAAATGTAGAAATTAATTAATATTGGCTACAAATTTGCATGTGACCCCCACACACACACACCCCTCGATGTCGTCATATATTTGCCACTTGGCAGTGACTCAGGCATAAAAGTGAGTGAACAATCGCTGCAGTGATAACTGGAAGAACTTACGTCTCAATTAGGTCACTTGTGAATGGTAGTGCGCGATTTTAGTTCGATTCGCGCACTTGCAAAATATTTAAATTAGAAACATGCCCGGTATCCGCAACTTGTTGCCCCATAAGTGCCGCATACTCGCATCTCATAATAATATTGTTTAATGAAACCAGGCAGTTGGCGATGAAAGATCGCGAGGGTCCCTCGGTAACCAGCTGTCTGCAACTAAATGCTGCACATGAAAAAATAATTGGTAATTAAAAAATATTGTAAATTTGGGTGGGTTTATTACAGTTATTAATTCGTATTTTTTAAATCATTGGGGTGTGTTTTTCTTATGAGATTTTCAACATATTATTTTCCTAAAAGACCCATGTTTTAGCCGAAATTTTTATAAACCCTTAGGATTCAAAGATTGTTTTATAAAAATGAATAAAAATGTAGAAAAAGGCTTTACAAAATTAAATAAAAGTAAATCATTGTTCAGCTTCATAACGCTGTTACTGTAATACATTTTTTCCAGTGCACAGCCGTAGTAAACTACTAAATCAAGTAGCCAAGCAGCTCCAAAGGTAACAAAATTAACAAAATATATGCCGCAAAATAAATAGCCAGAAGACGAACAGGTTTGGGGCATTAACGCGGCCTTACACTCAGATTGACTTTCCGTTGCTAAGATGCCAAGATGCTGAGTTGCTGAGATGTTGAGATGCAGATGCATTTGCATCCCACAGATTCGTGTTATGGGGCTCCAAGTGAAAATACGTGTCCGTGTTTACATAAATATTAGCCTCGCAAGTGTTGCGCATAATTGTTGTGCAAGATGGGCGTGAATTATTCGCGGTGGGCGTGGCATGCGGGCATTTGGATTAGTTTAATCGGCGATTTGCATTTGAGGCTACTTTCCCACGATTCCCGCGGCATAGTATCGCATTTTTGATAAGCTTTGGGTTTATATTTACACATTTATATTGCATTTATTTGTGTGTATTCCCGGAATAAAATCTGCTGCAATTTCAGTAAATCAACATTATTTCGCTGACCTTGCCATTAAATATTTTATCGTTGCTTGTTTTCCGCTTGTGTTCCGTTTTTTTTTTTTTTTCGGAACTTGTCATTGTTTATAAATGCAGGACAATGGCCATTGTGTCCTGTTGTTTATGCATTCGCATTGCAAATAAACAAAGACATTGTCTTTGATCATAATTCGCAGTGACTGTACTACACTTTCGTCACCTACAAAAACCATTTAGATGATTACCCCCTTTCATGACGCCTTCTAATTGCCCGTGTACGATGGCAATCTGTAGCTAAATCATGCCAATTTAATTTATGCAAAACGTTAAGCGCCGTCACCTGAGCTTGGCGCCTCTCAATCAGTTTTTTCGATCGATTCCCCGTGTTAACAATAATTGCCGGTCGCCGCCTTTGAACGCGTGCGCAACGCAACCTGTTTAATCTGAATTTGCTCACCCAATGTGGGCTGGAATACATATATTTATATATATATGTTCATTTTCGGCTACTATCCGATCGATCGAAAGACAATTAGCCAAATAAGTCGACGGACAGCGGAGAGATCGAACCCGTGCCCGCGTCTCAATTAATTGGCATTCATTGTGTGTGCCGGCGACTTGATGCGTTGCCAAGTTGGCAGCGATTAACCGCCTCGATTGGCGCGACAAAGGAGTTATGCAAAAAGTGCAGGTCGCTGCGACTACACTGAGCGAAAAGTCACGAAATAAGGGTAGTTTTTGCATTGATATGGCAGCAATAGAGCGCTGGAAGGGAGCATCTTAAAGGGAAGAAGCTTAATATAAAACTGAAATGAAATAACTTACACAATTAAATGTAATTGTAAGCCACAACTTCAATTTTATTTTGGTATATCACTAATTAAGTAAACAAATAATAATAATCACCTAGCAAGGCATACACATAACATACCAGTTACAAAAAGTATCTTTCTGTGCCACTTATCATAAATCTCGAATGACTTTTTATCAGATCGCTTAGAGTTTGGAGTCTGGTTTCCATCGGATTGCGGTTGTCCTCCAGCCGGCGAACTTTTTTTCAACTTCTCATTCGAAAATTTATGCACACTTTGGAAATTGAAATTCATGCAAACTCATTGGCTAGACGTCAATTTGACGTAATGGGAATTACTTTACATATTACGACTAAATTTGCTTGGGAGCTTGCGTGCAATTACTGCACATATTTATTCTCGATCAGTATCGTTTACTTCGAGTGGAAACTAGTTCTCCGTCTAACGATCTTAGTTCTCAGCCACGATTTGAATTTCTAAATAAAACGAAGCGAAATATAAACAAACATAAATTAATCTAATAAATGGTTTCTTCATGCCACACGTGCCATAGGAAAGTTTTCTATAACAAAAGTAGTAAAAAATATGAAATATATTTGGTTTTTATCATACAGTTTGTGATAACATTTTGCCAGTCATTTCTGTATTAGCAAACATCTGAATTGACATCTCATTAGCTTAAATCTTTGTTAGGCAAACTTGAAGACTGTTTCTTTCATCAAGTCCTTTTTAGAATACATTTGATATTTACTGGCTTGGTAGATTATTAATATTAATCATAGCTTATCAACGAATTATTGTACTGTTTAAGCAAAGTAGACAGATGGTTCAATGCGTTAGTGTGATCAATGTATCTGTAAGCCAAAAAGGAATTTATATGTGTATTTATGACCTGCAGATTGATACTCCCAAGTAGATCAAGAAAGCTTTTTCTCTGCTGTTTCCATGGGTCCAAAGTTATTTATAAATTTACAGTCCAGCAGCGATGAAAACTCATCCAATGAACCTGTTCGTCGCGTGATCGTCATAAATTCACATATAATGTGCATGCCTACAAAATATGCTATACACTCTTGAATTCGCATGAGGAAGACGTCTCTTTGATGCTCCAGCTGTCCAATAAATTCTAGACTAGCTGTGAAAACAACAGATTACACTATGAAATCATACGCCTATATGTAAATGTTACTTATTAATTAATTAATTATTTTCTTTTTGTTTTTGCTTATATAGCCAGCGACAATGAGCTAAATACGCGAGACGTGTGAGCATTTTAATATATTTATTTATTACATCAATCCATTATCTCCGGCAGGGACACGTCGTCGGGTGTTTTGGGTGGGGGTCACTTAGTCGCCTCTGTGGATGGAGGTATGAAAGCATGGAGGCATTAATGAAAGCCATTTCAATTAGGCGAAGAAGTAGAAACCTTTGACTAACAGCCACGTATGCGTAATGCTCCTTTAGCCCGGCGAGGATGTGACTTATCGACATCTATCGTGTCCTGGCTTCCGTTTCCTGCTTTTGGCAGTTAAGCGCCACTCGACAACTCGCTACTTAACCTTTCAAGGAGTAATGCCATCACCGCCATCCATCCACCACCTCTTTCCATCCACTCACATTGATTATTAACTGAAGTCCGGGACGCTTTATTGCCGCCTTTCGTGTGCGTGTCCGTGATGCTGCCTGGCCCCCGGAGCAACCACATCCATGCCAAATGGATATTAGATTTCGTTTTGGCCCAGGACACCGAGTCCGGTTAATAGATTTTTTTTGTGCTTATCTGGTGACAGGAGGGATGAGAACTCGGAGCAAGCTCATTGATTGCCAATCAAGTGCAATCAAATGGGCTTCGTTCGCCCAGCTTTAATTCCCGGCTTTAATTCGGATTTCTTGCCGCACTTCTGCTGCCAAGCTGATAACGGGCTTTTGGCCATAAATACGTTTTTTCCAGCCTGTGGCAAGCTCATATCAGTTGCCGCATTACGCATACGCCACCGAATCCTAGACCACAAAACTAGCATGATGAATGTTAACCCACTCCCATAGTCCGTACATTCCATTACTCTTGTTTTTCTTTGTTTTTGCGGAAAAAGAGACATCTCGCATTATACATTGTTACGCACACACACACATTGAATACATTTTTCCGCCAACATTTTAATTTTATGCGAAAATGAAGCAATAACAACAAGCATAGATGGCAATTTGGAAATTAACTGAAATGTTTATAGGTCTTTTATGGGAGACCATGCAGTTGGCCCTACATCTGTGGGCACAAGGTCATCGCAGACAAATGATTCCATCAAAAGTGGACAGACTGACGGACAAATAATTGTCTTCCCGACAGCTGTCGTTCGCTGAAGTGTGAACATAATGTCTATTTTTAGAGCGATAAAAATTTGCGTTGTGAAACTTTTCGCCTCTGTGTTCTCCAGACCCTTGGGGAATTTTTTCTAGATGTCTCGAAAGTTATAGAAAACATTCGAGGACATCATTTCGGCTCATCGAGTATTAAACCAAAAATTTCCATGAATATCAAAACAAATAATTAGTCAGTTTTTCTAGCGGCGACTGGTAGCCAGAATTTTTATGAACTTTTGCTCCATTTCGAGTTACACTTTTTTTTTTGTGCATTGCGTGGCTGGCCGAATGCCAGCAAATGGAGATATGAAAAAATATTCAGAGGCAACTTCGCTGTAGGAAGTCGATTTTCGATACCAGACTGCGTGAAATGCAACGGCCACCCAGTCAACCTTGAATCCCGTGTTGCGGGCAAAGAGTTCAACTACCTATTTTGGGTTTTTTCGTTGCCAAAGATCGCCGATCATTATTTATACATTTTTGGCTGAAGTGTCCGGTGAAAAAACAAACACACACATTGCATGCAAGATAAGCGGCAAAGAAGCTATAAATAAATGCAAAGCATTATAATGACAGCAATAACGAACACTCTGATGCCTCGGCACACCCCATTCATCAAGTTCGATGGGACACGCACGGCCACAGCCTCAGATCTGGATCTGTGGATATTCAATCCCAATCCCATTACGAATCTGTATCCGAAACGCCTCATGATGCACATTTCATTGAACTTTTTCGCTGTCTGCGCCTTCGTTTTTTTTTTTGTTTTGTTTTTGGGATTGCGACAACATGTTGCACATGGCCGCCTTCCAGCTAAGTGCAATGTGAGTAGCACTCGTCGCTTAGAGATTATTTAAATCACTTGCCGGCAGCTGTTGCACAAAAAATGAGATCTAGAAACTATCATAAATTATTTGCATAGGAAAAAATACTCGATTTTAAGGGGAAGATTTATATTAAACATAAAACAAATTTATTAGAAAGAGGGAACTCAATGTAAACGTAAGATGCAGAAAAATATAAAAATAAGAATATCTCGAAGTGATTTGTTTAGAAATTTTTAAAATTTTGAATATTTGACATATCTCAAGAACATTTTCTCCAAGTGTAAATAAAAAGGGGAAGTACTTTGTAGAAAAATAAAAGCGGGATGCAAGTGGCACACTGGCAGTTTTAGCTTCTGCTCCTCCGAAGCTTCAGCTTCCGAGGCATGTGGCCAATTAGTAGGACTGCAACTTAGCCACGTTCTTGAGAGGATCGGGGTCAGAAAGTAAATGTAAAAGTAAATGGGAGTAGGAGTAGGAGTGGGTACCACAACCGAGATCGGTGCATATTTATACTTTTTGTTATGAATGTTTTTTCTGTCTGGCGATTCAGTTTTTATGTTGCCATTTTGCCGGCATCATTATCAAGGGAATTAACCCAAATGCTAAACACAGAGATGATGCTTTTTTGGTGGATCAGAAGGAGTCGTAAAAGGGGAAACTGCTGATATTTATACCACCCAAAATATACAGCAAAATTTACAAAAAGCCCGTTCGAAAAATTCCTAGTCAGTAATTCGGTTTATTTATTTGCCAATGTTTGAGGCATTATTAATCGCTTGTCTGCGGCAGTAAGCCTTTCAAATAAAAGAGGATTTTTTCTTATTTATATTGCATTGTTTGCCATTGATGCTGTCAGTAAGTCAAATATATTATTTTTGCACATTTTTCTCTGTTTCAATGACCCCAACTGTGAGATTCGTATAGATGTACACTTTTTGAGGAATTACCAGGAATATTGGCAAGTTCAATGCTCTGAAGTGCTGTAGAATTGAATTATTAAATAGTGAACCTGCAATTTGTTTGTGTTTATTTTTCCATGTAGAAATTTGGCAAAAAATATGTGGGAAATTTGCGGGGGAAATAAAATATATTGCAGCTGCAAATGACACGATCAATATGTTTTTTTTGTTGCTAAGCAAATGTTTTATACTCGTATCCCTTTGTTAAGTGCTTCTTTGCGATATTTAAAATAAAATTTCATCATTTTCCATTCTGTGAATTTTTCATGCGGTCATTTCAGTTTCTGGGCCAGACTGCGTGTCTCTATCATACATTTATAATTATGGTATTATATCTCTGCAATCGAAACCCACTCTTCACCTCCGATTTTGGTTGCCAGCTGGCCAATATCGAATTACGCTTTGGGCCTTTATCGCTCATCCATCCAAATCCAACACTCACACACTTTTGGCCAGCATGCAACAGTTGGTCTTGGCTTGAATGTCTTTGGGGAATTGGTTGCTGTTGCTCTAAATGTGGCAACTTGTATTTCGATGCATTGTCGTTTATTTATGCAAAGCTTTTGTAAAATATTTTCCACCTTAAATGAAGGCACTTAAAATGTTTAACACTCAGCCCAATCACTTCTTTGCATTTGTGTGTGTAGGTGCGTGTACGTGTACATGTACGTGTTAGCCTTAAAAATATATAAAGCCAAATTGGGCATGTAAATCCTTTAAATCAAACAAAAGGGCGAATTGGGCGTAGCAAATAAAGCAGAGCCAATAAATGTCGGCAGGCGACACGCCAGCTGACAGGCAACTCTTTGCCCCCTCGTTCATCAACATCCCGAACACCATCCCCAACCCCAAACCCATCCCCATTTCCATTCCCAACCCAGTCCTCGCAGCAAGTACATCACAAAACAAATTGGAAAACATAAAATCAACAAAGCTAATAGTTCACTTAGGGGCGCAGAAGCGGCGACAAAAAGTGCGCGACGAACCAAACAGGGCCCTAGGGAAATTTTGCTAGTGAAAGCCGAATGCGAAATACTCTACAATAAATCATGGCAAAATAAAGCAAATAAATAATTTGGAAATCTTTATATTTATCTATCTATATATGTCTTAGATTAAGTTGTCTTAGGTATCACTGTTCTAAAACTATGAAATTATGTTAAAAAGAGATTATCCTCAATAGACTTCTGTCTGAGTTGCAAAAGGAATTATATACATACAAATAAAACTTTAATGATTTCTACGAATTCCATTAACCCGTTTGAAAGGGTATTTCACTGCGGCGTCTGTCTTTGCAGCAGTTGCTGCAGCTTTTCAGCCGCTTTTGCCGTCGAGGAAAGATGGGTCTTTGGTCCCTGTCGCCGGTTGAAGTGACATAGTGGCACAGTTTTGGTGCTTTTGCGCTTGGTCGTCGTCTGTGGCCAGAGAGCCCTTTCATATGCCCCTCAGTCATATTGAGCCGATTTACTATTGAAAATAAAATTTTATTAGAATTTTCCCTCACTTTTTGTGCTCTTTACAAGGGGGTTTCCCTTCATTGAATATCTTACTTTCTTTTTTTTTTTTTAAAGGTCTTACCGCCTTTGAATGTGCAACGCTCTGACGACTTTTGAATTTGATGTGCGCAACTTTTTACGACACTAACCACCACCACTCAGAACTATTTTGATTTAAAACAAAAAAATTGGCAGCTGTTGCTGCTAGTTTTGAATAAAATTTTATTGCTTATTGGTTTTGGGAATTGCATATGGTATTGGACCAAATGGCCTGCCATGCTTATGATCAGCGGATGCAAAAGCGGAAAATCATAATGACTCGTAAATTCATAAGTGAAAAACATGGGCGAGCTTTGATTTTGTGGGCTCCTTCTGAGGGAGGGGGGAGTTTTATTTATTATGACCGCTCTTTCGACACTTTCCTGGGCATTTACATGAGTCGCGCTCCGTCCACGCCCAAGTTTGCCGGCTAGGCCCCAATAATCGGTCGTACGTGCGTCCCATTCTAAACAAACAGCCGGAGTATTATTATTACTCGCCTCCCCGGGAGCCAGACAATCGGGCTCATACATATATACACACAGATAAGGGCACAGCAATAGGTGTTGGAAGTCTTAATAATACTAGAGTGCTGCTTCAAAATTCGTTTTAATAGTCTCTGATTGAAGGTACTCATTAATTGTTAGTTTGCTTTTAAATGCATAAATTGATTAACAACTAGAGCATTTATTATTAAATGTATTTTTAAATGCTTTTTATTACCTTAATAAATTACTCAAAAAAATGTGGAAAATCTGCCATACACCTAAAACAAATGTTAAGTAAATTAAAGAAACTGATTCTTCACAAGAACCTAGACTAATTTAATAAAACTTCGGAACTATTTATGCAACCGCGGTTGTGCTTGTATGGGGATCCCTGCTGGGGAGTGGGAATTTGTATCGGAGGTGGAGCTTGGCCAAAAGGGGTCGCCGCTGACATTGGCCACGCGGTCCATGTTGCACGTGATGTGCGGCTCGCCGTCTGTGAACTGCATAAACGCTGCCTCATTATGTCAGGGAGCCAATTGTGTGGAGAGCAAGAAACAGGAAAGACACGCCAACAGAATGGCCAGGAATTCGTATGATAATGCTTGAAAATCAAATATCCCCCCCTTGGGGCGATTGTTCAATTTGTATGGCTGTTTGTTTTTGGCGCCTAATGATGCCATTAAGTGGCTGGTGCAGATTGTCGGAACATACGCCTTGGAGTCGAAAGACTGTTGGCCAAAAATGATGTAAGTGCACATATGTAGACAGCACTTGATGGATGTGTGTATGTGTGTGTTGCTGGTTGAAGACCTTACGTTATTTCATTCAGAATGCGTTCGCATTGAAAGCTGGAGTAATTCTTCTTTTTTATACGTGACGCAATTGTTCACTTGTTCGGTTGTTTTCTATTTTATTCTATTTTTAAAGAAATTGCTAAACAATAAAAAACACAGCCAAGGCAGTGAGTCACCGATCCTGTTTGTATTTGATTGATAGAAATTGTAAAAATCAAAATAAATAAAAAAAATATATTTTATATTTTCTAATTCTAATTTTCTACATATTTCACAAGGCACGCAGTTTATAAAAAATTTGTACTAGTTTATAGCATTTCTTGTTAAAAATGGTCTTATAAAGCTGAATATTATTCTGAATAATTAAGATATAGATCGGCGGTTTGAAGCAAGACTTCTTTTATGTGAATTGATGATTGAGGTCTTATACCCAATTAGTTGAACATTGGCTGCCGAAATATTTTGAGTCAGCTGTCAGCCACAAATTGAGACAAGAATACACTTTTAGTCGATGCTCGCAATTGAAAGTAATTTGCATTTCATACGCAGCAAAGTGCAGAGAAAGTGTAAAGCATAGTTTTTTTTTCTTTTTCGATTCTTATTGTTGGGCTGCTAAGTCGGTCTTGATAAATATTAATTGTCCACAGACATTTCGGGGTCAGCGACATAGTTTCCGAATGTAAATTGTATCTGTAGATTGGATCTGAGTGTTTGCTGCGTAACTGGCGCCCATTAATTGTGTTATATTATTGTGTTCAAATTATTCACACATGACATTTGTAGCGCCTGAACTTTTCTTGGGAACTTTCAATAGAATGGCTTTATCAGGCTGCCCTTGGCAGCAGATAATTACGTAATATATAGAAGCTGGGCTCAGAAAATGATTTATTGGCTGAGCGATTATAGCTTCAGTACTGAGTAGTTGACAAAATTTGTATTTATGGGATAATGATTCACAATGATCTCTGACATTTCAACTGGCACAGTGCCCCTCAAAAACAAAGTAATTTTAATCTATGGCTCATTTGAGTTTTAGGTGTGTCCCCAAAAATTGTAGGTAAACAGATACACGGAAAAGTATTTTAAATGATCTTATGAACGCTTATTGTTTTTAATTGGGCACAACAAACTAAGCTAAATGCTCATTAAAACAACTTGAAAATATATATTTATTTCTATTTATTTTGCATTAAGAATGAGACAACCTTTTTTTCAATGATCAAAGAGATCGTTTTGCTATGATAAGATCAGCACACAATCGCATTTTATTTGTGTGTAGCGATCTGCCCTTCATAATTACCATTATTTTGTTAATCTTTCCCGGCGATCTGACTGCTTCGAACCCAATGAATGAATCATAGTTTTTTTTTTCCGTCGAAGCCTACGATTTTCGTTTGGCGAATGAATGAAGACCGACCGCAAAGTTGTGTGGCTTCCAGATGAACTATCTTTTTGGGTGTGTGCGATGGCATGGAAATCGGAATCGGAATTGAGAATGGGACAAGGGCTTTGCGGTTTGCCGGGGAGGTAATTACAAAATGTTGCCAGCCAGCCAGCCAAGTTGGCCAAAACCGAGGAGGGATGCCCGTGTGCATATAATTTCGGCATTGAGTCAAGTGTGCGACTCGTGTTGCCAATACTGGTGCCCATAATTGCGGGCGGCGCATAAAGTGTCTGCGGTTGGTTTATTTCCACGCACAAGTGTCCGCAAAAGTGGTTGGAGAGAATTGTATGCGAGTTGTGAATGCAATCCGAAACTGGCCACATTTGTGCATTGATTACCCGGCGAAACGGAAGTGCCGCTTTAATCTCATAATTTTACAGATTCAAATGGATGACAGCTTATGGTTTTTATTGCTTTTTTTGCAGACTCCCCATTCGGATCAAGATGCGTGTGCTACAATGGGTAATGTTTGCAATGGGCATGATTTGCATGCTTCTGGATCCAGTGCTTGGATCTTTTGAGTTGGTTGGACAGTCCATTAAAGGTTAGTGCGTCTCACTACTGTATTTTTAACTTTAAGTATAAGCAACTACACGTTGCGCTTAAGGTGTTAAATATATTAGGTTTCTGCTAATATTTTTAAAAGCATTTTTTAAACAATCTTTAGTTTATTGCAAGCTTTGTGGCTGAGTACGATTGCAGCATCTGGTAAAAGTGTTGCATACTTTTGGGCACAGATTGCATGCCAGTGCACCTCAAACTGTAATATTACAATATCGCAATGAGTGTGACTCTAACACCAACTTGGATCAATTTTCAGATGCCCTGGCCGAATACACGCTGACCGACATCATGAACAACAACCAATTTGCGGGCATCGAGTTTGGCGAGGCGGAGGACGGCTTCCCCGCGTTCCGCTTCCTGCAGACGGCGGACGTGAAGTCGCCGTATCGGATGCTCCTACCGGAGAAGCTCTACGAGTTCGCCATCCTCATCACTTTCCGGCAGAGCTCGCTGAAGGGCGGCTACCTGTTCAGCGTGGTGAATCCGCTGGACACGGTCGTTCAGCTGGGCGTACACCTCTCGCCCGTCGTGAAGAACAGCTACAACGTATCGCTGGTCTACACGCAGGCGGACCAGAACATCGGCCGCAAGTTGGCCAGCTTCGGCGTGGCTCATGTGCCGGACAAGTGGAACTCGATTGCCCTCCAGGTGCTCAGCGACAAAGTGTCCTTCTACTACGACTGCGAGCTGCGCAACACCACTCTGGTCACCAGGGAGCCCATCGAATTGGTCTTCGATTCGGCATCCACTCTGTATATTGGCCAGGCGGGCTCCATTATTGGCGGTAAATTCGAGGTAAGTTCTGGCGGCGGCCAATTTGATTACGCCTTTGATCAGCGATCCATGGCAGGGGAATGATTTTCGAAACGCTATCGAGCACCACCTACCACTTGCCCAATATTCAATTGAAGTGCAATTTTATTACCGTAGGGCTGGAGTTTAGAAATCGCTTTTAAGTGGATCTTTAATTTGTGGTCAGCAGCGCAATGGTTTATTCTTGGAAATCAATATTTTTTGGACTGAAACATGACTCACTTGTCTATTCTACAGTTTATGCTGAAAATGTATGTGGGTTTATACAATAATTATTGTAAACATTTTTTAAAGAAAAATGTTAAGCTGTGTCAAGTTAGGCTACGTAAAGAAAAACCCAAATATTTTTAAATGGGTCGAGGTATAACATTTCTAAATTAAGCTTGAGCAATGTTTCCAAGTTGTAGAAGGTATTTTCTTGCTGTGCACTTCCATTCAGCAAGAGCTGAAAGCTTTTCACCACTCACCACTTGAGTCGCCCCAAAAGTGGCGCCACTTGGCCATCTGGCGGAAAAAGTTGGCACTCTCAATTGCCACTCAAAAGGCACTCAAAAGCGTATCGTATACGCCATGTGGGCTTTATTGCGTATACCCCCCGTTGGCCGGCAAATAACTCACTCGGTTCTCGACTACCGATTCTCTCCATTGAGGGCATTCAGCGCTCGTTGAGATTCAGCCAATGAGTGAACGAGTCGAGCTGGCACGAGGAGCAATGTGTTGTCTGTGGCCCGAACAGATTGCTGTGATTTGATGGGCCTCCTTGGGCTGCGAGTGCGTTTACCTTTTCAGTTGCGTTCGCGTTTTCCAGCAGTTCAGATGGCCACGCGGCCGGTTTTAAGATGAGCCCATCGTTGCTGCCGTGCGGTCGGTACTCGTCCTCGTCCACATCCACATCCACATCCTCGTCGTCTTTGTCGTCTTCGTTCAGCTCGTCCTGCTCGTCTTGCTCGTTCTGGTTAGAGGACGTCGTGAGTGCGGTGGCAGCTGGTGGCACAACTACCACTACCAATACTACTTTTGCTATTGCTGCTGTAGCTATTATAGGGCCAAAAACAACTGCGAATGAAGCCCTTGTGCTGGCTTAGCCGCAAAAAATGAAAGTGATTTATATGGCCAAATGAAATATGCTCGCCTAAGTGAACCGACCGGCCCGGAATTGAGTCAATTAAAATTCAATTATGCGACCAAAGATGAAGGAGAGGCCGCGCAAGCGTTTGAAAACCGTTCGACCGCTGAACTCCTGACTGAACCGGAAGTTTAAACTGCCATTGAAGTGTGTTCCCCAAGCATAATCCAAGCAATCGATCATATCACAAGTGGATAAGAGAGTACATATCGTGTAACACCACAAAAGTGGGTTAAATTCCAGACTAGTGAGACTTATCAGCGGCAAGGATATACGCCAGATATCAAAACTGCAATTACTTTTACCCTTGTTCTGCTTGTCAGCGTCGTCGTTCTGTGTCTTCGCGTTGCAACTGCCGGTTGTAAAAGTTCAAGAAGTGGTGGCAAACACGAATATAAACCCAAACACTGTCCAAAAACCCCCACCAAAATAAAAAACTCCACTCAGCGAGCTTGTTCGAATGGAAATCAATCAATTGCACAATGCCAGAATGCAAGCGGTGTAAAAAAGTGAATTAATTGCACAGCACGACGTCAAAGCTAAGAAACATAACAAACAGCAATTTAACAATAAAGAATAAAATTGCACATAAAAGCACCACACGACACGACTGTCATTTGTAATTACAAATGAGCAGGAAAAAAAGTGGCATACATAATTCACAATTACAATAAATTTTAAAGCAAAACACATACCTATAAATACAGCAAAGTATTTGCCATTAAATTATCTGTGATTTTTGTCAACATATTAAATATTTTGCGTGCGCGTGATTAAACTCCCATATCCCGTATTCGTATCCCATAATTTAAAGTGAATAGTTGTGAATGGTCCCAGTGCGTTCGGCTTGAAGGTAAATATGGCCAGTTGGCCAGTTGAAATAAGACCTACTTCGTACACACACAAATGGTTTGGAAAGTCGCCCATCAAAAAAGAGAACATGGTTCGCGCATAAATTGTGTCAAGCTTGGTGGGGTTGGGAAAATAAAGCCCCTTTAGTCCAGCCAGCCATGGCTGAAATAGGCAGGATATAGGGCCGCATGGATTGCCCTGGCATGCCTAAATCAATGGCAAACTCATTAAGCGCCGGCGAGAACAGTTTTTGCCCCGACGCGTCACTAACCACTGACAGAGTTGGCCAACTCCCGCCTCCTAGCACCCAACTCCCATACTCCCACAATTTTCCCTTATTCCCGAGCAGCCAATGCGCCTGCATATGCATATTAAAGCAGCACGGGGCGTATGCGTAATATGTATGTATACATTTATAATATTGTGGGCTGTCCTGGCCGCCTTTGTCTCGGCCTTCTGCGTCCCGCGTACTTCGCATATGGCCGAAAGGCAAAGGAAAATACGTTTTATTTATTAAATAAAATAGGGCTGGCAGTCGAGGCTCTCTCTTTCTCGTGCTGGATTTTAATAGGCATCGTGTGGTGGATCAAACAAAAGGCGCGTTGGCATAAAGAGCGAAAGTTAACCCTTCAGAAAAGTATGCTAAGCATACTGAAAAGTATCTCTCTACGGCTGAAACTTTAAAGGCCTTGGCCATTTTGACTGCATTTAATTGCACAAGAGGCACAGCAAAATTTCAATTACAAAACAAACTTTGCTCTGCACAGCTTCTTGGCCAAAAGAGATCATAAATATTCATGTACCAACCAACTGGGTGCATGTGTGGGTCTGTGTGTGTGTTTTCACTGCTAATATGCATTTAAATATCAGAGGATGATTGTTTTTGCTGTTGCACGTTGAACATTGACTTGCGTCAGCTTCGCTTTCAGCAATATGTAATTTTGATTTGTAAATTAAACAATTTATCATCATAATAGAATATTAGAATCTATTATGCTGGCACAATTTCAAAATTCAATTCAAAATGTTTATTTACATATTTGGTCAAGTACAGCCATCTACCAGCTACCAACTGCCAATCAATTGTTTTGGAAATTAGTTTTCAACAAACACTCAGGTCCACTGGTTCATTCTGCACTCGTCGGAAATTGAACAATTTTTTAGTGGTTTGTTAGTTCACAGTTGGTCAGTAAACAACATTTGGGTTGAGAAGCTGGCAATACTTGTCGTTGATTTAAATATATTTTCTCTTTTTCGCATTTTGAGAAATATGCAGGCAATACATAAAATTGGGCAATGATGTAATAAATAATTGAAAGCCAGGCGGTTTCTTTGATTCCTCGAGCATTATTTTACGACGGATCTGGTTTTCGATACTCATTTACCGCATATATTTCCGCTTGATGGACGGCCATGAGAGTTTTTACCCCAAGGCAATAACACATGTACATACCTTTTGTGCTTATGTCCATAAATGGGTTTTTTATTACGTCTAGAGCTGCAGGCCATTAAAATCGTACATATTCGTTGCCTATTTTATGAATCTGATGGGGGCTGTTGATTTCTGGAAGCCACATAAAACCCTTACAAAATAATGTGAACCGAACGAAGAACACACATCTTCAATGACACAAGGGTACGCAGAGAGCAACGACAAACTATGATTATTTTGTAATTTTATAGCTGGTAGCTACCCCAAAAGGGGCGAAAAGCCATCGCAACCAAATGGGGCGTCACCAATAAACATAAATTATGCAAATTTTTGACTTTAATTATATGAGCTGATAGCACCGCCCCATAATTTTTTGGGTTGTTATTAATTAGGCAGAGAATTCATGAGCGCGTTTTAATCATTGGGAACACGCGTCTCAAGGAAACCCCCATATGATGTGGATTTCTTGGGACTTCTGTAGATACATATGAGAATATATACATGTGTAGATGGGAGGAGCTGTCGGGCTTATCGATCAAACGCTTACAAAAGTCACAAAGGCCTGAGGTTAGACATTAGACATTTCTAGCACTGACGGTTTGTTTTGTTCCTTCATTTGCCTTCATTTTAAGGATACATGTGTGACACATATCCCACTCCCGGCATTCATTTCTATTCCATTTTCCGACCTTGTCACAGATAGCGACCAACAAAGACGGGCCCACAGCAACAAAAAAAAAAAAAGGGAAATTTGTGCGGAAAACGGTGCTTATTAAAAATTACATGTCAAACGGAAAGCCAGCAGAGGAAACCCAAAACTCACACGAGATGACTTTGCACAAAGCTTTTGGATTTCGTTGCTTTCGGGGACGGAAGAACCCTTTTTAAATATGTCGCCCCATTATCTTCATTAGGCGCTAATGTCCGAAAAAGGGTTTCACTCAAACTATTGCCCTCTGAAACTTTGTGTTTTTTTTTCTGCCCTCTTCCAGCATTTAACTTTCTGGCTACCATGACAACTTCAAAAGTCGTTACTCATTTTTGTGTACTTAATTTGGTAAAAGATACGAAATTTCCTTCTTATCGCCCCACCACCTTAATTCTTTTTTTTGTTATTTCTGGCAGCACAAGCTTGCCCCTTTTCATTAAAAGTAAGGCTGAGTACCAGGGAGCAGGTAATTTCATTAGAAAACTTGAACCGCGTCAAACTTTAAGCTTAAACTCTGCAGTCGCAGAATTTTAACGCTGCGTGAAGAATGCCAAGTTTAGATGGGCAGGAGTGTATGGGTGGATCCGGATCCGATCCAGAGGTGTGGGCCAGTCGCTTGACTTGGCATAAAAAAGTTTCCTTTTGGCCTTCCACTTTTTGGGCGCGCACAAAACTTTGTGTTACGCCGCCGCCGCCGACTCGTTGACTCCAATAACTGGTTGGCTTCACTGCCACCCACAAAAAAAAGAAAAGAAAAGGAAAGCCAAGTCGTAGGAGGCCCAAAAGGTGGGCGTGTTAGGTGGGTCTGGGGGCGTGGCCGGGTGTTAAAGACTTAAGGTGAGCCCATGGACGCTGCTGGTGGCTCTAGACTGACACGATTATCGTAATTATGCGCTGACTGTAGCACACTTTTGTGAGTGAACTCTTAGCCCCGTAATAAGTTGTTGTTGTGTGAGTGCGTCTGTGTATCTCTGCATCTCCTGTAAGTGTGTGTGTGTGTTGGCCCAACTTTTGCCGCAATTATGTAGGTTGGCAGAAGTTGCTGCTCGCCTTTTTTCATTTTATTTTCATTTTACTTTCAGTTTTTTCGGGGTTGCACTGACTCAAGGACAAAACCCCCCAGAACCCGCTGCAAAACATTTGGCTTATGCCTTTATGCGGTTGCCACGAAAAATAAAAAAGAAATTACCAAAAATGTAGCAAACGTCGTAGCAAGACATCTTGCGAACATGTGACCAATTTTCGGAGCTTCATTCCTTGCCTTTGACATTGCTATAATTCAATATTTTTTTTCAACTAAACTTGTTGGCAGCTTAACTTTTCAAAAAGTTTACTTCAAGTGCTACCTCTGATTTGTTGCGGTTTCGCCGTTTTGAGGGTGATTTTTTGTGATGATTGGGAAGTTGAAGCACTTTAAGGATCATTTTTCATAGTAGTAGCCCTACCTTATGTATTTTTTTGCTTTAATGGACATGTTAGAAAAATAACATTTTATGCTGATTAAATCTGTTTTTAATGGGTATCAGTTTGTCTTTTCCACTTCTTAAGTCATATTTTTAGAGCCGCCACCCCGGGCGCCGCAAATCAGTGAGAAAATGCTGACAAGCGACGGGTGGAAGGAAAAAATACGGGAAGCAGAATTAAATAAAACGTATTACATTTGTAGCGTTTACAGGAAGTGAGCGTGAGGGTCGGGGGTCCTTGGTCGAGTGCCTGTTAAGGGGCGTGTGCGTGTGAGTGTGACTATGAGTATGAGTATGGGTGTGAGCTCCTTGCCATACATGTGAGAGTGCTTGTGGCATGTGTACAAAAACGCTTTGTGGCAGGGAAAGCACCTTCCTGCTTCCTCACAGACAGAAACATGTTGGCGCGGCAAGGGAAGTTCGCAAGGTTAAGACTGGGCCACAAAAGCCATTAGGCATCAGCATCAGAGCCAGCAATATCACTGAGCCAAAGTCCAAGCGGGTCAAATATACTTGCCGACAACTCAATAATCAGAGATGGCAAGTGACTAGGAAAAAACCAGGATACAGACCCAATTTTAAGGTCTCACTTCAGCGTAGACCAATTTATGGCGCCCAACGTGGGATGTTTATGGAATAAATTACAATTAAATACTGCGGTGAACTTAGAAATCGAATGGTTGATTTTTAAATATGTACTAATCCCAGGATAAGCTTCTCATCACTGTCGAACAACGAAACTAAAATAAAATCGAACCAGAAGCGGAATCCAAGCCATCCAAACCATTTGTGTGCGGCGATGGTGGCAAAGCAATATACCCACCCTCAGCTAATTAATATTCCAATTTATGCATTTTCTTTCAGGCAATTCTATTCGTCGCCGGTTGTTTGTTGTCGTTCATTTCGCTTGGCGTTGATTTCTCGTAGTGCTTTAAGTGTTGCATATCGAATCGGTGTTGAATCGCAATCGCAATCGGAATCGGAATCGTGTAAATATCGTACAAAATGGCAATGGTTATATCGACGCGTGCCAAGCTCGTGATTACCGCGCTGATTTTGTTCTTCCTGCTCGGCATCGTTCTCGTAACGGGCTCCACAAAGGGATGGTTCAATCCCAATCGCTACAACGGCGAACGGGTGGCAGCTAGGATTCAGGTAACTAACTTAAACCCACAAGCCTCGACCGCAACAAGTTTTGCAGGGGTTTTGCGTTTTTTTTTTTTTTGAAACCAAATGGCATTTCAGTCTAATTAAAATGAACTAGCCAATTAATTATAATCATTATCAACACGTGTCTGGCGCACCATTACGCCGCCTCTATTTTTTGTTTTGCCACAAGCACTTTACGAGGCTCGCCAAGCATCTAAACATTACGAACTGTGTACATTACTATGTGTAATGCTAAATGGTAAATGGTAAATGCTAAATGCTTGACATCCTGCCCCTTTAAATGCAAACAAATGTCACCGGTGTGGGTTCCAGAACTGGGATTCCTCCTGCAGTGACCAGGTTGGTTTGTACTCGGGCAGGGGGTTTTTCACTTCTAGCGCGGCTTATGCGCGTCCAGCACGCACACAACAAACACACACACACGGAGACACACACACAGCTGGAACTAACAACCAGCACACACAACAAGTTGGGAAAAACTTTTAAACACACACCCGCAAACATCGTCGCAGTCACAGCGAGCGGAGAGCAAATAAAGCATGCCAGGATGTACACAGGAAACGAGGATGAGCATTGGTTTAAAAAAGAAATGAAAATTACTTAATATTTCATTTTATTGTGATTTCTGAAATATTACGAATTTATTTATTAAAACTTAAATGCCATTTTACAAAACTACCCTAATCGTTTCCCACTTGAATATACATAGTAATACAGCTGACAGGTTGAAAGCTAACATTTATATTGAAGACTGTCTCAATTGACATAGTAATAAAGGGTTTAAATTATTTATAAGTACTATTACAAGTAATTAAAAACAAGTAATTATAGCCAGCAATTACTGCCATTCAATTATTCTCCGTGCACGTACATATACATATACTGCAGTACACGAAAACAAATAAAGTTTATTGTGACAAATGTTTCATGACAACAGAACATTTCGCTCTGGTCGAGCACACCTGCCTCTTCCCCTTCTCCACTTTCTCCCACAGGTGAAAGTCCAGCTTTGTTGTTGTTGCGCAGCAGAGGAATAAAAGGACATTGCAATTATTAGAGCACATTATAAGCATTTTGTTGCCGACGCTCGGTCACAAGATAAATTGATAAGAGTGACACGGCTACGCTCACCTGTTTGGTATAGTACTTCATGTCCCGTTTAACGAGCTGCGTTTTACGTTTTTCTGCTGTCCACGTGGCGTATACGCAATGTCAGTTTTTGCGACTGCTTGAAAGAATCTATTTGGCGAATGAGTGGGTTGCACTTTATAATGCCCAATGGCATTTTTACTTTGGACTTGTTTTGTTATTGCTTTTCTTAAAGAAAGTGTACAAGTACATGGCAGACCATCATTTCTCCATTTTATGGCTGTTGAATTGTAAATATCCTCAGCATTTTGAAAATGCTTTTAATGTAAATATACAAATTTCATTTATGTAACTTGCTTAACTGGCTGACCACAAAATATTTTTAGACTTTTTGATGACCCAAGGAAAAGCAGAGATGAAATGATTTAATCGTATTTAGGATAATTCCATGAATTTCACATTAATAGAATGTGTATAAACGCACTTAGACTTAATTAAGTTTCCTCTATTTCCTAAACAATGACTTAAAAGGGTGTTTTATTGCAGACAGCTCGCAAAGTGCTAATGCCCCACCCATTTTCTAAAGTTTTGTCATAAGATACACAATTGAAGTGCTCTAAAATAGACAAAAGAGCAAATGGCAGCTATTTCCGTGTTGATAGAACCTTTTTCTTTCCTGTCAAACGTTCGTTTCCATTGTTTCTGCGCCAAAGGACCTTTTCCCAAAGGGAGCAAGAGCAGCCAATACAGAGCCACAATACGAGAAAACTTCGACTAATACCTGCATAATTGTTGTGCTAATTTTGTCAGCACGCCCAGTTAATGTTTCTATTGACACCAAGCACGCTGGCAAAGGGGCGGCGACTGGTGGGCGGGGCTGGGCGATGTCCTTTCCCAGAGTTGCACTGCTTTGACATTATTTACGCTTACCTATGGGTTTGGCTCGCTCTCACCTGCCCTTTCGCCACCCCCCACTTCACCCCGCTTGCGAGTCTGAAAACAGTGATTAAACTAATTTTATGCAGCAGCGAGGCAGGACGAGGGCGAATACAAGGATACAGGCAAGGATTCGCGGAAAGCGAGGAAATGGCGAAGGGCGAGGCAATAAAAAACCATTTAAAACATTCAAAGTGTCGCATGAGAACGAGCAAAGTGAAAGTCGACAAGCGTTAACGACTGGCATCGATATGGAACACAGTTGATGGCTCTATTTTGCTGTTTTTCAATTACCATCTCTATATGGCAAAATATATCGACATGGAACAAAAGAAAAAAATAACTAAGCCATTTTGTATTTAATGTTGATTTGTATATTATTAGTTGCCACAAATTCCTCATAAATATTTATAAATTAATATTTTTTTATGATTATTATGACTATTTTTCCCAGTGCCTAACCAAATATATGTGCTGAGCGCGAAAATGGAGTCAGGCCCAACAAACCAAAGAAACAAAGTTTAGCAATAAAAATCCAAAACAAGCAGCGCGAGTTGTAGCCAGGCTGTTAATAAAGCCATTTCTGCATGGGCTGTCTCACCTGGCACCACCCACTAAATGGCACCCACAACCACCCACCTTCCACCACCCACTCCAAGCACCACCCACTAGCAAGCCGGCGATGGGTTCATTAGCAGTGACTTACATTACACACGCTTTTCCCCCCGTTCTAGTCGCTATTTTCTTAGTTTCCTTGGCGCTGTTAATTACGAACCCACGATAAAAATGGTGGGGCAAAAGGGGCGAGAAAATCGGTGGCGAATGAAAGGAAAAAAAACGCCTGCTGCACAATTGGAAATTTATAAAAATTACACGTAGATTGACAGGCAATTTGTCCTTGTTTAATACGAGGTGGTTATCCACTGCTGGCGGTAGTTGGCTTATTGACTGATATCGTCGAATTCCCGAGGCTTAGATTTGTGGCTTTCGAGGCGGAGCGAGGTCTATTAGGTTTCATTAGTGCCTAATTACCCAAAAGCGAAATTAGACGAAAGCCAATTATAGTTAATGCATTTACCGAAGCCGCCGACTCGTCGAAAGTCGTTGGACATTTATGGACTGACGAGCATTGTGTTACACCAGGTATAAGTCGTTAATCCTGCTGCGCATTTCCAATTAATAAGGCATCTATTATGCGGTGGTATCCTTGTGGGCATAAAAAACCAATTCACACCCGCATTCAGACATCGACATTGCTGCTGGGTATGGAAAGAAAGTAGAAAGTAGCCAGCCATTAACTCACACCCACTATCCCATTTTCGATTGAGCAATAAAAAACTACCGGAAAAGCATTCCCCTAGATTTACCTACACAAATACACAGGTACAAACACACACAGATACTCGTATATGTGTGCATTCGTGGCTGGCAATAAATTATAAAAATATCCGAGTGCCTCAGCAGCAGAAGAAAAGTTTCCGTCTAAAACAGAAAGAAAATACCAGTGGCGAATTCCTGGGAATCGAATCAGTGTTTACTAGCAAATAAACCAGCAACTCGGCTGCTCTATTTCCTTCAAAATGAAATTCCGTATTCAGAGTCTCTAAAATGGCATTTATAAAATATTTCATTTTCCGCACTAAATAGAAGCTAATTCAAAGTCAATGGTTTGAAAACTAGCTTTTTTCTCTGACTACTAAAAAGTCTTGAGCTGACTAAAAGAAACGATGTTCATATTCATGAACATCAGATAAATTCAAATTTAATCCCCACATTCCTGATGTGTGTATAAATTCCGAAAGGCAAAACATTAAATATTGAGCAACGCGCTTCTCGTACATTTGATTTATGAAAACATATTACTCCCGTTGCTATCCTGCATGGCAGAGAAAAGGAAAACAGAACCGGAGTAAAAATACGGATATTTGTGAAAGCTTCTTCCACGGGCTGGGAATATAAGCATATGAAAAACTAGCTTCCGTTACGTTTATGATAATATTTTATTAAAGCGCAGCATGCCACTATAACTACGGGTTAGCAACCAAATGGCAGCAGGGAGTTTGAGTTGTTGCACGCACCCAAGGAATCGTATAGAAATCCAAGGCGAACTTGCCGCTCGATGACGACGTCGACACGCCCCGCCAAAGAGTCCGTAATAAATTTATTATTGTGCCGCACCACAAGCCAGAAGCCAGAACCGAACCAAACCAAACTGAAGAGAACAGAAGTGGCAGGACGATGGTGTAGGTGTAGTTGGTGGTATCTCACTTTTGATGGCATAGATAGCAGAACTTTTAGCCGACTCTTGCGGTTTTGACGCTGCGATAGGCAGCGCAAAAGTTTGCGCTTCTTGAACTTGTTGCATTGACAACCTGCAACGGAAGTTGCTCCCTTCAGATTGCAACTAATGGCTGCATGCCGCAAATGCTGATAACCCGCATCCTGTGATTTTTAGATAAATTTAATGAATAATTGGGTTGCATTTGATATCTTTTTATAAATTTAATGAATAATTGGGTTGCATTTGATATCTTTTTATAAATTTAAAGTATATTTATTGATCATAGGAATATTTAACATCAAATATTTTCTCCCACTGAAAATTTGATACAAAAGAATTCTAAAGGATCAAATTCCTTATTTATTTATTTTATTTGGTATTTTTGGTTTACCATTCCGAAAAAAAGGTAATTTTAAGACAAATGTTACTCTTCGAGCTATGGTTATTGCAAATAGATAGCTGGCGGGTTGGTTTTTGCTCCAAGCGCGGCTGCATCTGCATTTGCATCGGAGTATCTGAGTTTCGGAGTATCTGTGTGTGCGTCATTGTGGCCGCTGCTCGGCAAATTGGATGCAAACCTCGTCGGCGAAATGCAGTTGGCAAGCGTGTTGACAAGTACCACGCACTATGATGCCCCCGGGGGCGTGAGGATTTGACTTGGTACCTCTGATATGGCGGGAGATATGGCCGAGGATAAACCATACCATGCCATGCCATATACCTTGCCATATACCTTGCCACTGCCGCAATATAAATAGCACTGATTTGCGCTAACAAATGCGGAGCGGTGGCTGTCGCTATCTGCTATCTGCGACTTGCTGGCAGCCCGAAAGTTAAGCCAACCAACCATACAACCCATTTGTTTATTATGAAAATACGGGCTGCTCGGTCTCGTGAGTGGGAGCTCCGTATTTCGTATCGCTTTCTCCGGCCCTCTGAGCCTGTATCTGTGTGCCAGTATCTGTGTGCATGTGCATTTGTATGCGTGTTCGGCATGTTAGTGTGAGTGGATTGCCGTCTGTGTGTGAGTGCTGCCCACAAAAACCTTAAACTGATGACACACTTCACATGGAGGTTTCTGCCTCCGGCTATGGTTCTGGCTCTTTTTTCGTTGCCGTGTGCCCGTTCATAGAACTCACACTGAAAAAAAACATTAAAACTTTAAAGTTTTTAATGAGGAAATCAGTGAAAAGCAGTGACATATCAATCTGTAAGTTTTTTTGGTAGTAAATTCTTCACAATTAAATCTGATATATATCTTCAAAGAATTACAGCTGCTCAAATGCTGAAAAATCCTTATTTCCAACTGATTCGATAATCAATTACATGTCATCCTTATAAGCAGCGAACCGTTTAGCAACCAAATTTCGCTCAGTGCAGCTCGTAGCCGGCTTTCGGTGCTGCATTTCCGCTTGAATGGCGTCTGTGCTCGGAGCAACTAACAGCCCATTGACAAGGGGCCGTGGGTGGGTGGCCAGAGGGTCGTAGGGCTGTTCAGTGGGTGGGGCAGTTGGGGGGGGGGGGGGGGGGCAAGTGTGTCACCACACACGACCACGTAACTGAAAGGCATACTTACCGTTTTAAAACTGTGCGCTCTGTACATGGCACACTACTATATTGACTTTGAAGCATAAAAAGCTTTCCCAGATACTCCAATACACTGGAGGCGAACTCTTTATTACCGCCCATATGCCGGAGTCATGTTTCTGTGTTCTGTATCTATGTGTGTTTGTATGTGTGTGTGTGGGTATTGTACAATGAAAACCGTTGGAAGCCATGCCTTGGGAATAGACGGTGAGATGACTTCCTGATCGATCTGGCTTAAGTCCGAACCTTATCAGCAATGGCAACCGGTTCTTGGGGTTTTGCCAACATATACAATGGCTTGAATGCAGCCTCCTCTTTGGACTCCAAGTGGACATCGAATAGGGCGCTGAAGTCTCTTATGTAGTTCCTAAGACTTTCGATACGCGACTGCAATTGCACAAAGGTGCGTTCATCGAAGATTTTCACCTTGATGCGGTCGCCAGTGTCCTTAGTTATCGATGCCAGATCGTACAGGTCCCTTCGCTCGTCCAGATTCTTGCTGCACAGGCGGCTGAGATGCGTTACGAAGTCCTCCATGTCCTCGATAAGTTCCACTACTAAAAAATAGTTCTTTGTCTTTTTCCGAATAGTGATTGGCTTTGTTACCGAATAGGCATAATCGAAATTTTCACCAATGGCCTTCAGATCATCCGGTAATCCCTTCAGAGCATCCTGAGCGCAGACTAAAAGACCCTGTGGTATTTTATTATTAATATATATTATTTTTGATACTTTATTAACTACTGCTCACATTCATATCTGTAATGGCTCGCCAGTCTGATGTTAATAGCTCGTAATCTGGCCACCAGTCCTGATTGTCATCCTGATAGTCATCTCGAGTGGCAGCAATCATGCGAGTCTTTAGGATCTGAAGTAGTTGTCCTTGTCGCGGTTTCATCAGCTCATTGATCAGTTTGCGCAACTCTTCAATCTCCTTGCTGCCTTTAGTATCCTTGGGAGCTTCCTTTAGTAGTTTATTTAGGACTTTAGCAGGTTGCATGCTGAAAACAAAATATAAATTAGAAAGTTAAAGCTTGATGAAAAGTAATGCTGTATTAGCATTATAAATTTTTGTTTTGAAGTACATTTCAGAAACTCCCAGTATTTTCCCCAACCAGTTTCTTGTTTTTAGGAACTAAGTCTAGCACATCCTCTTTAAAATATATATTTAAAATGTTGCATATTTTGCGGTAGCTGTAGCTGCAGCTGCCTCAGGAGAACGGCTTACGCTGCGTATACGCAACGTTGTCACAGTCTGTTTGCTTTTGTGTTTATAAAACTGTCTAAATCAACGCTCAAACCAGCACACTGGAACATAAACACAGAAAAATATTCCACTTGCTCACAATATGTTGCTTTATTCACATGGTACATTTTAAGTTTTGGTTTTATTTTTGACAGCTTTTCTCGTTTTAAACTAATTGTTGTCGGCACTTTTGACCCACAATAAAATGCAATTTTAACCCTTTTGCTCTTTGTATTCTGTCTTGGGGTCTGAAAAACATACGTGTAAAGGTGCAAATAAAGTAATAAATTCATTGAGCGGAAAAGTGACACAAAAACCTAAATAAACAAAATGTAACAAACATCTTAACACAATTTATTAGACAAAAAGTGCTTCATAGGCATGGGTTATATTTTTTGTGTGTTCGCAATGGGATTATGTTAGTGCATACAACACAACAAATGAGTTAATTTTAAATAATTAAATAAATACAGTGAAGTTTCCTTTTTTTTAAGAACTTCATTTCCTAACTGGGGCAATTTAGTATGAAATACTTTTTTGCCTTCCCTATAAGCCCGAAAGCTCCGCTGCCGAGTTCTTCTGCTGCAGTTGGTACATACATATGTATGTATCCAGTTGTGTATATTTGTATATGCATATATATGTAGCTTATGCTCAGCAGGATAAACAGTCGAGCAGAAAGGCAGTGTGACAGTCGGAGAGGCGGAAGGACAAAGTGACTGAAGGACGAGCAGACGGACGCTTCTGCAAAAACGTTGGCGCAAAAACTTTTCGAGATTTGTGTCAGCTCGTTTGAGAATTAGTCGTAGGTTTTTAGCAAAATTAAAAAAAATCTGTCACTATGCGGTTGGCATTTGCCGTCTCATTGTTTTTCGGTCCCCTAACAGGGCCCTTGATCCCCCAGCTACCCCATTTTCCCCCATTTCCACCCGCTTTTCCACCCGCTTTTCCAGTTTCAGTTCCATTTCCACTTCCCCAGCTCCAGCTCCTTTTCATATTCGGCTTGTGTTTCCATTTCTCCGTCTCTGCCACAATTTAGATAGTCACTTCTGCTCGCTGCACATGGACACTGCCAAATATACGGATTAAAAATAATGTTACATTAATATAGAACCTCTTATAAGAAGGGATGACTCAGGAGCAAGTTAAGAATATCTCAAAAATAAACTATAGGGCTTTATGTTGCTTATAATGAAGTTAAAGATAAGCTACTTGCAAAACAATATGTATTGTTCAAGCTACAATTTTCGTTTTGGTTATAAAAAAATGTATTTTAAGTATATTTTATAAAGTGGTGCCATTGAATCAATGAATATGTGCTTGAGTTTGCATATATGTACAAGTTTTGCGTTATGTGCTCTCTGCGCTTTGATGCGACCGTTGCTTAAATAATTTATGTGCCGCAAAATGTGCAAAGTAATTTATTCTGATTATATGCAAAACAAGAACCGGCGCAAAAATGAAAATGGGCATCAAATAAAATGTGAAACGGCCGTCGAGTGTCAAAAAAATAAAAAAAAAAGGGGAGCTTTGGCGTCAAGTGCAGAGTAAAGAGAATTAAGTCCTGCACCTGGGCAGCCTTATGTTCGTATTTTCCAAAGAATCCCGCCTCTTGAAAGGGCCGTAAAAATTTATGTTGCTATAATTTAGCTTTAAAATCGCACCAAACCTCAACCCAGCTCATCCCCAAAAAGTGAGAAGTGGCAACCAAGGGGGCGTGGCACGCATTTAAACGGAAATAAAATAAAATTACAAAAAGTGCGCAACTTTCTGACGTTGCGATTGTTATCCTCGTTGCTCCGGTGTTTTCCTTTTCAGATTTTTCGTTTTTTTTGCGTTTTTTTTTGGACTTTTACTGAGGGCCGAAACGGCTGTCAGAAAGTGATTTAGAAACTATGCTATGACCCGGGTACCTTGGCCCGTTCGAGAACCGAGTGCCCCGAGTTCTCCGAGCTCCCAGTTTGGAGTTGCGAGTTCAGCAGGATTGGCATTTGTTTGTTGTCGACTGTCGGCCGGCTGTCGTCGGTGGCCATAAAGTTGAATTTAAATTTAGCATTTTTGGCATTCGGCTATTGCCATTACCATTTTGTGTGCGGCTCTGGAAAATGCCTTGAAAACGAATTGAAATCGAATTGTTTGCCATTACTGCGGTTGGATAATTGAAGCCACATTCCAGTTGAAATTACGAAAATATGTTAGGCCGCCGTCGGTGAATCAAGTGGCAAATATGCATAACTCATATAGTTTTTGCCCACTTAAAAGCCACGGGCAAATATGCTGAAAATGTCAAAACGTCGCTTACATATTTAATGCGCTCTAACAGGCTTAATCAACATTACAAAGTAATTAGAGTTAATTCTTTTGTACTTGAGCGAGCAGAGACACCTGGCAAAGGTAGAGGTCGGTAGGTAGGCAGTCAGGTACTGAAAGTGCTTACGCATGTAGCCGGTGACACGGCGAGATTGAAGGTGAAAATGATAATGAAACTGAAACTGGAAGATGGAAGATGGAAGCTGTACGCAAGCTGATGAGGATGAAAATGATAATGAAAATTACGATGAGGATGGTTGTTGGTTGGTGGTTGGGATGAGACCCGTATCTGTAAACTGTTGCGCGGCAATTTGCATGGTTAATTATCTATTAACTTGAGCATAACTTTTTCGTTGGGTGCGAGTGCAGAATCCGCAGGATCCAGAACCGCCAACAAATGCACACACACACTCACACACAGACACAAATACCAGGACAAGCGGGCGAATTAGGAGCCTTCAACGAAAATATATACATCCGTTTCCGCTCTTGTCCTGGCAGTGGCTGCCATTGTCATTATATGGGAGGTAAAGCGAACTGCGAAAAATTCTAATTGTTACAGAAGTCAGGTGGACTACTAATACCCTTGATATAAATTTTTCGACTAGAAAATATGATTGTATCACCGGATTCAGCAACAGCGATAAAAATAATCCGTAAAGTGTCTGTAAAATATATGTATATGTAGCAAACGTTTTTAACTAAGATTTAATATTATGGTCCTATAAATTCTTAATAGTTCATATACCCTACCATAAGTTTCAGAATTATAGAGTACAGGAGCAGCGTCAGCGGAAACAAGTTTATGGTAATCTTAATGCCTAAAGCTTTTCTTTGTTGTGATGCCGCTGCATGCCGTAAATTTCACTTATTAAATATTTGTGCTTAATTAAGAATTTAACTCTCACAACAAGCGAAATGTTGGGAGGAAGTGACGGCGGGATCAGACTTTCAATGGCATTGGGAGCACATTTCAAACTAGGCTTTAAGTTTCATAATGTATAATTAAGTTCATGAGTAGCGACCTCCTTGAAAAGTTCATTAGGTGAAGCAATGATTTAAATTTATTGGAATCTCAGATAATAGATTATAAGATTCATTAAATCATTCTTCCGTTTTATTTTATTTAACAATAAAGTAAACTTTATTTATTTTAAAGTACAAAGGTTATTAAAAGTAAAAGAATACAGAAGTGGCAATAAATAGACACAAATATATACAAGTATACATTTTATAGTAGATAAGAGGTATCATCATCAAAATTTGCGAAAAATGGCAAAAAATTACATTTAAATTTTTTTAACACATGCGGATAGGGAATTTTGTTACGAATTTAACGGGGTATTTTACTGCTATCGAAAAAAACGGATTATTTTTTATCAAAAAAAAAAAAAAAAAAAGATTTTGTAAAAAAAATCGAATATTTTTAATCGTCGTTTCGCCATAACTTGACCAAAAATGGCGTGGCCGCACATCTAAAATGAAGACTGTTTTGTGCTGCTAAAAAACATAGCTAACTATTTCTATCCCCACTTTTTCGATATTTGAAAAAAAAAAATTTCACAAATTTTTGCATTTTTGATGAGGGGTACCATCATCAAAATTTGCGAAAAATGGCAAAAAATTTGCATTTCAAAGTATGTACATGGATCGATAGGGAATTTTGTTACGAATTTAACGAGGTATGGCATTCCACATTTGGACAAATATTTTTACTGCTATTAAAGAAAAACTGACTATTTTTTATCGAAAAATCGAAAAAAAAAATTTTTATCAAAAATCGGATATTTTCAATCGGTGTTTTCGCCATAACTCGCCAAAAATATCCGCACAGCTAAAATAAAAACTGTTTTGTGCTGCTAATAAACACAGCTAACTATGCCTATCCCTACTTTTTTTGATTTTTCAAAAAAAAAAAAAATTTGACAAATTTTTGCATTTTCGAAATTCATATAGAAATATCAATTGAGCAAAGTCATTTTACATGTTTCCGATTCAGACAATGTGACGGTTATTGCCTGGCCATGGATTTCGATTCGATTGCGAATCCATTTTCTGTTAATTTTTAAGAGCCCCAATCGATCTCCATTATTGACACATTTTTGACAAATTGGCAGATAGCCGCAGAGTTGGATTTGCGGAGTCCTTTTCCTGGTCCTATAGCTTGCAACTGAAACGTGTCTCGCATTTTTAAGGAATCCGGTCTACCTTTCTGGTTTCTCGTGGTAATGGCAAATGGAAAAGGGTCAACGATTTGCGTATTATTTGCTTTATTTTCAATACGCAGAACGAACCCTTGTCAGGGGCAAAAGAGTGAAAAAAAAAGTAGCAAAAAGGACTCATTGCTAGGCAATGGATGCCTCGCTGCTGCGCAAATATTACCACACTTTCTGCCTGCTCTCGCACTCACTTTTTGCTGGCCTGTTGTGTCCTTGCTCCGCTTCTTTCGCATTTCAGTTCATTTCAGGCCTTAATTATGTGCGGCACAGAACAAACAACAAATGCACAAGCAGCGCATATGCACTGCACATGCACTTTCAGCCCAGTTAATTGCTCACGGCACACTCGGAGCACTCGGAGCACTCTGCGCCACTTGACCGACCTGCCGAGACGTCCTGCGAATGCCAACCATTTGTCCTGCCACCTCCTTTAGCCTCCTCAACCTGCAGAACCTCAGCTGCTCTCCGCCTGACACTATTTAAACTAAATGCTCACCTTAAAATCACATTCTACCAGGATGTCCAGGACACCGAAAATGTTTCTTTTGCCTGCGGCCAGCTTTTCGTTATTTAAAACGGCCTTTGTCTGCGCTTGACCCTCTGTCACAACGCCTGTTGTCGTGCGCCAACGCAATTCCTTACTGGATAAAAAATACTGCACTGAAAGAAATTAAGAAACTGAGTTTGATGACCTTTTTTTACACAGCAGAGAATCTCGGCAGAATTGAAACACTGCGTTCCCAATTGTCTAATAGTTATTAGGTTTAGTTATTGTATCTTATATTAGTTTTCCACTTTGATTGCTATTCTTTTTGACCACTCGTATTGACACATTTCCATTTGGGTATATATTTTATATACATTTTTCTCCGTACACCTATTTACCCTACTTACCTATTTCACCTACTTACGGCTTTTCGTTGGCCAGCTGCCTTTGCAGCTGCTTGTTGCCGTGCACAATATTGCGGAGGCGAGCGGCTTTGATGTCCGCTTATCAGTTCATCGCCCTGAATTTTCTGTCGTACTCAAGGAGCGGTCGAAAAGGGTTCTCGGTGCCGTCGAGGTTAAGCCCTTTTTGCAATGTCCACAGATAGTTTTTTGTTTGCCAGATCCGCATCGAAACGAGAAATAAGTCGTACTGTGAAAGCTTATACTTGGCTATGCAAGTGTACACGTAATAATATGGCCGCAGTAATTTTAATTCTAACCCAAAGAGTGTTGGTCCTTAAATTGGGGAGCTTTGACTACCCAGAAATGTGCTACAGAGAGAGTACATTCTCGTTTCCTTTGTTTGGCAACTGCACAATGGTTGAGCTGTCAATTTACTTAGCCCAAAAATGCAGGTAATAATGAGAGTCAAGCCAGCGGCAGCAAAAAAAAAAACATCCCAAAATGTCGACGACGACTCATGCCCAAAAAAATGCCACTTCCTGCGGCTTAATTTCCGTTTCAAGTGAATTTCCTTGCTGCTAATTTTGTTGCACACAAAAACATTTGGTCGTAGAGCACGTGCTGCAATAGAAACTGGGCCACACGGACACGAGCACGGACAGAACGGTGGACGGACAGAAATTACGGACGGACACAGAGTCCGGACACGAGCACGGACATTGCTTTCATGCTCCGACTCTCCAGCCAGTGATTTTCGCCGGCTTGCCATTTGTTTAGCGCATAGTTTTCTTGAACCAAAACAAAGCCGAGCCAGAAACAAAGCGAAAACTTTAATATCCGCACTCAATGCCACAACAGCAACAAGCTACATGGCGAACAATGCTCACTTCAATGTCTATTGATGGGCCACGTGTGTGTTACAGCACACACATACACTCACACCCTCACTGTCTACCCCTCAGTTTCAAAGAATATCCTCCATGGCACCATCCCATTGTCAATGACCAAAGTTTGGTTCGTTTATACTTGAGAATTGGTGGTATTACGAACAGAGACCAGAGACTTTCAAAAACAGATAATGATGTTTGCTTGTTGAGAAACACTCTAAACATTTTCCTGAAAAAAATACATAAAAATATCTTTTTAATTTCTAAGTAATAATAAATAATATTAAAAATAATTTTGAAGTATATTGTAAAAAAGGATGTCCATATTACTTAAACCACTTTATTTAGTATAAAAAAGTAAAATCCCAATTATGCTACTCGAAAAAACTACTTAAATTGCTCTCCCCATAAACTCGAGGTCCAAAAGCCAGATTGTGAGTCCGCCGCAGACTCAGCGCATATTAAGCCATTGTGAGCCGTGCCAGGACGCTTTTAACCCGAAACTCAACGAGTTAGCGTCTCAGACAAAACTTTTTCAACTGAGCGGCAGGATAAAAGCTGCACGGCCATTACTATCATTCACAGGACGAAGCGGCAGTAGCAGTAGCAGCCACAACTAAAACACCCGACTGCTATTACGGTAGCTTAGTCCTGTGATACTGCACGGTACTAGTGCTGAGTCCTGCTGCGCCTGTTTCTGCTCCTGAAACTGGTGTCCTGGGCCTGAGTGTTTGCTGCCGTTTTTATTTGCAGTGCTTCACTTTATGGGCAAATGTGCATTGAGCATTTGTGTGTCTCTATCTGTACAGGGAGGTGATTGTGCAGCGAGCAGTGAGCAGCGAGGACTAAGGACTCAGACCTCTGGTCTATGGTCTCTGGTCTCAGGATTCAGCCGCATATTGTTTGTGGTCCATTGTCTTCATAGGCCCATTACGTATTCCATACTCCGCATGCAGTAGTTAGTTTCTGCGGCCAGCAGTTCGACTGACTGCTCGCAAGTGGTTATTTATCCTGGGCCCCCTTTTCTAATGGCTAATGTGAAATATGCATGCTTAATTGTAATTCTAAATCCGAAACCACGGCACATTAGTTATCCGGCCGGTCGGCCGTTCGCCAGTCACTGTTGCACATTAACATCAATAATAAATTTCGATTTGCGGCAATTACAAATGGGGCTCTGGTACTGGAAATACTTTGCACATGCACGAGTAGTATACTCGTATGTATGTATATATACAAATTGATTGATTTATTATGTATTGGGTTGTGGGCACTCATTGTGCGTTTTGGTTCGATGAAAAGCGTTTCGAAAATTATTCCCCTCACAATATGCATATGCATATGCATGTGCATATAATATGCGTTTATTTCTAACACAAACGTTACTATTTAACCCAGGGCTATTTAGAAAAAATCAATGTCTATGGTAATCCCGATGCCATAAATGTCACATGCATGCCGCCCCCAAAGGCAACGATTGCTCCCACCACGGCGGTAAGTCATAGTCATCATCATGGAGGTCACCACTAAACCAAAACCAATAGAATGCATTGGTTGGCATTTAAATTAATTAATGAATAGCCGGGCAAATCATCTTACTGATAAATTACATTAAAATTGCATTATGTCTGCATAAGTGAGAGGAATATTTGCATTGGGATTTGCGTTCATTTATTGAGACTACCAACTAATGCTGCAAATAACATGTAATCGGATACACTTATGTATGTGATGATGCATTTTTAATCCCCGCGCTGTAAAGTTATATTTGTGTATTAAAGAGCTCAATGCGGCTAATCGTGTTGGTAGCCAGCTGCAAATTTAAAATTCAATTTAGCACTAAAAATGTGTGTAAGCCAGCCTTTTGAAATATTTGCAAATTCCTTTTACACATACTAGTTACCTACGACTTTTAATTAACCAAATTAAACCAAACTTATCGGGTTTCTTCCTTTGAAATTCCCATTATTTAAATACTCATTTAATTTTGTTTTAGTTTGTTGAATATCAATACCTTTAAATTATTTTATTAGTTTAGTATTCCTAAAAGTTTGGCATTATTTTTTATTTATTTTTTCTTAAGGATGAGAGTTCTTTACCTAACGAAGGATCTGGAGAGGTATGTTGATTCCCAAGTTATTATTTATTATTTATTTAACCCTTTGATTCCCTTATTATTTTATCTATCTGCCTTTCCGCCTTTTCATATTTTTGGCCCCAAGAGTGTTCTCTTCGAAGATTCGACGGAAGCAAATATTTTAAGTGATGAGTTTTGGGATACAGGCGATGAGGTTAGTCTGCAGTCCTATTGGTATATTAACAAATAAAAAAAATATCTATAAAATTAAGTAAAGCAATTGGGAGTGCATTAAACAAATGCAAATACGTTTGCTCATTGTGGTGCTGCTGTTATTGACAGTGCTCTTGAAATGCTGCATAAATGGTAATATTGGTCAGCACTGTGGCTGTCCTTTGCATAATTAAATATTTACAGTCAGTTATAAGTTAATGTCATGAAAATGTATGAAAATTGACAGCGGTTTGCACTCGAGTCCTAATGATTTTTCACCTCCATCCACTTTCCACAGGCGACAGACATCTTCGACGCCAGTGGCATGCAGCCCCCGGGACAGACGCAGTATTCGCACGAGAGACGTAAGTGCATCCCCGCCAGGAATCCATTCCACTTCTGCTAATGTGTCCCACTGTATTGTCCAATGCTAATGCAATGGTTTTAATCAATTGTTTTTTTTTTCTGCTTTCCATACCATTTTCACATCCGTTGCGACAGCGTACCGAGGCATCAAGGGCGAGAAGGGAGAGCGGGGGCCCAAGGGCGACAGCATTCGCGGTCCGCCGGGACCGCCGGGTCCGCCCGGGCCCAAAGGCGAAACGGCCCCCTATCCGCCCTTTGTGGAGACGACGAGTGCGGGGGCTGTAAGTATTGCAAATAGAGACTTATTCGCCGCTGGCATCTGCACAGAGAAATAAGTTTAGACAACCTTTTAATAAAGCTGCAAAAGTAGCCAAAATCATTTTTAAATGAGTCTAAGGGTAGGCAACGATTACTGATTAAAAGTCTGGCATATTTCCTGGTAGCTTAAATAGTTTAACAAGAAATATATTTCAATCGAAATTTCTTGTATAAATGAAACTAGTATGGTAGAATTTTTTTTCTCTGTGCCGTTGTGGCGGGCAACACAAAATTGCCTGCCTGCCATAACGATGTGCCGCGGTAATGTGATCCGATTCACAGCCAGGTGCTAAGTTTTGTATTCCATTTCCCTTCGCAGAAATACACTGGCGAGTGTACATGTAATGCGTCTGATATCCTAGAGGCCATCAAGGACAATGAGTCGTTGCGGGAGTCGTTGCGCGGAGCACCGGGCACGCCGGGCAAGGATGGAAAGCCAGGGACCCCTGGACACACCGTAAGTACCAGTCCTTGTCATCTCGCAGGATTCTCTCTATCTGTTTTCATACCTTAACGAAGGATATTTGAGTATGGCAAGATGTATAGATATAATATTACACAGATAGTTAAGCAAGTGTACTATTTTTGAGTATCTATCAGTACTTAGCCAGTTCTATAGAATTATATATACATACATATAATATATGGTAAAGTTAGTACATTGAAACTTGTAAATATTGCACAAAATGAAAAAAAAATGTGCATAGTTAAGTATTTACTTAATCCTTGTAAATTTCTTATATTTTTTATAAATGCAGAACTAAAGTTTAGTTTTTATACTACAATTTATTGGAGAAAATAGTGAAGGTCTTTTTATAAGTCAGTGCTGTACTCAAGCGAACTATGTATGTAATCGAGCTGGAAGGTATTTGAGCTGAACTTTCTTTCATGTTTTCCTTCCGTTCGTTGGGCTTTACTGTGTGTACGTCAATTTCGAGTTACAACGGGTTGGCAAAAAGGCAATATTTGACATGAATCTAACACATTTTCAATTTCATTACACACATCGTCTAATCTCCAAGAGTGAGTGGATTCAAGCTGGATGGACTGGGGAATTGGCAAACGGAGGGTGGGCAATTTCAGAAGGGGCTGCATGTTTTCCTATGTCAAACATCATAATTTGCACTGTGCACCATGTGTGTGTGTGTGTGTGTGTGAGTGTGCGTATGGCTGTGCGTGTAACCGGAAATGGAAAAAACGTTAACGTACACCCACTCACACACACAGACACACACGAACACTTAGAGTCGCGTGGAAGATGAGAAAAAGGAGAAAATGGGAACGAATCGTAACGAAAAATTTCTTTATGCGCCAGCTCACGCTTAAACACTTATCCACTCTCCGGGTGCTACTCGTTATATTATCTCATCAACTGGGAACGTCTTTGGCAACCATAAGAGTTCACAGTGGATACACAAAGGACATGTCTCCCTGTGTGTGTGTGTGTGTGTGTGTGTGCTGAACTACACTTGACTATGTACTTGCCATTTACTACAGCGTGCCAGTGTGAGTGTGTGTTTGAGTGCGGGTCAAAGGCAAAGTCCACAATGTAACAAGCTCTCCTCTCAACTCACTTAAGTGCTTATCACGCAACAGGGCCAAAAAAAAATGAAAGCAAGAAAACTTTGAGCAGCTAACCAAAAATATAGAATAACTTTGAATGCATGTCCATTACTTCGGTTGGAATTATTCAGAAAGCGAAAGCAGGCCAAAGACATTCACTTCTAAAGCCCATCTCTCCATCTCCGTCTCCATTCAATCTCGCATTATCTGGGGCACTTTAGCAACCTGTGGAACGCAGCCTCTTCAATGCGATGCAATACATCAAAAGGAAAGCGGTATGCCCCGCATTCTGCGGTCCATTGCCAGAAGCTAAATATGCCAGCTAACGTCCTCCCCCTCTTTACTTGGCCCGAAAAACCCACTGACCCACCCAAAATGCCACCCCGTATCCTTAAGCTCAGCCCACTCAAAAAGGCTTTTGGACGGGCACAGTGAAATATGGCAAGCTGGCGCGCATACCGGAAATTCCAGCGACAACTTTGTTGCCCCACTGCTAATCCCTTAACTAATAGCAATTAATTTAAAGGACGACGATAAGCAACAGCTACACAGGCCAACACAGCAACAAGAACAAGCACAAGAACAAGAACAGGCATAGAAACATGGCACGCAAATGGCTCACAGCGTGACCATTTTGCATAAGATTAAGAACATCGGGAGACACATTTTTTGTGTGTACCCATCCATGCAGCCTATTGGAATGTCGGTAGACCCCCAATACCCAAAACTTAATCCAATCCCAAAGGCCCCCAAAACCGAACCACATGCCACATGGACGGGCACGGTCGCGTAGATTAATGAGCTCGGACTAAAACGCAACGATTATGTAAATCGACCGCAGCCAGTTAGGAAAACCCCCCAAAATGCTATAGCACCACAAACAGCTCCTTGAAGTCGCAGTCCGTAGACGGTGTAGAACTTGCCATGTAGACGTAGTTTTGTAGCTGTAAGGACGCAGGACACGTTATATGCACGCCCACTAATGTGATTTATTTCTCTGTCGCTGCCGGCGACGTTTCTTCCCCTTTCTACCGCCTCAATACTCTTGTTGTCCTGCTACTGGATGTCTCGCTTCCGCTTCCATTTAACCAGGGAGCCACCGGAGTGCCAGGAGCCAGAGGCGCCCGGGGGTCCGAGGGTGCCCAGGGGCTGAAGGGCGAGCCAGGCGTCGACGGACTGCCCGGAGTCATGGGTCCGCCGGGACCACCGGGTCCGCCTGGTTTGCCCGAGAACTACGATGTAAGTATTCCATAGAAACGTTAAGAAAAAGACAAAGAAAACCATTTGAATATATTTACCAGTTTAAATGTTTAATTATGTCGTAATAGACTTACTCGAAAATATCTCTACACCATTTTAAAGCACATTGAGTGTGTCACGAGTAGTTTACTTTTGGTTAGAGTCTTTAACTTTAAACTAAACTTTTAAATTATAATTATATATTTCTTTAAATTTAATTCTACTTTTATTTATAAAATCGATAACTTCTTTTGTAGCTTATACAATAAATAAATAATATCGTGACACACTTAAAAGTTACTTTGGTGTATCCAAAGTTCTAAGTATTTATAAAAGTAAATATAATGTTATATCAAGTTCTTATGCCCTCGTCCCCTATATATACTACATATGTATAAATAATAATATATGTATAGCATTTATTGTTATTTTTATTTATTTATTATTATTTCATATAGAGGACAAGGGTATCCACTCATCGGCTAATCGAAGAGAATATTTTTCATAACTTCCCCAGCTACGTTTCAACTTGGCTTTCGATCAAAATTGCACCTTTTACACTGGGCAAACACAGCAACGTCAGATGGCTAATGCAGTTGCTCGGTGTCTGGTCGCGTATCCTTCCGTCGTTTCGTCCTGCCGCTCCTTGTCCGTCTGTTTTTTTTCAATCACGCACATCCTTATGAATTGCGAGGACTGGCCAAGGTAAACGTCCGTCGTGTTTTACAAGCCGCACAATTTGCCTAAACTAATTTCCTTCCTGGCTCGCGCAGTAACTGTGAAAAATTACCACCCTGGTGGCTCGTGGCGTCACGCCAGCTCCAGATTCAGATCCTTATTCCTATTCCAACTGGGAACTGGAAACTCGCGACTGGCAACTGGGAGTCAGAGTCTGCCACAAGCGGGCACGTTCGGTGGCCACCGTTGTCGTTGTCGCGAATGCCACAAATGGCCTATCTCTGCTAATAATCTTAAAACCGCGGAGGTAACACGAAATCATCTCCTGGCGAAAGGGCCGAAACGTAAGCGTCTTGAGCACGCGAGCCACCAGGCCTAACCTAACCCAAATGGAAGTGGAGTCGTCGTGTCGACACTGAAGTCAAGTGGAGTCTGCACTGGCAGAAAATAGGTCTTATTTAAAGGCAGTTTAAAAAAGGTTTAGAAGGTTTTAATAGTGAACCCAGCCAAAGAAAACATAGTAAAGTAGTATAAAATACTTTCTGAAATGCTTTATTAAATCTTATAAATTTTTCTTGATAATATTTTTCATTTTTTAAGTTCAGAGAAAGCTTTCTTTGCAATATATTCCTATAAAAAATGGTTTATAATCATAGAATTACTTTCCGTGCAACTGTGGGCCTTACTGTAGTACTACTGGCCTTAGGCGGCAGTCAGAGGCTCAGTTTTCAGAAGGCAGGAGGCAGTATTCGGGGTGCCGCATGCCACATGCCACATGCCACATGGCAATGTCGATGGCGGTGTTCCAGCTGGTGGCAATTACCGTTATCAGCGCATGGCGCGCAGTTCACGCGGTTAAATGCGGTGGCACGCACACAGATACAGATACAAACACAGATACGATTGGGGGGGCAGCAACATGGAGTCGGAGTCACCCACACAAAGGCAAACACATCACATCACTCCGGGCATCCGAAGCCCCGTTGCCACTTTGAACCCTTTCATGCAAGAGTGAAACTTTTCTTTTTGCCGCTCGGCTTTATCACCGCATTTCAACGCCGTATGTTGCCCGCTTTTCCATCTAACTGTGTGTGGGTGACTGTGGGTGGTTGTGGGTGGCAGAGGATGGGGGTGGGCCGTAATCATTATCGCACTGTTACGTTTATGAAAGTGTCAAGCTACTTGTGGTCGACGAGGCGGCAGTAAAAATCAGACAGCCACTCGCCTGTCGGCCCGCCCATTGTTTAATGTCGGAGGGTTTATCATCATTATCATCACCCCAGAGTCGGAGCGTTTTTAAAAGCTTTCCAGGGAAAGCCGTATACCCTCGGCATTATCCTTCGGATTGGGCGGTGCCAGGACACACGACAAGGAAGCCACCAGCGGCTGAGCAAATGCGCTTGGGTCCAAGCATATAATAATAAAATAGAAATCAGATGAAAAAGGGAAAGGATATTAATGGAATATATTGAAAAAGAACTTAAGGGAGAATGTAATAATATATATTATATACTTTGCCTCAATTTAGGGTATACAATTAGTTGGGCGATTTTTAAAGCCGACTTTTTCTATAGACGCACTTAGAGTTACTTAGGAGGGAAATGCTTTTATGCTTATTAGAACGGCTTTTGATTGCCGACACGACATTCACTTCTTCAAATGTTTTATTCAGAAATTCAATTACCCATGCCCATGTACAATTTGTATCTATGAGTTTTCCCGGTAAAAGTAAAAGTTGCAATTTTGATATGTTTCCCGATTTTCTACCAGTGAAATCATCTACTAATACGCTTTAATTTCACGCCCATTGCTCTATATTATTGTTAAACGTATATCGTATCCAAAAAAAAAAACTATGTATTCTTGTAACAATCAACACATAAATAACAGATAAATTGGAATCCAACCAGGACCTTCAAGGTATAAACATTTTAACAATTTCATCTTATGTTCCACCCACCATCACCACCACTTACTCGTTAATAAAACACAACTAAAATCGCAAAAAAAAAACGAAAAGGTTTGTCGGGGGTTAAGCGCTGGCCACCGCCTTTAATGGACTAGAACCACTTGGCATCATTAGCCCCGCCCCGAAATCTGAGAGGCGGTACGCCCCCAAAAAAGAGGCCCCACTACGCCCAAATAAAAAAAAAAAGATCATTAATCAAATTTGAGATACACCGCCGTGTGTTTTGGTGCATGTGGTGTCCTGGCGGCGGTGTCCCTCGTCAAAAAAGGGGGGCCGCCTGCTGTGAAGAAAAACGATCAGAAAAATGGGGGTCCCCCGCAGACGAAGATACATGTATCGAAAATAAATTGTACAACAAGCAAATATTTAACAAATTACTATGCCCATATACACATACCCGCACACAGGAATCCCTAATGGTCAACTCGATGGGCGCATTCCGGGGCACGACGCAGCCAGGAGCCAAAGGTGTGCCCGGCGAGAAAGGTGATGCCGGCCAGAAAGGAGAGCGTGGCGATCCGGTAAGTCATGGGGGCATGTTCTGATAAATGGCCCAGGTTTTCCTTGAATTCTCTCTCCCAACCTTCCAGTTTCCCATAGCTCTAGATGTGTGTGCGTGTGTGCGTGAGTGTTTGCATTATAAAGTGTTTTTTGGGTGGGAGGAGGTGGAGCTTGGAGGCCCGCACGATTGTTGTTTCAAATATATAATAATAATAACTTCTGCCCTATTGACTACTCAATTGATTTTGAGGCTTCTTAAAAGGGCAATCGGGCCAAGGACTTTGTTGCTTTTTGGCCCAAATGAGCAAAACAGGGCTACGACGATAATTTTCTATTGGGCCGGGCAATAATCGTATTTGGTCGGGCATTTGGGTGCAAAAGGTCAGAAGGTTTGCATTTACGACCAAAAACCAGAATGTATTTTAGTTGTAGATAAATTTTCAAGCTCTATAAAAGCGTTTTTAAGCTTGCATACTATACAATCTTATTTTCAACTTTATGAAGAGCTAAGATAATTTTTGCTTGTTTATGGCACATTTTAATATTTTACTGCTTTCCAAAGTGACAAACGTATATAGTTTTAAATTTTATTTTCAACTGTCTATTAAATCAAAATATAGTAAAAGTGCTATGGCTTTATGAAGAGCTAAGATAATTTTCGCTCGTTTATGGCACATTTTAATATTTTACTGCTTCCTAAAATGACTGCTTCCTGGCAAATAAATGCCAAGCGATTAAACCCGTGAAAGGATAAACGCCCCATCTACCAAATTACTACTTGAGTTCAAGCTAAATTGTACCCAATTTGATAGATAGTAATAAGTCTTTTTTTGGGGGCGCTCAGCTTCAGTTGAGGTCCTGCTATTCTATCCCTTCGTTATCCCGAATTTCATATTTATGGCAACGCAGTCATTTGTGCAGGAAATACACAATTTGGGACATAAATTTCTATCAGCAGTTGGCCAAAGAGAAAAATGCGTCAGTTGCGACGATGTGGATGTGTCTTTCGTTGGGGGCCAATTTGTGTGCATTTATAGCTCATTTGATTTTCAGTGGATATGATATGATCACCAGCTTAAATGGCTCCCCTACGCACACACTCATCATAAACTATTTGGTTTCGTTTCAGCTTCTTTTCACTTCTCGTTTTGGCATTACTTTCATAATAAGTTTTGGCCATTTGGAAAGCTCATCCTGCTTAGGCGACGCTTACTTCCCAGCCATTACCCTGTATGCCATTTAACAGCTTAGTTGGGGTGGCTTTGCACCCTCGGACACCCTCTGCGGGTGTCTCTCCCTTTTTCCAGGATATTTCTTTTATGTCCTGCAACCTCAAAAACTTAAATCTCCAACCAGGAGGACTCGCATAATGTGCTTGTTGTTAGTCTGTTTGTTTGTCGGTTTTTTCCCGGCTTTAGCTTTTGAGCTCGGTTACCTTCCGGGTGTCGCAGATTACTCTTGCAAAACAGCATCCAAATTGGGCCCACGACCTTTGATATATATGCATAAGTAATATTTATGCGGCTTGTGGCAAAGGAATCTGGCGTAACAAGGTCGCTCTTTTAAGTAGTTATTCCCTTCGGTGGCCACACCCGGAATTAATCGTGCGTAAAATAAAAAGAAATTATGCAAACAGCACACACACACACACACTTGATGAAACAAAAAAAAAAAATCGATTGGGATTTTATGATAAATTCACGCCCAATTTGTCAGGGAGACGGCGTTATTGCATTACAATTTTCGAGGGCAGAAAACTAATATGGAAATTAGCATTTTAAACGTATGAATACACGCACAATTAGGTACGTTTCATTAAGCCTAAAAAACAGGAATCTCAAAAGACAGCCAGCCGCCAGCAGAGTAGTCGTGTGTGTGTGGGTGTGTGTGTTGCCTTATTAATTATTCATTAGTTGGTATTAAGTTGGCGATGTGGAGCAAGGTTCGCCAACGCAACAAACTGGGGAAAATCGAGGAAAGTAGCAGCCGGATCAGCCAGCAGCCAGCCTCCCAATTTTCCTCAACCAACTGCAGGCGTGCGAATTTATGGCGAACCATTTAAGGCGCTGATGATGTGGAAGACGACGCTGGGGATGAATTGAGTCGAAGGAAGGAAGCAAATTTCCACAAAAAGGACCTCCCTGTCCCCCCCACAGAAAAGGAATATGGTTTTGTGTTTTCGGGCTTGTCACCAGGCATTGCATAAATTTCTCTGCTCGTGTGTTGCGTGTGTGTGGATGTGAGTGTGGGATTTCGGAATTGATTTGATTTCAAAATGAGTTTGAATTGAATTTCTTTTTTTTCGGTCGTCGACAAAACGTTTGAAATTGAGTTTTACGGCCAAATTAGGCGAGAGAACTGCTGTTGCCGCTTCTAGGCTTCCCACACACAACCATATATAGTATTCCCTGTATTTCCTTATGCCCCCCTGGGCACACACATGTATGCCTACATATTTAAGACCGTAAATCATTTCACACAACTTGCGCTCCTTTCTCACCGAAATCTTTTCGCTGGCAAAAACAGGGTCACAAAGGTGCACACGGGCCCAGCGGCGCAAAGGGTGAGCCCGGCGAACCGGGAACACCCGGACTGCCGGGATTGCCGGGACAGGCCGGACAGCCCGGCGGACTTGAGGGACTCGCCAGTGCCAATGGGACCAAGGGCGAGCGGGGCGAGAAGGGCGAGAAGGGTATGCGGGGTCGGCGTGGAGGAACTGGCGCCACTGGACCAATTGGACCGCCCGGAAAACCCGGACCCATGGGCGATATTGGACACTCGGTAAGTGAAGGGTGGAATGCGACTGAAAGAGTCCCGACCACTCACAACTTTCGCATGCATATTCATGAGATTGACCAACTTTCACATGCTTTCACCCATGCTGGCCAGTGGCGTAGCCACAAATTACTTCGTGGGTGCAGGCACTGAGTTTTTGAAAGGAAAATTTTGTTTTTTAAATATTTTCATAATACAAAAATGGCCAGAGTATTAACCACAAACAAGATTAAAGGCATATACTAAATTTAGGCATATTTACCAGAGAACTGCAGCAAGCCACCGGCACCCTAAGTGTACCCGCTAAACACCGGGAGTCTCCGCACCCGGGTGTTTGGAGACACCCTAAATTTAGCAATGACAAACACCCGGGTGTTTTGCCACCAGGGTGTTTTTTGTACTTGCACAAAAAACACCCGGGTGTCTGCTGTGCAAAGAAGTTTAGGGTGGGTGACGCGCAAGCAAGGAACGGCCGCAGGTACTTTTCTGTATGCATAAAAATTGTATGGGTGGAAGCGAGACACGGTCCAAAAAATTTAGGGTGAATGGAAACACCCAAGAAAAAGGTCGTGCACATGTTTTTGCGTTTTTATGTATCTAATGTCTTAACAAAAAACAAACTTACATATGTATTATTAAATAATATATTATGTATATTATTAAATAGTATTTATACTTAATTAACACAATTCTATTTCTATTGTTTTTTTTATCATTTTAAAAAGAAAAATTATACATACAAAGTTAAATATGGTAATTAAATATTAAAAATTTTAACAAAGCAAATAATATAAGATATAAAAAAGAAATGTCTATTTCGTGTTGGTTAAATTTCTGTAAATAGAATGCATAGTTCTACAGATTTTTGGCATAATATATTTCGTTTTTCAGTACTTAATGTACTTTTCTTTTTCGTATGTTACCTACCACAGGCACTCAAATGTCTACCAGACACCCGGGTGTTCACCAAAACACCCGGGTGTTTACCAAAACACCAGGGTGTTTACCAAGACACCCGGGTGTTTCCGAGAAAAAGGCACTTGCCTTTTTCTGCATGTTTGCCTTCTCTACCCTTCGTTATGAGTGGCGAGTGTGATTGGTACCCGCGACGTAGGGTGCCGCATTGATTCGGGTGCGCAGGCACCAGGGTGTTTGCAGACACCCGAATATTTTGACCGGGTGTTTGTATGTACCCTCGAAAACCGGTGTGAGTGGCACCCGCACTCAAAATTGTTGAGTGTGATCAGGGTGGCTAAAAATGCCACTCTTGCAGTTCTCTGATATTTACCATTGTTTTTCATATTGAAAGGAGTTTTTTAAAATCGCAACATGTTATTTATTGGCATTATTTTAATCTACATATCACGAGCTTAGGTCACTGTTACTTTTACCCTATAACTTTGGTTTTAAAGTACTCTTTTACGCCTTCTCTAATCCTCAACCAAAGAACTCAAAATTGTGCCTTACTGCGCCCATGACCTAGGCTATATATTTCGTGATGCTAAGAATGTTCACAGACAAACAGAATTTTCCTGGCCGCACTCGCAATCTAGACAATCAGGGCACTGAAAGTGGTTGAGTTGCACAGCAAGAGGAGCTGCAAAAAAAAAAGGACAAAAAGCGTTGGAATAAAGTCAAACGAAAAGTATTTTAAGTGCATTTTCATCACGGTTATTCAGGACGCGGCAGTTGGTGCATCGCACGATTCCAATTGCAGTTTACCCAGAAATTCCGCCATTATTCCGCAATAACAACAGCTAAGCAATGGCAGCAAGGAGCAAAGTTTCCTTTTTGTTTCTTTATTTTTGTTTTGGATCCGAGTCAGAGTCAGTGAATTGAGAGGCAGGCGCGTGTGCTGCACGGTATGCCCATTGCAAAAGGACACCATGACATTCTCTATGCCAACTGGCATCGTTTACCGTCCCGAAAAATCAAAATCAAGCAACGTTTTTACATGAGCTGCCATTTCTGCAGCCAAATTTTGGAGTGGGCCACGGAACTTTGGCTCCATTGCCGGAACGAGTGAAGAGACAAAAGCATTGCAACTAGCAAAATTGTTGCACATTCCGAAAACGGCAAAAGTTTGCCCGTTTTTTGGCCATAGTTCAAGTTGCCCCGTTGGTCCGATTCCCAGTGTTAGGAACTGCATTTGGGCCAAGTTGTATATGCTTCGCACGAGGCATTTTGCTGGCAATGATCTTATAATTTGCCCTCCAACTTTCCCACTTACGAAAAGGAGAGTATGATTTTTGCTGGCCATCTGTAAACTTTGATACGTGCCGTTGTCATTTAAGCGATTTTAAGGACTTTATTCCAATAATTGAGTGCATTTTAAACAAGCCTTCTTGTATTATTATTTTTCCATACAATACCCATTTTGTTCTTAATTTTACTGATTTTAATGACGCCCAATTTAATTGATTCACAGGGCCGTCCTGGCATGACAGGACCAAAGGGTGAAATGGGTCCCAAAGGACCAAAGGGCGATTCCGGCGGACGCGAAGGGGTAAGTGCCAAAAGTCGATGTCAAGTATACGCCCCGTGGGGCCAACAGAATGTTGATGGATCACCAGGGGTGCTGCATATACTCACCTACTGAAACTCACTTGCAGACAAAGGGCGATAAGGGAGACCGAGGTCAGGATGGTCGCGATGGCTTGCCAGGACCTCCAGGATTACCCTCCACTGGTGGAGCCGATGGCGACAGCGGCGGCGTGCAGTACATCCCAATGCCAGGACCTCCAGGACCTCCGGGACCACCGGGTCTGCCGGGACTTTCCATATCAGGACCCAAAGGAGAACCCGGAATGGATTCGCGAAGCTCTTTCTTTGGCGATGCATCCTACTACGGACGACCAGGTGAGATAGGCTATGCAAAACTGTGCTATGCTAACATAAATTGTATATATGTCACTTGTGAGCTTAGTTAGCTAGTGGTCAATATCTGTACATAGTTAGCATTATCCTTGCCCAAGAGCAACAAAAAACCAAAAAAAACCTAACTTATCCAACCGCTATCAATCCATGTCATTTGCATCGTCCTCGTCATCAAGGAGCGCGCTCATCCTTGGACGAACTCAAAGCACTGCGAGAACTGCAAGATCTTCGCGATCGGCCCGATGGCACAGCCGGTAATCGAACTAACTAACTACAATCTACAATCTACAATCGAAACTCCCATTCACCACATTAGAGTAGTTCTAGTCCTTTTGTATGTTGCATGACTTACCTTTTGATTCAGCTGATTACGTTCAGTTCCTAAATTACCTATTCAATCACCAACATTTATGTACACGAGCTAGCTCCATTAATGGAACTCACTAGTAGTGAGCTGCTCATATTTGCACATCATCATTAACTCATTTGCCATTGATGGAGTACAACGTGTAAACATTTTCTTTATGCGCGATTTTTCACATCGTCATGACTTTTCCTCCTTCTCCTCTGCCAAAAATGGTAAAACCAACGACTCATGGCCCCCACACACACAGAGATATTACATATTTTAGTTAACAGTAATATTTTGGTCAGAAGTCAAAATGGAAACGGTTGAATGTGCAGATGTAACATTTAAGCACAATTTTATTCATATTGAATTTCGGGCACACATGTAGAGCAACAGGATATAACAAGGCTTTTTATAATTATAATTACATTGTTGAGTGCACGAATATTGATTTATTGATTTACTCATTCGAATATCAAATATTGTAGAGGCATAGAATTTGTGAAAACTTTTATAAAACAAATAGAAGTTAGAAATAAGTATGTTGGCACTGTTATGGTTTAGCACTTATTAAGTTCAAAATAAGTGAAAGCGGGATATCAAATATTGTGTCATAATGCATGAACTATGTATTTTCAGAGCCACCACGCCAGCCAGGACATTCCCACAAGCATGAGGAGACCCTGGGGCTCGTCGATGGCGAGGAGCCATACTTCTCCGCATCCTCATCGAATATGAACATGAAGATTGTGCCGGGCGCAGTCACCTTCCAGAACATCGATGAAATGACAAAAGTGGGTGTCGATTGGTTAAATTTGGCAACTGCCATGTATTTTTAAAAAAACCCTTTCGCTGATATGTGTGTACATACATATGTGTATTCCGCAGAAATCGGCCCTGAATCCGCCGGGCACATTGGCCTACATCACCGAGGAGGAGGCGCTACTGGTTCGCGTGAACAAGGGATGGCAGTACATTGCGGTGAGTTTCGGGACAAATCCTTTTTTGGTTTTTTGGTTTTGGGTTTGCAATATGATTTCTGGCTCCTAAGCAAACAGAGGGACTTTTAAAAATGCCAAATATGACAGCCGCTGAGCCCGCCGACGGGCGGTTATTATTTTATAGATCCCGCTCCCTTCCATCCACGCTTCTTGTGCCATTATGGCTATAAGCTGCTCTTTGGCAACAAAAAAAAAGAAGGAAAAAAGGAAAACAATGGAGAAGATTCAAATGCATGCAAAAGTAGATGAGACAGGCCTGGCAGAGGCTTCGCCTTATTTATTTATTTATTTTCCTTTGCCTGCCATAAAGTAAGGTTTGTTTGGCATTGCCCTTGTATCGACTCGTTTTTTATTTGCACATTAAATGTTGCAGACGTACAGACTGATTGCCACCCGAAACATGGGTGCTACTATACATACTATATATACATATGTGTATCTGCGTTATTCAATTATATTGACTTGCGCTTGGCTTTTCACTTGAGCCGGTTAAGGGATACAAATAAAAAGGAAGGACACGGGGGGCTGCGAGTGTCCTGAGACATGTGGCATGTGGCAGGCAATTTGAGTCAGCCAAGTCAGTCAGTCCGTCAGAGGCTCAAAACATTTATTGATGGAACATAAAACATGCATCGCTTCATATGGCTTGGTGGATAAGTAGAAGGAAGAAAGACCATAAATTCTTTTTGCCAGATTAAAAGTAATATTAAACGGAAATCGAAGGTTTTTATTGTCGTCCTCTGGACAATTCCCCTAAAATGTCGAAATTTGCCAATTAATCTGGACCTGCGTTCAAGGTGAACTTGCGCCTTATGGGAGCCTTTTATTACCCTACTTTCTCCCTCGAAAATTTGCTTGGGTCAGCAGAAATTACACACACAAAATTGCTCGATTTCTCAATAGCTTGTTAAACATTAAAGTGGCCACAACTTGGACTGCTTGTTGCGTTATTGAAATCATCAAAAAATGAAAAACGAAAGGCCAGCCACGGGAAACTAGTGCCTCGATTGTGGCAAAAGTGTACAAAATTCTCCGAATTGGGGAGCTGTGGCTGCTGCTGCACAACAGCAACATTGGTAAAAAAGACGAAAAAAAAACAGCTCGAGATTCGATTTCCGCTTCCGTTGTTGCAGGGCACAAAAGTCAGCACAGCAGGGTTGTGCCTCGTGGCTCCAGGATCCTGGTTACTGGTTACTGAGCACCGACTACCGAGTCCCGAGTCCTGGCAACTGGCATGTGCATAAGACAGCCCGGAATGAAAACGAAATCTCTTGCCTTTGACGGCAGCATTTAAATACTTTTGACAACAAAAAACCCAACACAGCACCATGAACTGTCAGTGTGTGCCGAGTAATATGGCGAAATCGGGTGGAGAGCAAAGGACTCTTTGTTGACGGAATATCAGCAAGCCAGGAATTTGGCTGCACGGCAACAAATAGTTATGTACTTATGCTCCAATAATACATTAATACTCGAAATGTTCGTAAAATGAACTTCCATTGAATACAAGACTTTAATCTTCAATTTCTTGATAAAATGGTTTTATTTACGGAATAATAGTTTGTGAAGTATTCCGAATCTTTGCCGGTGTAGTCGGGACTCCTATTTGCATTTCGCTTTCGTCTGGGCCAAGTACACAGCAGTCTGTCGAGATACGGAGATGGTAGCCGAAGCGCCAGCCTAATTAGATTTCAGTACACGAGTCGACTACTTAAAGTTCAAAATAGTAATTAAAACTTTTGTCAGACGACGTCGCGCATTATGGCAGTCGAAAATTTGACCCTAATACACTGGGCCCGCTAAAAAGCTTGGGCTGGGTGAAAGGATGGGCATAAGGACTCAGATCTGGGGATCTGTGGATCAGGGCGGAAGGGGGGGAAGGGTGTGGGACAGTTGCTACATATATTTACCCAACACGTAATGCAAATATTTGAGCAAAAGTTTCAATACAACGCTGATTTCATCGCATAATGGCATGGAGCCGAACACCGGCTGTTTGCCTTCTGTTCCAGCGCTGAAATATTAACTACTTGAAAGGGTCTGACGAGCATATTTGCGCACAGAGCCTCTTGTTTTATTAATTACAAATTCGTCAAACGCTTGTTTGTCTCTGCGCCTTTTAATTACGATTCCACATTTAATTCTCCCCCCTTTTTTTTGTATATCCCCATTCCCTACTATCTTCTGCAGCTGGGAACTCTGGTGCCGATTGCCACGCCCGCTCCGCCCACAACGGTGGCACCCTCGATGCGATTCGATCTGCAGTCGAAGAACCTGCTCAACAGTCCACCACCCCTGCTCAATACGCCAACGGTGAGTGGAAAATGATGGAAAATTGTCATTATCTTGCTGCCACACATCTACTTGCTTGCCACATTCGAATCGCATCCACATCCACATCCATCGGTGGGATAATGACATTGATACCGGGCAAAAAAAATAGAAAAAGAATTTCGAGTTCTTCGAGGGAAAATCAGAAGTCCTAGTTGCGATTCCCTTTTGCCTGCATTAATTGTACTCGACTTTGATGTGCTCAACATGAAATATTTATAAATCGCGAAGCACGCTGACACTGATTTTCCGAATGTCATTTCCCGCCGTGAGTGTCTAACAAAAATGTATTCTACTCTACATAATTGAGTTGGCGATTTATTGATAGTTATTTTATGATGCTGCTTGATTTATGTCAAATTTTTAATGGAGTTCACTATCAATGTTTTGGCAACTCAACTTTCATGCAAGAAAGCTACAAAAATACACAACAAATGCACTACACACTACTTGTTCCTAATTTCACATTGAATACTCAGTGAGACGAGCTGAAAAGCTGAAGCAATTGCTATCGATATAACCTACTAAACTTATTTATAATTAATTGTCATTCAATGCAGTTTACAACCGCGCCCGAATACGAAACGGTAATTAAATCCATAATATTCGCATATCGTAGTGTCGACTAAAAAATAATAAAAACCAAACGGGCATATTTTCAAATAACCAAACGATTTTTGCACCACACACACTCGTTGAATAAATAATTTAATTTGTTTTGCTGGTCGATGGAAATATTTCTAATTAGCAAAAATTGCATTTAAAGTTCTGTTGTACACGGAACAATTGGTGTAGTTTGATTTTCTGCTTTTGTCTGTATCCATTGTTTTTAAATCTATATATTCACTAAGCCAATGGAAACCCTATACTTTTTATCTAGACAAATAAGTTATATGTTTAATTCCATTTCCTTGTGTGTTTCTATGTGATTTGCTTTTATAACTAGACGCTTCTTGATTGAATTTTGTGTCCTTTGCTTTTGGGTAATCCATAAAGCTTAGTTCTCAACGAAACCAAAAATCCAGAATGTTGAGAGCTTCTTTTTTTGTGTCTCGGTGTTCGAATGCTCGGAATTTTCCATTTAGATATATTAAATTATGAACATTTTTGTCCCACATTTATGGCTGCGTCTACAAACAAATTTAATGGATTCGAAAATAATAAACAAATTAAAATCGTATTTCCAGTGGTATCCGCGAATGGTGAGTTCTCTTTTCCCCCCCTCAATTTAGCTAGATTCGACCTTTGAGCTCCTCTGCCCACGTTTTAACATTTTTATGAGTGCTGTTTTTTTTATGGATTTTTTTTTCTTGTGTTTAGTGCCCGGAAGGAGGTTTCGGCATCTATTGTTTTTGTTTCCTTAGAGTCCCTACAATTATTTGAAATATTTTACTATCCATTACGCGTACCTATCAATTATTGTACAGAGTCCCCGGGGGGTTGCGACCGCCCTCCCTTTGTAAAGCAAACAATTTCTGGCTATTAAATTCTGTATTAATTAGATCTTAAAATGCTTGACATAAATTCCGCATTAATTTCATGCCATATTTTCTTGGATCCGCAATAGCTACGCGTGGCCGCACTGAATGAGCCCTCCACCGGCGATTTGCAGGGGATTCGGGGGGCGGACTTCGCCTGCTATCGGCAAGGACGACGGGCAGGACTCCTGGGCACCTTCAAGGCGTTCCTCTCATCCAGGTGAGTACTTGGTTTTGTCTTTGGCAGCGAGTGTGTCTTATCATTCTTTAGATTTTTCACGCGTATTTGGCCCGTTTTCGTGTTTAGTTTTTTTCGGTGCTGGTTATTAGGATTTTTTCACAAATCCAGCTCGGGAATTTTGCCGCTTCAATGCTCGGCATTGCTCATACGCCACGTTGGCCCGACTGAGCCGACACTTTGGGAACTCATTAGTTGCCGCATAATCTTGATATTTGAAGCGAGGCGAAAGCGGCAAAAATGCGCGCGCCCAAAGTATGAAAACAAAAGCTTGTGAAAACAATTTCGTGCAATTTATTTACCCAGTGCTACCGGCACACCAAAGGGGAGGTGGACTTGTAGTAGGAGTTTTACGAGTTTTGGTGTTTGGGCTGTGCAAGGAAAAAAGCATAAATAAACAAACGAACAAAGAGCTAGAACCGAGCGAACACAGCACCTGCCCTTCAGACATCTTTTGATGGCAGTTTGTTCGTTCGCGTATAATTGCCGCTCGTATGCTGGCAATAACTTGTGCATAAACGGAATGCTTAACTCTCGTCTCTCGTCTGCAGGGTACAGAATCTGGACAGCATTGTGCGTACGGGTGACCGGGATCTGCCCGTGGTGAACACTCGTGGCGATGTGCTCTTCAACTCGTGGAAGGGCATCTTCAATGGCCAAGGTGGCTTCTTCTCGCAGGCGCCGAGAATCTACAGCTTCAGCGGCAAGAATGTGATGACGGATTCTTCATGGTACAAATCTATACTGTTGCTAAAGTTTTTAGAATATATTTATATTGCTAATAACCTTTGTAGGCCCATGAAGATGGTGTGGCACGGCTCGCTGCCCAATGGCGAGCGCTCCATGGACACCTACTGCGATGCCTGGCACTCGGGTGACCATCTGAAGTCCGGCTATGCCAGCAATCTCGATGGCCACAAGCTGCTCGAACAGAAGCGCCAGTCCTGCGACAGCAAGCTGATCATCCTGTGCGTGGAGGCACTTTCGCAGGATCGCAAGCGCAAGAAGCGGGAAATCGGCGACGGCAGCAGGTGTGTACTTACACGTGTCCTATTGATTTGGCATTAACGTTTTTATTACTTGCCAACTTTGCTCATTACCTCCGTGGCCACAAGCACTTGTGCACAGGGAGAAATTACCACCTTAATTTGAGACCTTTTTTTATTTGTAAACTACGAATAATGTGTTCTAAATCTTCTTTTTTAATTAAACCCTAAGCTGTTTAAGTTGATGAATGAAAATATTACAATTACCACTTGCTTAGTTTTATGTTATTTAATTTTCTCACTGTTTCTGTTTCATTTCACAGTCACGGCGAAAGTGAAGGCAGGGAGTTCAAGACGGCCGATGAGTATGCAGCGCATTTAGAAAATTTACTGCTGTAAGCGGAACCGGAAGGAAGAAGCAGAGCGGCGTCACACCAAACCATTCTCATGCATAAAACAAAACAAATCACAGCACTCACACACACACATATATACACACCCATACACACCTACACACCTACACACCTACACACCTACGTGCATACATTGAATGTAAACGTGAATCATGGCCATGCATATAATCAGCGAATTCCAAACAAAAACCAAAAAGAGAAATACTCAGACGGCAGATGGATGTTGCATATAAATACATACTTACATATATTACCCGTACGCATACACACTACTCGTAGGTAATATGTCTAATATATTGCTACACGTCGTATATGATAAACGCAAATAGATATATATATATATCGTGGATATATATATATATATTGAGTTGTACTTTATGTTTAGGACACGGCACGAGCAAGCAGCAATTTTTTGTACAAGCAGAAAACGTATTTGTAGTTTGTAAACTGTAATTTGTAACTTACCGATAGCCGTAACCGAACTAATGTCTAATTTTGTAATTACATAAGCTCACCCCACAATGAAATAGAAAAATAAACTAAAAGAACAAAAAGAAAAAGAAAAGAAAAACAGCAGCGGAACACCCAGTCGCCTCCGCCTACGCAATACTGGCCAAATTAGTATCCTACTTAGAACGTATGGCAATGCACCCGAGAATCGAGAATTCAAAGGCTCTCCAAACTCTTCACAGGACCCTGTATATGCGTGTATAAATGTGTATTTTTGTCAAAAGACTTCTAGGTGTGTGTACATTATAAGTAAGCCCCGCGTGGTTACAATACGAAACAACCGTTTTTAACTATCGCATGCAGCCCTTTCTGCCCACTCTATATACGGTAATATATATCTGAAGGTTATATAGGATATACATATGTTTTACGAACGATTTCTACAGTACTCCTATCGTAGGCCAGAGATTTTCTACAGCGTAGCTCGCGATTACCCACAATACTCGTTACCGACGAATATTCCACATTCGGATCGCAGTTTTTATATGCATCAGATGAGTAACGATAATGAAATTATAGCATAATCAACACACATACATAAGTACATACACATACATACGTGGATGGTAAATTCGTAATTTATTGTCATTCGATAACGAAACACTTAACTAAATTCTAATTATAGTTACCGATAGTTAGTTACATAATAATTTCTTTTTGCATTTAACCAATGCATTTCCAACTACAACATTTGTAATGTAATTAAACGTAATTGTAACGACAGTTAAGGTATTAATTTAAAACAATAAACCACAAATGCAGAACACAAAGCGATTGGCGCGGTAGCCAAACGCATGGTGACATTATATAGTACGATTAAAGTAATATAAATTTAGTGAAATCAAAACTGAAGTGCAGAACCCTCTAGTCCTAAGCCTAAAATATGATGCGATGAAAAGAGCAGAGCGAGTGCATAACAGAGATACATAATAGCATAATATAATTGAATAATATGAAACAATAAAAAGTAAACTATCAAATGCAGCAAAAGTCTTGTCATTCGGAACTTTTCTACTTTCTGCTTTTTAGTGCAATTTATTTAAAGGCTGTGGAAAATAGCTAAAAAGTTTGCTGCACATGGGGCAATAGTGATAAATTGCCTTCGGGTGTTTTGGCCTTAAAATATTAATATCCATAAACACGCATCGAAATTTCAGAGTGAGCCCGAACACACTTGGCATATCGACAAATCCCCCATGGATCCGGGCGCAATTGTTGTCTATCTGAATTCGAAATATTTTATATGGCTCATACATTTTTCAGGATATAAAAAAAAATATTACAAATTCATCTACCTGGCCATCTACCAAATGCCGCTTAGAAATTACTTTGCTCAATATTTTTCATTTAAGTTGGAATCAATTTTCATTTCCATCCCAGTCGGCCCAGCATGGCAACAAAAGGTATTTTTATATGGATGTGGCTGGGGGAAAACAAAGAGCATTGCTCCATTTCCATATCCACGTTTACCTGTATTTGAATCTGTATTTGTATTTGTAGCTGTATTTGTAGCTGTATCTGAATCTATATCTGTATCTGCATCCGTAGCCCCATTGAAGCTTGTCTGAGCCGCACGTTTGATAACCAATTTAAATAATTTTTCACTTGAATTAAAGCAAATGATTTCAAACAAAAAGAGCCACGCCACTGCGAAGCTCGGCGGAGCCATTGATGCTTTATGAATTTCAATGGCAGGCCAACATAGTTTCCGGATGCGGATTTCATACTGAGCTGCCGATACCCCGGCAGAGATACAGATACATTTTGACGATTCCGATTCCGATTCAGATTCAGTTTCAGATACTTAGGCAGCGGCTGTATGGCTGCTGTCAGGCAAATAAACAAACAGGCCAAGAAGCTGCCGAGTGCCAACAGTTGCGATTCGACTTGGGACTGCCAGCTTCCATTGTGATTGAAGCCGCAATATAATCGGGAAAATTTAACGTGCAGCTGGATTTTGGTGGCTGAAGTTCTGGAGGAACGGCCGGCACTTAGGCACAAAGCAATCAAATCAGATGAGCGGGATGAAATTTTAATTTAATGAATGAATGCGAATCTCTTGTAGTATTAGTTGATTAGCCACAAAGCCAATTCAAATCTGGAAATCTTGCAAAACCTCCAACAACAAAAAGGGGGCCAAGTATACGGAGTTTTCAATTATAAGCCTTGCTTGAGGTGGTCCCAGGGCCAAAAAGTTTAAATTCCGTGTGCGGCTGACAATGTCATTCATCATAACACATTTAGCCGTGAGCTTATTAGATTCCACTTTTGTGCCCAGCCGCATTTACAAGTTTTCCAAGCATGTTTTCCAGCTCTCTTGCTTTTCTTTTCCGTACCATTCCATTCCATTTTCTTCTGTTTTCTTTTTTATTGAAACACAAAACAACTTTCCCAGCCGCACATACGAGGCCAGCATCCGTAACAAGTTGGCTAACACACACACTCGCATTCAGAAGGGCGTACATACATATGTCACGAGTAAAAACAATTTATCATTTAGCTTATCAAGACGCGCGGCCTAACGTCCATTATTTTGCGGACGCTACGCAGAGAATTGTTTTTTGATGATAGCCCCCAGTTGTAGTTATTTCTCCTTCTTATTTTTTTTGTGTGTGTGGTAGGGATTCTTAGGTAAGCAACACGAAAAAATACATGGCAAATGTCTGAGAAATGATTATTGTTCTGCCCGCATGTGATTTACAATCTATCATAGCCATTGGGAATTTCGAATTACGCAGAGTTATGAATGGGTTCTAATCAAAGCAGATGGTCCATTGAATGAGTTCTAGATCTTATCATTAAAACAGGCCCAAAATAGACATGCCAAAGGCGAACTGATTTTTGCAGATTATATTTCTTAATCTCCTTTTTTTCCCATGCCATAACAGACAGTTATTTATACCGAATATATTTCCGAATATATTTATACATTTTAAAAGCTTTTATCTCACAACACATGAAATTTATCCTTTTTAATGAGATTTCCATCTTTTCCAACATAGACAATTAAGGCGAACAAATTATTTGAATGAATATGCCTTAGAAAGGGGCTGTTTTTACAAGAGTTGGGGGGCGTGGCCGCACGGCCGACTCACGTGTAACTAAAAACCAACAATTATGCATGCCAGACCGCAGAAACCGCTGCCACGCCCACAGCCAACAGCCCACATCCCAGAGCCCTCGCGACGTCAACGTAGCGGCGACAGCGACAACGGAATCGGAATTTGCATAACTTTGTATGAGATTCTTGCAGCGCAGCCATGTCGAGCCACAATATCATTTATACATGCATGCAGTCCACAATCAAGTGCACTGGAAAAAAAATGCATTTTCTTACGATCTATACTGCATACTTGGACTAACTTGAAATAGTCATGAAATAAACAACATAAAAAACAGTTAAAACAGAGTTAAACGTTTGAATACGCAGCACTGTTAACAAAAATTATACAAAACTTGGTTCTCACAAAAGCCTATTAATTAATAACCCTTTTTAAATTTTTGAGGCATTTAATTGATTAGAATATTTGAGTGTCTTTTTCTTTTCAGTGCACCCATGGCACAGGGCACGTATACACTGGCAGACAATGTCAGTGAGCCGTCAACATTTCAACTTGTCATGCGAGCGGGAAAAGCGTGGAAAAGAGCGGCACGCGGTGGGGGGCACAGGTGAAAGTGGGCGGGGCACAGGCAGCGGCAGAAAGTCGAAGACGTTGCCCCGGGCTGTAACATGGCCTACCTTCAATTTGTCCATGTGCCCCGCCGCCATCCGATAACCCTGCCACCTGGATATGGGATTGGGATAGCAACTTGGCGGCGACGGCGGGCAAAATGCAAGTGCAACCGCACAGCGCCGCCTTTTGTTGCATACTTTGCTGCGTTGCCGGCAACGTATTATTTCAGTTACGTTTTGCGGAAATGCAACTGAAAACTTGCAATTTGTTTGACGTTTCGGTATTTTTTCGTATGAATTTATAATGCCCTCGACTTCAACACCTGTCGTTTACTGTTCGTTCGTTTGGTTTTTGTTTTTGTTGTTGTTGTTTTTGTTGTTGTTTGTTTTCTGTTTGTTTGGCTGTTTGGTTTGCCAGGAGTTTGCTTTCTGGTTGCTGCTGATTTACAATGCATGCGATCCTCCTCGGTTCTGCCCCTGTGGTTTATTGATATATCAGCGGCATCGTGATTAGGCGAAAAGTCAGGAAATATACAAGTCCACCTAAGTTGCTGTGAGTGTGTGTGTGTGTGTACACACATGCGTATTTATGTTATGCCGCCGCAGTAACACACAAAAGGTAGCAACTTTTAATTGAAAAACTTGGGCACTTACAACTTGCAAGGAAGCGGCGGTGAATCCCCCTCGGTTCACCTCACATCCCGCCCCCTTTGCCGCGCTATTAACAGTTGCAGGCGTAGGTGGCGTGGGCGTGGCACTGTGGCAAGTGGCAATACTGGCATTGTCGCCGGCATTACTCAAGTTGTTAGCAATGTTTACAAACACAATAAGCAAATACGCCAGCGTTGGTGGCGCCACCAACAAGTGCACAGAGATAAAATTCTATCAAAAAAATAACACTTTAAGTTTAAATTATCATTTTAATGTAATTAAATAGACAAGAATACTTACAGTTCAACCTTGGGAAATAATAACCGAAAAAGCGAATGTTATGCCTTTTTTTAAATGTTCTTACAGTCACAAGTTTTATAAAGCTTTTTAAAAATTAATATTTTAATAAAATTTTAATGATCAAAATGAAAATTATTATTTTTTATATTAGTTTAGAAATTAAAATTAAATAAATATAAATAAATTTCGAAGCTTATGCCAATTGCATTTTCATGTACAATTACCTTACACTTGCCTTCTTTTTTTGTCAGTGCTTTTATTTCCTGTTAGTGAACAGGTTTAGTTGACTTAAAGACGGCATCGTCAACACGAGTCCTGCTTACATAGAAAGTTTTCCCGCTCCTGGTTTTATTTTCCCTCGGCCGACTGATAGTTAAACAGCACTAAGCAAAGTCTGGCTGGGAAACGTGCGATAACTTTTCCATTTTGCTGCTGTGTAAATATTTGCCACCTCGCCAATCGGCATTTACCACCTGGAAAAGATGCAGGCGCAGGTGTTGGTTAGCTGCAGGTGCAGGTGTTGGGTGCAATGGCCATGACAGCATTTAGCCATCTTGCTTTAATTAAACTAGCCAGGATCATCGAAATAAAACAATGAAATCAAAATGCCAAAATGCTTAACTTTTAATTAGCATTCGAGCTGTGGAACAGCGGCGCCCCAATACATAATTAAAATTATGATTTGGCTTTTTGGGAACTAATCTATTTTGGGCGAATCGTAATTGGCAGACGGCAAATTTCATATGCAAATTGTATTAGGTATCAGGGGAGATTCCCTCTCCCCCCCCCCCCCCACGCTTTCCACACAATGACCCATTCTGGTGGGGGGGGGGGATGGCCAGCTAACCACGTGATTATCGTGGGGCTTATGGGGGGCATCTGCAGTTCCAGCTGGCAGAAACAATTCACTTGCATAAGCCAGCAGCTGCCAACGCGCACAGAAAGCCACATGGAGTAGGTTTTCGCATCGGGATATAGCGTGGGTATATCATGCAAGCCATAAGCCTATTAATAGCCCCTGTCTGCGATCAGACAAGCAATTAAAATTGACTGCACTTCTGAGCGACTGCCCTCCAGCCACATGGACCGCCTTCGTCCTGCCACCGCCTCTCCCCTTTAGCCATTTACCGCTCCAAAGTTTTTTCCCGGAAAATTGTTCAATTGGGCGTAAATGTGTCGGCGTCATCGCCACGTGCACGTGCTCCTGTTACTTTTCCAGGATGGCGCAACTGGCCATTATTTAGGACCAGGCCGGCGCGTCTGCAAAGCATAAATTTTTCCCAGCCAGAGACTGTCTTGTAATGTGGGCCAATGTGTGCCAGATTGTTGTTGTCAACGTGGCAGGACATGCAGTGATTTTTTGTTCTGGAATATGAGAACGGAAGTGTCGTCACATCACGTATACGCAAGGTGTACACATTTTGCAGTGGTGTGAAATATGCGTTTGTCTGACCCATTTAATTATAAACCAATTATGTGGCGGTTATCTGTTTGGCAAAGTCATTCATAACGTTCAGTCTTGTGGGTAATAAAGGCAATTTCAAAAATAATATTAAAGCTTTTGAAGTTTTCATCTGGGTTTCAAAACTTCCTGAAAATAAAAGCTTTTCCTATGCTGAAACCAAGTCTAGCCAACTTCCAAGTCCTACTAAACTTAAATAACATGAAAGCAATTTAGTTGGATTTAGAAAAAATAATACATTTAAGAATAACTTCAGTCTGTAGGCATGCAAATTTATATTAGATGGATTTTTGGGCTTTAATATTCTCGATAATAAATGTAAATTAATTAAAATAAAATATAATATAGCTCGGAGTTACTGGTTCATCGTGAACTATTTATCGCAACACTGTTGAACTTTTATCCTTTTATTCAGCAGAGCTTTACCAAAGTTTCCTTTTGACAAAGAGCTTTCGAGCTTAAAGGATGTTTTCGTTACCATGTTGTAGAAGCTTTTAACCGAACTTCCAAACCAAAATTGTAGTCTATGTTTTAAATTTTATTAAATCGTAATTCAATCGTTTACAATATATATAACATGTAAATAAATAATGCAAATCCAAAGCATTTAAAAGTTAGCTTTCATGGTTAAACGTAAATCAATATAACTTTGGAGAACAATTGCCCGAACTTCGGGTATTATCCTTAGTTTAATTTATATTTATATTTGTGCACTTTGGCCCAACGCGAATTTTGTAAATATTTGCACTTCGTTTTTTTTTTGGTTTTCACATTAACGATAATTGCCTAAAATATGTATGCTTGAATTTTTTAATAACTTTTTAGGTAATACTCGTACCTTTTTATATTAGCGTTTATTTCATTGGTATAGCTAGAATAATCATTTGGTCTTGGTTTCATTTGGCGATGAAACGCATATGTGGTTTACTTCCATTATAGATAATACTTTATAAATGTTAAACTCGCGAAAATTGTTGCTGTTGCTTAGGTTAGATTGAAACTCGAATTTTCTAAACTTACGGAGCTGTTCTCGATTAGATATCCGCCCTAAGGGACCAAAAATCGAGCCGAGAACAGATCTGATAAATTCGGTTTAACGCTAGAAGTGTGTTTGGTTTTTAGTTTTTTTTTTCATTTTGCAATATAGTTAACCATAGTTGGGCTTAGATTCGCGTAGATCGGTGTACAAGTGTTACAGTAGAGTTAGTTGGTATCAAGTTTTGGTCAAGACTCCCTTCAATAGTATTTGATTCGGTGTGATTCTGTTCCAGTTTTGGCTGATATGCAATCTTTTGAAAGTTGATAGTTAAGTTGCGTTGAGTTGAGTATGTGTAGAAATGGAACGACCTACGAACGGTCAAATGTATAAATTGGTATCTTCAACAATAAACGATAACATTAAATTAGTTCTATATAAATTCATGTAAATTCAATTGGCTAAAACTATAAATTAAATTTGAATAACAATTACGATTCCCGCAATTCCGAATACGTTTTAACATTATTGTCCTCTGCGTTTTGGTTTTATTTTTGCGTGTGTGCGTCAAGTAAATGTGCAATTACAACGATCAGAAATTACAAATGCAATTAAAATGCGAAATTGAATGCAAAAATGAAGAGGTAAAACTGAGCATCAAGTGCGTAGAATTAATCAGTTTGGACAATTGGTCAAGCAGAGGTGAGGGGCAGTCAATGCAAGTATCCCTTCAGATTTGAATTATGCAATAAAATACAATTTGCGCGGCTTTTGCCTTTTGTCCTGTCGATGGCGAGAAGGTGCTAAATGCATAATTAATTAATAGTTTCAACTTGCCACTACCAGACTAATCGAGTATTTACACTATAATATCGAAATCACCCAAACGCTGCGTTTATAATTAGTTTCTGCTCCATCAATCCATCAATTTCGCCAGATATCCCCGATGGATCCGCTCATCACTACTATCACACTGCCCTGGTTTTCTACATCAGGGCGCAGCGGTTCCAGCGCGAAGGACTCCTCACACCCTCGCCCTCGTTCAGCGCCATCGTCTTGGATCTCATCAGATTGAGATCGGTGCGGATGCTGGGTCTCCTGGCATTCGGGGTCACCACGCCGCAGGCATCGCTGAATCTTCGCTTGATGGACAGGGCATTCTTTTTGGTACCGCCCACCGCCGATCCATGTGGTGGGAGTGGCGATGGCGCCCCAAAAACAGACACCAAGCGACGATGGTGATTGGGGGTCATCTCCAGGGGGAGATTGGAGACGGTGAACAGCGAGTGGAACAGGTCATCGATGCGGTAGTTCTGACGAGCCGAGCACTCCACAAAGGTGCAGCAATTGTCCTGGCCAGCGATGTAGCCCATCACCTCGTCCACCTGCACAGTTCTGGGGGAAAGAGTATTAATTGGAATCCAAAGTGATTTCATAAACACAACTCACTTAAAGTCTCGATCACATTTATTGCCCGCCAATATCATGGGTATCTTTGGAAGACTCTTCTTCTTGAACCCGGAGCCGGGATTCAGTGCAGCCCACTTGGTCTCCAGGATGTTCTCCCGCAGGCGCACCACCTCCTCGAAGGACTCGCGGGAATCCATGCTGAAGACGAGGATGAAGAGATCCCCTGCAACAATAAAATGGGGAACATTAATCGTCGTTTGATTTAGCAAATGCAAATTTATAGCTTATTTATGGCCCCACACATCTATGACCTACGCGCTCGCAATTTTCCAGACACTATATAAAACGATACTGACATCTGAAGCTCATCTCCCCTATGTTAATGTGTTTCAGATTGTGTGTGAGTTCTGGGTTGTTTAGGGTAATTCGGATACCCGAAAATTGAGTGTGGGAAAATCAATAGACGCATACCAGTGAGACATGAATACCCTACTTACTGAGTGCCATTCACAGATATTTTTATGACTATGAAGTACTTTTTGGGTGGGCGTCACTTGACAAAAAAAGGAATTGTTTTTATGATGTTCATTATATTCATAGAAATATTAGGGTCCTGACTGGTCGTAAGGCAAGTAGTAAGCTTGAAATTATTAACAATTTAGAGTATTAGTGTCCCATTAAACTATTACAATAAATTATGCACAACTAACAAGTTTTAATTTATGTAATGCTAGTTATAAGGTCCTTGAACATAATCGCAGACCCATTTATCATAGTTTAAATAAATGTGAGAGCCTTAATATCCGCAGGAAGTTACAAAAACTGTGCCCATGCCATTGATGGCGGTCGAAAGGGTATGGAACCCAACTTTGTTTACCAGCAGCTGAGCCTGATTTTTATGATAATTTATAGGACATTAAATGGCACCCAATGAAGGCAGTCGACAACTTAAGTGATAGAACGTGCCGAATATCCTTGGAAATGCCGCACACACATGCAACTATTTGATGGCCAAGACGTCACACTCACCAGTTAGAAATGATAAACGGCGCATTGCGGGAAACGGATGATAGCCAGAAGTATCCAAAATATCCAACTGAAAGACCTCATTCCGTATGCGATACAATTTGCGATGGAACTCCTCGATGGTCGGCGTGTAGGCCTCCTCGAAACGATTGCCCAGGAAACGTGCCACAATCGATGACTTGCCGGCTCGTGATGAGCTGCATGGGAAGGAAAATTGCAAATCGAGATTGGATTTTGAAATTGAAGCCATCCTGTCCACTCAACGAATGCAAAGAAACGCCAATGAAAGCTCAAAATTAACACGAACGGGCGTCATGCATTCGATGATTAATACAGTGAGAGAAATGTAAATAAGAAAAGGATCAAGGAATAAATGGTAACATAAAATACATTGGTGAAGTGCGTGAAATGAAAGCACTTTAATTGCAAAGAATATGAAACAAAGATTATACTATTATTTAGCTTTTGCTAAAAAGGATTTAGTTGCAAAAAAACATTATTGTTTTCAGTGCACATACCCGAGCATGACCAGGCGATAGCAGTTTTTGGCCGACGGCAGGCTGTCGTCGCACAGCGAGAGTCCTGCGCCAGGACCGTAGATGAAGTCGTCCGCCTGCTCGATGGCGTCCAGATTCGAGTGGTGCTCCAGCATGTGGGCCTGATGCAGTTCGGCGGTGGTGACCAGGCGGCTGCTGGTCACGGCACCGTTGCTCCCGCCGGCAGTGGACTCGTCCAGGAAGGTGACCACGTGCGCCTGTGGTGGAGACGCCTCATCGGTCGAGTGGGTGGTGCTCGGGTGGTGTGGATGTGGGTGTGGGGGAATGTGGCCGGCTTGGGTGGTGGCGCCTCTTTGTGCCGCTGTTTGCTGATTACTTTTGCTGCTGTTGCTTCGCACGTTATTGTTGTTGCTGGCGCTAAAGTTGCGGCTATTCGGTGTGGTTGTTCCTGTTGCTGCTGTTGCTGTTGTTGTTGCTGTGGGATGAATGGGTGGGGCCTCGCTTAGTGCCACATCGACGTAGTTGTTGTTGTTACTGCGCGCACAAAACCAATTTTTGCAGCGATACATTTTGACTCTGTCATTTCCGCCACTTTAACTGGTTGTCGTCGGCACCACCGGTGGTTTAATTTGTGGTGTTGATGCACCGCGATTGCACTTCTTCTTTTTGTTGCCGCTATTATTGCTGTTGTTGCTCTTGCTGTTGTTGTTGTCTTTTAGCCTAGCAGTTGCGGTTGCAATTTGCATTTTCAATCATTCAACTTTGTCGTTAACAAGCTGACATTTGCATATGTACCTCTTGCCGCCGTAATGGTATAAACTTTATCCCGAACGAAATGCATTAGACGCGTTGCCTTCGCTTCCTGCAAACTGCAAAAAGAGAGATGTAAAATGCATTCAGCTCGTAAATGTAAAAAAAAAGTTACGCCATTTGCTCAAAGAAACCGGCAAGAAAAAGCGGTGGTGGTGGCAAACATTTCGGAGGCCATTAAGCACGGTAATTGCCCCGTGGCCCAAACAGACGAATAAACCACACAAAAACCAAAAACCCATGGTGAAGCAAGAGGAAAATGCAAGAGGAGAATGCAAGAGGAAAATGTAAGAGGAAAAAGTAAGTGGGAAATGAATCCTCGACTACCACATACCCGTCACCCGAACTGCAGATTATCTGCAGTTGGGCAAAGTTGCCTAAGTCCGATTGTTAGCAAAAATAACTTTACATTTCTACCACTTTGTGGCTGCAATGAAATGTTATGGGGAACTAAAGTGAACTTTGAAATTTTGACTACCTTAAGCCAGATAAATTCCAACTACATGAGCCGCCTTTAAAATGGTGAATTTCGGAAAAGATTTGCCAACTAAAATCGTTGGTAAACTAAGTTACAGTTTTCATTTTTCACAGTGAAGTGAAGCGAATTGTTTGCCAAAATGTACTGCATTCCACTATTTTAATCCTAACTGGAAATGCTAATCGGCTTGGGAAATGAGCGAATTCACAGATTTAAATTGAGTTCAGCTTTACTATGGGTGTTTTCAGAGCAAATTTTTGCTGCGGATAAATAATGTATGTTTTTGGCCAAAACTATAAACAATACTTGAATATTATAAATTGTTATAGAAACATGTTCAGCAAAAATAAGATTATAGAAAATACGGACTTGATTATGAGCTCTCCAAAATGAGTAGTGCAAAGAGCATTAAAAGTTGTGTTTGGCACAGATTGATGTGGAAATTGGCAAAACCCCAAGTTCATCAAAACCAATGAAAAGGAAATTCTGAAAAACCAGCTGCACTCCATACATTAAAAGGGCTATTGCCTGACCCCCCGCCGCATTTAAGCTATAATGGGCATCTTGCCGCAAATCTAATTAACTTTGTTTTAGCATGCTACGTGCTCCGTGTACATCAGCCGGAATGGCCACATTGGCACAGCTCATGCATATCGCATGCAACAGCAGTAGCAGCGGTAGCAGCCAAAGGACGAGGTGGTCAAACTGGGCGGAAGGAGAAAGTGGGTGGCAAAATCAGACCGGAAAGAGCCGTTACCGTTACCCTTACCGCCCCAACGGCAGCTTGACGCCCACCATAATCGAGTGCACCAAGTGCTCTCCGAGTGCTCGTACTCGCGTTCAGATTTCAGCTCATTTTCATTTTCCTTTCCCGTTTTCGTGCATTTTCCGCTGGCGATGGAAAATCGGAGCAAGAGGACGAGGTCTTAAATGCCAGCACACAAAACGAACTGGAGTGGAAAATTTGCAAAGAAAAGAATTCACCGCATATTATTTCACATACATGGCGACACCCACCCCAAAACCCATTCGTGCCCCCAAAACCAAAACCAATCCCAAACCCAAACCATATAAAGGCCATTTAGTCCAACTACTGGTAATTTTTCCATAATTGATTTTGGCTTGCGGTCTGGCTCGTCCTTTCATCTGGCCACGTGTTGGTGAGGGGGGGCAGGACACACTCACGCACCCCCAAAACATACAAATGACTTTTTGCCTTGGCCATATGAGAGAAAAACATACCGAAATGGGAAACGGAAACGCCTTGAGACAATGGTGACATTGGCGAGGCAATGTGGAAATGGCTGCTGTACGGAAAAACTGAAAGAATAATCAACTAAGTGACGGAGCAGTTCTTTTATTTGCCGAGCACCTGTGCACAATGTGCTCAGAGGCGTCCCCAAAGAGGGGACGCTAGTTTTGGCCAATTTTCAAGCATATTTGTGCATAACTAAACTATTTATTAACAAACAGAAGGAAAATATTATATTTCTTAGAATAAGAACTCAAATAAATTAAACTCAAATCCAAATAAACAACATTAAAGCAATCTCTTGTGCTTTATCGCCTTTAAAATCTAGAAAAATAATTGTATTTTTGTTTTTTTATTTGACATTTTCGCAATACATAAAATTCTTTTCTATTTTTACTTTCTAAGTCCAAGAACGCAACGCGTGATTGGAAGGTGTCAATAACTTTGTGCTCAACTCATCTCAATGAAAACTTTTTGAAAGACAGAGAAATCCTTGCTGCCACTCGAAAGCAAACAAAACTTGATCGAAGATATTTTAGAAAAATAATATAAATAAATGGGGAGTAAACAGAGATTTACAGTGTTTTAGGATGCATTGCACGGGTACACACACACTTTGCTGTTGACAGACTTCGATGGTCGTGAAGTAAGTTTGCGTATGAAGAAGTGGCACTTCAGGAGGCACTTCGAGCACGTCCTGTTCACACCCCTTTACAAAGGATGCCGCTCCTTCCATTGGAGCCTGGTGGTGCCACAAGCGGCTGCTGTTGTTTGCTGCCCCCACTTGCGTTCCAATTTCGCCGCAAGAGTCTCAACAATTTCTCATATTTGTTTACAATTCGCGCATACAAATGCGCAAGGTTAACAGCCAACCACCCACCTCCCATTTGGCAAATATCGCCACCCAGTTTCCCCCCTTTCAGTGGACGCCTGCCATAAGTTGTCATGTCGCAAATGGAAGCGGAGTGTCATCGACACCCAATCTAAGGATACACCGAAAGAAATCAAATAAATATATAATAAAAGCAATAGTTAATGGTTATGAAAGATGAGTGAAATATATTAAAAACAAACAAAACTTTAAATTAAGTGCAGATACCATTTTAGATCATTTTCCGCTGTGCTAATATTTTTATACAACCACATAATGAAAACAGTTTCAGCAAAAATTTCAATTAAATTAGTTTCAGTGTTATTTGAAAAATGATTGCTGCCAAATACAAGAGTTTATAAAATAAACAAAATACTAGTTTAAATGCGCGCCATTCGTGCGAATAAAACCACATGCAATTTAAACTTGTTGAGGTGTACGACTACTGATGTTCACGGATTTGAGGAAAATCTCCATGGTGAGCGCTACTTGAATGCGAGAGAAAAACCCATCGAAATGCCCGCGGAATGGAAAACAAAAGCTGGAACAGATTAGCTGGTCGGTAGAAGAAAAAAACGCAGAGAATGTAGAAACCGCAAACAGCGGGCATCAATTACGCCGACAACATTGAGCGATAATCGACGGGAGGTTATCTCGAGCAGCACCTGTAACTTGGTACTTCACATATATATATATATATGTATATATATATATGAATGCCACTGAGTGTTCCTGCTACTCACTTGGGTTAGTCGGTTTGCGATAGCAGAGGGAGAAGCTAGTTCGCCATGGAGCCCACCTGCAGCAGCAGTGTGGCGGAGCTGGCCAAATACAGCGAGGATGTGGAAACGGATGAGTCCAAGTTGGCGGAGCATCAGGAATACGCCGAAGTGCTGTCAATGTCCGGGGAAAGGCGGAAACGGAAACGCTGGACGCGAAGGTCCTGCTGCACGCGGCAATTGCTGAGTGTGGGCGCCATTTTCATCGCACTGCTGCTCATCATCGGCGCCATTTACATGCACTTAAGACAGAAGCATCATCTGGGCCGACTGCACATCAATCTCAAGGATCGAGAGCGAGTGGAGGTCCTGGCGGAGGACTTTCCCGTGGTCACCGCTGCGGCAGTGGGTGAGTGCGCCGCAAGGACCCTTGTTCAATCGCTAAGAAGCTCTTAGTCCTTGGTTAATTTTATAAGCGGTTTTCATTGTTGGGATGGTGGTATTCTCTGTCTTTCTCTGCTTCTTTTTCTTTCCCAGCTGACTGATTAGATTTGCCATAAGATGAGCCAGCAGATGTCAGCGTTTCGAAATATAGCGATTATAAATGAAAGCTTGTATTCATTGCACAACAACTATACAATGCGTAAGTTGTTTTTATTATGGTCATACATATTTTATTCAACTTTTAATCAGTCATTGCAAATAGTGACAGTCATTGAGACAGTATGCCAAGCACTTAAATGTTTGAAATGAAGCTGTTAATAATAAATACACATCTGCTGCAGATTGCTAACTTGAAGTATAGATTTATAGTTCATCCCCTTGCCTTGCGTTCGACTTGGAAACTTTAGTTTGAAACAATTATTTTGCCGACGGAAGACTTATATTTCTTAAATAACAGGACGTTTATGAGAACCAAATGTGAACTCAATTTAAGTTTCGTTTAGCAACGCACTCTGCACTTTTAAGGCCAGAATATAGTCAGAACTAGTTTTACATCAATTTAAAGTTCATAGAAGTGCAATTTAAAGTTCCTTCGGCAATTCTGCTAATAAAACATACTCCAAAAACTTGGCAACTTACAAGGAGTGTGCGGTTAAAACGTGAGGTCTAGGAGCTATTTACATCCCAGGGAACTATGGGTAACTATGGCTAACTCTTGGCCAACTATGCTGCATGTTAGCTGTTGGCCATATTGTGTGTGGTAAATAGTTTCCATTAAACGGCTAATTGGGCCCTCTTTGGAATGCGTTTTGCAGCTGCCCAGACCCCGACGATAACAACATTCCAGCCGTCTGCCACATCCTCCCCAGAGCCCAGTGCCAAGTGCCTGGCCTGCATGGCCACCACTGCCACGGATAATATTCCGGCAATCTGCAGGAACCGAGGACGAGCGGAGGAGCCGTGTGGTATTTATCGCATCTCCCACGTCTACTGGCAGGACGCACTGCGGATAATTGACCCGGACGACTTACTCGCACAGGGTAATGAATACACTGAGCGAAAATGTCTTGCAACAACATCACAACTATTCGAAACAAGCCATTCTAAAGTACTTTGCACCATTAATGTCTCACTTTTATCAAACAGTAACTTGATCTTAATGGCTTACTTGTGAATTTTCAAGATTTTGTTGCATAACTTGTTCAAGTGTAGCCTGTTGTTGTCAGGCTGCCACAAGCGTGTAATGTCCACCGACTAACCCATTTCCTACCTCTCACCTCTCATCCTTCCACCGAACAGACTACGGAAGATGCGTGGTGGATGACCAGTGCGCCGAGCGCATTGTGCGTAGCTATGTGCAGCGATATGGAGGCAAGGATTGCAATGGAGACGGACGGATCGAGTGTCGGGATCATGTGGGACTGCACATGCGAGGACCGGGCGGCTGCCACAGGCAGGAGCCACTGGGGAGCCTGGTGGAGAGGCGATTGGAAGGCTGCTTGAAATACAGTGGGATTACTTAGTACCGATTGCTCGTTTATTGTTTCAACTGCAGGCGCTGCATGATGGGCCGCCAGTAGAGGGTTAGCACAAAGAGACCTATGAACTCGTGGAACAGCAGCAGGGCGGCGAACTTGTCATCGAACAACTTGGTCGAGGCCCTTCTTCCGCCCATGATGCACTGCACATGATACATCAGGAACTGCAAGTGATTTGTGGTTATGCTGCCGACAGTTGCATACAGCGGAAAATGCGGAAAATGCTTACCATCATCACCACACAACCGATGCAGAATGCAAAGAGATAAAATCCCCAGATCACGTCGAGCACCGCATGCAATACCAAGGAGTATATGCTCAGTATGTAAGTGCCAGTAGCTAGGGCATATAGGTACAGTCCGGTGCCAGTGAGGTCATACTACAGCCAGGATATTTGTTTATTTTCGAATATCCTAAGTTTATACCAGCTTACCGCCATTAAAGCAGCAATAAGTGTGCATAGCACAAATGCCAGGGCGACTATCAGCAATCCGGCAAGCATGTAAAGTACTCCCGAGGATACGATCAGCACACCGAGTGAAATCACCACACATTCCACCTTAATATGATATGGGGTTACATGGTTAGGTAATTCGAGTGTTGGGATACCCACGATAATAAGCGTAATCAGCCAGTTGACACAGGACATTTTCCGCAGCGGCTTACTAATGGCAAACAGGAAAAGCAGGAAAATGCCAAATACAAAAGCTAGTAGCAACGCAGATGAGTGCTCTTTTACCAAGTCCAGAAACCATTCCCTAGTAATATTACTATTATTTAAAAAATACAATTTTAAGTACCCAAAAGTCTTACTGCAGCAAGGTTAGCATGAGGATCCAGTGCACAAATCCTATAACGACGAAGAGGCAGAAATCCAGGAAAACCCTTATGATATATCTTCGTCTCTCAACCACCGATTCCGTGTGGAAAAACGGCCAGATGGTGATATCTGCCTCGAACATGGCATCCGGAAATATAGTTTGATTTCGGGCACCAGGCCGTCTAAGGCGAAGTTACTTCAAGTTTTGTATAAAAAATTCACGCCATTCCGGGCACGAGCGTTAATTGCACATCGAAATGAGACGTCCAGAGCACAAAAGTTGATGGGAGCGAATTAGAACAAACAATGACGACGATTCGGCGTACATAATTGAACTCGACAAAAGTTTATAATCTGGCAGCATCGCGAACAAATTGAACAACAACTCGCAAGTGTGTAATAATTAAAAGTTTTGCGCAAAATGTAGCGGACAAACAAGCGGAGGAGTGAAGACAAAACTTTTGGCGCAAGTTTTAAATCATTTAGCAGGGCCGGACTAATTGCTGCCATGTCGCATTAATTTGTTGCGACTGATAGCGGGCAAACAGTGCGTATGCGCAATGCATAAATTCATGGTTTCCCTCATGGCCTACTTAAGGTTACAGGAAGTGTCTAATTTCTAATCGCAGGATCAAGGAACTTAGGGAATAGTTTTCTAATTTCATGTAGCTAATTCTAATGTAAATTTAAGCACTTTTTGTTTGCTGATTCCACGCTGATTAAATTATTAAATATTACTATTTCCGCTCCCTACATTTTATTTAGGTATTCAGGAAAGTTTCATTATCTTAGCCTTATCGAGAGCAATGCCCAAGTAAGTCGACATTGTTTTGCCCCGGTACTTTGACGATGATTTCTACCTCGCCTGAGTCCTAATCTCTCGATTGCATGACAAGTGTACATAACTTTATTTAATCAAATGTGCAAATAGCGCATACTGCAAACAGAAATAGTCCAAATGAGCAGACAATATGCGGCATAGACAATCCGATAAGAAGCGACTCAGACTCGCGATTCGTGTTCATTAGTTGTTGTCGATACTGAGCGCTGTTGATAAACATGGCTTGATTGTTTGATTGATTGGGAACCGACTGAACTGAACTGCTGAACTGCTGAATTGCGACCAACTGGCCCATGGCCAAGGACAAAAGAGTTCCATTTAAAAACAATTACCAATTCGGTTGAATAACTCGCTGCACGCCGATATTTTTCTTTTTCACTGCTCCGCGTGTCAAAGGTGTCGTTCATCCACGATGGAAAAAGTGTGTGGGGTGTAGGAAAGTGGGAGAAGGGTAGGGAAAAGCCGAGGGGCGTTCTCAAAATTGATTGCTTTATTGCAGCACGGCGAGGAGATAGAATGGAAGAGATGGAGGTGAACTGAAAGTGGTGCAAAATTGATGGAATGCACTGCAAGTTGTGATAAAGATTTTTCGGCGCTCAACTTGGAAACTTTTCTGGGAACTTTTTCAGCTGGCAGAGAGATTAGGAGAGCTCCTCCTCAATCATCTCTTTCACTCTTTCACTCTGTTGGTTAGTCCTTTTCAAACCTCTATCATTCATGATTTTCCAGCTTTCGCTTGTTTGCATTGCCAAGTCGAATGAAAATGTCAAAAAGTATAGCATACTCTCCAACTGCCAAGCTAACAGCATTTGCCAAATGAAATTTACATGACATGGCCAAAAAGTGTGTGGGTGTTGGATGGTCGACTAAACCTGAAAGGGTTGCCATTTTCCAGCCTGGACACCCTGCTCACGTCCCCGCCAGCAATCAAAAGTGTGCCACATAATTAAGTGTACATCAGAGATTAGCCCCCGCCATCAACAAAGGCAAGAAGGACGCTGTCCCGCGGGTAAATTGTCCTGGTTTCTTCGTCCTGGCTTTCGACTCCTGGTTGCTCCCATCCTCGTCGTCCTCGTAATTCCTGCCAAACGGCGCTCTTTGAGCGCATACTTAAACAGACATTGGCAATGACATGACCTACAACTGTTCTGGCGAACCGCTTTAATGTCTCTCTCATGGCTGCCGGCTAAAAGCCGAGGCGCTTCATTAATTTTATTGCCGCCCCCTTTCCCCTTTCCACTTTCCTCATTTCCCCACATTTTGGAGGACCTACACTTACAATTCCATTGCCTTTTCGCCTAGGCCGCCTGTTGTCTTTGCTTTGAAGTTCCCTCGGCTGCGGCAAAAGTTTTGATTGTCTAGCCACACACTCACATGCCACAAACATGCAGCACGCAGAATAAATACTATATCAAATATTGTACTACTTTAAAATTATTAATACATTTATTTGTTAAATGTTGCATTAATATTATCTGAATTTGCTTTCATTGGGTTTTTATAATTCTTTATTTAAAGTTGATTAATACGATTACCTCTAAACAAAGTCTAAACAAAGCGAAGTCTATACATGCATTTAAATAATATCGTTTCTTGTTTATTTTTTATAAGAAAATATTTGATTAAACTCGAACTTTTTCCTCAGTGCACATGTGTGTAACATGCCGGTACGGTTGTGTTTGGGCCAAGTCAAGTGGTTAAACGTAAAACTTTTTTAATTAGAGTTGTTTGCGGGCAGCGCGCATTGTGCACACAATTTCTTTCCGATCGTCTTGGCCAAATAGTTTTGCTCCAGAGTAAAATTGACGGCATTTTGCTCGCGAGCCAAATAAAATTCATGAGCCCTTGTAATAAAAATGTCGCAGCAATGCAGGCAACAAAAGGGCGGCCATCAAGTGGGGCGGGGTACTTTTTCGGGCTTTGTGGAAAACGATGGTTTTCCGAGGGAGCAGCTGTCAACGCCGTGGAACGACAATCACAATGGCTTCCCTTTGGAAAATTAAAGGACCGGCGTCGGCGGGCAACGCATAAATTTCGCAGACATCTTTTGTGCACCCGAGCAGCCGAAAATTCAGATTCAAATTTTCACAGCAGTTTGCATTTATTTAATTTAACTATTATCAGAATAAAAAGGCTTTGCGCCTGATTAGAGCTTGCCCGCGCCCCAAAATGTGTTTTGCCAAATTAAATGAAAATTAAATGACGCCCGGACGGCGTTTGTGAGCAAACCTTCATTGACACAACGTGCAAATCTAATTTGGATTTTGGATCCCCAACCCAACGGCCTCTCATCTTTTTTATAATAATGAGAATGCTTCAGAACCTTGATGGGTGTCCAAGTACGGCAACACACACACACAGAGCAGCACTTCCTGCAATGTGGAGCCACCCTAGGCCGTCAAATATCCGCAGGATGTGTCGTTGCTCCCGATTCAGCACGGAAAGAAAAACCTATCATATGTCAGCTTACCAAAAATAATACCACTTTTGAAGTGCTTTTTTTTTATAAATTTTTACAACTGTCCACAGCAGCGTCCTTTTCATAACTTACATATAAAAACAAAAGCTTTAAATTTATCCAAATTTATTTCATCATAGCCAATTTAAAATGATGTACTCCCTGCGGTTGAAAGATTTTACAAGATAAATTCTTTTATTGGTTTTTCCATTTTGTTCACTGTCATATGCGTTTTTTTTAATAAAATGGTTTATTATTATTTTTCGCTGTGTGTTCGAGCGTCAATGCGATTTCATCAACGCAATCAGCCGGAGAAACATCAGCGAAACAGCATCGCGACGCCGGCGAAAAACATTTTCCTGTTGTTTCTGCCAATTTTGCGGCTGATGCTCCTTTTTCCGTCCGCATTTTAACCCCCTTCCCCCCTATTTTTCATCCTTCACAATTTCGCAGCAATGTCTGGCTTAAACATTCCGCACTCAATATACAGTTTGCATTATACAACATAGATGCCCATATCGCTGCTTTGCGTATCAATGAAAAAAACCCGTCTTTATTGCACATTTTCCAGTGCGTACAACGTGGCGTATACGCATTATACAGCATACAACGTTCAGCAGATGGCATTGGAATAGCTCCATGGAGACTTTTGTTATGGGACATGTGTAATCAGCTACATCAATTTAAAATTTGATTTTTGGTAAAAATTATTATTATTTTTATAGCCTCACTGCTATTATTTGGGATTGAAAATGGTAAACAAGACGGTGATTCTGAACCACTGTGCGCCATTGGAGACAAACGTTTCTTTTAAGGCTGTGTCGTTTCGTGAGCTTCGACCGCTTTTTGTATTTCGGTCAGGTCACATTTATGTTGTATACATTAATTATGGCTATTTACTTTGTCCGCTTCGGCTCATGCCACTGCCAATTATGTGCACGAAATTGCTTATTATTGGATGCATAAACAGTCACTCATACACAATCCTATACATATCCTTATATATATATTTATTTGTATATATATATATATTTTTGTGTAGTCATAAAGACGAGTGTATGAAGGCGCCGAAACGGCAGGTTAAATGGTGGTCAAAGGGCCCATTCATTTCTGGCCTAAAAGGCCCATCAGCCACCTTTTCTAACAAGAAAGACGAGAAAAACGTTTTGAGTAAACAAAAATATGTCATGTTTACTCAGTGAGCAGTCCAAGTAAACCATGTTTTTGGCTTTCTCTCTTTTTTTGTTTTCCTGCGTCTTTGGCGTTTTGTTTATGTTTTTACTACTGTGCTACTTTTTGGCAGTTGTTGTCATTTGTGTGTGGTCCAGAATGATGGATGTTATTATAATGTCGACGAGTGGGCTTAGCAGGCGCCTGATGTCCTGAGTGGTCTGACCCAAAAAATCATTTTTGGTGACAGCTGAGCAGACCAATGGCCACAGAGCCCTGTAAGCTGCTTAAAAGTTAAAATAATTTAATAAAAACTAATGCCCACTGCACAGCAATGTGCATAGAAAATGTGCGGAGCAGAACTGCGCTTTTCATCAAGTATTTACAAACTAAAAAGTTCTGTTTCATTTTTCTTCCCCTGGTAATTATACTAATTGGTATCATGGCATGGCGGGCGAAAATGCTGAGTTGCAAGCATAATGCGATAATTTATATTTCCAGCCGGGGGAATCCTTTAAGCCACATGCCAGATGGCCACTACTCGCTTGCTCCTTTGCTTTCGGCTATGCCAACGAGAGATAAGTCCCGACTCAATTTGATTAAAACAAGATAGGGATTATCGTGGCAATAATAAGTGAATAATAAGCGTGGTGCCGCTGCTCATTCGACTAAATGTTTGAATTCATTCTGCAGGTTAAATGTTTTACTTTGCATAACATTCCTTTTAAATAAACTAACTACTTAAATTTGAATTAAACGGAGTAAAGGGCTTATTAGGTGATAAGTTTCTTAAAGAAATGTAACAAAATGGTGTATAATAAAACATCATAAATAAACAATAGTTTAATTTCCTTGCAGTCAAAGGTTTATTACATCTTCAAAATGTTGGGCCTTATTTAAAAATCCGATTTTGAATTCATAGGGCAGACTTTGCATTGCAGTAGCATCAGATTCCGAAGAATCCTTATCATCAACTTCATCAGCTTGTGACCAGTCCAAAAAGCAGAAAAGCATCAGGATAATGCAGAAGTGGCAGAAAAGGATGATCACGGCAAAGAGTCCATCGGTGGTATATAGTTCTGCATATCGCCAACCTCGAATTAGTTGGGCGTGGTACATAGTAAACTACATAGTCAATAACTAAGGGATATTCCAAATTCAATAAATTCTACCTTACCATACACACAATACCCAAAACCAGAACAGCGAAGGAGATGAAAAATCCATCGCCTGAATCAAACATCATGAAGATCAAAAGTAGATATATGCTATACAGAAATATCGGAAAGCCGACTATAAACAACATAGCCACATTAGCAGTTAAGTCGCAGGGAATAAAGGATCCAATTAGCACAAAGACGATCATCAGAATTGCAGTTATGGTGAAATAAATCAAGAAGCTGAGTGCATGACAGTAGGCAGCCAAGATACAAACACCAATTACCATTAGCTCTATCTGTAATCTGAATTATCGGCTACTTTTTGGGCAAGATGCTGCTGCAATATACCTACAATGAAGCACATGAGCAGCCAGCCAAGAATTGGTAAATATCGAATTTGTCGTATAAGCAGGAAAATGGCCAAAAGTGGAGCTGAGATCAGCATGCAGACTACACTAATCCAGTACTTGGCCAAAAAGAGATCTGTCAATGGTTTGCTAGAGGTTGACTACAGTTTATTATGGAAAGTTAGAAAGATAGATACAAAACACTCACTAGTATGACACAAGTTCCCATTGAACCAAGGCGAGCAGTAGTATAACCACGACTAGGAGATACACCAAAACTATATAACTGCATCTGGAGGAGCTCTGACTTTCCTGGGATTCAGACTGCAGCATACTGGGGCGTGGCAAGTTGACAGGACGAGGTGGAACTGGAGGTGGTTTATTGTTAGCACCAGAACTAGACGAGGCCATCTTGGGACCACTTGTAAAATGTGAATTAAAACCCCAACAGGATATTTAGAGCGAAGAAAATGAGTTAAAACACAAAAATCACAAAAGAAACCTGACACGCAAAGCATTTGTTGCTGCACCATACAGCTCACCTAGCTGCCACATGCGGCTTAAACATCTGGCATTTCAAGGGGTAGTATCTGAAGGATTTTATTCTTTTTTCTTCTCATAACAATACCCCAAACTTTGGCGGGTAACACACTCTTAGGGAATTTGCAAGCGTATCCAAATCAAATGATTACAGCGGCAACACATGACAGCCAAAAGGGAGTTCTTTGTGTTTTTTTTTTTCCATGGGATGGGAATCCTTGTTGTACTCTGCTTGAATAGATTACCCGAATGATAGATGGCTCGATTTTCAATGGTTAAGTCTTAAGGATTATGGCGCAGGTTGATTTATCTACTCATCTCCGAAGCCGATTTAAGTATATTTTTATCGCTGCTTTGTGAGTGCTCAACAATTTGCTATAGTACACCCGTAAATGAAGCTCATTTTCAAGTATCTTAAGTTACAGAGTATTTTCCAATGAAATGTTCTTTTTAAATGCCGCAATTTTTTATAGGATTCGCCTTACCTTTTGGGTGAATAAAGCTGACGTTTTTCATGACCAGAAAAATACTTCTCAGAATTCTCATGCTCTGCATTTTATATGTGCTTCCTGATGTTTTCGTATAAATCCATTCAATCCACAATCAACAAGAATATAATGAGTATACGGCCTCGAAGGGTTTAAGCCAAGAAAGACGAAAAAACGAGGACAGATGTGAGATCCCATAAATTCGTTCCAGTAAACATTTTGAATTGTTGAAAAGATTTGTTCAAAAACAAGATGGGCAAACACAAACTCCCAAACACATCGAGAGTTCCTACACATACATATATACATATCTCTACATATATATCAAATATATTTATTTATATACCCAGAACCAAAGCGGCTGCAAAGTTTGGCCAAAGTGCTAAAAGATGTGTGAAAGGCTGCGAAAGGCTGCGACGGAAGTGAAAGGCGGATGGGGGTGAAAGGTTAGGAAAAGCGCCTCAAATTACTTTCTTTGTGGGCGGGGTGGGCGCTGTGGGCGTGTGGGCGCAGCTGTTGATGGCTCCTGGATCTTGAACATTTCTTTTAATTTGCACTTGCGTGATGCTGATTCCTGAGCTGCGATATCAGCCCTCGTCCTTTACAGGACTTTTACATCAAGGCATCCTCGCATTTACCACTCAATTAGCACGCTGAGAAGATCCCAGCTTACTAATTTATTAATGGGCAATGTCAAAATTCTGCTGCCTTGGAATGACATTGAAAAATTGCTGAAAAGCAGAGAGTGTGTATGTTTTCTTCGGTTTAATGGCCCTATGTTTTTTTTTTTCCACTCAAGACACGAACCAAACAATTTAGATAAGCAATATGCAAAGCATGTGAATTTACTGGGGCACAAACTTATATGCTTTCTGCTGGGCTGGTTGAATTTCCAACTGTCGGTGTGTAGCAGCTTAATCAGCAAAGATTTACATTAAAATTCTGCCTCACTTAGCTTTTAAACGGGAGACACATGACAGGCGTTTAAAATTCAAGTAGCAACTATAAAAGTCAAAAGACAAAAGCCAAGACACCGATGCACTTAAGTGGCAGACCATAAAATTTTTGGACCTCCTCGAGTGGGTAACATGGTTGTGCTGGTAACCCAAGTCCCCGAATGCCTTTTATGGGGCAGTTGGGCGTCTTGCCATTAAGTATACGCCCTGTATACTGTGTATTGTATATATTGTGCCCGCAGGTGTCCGGCAACAAATCAAATAGGCAGCAACAATAAAATCACATAAAAGCGAAATAGCAAATCGAATAAAATAGTCCACAAATTGCATTAGAAGAAATCACACAATATAATGGCGCCGCGATAACAATGTCCTGTCGACAAATTTTTGGCTCACCTGAATGGACATCAACTAAATTGGTTGTCCTTTGCAATTATTTTGTGTGTGTGGGCTTCTCTCTATCACCTTGGTCGAGTATTTCCGGTCGGCACAAAAATACACACAAGAGCACTTGCACTCACACACGAGAGATGTCGTTGTCCTCCAGGATGCGAGATTGTTGTGGCTTTCGCGTAAAAGGACACGGCTTTATGAATGAACAAACGGGCAACGAACACCCGCCGTAATATAATATATATATATTTTCTGTTCCGTGGCCAAAACACGTCCGACTCGCAGGCCGACGAGTGATTATCTGAAGCGTATGGCAGTCGTCGCGGCCAGGAAATTACTTTGAAATTTAATTGCCAACTCCGGCGACCTGCGCACTCGCTTAACAGCAGAAGAGAGCGTATCCTAACAGAGTCGTGGGAGCGGCGAAGAGAGAGAGAGCTCCAGATTATGTAGGTTGACAAGAAGTTAAACAAACAAAACAAAAGTCAAGCTGTATCATAAATATAATGAAAAGTTTTTGCCAGCAACAAGCGGGTGTACGGCTCATCTCCTCCCCCAATAGATACTTTATTCGCCCTCCAACTTGTGTGTCAACACCACAGCACACACAAAATAATTTTCTCCATCTTAAACGTTTAAATAAAATATGCTAAAGCTATTTTAAAGAGAAATCTTAAGTCGTTCATTAAAAAATCCTACTTTAAGTAGAAATCTCAAAGATGACTTTTAATGTGTGCTACAAAATTGTTTGATCCAAAGTAAGATGTCACTTGTAATTGCATTACTTTGGCCACCTTCCACTCAAGGGGATGTATCCCTAGGATCTAAATTTCTTTCTGTGCAGTCGTGGGTACACATAATTAAGAAATCGTGCTTACGCCACGCACTTTGATTCAGTTGAGTGGCGAGTTGAGGATTTGAATGTCTCTGGCATGGCAAATAAGCTGTTGACTTTGTAATCATTTCAGCATGTTTATCAAGTCGCTTATTGAGTGGGCCACAAATGCGGAGGTTGGTACATCCTCATTCCTGATTAGCGACAATTGCGCTCTTGCTGTTGTAGCTGTTTTTGCCGCTAAGAACGCGACTAAGCCGCGGCAATTATGAAAATAAGCCAGTTCCCTTTGCGCCTGAATCGCTAATGGTAAATGGCAAATGCCAGCGACCCACTAACACCGCCTCATTACCTCTAAAGTGGGCTCAACTGATGTTTTTGTTCCTGTTTGTTTTTTTTTTTATTTATGCGGTCTGCCGCGTATCCTTTGCGGCTTGCGGCGCTGATTCACGATTCCGCAGGACTCACGCCGGCATGGGGGAAACCCCTGCTGTGGGGCAAGTGCCTGTGCTCAGGTGAGGAAATTAAAAGTTAACTGCCACAGGAGGACATTGGATGAGCTAAGCGGTGTGCCCATCATGTGCTTACTTTAGGCTTTAGGCTTTAATTTGTTTGGAAAAATATATACTTGAAATTCTATCCATATTTCGTTAGCCATTTGATGGTTATTTTCAGGTTTTTTTTGCTATTTCTCCGTAAATCCCACACTTATAACTAAACACCAATATAAATACTACTCGACGCAATTTAAGACCCAAATCAATAATGGCAAAACGGAATATAAATATGCCAAAATGAAAATAAATAACCATTTGCATAGCAATGCGATGGAAGCAATATTTGCTCTTTTGATTTAAGAGCCAAAATGTGAGTTTAAACGTTTAGTGCGATTTTATAAATGGATTTATATAAATTATTTGCAGTTTTTACTACAAACCAAACAGATATTTGCAGACCAGTTTTATTTACTATCCCATTTATTATCCTATTATCACTTCAAGACTTTATTTAGTATGCCAGTGATTAAGGATTCAGTGTATCAGGTATTTGCGAGTGTGAGAGACAGGAAAATGTATGTGGCAGATAAAAAGTATCTCCTGCCAAGTGGCACGCTTCACTGGCTCCGCGGGGAACAAACTTATCGCTGCTTTTGCCGCATCCTTGGCGAATCAGTTTCGCTTTCAATAAGTAAGCAATAATCAGCAGAGTGGTTGGTGAGGTAATATCCACCTAAAGCAGCCACTCGTTTGCCCCGCAATGTGTGAATGCAAGTCAATGAATGTGATTGTTTGCGGGAAAGTGCAAAGTGTTGAAAGGACTCACGCAGAATGGCAGTCAGACAGCTGGGAGCCAGGAGCCAGGAGGCAGAAGGCGGAATCCAGGAATCCAGCCCAGGAGGAGTGCATTGCCGCAGAGTGGCATTCAATTGCCGGGCGGCAGACAAGTGAATCAGCAGCCGAGCGGACAAACAAACAAGCAAATTCAGTGTAACGACCACAAGCCCGGCTTGATAGCATCACTTGACAAGTCAATGAGACGGCTCCTGAATGCAAGTCAAGCGGCACCAGAATGCAGCAGAGCACTCACACTCACACTCGTACCTGGTCGCAGATATTCACTAGCCACAGACCACTGAATACCGATTCAGTACAATGCCATTGCGATCACATTTGTTCAATGTGGTCGACGTTGCGAGGACATCGGCAGTGTTTTCAGTTGCATTTACAACCTACTGTTTGTCATTTCACAGTTAAATATTAAAAGAACGCTAAAAAGTAGGGATGGTATTGTTAGCTATGTTTATTAGCAGCACAAAACAGTCTTTATTTTAGATGTGCGGCCATTTCTGGCAAAGTTATGGCGAAAACGGCGATTGAAAATATCCGATTTTTTATAAAATTGTTTTTTCCCATTTTTTTTATAAAAAATAATCAGTTTTTTTTCAATAGCAGTAAAATTAGTTGTCCAAATGTGGAATGCCATACCTCGTTGAATTCGTAACAAAATTCCCTATCGATCCATGTACATACATTGAAAGGCTAATTTTTTGCCATTTTTCGCAAATTTTGATGATGGTACCCCTTATCAAAAATGCAAAAATTTGTCAAATTTTTTTTTTTTTCAAGTATCGAAAAAGTGGGGATAGACATAGTTAGCTATTATTATTAGCAGCACATGAAATGATAATTTTTTGCCATTTTTCGCAAATTTTGATGATGGTACCCCTTATCAAAAATGCAAAAATTGGTCAAATTTTTTTTTTTCAAATATCGAAAAAGTGGGGATAGAAATAGTTAGGTATGTTTATTAGCACCACAAAACAGTCTTTATTTTAGCTGTGCGGCCATTTTTGGCGAAATAATCAGGTTTTTGACAATATTTTTCGATATTTTTTCCACAAAAATAAAAACGTTGGCTTAAAATTAATCCACTTGAAACCACTAGGAGATAAGCTGCAAAACACACACCTTCCGTTTAAGCGAGAAAATCTCGTAAGTCCCTCGCCCAAGTCCGTAAAACGTTTTGTAATCTAATTAATGGCCCTGCAGCAGATAATGGGCAAGTGTATTCATAATCCCAGGCAATTTCGCATTCATTAAAAGCCAATAAAAGTGAAAATTATAACGTACATCTACCCAGGATCAACTCCACACCGCTCTCCTGCTTTTTTGCCAGGTGAATGGGGCACCCACTTCATTAACTGTGGACGCGTGGGTGGATTGCTCGGCGGGTAATGGAAGCTAATGAAATAACAATTAATTGAAAAAAGAATGGAAGTGTATGTATATATACATATACTCGTACACCGGCAGATGACCGGCCATCAGCAGCCGGCACTGTTTCATGGCCATGGGCAAATACAATTTGTTTTAATTAATTGGAAGCCACAACCGCAGAGCCGGCCAGCCCGAACCTGATTTAGATGAATTGCCGGCAGTTCGGCCGGGCATTTTGGCTTAATGTCTGACTTGGCAGCCCAAATCCCACGGACAACATCTGATGGCACTGGATTCCGGAATCCGGATTCCGGTGCCTCCGGCCGTGGACGGCAATCAAGCGTGAAATGATTGGCAGACAGGAGTTGAAATGCAGCCCCATCAGATATATTCCCACATATGTCGCACTATCCAGAGCTATTAGCGTGCCCATCGATTAAAGTCGCCGCAATCCCAGGGTGCGAAAGTGCCAAAGTGCCACAGCCAACGGGCTAAAGCTAAGAGTGTCGTCAACCAGACGATTTGAGGACGGAGATTGTACTATAAGCATTATATCTGCCAGCTACTTTCGAACTCCGGACTTTGAGCATTTAAATATGCCAACCAGTAAAGGTAGGGTATGCAATGGGCACTTTGGTTAGCTGCTTTCCACGTTTCAATAAAGTAAAAGTAGCTTAGAACTTGTGCACTTTATGTGAAGGTAACTAAAAATATGCTTATAGAACACGTCGTACACACTGCGTATGAGTGATATTTATAACCACTCCTTGGCTAGTCATTAAATACTACTCCACATACTTTTCCTCACCTGTCACTAGCAGTTAGGGTATCAATTAGTCAGGCTTAGTGCACACCCATTCTGAGCGTGCCTGCGGCAACGGAAAGTTGAACAAAAAACTTTGGCAAGCTAAGTTGCGCTTATGCTTATGTTTGGGCGAGTATGTAAATGCTGCCGGGGGGCATTCGTATCGGTGTCTGTGGTTTCTTTGTGTGTGTGTGTGTATCTGTGTGTGTGTGTGTGTGTGTCTCTTCCGTCATCTGTGTGGGTGCGGTAAATGCGGGTGAGTTGGTGTGTGAACCACAACATGTGTCGTCGGGCGTGAACAAAAGTGCTAAGAAAATTACATTTTGGCCACATGGAAGGGAGCAGTTCTCTGCCCGTGGCAAAGACCTGGCCTAATGCCTTAATACACTTAAATTCGCTGTAAATCGGGGGGGCTTCTGACTAATTTTCAGGTGGCGAGCAACCACTTGGCCTCAGGAATCACAAGTTACTTGATCCCCACCAACAATGGCAGCGGCAAGTAAGTCAGTGGGTTTAAATGGAAATTTTAAAATAAACGAGCTGCCAGCCACACAAGAATGTATGTAACATATGCAGTTAGAAAAACACGTTGCGAAATGAAACATTCTGAAATAACTCAAGGAAAAAGCTAAAATATATGGGTAAAAATTAAAGGCTTACAAAATATATATAAGCATATATTTAGAGTTTACAAATTTTGTCAATTAACGGGGATTATTGTCATTTCTCTGAGTGCTTATGTCCGGAATGAAAGCGACCCCTTCCGCGTTTTGTTCTCCTGGGTGCTGCTCCTCATGTCCTTATGCAAAATTCACATCCACAGCAATCGCCCCAAACTTTTTCTTTCCCGCATATACATTACGCTTTTGTTCCACTTACGACGGCGAAAAAAATGGGTGAAAAAAAATGAAAACCATGAAAAACGCGCCAATATATCGCAGCGCGGAAATAATGCAATTTGTGTGTGAACTTTTTAACGCACTCGTAGTTTTTTATACGCACTCACACTCCCAAACTTTGAAGTCGGAACTGCAAACTCGGAACGCGAGTTTCGCAAACATAAATATTTACGTACGAGAGCGCGGGCTGTGCCTTTCGATAGTTGGTAAAAATGCGGGGAGCTGAGAAAGTCCTGCTCCACTCACGAACAGCAGGCAACTGAGGACTCGACTTCGATGTTGGCCAGCTAAAAGGACCTCTCGGCTGTTAATACAACAGTCGCTCTTAGTCTGGCGAAGAACGTGGCTGTTACTTTATGTCTAATATTGAATTATTGAAATCAAATTTAGTGCTGCCAGCCATATGTGTGTCACTAAGAAGGTATTATTAAATTTCCATGCATTGAAATTCTCTTGTAATTACATTGCAGCTGAGCAACAAAAAACATGGCATACTTTTCAGCTGGCGCTGAAAATTAATTTGTACACATGTGGTAGCAATCAAAATGTCACATCTAAAGTGAAGAACATATTTCTGGCTTAACGCCAGTTCGCTTCACTCATTCATAAAATGCGGTCCAATTAATTGGAACTTTAAACAAATGACCGCGAATAAGCAAGCAATCAATGGGGTTGCGGTGCACTGAACAAAATAGTTAATTAATTACAAAAAAGAGCGATTAATAGAATGAAATATTAGATGAAAATGAAAAAAGATACTGAGGAGATACTAGATAAGATGCAAGGGCATATAAGCGGCATCAGTTAAAGTTTTCAGAACTCCTTTATATGCACACTAATGCTGATATCTTAGTCTTATTTCCAAATATACGGCGCTGACATTCAACGCACTTAAATATGCTAAACTACCACCTTTCCTTCGCACTTTTCTCTGTGCATTCACTGTGCTTCATGGCATGTCAAATGCATATTTTACCATTCAGCGCCACCGCTGTTGTCCTTGTCGTCCTGGCTGGCATTGTTGCTGTTGTTGTTGCTGTTGCAGCCATCCTTGTGCGCTACTTTGGGGCGCAGTTGTTAACGAAAACGGATTCCGGAAGGCGGACGACCGATACGGATATAAGTGCACCATGTACGGCAAAGGGCAGTCGAGTAGCGAGGAGAGTGGAGAATGGAGAATGGAGGCCATCGAATGACGGCTGAGTGTCCGGCAAAACTGACGATTCGAGGTGGCATCTTCACGTACACATCGCTGATGGGGCCACCATACACTCACACACACACAGACTCACCCACTTGGACACACAATTTTGTCGCCTCTAAAGAATTTGACGTTTTTTTTTTACGATTTCCACGTTAGTTGGTTCCCCATTTCTCCTGCTACTTGACTATTGATTTTTACTTGGGAATAAATTGGTTTCGTTTGACTGTTTAGCTATGGCCGCTGTCATTCGTATTGGTATTTCAACAGAATGAGCGAAAATTCAGCACTTCACTCACCCGAAAGTTTTCCTTTGCAATTATTGTGGGAAATTATTTTTCATTTTGCTAGCAAAAGTCAAAAGTCTGGGCATTCATTCCCCTCCGCCATCAACTGACCATCTCAAATGGCCGGAACTATTGTTATTAATACTGCCAGTGAATGTTTTTCGTTGCGTTGCCCATACCCACATACTTTTTTTCGGCTCTGAGAAAAATTACACAGCAAATGGAAAGTGAAAAGTAGAAAGTGGAAAGTAAGTAAGGCATTAAAGTTGGATATTCCCTTCGCCAGCTGAAGAATGTTAAAGGGAAATTAATTTCCTGCGAATCCCTATAAATATGAATACAACAAAAGGGCTGAATGGCTCCCACTCCGGTCATCATTTTGCTCGCTTCTTCAGTTTTTGCTTAATTGAAATGCTCGCCCGTTCCGGGTTATGCTTTCCCGCGGAGGAAAAAAGGAGTCCTGGCAGGTCCTTGCTCTCATATTTTGGCAGCTACGTGACACATGCCGTGACCATGTTCTCACCGAGCTGCAAACAAAGTAATTTTTTTATTTCGCCAGCCGTTGTTTGGCTGCTTAAATATGGACATGGCATGGCCCCTCAATTCCGCCCGTGGCCACTCGCAATCCCGACAAATAGAAAAGGTATCCCTGTGTCTCCCACAAACGTATTTGCATTGAAACGGTCACAAAAGGGTAGTTCTGTTTGTCTATTCTTGATGTTCGGGCAAAAAAAAAGTGGAGAAGTGGGCCAGACACTGGGCCAAATGCGCTACAGTTGGTTGGGTTATGGCCAAATAAAAGACGCACAGAGAAGCTAATTTTGTGCATAGTTTATACCGACCATAAATCCAAATTGCACGGCAACTGAGCTTAGGGTTATTGGCCCATTTGCTTAATGCCTGAATATACGGGCTAAAATTTCCGGGAAAGTGCACCGGCTTATCTGCACCCGCATTACTCAAAGGCTTAACGAATCCAGCCCAACTGATTTTAGATTACAATACAGAAGTGCAAGAGTAAACATAAATACTTGAGCTACTTAGATTTTCACAACATTAATATGTAACCTCATGGCTTTAAGATATATGGAAATATAGGCACGTTTCAATTATTTAAACTTTACAAACCGTTTATGCATATTTTGCGCTTTACGATTCCGCTGATATCTCGCAATTATTTAAAAATGTATTGCTTTTCAGGACAAACAGCAGATCTGAGCCCAACCTGCTCCAGTTTACGACTTGGCACATGAACGACAATCGCCGGGAATAAACAGCAGAATACTCGGGATACGACAGTCACAAACCATTCAGTGTCCTGTATGTTTGAGACCCAGACCCCAAAACGAGGTGAACCGGAAAAAAGAGCCACATTTCCACAACGCATTTATAATTAGATTTTCAGCAAAATCAGAAATAAAAGTTTTTGATTACACAGCAGCTTTGTGCTGTTGTCCCCCGCAGAAGTTGAATCCCAGCACCAGGAACACCTGAAGCACCTGTGCCACCACCTCAAGTGGTGACCGCAGATCCACAGATATAATGGGTTGACATTGGCATGAGCGTTGTTACGACCGAAAATTGAAGAGCGAATCATAAGCTTTTACAGCATCGTCCTTTGTCCTCTTTGGGTTGCTAAGTTTTATGGCAGTTCACACATCGCATATTAACTCTTCCCGCGTCCCGATCTTTTTAATTAACTACTCATATCCGCCGCTGAGCGTGCCTAATTGATATGAGAGTCCCGCTCCAGAGTTTGCCAGACTTTCGCCAATTTTCCTTCGATTTTCCCACCATTTTCCGCCGCCAAAAAACCATCACGCATCAATGGCGCTGTGTGCGTGTTAGCCAAGTGTCTTATGAGTCTGTGTGAGTCTGCTGCTGCTCCTGCTCCTCTGAATGTAAGTGTCTTAATGAATTTCCATTTCCAGCAGACACTTATTCAATTCCCGGCCATAAAATCGCAGCCAAAAGCAGAAATTAACTTGCCTCATGTCAAATGTTAATGAGCAGCAAACGCACAGTGTTTTTGTTGGCCAATTTGATTTTTATTTTTCTTTCATTCTATGTCAAGAGTGACTCCAATTTTAGATCAAAACAAGAGAGAACGCTATAGTCGAGTTCCCCGACTATCTGATACCCGTTACTCAGCTAGTGTAAGTGCGAAGGACAGTTTTTGGCGGTTTGTGGGCGTTAGAGTGGGCGTGGCCAAAAGTTTTTTGGCAAATAGATAGAAATTTACAAGACTAATACAAAAATGAAAAAATATCAAAACATTTTTCAAAAGTGTGGGCGTGGCAGCTTTGGGCGGTTTGTGGGCGTTAGAGTGGGCGTGGCAAAAAGTTTTTTTGCAAATCGATAGAAATTTACAAGACCAATACAAAAATGAAAAAATATTAAAACATTTTTCAAAAATGTGGGCGTGGCAGTTTTGGGCGGTTTGTGGGCGTTAGAGTGGGCGTGGCAACCTGAATCGACAAACTTGCGCTGCGTCTATGTCCCTGGAGTCTGTATACTTAATCTCAACTTTCTAACTTTTGTAGTTCCTGAGATCTCGACGTTCATACGGACAGACGGACAGACGGACAGACGGACAGACGGACAGACGGACAGACGGACAGACAGACGGACGGACAGACGGACATGGCCAGATCGACTCGGCTACTGATCCTGATCAAAAATATATATACTTTATATGGTCGGAAACGCTTCCTTCTGCCTGTTACATACTTTTCAACGAATCTAGTATACCCTTTTACTCTACGAGTAACGGGTATAAACATATCTCATGAATCGATTTTATTTTAAAGCCACCATTTTACCACCATTTCTCACTTTCAGCACGTGTGGTAAAATAAAGTCAACAAAGTAAGTCCACAGACTTGTTTTGGCCACAAACAAGTTTAGCCCAATATCTTTACACTTTCCATGTTATTTGAAACAAAGTCTCCCTTGAAGCTATTGTTTTTTTCGCTTTTCGCCCACGTTGACCTTGGCCTTCAGCTGTGTAGATTGCCACAGAAAGTATCTTTGGTTGCCCAGATTTCGTTTTGTGATCCCAAACAATCAGGAACGAACTCTCGAAAATCCGCTGCTGTCAAAGAAACGAAACTATAGATTTTGGGCAACTTTGGAGCCACTGTTCACCAAAGGCAATGGCATGATACTGGCGTTAAATATTCAGTATGAAGTGCGGAGCTTTGCCTTCGCTTCAGCTGGAATAAAATCTATTGTATTGTCCCACTAATTGGTTCTTTCCCAAGCAAATTAGATAGTCCGCAAATAAGTGGAATTAACACCAACTAAAAGCTGGATGTGGTTTAATCGAATGGCTGGGATGATGAACACATCGTGTGTAGACTACTTTGGCAAGCTTAAGATTACTATTTTCAATCCAGATCTAGATCTGCCTGGCGCGAACTTCACGATCGGCCAGTTCCTCGGGAGTGGGGTGCTCCTGGATGTAACGGATGGACTGCAGGATCTCCTCTGGGATTGGAGGGGGAGTGGGCAGCAAGTTGGACTGTGGGTGGAAGCCGAACTCGTCGGCGGTGTACACCACCTCGACGGGAACGCCCTCGGGGGAGATGTAGGCGAAGGATCCTTGAGCACTGTGGCCGGCATGACCCTGCTCCTTGATCTGGATACCGCTAGCCTGCTCGATGTCGTAGGCGTAGGTGCCGTCCGTATCCTGGTTGGTCAGGAACTTGGTGATGACATCATCGTTCAGTGGCGCGGCCAAGGCGCATCCGAAAAGGGCGACGACGAGGAGCTAATGGTATAGAATAGTCCAGTTAAATCACTAGATCCATGCAGAAGGAATCTGTTATCCACTTATCCACTTACGAGCTTGTACATGTTGCTGCTGCTGGTTTGTTGACCGAGGGGCTAATGCTGTCACTCTGGGCCCCCGATTGACTATTTATAGTGCTCCGATCCGATAGTCAAAGACAAAGCCGTCATGCAGACACAGACTCCGAATATGCAAACAAGTCGGGCATGCAGAGCGACCCATATTTCGCCCAATAAACTGCTTTTGGCCACACGTTTTCAGTCATTAATGCAAGATATGGAGTTCCCTCATGGGATAATAGCGGCTATTGCATACTCTCTTATGAAGGTGAAGGTTTGTTTATTATCCATACTAATTTGCTTCTTTTTTTTACAGAAATATATATGAGCAGATAAAAAATAATTTAAACGAGAAACAACGCGATAGTCGAGTTCTCCGTCTATCCTATACTCATCACTTTCTGCAATATCAAGATAAATTGGAGAAGAAAAAAAAAACATTAAAAAAAACATTTGTAATCCCTTTGTTTTCTATATAAGAAGACTTTTTTAAAAGTTTAAAGTGGAGGTGGCAACGTAAGGAAACAAACATGCGCTGCGTCAATGTCTCTCAAATAATAATAGTATAATCTCAACTTTCAGCTTTTCAAGTTCCTGATATCTCGTCGTTCATACGGACGGACAGACGGACGGACAAACAGACCAACCGACTTACGGACAGACGAAGGGACAGACGAACGGACAGATGGACGGACGGAAAGACGGACGGACAGACGGACCTGGTAAGGAATATATATATCGGACACGCTTCCTGCTACCTGTTACATACTTTTCTGCTCTACGAGTTATGTGCAAAAACATAATAAATCAAAAATAAATTACATTATTGGGTGTTACTCTGCTGAAAACACCTATAAATACCCTTTAAAACCATGAACTTGGGTGGAGCACTGACACAACCTCAATGCATCAAAATCAAAGTCAAATTTTGCTCTTCGGCAAACACCAATGGTAAAAACCAGCGAGATTATCAACAACAAATAAAACTTGTTAATTTATTCAATGATTCGAGTTACAACATTTTTTCAGCTCGTGACGCGAATCAACTTGGAATCGAAGGGCCAATGACAATTTGCATAATACAACCTTCCGAGCAGCAAAAAAAACCAGCGCGTATTTATTAATTTCTGATTGAACTTGCACCAGTCAGAATTTATATGTATGAATATAGATAATGCTAGAACAAGATCGTCAAAATTTTGCTCGCTTCAGTTTTTGCTTTGTTTTTGAAATGTTCGTCAATTCCGAGTTGTGCTTGCCCGCGGATAAAAAAAGAAGTCCTGGCAGGTCCTTGTCATTTCCCAGGACTCGCTCACATATTTAGGCAGCTACGTGACACATGCCGTGACCATGTTCTCACCGAGCTGCAAACAAAGTAATTTTTTTATTTCGCCAGCCGTTGTTTGGCTGCTTAAATATGGACATGGCATGGACCCTCAATTCCGCCCGTGGCCACTCGCAATCCCGACAAATAGAAAAGGTATCCCTGTGTCTCCCACAAACGTATTTGCATTGAAACGGTCACAAAAGGGTAGTTCTGTTTGTCTATTCTTGATGTTCGGGCAAAAAAAAGGGTGAAGAAGTGGGCCAGACACTGGGCCAAATGCGCTACAGTTGGTTGGGTTATGGCCAAATAAAAGACGCACAGAGAAGCTAATTTTGTGCATAGTTTATACCGACTATAAATCCAAATTGCACGGCAACTGAGCTTAGGGTTATTGGCCCATTTGTTTAATGCCTGAATATACGGGCTAAAATTTCCGGGAAAGTGCACCGGCTTATCTGCACCCGCATTACTCAAAGGCTTAACGAATCGAGCCCAACTGATTTTAGATTACAATACGTAAGTTCAAGAGTAAACATAAATACTTTCGTTTCTTTGATTTCCACAACATAATTGTGAAACCTTATCGCTTTAAGATATATGGAAATATAGGCACGTTTCAATTATTTAAGCTTTACAAACCGTTTATGCATATTTTGCGCTTTACGATTCCGCTGATATCTCGCAATTATTTAAAAATGTATTGCTTTTCAGGACAAACAGCAGATCTGAGCCCAACCTGCTCCAGTTTACGACTTGGCACATGAACGACAATCGCCGGGAATAAACAGCAGAATACTCGGGATACGACAGTCACAAACCATTCAGTGTCCTGTACGTATGAGACCCAGACTCCAAAACGAGCTGAACCGGAAATAAGAGCCACATTTCCACAACGCATTTATAATTAGATTTTCAGCAAAATCAGAAATAAAAGTTTTTGATTACACAGCAGCTTTGTGCTGTTGTCCCCCGCAGAAGTTGAATCCCAGCACCAGGAACACCTGAAGCACCTGTGCCACCACCTCAAGTGGTGACCGCAGATCCACAGATATAATGGGTTGACATTAGCATGAGCGTTGTTACGACCGAAAATTGAAGAGCGAATCATAAGCTTTTACAGCATCGTCCTTTGTCCTCTTTGGGTTGCTAAGTTTTATGGCAGTTCACACATCGCATATTAACTCTTCCCGCGTCCCGATCTTTTTAATTAACTACTCATATCCGCCGCTGAGCGTGCCTAATTGATATGAGAGTCCCGCTCCAGAGTTTGCCAGACTTTCGCCAATTTTCCTTCGATTTTCCCACCATTTTCCGCCGCCAAAAAACCATCACGCATCAATGGCGCTGTGTGCGTGTTAGCCAAGTGTCTTATGAGTCTGTGTGAGTCTGCTGCTGCTCCTGCTCCTCTGAATGTAAGTGTCTTAATGAATTTCCATTTCCAGCAGACACTCATTCAATTCCCGGCCATAAAATCGCAGCCAAAAGCAGAAATTAACTTGCCTCATGTCAAATGTTAATGAGCAGCAAACGCACAGTGTTTTTGTTGGCCAATTTGATTTTTATTTTTCTTTCATTCTATGTCAAGAGTGACTCCAATTTTAGATCAAAAACATATCTCATGAATCGATTTTATTTTAAAGCCACCATTTTACCACCATTTCTCACTTTCAGCACGTGTGGTAAAATAAAGTCAACAAAGTAAGTCCACAGACTTGTTTTGGCCACAAACAAGTTTAGCCCAATATCTTTACACTTTCCATGTTATTTGAAACAAAGTCTCCCTTGAAGCTATTGTTTTTTTCGCTTTTCGCCCACGTTGACCTTGGCCTTCAGCTGTGTAGATTGCCACAGAAAGTATCTTTGGTTGCCCAGATTTCGTTTTGTGATCCCAAACAATCAGGAACGAACTTTCGAAAATCCGCTGCTGTCAAAGAAACGAAACTATAGATTTTGGGCAACTTTGGAGCCACTGTTCACCAAAGGCAATGGCGTTAAATATTCAGTATGAAGTGCGGAGCTTTGCCTCCGCTTCAGCTGGAATAAAATCTATTGTATTGTCCCACTAATTGGTTCTTTCCCAAGCAAATTAGATAGTCCGCAAATAAGTGGAATTAACACCAACCAAAAGCTGGATGTGGTTTAATCGAATGGCTGGGATGATGAACACATCGTGTGTAGACTACTTTGGCAAGCTTAAGATTACTATTTTCAATCCAGATCTAGATCTGCCTGGCGCGAACTTCACGATCGGCCAGTTCCTCGGGAGTGGGGTGCTCCTGGATGTAACGGATGGACTGCAGGATCTCCTCTGGGATTGGAGGGGGAGTGGGCAGCAAGTTGGACTGTGGGTGGAAGCCGAACTCGTCGGCGGTGTACACCACCTCGACGGGAACGCCCTCGGGGGAGATGTAGGCGAAGGATCCTTGAGCACTGTGGCCGGCATGACCCTGCTCCTTGATCTGGATACCGCTAGCCTGCTCGATGTCGTAGGCGTAGGTGCCGTCCGTATCCTGGTTGGTCAGGAACTTGGTGATGACATCATCGTTCAGTGGCGCGGCCAAGGCGCATCCGAAAAGGGCGACGACGAGGAGCTAATGGTATAGAATAGTCCAGTTAAATCACTAGATCCATGCAGAAGGAATCTGTTATCCACTTATCCACTTACGAGCTTGTACATGTTGCTGCTGCTGGTTTGTTGACCGAGGGGCTAATGCTGTCACTCTGGGCCCCCGATTGACTATTTATAGTGCTCCGATCCGATAGTCAAAGACAAAGCCGTCATGCAGACACAGACTCCGAATATGCAAACAAGTCGGGCATGCAGAGCGACCCATATTTCGCCCAATAAACTGCTTTTGGCCACACGTTTTCAGTCATTAATGCAAGATATGGAGTTCCCATCATGGGATACTAGCGACTATTGTATGCTCTGTAATGAAAGTGAGGACTGTTATTACTGAGTTCCCTGAACATCATATACCATCTAAGCATATACCTTACTTAGCTAGTGGAAATGCACTTTCCTCTACCAGTGAGATACTTCTCAACGAATTTGGTATACTCTTTATATGCTACCATTAATATGCTACTCTGCAGAAAACACCTGAAAATTCACTCCCAAGCAGAGCTATACCCTTTAAAATCATGAACTTGGGTGGAGCGCTGACACAACCTCATCAAATTCAAAGCCGAATGTTTGCCGAAGAAACACGAACAATGGTAATCGAGATTATCAACGGCAAATACAACTTGTTAATTTAATCAACCCGGCAATGATGATTGAAGTTACTTCATTGAAGGGAATTTGCATAATACAACCTTTCGAGCAGCAGCAAATACCAGCGTGCATTTATTAATTTCTGATTGAACTTTCCCCAGTCTGAATTCATATATAGATAATTCTGAACGAGATTTCTGCACACTTGTAGGAATATCTCAAGGGGTTAGCCACTGCGATGATGCATGTGGGCGATGCGATGGCATTGACACAGAGAAAAATATTAGTGTTTAAGCGAAAATTAAATATTTTTACTTACTAATAATAGTGCTTAAAGGTGTGAAGGTATACACATTGCCTACTGACCAGTTGTGATGAGGTGTAAAACTGGTTTCTCACACTTGTAAGCAAATCCATCACTTTTGGCATTCAAAGGGGAATTCCCTTCTAATTTTTGCTAAAATTGATATTAATTTTCATATTGCTCACATTGAAGAGGGGACTTCCCTAAGTCGTTTTTCCTTTTAAATGTTTCTGAATCAGTTTACCAGTTATGATTTATTTAGTTGGCATATTTTTTCTCACTGTGCAATGGCTTCGGGCACGGCCATATGCTCTCGTCTTGGCCCAGGCACTCATAGTATAAACAAGCATATTAAATTGTATTTTTCTTTTATTACATTATTATTATCTCTGGCAATAAATGTCAACGTCAGTCGAGCCGCCAACGGACACGGAATGGAGGAGCACGGCTCACAGGACGAAGGACCTTTGAGCAGCCCGGGAGCATGTTGATGGAAATATATATATACAGTGTGTGTGTGTGTGTGCGTGTGCGTGTGGGTATGCGAGTGGGTGTGCCACCGCGTCCAGATGTAGTTGCTCCGATGTTCTTTCTGCTGTTTGATGGGCACCACCATATATGCTGGATGCCATATATGCTATGATGTTCTGGATGTACTGACTATGCAAACAGACAGGCGAAAACAACATGGGCAGCTGGACGAGATGGAAGCGGATGCAGTAGATGGTGCCGCCTTATACCTTCCTGTCGTAGGGCAGGACCTGACCCACGGACACCACTGGCGACGAGGCAGGTGCGAGCAGAGCTCCAGCTGGCTGCAGATACTGCGCACCCTGCTCCTGACCATGATGGTGGTCATGATGGTGCTCATACTCGCCATCCTCCTCCGGGTGGTTGCGATTGTACTCCAGCGACTTGAGGATGGCCTCGGGAATGGGATGCGGTGTGGGCAGGTGTTCGCCCTGCGGCTGGAATCCGTTCTCATCGGCCGTGTAGGTCAACTGGATGAGCTGGCCCTCGGGTGTGTAGTACTGCGATGAGCCGCTGGCATAGTAGCCACCCACTCCCTGCTCCTGCTGGGCAATGCCGTTGGATGTCTCGAACTGGTAGTTGTAGCTGCCATCCCCCTGCTTCAGCTCGTTGACAAAGCTCCGGATCTCGGCATGGGCATCCGGGGAATCGGAGGGACGAGCCTGTACTGCGAGCAGGAGCACGGACATGGCCACAAATACAACGACGTTCTGCAATCACATGAATTGTTATTATATCCCTTTGGGGAGCTCCTTCTTGTTTTTGACTTACGATCTTCGACATTTTCGCCTGGCTTAGGTTGAGATTTGGTTTATGGTTTATTTGCTGGTTTGACCCTAAGAGCTAAACTGTGTTTGATGGCTCAGTAACCTCGACCCGGCGCTTTTATACCCCAGAAAATCCGAATTGATCTGCCAACGAAAGTGAGGAAAGTGTTGTGTGCAACCATTAGACCTGATGGTGATGATAATTGTGGTGGTGCAGAAGGGGGGGGGAACTGGAACTCATCACATCACATGTGGCAGCTCATTTTGGATTTCACAGCCGAGAGCCAGCAACGGTTGCAAGCGGCAATTAACTCGATTTTAGGTGGCTTCCACAGCTAGTTCCATTAACAAAGTTTCGAGTGAAACAGAAACCGAAACCGAAACGGAAACTGAAACAGAAACAGAAACCAACCTGGTACTGGCCACCTGGTCGATTGACCCCTCTTCTGCAGCTCCACTTCCCGCGGGTCAAGAGACCGCAGCTCTTCGCTGCCGGCGCTTGAGTAATTAAGTGTTTGTGTTAATTCATTAATTAACCACGACCAGGTTGCTCACCACCAATCGTGGCATATTCGTATGTAAGATGACCACTTTTACGAAATCCGTAATGGATTCACTGTGCCCCAAAGATTTATCAGTGCCTTGTATCCAGTTAAGTGGATGAAATGGCTCGTGCTTTGGGTTTGGTGGATGTGCTGGGCGTGAAATGCTCAATGGATTCTCCCCATCCCACTCACAAATTATTGCTAATTTTTCCCTAGTTTGGAGCAGATGCTAATCAATCAGAATTTGAAAGCGGCCTGGCCATAATTCACATGCAAAATGCACCTGGCTTCGGTTTTCGGGCAACTGGTTCCGCTCATAAATTTCAGTTAACAATTAGGTCATGGGAAATATGGTTTTATGCCTCTACTGCGCTGCTACTGGCCAAAAGCATTAATTCAATCATTTATTCTTAATTTATTGGTTTTATTTCCCTTACCAGTGAATGTGCTATCACACATAATAATTTAATTATTAAGTATTAATTATTCAGTATTTTATGGTGTAACCTTTTTAAAGCCTTAACTTTAAGATTCTTAATTTATCAGTTTTATTTATTTCACCATTGAGTGTGCTTTCACACTCAATAATATAATTATGAAGTATTTATTAACAGTGACCATCAGTATTTTATTTTCATAACTTTTTAAAGTCTTAACTTTAAGGGTCATCGTGTTTTCCCCTGTTCTATGCAGTTACATATGTTCTATAATTTAATCTTCACTTTCACAGTTGCCTGTGAAAGTGCATTAAATATACATTTGATGCACTGCCGGCATAAAAAGCCAATATATTTTTGCTTTCATTTTTGCTGCGACATTTTCATGCATGCACATAAAAATTCTCTCAGTTTTGATGGGTTTACATAAACCAGACTTCTTCTGGGTGCCTCGCCCCTCATAATTGAATTTAATTGAGGGGAAAGATGCAAATATCAAAGATTATTGCTCAAATTTGTTCAGAGCCATAAAAGCTTACGAAGTAAATCAATTAGTAGTGCGATGTTATGGCATATTCACGCATTTAAATGAATTGTCAAAAGATTCGAGCCATTCAAACAGCGAAGGGAAACGGACTTGAAACATGCAAATTGAATCAACTTTTTGATTAAAAATCCATCAGCCTTAAATATTCGCCACACCAGAAATGCATGAACAAATGTAGTCCGTTTGGTTGCCAAAAAAAAATAAATTCAAATGGATGAAAATCCAATTAATTGGGTTATTCAATGAAGCCGTGTGCTGATTTAAATTGAAGCTACAAGTGCCAACTTGCCAAAAAAAAAATAAGAAAAAAACCCCACCTCGAGCCGAATTTCCAAAGCGAATCGAAATGAAAGTTGCAACTACAAGCAATTAGCAGAGCCATTTCGTCTCTATGGATTGAAGGTCGTTGCGCCAAGATTTTCGAAAGTCGTTGACTTTGTTTGCCGGCAATCCATCGATCGATCTGTATTTGTATCACCATATAAAACAACAAAAAAAAAAATCAAAAATCCCCCAAGGGCCGACCTTCCACGCCCAACGCCAACGCTATTTGCCCCAATACTTTTGGGCGTTAGATGTGGGTTACATCTGCTGGAGAATCGGCTAAAACCTGTACCATCGAATGACTAACCATCGAATGAAACTGCATAAACCTAAACGCTCCATAAAAGTGGCCAGACAGTCTGCAGGCGTCGCGTCGATTTCGTTGACGGTGTTTTAGTTAATTAAAATCACTAAATGTATCAGATGAGTGAATGTGGAGCAGCGGATTGGCCATAAAATTCAAATGCCCATCGACGAGGTGCAGAGAAAGAAAAAGGGCGCACTCTTTATATAACATGATATTAAAAACGCTTAAATTACCATTAATTTATTTGAAATATATATAGTACACCAATAACAATATTATTTGGTAAATAATGATAAATAAAGAAGAGATGCCTTTATAGTTTCTATGCTCTTTGTCTAACTTAGCTTCAACGCTTCTTGAATGCCTGATATTATTAAGATATTATTTATTTAGAATATTATTTTCTCACAGTGCAGATGCGGCACTGCTCGTTAAGTAAACATTCAAAGACATGCCCAAACTAGGGCTAAAACAGCGACCTTCGGCTGGACTGGATGGGACCAGTCTGAAACGGACTGGAGAAGTGGCCGCCACCGAATGTGGGTCAATTGAGTTGGAGCAGGTGAGCGTGAGGAACTGGCCAAGGAGTCGCTGCACTAAAGCAAGTCCCCTTTTTTGTTCACATTTTTGTATATTTTCCGCTGGTGCTCCTTGTCTCAGCTTAATGCGCGCGAAGATGGATTGATGCCCTAATGGATGGATGGGGATTTGGAGGAGGAGGAGCAGCAGCAGCAGGCGCAATTGGGGGAGTAGAAGGAGGTGGAGCAACAGCAATGACAAAACATTAAGGGGCAGGATGGTTAAGTACAGCGGAAGCGGCTTAAGGCAACCGGCAATGGCACAGAGGAAACTCCAACGAATCGTAACAACTTTTGCTTTTCATTTAAAGCCGCCCAAGCGACGAGCACCGGACAATTGTGTTGGCCAAAAAAAAAATACGCACATATATATATGTGTGTATAAAGGAACGTACAGCAAAAAAAAATAAATGCCCAATTGCCGGACAGCCGGTTTGGGGCATAAAAGCCGAAAGTAACACCAAAAAGGCCAGCAAAACAGAGGGCAGATAATGCTGCTCCTGCTGCTGATGCTGCTGCTGCTGATGCTACTGCCTCCATGCGACATCGCCCCTCATCACATTCACTTTTCTCCCCAACTCGGAGTCAGATTCTTTCCGAGCAGCAGACGCAGTCTGGTCAGGTCTGGTGTGGTCCGGACTGGCCAGCCAAGCCGTTCAATCCATGTACTTATAAAAGGCCAACACAAATCTTGCAGGGGAAACAGCGTGTGCCCTTCTTGTTGCCGCCAGTCGATGCCTTTTGGCCACTTTAGCGATGGCAGACTGACACCTTTAACATGGCCCAAAAATAAGGCGGCAAGCTTGTTATATATATATATTTATATATATGTATATATTGAAATAGGTATGGCAAGCTCATGGTCTAGCTTATTTAAAATAAAAGGTTTTGTATTTGTATAATATAATTTTAGAAATATCTAGACAATATTAAAATATAAAATATTTACGAAATTCCTGAACTTGCATAAATAAGCAATAAAATAAAAAAGTTTTAAATAAGCTTGCAATTTTAAAGTTCAATATTAGTTTATTTACTTAGCACCTATGTAAGTATATTGTTTTATAGCCTTTTTTCCTTTCTCATACTTTGTCTAATTTACTGCCCAAAAGCTTTAAGTGATCAGACTTTCCGCTTGAAATGAAGCCATAGCTCCAATTTTCCCCCACTGAAGCTTCGCACTTCCCGTGAGTCACGTCACCGTCATCGCCATCGACGCTCATCGCAAGTTTTCTTATCAAAACTTAATACAAACTTGCCTGCTCCGCTGTCGATAAGCTTTCGTATTTTCGGACAGTCTGCCAATATTGGTGGCAAGGTCGTTCGTCTGCCTTGCTGCAAAGCTGAGGTTGCTTGCCACTTCCTTTTGGGTTTTTCGGCTTTTCCAATTTTGGACGCGCTTGGTGATTTTGTAATAAATGAATGCGTTGACCCAGCATGTGAGGTTCTTAATCGATTTCGCTGTTACTGCGAACGATTTATTATGAAGTTTCGCATATGATTTTGTGGCACCAGGGACTAGGCGCAACATTTATAAATGATCCTGCCACAAAAAGCCAGGCGCTTTAAAATAATTTGCGAATACGTGGGGAAGGCAGTTTATAAGGAAATAAAGCGATGGGGCAACTATAAATTGCGCTAACCAAACAACTTGCGGAGGTGTTAATGAAAAATTAACCCCTCGCCGCAGACCTAAGAATTGATTAACCGGCTGCCAACAAGTTGAACAAAAAGGAGCATAAAGTTTATGGCCAACAAAAAACTATCTCACACGCACACACCAATATCACTAAAGCAGTAAAGCACTAAAATCACCGAAGAGTCTTGAAATGCCAGTGTGTGTGTACTTTTCGTATCTGTGAGAGGGGCAGTTGGCAGTTCAGGTTCAATGCTGCAAATTATACGCGTTTTTCGGCGACTGCGACTGCGAGTGCCCGGCCCAAAATGATTGGCGTGCCAAAATGCTATAAATGCGATGCCAGGCCAATTCGGTCATATTCATTCTCGTTGCGAGTTCACAGTGACAACAAGTCCAACCCAATCCACATCAAAATGAACAAATTCGTGAGTTCAGGATTTTCGGTTTAAGAGGCAAACTCTTTCAACTAGCATTATCCTTATCCCACAGTTCGTCCTTGCCGTTGCCGCCCTGGCTGTGTCCTGTGTCCAGGCCGACTCCTTCGATGCTCGGGCCGAGACTCGCGAGTACAAGAGCGACCTGAAGGAGGATGGCAGCTATGCGTATCAGTACCAGACGTCCAATGGCATCGCTGGCCAGGAATCGGGTGTGGGCGGTTACTATGCCAGTGGCTCGAACGCCTACTATGCGCCCGATGGTCAGCTCATCCAGTTGACCTACACCGCCGACGGCAATGGCTACCACCCAGCCGGCGCCCATCTGCCCACGCCGCCTCCAATCCCAGCGGCCATCCTGAAGTCACTGGAGTACATCCGCACCCATCCCCAGCAGGAGAGTCGCCAGGGTCAAGGACGATTCTAGACCAAGTGGGCGTGCCAGCACCACCACATCACATGTTGAGCGTTATTCCAGCTAGTTTTAAGTCATTTGAAAATAAACCTTGTTTGAGCCATCAAACATTTCCATAAACAAGTCGAGGCTTTTTTCGAATTTGGGTGGAGATAGCGTTTGCGGGTAGTGAACAGATTTGCTGATGGAAGATTTCACATTCGCAAGACGTTGCTAACACAAACTAATTATCTGTGATCTTAAAGTTAACCAGAGGCTTGCATACTTGAAAGTCTTGCATTTATCATTACCCTTTGAATAACAAAAAATACTATTTTCTCATAATCATGAAGCAAATTAATTTGAATTTATCAGGAGGTAAAATTAATACATTTTACTTACTAATTTACGAAATTGCAGTTAGTATTTTATAAACAAACACCTTGAAGAGGTTTACAGAGGGCTTTCTTCTTATTTTTAAGTATGAGAAAATTTTAAATGCATTTGAAATTCAAATTTTTGGCGCCAATCGTTGCTTCGGTTAAAATCAGGGCTTCTAAAACGCTCATCGCTTTGCAGTCAATACTCATTGCCATTCATAGCGACACGCAAAAAATAAGAAAATATCGATAGCTATCTAGGTACACAATGCTTGGCGCGCCTTTTAAAATATGATGGATCAAAGTAAACCGAAACATACTGACATTACTTTTAATAAACTTAACTATTATCTAACAAGTATTTAGTACTGATGGTAGCATCGTTAAGTCTAAAACTAGTGTCTTTTAATACGAGCGAAAGAAATTAAAATTATTAATAATTTGTATAAATATTTGTTTAGTTTACTTTGTTGTTTAATTTAATGTTTGTATTAATTTAATTCGTGCAGATAAAATAAGCAATCAAAATATACCATATATGTATATGATAAGAAATAACATAATACTTACAGAAAAGCTTATAAGATATATTCAGCTAATTTAAGCTACTATATGCCATTATATTAATAGTAATAGTAGTATTAATAGTAATAGTAAAAAAATAAAAATATAGTTTAAATAATAATATATTAAAGTCTCTATTAAAAACACAAACGGATATTTTAAAATTTAAATATGCTCACCAGTGCCTCTCTGTTATTACGAACTGGCTCGCGAACCGGTTAGCAGCGCATGTTATTTGCGTTACAGCTGTTAACCGTTAACTGTCAATGTTAACAATGGAATTCGTATTTTCACAAAATATAGTTATAAATGCTGTTAGAAAGGATTCGTTTGTTTAGTTTGTTTCTAAAATCTTCAGTTCATATAGAACCATTTTTTATGCTCTTGAAAAAGAATACTTAATGCTGATGATGCCATTCACTACTTTTTTGTATTATTGCTTACATTTTTACATTTACATAATTTTGAGAAAATTCAGTTTAAGGTTTGCGGTAAGCATTTCTTCCACAATTTCGAGAATAAGCTTCAGAAACTTGGACACAATAACCTATCGATAAAACAAGCAATCGATTTTAAATGAACGCGCGGAATCGGGCGATCGGTAGAAGATGAAGCCGCGCAAGCTCGCCGTCACTTCAGTCACTCGCGATCACTCGAACGAATCGGTTATCCGGTATTTGGCATCCGGCAGCAGGTGTGAGATGTTAGGTGTTTCTTCGTGGTGTTTAGTGTTGTTCGGTGTTGTTTCGCGTTGTTTTCAGTTGCTTTGAGCCGAGAACTCCGCTCAGCGGCAAATTGCAAATGCAAAGTGCATGTGCAGCCATCACCTAATATTTTGTTTTGGTTTTTGATTTTTGTATTTGAATTTGAATTTGAGTTTGAGAATTGAATTTGAATTTGAGTTTGGCTTTAGTGCGAGTTCTGTGCTGCGTTTTCAATAAACGCGTTTGCTTGTTGGCGCTTTCGGCTGCGTGGGCGCCAATTTCATGTGGCTGTGTGTCGCGCGTGTGCATTAGCTAATGTGTTTGTATTGCTAATTAAAACGGCAGCAGCAACAGCAACCGCCAAGTGGCAAGAACCAGCAACAACAACAGCAACAAGAACCCCTCAATAAAAGCGAAACAAAGTGCAGTCGATAAATACGATAAACGCAATTCCCCAACCGAACTTGATTTGGATCGACAGTCGGCAGGTGTTTTTCCCCCGCCGCATTGCCGCATTTTCCATGGTGAGTTTTCCGATCACTGGCCTATTAAGTCGCCTTCTTGTGTTTGCCCGCTAGTTGCGGTCAGCTGTGATAATATTTACTACCAATCGCCCCCAACAACATTTTCCCCCAATGCCGCGTAGAATGCAGCGATCGCCACAAAACTAGATCAATTACGCGGAACCATAACGCTGATAAGACTGGCGCCCTAAACAAATGATTGTAATAATGAGTTCCCCCGTGACGTTTTCCAGATATTTTTGAAGGCATAAAAAAAATATATAAAAAAATTAACAACGAACAAGCACAATTATTGCATGCAATTATTGCAATGGTTAGTTAAGGATATTTATTTATTAAGGGATATTTAAAGATAATGTTTTATTCAAACTATAAGATGACTTTCCTCAACTGAGTTACTTGTAACATAAATATACAACATTCTTAGCCGTCTTAAATCTATGTAGCCAATGAATTCTCTTGCTAACTCCAATTTAACTTATTTCTTTAACTGGCTATCTACCTATAGCGCGTTACCTTTAGCGAGTTCCGTCTGTAATTACAAACACCCCACTTGCATGACGAAAATCGGTGGTAATCGCCAGACAAATAAACAATTAATTAACGCGAGCATAATGCGGCAATAACGATTGCGTTGCTCTTTGAAAATCCGAATATCTTTAGCCACGAAAAAGGCAGGTTTTTTGGTGCCATTTCGATGCCCCGCGGAATTAGAAGCCGTGTTCAGATCTTTGCCGATACGAATCGGATTCGCATATTTTTGTGAAGGAGCCCAGGGCGGCAAAAAAAACTAAAGAACAAGAACAAGAATATGAGCAAGTGGGGCGGCTACCTGCCTTTTGGATTCCGAGAAGTGTTTTCGGTCATGATATGGCCAATATGGTTAATATATCCAAATCGAGGCAGGTTCCACCCCTCGAGGCCAAAGAAATCTCTTCAAAGCGCGGCGGCTTAATTCAAATTGATTTCATTTTTCGATTTTGCGATTCGTTCTCTCCCCACCACGAGTTTCGGTTTTTTTGGCAAACAATTTGAAGTGTCAATTTGTGTTTATAAAACTAAAATTATTTATCAAGCCCAGGCCATCGCATGTGGGCAGCGCAAACAGTTAAAAGAAGAAAAAAGCCAAGCACGCATTTAAGTTAGCTAAGTGCAGAGAGAGAAAAATCAGTCTTTCAGTAAAATATACATTTCAAATTGATATTTTAAGGGTAAAGCAATTAGAATATTCATTGTGAATGCTTCCAAATGATTCGAAGATTTTTAATTAAATTTCTACGAAGACCTGTGCCCATTTTCCTGTGCAGATATTAGTCTTTTAGTAAAATATACATTTCAAATTGTTATTTTAATGCCAAAGCAATTACAATATTTATTGTATTTGGTTCGAAAAGATTCTAAGATTTTTAATCAAATTTCTATGAAGACCTGTGTTTATTTTCCTGTGCATATATAGCAGATATACAATATCGCGAATAGCACTGCTGCCTGGCTGCAAAGTCAATTGCCAAATATGGCAGACTTGTTTGTGTGTGGTTTAATGTCACACTCACACATCTACACACTCACACACTAAGACACTCACACCATCGCAGAGATAAGTATAACTCTCTGGCTGTCAATAGCTGAGCTTTGAAAAAGGAAATTCAACTACTTGTTTCACCAAAAAACTCACTGAAATAGTCACCCAGCACTCAGTACTAGCGCTTCGCTAGCTGGCTTTCCTTTGTCTCTCGTCTTTCGACTGTCGTCAATAAACATTGAAATTAGCATGCGTCCAACTGAATTTATTCCCTAATTGTTATCTAAGCTGCGAGGGCCTAAAAAGGCAGCCAGATCGACGGATGAGTGTGCCAAATCAGCCAAAAACAGATTACAAAGGCCTCAGCTGGGCTCAAAGCCTGGCTTTAACTGGAAATTCTCTGTGACTAATTGGCTTGGGGAGCTTGACTAATTGCATCGCAATCGCTGGAAAGGCAGTTGGCCAATAATTAACTCGATGCCAAGCGAATTCCGCAATAGATTTTATTTGCGCAGGGCTTCTGTTTTTATGGTTTACTGATTTATAATCTGCTTCCGATTTAATCCGAAGCGAAGTGATCTTAACAGATTAACAGCAATTAGATAGGGTTTTTTTAAAATGTCTGCTATATTATATATTTGATGTATTCATAACCTAAATATTCAGCTTTTTATTGCCGCTTTATTGCGACTAATCTTGATAAATTTGATCGCTTCATCGAATTTTTATCTCTTTTCACCTTCGAAATTTCGTTGCTTACATATTTAGCTAATCAGAAAGGGACACCTATTTTTTAATATTCATTTAAAAAATTCCTTGACATTCTTTTTTTGGGTATAAAGTGTTCATCCCTATTTTGTATATTTATGTAGAAAACAATACATTACTGTTCAATTTGATGTACTTGAGCTATGCCGAAGCACATTTATTAGATACTTCCCATCTAATTAACACATTTTATTCAATTCTGTGGGTTTCCAGTGCGAAGGGCATTGGGTATACTCAACCACTTCCACCTTATGCAACATCGCTTCGTTTCTTTGCGTCAGCGAGCCAAATGGAGAATACTAATAAAATAATAAAAATCGCGGCTCCCTCGCGTAACGCGGCTGGCCAACCTACGATCAGCAGCCAGCAACGTTCTTTGCATTGACGACAGCTGCTGCTGCCGCTTAGAAACCAAACAAAAACAGCAAAAAAAAAAAAAATAGTTAAATAAAAATGATAGAAAACAAAATAAGGTATAAACAACAACGGCGATTGCAGCCAACACCGCAGTGGCAGCCGCTTATTTAATATGCAAATGAGCGCATAAAGGCAATTCATTGCAGCAGGGAGAGCGAAGCCAAGATATTTGCTAAACAATAAGTAAAGTAAGTAAGATATGTAAAATGGCAGCGAAATGCGAGAATAATTGTTATGCAGCAGCTGACGGGAGGATGCGCAGTTGTCACTTGGCAACTGCCATTTTATTCTTTGCACTTTTTGCCGCGTTTCATTCATCATATTCATTATAAGTTTAAGCCAAAAGCCAACTGCCCACGCAAGCCAGTGATTTGATGTGGCAATAAGCGATAATTATGCGAGCACAACGCGGCGTATGAGTAATTTGCGTTTGCAATTAGAAACAGGCGCCGACGTCGACGTGCTGAAATGTTCAAATTGCAAGTATTAATCTGCAAAGAACACAGCATACAGAATACAGCATTGAGCATTCAAAAACGCTGCTGCAAAACCACAAAAAGTACTAACAAATGCGGCCAGGCAGCCAAGAACGAAAAACAGGAAAAATCAAAAAAAAAAAAGAACACACACAACTGAAAAACCGATGAAGAAAAGAATCCAAGCAACTTGACAAATGCTGTGGGTGTTTCGTGTTGTTGTGAGCCCACGTTTAAAATTAATAATAAAGTACACACTCAGTACACACACACACACAGTACTACGAAAGAGTTGAATATTGAATGAAAAAAAGCCATAAGAATTTGAGTGAAGCTGCTGGTTATTTTATTTCGTGTGCCTGGCATACAAAAGCAGCAGCAAACAATAAACTTAAATATGTAATAACTTTTAAACGCTGTTGCGTACATCGCATGAAAGTCGAGGGCGGGGGTGTTGCTCCTTCGGTTAATGTGCTCATCAAATAGCCATAAATCAGCCCATTTAAAGCTCCCTGAAAGTCATTTTCGAATGTTGTAGATGATAGTTTTTTTTTGTAGGATTCTTAATGCAGGAAGTCGAGAGTTGAGACGACAGTCAGACAAACTCCACTTAAGTTTCAACCTTTTGGTTGGCCCAAAATTTGAATAAAAAAGAAATCGCAACAAAGCCAAATTCGCCATGCTTCAGTTGCGTTCCCTATTTGGAAGTTCTCGCCAGTCCGTCCGTTCATTCAGCGCTATAAGAAATCAAAGCCAACATGGCGTATGCGTAATGCGAAAGCCCAAAGACCACTGAATAGTGTGACTACTACTGCCTGCTGACTGACCCATCCGAAAGGCAACCCACACACAATCCAGTGAAATATACGAGCCACAAAGGCGGATAGGAAATAACTAACCAGGTCCAAGTTGGCCGACAAAAACAATACTGATTACAAGTTGCAAGCCGCTAATGCTGTTGTTGTTGCTGCTGTTTTTGTTGTAGCTGCTGTTGTTGTTGTTGCTGCTTTTGTTGTTGCTGCTGTTGTTGTTGCTCATTGTTGTCCATTTAAGCCTTGCCAATTTTGGCAACTTGTCGACCACTTGGCGCTGGAAGATCGCTATAGCGATGAGAGCTCCCAGCTTTCAGTTTTCAGCTTTCAGCTTTGAGTTTTCAAGCTTGCAGCTATCGACGCGACCGCCCATACAATTTGTTTCCCATATTAATTTATCATTTATAAACGATTATTGTTATATAAATTAAATTGCGCGCCCAAAACAAATTAAACTAATAATAGGAAGCGTTTTTCACGCTTTGAAACGCTTAATGCCATTGCTGGAATCGCCCATCACAACGCTCGCTGTGTAATTATTGACTTAGTCTTTGAGTTTGTGGGAAGCCGACGAACATCGTTGGCTAATTCGTAGAATCTATATGGAAATATATGTCGCAGTTCTCAGAATTATACAATTTTTGGAACCCATTGAGGTTTTTTAGCGGTTGAATAGCTGCATTGCCATTCCTAGAAGGTAACAAAGTAGCAAGAAGAGAATAAGAATTGTGCGAGAAACTTTGATTTGAAGTCTAGCTCCGATCGGAACTTTGCTAATAATAAGCTATTATTAAGAAGACTCTGAAAATATTAACTATCCTACATATATATAATATATATAGAAGATATATTGGAAGATAGACGATGGCTTGGCACTTCCGCCCCCCGATTAGCTGACCCAGTTTGCTATTTGGGCCACTTCACTCCACTCCACTTTCTAGATACCCAATATCCATTAGCCAAGTTTTTGCCATTTATCTGAAAACAATTTGCAGGGCGGCTTTGGCCAAATTTGGCGGCTGATTTGGCAAAGCCGATTACCTTGGCCCGACTTGTCAGCAGGTGAAATTTGTATGCGCCCGCCTAATTTGTTTGCTTGCCATTTTTGCATTTTACTTTTATTATTTTGCATAATTTAATCATAACCAGCGATCTTGGAAATTTGCATTCTTCACAAGAATCGAAGACAGCAGCAACATACATACATACGTAAAAAATGCGCAGACAAATAATGCGTCAATAAAATGTCAAGCGAACGACGACGAAGGTTGAGCAAACAATTGAGGAATGGCGTTAAAAATCATTATTTAATGTTATTACCCTCCCGCACAAGTAAACAAATAAAACATTAGTGCAAAGAACATTGTGAATCACGCGGGGTCTCGAAAATATTTGATGTCACGGTCGAAATTTGGATGCCTTATGGATGGCTAATATCAATCAAACCGATGGAAACGTACTACTTGTTTGCTCAACAAGCGATCAGGCCTTATTTGAGCGCCAATTATCGGCTAATAAAGCCTCGTTTAGAGTTCCACAAGTTGCATAATACTACACTTCTCAGTGGCATCAATGGGCAAAAAGGGTGTATCCCCGCATTGCTAATTCAGCTCATTTATTTGTGCCTACTTCTGAAGTTTTATTACCCTCTCGACCGCGAGCATAAATATTTATTTGATGGCGAACGACATGTGGCAGATTGGCTTTTGTGTGAGATTTTTATTTTGCCCAAGGTCGCTGCTTATTCTGGGAACATCTGCAGTTGCGGACTCTTATTAAATTTTCGCTAATTTAAGAGCATCAGTCGATCGAAAGCGGAAATTCTCGACTAATCGGCGAGATACATATATGTATATATGCATGTACAATATGCATAAGTTAGAGTGACTGGCTTACAAAATAAACAGCTCTCAAACGTTTTCTAATCCCTCTGTCTCGAGACAAGTGCCGCCCTGGGCTTTTTATTTTATTTTCCAATTTTTCTACTTTTTATTGGGTATTTTGTAAAGTGTTTGCGACGGCGCCTTTGGGTTTGTTTTGTCTGAGCTGCGGTTGCCGTTCGGCGTTGCGGTTTTTCAACAGCCAACTGCCGCCTCGAAAAAAATTCTATTAAGGCCCCAAAATCTGCTATTGATTTGCATCTATATACGAGCGAGTGGATTGCGGATTGCCGATGGCCTGGCTCTTGAGTTTGAGTTTGAGTTTGGCATTTGCGGCAACTGGAACTTGTTTCACCTACATTGTTTTACGTTTCCGCAGCTGCGTGTGCGGCTAAAAGTATCTTTGTATCTCTATCTCCGCCAGGCTGTTCTTTCTGCGCTCTGCACAGAGAATAATATCTTTATACACTCAGCGAATTTGCGCGCGACACCAAAGTGGCTTCTATGTAACAGCCCATCGGTCCAAGGTTCAGCGCCAGAAACCCATTTGAACTTTGCTACCAAAAAGCGAAAATCCAGAGATTTCACACCTATTATTTCGTGGGCCCATCAAAAACACTGCCGCTGCCAATTACAAACCGATCAATCACATCGATCGTCTCCAAATGGGGCGGACTTTAGACCCCAAAGCGACTGGCTGAGTATAACTGTAACTGCAAAATTACAATAATTTATGCATTACAATAACTCAAGTAATAACAACACACGGCTTGGTCATTGGTGCTAATAAAGCGCTCTGCGCTTGAAAAAGTGCGTAATCCAAGTTACGTTTTTATTTTTTTTTTGCCATAAAACGGCGAGTGGCAGACAAAGCCAATGCCAAAGTTGCGCTCACTGGGATAAGTCTTTGTGGGTAAAGCAGCAAAAACTCAGACGGCAGCGACTCATAAATTCATTTGTTTTCATTAAGCAACTGCTTTTTTTTTTTGGTGGGCAGAAGGGGTATGCCGTATACCTATAGGCCTCAGACAGGAAGGAAACAAGCCATCGAAACGTGAATGCTCTTCAAATCGTGGGTGCGTATAATTTTTGCACCACTTTGAATGCTGTCCATTCGTCTGTCGATTTGTTTACTTTGGGCAATTGTGTGGCTGTGAACATGTGAATAACACCGAATTAAGACTTCATTTTTGTGCTTAAACAATGGGGGCAGGAAATAATTGTGATAAGTGCCTGCTTTACTTTAATCCACTGATTATTAAATTCTTCCTGAAATCTTATAACAAAAAACACAGCTATATAGATAGCTATAGATTTTTCATACCTATTTTTTTATTTTATTTATTTATATTTTATCCATTTATTTTTCATTTTGTATGTGATGTACATGTTTCCAATGTAAGTGTTTAGTTTATTTCTATTAAAGTGTCCAGCTTAAAGTGTTAGCTAGGTATTTATAGGTCAGCTACTTAAAAGGAGTTGGTGTGGACATACCCATCTTATGCCAGTACTTATCCAGAGACTGAGTTTGCCAATGCCAGACACGTACGCGGATGTCCGTGCTCAATACCCATCCCAAATCCATATCCAATCCCGGTTCCCATACGGCGGCGATAATCGTCGATAGCCGAACTCCCCCAAAAAGTAATTAAGCACGCTGAATGGGCGTGCAATGGACTTGAGTTTTGTGAGTTTGGTTTTTGGGTGGGGAGATGTGTTGTAAATCTGGAGAGATAGGGAAATATGCCCTAGCCTGGGGGCCTGAGAGCGAGTTTTATGGCGCCTATCAGCGCAGCCATCGATCGTATGTGCTTTGTCAAATTGAAATTATGCACAGCACAGATGGCTGAGACAGCTGATCTTCAGCGCCAGACAGCTGGAGGATCACGGGCTTATGTAATTGGAAATGCGCCTGCCTGGGGTCTGAGTGGTTTAAGATTCGGTTGGGATGCAATCGGATTGGTTTTGAGCTGGAAATTGGGAGCGAAGCCGTCAAACGAACGCTGACAATTGCAGACAGCTAATAACTTGGACGGGCAATGAGCGATGAGAAATGAGAAATGGCAAATTGCACTGATCGACGATCACTGATCCCCAGATCGCCGATCTCCTGCTTTTCGCTCCATTAGAGATCCATCCACCACTTCCTCGAGAGCCGAGGATGCCCGCTAGTCATGTAACAGCTTAAAAATAATTTGCACAAATAAATCAAAGTCATAAAGAGCACAGAGCTCAGAGGAGCGAAGATCAGCCAGCGATCGCCAGCAGTCTACAACTGCAAACTGCCAACAATCCAAACTCCACAATCCATACTCCATGGCAATCCAATCCAATGGCAAACATGTTGCAATGCTTAATGTGGCTGATTTTTGCTTTGGCATCGCATAAAAGAATTTAATGAAATTTAATGAAAAGCTACACGATCGCAGACACGACCGCTACATTTGCACTTTGTTGCAATCGCCGATGTCTGCCGTCTGCTGTGAATATGAATTTGTCTCTAGGACATTTTCGCAATTAATTGAATTATCGTCGTGAATGGCAAAGGCATCCAAAGATCGATTGGGGTGCAATCAAATGCGATTCGATCCGATCCAATACGATACGATACGATCCGTGTGATCGGCAGACATGTGTGCGGGGCATGTGTATATCTGTACGTTTTTATGGCATTTTCGGTTGCAACTGCAACGTTGCAACCAGAATGTGGCATTAGCATGGCAGGGCGATCGTTGGGGTGTGGCCGTTGCAATTGCGAATCACTTGCCACAGACAACCACAAGTTTGGTTAGAGCCAACCCGACAAGCTATTAAAATCAGCCACGCTCCATTAGAGCCACAAAATGCCGACGGTGCTGGGGCAGCGCTGTCAGCGTCATTTACGCCTAATTAAACAAATTATTGCATGTTTTGATGCTCTGAGCATCGGAGCTGAGCATCTGAGCTGCAGCAAGTGGCTGTGCAAATTGCGTTTGATTCGAATCGCGTATACGCCGTGTGGCCCATGCCACAAAATCTCACAATGAAATCTTAATTGCGAGACAATGACAATGGTCGTCGTAGTCGTAGTCAGCCAAAGCTAAAGCGTTTACCATTTTATAAATAGCCCAAAGCGAGCGCAAAACCATGCCAACGAGAAGACAATGCAACAAAATAGTTAAGTTAATGCTGGCTAATATCAGGTTACAATTCAGTTACAAGTTCACGCGGCAACAATGAGGTGCAAATTGTGGGGAATTCACCACGAACTGTGAATGCACTTATGATTTTGATTATCATTGTATTTCACATTAAAATACAAATTTAGAGTATTGAAAAGAAGTGAGCCATTAATGCGTACTTAATAAATAAAAATCACTTACTTGTTTATATCACTAATATTTTCTTGTATATGCCAGTGTTACTTCAAGGTTTTCTATTTCGCTATTTCTTTATTTGAATTTTATTTTTAAATATTTTAAATATTATTTTTAAAATATTGCTACATTTCGCCTAACTTTTCCGCCAGTGTCGAAAACAACAAAGCCAAACCAGCGGTGCTGTGGGCGATGCGGCTGCCTGGAGATCAGTGGATGTATCTCACTTGCACAGAGCTGCCCCCCTCATGAGCTGCCCAATCTGTCTCGGTTTGTGGCCCGAAAAAAAAAAAGGAGGGGAAAATGGCAAAAACACAGCAACGACCGCCAAACATTGACCAACAAATTCGCCAGTCACGTGGTGTGGCCTGTGCCGCCAAAGAAATGGGAGCAATGCGCATGGTTTTATATTTACGATTATGTATTTATTTTGATGTCCAATGCAATGTAGTTCAAGTTCGAGTTGGCGCTGTGATGAGGATCGCTGCGATTGTTGTGGATCGTGGATTGGGGATTGGAGATCACGGATTGGGGATTGTGAACTGGGGATTGTGGATTGAGGATTATGGGGGATCGGGGAATTGCGCAAGTGCAGCGACTGCTGCCTTAAAGGTGAAAAGTAGCGAAGGCACCTGGGCTGGCCTTTAATCTCCGCGTGGTTAGCTATACGACTCTATATACGACTGTCTATCTGGTTGTTAGAACAGCGCTTTTCACGCTTGTCACCTGATATCTTTCTAAGCCGCTCTTAATTTATGCAGTCCGTATGGGCTTTGTTTTACTTTGTTGTTCCAACGATAGTCAAGTGCAGCTGCTGCGGATAGATCTGCAAAATGTCGAACTTACATAAATGGCAACTGGTTGCCCAACACTAAATTGAGATAGCACAGAGAACAAATTTCCCTAGAGTTGTTTAATAAAAAACTATGGATATTAAAACTCTATATGCTTTGAATTTAATGAGTAAGGAAAGTAAAAATTTGAATACACTCCCATTCGTTGTAATTTTAAATACAACCTTTTAGCAACGCTACATTTTTTCTAAAGTAATCTATCATAATTGATGACGGCAAATTTCTTCCTCTGTGACTCATTGCCGCCATTTGTGGGCGACCAATGACAAATTCACCGTGTGGCATGAAGGCGATAAACTCGCCTAATCTCGCTGGCTAAATATAGTAATCAAGATGTATCGATAAGCCATGTTTGATGTACGAGTATTCATGCGGAAGTTCGGTCTCAGATGCCGTAGACCACAAAAAACTGTGCGTGTGAGCTGCGGTGCAAACAAATGTTTGTGAAGGACAAACGGCAGAGATGCCGATACCACGCAAAAAAAAAAATACAAAAAATAATAATAATAATAATAAAAACTGTGGCAAGAATCGCACCTAAATCGCTGCAAAACCAGCTGAGCGCTGCTCCCCAAAAAGCCAAGAAGCTGACTAATCGTTTTAGCGCGTTTTCGAATCCATGAATGAAGTGAGGAAAACAATTCCAGCCCACACACAGCGACTATTTTGTTGGAAACTGAAAAGAAAAAAAAAAACAGAGAAAAAAGAGCTGAAAAGCTGAGCAGCTGAAAACTTGAAATGCGGCAGTGGCGGCAACTGAAACCACAAGTCAATGTCAAAGCGGTGGCAGCAGCATCCAAATCCATCCGAGCGGCAAACTCGAGAATCTGAATCTGTATCTGAATCTGTGCAGCCTGCTGCATATGGCCAACACTTTTCAAATGAATCAGCGATGCACTGGAAAAAAGATGCCTAACTTGAATAAATATTTCTGCAAAGATAGAAGTAGTATAAGTGAACTATTAACAATTCGCATATGATCTTATTACTGACTATATATAAATTACTATATATAAACTATCATAGCTCAACTATAAATTGATATTAACCTTACAAATGAAATACACATAGCCATACCAAGATGAATCTTACATCTTCTAACATTTATGGGTAGACCATAGCACATAATATTCCATTTGTTCCCAACTTAATTTGTTGTGTACCCTTTTCGGTTTCAGAGTTTAGGCCAAAGTATGTAGGTTTCCGTGGCTCACTTCTTTTGTGTGTGTCTTTCGCTTTGTGCTCATTGTTCGGAGCTTTGTGTCTGTTTGAACTTTTGTATTTTGACAATTCAAAGTTAAGGTCAACAAGGGATTTGAAATGCTGCAGCGGTGCATTGAACCTTTTTGGCAAGCGATCTCAGCATAATTAGCGCTCATTGTCGATTGGCCCTGAGTCTTTTTAGCCTGCTTGGCCAGGTAACTTTATTTTTCAAATATATTTCTGATTTTTTTTTTTTTGGGGCACTCAAGTGGACATTGACCACTTTACACGTACATTTGCATGTCGCACAATTTGTTAAATATTTTTTGTTATTTTCTGGGCACCTGTAAATGCGGCCAAACTTTTTGCATGTTTGGGGTGCTGTCATAAGTGCATAAGCAGCAAGCCTTTTGAACATATTTATGCACTTTGGTGGCCCCAGAATTTCGGACACCTGCAACATGCGAACGCTGAAAATCCGTGACACGCCAATAAATAAAACTTTCGCTTTTCCATTGTCTAAATAAGCGTGAAAACTGGCCATTAGCGCCTTATATTTTATAGGCTTAAAAACAGGCACAGACCCAATTTTCTGATACCAAACAATATGTGTGTTACGTTTTCACACTTTTTACTACGGCGCTTGCGCAAAAGTCCCCCGAATTCGAAAAACGAAAGCCCTAAAACAATAGAAAATTTTCCAATGAAGCGGCTTTTGACACATTTGATGGGTTTTTCACTGGCTGCCAAGTGCACAGCGCTCTGTCATTGCCAGTTGAGTCCATTTAACCCGAAAGTCCGTGTGACTGTGACTCCATAAATTCTCATCAATGGCAAACAGAGTTGGGGGAGTTCCCCCCCATAAAGTGTTTGTTCCCCAAAATTGTAACTCTGCCCGCTTTTTGCTGTCAGATGTCAACTAGCGCCACGCGGCGACCCAATGAAATCCAATCAAGAAAGTCACGGGTAATCTCCCTTTTGTAAGTGGAGATGGGGGTTTTGTACAGAACATATATTTATAGAAATGTAACAATTCACTTGGGCATTGGTAGATTACAATTTATACAATAATACCCCGCTTAAATAAATATCTACTCATTACTCATATTCTTCAAATAAATATAGATCTCAATTAGCATAAATCCAGAGTACAGACGTACTTTACATAAATCCAGTTGTTACATCAGTGAATAATAATATTATTACAAGCCAGCTTTATTATGTTTTCATTATCGTTTAAGCCAGTGAAGAAGATATTTCTGGTAGACTTCGAAATTTACATAGTCATCACAATATACGGCTCTATTCCATTCAAAATAGAATCATCTTAGTTTGAAACGAGCTATGTTTTTTGTGGGTTCTTTGCGGTTTGGTTTTGTGATCATCGAAATGCAAAACCTACGCACTATTTTACTAATTTTTCGACTGTTTTCTGCTGCCGTGGGCTGCATTTTATTTATTTTTGTAGTCCAATGTTCTTTGTTGACCATACAATCATTAAACTTATTTGCTTTGTTGTGGCTCTTGAATTTGGCTGTTGAAACGCCCACGAATCTGTATTCGAATCTGAATCTCAATTCGAGTCTGAGTCTCTGAGTCTGAAGTGGATGAGGTTGTCCAGTTTCCCAGTTGGCCAGCTGGTCTGTGTGATTACCTTAGCACCGGCTAATTGACGAATTAAGTCAAGTAAGTGCAAATGAGGCGTACTACGGCCACGCCCTAATTGCTCAATTTGCAACGCCTCCGAGTTGCTGCGCTTTGCGACCTTCGCATCTGCCACTTAAACTTGACATATAACCGAAATGTGCAAGGCAGTATCCTTTAAAAATGATTGTACGTACAGCTCACGAGCGCCTTCCACTTTTTGGCCTCATGAATGAGTGTCGCATCGAATTGAAAATGGCAATCGATGTATATATACTCGTTTATATATATATATATTAAGGCTATAAAATGTATCCCAATTTCAAGTACGCCGCCGTTTCGCAGCTTGAGTTTCGTATTTTTAGCTCATATTGGAAACACATCGGCGGTGCCACATGGCGCTGTAAAGATGTTTTTACCGATTTTAGAAGTCATAAGGTCAATGCTGAGCGCCAAGATCGTGTTTTGATTGCAACTCGCAGCCGGAGACGTCGTCGTGTTGTTGCTGCGAGATGTTGCTGCTGCGACTGCTGCTGATGCGTCGTCAAGTGTTATGACTCCAAGTCAGTCTGTTATTCTTCTTTTTTTTCCCATTTCAATTTAGCTGCACAACAAAGAATGCGCTCTGTTTTCAGTTCGGTTCCCAGAGACACATTCTCACAATTTGTGGCGTTTGTTGATAAGCAGCTTATAAACAACTCAAATGAAGTTGCTCGAGCTGAGATTAAACTATTTGAATCAAGAGATCAAGATGTGCGCTTTGGCTGACAAGGGATAAATGATGCCATTAGCCTAATGATACTCTCTTACCAAGTTGCCATATATTCGAAGCACTTTTATCATCAGCATTTACTATTGAGTGCCAAACACTTTACTCAATGGCTGTTTATTTTATTTTTTATGCTTTTATTTATTTGCTGTGCCTTTGTGTGCATACATCAGCATGCAAATTCAATGCGACGATGAACGCCGCCTGCCTGCAGCCATAAAAATTCAATAAAAATTTATGAAAACTGTGCTTTCAACAGTTGCTTTTTCGAGATTAGAGCTGCAGACACACCCGTGTTCAAGCTGCTGATAGAGTGAAAATATAAATGAGAAAAAAAAACCCAGAGAAGACCACTTTGGCCGTCTGCTGCAGCTTCATTTGCTACAATTTGTTACAGGTGCCAGACTAACTCACTCACTCGTCTGTGGAACGACCTTGCGCCTATTGCAACAGTTGCACAGATGTTGTGGCCACGGTAGTTGCTCTTCAGCTGTTTGCTGTTTACCTTTGTATGTAGATCTACTCAAGCACTTGTCTTGATTTCCCCCGCCAAGTTGGTCAAGTATCCTAGACACTGTTTTTTTGTATTTTTTTTTCCTGCTGATGAGCAGGTGAATTCCGCAGCCCAACCCAAACCAAAGTGATTTGAATAGAGGCTAGAGGCTGGAGGCCTAGCCCAGCCCAGAAACCTGCAGTTTGCACAACATTTAATCACATTTAGCCATTCGCCATACGCCCCGTGGTCCCCCCACATACATAATTTATACAACAATATTATAATGTCGCGAGACATTGAAAACGATCGCGAGTCGGGGAGACGGAAAACTTTTGAAATTCGTGAATTATTACTTGCACTTTAACATGGCTGTTGCTGCCAGCATCGCTGCGATGACGAGGTGAATATTGCCACAATGGCAGCACGAGCAATTTGTGGGCATGTGGTTGACATTTTATTGACGACGCCAGTGAGTCGCCACCTGTCCTCCGGTGGGGGCAAGTCATTTGCGCCTGTCAACGCCCCGCTTTTTAACCCAAAACGACGCTGTGGCAAGATAAATGGCCAACTCAAATTCTAATTAGACTCTGGCACATTTGTTATGGGGCGGGTTCATTAACATTTCGCTCGGCTGGCACTAAGCAATTCCACTGCGAATTCGATTCCCAGGCATTTGTACCCTTTCCCTGATTTTTCACAAAAAAAATAGAAAGAAACAAACAACTCAATTGGCTTTTAGGTGGCTGCTGTTTTGCAATAAATAGCAGCTATAATGCGATGTCCAGCATGTTGGCTACTCGGTCGGTTGGTTGGGCTAATGGAACCAGTTTACAGATAAGCATTATTAATTTATTGTCCTATCACTCGGGGATGTTAAAAGTGTGCGGGTGTTGTGCCCAGTTATCTAGAGTCTCTACAGCAGCACACTAGCTCACAAAACTCAAAATAAAGTCAGTGATACCAACACTTGTTACTAGTTTACTATAGCAAATCACAGTCAAAATATAATGCAAGGGAACTTGAAAATGAGGCATAACACTCACTAGTTTCCAACTTAAATAACATCACAGGTATGCCAAATTATACAAGCTCTCCTTATGAAAACTAATCATATATATCTATCATATTAATCTGTGCCATTTCACAATGGCATGTGAAAATTGGCGGTTTTTGTTATCGACAAGATCGCAATAAAATAAAAGCGCAGCCTTTAAAGAGCGAAATTTACATAGGTTAACTAGCAGATTACTATCATTTGCTAATTGGTAAAGCGCATAGCCCAGTTGTGTGACACAGTGTAGATCTACATTCAGCGAAATCCGAATGAGAAAGCCAAAGCTACAAAGTGGCAAAATGTATCTGTGTTTTTGATTTGATTCGAGAACTTGTTTGCTGTTTTGCTGTTTTCTGTTTTCCTCCAGAGAATCCAATTCTACCATCCAACCACTCGAGTCGAGTCGAGTTGAGTCGGGCACTTTGCGGGAATTATCGGAAATATCATGTTAAGTGACGGACGGACGACAATAAGGCATATCGCAAGGATGTCACTTTGTGATGTCTGTCCATTAATTGCGAAGTCGTTGTATGTGATTTCATTAGCGCCTCCGTCGATCGCACAGCCTATGTGTATCTCGTCATCTCAATGGGACGGAATAAAAAAACAATGGCAATAACATGAGCATTTAGCGCACACACAAATTATAATTTCAAATAACGCAAAGTGCCACTCGAGATCAGAGCTCTTAACAAAAATGTTAAGCATTTTATCGGCGCTCTTTGTATTTTTTAATGAAAAATCGCATTTTAATATGTGCGCGGGAACCCAAATGACAGACTTTGTCGGCAGTTGTGCTTAGACGGCGACTAATCGAAAGTAAACAAATTAACGAGATCGTTTTTGCTGGTAATTGAGATGCCGATATTGAATCGATGGCGATCTCGATGTAGAAGGCGGAACCCGTCGCCATTGCCAAAGGTTGCCTTTGATCGTGCCTCCGAAACGTAATCCCAAAAATCCGTAAACGAAAACCGATAGAAAACTCAAAATCTGTTACGCCCGTGGCGATTGCTTGGCCGAAATGAATTTATGACAATTGCAGCTCGGGGCACCGAGAACCGATCGTAAATTAATTAAATGGGAATCGAGTGAGGGTTGGGTTGGTTGGTCATAGGTATACGAGCATAAATAAAAAGCCCACAAGATATGGAACAACGCGTGACAGGGCGAGAATTGAAGGGCCCAAATCAACGAAATGCAATCACAGCTTGAACCCCCCAACTTCCATCATCCACCAAAGTAACTAACTGAATTTTCCACTGTTTTTCCGCCTCGGTTTTTTTTCAGATTCAGAGCACGAGGAGCGTTCGGCATGACGTGAACTGCTTAGATATTCCATGCGAGCACCAAAACCTTTGCAACTAGCCGCCCCCAATCGATCGTCTCACATCGATTCGATCCGATTGCCCCCCCAAAAAACTAAAGCGTCCACTTTTTGGGGACGTGTTCCGTTCCACGTAGAAGAGGATCCACCGGAAAAGTAGAACCAAATGATACCACCCCAAGCCAGCACGATGGACTCACGCATCGGCCTGGACTACATTGTCGAGAATCGTGACTACATTGCCAAGCTGGGCGCTGCCCTGGACACCCAGAATGCCACCGTCAAGAAGCAGGTCTTCGAGCTCCTCTCCGCGCTGTGCGCCTACAGCCCCGATGGATATGCCCGTGCCATCGAGACCCTAGAGTTTTACAAGGTAACTGGGGGATCTACGTGTTTTGGGTGGATACAAAGAATTAGGAAAAACAGTCAAACCCAATTGAATGTGATATTACATGATAGGATTTAGATAGAACTTGGCCAAAAATGGCCACACAGCTAAAATAAAGACTGTTTTGTGCTGCTAATAAACATAGCTAACTATTTCTATCCCCACTTTTTCGATATTTGAAAAAAAAAAATTTTACAAATTTTTTCATTTTTTGATCATCAAAATTTGCGAAAAATGGCAAAAAATTTGCATTTCAAAGTATGTACATGGATCGATAGGGAATTTTGTTACGAATTCAACGAGGTATGGCATTTCACATTTGGACAACTATTTTTACTGCTATCGAAAAAAAACTAAATTTTTTTTATCAAAAAATAAAAAAAAAAAAATTTTGTAAAATATCGGATATCTTTAATCGGCGTTTTCACCATAACTTGACTAAAAATGGACGCACAGCAAAAATAAAGACTGTTTTGTGCTGCTAATAAACATAGCTATCTTTAAATATATTTTAAAGGGTTAGGTAAGAGTTCCTCGAGGTATTTTCTACTGCTCAATCCGGAGACTTTCAAAAATATAGCTCAATGAATCTCACATATGGAATTCATCAGTAAGTGAAGCTAATTTTTCTTGGAATATAGTTTGCTCGGATTTTTTCTGCATCCTGGATTTATCTAAAGTGCTAAATTACTTCTAATTCAACCCTGAAATCCTTGCAGAATCTCAAGAAGCAGCGGTACCGCTTCAAGATTGTCGTCAACGAACTGGAGCTGTCGAGTGCCGCTGCCATTCCGCCCCTGGATTACCAGGCCGCCCTGCTGGCCTTCATCAACTGCGTCATCATTTCGGCGGCCACTCTACAGGAGCGGATTCGCATACGCAACGAATTTATAGGTAAGAGCGAAAGCGATTCCCATAATACTTAATAATAATATCCAAAAAATATAATAAAGATAGAGTGATAATTTGCTACAGTGGAGATAAGTCAACGGGTTGTTCCCCTGCGATTGTTTGATGCCATTGGTGCTGTCTTCGATTTCATTGATTTGATTGATGTGCCCGCTGCTGATCCAGTGCCATTACCCTTGACCGTATGTGCCCGGCTGGCTGTTTGGCCAACACATACGAGTGTATACTGTATACACAGATATACTGTTTGCATGTCACAGAGACTCTGAGACTCAAGTCGTATCCCCCCAATATTAATTCATATTTCAGGCAACCACACCAGCGACCCTCGGGGGCTGCTCGTTGACTTGAGGTTAGATAATGATAGGTTCGAAGAGCCCAAAAATGCCAAAATCGCCTTTTGTCGAACCGCGTAACCTTAGCACGTGCTGGCGATTTAGAGGCGCGTCTTTGGGTCATTAAAGTGGGCACACTGCTGCGAGTCATTTGAACTGGAGCGCTGGTGGAAAATCGGTCAAACGAACATTGTTTATTTATTGCTGATTTATTAATTGTGGCAAAAGTTGTCGGCTCATTGGGGACGTTTTGATGGCAAACAAAGATTTTGACAATTAAATTGCTGATTTGTTCACTTGCTGGAAGACTTTTTAATGCTCATTTACACCTTAATGACTCGTAAAATCGCCTGTGATCTACTTATGCAAGTAGTTCGATTAATCCCATATCTCTACAGATAATTTGGGGCATAATATTTATTTGATTTTCTAGAAAACTAATAATTTCAAAAGATATTAAAACATAAATGCTTGTTTGGTACAAGTTTTACAACAGCTTCAAAGTTTTAAGACAAAGGGACAAATCGAATAAACGTGACAAATTTTTAGATAGATAATGTGTTGCTTATTTATGTCGATAGAGTTGAACCCCAAATCGTGTTTGTAGTTTGTTTTGTAATATGTTTCGAACGTGGAACCTCGCGGAACCCCTTTAAATTTAAAACTGCCTCAACTGCAGATGAGTTGCAAGCGGGAGAAGAGAATAAGCGCCCAATGAACAAAAATGTACTTTATATGTAACAAGACGTCTGTTGACAAGCAAGGGACTCATTTACATCCTGTCAGTGGCAGATGCCACTCCCTGTTTTCCATCGGCGACTCTGGGTTGCAAGTTGTTCAAAGTTCATGAACTGCCTACGAACTCCCCACTCCACCAACCCCTCAGCCGACCTCCAACTTGGGCTGACCTCCACCTCCTATACAGTAAAACATCTAAAGTATGAATATAAATGCTCCATACGGTTAGAATTCATATTAGAATAATACATTAAATCATTAAATCAAAGACATATGGATAATATAAACATGTTAATTATTATAAATAGCATTCAGTCGTTAAGATCTGTTGTAAATGCTGTGTAAATTCCAGCATCATTCCATTATATAGAACACCAACTTTTTCCACTTCCGCCAGCGAGTTTGCATTAGCAAGTCTCCACTGTACCCGCCAGTCGTCAACCCGACTCCCTGACTTTGATTGAGCGCGGTTGTGCGTGCGTGGTGGCTGTTGCGCAGACGCAGCACCACCGAAATGTGGTGCACTTGCCTGCAAAATGCCTGAATAAGTGAACGAGTGGCGGGGGATCGACGGGGCGAGTTTACTGAGAAGCGGCGTTTTTATTGTTCTTAATTAAAATAAATTGAGCTGCGCTTTTTCAGCATTACAAGAGTGCGCGCGCAGTGACAAAAGCAAAGAAGTAGCAAGACAAATTCGAAATCTCAACGGCTGTGACAAACGACTGAAATGTAAGTCACGCCCCCACAAAAGCGCCCCAACTTCAATGCCCAAGTCGATTGCTCCTCCTGGGGCATTCCTGAACGACACATTTGACAGGCAAACGGCCGCATTTCGCTTGGCAATGAATCGAAGTATTCAGTTTTAAGGCTGTTGGCCCGACTTTGACTTTGTCTTTGCTGTACTTCAGCGGTTCTTTTCAGTTCTTTTACTTATTCTCGGCACCGGCCCACTGTTTGAACTTCCAGGAACAACGGCCAGCAACGCCCCTTCAAATATTTGCATTTTTCAATTCAAAAACTCTGCGAGGCTCTCTGGCCGCTAATGCCACTTAAGTGCCCAATTATCGGCTCGGAATCATTCCCATTCTCCGTACTGATCCAACTTAACAACCAACAGATCGTTGGACCAACCATATAACCATCATATCTGCTGTATGTCATCTGTCAGGCTGGAAGGCATTTTGGTGGGGCTCGAGATTTATGCCCCATGATTTTCCACTTTGGCACGCAACAGTTTTTCCCATAGTCCAAGCATAAATTTATTTGCCCAACTGTATCGCGAGCTAAATTCAATTTCAATTGATTTATAAATCATCAAGTGATTTACACTATTGAGTGAAATATTTAAATCGTTAGTGGAGAATTGATTTTCGAGCTGTTGAGTTTCGCCGGCCACAGACTGGCATGTTATTAAACAATTAATTGTGAACGTGGACTTGGGCGTGTCCCCGATCTCAACTATTGTATACCCAATCTTTTGGCTGCAGGGCATAGATGGTCGAGCGAATCAATCGACCTCTACTCAGAACAAATACCAAGTTCATATACTCGTATAAAATAAAGTATATAAGGTAGACATGACTGCAATGATCATTGATCTCTCCTTCTAGTTGGGATCTCTCAACTTCCGAATAACCAAAAAAACAAAAAAACAAAGATCGGGACAAAGAAACTTTTACTACACACTCACACACCGAAACGCACACGCATTTTAATTGTTCGCCTTTTATGGATTTCAATTTCAAACAAATGAAATGACAGCGGAGCGAAAAAGTCGTAAAACGAAATTATGAACGTCAAGGCGCCAAATAAGGCTGATCGAGGGGATCTGAGGGACATGCTATATATGCTATATTTGCTATATATGCTATATAGCACAGAAGCGACAACGACTTTCACGAGCTTTTTTCGCAATTAACTTTTTATTATTATTCGTATTATTATTATTTGTATTTACAACTCACGGATAGAAGTGTGCCGCTGTGTGCGAGTGCATAAATTGATTGCTGAGTGCGCCAATAAAAGCAAAAAAAAAGTCAAAAAGGCGAAAAAACGAGCTTGACCGGAAGTCGATCGGGATTCAGTGGACATTGGGCGGTTCTCAGTTGACTCGCTTGCTGTCTATGGAAATGCCACTTGTCAAAAGGGGCAACGAATCATCACCACATTGATCACACAAAAACTGGGTTTGAATCAAAGATTTTTTAATATTTTACAGATTAAACCATGCTAACACTATATTTAAATAAAACAAACTTATAGCTATTTTTCTTATGCAAGTCAAAGATCTCTTTATTACCGCCCACAATTCATGAATTTCTCCTTTGTCTTGCAGGTCTCAAAGTTTTGCCGCTGCTCAATAACCTCAGGTGAGTGTTGAAGTGTATCGATTAGGAGGACGCTCATCAAAATGCCAAAGACGAGACATTTTTAAGCACCCAGATTTGCTGAGGGCGTCGCTCATACATATGTGAAGTCCAAATACATAAAAGAGTTAAGAGTTAACAGGTGAAAAACCCTGAAAGGCTCCCACAATCAAGCGAATGAGTATCACAAACAGTTTAACGATTGCCATTTGCCATTTTGCCGTTTGCTGCCTTTTATGTTTTATTCGAATCAGACGCACATTTAATTTGCATGGGACAATAAGACAAGATCAAGGTATTTGTTGATTTTGAAATGGATTTTAATTTTCTGGGGAGGATCTGGGGGCGGAACGCTAATGATCACTCAAGAAATTGCTGGCAGGGATGATTGTCAAACTGGAGAAGAGATCATCGAGTCTTATGAAAATAATTTGCGCCGCTTGCGAGCAAACCAATTAATTCAATATTTAATTAGTCAACAATAAATCAATTAGTCGCATCTGCGTCTCACCCTACAAAACGGGTTTTATTTATGGCCCTCTGCTTGACAAATTTGTGGCTCTCGCAAACGAGGGAAACTAGCAAAATCAATTAATTTTGAAAATAGTTCAAGCCCAAATGCGAACAATAACAAACAAGCTGGCTGATGGCTGATTTCTCAGCTTGGAGCTCACAGTTGACTAATTGATTGTCCCGGCCCATTTGTCTTGGGGCATTTTTCCAATTCCATCCAGCAGATGAGAGGATACCCCTTTGGTTCTATTGTTATTAAAATTTTAACGCGCACACATCTACACGAAATGCGTAGTTTGCGTGGCGCTATTTAATTTATTTGGAATTTGGTATTTGGAAGCGCCTTAAACGTTTTCATTCAGCCACATAGCGCTTTGATTTGAGACCGCCTCTTTTTTTTTTTTTTATTTGATTTGGAGGAGATGGAGAACCATTGAGATTCATTCGAGTCTCGATTCTGCGTAGCTTGGAAGCCGTCCAGATGCTTTAAGCTGATTTTAATTGTTCTTCCACATAATGTGTTCTAATCGATTCGAAATCCGAATCGAAGTTGTTTATCAACCCGAGAGTGATGGATGTGCGCTAGTATCGAATTACCGTCAAACTCATAAATGCCTGCTAAAAATAAACTCCAGAGTATCGCATTTCAGGGGGATTATTAGAACCGTGTCAAGAATAGACATTTTCGATTACTCAAGTATTTCGTTGGAGTGTTCAAAGAGTAGGAAATACAATTGGAAACAACACAGTCTTGGGATCAAGAGGCACCTATGAATAAAAGCTGGGATGGAAATGTATGTCTGGGATTTCTTTTCTATTAAGTTATTAAGTTAAGTTAGTAATAACAAAGTTGGCTAAGCTGCTTTGCAGAAGTCTATCTTATCACAAGAAGGATTAAAGGATTTTTAACTAAACTCAAAACCAAGATTACAGAGATTTGAAAATGAACTTGGAAGTTAACTGAACTATCTACTTATTTACTGAGATTTTCAACATTGCAACTTAAATTTCTTCTTCAAACTGACTTTTTCCTTTCGGTTAGTTGAAGCTTCCGTTTAAAGTTTTGTAATTTGGCGTTTTGGTTACCCAATTTCCTTGCCGCCGCCAGTGAGCCGCCCTCCTCCACTCCCAAAAGTCCGTAACAACTTCCGTGACGGACCAAAATAGAAGGTGCTGGCCAAAACAACAACAAACAAAAAACGGAGAATCACGTGCTGGTGTCCGGGTGTCCAATGTGCACGATGCGGACGAAGTTGCTCCGGAATGTGAAAGAGGCCGCCGTGGGCGCTTCGCAAATAATGAGGAAAACTCCTGCGCGCGCAGCACGTGGCCGCCAAAAACAACAAGGACTCGGATTTGGCGACGAGGCTCTCCGTGCCGCCAAATCGCCATGTCGTGGCCATAGCTCAAACATTCTATAGTGCCAGGCTGTCTCGTCCTCGTTATTGCCATTCTGGCCGTTCTCTCGTTCGAACCGCAAAAGCAAGCGATTGGGGCAATACAATTAAAAACGGGCCAAAAAAACAAAAAAAAAAAACAGAAAAAAGTGCTAGTCAATGTATGGATATCAATTGTCAAAAGGCCAAAAGCGGAGCTGTGCCAGAGCAAGGACATTGCGCAAGGCTAACGATTTTGCAAGCCGCGTGTGTGCAATGAGCTGCCTGTAGACGCGATATATTTTTGATTGCCAAGGCTGCTCGAGGCAGGCAACGTGGAGTCGTCAGCATCGCCCTCGCCGCCGCCATCCCTCACATCGGAGTCCGTCGCCTCATCGGCGACGTCATCCGTTTCCGCTTCCGGTTCCGCGTCCGTTTCCGCATCCGCTTCCGTGACGCCATCGCCATCGCCGTTGCACCTGCAGCGCCGTGTCACATTTTGCGGCTCGCTGTCCCGTTACAGCTGCGCCGCCTTGCAACTGGTGCAGAATCTCAAGTGAGTGTGCAGCAGGTCGAAGGTCCTTTTGCTGCCACCGCCCCCTTTTCTTTTTGTTGGCAGCCTCCGGAGGTTACTCAATGTCAGAGGCGAAGTTTGTTGTTCTCTATCGATTCTGGCAAGCGTCAACTACTTGTGGATAGACCCCCTGCTCCAGTTGGGCCATAAATATATATATTTATGCACATATATCTGAAAAACGAATGAATAAAAAAGAAATAAATTTCAAAGGCTGTGAGTTGTGTCAACACAAAACAAACTACAAATTGCCAGCAGCAATGCAATGCCAGCTTGAATAATTAGTGCGGACCGACAAAGATTTTCCACAGCTTAACCCTCGATTTGCAAGTGATCCAATTATCATTGCGATTATATTCTGCATTACAGAAAAGTCGCACAAAGTGTGGGCGATATCATCGTACAATTGGACGTATTCGTGGAGCAGCAGGAATGCGACGAGGCCCAGAGCCTTCAGGCGCCCGATGGCATCAATCTCAACTCGCATCTTGATGTTTTCTATGCGATTTTGCGACAGGTGAGTTTGTGCAACAGGGCGTATGCTTTATTTCGCTAATGCTACTGGCATTTTGCAAGGAAATACGTATACGCAAAGTGGTCGCTTCAAAGTGAAAGCTCAACTTAAATTGTATTTTACAGGTGGCTGATACGCCGCAGGAAGTGCCATTCCTCAACATACTGCAGCACCTGCTGCGCATCGATCCCAAGGAGCCGCTCAGCGACATCATCTGGGACACCACAGAGCGTCTGGTCCACCGCGCCACGCTCCTCGAGAGTCACGAGGATTCGGTGCGCCTGCTGCGCACGCCCAGTAGCCAGAAGTTCGCCTGCCAGAGTTGTCGCGGCAGCGATGCCAGCAGCCCCACCCGCAAGCCCTCCTCCCAGCCGATGGGTGTGTCGGCCAAGACGACGCCTCCGCCACCGCCACCACCCATGGCGCCCATGGCGGCAACTGCAGCACCACCGCCCCCGCCACCGCCGTTAAATGGCCCAGCACCGCCGCCACCGCCACCGCCCATGATCAATGGTGGCGCCCTGCCTCCGCCGCCACCTCCGCCCGCGATGCAACTGGCCTCGCGGCCCAGGACACCAGATCCCATGGCCGCGGAGGCGGTGGCCACTGCCATACTGCTGCCCCAACAGGACACGCCCGCGCCCAAGGCCAAGATGAAGACCATTAACTGGGGCAAGATACCGCACAACAAGGTCCTGGGCAAGCAGAACATCTGGAGCATCGTGGCCAGCAATCATCAGGACAGCCCCATGCAGGACATCGACTGGAACGAGATGGAGGGACTCTTCTGCCTGCAAACAGCCAGTGCCCAGGGATCACCCAAGTTGGGACGCGATGGCAGTCAGGCCACCGCCGGATCTAATGGTTGCGATACGCTGGACCGAAAGTCCAAGAAGGAGAGCACAGAGATCACGCTGCTCGACGGCAAGAGGAGTCTGAATGTGAACATATTCCTGAAGCAGTTCCGCACCAGCAACGACGACATCATCCAGTTGATCCGGCAGGGCGCCCACGAGGAGATCGGAGCGGAGAGGCTGCGGGGTCTGCTGAAGATAATGCCCGAGGTGGATGAGCTGGACATGCTGAAGGGATTCAACGGGGATAAGGGACGACTGGGCAATGCCGAGAAGTTCCTGCTGCAGCTGCTGGAGGTGCCCAAGTGAGTAGTTATCCTTAATTATTAATAACTATTACTTCATCCTTACCCTTTTCATTTTAAAGCTACAAATTGCGAATTGAGAGCATGTTGCTCAAGGAGGAGTTTGCGGCGAATGTGGCCTATCTGGAGCCCTGCATCAATGCGATGCTCTATGCTGGCGACGATCTGCTCAATAACAAGACCCTGCAGGAGGTCCTTTACATGGTCGTGGTGGCTGGAAACTTCCTCAACTCCGGCGGATACGCTGGAAATGCGGCGGGCGTGAAGCTATCATCGCTGCAAAAACTCACTGACATCCGGGCGAATAAGCCGGGCATGAACCTCATTCACTTTGTGGCTCTGCAGGCGGAGAAACGCAATCCCGAGTTGCTTCAATTCACAGGACAACTGAGCAACCTCGAAAGTGCCAGCAAGTAAGTGAATGTGCAGAATCCTTAAAAATTGTTGTTTACTTAAAATTGTTCTATCTTTAGAACCACATCGGAGCAGATCAACAATGAAATCAACACACTGGACGGCAGGATTAGGAGAATAGCCAGGCAGATCGAGCAGCCAGCCACGGATGCGGACATCAAGGAGCAAATGGCCGACTTCCTGCAGGCCGCCGAATCCGAGCTATCCGTGCTCCAAGCTGGCATGAAACAGGTGGAGTCCATGCGTCTCAAAATGTCCGAGTTCTTCTGCGACGACGCGGCCACCTTCCGCCTGGAGGAGTGCTTCAAGATCTTCCACAACTTCTGTGATAAATTCAAGCAGGCGGTCAAGGAGAACGAGCGCCGCCAGCAGCAGGAGCAGCAGGCCACGCTCCGGAGGAAGCAGCGCGAGGAGCAGCTGGCCCGCAGAGCCAGGCAGAGTAAGTGCATCGCATGTGCTGGGCAAACATGTTTCTTACTTACTGCATGCATTCACAGTTGGTCCGGCTGGTACGCCAGTGTCCGATTCGGAGCACTCCTTCTTGGGCGATGCTCTCTTCGATCCCAGGGCTAGTCCTGCACTTAGTCGCCGGCACCTGGGCTCCGGAGAGCTCAGCAATGGTTTCATCCGCGTGGAACAGGATGGCGCCTCGCCGGACATCACACCCAACGGAAGTCTAAGGCGCCGGCGTAGTCGAGTATTAGCCGAGGAGGATGACCTGATGGAGTTCCTGAGGAGTTCGACGGGTCCGCACGATGGACACAACAGCAGGGAGCGGAAGGCGGCCTACGGCAGTCTGGATCGCTCGTGGGCTCGTCGTGCCCGCTCCGGAAGCTCCAGTCGCAAGCGACCCGATTTGCTCAACATTGACTTTGGCCTGGATCGCGAACGGGCCAGCTCCCCAGCTCCACTTCTGCAGCAGCAGCAGCATCAGCAGCAAAATGCCCAGGAGCGACTGCAATCTCCGCTGGCCAGTGCAGCTGGCACGCCCACAACAGCAGCGAATACGCCCACGGGCAGTGGATCGGCGATTACTCAAACGCAGTCTACGAACGAGGATGCGAAACCAAGGTGAGGGATACAGCTCCTTCCCCTTTTCCTTTAAATTTTTAATTAAATGATGCATTTTATAGAATATCCCGTGAGTGGCGCCAGAAGATCGAGACGTGGCTGCAATCCAACGAGAGCGATGAGAAGCAGAACGAGGAGTACAGGCGCAAGCGTCGTCTGGTCAACGCCAATCGGCGTTCGCTCGAAAACGAAACTGGTAAGATTCCCCTAGAGCTTCGGGTGAAAATGGATCTTATAGACATATTCTATGTTTGCAGAAAACGAACGAAAACTGGACCCCTTGCCGGAGGAGAAGATCCTGCCGTCGACGACGACAGCTACGCCAACGAACACGCCCACGACAACTAATCCCACTAACTCCACTACCAGAACGGATCAGGAGTTCGGCAAATACCAGCGCGTCTACGCCGACTGGAAGCCCTCGAGGACGCTGGAGCAGACGGACGTGGTGGCCAATCTGCAGGCCATTGCCGATGCCCAGCCGCATGATGCACTGCGTCAATATCGCCGACAGCGATCGCAGGAACAGTCGAGTCCCATTGCACTGCAGTCGATAGCCGAGGAAGATCGTCGAAAGTCCCTAATCCAGAAACAGGGCGAAAGGGACATGAGCAACGAGCGACTGCAAAGCTACATCAGGCGATCTTCCAGCCGGGAACTGCAGCCTGCGAAACCGGAGGAGCAGCCACTGCCACCCAAGTCACCAAAGCCACAAGTGTCCGACGACACCTTTGCCAGCCTGCTCAGCCATCACAAGACCCAAAACGAGATGCAGGGCTCGTCCAAGGACGTGGATGCGGATAATATAGAGACGCCACCAGTTAGTCGACGGGTCATAGCCACGCCCACTACCACTGTGGTCACCGTGAGCATGACGGACAAACCAAAGGCTGTGCCGGAGGAGAAGATCAACTCAGCGGAACAGGATGCGCCGGGTCACTTCGATCGCCATGCCCTGGCCCGCCGCACACGACGCTACAAGAGACCCACGGACTACAGCAGTGGCAATGAGGATATCCTGACCACCAGCACAGCAGAGGCGAAGACTACTTCGCCATCGAAGCCAGAGCCACCAGCACCCGAGAAGTCCAAGCAGAAGGAGCGGACGATCAACAAGCTGGAGAAGGTGGGTCGCCACATCAGTTCCATCAATCAGGAGGATGTGAGGGAGGCCATTCGGAATCTGAAATCGCCCACGGGAACTCCAGAACGACCTTGGAGTCCGCCGCGGGAGATCACGCCCTCCAAGCTGAAACTCTCCGCCAGTGGACACCATCACGAACTCAATGACGAGGGCTTCGAGGAGACGCAGAGTCTTGTGTCGGACACTCCCTCGCATGGAAAGGGTGAGAGCACGAACTCCTCGTGCAACGAGGGCGTAAACGAGACTCCTGCCCGCCAGCGTCCGATGCAGAAGCAAAAGCCCACAACCACCAGCATCACCCAGATGGGCAGTCGGCTGGCCGATCGCCTGCAGCAGGCCAGGATGAAGAGTTCCGGATCCCCGGGCGCGACAGCCAGCAAGTCACAAAACCAAATCCCTGCCACTCAAACTGCAACGGTCAAGAGGAGTCTCTCCGCCAGCCGACCGCTCCGCATGCCCAACGGTCAGCCATTGGCCAGTGCAGCACCACTAAGATCCGCATCCGCCGTGAGACGCTCGCCGCAGGAGCAACAGGTTCTGTCTGGCGTGGAACGCAGCAGTTCCAGAAACAGTCTGCGCTCCTCGCGATCGTCCATCAACAGTGGAGCCTCCACGCAAACGGTGGTCAGACGACTGCCCGCCGTCCAGCGAGCGGGAGCCACAGTGTCCGTTGACTCCTCGCCCAGCAAGAGACCACTGGCCGCCCAGAATCTGCGACCTACCCAGGGACGTGGCGTCCCCGCCAGCAGAAGCAGCAGCAGTGGCTCGAGTGTGGGACCCAGTGTGATCCTAGTGCGCAGCAAGATGTCCAACACCGCACCGAAATCGAATATCAATGGCAGCACCAGTTTTAAGGAGAATCAATCCCAGTCCCAACCCCAGTCCCAGTCCCAGTCCCGGATGAGCGCCGCTCGCAGCGTGGTGCTGGTGAAGAATGCCCTTAACCAGCAGCAGCAGGCCAGGATGAGTGCGAACGCGAGTCCCCAGCAAAGGAGCACCAGCAGCAGTCGATCCGTGAGCAGCTTCATGCGACCCACGGCAAGCAGTGCCACCAAGCGACAGAAGTGAGGGCACGCGGTCCAGTTCAGTCATCGTCCAAGTTAACGTCCCAAGTTTACACATGTTACAAACGCGAATGCATCCAACTCCAAGCCGTCCAAGCGACAATTTCGAATTTCTAAGCAGGACCTGAAACACAAAAAACAGCACACACACACACATAGTTGTTACAGTTGCAATATTTTGAGAAGTTATACAAATCTGAAGAATTCCCTGCACATTCCAACTCAAGGTCCACAAATCCTTAATACAAAAGACAAAAACTTTCCAACTCTTAAATGTATTTGAGCACAAAAAAAAAAGCATGACAAAAATACTAGCATGTACTACTCAACTAAAACTTAGGATAAGCAAAAAAACAAAAAAAAAAATGTTAAAATCGTATTTTCAATATTTAACATATAGTTGTAGGCATTATTCGATTATACGATCACATTAGGAGACTTTTTATAGAAGTGCGTTGTTTACAAAGTGTGTAGTTGAAGAAACCAAAACGACAATTACAAATCTTTAAATAAAAGAACATAAGCTTTAATCTTAATAATAAATAAACTAGATAACTACGATCAACTAAAGCTAAGCAGCAATTCCATCCAAGGAGTCCAACAGCTCACGCTGCAGCTCGTCCTGGGGCAGCGCAGTGGAGTTCACATAGTTATCCTTATCGAACCACTCCCTGTGGTTCTCCAAGTAGCTGCAAAAGCAACAGATTAGCTTGGTTGTGGGCTACAAAGGTACCAGACTTACTTGATAAAGGCGTCGAGGAGGGGAAGTAGATCTTCAAGCTTCTTATTGCTGATTGGCGATGCGTTTAAGAACATAGGCATTTTTACTGCAAGTACCATTAATTAATGTGTGCTATAGGGTGCAAAATGGATGTTACATACTCATCAGTCTAACCAAGTGAGGAGCGCCAAAGACCATGGACTTTTCTGGCGGTGATTCCGCTGATAAAAGCCGCCACTTGAATGTTTCGTGAAGAATTCCGCGCATCTCCATAGGTAGTTTGTAGGCAGCCGTGTACGGAGAGGTTCTCTCATAGGCCTGCGCAGTGTTTTTCCCACTGGTAGTCACGATGTAGAGCAGGCACTTTTGCAACTGCTTCTCGTACTCCGGACCGCCGAGTGTAATACCTCCGATCTGTCCATTGGTGTTGCCCGATCCTTCGCCCACTGGCGTACCGTCCAGACCGATCAGTTCCGTGTCGCCGCTGGGATTGATGTACTCGTACGACTTGTTTAATATTAGGCTGCAGTTTCGCATGTTGACGTCTGTGAGATAGTTGTGAACGTACTCCTTCTCCTCCTTATACAGCAAGTGGTCATCCACGTGAAACTCGAAGTAGATGCGCAATCCGTCCACTACTTCCTTCAGCATGCAGACACTGTAAGCAAGAGAATTAGTGGGTTGCTAGGTATATTGTAAAGTGGCAACTAACCTGGACATAACGCGATCGTATTCCCGCTCCATTCGGGCATTGCGACTCTGCGTGTTCCTGGCTCTCGAGCTGTCCTGCTTGATGCTAATGGCTAGCTCCACGGCCTGCTGCTTGACAAAGTTCTCCATGATAGTCACGATGGGCACGCGCGCAGGCAGGGCGTGCTGTTTGCCTAGTACCTTGACCATATTCCGATCGTACTCTATAAGCTCCCGCAATCGCTCACTGACGCGCATCATAACGCGATCCTCCTGGGGCACATGGCCATCGACAGATACATCATTGGTGTTATTGTGATAGTAGGTCTCCGTTTGTCGTCCCCGGTTTCCCTTTAATCGGGCATCGGCGGGCGCGGGTTTCTCCTTCCGCTTGCCGCCGCTGTTGTCACGCGTCCGGTTGCTTGCTACTCGTGGAGTGGGCGCCATTTCGTGCTCCGCCTTGAGGTGTCCCGTGTCCAGTGGGTCCGCAAGGGCTTCTTCAACGTGTGTCGCTTTTCCGCCGCGTTTCTTCTTGGCCGCCGGCTTATCGGGTGTGCCCTTGTAGGAGTAGTCACCACGACTGTGTGGAAAATAAGGGGAACTCATTAGAAAAGTATTCCCTGTATATCTAGTGGCTTATCTTACATCTGCAGCTTGGCGGCTTCGGCCAACTCCCTCTGCAACTGGCGATTCTCCTCGTTGTCTTTCAGCAGGACGGGGGCGCGCACACAGCGATCGTAGGAGGGCCGCCAGCCCTGGAAGTGGATCTTGTATTCGTAGAACCTCAGGCCATGTTCGTTCCGGCGCTCAAAGACGTTCAGAACCTGCGGCAAGTACGGAAAAGTGCAGGAAACGGAAAATCATTTGTGAAAACTTCGCCTATGACGTTTACTTGACACTTCAATGTGCGCCGGTGTGCGTGCGCGCGCGTGTGTGTGTGTGTGTGTTTACCTTGCTGGTGTAAAGAACACGGGCCTTCGATTTATCCGGCTCGTAGCAAAGGACTATCTCGCCCTTGTGGAAAAGCGGCGTCTCGTCCCATAGCGCCGACATCACTAGCAGCGAAATTGGGCCTAGGCAAATCACTTAGTTATAAAAAATATTAAATATTGAATTCAACGTCTGGCGTCTCGTAGATGGTATTTATATCGAATGTGTTTCGCGATAAGCTATCGAAGTGGCTATCGACTAAGTGCTCCAGCCTGTCGATAATATCGACTATCGGTGCTTGCACATCCTTAGCCTGCCGGCTTAAAGTGTGACCAGATCAATGCGAGGCAAAATGCATTTGTGGCGGCTAATTTAAAATAATAATCGCAATTACCCTTATTTCGATCGGTTTTGTAATTTTTCCAATTGCTCTTACAATAATAAAAGCCTTTATTACTTTAAAAATAATTCTGTGACAATTGTGTGTTTTTAAGCTAGAAATCTAAAAACAAACCAAAAATATGCGGTCATCCCGGTTGCTAAGGACAAGAAAAACCAAAACAAAAGCATGTCCTGAATCACCTGTTCGTTTTCACACTGTGCTGCAAACTTTACACCAAGATCCTGCCATGGCCGGTGCTCCCAACTGGCTTCACGTGGACACGGAGGACGAGAGTTCCTCCCAACATCTCACCACACTGTCCAGTTGCATGGCCCTAAGTGACGTGCAGTGCGACGGATATGTGCGGCTGCTGGCGGCGGACATTTCACTGGACAACGCCGCCGAGGAGCCCAGTGCCACGCTCAAGGTTTTCCGTGGTCTAAAACTCAAACAGGAGCAGCCACTGCCGGGGATTCCTGCGGCCATTGAAAGTCTCTACATCGATGAAACGGAGCCCAAAACACCGGGTACATTTACTCATTTAAAAACTTATTATCATTGACCATTTTAAATTTTCCAGTAATTGCCGTGGCCATCGCCGAGTCAGTGCTCTTCTATCGCCACCTAAAGCCGTACTTCAAGTACACAATTCCCGCACAGGAGTCCGAGGATCTGGAGCTGGAGGTGTGGCGCAAGCTGCCGGTTGTGAAGCCAAATGCACATCCCGCCCTGCTCGACTCCCTGAAAACCATTGACCACTACAAGCTGTCGCGGAAATCGCAGCGCCTTCTGCAAATGGACGAGCAGGAGCGGGAGAACTTCATCGCCACTCACAAGGACTCGCCAGTGGGTCGGATTGGCAGTATCGTGGCCATGTGCTGCATTAAGCGCATCTCCAGCGATGCCAATCCGCCATCCCACTTGGTACTGGCCACCGATACGGGGCACATCATGATCCTGGAGCCGCAGGGTTTCAATTTGGTCTATCAGGGCAAGGCATGCGACGATGAGACTGCCGTGCCGAGCCTGATCTCCGTGCAGGGAACCTTTGAGACGGATTTCTGCATCGTGGTGGCCACGCGGAATGGCGGTGTTTATCTCCTGCGCAAAAGTCAACCTGAGGGGCAGGAGATTTTCAAGCTCGGAATTCCACTAACCGGTCTCCTGCTGCTACCCATCGATCAGACGATAATCGCCTCCACCATGGACAATCGCTATCTGTGCTACTCAAAGCGCGGCAAGCTGTTATACCAGGTGCCTATGGCCGATCTGCCCGTTTGCCTCCTTCCGTTGCCCCTCACCCATCTGGGACTCACCCTGGTGGCCATTGCGCTCAGAGGCGGAGTGGTCAAGTTCTATCTGCAGCGCTATCTGGTGGACGAGTTTGTTCTGGAGGAGACGGTGGACGCCATGCTCTACGGACGAATGGGCATGGAGGATCATGTGCTCACCCTCGTCACTCAATCTGGTGGAATCGTGGTGAAGATCCTGAGACGTGTGTCCCGCTTTGAGCCCAAACCTGGGGATCTGGCCAACAAGCGAGCATTGGGCGATCACAAATCCATCGTGGATGCCTCGATTCTGGATAAGCCCAAGAAGAGCTCCATCTTTGTGGAGCAGGCTGCACGAGAGAAGCAGCAGGCCAAATGTAAGTTTTAAAGTAAAAAACAAGAGCAAATTTTGATAATGGTACCGAAAATGCAAAAATTTGTCAAATTTTTTTTTTCAAATATCGAAAAAGTGGGGATAGACATAGTTAGCTATGTTTATTAGCAGCACAAAACAGTCTTTATTTTAGCTGTGCGGCCATTTCTGACAAAGTTATGGCGAAAACGCCGATTGAAAATATCCGATTTTTTATAAAATTTTTTTTTTCCCATTTTTTTTATAAAAAATAATCAGTTTTTTTTCGATAGCAGTAAAAATAGTTGTCCAAATGTGGAATGCCATACCTCGTTGAATTCGTAACAAAATTCCCTATCGATCCATGTACATACTTTGAAATGCAAATTTTTTGCCATTTTTCGCAAATTTTGATGATGGTACCCCTTACCGAAAATGCAAAAATTTGTCAAATTTTTTTTTTTCGAAAACCGAAAAAGTAGGGATAGACATAGTTAGCTATGTTTATTAGCAGCACAAAACAGTCTTTCTTTTAGCTGTGCGTCCATTTTTGGCCAAGTAATGGCGAAAACGCCAATTGAAAATATCCCTTTTTGACCAAAAATTATTTTTTTCGATTTTTTGATAATAAATAATCTTTTTTTTTTCGATAGCAGTAAAAATAGTTGTCCAAATGTTGAATGCCATACCTCGTTGAACTCGTAACAAAATTCCCTATCGATCCATGTACATACTTTGAAATGAAAATTTTTTGCCATTTTTCGCAATTTTTGATGATGGTACCCCTTACCGAAAATGCAAAAATTTGTCAAATTTTTTTTTTTCGAAAACCGAAAAAGTGGGGATACACATAGTTAGCTATGTTTATTAGCAGCACAAAACAGTCTTTATTTTAGCTGTGCGGCAATTTTTAACCAAAAAATATCGAAAACGCCGATTGAAAATATCCGAATTGTTGATATAAAATAATCCGTTTTTTTTCGATAGCTGTAAATATAGTTGTCCAAATGTAGGAATGCCATACCTCGTTGAATTCGTAACAAAATTCCCTATCGATCCATGTACATACACTGAAATGCTAATTTTTTGCCATTTTTCGCAAATGTTGATAATGGCACCCCTTGAGGAAAATGCAAAAAATTGTAAAAATTTTTTTTTTCGAAAACCGAAAAAGTAAGGATAGACATTGTTACGAGTAAGTGACTATCAATACTATGCGTTATTTTCCATAAGTGTAAAGATTATGACTAAATATGATAGAGCCTCGAATTCCCATTAAACTCAATTAGAAGGTGATTCCGGTTCCAGGGAACCCTCAGAGTAGACTTTTTCCTAGTTATTGTCATAATCAAGTTTTTTTCTTTAATGTTAAAATTGGTTTAGAATTCTAATAGATCCATTGTTTATCGAGAAGGAAATTAGCAAATTCTTATACCATTTAATTTCCCAATCCAGCAACCTACGGCAGTTTCCAAGTGGAGCTGTGGCGCCTTCGCCACACGGCAGCCCGGGCAACCATCGATGCCATCAACTCCTCGGAGAGCACCATATCCGGAGACCTGACCCACGCCCCCGTGAAGCTATCCGCCGAGGTCTGCGGCAGTGGACCCGCATTCCGGCTCTACCTCACCGTTCAGAACCTGTCCACCTTCAAAATGGCCTCCAATCTGGTGGTTCTGCTCCACGCGGACCGCCGCCACTATACCATTCAGCAGACATTGGCCCGACTGCCCAGTGTCCTGCCAGGAGTTCCGCTGCGGGTGGACTTTGAGGTGGTGGCGGTACTGGATCCCATGGACAAGCTGCCACCGGCCAGCCTCACAGCGGACAACTCCCAGATCCGGGTAATGCTGATGAAGGCCGGCCAGGCCAAGCCACTCATCGCCGCCGCCGTTTCGATGCCCCAATCCGAGGCGGCCTTCTAATAGAAATACGCATGTATGTAAGCCGCTTGGATATTCATAATAAGATTTCGAGTTTATTTGTCAGATGGAGAATAGTCCTGAGGTCGGACCTTAGGCGTACTTGGGGGCGTACTTCTCGTACACCTTCACGTAGGCCTCCTTGGCGGCCTCCTTGGAGAGACCCTTGTTGGAGCTCCAGGCCTCGTACATGGCCTTCTTCTTGAGATCCAGAATGCCGGGCTTGTCGATGTTCACATCGCCAACGGTGGCCTGCTTGAAGAGACCGTAGAACTCCAGGAACTCGGAGTCGGTGGGCTTCTTGGAGAAGTTCTTGGCGAGTTCGGCGGCTTCCTCAAAGTTGACCATTTTGCTGAGTTTGTGAGTGATACGATACTACGTTAGTTCTTCTCGCCAACGACGTTCTTATATAGGCAATTTCAATAGATATTGGGAAATTTAATTAGTTTAAATGTGAACAGCTGCATTGCCCAACTTGGTATCCATAATGCCGCTCAAATAGTTTAATTAATATTTTTTGGGGAACCTTAGGAGTAGATACTACTATCTATCTACCATAGAAGGCCGAAGAACTATTCTTAGTAACAGATCGTGCGACTTCACCATGATAACATAGAACAGCACCTGACTCACGTGAATTAGGTGTAAATCAGAGGCCATGACTAGTGAAAATATGGGCTAGCCATTAATTAAGGTATCGGGTTTTTGGCTATCCAGATTTCTGTAGTTGTTGGGGCTCGGCCCAATCAATCAATCATAGATAGTGGGTATATAGCTTTCTGCATATGGCTCACTCCACTTTTTTTGGCAAGTGCAAGAGCGCTGATAAGCTGCCGTCTGACTAATTATATATTTCACTGCCCCTAAGAGGAACTCTCACTTTTCATGATTACCCGAATATATAAGTACGTTGGTGATAAGCCCAAGTGGGAACTACAATTGCAGTGGGGGCATGATAAGATTAGCGAAAGGTGTGAGCCATGTTTGCCAATATATAAACGGTGTTCACCCCCAAAATCCGCACAGATTGTTTTTGTTTACCGAAACCAACTAGCAACTACCAGCAACATGCCCACCGTAAGTTTTACTTGGCCAAACAATTATGCCATCGTTAGTGTAACCATTTCTTTGTGAACCTTGCAGTTTGAGGAGATCGTCGAGAAGGCCAAGAACTTCAAGAACCTGCCCACCAAGGAGGAGTTCCTCGAGTTCTACGGCTACTACAAGCAGGCCACCGTCGGCGACTGCAACATCGAGGAGCCGGAGGATGAGGAGAAGAAGGCCCGCTACAACGCCTGGAAGAGCAAGGCCGGTCTGACCATCGACGATGCCAAGGCCTACTACATCGAGGTCTACAAGAAGTACGCTGCCCAGTACGAATAAGCACCATCCTAGTCTTAGACCCTCTCCTTTCCTTTCCTTTCCTTTCATTTCAAACGATGCATGTGAATGGTTGTTGTAACTCTGTATTTATTGTAATTTTATAATAAACCAAACAAACACGTATGCATTTAAACTGAACGCAACCGGCATTCTTTTATAACTTTCCACTCGAGTTGACGAATGCGTCTTATGACCCACTCCACATGCCTATCTTAATCTGATTAGGCTGTATCGGATGGGAAGTACTTTAATTTATAGAGCGAAAATGTTTTCTTATATTATATAGTTTTGGTTTGGCAAGCATGTGATGATTAAAATAAGATTACCCACATCAGATTTATAGGATTCTTCTCCCATTCATGTGACTGCCCAACTGGCACCACATTGTTAATAGGCCATTGAACTAGATTTGCCTTTATTCTGCTAGATATAAATAATTTAAGACTGTTCAGATAATCCTATAAGTTGTAATAGAACAGACCCATAATTGTGAAGAAATCATAAATAAATTACGTGCAGAAATCTTAAAAGTTTCAAGTTCTTTATGGAAACTTTCCACCTCCGTTGTCATAATAATTTACTAATATATATTTTTGGGAAAAAAGTTACTCATTCGGAAGACTACGTGTAAGATTGTGAATGATTGATTTGATTGGATTTTTAATCAACTATAAGTTGACGGGTGCTTCCTGTTAAATACTACAAAAAATAAAAAAGTAGAAATGTTTGTTAGTCAGCTTACAAGTTTAATCAAATAACAAAGTTTTTTAATCACAATTATGATGGTGCGGTGATAGTAATATTTTTTACTTTAAAAAAAAAAATGTAGAAAAATTTACCTCAAAATGATAGCAGACTTTTAGGAAGTGAGTTAAGTGAAGTGGTCACCTAAACACAATTATGTATTTCTTAAGAGAAAAACGAATTTCGGCAAATTTATAACTTGGACCCATATACGTACATATGTATATAAAAATGGCTAAAACACTACGGAAATTGGATGAATACATCCCGAAAAGTATTTAAAATGATTCTAGTTACATTGCATAAATATTTATAAATGATTTTATAATACCCAATAAAGTAAAAAGGGGCACAATCCTGCAGTAATCAGCTGATGCTGACCAAGAAGCCGCAGCAATAGATTATTAGCTCGATTTTGAGATAGTGAACTAGGGAGTTGAGTTCGTCATTGTTTATGGCTAATCGTAAAAGTTCAAAGTTAAAGTCCGGATACGATTTCACAGGAGAATCCAGCTGGAGGGCGCCCTTGGCTTCCAGAACATGCAATAAATGATAAGTGTATCCGGGGGCTATCTCCAATATCGCTACCTTTGACAAAGTCGCTCGCTTGTAGTTGGGCAGCGAAATTAGCGAAATAAAGATATCGATATCTGCTGATTACCAGCAAAATGGGAATATTTCACTTGCCGCAATAAACCCGTAGAAAAATGAAAGGGTCTCGAAGCTTTATAAGCGCGAATGTAAGGCCCACAAGTATTCAATCGTCTTTGCCTTTTCAGCGGTAAGCACATTTGCGCAGGATCCTTGTGGTTGAACTATATTTAATTGGGACTATTACTCTCCAATTTTCAGCATAACCAACAAGAATCCTATACTAGCAACATGGTGTCGGTAAGTATTCTCCACCCTGGATATATCGTCAAATAAGTGAGAGATTGCCTAAACGGAATTTGCAATATTTTTCACTTGTTTGGTTTTATATAAGATTCCTTTGATTCCTTTAATAAACACTGGCTTCGCTTTACTAAACAGTTTGAGGAAGCAACTGAACTCGCCAAGAAGTTCACCAAGAAGCCCACCGATGCCGAGTTCCTGGAGTTCTACGGTCTCTTCAAGCAGGCCACCGTTGGCGATGTGAACATCGAGAAGCCCGGCGCTCTGGCTCTGAAGGAGAAGGCCAAGTACGAGGCCTGGAGCTCCAACAAGGGTCTCTCCAAGGAGGCCGCCAAGGAGGCCTACGTGAAGGTGTACGAGAAGTACGCCCCCAAGTACGCCTAATCCGGCATCCAATCCAATTCGATACAATTCGATTTGATTCGATCAGATTCCGGACCCCCCATGCACCTGCCATCACTACTATTTAGTTGAACAATAAAGATTACCAGAGATATGAGCAATAATCAGGTGTTTGTGCCGCTGAGCAGCATTTTGTTGGAGCTTTCGTGCATTATGGGGATTTGGGATAGGTGGGATAGATGGAACCCCTCGAACTTTGATCCGAACGAGATTACGTGTCTTGGCAGCGTTTTTCGTTGGTCGAATTATCAGGTAATCGATGTGAGAGCTGTTATCAGTAGGCCTGCATTATCACCACCGCGATTGCCTAACCCACTTCACCGAAAGCTTCCCGATCCACTGAGAACTCTGGGACTGGGAGCTTCTCCTCTCTTAATTTGCTCACTGGGGAGAAGCTTTCCAGTTGAGGGCGATCGTGCGATATGGAATGACTTAAATTGAAAGTCACCGCCGGATTGGAATTCAGACACTGTTTAGTTCTGTGACAGCCAACACACCAGTAAGTGTATAGTTTAAATTCAATTACCCAGCTGCTGATAGGGGATATAGGTGGTAATATCAGTGCCCAGTAATTGTGGTTGTGACACATAAAGTGGACATATCGTGCGAGTTTAAACACCTGCAGAACTCAATTATGGAAATTCGCCTAACAGCAGACACTGAGCAAAATATAGTGCAATCAAGTCTGTTTCAAAACGCATATTCTGAAACGTACTTTCGAAGCCTTGTCACTTTGACTTTTTGCCATTTTCAACGGCCATAAACTAAGTGCCTTCAAATGATTACTTATTTTAGGATTGCACGCTGTTGTAGCCATAACTTGGCGCACCCATATGTGTCAGGTATTTTGCTCAGTGCTGGACACGTACAAAGCCCACGTCCGTATCCAAATTGGTCGAAATTCGCCGGCCAAAAGCGGCTGCTAACGGTTGCCCGCTCCCTTTCAAAAATCTCGGAGTCGAGACAAACATTTGCGTCTGCTGTTTCCGCAGCATAATTTCCCAGTTCTACTCGAATTATGTATTTTTTTTTTTCGCTGGGAGAAAGTCGCAGATGCGTGTGTGGTGCGACAAACAAACAGTCATTAGCAAACATTCAGTGGGTCTTCGAGTTCGAGTTCGAGTTCGCCCCACGAGGCCAAAGGTCACTTCCAGCTGGCTGTGTTTGGCACACGCCAGCCAGCTTCTTCACTCGGAACTGGTTTTACTTATTATGCTAATAAACATTAAGCTGAGCACTTTATAAACATGAGTAATTCAACTTTTTTTACAATTCCACTACTTGCAGATAAAATCTAACCCAGAATGGTTTCCGAGGTAAGTACTTTTCCCAAGTGATAGTGCACTGATAACAACAGTCTACCAAATTTAGGGCCTTAGCTGCGTGATAGCCTTACTGCTAATCACCTGTTCGATTGCTCTACACTGTTCGAAACCCATTTAAAAAAATAGCGATTAACTATTCATTCTTAAAACGAACTTAACTTGATGTGAGATAAGATTGTGTTTCCGCTAAATCAGCGACAGCTCTTCAAATGAGTTTTGTGTTTTAAAGGGAATCACAGTTTTCAGTTGAAATCGATAATTATAATTTAGTTAGTTAGTTATAATATTTGTTAGTAGGAGCAGGGGTATCATTAAAATTGTATACAATTTGTAGCTTATATTTCATTAGTTTGTTAACTTGGAACTTGCACTTTTAAAGCAAGTTCCAATTGATAGATCTTCCACTAATATATCATTTCATCTATCCTTAGCAATTCAACGCCGCCGCCGAGAAGGTGAAGAGCCTGACCAAGCGGCCCAGTGATGATGAGTTCCTCCAGCTGTACGCCCTCTTCAAGCAGGCCAGCGTGGGTGACAACGACACCGCCAAGCCGGGTCTCCTCGACCTGAAGGGCAAGGCCAAGTGGGAGGCCTGGAACAAGCAGAAGGGCAAGAGCAGCGATGCCGCCCAGCAGGAGTACATCACCTTCGTGGAGGGTCTGGTGGCCAAGTACGCCTAAACTAAACAAAACCCCAATCCCAATCAGCAATTAGCGATCTTAAACCAGCTAGAGACTATTGTAATCTTACCTTTAATGCGGAATAAACTTTGTATGTTAATTTTGTACTAAAAGATGGTTGACCCCCGAGTGACTCACGTGGTGCATTCGCTTGGCCGGCGGCTATTTAACTGGCAAATAGAGGAAGTGGCTGGCTGCACCGCTTCGCAGTACTTTGAACCGCCAGTGGCGCTTGTTAGCGGTGCATCGTTAATGGATCTTCGAGTGTGTATGTTTGTTCAAACCGCGCTTTAAACGGGGTCCAAAGTCGTGGGGAAGATTTCCTAAAACTCCGACCTTGAGCCCTCCATTTAGCCATCCATCCTGTTTGACGCAGTTAGTTAGAATTAACGAAAAGCTCTGGATAATTAGCCACGATTTTCGCTGATTTAAGTGGCGTTTGTTTGAATTCAATTGCAACATGGCAACATCAACTGCCGGCGGCAACATGTTGCTAGTGGCCAGCTGCTAAACCGCGCAACAGGTGAATCAGCAACATCATGCGAAGAAGAAGCAGAAGAGACTCGTATTTATTACGAAGTTTGTACAAATTATGTTTGTAGATAATGAATTAACACCCCGGAATCGATTTTAAAAAGTTTAATGTGCAAAGACGTTTTCCTAGCAACTTTTATATCATTAGAAGGTGGAGAACCTGAGGTTTGAAACCAGGGGTGTTGGAACAGGTGCCAGCATTGGCCAAGAAACTGGTTCCGAAATGAACTCAGTTCAGCGAGCGATCGTGCAAAACAAACAGGCAACAACAAGCACAGACACTCGCACACTGACAACCAAACCGACAACCACAGCCACAATAACCAGTCGGTGTCAGCCAGTCTGACTTTGCTTTTGCTTTTGCGTTTGCCTTTGTGTTTGCGTTGCCTGTTGCTCAGTTCGGTTCAGTTTAGTTCAGTTCAGTCTTTATTCGGGCCCAAACGCGTTCGCTTGGCCAGCGCGCTCGTCCATGTCGCTTTCTTCGCCTATCGGTGTGTGCGTGCGCCTGCCTACGTGTGTGCCTGTGCACGCGAGTGTATGTGTATGTGTGTGTGTTAACAAAATGTGATTAGCAAAAATACAAAGAAATCAGGCATAGTGGAACAAGGCATTGTGGCTGAAACAACAGTCGGCGGTAGTAACAGTCGCTACTAAAAAAAAAAGGAAACAGCAACAAAATATATGTATATTAATAATAGTACACACAAAAAACATATCTTTTGAGATATACACGAAATGCGAAAATTTGCATAAAAAGCAATGCGCTGGCGCGGCAACAAAGCGCGGCCGTAAAAAATAAGTAACGCCAACGACAATTCTGAATTCTGAATTTTGTGCTTTATCGGCAGCAGCAGCAACAATTAAATTAATATTGAACTACACCCAAAGTTAACAAAAGTAGCAGCCATAAAAAAAATACAACACCACAGCCACAGCAACAACAACAAAAGAGGCAACAACAACAAAAGCGGCAACAACAACAAAAGCGGCAACAGCAACAACCACAAACGTTGTCTACCTTTTTTACCTTTTCAAGTCGGTTTTTTTTTTTTTGGTTTTTTTGGTTCAGTTTGGTTTGGTTTTGTGTTGCTGCTGCAAGAGCGATTTATTGAGCGATCCGAATCCGAATCGGACTCCGAATCGCACTCCGAATGCGACTCCGAATCGCACTGCGACCAGTTCCAGTGGCCCGAAGTGATACTGATATGACCAGCTGTCTGCCAGCAGCCGCAGATGCAATCCGGTGAGTTTCGCCCATTCACCGTTCAAACTCACCGCATTCAAATTCGTTGAGCGAAAGACACTTTTTGTAAAAATGGCATTTAGTGATCTTTAAACATAATCAACGCGATAAACCTAATATGAAAATGAAATTGTGTTTAATAAAAGTGTTATATTATCTTATCGTGAATGACTACAGTTTGGTTTATCAAATTTATTAATTATTTATAGGTCTAGGTATAAGGTTGTGCTTTGGTATCTAAACATATGTTAATCATGCAGTCTTAGGCTTCATCGCAGACTTCTTTTAATAAATAAGTTCATAACTTCATACACTTTAAAATAAAGTTTATAGCTTTAAGTAAGATTTTATAGCCCAAGATCAAAAGTTATTCATTAAACTTTTTGTTCCGTAATTTCGTGAGATATTCAAATAAAAAGTTGCCCAGGTAGCGGCTCCAGAAGTTCTCCGATCGCAGGCTCCAATCGCAAAGCCCATTAAAAGTGCCAAAATGTGTGCGCCAGTATTTGTGGGGATATTTGTATATACATATGTACAAATACATACGTATATATTCTTGTTGTTGGGCTAATTCGCGGCAATTTCTTCGTTCGCGGCCTTTTCATTAATAAGTTTCACGCGCCGCTCATTTTTCAACATACTCGCACTCCTGTCCCCGAATCACCTCGTCTGCGGATCGGATTACCGTGTTGATGTTGTCTTTACTTTTCGCAGTGCCCGAATACTTGGCAGGGGGGAAGGGGACGGGGAAGGGGAAGCGGTACGAATAAATTATAATTTTTTGCTAATTCGTACATGTAGGTAGTTTGTGGCTTTCAGTGGGGTAGATAACATAATTTACCTGCTGATGCAATGCACTTAAATAATTGGCTAGAAACGAAAATGTTCGATAAATGCATTCTGATTTGGAATAAACAATTTATGTTTATTTAGATCATTCACACACAATCGAACCCAATAATTATGAATGACATTTGCAACCCAGTTTTCAAATTGTCTAGATATAAATATACTTTCAATCAGAGGCATCCAAGTCACTCCGCACTCCAACAAAACCACCAGGTAGTCAGAAACCTTTTGGTCGCAGACGCAAAAACGGTTTGTGCGATGGAAGTTAGAGGAAAACGAGTTTTCCAGCGACAGCGACTAATACTAGTTATGTATGTTTTGCGACTATCCATCCGACTAGCCAAAAACTCCTTTTTCCCCCGAGGCGCCTTGCAGACTTTGAACCGACGTGTAATTGCAGTCGCAAGTCGCAAGTTGCAAGTAGCTGGTTGCAGGTTGCAGGTTGCAAGTTGGCAGTGGCTACTGTCTACTGGCTGGTGGCGGGCAGACGAGACACTTGACGCTCCTCCTCGGGGCACATTGGATTGCATTGGCCAGGTATGACAATGGAATGCACAAACAAGAACCAAACACTTGCCAAGCACGCAATGCGACTCGGTGGCGGAAAAGCTCGGAATGCTCGCTGGATCAGAATACGTATACGTCCAGTGTGACGGTTATGTGAGTCGGCGACTGGCTGCCCGGTTCGCGGAAACTCCCAACAAGGAGATCCACGAAGGCCGTGCCACTTGGTCGACTGCTGGTCCAGCCCTGGCCAACAGGTAGGGTTACTCATAGCGAGGCATCTTCGCATCTGTGTCGCCATCGTCGTCTGGGAATTGAGTCATTCGCACGCTCTTCTAAAAGCACAGACAGACTTCTGTAAGTCGAACTGCGATCTTGTCACGTTCAAGATCTACAAATTGCGTGCATATCTTTTTCACTCACAATATTCACGAACTTTGCGTCATCGAGTATTACACATTTCATATCGCTGGATTTTAGAATATTGAGTCGAGCCTAAGCCTAGAAGTCTAATTGTGGTTTTAACCAATTCTACAAAAAAACTACTGTTCCTATTTCATCAGCTAAAATGGTTTCAAAACCTATACATTTCGTGGTTTTTAAACGTTTGAAGCTTGAGTTAATTCGCCCAACTGGTAAACGCCTTAATTGACCCAAATTGTTGTCCAAGTCCAAGAAGTTAGCGAACTAAGTTATTTAGTGGTTGGGCTTATTCCGTTTCTGAACTCTGCCATTTTGTGGAGCAATGCAAATAGAATCTAAACGAAGAGTTATGGGGCCCCGAATATTGGCACAGCCTTTGTTTCCACTCTGTCTCCGAAATCTGGAGACCCCTCCTGCCCCTCCTCCGTCTCCTCCGTCTCCCCTGTCTCCTCGGCCTCCTCAGCCACCTCTGCGATCTTGGGCCCGGGGCTTCGTGTGTATTAACCTGCCGCACCGGTTTCGGTTTATGTTTTAGCCAACGCCATCATCCATTACTTATACCCGAGCTCGTACCCCTTCTCATACATATGTGTGTTTCTATTTCTCTTTTAATTTTCTCTCGGGCGCTCAAAGTTGCTGCTGCTGCTGCTGCCGCTGTTGCTGTTGCTGCTGCGACTTGTTGCTGCTTCTTTATTTATTTTTTAACCAGTTTTTCTGTTTGTTGTTGGTGCTGCAACCTGAGCGCGAATGAGCCATAAATAACAACAACCACAGCAGCCCAGTCGCTGTCTTCTGTCTTCTGTCCCGATTTCCAGGAAGCAAATGTCTGTCCGTCCGCTTGTCTGTTTGTCCGTTTGGCTGTTTGTCCGCCCGTCGAGAGGCCCAAACCCAAACGCAAACCCAAAGCAACCCGTCCCGTCTGCAATTCGCGTGCAGAGCCGCTTTGCCCGCCTGACTGGCCGCTATGGATTATGCAACTCTTGGTTTTGGTTTTTGGTTTTTGGTTTTCCGTTTTCGGTTTTCAGTTTTCAGTTTTTATTTGAAAATTTAATAACCGAGGCGTTGGCGTTAGCGTCTGCTTCCTTGATGGCGCGACAGCCGCGCAAAATGACTTTTCTGTCAGCTCTTTTTGTTTCTTGTTTTTTTTTTTTTGGTTTTTTTTTTTCTGAAGCGCCCACGGATTTGGCCAGCCAGCAAATTCCCGGTTGATCCGCTAAGTCGCGGCTAATCCCTAGACGGAATTTTGCTCATCTAATCAAAAGACCTGCATTCCACGAAGGTCCAAAGAAGTCGACGGCAAGTTGGACAAGAATTTACCGCTGCTATCTATCAGCGGAACAGCGGAACAAGCGGCCAACTGCAAGTGGGCAAACACAAATAGCGTTTTGCGGGGAAACCCCACGGAAAACAGAGCCGAATCATTTTCGCAGAATTTCTGGCCGACCAGCACACGGCGCAGATTCTCTGGGTAAACAAACTGGCTTGGGCAATTAATGTGGGCCAATCATGCGAATTAGTTGAAGGTTCCATAAAGATATTTGACCCAAATTCGATTGCCATAAAGATAGTTCGTTTAGTAAGTAATAATTCGCTTGGATTTCTGATATCACAAGTTCCATGGTTACATATAACAAGAGAAATACATTCCATCAGGGGCGGAGCAAGGGCATCTTGGCTGAGAGTATCTTAGATAAACAACGAAGCAGTGCAACAAGTATTTGGTGTACGCGGAATATCTATATTTATACAAATACTTCTATATGCACTTTCGGGACAATCGAGAATAGAACTGCTCTGGAGCAACAAGTATTTTGGCGAAACCTCTATACAAATGCAAATGCACGGCGATAAGATAAAAAGTGGCTGCCAGAGGCGCCTGAACTTTGGCAATGGGCCAATTCCAAACATGGCAGTGAAAAAATGCACTGACTAAAATAAGCAGATACGCCCGACTAGCTCTCATTGGATATAGTCGTAAGATTTGCTCAATGCATTCCCATGAAGTGTGATTTCTTTTGAAAAATTAAAATATTAGTTTTCAGGCTCATGAAGAATTAATTTAAATATTTTTTAGTTGCCGCAGATGAAGAGTTTTGAAGAATACTAACTGGGGACTTCTCCACGATGCACGAACTTTTCAACAAAGTGCTCGCCAAACGCGATCTCTCAAGAGCCGGAGATCTCTTTTCCGTGCCGGATGCGGATATAGTCGACGACATCACGGAGGTGGTAGGTTATCCACAGCACCATATCATTAAACCAAAACTTATTTCAAAAAATCCCTTTAAGCTTTCCGAGATCAGTCCGATCATCTCGCATGCGGACTATGTGAAGAACAACAATGACCAGAGTGTGGTGGAGATCTGTGTGACACGGGTGCTGTCCTGCATCCGGGAAACCAAAACTGCGGAGCGGTACTGTGCTGCTCTGGTGGATCTACTGAGGACCTGTCTGCTGTGGAACCTCCAGCCCTCGGGAACCACAAAAGAAGAGCCACCGCACGCGAAGATCGCTGCCGATATCATCTCTAGCATTTTCCTGGTAAGACAAGGTTCTTTCTCAATATAAATAGATCACATTCAATTATCATATTTTATTTTATTTTCACTAGAACTATGACAAAAAAGAACTGATGAAAATAGCCCTTCCCGTCGCCGTGCAGTTCCTTCCAAAGGGAAACCGTGAGCTGTCGCGAAACTTGGCCAGTTACTTGTCACTGGCGGCCATCGATCACGCCTGCTTGCTGAGCCCTCACACGGAGTCCGTGATGGAGTCCATCCTGTCTGGGAACTACGGTCTGCTCCGAGTGCTTTCGCAGGTGTACGAGGTGGCTCCGGAGGCGGTGACGCCACATGCCCCACTGCTTATGCCCCTGCTGCCGCAGTGTGATCCGCAGGAGAGGATGGCGGTGTTCCAGCTGTATCTGCTGATCGTTCAGAAGTCACCAGAGGTACTGGAATCGTGTGTCCCGCAGCTCTGTGGCTCCCTGCTCGATAGCGACACTTGCAGCATAACCATGCAGATACTGCTGAAGCTTTCCCAGCACTCGCCGAGCCTTCTCGTCGACCATTTCGAGCAATTGCGCCTGGCAGCCAAAACGAATCCTGGTACGATTCCGCTTTGTGCCCAGATTATGACTACAGCGGGTATTGGGAGCAAGGAGACGGCACAGCAGGCTCTGGACTTTGTGCTGGAGCACCTGCCCACGCAGGCTCTCCTGCAACAGGAGGCCACGCGCCTCTGCTCCGCCTATCCGGTGTTGTTCACCGACAAGGTCCTGGCCTGTGTGCGGCAGAAGAACGCAGCTCTCAGCTCGCAACAGGATGTGGGGAATGGCTTGGGCAACAAGACCTCCGGTGGCGTTACCATTGTCAGCTTAAACAGCTCCAGTCTCAGTCCGCCCATTAAGCCAGGTGAGCTCAACTATAATAAACTCAAATATATTCAGTAATTAATCAATCTCTTAAAGTTCCAACTGCCGCACCGTCCGTAAACACAACAATTGTCCAGGCGGCCAGCGTAGCCAGTGCCACGCCCACACCACCTCCCGCCTCCGTCTCGGCGCCCATTGCCAGCTCCACGCCCGTATCGGCTGCCACGCCCACGCCTCAGCATGCGGGCTACACGCGGCGAGTGAAGCTGGGGGATTCCCGGAGCACAGGTCGTCTGCATCCCGCCAGCAATACGCACCGGAGTGTGACCCGGTTGAATGTGGCCAGTGGCTCCGTGGGAGGACTTCACAAGAGCATGACACGGCTGAGTAACTCGCAGATTAACCAGCAGCCTGGCGGCAGCTCCAATGGCAATGTGGTGGTGCAATCGGGTGCCACTTCGAAGACGCCAACTGGCTTCAGTAATCCGCCCGTGACACCAGTGCCGCCGTTGAGCAACAACGTGGTCATAACTGGACACAACCGACACGGCATACCTGTGACCTCCGGTGGAGTGACTGTGACCACGTCGCCGTCAAAGGTGCGACCACACTCCCAAGGACCCTCAACGCTGCTCAACTCGAGCACGGTGCTGATGAAGTACAGCACGGACGCACTGAACCAATCGGTGGGCTCGATCTCCATACCACAATCGGCGGCGGTGGCCACGTTGCCCTCGACGCAGACCCAGAATGCGGTATCCGTCCATCATGCCTCTCCGGCGCTGCCCCAATCCGCTAGCAATGGCCATGCCAAGTCCGTAATGAAACTGCCAGTCAACGGAAATGTAAGATATATCAAAAAGTTAATGAAGCATCTTAACTGATATTAAACCTATTTACAGAGCGAAGTGATCGTGTCGGGACCCACCACCAATGTGGCACCTCGGCGCAGCGATAATACCAGCAGGACCCTACTGAATGCCAACAGTGTGATGGACCAGCGGATGAGCACCTTCGAGCCATACCAGATAATGCGTGATCCTGTCCAGCAATTCTGCGAGAAGAACTTCAATTCGATCAAGTCGTACATGGACGAGGTATCGCAGCATCTGCCGCCGCCCACACGTTGCAGCATTGAGGGTATGTTCTTGAATCCTTCCAATCCTTTCCTCAATCTCTAACTCCTTTCCCCGTACATCCCGCACATAAACACACATCCCCACACACACAAACACATCACACAGTTTCCAATGAATTTGCAGAGCGTCGTACCAAAAAGGTGGCCAAGCTGCACTTCGCCTGCCAGATTCGTGGTCCCCACTGCCTCTACTCCAAAACTTGCTTCACGATGCGAACGCGGAACCCCAAGACCTGGATACATATGATGTTCCTGGACTTTCAAGTGCGGCATTTCGTAAGTGCTCTCAACTTTTAGCGTGAAAAACATCCTTTTAATATTGTAATATTTTCCAATTTTTAGGTGAAGGAGAAGTGCGTGCTGAGCACGCGGGAGTCGGGCATTAGCAATCTCAAGAACATTTGGCAGATACTCAAGTGCGAGAACCGCAGCTTCACCGAGCTGGTCACCAGCCAGTTTCCTCAGGTCAAGGTGGGTCACTCCCTCTTCAAAATAGCATTGGCTATTGTATTGGCTTGTTAGACAAATCCCTAATAAAATGTCATTTTTTAGGACCGCGAGATCCTGGTGAACGAGCTGCGTCACTCGGGCTTTCTGGATGTGTTCGAGGTGTCCAAGACAGACAAGTCCAACCCGAACTGCAACGAGTTGGAGTACCAGTGGGGCTGCTTCCTCTGCAATCATCCGGACAAGGCGGTGGGCTTCCTCAATGGCAGCAATCAGCCCATGATCGAGGGTCAGCTGAAGGAGAAGAAGGGCAAGTGGCGACTATTCAGGCGGTGGCGAACGCGCTACTTCACTTTGTCCGGAGCGCACTTGTCCTGCAAAGGATCTGTGAGTATAACCAGAGTCATACTTAATCTCAAAGCTAACTGAATTTTAAACTATTGCAGAGCGGAGGTGAGAGCATCGATGTGAATCAGATACGATCGGTGAAGGTATCGCGTGGAGCGCGTAACATACCCAAGGCCTTCGAGATCTTCACCGCCGACCAGACATTAATACTCAAGCCCAAGGACGGCAAGAATGCCGAGGAGTGGGTGCAGTGCCTCAGCATCGTGGTGGCCCACTCGCAGGCCCGAGATAATCCCACGGCCAAGACGAACAGCTTGCCCGCCCGCAGCATGGGCAGCAGCAAGCCCTCCTTCTAGAATTCTAGGATGCGATGCCATCCCAACACCCCCATGTGAGATTATTTGTAAATGTAAAGACAGAGCAACGGCAACACACAAAAGACAAAAACAGACAAAGGATCGGCGAGCAAAGGACTCTGCCGCCTATATACATATGCATATTGCAATATATAATTCTATATATATACATATATGATATATACCTTGGGCCAATGTCCATAGACTTATCTAGCGTGTACTTACCATTTCAAGGGATTTCAAAAATTTTGCGAAATTGTTTTTTTCATTTATAGTTGATTTTTATACATATGTATTTAGTTTATGCTTATTTATTGTACGTGTATTAAACAAACAGCTTGCTTTCGCAATCGAATGCTTCAGTTATTTTCAGTACACGGGGTTTGACTTCAACCAAACCCGTTTTCAATCTCCAACTAATGACTGAATGGCAAATTGTAGCTGCAATCATAATTTTGGCAATGCGGCAAGGAATTTATCGTTTTGAGGTGTGCCATATCTCAAAGGATACTTCAGGCGATTTCTCATAAGCAATTGTTCGCTTTCTAAATCAAGCTAAACTTATTTGTATTCTGTTGCGCTATATCATCTCAATTGGTGTGGCATGAAGGAGCGTTTTAGTTTGAAGTGCTACTCAACAAAGTTGAACTTAACTCTAGGACAAATTTGGTTCTAAAAATTTTCATAATACTTGGAGCCGAATATTTGGTATCCCATGGGCTAGAGAAATATATTTTTTTAGACGAAAAGTATGCAGCACTGCAAGTCGAAATGCTGCAGGGTATGCTATATTAGCTAAATGCAAAACCAACTCAAATGGAATTCTAGAGCACTTGTACAGTGGCTCGCAAAAGTCTAGTTGCAGTATGGAATGGAATGAGTTCGTTTAAATATTATTTGGACGTGGTTAAAACATTTAGAGCCGCAATCGATGCCTTTTGAACTTGGACGCAAACATTTGTAACTAACTACGTAAAAGTAAACAACGCTCAAGATCTAATATAGTTAACTAGACAATTAACAACAGTTTTTGACACAATTCAAGGCGTGGCCACATCGCCATTGGCATTGTGATCCGTTTCGTTTGAATCAAGCAGCTGCGTCCAGTTGGCATTCGTCCTGACCACCTCGATGTCCTGGCGCAGTTGCTGGAGCGGAGCATGCAGCTCCGTGGGCAACGCATCGTCCAGGACGCGGGAGACGTGCTCCAGTTGATTGGCATAGATCCTAAGGCGTTCCACATTGTTGTTATCCTGCTGAGGGGTTTGGACCTAAAAAATGTACTACTTTGAATCACTTGAAATGGGATATTGGTGATTTAGACTCACCTGACTACCATTGGCTATATCGAGGTATCCACGAACCCGTGGATCTTTCAGCTGCCCACCCGCCTGCCACATTTTGAGCAGATTTAGAATTCCGAGGACGTCGCCCTGGTCGGAATCCTGGTTGGGAGAGAGCAGGCGCATGGGCGGGAACTCGGTGGTGGGCGATAGCTTCTTGTAGCTGCTGCAGAGTGTGCTCAGTGTGCAGATGTCCTCGTTGAGGCGCTGGTCAGGATGATTAGTCAGGATGGATGATATGCAGTGGTGGAGAAGCAGCAGCGTGGTGGTTACATGGCAATTAGTTTGGGTTCTCATTTTAAACGAAATAGTGCACTTTTAAACTTGATTTGGGACTGTCGTACCATCGAGATGTCGTTTGTTTGATGATTGTTCGATGATTCAGGTGATGATGAAATAAGGCGAAAGAAATTATATCGAAAGTTCGTTCAATAGCTACGACTACGGCACAACTCAAAGATGTCAATAAGCCAAGTAATTTATTCAAAATTATAACTACAACTAAACTAAATCAATCAAATAAAATAAGATCGCGAACGAGATTGGTATACAAAATATGAGAGTATATATCTGACGGTAAACGATAACGGATATATAGAAATGTCTTCGAAGGATGCGCAACAGAAAAGTCCATAAAATGCTCAGCGGCAATCAAGTCTTAAAACCTTACGTCGATCTCATTGCGATGCCGCTGCATTTCGGCCTTGGCGCCACTCAAGTCGCTGCCCTTGATCATCAGCTCCTGGGTGGCATCCATGAGTTCGTCCTGCAGCTTCAGGTTAACGTCCTCCAAGTCTTTTAGTTTCTCCAGCATGTCCTCCTTGTGCTGCTGCAGCTTGTTCCTGAAACACACAGAATTTATGGATGAGTTTCTATTCAAAAATAGATCGTTTAAGTTCAAAACTCACTTATCAACTATCAATTGCTGTATGCAGTTGTCGTTGTCCAGCTGAACCAGTCGCAGGACCTTGAGCAATTTGGTCACCAGGGTATCCACTTCGATCACCTGGTCCACCACAGCCTGGGCGGTGCTGTACTCCATTAGCGAGGGCAACTCCGTCAGCTCCGCCAGTGAATCATGGCAACTCAGCTCCTCCGTGTTGCACTGATCGCGAGGACTAGAATAGGAGTTATATAAGGTACAAATTGGATAGAGTAACATCAAGTGTAACCTACTTCATGGGCATGCCATTGAACTTGTGCATGTGCAGCTCCATTTGCTGGCGATTGGTGATGGCCTGGGATAATTGCTGCAGGGAGTCATCCCCACCGGCGCCCCCATTCATGTTGTTTGGATGGCTACATTGACTAATCAATTCCGTGGGCAGCTCTATTTGGGAGATCATTCCCGTGCAGGAGGAGACCATGTTGTGCGAATGCGAATCGTGGTGTACCACATCCTCCAACACGTTGTCCATCATCAGCAGGCAGGGTTCCGTCTCAGAGTCCAGCATTTCCGTTGAATCGGAATCATCTGCAGATTATAGATAGTATATTATTATTTGAAGCTCTTGGAAGGGAATTTGAGATTATACCTCCATTTCCCTGAGGCTCATGACCCTGAGTTCCTGCGGCAACCGCTTGAGCGGATCCCAATCCGACGCCATTCTTTTTTCCCGCCTGTCGCAGAGACAAGCGCTTGCCGGAATGGGTGGTGGCTTGGCGAATGGCACCGATGACAGCGGCGATGAAGGACTGATTGCGCTGCGGGGATAGGGAACCATCGCTGGCCAGGACCAGAGTGTGAATGGCATCGCCACTAGCTGCAGGACAAATGGGCAGATCCAGGCCATTGGGCCTCTGTCCGTTTTGAACGTGCTCCGACTCAGCTTGGAAACGAATGTCCTGTGACGGTAAAGGGCATTATATAGGAATTACATAGCTTATGGTGTTTAGAAAATACAAACTCACCTCCAAGTCCTGCTCGGAAATACTGTAGGAGTAGACGAGCTGTTCCACTAGACCATCCAAACGGGAGTGCAGTCCCGAGAGGGCAGTGGATGCTCCAGCCACAGAGGCATTCTGCTGGTGGATGAGTTCCCTGGACTTGTTCTCCAAGGCAGTGAACTTGGTCTGAAGCAGACGATTCTCCTGGCGCCTCTGCTCATTGAGTCGCACTAGATGTCTGCACTCATCTCGCAGCACCTTCGCCTCCTCCTCGCGATTGGCCAACTGCGATTTCACGGCTTGATAATCCGCTTCCAGATCCCGCAGTGCATCGCACTGAGCTGCCTTCTCGTGCTGCAGAAAGTCCTGCAATTCACTGGACTCCTGTTCGATGGCGGCCTTCTCCTGCAGCAGCAACTGTTGCGTGGCTAGGGATCTGCGCATCTCCAGCTGGAGAGCGCGACACATGGCCCTCAGCTGGCCAATTTCCTGCTGTCGCTCGAAGAGCTCATGGCCACTGATTTGTATCTGGGACTCCAGCATGAGTAAACTGTCGTGACCACTGCCATCGCCACTGTCCTCCGACGTGGGTGTTCCCGCACTGGCGCTGACCACTCGCGCCAGCTCTAGCATGCCCATCACCCGCTCCGTGTTCAAGTGCAGCTCCTGCTGCATGGCCAGCTTCTCCTCCCGCTCCCGCTGCAGTTTCCCACTGAGCTGGCGCACCTCCTGACGCAGTTGCTCCAGCTCGAATTCCCTTTGGTCTGGCTCCGCTTGGGTGCTTTGATTCCGCTGCTCGACGGCGTCCAGGGCTCGAGTTTGTAGTAGTCCGCCGCCCAGGACTTGCTCCAGGTCCTCGCTGGTCAGTGCCGTTTGCACTGCAGTCTCGTGATAGATTCGCGTCCTGGGCGTTGCCGGCTGTGGTCTTCTTAGGGAGTTGACCTTTGAGGTGGCGGGAGCCAAGCTTCTACGACTGGTAGGAACCACCATTACCGAGGAAGTCATGCGGGCATCCACGACTGCTGCACGGCTGATGGAGTTGCTCCTCGATAGTCGCCCCCCAGTGAGATCCTCGACGGACTGCTGTTTCCGGCGTCGTGGTAGTGTTCCGCCGGGTGCAGGACTTCCGCGCATTCGATTTGCCGTCACTTCCGGAGTCACTGACATTCCGCGGCGAGCTGCTCCTCGATTCGCCGGCCAGCGACCATCGTCGGAGGGAGTGCCCGGTGTCCTGGCTCGACTCAGCGATGGAGTTCTCTGCACCTGGGTGAGCCGTTGGACGGACTGCGCCCGATTCAGGGCATTGGGCAGCGTATCCGGTTTCTGCGGACGTGCCAGGCGGGACGACGTGGGCGTGGCCGTGGTACTGGGCACTCGAAACGAGGAGGTCGAAAGGCGCGACTTGTCCCTGTGGGTGGAGGGTGTGCCAGGTGTTCCTGGTGCTGCACTGTTTCTGGGCAGGCTCTCCGCTCTCTTCAGGTTGGCCACCCTGCCACGCAATTGATCCTTGGCCGGAGTGCCCGTTGCCTCCGGCTCAAACATCGCCACTTTCTTCTTCACCGAACCCGTTCTCCGCGGTGGCGATGTCTTTTCACTGCCCGTTTCACTGGGCGTCTGGGCCACCGTGCTCACCTTCAGTTCGCAGCTGTCGTAGATCTCCTCCAGACCATTGCTACTGGTGTAGCCGCCGCTGGTGCTGCTCAGGCCGCGTTGCAAGGTGACTCTCGAATGGCAACAACTGGCCACATCCAAGCCACTGTCGCTGCCATCGCAATTGCCCGGGGTGACAACAGATTCGCTCAGCTCCAAGCTGGTCATTCCCACAACCAGCTGCTGCTCCTCCAGGCAAACGGTTGGCTGCTGTTCCTCCGTTCGCGAATCCATCTCAAAGAGAGTGGCGGACATGGCCGGCCACTAGTCGCCTGTGCACGAAATAAAGGAGAAATCAAGAGATTGTTAGTCAGAGCACTGAGAAAAGTTAAACATTAACTTAATTTATAGAAACAAATATAATATTTGGATACAACGAGAACTTGTCGTCTGAGACCAGAAAGCTTTTCTGGCATAGACTTTATGATTACAGATCATTAGTTTTTCGCAGTGCAGTGATTCACTTAAGATGACCCACATTTGGGGACGCGTATTTTTGGGATGCTGGCATTTCGGACCGATCCCCATTTTCCCGCTCCCATTCTCTCGGCATGCGACACAAACAAGTTGCATGCCACCGACCTTTTTCCGAAATGCAAAAATAGGATTTGCGAGTACAATTCATTTTTTTCGGTCAAGTTGCCCGGCACGCAACGCAAAACAGATGGACGTCGGACGATGGATGACGGGTGGATGTGGTTGCATCGTGACCAGGACGAAACGTTTGGCCCCCAGGCTATGATTGACTTGAACTAGTTTCCGAGGAGAGTGACATGGCACGAAATGTGCACCTGCCGACATTACAACAAAGTGGGCCATCACCTGGGTCTGTTCGTAAATAAATTATGAGGGGCATTGTCTCGTGGGGTCGTCATCGTCGAAATATCTGAGGTTGCCACCACCACACACTTAGACATTTGTGTGTGTGGCGGCTGTGTGTGGCACGTTGACCCAACTGTCAGACGGCTGTGGGCCATCATTGCGGAACTTTCCAAACTCGCATCCAATTTGGCATGCCACATTGTTGTGCCAGAAATCCGCTTCGCAATTCGCACTTTATCACACATCCATCATCATTCTAGTTGAGTCACATTAAGATTCATACGAGACCAGGTCAGAGGTGTTGGTGTTTATTGAAAAGTGCTTTTTAATTTGAAAGGTGTTAAGTAAGTGTGTATATTCAAGGTATTTTCGCATCTTGTTTTCTATACTATCACTATGTAAACCTAATTTTGTGAGGGTATTTCTGGTTCACCACCTAGTCAATGAAGTTGCTATATATTTCCCGCTTGTTTGGCTTTGCATTACAGTCCCAGTTAGACACACGTCATTAGCGTCATGTTTGTTATGCGATCTCCCAGAGATTTTGGGCAAATTTGTAGATGATTTCATCACGCAGGTGAGGTGACTGCGTGACTGCGAAGGGAGATCTGATAATGAAGTTGCTCCAGTTTTCAGCAAATTGGAAATTTATTTGAAGCAAGTTACAGTAAATTGCCGGCCAGACCCAGACTTGGCCAATTGCCAACCGGTTTGGCAGGAATGCCCTTCATGCTCTTTTCCTCTACCAGCATTTTTTTCAATTTTCAATTTTCACCAACCAGAATGGTAGATCCTGCAAACGACCTTGTTTACGATATGTTAAAGGCTGTCTCAAGTCGTGCCCGCCACTCGGTCGATGCTCGAGTTGACTTTAAAGACTTTGACTTTGCAGCCGGCTTGGCTCGTTTTCCCATCATCCCATCTAGACATTCAGACATTCAGACATACAGGCAAGACAGCCACCTAATGAAGACCACTCAAAGGCGCAGATGGGGGAAGATGCCAAGCGCCTCCTCACTGGCCCCCCAGTTGGTGCTAAAAAAACCAAGGCAAGCCGAAGCCATAAACAGCCACACATGTCCACACAAAGATACACACACAAAGTATCTGCTGGATACACACTGTGGTGGAGAAATAGAAGGGAAAGGATGGCAAGTCGGGATTGGGATTGCATATGGGAACGGGAATGAAGTTGTCGCCGCTAATCCACGAATCGATCGAAATGCCATGGCCCTGGCAGTGAAAGATGCCAGTCTGCCGAGAGGCCGGAAAAAACTAGTTTCGCATCCGAGGCTGAGCTCTTATCGAAGTCGAAGTCGCGACTCTGTCACTCTTTCGTTGAATAAACCGGAACAGACGCCGCATAAGTGCACTGAGAGAAAACTGTTAGCTTAAAGAACTATTACCATATATCAAAACTAAATCTGCAATGACTGAGAATGACATGAGAAATGACATGAGGCAAACTCAGTTACATTATATACTTCATAGTACAGGATTTAGTTAATTTATATTTACTAGATCATTATAAACTTGATCTCTTACCGATTAGAATATGACTTTATTTATACATAAATCATATTTTTTTTGTACATGAAAGATTACAAAGTGTCTAGCAGAGAAATACCCTTACTTTTCTCTGGATACAGATGCAAAATGCAGAATGCAACAATGTTTTAGCGAAGAATAGTTCAAGGCGAAAGCAATATAGATACATAGGAGCCCACGCTCGTTGAGCGCGGTGAATAGAAACCCTTGAGGGCGATTTCGTCACGGCACATTAACTCCAATCAATGGGCAGAGTGGGTATTCCCCTTTCCAAGTGGATGGTGGGGAGGATGGTGGAGGTCCACTAATTCGATTAAGGCGCTTGGCAGAGCAAGAATATGTAGTCCGGGCACCGACTCGACGACGTCGCAATGTCGCCGGCTTTGCCAAGTTAATTGCACTTAGCCGTGTTGTGTGGCAGGGAAATGGAAAACGTGGAAAATGGGGAAAAGTTGCAAGAGATGCAAGTGCCACAAGTGCTGCGCTTAACGCTTCGCTCGGCATTAATTGCAACGTTTGATGTCGCTGATGTCTCTGATGCGTGTGGTGGTGACTGTCAGCGGTCACACACCAATCTCGCCATATCGCAGACATCTTCCATTCATCTCGCATTAGCATCCATTCATTGAACACAAGGAGGAGGCCTCGTCTCAAAGATTTCGCGGGATTAACAACCCACTCACGGATGAGAGTTTAGGATCGTTAAGTTAAGCTGGCTTATGAAAAGTTACAGCAGGTACTTTCGCTTTTTGCTATCGCAATTCGCAGTTGCTTGCTGTAGTGAAATCAGAATTTTTACTTTTATTTCCCCTTAAATGTGATCCGATCTGCTGATCTGCAGAATTCAAGGGGTTATCGCATCTGCGAGCGTGGTTAAGCTATTTCCTGGGAACCACTCGGCAATTTGTTCCTCAATTACGCATTGCCATAGAAGCAGATATTTATGAGAGTATGTGTACTCCGAGTCGCATGACAATTCAGACCAGAATCTGCATAGACAGTGCGTGCTATGTCTATAAGGTCAGCTTGATATAACACTTTAATTTAAGGCATCGAAAAATGTATTTGCCAAACAACAAGCGCACATAGAAACTTAAGAATATTCTGCTAGTTTTGCCATACATTCACGAAACGCACTGCCTGCATATGCATATGATTATTTATGCGATCGCAGTTCCTTGGCCACTGATTCTGTGCCACATGTTCGGGCAAAAAGGGGAAACACAAACGTTCACTTGCATAAATTTCTCCACCCATTTCATTTCGTCTGTTGTGGCAGTTGCATTGAAAACAATTTACTTCCCCATACATGCAGCGAGTATCTACAGCAATTTATTTATCTTTTGTGTCGCAGATTGAAACTGGGGGGATTAGCGGAACCCCTTCCATGGCCCAATGCCCACTTTCTGGAACTGGTATCCCAGTTACTCGATGCTCGAGGCACTCACTGGATGGCTGTGAGCTAGTACTGGCGATTGGTTAATTGATATGGAAACGGGTGCTATGGCTTAACCGTGTTCTAACTTCCAAAACAGGTGGTCGTGCGTGGGTGACTGCCACGCCCCATTGGAGAAGTGCACTCCCCGAAAAGCGTTTTTGTTGTTTGTCAAAACACTTCCTGTGCTGCCAGCGATCCACGAAACTCAAATGAAGTGAAACATTTGTGCCGCGAATTACAATCGAGTCGCCCCCGGTCGGTGCCCCTGCCCCCATCCACACCTCCCCCCCTTTTGGAGTTGCCGCCCGCATCTGCCGAACAGCCCAACCCCATGCCCATTCCCCTTGCCCCAGCCCAAAAGCAAACACCATCCTCTCCGCCCCCCCGGTGCAGTTATAATGAGTTGCAGTTGCAAGTTGTGCGCACAGTTTTCGTCTGGGGGACGAACGTCAATTCGAAACTGCGCACCCAAAAAAAAGATTCATATAAATAATAGCTTTAAATCATAAAAAAAAAGAAAATTCATGGGACATAATACAATTTAGAATTTATTACAACTCAACTCTTTAAAACTGGTAAACAAATATGGGAGATAGGGTAGCATAGTTTGTACACAGAATTCCCCTCAGTGCAGCGAGTAGTTTTTATTGGCAGAAGGGGCAGGGGCAGGAGTCATGCCAGTGGGCAGTTGGGGAAGTCGAAGAACTTTCCGACTCTTCCGGGTTCTTGCCCCCCATCCGACTATCTGGCTTCGCCTATTTTTTTTGTTTTTTTTTTGTTTTTTGTTATTTTGGTGTTTTCGTTCTGTATTGCACCTGCCGACTTATCGCGCATTATGCACACAGAGCGGACCAGAAAATTGTAAGCATGATTTTCTAATTCTTAGCCGATTCCCCTGTCTCGTCTCTGCGGCTTTTCTTCATTTTTCTTTTCTTTTTTAGTATTATTATTTTTTTTCCTCCAAAACAGTTTCAATTTGTTTTGGGGCTAACTCCCGCCATCTATATCTATGTAGGCTATGTGTTTGGGGTATCAAAGAAAGAACAGAAACCGAAAAGGGGCGGGAGCGGGAACTGGGGGCGTGGCTGGGCCTTGTAGCGGTGCCAGCTGGCTGTCACGAACACGGGTTTTGGGGCTCTGGGGGCTCTTGGGGATCGGGAATATATTGGGTAACGGGGATCAGGGGATCGGGGATCGGGAGTTCGGCACTAGCCATCAGATATTGGGCAACAATAATACGAGTAGTCGACGTAGCAGGAAGAATCGGCCGACTGAATCGCTCAACGCTTTTGAAGTTTTCAAGTTGTTGCCTCTGGTGTGATGTTATTGTTGTTGTTGATTCAGACGCAGCAATGTTGCTGTTGCTGTTTGATGCCGTAAACTATAAACAATTTTTGGCGGCTTCTCAGTCAACAGCAACGGCACGCAAATGTTTCGCTTTGCATTTGCTGGAAAGTTGTATCGAAAAGCAGATTGGGCAAGACTGAAAGGTAGGCAGCTTGAAAGTACGTCAAATTCTGAGGATTACACTGACTTCAAAAATGAGTAAGTATGTACAGAGATGCATTCAATGTGCCTTTAAACTTCATGTCGTAAAACCATATTACATTGTTGTAAACTACTTGAAGATCATTACACTTAAGAACACACTATCATTATGAATTATTAATAAGAATAAAAAACGTTCCAAGGAACGAGCAAGTTGCAACTTCTATTTGCAATGCGAAGGAGTCATGCGATTTATTGGAAGACTTTCCATATCTACAAACTCCTTTCGCAAGCGAGAGAACGCATTAATCATGTGCTGAAACACATGAATTGTCTAAGAATAGAATTTATTAGCCTGGCAGCGATTGAAATGTACTCCGCCAAGGGAATGGAGTCTTTCTTGTGACAAATGTGCCGCACTTGATTTGTTTCAGATGTGCGGAACGCAAACGTCGAGGGCGTAATATCGTTTGTTGGCCTGGTCCAAATGCGAACCGGAATGGACCGACGGAGACCGGAATGAAATGGTGACTAGTGACTAGTGAGTAGTGAGTAGTGAGTAGAGCACTCTTTGTGAAACTCGCCGGCTTAATTAACAACCCATTGCGTTGGCAATTACGCCAACTACTGAAATTATTTGTCATACGGCGGAGAAAGTCGAGATTGCGGTCTGATCTCCAACGCGCTGTTCGGATACAATATGGCCTATGGCCACTTGGTTGGTCTTTTAACAGTTTGGGTATCAAAGAAAATGGCTCTTTACGACATGCCATAATACACATAGTTTTCATACCAATGCGAGTAGAAACAATGAGTGCTGTACTTCACGCTCCGCAAACTTTTTCAGCGGCATGCGCCACACGACACTCCGCTGCCAAAAGGGGGGTAAAAGGGGGGTGGACTAGGGGGGGCGGGGCGGTCTTGACCATTGACCAGCAACGCTTGGAGTTGAGCTTGACTGGAGGCGATCCATAAAACCAAGCCAAAGCCATGAGACCACACCGCAAAAAATGTACAAAATGTTGCTCATAATGTATGTTTTATCGAAGTAATTCTCAGTAATGCAAAGCTCCAATCGATATTCTGGCTAATTAATCACGTTCAATATATTTTTAGACTTCTAGGAGGGAGTTTATCTATAATCAAAATATTTCTGTGATATGATAACAACATATTTGTGTACCCAACAGTGTCAACTGTAGCTAAGTGGCCATATTTTCGATATAAAGGAAAGAATTGTTAATATATTGCTGTGTCTTATTTTCCTAAGTCACAGTTCCAAAACGTGTATGAAAAATCCATGTAAAATCCATAAGAATGTCTATTGATTTTTTCTCGCAGTGCATACAACGCCGAAAGCGGCATAGACAAAGCGAATGGAAAGCATCTGGAGACGCCTGAAAGTCTCGCCTGAGAGCCTCGCTCATTGTCAACGTCTCAGTATCTCAGTGCCTCAGTATCTCAGTGTCTCGAGTGTTTTGGCAAGGTTCCAGTCCAGGCAGGGTTTCCAGAAGGCACAGTTCTCCAAGGCACAGCCCGCTGAAACGGAATAGCCGAATGGCCATTGTCTGGGGAAAGACGAGATGATGAGGCGACTGCAGCTGGAATTCTCTGTTTGCTCTGTTTGCCCGCGTTTATCGTGTTTCCAAGGGTTGCCAAATCAAAACGAGGCGAATCTGGCCATTCAACTGACCTTGAAAACCACCCAGACATGTGTTCGCTTTTCAGTCCGTTACTGATTATAAACAATGCCAAAATTTGGACAAGTTTAAAGGGGGGAGTGTCGCCAAAAAACAGGCTCAAATCAAATCAGTGAGCTGCTTAATTTCGCACACTTCAAAAACTTGTTTATCATCAATTATGGCCATTGTTATTGAGAGACCCGCTAATCGGGCATTTGTATAGTATATGCCAGTTATCGGGGGAAACACATTGAAAATGCAATGGGTTATTATCTGATGGGGGAGGAGGGCCGCCAAAGTGGTGGGAAGTGCTAAAAGTGGCAAGCGCTGATAACTCCTATCGCCAATTGGTGTGTGGGAAAGCGAAATGTGTCACACGATTTGCTGGAAAGAGTGAAAAGTACAAGAACGGAGGCTTGTTTCTTGCGCTTGTTTCGTGCACAGGAAACTGCACTAATTGATGCTTAATTAGCGATTTCCTCAGCTCACTCCACTCTCCATTACGACATCCCCCACTCCCCCATTCCGAGCTGCAAATTGTCGCATTATGGAGTAACGGCTGCCATGTCCGCTGCTCCATCAATCGGGGCTTATGAATATGGTAAACGCTACTTAAGCAGGCCGGAATAGACCAGGAAAAATGGGAGCATCTACCAATTATTGATACAAGGAAATGAGATTGATTGAGCCATCATACCAACTAGTTACCTAAGAAAGGGATTTACTTTTCCCATGCTAATTTCAAAGTAATTGCGTTTTGGATCCATACTATTCATGCAAACTCTAAGGAAAAAGTGCACCTAATCGCTTTTTGCCACATTTTTCTTTGTATCTCTAATGCAAAAACCTCATGCTGACCTCCATTTTGCAGCATAACTTTTTGCAGTGTGTCAAGTTGTGACTGTTTGACTGACTGACTGACTGAGTGACGGACTGGCATTAAATTGCACTCTTCCTGATTGCTTCGTCGCTTCAAAATCGATTATCGCCGAAGTCATGCAACTGAAATTATATTCACCGCTTGCCACATGCATATACATATGTACATATATACGCTTTTACATACAAAGTTAACGCTGCATAATGAAACGGGCGACGTGGCTAGGATACAAAATCCGGAAGCCCCTCAGTCCGGCGGTCCTGACCTTTTTAATTTCAGCTAAAAACCAAAGCCACACGACGCCAAGGCGTGGGGCAAAAAACCTCTGACCCACCACAACCACCCCCTCGCCCACACACAACGAAGTGGCTTCAACTTAAGACGCAGCTCATATTCGATAACCACTTTCTACCCGCCAATGGGCTACAGTGGAGATTGAGTAAGCTGAACCCGTATCCTGATGCAGTTAAAGTTTTACATAACCAAAACTTTCATTTTATCAGTAAATTTTATTACATTTAATGCAGTGTGAACATGCATAACATTTTTCAAGTGAGAGCTAATTAACTTTCCTCAATTTCTCCAATTTTAAAAGAATATAAAAAGGACATTAAGACATAATAAAGTGGTGTTGCTAATCGATTTCAAGTTAAAAACAACAGTTAAGTAACAGCTGGTATTTGTAAAGCTAGTGAAAGGAATTCCAAATCAGTTGAGCTGAAAGCAATATTCTCCCAGAATGTTCTACTTAGTGGTGTTCCACTGTGGCTACTCACCCACGGAGCTGGAGTTGAAGGAGGAAAACTGTGCCAGCGGTTGAGGCTGCTGGAGTTTTGTTCGTTGATTCGCTCGTTTGCTGTTTTGTTTGTTTGTTTGTCGGATTGTTGCTGTGTTTGCTGTGTTCGCTGCTCAGTTGTTGTTCCTTTGGTGGGCGACGATGGAAATGTCAGAGGGTCGCGGTATTACGACCTCCCAGGGCATTCTCTTTTCGATTGTATTTTTCTTTTTTTTTATTTTGTTATTTTTTCGTTTTGCCTGATAATTCTATTATTGCTCTCGCTCTCTTGGGGGGAGTGCAAAATAATGGATGGCAATTCGCGGACGGAAATTTTGCGAATTTAGCGATTCGCTTCAATTTTGTGCAAATTGAATGCACAAACACTGCGAAATGGGGAGAAATTATTAACTCCGTTCTTCTTCCTCCTCTCTCCCACACACACACACAAAAGCACACACACGTGCACGCGCGAATTTTCGTGACAGCTGCAGCTGGAGAAGAAGAAGAGCGCGAATGATCGCTCAAGGACTCGAAATCGTCCTGCTGTTTCCTCTCTCGCTCTCGCTCTCTCTCTCTTGTTCAGTGCCTTTTGTTGTTTCGTTTACCTAACACAACGCTTTATTTGTATTGCCAGGACTCACTCACACACACACGCGCACGTACACCAACACCAGCGCCCTGCAGCTGAGCTCAAAGGAAAAATCGATGATGAATCTGCGAATTAAAAGTTAATAGCCGCACATCGATTCATTTCCCGCAATAGCCAGTCGCTTTAATTTAGTTTTTCAGCCTTGTTTTTGCTGCTGTAGAGGAAAACGACAGCAAGGCTTCGTTGAAAAACCCGTTCGGCGCGCAGGAAAGTCGGAAAAACGAAAATCGAAGAGCGGCTTGGTAACAAAACGCGCCCACACGCCGAAAACAACAAGTTTAAATATTAATTTAATCGATTTATATTTACGAAACCATAATATATATCGCAATTACTTCATGCGGGCGAACAGAAACACACTATCGCGTCGAATTTCTTTTCGGTTGAGTTATAAAAAGTGTTTAAATACCGCAACTCCGCAGGCATTAAAGAAATATCGATGTTTCTTTAATAATATTTTTAATTGCTAACCGAAAAAACAGCGCGCGCTGCTGCGCTCTCTCGAAAAATTACAGAGAAAATGCGCTGCGGGTTGCTTATATAGATTTTGAAAGTATTAGAGAAACCGAATGGAGGTAATGCAGAAATACCAAAGCCGGGAATTCCCGCTCTGCCAAGCTGTTAACCGCTTGGAATATCTCACTGTTAACTGCCTCCAGCTGTTAAGTTTATCTATTAGATGCACCAAATGCATCTCATTCATAATAACAGTACTTTTAGATAGGCAAAACTACTTTAAGATACAAAATATTTTTTATTTTTAGATTCTTGCACCTTATTTTGAAATTTCTTTGACTACAAATTTAATGAATGGCTATTGGGTTATGCTGCAAAAGTCGGCGGGCACATTTCAAATGCAATCTTGAAAATACCATTATAAAAATACTAACCTCAATCGGTAAAGTCTTATACGTAGTCTTATACTTTCTGTTATCTTTTATGTTTGAAAATATAATAATTTCCCATTAAATTAAATAAATTAAAATTTAAGTGTTTGAAGGTAAAAAATTTAGGAATAGTTGTCTGGGTGTTATTATATACAATAAATGTAATACAATGTATGTTTTAAAAAACTAGTGGAAAGAAAAAAAAATTACCATAAATTGTTTAATTTTCTATTTTTAAATATTTTTGAGATTTTTCAAAAAAATTTTATTTAAAGTAACACTCTCGTGCAAAATTATGAATGAAAATTATATTTTATTTCACAACATATTTTATTTAAGATCAACAATTTCGCATTAAGGTGAAATATTTTTGAGGTTACGCTTGGCTGTGAAATTATGTAACATTTAAAACACGTGATCAATAGAATTATTTTTCCAAACCCATGAATTCGATTAGGCTAAAAATAGCTTAGATGACGTCACTTTTATCGTGCGCTTGCATTCGTATGTGACTGATAAAGAAAGGCAAATGTTTACAGTCCGAAAGTGGAGATAAGCTTGGCGCCAAACTTGCCTATAAAAGCTCAACAACCGAATGCCGCAGAAGCCAGTCAAATTCAAGTGTTCAAGTAAAGCAGCCGCAATATAAGTCGCAGATTCCGCAGCAGCATCAGCAGTTACAGCAGTTGTATCCAGTGGTGTTAAGTGAATTCCTTATCGGGTCAGGTGTAAACTAGTGCGAAAATGTCGCAATCCGATAACGTGGCACGTGAGCAAACTGCGGTAAGCGCAGTGCCGGAGGCATGTCAAGGCTGCCGCGGCCAGTTGCCACGTGCCACGCCCGTGGAAGTGGAGGACATGGCCACCCCGTCGCTGGAGAGACTCATTCGCAAGGCCAACATGGCCCAGAAAATGCTGAACGATGTGATGAAGCAGATCCAGCAGCAGCAGCAACAGGAATCTCAGCTCTCCACCAAGGAGAGCAGGTCCAAGCACCACAGCTCCGATGGAGGTAAACGACGACACAGGGGACGCAAACATGGTCATCACACTAGCTCCTCTTCCAGTTCCAGTTCCGGCCACAGTGACTGCGAGCTGATCCTGGCGGAGCAGGAGGAGCACATGCCCAGGAGCAGGAGACACATTCGTGATGATCGCAAGCGGGATCGCTCCAGGTCTCGCGGTCGTTCCCGTGGTCACTCGCGTGGCCGTTCTCATGGGCGTTCTCGTTCCAGGTCCTACACCGATTCCCGACGATCCCGAGCATTGCCCCTGGCTCTGCCCGTTCGGATTTCCGTGTGAGTATCTGGCTGCATTCAGTATTATCCACTATCCATTACTCATTTTAAAAGTTAAGTGTGCACAAAAAAAAACCAAAAAAAAAAAAGAATTATAAATAAATAAAATATATATTATGCTTAAAGAAAAAATTAAAATGTATTTTAATTAAATTTAAATTGGAGGGGGGCTTCTATATACTTGGTCCACGTATTCAAGATCATAAGTTACGTTCGTTGATGAAATGCTGATATAGTCATTTGCTATTTTTACTTACTTGTGAAATATTTAAATCACAGATAATAAACAAGTTGTTATTTTTAAATATTTCTTATATTTTTTAAATGCCGTTTGTTTTTACATTAATAGTTTTTATTTTGTAGTTGTTGTGCTAATTATATGTTAAACATAAAAAATGGTTTCTCCCTCTCTTCTATAATTACTCGGTTTTGTTCTCGTTTTGATTGTGATCTATTGAGTTAATTTCTTCTTTTTTGATTTGTAGACTTTGCTGTGAGGTTGCTCCTTGCAGTCGCAACTTGCTGTTTGTTCTTAATAAATTCGTAAAATTCGATGTTAAATGTAATAAACCATTTCATTGCTTCGTACAAATAAATGCATATAAAAACCGACTAAAATCGCGTTAATCGCTATATAAACAAAGAGTGCTGTTGGCTCGTAAATTTTCGTTTTTCTTTCTTTTTTTTATTTCTTGGTTGCTTGATTGTTAAATGAGACACAAAAGAATTATGCTGCTGTCTGGCTCGGGCCGAATAAATTTTACCCAAGTGAACACCTTAATCTGCGACTTTATTTTGTGAATTCTGTGGCTCTAATTGGTATGTTCATATTTCGTGGCTGCTATTTACTCGCTTTTCATGGCTTGCATTATTTATTGTATATCCGTAATTTAAGAGAGCTTTGTCTAAAAACAAATTTTGGCACATGGTTTCCGAAATGGGTTCAATTCGTCCCTCTGATCCTTCAACTCCTCCTCCTTTTACTTTTGGTTTTCCTCGATTTTATTTGACTGCTTAATGGGTTTTCCTTATGCTTTTGTAGGCTAGTTAAAATACAGCTATGTACTCGTATTACTTTTGGATTATTCGATACGAACTAAGAGTTATATTAATTTGTAGTTTGTTTGTCTGCTCCTAACTTGGCTTCGTTCCATTCCATTCTGCTGCTTGATTGAGTGTTTATGATAATTCGAAATTTAATTACGACTTGTATTTGATTCTCCTACAGGCTCATTCAATTTACTTTCATTTAATTCGTTTTTAAAAACATTTATCTACAACTCGACGAATGACAGTTTATTGTAATGGAAACACTAATGTGTGATTACTGCGATATCATGTCATATTATCTATGAATACTGCTGCTTTCTCGAATTCAAATTCAAATTCAGCTGGCGACATACGAGTATTCGAGTGTGTGTGTACATCGGCTATATCGAATACATTTAGTTAACATTTTCATTGTGGCTTTACTTTAACTTTGACTTTTAATTTTACTTTAATTTTTACTTTTTTGTTTTCAGTGTGAGTCATGCAACATTGTCAGTCCTTTGAGGGTTTTTTCTTTTGATTATTTACAGCATTTGCTCAATACTCTACATGTACGTGGATTCGCTAACAACTAAATGAGTATTCTTCGATTGTATATCTCGGTATATATCCTATATACATAGATGAGCACACGACTGCCTCATAACGTAGACACGTACACACGGACACACATAAATATACATTCATATAAATTTGTACACAGCATATATCTGAGTTTTCGCTTTAGTTGAAATTAATTCAAGATTAAATTCCTCGTTTCATCGCCTCATCGCCCTGGGTACACCTGGTACACAAAACCGAAACTTATAGACTTTATCAACTACTTTAGGAGTAGCTTTTTGTATAGGCGAAACACTCATTGCTTCTAACTTGGCGAGACTTGCACACACTTAGAAGAAGGTCGTCCTTTCTACATACGATGAAAAACAGTTCGATTCGAATCGATTCGATACGATAGTTGGCGATAGTTGGTAGTTTTGCAGTTAGTAGTTTGAGTTACAGTTTCGAGTGATATACGCATTAGTCGTGTTTACGGATACTTAATAGACTACGTTAGTATATATACATACAACATTTCTGGAAGTTCGACAACTGACCTGGGTTCTTTCTGGACACATGCCATATGCATTCATGGGTATATAGCATGCACAATCGATAATACTTAGATATAGTAGATGACCTCTATAAATAGGGCAGGAGTTCATAATGGGAAGTGTTTCGATTCGATTCGGTATGTTTGGTTTTTGTTTTGGGTTGGATGGTTGGTGCAGAATTTTGATACTGATTGTCCGAAAGTTTACTGAGTGTTGTTCTGGTTGTTTCTTTTTTTTTTTTGGGGGGACAGGAGGGTATTACTGGGTTTTTGTGGGGCTCTTCCGAAAGTTTGGAGTAGAGGGGGGTTTATCATTTGAGAAGTGGTGTGGTGGTTAGGTAACAAATGCATTACAAAAATGTACAAAAACGGCCCGGCTGCTGCTGTTAAATTTCTGGCTATCGGGGGGCCCAATCTCATCCAATATGCTGATCTTGCGATCAGATCTTACCAATGTCTCAGACGGATATCGAATAATCCGATTTCTCGCTAAGCAATTTTTGGCCAGGAGCGGGTGAATGTTGTTGGCGTTGTTGTTGCAGTGGCTGTTGTTGTTGTGGCTGCGGTGACTTTGAATGCGCTCGTTTGTGTGGTTGCTGTGGTGCCTGCTGCTGCTGCTGCTGTTGGTGGTGCTGCTGCTGGTGGTGCTTCTGCTGCTGTTGCTGCTGCTGCTGCTGCTGGTGCTCCTGCTGCAGCTGGGAGGTGGTGGAGGAGGGTCGGGACCAGAGCGATGACCTCTGACCCAGCTTGAGCTTCTTAATCGTATCCACATCGACCTCAACCTCGGCCAGCTCGATCCGTTCGCCCAGACCGCCGTCCTCCGTGCGATGGAAGGCGCCGGCGTTGCACTCGGCCTGCAGCTGGAGCGGATGCAGCGTGCGCAGGATGCCGGCCCTGGATGCGTGTTTTCATTTGGGGGTGTGGGAGGTTGGTGGGTGGCAATCGTTGGGGGGTGTTAAGGGGGTGCAAGTACAAGAAAGGGTCCAGAGTTGGTTTTTTTGATTGCAACCACAGCATTCAAGCATTCATTCGTTTAAAGACCTAGTGGTGTTGTTCTAGTCTGGTGGTTGTGTGGTTGGGTGTGCGTGGGTGGGCACAGATTTCACGACCTGATTTATCAGCTTGCACCTTAATGGCTTTAAGTTTTCATTTAAGTTAGCTCTCTTATAAGTGCGATTCACAAAAAATTCTCAAAGGATTCAAAACCTGAAGGGCTCCAGAATTAACTTTTTTAGAGCATACTTTTAGGCGCATGTTAACAGAAAATGTTAACATAACATGTTATCCAGGCACTCAGCTGGGCAACCAGGTCGTGAGATGGGCCCTTAACGGGCCCCCTCGGGGGGACCACACACCTCACCGTAGGCCAGGTCTCATGTCTGATCGATTGGGTCCATGTAGGTGCAGGAGATCTCGCCGCTGTCATAGCCGAAACCGTCCATGGCCTCCATGGCACCACCAACGTATTCACTCCCCCCATTGGCCGTATCCTATTTGGGCAGCGTGGGCGCTGTGAAGAACTTGGAGGAGAGCATGGCCGTCGAGGGATTGAGCAGTGTGCCCGGATGCTGCTGCTGCTGCTGGTGAGGATGCGATTGCTGGTTGTGGTTGTGGTGGTGCGGTGGCTCATGCGCGGGCATTATGGACTTGTGTGGTATGGGGCGGAACTGTGAGGAGGGCGGCATGCAGGCTACCAACGGGCTATTACCAATACCGTCCAGCCCCAACAGCTCCTGGCCATTGGCCTCCAGCTGATGGAGCTTGGGGGTGATCAGGAGGGGCTGCTGTTGCTTCAAACTACTACTGTTCGGATTGGAGCTACTATGCTGGGAATTGTTACTACTATTCTGCAACTGCTGCTTGTGGAACTGTTTCTGCTGCTGTGTACTGATCGATGGCGACTTGACCAATGTGGGTATGTGGCACTGTATGGAGTCTTGCGATTTGAAGGTGCTCGATATGGATTTTAGATTTCCGCCGCGCGGCGATAGAATTTTGTTCGAATTGCTCGATGTCGATGGTGTGGCTGTCGTATTGGTGGCTGTGGTGTTCGTGTTGCTGGTGGTGTTGTTGTTCATTTTGTTGCTGTTGTGGTGGCGCGGTGTGGTATTGGTGGAAAACTGATATTGCTGATGATGATACCTGGAGCGACCGCGGCGGGGCAATGATTTCTGTTCGGACATTGGTGACAGATCGGAGGAGGTGCTTGATTGTGCTCCATGGTAGATGATGCCTACGGCGGAATGGATCAACGGATCAACACGATGGTGGTGGTGGATCAATCGCAGCGCAGATCAATCGCAGGAGATGTTAGTGGGGAAGAAAAGAACAGAAAAACAAATAGCGGGCTGATAGAGAGTTTCTTTTTTGGCAGGGATACAATAGATAACATACATATACGAGTATAACAAAATGTTAACAAAACTTAACACTAACTTAGCACTAGCAATTACAAAATTGGGTGTCTTAGTCTTATTGCTTGGCCTGATCTGAGTAATTCGTGTGGAGTTTTGTTTGGTGCAGTTTGGCCTACTACAGATATGTTATCGAGATATTGTGGTTTGGAAAGTGTTGTATTAGTCTAGAGTCTGCAAAAACAAAGCAACACAAAAAGAGAGTTCAGCTGGCAGAATACTTCAGGATAAAAGCCTGGGAGCTTGCAACAAAGGACTTCTGCAGTGAAAGCCATCTCGATATAAGGTTTTTTTTTACCAGACTTGAAATCAAATGAAAGATCTCTTCATCATATTAATAGAGAATATAAACTATAAAAAATAATAATTTCAGTTTTGAGCGGACGTTCACTGCAGATAAACCAAAAAACTTGGGACTTTCTTATAATCCGTTTCAGAAAACTTCCCCATCCTTGACTTACTGTGCTTGATCTTGCCCTCGTGCTGGTTGGAGGACTCGGTGCGACTGGAGGTGAGCTGGTCCTGGTCCGATTCCGACTCCTCACTCTCCGGCTCCGTCTTCCTGGAGTGGCGCCTCCGGTTCTTGGACTGCACATGGAATATGGAACAGCGGGAAATTAGTCTGGATTGACATCTCTGTGCGGGGTATTTCGCAGCTAGCGACTACAAAGCGCCTGGGACAAAAGAACGCTTCTCGAACAAAAGAATGGGTAACTCAAGATTGGCAGGTGACATGGATCCAGGGCATTTCAGCCCCTTGGCATGATTTACGGCATTGCAATTAATGTGAACTGAAGAGCAAACAAATACACGAGCATGGAATACAACATAAAAAGCACGTAGTACACTCAGAAAAACACTAATTGTGGCATGGCCACATTCGATCAATCGAAGTACTTAGTAGTAGAAGGAGAGATACAGAGAGAGGAGAGAGAGAGCTAAATCAAAGAAATGAATAAACAAACGCACGATATTATGGAACGGTGAGGTCTGATAATAATTATGAATTGTCTTTAGTGGACGTTGGTGGTGGTGGTGGTGATGGGTGGTGGTTGTTGTTGGTGGGTGGTTCAGTACCGCGGCTGGTGGTGGCGACGAGCAGCCCTCGGCCAGGGCCCGCTCGTGGTACATGAACGAGTGGAGCAGCGTGTTGGCCGGTCCGCCATGGTGCGGCTGCGACATGTTGCCCCCAGCCTCCGACAGCTGGAAGGTGGCGTACGGCGAGATGTCCTCGGAGGTTTCTGTGGAAAGACGTCCTCGGGCGGTTAGTGGATCTCATCGGGTGGCAGGGCTCAACAGGGGTCACAGAAATCTCAAGGGCTTTTTAGTTGATTCAGTTGAATCAAGGGTTTATTCTTGGAATTATTAATTGAGACATAATTCAACTTCCATTGAAAACGATTATTTTCCTCTTTTGTACTCAGATGGATTTTTGAAAGGATTCTTTTAGTTGAGATTTCTGAGAACCAATCACTCACCTGGAATCTTATCGTTGTTCTGCATGGACACCTTGTGAATGGTGGCATAATACCGCTCCCGCTGTGCAGCCTCTGAATTTGCTCGATTTTCGAGTGATTCCTTTTGAATTTGACTTTGCTCTGCGAGCGGTGGTGCATTTTTAAGCACTGGGTCAATTAGTGGAGCTCTGGTTGTCATGGAGATTATATACTTACTGTGTCTGTAGCAAACGATGATCATGATGATGGTGCAGAACATGCCCGATACCGCCGCAATGGTTGGAATGAGCAGGTTTATATTGGCGAATATCACATTGGTTTGACCACCATGGCCACGGTGCATGATTTCCGGCGGCGGTGGATCACCATCCTTGGTCAGGGTCACAAAGTTGAACTCCGCCTGCGAGATGCCAGCCACATTGTGCGCCTCCATGCGGAGTTGATAGAGCGTCGATGGTTGCAGATTGTTGACCACTATGCGACGCTGTGGCTTCAAGGCATTGGAAACTGCGAAGCAAAATCAGTTTAATAGTATGATACAATATAGTATAAATACAAATTCTGTCTAACAAGATAGTTTCTGTTCACCATGGAAATTAAGGCTGTGATAAGTACTTCTTATACAATATCAGCAAGCTGTGTAAGAAAGGGTTTGTAATAAGCTCACCTAGCACCCATTCCGCGTCCGGATCCTCGGTAACCGCCCGGTACTGCAGGACGAAGTAGAGCAAAGGACACCCGTTGTCCGGCCAGGAGTGCAAGCGGACCAACAGCGAGGTCGAGTTGGGGGCCAGAAGGGCGGTGGAGGCCGGATGACCAGGCGACTGACCCTGGGTGCGCACGTGCAGAATGGTGCTGGTGGGCGAGGTGCCCACCTTGTTCTGGGCACTCAGATGGATCTGGTACGTGCTGCCACACATCAGGCCCTTGAGCTCATGACTGGAGGCATGACGCGACAACTGCATCTCGTCCGTGTTGCCATTGGCACGCCGATAGAACAAGGTGTAGCCGGTGATGGGTGCATTGCCCGTGAAGCCGCACTTCCAGTGCATCAGGATGCTGCTCGAGGTGGCACTCGTGACATAGAGAACGGGAGCTGTAGGTGGCACTTGGACCATAAGGGTGTGCGTTAGTCGATCCGTTCCAATGCCGTTGTCCACCTGACAGCTGTAGTTGCCACCATCCGCCAGTTGCAGGCTGGAGATGATTAGATCGCCACTGTCCAACAGCTGGGAGTTGTGCAGTCCACCTTGCCGCAGTGCCACATCCGATTTGAACCACTCCCGCTTGGGTTTTCCGACCGCCGTGCATGGCAGAGTAACGGTGGATCTCCAAGGACGCACCACTGGGCCACCGAAGGATATAATCCTAGCCGGTATGCGATTCGTGGTTATTTGCGAGGACACTCGCGAACTCTTGCCCTCGCCCACTCGCGTGCTGGCCGTCACCCAGAACTGATACTCCATATGCGGATGCAGTCCCTTGGCTTCGTAGTAGGCCTGCTGTGAGGGCAGACTACGCTTCTCATTGTTCAGCTCCTCGCGACCGTTCACCACGCGTGTGTATAGACTGTACTTGGTGATCACGCCGTTCGGCTCATTTGGTGGCAGCCAAGAGATGTACAGGGATTGCGATGAACTGGACACCACTTTAATGTCAGCCGGTGCCTCGGGAACATCCTCTTCGCTGTGGCAAAACAATGGTTTCGATACCACGCCATCGCCCATACGCGTGTGTGCCAACACCTGAATGCTGTAGTTGGTGTACTTTCGCAGTCCTGTCAGCACCATGGTAAGTGCGGTTGTTTTCCTGGACTCCACTTCGTCCTTGCTGGGCTGAATGTCGTCGATGATGGGCTCAAATATCAGCTTGTAGCCCTGCAGCAGTCCATTGGTGTGGTAAATTGGCGGTGGTTGCCAGGACACCTGCAGCGATTGGGAGGACAAGGCGGCACAGCGCACGTCCTCTGGCGGCCGACTAGGAACTGATTAAAAAGAAATTGAATAAAATCATTAAGATATTGAAGTATATTATAGCATTATAAACTTACCATCTTCCATAGTTTGAGCTGCGGTGGGTTCCGAAAGAGGTCCTGGCCCAACCTGATTGAAGGCCTGCACCACCACGGTGTATCGTGCGAACTTGGCCAGTCCGCTGAGTAGTAGCTCTCCATTGCCACCATCGCCATCGCCGGAAACGGAAGTGAAGTTGTATGCCGTGTTGCCCGAACTGGACAGCTTGTAGCCCACATTGTAGCCCTGAATGTCACCATGTCGCAGCTCCGGCAATGGAGCCACCCAACTGATGAGCAGCTCGGTGGAGGACAAAGGTCTGGCGGAGAGGCTAAGCGGAGGTCCTGCTGGGCGCTGTGGTTCCGTGCGCACAATCAGCTCCTGACTGGGCGCACTGCGTCCGGCCGAGCCCTCGGCAATCACACGGAAAGCGTAACGTGTCGCCGGCTTAAGGTTCTCGATCATGGCATTGAAGTGTGGCGGATCCTTGACCTCGATCTGCTGCCACTGGTCCACGAACAAAGCTGGTGGAAGAGAATCTAATTACGTTGGAAACTTTAACATCTCTTCAAATTCGTTAACTCTATTCCATGCATATACGTACGATCTGCCTCGCGGAACTCCACGATGTACTTGGTCACATCGCCGGTGCCCAGAGTTTTGGGCTGCCACTTGATGTTCACCGAACGACTGCTGATCATGGCCGCCTCCAGGACACTGGGTGGCAGTGGTGGCTCCTGCACCTGCAGCTGCACCAGCTGCTGATCGTTGCCATACAGATTGCTGGCCCGACAGAAGTACGGACCACTGTCGGTGGCGTCCACGGTGCGGATTTGCAGCTCGGCGGACACGCCATCCGGTGTGGCCTCCTGCTTCACCGAGATCCTGAAAGCGAATGCAAAGTGCAGCGGTATTACTTTCGTTCGCTTCCCGCAGCATCGGCTGAGTGCACTCACTTGTAATTGGTTGACGGATTCAGCGTATTCTTGCCCGAGCGCATCCAAACAATGTTAATCGGCTTGTCCCCACTGACGGCACATTGAAGCAGCGCCGTGTCGCCCTTCTTCACCATCACGGAGCGCGACGTGGACGAGAAGTACGGCGAGGCTGAAAACGGCGGGCATTTTGCCCATTTTAATTACGACGTTGCATTCCTCCGGGGGCCAGAGCATTGCAATTAACCAAATTGCCGGGGGGAGGCAGCCACCAACCATCATCGTTGCTGCTAAATACTCACAGTTCACTTTCAGCTGGATGACCTTTCCGATGCCGGTGCCGATGCCATTGTTGGCCTGGCACAGATAGAAGCCCTCGCGATCCTCCTTCACGTGCTGCAGCAGCAGGGAGCCATTGCCCAGGAGCTTGGTGAAGGGACGCTCGCGGACTTCCTCGTACTCTCCCGATTTGCTGCCTGTGGGAAGACATTGAAAGTCGCAGAGGAGGTAAGTACTACATGTTTTTACATAAATATATTCTCTGGTAATAAAATATAAGCATTAAATTATATGTAATACATAGTAAAGTATCATAAAACACACAGTTATATGTGATGATTGTTTCCCGCAGATTTAATAATCCATCCAGATTAATAATCAATAATCCAGACTAATAATCCATTTTCTCCGGACTACTTAAGTTATTTAATCTTATAATTTATATATGCTTTCAGTATCTAACCTGTAGCCTTCTTCCACACGATGCTGGGTGTGGGCACACCCTGCGCCTGGCAGTGCAGCATAATGTGGCGATTGCGCTCCACATTCGCGTCCACGGGCTCGACGATCCAGCGAGGTGGCACTACGGGGCGTATGCGTGATATGGGAAGAAATAGTTAGCTAACTCGGAAAATGGCTGAGAGAGTTTAGAACGAATGATTGAAATCAAAACTGCTAAGACATACAGTAAGAGTAATGGTTCTTTAGAAAGAGATATAGAGAGAGACAGAGACAGAGAGGAAAAGTGAAGATTTCTGGCAAAGTAAAAAACGGCATAAAAGAATTTTGCTGTTTACGATTTTAAGATTTTCATTGTGCCTAGCACAAATGTAAAAACTGGTTGAATAGTGGTAGCAATATTGTAGGAACTTTTCAACTAATATACAAAAGGATATCTGTTTTTTTTTTTTTTTTTGTGGGGTGGATTGCTTGAAAATCAAATACAAAAAATTATTTCATATGCAACTCAGTCAAAAATGGAACAAAAATAATGTAGATTCTTTGATGTCATCATGTTTAAGGAAAATCATTTAGGAATGTCCGTGGGGAAAATGAATTCATTTCGTTCTTTTGTTGGTGTGCAAGGACTTTATTTTGATTTCTTTTTGTTTCGTATCTTTTCATATCGTTTCTTTTCGTTTATTCAAATTGATCGCTTTCTCTTTTGTGTGTTTTCTTTGATTCGCCCACGCTCTGTGCCTCGCTGTTTGAAAAAATCGCAAAAAAGGCTTAATATGTTCTGGTATATTCGGCGCATAAATTAAATGACAAAGGCATGCCAGAAGCGAAAATTGAAAATATATTTGCATAGAAATTATAGAATGCGCAACATAAATGTGAACGTGGTGTGAGTTTTATAGTTGGACACGCAGCTAACAAAACACGAAAAAAGCGAAACAATAAAATGGGATTTCAATACAGAAAACAAAAAAAAAACAAAAAATCACCCACCATAGCGACGTTTTCAATAAATTATAAACTGTTTACGTGGCAGCTGCATATAATTGCCAGCCTTTGTTTGTGCAGCAATAACAAAATGAAAAATGTTAATTAAAAATTAAGCCCGAACAAGGAGCAAATTATAGAGCTCCAAATGAAATTATCAGCTGGCCCAGGGCTCCAGTATTAATTAAAATGATTTCTGGTTATTATGGCATAATTTTTTTTTTATTTCATTCTTTGGGGTTTTCAAGGATGGTTTTTGCATAGTTTGGGGTTGGTCAGCGTGTCTAATTCGAATACGGAAAAAATCTTTGCACACAACAACAGCAGCTTCAGCCTGGGATATGGAGCATTGGCAAAACAAATAGAAATATAAACATAAATAAATTAAATTTCGGATAACTGTGTGCGTCGAGCTGAGCTCGAATATAAATATAATTGCCCACACCCCCAAGCTGGCTGGCGAAATTGGGTGGAAAAAGCTGAACGGAGCAATCTGTGTGTGAAAGGAGGGAAATCCGAAAAACGAATTAAAACGAGAGCTTAAGAACTGAGCACTAGGAGTGGGAGGAAACGAAATGAAACGAAACCAAACGGAGAGCAAGCAAATCATAAATAAATTGAAATTAAAATTCATTTGTCACAGCACTACGCGCATGCAGATGGCACCGAGCAAACTTAAAATTGCATTTCTAATCTGTACAAAAAGGCATGCAGAAATGAAAAATGCAGCATGTTGCAGCCGTTTCTCTAGCTAAACAAAAAAAAACAACCATTCTCAACTACATTAGCAAATACTGCGAAGCTTTAAGTTTCTTATCCATTTAGTTTCCCGGTCGGATCTCCGGCATTTATTTTCTTTATTTTTGCGGTTTAGTTCACATTGCTCTGCAATAAGATTATGTTTAAGCGTTTTGTCACTCACACGCACGCACACACACACACAGGCAATCTCAGGCACTCACACAAGCGAAAGGGGTGGCTACACCGAAAAAAATTGTCGGGGATCACAAAGATATATATCGAGATAAATCTGATAGTTGGTTTCTAGTTTTAAGTGCTGCAAATCAGCACGTTCGGAAAAAATTCAATCAGTAAATCGCATTAAAATTATTAATATTTTAAAAGTTATTATTTTTACGGATATATCTATCCAAAAATTAGTAGTGTTATTTTGCCAGTGAATCGTAATCCCGATATCTTTATATTTATTAACAAAAAATTGAAATCCCCACTCAAGTTTTTTTCGGTGTGGAAATATAGTAAGCGATTAGAGAGGCCAAAATCAAATTTGAAGCGTAAGCGCGAGTTTCATAGCATCTTCGAAGGATTTTTTGGGAGGATTCGTTGCTCTCTTTTTGTTTTTTGTGCGAACTCATTCATTTTCAGCGTTCGCCTTGTTTATTCGTTCGTTAATTAAGCACAGCACATTGAGCATAGTGGAGTATGAAGTGGAGTTTTCGAAAGCTGCAAGTCAAAAATGAAGAGAGAGGAGCCAAGGGGTTAACAAAGGATATTCTGCATGTATCCTGCAGACCAGAGCATCCAGCATCGCACTGGCCGGCAACCAAAAAAAATGTGGGGCATTGCGAATAAGGCAAACGAATCTTAAAGCAGCTTGTTATCCATGTTTATGCAAGGAGTATTTGTATAAATTATAAATTACAGCTAATCACAAAGCCGTGCACGCCCTCCGAGCTCGTCAAATTTGAACGGCCGCCAATTGAATTTCGCGCTGGGAGAGCGCACACTTAATTTATGCAGCTAAAGCCCGACTTGTCGTATAAGAAGCGTTTCAAATAATATGCAGCAAATGAAAAGAGATAAGATATTCATAAGCTTTATGGGTAATTTGTTTAGATTTTTGGTTACGAAGCGCATAAAAAGCAGTGCAGTTAAAACGTTTTACCTGGTGAGACGGTTGTCAAAAAAACCCACAGCGTGCCAAAGCGACTTAAAGGTGACGGGGAACTCTTAATTGTAGATTAGTAGGGGGTTTTCGGGGATTTTTTTTTAAGCTGTACGTTTTTTATTTGGAGTTATGGGTGGTTTTCTTAGTGAAAGTCAAAAAATCAAAGCGCCTTCGGGCTGTGCAACATTCAGTTGCACTGGGGCTTCAGTTCAATAGAACTCCAAAAAAACTGGGTCAGCCCATTGTTCTTTGTTGTTAAAAATCAACCAAAAATATCATCAACAACTGAAAATACCATTAAGAAGCTGTTCTTGAATACATCAGCGGGAAAGCAAAAAGTTATTGAGGGGCAAGTGAAGTTGTTCGCTTAGTTTGTATGTAGTGTGAATTTGTTGATTGTGTTTTAAGAGAAATAATATCGCCATAGCTGTTTGTTGTATCGAATAGTATTTAATGATTTAATTATTAATTTTTGGATATTTCATATAGGAAATGTGGGTTTCCTGGAGTTTCTAAGGACATTTAGTATGCGCCTATAAGTAGGCAATATATTTTGCTTGCGCAGTATTCAGTTTGTTTTTTTAAATAATTGCTTTGGAAGAAGTTATTGCATTTACAAAACTTAAATTTAATTTGAATTTTGATAGCTAATGGCTTTTCTCTTTTTGTCTGTGGTGTTTATTTGTGGTGATGGGTACGCTAGTACGCTACCTTTGACCTGCAAGAGGGCCGTATACTTGATCTCGGCCGCCGGATTCTTGGCCACGCACGTGTACTCGCCGGAATGCGTGGCCGACAGCGATGGAATGCTCAGCAGGGAGCTGTACTGGTCTAGCATGGTGACATTGGCCCCCAAAAGGTCGGGCAGCGGATCACCGTCCTTCAGCCAGGTGAGCTTCAGCGGCGGATCGCCCCTGGACACCCCGCAGACGGTCCTCGTCCGCATGCCCTCGGCCAAACCCTCCTGGAAGGCGAACGGTTCTATGCTCGGCGGCACTGCAAGAGGAAAGATCAGGCGAAACGGGTTAGGATTGGCACAGCTGGTCAAGTGGACACCTGCGCCTGAGGACGACCTGGAGGACGCGATATTCCCACGTTGTTTAACGATTGATGATGTTTGCTGATTGTTGTCAATTTGTACGCTCTGTAAACCTTCGCAGTTTTGTTAACACATTCGAATCGAAAAACGCTACTTAATCTTGTACAAACATTCCGAAAGTGGAAACATCATTTACAAAGGATAGCAAGGATCGTATGTATATATATATATATATAAGATAAGATGTATGTATATGCAATTCAATGGTTCTGTGTTACATGGTACATGAATCAAAGTGCATACAAAAGGAAACTCAACTACTTGCAACTAAACGGGATTACAAATACTGGATAACTCGATTACTGGACTCGTACGACTCGAGTTCCTCATTCTTTTTACCATTGACCAGCAGGGCCTGTGAGTTCTCCACCTCGGCGGCGGAATTGCGCACCACACAGGAGTAGTTCCCCGTGTGATCACTGCCCAGATTCTCGATCACCAGGATGCTGTTGTACTGGTCCACCTGCTTCACGGACATGTGCTGGGTGGGATCGATGGGTCGGCCATCCTTGCGCCAGTTGATGGTCAGCGGGAGATCGCCCTTCACCACCGAGCAGGTGAGCGAGGCCCGATCGCCCATGTTCAGCTGCAGGATGTTGGTTTGGAAGGGACTGAGCTTCGGCGGCACTGCAAGGGATCAGCCAAGGATTGATGAGCCAAAAGCGAAGCATAAAGGACAGCACAGAGTGACCGGTGCAAAAAGGTTCCGATTTATGAAAATTTAATCAGCACAGCGCCTCATTAGGGCGCAGATTCATTAACATTAGCACTAATGAAAAAAAAACCGGGGTGCCGTTCATCCTTGCTCTCCTTCAGCTTCCTTTTTTTCATACTTTTTGGTTTTTTTGCTTTCAATTTACCAACTTTTAAGCTTAGATTATTGCGCATATTTAATTAGAGCAGAAGCAAAAAGTACATGTACCCGGCTGAAAGCCGAAACAAAACAAAATTAAGCAGAATCCAAAAAAAAAAAATTAAAAAAGGGGAAAAACAAATGCAAAAAGGTTGGCGAACAGGAGCAACTTGAAGCGCCATAGGAAACTACTTAGTTTGCTGTTAATAATTAAAATGCAATTTTCACTTCGTTTCGTTGCCCGCTGCTTGATGTCATCGTTCGGGGAAAAAGAGCTGTGAAAGAAACCAACCTCGACCTCCTCTTGTTTATCTATTTCACTGTGTTTTCATGCTTTTTTTCTCCCTGGGTTTTCCCTGGGTTTTCTTTGGGTTTGTCAGCTTTCTTTTTTAGTTCGGCTTTTCTTTGCACATACTAACCTATGACCGTCACCTCGCCACTCCGCCGGGCACTGTGACCCTGCTTGTTCCTCGCCCAGCACGTATAGACGCCGGAATCGGAGTTCTTCTGCACGGGACTGATGGTCAGCGAGCCGTCCGGCTGGACACGTTGACGTATGTCATCCGGCAGTTCGCGTCCTCCACGCTCCCAGTGGATCTCCTCGATGGGATAGCCGGCCACCGGGCACTTCAGATTCAATGTCTCGCCGGAGACGGCAGTTACCTTCGGTATTAGTCGAATGTATGGAAGGCCTGTGATGGAATTGGGAAAAAAGCGCCAGTTGGTGAGTTAGATGTAGATGGGAATATGGAGCTTTTTGGGGGGAATGTAAATGCTTAACAGATTTGCGCGTACGTTGCTTTTTAATAATGCAGTAAACAAGAACACATACAGCGTTAAAAAAAAAGTGGCACCACAAAGAGCAGTTACACTGAGCAGAAATGTGACCAAAAAGAAACTACTTCAATTATCTTGGGGTTAATCCTTAAGAACTAACTATTGCTTGAAGTCAATTAAAGTTAATACACTTAAATATACATTTATTTTAGTATTAGGCTTAGGAACAACAACTTTTGAATGCCTACAACTCGTTTTTTCTGTGCAGACAACAGGAAGCGGAGCACAATGTAATATGCATATCCTGCCTGGTTTCGTCCTGTCTCCAGTGCCCTCCGCCAAAACACTTTTCGGGAACGTGGAAGGAAATAATGCAGCAACTGTCGCTCCGTGGAGGCCGCAGGAGCAGGAACAGCAGCCGCTGAAGGAGCAGCTCCCCCAGCTGCCTGGTGGGCTGAGTTTTTCCTCCATTTTTTTCTGCGGAATATGCATAATTCCCGAGCACGTCATACGTGGTCTCACAAAAACACACACGGTGTGTGTGTGTGTGTGTGTTTTTTCGAAGCTGAGTGGATGGGGATTTTTGTAATCACCGCCATTACCAAGTCGCGCAATCAGCGACATCGCCGGGCTTTAAACTAAATGATGATGGTGGGAGTGGGATTCATTTGCTCCTTTTTTGCAGCTCCGCTGGCAAACAATGTTTGCAGGGTATGCGGAAATTGTCAAAGGAGTCGAAAGGACGAGAGGTATGAGCAGGTACTTCTGACATACTTTTTTGCATTCATTTGATTATCATAGCAAATCACTTGAGTCTTAAACTTTCGTCCAAGGCTAAGCCAACCCTAAGTTTATTTGATTTCAAGTGATAAATGTCGAACGGAGATAGCTGAATGCTTAGGGTTTTTCCCCTTGCTTTTCCCCATTTTCCCTTTTTTTTTTTTGTTGAGACCAGCAGAGCATCGTTTAGTCGAGAAGGGATTTTTCGTGAATTTACTTGACTTTATTTTTCAACTTTTTCACTGCAAAACTTTGTAAACATGGCGCAGTTTTTGCCGCCGCTGTCGTTTTGTGTTTGCACTCCAGCTTCTCGTTCTTTCTCGCTGGCAACGCCATTTTGTTTGCCTGGCGACACAAAAATATTTGATTTCTTGCAAAAACAAGGCAGATGGTGCGCGTGCTGCTGGGAACTGCCACTGCCACTGGTAAATGGGTGGATTTTTGGGTGGATTTCCCTCGTCCTTCCCTCGGCAGGACTTTGTGTTGGGTTGGATGGTGGAAGGAAAGCACTGCAGTCAGCCGAGAGCCATGTTCAACAGAAGTGTGCGCCTCGAACAACACTTCACTGCTGCAAAGGCACAAAAGTAAACTTGCTGGAGGATGGGACATGGGCCCAAAGGATCTGGCCGGCAAACTAGGGGGATGTGTGGCAACAGTAAGAACATGGCAAACGTGTTGTAAAACAAAATCAAGCAAATGTAGGCAAATGCCAAAAAGGAAGAGCACCCAGAGCCTCGAGCGCGGAGAACGTTTAAGTGCATATGTAAGTAGCCGGCCATATTTGTATCTGCACGGTGGGAAATGCATTAGTTACATATCTTGAATGGCCTTCTGAAAATATATATTTCTCCAAGGAATGCTCAACAAGCTGCAGGAACTCATCAACTAGCAGTAGCTCTAATTTAATAGTTACTCGTATTGTATATTGTTATATTTGACCATGATATACCAGATATTAGGTGGCATGGTTTCCATTTCGCGGATCCTCTCATGCATTCTAAGCCACTTACTTAGCCATTAACTTTTTCCCATGTGCATCTGTGTGTTTGAGTGTTTGGGTGTGAATAAGTGTGAATACCACGTACCATAAATATTCAAGCGCGCCGCATGCTGCACTCGTCCTGCGCGATTCTCGGCGTTGCAGGCGTACTCGCCACCATCCTCGACCATGACGTGGCTTATGTTAACATGACTAATTACATCGCCATGCACGGTGATGTATTGTCCGATCATAAATCTGAAATGGCAAAAAAGAGATGGTTTTGGATGAGAGCACAAAAAACACATTAATATTTGCTTGGTTGCGATTTTAGCGATGGTTGCACGCGGCGTATACGCAATGTGCGGTTGTTTGGTTGTTTGGTTGCTTGCTGCTCTACAATTGTTTTCTTGTTTTCGAGCTGCCGCTGCATATTTAAGCTTGCACACACCACACACAACCAAACACACACACATACACCAACGCACACTCATCAGCTAGGCACACTTCAAAAATGCAGCCTGACCCAAATCCCTTTTGACTGTAGGCTTCATTTTGTTTTTGTCGTATTTTTGCGTTTAGTTTTTTTCCTCTATTTTTTTTTAAACGTTAGTTTTTTCCTATGCCACATTTAGTCGTAATGAAGGCTGTCAGTCGAGCTGTCGGGGCTTAGCATAGTTTCCATATTGCTGTCAATGTCATGTGCCACGCCCACGAATGCGAATGCGAATACGACATCCACTTAATGCCAAGCCGTTACGCCAGGACTCAAATAATGAGGGGGAAAAAAAGGATTTTACGAGGCGCTCAAGTTGGCATTAAGTTCTGCGTTCTTCGTTCTGCGTTTGGTCCTTTGGCTCTTGTCCTTTGTTTGCCACGCTTTCTTATTGGCACAGACGCATTAATTACAGGCAACATTGTTACGCATACGCCATGTGGCACTCACACAATCGGCTTTTGCGGCATCTTGCAGCGCTGTGAATGGATGTGTATGTATGGCTGTAACTATGAGTGTATGTGTGTGTTTTTGAGGATATGCGAGGGGATTGCGTTCTAAGCCAGCACACCCGCCGGCTCATTAGTTTGTGGCCCGGCTCGGTGGCAACTTTTCAATTGGCATTACGGCCGCAGTTGGAAGTTGGAGCCAACGAGAGTTGTAGTTGTAGAACTCGGAGAACAATAATGGCGGAGGCAAAGTAATTACAATTTTAATTAACTTTTGCAGCAGCCGCATCCTGTGGCTACAGGGGATTCAACGTCGTGGCTTGGGGGGCTTATGAATGCATAAGCCAGCCCGCGAGAAGCGCTGATTTCCCCCAAAGAAGGCGTGGCCAAGTCAAGCCGAAAAATCTTTATGGAGTGTGCCGAGGCCTGGAAAAACTGTGGCAACTGTAGTTAAATGAAAATGAAGCTGGCTGGCAAAAAAAATACAACCAGTCGCATTCGGAAGGGAGACGACACTCAGTCCTTGGCTGCAGCACTTGTGAGCGGTGGCAACAATGGCGAGGACCAAATTGCAACAAAGTCGCACACATTCGCATTCGCATCCGCATCCCCATGTCCGCATCCGCATCCCCATGTCCGCATCCACATCCGCATCCGCACAACGCCGGCTTAAGCGGCATTGCAGAAGTTTAACGGTGTGTGTGTTTGAGTGTGCTTGTGTGTGTGTGCTCGCCAGTGTGTGTGGAGCATAAAACGCTTTGGCTGCAACAATATAAACCTAATAGCCTGGCGCGGCTTTTGTGTGCTGTTTTAGCTGATTGCAGAGTGAGTGCCCGGCTCAGTGGGTGGCTTAATTCCAGCCGAAAAGGGGAAGTCGAAAAGGGTAAGCAGTGGTAAGAATTTCACTGGGTGCCACTTGCAGCTTGGCCCTCTCCACTCTTTCTCTCTCAAGTGGCAAAAGCGAAAAGTTTCGTGGCTTAAGCTTATGAAATATTATGAATTTCAATTTAGCCAAATCGAGTTTGCACTTGCATCGCAAGCAGGTTAGTTTGCAGGCACAGTTAAAGAGATCATATACGGATTTATATTGAATTTTATATACATTTAGCTTTCAAAATATGTAGTTGGAAAAATATTATAGGCAAGCAAGAATTTTTCAATTAAAACTTGTGTGCTTTAAGTGCATATATGAGGGTTCACTGTAGTTCACATGGCTTTGTGGCGCTTTAAAAGGCGTTCCTTGTGCAACTTAAGCGTTTCCCCATTTAGGCCAAAATTACACATATTTCCATAACGCCTGCAGTTGTAGACAAACGCATCACGCACACACGCCTCCGTCGACGTCTTAGCAGCGCCGCCGGAAAAGCTGAGGAAATCTGTAGGAAAACACCAAGGAAAAGCGCGGAGGAAAAGCTGGGGGAAAAGATGCCGGCTCAACAGCCTTAGCCCGAGTTGCTGGTACCGCCGCAGACAAACTTTTGAAAATGGCGTAAAATGAGCGTTTGAGTGTTGCGTTACCTCGTGCGCGCAATCATTTAATTTCCGCCTCGAGGCGTCTGCCCTCCATCCACTTTCCACCACCCCCCCTCGCTTTTCCGACCATTTCCCAACACTTCCACCGACATGCCTGTTTGCCTGTCTGTCTGCCACTCCAACTTGTGTGTGTTTGTGTGTGTGGTGCGTGTGTGTGTGTTTGTGTTTGTGCGTCTGTGTATTAAATAAATACACTTACCAAGTTGATATACCTTTAAACCGAATAATGTAAACCACTTAAAACTCGGCAATAACAACGCAAACAGCAAGAGAATTTGCGCAGCATTGCAAAGGATCCTGCTGCTGCTGCTTCCTGGCAAATTAGGTTGCCAGCGACGCCAGGATAACGCCTGCGGCTATTATGTGTCAAAATTGTGTTGCTCAGATAACTTTTAAATTAAGGCCATCGGCGTCTGCATGTCCGCACAAGTTTCCGAAAGCAAATTTTCACACCGACCACATAACACACAAATTTTTGTAATCAATTTTGCCTTGTGGTCAAGCCATCTTCCTCCTGCTCCTGCATCCCCAAGCAAAGTGGTCAGGACGAAGAGGAGCCAAAGACCAAGTGAATGACCACTTGAGCAAAGCAAATGCATGGCAATGTCCTCGACAGCTGCAAGTTGCAGTTTCAAGTGCTTTACATGCATAAAATATAGTCACATTTCTGCGAACTTTTAAATGGTTTAAGTTTAATGGAGCCATATGTCTATACGTTCTCATGTACATTTATTTTATTAAGCTGAATTTTTCAGAACCTTTTACTCGAAAATACTATCCATAATTTGAACTCGTAAATAACAAAACTAAAAGGTATCCTGAAATCGAATCATTTTCTTGCAAAACCAAGCAACCCATCAAGTTGATGGGATTTCGTCGCCTGCGTTCGACATATTGCTTAAGTTTTAATTAAAATATTGCACAGCTGGGCGACGCAGGACAACAATCAGGACACGGTTGCCTTAGTTTCCCCTTTTTTTTTTACATTTTACAGCTTTCCAGCAAGAGTAAAATTCGAAAAAGCGAGTGCAAATAAAACGCTGCTGATTTTCATGATGGTGCTGGTATTTTTTAATCAACAACAGAAGTCAACAGAAGTTTGACTTGCAAATCATTACAGACGTAACTCAAACAATTAGTGCCAGCTGCCAACGAACTGCAAATGAAGCAGGACTGCCACAAAACAAAATAAAAATACAAAATAAAAGTAAAGCTTTTTTTTGCCAGCAGGTAAGGGACTGAGATAAAAGCCAAATGAATGGCAACTGGCAATGTCGCCGACCGAATTGCCAATCAATCGATTTGCTGCTGCATTTTATTTGCTGGCAACCAACTATATATTTGTAAAGTCTGGGACTCGACTCGATTTGAAGCGATCGCTTCGATTTAATTCGGCCAATGCAAATGTCAATGTCATTAAAGAGATTCAATTCCGTTGGCAGCGGGCCAGCTTAAAAATGCAATTAAATGCGTAAGGTTTTGGTCGGCAACCGGGCTTAATTAACAAATAGAAAGGCAAAGTCGGCGGAACCTTGGACCAGACACAGCAAACACAGATACAGATACATGTACATAGGCCTACACAGATTCAGATGCAGTACCAGATTCAGATACAGATACAGATACAGATACACTTACAGTCGCCGGAACAGGAGTGAATGAACGCTGGAGCAGACGAGGCCGACCCAAACCACCCACCTTTGTAGGCGCGGCAGTCGGCAGCCACTTTCTACGTGTATATCCGTATATGTGTATATGTTTTTCTATATATTCCGTGGGGCAATGTTTTTGAAAGGAAAGCGCAGGCAGTAAAAAAATTAAAAAAAAAAAAAGAGAAATGAAAAGAGAAAAAAGTTATGGAGGGAAAAACAAAAGGCAAACACACACAACGAGTGCAATAAATGCAACCGCAGCCACAGTCGGCAGCCGCAGTTGAGATAAATTTTTGCTGGGCGCCCGCAGCGCCGCCTCTGCCATTGCCAAACCCATCTCGAAGCCCCCATCCCCAACTTTCAGCCCCCTTAAAGACCCATTCTATGCCCCCCATTCGCCCCCTTTCAACAAGTTCAATTACCTTCCGTTTGATGGCAGCGGAAATCCGTCCAGTGTCCATGAAATTTGCGGCGTAGGATTGCCGGCAGCGGAGCACTTGAGGCTCACAGCTGGTCCTGGCTGCAGGGTCTGCTCGATAAAGCTGTAGAGGAGCACGGGCGGCGCATCTGGGGAAGCGGAGGAAGGTGGTGGCAAGAGGTCACATTAATAATTTAACCATAAGCTGGCCGCATCCAAGTGGGATTAGGCGGTTCAAATACAGCAAGGATACCAAAGTGGTTAGGGAATCAGGGCTTACAATAAAAATAGTAATATTAATAGCATTTAAGATTTAACAACAAATCCTCACATCAATGTAAAATAAAGTTGTGGTTGGATTCTTTAAGTTTCTTTAGGTTTTAGATGGACACTTACCTCCCAGTTGCAGCTCGGCGGTGGCCTGGAACGTATCGCCCTCGGGACGTCGCACCACGCACTGGTACATGCCGCGGTTCTCGCGACTCACCCGTGGCACCACCAGCGTGTCCTCCACGCGGCCCGAGGAGGGCAGCTGGCGGCCGTCCTTGTACCACAGGATATTCTGCATGCCCACGGGGCTGCCGTTGCTGGTGACCAGGCACCGGAACTCCGCGGTGCCGCCCATATGAACGCTGAGTACGTTCGGTGAGATTTCCACTTGAATGGGCGTGGCCACCGTGAGCCGGAGCTCGGCACTAGCCTCGCCGCCCACATTGCCGGCCGTGCACTTGTAGACGCCGGAATCCTCGCCAGTCACGGCCTCAATGGCCAGAATGGGACCGAGCAGTCGGACACGAGGACCACTTAGTACGGGCAGGGGTCCGGCTCCATTGTGGGTGAACCAGCTGCGTGGGGGGAAAGATTTATGTGGATCAGACTATTGTTAATCGACTCCATTAATCGCGATTTTCAATTGGTACATTTTAAAGAACCAAGCGAACGAACAGAACAGAAGCTGTGGTCATGGCAATCTATTCGGGGGAGTCTTTATAAATTGGATCTAAAAACTGCAAATAATATACAGAATACATTTGTGAAGACATTTCTTAACTAATTTGTTCCTACAACTTTTTAAACCATTTAATGAAATTAAAGAAAAAGCTATGCTTAAATAAATACAGTGCTAAAACTGAATAATTCTAATTTCAGGTCACAAACATTTCTGCATAGTGCACTCTAGATTTATAATTGAAAATTTTGCTCTGTAATTTGAGCATAGAATGCTATTTCAGACAGACTGAAATTAATGGTGTTGAGCTTTTGGACAACTGCAGTCCATTTATCACAGACCATCTGGTTCCTCCGAATCTCCCAATCCAGCAATCTGATAGCTGCCAAAGTTTGTGAGTATATTGAAAGGGTATTTCAACTGGAACTATCTGACAGCGAAACAAAGTTCAAGGCCTGATGAACGGACTACCTTTGGCATTCTGTATCCTTTATCATTTCTCGCCCCATTCTCTGCTGTCTGTGTGGGTGGATAGCCTTTGTTTAATGTTGCATTAATCCTTTGCCTCGCTCATTATCCCTCTTCTCGAAGGACCTCGTCCCACTCTGCCGTATTAATTATGAAATGGCTACAATATTTTCCCCTTGGCACAGCAATCTATCTATCTACATGCATATGTATGTAGGCTGCCCACCATGCCGACGCTTATAGATTCTTTTGTTTTCTGTCATCAGCCTGACATTGTGCCTGGTTTTATCCCCTCACCTAAACGTCATTGGATCCTACATTACTTGTCTGCTTATCAAAGCGTAATTATGGCCACATATACATGCATTTTGTTCACCATGCAGTCTGCAGACATTTTTCCATCCCAACTACATTCAGATCATTACCTAGGCCATTGTTGCCGAACAAGAGTGTATGTTACGTTACGCTGCATAACGCATACGACCCATCGGCCGTCGAGAAAGTTAACTAACGCTTTTAGCTCACATTTTCACATTTTCACATTTCAATTAGGGCCACACACATTAGCAACTCTTTAGACACATTTTACAAAATAATATGCACGTCAGCTCACAGTCTCCGCATCTCTCGTATTCTGACCCCTGAAGCGGTTGTTTATTTATTTGGCTGGCAAACTAAACGCCCTGGCCGCACACTTTGGATGTATATGTATGCGTTCCAATTAACTTGCACCTCCATGGCATAACTGCTTTTGCACAGGGGAAAATGTAGCCTGATCATAGAAATATCAAAATCTAAAAGTTTATAGTATACTAACTATGCTAAATTAGCTTTAAATTTGATTTAAATATCAGAGAGGTATAAATATAACATTCATATACACTAACTATGCAGAGCTAGCTTCCATTTTGAGCCTTACATTTGGTATAAGTATAACATTCATATATACTTTATCTAGAAACTCCCATTTAAACTTTATATTTAAAATGAAATATATAACAATTTAGATTTAACATAGCTTCCATCTACAAGAATGCACAACTTTGGCTACTTCAAGGACACTCAGCTAAGATCCTTGGAATTTTCCCCAGTGCTCTAATAAGTGAGAGCCCAGCGTTATGGTGTTATAGTGTTTGTGCGGCCAGGACCTGTCAACGTCAAAAGTTTCGCCAGAAATGTGTGCTAAAGCTCTCAGCAAGCGAATGAGTGAGTGAGTGTGAGTGTGAGTGTGTGTTTGAGGGTGGGAAGTCCTTTGGGGAGTGGGAGTGAATGGCATCGATTGCGGCACCTATACACACCTGTATTCGGGCGAAGGACAGCCCTGAGCGACGCACAGGAGCACCGCGCCCTCGTCCTGCGACACCTGCACATGAGCCGTGTGCTCCACCACGCTGGGCGAAATGATGCCGCGATGCGCTGCGGCGAGAGATGATAGAGATGATGGAGATGATGATATATGTGGCATTGGTGTGGTCCTGGCATCGGGCTTTTTGGGCTTTGGCCCTCGGACCTCCGCCCTCTGCCTGTACCTGTGCCTGGGCATTGATATACTCACAATTAATACGCAGTCGGGTGGGTGAACTGACGACCACCTGGCGGGTGAGGCGGTGCATGCTGCGGCAGCGGAAGGACTGCGACTCATCGCTCTCCTGCAGATTGTGGATGAGCAGCTCGCCGGTGGGCAGCAAGTGGAATTTGCCATCTGGGACAAAAAGAAAATACAAGAAAAAGCTATGAGTGCACTTCCCTGCGAAGAACTGCTGCCAGAACCCTGCTCAAAACCCCAGCAAGTATGCACTTGAAAGAAAAGGGGTAAAATTCCACTAAAAGTTAGAGCAAGTATTACAAAAAATATTTTCTCGAAGTGAAAACTTTGATATAAAAAAACTCTGCATTGACATTCCTGCTGACAGGATTAATCAAGATGGATGCCTCCATTCTGTCGCATGGCTCTGATTCGAATCTTGTGCCAGACACTCTTGACCTTTCCGGATAGTTTACCTGCCACAAAAGCCGGTGGATTTTTGTAATAGAGTGGGACACGCTCTTTGTAATATAGACAACCGGGAATGCCACCTCTGTGTGGAGTGGGTTTTGGGGCAAGCCAAAGGCTCGTCTCAAATTGCTAAAGGACAATGTTAATTATGCACCAAAGGACCAAAAAGGAGACTGAAAACTGAGGGGGGCAGGTGCGGACGCAAATGGCAGTTAAGCAGGCAAACATGTGAGGCAAATACTGCAAGCAAACAATGCACTTTGTTGGCTTGTCGCCGGGACAAGGATGCAGATGCAGACTGAGCTGCCCTAAGTTGAGCTCAACTCTTTGCTACGTTTCGTTTCGTTTCGTTACGTTTCCTTTCGGTTTCTGGCTGAAGGACGAGAGAGAAAGCCGCCGGTTAACTTACCGCCTTGCAACGAGGGATAGATGTAGATAGCGGGTTCATGAACCCACGAGACCACTCGTACCAATTCCTTGACGAACGTGGGCACCACGCAGCGCAGAATGGCGGTGCATCCCCGCGCGGCAGACAGCACCTCCACGTCCACCTTGTAGGCCTGGGCCACAACTGCAGAGGAGTGAATATATATAATAATATATATATATATATATTATTAAATGCTGCCACGCCCAATACTTACCCGCCCTCACTTGCACGTCCCGCGAGACGATGCGACCCACCGAATTGCTGGCAATGCAGCGATAGATCGTGTTGTGCACATCCTGGTGGTAGGCGGCGGCGGCGAACGGCATCAGGACGAGCGTCCCGTTCCGCAGGACACGTCGCACCCCATGGATCTCGGTCACCGCCGAACCATCCGCGTGCACCCAGTCGACCGTCGGCTGCGGACTTCCGGAGGCCGAGCAGTCCAGCCAGCCGCCGGAGGAGTTCGAGAACTCCACCCGACCAGGTGGCTCCATCACGAATCCGGGACCGCGCAGGTGGGCTTCGAACGGTTCACTGCAGGTGGCATCTGAAAGGTATAGAACATAATTAGTAATAGTTAAATGGAAAATATTACAAGTGCATTGAAAATTTAAACAAAATTTGTACTTTAAACCAACATCTAAGCTTTAAACAAAAATTATTTAGTTAAGAAGCTGAAAAATCTTTAAGCAAAATATAAATAAAGTTGAAGTCCTTGTAAATAAAGCGAATTCCTAAAAACCCTTAAAGGATACATGAATTTAGCAATGGCTGCTCTAGATTTTCCTCCCAATAAATGCATTTACGTTCGTAAATATTTTACAACCCCATACATCATTTACAAGCCGCATAAAAATGCAGAAAAATGTTCCCCAATCAGGCATTAAAATTGTGAGCTGGCATAAACAAAAGCAATAATCCCAGAGAGAGATATCAAAAATTCATAAAGGGCCGCTGGCCTTCTTGGGTGCGCAAATCCCTTGAGACCTTTTTGCACTTTAATAAGCATTTTACATTTTACATTTCACATTTTTATATAATGCCCTGCCATTGTCGCATTCGAAGACCGTTCTCCTTACACCAGGAAGCTCCTTTCGCGAGCAAACAGATTTGGTCTTATCCCAAATTAGAATAACACTTTGGTCTTTAGCTCGGGCTGCTCTTCTGGAAGCCCCAATCCCAATGCTCCCGATGGCCCCCAGACCCAAATACATATATGTATGCCGAGTGGCGACGGGGCGGGGGGGTTCATATATATGTCTATATATCTGCATGTATATATTTCTCCAAATTGACATTTCGCTTCATATTCCACATGAATGCGCCTCGGCTGTCTGTCTGCCACCGAAGCGGGCATCTTTCCCTGCGGCGCTGTGCAAATCCTTGCAACTCGTTCAATCTATCCAGCATTCGTCCTGCCCAGGACTTCAGGACTCCAGGACTCCATCCCGATCCTCCCTCGCACCGCCCCGCACCTTCCCTAGAAGTCATTGTGTCTGCAATTAGAGTTGTTTTTGTTGGTTTTGTTTTTCCGCCATTTATTCCCCCTTCTATTTCATTCTTTTTTCCTTCTTTTTTTTGCCTTTCTGTGTTTTGTTCTTTTTGGCTTTGTACGCTTTTTGTTGTGCCTGGCCAGGCGCTTTTTGTTTTACGCTCGACAGCATGGATTTTTATGTAACTGCTTTCTGGTTTCGCCTCCTCCGTCTGTCTCATCGCCTCCGTCGCCGAGATGGTTCCATTTCGCTTTTCCCCGCTGATTTCATGGCTTTCCATTGCTTCTCCAGCGGCAAGGATCACACGCAAAGAAATATATCAAAATATCTGGCAAAGTATCATTACCAAATTATATTTAGCCTACTAGATATATGCAATAATCAAACATGTTTGCAAATCACTGATTTTATGCCTTAATTTATTGTTTGATTCATTTGAAATATCTCATTATGAAATAATGTCAAATATCCTGTCTGCAATGATTGATTGAAATCAGAAAATCAATTTATTTTCCTCAGTGCAATCATTGCTCCTGGACCAGGATGCGGATAAGGACGAGGCCTCTGCCAGGCCATAAAATTATTGCAAGTATGTCTTGAGGATGCTTGGCACTCGTTTCTCATTTTTTCAGCTTTTCGCTTGGAAAGGGTATGTTTTACGAGTTTTGTGCCTTTGAGCAGGATCCCATGTGTGTAAGGATGTGTGCCCATGTGTGTATATGTATGTATGTGTGGCTTGGTGCATGTGCGTCGAGTTGTGTGTACATCCACTTGTAGGGGTTTTATTCTTTCCTGCGAAAACAAAAAGTCCACCCTATCCGTGTTCCTGTGCGTGTGCTCTTTCCTGAACGTCCTGCATGTATGTGCATATGTGTGGGTGAGCTTCATTCCGACTCGAACTCTTGTTTTTTCTTGCCTGCCGGCCTATTCCAATGCTCCAATGGCAAAATCAAAAAACAACACAAAAAATTACTCCATTTTATGCATTGCGCCAAGGTATTACGTTCAAGCTTAAGAAACTTAAGACTTTGACAAAATGGTCAAAGACAAGCTTTTAAAAAGTCAACGATCAACTTCGTTTTCTAAAATTGTTAATAGTTAACAATAAAATTATTTCAAATATTTATTATAGTCAAGACTACACTTCTCATTTATGTTATATGTGCCAGGTTAGTAAGATTTTTGGTTATCCACACAAAATGCAAATATGGTAATTTGCCAATGCTATTATCTTCGCTTTACATAGTCGAGAACAATTCCATCACCTTTGTGTTTTCACAATCAAGTGTTTCCCAATCGAATTCGGACAGGATTTTTTGGTCAATGAAAAAGCGCATTTGAGCTGTCCACATATTCCACAAATTTCTTTCCCAAATTGTTTTCCCAGCTTGGTTTTCTGCAACACCTGCAGCAGTCCTGGCGCACATTCAGTCTCCACATACAACTGCATGTGCAACTGGCCCCCGGGCCCCGCCCACTTTTCCCAGTACCGCCTCCGCCCACCTCCACCCCCACCATGCTTCCCACTCCCCCGAAAAAAAAAAACCCTTTTTTCCTTTGGCTCGCATTTCCGCTCGTTTTGTGTCGTACATTTCACTCCGTTCACTCCGAATGTGTTTCCCATCCACTTGTGCGAGTCTTGAGGGGTTACTTTGCCAAGCTTCTCAGACATTATTTTCCCTGTGTGTCTGTGTGTGTTTTTTTTACGTTTTACTCATTTTTTTTTGCCTGCTCCTCGAAACACATATATATATAAATTTTTTTCTGTTTGGATTATGCCCTTTTGGCACTTTTCGAAATTATTTCTTTGCCTCCAGGCGGGCGGCATGTGATGCATGTTGTGTGGCTGCAATGTGTCTGCACTCGGCTGGCAATGCAGTGGTAATATTTCTAATGGGCCTCGATCCTACGGACTGCCCAAGTCACCCATTAAAGCCACAAAAAAAATAGAGTATATATATATAGCAGACTTTAAGACCACAGAAATTCTTGTGGCTCCGAGGGAAATGGGCGACGAACCTTGTAAGCAATCAGCTCGAAAAGCACAGGAAATTCAATTTTTATGCGCAAGAAACAAGCGGCAGGAAGGCGTGACCCAAAACACCCAAAGATATCGGACTCAATATTGCTTGGCCAAAAAGGAAAAATAGAAAAAAAGAAGGTACAAGGAAAACTTGAAAGAAGTTAAAACGTTTACAGACCAACGCGCCGCCCAACAACAACACGGCCACGAAACGAATAATAATTGTAAATAACTTGATTTTCCTGCTGCCTTGGCCGGAGTCCTAGTCCCAGTTACGATGTGCTCCACTTGGCCCAAAGTGCACGGAGGATTCGGGTGGCATGGGGGCCAGGACGATTCCAATAAGACGCTCAACGTCTTTTGTTGGCCGAATTGTTTTGCAAAGCGAGTGCAAAAAATAAAATGGAATACATTGGGAAGTTGAGATTGAATTTTGGAAAATCTAGCGGTTCACTTTGTTACTGAAAGCTTCAAGTGTTTGTTCTACAAATGAAGTTTGGGATATAGCGTATGAATAAAAAGCTGAATATAAATTAATATATCCGAACATGTTTAAAAATCAACAAATCAGTATCTTGCACAGTTTTATAAAAACTTAGATTTAACGAAGGCTTTGGGATTTCTATAAAAAACTGTTATTATTTTTAGCAAAAAACAAAAGAAAGTCATTTAAACAATTAATCAGCCAAAGCAAAGTTGCTTAAAACACCTTTGATGTAAATTCTTGCAAGTTTATTATAATTATATTTTAACTCAAGACTAAACGTTAATTTATAATAGCCCCTAAGAGAAAACTTCTTTAAAAGTAACCAAGTTCAGCAAACTTCCAATGTTGTACCTTAAATCATTAATAATGCCAGCAACATAAACTTAGGATTTCAAATCCAGCCGCATTTTCGAAGTTAGTCTGCCATCTGGTGAACATTTAATTTAAACTTTATCCCTTGCACTTCATTAATCCTACAACAAATTAAAGCGTTTGTCATAAACGGTTTAAAACATAATCAATCATAGTGTGCTGCTGGAAAACTTTGGCTTTGGCTTTGGCCATAATTTTTCATAATTTTCCCATCACAAACTCGAACCTTTTTTCCCCCAGCTCGCATCTAATCGGATTTTCGGCATTGTTGTTGTCGTTGCTGGTGATTTTATATAACGTATTATATTTTATGATTATCTGCATCGAAATGGAGTAACAACACCGAAAAATGTGAGCCATTTCTCACAACGCCAGAGCAAAAAAAAAAAAAAGTGTGTGTACGCTTAGACGTTGAGCAACAATTTCATTTGCATATTTTTCATTTGCTCTCGGCTCCATCGAGGGTGCGAATATATAGGTTTGTGGATGTGCATGAAACATGAAATATCCGTGCGGCATTTCGATATATTTTTTTTTAATATTTTTTCTGTTTTGGTTGGCGAATAGACATGTAAGCCAGTCACCATTGAATGCCGGAGCTGGGCAATGAAAACTGGAAAATATCAAATTTCCAAAAGAGGTTTTCGCCTCGCACACATTGCTCCTCGGATATGAAAAGGTCGGTGGGTCGATCGAGTGTTCTGCTTCTGACACATTTCATTAGCCTGTCTCGCACACACATTCAAATACACGGAGAGAAAATACTCGATATATTATGGGTAAGGAAAAACTTTTTAAAAAGCGTTTTTTTATGTAGCTTTTGATTGTTCATCTTATATTGTTGTATAGTATTTTGTTTCATTGTTCATCTTATATTGTAGTATAGTATTTTGTTTAATTGTTCATCTTATATTATAGTATAGTATTTTGTTTTATTTTTCATCTTTTATTATAGTATAGTATTGTGTTGCCTAGTTTCCAACAGTAATTTCAATTGGAAAAGCTTTCTTTTTCTTTAGCATTTATTCTCTCCGTGTATGCACACATATAACGAGTAGATGGGATAGTCGTTTGTGTGGCATAAATTGACGCCTGGTTTTTATCATAAGGCAATTTCATATTATGTTGGGGCATTTCGGCTTTAGTTTTTCTGCCAATTTTATGGTCTCCGGTTCTGTTCCTGTTTCTGGTCCTGTTTCTGGTGCTCGTGCTGGCTGCTCCATAAAGAGACCAAGTCATTTGCACTTAGTTCTGGGCGAGCGACACTCGTATATAAGATATAAATTATGGCACCTCCTCACTCGCATGAATCACCATAAATTCAGGTCTCTCTGCGACACAGAAGATTTGCCTTTGAATGATAATAAGCTGAGTAATTGCCTTGACTGAAGATAATTCTTTGCCCAGTTTTTTTTTCGCCTTGCTCCTTAAGCCGCCAAGAATATCCCGCAAAAGCCCCCAAAATCCTTTTGTTTTACTCGCAAGACTTAATAATAAGTTCCGTTTCGGAGGCGTAAACCGGGATGCAAAAAAAAAAGAAGCGGAAAAGCGGAAAAATAACACGCCGACAGCTGTTGGGGCTTATGGTTGGAAAATCGCACGCACAGTGCCGGTGGAAAAACAGAAAAGCACTAAGCATAGCAATACTTTGCGGCGCGTGCCGAGCGACTTAGGGAAAACCCAAGGAGAGGCGCCCAAAATGCCGGCAGGCCGGCTTAAGAGTTTTCCCGGAGAAAAGTTGATGGTGGCACCTACCCAGATTGAGCAGCAGGAGAATCACATAGAAGCGGCTACTAATCCACATGTTTACCGGCTTCTGTTTTGATTCTGATTTGAATTTAGATTTAGATTTTTGTTACTTTTTCTTTTTTGTATTTTTGATTTGCTGGGTTTTTTTTAGCTGAGCTTTTTTGTTATCAGGAATTTCCGTGTGGGCAGTGACCTGTACAATTTTGATTTGGCTTGCGCTTTTGAGCGGTTTTACATTTCAGACACTTGACTCCTCCTCTCACATACTTTTGGCACTTTTGTATCTTTTTCGGATTCTTTTTTTTTCACTTTGGTGATTTGGTGTTTGGATGTTAAGATGTTTGGATGATTTTGGTGTTATGTTATGTTTTGGGGGGACTGCATGGCCCGGTGCCGGCACACTTATGCTACTCGATTAACTAGGCACTCGCCCGCCAGGACAACCGACTGCCAGCAAGGACTCGACTTGACTGCGCGCCGCCGGAACCGAACTGTTGGCCAAGTTAGGAGCTCTTACACCAAAAAGTAGGGGCACTTTCACACACTCGACGGCTCTCTTCCGGACTTTCTCTCTCTCTCTCTCTCTCTCTCTCTCTTCGGCGAGAATTCACCACACGCACTAACTTTCGGCACTCAGTCCCGATGCATTTTCAATCCAACTTCCGTCGTCCACCAGAGCCGTGCGTATCCTTCGAGCCTCGAACAGCAACTGCCGGATGCGGCGACCATCACGGCTCTTTGGTGGCTCAGTCCAGTGGTGCTCCCAGTGGTGCAGTTGGCAGCACCGCCGATGGCTGCTCTCCGCGCATGCGCACCACCATTTGTTGTCTGTGGTTAGGCACGACCTTTTTGGAGCGCCTTCGAAACAGCTGTGTTTACACTGGACCATTTGGGTGGTGTGGCTATATAGGGAAATGGGCAGATGAATGGGTGGTTGGTTGGGTGGCTGGGCAGTGGTGCGGTTGGGTGGTGGTGCGGCCACATGCGTGAGTGCGCCTAGCTGAATGTTTCAATTATTTCAGCCAGCTCCATTTTCCCGTGGCATAGATTAGGAATCATGAACTCTGGATAGGAATGGGAATGGGTTAACAAACTCATTTACTTTCAATTAATAGAGCAGCCCATAAATTGGCTGTCAATTAATAACGCAATTCGTTAGGTTCAACATCGACTTGGCTGGCTAGCATAATTTACTTGGCATTATGCATAGCAATTTTACACTTGAGTCCCTTCCTGCCACCGCATAAATGTTGTCTATTTTTTGGCCATTTCTGCTAATGAGCATCAGGGGAAATTATGGTCTTTACTCGTTCCAGGAAAAAAGTGCCAGCACAACAACGCATTCAGCCAGCTGCCAAGATTCATTATGTTAAGCACCAAAATGTGCTATTTCAAGTTTTTAACACTCAGAGAAATACATAAGGGAAAGATATGGTTACAAGGGTATAAAGGATGTGATACATTTTCTTTTCATTTTTAAAATCATGGTACAATTTTGAGGTATGGCAGATACATTTTTTGTAAGTGAACAATATTTTCTATTATTTCTTTCACCTCAATCAGTTTTCAGTGCACTGTATTATTTGTGTACATTTGGCGCTGGCCAATTTCTTGTGAGCGCGTAAAAAGCGGCAAAGGGGCTTTTGAATCTGGTTTTGGCCCACATTAGGCGTGCCAAGGACAGTGGTTGCCGCAGCCGTAGCCGCAACAAAGGCAGCAACAATGAAACATAAGCCCAAAAACGAAACGTGTTTGCTTGCCAAATTTATTTTGGAGCCGTTAGCATTTCCCACGGCAACACCGAATGCCAAACAACAAACAGTCAGGCAGCAAACAACAGACAACAAGCAACAGTAACCATATTCATGAGTCCTGTATGCCATCCAGACTGTGACACTGTGTGTGTGTGTGTGTATGTGTGTGGGTGTGTGAGTGTTTGTGCCAGCGAGTGTGACTTGCATTTGTGAGCGTGACGGTGTCCGTGGTGGTAATGGCCATGGTAATGTTGTTGGTGTTGGTGTTGGTGTTCGTGTTGGTGTTCGTGTTTGTGTTGGTGTTGGTATTGGTACTGGTGTCGCTGCTAATGACAACGGGACCGCGTTGCGCATCAACGAACGACACCAAAAAGTCATTGACTCATTGAGTTTGGTCCCGGTGAGCTTTTGTGCATGTATGTGTGCCATCGGAAGTTGCAAGGCAGACCCGTTGCATACCCTTTCTGTGGGTTTTACAACTCTTCAAGGCACTTAGGAATTAGGACTAAATATACACTGAGTGGATAATTATTAATTAGACAAATGATTCGGGATAACTAAACTATTTATAGGAAATTAAAAAATGTATTAACTTTAAGAAGGACATTTATATCCATAACCTTTTTTATTATTAAATAAATTGTTGTTAATTATGAAGGGTATATACATGTTCGTTCCTAAGGTAGCCACTTCTTTCAACCTTCCGTTTTCCGTCACACTCTTTGGCTCAAGCAGCGTTATCGTGTTTGTTTGTTGGTTGCCTGGTTGGCTGGCTGACAAACTGACAAACTGACAAACTAACAAACTGGCAAACTAACAAAATGCCAAACTGACTGACTGCCAATGCGTGTCTGCACACGTTGGCAGCTTTAACCGGAGTAAATGCAGTCGCCGGGCAGCAAAAACAACAGCGCTCCGTTATGGCCACTGTTTCATTTTGGCCCAATCGCTCCACTCGCCCCACTCTGTCATCATTACAGTTGGGTCAGGTGGAGCAGCTCGTGTTGCTGGATTGGTGGGCTGGGTACATGGGTGGGTCAGTGGGCTGATGGGTTGGTAGGCCCGCCAGGTGCCATGCTCTCCATGTCCCTGCATTTTGTGCCAACGGGGCTACAGGAAAAAAGGGACCACGCAGCGGGACTATAAATTTTGGGGGCAGAAAAGTAACTTTCTAGTCTATTCAGTTCAGTTGGTCATTCGTTTCTTGGCTCACAATGCAATGGATGGATGCAATGCTTTGTTCGGATGCATTCAATGCTCTGGTTCATATCCGATGCTGGCCACTGGTCACTGTGTTGGCCTGTCAACCCACTTCTATAAATCTGCATAACAATTATGATGCTGGTAAGTTTTGGAATCAATAGGAAGTAGGAGAGTGCACGGATTATAAACAAGAAAATAATGGAAAATTAACACAAATTTAAGCCTCTAGAAATTTCGATTTAAAATCGGAATATAAATTCAAAATATTTGCAGTAATTTTGTATCAAACTTTGGTTTTCTGGACCATTCCATTTTTCCTGCATTATTAAATCAGATACTTCTGGAACACCTAAATAGAAAACATCAACAATTATCCTTATGAGTATTTTCTAGGCCATTTGACAATCTTCTAGAATGTTTCTAGGAATCATCTTTGGACAGTGCATGCATGCAAAACTATAGATTTGGCTCTGACTACGGCTACAACCACGGGCTATTAACTGTGCCGGCTGGCCATGTCCTCCTCTGACAATTTCTAACAATGCGTGCTGGCAGCTGGGCAAAAAGGCGGACTTATCTGCAGAGAGCGCGGTGCTGTTGATGCCGTTGCAGTTGTTGTTGCAGTTGTTTAACGTGGCATTTATGCGCCTGTTTGCTCAACGTTTTGTATGTAGGTCAACATTTGCACGCTCTATGACTGACGTCAACATGGACCGGGAATGTCCTGCCACCCGGTCACCCGCACCATCCACAACACCATGCCATCTCACCCATTATCCTGTGTGCCAGCCATCCTTGTCCGTTTCCGTTTCCCGTGTTTATGTTGCTGCCACACCTCCCAACGCCCCATTTTCGCTGCTCTCGTTGTTATGGCAAACACCCACGATGCCTATGTAAAAGCAGCAGCTGACCAGGCCCAAACCTGCCGCACCATCGTACGAATTGTGCGTTATATAGCACCGATATATGTATATGCATTTATATGCAACACCACCACACACACACACACACACACACACATGCGTATGCATATGTAGGCGCATTCACTATTGATTTTCATTTTTGCGCGTTTTACAACAAGCTTTGTTGCATTTTATTTGCCCTGTCATTGACAGCAGTCGCCAGCAGATTGTGAGTGTGCGAGTGTGAGTGTGAGTGCGGGTGCTTTTCCTGCTGCCAACCCATTTTGTAGCATACTTTTTTGGGCGTTGTCCACTGCATTTTTAATTGGTATACAGCTGGCCGTGCGCGAACGAACTCATGTGAGTTGAAAATGCGACGACGGCTGCGGCTCTCGGCTGCACTTGAAAAACGCAATCGTCAACGCGCTTTACATGTTTTTCAATTTCATCTGCATTCCTTTTGCCATTTTTTTTTTCAATTTTTTTTTTATATTTTGCAGCATTTTCTTTGACAACATAGCAAACGTCATTCAACATAATTGCAGCCTTGAGGCCTGCGGCAGGCATATATAAATTTTGTTATTTATCCACTCCTCTCCTCACCGCACCGTTGATTGTTTATTGATTTTTTCTTCGCCTGGCACTTGCATTTAGCATTTTTTAATGACTTTTTTTTCGAGGAGCTCAACCATGTTGTTACTTCATTAAGCGAGATGCTTGCAAAATGTTGCAAAAATTTCTTCAAGTGCTTGGGCGTACTTGAAGACTGGTAGCTGGGAAGTTGTAGATGGGATAAGGAGTGATTTCAATCAACTGATGATAGACGAGGATGGGGAGGCACTGGTACAAAAGAACTGGCGTATCACATACATCATTACAATATTTACCCACACTTAACCCCTTGCAGGATAAGAGACAAAACAAAGGCTGGCTGGGAAGTCAGGAAGCGCATTTGCATGTAACACGTGAGCTTACAAAAGCCAAGTGACATTGTTTGGGCCACGGAGGGTCGTGGCACATAAATTAAAGTGAGAGTGTAAGTGTGTGTGGCAAGAGAGGGTTGATGTTTGCCACACACACACACACACACACACATGTGCTCAGGTGGGTGGTGTCTATGTGGACTCCTCAATTGCACCCTCTCCGTGTTGACAGTAGTCAAATGGGTTGAGCCAGGAGATTGATATGACAAGCTCCAACGATGACGACGGGAATGGGTCTAGGAATGGAAATGGGCATGGAATTGCCATGGAATGGGCATGGGTACGGGTTTAGGTTCGGGTATGACAATGGGTATGGGTATGCGCTTCTGAATGACAATGATGAAGCCTGCGCACGCCTCAGCGCACAAACAAATTATGCAAAATGCATTTGCAGTCCAACTCGAAGATGGCATTGTGTGTGCCAAACGTAGCACGTTAAATAATTAAAAGATGTCGCAACAATCACTCAATATCTCAGCATGTTGCAAGTACGAAAGCAACAGTTGAACTTTTGAGAGGACATCGGACCATTTAATACCCAAAACACATTGTTAAAAGTCAACACCAGCTGGGAAATTATAAGACATACTAAAATTTGCAATAAGTAAACTAAACTAAATGCATAAAATTCTTTACTTCTAAATCTTAACTTTGTTAATTTCAATGTACGAAACAAAAAAGAAATCAGAAATGTTTAGCAAACCCAACCCAATCATCAAACAACCCAATCAAAGAGTTAAACTAAACAGACTGAAACAAAATCTATTACCAGCTATAAAAAATAGATTGTTTTAAGATCGTTTTTGTCTCCTTCAAACGGAAATTGGAATGGCAAACAATTTGCCAAGTAGTTGTTGAGCATTTCGAGCATTGCGAGCTGATATTCTTGCCGAATGTGCCAAAGTTTTCTAAAGTTTTCCTCTGAATTCAGCATTTCCATTGGCGGAGCGGAAATTGCGATGAAGAAGGCCAAAATAACATACACAAATGCACACTTAAAGATGAAATAACCGTTACTTAGTTTCCGTTTTAGGCAGAGACAATTGGGAAAACTATAACGGCTTAACAGAGAAGTCTATTAAAGAAAAGTTTATTCGAAGTGATTGGGTCATAAAATTGGACACTTTCAAACAGACAAAGTTTTGTGAAAGCAAGCAAAACGATTGCAAGTCTAACTTGGGAATGAAAACTTGATTAGGCATAGAAATTGGGTAGAAATTTGGAAAATACCCGAAAGCAAAACTCCAATATGTGAGTGAAAATATTCATGTTAAGTATATTAAAAGGTTAGTTGGCTGTAGCTAACTTTATTCAACTAGTTAGTCCTTCATCGCAATGAAACTTGAAATTGGTTTGTAAGTATGCTTTCCAAAGCAAATACTTAGACACCATGATTAGTTGCCAAACTGGTTTATCTCTGCTGTGCTAATGCAATTTAAAATATGTTTTCAAAGGACTCTCTTCCCATTTCGATCAGCACAAAAGCAGCTTACTGTGCACTTTTGCGTTTAAAGTAAATACACAATAAGTATCCTGGCCATCCAACTCGCTTTTTGTCCTATCACGTTGTAATGTGGCAAGGGAAAAAATGTAATAATCACGCACTAAGAGCCATTTTCAATTACCGTCTTCAAGGAATCAGGACGAAAAATGGCGCCCGAAATGCGAAATGCCGCTCTTTTCGCCAGCAAAACCACATAAAAAACTAATAAACTTATTTATGAACATTTATTATGAACAATAGAAACGTGCTGAATTGCGCATTTCGCTGTGGACCAAAGTAAATAAGAGAATATACTTGGGCCGAAGTTTCTTCTTGCTAGTGGAGAAAGATGTGAAAACTGAAACTGGAAAATGTCCCTGCTGTTTATAATTTCTTTGCTGAAATTACATTCTGTGTACCCGCACCCCACAAAAACTGTCATATTTGGTATGTCCTGGTCTGGTACGCACATAAAATGGCAAGAAATTGCCTTGGGCAGAGATACGTGCATACTTGGGTAGCAGCAGATTCTGCTCACATGTAACAAAGCATCGAAAGAACAAAATATCCTGGGACCAGGATAATGCTCCATCGTGTTGCCCCGTTTTTTTCTTTTTTTGGTTCAAGGGTTCAAGGCGGCGAACAACCTCTTCACCATAATTTACGCCACTTAAATTACAGACCCATTGAAGTTGGACCCACTACTACTCCAGTTGGAAACATGTGCTGGCCATAAACATTCGAGGTCCTGGGACTTCGACATCGACTTCGACTTGACCATTCGCCATTCGCCATTCAACGACGACGTTTTTATGGCTGCCGCAAAAGGCTTTTATGCCGCCTGGAGGCGAATTTGATGATTTTATTAAAAGCAGAAGTTTTGCGATATTCGGTTCGTAGTATCGACTGGCCGACTGCCGTTGGCTTTTGGGCACGTTAATTAGCCATAATTACCAGCACAGCTTTCGGCTTTTGTCGGCTGGCTTTTGCGCCCAGTCACGCTCCTGATTTATGACCGTCATTTGCCTTTGAGCGGCTTAAAGCCACACAACTTTAATGCGACCCCCCATACACATACATACACCTATACACATACAAATAAACATGCACAAGGACGAAAGTACGCACACTAATGCAGACAGTGACAGCTCATGCGTGTGCTAAATGATTTGGAATTGATTAGAAACAGCAAGAAGCTGGAAAAATGAGCCAGAACGAGTGGAAGATAAAGCTGGCTGTGGCTGGGCAAATAAAAATAAATAAAATATCAAAGCAAGTTTCTATGAAATTTTTATGCTTTTTCCTCCGACAGCAATGTTATTGAAAAACAACGAAAGGGTCGCCGACGAAGGGTCCTGTTGGGATACATCCTTCCAGCGACTGACTGCTCGGAGATAATAATCCTTCGCCGTCGATGAACAGAAGCCGCCACTCATGACTCCTCTCGAATATTGCCACATGCCAAATAAACTTCCAAACTGTTAGCGCCTCAACGCCTCCACTAAGCTTAGCTGTTCTGACAGGATACAGGATCCGAGTGGAGGACATGACCAATGTTTTCGCCACTTCTTTGCAAGACATTTTTAGTGTGCCAAATACCAGAAATACTGAAATGAATATTATAAGTTTTTGTAAGAATAATTATTTAAACTTTGAAATATAACAAAAATAATCTTTCATAAAACGATGAAGTTTGATAATAATTTGTATTTTTGTTTTTAATGTACTGAAGCCACAAGTAATAAAAGTAATTTTATGATAATTTGTACATATGATAAGTGACTTATTCAGTGTCATTTAATTTAATTTAAATGTGTAATAATACACATAAATATTATTAGTACTCAATTGCTCAAGTGCTCAATTGCTTACCACACATCACATGTCGAAGCATTCGCTTGCCATATCCATAAACTTGCCACGCAAATTTCCCGATCCTAGAATCCTTCGACTGGCGACTTTATTTGTTAACATGATGTTGCCGTTGGCAATGTTATTATTGCGCCTGTTTTCGCTCCTATTGCTGATGGAAATTTATTCAATTTATTATATTCGATACATAGAGACACTTATTTTCTGTTGACATAATGATACGCATGAGGCGTCAAGCCAACCCAACTGTCATCTAAAAGATGTTTCGTTATTTTGCTAGCCAAGAGAGGAGATTGAACCCAGACATGTGTATGTGTGTGTGTGTAATGAATCTATTATTAAATTGTTGTTGCCTCAGACAACAAAAACAAGTGCTGGCGATGGGGCAAACAAACAACAACATGAGTAACGTAAACAACATCAACACCATCGCCTGGTCGCACATTTCGGTGCCACTCGCTCCTCCTTTGCCACCCATCAAGTATCAATCAAATGCAGACTTTGCTGCCAGAATACGACAGCATCTCATGGATGGTGGAGCACATGGGACATGGGGGCACTGCTCATTGGCTGCTCTCTGGAATTTATGAAGGTTCTTAATGCCAAAGGCCATGAATGTTGTCGCCCCTGTCGCAAAATATGAACAGCATCTCCGCATCGAGGAGCTGAGCAACTGAACAACTGAGCAACTGAACGGCGTTGAGTGGCATAATGTGCAGATATTTTTGCTGCTTCTCCCTGTTGGTTTTTCGTATTAAGCAAGTTATGCAACTAACATGTTATTTTGCCCAGCTGCATTACACAGCAAACAACTTTTGGTCTCTTCAAAAATATATATTTCGCTATAATTGCAATGTACCAGTTGAGGTATGGTATTAGCCATCATCTGGCCACAGAATGCCTGCATCGGTGTGCTGGCCCTGATAATCGCAGCCAGCTTTCTGAGCTCTCATTAGCAAAACGTTCAAAACTCTTTTGGGCCGGTTGCCGCCACAACTTTTGACTTCATTATGTCGCATTTGTCCCCTGGCACGCCCCCTCCATCTTGACGCCCATCGCCGCAAAATTGTGCAACGTTTCCGTTGCTGCTTTTGGCGCACATCCGGTGCCGCCAACCGTCTCGTCCTGCTCCAGCTCCTGCTCCAGCTCCAGTTCCTGCTCCAGCTCCAGCTCCTGCTGCTGCTCCTGGTCCTCATCCTGGTAGTGGTCCTCATCCTAAGTCATGGTATTCGAGGTGGCTCCCTCGCTGTGGTTGCTCGCCATTCCATTTTATTTTGCACATTTTATTATGACTGCCGCTTGCCAGGCAGCTCATACATTTTTTATTATTATGTCTGCTTATCAGCATGTGGCAAATATACCCCTGGAACCACCACATCCACCAGCACCAAACAGCACCACTAGCCCCACCGCCCCCTTTTAGCCATTTGGACCCCCCGCGCGTTTGGGGCCAACACAAGCCAAGCGTTGAACTGCGCGTTTAGAGCCGCTCGTTTGGCTGCTCCACAGCTTCACAGTTGGCTGATTGTTTGAATGATGACGACGACGCTGGGGAGTCGCACTCCGGCATCCGGAATCCGGAGTCCATAAAGCCCAGCTTGGAAACTAAATGCCAGTGGCTTGTCATGCCCAGTTGAATATCAGCGCTCAATAAGTACGTCCGCCATTAATAATTTTTGCAGCAGCTGTAATGGCGGCTTTGAAGTTATGTATTTAAGTTATCGTTAAGTAATACACTTAAATATAATATATACATGGTGCTAGAAAGTATGAGTATTTCTTAAAAATTAAGTTAGTAAACAGTGAAATTATGAATCCCTAATAACTCTTAAATATTATTTATTTGCACACTAAGGCTCACCCGAATTTAAACCCTTTTTGGAATTTCCATCTAGTGGCGATAAGCGTTCAATATTTTGCCAACTTCCGCTGCGTTTTAATATCCGGCCCGCAACCAAATGCGGCCAATGACCAGCAACTGGCGAGTGGCATTGTCATTGTAATGGGGCAATGTCAGAGGCGTAGGCTGCAAATGCCGGTGTATGCAAACCTGGCTAAAACAAAAACAAAAAAAACCACTGCCGCAGGGCCTATGCAAGGGCAAAAACAAAAACACAGTCAACCTGGCTGGCTGGATGGATGGATGGAACCGCAAAAACTCCGCCGTAAACAGTGGCCAAAAGTGATGAGTGAGAGGAGCCAAACAGCAAATAACAAAAAGCACACGGCAAAACACTCGGCCCGCAGAAGGAGCACAAGGATCACAAGGAGCGGGCAGCATTGGTAGCTTTTGGTAGCTGCTAGCTGCTGGTAGCTTGCAATGGAAAATGGAAAATGGAAAAGTGGCTATAGCGGCTGCAACCATCATCAGCCGGCAGGCAGCGAGCAAAGTAATTTTAATTAAAACTTATGGCAACGTCTGCGAGTGAGTAAAACACGGCGAAACGAGTTGATAAAAGCGCGAACACACACACACAGAAGTCGAAGAGCTGGCTAACACACACACAAACACACACTTACACACATACACATACAACCTTAAACGAGGTAATTAAAAAACGTAAGCACCTTTATAGCAAACCAACTTCCAACTCACTCCATGTAATTTCCATTTTATTTTATGCCAGCGTTTTTTGTTTCTGCTGCACTCTCTTCTTTTCTGTATTTACCTTTGTTGTTTTGTTATTTTGTTTTGTTTCCGCGCTTTGTTGTTTTTCCAACCCTCCCATTTCTGGCTCTTTGCACTTTTTTTTTCTTTTTTCTTTTTTTTTTGTTGCCTTTAAGCCGTTGCCGTAATCTGATATTACGTATACGACGTGTGCGCCAGATATTTAATAGATATTCAACGTTTTTAAGCTCTTTGGCCAATAAAACGTGCAAAAAAAATGTATATTCATCCACCTTTTATTCTTTGCTACCTTTTTTTAACAGCTAGTTAAACTGTCAGTTATATGGCCAGTGGTAATTCTGGATAGTTGCTGAATTTACGGCTGCATCTGGTCCTATTTATTCCGTTTTTGCCTAAAGCAGCTTACTGCAGTCGTAAAAATATATATTTCCAGCTGGCATGGAGTTCGCTTCCGATAAATATTATGTTTTTGATTTAGAACCCGTCACTTGAATGCCAGGATACGTTAATCTCAGCTTAAAACGGAACTCAAACAAGCTTCCACGCCATAAAACACGTCAGAATGTAAAGTTTTCGTGAGAAGGAGTAAACTTACTGTACTGAGCCTAACCCCCCAGCTCGTTGTTCATCAACTTCCTTTATTGACCCACCAAAGTGGTTCAAAGTCTCAGTTTCAGCCGCCTGTCAAGTGCATCCATCAATTACATATCAGTGCACAATGGCCCTTTAGCAGTCCTCGCTATATACATACATATACTTAAAAGTTTAGCCAGGCATTATACTAATTCCCATATAGTTGGCAGGTCCTTTCTGCGGCCTGTCCATGGCCATGTCAAGCATGGAACACCTTTGCCACTACCGGGCCACCATTTGCCTTTTTGCACTCGGCCTATTTAGCTCTTTGGCTTGGCGCTTTTGTTTATGTGCGTTTTCTGCACATAATATACCCGTTCCCAGCACTTTCTGCTGTTAAGCAGCCGGCACTTGGTACTCCTCACCACCAAAACCAGCCCACAAAATGGGCCAGGCCATGGAAACCCGTTCCCGCTTCCCAATCCCAGTGCAACTTGCTGTAAAATGAAGCCAAAAGCTGTTCAAGCCGGCTGCTTGATTAACCATTCATTGCAGTTTTCTAGTGGCTCAATGGGAGCGTTGCACTTAGCGAAACAAAGTCAGCCAAGCACAATTTTTATATTAAATCAGTTTATGTATAAGTTTCTTATAAGCAATCATCCAAAGTGATCTCATGCCACACTCACCTGCTTTCTTCATAAATGAAGTCCATATGTACATGATTGATTATTATAGTATCATAATATTATTATATTATCGAGTTGTTTAAACTTTGTAAATCTTTTGTATTCGCTTCAGTGCACGAACTAAGAACTGAAACTGGAACTCGCCTCGATTCCTTCCTTGGTCTCACGTTTATTTCATTTGCTGCCCTTTTGGACCGACCCCTTGGGCTTTACTCGCCTGACTGCTCGCCTTTGTGTGTGTGTAAGTATGTGCATGAGTGTGTGTATTGGTGTGTGCCAGGATGTGGGTGTGGGCATGTGTTTGTGGCTCTGAAACTGACTCCGACTTCGGGTAGCTGGAGCTGTGCAATTTACGCTCAAGTAGCAGGCAGCAAACAGCGAGCAGTAAGTAGTGAGTAGTATGCAGTAAGCAGCCAGCGAAGACTTGCCAAGTGGCAATTGGTGCAGAAATTATGTTTAACTTTAGTTTCAAAGCGCCGGCAATGCGAGTAATGCTCAGCAACTGTTCCGACCACTTTTTATACTCATTGCAAGCCGGCTGATAACGTTTTAATTAACATTTAATTTGGGGCTGAAAGTTGTGCCTAGCTAAAATCCTCACAAGGAGTCAGCAAAAACAAAGCCACGCAGCCTGCATTCGAAATAAGTTTTTCCCCTTTGCAGTAGTGCCAATCACAACACAAGGATGCCACGCCAGCAAGGACTCCATATGCATAATAACATTACGGCTCCCAGGGGCAAGGAACTAGATGTTGCAACGGCAATCCTGGCGTTGCTGGCGTTCCTGGCGTTCCTGCAACTAGCATCCTGAATCCAGAATCCTTGCACGTAGCGGAAGCAATGATCTGGCAAATTTTAGTTTTACTTGTAGTAGCTGCAAAAAGTTTCGCTTCTTCTCACACTAAACAGTGTTAGCTGATGAGGGCGTGCGATTTCCCTTTTCTCCTTCAGTGGAGCCGTGTTGTTGACGTGCTTAGGTGTTGGCTTATGATTGCGCTTCCAGCTGCCCTGCCAGATGCTACTTTTCTGCTCATCCTCGCCAGCACGCCCCCGGGTTGCAAGTTGCAGGTTGCAGGTTGCTGGCTGCAGCGGAAGAAACTGCAAGTAAGTTTCTCAAATTGCTGCAAATTTGAAAGCTACACTGAGCGCTTTTTGCCCGCGGGCGAACACGAAGTTCGACCTTTCAGCCAAATTCCAGCTGTTGCATTTTGCCGCGGGGACACAAAACTTGTTGGCAAGCGTCGAGTTCTCGATCGGATAATAAGTTTCCTTTTGCGACGGCAACACTTCCAAACTAGAGGTGAACAGCATTTTAAAGTCGCATTACATGTCTTAAAGGACTTGAGTTTCAACTGAGTTCTTTCAAGTAGTGGCAACTGTTCATTAAAGTTTCTAGTAAAGTTGGTTTCTTCGAACTTTAATATGTATTACTTTTTGAAAAGGAAGACCCATTTCTTTTTCTCAGTGATTCCCCAACTAAGTCACACAATCCGAAATCACATTCGCACAGTCATAACCTTTGGCTCGCCCACTGCAACGTCACGACCGCAACTTTCAGTTACTTTCTACGTGTAGATTTGGCCCACGTGTGCCTGTGTCTGTGTCTGTGTGCCAGTGTAATTTCGCAAGATTTTATATTCATAGCATAATCCTTGGGTATAAAATAGAAAACTATTCGTGTACCAACTTGAACGGGCGCCTTGGGATTGGGAAAGCGGCGGGAAGGATGCACGCAGGATGCAATTTTCAATTTGTTGGTAATTTTATTTTATAATCCGAAATCCAAGTCAAGTCGAGTTTACCGAAAAACGTTTTACCGTGCAAATGATTTTCACTTTGGCCCGTGATGGCCAGGAGTGCAGGACATTCTTGGCCAGGCCAACACGGAAAAAAATTACCATAACTTTCGACTTAATAATATCAAAATTGAGTCTAAGCCTTTAAACTAATCTTTATAAATCTTTTATTTAAAGTACGTATCATTGCAAGATATCCTTTAGTTAGTATTAAATAGTACGAATTATTGCAATATATACTTTTATTACTATTATGTATTATGGCAATATATCCTTTAATTAGCATGTAATAATGTTAAACTAAATCATCTTAACACAAAGTAAATATTTTTTCGCTGATGCAAGTTGGAAAGTTCCTTGGAGAGGTTATAACTGTAAGCAATGGGCGAGTGAGTGACGGAGCAAGGACGCCAGTTGGCCAGAAGCTAAGGACGAAGTTTTGCGCCGCTCCTTTCGCCTTCGCCATCCACTCGTCCTTTTCCGCAATCAGCAAGGTGTGGTGGCAGGAGCCGCTGGCAGGAGACTAAATTCATTCATAAAACGCACAATCAGACACACATCTCTAGCCAGGTGCTCCTCCTCCTGCTCCTCCTCCTGCTCCTCCTCCTGCTCCTCCTCCTGCTCCTCCTCCTGCTCCTCCTCCTGCTCCTCCTCCTGCTACTCCTCCTGCTCCTGGCCAGAATCCAAATGAGTTTTCACGCAAAGCGAGGAGCAAGCGAGCGAGTTTCGGGCGATGGCAAATAACAACGCAATTACTCCAGGACAACGACGCCTGTGCAGTGTTTTGTTAAATGGTAAAAATTTCTGCCATATAGCAAAAGCTGAGCGAGAGAGAGAGACAGATCGGACGGAAAGAGATGGCTATAGCAGCTTTCCGCAAACGTATGTCTGCTGGCATGCCAATTATACAAACACATTTAACACTAAAGCACTGAGGAAAAAACGCAACACAATGTTATAATAAACTTATATATATCTTACCAAGCAAAAAGAAATTTATATAAAAAAGTTTATTTCAAAGTATTTATCTTTATCACTAATTAGGACAGACGAATATTTGCAAGGACCATTTATATACATAAACCATCATATGGAGGCCATTTAACAGATTTAATTTCCAAATTAAATAACAAGCGTTTTTCTTGTGTACACACAAATTTGTCACATTTTAAGTTCTTGCTGCCTTCGCTGCCTTTTTGACTTGCCCCGCAGTATTTCAACACCACCAACAACAAGGACTCTGCTGCCATCTCTCTCTCTCTCTCTGTCTCTGTCTATCTCTTTCTCTTCCGGTCGTGGGTTATTTAATCAGTTGTAAGATTTCAGTTTCATGCGGAAATATTTAATTTGGATTTTAAATGCGTGCCGTGGTGTAATGTGAGACCAGGACCAGCGACGCAATGGAGATGGAGATGCCAAGCACCGGAGACTCTTGACGGCGATGGGGAAAATGAGACAAATGTTGCAGCTCACACTCACCAACACACACACACACACACACACACACACACACGCACACACACACACTCACGCAGCGGGAAACGTCGAGCGAAACTTTTTTATAGCTGTTGAATGGAGTTTGGATGTCCTTGCCATGGCAGGTGCAGGACTGGATAAACTTTGAGTGTCGCATCTGTAATTACTCAGATTTTTTGCGAGTTGTGGGAAGTCTGCTGGTTGAAGATTTGTGGTCTTCAGGTTGTTTATCTTTGCTTAGTTCGAAACTCAAATCAGTATTGTGATTTTAAGTTTCGAAGAGGTTTACTCTTTTAATTTGTTTAAATAAATGGAAATATATTTGCTTGTGAATTGAAAAATAAACATTCACACTAATTATAATATAAATACTTTTTTAAACACACTAATTGCGAAATCACACCTTTTTATTAAGCTCATTCACTTAATTATAAGCATTTTGAAGACATGTTTATATATAATTTTCATTTAGCTTCAGCTTGTTTGCCAAGCTCTTATCCTAAATTTCAAGTATTCGCATTTTGGAGTATGCCATTCATAGTTCGCTTTCAAAACATGTTTTTCACTTTGTAACCGAGCTGCCAGGCTGCCAACTCCGGGCTGCGGACCAAGTAAACAAGAAACACTCTCCTGGAGCGGCAATCCTTTGAGAAGGATGTGTGTCAGCAGATGCATCGTATCATATGGAGCACGCTGGGGCACAAGTTAACCCACTTGGCTCCATATCGACATGCCAGCAAGCGGTCTAAGTAGCTCCGAGCTTCGAGCTTCGAGCTTCAGCTTCCATTCCTGTTCGCTGCGCCTGTACATGCATTTAATTTGTTACATAATTACGTAATTAATAAAACACAGGACCTGGGGGCAAACACACACACACAGACGACCACGTGCATGTAGATAAGGGCGTGTCCAGGCTCATAGGACAGCAGCGGTGTAGCTTAAATAAACACTCGTGCATCGTGGCGTTGTCGGTGGCGTATGCGCAATATTGACATCGGAGAAAGATTTACTGGGAACCACGCTGAACTTCGACACACATATCACACGCAGAAACGTAGAAACGTACAAACGCAGACACGCACACGCCAAGTCAGAGCACAAGGATAATGGCAGAAACAACAACACGAAGGCGAACATGGACTAGCAAATGCTTTCAGGCAATGCTTATATTTGATTACAATGTCATTGAGTAATTAATGTGTCCTTGTCAATAAAAATGCCAACAGGCATACGCAATGCCGCCTGTCAATCCAACAACAAGGATAACAGCAACAGCAATAACAACAATGTGCGCTCGTAGCATATGTGTGCCAGAAGTATCTATATCTACATGAAACTGAAATCCTTTTGTTTGCCTTGCTTAATTAATCTCATCAGTCAGCATCAGAGCCAGAGTTTTCGCATCGTTTTCCTTCGGGCGGATGTAACTGAGACTTGGACCCAGACCGAGAAATCTGTTGTGTTGTTCAGGTGTCAAGAGTAGCCCCAGAGGGTCCTGCATCCGGTTCGACTCCTCGCACACAAACACACACATACACACCCACTCACACACGCCCACATACAGTCACATGACCAGCGGACAAATTGTATTTCTAATTAATGGCCATAAAAAGCAATGCTGCGATGTAGAAGTGCCGTACAAGTTTTAAACAAAAATTAACATGGCCAAAAACAGTGGCCCGTTGAAAGCAATCAAAATTATTGCCAGGTCCTGGAAAAAAGCCATTCGAATATAATTAAGAGAGCATGCCCCGCAGCAAAAGCAATTACAAATCCAAACAGCATTTTGCGATGGTCCAGCTCGATTATAGTTTCGGCGACAGGATATTAGCTGAAAGTCAAGGCAGACTAATTTGTTTGATTTTCTATCAGAGATCGGAGGTTCAGCTCGCCAGACAGAAAGGAAAACATATACATAATTGAAGGCATTTAGCATAAATTTTGCAAGCAATGTTGAAGTTTCGCTGGTCCTTGCAAAGTCATAACTATTGAGCACAGATGCCTTTGTTCTGTTTGTTACAACTTGTTGCACTGCAACTTTTGCGCCGAGCTGCAGCTAAAAGTATTTTAAATAAATTAAAATGGTATCCAAAGCCCAAAACCCAGGCGCACAGTCCTTTGGTGACGACCGCAAAGCGAAATGCTGTGGCTGAAAAGTTATGTCATGGCCGAGAGCTGAAGGATCGGAAGGATAGTGAATCGCTGGGGGTTGGGCATCTAATAAATTTCAAAACTCCTTCTTGGCGGCCATCCTTTGCTGGCTCTTTGTTCTGGAGGGTCCTGGCGATTGCTTAAGAAACTTTCGAGTCGCTTTGCCGTTGGCTAAGCGAACGTAAAAACTTTTGCAGCATTGTAAACAATTCCCAATACACAATTCAATGCGCTTCAACACGCCCTAATGTATGCTACAAACTTCTGGAAAAGTCGGTGGCAAAAATGGGTGGCGAAAATGGGAGATAGTTAGGACACGGCTGGCGAAATATGGAAAAGTTGTGTTGCTTATGATTGTTTTACTTTTTCCTTGTTCCATTTGTATACTTTTTTATTTCGTACCTCCTCGAGTGTTGGTTGTTGGTAGCTTATGTTTCGGGTAATCCCGGTGGGTTTCCGTATGATACGCATTCCCAGATGCGAAATGTCCACTTTTGTTCTCCTCCTCTGTGCTTTTTGCACTTCCATCTGTCGGTGCGTTCGGTACCTCGAACCACCCACCCACATTCACAAATTGCCTTGGGCATTATTGTTTGCAAAATATATCACAAAGTTTTTCCATTCACTCATCGCAAACCACAACCGCCCTACTACACCACCAACCTCTGTCAACATCTTTTATGTGCATTTGGGATTGGTCATCATCATTGTGGCCTGATTATTATAATATGCTTATTGAATTGACCCAAGTTCATTGACCCGAGCCCCGACTATCATGTGGGCTGGGCAAATCGAAAATGTTACCTAAACAAAGTTGATTTTCCATAACAACAAATAAAAACGAAATCAATTTCCGTTCTTCGTTAAATGTACAAACAGCAATCCAGACAGGGGCTTAGATCTCGTTCCATTTTGTTTGCGGATTTGCGGACGTTTAATATCGGAGCACGCAGCGGAAATGGAAATCCAAAATACATAGAAATCGGGCTTAATTGTGTGTAATTGACAGCCGCTTTGTACTCGCAGTTGAAGCATCAGAATTGAAATCAAAACGAGCAAACCGCAAACGGATGTTATTAGTTTGGCTTGACGTGGGAACAGAATGATGTTCAATAGGGGTTGGGGATTAAAAAACTGAGGAGAAGATCTGCAAAATCGGACAGGTCGAGAACAACAAACCTCTTGCATAAAAAATCAATTTATCTTTATACTATTCATCGGATTTTAGATTGAATTTGTATGGCAATCAAACTTACCTAACCTAAGTACTCAGCTTAACCATTTCAAAAATAAGTGCATTTTAGTGCATTGTTGTAAACTCTCTGTACTAAAAGAATAGTTTAATTAATATTGCAGTCCATGCTCTTAAATATTCAAATAATTATTTAATCGGGTTTTGCATAGCCAACTCTATTCCAAATCATCTGTATCATTCAATTAAAATGAAACTAAGCAAACACAGCGTATGTATTTGCTAGAAAAAAATCAATTTCAAAACGGAGCAAAAAATTTGCCGCAAATAAACCTCGAAAAAATATGCCAAAAACCTCGTAAAAAGTTGGCTTTCCGTTGCCTGGCAATTTTAAATGCAAATAACGCGATTGCAATTTATGCACGTGAGTGTGTGTGTGTGTGTGTATACATGTATGTATTCATATATATGCATGTGTGTGTGTGTGTGCAATTGCACTTCGCTTAATGCATTCGCGTACGTTCTGTGTGTATGTGTGTGAACGTTACATTTTAAATGAATTGTTCGCACATTTGTTTGCACAAAACGCAGCGGCAAACAGCAAATTAAATAAATAAATTTTATTTTTATTCGTACAAAAAAACGAATACAGATTTAAAGCGATATATATGGGAGGGAAGTACCATGTGTATGTACATATAAGCCGGGGACCAGCGATTCAGCTGCCGCAAATGGCAATTTTAGTTGGCATTTTGTTAACTCTTTTTGTTAAACCCATGCCATGCCAAATGCGACCAGCATTTGGGTCAATAAAAACGTCAGCGACAGCAATAATTTTGTCGTTTTAAATTAAACATAAGCCCGATATGCGAAACCTGCTGATTCTTTGACGTTTTTTTAAAATTCATCATTTCCGCAATATTCATAAAAAGTTTATAATGCCCCTGCCGCTTTACTGCGGCTTATCAAACCTCTTTCTGAATTAATTGATCCCCTTTATGGCACAAAAAAGTGAATAGGAGTAAAAACTAGAATTATATAAACTTTTTGGTCCCCACACTCAGAGGTCTAGCTTTTAATTATCCTGCTGGTCCTGATGATGCCGACAACCCGTTGCCACAAAACTCAATCCTCCAACTGCACCATCGCCCAACAGCAGCAGCCGCCTCAAAAATTGTGGCTCATGAACTGTGCTCATTGTTTAAACTTTCAAGTTGGCGACAATAAACGTTGAAACTTTTAGTTTTATTGCGAAACTTTCGACGAGATTTTCGGTCGAAACAAAATACAAAAAGACCAACGCAGCCCCGAAAAAATAAAATAGAAGTTTACAAGGGAAATTCGTAAATGTATAATAATAACCGCACAATCATTTTGGGCTACAATTGACGACCAAAGGAAGGGAGCTCAGAAAATCACTTTTACTTTAATTCTACTTGAAAATCAGGACAAGGTAATCCACTTGCTGAACCAAAAATAAAGTTAAGCTTTAAAACAAGACAGAAAAGTATTTAAAGTTCCTTTAAAATTACTTTTGCATCTTTGAAGTAAATGTTTTTATTACATAACCATAATGAACATGTAATTTTTATAGTAAACTAACAAACAGGATTTAGTATGAGGATTCGGACTAAAAATTACTGAGAATCACTAGCATTTCACTTTTGGACAACTAACTGCTATCGAAAAAAAACTGATTTTTTTTTTCTAAAAATCATAAAAAAAATGTTTGTAAAAAATCGGATACTTCCAATCGGCGTTTTCGCAATAACCGCACAGCTAAAATAAAGACTGTTTTGTGCTGCTAATAAACATAGCTAACTATGTCTATCCCTACTTTTTCGGTTTTCGAAAAAAAAAATTTGACAAATTTTTGCATTTTCGATAAGGGGTACCATCATTAAAATTTTCGAAAAACGGCAAAAAATTAGCAATTCAATGTATGTACATGGATCGATAGGGAATTTTATTACGAATTCAACGAGGTATGGCATTCCACATTTGGACAAATATTTTTACTGCTATCGAAAAAAAATGATTATTTATTATCAAAAAATCGAAAAAAATAATTTTTGGTCAAAAAGGGATATTTTTAATCGGCGTTTTCGCCATTACTTGGCCAAAAATAGACGCACAGCTAAAATAAAGACTGCTTTGTGTTGCTAATAAACATAGCTAACTATGTCTATCCCTACTTTTTCGGTTTTCGAAAAAAAAAATTTGACAAATTTTTGCATTTTCGATAAGGGGTACCATCATCAAAATTTGCGAAAAATGGCAAAAAATTCGCATTTCAAAGTATGTACATGGATCGATAGGGAATTTTGTTACGAGTTCAACGAGGTATGGCATTCCACATTTGGACAAATATTTTTACTGCTATCGGAAAAAAACGGATTATTTTTAATAAAAAAATTGACAAAATTTTGCATTTTCGATAAGGGGGCTGAGTAGTGGGTATCAGATAGCCGAACTCGACTATAGCGTTCTCTCTTGTGTTTACTTAAGTCAAGCAACATTTTTAGATAGTTGTAAATACGGATTCAGCAGTGACTTGCTTGAATTTGTTCTTGAGCAGGCGTGAGCAGACACAACTGTGAAAACAGGCAGGAAGGCAAGGTGTTTTCCCGACATTTTCCCCACCCACTTGTAAGACTTGTAAGCCAGCTGGAATCCGAAGGAGAAGAAGCCCCAGCAATGAGACAGGCCACGTTAAACGGCGCCCGAGTCAAACTGTGCAAACCTGCACGTACCTGCACTTGATCTATGCGGATATTAAGATATTGAATTACCTTTTTGTTCGTGGAGCTCAGACTGAGACTGAGTCTGAGACGGATACGGATACGGGGATACACTCTCTCCTCTTTTGCCACCCGTTGTGGCTGCCACACTCCACGCAACGCGGGGTGAAATGGAAAAATGCCGAGAGTCTAAGCTCGACGATAAATCTTGGTGGCAATTGAACGTTAATAGTTAAATAATACAGTAGCCAGAAATATGCGGCAAATTATGCTTGAAATTCCGGGCATAACCCAACCGAGGAGTCCAGACATCCGGGGCCTGTGTGCAATGGATTAGGCTGTCAAAATCCATTAAATATGCAACATGCGTACCAGGCCCCAAAAACCAGAGGAAGTGAATGGAGCACATGGCCAAGTGGGTGGTCCACATGGGTGGTGGGACTGCTGGAAGTCTTTAGCCAGTTATTCCCATGGAGGACTGCTTACGATTAGTCGGTGCCTGACTGGTTTTGTGATCAATGCAGACGCATATATGAATTTTAAACTGGATCTAATCTGTTTTCAAACGAAAATCTCTAAGAACCTAAGCCAACAAATAACTGGGAGTTATAGCCATAAAATAAAATTGCTACTTTCGAATAATCAAGCTTATATTTTTGATAAATAATGGCTATGATAATTTATAATATTTCAAAGCCTTTTGAATTTAGTTAGAATTAAATACGTCGCAATTGCATTTATGAATGTAGAACAATATTTAACTTAAGCTTTTACCCCTTCCCACCTTGATTAAGTCCCAGCATTATAAATGAAGACTCATTAACATTTTCCAGCAAAGTAAGGATGAAACGGGAAAACCTTTGAAGCCTGTTTAAGTCTTCAGGCTGTTTCATATTTTATGGCGTTTCATTAGACGACGGCGAAGGAAATTATTGTCGCAAAACAGCGCGTACGCGTAATTTAATAAAAACTAAAACATGCCAAAAGGACTTGCTTAGCAATTTGGCCCACGAATGTTGTTTATGGCTGGGAATATTTCTAATTAGCCCAACTTGTTATGTGGCAGCTGTTGGGGGTCCAGCTCCACTTGGAGTTTTGCCATGGATGGCATGGGATTCCAACCCACAAAATCAGTTGGAATAGAGCTTTTAATAGCTGTTCTCAACTGAGCTTCATAACATTAAACGGCTGTTATCTTTATGGGTTTTGCGATTGCTATCTTGGTTAATTACTCTGATGCATTTAGAAAGCGTGGGGATTTGGAATTTATTGACAAACATATCGATTACAGTTTGAAGCGATATAAATTAGCTCTTAACAAGGAACGCATTTTATAGAGTTTTTCTCATAGTTACCTAGTAGTATACACCAAGTAAAAGTCTCTTTCCTTCAATCTGATGCAATCATTGTAAATATAATATATAAATCTAGCTTTTAGACTACATTACATCAAATTTGCGACCTTATTTGGGGCTATCTTGCAACGAATTTGTTATTTCAATTAGCTTAAGCCACACGGCATTTGGAAGGATGCAGGCGAAGGAGGATCAGAGGGTAATAGAGGCCAGGGTGAATCTTATTATTTAAGCATTTACATAATTCACAACTCCCGAAACGAGAGCAGGAAAGCCGAAAATGCAAATGCCGCAGCAGGGCCAGACTGCAACCACTTCCACATCCACTTCCACTTCCAGCCAACGACTCACGGCATGTTGCAACATTCGGCTGAGCACTTGTTGCTCCTTCTGCCGCAGGATATGTGGCCAGAGGAGGATGAAGATGGAGACTGGAGACTGGAGGATGTCCTCGTCGACTTAGCAGAGAAAGGCAGAGAACCGGCCGTCCCAGCTACCCTTCTCAAAACTTTTCGACATAAAATTCACTTAGAATGTCGTGGCTGTCGTGTGCGTTGGTTTGGTTTCTGCAGGCATCTGCATACATTTGTAGCTGACAGGACGAAGGATGTAGCGCCTTGCATGCAAATACAATTTGGCTGGCTTGTTAGCAACTTCCAGGGATCTGGGTTCTGCGAACTAGGATCTGTGCTGTGGGGCAACCACCATCCCTCCCGGGCAACCGCATCCTATCTTGGGCCTTGGGTTATCCCATGCCTCCATGCAAAACAATAAGACGTTGGCCGGATGGTGTCCTTTGCGTTGCTTTTTCATAGCTGTCACATGGACCGCCATTGGAAATGAGCTTATGCGGTTGTGGTTGTGGCTGCGAATACTGCGACTATCGCGCGGCAACTCTAATAAATGCCACAGCTTAGCTGACAGCCACGACAACCCGGAACTGCCACCCATTTGCCCATTTCCCCCCCATTTCCACATTTTTCCATTTTCCCACCCGCATTTCCTCTCCAGGCAAAACATCTTCGCCCAATGTCATTTGCGTGTGGTTCGCTTTTACGAGACGCTTGGGTGTCATAAGTGTGTAAAATTAATGCCCCTAATGCACAAAATTTGTAACATATGAGTTTGCCAGCGTTCAGTGTTACAATTTTTAATTTAAGCTACACAGACATCTTGAAATACGCATATAAATTGTACTTTCGAGATAGAACTTAACAAATCTTTGATTAAGTATCTGCTGTCCAAACTCGCAACTTTCGAGATAAATTTATGGCCTACATTCTTCAGCAGTATCGACGAGAATTGTAATTGGAGAATTGTAATTGGAAAAGCTTTAAATGTCAGTTTTATTGCACAAGCAATATGTAAAACGAGCTTACCAAAAGTGGTATTTAAAAATGTATGAACTTCAATGTCTGGTAATTTTCTAAAATCAATCATCACTATATAATTACCAAACTTAAATCTCAACATTAAGAAGCTGTCTTTCAATTCAAATACATTTTAAAAGTATTCTTTATTCTTATGATTTGAAGGTCGGCAATTGATTAAATTAAGCAAAGACAGCAAAGCATCCATTTGCTTGAAATTTTAGCTACCCACTTCTGGCAATTGGCTGGCCAAGATAAATCAATCACAGATCGGGCCATAAACAAATTAATTGAAATGAGGAGGGCCGCCTGATAATGGCAATCCAATAACTTGCTAAGAACTGACCTCGTCAATGGGGGGAACTGGGTGGCATTCCGGGTGCCACTGAGCCGGAGGGTGGATTTTGACACACATTTGGTAAATTGCTCGGGCCGCTCGACATTGTTTGTTGTCCTATGTATTTGTATTTCTGTTTGTGTTTGTGTGTTTGCGTTTGTGTTTGTGTTTGCGTTTGTGTTTGGGCGCCGTGTGGGTTCTGTGCGCTGCTTGTGCGGTTGCTGAAGTGAGAAATGCCAAAGCAAAAGCCGTAACCACTTTGTAAGTGTCAAAAACATAGCAGCAACGAAAATTGGATTGCAGTAAGGGCAGCCGGGCGCACCTACGCCACCATTCCGCAGCCTACTTCCGCCCACCTCAAGCACCCTGCCTCCTGCCCCCGCTCCCCGCCCACTTCCCCAATGGCAATGGCCACGGATGCCAGGACCAACAGGCACCAGCCGGAAACGGAAGCGGCCTGACCTGACCCGTGGCGGAGCCAGCGTTATGACCAATGCGAAATTGCTGCCAGCAGGATGCTGTTTTGCTGCACCGCAAGAAAATTAGTTTACCAGCAAGTAAAGTAAGTTTACCAGATGAAGTAAGAAACCGAATTTAATGATTGATACAAAGTGAGTGATACAAATCTGTAAAATATTAATTATGAATTTATTAAAGGTTATATTAAAACTGAATAGATTAAAGTAGATAGTCCTTATTCTAAGCCAATTTATAGTAGTCTTACACTTTAGTTAGGTGCCTTAAATGCTTACTGATGATTGTGCATGATTGTCTTGTATATAATTTAATTGCTTTAACATATTTTCTTTCAGTGTCCTCTTGCTATTGCCATTTGAGCTGTGTGCTGCTGCTGTTGCGGCCATTATGTTGGCTAATACAATACATACAAATAAGCACATGCACATGGACATGGTGTGGGGTGGTGGGGGTGGTGCTACTGTGGTGCGATGCAATGCAATGCAATGCGATGCGATGGTGGGTGGCTGGTTGATTGGTGAAAGGATGGGGTGGGGTGGTGTTGAGCGGCGTGGAGGCCGAGTCAGGAGCACTCATTCGCAATGTGGTCTCTGGTCATTCATACGCAGAACACAATTGCATACAATCAGAGAGAAGAGGCCGGCAGAATGTGGACCCATGATCGGGTTCGGAGGACGAAGTGGAGGCTTGGGCGTTGGCCGGCTGAATACTGACCTGGCTCATTGGAACATTGGAACATTGGTCAGAAGCACTCGCAGTCGCAGTCGCACTCGCACACACACACACCACACACCCCAATATATATTTGCTCTATTGCGCCATCGATTTGTGATTTTTTTTTTGGGTGGGGAGGAGGGGGCCAGCATGTAAATCTCTTTTCATTTGCCGGCCACAAATGATTGCATAATTGCTGTTGCATTTGTAAACAATTTGCACACAAAAGCGGGGCATTGAACAGTTGATTGAACTGTAAAATGTCGTGAAAAGGGCTGAAAAGGGGTAAGAGGTAAGTGGATGATGCTGTGGCCATAAAACCAGGGGCTCCACCATCCAGGATACGAAATGCAGAAATTTTTCATGGGACATATTTTATGGCCAATAGAGAGAGCGGTGCTGCTGCACGCACTTGGGGGAAATAACAATAAAACTTCCGCTTTGCCGTTGAAGTTGTAGTTGACGTTGGCAAATGCCACAACTGAGGGTTTTCCGACCCCAGTGGGCGTGGCAAAGCCCACGAAGTGCCAGCAGGCGGCCAAATAGAAGCCAAGCAAAACAACGAGAATGATGAGAGAGAAACGTTGGAAAATGCAAGAAAATTGCGACGGAAGGGAAGGCGAACCTCTTCAATTTCGCACCCTTCAACTTTCTTGCACGCGAAGAGGGTTTGTTAATTATTGCAAATGTGAGCGGACTCAAATTTTAAGCTAACCACTTGGGGGAAAACTGAATAGTCCGGGTAGGGTGCAATGTAATTCTTAAAATCTAACGCTTTTCTGTGTTGCCACAAAGGCTTTTGACACTCATGTCCATGTCTTTCCAGGCAAACACACACACACACATAGTGGCGAACTTCAACGATCCTTGAGTGGCCAGTGAAAGGACTCAGAACGATGGGGCGTCCCAAGGATGTCCACAATGGTTTCACTTGGCTGACTCAAGGAATTCGTCAAAACCCAAAGGAAGAAAAGGAAATGGGCTATGACATGCATGTGCCTTATACACACACACTGAGAAACTCCTCTTTTCTTGAAGTGTATAAGTGTCCGAGTAATGTGATGACAAAATGCAACTCCCGCATTACAAGCCAAACACAAACTCAAAACGAAGTGCAACTAAATTGTCAATAAGGGGGAACTTTTCAGTTAGCAGTTTGTGACGAGGGGGAAACTCTATTAGGAAATTAATCATTTTAAAAAGCTATCAAAAATATATACTAACAAAATACGACTGGTGCAATGATATAAAAAAAAAACACAATAATATTATTTAATTTAAGCAAACATAATAAAGATATGCTTGGGCATGCACGGCGTATACTTAACGAATATATTTGTCTGAAATGTCAAGAGAGCACTGGAAGATTAATGATGGGCAATCAATCAAAAAAGCTCAAGGACTGACCCACGTGTAGATTAATTGAAGCTAATGTCGGTGCTTCATTACACTCAACGATGCCATTAATACAATAAATACCATTTTTATTTGTAATTGTAGAGATCAAACCTTAAAGTTGCATTATATTTATTTATTTTAGTATACATTAAACCAATCTCTCTTGGTCTTCTGGTCAGATATTTCGTATTATTTCCGCCACGATCAAAGCAGATATCCGCTTGCATCTGCTCTTTGAAACTTTCTAACTAAGAGGCTTCAAGCTATTTCAAATTTTTAATTATTTCCCCTTTTGCAAGTAACGGACAACAAAAAAAAAAGTCAAACAAAATGAACGTTCCAAACTTCGCGCAGCGGCCACTTGAAAAAGAACAACATTTTATGAGCATGAACCGCAAAAACTAATAACACTTTTGGCCCTTGCACCCCAAAAACCATCTTCACTCCCCCTGCAAAACAAACCCTCCTCTCTGACCATCGAATAACTTGAGAGCCAAGACTTGAGGTTGACCCCAGAGAAGATTGCCCAGCTGGGTAGCAGCATTTTTATTTTTCCTTCTTTTTTTTGTGACTAGCACACTATGATTTTCACTAAAAAAGTTTTACATCAAGAGGAACGAGAAAAAAAAAATAAATGTGCCAAAGGAAAGGCCAGCGAAACTCACATAATGAGTGCGACTTTTTGTGGCGCGCTTTCAAAGGAGGAACATACAAAATCCAAATTTTTTTTTAAGGCCGAGAAATTGTTGTATTAAAACTATTCTAGAATTATTTTACTATAATTTTTGAAATAATATGGCATCTATTTAATATATATTGTATTTAATTTGGTCTATGAAGGTATGCATTTTAACGGACGCTCTCTTGAACGGACAACCTCAACATAACGGAGTTTCAGAGAAGTCAGTTTAAGAAAGTTGTGATTTTACTGGGAAATATCCTTCATTTAAGGATGAAGGTGACTATCTACTTTTGCTTTTAATTGACAATTATTTGGTTCTGTGATTTACACATATCATCCAAATGTTTGCGCCTTGCATAGGCTTCTAGGTTACACATGTGAGGATGTTTCTATTTGGATAATATTCTCTGTTACTTCATGTTGTTGCCTTTCCATTTCCTGTGCATACACATGCATAAGTCTTATGCGTGCATGCACGTGAGAATGTGCGTGTGTGTGTGTGTGTTTGCGTATTTGATTGCTGCTGATTGTGACATTACACTTGACATTTACGGCACCGAACTGCAGCGGAAACTCAACTCTCTTGTTAACTTGGCTCGAACCGCCGCCGCCACCGCCACCCCCTCGCCCGCCGACCGTCAACTCCCCGGAATCTCGGCACATTTCTCTTCTTGTTGGTGTAGGCCGCCATTTTGGCAATTGAGGCCACTGCGCATGCTCACCATGACACAAAGAGAGGAATCGCTCTTGAAAGCCACATAGCCGCATAAGGCCAACACCAACAGGCAACATATTATGACGCAGTGTGCGTGCGACATCCATTCTCATTCCCATTCCCATTTCCATTGCCACCCCCTATCAATCCACCAGCTTCCATGGCTCCTTCTTTTAACCAATTCCCCGGTTGGCCACCCAACTTCCCTGCTAAGTGGCACATTTTTATGAGTCTCAACGGGTTTTCGGTCCAAGTTGATAATTTCTGCTGCTTCTGTTTCTCTGGCGCTTCTGTAGTTGTTATCATTTTGCATGTGCTGCGCATTTAATCAATTTAATGCAAAAATCTCCCAGGCGTATTTGCTGAAAGATTGTTATTTATCACGTTCGCCTTTTATTTAATTATGCAGCAGCAGCGACGGCGACGGCGGCGGCATTCGCTATTAATTTGCTGATTTATGCATCTCTTGCCAGATGAAGATTATAATTATTATTGTGTTGCTTAATTACCATTCCCCAAAGAGGAGACCCAAAAAAAAAAGAAATTATGATTATTAATAAGCAGGCTCCCAGGCCAAAGAGAGCGAAAACGAGTCAAGTGGAGCCAATTTGCAGATTTAGTTTAGTTGGGCACTGGAAAAAGATATGAAAGCGTAGCTAAAATATCTTATAAAAGTGGAAGGTTGCTTTGTAGAATATAAAGTTCTAGCTTAATTAAGGTGAGTGAGTGTACTTACAAATTTAATTTCTCAAATCAAATCAAAAGTCTTGTGACCAAAATGGTTTTTCTCTCTCTGGAGGAGAAGCGGTGGCGAAACAGAGCTGTTGACACACTTATCAGAAATCTACAGTGGAGCGTGGCTAGCAGCGACCAACCCCCAACCAGTCTGCCATCAAGCATCGCTTGGAACGTGTTCATTTGCAAATTTATTTGTGTGTGCTCGGGTAAGTGGCAGTTTGATGCGCAATGTGGCTCTTCAAATGCCGCCTCATGTGCCCCTGTTCCTGCCCCCGCCCCCGCTTCTCCCCCTGCCACCGCCCATGATGTTGTTAATATTAAGGCACATCAACGTTGCCACCAAGAAGTCATTGACTCGTTGAGTTATGCTCAGAAGCTCACCTCTCTCCGCAGCCCGCAACATTTTCCCTCGCCCACATTTCCCCCGAATGCACTCTCCTCTCGGTTACACAATTTCGTCCTGTGCGGGGGGAGGGGGGTAAAAACGACCACAAACACAGTGGGCTGAAGGGGGGGGGGGGAGGGGAATAAAGGAGCGGAAACAGGCGGAGGACGTCGGAAGACACTGAGACAGATGGAGCACGGTGGCAGCGCATTCGTGCCTAAAATTATGCTAGCATTTTGTCCGTGAGGCGGTCTCAGTTCCTTGGATCCTTAGTCCTGCAAGGGTTCCACAGCCCCAGCGTGTTTGTCCAAGTGTGTGTGCATTGTATTCCTTGGCAGAAAAGGAAAAGCCGCTTTTGTATAAACGTTTTGGGAAAATCACTGTTAAAAATGTACGACAAAGTTTCACCAAAAATTAATAAATCATTTTAAAATTAAAAAAAGTTTCCTCGCCTTGAAATTTACTTTAAAATTATATTTTATTTAAAACAATAATTATTGAAATGGAAAGTTATCCATTTTGATTTTTATATGTTATTACATGAAAACTCAAAGACCTGCCCTTCCTTCCATGCGTGGCGTTCGATAATCCGGTGGCCGACCACTTAGTGTTAACCGATCGTGGCTGTGGGCCCATCAAACCGACTCCACTCGAGCAGCACAATCGTTTCCCCACCCGGGCAAGCCGAGCGCACTCGCTTTTCAGCAGCTTTTCGTCCTGGCCAAGTTCCGTAACCACACACCACACACACATACACGGCATCCCGAGCCCAGTCCACCGCCAACCGAAAAGTTCTGTGTATCCCAGCACTTTGCCTTAACATGGCCTAACACCCATGGCGACTTTATATACCACGCACGTTGCTTAATGCGGCATTTTGCGACAAGTGTTGCTGAAACGTCGCTGGCATCGTCATCAGCACGCACACACTCACCCCCTCTGAATAACACACCCACACACTCACACACACACACACACGCATGGAGCAATTGTAAGTAAATTGCGTTGGGGGGAGGGATTGGCAGATAAGAGGAAAGGTTTCGCTCATTCACTCAAGCAAGAAACCGCACTTCACATGAAAGAGCCAAGCTGCAGACGCCGCGTCAAGTATACGCCATGTTACATTCGCTCCGTCACCAAATTAGGCAGTAATCAAAATACACACACACTCATACACATACCCACGCATACATGCAGCCACACTAAATGGAAACGGGCGGGATACAACCTACTTTTTTAGAGAAAATTTTGAAAACAGTTTGGCCGGAGCTGCCGTTTTTTGTGTCCTTTGGAGACAGCACACTAACCTGTTGACCTTAATATTTTCTAATCTGGCTGTCAGGCTATCCACACACATTCCACTCCCTTTTCCTTTTTGCCTGAGTGCAAGTGTGTGTGTGTGTGTGTGTGAAGGAGTAATTTTAGATAAGCTGAAAACGAAGCAAAGGGAATGAAAATGAAAATGAAAACTTTCATGCCCATTGCAGATGCGAATGTATCCCTTTCGTGAATGTACACAGCAAGTAAATTAATCAACTGAAATTAAAGCCCCAATAATGAAACGTGTTTTATTTCCCACTTGAGGGTATGCAAATTATGTTCTGTATTATTACTTTGAACCTGACCTTTAGGAAATAACATAAACAAAAATCAACGACCATGTCATTCATTCCTTTCTAGTGTATAAAATATCTTTTAAAGGTGCGATGGACATGTGTCCTGTGTGGCTGGCCGCTGATAAATATTTAGTATTCCAGCTCCTCCGCCGTTAATTAACGACATGGCAACTTCGTTTCTGGCAATTAAAACAATTTAATTATTTGTGCGTGCATAATTGAAATTGCATCAATTGCGAAGCGGTGCGAAGGCAGCCGCAAAACACTTGAAAACCAATCGATAAAGCGGCCAACGCCCAATAAAAAATGTCGAAAAAATTGCAGCTGCAACGGCAACAACAACAACAGCAGCAACTACAACAACAGCAACGTCAGCAGCAGCAGGAGCGGCAATTTGTTGAGAGTTCTATATACGATATAAACAAATATACATACAATAAATAAATTGGAGCAGGCGTAAATACGAAATGCATACACTCACACACACACACACACACAGATGCGAAGTGGGAGAGAGATATACACGCACACGCATGCAGAGGTGGCAATGCAAAATGTATGCATGCAACAACATCCAGCCTGTGGAACAATAAATAAAATGCAGCAAAATGCATTGCAAAGAAGATGAACAAAAAGAAGAAGAACCGAATGACGACCAGTGCCCACACATACACAGCCAGCACACAGGGCTGCAGCAAATGTATATGTATGTAAACACTCGTATACCCAGTATGAGTGTGTGTGTGTGTGATTGTTTGCCCGTAGAATGCAATAAGGGGTCAGGCTTTAAGAGCCATAACAAATGGGTTAAGTAAGACCGAAGATGGGGAATGTGCATCCAGGGTAAGGGCAAAAAATGGTCCTGCTATGCATAACAAAGATAAATGGCATATCGCAGAAATATGCAGAAGAATTAGATAGTAATAGATGGCAGAATGCAGCCCTATCAAATTCAAGTTAAATATTTGATGGCTCTCACTCAAGCAAAATCACCCGTTAAAAGACCGAACGCACACAATGAGAATATTTGAGCAATTAAAGCTAAGGTGAAACAATTACATTTTAGACAAGTGAAAGCTAGGAACGATGTGGCAAATGAACTTGGAAAGTAACGAAACCTAGTGAATAATCACTTAAAGAGTGGGCAGAAGTCTAAACACTTTTCCACAACTAAACTCATAGTCCTAAAAATTAATTCATTGATTCTATATACAAGCTTCAGATACAAATTCTTTTCATATATAAGTTCTGTACAAAAGTTTATTATTATTAAGTTCTATTAAGTTAAGTAAGTTATTCAGTGCTATTTTAAAAGTATATAATATTATATTTAAGTCTTCAAAACAGTTTTCCAGTTTTTAAAAGTAACTCTCAATGTTTTCCTTACATGTAAGTGGGCATTCCTTACATGTAATTGGACATTCCGAAATGGTCGGAATAACTTGATTTATTCCTGTAATAAGATATTCCGATAACACTGCCAACTTGTACACCCTTTGTAGGCATCCTGAGCCAACCCAACTGCTTGTTTGCGCATTAAAATTAAAATATTTTCGAGTGGGACTTCATCAATTTGTAATGCATTTTAAAGGTTTCGATTGCTGACCCAGTTTCGTTCGACTTTCAGCCCGTTTATCGTCTGCTGCGGCGCAGCCCTGGTTTGCCACGTAAATGAATAAATTGTTGAGCAATTTTTTTTTTATTACTTCTTTGCTCTACGTTTCTGTTTCTTTTTATTTGTATTTTTTTTTTTGTCGGTATTTCGTTGGCTGCTGTTCCATATGAGTAATGCAAGTGGACAGGCGGAGAGGCGTGGAGGGCGGGCAGTGTGTTGCTGAACGAACCGAGGCGCGGCTCACAATGGGCCACGCGGCGTATACGCAACACAGGCACACATGTCAGACGGAGACTGGACGGAGGATTGCATGTATACATATACGTGGCTGTATCTGTCTGTGCATCTGTGTGAGTGGGCAAAGCGGATTTCGTGTGCACAGTGCGAATGCAAATGGAAGCAGGCAGGCGTCGAAAACATAAAAATGTGAGAGCAGAAGGGTGCGGCAGAGAATGGGTTGGGTAGCTGGGTAGCTGGGTAGCCCGCCTGAAACTGGGACTGGGAACGGTAGTGACCCACAATGAAAACGGACTGCACATGGAATGCACATGCCTATAAATATAGCACACACATTTACCGGCGAGGGAGAGGCCTATGTACTGGCACTACAACCAGACCATCAGACCATCTATATATACATACATACATACATACATACAAACGTATATCCCTCGTATCGTAGTAAAACGCGCTGGCAGGTGACTATGGGGTTGGAGGAAGGAGGTAGGAGGACTGGGTGTCCAATAGTACTTTGCAAATGTTTCAGCCGAAAGCTGCGCTTTGAACAATCAAGCGGCAAGACAATGAAAACACAGAGCACAGAATACAGAGCTGAAAACAAGACGCTGGCGAGAGCGCAAATGAAACTGGGGAGCTGGCAAACGAAGCACCAGCAAATTGAAGCAAAACAGCAATTGAAATAGGCAACAACACAAAAAAAAAAGAAATGGAAAAGAAGAAAGAATAGTAAAAACGTCAGCAAACCATACAAAACAAATACCATTTCCGTTGCCTACTTCGAGGCGTGCGTATACGTAATATCTCTGTGCGTATACGTATACGCAATTTCTGAATGCATGCCTGTGTGCATGTGTGCGTGTGTGCGTGTGTGCGTATGGCAGGGTCCAGAGTTAATCGGCTGCAGCTTTTGCGTATTCAGGTCATCATTATTGATTCGCCAATGTTGCCGCCTGTGCGTATAGAGACATGAATTTTGCGTACGCACTCGGCACACACACACACATACACACACACACTCGCACACAGGCATACATACTGCCATGCAAATACACATTTTGGGCATTATGTAGTTACACACGCACACATGCCCACGCACGAAACTGGCCACATGCTCTGGTTATATATTTTGAGGCCTAGATGCAGGCGCCATTAACTGTGGCCAGTGCAGTGCCAGTTGCAAGCTGAGTAGCATGGGGCATGGCTGATGCCCTTTGCCCTAATCAGGCAGGCATTATGTAAAGTCAGTCAGCCAGCAGGACACTGCCACACTGTACTACTGCTACCATTACCAGTGTGCACCATCACCATGTGGCATTCTGGGCAGCCCAATTTAAATCGTTTCCAAATTGCTGTTGCATATCCGATTGACAAATCGGGAATTCCTCTTCGCAACATTATCGGGTTTTAATGGTTGCTCTGCCATCAGCTCCTCACCGCTCACCGCTTACAATTATAATTTAAATTCCTGGTCAAAAATTCCACACACACAAGTCATCCTGCCTGCCTGGCTGGCTGTCTATCCGCGTAACGATGTTGAGTCCCCAATTTGAAAAAATTAAAACGATATCCATTTTGGCTCAGCAATTTTCACTGTCGCCACCAGCACCACGATTCCGCAGTGCGTTTGCCAATTTGCTGACTGCCATCAAATCCAAGTCAAGGATGATGTTGCCTAGGCCAGCACAAACTCGTTTAGTTTTCATTTTACCCACAGAGCTACGAAAAAAAAAAAAAAAAACAGAAAAAAAGTAGAACGATGAGTCTAAAAATTGCGTTTGCCTGGCAATTTCAGCCATTTTCGCAGCTGCCGTGGCATAACCTTCCCCATAACCTCATTCAATTTCTTTTACATTTATTAGAATTTGCGAGCAGTCGCTCAGCCATTTCCTCTCCTACCTCATATCTTTCCACCAGACCCTGCATCCCTGTATGTAAACAGCGACGTCTTCGCCATCTCCAGTTGCGAGTCCTGTCTCCCAGTATCCTGTCGCGATGCTGTCCTGTTCTCCTGGCTGGGCGGACGTCTTCTGTTTAGGTGTCGTTAAATGCCTTTTGCCAACAAGTCGTTGGCGACAACAGGAAGGGCACACCAAATGGCTCAGACACCATGGGTGTGGTGATTGAAAGTTTTGTATTCAAATATTAAAACAAAAGCTACATTTTTTATATGTCAAATAACTCTTAAGTGGCGTGGTTCATACAAATGATTTAGCTTTTTGTACAGCCCCAAAAATAGATATACTTTTAACTTTAAAATGTGCTTTAAATTTGTAGATCTCTAAATCTGAATAATATGGGATACTTTTTGTGGTTCTACCAAAATCTTTTTCTAAACATAAAAAGTAAACTAAATACCTTATTCATTTTTGATAATTCGAGTTTAACCGAATTATTACATTTTATAAATATATGAGTGTTTCCTCACCACCCATGGTGGCGACCTGACTTGCACCTTTGCCTTCGCGTTGTTTATTCTTCACCCTCTGTCTGTTGTGGAATTATTTTGTACACATTTTTTTTTTGCCGTATTCCCCGTGTTTTTATAATGCTTATTTGCCAGCCGCGCTGTTGGGATTTTTTTTTCTGGCGCAGGATTTGTTACCTTGCCCTGATTAGAGGCGCTGTTGATAAGCCGTCTTTTCATTTAGAGCACAGTCTGGCGTCTAAATTATGCATCAGCAGTTGCGGCGTTTTGCATTAGGCTGTGATAATCGATTCCCCGCATACCCCTCTGCTTTTCAGAGCCAAATTAACATGTTTTTCAGCTTGTCGTAAAAGTGTCTGCCTACATACATACATATGCATATCCGCATGGCCACAAAAGCTGAAAAGCCCGCAGGCTATGGCGTTAAAACAACAACAACTGGAACACGAAATGCTGTCATCCGCAGTCAGTGGCATTGTTAAAACTAGAAGCTGGCCAAGAAGAAGCCCGCAATGCGATGGAACAATGGTGGAACAGCATCCACAGCAAACCAACATGCACTTGAAATGCAAGTCAAGAGCAGTCGCATACGATCCCAGTCGCCCCTTGAAGTATGCAATGGATTTCGGATTTCAGATTTGGGATCGTAGCTGGAAATCGCTTCCATTGAACTCGAAAACGTATTCAATTCGCATTGGTTTCGTTTTGTTGTTCTTTGCTGGCTAAAAGTAAGCAAAACATTGAGGGATTTGTGCCTTGTTTGTCGATGAAATTACTCGCATGTTTATTGGCTTTGTGGCAGCAAGCTAGCACATATGTGTCCGTTTTAAAGCAGCACATGAGAAAAATATATACTCGTTATGTACAACTATGCCAAATGTTCTAGCCTGGCCCCAGTTGATAATCCAATCAGATAGCACCATCACTATTTAGGCCATCAATTTAATGGCAAACAATTAAATGATAAGCAATAAATTACCTTTCCAAGGATGCATTTCTCTTGGCTGTGAGACTATCGTTCCCAAACGTCAGTTTCCATAAATATTTGCTGACTCATGGAATGGGATGGTGATAAGATAAATTCAGTGCTATGCAATGAATCGACTGCATTTGCTCAAATGGCGTAAAAACTGAGCTGCAATATGAATCTGAAGCCGGAACTGGCGCTGATGACTGCTTGAAATTCCAGCGAACAGAAATCAAATATGCGCCCACAAGTAAACCAAGCGGCGGACAGAAAGCAAAGCAAAGAAACCACGTTCCATCCGGAGATGGAGGAAAATGGGAAAGCAGAAGGAAAAGCAAATCGCGACCGGCAGCACACAGGCAGCATAGGAATGAAGGCCCACCCGCAGGACACACGGGAGAAGAGCACGCTTCAAGTTATTTTTTTGCCATGAAATCAGCAAAGAACTCCCAGTCGACTTTTGCACACTATGCACGCAAAGAAAATCTTGAATTAAATATTTTATCTATTTTTTGGTTTAATAATCAACATACCAATTAAATACAACATAATATTTTTGTATAGATGTTTAATCATTCCTTAAAGAAAGTATATGTCTATAAATTTAAGCTACTGACAAACTTTTAAGGGGGAATTTAGAAATTATTTTTATTTTCTATATAAATGACTATAAAATCCAATTGATAACCATTTCTACTGATTTATATTTTCTCTGTATAGTTACGTGTGTGGCTGATGAAAAGAGGGGCGTGCGGGGGGCAGAACCGTAGAAACACAGACATAGACCACGTTCAACTCATCTTATGGCTTCTTTCTGCTGGTGGCTGGTGGCGGCTGGCTGCTCAAGTAGCTGCAAGTTAGGAATTCATTGTTAGTTATGCGATTTCATTGCTTGTTTTCTTTGCGAATTCCTTGAGACGTCGCAGGACTACGACACCGAAGCAAACTAAACGTCTTTCATTGGATTTTGGCATGCCAGGCATCACGGAATGGAATCACGACATTGTGCGCCGATGGAGGAGGACTAGGACGAAATGGTTTTCGCCTCAATCGCATCGCATCGCAGTGCACGGCACCAGGACAAAGTCAAAGTGTTCGACATCGACATTATTTGAAATTCATGAATGACAGCCTGTCCTCCGGCACTCGTCCCTCAAGCATTACGTGCTGGCCGGGTCTTCAGCTTTGTTTCGGCGTGTTTTGTCTGGCAAATAAATTCAAGTAACAGCAGCTGATAATGGCTTATTACCACCCACTCTCAGCCAACTTTGCCGACCAAGAAATCCAAGGAAACTCGGTTCAACAGTAGCTTTCTCGATTGAAATTGAACACGCACGCTAATTAAGACGCTATAAGTTTTAGTTTTTGTTACACTTTGGATTTTGGCTTTTGCTTTGCTTCTTTGTTTTGCTTTAGTTTGTTTTCCCTTTGGTGTTAAAATCCCCTCTGCCTTTGTGTTTGTCTGAATGAACGCAATTATTACGCTAATTAACTGTTCGAGTTTATGCTAATTACACGCTGGTAGTCGAGCGAATAATTTTATTGCCGAGAATCCACTTAAAAGGTCGATCCCACTGCTTCTTTGAAATATAACGCATACACCATGGAGTCCGAGTGCTTCCTAATTGGATTGCTATGTGCATGCGCTTGGTTAATTAATAATTGTGTTTGTTTGCCTGGTAATACAACTGTTTTTGCTTAAATGTACATATATACCCAAAAGATAAACTTTGAATTACAAGTTCAGCGCAGTTGGTCCATCACAATACTGACCTACTTCATCAAATCCAAAAGTGTGTACAGTTCGCGTTGAAATATCCTTGCCATTCAAAGAAGGCGACCGAATGACAAAGCTGCCATGTTTTCTGCATCATTACTTGGGAGTCCCCTCGCTGGCATTACCGTGCTATCGTGCACCCCAGTAAAATGCTTTCCCCCAACTTTAACTAATGCACATGCAGCTTCATCACAATAATTCTCTCAGCACTTTTCCCCTTTACCTCGCTCTCTTTCTTCCTTCCTCCTTCTCTCCCTTTCTCTCTCTCTCTTTCACTCTCTGTGGCTGGCTGCAGTGCAATGCTTCTTCATTCCTGGCATTCGCACGTCACTCAGCATCAAGCGGAAACAGTTAGCAACCATCATGGCTACCTCGCCATATTGCTCTCCCTCTCTCCCGCTCTCTTTTCATGTGTTAAGTGTGTGTGTGTTCGTCCGCTGCATTTCTTTAAATGTGTGCGTAATTACTGTAGGTCCAACATCATCCTCATCGCCGTCAACATCAGCAGCGTGTGTTTGTGTGGCGACGACGCCGCCAACTTGTTTGCATACAAATTAAACTCGTCATTTATGTTAGCTCTCCATCTGCACCGCTCTCTCTTTCTCTCTCCCCCTCTCCATCTCTCTCTATCTCTCTCTCTCTCTCTCTCTCTGACTTTACCCTTCACTCCTTATCGTCTGTCCCTTTCGCTGCGCCCACTCAATAGCGCGCTTCGTTGCCTGCTGTAGATTAATTTATCATCTCGCTTTACAAGCATTCTATGAGTTTAATGAACTTTTAACAAGCAACCAGCACCGCCACGCCCCCCTTTCCCGTAAAAGCCACGCCCACCGTTTCGAACGCTTACCGCTGCGTAGTGCAATTTTTTCTTCCGCCCAGCACATCCAATTAGTTTTTGCAATTTTTCCCTTGTTTTTATTAGAGCAATGCAAATATTTCTCTACTATTGTACCATATGGAAAATGTTGTAGTAAAGTCCGTTTAAATGAAATCCTTTGCGTTCAAATGGCAACAAACAAAAAATAGTTTGCGCTTTACATGTGCGTTCAGTTACTTTATTTTTACAGCACTATCACGAAAGCTTTAATTGATCATATTACAAAGTTTTGTTACACATATTTCCCTAATAACTTATGTCCTTTGAGCTTAACCCATTGATCACTATTTCGCTGTATCTGTTTGTTATAAAACGATTTCACTGTACCCGCACATCTCTGTATAGTATGAATTTTTAATGAAATGATTTTTAAGTTTTTTCTTGCACCTGCTGAAATGAGCAAATATTTTGAAAGCACTCAAAGCTCAAAGCGGCTGCCGCTCATTAAACTTTAAAAACATAATTAAAGTTTTAGCCATATATTGTCGGCCAAGTGCCAGGAGGTAAATTGCCAGCCCGCCGGCATGTACATATGTATGTATGTATGTATATGCGACTAAGGGTTTGCTAATGCGCGCAGCTTTCACGCTCCCAGAAGGTAATTAAAATGCTAATAAACACTCGTTAACTACATAATAACCGTGCTAAAGGCGCCACGATGGAAGGCCCAACTAATGCTACTTATCTGCAAATTTACACCCGACACGAATGCTGTCCGGGCACCCAGAAACCAACCTACCAACCAACCAACACGTAGCTACCCAAAATTTGCCAAATTTATGTCTCAAATATTCGCACACGCACCCGTGAACACGGATGCTCACCAAAATCAGTCGAGGAACTCAGATGCTGGCTGTTTTTCAGGCAGTTCGTAGCTGACTATTACCCAAATAAGTTGCTTATTATGCAGCCAACGTTAGCTGAGAAATATGAATTACAAGCTAGATTTAAATAAATTAACCCACATGCGGAGAAGGCGAGAGTAAATACCCGAATAAACGAGGCCACCACCCAACATATTAACGTCTGAAAGGTGGATCCTTTCTGTATTAAGTGAAGCTGAGTTAGGATTCATAAACTGAAGCATTCATTTGCCAAAATATATACATCAAAAGCCAAAATCATAGCATCAAAAATAAATTGAATAATTGTGTGTATTAAATCAAACTATTTTTCAAAGTTCTCATTTAATGATAAATAATGTTTAAAACTGTATTTCACTTAAAGCACGTTGCATAGCCTGAAATAAACTAGTGAACTTTCGCTTATTAAGCCCAATCTGATTAATTAGTTCCTATTTAATGGCCATGTAAGCGAATTCGTTTTAATTGATTTAATATAATGGGGGCACACCTTTCGGTTACGTAAATTAATGTGTGCAGAGCTGACCTGCAGCAAACGCCGTGTAACCCATTAAGTCGACCCAACACTTCAGCCCAAACACAACACAAATTTTAATTAAAAATGTTTCGAGTGTTTTTTGTGATTATGCAGCCAGAAATGGGTGGATTTACCCATGTCCTCGAGCCAGCAACTTTGGTGCCCGGCTGTTGGGGCCTCTTGTTCGTCCTTGAGTAATTCGTAGACCCAAGTTGGTATATGTACATATATAATAAATTATGACATTAAATGTAATAAACTGAGCGCAGGCACAAATTTGAGATTAAAGTGCTGCCCCAAAGTGTCAAATATTGAACCTGAATGTGAGTCCTTGCTAGTTTGAGTGTGTTTGTGTGTATGTGAGTTTGGATGGCACAGGGCAACGTATTCATTATTCAAGCCTATTGTTGGGCATTAAATATGTAGCAAGGGAACATAGAATGCCGGCAAAGACAAACTTGCAACAAAGTTGTAGACCAAGTACCTTGGCTATAGCTCAACCACCGCGATGCTGTGAAAAATGGACGAGAAAATGCGGCTGGTTGGGAAATTTGCATAAAACAAGGGGAAAGCACGAGTGTTTGGCACATAAACACGAGGCCCCGAATGCCAACAGGTTAGAAGCCAGAAGAAAACCCCTTCGGAAACCCCCCCCAATCCCCCATTTTTCCTTTTACCCGCGCCGCGTGTACGCTATTATGACTTACAACAATGCCCAGGTCGCTGGCAACACAGAAACGAATTTGCATAAATAACAAAAAACATATTTAACCCCCGCACACTCTTTGACTTCTGCTCCCAGTCTTGGGGTCACAGTTCATGCCCGGGCCAACTCATCCATGGGCACGAGGCTATGGGCTGCAAGCTGGCAAACTTCGCCAGCCAGGATCCGGGCTCTTACCTCATCGCCGCCTCTTCCTTCCTTGGGCTTGTTTTCTCTTTTTTCATATTTCGAATACCCTTTGCAGGGTATGTTTGATTGGGAGATCAAGGAGTTGGCAACTTGCGACAGCACACATAAGTTGAAAGTCAGCTTTTTTGAGCTTCAAATAAATTTCTCACCTGAGTGCTCTAGATTTTCTTAAATGTATAATTCCATACTTTAGTAGTCAATATTTAAGAGAATTTTAAACAACAACTCGATCTGTCTAATTAATACCAAGGGTTGTTCTTAACAGCGGATAGTGTATTAAAGTTTCGTCCTTGGTTACTTGTTATATTCCAACAATATCAACAACGGCGCGTAATTTAGACAAACGCATTAGGGAACCTTGGGTGTCCTGTTCTTAGAGTGCGGTAGACATCGCATCCTTGCTTATTCCTGATTCCTGACTCAAGACAGTTATTGCCGGATTTGGCTTTCAGCTGGAGTCACGCGGCTTTTTAACTCCACCCTGCCAAAGTATGCATGCGAAAATTGTTTGTGCAAATGTGGCGGCAAATATTTGAAATAAATGCAAAACGGCAAGTAAGCGGACAGGACAGCGACAGATTCAGGAAGTGCCAAAAAAAAAATTGGCGCACAAATAAGCAGAACCAACGAAATTCCTCGCTTATTTTGCTGAGAAATTGCTTAAGTTGGCGAAATAAATAGGGTTCGTTTTCAACAGTGGTTTCGAAGTTATTTTACAAATTCAAATATAAATTATGCTTCTTTTAAAGTAAATATGAAACATGATTGCTTACAAATCTCTTTCATCCATTAAGCAGTATTACATAATTGGATTTCCACTTGAAAACGCTCGCGAGACCAGAAAATTCCCAGCTTGCTCGTGCTCAAGGATTTTATTAGACCCCCATGCTCCCACCGCAATTGCGCTCGCAAGCGTTTAATAGATGAGATCGCTATCAATGGCATCCTGCGGCGGCAACTTGAACTTCGTCCGGGGACCACAGTATCCTGGCCAGCTTCTTGGCGACTTTAAACGCCTTCCAATCAATACGGCCCTCACACCGCAGTGCTTCGCGGCCCAAAGTTTCGTGTCTCAAAGCGGCGTTCGAATAACAAGCCAAAACCCGGCGATAATGTTGCTGCGGTGCGCAAAACAACAACGTGCAACAGCAACACGCAGCAGCAGCAGCGACAGCAACTGTGGCAGCAGCAACATGGAAAAACCGCAACAGCAGCAGACAAAAAGTTAGACCACGTTGGTTGTACGGGGAAGCAATAATTTAATTCTGCATTGCAAATGCAAACAAATTTCAGCAAGCCGCAGTTGCGAACAAAAAATGTGAAAAACCCCGGGAAAGAAGAACGAGAACTTAAACCGCAGCTAGTGACAAAAAACGCTGGCAAGGAGCTGAACACTAAAAATAAATTGGATATTCATTAATCATCATTTCATATTTGTATTTAATTTGCATAATCTGCACTATTTACAGAAATTCATAAAGTGTTACTGACCAAAACTTAAACTTTTTATTAATTACTTTTTCAATCTGTCAAGGAAGAATAAGAACTAAACAATTTTATATTTTAAGTTAAGCACTTAGAAATAATGTTTTATATATTTTTTCATTATAGATTTCAAAATCTTACATATTTTATAAAGAGTCCTATTGTTGAATTGTAATCTACATATTTTAAACAAGTGCTTGCATTTCTTTTTCAGCACTATGTTAGTACTGTGTGATTTCTCTCAGTGCTCTATGAGAAGCTGCAGGAAAAAGGATAACGCGACAAGGAGCTGGGGCAGCAGTGAGTGAGTGAGTGTTTATTTTATAGCCCGCAATGGAGTTGGCTGCAGCAGTGGAAAGCGAGGAACTCCGATTCCGCCGGAACCCATTTTCCCACCTAACCGACAAACGCTTTGGCCTCCGCCAACTCTGCTCCGTTATTATTGAAGAATTATTGCGCGATGAAGGGGATGGGCATTTTAACAACCCAGGATCGCTGGATCCTGGAATCCCAACAACCCAACATCCCAGCTTCACAGCATCCTGGCGGCACAAGTTGCCAGTTGCCAATGCTGGCGACTAATAGTGCTGAGCCCGGAGAGCACAAAAAATATCCTTGCTGCCAGCGGCGTTTGTTTGCCTTGCCCCTTCATGTTTCCCTCAATTTATACATTTGCGCATAAAAAGCAAGTGTAAAAGTTTTGCATATTCATGGCGCTTTAAATGTCGTCGCCAAGCCACGAGGATGGCGACGTCTGAAGTGCGGATGCAGCCACAAAGGCAAAAAGCAATGCTGCAACTAGCATAAAAAACAATAACCAGCTGCTGAAGTTAGTTATGTTAGATGATGCCCTAAGAAAAGGTATATACGCTTTTTCGATTGGGTTGTAATTAATATATTTTAAGTATTTATTGCAAGAGTGCTTAACTGTGGGCTGGTTGTTATTAAAATGTATATTATTTATATATGTTATATTATATATTTTGTAATACTTCCGAGTGCATCAGCGAGAGCTTTTCACTCTGCCCATCAGATTGTCTTCCACCTTTAACTTTTTATGCTGTTGCATGCCGCAGTATCAGTTGGTGGGAAATGCTGGGCGGGAAAGCGAAGGGAAATGGAAAAGCGAGGCGTCAGTGGGGACAACAAGGAAAAAGTAATAACATCAACCATAAAAGTAGCTACATCAGATGGCAGATGGAGGCAACCGGCTGGACGGACAGAGCTCAGTTAGACGGACGGACAGATCAACCGAAGGAGTTTGGGATACACCATGTGTACACGTAGCTATACTATATATAGATATACCATAGACAACTGACTGCCGCAGACATATTGTGTCTGCGAAACTTTGTTGACAACAAAGCAAAAAGGAAAACAGCAGGGCAATGAGCAAACAGATGGGGAAAAGTGTCTCGATTTTCAGTTCTCGCCCCGCCTCTCCCCTTGCAACCCGATGCGTGATAAAAACCGCGCAATGAAGCGCATGTGAAAACAATGAGATTATTGCCTGAATTTATGTGAGCTCCATGAACTCGTACACCCCGAGCTCCCCAGCTCCATTTACATTTGCCCGGCGATCTTTCTCTTGTAATTGCCGACAAGTCAGCACATTAAACGGCCATAAAATGGCGAACAAAACTGGCAAATCAAAGGCAACTTGTCCGCATCAGAGGCGAACTTTTCTAATTTATGGCCATTTGTGTGTGAGGTGGTGTGGTGTGGTGTGGTGTGGGCTCTATGCATTGTGCAACAGTTAAGCCCGACTGCCCTTTGAACTTCGCACCCGGCCGACATTTACATGGGCACCACGCGATACCCATCTCCACGGCGTTCCTCACCTGAGAAATGGCCCCGGATCCGGGGTCTCCTTTGCGCTCCGGTTACGTGACTGTGGCTCCACAATTTATCATGACACTAATGAGCATGAAATAGGACAAGGTTTATTAAATTTCCCTTTTAAAATGTGCACATGCCGTGGCAGATGGCGAAGAAGCGAGAACAGGTGATGCAGTGCAGCCAAGGAAGGAACCAGTTTGGAAACTTGTTTACAGACAATTACTTAACTAGTTGTGGAGGAAAAATAAACAATTTTTTAAAAACCTAGGACATGATAAATGATATTTATAGTATAAAATATTAATAGTTTCGCATCAATTTTAAGAACTATAAATAATATGATTTTTGAATTTATACAAGCATTCCTATGATTAATTCTCTATTTTCCTGAATCCACTGATATGAATAACTATTGCATGCGAATGATAATAAATAAATCAAGTCGCTCCTCAAATGTCATTTATATTCAAAGGCAGCGCGAACCAAGAGTGCCGAACGGAACTAGAGGATGGCAACAAGTATTTTTTGCACATCAGTTGCAACACCGCAACGAGGACAGCAGTGGCGACATGAATGTGGCACCAACGCTTCTTATTCTCTTGCTTTCGCTCACAACCACCCACTAAGCTAGCGGCCAAAAAAAGGAAACCACCCACCACCCATCGCACCACCAAGTCCAAGCAGCTGCTGCCCGGCGGGCAACAAAATGAAAAATGTCCGCAAGTGCGAAAATGAATCTGCCTCATGTTGCAATTTATTATGCCAACATAATAAATATTATATACAGTTTGTGTGAGAAATTGAAGAAGAGGAACTTCGCTCTGGGGAGTCGTTCTTTTTTTTTTGGGGGGGGGTGGTGGGTGATGGTGCGGTTGAGGGATAGAAGGTCGAATGAGGTAGCTACGAGTCCATTGGGTGTCGCAGTTACTTCCTTACTTTCCTTACTTTCTTCCCCGCTCCTTCGTCCTTTTCACGCTGCCAAAGACAGTTGGAGAAATGCTCTGTGTGTGGGTGCGAAGGGGGCGATGCCACGCCCCACTTCAGATATTGTTTTTCCAGAAACTACTCCTTCGTGCACCCGCTGCCTAATTGCGGCCAAGAAAAATAAGTTCTCTGGCTGTGCCAAATTGGGCAAAAGGAGCGGGCGAATGGGCCAAGTAAAAATGGACAAAGACGGCTGGGAAAAACGTGTGCAATGTCGTATGGCAGAGCATGAGATACGGCAATGTTGCAATGTTGAAACAAGCTTTTGCCAAAAATATTGCAAGCAAGTGCACATATGCAACCATAAATCAGGACTACTGCTAAGTAATGCAGATGCAACCGAGGACTCAAAAATGGCTTGCTGGTCACATGGAAGCCAAGGAATAATAGGCAATGTAGAATCTCTATAAGGTAGAAAATTGCTTTGCTTAATGAAGCCACTTCAATTTCAGATGATTAAGCTACTTAGGTATACATCACTGTGGCGTAGTGACGAAGCGCACCGGAGGAAAGTTGTAGAGCTGAAACTGGTTTTCTCAGTAGGTTCCTGCTAAGAATTAATCAAAATTACCTTATTTTTACCAATTTCTTCCCTAAAAATATTTTTTAAGACCACTTCCTTTTGAACAAATATGTTGACAGCTTAAAATCTATTTTTAAAATCTTTCCAGACTATGATATCAACAATGACTGGACAACTTGAAGATCTTTCATATAATGAGCTAGTCACGTGTCTATTAAACGGGTCTATTGCTCCGAATCGCTAGGTTTTGTTGATCTTTTTATTCACGCCTACACATCAGCCACCGGTAATTCAATATATTTATCTTTTCTTTTTGGGCAGCTAGTTTCTTTATAAATCATTCAAATTCTTGTTGTATTGTAGTGGCCTGTTATTCCATAGAAAGCGGAAGTGGCCGAGGTTAAGGTGGCTGCAATTGGGCGGCAAAAGTTTCGCGGCATTGTGATTTTGTCAGAGCTAAGAATCCACATGGGATTTCGGTAGCGTGTAAACAGCATTTGCGGTCGGAATCCATTTCCTTCGTCTTCATCTTTGCGGCTTGTTGCCGTGTTTGCTGTACTCCGATTGTTGCCACCACAGTTGCCATGGCAGTGCTGTGATATAAGCAAATTTTGTTGCCAACTGCTTTGCCTGCTTGCAACTGCTATTTGCTTTTCATTTCCGGCCACGTCGACAAATCACAAAACAACCCAAAAAAGGATATTATCTCCGCCTGGAGCGGTCGCCCAGTCTGTTGGTGCTACTTCCCGTATTTGTATAAATAATTTGCAAAACATTTTTCGTTTCATCGCTCTGCTGGCTGATTGTGTCCAGAGATTTTCCGTGTTTTAATGGTCTTCTAAGTGGCTCTTTCTCCATCTCCCTGCTACTGTGACCTTTCCATCTTGATCTTCCATGTTGGGGTCACTTTATTTGGGCCATACCCAAATGGTTGGCCATTGTCCACTCAGTTTTCCACTCACGTGTGCAAATAGAAAACCAAAACTGATTGGGCACACATTGAAAAATAATGTGTTCTAGTTAGTTTTTCTATATTTCGACATTCTTTACTTAACACAATCAATGAAATAGGTTTTTTACATTTTCGGTTGAGTGTAATCCAGTTCTTGACAAATTCATAATGCTAATTGCCTGGCCAAATGTTTGTGCCTCCGAAATTTCCACTTGTCATCTTGGGTTGATGGCTCACTTAATTCACGAGCTATTTCAAAGCGAGTTAAGGCTGTGACGCCTACACCTGCAGCTAGTTAGTCGTTGGGAGCATGAAGTGGACAACGGGTCTGCTCTTGGCGGTGGGGCTACTCACCCTGCCATCGCCGGGATTAGCCTCTCGAAATCTGACGGAATTCATGGGACATCGACAGAAACGCTGGCTGATCTACCAGAATAGCGGGTCCATGAAGTTCAGTATTGGTCCATCAATGCCAATTCCCCTGGGGGATAAGGTGTCCTTTCGTTCCTGTGTGCTCTCCTTTACGCTCCAAGGCGGATCCTATTCTCTGCCCACCTCACCAATCTGGCCGTGGGACAAGTGGGAAGGCACCTTTGCCCGATCCTTAACGCAAATGCGCAAGAATATTGAGCGCCATGTGGCTAATGGAGGAGTGCGATATGCGGATGATGCCAGGCTGCTGGTTTACACTGCTCTGGAGGAGTACATTGGCAGGAGTAACAATGACCATTCCGTGGGCAGACAATGCCTGCTGCGCTCCATCTGCGAGAATGCTCAGATTCATCATCACATCGGCGTGTTCTCGGAAATCATGGATATCGTACTCAGGTAACAAATTGCTATTGAATAGAGTCTTTGAGATTAGGGAATACTTTTGTAGGAAGTTCTTATAAAATTTTCAAGTTAAATTTTGCTACTTATTTTCCTGTACTTACTCTTTACTCATTAATCATACGTTAATCTGTCAATCATTTCAGTCCCGGCAAAGCGGATGTGGACAATGCCTACCATGAGGCCTATGCCGCAGGAAGAGCTGGAGCCAATTGCTTGGGCTTATACAGGACCTGTCCTCGGGGTATCAACTTCCTCGACGGGCTTTTGATTGCGGAAGATGATTGATTTACTGTGCTCCTGCTCCTGCTCCTGCTGCTTCTTCTGCTGCTGCGGCTGCTACTGCGGATTGCTGTGGAGTACGGAAGAGAATGGGGATCCGCAATAAAGTTTTCAACCAAATCAAAGTGCATGTCTAATGGTTCTTGTCCTGACGTCGGATTCCGCTTGTTCTTGCTGCATAATTTGGGGCGGAAATGCACGGAAGCATGTCTGAGCGGGGGGAGGGGGTGGGGGCAGGAAACTGTGTTGACTCGGCTCCAGGATGAGCATGTGTGCACATCGATGCAGGCAACCCACATGTACAAGGGTTTATGCGGGCATCGTGCTCTAAAACCACTTCATTGCAGATACAAAACATAAATAAAAGATAATCCCATTGCTACTACAAAAATAGAGAACTAAAATTGTATTTTTTATTATTTCCAGCTGCAAATTAATGCAAAATTTATGGCAGATATCCTAATATAAATCATTCGCACCGTATGCTGCGGAACGCAGAAACAAAATTTGTTGAAAGCTACATAACTGAATTAGTTACTAGTTACTCAAATGGTTTGCTTTCCTTATATTCCGTGAGTATTTTCAAGTTCACGTTATTTCTGGCGCATAAACATGGCAGCCGCAGACATTAGTTACCTATTCCTCTGCACCATCACAAGTTCAAACACCGCAAAGTTGTGCAGGCCTTCCCCCAAGCCACCCTTCTCACCCCCCCTTTGCTGCATCAGCTGCACTCTGCCAGGTTCCTTCGCCCCACTTTCTCGGCTTTCACCCCCGCTCTCCGTTCTCTCCGCCGCTTAGCTCCTTCGTTGTTCGCGTTGTCATAATCGCATTTGAATTAGCTGTGCACACGAGGCGCAGCTGAGGATTTCGAACAGGGTGCCCTGTGTATATGCTTTTGATAAATTATGAGCGTTAATTAAATAAAAGAAGATATGGTAATAAACAATTGCCACTAAGAGATTTTACTTTCTAAATTATTGTTTCACTTATAAGTATTTCAATCATTTCTATATCGTTAAATTAAAGCGCTAAACTAATAAAATATATTTTAAATTAAATTTGTATTTGCAATTACTTTAAAGCTCTATTAATATTCAACTGATATTAAGAATGATAATGTAATATAGAAAATCAAATCAAAGTATACAGGCAAACCATTTGCACACTCTTAAATTACATTTGCACTATATATTACATTTAATATATGATATTATATTTTTATGAATTTCCTTGAACTTGTTAGTTATTCCAAGGACACTTCCGGTTAAGAAAGCATCTGCTGCACCCTGTAGGTAAGCCCGCTCCATCCGCTTGGCACCGTCTGTGAGCCTAATGTGCCACTTAAGACGCATTTATTGTCTTTCGTTGTTGCTGTTGTTGCCGTTCTTGCAGCACGGCGGCTGTTGGTGGTGCCGCATTTTCCATTTAATTGACGCCATTGTTGACAAAATGGCGGTCGCTTTCGCTGCACCCAAGTTGCACCAGCCACAAGCCATTAATGTTAACGCATTTTTCGCCCAGATTCTGCTGGATGTTGGCTTGGATGCACTCATGTTTCTGGTTTACCAGAGGCGACATCCTTCAGTCGGCGGAGTTCGAGGGGGCGTGGCGACGACAGGGGCGCAAATCACTTGCAATTAGTGTTAAAAATGCATCGGAGTACCTAGATTGTTCATGTGAGTAGAGATTACTCCAGGGGTTGACAGTGATTCCTTCTGATCTTACTGAAAAGTGCTATCAGTGGTAGTCAATAAATTCAATTAACTGGATTTATTGCAGTTGTAAACTGATCACTTAAATCAATTTTTGATTAACAATTATATGAGATTTAAACTTTGCCCGCAAAGCTCCTGGAATTTCAATAATCCATATCCACAGCATAGGCATCCAACACACTTTCACCTCTTGGACAATCCGAGTAGTGAGCTATGCAATCAATCCCAGCCTTGCCAGCCGCAAAAGCTTCCGTGTAGGACACATCCAAACGCGTCTTACCGGGTCTATAAAGTTTACATACATTCATCAATTTTCCATTTAAGTAATAGTAATCAGAACTCACGTGAGTAGAACGTTTAGTAGCTCCGCCATGATACCCACATGGTGATGCACCTGGGCATTTTCGCAGATCCCCCGCAGCAAACAGTGTCGACCTCGGCCCACCGATCCACTTACTTGGTCCATGTAGTTTTCCAAGATGGCATACACAAATAGCCGTGTGTCGTCCTCGTGCGACTCATCCAAGCTCCTGATCTTCTCCTGCAACGAACGGGCATATATCGTCTCCCATTTGTCCCAGGGGTAAAGTGGAGCTGATGGCAGGGTAAATGCGCCGAAATGCAACACATAGTAGTAGACCATGCTGCGCCACACCACGGGATCCTCGAGCTGAGTGGCCAGCACGGGACCCACCACCAAACGGATGGTTCCCCCATTCCTGTAGATCAACTGATGTCGCTTCTGGCGAGCATGCATGTACTCTGTAACATTCTGACCAACTGGAGGACCGACCACCTCATACGCGCTTCTAACCACTGGCAATGAAAGGGCCAACAAGTAAATCCAAGAAACCAGTTGCATTGTGTGAAAAATCAACTGGCAGTGGCACAATAACTTTCAAGAATGAAGAGCAGTTGAATCGGTACCCATCTGCGCTGCAAAGAATATTTAATATTGACTAAACAAATTAGCATCCAAATTGGGTTATAAAGACATCCAGAATGTAGATCTGCTTTACATTCTCGTTTTGCATGATTAATTGGGTAAATAATCACAGTGGTAGACAACTGTAAAATATCACATTAACTTAAAAAATAAGTTTTAATTATAGTAGACCTATATTTTAAATATTTTTGTATGTATTTAATAATTTATTTCTCGTTGACTGATTATTTTTTCGTCCAACTTTTTTGTGTGTTTGAGTAAAGCATAACTAATTTTAAGATATATTTAATTTAAAAAAATTAATTAAATATTCCCGCCCAATTTAAAATATCGCCTAAAAATCGTTGCGATGTTTTCTATGTTATTTTTGCACTTCCAAGTATTTCACTGATTGAGCGCACCTGGTCACTCTAGCATAATTAACGAATAAAATAAACAATAACATAACCAGGGAAAAAAGAGAAACTACGAAGCAGCGATGAACGCCGTGATAGCGCTGTGCCACTTCTGCGAAGCGCACGGTCCCTGCGCCATCTTCTGCACCCAGACACTGCGGGACACCAAGCTGGAAGACCTGTCGCTGGATCAGCAGACCCAAAAGACCTGCTCCGCCTGCAACTACTCCATTAGCAAGAATAACAATGCGATCTACAGCAGGGACACTGAGAGCGGGGCCACATTCGTCAGCACCAAGGTGGCTGTGCTGCCCGAAGTGGCCAGTCTGGTCAAGCAGGCGGCGGTCCTTAGTCTAAGCAATGGTACGGACGCCAGCAAGGATGGCGAGTTCGTCTTTTTCGGGGACTCGGCTAGGGGTCACATCCTGAGTCACACGTTCCGCGTCAGCGACCTGCAGGCGCGCGGCTACTCTCAGCTATTCTCCATCATTGTGCTGATGAAGGACAAGTACTTCCTGCTAAACATTAAGCCCTTTCTGGCGGAGCACTTGAAGAAGGTGTCGTCGGAGCTGCAGGCAGCTGCCAAAAAGACCAAGGAAACGGAGGAGCTGACGTACTCGGAGCGGCAGAGGCGTCTCTCCGGCGCTCAATTCCTGATGCCCACTTCCCGCTCTTTGCTGGAACTCACTGGCGAGGAGCACATCTTCGCTCAGTTGCACTCACACTTTTCGTGGCTCCTGCTGGCCGGGTCCCGCTTCCTCACCGAGCACGTGACCTTCGGAAACCTTCCATGGCTACCGCCACAAAGTAGTGGCCGTCCTCCAGCACAGCGACTCACGTACAACAGTTCCACTCTGCCAATGATAGAAAGCATCGACGATCCCGATCTGGAGGAGTTCTTTTCTTTGCGCCACCTTAAAAGTGTCGTCCGCAAAGAGGAGTTTGCTACGGTTTGCTACTGCGCCTTGACCGGGGTCAAGATTGTGGTAAGAGGGGATCCGAGAAAGACCTTTCGCTTTATGGTCTGCCTGAAGAAACTCCTGCCCGAGCCCATGCACAATCTGATGCGAATCGACGCCCAGCATCAGCACTCCATTAGCTCAGAGTACAAAATCATATCCGTATCCAATGATATAGCCGTGCCGATGGCCAGTAGCTCCGTTTATCGGATCGATTTTCTGGACAAGCACGTCAACGGACATGAGGTGTCGGTCAAATGGCCGGGAGAGCTGCCACGAAAATGTAAGCTTCAGTATAGTCAATTTCCGCTTTCACTGATAAGAACCAATCGGGAATTACGTGAAAACGGGAATCAATTATGTTCCCTATACACGAACTTTATTAATGATTCTCCCACTTAAGTGCCAGATCTCATGGTGAAACTTTTGAAGGCGGTGGAGGAGAAAAACTTCACAGAACTAGTGCTGAACAAGCAGACCAAAGTGCTCATCGAAGAGTGGAAGAAGTAAGTAGCCCTTCAATTACTGAGATAATCCACAACTGAATAAACTTCCTGCTTCAGCAAAGTGACCTGCCTCAACCAGGCCAAATCCACCAGCGTGCAGGGCAAACTGAAGAAGGTACTTGGCGTGCAGCCGCAGGATCAGCCGATCATCAACTACTGGAGCACACACCTTCACTAGTATAACTCTATACCGCACAGATTAAGGACGTTCGTTTTCACCTTTTGGAATAAAACCTCTTTATTGCCGCGCTGCTTAAGCGAAGGCGAGAAAAATTATTATCTTAACCAAAAGGATGCCGAATCCAGTCCAGTCAGCCAGCCGCTTACTTCTTGTAGCCACAGCTGGAACGACGACCACGAGCACGCTCGAACTTGCGTCCCTTGGAGCGGACATAGGGGCGGGTGTGCGAGTGGGGCACACCGGGAGCCTTGCCGAAGTGCTTGCAGGCAGTGCGGGCGGTACGCCTGCCCTGCAGCAGCAGCGTGTTCTTGCCGGTGGGCGAGCGGAGAGCCAGTTGATCGAAGGTCAGGACCTCACCGCCGGCCTTCAGGATGCGCTCCCTGGCGGTCTGGGTGACGTGCAGGGCGCACACGGTAACCTTGGGCACCACCAGGAGGCGGGCATCGTCGGTGACGGTGCCGACGACCACGATGGTCGACTCCGGCTGGTTGGCGGCCTTGAAGAAGCGAGCGATGCGCTGCAGCGATAGCGGCGGGCGGTTGATCTTGCTCATGAACAAGCGCTTCAGGACGATGCGGTTGAACTTCTTGTTGGTGCGACGCTGCAGGAAGCGGTACAGCTGCAGGGACCAAATAGAAATACGCATTAGTCTCCACATTCCACTGGCAATCGACGCCATCTAAAGCCTTACCTTGACCAGCAGGCGCAGGTACACATCCTGGGATTTGGGCTCGGTTCTGCGAACCTTGCGATCGTACTTGTGGTTGATATCAATACCCTGCAAACGAAACACACGTATTAGAACTGGTGTTTTGAACCGGGAAAACAATTGGTCGGCATCCGAGCGAATGTTTACAACATATCCATGGCATTCTTTAGTTTAAGTGCTTATTTCATGATATTTTAGGTTCACAAACTAGATGCCGCCCACACAAATTTGTTTTTATTTCATTTCATCGCCAGGAAGCTTTGCAATGCACGTGGGCTGGGGCCCCGTTGACGTTTACAGGTTATTTGCCAGTTTCCTGCAAGAATCACTGGCACACTTTCATCGGGAACCCACCATTTCTTTTGTTGAATGTATTAATCAACGCTAAAATGGAAAATTAGACATTAATTTAAGCCTAAAACGTGGAGCAGGAATTTCTTGCACGTACCTCGCCGGAAACGAAAGCCAAAAGAAAGAAAATAGTGTGGCTGCGCCGAGCAGAAACAAGACGCTAAAATATCCGACTGTGCTGTTAGCTTAACATTGTGCTGTTAAGGCGCAAGCTTTATATACTTTGAAAGCGCTGAGTTAAGTTTTAAAATAATATTTCTAGTATAATTAATAACATGGTTAAAACTTGCATGACACTTAAACAATTTTTAAGATAATTATACCTAAAAACAATTATTTGCTAAGTGTCCAGTGTGGCAACGCCGCTAATGAGCTTAACATTATCAGTATGGCCATGGATTTATTTTATTAATATTAGGGGGATACAATAAAATATTGATATCTTGTTTACCAATGAAGTATTTTCAAGTTTCACAGACTGCCATGAGCTTTAAAAGCATACAAACATTTTCAAGTTTCACAGACTGCCATGAGCTTTAAAAGCATAAAAAAGTGTATTAATATTGGAGTAAGTAAATCGTTTTGGAAACACCGGCATGTTTATTAAGTCCACTACATAAAAATAGAAAAAAACGTTTGTACAGAGTGATTTCATTTGAAAATTAGGAAAAGACTGTAAAATTAGCCATAAGTGTTATTACTTTTACTGTTAATTAGTAAAAAAAAGGGATCTGAATTTTTTTTAATTCAAAACTGAGAGCAACTCTGATAAATAACTATTGAGCCTAACCGGTGTGTATGTTTTTCTTTTGCCCATCTGGTCACACTTGCATTAAAGAATTATTTTTTTCGGTTTTGTCAATAGCGGAGAGCTTTAACTAAATATGTCCGATCCAGGAGCCGCTGGATACAACATAACCAAGGATCCGGCGCTTGCCAAGAGTCGTATCTTCTTGGGCAACCTACCGGTTTGCACGCGCGAGGAGCTGGTGAGCATTTGCCAGCCGTATGGCAAGGTCCTTGGTTCGATGGTCCAGAAAAACTACGGATTCGTTCAGTTTGAAACGGAAGAGCTGGCCAATAAAGCCGCCTCCGCCCTGCACAAGTCCACGTTCAAACAAAACGTCCTCACCGTACGCAATGCCAGCGTTAAATCAAAGGCGGCCAATGCGAACGCCAAAAGGAATCCAAATCAAGGAGCCCAGGTCACGGTTCAGGGCGGCATTGTGATGTCAGCGGCGTCCGTGGCTGCTGGTCAGCCCCTCATCAACGATTGCGAGATTATAGTCAAGAATCGCGAGAATACGTGAGTTATGGTCTATATAATTCGACTTCAGATGTTTATTTACTTTGTCAACGCTGCAGCAAATACGCAGAATACATTGAAGAGCGGCTAAAGAATTCCAGCCTGCGAGTGGATGTCCTCTTTCCCAACGAGGACGTCTTGCTGGGCAAGGTCCTGGCCAACATATCTTCGCGCGGCTGCCTGTATGCGGTCTTAGTCACGCCCCAACACGAGGAACATAACAGCATCACAGTAAACATCCTTTATGGAGTACCCGCGGAGCATCGTAACATGCCACTGGAGGACGCCATCACCCTGATTGCCACCGATTTCAGGCTTAAAAAGCAGCGCGACGCTGTCGTCTTACCGCCTACACCATCCATACACAAGGGACAGCGACGACATCCCGTGCAAATGCAGGAGCTGCTGGAAAGGCTGGCAGACAATCATCCATTGACCGCGGCGCAGTACGAGGTGATTTTAAAGTACCTCGAAGGCGAACGCGAGGAGCAACTGAAGCGAGAGGTTGGCGAGGCCAATGCTCTGGCTAGACTAAAAGCACCCGATCCAGAGATCGAGTTGCAGAAAAAGATTCTCAGCATTATGAATAAGCCTGCAGTGACCGAGATCGCCAACGAGCTTATGTATCCCACTTTCGAGGCAGTAAAGGAGGACAAGAGGCTAATGGAGCTACTTGCTGATGATCGAGTGATGGCGGCCCTGGAAAGCGTTTACAACTCGGATCTCAGGCAGACTTTAGCCGAGTTTTTATAAACGCTCCATACGTAGTAGAATTAAGTAATTTAATACGCAGTTTTACGAATTCCTGGCATTTAGTAAAAGTAATACCTAATATTACGTATAACTCGGGCTTTAAACTGTAGCAGGTGTTTAATAAGTGTAAGACATTAACAACTAGGCTGTTTCTAAGGCCATGACCGCTTGGCTTCGTGTCCCTCGTACTTGCCACGGTACTTGAGACCCGTAACCAGGGTGGAGCTCTTGGGGAAAGCCGTTTTGCCGTCGAATTTGGTATCTGTCTCGGGATGGAATCGCACGTACTCGTACTGGATGTGCAGATTCTCCGGCAACTCTATGCGCTTTAGTGCATCCAACGGCACGGTTGTGTCCACAGTTGTCTCGTAGAAGGCGATAACATCGCCGATGGTGCGCAGTTCATGGACTTGGGAGTTGGGCACTCCGTGTTGCAGCTCCTGGAAGCACGCGTTCAGGAACTCGAACTTCTCGGAGAGATTACCAAACTGATCGGATTTTAGTTGAAGCGAGGCGGCTACCGTTCGTATACGTTCTGCTGCATCTGCAGGTGGTGAGTACGGCTTATGCGGACGCAGGAAGCTGCAATATTTACGGAAAATATTTACTTGGTTTCGAAGTAAATAAATGACAAGTGCTTACCCCTTAGCGGCAATGGACTCGCCGACAGCTGTTATAGAGCCGGTTTTGACGGGCTTCGCCTTTGCGGCCTTGGCGGCGGAGGCGAATCTCCTCTGCAGGCTTCCCGCAAGCTAAAATCACGTTTGCATTTGGTTTTAATTTAAATTTATATTATTTTTACTTACAATTGGGGTTTTACGTAAAATCGCTGCCATCGGATGTGACCAGATTAAAAACACTGCGGCATGGCAGTTAATACTGACCAATAATTTACAAATATGGAGATGGTAATACTAAAATACTGCAATTAGCGTTACCAGATGGCTTTGCTCTTAACCCATTGTTAAATAAACGAAATTAAACAATCATACAGTATTTAAATTTATTCGGCATCTTAAAATAAACTTTTTTGTGTCAAATATTTTACTATACTTTACGGAACTATCTGTGATTACATTTTATTTAAAAAGTATGATACTCTTTCAATTTCTAGTTATAACTTTAATCAACATAAATTTATAACATTGATAAACTTCATGGCAGCCCTAAGCTTTTTCGATAATAAGGTCCTGTTATCCAATTGGTAAAATCCTGTTATCGCGCCAACTGTTAGTTTTCTTGTATTATTGGATCGAATAATAGTTTAAAGCATATTCCTGTTCATTCTGAAGTAGAAAACGAAATGGATAGGACAACAGTCACACCGAGTCCTGCCTCCACGTACTGCTCCTTTTTGGGGGGTTCTCAGCACTCGCCGTTACGGCGATCACAGCGCCTAATCGAAAAGGAGAACCGCGATTTGCCGAAGATTCCGCCCAAAAGCCTCTCTCCTCAATTATTTGGAAACACTGAAGATGATTACAGTGAACTATTGCTGCACCAAGAAAAGCCAGCAACCAAGTTAGTGCACTTGAGATCCGTGGAGAATGTGGACAAACTTCGATCCCCAGCTAAAGTTCTCCAATTGAAACCTTCCAATAAAATCGTCCACCTGAAGCCATCGGATAAGATTATCCAATTAAAGGGTGATGCTAAGAAACCCGGAAAGAACAAGTGTAATATTCAGAAAGGAGATCCCCCAAGGAATTCACAAAGGAGGAGCACGCAATGCACTCCCAAAAAGCGTGGTCGAAAACCAAAGCCACCAACTAAGATAGAGGCCAAAAAAATTCAATCAAGTATTCCGAACGATCATCTAGGGAACACACCATCGCCATCGCCATCGAAGCTGCCTGTCAAATATCCAGCACATTTTGTTCATCAACTTCCACCCGCAAAGGATTCCAGCCCTGCCGTTCGAAGACGTTTCTTGTCTGCTCCGGCTACTGAATTCCGCGATCTGTGCCTCACACCCGATGAGATTCCAACTCCGGAGGGACATGGTGAAATCTTAAACAAATCGCCGTCGGATCTCGACTCCGATGTCTCCATGAACATTTCCTTGTCCGATTCCATTGGCGAGATCTTTGGCACCAAGGACATAAGCAGAATTCTGACCATGCAGCGCCCGCGTCAGTACATTTTGCTGGAGGAGCACCTGCCCACTTTGGCCACCATGCTGAACGTGGACTTGGAGCGACTGCGCAGTGTGTTGGAAATCACCCAGGGCCTAACCCACGAGCAGATCCTAGGCTTTCCGATAAAACAAGAGGTGGAGGAATTGGAAGTATCTTAGAAATTAGTGACATATAACTGAACATTCGAAATGTTTCCACTTTGAATAGTTTTAATGTGATCATTCCAATTGACCAAGTCCAGGATCCTTAAGATCCTTGTTGCTTTAAGTTAACATTTAAAATGTATCTGTTTTTTTTTTTTGTATATTTTTAAGTGGTATTTAATTGTTGTTGTTTTTTTGTTGTTTGTTTTTGTTATTTTGCCTTAGACTTTCAGAGTGCACAAGTTTTGTTTAAACCATTTACTTTGTTGTATATTTTAAATTACTAATGCTAAACGTTATCTAGACTTTATTATACTTCATAATTGGTTTCCTTTCCTCTACGACAATACAGCAGCAATCGATCTGGGTTTTTGTATCTGTTACTAAGTTTTCCTTTGTTTACTGTGTTTCTCTTTAACGTATATACAACCGCGTGAATTTGGAGGCGCAGCTCCCTAGTAGTCGCTGTCGTAGCTTCCGTCCTGCTGCGCCTGCGTGGAGTCATCGGAACGCTCCGAAGTGGGCTCCAGATCAACGTCCAGGGCCGTAGTGTTGGCCGGACAGCAGCTGGGATGGGCCATGGAGTCGAAGGCATCTTTGATTTGATTGTTGGCACCCTTGGGATCCAGGTCGGTGGCCCAGCTGAAGTGCATTAGCGCCAGATCCATGTTGCCGAGCGTCTTGTGTATTTTGCCGATCAGATAGAACACCACCGACTCCTTGGGCACGACCTCCTTAAGCTCCTCCAGTTCGCGCAACGCCTCATCGTACATGCCCAAAGAAAAGTAGATGGAGCCGCGATGGAATCGCGTAAGCGGGTTCTTCGGGTCCAGCGTGGCGGCCGTGTTTAGCGTCTGCAGCGACAGATCCTTCTTCTTCATGTAGAATTGCATGGCGCCGATGTGCACGAGAATTACCGAGTTTTGCGGATTGATTTTCAGTGCCTTCACATAGTGGATTTCAGCCAGCTCATACTTCTCCTGCTTGGAGTATATGGTGCCGATGCCGTACCAAGCGTTGTAATGCCGTGGATCTCTAACCACTGCGGCTCGGAAATAGTCCATCGCCTTTTCAAATTCTTCGGTGAGTACGAGTTCATGGCCCAGCAGTGTGTAGCTGTAGACGAAGTCTGGATCCACTTGGACAGCCCGCTTGAAGAACTTGATCGCTGTTTCGTGCTCCTTTTGCAGGGAGAAGCAATTTCCGGACACACACCAGGTCACCGGGCTGGTTTTGTCCTGGTTAATTAGATCCTGGGCGAGAGCAGAGAGCTCCACCTCACGCTGCAGATGCCACAGGGATGACGAGTATATTTCCATGTAGTCCAAGCGACATGGCTCTGCCTTGTGGATGCTTTCAAATATCGCCACCGCCGCCTCATACTCGCGCATCTCGTACCTGGCCAGTCCGATAAGCGACTGCACCCAGCTGGAGTTCAGGTGGTGCTTTGGTATCGTCGTCTCCAGCTGCTTGATGGCCGCCTTGCACTGGAAGTTCGAAAGCAGCTGATAGGCTTCAGCCAAATCCCGCAGTAGGGCCATCAGTCCATCGGCCGACTGTTTCTTGAGTCCCATCAGCTGGTGGGCCATCGTCTGGGCGTTGTTTAAGCTATTGTTCAACAGAACCTTGGCCTCCTCGGCGGCACTGCGTCCACCGCTGTTATTATTCGCTCCCGAGGAGGTAATAGTCTCCACCTTCTCTTTGCGCTTCTCGGACAGGTGGTGGGACTTCTCCTCGATCAGTTCGTTATTCAGGCAGATCTTGGTCATCCGTGACTTGGTTTTGCGGGGCGGCGAACGTGGCTGCACGAACTTGTTGGCTATGTTGGGCGATTTATTGTTCTCCTTCACCGAATACGAATTGCTGAACAGCCGCGAACTGCGACGCACTGCAGCATTCGGATTGGGCGGCACATTCATATTGCCATTGTTGCCCACATTATTGTTGTTCGGGGTGCGGGGCGTTATGTTACCGGCTTGCGTAAAGACGGCGGGTTTATTAAGGCTGCCCTCCTTGCGATTGATGAGTCCGCCCACATGTGTCTTCAGCTTTTTGCCCATCATCTTCGGCTCCTGGTTGACCTCGACCAGCATTTGCGGCATCGGCGAATAGCTAATATTCATAACGGGCGTGTGGTTGCCGATAAAGGAACCATCGTTGCCGGTGCAGGGACTAGTCAATGGCATAATGCCGAAGCTCGGAGTCGGCGGTGAGATGGCCGAAAGGTATTTGAACTGCTTGCGGAATGGTGTGCCGCTGCTCATGTCGTATAGCTGCTGGTGCTGCTGCTGTTGACCGGCCGTGTCCTGCGGATAACCCATAGGTGTATCCTCCAGCATCGCCAGCATGCTGGAGTTTTGCACCAAACCGCCGCGCAGCATGCTGATCGAGCTATTGAGATTGTTATTATTATTATTATTGTTGATGGGCGTCACCAGGCTGCTGTTGTGGTTCTGATTCTGGTTGATCTGCTGCACCTGCTGCTGATTCTGTTGCTGCTGATCCACGGGCGTGGTCAGAATGTAGTTGGGGTTAGAGTTGCATAGGCTGGTGATCAGCGAGTGGCGCTCCTGATGCTGCTGACTTTGTTGCTCGGCGCCGAAGAGCACCATTGCATTGGCATTGGCGCTGCTGCCTTGGCAGGTGTTGAACACATCTGTGCTGTGGATCTGGAATATGGTCGCCGCATCTGTGTCCTGGCCCAGCAGGCACAGATCAGCGAAGGCGTGCCACATGAATGGGTTCAGCTTGAGGGCCCGCCTTAAAGCACTGACGGCCAGTTTATTTCGCTCGGTCCTCACGCATATCTGGGCCATTAACTGATAGGCGAAGCAGGCCAAATCCCCGAAGTCCCGCTGCAGTTCATCGCAGTTCTTGGCGTCCGCGAATCCCGTCGAGATCAGAACGCTTTCCGCTTCGGCGTATTTCTTCAGCTCGTAGGCGCATTTGGCCTGCAGGAAGCGGCACTGCGGCGATCGTCGTGCCTTCTCTTTGAGCAGCCAGTATGCCTGGTGCACCTGATTGGATCGGAAGTAGCTGGTGGCCAGCAGGAATATCGTCTCGTCGCTCTCCACTGAAAGAACACAGTGAAAAAGAAAATCAGTGATGTACCCGGCCAACCAATAGAGACCTTGACCTATACCTTCTGAGCACAGGCGCTCCGCCAGGAAAACAGCATCCTTGAAGTCGTAGTAGTTCAGGCAATGCCATATGGCGGCCTTTAGGAATGGAAAAAAAGAGGGAGAGCATTTTGTTTTTTAGAGGCCAGGTGGACCGAGGAGCTATTGATTTACCTGCACGGGCTCTTGAATCATCATGTATGGGCGGTCTATGCGACTTTCTAGGGGCGCACTATGGATTTACGTGCTTGTGGCTTCACTGTGAAACTTGGCTTTACAATAATTCAAACATGCAGTGTGTAGAAATCAAACAAATTCTCATGTCGCCACTGGTGCACGCTTCTTTTTATATATATTTTCTTGTGGCAAATTTTCCCCAACAATATCGGATTGGAAAAGTAAAAGTTTGGTCTGTGTGCTGTATGGTATGTGAGTGTCGTATGTAACCCGATTGCAGATGCGGCGATGCAAGTGGCGATGGCGGTGTCTCTCGCTCCCTGGCCACTCCACTCCACCTTCCACTTCCACTTTTTTGATATTGCAATTGGTTTGAGTCGAGCCTTCGCTTCGCTTCGCCCTCTGTACACACACACTGCGAATGGGGGTCGGTTTTCTACTATCGTTTTCGGGGCTTATCTCGTGTTATAGACGCACACGGTTCTGATCTGCGATTGGCGGCGACACTGGACTAAACCTTGGCCACATTTTAGCTACTTGAAACACGCTGCATTCGCGTTGCATTCCATTTTATTTGAAAAACCAAAACTAAAATATGTGAGAGCTGTCAAAGTATCGATTGCACGCGACCCTGCCAATCGATTGTTTCTGTGGTTGTGGAGGACCGTATCGAAATAGCGCGAGAATACCAAGGTCTTTTCACGGAAGGTAGTACGAGTTATTATAAGCTATTTCCACTATGTAGTTATATTTGCTAAAATAATTTAAAGTTCTTTAAATGCCAATTTAATTTATATGTTTAATATCAGTTGGGATTACTACGCACAAATATATAGAAGTAGCCTACCTTATAGAGCACTTTTATTAAATATTACTACTATCTTATACGAGATTTAATTATAGTTCTGCATCCAAAACTACTGCGAGTCGCTTGAACTGGAGCTGGAGCTATCCGTGGACATGACCTCCACATCGTCCTGGGCGCGCGTCTCCAGGGCCACCGTGTTGCCGGAGGCGCCCATGGTCATGTGCAGCTCGCCAAGATTCCAGTTAAATTGATTCTGGAAGGCATTGGGCACCTCGCCGCCGGCACCACTGCCACTCCCACTTCCTGCGCTGCCGGACAAGGTTCTCTGCTGCTCCGAGGGCATGCCGCTGTTCTGATGGGTCACTGGGCCGCCGTTGATGTTTTGCTCGGATTTTCCCAGCAGCCCGTTGCGCATCTCAATGTCCGTTGGATAGGGACGCCGCAGGTCGCCTATGCACCAAGTGAGCGGAGCACTGACCGCATTGGCAGAGCTTATTCGATGTGCGTATTTGATGAGCTCCTCCGAGGAAACCGGTCGTTTGTTGGCTTGATTGATGCTGGCCAGTTTCTGGCGTGCCTGGAAGATGGCCGTGGACAGTATGAGTTCCGCATCCTTTAGGGACTTCTGCAGCTTCTGGATCTCACGGTCCTGATGGGAAAATCCAGTTTAAAAGTGATTTTTGGTGGCATACAAGACATCCACTTACGTGCACCTCCACTTTGGCGCGAAGTTTGTCCATCGCCTCCTCCACTTTGGCCTGCTCCTCCGCCAATTCAAGCATTTTGCGGAATTCTTCATCCTTGGCCACCAGCAAATCCAACAGGTCCACCAGTTCGGTGCTGGAGATCTTCTGGTGTGCTTGTTCGATCAGTTCCTTGGCAATCATCTCAATGTCGTCGATCAGGAGCAGGAGGCGCTCTTTTGTGCTGAGGTGAAACGACATTATCGCGCTGATTCGTTTCCTTTAAGCAATTATGGCAATTTGTTTATTTTCCACACCGCAATGTGGCTGTTTTTCCATTCTTAAAATATACCTTATGGTATTTTGGCACCCTGTTAATACCACGTTCGAAATACCGCAATATTTGATGCTGCCAGACTACTAATTCTATTTTTTCAAATTTTTTGCAATTTTTGCCGAAAATTGTTTTTCTGTTTTTTGAGCCTTTAAATTTCAGTATTTTGATTAGAACATTCGAAATATTGGTCCAAATATGGAATGTCATACCTCGTTGACATCGTAATTAAATTTCCCATCGAACGGTGTTTTCAAAAAAAATTATATTTTTTTTCACATTTTTTACAATTTTTGATGATGATTTACAAAAAATGCGAAAATTTGGTCAAAAATTATTTTGCCAATTTCGGTCAAAAAGTGATTTGGATGGTTAGTATTGGTAATTAGGAGTTAAAAACTGCAATTCTTTTAGCTTTCTGACAATTTTTAATCGAGTTATTCCGAAAATACCTATCGTAAATATTGCCTTTTTTGCCGAAAATCGTTTTTCAGATTTTTTGGGTAAATAATTATCAGTGTTTTGATCAGAACATTCAAAATATTGGTCCAAATACGGAATGGCATACCTCGTTGAGTTCGTAATTAAATTTCCAATCGAACTGTGTTTTCAAAAAAAAATCTATTTTTTTTACATTTTTTGCTAATTTTGATGATGATTTTTGAATTTTTGGCGAAAACTGTTGCCACGTTGATTTTAATATTAGATTTAAAAAGAGGAAATAAAAACAAATTCGCCGTGCTTGTCTCTAGTAAGTATTATTTGCTGGTTTATTTCTCATTTGTTACAATTGCAGTTACAATTTTAGCATAAAACTCTCTTGTTGATTATGGCAGATTACAATACTCTGTTGTATCCTCTCGTCTCCCTTCAGTTTCTCACTTAAAACATACAAACCAGCAAGCAACTTGCAGCAGGTACGTTGAGGGGCCTTGTTAATAACCGTTTAGAACTAGTAGATAGTCTTACAATTAGTTAAGATATAAGTGGTTTATATGTTGCTATTGATATTTCTCTTCACCGGCTGAAGGATCCCCTTTTATCAAACCGCATTAACTGCATAACAATCAGTGTCAGTATCATTATCATTATCAGTATCGCTGGCTCTCGCGATCCGAATATTTTCCACTCAGCTTGCTGACCGAATAGCGATCCGAGTAGGCATCATATTTATCTGCCTTGTAGTTGATCTCCTGCGGCGTGTATCCGATGTTCTTCTGCCAGTGCCGCGTCCAATAGAGATCCTCGTTTCGCACCTGCGACGGCGTCTTCGCATCCCGGAACACATACACGCAGTAGATCATGCAGCCGATCAGCGTGAGGAAGCCAAAGACCAGGAACACGATGCCCAGTATCCACACGTACAGTGGCTCATAGAACTGCACCACAATCACGAATCCCAGCGTCACCAGGATCAGGCCCAGGTTCAGCAACAGCATCAGGCAGCACACGCCCTTGACATTCGGACAGAATGGATTCGGTGCGGACATGGTCTCCACCTTGGCGCCTCTGCGGGTTGTCGAGCGGGCACTGCGTCCGGTTTTGGCCGTGCTGGCCACCGAGTAAACACTACGTGGAGCTCCTCGGGATACTGGCCGCTGGCTGTAGCGACTGCAATGAATGTAGGTCAATTAGTTATTTATTCCTGATTCCTGGGTATCTTATAGTCTAGTTTTTAGCATCAAGAGCATTAGAGCCACGCACCTGATCTCGGAGGGCGCCTTGTAGGCGGCACTGGTCACATAGATGTCGCTGCCCGCATCCCCAGCCTGGTCGTAGCTGAGGGCGGACGGAGCACGCGGTGGCTGTCGCGTGGGCGGCGGTCCGCTGAGGGAGCGTGGTCCTCCGTTGTCCGGCGAACTGGAGAGACCCATCTGACTGTGGCTGTAGCTGCTCTGCAGGTGCTGGCTGTGGTGGTGGCCATTCGCGGAGGTGGAGCGTTTCTTGCGCGACGCATTGTACTGCGGCGAGATGCGCTCGTGGGTCAGCGTGTACTCCGAGTAGGTGCGCTCCGAGGGCGCCCGGTGGGAGTGGGTCTCATCGCCGTCCGTGGAGTAGCCGCGATTCGAGTGAACGTAGGGCGGATCCGGAGTGAGGCGACCGTGCGTGGCCACATAATGGCTGCCCTTCAACCTGTAATTGGATGGCAAATGTTATCGCCGATTGGCCGCTAAGTGGTCCATCCGCTACTCACTTCTTCACTTGTCTCTCGTGCATCCTGTATCTTTTGCACCGGCTGTATCTGTATCTTTTGCTGCCTCTGCTTCGCTGCGGCTGATTGACTGCTAATGGACCCGTCTAGCAATTCCTCGAGGTGCCTGCAATGGGGAAGTAAAGCAAACACACGATGAGCTCGACTTCATGGCAATTAGGTTTTGGCCTCACTTTATCGGATAGCTTAGAACTTTTAATTAGAGCAATGAAAGTTTCATTCGACTGCACTTGTCGACTGCAGCCATCCATATTCAATAAAGTAACTGGTTTGCTTGCATTTCACGAGCGTAATGTAAAGTTTTATGGCTCTGTGTGTTCGCAGCTCGCAAAAGTTGAATAGTTAAATATTTATTGAAATTATACAAAAAACTCAAGAACACCAACGGGCTCATAAAAATTTCAAGCAACTGCGATAGAAAAATGACAAAAATGTTTTTCAAAATAGGTGTTAACTGGAAGTAATGGGCTTATCTAAGTGCAGCAGTTAATTGAAACCAGAGACAAAAGATCATAAACAAAAGGGTATTTCGATAAGCTGGCAGTCCATGGAGGATGCCGAAGATGCCGAGAATGCCATTAATTCCATTTTGCAATCAAAACAGACCTTAAACTTCCTTTACGCCTTGCATAACTTATATCAATTTATGGTGCCTGAGCACAGGACACACCCAGCTTAATGATTGCAATGCCAGTTCGTTGCACTTTTCCGTTAAATTCGCCCCCAATACCTCAACTCCTGGCCATCAAGAACACACCCGCAGTCAGGCACTCAGCAAAGTTGGAGAAATTCGTTCGTTCTTTCAAGTTCATGGCAGAGAAATTGAAGTTGCCCGTCCTTCGCAGCCATTCGACATTCACCATTTGCCATTCGCAGTCCGCCATTCGCCTGCAATTTGTCACTTGGTCACGTAGTGCTCGGTTCTGGGTGCGTCACTCCAAGCCAACCGAGGTGACAGTTGATAAAAGGGAGCGCCAGCGGGTTAAGGGCAAACTGGTTCCATCGGCCATCGCCAACTTAATCTCTGCCCGATGTTCCCATGAATTTGTTTACGCACCCCGGTCGCTCATAAATCAGCATTTTTATCACACTCGAATATGTCAATCAACAGGTAACATATTTTAGCTATATAATAATACCTAATTTTCTTTAGTGTATCATTAACCCATTGCGAAACATGACATCTATTTATGACACACGAATATGTCAATCAAAAGTAGCCATATATTGCGAAATCAAGGGCTCTGCTCGCTTTTAGGTGTTTTTGCCAAGAATTTTAACGCACCTGTTTGCGAATTCTGCCCATATTATGCCAGCCTCTTATTATTAGCATATTGCTTTGAGGAAAAATCAGACTGTGTCAATCATGGAAAACTCTAATCAGATATATGTATATATTTATTTTTAACGAATCTGCTTGGGGAATGAGTTTATAATTTACCAGCTTCATTTTCGCAGCATATCATTAACGCCAATGGCAGCTGATAAAATTGAGTTATTGCCTCGATTAGGCCAATTAAAGGGTGTCGTTATCTGGGCAAGATGGCCAGCTAGGATGGGCTGGCTCCTCCTGCTCCGCCCCACAATCCTCCACTGAATTGGACCCCGTTCGCAGAGTTTCGCAGCCAGCTTTCTTATTATTTTAGCTGAAGCCAATCTCTGAGTGCATTTACATTTGTGCCCTGCCCGGCGGTCAATCGCGATACAATTGTCAGTTGGGATCTGGATCTGTGGATCTGTGTGGGGGTCTCCTTGCGGTTCAGTTCGGTACGGTTTGGTTTGGTTTGGTTTCCCTTATGGAGCCAACTTTCAAGTTCAATGCGGTGATTTCTGTGCCTGGGGACAGAAATACACACACACACACACCGCATACATTTATGGTGTGGGCGGGAACGTCGTCAAATGAAAAATCGAATTGGGTGTGCGGTTCGGGGAGTTTGGGAGACAGAAACCTTAAGGAAAAAAAAAAAGGGGAAAAAAGAGCAGAAAGGGCGACCCTTTCATCTGTGTGGTCCCTATGGCACTGACTTGGATTTGAACCGCTCCATTTGGCCTCTTGTGCTGGCGCGTATTTCAACTGATTTCTACTGACCACTTCTATCACTTGGCGGCCATCAAAGATGGACTTGCAACTCCCATGCGTCGGATTTTCACTCCGCACATTGATTTGTTTATGCGGTTTTTGGGGTTTGTTTTGTTAGGCCTGACTTATATCAAAGCCTTTTCCTTTTTGCGGCGCTGTCCAAATGGAATGCGAATGCCATTAAAATGTGCTTGTTCCCGCATTTACCATCTACCATTTACCTTGCCACATCGAGTGGCCTTAACATTTAACGCCACATAAACAGCCTTAATAAACCGTGAAAGCCTCGAGAACTCACTCGAGAGCATCGTTAGTTGCAAGCACAAAAATATATAATATAATATGTATATGCATTTTACATATGTTATAAGGGGTTACCACATATCACACACTAAAATAACTTTATGAAAGCATGGCATTGTCACTCAGATATTTCGAAATACTTATATAATATAGAACATTTATATGTAAACTTCAGCGAGAGCCAATCTAAACTTTTTTTCAACAGTGTACTATATGCTTTTGCAACATCACTCGTAAAGCATTTTAGATGGACCAGCTTACAAGAAATTTGCATTTTGTCGTTCAACCGCCTCCACCATTGTCTTCGATGGATTTCACCACTTTCGCTGCTTCCGCTGCCGTTGCGGGGCAACAATGGGTTAAGAGCGGAAGTAGTTGCTCGACGAAAACGAGAAGTTAATTCGCGGCAATTTGTGTAACACCAACGCCCAGGTGAGAAAAAAAAAAAAGCTAAGGCGCCGTCGCCAAGGGAATGACCACAAAAATGCACTCCACTGCACTGACGACCGTTGTGGTCAAGTGGGCAAGTGGTCAAGTGTCGTTAAGGTTGAACGAACGGACGATCGAGTGACTTGAACTTGCTAGTGAACCAATAACTTGTGGTCAGCATGCAAATTTCATGGCCAGAGCGGCATATTATTTTTGTTTTTTTTTTTTCTGTTTGGGGCGCGGTTTAGAAAGTTTTCTCCCCCTGCCATGTGACGATGTGGCCGAAAAACTGGGCCATTGGCATTCACTAGAACTGCAGGCCAGTCGCCATCGAAACAAATCTGTAACAGTCAACCCGCATTGGTTCGCCTTTCACAAAAAACAAAAAAAAAAAAAAATTCCAAAACCTGGTGATGATCGGCAGAAGGATGTGGAGTCGGGAGGCAGTTTCCATTACCTGGCCAAAAAGTTGCTGGCCACAGTTGTTGCTGACCAAGCTGCAATCCCATAAATAAATCCCCACTGCGCCCCCAGAATTCGCTAGAATAAATAATAACACACTTTACCTTGTCATTTTGCGAATTTCGAGTCTCTGCAATATGCATTGTACAATTACCATTCGGTGCGGCTGCGCAGTAAGTGATCTTTTAATGTCCATAAATCAGCAATTGTTATGGGCTTAGCCTATTTGTTTAGTTAATAAAACGTTGAGGAATTTGTGAATGTATTTCCTCATGCATTCGAATCCGGACTTTCAATTACGGAAATTACGAAAATTGTGCAAATATTTCTTTAAGAAATAATTAACAAATATTCTTTTACAACTGCAGAAATCTAAATAGCTTGGTGTTGCTGAGCTATAAAACATCATCTCACAAGTCGTTAAATGGGTAAAAATGTGTATACTGCTGGGAATTTATGAATATTGGAGTCGAATCAAAAGCATTCAAATGCATTCGAGCAGAATACCCTTGCTTAATTGCGCACGACTATTAAGTTTGGCTGCATGTTTTCGTTAATCAGCATAAAATTTGATTGCATTGTTGGGAGTCAGACTCTTAATGCTGATTTGGCTCGGTCTTCAAACTGGCTGTGTAGAGAACTACTGAATATACTATATATATCTGATATATACATATTTACGTATGTATATAATGCGTAGTCTCGTCGCCGATCTTAGACACTAAGTAGCCATGTCTGCCGCGCGTTAATCGCTTTTAATTGCTAAATTACGCGCTGCATGGTCGACATTGCGACGAGGAGGCTATGGCGGCTATATAGATATATATAAGTGTGTATGTAGTATATGGAGTTCCCGATGTGGAGCTTGGAGTCGGGTCCATGGGAGATGGAACTGAAGTGGAAGCTGGAGATGGAGCTGAGGCTGGAGACACCGGTGCGGCTGTTAACACGCCAAAGAAACGACTCGGGGATGTGGGACTGGCCAACACTAATGCGTGTAATTAGCCGCAAAAAGAGTGGGGGAAAAAAGAAGCGGCCAGACCGACCACTTAACTGATTTATTAAAACGTTTTTCCATTAAATTTTTAACCCTGCCGGCTATTAAAGACACAAACGAACGTAGAAAAGAGGCCGCCGCGGATTCCGAAAAGGGCGCGCAGACTTGAAAAATGAGCAGCGTTTAAAATTATTCAGTTGTACGATGGGCAGCATCCTTTAACTGCCAACATATCGTATGTATGCACATACATACATATTAAAAATGTTATACAATGTCATATATTATTCATAAAGCACACTTGACTAAGATGGGGAAAGTTCTGCCAAAGTTCGGCAAACATAAGAGGGCTAAAACTTTCAATGCATAAAATGGGTAGTTGTAATTTCACTGTGGCCATTTCAAAGCGACCCATGGTAATCCAACAAGTTGGCCGAAAAATTCAAATGGGGCGGTCAGTTGGCAAAACATTTTGACAACGACAATAGCCATGCGGCAAATGCCACAAAAAACCCGTGCGAAATGCCCGAAAAACCTAAGACACCCCCTTCTACAAACTTTCTAGCCATAAATGCTCGCTCACGTCGTCAGGCATTTTGGCCAAAAGGCGAAGGCAACGGCACTGGACAAGGCAAGGGAACGAAATTAATTATGGCCAAGTGCGAGCATTGGGCATTGGGCATTGGGCGATGAAAGTGCGATAAAGATGCCATATTTCTTTGATTAATTTTTGAAGCCATTTATTGCTGCGTGTTTTTAACGTTGCGCCGCGTGAAGTAAGCCATTAAAATCAATGGCCAATATGAGCAAGAAGAATTGAACAGAAACGGACTCGCAAAGAAGCTTACAATTGGCATTGCTGTTGAGTGAGGCAAACAATATTAAATCCCAACAATCGACTGGAGAAAGTTGACTTAACGGCCTTAGCTAGGCCACTTCCTCCCAAAAACCCACCAAACCAACCAAACTAAGCAAACCGCCCACCACCATCCGCTTTCAATTTTTTTCCCTTTGATTCTTTTTATTTTTTATTTTCTGCAAACTCACTTTAAACAGCAAAAAATTGTTTACAACGCTCGGGTGTTTTGTTTTTATTTTAGCCACGCCTTGAGTTTGCTTCTGCAATTGTGGCAACTAGCAAGGGCAAAAATGAAGGCATTGGCCAACTGTTTGCTGGCCAAGAAACGATGAAGTGGTCATGCGAGGTGTCTGAAAGGTCCCTTTTTCGACTGCGTCACGTTTGCCACATCAATTTCAATCAACCCAGCGCTCTTTTCCCCCTTTTTTTTGCAATAGGGAATGCCACATATGTATGTATGGCCCCCGTTTTTTTTTCAGCTCAAAACGCAACAGTTGTCGGTGGGCAATCTACATGGTTGGGATTGTCTTTGGCCACCCAACTCCGCCAAATGGTGGGATTCAAGGGCTTAGAACATGAGCAGGCATACTTGAAAGTACAAAAGGTCCAAGATGATTTGCGGACTTAGCAGCAAGTTAACAACCATCGTGCTGTTTTCGCTGGGAGATCAAGCTAATCCGCTGATTGAAAAAAATTACTCATTGATTTGTAGTTCTTTGAAGCTCATCTAAAAAGCAACCTAGTTTTTTTTGGGCAGATACGTTTATACTTAAACTTATGAAAGCTCTTTAAAGCTACATTTGTATAATATTATTGAAATAAGAGAATCTAGTAGTTGAGCACTTCTATTCACGCCTTTCATTACCCCAACATATTCGGAATCAATATGTGGAGGGCACACTTAGCCATTCGCACTTCATTAGCACACTTTTCCAATATGGTTATGTGGGCGCCCGCTGTTTTCCCCCGGCTTCTGGGCTAATGGTGTCGTCTTCCGGCATAATTGCACTCCAGTGGAATAGCGTCTCTCTATATAGCTGCCATATGGTATGGGTAAATTGATTTTCACTTTGGCTCGAGTGCAGACTAGGGTGTCGTTTGGATTGGAGGCACAATGATCTGCTTTGACAGACGTCTAGATTTGTGGTCGTATTACCAACTCAGTTGTGGCGCATTAACCAGGCCTCCGACCAGAACCGATGCAGATAGAGATCGTCAGGTGTTTTAGTACTTCGCAACTATTCAGTACGTTGTGGTTCTAACTGCGTTCTTGAATCCGTGCGGATTCGTATCTGTGGCGCACGGTCTAAATGGCACCCAAAACCCAAAACAATGCGCATAATAAATATTCTTGCTTTTGGGGGTAAGGTGGTGGTGGCTCCAGTGGCTCGATGGTTTGGTGGTTCACTGCTTTTGGTGGCTTTTTTCGGTGGGGGCTGCCATGGGTAAACCTGTTTGCCTTATTTATGGGCAGTCAGCCAAGGCAGTAGGGAGCCCAAAATGTATCTCTTTGACTGCATGCCACCGCTACACAGCCACACCGTTATACAGCTTTTCTTTCTGCCCCCCGAATGCCGCTTTTCTATTTCTATTTCCATTTTCTTTTCAGACAGCCGCCGCCTGGCTGTGCACATAATTCAGTTTCATTAATAGTTCAAATAACTGCACAAGTGCCTCTACTGAACATCAAAGGCAGACACACACACTAAACTAAACTAAACTAAACTAAACAGTTCGCCACTTTTACGACCTCGTAAACCCCATTGCGGCTGTAATCTATTGATCTACAGACTGTCATAAGGATCGAGTTGCGAACAAGTGGCGCAATGCAAATACAGGCGAAATAACCTAAGGCAAATTGTATTATTATGTCTTGTTAAACAATAAGCATATATATAAGCCATATGTTTAAACATATATATAAACCATATATTTAAGTCATATATTTAAGCAATATATATGTATAAACCATATGTTTAACCATATATATAAAACTAGTTGTACGCAATATAACTTTCCTTTTTCTGACATTTTTTATTGAATTATTATACAGTTTTAATGACCCTAATGATGTATAATAAACTCATTTCTGAACTCAGTTCTTACTCATGGATATAATTAAACAAAAAAACAATTTAAGTACTATAAAGAGGTTGTTTGTAGGGGGTATTGCCCGTACTTGTGTCAATCTACTATCAATAATTTCCATTGCACAACAATCAGGTTGACAATAAAGTACACTCTGCAGGCCAAGTAGAAAAAGTGGTGGAAACAAATAAAAGCAGACCTTAAATATCCAATAATAAGCCAATGCGGCAGCAATCGACACATGAGCATATGCAAACTCGAGGCTCCCAAGACCAGATCGTGGCCATATATCCACATACACATCCATAGCTCCTTCCACCACTCCACCTAGCATCCCGGACCGCCAGTGTCCGCCTTGGCCAGTTTGCATCGCCATCGGTTTCCCACGCTAGGCTGCAGCTGCTCCGATCGCAACAGATTGGCTTGGATTGGATTGGATCGGTATGGATCGGAATCACTATGGATCGGTGGTGTTGAGAATGCCCAGTTGGTGGCGGTTGCCAGTATTCTAATGCAGCCGGGACACGGATGGAGATTAATTAATATTGCAACTCGTTAGGCCGTTTTTCTTTTTTGCACATTCATTGTTTCACAATTATATCGCGGCATGGCGGAAATTCCAACAGCAGTTTTTCTCCTTTCAGGAACTCCATTTGGCTTTCCTCAAGCAGCTTGACTCGACTTAATTATACCCTAATGTTTGCCTGACATTGCCGCGTAATTATCGTAATACTTGATCGCTGATGACGCGACTCTCGTGATGAAGATGACCGCGGATCATGGAAGTGAATAAACTATTTAGTTGAACTTAACGAGTCTACGCTAAATATCAAACACAATCTTGAGACTTTTTTTCCCCTTTTGTTGTCTATACATTTGTGTATAAAGTTTTGTATTTTGGCTGGCCGTCAAGGTCTTTTGGCGGCAAAACGCAGACAGCGATTTATGAGAGAGGGGTGTTGCCTTTTATAATTTGGCCAACGTTGATGTTGTATAATATTTGCCTTTGCTCGGAATACATGTATAATTTTGGCGAAGATTTGTGTGGGGGCGTGTATGTGGCCCCTGAGAAAATGCTTTAATGTCAAGTGTGGCTCACAGAATCGCAAAATCTCGCTTTTTGCTGGCATTGTTAAAGCTTAAGGCACTCGAGTCTCGAGAAGCCCAAAAACTGTGTTTGTGTATTCAACAAGTTTTGCTTTTTTTTTGCCTTATTTTTCCTAGCGACTTGATTGCTTGATTCTCTGTTTTTTTGGGCACATTTCATCAAATGCTTGTTACTCAATTAGATGTTGAAACTGAGGACGTTGCCATGGCTTGGAATTTGCCTCCGATTCGGATTGAATTATGGATTGAGCAGTGAAGAGGTTTTTGCATATTGAGCATTGTTTATTGTTTGGCCACTTCTAATTGTTTCCCAGGCCAACTGAAATGTGCTGGGACTATTTATAGGATTTATTTGGGGCTTCAACTTGTGGAAGCATAGAAAACAAGTAGGAAGTAGCATAGAATTATAAATTAATTGCCTACATTTAGTATTATTTTTTATTAACATGCTGTTGGAAAGACCAATAATATATTTCCAAATAAATGTTTAGAAACTTAAAGATGCCAAGGTGCATAATTAAATTTCACCAGTTGATATTCCTAAAACTTATGCATATATGCTTTCAACAAAATAATAACACTGCCAGTAATGGCCTTTGAAAAAGCTGTTGAGAGTCGAGAATGAAACCCATAATTTGCTGCTGACTGATACCCTAAAAAGTCGGACTGCCTGCACAATCAACAATCAGAAATCCAAGCCAAAACCGGTTGGCATCATTGATTCAATAAGCATTCAACTTAGCATCGATCTGCGAGTCGATCGCTGATTTATATAGCTCGAATGCAACCGCGGAATGTCTGAATCTTTGACTGTCTGAATGTCTGAGTGTCGGATACTTTTTTGTATAATTTGCACGCAATGAATGTGCAAGCGACACGAGGCATTAATTACGTGTGATGATGACATCATCATCAGCAAGTCATCTGTCGGTTTGCAGATTTTCAATTGCATACAGTCTCAAATGTCAGATGAAAGTTGCAGTTGGTTGGATATTTCGTACCTGCATAATAGTTGCTTGGTTTTTAGGTTCAGTTTTCAGTTGTCTTTCAGATTCACACGCAAACACCAAAGATGAGAAAGACTGCGAAAGCTGGGAGTATGTTTTTTTTCCATATTTGCGGATAGTAACACGACTTTATATAACCAACTTGCCAAGAGTGATTAGCTCAGATTGATTTGTGTTTTGACGAGTATTTTGCATATATGTATGTATACACTCATAATACTTGGGCATATAACCTCTTCGGTCAAATTTGCTGTGCCTTGGAGTCAATGAATCGCTGGTTTCTCGCTTAACACGTATACGCACCGTGTGCAGCTGCAAATTGGCCGTTTAAAACCTGTCTGCGCTAAACCGCAACAGCCGCAGCATTACGTAACTTTCCCTGCATCTTGCGAATTACGCTGCTGACCATGAGCACTGGCTTTTCAGCTGCAAACTTACCAAACTTATCATCGCCAAAACTCTAATTGTTACCGAATTCGGCGCAATCACGACCAAAACAACTCTATGTTGACCCCAACTGAAAAAAAAAGGAAAAATACCCCGGCACAATAAAAGACACAGCAAATTATGATTATTATCAAAACATTGTCATCAAACAAAAAAAAGAAAAAAACTAAAAAGGGGGCTAAGAGAAAAACTAGAAACACTTGGCCGCTGGCGTTGGTTTTGAATTTCTAGCTGCCGCCGCTGTCCGTGCAACTTTTATTGGATTTTATTGGATGGCAAGCGTGCTAAGCATGGCTGGCTTTTAAGCATAAACATCGCCAGCGGCGAAGACACGAAAAAATAATACCGAAGACAGATGAAAAATGAAAAACCACCAACTGAACAACCCACCGAATAAGCCAAAGACCAAAAAACCAAAAGCTAGTTCTGTTATGCACAGTGGTTTATATAAATTATCTGTACCATATAGATAAGCCAACAGCCCTTTGAAAACTACTCATTTTCTGCCATTCATGATAATATCGTTGGGTAAGGGCTTATGTCAAAGCATTTCCATCACGATTGTCATTCAAAAGTGAAAGCAATAAATTAAATGCATATAAGCACATTAAATTTCACTCATTGATCCATTTGGTATTGGCATTTGTACTGGTCTCCCTGTCGCCTAAAGGCAATTTCACAGATTGCAGTTTGCTGCCAAATGACCAAAATGCCTTTTCACTCGAATTTCCACCGGATTCCGTACGGGGTATCATTTTTGGTCCGTTGACAAATGACATAAGCACTCTGGGCCATCGAAAGGCGAACAAACTGAGCAAACTGAACAAACCGAACGAAGTGAACACAACTGACAAAAGAGCGAATCGTGCTCATATAAGGCCAGTCTTCAGCCAACATTTGGCTGACACTTTCAGGGTCAACCGGTGCGTAATCAATGGAATCACCGCCCACGCAAGAGGCAAAAGCTGAGTTCGGTTCAACGTTTTGCGGAAATTGAAACCGAAGGTGGATGGCAGCCTTAAGATGCTCAAAATGCAATTCCACTGCGCCGAAAAAGCAAATTGTTGGCAAATAAGCACACAGTTGAGCATGCACTGAAAAAAGGGATATAGCCATGAAATACTAAAGATTTGAGATAAACTTTAATAATCATTTAGAAATTTGTTTGAAAAGAAGTTGTTGTCCCAGAGCTTTTGTTCTTTTTAATAGAAATCATATTACTATCATATTGGAAACTCTTTAAATTCTAAGCATTTCGTATGCACTTAATTGGGATTTTATAGTCTCAATGGAATGCAGATGGTCTAATATTGATTTAAGACGTGTGTCCTTGGATTTCTCACTCTGTATTCTCGTCTATGCATCCACACAACTTCCTCGCCATATCTCATATATATAGAGATATGGGAATGTATTCCACGGCATCGTTGTGGGCAACAAAATAAATAAAAATACAAAAAAAAACAAAAACTGGCTTACCTTCTCTCCTCATTGTTATACAGTTGAACTGGCCGTGCTGTTGGTATTGTTTCGCTTATTTATTGTTAACGCTTTTTGCCAGCCAGTGCGACAGGTTGTTAGTTTTTGGCTGCTGTACACATTTCATTACACTTCACTTGGCTGCTGCACCGAAAATCGAGAAAAAACAAACATTCGCAATGTATGTGGAGGTGAAGATAAATATTAATGCAAATATTAAGGCGATGACAACGTCGTCGCTGTCTGCGTGTGTGTGTGTGTGTGTGTGTGGGCCAAAAACCTTTACTAGTTCTGGCCAAAATGCCAGCCAACACATAAATGTATGTGGAATGATATAATCGCCTGCTGCCATGAATGAATGAATGAAAGGCGTTGCAGCTTCTCGCAAAGTTGGCTCGAATCGATGCGAGGCGGCCCAAACACAATGGCCAAGAGTTCGGAACTCGTCTAACTCAGCTCAAATCTTCTCGGCCTAAGCTCTGTTTTACATTTTTGTTTCGCTTTTTGCGGCGGCAGAGCAAATTGCATCGCCATAATGAAATCGCCCATAATCTTGGCTAAGGCTAATAATAGCAGCAGGTTTTGAAGTTGGACAACACACAAATATACACACAAACACACACTCGCACACACTTTGGCTTAGACACACACACACACACACCGTAGATGGTGAGCAAATTTGGCCCAACACTCTGTTTGTTCTTTTTTATTCGTTGGTTAATTCTCGCCAGCAGATCGGGCGTATACTTCACGCCGAAAAAATTCAAATGACACTCACGTAATCCGCTAAAAATAGTTGATTTCGTTGCGCGTTATTTTTCTCAGATTTTTCGTTTGCTTTTTTTTTTTTTTTTGTTGGAGTACAACTTTGTTTTGCTATTGTATTGTGTTTGGCAATCGCGGCGATTGGCAATTGCAACTTGGTCCGGTAGAAGAAATCGAAGCGAACGCGTCGCGATCTCGGCTCAAACTGATCGCTCGAGAGTTGCGACAATGTTCCAGCACCTGTGAGTGGTCTAAACTGGTCTAAAACGCGACTCGAACCGGTTTCGCTCTTGGCCAAGTCAATCTCACTACCGATTGTTCGGGCTCTTTCCCAACTATTCTCAACTGGCACTCTCTCTCTGTGGCTTTCTTGGCCTGGCCGTGCCGGTCTCCAGCATCTGCACTTTGCACTTTTGGCGACTGCATTTTGTTGTCAAACTGCAAAAACTGCATTTAATAACCGTTAACCGAAACTTCTGCAACACGTGCACTGCATTCACACACAGAGAAAAAAGGATGTTGAAAGATTCTCTTTCTATGATTTTCATGGGTACAAATGCTGTAAGGCAAAATGTGTTTGCATCTTATACCATGATTTTTTAAACGTTTACAATTTGATGTATAAGTAAAACAAGTAAAATCAAGTAGACTTACAAAAATATATTAAAAATATTTTTTTTATTATTATATAAAGCATAACAGTAGAATAATTTAATGTTTGAATAAAAAGTGTTGATACACAAACCCAATCATGCTTGCATACATAATACTCTATCTCGCTGATAATTCCTTAATAATTCCTGAAAATAATTTCAGTGCACTTATAGTTTGAGTGGGTGGTGGGAGGAGATGGGGCTGGGAGTGGAAGTGCAAGTGGGAGTGAGAGCGTTACAGGGGTTGGAGGTGAGGTGCTTGGAGGTGGGGGCTCACTACATTAGGCTCCACTGGCTGACAGGCACCGCTTTTGGCCAGCTGCCGCACGTGACTGTGCAATGCTTTTGACTGTTGGCTGGAGCATTGGGGGTCATGTTGGCTGGGGGCAGAAGTTGGGGGCTTAATTTGCATCATGTCATTAGGATGAGTGGCATCGATAATGGGGCCACAGGCCCAACTCTCTGGGTCACTTTCCCCGCCCCGCCCCCCGCAAATCCCACTTCTGAACGTGAACGTTTAAGGTTGCAATTTATACGCTGAATGGTATTCAAAATAGTTACTCATGTACATAAATATTACATGCCATATTTTTCGTACATTTCGACATTTGTATGAAAATATTGCGCGGAATTTTGTTTAACAACTTTCGGCACAACTTCCGCTGGCGCAGTTTGCATTAGTTTATTTTCATAAAGTTCTATGGCATTATAATTTGATGTGCAAGTAGAATTATAAACTAGTCAAACATGTATTTAATTTAATTTTGATTTAAATTATGGAAAGCTTGCTCTTTAATGTGCATTCTAGCTTGCTCTTTAATGTGGCTCCCAGTTGACTAAAAAGTGTACTTACTGTTGTTTCATTTTCATCCAAAGCTGAGATATGTGAAGCATTTCTTCCCTATCTCGTGTACTAATTTTTTTATTTGCTCAGTGCAGGATGTGTCGTCCTCGTCTAAGTTTGATATCTTTGATTCTGACACGAACAGGATCCTGTGCATACTTGCATTGTCTATTTCAGCTTTTCCTCCTGCCAGCACTTTTTTAGTGTGTAGGTGGATGGACGAGTTTTTTGTGAAATTTCACTCGGTGCCTGGCAGTGTAGTACGTTTTACTTTTTGTTGACTTTACGCATCAGGCGCAGCTCGAGAAGCTCTGATGTTTGTTCCTTGGCATTGCAAGTCGTAAAAAGTTTTTTGTGTGCGCTCTGTGTCCTCGGCTGGTGTCATAAAAGTTGCATAAAACTGCACAGATTTCTCCGTCGTGAGTGTCGTGAAAAAGTTTAGGATATGCCTTAAATAAGACAATAAGACCATCTACATATGTATCGTAAAAGTATGTGTGTCCCGCTCAAAGGATCGCTTTAAATAGCAGCAGGTCGTTTGTACGTCATGTGCTGAGAATGGCTGAAAAAGTCAGGAAAAAAAGGACAGGGGAAAAACAGGACTGGTTCGCATGTGTCTGGATTTAATTTAGATAAAAGCTTTTCCACACTTTCACTCCAGACCTTTGACGTGCACCAGATAATGCCTCAAATCAATTCCGTAAACATTTTACCGGCTGCAACCCCAGCCATCAAGACGACAATTTGTTTTCATACCTCTGACGTTTGGGCTGTCGTCGGGATTGATTCTAGCTTATCAGTAGATGAAAGTTGCTGGAAAATTAAATGGAACCTGATAACAAATCTAGCTCTGGTAGGAGCAATTACTTGTCAATTAGAAAGGGTACAATTTGCTCAAATAAAGAGTTTCCTTGACTGTTAGGCGGTCAGTTGGAGAATGTGTGTTGGAGTGCTTCGTTACTACGTAAACTGCCGTCTACAGTGAATTGTAATCCATTTTACAACAATCCCATATTTACCTTTTGCCACCTGCTCTCGAACCCTTTTGAATAGCCAGCGAATCGCAAGCTGAATAAAAGACAGTTGCTTATTAATTATTCATTGACATTTATTGATTGAATTTGATAATGTTTTTTTCTGCAGCATTTTGTTGAATTTACATTGAATATGTTTTAGGGGGTTTCGTCCTCGCTGTCATTCTTATTTTCCCTATCGCTTTCGTATCGATTTCTTTTTGATTTGATATTTTTGCTGTGGCACAGACACACAATTATGTACTTAGCTAGAGTTTAGATTTTTTGCGGTGTTTGCTATTCAGATACATCCATTCAGATATTTTTTACGGAGGGGAGCTTTAGGAACCTGAATTGCGGCCCATTTGGTATTTGCACTCACATTTAAAAAACTATATTCTTTAGCTTTGGTTTTTAAGTAGTTTCCTTCAAAATATTGTTATCAAGATTCGGCGGTGGATTGTTTTATAGTTCTGTCTTGGCATACAAAAAATAGTTTCAAGTCCTTAGTATGTGGTTTTTGTTTTGCTTTTGTTTTTGGGTTGTGGTGTGCCCTGAATATAACGGGGAAATAAATATATATTACCTCTTTATCATCGAAAAAATTGCAGTTTTGTTTCTCAGCTGCTGGTCGCTTGTAAATGTGGCAATTAAAAGTGTTTCGTATTCGTATTTGCATTTGCATTTGCATTCTGTATATGTAGGAGGGCTCTTTTTGTAGGTTTTCCTTGTATTCTGTAACTAGCACAACAATTGCACATTCAAATATGTATACATATATATTTATATAGTTTTAGTATAGGTTTTGGCCTTGATTTTCCACAGTTTCAGTTGCTTGTTGGGTTTGTTGCGGTTGGGAAATGCGTTTGGTCTCATTGTTTGGCCAATTTCCGCATTCTACTATCAGTTTTGCTTTGAAATTAAGTTGTACAATTGTTTAAAATTATCCTACCCTGTCTGCTTCTTATAGTTTTTACTTTTTTTTTGTAAGATAGTGCTAGTAACATGAATAATTTAATTTGATTTGATTTCATTTATTCTTCTTCGATCGCGTGGGTGTTTGCATATGTCTATTCGATATAGGAAATTATCATAGGTACACATATCAACACAGTAGTCAGTAGTTATGCTTGGCTAGTACAACAAACCCTGGCCTATGTTTATTTCTTTATTTATTTATCCAATTAACTATTTGTCTCCTTACTAGATTTTGCTGCACATGCATTCTGGAAGATAGCAGTTTGAAGTGGGGAGTTTTGGAAAATAACGAGTGCCCTTTGGAAGATACTGAGTGAAATGGGAGTTCTTAGAGGAAATTGTGATCGTACAGCGTTGACTCTACTTCGATGTTTCATATCTCTTCGGGATCCTAACTTCCCTGCGCCCAGGATTGTCACTAATCACTGTCGATGTCTTGGCGATGGCAGACTAAAATAATTATAGAAAAACCCAACTTAAAGAGAAAAGTTTGTAGTTTAAGTGTGTGAGAAAGGCTGTGCAGAGTGATGAGAAACCAAAGAATTATCTTACAAACTAAATACTTGATTACCGATTAATTTTGTATCCATTTATCTATATATATATTTATGTATATTATCTTTGCATAATACTCCATACTCCATTTACTGGTAATTAACAATCATGAAATTTCTTTGCACATCTCTTGTGTTACGTGTAAATATTAAAAATAGTTGTAATTTGACTTGGATTTTCATCTTTGTTGTGCATCTTTTAGTAGTTAAGTTTTATCCTCAGTTTTAACCGCTTTAATTTTGCTCAGCCACGCCCACTGCCTCCCTAGCGACAGGTATAAAAAGTTCATGCTACAGTTTACAGTATACAGTTTACAGTTAAGAGTTACAATTTCAACAATTTCATCAATTATTCATTTTAAGTTCCTTCATCTTCATCATAGGGACCGTTGTATATAGTACAAAATTTACAATAGAAGCGAGACCTTCTGGGTGGGTTAAACCAATTGGGGGGGGTTAAATGGGGTTTTCTTTGGAGGAGGAGAGTGGATCCATAAAAGTTGGGGGAAAAAGCCCTAAGTTGTGTATAAGCAAAAGAGCTGAAGGCTGCCTCTCTGGGGACAAGCGCGTGTCTAATAAATTTATACAAAATCTGTGCTCAGAAAATAGTTTACAAATATACTTTAGACTTAGTTACACTGTCCTTTGGGCGTGATATAAAATGTACAAATCATGTACACACATCTCATATCTCATATTTGTGTTTATTCATATTGTAAATAGCTTTCTCCTGTCCGTGTGGCAAATATGTGTGAATATATTTCGTGTCTTGTGTTTTCTTTAGTTTCTTTTGGGGGGTTTCAAAGAAGCTCAGAGTTACGCGGTTTTTGATTGTTACTTGGCTTATGGTAGAAAATATGCTGAATTGTGGCTTGTATGATTAGGTAATTAGGTATACTTGTTGCTGATATATTCGTCTTGTTCAAATTGACCCAAAAATGTGTTTCAGTGTACTAGCGAGTTTTTCACAATGTATGTATATCTATATAGTGTTTTTTTTTGTTTGGTAAAAGTCTTCAAAACGCATCTGGGTGCTGGAGTAGATAGCTCGAGTTTTTGTGTGTGTTTCGCATATGAGATTTTGCTGTAGATAACTTTGGTTTGATTGCCAATTTGTGACAATTTCAGCAATGCTAGGCTTCTAATAAGTCCCTAATATGTGTTACAATTTATTCATAATTTTGTTCAAGCAACTTTTTGTGTAGAGCTGGGGGAACGTGAATTCCCCAATTTTTTGTAGTCACTCGTCACTTTTGCACCATTTGAATTTCGATTCCTTGCTAACATTTACAAACTGAAGAGAAGGAGGAGTCTTTGTCGAACAACTAGTTTAAGTACAATACAATACATACAATGCTGGTTTTTGGGTTTTGGTTACAATTTAGATTGGTTATGTTATCATCATCGCTATCGATGCAATTACATTGCTCGATCCGCACTTTTCAACGTTTTACAAACGGTTCGTTCGGTAGTCCTGTTTATCCTGTTTCCTTGTTATCCTGTCTAGAATCAATTGATAAACCGCGATTTCTGTTTGCGCACAAAGTCCTGAGCCTGTTTGTCATTGACGCGCACTTCTAGGATTTGCAAAATTGGATTGCCTTCGTGGGGGTAAAACATTTTACATGACATCAAAGGATCATCGAGCTGTTTGGGTGTTCTATACTCACATTTATCCTTTTGCTCCATGAGTGGCAGCTCGATTTGTTTCAGTCCATGGAAGTTGTCCACACTCGTACTGTAGTCAGCTACGCCGGGAATGTTGCCCAGTGCCAAATACGCCTCGCCACCGAAGTCATTCGCCGTCAGGACATCGTGGTCCATCACCGTGAAGCAGATCATGGCTCCTTCGGTCAAACATTGCTCCAGGGTCACGGAGAACTCGAAGCACTCATCGAAAACGGGGTTAAGAGTTCGCTAAATATATATAAATGGTATTATTTTAAAGAAAACTAGCTTATTATTGCATTTTCGATAAGGGGTACCATCATCAAAATTTGCGAAAAATGGCAAAAAATTAGCATTGCTATGTATGTACATGGATCGATAGGGAATTTTGTTACGAGTTCAACGAGGTATGGCATTCCACATTTGGAAAACTATTTTTACTGCTATCGAAAAAAAACTGATTATTTTTGATCAAAAAATCGAAAAAAATATTTCTGTAAAAAATTCGGATATTTTCAATCGAATTCAACGAGGTATGGCGTTCCACTTTGCTAGAATGTTGAGATTTACTATGTGTAGTAAACTAGATGATATCCTACCTTATGCACATTGGTCTGCTGCTCCATGCAGTGCAAGAAAACCCTGCGAGGCAGCAGTTCGATGACCACGAAGGGATCGCTGAAGCCATTCGGATCCAGCGGGACCACATCCCTGGCATGCAGCACCTCCACGCAGAGCGAGTCGTGGTTGAAGTACGCCCTCACAGCCAGCGATCCATATGGCGATGGCATGACGGCCATCAGCTGCTCCCTCAGACGTTGCATATAGAACATGTCAATAAGACGATCCGTGTCCGTTTTGTGGAACTGCAGCCGCTGCTCGATGCGCCAGAAGTCCTCGGTGTGCAGGCACTCCAGGAGCAAGCCCTGACCCTCGGCATGAAAGAAATCGATGAGCAGTTGCAGTGCCTCATAGAGTCGCTTGTGAAAGTGTGTCGGCTTGTCCGTCTCATCGCCAGTTTCCATCTGGCGTGACATCTCGCCAAGTACCGTCTTCCAAATGAATCGCAGCGATCGATTGAAGTTCTTGGTGAGCAGGGCGCTGTTCAGAGCAGCCAGGTGGCAATCCAGGTACTCCAGCAGTGGGACAATCGCTTGATTGGCGGGCAGGGAGTCGGGTGACCAGGCCAGATGGAACATGGCCTTTTGCAGGGACATCTGCATGAGTGGTGCCAACTTGGAGAGTATACGCTCACACCGGTTCTCCATGTGAGTGAGACTGGACTCGAGCAGATTATCGGCCGACTCCTCCAGCGGCTGCTCATCCGATCGAAACTCCGCCAGCGTGCGACGCACATACTCCACATTGTTGACGGTGACACACATGTCATCCGAACACCGGAATGGACCCTGTTGCTCATAGTAACCACTGTCGGCCAATGCGGTGTGTATGAGATCGCAATAGTGCATGGCTGCGGAGCAGACGACATCGATGAGCTGCGACTCCATCATGATGGCCGTATCCTCGTCCGGCCAATTGAGCACCTTCCAGAACTCTTTGATATTGAGCAGCGTGCTGGCCGTGTCCACCGAGGAGCTACTGTAACGCACAATCCGCTCACCCTCGCATATGGCATCCATGCGAATGGCCGCCCTAATCCTCTGCAGCGCCTTCGCCTTGCTCACCATCATCCAGCGCTCCAGCGTGGGTATGAACCACTCATGGCTATTGCTCAGCGCCAATGGCTTCTCCGGCGGCTGCGGCTGGGCAGAGAGGTGTCGCTTCAGCTGGCAGAACTCCTGCAGGGCCAGGAACAACTCGAACGGCTTGGTGTCCACCGGCTCCGCATCGCCCTCGAGCACGGCGTACTGCGAGAGATTCATCCGCACACCGGGCACCTGGCCAGCGGCCATCCGGCTGTACACCTCCTCGCCCACCATCGCATCGTATTGTTTGTAGATGATGCTGAAGTACTGTATGCCATTCGTGCTGTGATGAAAAGATAGAACGTTTACGTGGCTGGACATCGATTTATGAGCTTATATGGTCTCAGGTGCTCGAATTATTTGAGGGGAACTTTGCCAGAAGGTTTATCTTCTTACTTCGTTTTATTGCACTTGAAACATTATTTAGTGTGAGAGTGGAGCGATAAACTAAACTACAAAAGCCACGAAACTCATTGAACTTATGAAACATTTTTATATAATTAAGCAGAACTTCTTAAAAGGCCCATAAATAAAGCAACTTTGAATTGTGTAAACACCTGACACAGACATCACCACTTAAGCTGCCTTTCCGCCCAAAGAGTTGCAAATAATGGCCAGCCGAGTCTAAGGCGAGAAAATGTAGCAATTAGCCAGCAAGTAAATTTTGCTAATGCCACCTGACTCCGGACTCCGGCACTCAACTCTTTGGCTGACAGCCCCTGGACATTTGTTAAATGCCTCGTCAGGATGGCCCCGAGTTGTTGGCCTGGGTGGAAAATGGAGAAGGGCAACGTGAGAGCATTTTTATGACAGCGCAATTAATTTGGGGCTTATGTGTGTAAGCCACTTGATGTCCTCATTAAGGTCCTTTTATGGCCGCGCTAACTGGCAAATATGTGACTGATTAGTCCTGCGAGGCAGACGAAGGATGCGGCTCTATGCACCTATAAATGACCCATTATGCCAGCACTTCCGCTTGCGTTTACGGCAGTAACGTGATCTCGGGCATTAGGTGCTTCGATTTATCATTTCATTTGGTATCTATCAAATTCCATCAACTACATTGAACGGAAGGTAACTTCCGAGTGAAACTATATGTTTCCGGTTACATTTATTTGAGTAGGTAACTAGTAGTAGTAGTAGTGCACTATAAACACTCCCCATTTTCTTTGAACTAGTTCTGTCACTTCCAGCGCTGCTGGCAATCTGTCATGACAACATTTTGTGGCCCTCATTAATGCTCGTTAGCTTTATGACTTTGACTTTGGCCATTTGACAAATGCACAAACTGATTAGAGACCCGGCAACTGTAAAGTGCTCCGCCCCCGGCGCCGATGGGCGATTAGTTGGAATCGAAGTGACGCCACTCGCGTGGGGGTCACAATTCAATTGGGTCAACACGGAGTGCACTGTTCTCATGGTAACCCAGGGATCTGCGATGGTATCCAGCTTGTTCTGTTAAATGTCCCGGGCACATTTTTATATCTACGATGTGTGGACAGTGGGTACGTTTAATGGGCAACACGTGTGCCACATACCCAAGGCAAACCAAAGGTAACTAACCGAGACCGGCGGATAAAAGTGATCCTAAAAATCTACTCACTTGTCGAAGAGGGCATGGTAGTAGGTCTGTCCCAGCTGAATGTCCGCCGTTAATGTAGTTACGAAATTCGATAATGGATTGGGCATGCCCTGCGATTCCCGCATCACCGTTTGGCCCCACATCACGGACCCCTTGCGCAGGGCATTGACCACCTCGCCCCTAACGCCCTTATTGAAAGGACACACGGCGCGAAAGGCTCGCATGGAGCCGAGGAGTCCCAGGCAGCGCAGCAGGAATTCCAGTCGAATGAGTGAGGGTGGATTGAGTGCGGGAAAGATGTCCCGGTGCCGACGGATTTGGTTGAGCGAGCGCTCCACAAAGCCATTCATCGCATCCGCCAGCCACTGCTCCAGATCGCGACTGAGTGCCTCCTGGTTGGGCTGATTCCACTGCTTCTCCACGTCGCTCAGCAGGCGATGCAGGAACTTGGGATCCAGCGGCGTTGTTCGATTCAGTTTGGCAGCAGCCACATATCTGGGAATGGATTTCGCAAAAGTAAGTTTCAGTCAAGGAATTTAGCTATTTATAAATATATCTAATAAATAAATAAATTAAGTGTAGCAACTCACCTGGCCATGGCGCAGTGCAAGTCCGAGAGATCCGACTGCACGGCCAGCTGATGCAGGATGGTCAGAGCGGGACCTGGTAGGTCACCACACCAGGTCCAAGATGGCTCGTGCGTGGTCACCTCGTGCTGCATGAACACCCGCTGGAGCTGCTCCACCTTGTGGATCTGCTGCTCGTGGTTCTCCTCGCTGACCGTGCTCCGATCCTCGCGAGTCGAGAGCCACAACTTGAGTCGTATGCGACCCTGTACGGTGCTGCGATGACTGCGTGCCTCCAGCTTGAACCAGGCATCCAGGCCGGTGGACGGGATCTCCGCCAGCGGTATGTTCACGGAGCCGAGGAAATCGTCCTGCGAACCCTGGCGAGCGGATTGACACACCTGCTTGAAGAAGCGACCCAGTCCGCGCACTCCACGGACCTCGTTCAGTCGCGAAACGGCGTCCATGACGCAGCTCTCGTCGTCGTGGTCCCAGATGTCCAGGTGAAAGGTGTCCGTATTGATGTCATCTATGTCGCTGCGGGACGTAGTAATATGTGTAATTCAAAATTTAATTCAAGTGATTTATTTATGCCTACAGATTTACGAAGTGCAGCACGTGTTTATGTTTATTCTGATTGCTAAGCTTTTGTGCTCCATTTAATTTATAACTCGATTTATTGTTGCTCTTTAACTGAATTATGGTTTTCTCTACCTTTGTGGTTGATTTCTCCGGAATTATGATGGTAATTATTCAGAAAAGATTCATATTTCCAAGAATTAGCTGTTTCCATTCCGACATGACAGCATTGATAATGGAATTCCCGGAAACAACAAATCAATTATACCTTACTAATTTGTCATTCCATGAAACGCAAACAACAATCTCTTTGTTTGCCTAATTATTCACGTATTACAAATTTATTGTGAAAAGGGCATTTGATATTTGCTTTCATTTCTTGCTGTCCTTGCGCAGTTCATTTTTATTGCAGTTGCAACATCAAATTTATAGCATTTCACCCAATGTGCATTTGTATTTCATTTATGTTTCATTTATGTAATGTAAATGCAAATGAATGTGTTTTTTTTATGGCTTACAACTCGTAAAATACATTCGATATCCGAAACGAATCGTTGGGCATGTGACAGGGATCAGGACCCACCATTCAGATGCCAATGATTTGTTTAAATTTCTCTTTTTTTCTGTTGCCAGGATTTCTCATTTATCAGGCGACAGAGCGGAAACAAGAATGCTAAATGCTTCGGTTCAGTTCCACAAATCTATCATCAAATGTCGAGGTTTATAATCGTAATGGATTGTACTTACAATTTGAACTTCTCGTTCCACTTGGGCGTCAGCGTGTGGGGCTTGATGCTGGTCGCCTTAATGAGTTTGGCCGGTACCGGTCCACCCAGTGAGTCGCGCTGCTCCCGCCGTCCCGCCTCCCGCCGCTTGAAGCTCAGCCGGAAGCTGTGCTTCCTGTGCGGCGGCGAGTCCGTGGCGCTATTGTCAAAGCCGCCGCCCATATCTGCGGAGAGGGCGCGCGGCGTCGGCGGCAGCGGCAGCGGCGACACGGGCGGACCGCCGTTCTCGTCCGGCTGGATGCCCAGCATGCAGTAAGGATCCGAGAAACCTGGGCGGGCAATAAATAATTGAGTACACTTGGATATAAAAAGTTTGGTTCATGGAGAGGGACATTCACACTGCAGGCACAAAATCTTATCAAAATATCATTGGCAAGGAAATTATTTAAATTACTTAATTCAGAAAAAATATTTCATTTGATTTTTTATCATTTCATTTAATTTTTAATAGTGTACTATTTTATGTTAATTTACATTACGGCGCTATAGATTCAATAAATTACTTAATTGACAGATATAAAATTCCAAAAAATATTTCATTTTATTTTATTCATTTTATTTTATTTTTGAAATTTTACTATATGTTGTAATTCATATTACAGTACTTTAACCTTTTTTCAGGAGGAATAATTGCTCATAAAGCTAAGTAAATTTTACAAACAATTTAACAATTTAGTAATGAGTCTCCACAAGAAGTTAATATAATATTTCAATTTTTTCATTCAAGTAATGTCCCTATAATTACAATAATAATTCAATTAATGAGCTCCGGTGGCGTAATGTAACTGATATTATGTTTTTATCTCCGTGCGGACCAAGAAAAAAAGATGGAAGAAGGGGGGGCTGGGGGGATAAATAATGTGGAGTGGGAAATGGTGGCGCATTAATGAAGAGGTCGCCTGATGACATTAAATGGCAATTAATGGCACTGCCAGCGGGGACAACGTGGCGTCGTCAGCTGGTGCCGGTCACACATTGCGTATGATTAACATTTCATTTGCATAAAGTGCCGCTCAATTATTGAGTGCCTGTGATTTACGCGCACATCGCAGAGCAGAGCACTGCGAGGCCACAGATGCCAAGATTAAGATTTTTGCACAAAGATCTACATAATTGAAACAATTACGCAGCCTTGAGGACAATTTCAATATCTGACATGATAGCGATTTCGGGGCGATTAGTTTAATTGGGTTCAAAGTGGGCAGCAAATAAGCGAAATAATATCCGATTGCCAATGCTGATTATGTACTAAAACGGATTCCTTCCGAATTCAATTTACATTTAGTGTGTTTTTGCGCCGGTAAATCGATTACGCCGCAGAAATGATTCATTTGAAATTCGGACTCGTACATTGACGGCACTCATTGTAATGGCCAATTTGATTGTTGCCTTTCATGCTTGACCAGTTCCCAATCGCTGTTGGCTGGGGAAGGGAATCACTGGCTGCTAATGAAAATCGAGCCAAGCCGAATCGAATCGAATCGAACAGTACGAAACGGAACTGAACCTGATTCTCCGCTTGGCCAGCTTATTTGCCCCATCGAGAGTGGGCCAAACAAAAGCAGACCGCTCTCATCGGCCACGTTTCATTGGCAACGAGTTGTTTGCCATCTGCCCAGGCCCCCTCCCCCTTCCCCAAAAAACCCCCTTACCATCCGAAAGTATGCCCCTCATTCTGGCCTATTGACTGTGCCCTCTGCCTGCAGACGTTGCCCGTCATCAGGACATTTAACAGATGGCAGACGGCACACTAACACTGCACTACTACTTCACGGAATGGGCATGGTGATGGGAATGGAGATGGTGATGTGGGCCAGTTGAGCGATAGAAAAATGCTCCAACTGAAGCAAACGCAGACGAAGGAGCACTCAACGTATTCCTTACACATCCTTGAGCACATTAAAATGCGAAATTGCGTTGCCTTCGATGAGGCTGCTGCTGCTACTGCACAGCGAAGAATACTTATAGGTTTTTCTTCAATGGTAGAGACTCTTTCATTTACTATTCATTTTATCTAAGCTTCCTTGAGCTTAATTTGAAAATTTGTTGGTAAAAATTACAATAAGAATCATAGCTAAAGAGAGCAATAAACTTTTAGCCCAACTTCAAGTAAATTGCTTATAAAATAACATGCAACTGCAACTTTTTTCTTGTGTTTTTAGAATAACACCTTCAGATGTAATTAAAAGTAATGCTTCACTTCTTCCCCCTTCATTTCCCACAGTGCATTTCTATTTCTGGTTGTAGGGGCTTCTGGCTCTTGAGCATAATGAACAAAATGGGAAGCATTAAATTGCAAATTTATTGAACGCACACGGAGCTCAAGAGCAAGATGGTTGAAAGGGGGGGGTATAACCAAAACTGTAACTTTGACTTGGTCCACGGGGGCAAGGACAGCAACACAAACGCTGCACAGAAAATGTAGGATAATTGGGGGAAATAGTCAACGCACATGGTGCTCAGTTTATGGATGGCTCGTTTGGCTTTTTGATTTGCCCAAGTGCACACACACTCTCACACACACACACTCTCGCAGGAGAGACGGACACACGCACAACACCACATAATGCAATTATCGCAGTAGCCGCAAAATCAATTTGCAAACTAAAAATATTTACGCACGTTACATGGCTAGGCAGATTAAAACATTGGGATGATGGGATGGGGGGCAGGTGGATTACTAGTGCTAGTGAGGCGGGTAAGTGGAAATTTGTGGAAAAGTGTGGCAAAGAGTCGATTGTGCTGGCTTACCATTGGCATCCTTCGCCTCGAGGCCATCAGCCTCGATAACCACCGCAGAGAGTACGATTATCTTTGGTTTATCCTCGGCGGAGGCGTGCAGCAGGCGATAATGACGATCCGGATTGACACCGAAGGCGCGCTGTGCGTGCAGATACATTTCGTCCTTGTAGTGTGCAAACTGTGCTCCGCATTTTCGCAAGGAAGTCGCATGTGACGGCACATTACGTATACGCCGCATGTTGCCACAGGAAGAGAGTAAACATTTTAAAAAAATTTAATTTAATTATATTGTCATTCATTTGTAAATATTTTGCAAGTCAACAAAATTATAATATCATTTTTGGGCCAAAAATTTGCATATTTCGCTTTGGTAGAAAATTTCGTTTATTGACTGCCCCCCCGCCCGCTCCCCTCATCAAACCAAATCCACTTTCGTTTCACTCTCTTTTCTCTGGCTTCTGTATTGATTTATCCCTGTTGAATTTATTAGCCAGCCGTCTTTTGATTTCAATCACGCTTCGAAAAACGCTTTCATCATTCTCCCCACTACTCGAATGTTATTATAATTTGATTGCTTTCGCTGCAGTCGAAATTATGAATAATCTTGACTTTCATTAAATCGACTCGGTAGAATGTGCACATAATCCGCATTCAGTCAGCGAAATTTTTAAAATTTAATTACATTTACTTAAAGTACGCTGTTTGGTTGACGAGTGAGAATTGATTTGGGTATAGGGAATTTTCAAGTGGGGAAATTAAATATTCCTTCTCATGTGTACCCAACGAGTCATATATATGTCCAATCTCAGTTACATTAATGCTCATTAAATGCCTTCTTCATTACTCTTACTTCTGCTGCAACTTAAGTCCTTATAATTGAAAATAATCGGAGCTCAGCTCAGTTTGTTTATCTTTTAAATGGACACCACTTGGCTAAGCAATCTTCACATTTCAGCATCTGTTTTTGCAACTTACCCGCATTCCGTTTCGTTATTACTTTTATTTTATTTTTTCCCTTTTCATTAATTTCCATTAGGGCAGGTTTAACCCTCTGATGGCTCGCTGGCCGAGCAAATCGCATTTATTTGTAATTATTTACGATTAAATGCAAAAACTCGAGCATTGGGGACGCCCGCAGAGATGCCAAGGCAATAACTTTACTGACTTGGCCAACTCACTACTTCGTCCTGCGTCCTTCGTCCTTCGTCCTGTTTTCTCATTTCTCGATCCGCTTTGCAGAGACCCGCGAGATTTGACCGGTTTCAACTCAATCACAGCAGGAGAATGAACGTTATTTTCCGCTACTAGTTGAAACTTTTGTTATGATGGCGTAACCTTGCCATCCTTTCACTTTCACTTCACTTTCACTCCCACTGGGAGCTGCTCAAGTTTCATTAGTTGTGCACTGGGCGTCTAGCAATTTTTTTACTGCTAAATTAAAAACGATAATTGAAAAATGAACTCGAGTTAAGCCGGTCTGGGCCATGGCAGAATTATTGGGAAATTCCTTTTGAAATGGCAATCAGCAATGAGGAGGAAAAGTAGCACATTTTTAATTGAATTTTGCTACCCTCAACAGAGACTTTGAAGCTTGAGTGCTTGGAAATGGAATGAAATTTCCCATTCGTCTGCTGATTTTGCCCAGTTGCAGAATCTCCAAATCCCAGAATGTGCTTCCTTGCCTTTGGGCGCCGAAACCCAAAGCATTAATCATTCAAATTGCAAAACGTCTCAAAGCGTAATGCCGGCGATTAAGCCTTTCAATCATGTGGTGTCCCCGCCCCGAAGCAAAAATGTTTTAGGTATCCTCTAAATCGCCCTAATTTGTGTAATTTGCAACTATTTGCATAAGTCCCCCCGAAAACCCAAGCCCAAAACTTCTTACCCAAATATGTCCCAAATCATAATTGTATTCCAAGCAGCAGAGGCAACCACTCATCCCGGAATATTGATTTACCTGTCCACCGGGAGCCGGTGCGCCCACCGTGTTGGCAATGGTGTGCAGCACCTCCGCATACAGCTTCTCCTTCTCGTCCTGGCGGTCAATGGACTCCTCACCCGCCGGCGGATCACGTTCATTCTCGGGATTAGCCTCGGCACGTGCTTCGGCGGCACGCGTGGCCGACATGCGACGATTTTCACGTTTCCAGCCCAGCGATGTAAAGTTCTCAAAGTACGAGCCGTCCGTTTCCTGAACTCTGTGAAGCAAAAAATACAATGGAGCGTAAGGTTAGTATAAAATAGAGTTATACTCGTACATACATAGGTATACATATGAGTGTGCAATTTTATGGGGTCTCACTCACTCACTCTCTATTCTGCCGATTCGATATCAAAGGATATTCAAATCGACTGCTGCCGCTGTCAGTTGGGTGTCCAACTTTAATTGGCACTGTCAATATGCAGTTGCCGACATACAAATGTGACATGGCCGTACCTATTTCAACTTTGATAAGGGTCGTCGCCTGTTGCCGCGTACCACTCGGCGTATGCTCGATGCCCCAAAGCGAAGGCTTGCCCTGAGCCGCTAATTGTATACAAATATTCACCCGTTTGCACACAGAAAACAAATGTCCATAAATCTAGCATTCAAAAAAATATTTAATAAATAATATTTAATTAAATTTAGGAGCTAACTTAATAATTTCCCTTTAAAGAACGTAAAAATTCTACAGCTGAAATTTGCTGAAAATAATTTAAGAATTAGCATTTTAAGCATAGAAAACTTTTTCGAAATTATTTTTCCAGTGCATGCTAGATTGAAACTTTTTAGCTTCGGTCCTAACTAGGACTAGAGTCCCGATAGTGGATGCTCCTAATCATTTGATTTGCATGCCCCGCTCTCTTGCAAAAGCCCATCGGATTTATTTGAGCAGCTGTGGCAAGAAAAAAAAAGTTGGCCAAAACTTTGTCCACTCAGCAGGGAAAACGGCTAAGCGGCTTAACTTTGTCGCCGGCGTTGATGATTTTTTACGTTTACGTTTATGGCAGAAAATAAACTGAAGAGCCCACGAAAGTAGGCAACAATTTCTGTCCGCACTTTTTCCTGTCGACCCCGAAATGTAGGCAACACTTTTCGTGAACACCTTTCGGTGTTCATCCAGACAAATATATAAGTAAATATATACGAAAATATACCTATATATATAAACATATATATGTGGGTGAGTGTTGGGGGCGTGTTCGTGTGAAAATGGTCAACATAATTGCCGTAAATGATAGGGTAGACTAACTGAGTTGTCTAAAGTTGTCCCACTCTAAAGTTGTTTCGTGAAAAATTTAATTTTAAAGTTTTCGCCCAGATGTTTGCGTTGCTTTTATTTTTCTTCTTGCCGGTTTGCTTTGTGATTTCATCGCCTCCGAGGACACTCAATTTTGGTTTCAATTTTTAAGATTTTTCCACAGTATTCTTGTCATTTTCTTCTTTTATTTTTGTTGGGCTCAAGTTTTTGCTGAACTTTTTTATATTTCTTTGGTATTTATTTAGTCGCAAATATTTATTTTGTATTTAACTTGATGTAAACAATTTTAAGTGTGCAAAAAAGTTTGTTTATTTTTTTTTTTCATTTTCCAGCACTTAATTAATATTGGTTTTTATTTGTCTGACTACCAATTGATGCTAAATAATTGATAAGCATCGGCTTTATATTAAGGACCCTTATGAAATATAAATTAATCAGTCCCATTGCGCGTAATTTATGTTTGTTTGCTACAATTTATTGGCTGTGGTGACAAGCCAATGTTGTGGCAATTAGTTGGTATGCATAAAATATGCGACTTCGCTGATCAATTGCATTTTAATCAGCTCAATTTTTGGTTTGACTTCCAAATGGTAAAGAAATATTTTGCTTTTCAAATAGCAAAGCAATTAAATGTGAATAAATCAAATTGCTGTGCATTTGTGAAAAATTAATTTCAATAATGGTCAATATGCGCTCAATATCTCTGAGGTGCGCCTCGGGTCATGAGTTTACAAAGCGGGGAAAATTAATTTCATCCTTGAACAACTTTGGTATACTTTACGAGACCAATTATGCCAGAGAGCCAGCCATGTTAATGGATGTAAAAACTTCCCAGGCAGCTCCGGCTCTTCAGGACGCATTTTACACTTTCGGCTCATCAAAACCTCATATTTCTTTAAGCAATCTCCAGAGTAAACCTCATTTTCGGGCTTAATTAAATGTAACCTGTGATCCGCACTCGCGTCGAGCGCACATTTCCAGGTTAAGCAGATGCCGCATTATGCAAAGTGCTGAAAAATCTGCCTTTTCACTCGCAAAGATGATGTTGCAGCGACTGGAGGATGTTGCACCTGGCTGCCAGATGATTCTCGGCCACATTGAGAGCAATCCAAAGAACCATAAGAGGCACCTTTAAGCCCAAGGAACAAGACCCTCAATGTGTGTGTGTGTGTGTGTGTGTATTTGTGCTGGTTATTCCCAAACAAACTTTTCGACACTCAAAGGTTTTTTCGCCCGCATCCAAAGTTGCCATGGTCCTACGAAAGTGGGGCGGGTGCTGAAGTTTCTTTCCAATTTCGACGCCCAACTAACTGAAGGAACTTTTGTAATTACGTAATTATGAAGGTCGAGCGGTAAAGTTTTTGTTTGGCAATTCGGGAAAACAAATCGAAAAACGCAACTGAAATTGAAGTACATTAATTAATTGGTGTATGTATGTAATTTATTTTAGATTTTCTACCTTTTTGGTTGACTTCAAGCCACGCCTTGTTTACTTTACGCCACTCCAAATCCCCAAAGAAGCTCATTATGCCTGAATGTTTAATTTATGCATTTCACATTCGAATACCTCTGTACTCTCGTGTGTGCGTGTGTGTTTTGGCGTGTAAATATCTGGCAGCTAAGTTGGGGCAAAATATTAGCATTTCCATCTGTGGGTTAATTACCTCCAGCAAACATGCGCCTCCACCCAACTACACCCATCTCCAACCCAATCTCCGTCAGACAGGCATTAAATTTGCCAAATCCATTGGCACTTCATCAACTATGCATTAAGGCCAACGGACTTGGAATTGGTTTTGGCTATCGCTTCGGTTTTGAACTTACCCGGAATTGGAGCGCGGATCCACTTCGGGCCAGCTCAGGCGGCGTTTGCAGAAGGCCAGCGGCGGACGAGGCGGCGGATCCGGCTGATGCAGTGGCGAGTTGCGCTGCCTGAAGGATCCGGTGCGGGGCGGAGCCAGGCATTCCAGGGCCCGTGACTGGCGACGCGACTGGGGCGTTCCACCCGGTCCGCCGGAGCCGGATGTCGAGGGACTGCCGGGTCCCGCGGCGCCACCTGGTATTTTGGGGTAACCTTTTGGGAACACAACGGAAGGGGTAAAAGCATGAGCTGAATTACAAAAATAACCTCTCAGCAGGTGAGCAAATATTGTTATACTTAAATTATAATATGGTTTTTATTTAGTTTGTTTTAAGTGGAAAATCATATACGTCACAGTCTATAACTATTACTATTTACTATCTGACTAACTATGGTAACTAACATACATATATGCAAAAATGTTTAAATGTACAGGCCAGTGTATTGTTTTCTTATAGTTCTTGCCATTCTTTTGTGAACTTTCTTCACACCGAAATAAGAAGATTGAACAAAGTCACACAGAAAGTTAGATCTTAAAAACTATTTGCCCTGTGCCATATCCTATAATTTTCACAACATGCAAATATCTGTGGAAAACAGCCAGCTGATGATGGCCCCGCCCACGGAAAGTCAGGTGTGGAACGAACGCAGTCAAAGTCAATGTGGTGCGATGTGGTTCCGTGTGGTGCAGTGGTCCGTGCTGAAGGCAATGGCAACTGCAATGGCAATGCAACCACAGCCCGCAACCTTGACATGCATCTGTGTGGGTCCTGCGGCTCCTACATCTGCTCCTGGTTGCCACTCCTGGCTGCCAAGGACTACGACTGGAAGGCACAGAGTGCCTGTGGTGCGGTGCTTTGGATGGAAACCAGCTAACCATTGCTGTGGCTATGAAAAGAAACCTTTTTTTTTTTTGGCCAAGTAGCGAGAAAGCCGGGCCAACTAAAAAATTGAAAAGAAAAGAAAACGAATATGCGCTCGAATTTTCGGTTTGGTTTTAAAGTGTGCACAAAGCGTAAAGTCAAAGTTGGACTTGCAGTGGACTGCGGAATTGGGAAAAGCGCTTACACGTTGATGGGTTTTTTTTTTATACCCGTTACTCGTAGAGTAAAAGGGTATACTAGATTCGTTGAAAAGTATGTAACAGGGAGAAGGAAGCGTTTCCGACCATATAAAGTATATATATTCTTGATCAGGATCAATAGCCGAGTCGATTTGGCCATGTCCGTCTGTCCGTCCGTCTGTCCGTCTGTCCGTCTGTCCGTATGAACGTCGAGATCTCAGGAACTACAAAAGCTAGAAAGTTGAGATTAGGCATACAGACTCCAGGGACATAGACGCAGCGCAAGTTTGTCGAATCATGCTGCCACGCCCACTCTAACGCCCACAAACCGCCCAAAACTGCAACGCCCACACTTTTGAAAAATGTTTTAATATTTTTTCATTTTTGTATTGGTCTTGTAATTTTCTACCGATTTGCAAAAAAAATTTTTGCCACGCCCACTCTAACGCCCACAAACCGCCCAAAACTGCCACGCCCACACTTTTAAAAAATGTTTTAATATTTTTTCATTTTTGTATTGGTCTTGAAAAGTTCTATCGATTTGCAGAAAAAACTTTTTGCCACGCCCACTCTAACGCCCACAAACCGCCAAAAGCTGCCACGCCCACACTTTTGAAAAATGTTTTGATATTTTTTCATTTTTGTATTAGTTTTGTAAATTTCTATCTATTCGCCAAAAAACTTTTGGCCACGCCCACTCTAACGCCCACAAACCGCCAAAAACTGTCCTTCGCACTTACACTAGCTGAGTAACGGGTATCAGATAGTCGGGGAACTCGACTATAGCGTTCTCTCTTGTTTTTTTTATCTTGCCATTAGAACGACAATTCCCCGTTGGCAGCTGTTTGGCCAGGAAAAACCGCTCGTTCGTCGCTCGTGCAACAAGATAAGCCAATTTCAATTTTGATTCAAATGCTGCAGACGTCGGTGAATCAAAATCCCAGCCAAATGCCAACGTTTGCGATGGCAATGGGCATGTGATGGCTATGGCGGAAAGTTCAGGATCCGGCGGTTTTGTGGTAGTGCTGCTCCGGCTCCTTCAGCTGCTGATGCCACTGCTGCGTCTTGACATTTAAATGTGTTTGCATTTGCCAACTACGGCAGAAACAACAACCTTGTACATCGTTTAGCTTGGCAAACAAGTTTTGCATAGCCAAACGGAGCCAAAGCGGAAACGAAGCCGCACAAGAAGTCACATATGCATGCTGATTGCTTTCGCTTCGCCAGCTAGCGTACACTGAGAAAAACTATTGCTGCGCAACGAAAATAGTTATGTATTTGTATAAAAGATGGAAAGTATGATGTACTCTTATATTGCAAGACCTAATTTCTGTACATTTTCGATACATATGTATACATATATATACCTATATATAACCTAATAGATTTAGTTTCAGTTTTATTTCTTTGTGTAAGAGCCACTATCAGCCAGCAGGACCAACTGGCACCCCATTGCGGTGGTTTTGTCTGCACATTTGTTGATCCATATGCGAGAGGCGTTGCTGGCCAAAAGCATTCGGCGATTGGTAAACTTTGGGCACATTTGGTGGATGGCAAGACATGTAATGTAATTTTCATATTGAGACCCGATGACGATAGCGTCTGGCGGATTCAATAAACTTTTCCATGTTTACCATCTTTTGCGGCACGCATACGCAAACAAATTGTTTTGTGGGCCAAGTTATGGCAGCTGATGGAAAGTGAAAGTCAACTTTGAGCCAAGTTAAAGGTGTATCTTAGGTGCTTTCCTTTTTCCATTTTTTGCGCATTTCTCTACACGATTTCTTGATAAGTCCGGAGGCTAAAAACCACATCGGAAAACTCCATTACCAACTTAATTAGGGGCAAGGCTGTTTTTGAAATCCAGCCAACCCATTCTATTCGTCTGCGAGGACGTGACCTTTGGTTTTTACACAAAAATAAAAATACAAAAGCTGTCAAAAATGCAATACAAAGAACTAAGGGCTTTTCACATAGGAAATGGAAAAAACTAGATATATTTTGTGCACACTAAAGCCTCCACGTAAATGGAATAATTTAAATTATAATTTCCAAAAGTTTATTGGAAGTTTCTATTATATTATTGTACTAATATTATGCATTTGCTTTAAATGTGAATAATTGGCAATATTTGTATAGAGTATTTAAGTATTTACTTGTGCCAACAAGAACCATATCGCTTTTGAAATACTCACCCAGTAATGGATTGGTGGCATTTGGATTGCCGATTACCACACCGCCGGAGGGGTAATTACTGCCACACGTCGAGGATGCCCCCACGCCGGTGGGCGGGGCAGGGGTGCCATAGACGCCCAGTCCGCTGCCAATGCTCGCCTGTTGCTGCAAGGGGGCGTGGCCATGTTGCTGCTGCTGCTGTTGTTGTTGTTGTTGTTGCTGCTGCTGCTGTTGCGGAAGTGACTGCTGCAAGGACTGCTGCGGAAACGGCACTTGCTGCAGCTGCTGTTGCTGCGGCTGGCCGGAAACGAGGCCGCCAGGTGTGGCGCCTCCGATGCCCGACTGCTGTTCACTCGACTCCTGGCGGGAAAGGGAGAAGCGACGATTGCCCAGGCCCAAGCTGGAGATGCCACTTGTTACATATTGCTGCATGGAGCTGAGGAAACTCATGGCGGCATCTGGCTTTCTTATCTGGCTGGCTGGTAATTGGCTCAAGTTGTTACTCTCCTTCCTTCTCGTCGTCGTCGTCTCTTTTTTTTTTGTAAAATTAATCACTTGGAAAGTTGCGCCCGGGATTTGCCTACCCCGATTATAAATTGGTCCAGACTCTCGCCGTTTTCCGCTTATCGAGGCTCTGCAAGGATAAACGACGAAACGAAATGTTTACTTAAGGTGGAAAATCTTCTGCTATTCGCTGGAGAATTGTATTCAGCTATTTTCTGGCAATAATTGAATTTCGACCCTGGCGGAATTATCTGTATATGTATGTGTATGTAAACATTTTCGTGTTCAGACCGAAAGCAATTACAAAATAGAAAAGGAAAGCCAGAGAGCAAAATGCTCTTCATTTGCCTTTTTGACGTAGCATACTTTGCAGTGCTGGAATTCCATGGGTGCCAAAACAAAAAATTAATTAAGCCAACTTGTTTGGCATTTTTATAGGCAGTGCATTCGGCCACTGTGATTCGCAACGAGTGCCCCAATGTCCCCGATTTCGCAGTCAGTCATTATATTTGTCTTTGATTCGTTTCGTCAGCAGTTTTGTTGACTTACCACCGCCCCATCTCCTGTTTGCTCATCCAAATTCTGTACAAATATCAAGGGTGAAAAAAAGGACGATTGCATTTAGGCATTACTTCAACGTTCTATATACATTCAACGTTTGATTGGAGCGTCGATTTGCTCACTTCAAGGCGCAGCTCTTAATTAAATTTCGTTTGAAGTACGCAGCCAGTATTGCTGTCTTAATTAACGTTTAATCAGCGCAGCCTAATGAGCCGTTTTTGGATTCACGGCTAATCGATCTGCATGAATAATTAGGCAACACACACACACACACACGCATTCAAGGTAACTGGCGGAGTTGTCCTGGCCCATAAATTAGCCCTCATACATGGCCTTGCACAAAATAATAACAATAATTATACGTCCAATACGCTGGACCAAGCAGAAAAGTAGTTAATTAATTAGTTTGCAGGTTTTTGGCCCGCATTTATGGATGAGCAAATCGGCTGGCGAAAATGAAATTGCAAATTGAACACCAACCATTTTTGGTCCTGGTTTTCCTCCCCAGCCATCCAAAACGTGACCGGCTTAGTTGTCCGCTTTTTCCTTTCATGGAAATTACCATGGAAATGTATCCGGATAAAGGCTCGTTTTGGCCATTTCGTTTTTGGCAATAAGAGGGAAGTAGCTTAAACTTCGGGAGAAACGCGTAGAAAATTAAAGGATTTTAGACTTGCTGAATTAAGCCCGACTAACCAGAAATATTATTTACGAAATCTCTTTTTTCAATAGCTACTAAGCAAAGCTGTGCCATATAATTGTAGTAGTAGAAAGTATACTAGTAGTATAAAGTATACTTATAATCTGCTGCTGTTTATTCCTTTGTTTTCCAAATATGCTAGTAAATAAAGTAATAAGCCGTTTAACTTTTGTCATTTCCATGTCGAGCTCAAAAAGTCAAAATAGGATTTGGCCGAGATCAATAACATTTCACGTACTTATGGCCCACAATAAAATACTCGAATGTTGTCAACCTGTTTGCTGTGGTCATAAGAACCAAACTGATTAAATTCCCAGCATTATCGTAGCTGGCAACACGCAGGATAGTGTAGTTGAGTACTCTCGGGGACAGTGAAAGGTATTATGTGCTGTGCTGAGTGACTTTAAATGCCATAAAAGCGAGCTGTGCCCAGGATATGGCCTTAAATGGCCAGCAGTCATAGCAACTGAAACTACAGTTGGCCAACAACTCGCATCCGGCAAAAACAATGGCCACAACAGTGATGATTGCGATGTGTAAGCCGTAATCAGCGCATTCATGCATGTTGGTTTCTCTTTCTAAACGGTGCAGCGCTCTCTTTCTAGGCGGCATTAGCTTCCGCATATTATCCTGCTTACAACTGGTGGCATAATTAGCGGAGTCCGAAAATAATTTGCAAACCATTTCTGTTATCTCATTGTAGTTGGTGTGTGTGTGTGTGTGTTTGTGGCTCGGTTATATTGAGCTTTGTTTTGGTTTCGAAAAACGCTAAAAATAAATCAGCCCGCACACAAAAGTTGATTTATATGGTGCACGTAAATTTGCCATTAAGCGACAGACAAATGTATTGCAATTAAATGAAATGGAAGCGAAGCGGAGCCACAACAGCAACAGCTGCCCCAAACCTTGGTATACATGCGAGTAGATGTGCTATATAGCCACATGTGAGTGAGTGAAGGAAAGGGCCCATAAATACGCAGCCAACTTGGCTTTAATTAAGATTAATTAGTCACTGGCCAAGTCATTGTGCCATGTGTGAGTTACTCGGAGAAACTTCACCAGGGTCTTTATTCTTCACCAAAATATTTGATTACAATCTTTAAGAGCTTTTCTAAGAATATCGTTTCAGTGAAAAACTTCTTAGTATAGCATATAAAAAACGTAATTAATCGTCATTTACCTATATGTTTTTCCAGTGCACTAATGTAAGCCATAAAGGAAGGCCACATGCCATTTCCTTCCCGCTGTTGCTTCAATCTATTTAGTTTTTATTAATGATTGCGCATACGCCATGTGGACCGAGTGAGAAGGGTGGTGTTTGCGTGGGTTTTCCTGTTCCGTCAGCCAACCCTTGTTCGAAAAAGTTTTCCTAGTTCGGGACGGGGGAGGGAAAAACTAAATTAAATGTGGATTGCACTAATGTGACTTCCCGAATGCTCTGAAGAGCTGTCACAACACAGCGCTCTCCATCAACTCGCAGTAATTATCGTTTTTTCCCCGTTTTTGTACCCCGCAATGAACCGAGACAAGGGTCTAGTCAATTTTAGACACATTTTGTGAGCTGATTTGGTTGCCATGCATAATTTGAAAACATTTCGTGTGCCCACCCACCTGTGCCAACAATCCTGCGGTGGCAAGTTGCACGCAAAAAGTTGCGAAAACCAAATAGAAGGCGGAAAATTGATAAATAAACTCGTTGCCAGAAGCAAGAAGAATTTTAAATACGCTAACCAAAGCTTGAAATATTGTATTTCTATGAAACAAAGTTGCATAATAAATTAATCCGTAAAAAGATGTTTCCAAGCACTGTAAATAAATATAAAAGTAGGGTGTTTCATCAAATATGTTACCTTATATTGTGCAAAAAAAATCACAAAGCCACAGCTATAAATAAGCTGAGTAAAAAACGCAGAATCCCCAAAGGAAAAAGAATTCGCGCACACCCACCAAGAAAAAAAAAGCAATTGTAAGGCAATTTCAAAGGCAAAATTATTATGTCGCTTTATGTCATTTTTTTTTGGCAAAAGCCAAGTTTTTCCCAGGCAACTGGCAGATGAATGTGTTGCGCATACCGCTGACAAAAAAAAAAGTGGAGATGGGGGTGAAACTCAGGATGTTTTTGGTCGACGAATATGGGGATTTTAGGGTGCACGGTTGTACGTGAAAATGACAAAGCAGCTGCTCAACAACAAACGGCAACGCATGCTATGGCATAAAATTTATTTTGCACTCCTGGCCCAACATGATATGTGGCTTTAAATATCCGCCAAAAGAAAGAAAGCAAAGAGCTAAGGAAAAACCAGTAAACCAGAGAAAAAAGTCGTTTACATTGCGGCAGATATTCCGAATTCGACAACTCAAAAGGCAAAAATTGCCATTGGGTTGGGGCCAAAAACTGAGCCAAACAAATGTGTGGCATTCAAATGTCTTCCTTAGTTGTGTGCGTGTGTGTGTGTGTGTGGGCGTGGCAAAACATCAATTATTTTACGCACGGGCTCACCCAAAATTCAGGGAGCGAAACGGCCTTAACAATGCTGCAATTGTGGCCAAATTTAATTTAATTGGCATCAGCAACTGTGGCAACCAGCCAGGTTAATGGCAACCAATAATGGTAATAATCATGGCTTTAACAGCGCACAGCTTGAATTTATGAAATACAAATATTTGTATATTAACAGTTGCTGCAAAGTAGCTGGTTTGTAATAGTTTGTTTTTTCTAAAGCGTTACAAAACGGGTTTTTTCCCCAGTACTTTCCATAATAAAGCCATTGAAAAGTGATGAAAGGTGATGCGATAAGCATGAATTGCATTAAACGTGATGCGAAAAAAGTGCATCCGCCACAGAAACCAGGAAAAGGGATTGTGTGTCCGCCCACAGGGATTTCTCGTTTTTCCGCTTCATCAGTATTGGCATCATCATCAGCATCATCAGCATCATCATCATAAGCAACATCGTCATCACCATAAATCACAAAAGTGCAGCATATGCAACGCTCTCCACACTTTCCTTGCCCCCGTGATCATTGTTTGCTTTGGCAATTTGTAGTCAGCATGTTGTCGGGCCGAAAAGCAAGGACTCGAGCTCTATTCCTCTGTCAAATGCAATAAACCAGAGATCCTTTTGTGTGCGGGCACTAGAAGATGTCGGGCGAGAGCAGCAGCAACTACAGCAAGACTAACTGGCCAGGACAATGGGCAAACGGGGGCCCATGAGTAATGGCCACCGAGCATGCAAAAGTGCCGAACTAAAGGAACTAAAGGCACTGAGTGAACTGAAAGACCGGAGCAGGAGTTGCCTTTGATAAATGCGCCCAAGAAGGGTCACCTGCCTTGTGCAGCTGTCTGTTAAATTGCTTAATTTGTTAGGGCGCAAACAGGGCAGGAAAACACAAGCGTCGTCACACGCAATGCCTGGTACAACGGGGCGTATGGGCGATTTGCGCAAATGCAACAGAAATTCAATTAACTTGCTAGATTTGCGGTTATCAATTACAAAGGCTAGCCATCAAAATAAGCTGCACTTATGGCGATTGCAAGAAATTGAACAGTAACCTTTGGACCATCGTTCTTAAGATTAAGTAGCTAGGAGAGAAAATCAACAGAAGATTGCGAAGACTCGAGCACTTTCCACTTGGCAGAAACTTGGTGTGCGGAAAAGGGGCTCTAATTAAATATTGCTCGCATTTCAATCGAAATTTCCATATGTAAGGGTTCCTGCAACCCTTCCAGCTCCATCGCATGTCTATGGGGACCATGGAATGGCCAATTAAAACTATCAAATTACGTGTAAGCCTAGCGAGGCGTAACCAGGCTTCCTAATTAGATGCAGGTCTTGAGCCAAACTCAAGTAAAACATCTTACCACGCACACTCAGACAAATCAAATCGAATCTTAGTAGTAGTCTTAAAGTTCCTTTACCTAAAATATTTAGTAAAGAATTCTTTAAATATCCTAATCGCTGCCACTTTCTCTCGGTGTCCTCCCACAGGACACTGGATCCATCCATTGACTATATTTGCGGTGGCGCAAAAATGTTTTCGCCAATGAGGAATGTGTGGGCCTGGAAATTGGAGGCGCGTCACACACACGCACACATACGCATGCATAATTAATGTGGCTTGTGTGTGTGTGTGTGTGTGTGTGTGTGTGTGTGCGTGCTATGTGCTTCCTATTTCGGCTAATTGTGAAGTGTGGCCAAAACCACCGAGCGGCTGAAGAGAGACACACAGGCCGAGTCAACGTTTAATTGTCGCCTTTGATATTGCAACAATTTCAAAGTGCCTGTCGCTCGAACACCCCGTGCCACAGATGCTTTGGCCGCTTTAATTACAAATTCCAAACATGCTCGGCTCATTCAAAATCGATGGGCAAATTAAGCCTGCATTGGGTGGGTATTTGTTGTGGCCCAAAATGCAAGTACAAACTTTCGATGAACTCTTTATGCTGCTAATTAATGCATAGATTGACTGAAAGCGATGGCCATGCAACTTTTATAAGTTTTCATTTGGATTTCGGGTACTCTAGATTGGGCAAAGAGCTAAGAACTTTATGAGTACATAGGTCATTACCTTAAAATGTTAATGAGAATATTTTACAAGTTATACATTCTAAAAATGTTACATGAAAAAGTTCCTAAAATACCATTTGCGATTGCAGCGATTTCTCTTGTTTTTAAGGACCCTTTAAATTTCATTGTGCAGTTCGATTTATTTGTTTTTTAAACTTATGGGCCTTTAAGCGTTTAGTACCCCCAAACCACCTCGCCCCTTTTAATTTCCCCCCACCCTTTGACCATGTGCGCTGAACTTGAAAGTCACCTTGCCTTTGTCTGATGCGTTTTTTGACGCCAATCAACGCCATGGGGAGTGCTAATGGTTAAGATGGGGCAATCCCTCTATCCCCCCAAATAAATGTGTGTGTACATGAGTGTATAGCAGCGCTTTGTTTGGCTTTGACATGTCAAACGGCGAACAACAAAAGGAGGGGGCCAAACGAACGAAGATGTTGCAGTGGCACCAGCAGCTTCTACAGCTTCTACATTGTTGCAAATTACAAGAAAATCCAAAACGGCTCAATGCACAACATCTCCTGGGGGTAAAAGAGAGTTGGCTGGGTGGAGGGGGGTATGACAGACTGAGGGGAAAGCGGCAAGGATGGGTTATGGTTCTGCCAGACGTTCAATGTTTCCAACTCGTTGAGCTCGGCTTTAAGTACATTTTTACTGGGTTAGCAAAGGACCATCATAAAAATTGCTTTTCAGCTTCTGCTCTGTGCTTGTACTGTGCTGGATTTTTCTCCATTGGCCTTTATGCCGAGCGGGTTTATTGTTTGCTTTCATTGCGTTTTGTATTAACCCATTCCCGTGCCGCCCTTCGCTTTTTACAAAGTCCGCAATTAAGGGCGCCGCAGCTTATTTACGAACTTGGCCGGCGTACGCGGCGTATGCGCAATGCACACACGGCGTGCGGAGCAATGAAAATGTATTTTTGCACTGCACATTCAGGCTTTTGTTTGCTTAAATGCTCGGTAATTAAAACGTGTTGCTGCCAGTTGCTCCGCCAGAGTGCGGAGTGGAATTTTTGCAAACGATGTGGGATTTTTGCTAAGGTCAGGTGCATTCTGGCACTCGCAATGCCAGGCAGTCTTAAATGAGAAACTAATTTCAAACAATGTGTGCTTTAGGCTAAATTATTTCATTATAACCAACCAACTTTGAAGTGCAATTATTCAAGCAGCATTATAGTTATCATTTATCATTGGATAGGAAATTTTGTTACGACTTCAACGAGGTATGGCATTCCACATTTGGACAAGAATTTTTCTTGCTATCGAAAAAAAAGGATTATTTTTTATCAAAAAATCAAAAACAAAATTTTTTGTAAAAAATGTGATATTTTTAATCGGCGTTTTCGCCATAACTTGGCCAAAAATGGCCACACAGCTAAAATAAAGATTGTTTTGTGCTGCCAATAAACATCGCTAAATATTTCTATCATCATATTTTCGATATTTAAGAAAAAAAAATTTGACAAATTTTTGAATTTTCGATAAGGGGTACCATCATCAAAATTTGCGAAAAATGGCAAAAAATTAGCAATACAATGTATGTATATGGATCGATAGGGAATTTTGTTACGAATTCAACAAGGTATGGCATTCCACATTTGGACAACTATTTTTACTGCTATCGAAAAAAAACTGATTATTTTTTATCAAAAAATCGAAAAAAATATTTTTTGTAAAAAATCGGATATTTTTAATCGGCGTTTTTGATATAACATGGCCAAAAATGGCCGCACAACTAAAATAAAGACTGTTTTGTGCTGATAATAAACATAGCTAACTATTTATATCCCCACTTTTCCGATATTTGATAAAAAAAAAATTTTATAAATTTTGGCATTTTCGATAAGGGGTACCATCATCAAAATTTGCGAAAAATGGCAAAAAATTAGCATTTCAATGTATGTACATGGATCGATAGGGAATTTTGTTACGAATTGAACAAGGTATGGCATTCCACATTTGGACAACTATTTTTACTGCTATCGAAAAAAAACTGATTATTTTTATCAAAAAATTTAAAAACATTTCTGACGTAAGATGTACACTTTTAAAGCTTATTGCAATTAAGTTTCTCTGAATTTATCCAAAGAAGGCTGTAATTCCCTTGGTAAAATATCCTTTGTCATTTCGGTGACAAACCATCAGCCGATTGGCTGCGAAATGCCGCTTAAAGTAATCTTTATTTCATTTCATTCGTTTTTTATGATTTATTTTCGTTAAGGACCCTTTATATTTTTTCTTTGCGTTCGGTTTGGCCCTCATATACATTTTTCATTATTCTGTTTCCCGCATACAGATATATATGTATATATATGTATATTGGCCATGTATTTTTATGTGACGAAATGCCTGGTGGCATTCGGTTGGCACGGCGATGTCAACAGAACGTTAAGCGGGATTAGGACCGCCGCTTTGCGCTTTTGTTTTTGCCGAATGTCGGCAACATCATCAACAAGGTGACATAAGAGCAGTGAACAAATAAAATACAACAAAAAATAAGAATGTCACAAGATTGTGCCTCACATCCTAACGCTCTTAACGTGGCCATATTTTGCATATGGCTTTAATGGCGGCTTAGCAGCGTAAAAATAGCAAAAGTCGCTAAAACGTTGAATGCCTGTTGTTTGGATGTGTGTGGGTGGTGGCGAAAACAAGGCCAACACAAAGGAAGATGCTCTCGCACAAGAGTGCCTCTTGTACCGACAGCTTTGTTGTCTGGATGCCACGCTGTTCGAGGCTCAAGGCTCCAGGCAGCCAAAATGCGCAGGAAACTTCGGCCCAAGAAAGCGGTGGAAAGTTGCTGAGTAGGCAGGCGAAATGGGTTAAGGATGGGCGGGCGGCTGAAGCAATTGCTACTGTCAGCTGAGCAAAGTTTTTAATTAAAATAACCGAGCAATAAAACAGCGCTACCAACACACACACATACACGCACACAAGCACACAGAAAAAGGGAGCCATGTTAAATGGGAAATTAGCAGCGACAATTTCCCCTGGTCACATGCATAACGTATACGCCATGATGGCCGTGTCCTGCGACGCAATTAAAATTTAACGGCACCCAACGCATTGCGTTGCCTATTTCTTACTTTGTTTTGTATTCAACAGTACGTTCTCTGAATATTTATTGTGGCAAAGGTCAATGCTATGGCCTTGAACCCTTTACCCCCGCACCCTTTCATCCTCGCTCAAAGAGACCACTCCTGAAGGTCTACAATTTGCGAGGGCTTCACGCTTGGTCAGACAATAGCTAAAATGGCATGGTGGCTCATTAAAAAAACATAAATCAAACCGCAGCGACCGGCCTGCAGTTAGGAGCTATATACCAATGCATAATGAAAATTTTCCGAGCGAGAAACAGTATTCCATAGTAAATTGAAACTTGGATTTAAGCAAAGTGAGGCGGAAAAAAAAGGCAAAAAAAAAACTCAGCTTGTCAGGGGAGAAAAAGGAAAAGCGTGATGATGCGTTGGCGTGCGGCTCGCAGCTCTGCAGCAAGATTGATTGATGACATGACGTCAATTTGCCAGAGCCACTCAGTCTCAGTGCTCCATGAATGCAAAGGGATCCTGGATCCAGGATCCAGGACCCAATGTGGCCAGCCAGGGGCGTGACCAGCGACATGGGCCTCGACCATGGCGATGACGATGAAAAGACAATGAAAAAGGCATTAAAACTGCGGTCGGACCGAGGGAAAATATTATCACTCCTGCCGGGATGATGTGCCACATGGGGGCGTCCTTGTGGTGCATGTTATGGTCTCTGCTTGTGGGCGTGGCACTTGAATATAATAATAAACACAACTAAGGCCAGTGGTGCTAACGCAGTTAGGTGTTGTTTTAATGACGCAGGTCGAAAAAGTGGAAAAGACCACAGGGGAGCATTTAAAAATAGAATCATCAAATATATAAAATATGTATATGTATAAAAGAGAATTCATATAAAAAAATTTGTATAAGTGCACGTTTGCTTATTATTATTAGTAAAAACATTTCTTAAAGCCAAAATACAGAAGTTATTTTATTTTTTTAGGTATAGTTAATTTCATAGTTGTATAGTTAATTGTATATAAAAAGTAGCACACAAAAGTAACGTTAAATTAACCATAATCTTTTAATTCACCCCCACTAATGAGATAATTCCACCGGACTTCCTCATTTTCCTGTCCATTAGCAGCAATCATTATTATAGCAATAACTCCGCTGTTTATTATCCTTATAGGCTAGCGTTATACATGATTAATAAAGTTGACATTCGTTATGGTTGTTTGGCCCGCTTTTGTCCCGGGTCTGCCATCAAAATTATGCATAATTGGTGTCACTGTCATCCCACTCACAAGGACACATCCCCACTGACAAGGACATCGAAGTCCTGGGACCATCGCACCCTTGCGGCGGCTACCTCAATTTAAAACAAAAACATTTTTTGGCGCTGCAGAGACACATTCCTGCGGGTGTTTAATGAACATTTTCACACACACACACACACACACCTTGAAAATTATGCAAAAATAAATTAAAGTTTCATGTGGGCAGCCAAACAACTTTACTGTTTTCGGGCTTGTGCCAAGATGAAAACGAAAAAAAGACGATAAGGACTAGCCCATTAAATGAGAAATAAAAACCCGTGCAGTAAAAATGAAATTTTAAACGCATACTGAATCGAGAGCAACAGCCACTGTATTGAGATGAGTTGAGTTAAGTTGTCCTTGCTACAAGTCTACAAGTCTACCACCACAACACTTTTTGGCATGCGGGGCACGTTCGCTAATGCCACGACTGCAAAGATAAAAACCAAGATATAAAGCATAAAAATCGGCCCGGCAATTACCTCAAGTGATGGCTTTCTAATTTAGGGCTTAATTTGTGTGGATTTAAGGCGCGGTGCGGCAGCAAATATTTTTTTAAGCCCAGCCATCAAATCGGCGCCGCGTTACAGGCGCCACAGACAAAGGCGCAGTGCAGGTAAGGAATTCGCAACACTTTATGGACGACCGGGCCGAAAATACCGTGATACCCAGCGGGCACGTTACGTATACGCCCCCAATGACATGTACATAAATTTAATGCTAGAAATGCTTCGCTCGACACGACTCGACTCGAGTCCTGTGTGTCTGCGGATCCCTTCTTGCTGGGTGTTATTTTCGTCTTCGTCCTTTTTTGCCCAGCGTCTCTACTCGCCCACACACACACCATCGCATTCGTTGTCGTCAGCGTAACATTTCCGCTTTCGGTTGCATGAGTATCCGTTTCCGTTTTGCTGAGGCCACACACTTAGCTTGGTCCGCCATTCGTGTCCAAAAATAAAGTAAATTAGAGTGCGCGACTTCAGTTCCAGTTCGAGTTCGTTTTTTATCCCATTAATTGCGTTTGCCTGTTTTAGATTGCGGCTGCTCCTTAAAGGGCAACCAATATCCATGTCTGATTGCCTTGACAGCGAAAAAGTTGGTGGATTTGTGGAGATTGGGGCATTGGCGAGATTGGAATTTGGTGGTTAGCTAACCGAAAATGCCATGCAATCGAGGTTTCTACATTTTCATTATTCTTTTAAAGCAATTGGTAAAAATTTAATATTTTAAATAACCTTTAAATGATTTCATTTCCATTTTTTAAATCCAATTTAGGCGCAAATAAAAAGAATAGAAATAGAAATTCAATTTGCAAATGGAATTGCATCCATTATGATTTAGGCTTTAAAACTTTTTGTAAATAATTAAGCTGCTTTTATCAACCAGTTTGTTTTCTGCAAAATCACCAGTTGCATTAAAACAAAGCTTATATATTTATATACATGCAATAGCAGTATGTGTATATATAAAAATATTGTTTACTTTTAATTATAAATGCTTAGCGAGTCCAAATCAATTTGTAATTGAATTATTCAAGCACCAATAAATTCATTTGATTGTTTTTTACCCTAAGGCCAAACAAAATCTGGAATTTATTTTACTCACTGTTCTGTTTAAATTAAATTAAAGTTGCATCTTCGCACTTTTAATTACATAATTGAAGAAAATTGGCTCAAGGACTTAAAGAATTCAGATGATCAAAATAAGTCAGTGTAATTAATTTCCTTTCGCAAATCAAATCAAGCAGCACTCACTGTGAATATTTATGGGCAAACTGAGCTGTCTGAAAATCCTTTTCATATGGGCCATCACAATACTGTCAGTGTTCGGATTTAAAGCTGTTTTATCCTTGGCGAGAAACGTTTTGCATTGGCCACTGAAAAGTCAAATCAATGCCACAGGCAGAGCCGGCATGACACAAAACACAAATGCGGGACAACAATGTGTGTTGTTGGTGTTGCTGTTGCTGTTGCAGGGATGTTGCTGCTGCATGGATGTTACTGCTGCAGGGATGTGGCTGTTGCAACTCGGTATGTGGCTCTTGTCCCAGGCAATTGCACATGCCGAAGCGAATTTGGAAGGGCTGAAAGTGCTCTGCAGGACAGCGAAGCTGCAGGGCAGCAAAAATAGATAGCCCGTTGACCAGCTCACTTGGCCCTGGACGCAGAGGGAAATGGGACAGTAGCAGCAGCAGCAGCAGCAGCAGCAGGACAATGCAAATGGAAATGTGCAACGCAGCGCGGCATACAAAGTCGGGCTACAAAACGACAGGACTGTCAAAGTGACGACCGCCCTTTTAACTGGACTTTCACTGGACTTTCACCGGCACTGGCTTTTTTTGCACGACGGCGCTGGCATCGCCGTTGGCCATGTGCCACTGTCAGCTGTATTTGCACTAAAAGCTTTTGTTAATGGTTGCGTCAATATTGTGCCACGCTTTAATAACATTGAAAACTGGCTGCGAAACCGGAGAGCCGACAAAACGGAAATCAGAAAATGAGAAATAAAATCGAAAACGAAAATGAACAAGAAATACGAAATACGAAATGAAAGCCACAAAGAGCGCTAAATTCACTTTCTGCATTTGACGAATGGAATCGAATACAAATATGAATGTAACCGGAGTCGAAAAAGGGCGAAGCAGGCAAAAAAAAAACCACATAAATTCATTTGGCATGCTAACCCCTTTTTCCCAGGGTCATACATACAATTTTTTGGCCACATCAAACCAAGTTGCTACACGCCTTTTACCAGCCTTTTTTCACTTTTGCAGCCAGCATTTACACAATATAAACTTTGCACGTACAATCATCGCACATACGAATCGGTAGTCGGTAGTCGCGCATACATTTTAGATGGCCAGGATATTGGCATTTCGGGCACGTAAAACATCAACGCATAAATACAACAAAAAGTGCAAACAAGGACTCCGCTCAGCAAGGAAGTTGAGCCTGTCGAACAGACGGAAAAGAAATGGCGCCCGCCGATCAAAAGACAACACAATGTGCCGCAAATGCGATGCCAAGGCGGCTCCACAACATGTTGAACTCGAATCGAACACGTAGGCGGGTGACTGATTGGACTACAAGGATACAAGGATACAAGGATGCGGAGTGCATCCGATTCGAACTGGTTCGCAGCTCCAGACAGCGAACGCTTACGGATTCATTGAACTGAAGCACAGATTGAAAGTGCAGCAAATTAAGCTACTTTCATTTAAAAGCAAGTATATATGCATTTGTCTTAAGTTTATTAATTTAAAATATTTTATTATTTTTATACAATAAAGGTAACTTCCCCTAAAGAAAACCCGCCACGAATTTTATTAGTTTGTCAATTTCCTTTGCTAAACTATGGCCATTGAAATCCCCTGGTAAATCCCCTCAGACATTTTGCCTTCCACCTGTTTTACTTTCTCCTTTGCAGGCCTATGGCATATGTCAATATTTAGAGCTTTTGGATTGTGGGTTATCCTCTTTTGCCAGCTTTTCCTTACATTTTCATTTTCATTTCCATTTCGGTTTTCTGCTTGCTACGCTTTGGGGAAATTCAATTTGTTATAATTTGAAAATTTCATTTTTCGTTATGTAAATGCGCTCGATAAGCCACAGTTCGAAAAATAAAAGCAGAGAACAACACATGACCGGGCCAAAAACATGGATGAGGTGTGGCAGAGGCCAAGGAGTATTGGTGCCGCAGAAAACCAATTTTGTGGCAGCTTAAATGTCAATGGCATTCATCCACGATTTCTCGGTTATGGCAATCGGTATTAGTTGTTGCCACCAAGTGTTATAGTCGCTATATACATATACTGGGCGGCTATAAATAGAGCGGCACGTTCTGTTTATTTTTAGCCTTTGGGCGGCCAAATGGGGCGTGTCCTGGCCTCAAGGCTTAGCCATAAAGATAAAGTTTTGTTTGGGGCAGCTAGAAACAAATTGCAAACAATAAAGCGACAGGCATAAGGTCCACCCACACACACGTCCTTTCCCAAACTCCCCAATCAGGTGCCAAAAACTCGAGAGTCGCCTTCAGAGGTGCCTGGCAAATTGTCAATGAATCGCCCTCTGGGAAAGATGTTGTTCATTCCACCTCAATCGATTGTTTTTACCTTTAGCAAAACTTCTACGTATTTGCTTTTGTTAATGGCGTCCGTTCTTGTTGTTTTGTTCATTGATTCGAGCATCCAGAGTCGTGTCCTTGCTCAAGTCGCTTCTGCTAATTTAATGAAATTCGATTTCATTGTCTGCCACACTCGGCCAAATGACCGTCATAAGTTTGCCCAACATTGGCATGCCCATCGCATAATGTTTGTATAAGTCGCTGTTATTGTTTTCAATACTGTGCACCATGGCGTATGATTAATGTGCACAAATCGCGTTAAAGCCTTTCGCAGACCCACACGAGTATAACCTAATCCACTGCTGGCTTTTTATGGACTCTGAACTTCTATCTGCGGCATAAAAAGATACGATTATTATTACGATTGTAATGTGCACAATTGCGAGGAGCAACGAAAATGTCTGGAAGCTAAAGGGAATTCTCGCTCAATAACTCAATCAGATTTCGACACACGAGATACACACACTTACATACACAAATTTGTGTGTATCGAAAACTGGAGGATAGAAACATTTTGATGCATTGCCCAAGCCAAACGAAAAACAACAACCAATTGATATATTATAGAGTCTTAAGACGATTGAGGAGGATGTGTTATTTAATACCCTAAACGAAGCAGCAAAAATGTAAACATTTAAAAGTGGCTATATTCTCGTATATATCGAGTTAATTATGTAACTCTGAAGTTGTTGAACAAGAGTCCTTTGGCAAGCTTCACCCTTTAATTTAGCACATTTCAAGGAGTTTAAAACTTAAAAACTTTTACAACCTCGTTCGCCTTTCTCGGCAACTTTAAGACCATTTTGGTGTAAACACGACTCTCCCCAGCGAATAACAAACATCGTAAAAACGCTATACTACCCACAGTTAGTGTAATAAAAGCGTGTTTCCTCGGTTCTCCATCGTCCACACCACGTATATATTACAAAATCGATGAATCAAAGTAAATTACCAGAAATAAATGAGATAAAATATGTGTACGCGCGCTTGTGCTACCTGAAAATGGAGCTGAGCTGGTCAGCAGTTGAGCTGGTATATTAGCAAACTGGCAGCTGGGGTTTCCATCTTTTTCCTCATTTTCCCTATTTTCCTTATTTTCCCATTTTGATTTAGCCACGCCAAACGCGGGACAGGATAAGCCCGACTAGTTGACCTGGCAGCAAGAACAGCGATTAAGGGAGGGGCTTGGCTCCATGTTAAGTTCTCCGCAGGTTGGTAAATGCCACTAAAAACGGTGCGGTAACACACGTTACTCACACACACACACACTCAAACACTTGCCGCAGGAAATTGAAAAACTTGTATATGCTCGACTTCCGTTTCAGCTGCTTTCGAGTAGAGTGCGCTTACTAATTTAATAAGGCAACGGGACGTGGCCACTTTTAACCAACAGCAATAAGTAGCGAAACAAAAATTAGTCAAAAGATAAAATTATTGTATGAAAATAGAGTCTATAAAGTATGCAAAACCATTACTTATAACAAAAGACATCATCACTTAGGAGACTTTCAGCTATACAATTGCTTAATATTTATACTTCTTATGCTTAAACAACATCTACACCTTTTTTTGTTCTGTGTATTTGTGGCACATGTGCAGGTCACACCCCACAGCCCCCAAATTGCCACTCTATTCTTCGGCGAGTTCTTTTGTTGCCTCTCTAAACTTGTTCGTCAAAGTAATCATATAAATATTCCTTTGTAAGTGTGCTGGTGTAGCGCTGTGTATGTGTATGTGAGTGCGTGCCAAAAAACTTTTGCGTGTTGGGTGTTTATTAAAAACTTGGCCTACTTTCACCCTCGCCATACGCACAATACTCGCACATAAATATTACTTTTGTCTGGCCCGCAAAGTGGGATTCACGGTCATTCGCAATGCGTTTTGTGTTTAATTCTACTGAATTTAATAATAACAATTTCCAACACTTTCATGAATATTTCACGAATCACAACTACTGGCAAACACCTTTAAATGAGTTTTGCTTGTTGACGATGTGACTTTAATGAGCTCAGGAAACGCCCAGGAGGCAGTCAGACAGGGCAAGTGAGCTTAGTGTTTTGTCAGGAGCTCCAGGCTGGACTTTGAGCAGGAATATGCACTTAAAGAAATGTAGTGAGAATATAGGCATGTATCAGAAAATATCACAAAAATCAATAGTGTTTAATATCAGTATAATCATAGTATTTAATGTTAGATTCAGTAATAATGAGCGCAAAATCAAATGTAACTCAAAATCATTCTTAAGTACATGCATAAGTGCTACCAATGGTTATGTGTAAATTTAGCCAGTTCAACTGAACAAAAGATCTGAAACTTGAATTAATATCATGTAAATTGTAATAGCTTTAGCTAACGTTCAGTTTTAGTTAACATTTTCTTGCACTGCATCGACAATGGGGACTTAGGGCAACTTGGCAGTGGAGTTAACGCGGGCGGAGTCCACCTATGCACACATCATTATTATTATGTGCCCCAGTTTGAGCTGCCCAGTGGGTATGGTGATGGAGGTGGAGGTGGAGGTGTAGCTGGTTCCTTGCTGTTTAATTTATCGCCCAAGCGGCTAAATATGTTTGCTTTGCCTGCTCCTTTGGCTCCATCGCCGCTGCTGCCCTTCAGCTGCTCGCTATTATGGGCATAATAAACTCATTAAAATGCAACGGGCCGGACAATTGGTGGGCTGGTGAACTGCCGAGCTGGAGAGCTGTCAATAAAGTCGTGGCCATGGTCCATATGGTGGCCATCGGCCATTCCTGTACTGCAAGCCATACACATGGCCACATGTCTCCCCTTTCAGCCGTTGTGTTTACATTTGATGGGCTCAAAGCCGTCGGCCCCACCGTGGAAAAGTGGGTCAATGCGCTGTGAACTGATTAGTGTCAGTCTAGTGGCAGTGGCCCGTTTCCTGGCCACAACCTGATCAAGGGCTTTTAGCCTTCAAGCGGCCAGCACTCGGCGGTTTTCTGAAGTTTTTGGCCAGCCTCATCACGTCCCTTAAAGCCATATGTCCGCGCACAGGCAGATTTCAGACGATATCATGCATAAATTCGGCAACAAAATCGATAAGGACACTGCGGTCCTGCCGGATTGTGGTTTGTAGGTTTGGAGGGTTGAAGGGTGATGGCTCGTAAATTATGCCACGCCCCTGCCATAACGAGGCTAATAATTCTGGGAATAATTCGCGCCACATTTTCCCTTCTGATTTCTCTTTTTGCTTGTTTGTTTGTTTGGTTCTTGTTGTTTGTTGCTTTCGCTGCATGATTATTTCCTTGTTGATGTTTCGAAGCCTAAAAACCAGAGGGTTTTATGCAGGGAGAGCAAGCATTTTGCATTTGGGTTCAACCAAACCTTTTTAAACAAATTTCATCATATTTTTCCAACGTAGCCCTTTTTTTATAAGTACTATTATTATTATGTTTATTTATTTAAGCACTCAGTTTGAGTGGACCAACCCGTCGGCAACGTGAAAACTTAAGCAAATTTAATGTTTGTTTCTGCCCGATTTTTTGGGAAACAAATTTTGTTTGGCAACTTCATTTCGTAGCGCTTATTGACAGCGACAACTGACAAACAATGAATGACAAACGGTCGCCCAACAAAGGCAAATTCAAGCGGCCAAATAGCACCAGCACGTTGTAACTTTTTATCAAGTTATTAACTTATCTAATTCGATTATGGCCCTGAGCGGGTGTTGCTGTGTGCCCTCCTATTTGTGTGTGTGTGTGTGTGTGTAGGTGCTTGTTTGTCTGTGTGTCAGCAGGTCCTGGTCGGAGATCCTGGTGGCGGCAGCCTGTTCGTGTCAGGAGCACCGGCAATGGCAATGGCAATGGCAACGTTTACGTAGCAAGCAATTCAATTAGAAATGCGGTAGCAACAGCAGAAACAAAAACAACACTCAAAATGGCTGCCTAGACAAACAGAGAAAATGAAAAGGACAAAGGCAGCGGAGAGGCGGGAGAGGTTAGGGGGGGTGGGGGGTGGCTGGTTCAGCAAAAGGACGACTGACAGACAGGCTCTATCAAAAAATGGTAAGCAACAGACTGGCAGGCAGACAGCCAAGGACGCAGCACTCGCGACTCGTTTATGCGGAAGCTGCTTTACGATAATGGCTTAAACGGTCTGGAAGCTGCTCTATGGCACAGGATATCTGGCATTTTTTCGGTAAAAAGCACTTACTTCTAAACTGCCTCAATTATTACTTTCGATAAAATGCAAATAGATGCTTTGCAACACAGATTGTTTGCTATTAATTCGAACTAAGAATGGCATTTCTATTCCTACGATTGAGTTTGTACTATGATCTAGTTAAAGTATCTTTTGAATGCGAATCATTCCATTTCAAATGTTGCAAATGAACAATAGCAAGTGAGCCGCACAAACATCTCGAATAACACATGCTCTTTAATGGGCAACCATTTGCCTACTCTGAAATATGCCTGCTAAAATGAGCAATCTCCCGCATTCCACATTCAGATTTACAAATTACCAAAGCTGAACACAATTCTGCTACACAAACAAAAACACAATCGAGGGAAAATAAATAATATTATATTATGTGTGTTTGTTTATCTCTCTCTAGCAGCGCGCTGTCGTTGCTCGTCTATGTCAGTTAAATTTTGATGTTTTTTTGTTGTCAAAGCCCATTAAACTGTCTTCGTGTTGGTCCTTTAGTCCCTTAGTCCTTTTGGCCCCCACCCTCAGCCCCCAGGCTCAAAAAGCAGGACAAAGAGAAAAAATAAACGGAACAGGACAGAATGGAGGTAAAATGGTAAAAAAGTTGGCCATTTGTCTGGCGCTTGCTTTTGTCAGTTATAAAGTTTTAACCTTTATGGAGTGCTGAGCGTGACCAACATATAGTACATAAATATGCAGGCCAGAGTATAAGAGTACATATGCCTAAACCCCAACAAGCCAACTGAATTTCAGCCATAAACAGGCAGAAAGTCAGATTAAGTCTGCCAAGGAAGTTATGATACAGAAAATTATCCCATTAGGTCTGAAGGAAAGATTTATTTGCCAACCGCAGTCTAGACGAGTGGAAAATTGTAGCAACGCAGCCCAAGTTAATAATGTTAATTTAGCAAAAAAAAAAAACAGTAGCCCATCATTTGTAAAAATAATGACAATTTAAATGACAATGCTCTTTTCGAAGGTTGGTGAATAAACAAAGCGCTATTCATTTGCCTTTTATTAATGGCATTCCATTGTCCTGTGCCTGCCTGCAAATTGATTTGACAAGGATCGCCGCCAAAGAGCAACAAAAATGGCCAAAATATGGTGACAACAAATTGACGGACAATGGACGCCGCTTCAGTTGCTGACCAGCACAGCATTTGACCATCGCAATAGCAATCTCCATCGCCATTCGCCATCGAGAGTTTTCCAATCAAACTTGTACTTGGAGCAACGTTATTGAAAGCAGCTTAATGCGCATGTAAGCTGTCCATTATTCCCCGACATGTTCGTGCCAACAGAAGCATTCAAATTTTTTGGCCAGTAGGTGTGGCCCGAGGTTGAGATTGGTGCCATGCTCGGATGTTTGGATGGGGGTCTTTTGCTCATGCATTATGCGCATTGTTTGCAACTTTTATGTTGCTCAAAATTTGGTTATCAGCTTGGCAAGAAAAGAAATAAAATAAGCAGCATTTTGGGGGGGTAGGGCATGGGGATCCACTGGATTTTGCAGGAATGGAACGCATAAATCACGCAAACTGGCTGTTGTACTGGTGTACTGGGCACAAAAGGTGCCTGGTGCCTGTCCTGTCGTACGTGTAACTGCATAAATATGATTGATATCGGTGCCCGATGGGCAGGACCTTGTAGCTTTCCCACGGCAAAAAACAACTTCAATTACCATTGAATGCTAAGCTAGGGGCGTGGTGGTGGTGTTGGGCCATTGTGGGTTTAACGTCTATATCATCGGGCTTTGCCAACAACTTTTGGAACACCATAAATGCCTAAAATGTCGCATTGTTGCGCTTGGATTGTGACGAATAAAAGCAAGACAATAGACCCCAAAGGCGTCCTGTGCGGGGGGGAGGGGTGGTGCAGGAGGTGCTCTGTCATTGTTATAGCAACAATTTACTTTTGTGAATTCGCCATGAAAGCGAAATGAAAGAGGCGGCAGGAAGCTTGACTTTGAGCCCCAGCGAACAAATCTCCTGCCACCCACTTAAGCTTTAAACTTAATGTTTGCTAATATAATTAAGCGATTTGGAGCTCCTTCACTTCACTCAAGGATTTTTAAATTAATTTCTGTTGTCTTGTTGGTTTTAATTTCCCCCTCTTCACCACCCAACGTTTTTTTCTTTCTACTCGACTGCTCGTATATTATCCATCCGCCCCGTTGGCCTGACTTCAAGAGCTGTTCGAAATAAATGGAAACGTTTGTGCGTTTCACTATGCCAAAAAGAAGGAAGCCAAGTGCACTGAGAGAAAACATGCACATACATTTCCGAAATGTTTAGATAATTAATATTTTTAATAGCTAACACAAACTTTGTTTTAAGTATTTGATTGTTCGAACCAAATTTCTCTCATTTATTGCACTTGTAGATAGTGTTTTAAAGCACCTGACCTACTTACACTTCATTTTTAGATCTTTTCTGCATTTTTTCTTTGTACATCCTCATACACGAACACTATCAGCATAACATCAGCAACAACAATGAACAGCTCATGCAAAATGCAAGAGAATGCTGAATAAATCAGGGGAGTCGGCCAGGAGGCAAGTAGTGGTAGAGGCAGCTGCTCCAGGAGCGAATTAAAGACCCCATTGAGCCTTAAGCCGCCGGCGTAGCGTGGCGTGGCGTGGCTAACTGACTACTCAAGACTTCCTCCAGCTGACTGACTGACGACCGGCTGACTGGGAACGACAAGGACACCGCCAAGAGTTAACTAAATGCTCGACAGTTGCAACAAACGGCAAACAAAACGGATGGCAGTGTGCGGGAAAAGTGGACTTGGGATGAGGAAGTGGCAGTGGCAGGGGGAGTGGCACTGGGAGTAGGGAGGAAGCCAAGGCCAAGTGAAGAGGCATCTCTTGGCGCAGTGCTTCCGCTGTTGTCATTCGCTTAAAAGTTTATTCCTCGCCTGCCGCTGACAGGCGAAAGGCAAGTTGAATCCAGTCGCAAGTCGCCAGTCGCTGCTAGTCGCCTCTTTGCTGTTCCATCTAAATATCAAAATGACTCCCCATCCCATCCGTTTCATTGCCTCATCCTGCCTGGCTTTTCCTTGGCCTAAAAGCGTCTTGGCCTTATATCCGGTGCCGCAACACTTCCTGTTTACAATTTAAACTAATAAGCAGCCAACGGCAGCTGACAAGGAGAACGCAGTCGAGGTCCTCGCAGCTGGCATCGTTTTCAATTTTCATCCTGACGCCCATTTATTTCTGCTTTGCCCTCTCTCTTTCAGCGCACGATCTCTTTACATATTCAATAAATTGAAATTGACATTTGGCGTTGCAGGGGGCTGCGTCCTGACATATATCCTGTTGTAACCAAACACATATGAATACGCAATACAGAGGCATCCGAGGCAGGAGTATATCCATCACCCGTCGAAATCATTCATTCCGCAGTGTCGAAATCATGAGAAATGGAAATGCAATAAAATAAAATAAAATGGAATAAAGGCAAAATAATGAAAGCAACACCATGTTGCCACCAATGGATCTATAGACCTCATAAAAAAAATTCATTTTCCTAACTATTCACCCTTACCGCCTTACATACATTTAAATTAATTAAGAATTTTGATTTAAAATCATTATAATTTCTAGATATTTTTTATAAATTACCCCCCCACCTTTTTCGCAGTGTAACACTCCATGGCTATCCATTTGCCATTAGCATAGTCAGCAAATAGTAATGGGCAAATAGAAATCGATGAAACTCTGTCAGTCTGTCTGCCCTGAGCAAACTGAGCCATCTACCTGATCCTTTCAGATTGCAATGAACTGCAATCAAGTCCACCAGCACCGAGCACTTCATTAACCAAGTGAAACCGATTGCATGCCAGGGCAATTCATTAGGGCCCCAAGCCACTTGAAGAGCTTAATCCACAACGATTTGTGCACTTTCCAGCCGCCTGAAGACACGGCCACTTGTTGAAACTCAATTAACTTGAAGGACCGAAAGTGTTGCGCCTGCGAATGTCAAAGGAGGCTCGCAAATATTTGCACATACTTGCTACACACAGCAAAAAAATGAAAACCATCAAAACGTCACTTGAACAATAAATTATGCCCAACGAACGGAGAACTCTTTGCAACTGAGTCCTGTGTCCTGAGGCCATAAAAATGCTCATTTTGCCTAAGAACTTTCGAGAAGCGCGAGCTATTTTTAATAATTATTATGACCTTGGAGTGCAGAGGGGGGGAGGCAGCTGAGGGGAGCTGTCAGTCTGTCAGCGTGTTGCAAAGAGATGAGGACTGCCAGCCATTGTCCTGGAATCCACGTCCTTTGAGCAGAGAACCTCACAATGTTTACGTTATCTCATTTAACACTTGAAAAACTTTTCCACACACACAGACACACATACACATGCACGTGGGTGTGTGTGTGTGTGTGTTTGCTCTGTCTGAGTGTTTGCCGCTTTTCCAAGTGGCCTTCCCCCGCCAGCTCCACTCCCTACCCCCCACCCCCCTCGCAACTTTTTGTCTGGCGGCGCATTTGCACATTAACAGTGTGAAAAATTATGATTGAGCCATAAAACAGTCAGCTGCGCCCACCAGGTTTTCCCACAGGAAAATTCCCCTAGAGAGTTGTCACATGCGTGTGTTTTTCTGAAAGTTTTTCTTTATTTTCGGTAGATGGTTAAGTGAGGTGGGTGAATTCAGCTAGCAGAAACATAGGGACATTTTCACTTTGTCCCGTTGGCGCTGCTTGCATCATCTTCTGCCCACCGCCTCCATGGCATTTTCCATTTCCATTTCCCAGCTCTGCTTGAGCAAACAAAGTTAACCGGGCGATGCTTGCTCCCAGTGGAGTAGCAATTAAGCGACGAGCTACCTACAATTTTCCCCTTTTCTTTGTTTTGTAACCCATTTTTTTGTTTGTTTGTGTGTGTGGGTGTGTGCTGAGGGAAAAACATAACAATGCCAGTGGCATACTGCCGTGTGCACTTCCATTTAACGGGGTAATATCATTAGTATATTTTAAAACAAAAGCGTAGTGCACCCTATCATTTCATTAACTATTTTTAGACGATGCGGAACTATCCTATTAATGAACACTATTTCCCAGATGGATTTATATGGAACTGAGCTCCATTTCCATATGACATATGACTTTCATTCAAAATACTTGAACATGAAGAAGGTCCAAAAAGTAATGGATAGCATTTGGATATGATAAAAAAGAAAATGGATGTGTGTGTGTCACTTTCATGCAGGGTATCAATAATGAATGAGTCGAGCTCCGTGGAGTCGTTTCAATTGACTTGGCCCCGTCCATTAATAATCCAGAGGGCATATAAATCAATCATGCGACAAGCTGATAAACATCCAACAGCTAAACAAATATGTATTCGAGTGCTAAAGCGAAGCGGTATCCCCGTGCTTGTGTGTTTACACTAAAACACGTCAACATTTCGTGGAGGACGCAGGAGGAGGACGTGTCGAGTAATTCGACTGTGTCCGCAGCACAATTTATTGGATTTTATGCCGCTCTTTGCGAAGCAGCACAGCTGGCTGCTATTTTTAGTTATCCGTTACTGCGCAACAGTTGAAGCTGGAGCTGAATCTATTTATAGTCGCAAAAGAGCAGCAGGCGTACAGCTTTTCCGCAGGATAATTCCCGTTTTGCATGAACATGAAGCTATTAAGCCACAGAGCCAAATATAAACATGCCAGACATGCGGATGGCACTCGATTTAAATTGAAAATACATGGTCACTATAGTATATTACGATTTAAAAAAAGTACAGACACTTTGCCACTTTAAAAGTGTTTAAAAGTATGCTTTGAATGTTGACTAAAATCAAAATACATTCAATTATTATTATTCAAGTGACATCTCTTGCACAACACTCATTTTAATGAATGCTTTATTAAGCCTAAACTTTATCACCCATTCTTCAAATCCTTGCTATAGCAAATGCTTGAATATTTTTCATAAAGTTCTCATCAACTTTTCCTTAAATCCTTTGATGATTGCAAACAAACTCCTTCAACGCAACTCACGTGTGTATGTAGCACGCAAATTCCCTAGGCATTACACAACTTTAAGACAAATCTCAATTATATTTGAAGTTCTCCCACGACAACTCTTGACTTTCTCAGCATTCTTTGGCTGGAATTTCCATGCTATGGTTAATAAGCAAACCTCTTCGTCCTGTTTGTTTGGTTGACAAATCCGTTTCTCCAAAGGAACATTCGCTGCCATTCTCGGCTGGTTTTGTTGTGCTGCATTGCATTGTCAGTGCACCTGCATTTGGCTATAATATGCACTGTTTTGGCCTCCATGCTGTTTCGCTGTGGATGTGGAAAAGTATGCAATGCTTCTTTGCATTTCAAATGTCTAGAAAGGAGCCTTAGAGTCGGACCTTAAGTGCTACCACCCACCCAGCTGTTCCAGGCTCTCCTTCTCTGCCTCCAGCTGCCTAACCCATTTCATCGTCTTCTTTTGGGAAAGTCCCCCACTTTCACGACTTTTTTTTTCGGTGCGCACAATTACACAACAACAATAAAAAAAAAAAGCAGCAGGCAACGAAAGCTTTGCTACGTAATCAGAAAAACGTAAAAATTTCTACAAGCAGGTAACGAAAATATTTGAAATTGCTTTTTGCCTTTACCACCCCGTTGAAGGACTCTTCGCCCACTCCTTGTGTTGGTTTTTTTTTCTTTTACTTTGGCATTCCGTCTGTCTAATGGCGTATATTTTAGGCTACGGTAGCTGCTTCGGGTTTCGGTTTCCTCGTCCTGTTTTATTTGTTTTTTTCCCTTTCATTTCGCCGTGTCGCTTTTCCTCACTGCCAAATCTTAACGATGTTGAGGACACATCTTTGCTGGCATTTTTTGTTTTACTGCCACACAGCGTCTTGATAAGGTTAATTGCCCATTTTTGCCATACCCTTCATAACTCAATGGGCATGCTAATAACACCTTCAACGACTCTTTGATGTCTTGCACATGCTTCGTTTGCTGCGATGAGGGTATTTTCGATTCGATTCGACGGTGAATTCCATTTGATTTTAGCACATAGCTAACCGTCTTTTGGCTGTTGGAACATATCGAATTCTGATTTGACGCTCATCGTCGGCGACATAACACAAATATTTGGGAGCACAGCAGGCGACAATATTTTGCGACATTTCTGCCAGAGGTCAGCGGAAATTGAGAGGGGGAAGTATTCGATTTGGAGGAGAGGGGGAAACTCGATATGGGAATATCAAGCTAATGAAGGATACTTGTTGTCGCATATTAGAGCAATATGAATGGAATACTGAATGTAAGTGAGCTCATTGACATGGCAACCTTGCAAAGAAGCTCTGCTCAATAAGGACCCATAATGTTGGTAGTTTCCCAATTTAACAAAGCCAAATTATATCCTATTACCAATACTTATCATGTTAAATGAATGGCCGAGCGAAGACAAGTTAAAACCTAGAAGGATTACTCTTTACAAGTTGCTATGCAAACAGACAAACTCAAATTCATTTTCATATACAGCACATAAATAAACGAAATTTGAAAGCACAATTTTTGCTAGCTTAACTAGACTAGGAACACAAATTCCTACCAATTGTGGCACATAATCTTCCTACAATTATCCCTACGAAAAAAAGAAATTCTTCACGAAATAGAAAAATCTTTAATTTTCAAACTTGTATATTGCCATATTGCACATAATTGGCTTTTTATTTGTTTTCCCTTTGTTCTTATACAATTTTAACAAAAATTTTTTATTCGAAATACAAACAAATTTGAATGCAATAAAGTTGTGGTTTGTGCTGCAAACAATCTGCATTTGTTTTTTCACTGCCTCTAAGCCATTCCCTAACAAACTTACCACAGAAACCACAACAATTGCAGCTGGCAAACAAACAGGGAATGTCAAAAACAATGAAAATAGCCAGAAAAATAGCACAGATTGTCGAACAGCAATAAACTGCAAATAATAACGACTGCTCAAAGTTGTGCTGCCAACGAAACTAAACATTTTTCTTGCAATTAACGTCGGAAGAATGAAATTGAAAAACAACTTGTTTGTAACCATTATGCAAAACAGCAGCGGAAAAGGCAAAAGTCGCACTGGCCGAGAGCGATTTCAATGAAATCCTTTGAAGTTGTCCACATTCAGTCAAAGGACAATATTTCGCTAAATCTGAGGGGTGTTTTTTTTTTTGGTTGGGTGGGCGGTGCCAGGAAGAGCAATAAAGCACAGAAGTGGCAGCACGGCGAACGGAAGTCAAAATGGAAATTATGATAAGAACTACGGAACTGGACAGTCATTAAAATGGAACTGGCACACCGAATTATGTAGTCAGCGAAATACAAACGATAAAAAAAAGAACGAAAACATTAACAGGGAAAACAAAACGCAGCTCACACAAAAAGGGTGAAATATGTCCCGATGTTAAGTGCTTCATTTAATTAACAAAGTTGACATGAAAGCGCGGTGCCGCCTTTTATCAATACCCTAACTTATCAAAGGTCACATCCTTTGCTGGTAAGTGAGCCCACCTTTTGCAGTTTATATTTGGAATCAATTGTTGGTGTCTGCGGGGAAAAGTTTCACGATTATTTTCTGAGCTGAGTGAGGAATATTATTGAACAGGAAATTAATCACTTTTAAGGGTATCCAATTGAAACTGCCTCTTTCAGACTCCTTCAGCTTGAACTTTCCGCTTAATTGTTTGCCTTTCCCAAGCAGCCAAGCTAAGCAGATGGCACCACTTGAGCCACAGCACTCATACGCCAGGTGGGCCACCGTGGAATTACTTGGTTAATTTGATTTGAAATTTGCATTTCGCTACAGCTGCACGTGTATGTGCTATTGACACGGATTTTGCATAAATTTAATTAGTCCGCAACGAATGAACAGTTGCCCAATTGAAGTTGAGTTTTAATTAAGTGCGGTTGTACCGATCCCATCGGCCTGTTGCTGTTTTTGTTTACGTTTTTGCTCGGCAGACATTTGTTATTCTATATCCCGCCAAGCCATCCGACTAAAGGCCATAAAAACAACAGCTGCACATTTCGCAGACACCATGGGCATCTGATATACGGCAGCAAATTAGACGACATACTCGTATTCCATATAATACGCGTAATACTCGTGTACGTGGCCATAATAGTTTGCCGCGATAAGGAAGCGGTCATTAAATGCGCCCGAGGCATTCACATCATCAAAATATTACGGCCAGCTCGCTCGCTTTACGTCAATATTTGTTTGCCATGATTAAGGAAAATACGCATTACGTATACGCCATGTATGCCGCTTCGACTTTTCCTGATTTTGCGAACAAAACAAAACAAATGCACCGCTGACTGCGATGCGAACATAAATATTGATTTGCAAAAATTGCGTGAATACTTTATGGCAATAATAAAACGGATTTTATATCACCGATTCGCAATTTCGAATTCGCCCTTTCTGTCTGATGTTATTAGCCATGAATCAACTTTCAGCCGGACATTCACAATCCCATTGGGCCGCCAGGTGTTAATAATATATGTACTCTATCGCACGTATGTACATATGTTAGTCGTGTGTGGAAGTTACAAGGATTAAATTAATAATGAAGACTGGCATGAATAATTAATGACCCGTGAATGCTTTGGTTGTTATCATTAATTGCACTGCGAATGTCACTGGCGGGCGGACATTCGATTTATTAACCATTTGCAGAGAATAGTGCAAACTGTTTTTCAAGGACTCACCAGGTGAATGGGAATCCTTTTCCTTTGCCGTTGCCGTTGCTCTCGAGTTCGCCTTCAACTTTTATGGCTGCATAAATTGACACGCTGCTCCGTTTTGACCAGAACTCGCAATTTCTGATGCAAATTGCTCCTTTCAGGATATTTTTTACTTTTATTTTTAAAGTCTTCTTTGCTTTTATGCGCGGATCTCGTTTGTAATATTTATTTTAGCATAATTTTCGGTTGTGCACTTTTCGTATTTCGTATTTTGCATGTCGTTTTTCGGTTTTTCGTTTCTCGCTTTTCGTTTCTCGCTTTCCGTTTCAACTTGAACAAAACATTCAGAAGCATACTTAATGGGGCATGACCAAGGCTGGGATCGTAAAATAAATGGTTATGTCCTGTGGCCCCCAAGTGCAGTACGGTGTAGTATGGCGTTCAGTGTCCGTGTGTCCATGTGTCCGTCCTAAGTCCTATGTGGTGTATCCTGCGTCCTGTGTGTGCAACAGTTGTCGTTCTTTTTCAGGGTAGTGTAATGGTTGCGGGCAAATGGATTTTTATTTTATTGCTTGGCAATAAAAAGCGAAACTGCAGGCCGCGCAACAGTTTGCAATTATGTGCAAATGCAGCGTGACATAAACGGGCGGATCCCCGTCGCTTGGACCCTTTTATCCTCCGTCGTTTAGCTGCAAGCAATTTGCTTTTAATTGCTGCTGCTGCTCCTGCTGCTGGTGCACCTCTCCTTCAATTTAATTCAATTGAATTTGTTTTAGTTGGGTCGAGTTTGCTTTGCTTGGCTTATACATTTCATTTCGTTACGTTTCATTTCATTTCATTTGACACTCGCGCACTCACTTTCACACCGCCGTCGGTTTTGCTCTAGGATCTCTTCTTTTTTTCTGTTTGATTTGATTGACTCCTGAGTGGGGGAGACCAACTGGGAGACTGGTCCCACGGCTGCCGACTGGACTTCCTCAGGTGCCGCTGGGTGGTTAGAGCTACTACCTTCTGCGACGCCTGCCCACAGCGAACTGAGCTGCTCCACTTTCGGGCTTCACCTTATAAGCCGTGCATCCATCGCACTGTTGCTGCTGCTCCTGCTGCTGCTGCTCCTGCTACTGCTGCTCCTGCTCCTGTGCTATCCTCAATGCGAGTCCTGCTGGCTGGCTTGCCTTCCAGCCAGCCGTTGTCCTTTGATAAGAGCTGGCATTGGTGTGCGTGAGAGAGCGAGCGCCGCAGAGAGCGAGAGTGTGTGTGGAAAGCTCGGTTCCCAACATCCCGACTCTCTGCGAACAAAGCTCAACAGGGAGTTTACCGTTAGAAACATTTGAATTTCAAATGTTACATTATGTTATCTACCAAATCTGACATATTTTATTTAATGAATTCTGAATATATTGCATAAAGTTGAGCTAAGTTACGAATTTAAAGTTCTATTGGGTGTTCTAAAGCCTAAATCAAAGAATTTTTAGCATCGTCGCTTGAAAATGAAAGCATTTGCCATAGTTAGTTTAAGAAATATTTGAAAACTATCAAAAACATTTAAAAACCTTGAAATTTAATGTTTTATAATATATTTTTTAAATTTTGGTGGTATTAATAAAATAAAATTTGTTTTTACTATTTTTAATTAAACGTATTGTAGATATCAACATGTTGCACACTCAAGAAGATTGTAATTTAGAGTTATTTGATTACTATTATTTATAATTTATTATAGAACTTTCTATTATAGGCACTTTCTTGGGTAATAGGAAACTTGCTCTACCAAAGCTCCGTCTGCTACTACGATTATCCGCTGCTTAATGGTGTGGGTTGGTCATGAATGAATTCCCTCCTGTTGCATATGTTTTTATGGCCAAGGATGGTAAAAGGGGGTCGAGACTTGGCCTAGAAATGGAGCATACAACCGACCAAGCCGCCCACCCACTCACGCACACTTACACAGACACACACAAACATATGGCTCCGCTCTCCGTGAAGTTCAAGATGAAGGTTAGCGCCGAAAACTCGAAAAGCTGCGAAGCTTTCGCTCTCTCTCTCTCTCTCTCTCCGTTCTCTCTTTTGTCTCTCGCTCGTCAACATGTTGCTCTTGTATGCTAAACTTCGATTTGTTTTGTTTCCTTTTTGCTTTCCACCATGGCGCCCCAAAAATTATGATGAGCTCCATCAAGCGACGGCGCTTAGCGCGCGTTGGCTTCCTTCCTTGGCCACTCGCCACCCACCAACGACCAGCTCCACCCACTTGCCACAATCCGAACCACTCGCATCCTGCCACCAAAGATTACACACAAGAAAAATTCGGTAAAAATATTAAAACTTTTTACTATACAATTTGTAAGAATTTTATCTATTTGTTTAAATAATGCTAGGATAATTAAACATCATGTAACGTATTTATAATAAGCTCAACTTATGGAAATATAAAAACGTTAAGATATTTATATTACCTTGATGAACTCTATAGATTGTTTATCGAATAGTAAGCAATATTCATTTGGCCAACCTTCAGTTATTAATTTAATTCAAGGTTTAGATGTTTAACTTGATTTTGAAAGTGTACAAAAATAGGAACCGAAAATTGTCAATTGTGAAATTGCATCTGTAAGGTTACACATTCCTCTTCCATGCCAAAATGAATGTCCCTACTTTTAAGGAATTTAGTTCCGCAATCTAAGTTATGTTCCCGTACTTTCTGCGGCTGCCCGAATCCGAGGCCGAATCCGTGCGGAACGCTCCTCCACGACGATGACCCAGAACCCCGCCTTTCGCCGGGCGACCCAATTTCGTGCCTCCACGTACACGGCGCTCAGAAGTGGCGAACTGAGAATGGAGATTCATCCAGCGAGGTGGATGTTGTAACACTGGGAGGCAGTGTGTCCGGGCATCGAAGGCACAGATCTGCAGTGACACCCATACCTTCCGCCTGATTGGCTTGGGGCTTTGGCATTTTGTGGGGGGCAGAATGGATATGCTCGGGTTGGAGGTGCGAATGCGACGCCTTTCTGCATCCTGCATTGTTGGCAGGAGTCAACAGACGTCAGCCGTGCAGTGATTGATTGTTGGCCAACATTTTGCATGGTGAAGGGCGAAAAACGGATGCCAATGGCAACGAAATTAAGCAGCTTAAATAAGCGACAATATCAAGGAGTTGAACAAGAGTCCTTGCCGAAGGATTGCGAGGGTTTTCAGGGTGGCAAGTACTTCGTAACTAACTATTCTCGTTGCTCTCTTGGACTGTGAAAATGATAAAAGTTTTGTGCGTCTCTGCCGCTTGCCAGCTATCTTTTCTTAATTTGAGTTGGGCCAAAGCAGCCAAAGTTGTTCGCTGTCAATGATGTGAACTTTTGAACTTTGATTGGTTGCCCCACATACACACACACACACCAGCAAACACACACACACAGGCAGTTGAAATTGCACACCTACAAGCGCTTTAATTTTAGGCTTTACCAGCTTTTAGTTTGGCTTTTCAAAGCAACGGCGGAATATTGTGTAATTAGTTAAGATACAAAGCCGAGATTAAATCACAATAATTAAAATGCCAACACAGCAAACCGTGTAATTATTTAAAGGGATATCTCACTTGGCCTAAAAATCCGTAAAGAGCTTATAGAATTAGTTCATTAGATTGAACAGAAATTGTGCGTTTAGTTTATGGAAAAGCAGCCATATTATGCCACACAGTTGCTGGCATTACATTGCAGTGCAGCATGCAAAGTGAGGCAAACAGAATGTTGCTTGATTAAAAATCTAAATAACGAAGCAAATACCTGAAATGCCCGACCCACTTGAATGGAATGCAAATTATATCTTCTAGGAATTTCAACAGAATGCATTTGCCCAGCTTCATTAGGCGGCTGGGAGAGACAAAAGCCAGGTGCATTGCAGCGCCATTTTAATACCCGCTTGCCTTTGAAGCCCAGGATAAAGCGGGACTTAAGGATCATGTAAAAGGAGTCGACTGTCGGAAGGATGGAATGCAAATTAAATGGACGGGAAAATGCGCTTGAAGTGCCAGTGATTTTCAGGGCGTTCAAGTCAACCGACACAAATCACTTTCACTAATTATATCCTCCCACTGATGACCGCCCACTTACCTATGGAGTCCGGCTTAAAAGCTGAAGGACACGCAGAAAAAAACTAAACTAAAAGACGCAGCTGGTATATAAAATGTCTTCCTTTTTTCTAGCGTAATTCACGGGATTATAATGTAAGTCTAGTTGGGCAGAAAAAGGTTTTGACTCTTCAGATACAGATACAGTATCTGAAGTCTCGCTTCGCTGTGCCGCGAAATCCAATAAATAAAGGTGAAATGAAAAAGCATAGCATACTTCTGTGCGCAGTTCAAGGTGCGACAATTTGTTTTTGGCTGACCAAGATAAAGCGAGTCGATAGCCCAACTAGCCATGTCTGAGGCGGTGGCCACTCCCCGAAATCCAGCTGTCTGCTCTTCGGGTTTTTTTTCGTCTTTCTTGGTCAACCACTGGCTGTCCGAGTGGCGAGTGGGTGCGCCAACGTATATTTGCCACCTGAGGTCACGAAAACGTCGCTTAGTTGCTGGCTGTGGCTTAGTTTAATTAAAGTTCTCTTGAAAATTCGACGTTGTTTGGTATTATGGCCTTTTTGGTTTGGCCTGTCTGGGCAGCCTGTCAGCTGAAACAACGAATTGAGTAATTTATTTCTCCCTCGGCAGCTGCAGCAAATTGTGCACACGTGGCGTATACGTGTTGTGCGCCTTTAATTGTTCATGCAGCGCTTGCAATTTCAGCTTTATGGCATAATTTGCAGTACTCCTTCGCGCTGTGGCATATTTATACTTTTATAGCCAACCAAAAAAAACCAAGTAAAAAGTTGTATCTTTTTTGTTCAGCTCTCGCGTCGTCTGCAAACTTTTGTCACCTAAATCATTTAGTGGAATATGGCTGGGGCTGTGAACCAGTCAACATTTAACGAAGTGCCTGGTAAGCACCAACCGCTGAGAAATGGTGAGAATTTAGCACTGCTCATTATGGAAAGTGCCATAAAGTGGGTTAAACTGTGGAGTTGCAAGTCAGTTAGTCTGTAAAAATATGGCTATAAAGCTGGCGAACTGAAGGATTTAAAGGTGTCGAAGAAAGTGAATATTTGAAAGCTGCATTTTAATAAAATTGCTAAATAATGCAAATTGCATGGTGAATATTATGTTTAAAATCTTGTTATATCCTTCAACGAACTAAGTCAGTTTCCAATAACATGTGGCTCTTCTCCGAATTCAAGCAGCTACCTTTTGATTTTAACTTGGGTTGATGTTCTGAGAAACCAAACAGATTTTAGACTGAAAACATGAGTGAAAACTTCACAAGATAATACTGTAATAAATCAGCTTCTTTAAGGTAAGCACCTCTCGCTGTGCCCAATTTGGCCAAGAACATAGCCACCCACTGTGGGCCATTCAATGTGCAGTTTTGGCCGCTTACAAGCCGCCCTCTGTGCACACAATTTGGCCATGTTTTCGCTCATTTACCAATTTGCAGCGCAGCCTGGTTGCGTGTTGGCCATATTACCACCACCCTTGGCCAATGATGATCGATGCGGCGTCGCTGGCGTCCAGGAATTATGGCCACCGATAGCGACAGCACGCACATTTCGCAGGGCAGCGGGTGTCCTTGCCCTTCAGCATTTTGGGCAACGTGGCTCGCATGAAAATTGGTAATATTCACTCAATTTATTGACTAATTGCATTTACACTGGCTAATGAAAACGCTCAAATGCCAAATAAAATGGCAAATTTATCAAATTCTCTCACGCGCCAAAGTCCTTCGTTCTTCGATAGCTTGGCAAATCAACGTCGCACTGTTGGCCAAATATTTGAAATGCTAATTTGTAAAATGGTCGCCGCTGATTCGACAATGATAAAGAGCTTCGCCCACGTTGAGCGGCATTAGGTGTGAAAATGTAATTTACGCGGAGATTAATGGAAAACTCGTTAGGCCGACTTCCGAGTTGATTTTTCTTTTGCTGCGCTGCGATTTGGTTTCGCAGGGACGACTGTCTGCTGTCAAATGAATGTCGGCAAGTTTTTGCGGTCAGGAAAATGGGCTACCTGTCCCACTTGTTTTGCCCAATCTTCTGCAGCTGACAGTTGATGGAAAACTCGAAGGTGGAGCCAAGGAGGGCAAATGCAGGTGAAGGAAACTGGCAATCCAAAAACTGACGGCAACTTTTCAATTAGAGACTATAAAAAGTTCACCCTGCTGCATGCTAAATAATTCAATTGTTTTGGCCATGTCCACATGTCGGCTATCAACTGCTTGTTTTTCACTTTTGAGGAGCCTTTTGTTATTGCACACTGTGTAATATTTGATGCACTTGTAGCCCAGCTTAATTAGTGCGAGTTCGAGAAGCTTTCGCTTTTGGCCAACTTTCAGCAGTTGGTCAGTAATTGGTTCTTTGGCCTCGTCAGCAGTAAAGTTGGCTTAAACTCGGCACTGAAGAAAATGTTGAATATTAATAATTATTAAAAGTGGTTTAGCCGCAACTTCAAAATATACTTGTAACTTTCCTGCATCTTTTCCCAGCCTTGATGGGTGATAAGTCTCATTTTCGTATAGTGCTTTTATCCTGCATCCTGTGTCCGCTCGGCAAGGCAATTAGAAAAGGAGGGTTCTGCTGGGGGACGTGTTGGGAGGATATCCTGGACATTATGTTTTCTGTTTACCATGCTGTGCGGCACAGACAAACATACGGATGAAGGTTGCTGGCAGCTCGCATAATCAGGGGCGGGGGCACAAAAGGCAAACACGGAAACAACTTGTTGCAACTACAAGCCGAACAAAGTGGGCACACATACAAACATACATACATACACATGTGAGGCGACGCCAAAGGACACGGATCCTGCGGACTAGCTGCGAAATGCTGCGGCGGAAGTGGACTGGAAGTGCGAAGGGACACTCGGCTCAGATTATAAATTATTTATACTGTTTGCCAAACAGGTAAAGAGTTTCCACTTGGCCCAGGATATTTGCACAGGTCCTTTGCACAGCGCTGAAACGAGCTGGAATTCGAGAGCGAAACTCGATTTAATCAGCAAGCCAGGTAGGTACTTGGAAATACTCGTAATTTCCATTGTGTTGCAGCAAGGAGCAAACACATTTCTACACGTTATCAATTAAGTTGGCATATCCTGATTGTTTGTGCTCAACCTCGCTGGCCAATCAGCTGCTAATACCAAATTCAATTAGATTGCACATTTTTATGGCGCAAATGGAACCGCAGTAGTGGAGTCCATTTCAACAATCGTTTTTACATAATGTAAACAGGACAAAGCGCAATTGTTGCTTGCACAAAGGACATCGCACACATCGACAGCGAGGAAAACAATGCCGCGCAAACAAACAAATGGCGAGCATGAAATGGGTGTGGGTTACAGGGTATGCGTTATGCAAATCGAAGGTGAGTGCGAGGGGAGAAAAACGCACGCACATTGGTAATTGAAATTCTGTCGCGCACAGTCGTTTCCGCTGAGCCCAGCCCAGTTAGGAGCACATCCTACATGCCATACCACCCCCTTTGGAAACCAAACCAAATCAAACTCAAGGACGACGGGCTCCTGGCGCCTGAAACAATGTAATTGAGTGGCGACAGGAACAAAACAGAAACAAAACAGAAGCTGTTTCACCGCCCAAATGGAGAAGCCTTTCATTCGGTGCGACTTTGTAGGCGGATTTCCCCAGTTCCTAGTCCCAGCTGCTGCTCTTCCCCGGCGGCTTTCAGTCCTATTCCGGTTTCCCGGCCGCCGATAGCGGTCCTCATTGTTCCGCCAAAGTGTCATAATTGTTTTCGTTTGCACTGGCCGTTTATTTAAAGTGCTACTTCGTGATGCTTTTTTTTTGCATCAAGGAAAAAAGATTTTAAAAGGTTTCGAGTACTTAAAGTGGTCAAAAAGAGAAACATTATTATATTAGTATGTTTTTGCAATAAGCTTTAAGTTAAATAGCACATTCCACGTTAAGATTCAGCTTACTTCAAACCGAATTTGAGTGCTTACTTTTTTATTACAAATTTAATGTTTCCAAATTGACAACAAAAATAAGAAAAATTTAATAGTTAAAATTTGATAAAAAGTTCAGAAAAATATAAAATAAAGTTTTAAAGAGATTTTTTTTTTTTTTAATTTTTTCTATTTAATTATTCGATTTTATTATTATTTGAAGTACCCAAAAAACATAAACAAATGTCACCCATCCCTGGTTCGCTAATCAGCTGTTTGCCGGCAAACTATTTTGGCTTTCCCACCATCTGTGTGGCATTAAAGTCTTTAGACTCAAATATGCAACGATTCCTGAAGGTATTCAACCAGCAAACATGCAAAGTAATCGGCATGATACACGTGGATGCGCTGCCAGGTGAGAGAAGCTACGCCAGAGCTACAGAACCGAACGAAATCCGATTGCTTTTAATCCGGAAACCCAACATCAGGAACGCCACGATACACCGGCAACTGGAAGCAGACGATTGAGAAGGCCATCTACGAGGCGAATCTGTACAAGAAACACCAACTGGTAGAATATACATGTACATAAGTAATATTCCATTCTGTATATGTGTTTGTCCTTTTGCAGGATGCCGTGCTCATAGAGAATATGCACGATATTCCCTATGTGCCAGAGCGTCTTCTTGGCGCCGAGATAGTGGCCTGCATGACCCGCCTGGGACGAGCGGTGCGCGATGTGCTCCCCCAGGAGACGCCGTGTGGTGTCCAAGTGCTCGCCTGCGGCAATAAACAAGCACTGGCCATTGCCAAAGCCAGCCAGCTGCAGTTTATTCGCGCCGAGGGATTCGTCTTTGGCCACGTGGCGGATGAGGGTTTCACCGATGCCTGTGCGGGCGATTTGCTGCGCTACCGGAAGCTCATCGATGCAGAGGATGTGCTCATCTTCACAGATCTGAAAAAGAAGCACAGCTCACATGCCATAACCGCCGATGTCAGTCTCCTGGAAACCGCCCATGCAGCCGAGTTCTTCCTAACCGATGGCATCATCATCACTGGAACTGCAACGGGTCATGCAGCCAGTCCCGAAGATCTGCAGCAGCTATCCGGCCGTGTGAAGGTTCCGCTGATAATTGGCTCTGGGGTGACCAAAGATAACATCGATAGTTACTACAAAGATGCCCATGCAGTGATAATTGGCTCGCATTTTAAGCGGAATGGCAACTGGCTTGAGGAGATCAGTGAGCCAGCTGTGGATGATTTCATGCAAAAGATTTGCCAGCTACGGCACTTGAAATGATTAATAATGATTGTTAATGAATTTATTGATGTGTATAAATGTTGTAAACGATGAAATATGTATACGATTTAGTTTGAAGTCATCTAGTTCTAGAATAGATTAGCAAAGAAATCATAAATTCGCTCACGCAAAGATGTGGGTTTGAGGGCAGTAGACGCCTCGCTGGAGAAAGCAAAGGGTTTCTCGGCCAAAACCGGCGACACTGCATCCAAGGTGTCGTCGAACTTGACCCGCTTTTTCTGCGGCGGCGTGCTGATCTCCTCGTGGCTCTTTAAATGTACGGGAAACATGTTGTCCCCGTTGAACAGATCCTCTCGCTTCACAAATGTCGGTATGGTGTTGTCCACATTGTGGGCCCTAAAATAAGATTTGGAGTCGGAGTAGCGACTGGCGAAGCCGTAGCTTGGATCGTGATCATTGTTGGGCGCCGGCACATTGCTGCGTTTAAGGATGCCGCGAACGTTGGCCACCTTGTCGCCGGCGGCAATCTTTTTGTACAATTTTGAGATGCGGTTCTCCTTGCTGGCCGACTCTCCTGGTCTGCCAGGCTGGTGACGCAACTGCACTGCCGGAGGCGGCGGAGGAGCTGGTGGTGGTGGTGCAACACGTTTCATGGAAACTGAGGAGGAGACCTTTCCCGTAAGATTGGAATTTGGAGTCCTCAGAATCGCACTGGGCACTTTGCGCTTCCGAGAAAAGCAAGCACTGTCCTCGGTCTCTTCTTCGGAATCTGTGCTGCGGTTCTTATTGCGGAAAACCGTCTCATATTCCTAGGGTATTAAAAACATTAAAACTAGTCTTGTAAATGCAACTATTTGTTACTCACACATTTGCGCTTATTGGGACTGAGGACATAATCAGCTCCGAACTTCTTCATGTCCTTCTTGCGAATGGGCGTTCTTTTGCTCGAGTCCTTGCGTAGTGTTTTTCGGCACTGCACGTGCAAATCGATGGCATCGCGGATGAAGCCCACCCAAGTGCGCGACAGCTGCACATCGCCGCTGCCAAAGATTATGCCATCACTCTGGCAAGTGAGCTTAAAGTTGCCCGGCAGCATTTCATACACTTTGCACTTTTTCAAAGGGAAAATGCAGCAACACTCCAGTGAGTTTTCCACAACAGTGTTGGGCGCTCGTTCCTTGATCATCTTGCAGTACATGAAAATGTCGGACATGAGTACACAATAGCGCTTGATCTCTGTGCCCTTGTGTGTGATCTTCTGCAGAACGCCCTCCTTGATGACCCGCCGCGAGGGCTTCACAATGTTCGGTGTGCGATTCACTAAGGAGTTCTGCAAATGAATCAGATACTGGGTGATTTCCTGCTCCTCCACACAGGTGTTTATGTGACTGGCGGTGGCCTCGATCTCCTTGACGGATTCTGAAAGTATGACCATCTTTATTGGATATCGGATTACCTTAACTTTTAGATAATACCCTTCAACAACTTATAGTCAGCATCTGCGGGACTCGTGTACAGCAGAACCTGCTCCAAAAGAAGTTTATACCGCGGAACCCGCTGGATGGGCACAATCATCAGTGAGTTCAGTTTGCGTTGCACCTCCGGGCGACTTTCAGTTTGTTCCAAAAACTTTCGGAACACCGGATTCTTGCTGATCAAGTCCTGGATGATAAACAGAGCTCCGCGGTAATCAAAGGCGTACACGGAGTACAGCTTGAAGAAAGGTGCCATTTTCAGGAATGCGTGCGCAACATTCTCCATGTTCGCCTCCAGTTCCCGTAGGAATTCTCCGTTCAGATTGTGGATCATTTCGATTTGACCGAAAAGCAGCGTGTGATTGGAGCAATCGATGATAGCCTGTTCCTTTAAGGGACGCACAAAGAAGTTCATCAACAGCTCCAGCTGCTCCAGATATGACTTTTCCGACGAGATGATCTCCTGGATGGCCTGGCGCCGGAATCCCAATCGTTTTCCCGACTCCGGATTGGGTGAGCCAATGGGACTGCTGTTGTTGCTGTCCAGCATGGAGCAAACTGCAGGAAATAGCCACAATTAGTGATTGAACACCTGGCGACTCTTTTTTATGCCGCTCACCTTTCCTGCGCGATTTGGCGGTTAGGAGATTCCTCTCCTGCAGCACCTGCCGCAGTTCCCGGCTGAAGCTGAGAGGTGTTTGCGGCGAGGGGATGAAGCCATTCCCGTATCCTTTCTGCCTGGGCGTAAACATTTTCCAACCAACTTTCTGAAAAGATGATCTCAAACGAAAACGACGCCACACCTGTTCAATTTGAACAATGCCGCTTCTGCAGTGTTACCGTTCATCGGTGGCAGCCACACTGGCAAGTGTGTGACCGCACTGACGAGGGGAGTTTGAAGAATAAGTGGAGTATCTAAAATATATATATATTGTATCTTCATTAGTAGCCATTTATTTTTATTCGCAGCCGTTTACTTCTTATTTTTATTTATATTGTAAAATCTGTAATATCAATATAATATTATTTAGAACTTTGGGCCCGCAAAATAGTTGCACTAGCTTGTTTATTGTCTTGCGACATGGTCACACTAGCATAATTATTTATTTTTTATACGTGGTACGTTGCCCGTTTAGCTTTTAATTTAAATGGTGTTTTAGCTTTTGCTGCACCGAAATGCATGCAAAGCTCAGTGAAACCGAGTTGCGCATAGTGGCGCGTCTAAATGAGGAGATTGGAAAGGATGCCAGCCGGCTGCATCGGGCCAGTCACCTCGTTAGCCACTACAAAGAGCGCCTCCAAGTTTTGTCACAAACGGTAGAATGAATATTTATGCATCTAGATCATGTTTTTAATCCATATAATCCTTCAGCTGGACTACGAGGATGCCCAGAACGTGTCCTGCTACAAATCCGCCTTCCAGTGCCAGCAACAGGTCTGCGAGAGCATCGACTTCGAGCTGGAGAAGCTGGCCCAGTTCGAAGCCAAGCTGAAAAAGAAGCTCAAGGAGTGCCAGCCTGCCCTTGAGGGCGTGGCCGAGGACTTGGACAAAGTGCGCCAACTGCAGCGTTTGCAGCAGTATCTACGCCTGGTCCAGGACATCCAGGAGATAAGCGCTGCCCTGGGCAATGCCATCGATGGCAAGGACGAGGACAAACTGGTCAATATCTACCTAACCCTCTACGAGGGTAACGACTGCGAGCACAGCGTTGTGGGTCGCCTGCAGGCCGTGCAGGCACAGTCCCTGAAATCCTTTGCCGAACGCACTGCCATCTACTGGCACAAGCTGCTCCTCAAGCGGCTGTCCAGCGAATTCGAGGCGGTCCTGAAGAGCATGCGCTGGGCGCATCTGGAACAGCAAACCCTCAACTATTCACCCACACGAGACACTGCCAAGGCGCAACTACTTGCCGAGTACATGTTCCTCATCAAGTCTCCGGCCGAAGAGCATGCGCCACTGCAAAGCATCACGCCCAGCATCGTTTGCGAGCCCATTAACCAGGTGGTGCAGCTCCTATTGGCGCCATATCGCCAGCGTTTCACATTTCACTTCACAGGCACCAGGCAAACAAATAGACTAGACAAGCCCGAGTGGTTCTATACGCAAATTCTCAACTGGGGCAAGGAGACGCATTTCTTTGTGGGCAAAACATTTCAACCATCTGCTATCAAAGCGGGCAAACTAGATTACAATCTCAGGGTAAGTAGTTGGTAGCTTACTAGACCATTCCAGGTTCTAATTGTGATCCTCTTTCAGCTGGAGTTTATGCGAGGTCTGGTTCAGTTAGCCATTGAGAAGTTGGCGGTGGATATAGAACAGATTGCCCAAGACGAGCTACTATTTGCCCATCTGCTGGACGAGACGCTGGCCTTTGAATCCGAGTTGCGGGAAACATTTGGGTATCCGGCTAGTTTTCCCAGCGCTATATCTGTAATCACGCAGCCCATGTATTTGCTTCGCTGGATTTCACTGGAAGAACGATGTGAGATAAGGTCGCTGCACTCGATTGCTGTTATTTAATAATGTGCTTACCTAGTTTGTGCGGAAAAAATGGATGAAATTCTGCAAGCGGAGACGCCATTCCAGCTAATTGATCCCAACACATTCGAGGACGATCTGAAAATTCCCAAGTGTGCGGATCAGTTCATGCGACTGCTGGACGCCATTAAGGATCGCTACTACGGGCTGATTCAACCTGGCCACCAACTGCAGTTCCTGCACCTGCAACTGGAGCTGATCGATAGTTTCCGACGGCGCCTGGTGCAGCTGCACAGCAGTGGAGCGGTGCCAAGCATTCCCGTTCTGAATGCCATCAACTATTTGGTAATGGTGTTGCGCGAATGGGGCGAAAACGTGCATTATCTTCACTTGCATGCGGCACTGGCCGGTCCAAATGCAACTGAGATTAACTCAGTGTTCGAACATGCGGTCGCAGAACTGGAGCATTGGGCCAGACAACTAATGCGCAATCTGGCTACCAAGGCAACCAATGAAATGAAAGCGAAATCGATGAGCTATCGCCATGATGCGTGGCCAACGATGCCCGAACAAAACTGCCGGGAGCCGTTTATCCTCTCGCCTAGTGGTGGCGAAATGTTCCAGGTGCTGGTCACGCTGCTACACAATCTGGACCGGGAACTGTCCGCCAATCTGTTCAATCAGACGCTTCGTTTGATAGCCCATCAAATTGATGAGTTCATGCTCGAGAGCATGGTCATGAACACAAAGTTCGCACCCGCTGGGGCAGCGCAATTCAATTATGACATGACGCGCAATTTATTCGCACTCTTTGGACAGTATACGCGACGTCCCGAGCTGCTCTTTAAACGGTGAGTCATCTCTGCATATGCCATGGCAATAAACATAAACCTGACACCTTTTATTCACGTTCGATTCGCCAGAATACACGATGCCTGCAAACTGCTGGCGGCGGCACGGGGAACTGCTTTGTTGCTGCTGGAAACGCTGCGCAGTAATCAATCGGTGGAGGAGAAAACGAAGCCGCTGAGGGAGCTGCATGTGCTCAGCATGGACAGCAAACAGTGCATTGAGGTTCTGGAGCGGAGGACGGACATAAAGATGTTTTAAGCAATGCAAATCTTTAAGCTAGTTAATTACTCTGTTTTTTATTGGGCACTAGGAACTTATGCAATGATATACAACGTTCAGACGCCGACTTTTTGCGAAATAAAATCATTAACACCTGGAATGAAAGCGAATAGATGTTTATCGTAATTTACATTCATTTTATTTGAAGAAAGGCATGTGTATAAACATAGTTTTCATGACGGAGCTTTAACTAATTTGTATTTAACCAGGACACAGTTTTCAAATCGTGAGAATGCTAGTAACTAACGACCAAGTTGTATGCATGACATATAATTTCGAGTATATATTTACAATTAAATTGCGATTCCTTGCCCTTGGCGCACAAGTCTTGAATGTGTTGCGATAATTAAACATTTAGTTGGAATCGGGGTTCAATGTTTAGTTTAATTTGTAAAACGTTTACACAAAAAACATGCGGTAACTTTAATAATAAATTGCTCTAAAAATACATAGCGTAAAATAGCATATAAATCGGCCTGATCGGCCTCGAATCGCAGATATTGCATTTGACACATCAATACTGATTCATTTCGATTCACGGCTGATCAGGGCGTATTGTATATCCCAGTCGTCGGATGACAAACAATTGCAGTTAGTAAATACCAATTTGCGACTCGAGACGCACATCACACATCATCATCACATCGTGGAACAGACCAAGGCGCATCGCCCGCAGAGAGTAACTTTATGTCTACACTAAATAACCGATAATAATCCGATCTGCGGGTGCCATTCGCCATTGTATCCCCTTCTATTCAAAGTTCTGATAATTCTCGGCGCTGACAAACTGTGCCCGTTGCTGGGGAGTCATGTTGAGATTACCGCGGTGCTTGTTGTTGTAGGCCCAGATGATACCAGTGGAGATCAGGGCAATGGTCAGCCAACCCATGAAGAACAACTGTAGCCACATGTGCTCACTGCCGCTGTAATCCGAGATGATTCCAGCCACGATGGTGATGACCGCTAAGCCAAGATTTTGTATCGACTGGCAGAAGCCGTAGGCCGTGCCCAATTGGTATTCCGGAATGATGAGCGCCACCAGTGGCCACAGGCTAGCGGCCAGCATGGAATACGAAAGTCCCATAATGACCATGCCCACATAGGGTGTCACCTGAGTGAACGTAAGCAGGGCATGGGCACCAATGGTGGTCAGTGTCGCGGTAAACACCCAGGTCACATTCCTGCCCAATTTGTCGATGATGAAACCGAAGACAGGGGACGATACTGCTGCAATTAGATACACCAGCGAGTCCACAGTGTTGGCCTCTGCGGGGCTAAAACCAAAGCGATCGATGAAGAATTTCTGTCCGAGGGCAATGAATGGAAAGATGGCCACATAGTAGGCGACGCAAATGATAGAAACCATCCAAAATGGTGGCTTGAACGAGAAGACATCAGTGAGCTTTGGAATCTGTCCAGCCGGGTTGGTGTTACGCTGCAAAATCCGCTCGGCCCTTTTGTCCATCCAGCCGAGGATGAGGGCACAGGTCATAGACATCAGACAGGTGAGGGTAGCCAGCAGCAAGACGACGCCCAGAGCGGTATGATCCTTGTAAAATTTGCTCACATAGTCATAGATGGGCTGCATCACCCAGAAGTTGACGGTACTGCCGAATCGGGCCACCGACAGCTGCAGGCCAAATACCATGTTCAGTTCCTTGCCCTTGAACCAGAGCACCGCATAACTGTTCTGGGCCACGGCCAGTGATTCGGCGCCAATGCCAAAGATGAATCGTCCCAGGATCATCATCCAGAAGGCGTCCAGTATGCCTCCGCAGGCAAAGATCAGCTGACCCACCAGCAGGATCAGCATGTAGATAATCGTGCCCAGTCGAATGCCAAACAGGCGATCGATCAGGAAACCGCCGACGAAGCACAGAACGACATTGGGCCACGAGTAAATGGAGTAGATGAGCGTAAACTGGGCGGAGGTCAGGTGAAGATCCTGCTTGAAATGGTTCTGCAGGGCGCCGGGTGCATCGTAACAGAAATACGAGCCGAATCCCAGCAGGCACATGAACACCAGAGCCATGAGCCGATGGCTCGTGCTCGAGGGCATACAGCAGCCGCCGGATGGAAGGCTCAGTTCATTGTCACGCCGTCCATTGTCACGCCGACCGACCACTTGGTCCTCCTCCGTCGGTTGCGACACCTCCTCATTGTCAACGATGCGTTCCTCGTCCTCGCGCGCCATCTCCACTCACCCCGCTGGCACAATCCGCACTGACCAGTTGGCTGGAAGCCGATTCCCGCTGAATATGGGCGTATGCAAAACTATGTGATATGATTAATCGGCCTTCTGATTTCCTGCCGCAGTTGTTTTTTCGTTCGCTTTCGCTTTTCTCTTTTCCTTTTTGCCGTTTCTGCAAAATATTTGTATCAATTTCAGCGAACGAACGAGCGAGTTGAACTCTTCTGCTTTGTCTTTGCTTATCTCGCTGCTTTTGTTTTTGTTTACTGTACTAGTACCCCTTTGTCTAATAACTATAGTTGTTGTTGTTGTTGTCTGCGTGGGCTAGTTTGTTGTCTCTGGGTTCATCGGTTATCAGCAGTTCTCCCACTCTTCCCACTTACAGCTGAAGTTCGTTCTGCGGTGTTGGGCAAAATTTTGCGGTGTCGTGTGCAACCGCACTTTATTGCTGATCGAATGAAACTAAATTGTTTTCTCCGCCTAATTAGCGTTAATTACGCATATACAATGGCGGCGCTGCCAACTCGTCATGGGGCAGGGTTGTCGACGCAGCTGCAGGTGCATTCAAGCAGCTGGAACGCGATAACGATCACAAACAGTAGGGGTATTCCTGTTTGATACCCATTACATTATAAATGTTATCTTATTGAAAATACAAATTAAAGTAAGCTATGATTAATTTTAAACCCATTTCCATTTACTTTAGAGTAAACAATCTTTAAGCAAATACAAGAGCGCTAGAGAAAAATTAATTAAACCAGATAATCATACTTGAAAAGTCTTCAACATTTCAAAAACTCAAAAAGCCACAAATACATAAAAGGCATTTGTTTTGGTTTGTTTTACACAGCCTGGCAACCCTAATCCAGCAACGCCAAGTAGAAGCATGTTTTCATACTTTTTACCGGGCAAAATGTACTTAATTATATAATTCAGCGGCACTTGCAGCAATGGATTCCACGGACACCACCCAGCGGAAGCCCAGACGCACCCACGGCACACCATCCTATACGTACCGCAATCGATTCGCCTACGCCCTACTGGCCGTCGGAACTGTGCTCTTCGGCATTTGGAGGTGACTATATCTTTGAATTCAACGGATAAATGGGGTTTTAATGTGTTTCCCGCTTCGTTTACAGCCTGACTCCCATCCAGCGCATTGCCAACGAGAAGCTGTCCCAGGCGGTGGCCCAAACGGAACAGGAGCGCGATAGGAAAGGACTCTTTCAGTTCGCCGCTCCAAGGACTTCGGAGTTCATCAAGCAGGCCATCGAGGAGAGCGAGGAGCAAAAGAACAAATAATGGATCGCAAGACGCGGCGGGCGAACTTCAAAAACCTGCAGCCCCGGTAATTTTAATTGATATGATGGAGGTCAATAAAACGAATGTCATAATCTAACCGAACACTTTGTTTTCCTTTCATCCAAAGATCGACGCGAAGCACCAAAGCAAACGCAGAGACATTATCGTTATCCACCTACTTTGCCACACCCGACAGTGCTGAAGAAGCTCCGCCATGTGCCACAGACAATGCCATGGAGCTCGATCCGCCTGCACCCAAAATCAAACCAATACGCGCCAGCAATGTGTTCGAAAAACCTGGACCGAAGCCCAAAAAGGCGCCCAAACTGAAGGGCAGCACTGGGCCATCGTCAAGTGGCGCACGTCGCGGACGCGGAAAGAGTAAACAGCAGCCCAGTATCAGCAACTTCCTGCGCAACGAGCAGATCTTCGCGGAGGTGACCGCCCAGCATTGCATGGCGGACAACTTCAGTCCGGATGACATTGAAATGGCGCTGGCGCTGTCCAAGTCGGAGTGTGAGAAGCAGGGACGCCTGCGCTTGCACGACGATGACGATGCTGTGGTGGACCTACTGGATGATGAAAAGCAGGCCACGGATAAAATACGCCGGAAACTGCAGAAGTATGGCTTTCGCACAGCTGCCAAGGAGGGTAAGTACAGAGATTAAGTTTTGGCAGTACGACTATACTTTCGCTCATTCCAATTTAGATTATAAATCGCTGGCTGTCATGCCTGTGATGGCCGGAAAAGGAGGTAGGCGTGGCAAGTGGGCCAATAAGTTTACTGCCCTAACTTTAAGAAATCCGGAGGTGCAACAGAAGAAGCTCGAGGAGAAAGTGTCAGCATTGCTGGCACAACAAGTGCGCACCAAGGAACCGAAGGGCAGGGACTGTTGGTTGCCACCTAACACTGTGATCACTGCAGCCCTTCGGGAACTCAGAGCTGAAGGGGAATCTAGTATCCTTCGAGAACCAAGCGAAGGACCCATAGATGACCTTAGATTATACTACGTAACCGACTTGTTTGAAGTTAGTGAAACGCCAGCACACCATCTTTTGAAGAATTGGGCTGCGATACAGGGAAGAGATTTCTCTCCAGAGCGTGAGACACAAAAATCCCGCCAACTGAGGCAACAACATGAACTTGTCTACGCTGAGTTGGAAAGGCACTTCGGGGATCCGCAGAAGTTGGAACAAGAGGTGATGGAGGAGCTGGATGAATTGGAAAAACTGGTGGCAGAAAACATGATCGAAGATGACTGCCTGGTGATTAATAAAGTGGAGGCAGCAACATCCTCGACTAGCAGCAGTCCATCTAAGGAGCCGCCGGATAAACGACCAAAAATGTCAGTGGAAGATAAAGAAAACCTGCAGCCCACAACCTCAAAAGCCAGCTTAACCGTTCCCACCCAGTTAACTCGCTGCACATCGCCTGATCTCTTTGCGGATTCCGAAGATGAACAGGATATAGTAATGACTGCTAGCTCAAAGGAACCCGAAGATGTTAGAAATCTTTCAATAAAGGTCTACAAGAATGTAAGCACATCCGAACGATCATCTCCGGTCAAGGAAATAGAAATTATATCCAGCAACGATGAGCCTTATCAGATAACCACGTACGAAGTGTTTTCCAGTTCCAGCGACGAAGGTGAGCATCTTCATTTATATAGAAGGCACAACTCTAAAGAGTATTTCAACTTGCTTTCAGTAAAGACTGTTTCCAACGCTACGCAGGAGAAGATTTCTTTTGATGGTGAGTAAGAAAGCAAAATGTTTGCAACCGAAATCTCATCGTATTTTATTTGCAGACAAACCGATTGACGACTTTATAGACCTAACACAAGAGTTCGAAATGGCGGTATTTAATGAGTCGAGGCCTAAAACCCCAAATTTAAATGCATCATCTGAAACAGATTTCAATGTGGACAACCTAAATGGCAACACACTACTAGATTTCAGTTCCCAGGAGGTTAGTTGTCCCATCTCCAAAGAATTGTACCAAAAGTATGCCAGTGTGGATACATTTCCTGCGTGGAGTGCAGCAGAAGAGGAGAATAAAGTTGAGTTTTCATTGAGCTTGGAGAGAGATTTGAAGAGTTCCGAGCAGTCGTCGATCCATCTCGGCATATTAACCACTCCAAACGACACTGAACGGAGTTCAAGCTTCAGTGAGTTGAATTTCTCAAGGAACTCTTTTCAAAGGAGCGTTAGTCTATCAACGGATCTCGGTTTCAAAAGTCCGCTGAGCTGGAAAGCAAACTTATCGGCTGAGAAGAGGGTATCTCTTGCAGCTTCGCCGCATAAACAGTCAGATGCAAGTGTGGATTTAACACAGAACAGCAGCAGCGATGATGAAGACGACGCGATTCTGCTCTCCGACGAGGAAATCAATTACTCCATATGGAAGTCCAATAGAAGTGCAAAGGACTTGGAATTCGACGACGATAGCTCAGACAGTTGCTTTGCATCTCCGGTATCGAAAAAACGAGCTGTCCCACAGTTCCAAACCGAGGAGGATCTAGATGCCTTTTTGAGGGGCTTTTCAACGACTGCCAATGGATCGCAAAGTTCGCATTCACCCAACAAAAGTGCCCTTAGCAAGGAGCGCGCAGAGTTTGGAATACTGGATGCTGCTCCGTCTCAACCCTTCAGCCTCTCCGAGTTCCAAAGTCCCGTAAAAACTGCTCAGACATCGGCTAGCGAAATCAACTGGGCTGAAGCTTCATTTCTGGATGCACCCGTAAAGCCGTTGGCTCGCAGAAGCAGTCACAAATTTAATGAACTCTTGGCGAAAGTAAGCAGACCTGAACATAATTCCGATGATGACTTTGACGAATTCGATCAGATGGTTTTCCAAAGCACAAAGGAAGCCTCCAATGTTGGCGAAACAAATGACATGCCTCGCGGACTGGACCTTTTGTTAAAGGGAGAGATAAAGACCACAGCGATCCCAGTGCCAAGTGCACCCAGCAACCAATCTCCTATTGTGCCGGAGCAAGTAGATGTAGATGGTAATGTCTACACCGTGCGTGTTTGCCACACACCTAAGCCAGATTTCGCGACTCTTTCGGAATCGGAGATCCTCCAGCAGCTTTACAACTACGGTATTAAGCCACTGAAACGCAAGCAGGCCGTGAAAATGTTAGAATTCATCTACAATCAAACGCATCCCATAATGAAGACTGCTGCTGTCCAGGACGCGCCACCCAGAACAGAGCCAATTGTCCGTTCCAAATCAAGTCCTGTGGTTATGGAGAGGCCACATTCGAAGGCAACCAAGTCTACCACTAAGACTCCACCGACGGCAACAGAGCCGAAAAAGGATTTCAAGTTCAATGATGGCACGGGCGAGGAACTGCTGCGCTTTTCCCAAACCCTGATCCCGGGTCTTTGTGACGACTTCGAGACCTTTGTCATGCAAACGAACGTTACCAAGAAGACTCCACAGCCGCTGGTGCCACTGCACATCGCCTGGCACAATCTCCTCTGTGCCAATCCGCAGCTGCACGAAAGTGTGCTCATGTACGAACCCATTGATTTGCAGGCGGTCTACTTGCACTTTAAGCACCTGGGTCACCGATACGATCCGAAGGACTTGAAGACCTTCTTTGACCGGCGTTGCATCATCTTTCGCTATGAATTGGCTGCTCCCGACAAGCAGGCGGAGCGCCATGTGCGGAGGCACCACAAAAAGCCGTCAAAGAAAAGTTAAGTTCTATTATCCGTTATTTGCAAGTCAAATTATGGAATATTTTTGTAGTTATACTCCACTTCGAATGCATTGAATTATGTATTACCTTAGAATGTATTATTGAAAATGAAATTGTTATTTGGCATTTTGCGAATTAAATATATTATACATATTGAAATTTATAAAACTCAAATAGTCTTTTTTGGAATTTCCAGTTACCCCCTATGAACAATCCATAGAATAAAAAATAACTTGCATTATTCTGGAGACCGTAGATTTATTTGTTGCAACTTCAAAATACAATATTATAAAACTAATGGAATATAGTTTGCATACACTATTGTAGATACAAGACACTGATATGTTCATACGAATAGAATATTGGACAACATTAAATGCAGCATCTGTGGACAGACTACCCCATAAAGGGTATTAAATGTAAATACAGTTCGATCTTACGGCGCTAGAAAGACACTTGGACGGCATAATTTTTTCACGAGACTCTACGTTGAAGGCACATTGTCAGATTGTGATTAATGAAATGGAAACGGCTCGAACGAAACTAGTTGCTAATGAAGCTATTTGTACTGCATGCAAAATTGATATGGTTGGTGGGTGCAGACGGGTTAGTGGGCCTTTACAGCAGCTAGGATTAGTTATAGGGAGATATATAAGTAGCAATTCAAAGCATTGCCGGCATGTAGTAAGTATGTAAATTAAAGAAGGGATGTCCCAGAAATCTCTAACAATTTTGTAGCTTGGAAAATACTTCTTTCATTCTGGCATTGGTTAATGGAAGCTGGAGAGAAATGTATATTGTTTGAAAGAAATTGCTGGGACACCCCCCAACAAGATTAGGCATAGCTAATCTCATGCTCGTACGTCTTTCCCCGCAGGTCTTCATCATCCGGCAGCGCATGGTGGCGCAAACCGCACAAACGCGGTCCGTAGCGCAGCATGACAATGATAACGCCCACGATGAACAGGGCGACGGCGGCCACGGCGGGATAAAGGAAGTAAAGAGCCATTGCTACTTAGATGTCGCTCTCGCGCTTCTGCAACTCCACGTATTCCTCGCGCTGGCGCTGCTGGTGCAGAGTGCGACCCTCTGGGCGAGGTGGACGCTGGTGCTGCTGCTGGTGGTGATGATGCGCCGAATGCACGGGCTCCAAATCGTCAACGCCAATGACAACGTCGTCGGGGAACACTTGCTGATGAGTTGTGGGCTAGAAGAAATATGCATAAGATAAGTCAAGAGAGCCAAATAACAAGCTACGATTAATTTGAGCTGCAACAAAGAAAAAACGAAAACTCACATGGAAACGCTGGAAGTAGGAGGCGTCCTTCAGTTCAGTGAAGTCCAGTGGCGGCTGATTGTGGGGCGTGGCGGACCAAATGGAGACCAGCCAGCGATTACCCGTGTGCCTGTCCTGCCAGTACTTGCGATGCTTGGAGCAGCAGCCCAAGATAATGTTCAGTATGATGATCGTGCCCAGAACAACCGTGCAGATGGCAATGGTCACATAAAACGGCGAGAAGTTGCCGTAGATGTGGCCGGTGAAGTATGGATTCTTTTCGTACGCCTTGCGTTCCTCTTCGATTGTGGACATAGTCTTTTAGGGGTGTGGTACTTGAAAGAGCCTCAATAGCCTGCTGCACAATGCTCAATGGTCTGGAAGGCGGGAGAAGAAGTGTGTGTGCAATGAGAAAGCGGTTCAACCACCACGCTGCAAGTCACTTGCACCCCGAAAACCACTTGCCACCGATTCCAATTTGTCACATTGGGCGTGGCGTCACCAAAGTAATCAAACTACATAGCAGCACCTGCAGCCGAGTTTCCAGCTTAGTCGTGAAGTGCACTTACCATTTGCGCGCGATTGGTGGTCACTGAGATTGGCACAAGTCCCATTCAGGTATGTTACCCACTTAAGGTCGTAAAAGTATTCAATTTCAGCCACTTTGCTGCTACGAAAACAACGCCCAAAAGCCAGGCTCAGTAAGTTAGTGATGGCACTCAGTGGTTTTGCCGCATGGTTGCAAGCGATCGATAGCAATTTATCGATCGCCAATGCGATTTATGTAAATTGTTTATTGCATTCATTTAGGCATTAAGTTTCTTATAAGTCAAATTTAAACAAAATTTATTATTTTAATAAATTTCTTTATTTTTGGTATAGCACTTGAACGTTAATCTTACTGTTCTAATACGAAATTTACACCGCTAAAATAATTGATCGTATTAAACAAAAGTAAGAAAGTATGATAAACAAAATTATTCTATATTTTCAAAATAAATGCGATCCAAAGAAGAAATCAAGTTCATTGCATAAGAACAGGCATAATAAAACCCACCATTGTAAACAAATTAAATGCCGCGTCTTCGTGCCGCTTTGTAACAAAATCGCATTTCCTTATCAACTATTACAGGTTCCGAAGCAATCCTAACTCAAAAAACAATCCAGCTATTCAATAGCCGATTCCATTTAGCCCGATCACTGGTCGTAGGTCAGGAAGTTATCCAACCCGGTAAACCGGCGCGCCAGTGCTCGACCATCGTCGGTGGGCGTGCTGAAGGCGATGCACTCCTTGGCGATCTCCTGACCGAGAATCGTGTGGCACTGGACCACTCGCAGCAGCTTGCTGGCGATCCCGCTGCGCCGCTGCAACGGGGAAACCCAGATGCGTGATACGCCGCAGCTGAAAGAAGGCACAGTTTAGCTGTTGACAAAGAAAGAAGCCATACGAAATGGGATGCTCACCTGGCCGGGTAGCTTTCCTCACTGAAGTAGTCCGTGCCATCGACCTGGATGAAACGATGGGCCTGCGTCAGGGGCTGCACCAGGCAGAAACCCACGATCTGCTGCTTTCGCACCGCCATGAAGGCCACAAAGATCTTTGGCACAATGTACGAGGAGTAGCCCAGCTCTTTGTCCACCACACCAATGAGATCCCGCAGCCTGTCGAGCCGAGCTGCCGGAGCGCGTTCGTTGATACGTATGATGCGGCCGTCGCTGGCCCACTCCGGATAAACGGCCACAATGTCCTCGTCGATCCAGCCCTTAAATCGCAGCACATGTATTGAGTTGTGGTACTCCCGATGCAGCAGCTCCTCCTCCGGTTCGTGCACGGTGTACACCAGTCCGCACTGTTGGCACTGTCGCGCTCCGAAGGCCTTTTGACCGGCATCGATCTGGTACTGATTCGATCCCCCAGCCGCCGAAATCAATCTCATCGATGTATCCGGACGACGACGCAACGATTTCTGGACAACGGGCTGTAGGCGTTGCGTGAAGATGGGGAATAGCTTTGGCTGAACTTCCTCGGCTGCTGGAGGATCCGGTTGTTGTGCAACAACCACCGCCGCTTCCATCTCAGCAAGCTGCGCAGCCTCCTCGCTGTTTACCACCATGTACAAGTTGTCCACTATTTGATTGGCCTCGTCCTTATAGTTGTCCGGATTGGCAATAAAGATCTCAAAGTTCTTTTCGGTGCATATATTGTTGCTTATGAGAAACTCCAGCAAGATTTGCTGCTGTTCCACGACTTCGGGATCATTGGTTTCATATGGCAAACGTTGACGGAACTCAGCAAAGGGATCAATTTCCACATTGTTCGTTTCTGGTGCATATTCAATTATATCCGGCAGCGGATCCGTTTCCATCGCTGTTTCTACCGCATCCTTAGGCGTTGTCTGTGCCACCGGATTTGACTCAACAATCTCATCCACCACCGTATCGTCCAGGTTCTTCAAGATTGCATCCACAGTGGCCTGCTCGGCTGAAAATATAGTGGCCGACCTGACGCGCACTTGCCGCGGCTTACGACGTGGAGTTTGGACGAGGGCAATCTTGCCCTGGGTGACACTGGCCCGGATGTTGTCCGTGATTCGCACTTCCATGCAGGTGCTACTTCGCCGGCCCGATTTAAAGAACTTTCGCTTGCTGAGATCGGCTGGCTCGGCGATTGGCGACTTCTGGACCGGTTCGTGGCGAATTATCGGTATGATGGGCTCCATCTCGATGACGGGTTCAATATCCTCATCCTCACTAAGGTCGGAGAAGTCGGCTGAGGTTTCTTGCCATGCCGTTGCAGGCACACTGTTATTATTGTTAGCATCGTCACCTTCAATCACACTCAATGGTTTGGCCATTTTGATCGGGTCCTTGGCACTACGCAGGATCTGATGGACTTCCTCCACTTTGGCGCGCTCTTGCCGCTTGGTGGTGATCAAGTTCTTCAACCGCTCGTTGCTCAACGAGTTGAGAATGTTGTCCAAGTCGGTGGCTGGCAGTCGAGTGGCGAATCCATGGCGCTTTCGTATCTTGTGGCGAACCCCTCTATTAATGCCCAATTGTGGACGGGAGCTTGGAGAGATTTTCGTCGGTTGCTTAAGCTTGTTCTTGGATTCGGACGGCCTTCCTCTCGACTTTGTGGCAGTGCCACCACTGTGAGAATAGAAGGCCATGGTGGGTATGCTGCTACTCAGCGTCACCTTGCGCATCTTGCTCTGCGGCGATCCTGAGTCGGACTCCGTTGAGGGAGCAGTCTGGCTGGACGTTTCAGAGTGCATTCGCTTTGGGGGCTTACGATTGGTTGCTTCCTCGTCCGATTCGGGCACTTCGACTTCAACCTTCATACTGTCTCTTGGGTTCTCTAAGCTCTTTGCCGTGTCTTCTCCTGGAGATTTCGCTTTTTTACAGATGGTATTTCCTGGGTTCTGTTGTGTGGCTTCATCGTTATTTGACTTGAACACCTCTACTGGGGATTTCGTCCTTCTTCTGCTGTTTTCCAGCTTAACTGCTGCGGTTTTAGTAACTCGGTTTTCCTCGTCACCCGAAGTTATGTTCTCCTTGTCTGTTTTAATAACAGGTACATGGGCAGCAGCCTTCAGATTGTGGCTGTTTATTTCCACAGACGTGCAGCTTCGTCGACTATTCCTTGTTTTGGGACTGATGATTTGCGATCCCTTTGCTTCGCGTACTTCTCTTTTCTTCCTGGAGTTTTTACTACTAGAGGGTTTCTCGTCCTCCGACTGAGTGTCTTCAGATGGGCTCGTTTTCTTGGGTTTAGTTATATGCACTTGGGCGGTGGTTCTTAGGTTATGGTTGTGTTTTTTCTTAGATTCTAACACAGATCTTGGATCCTGGCCCTTCATTAACATAGCTGCCACCTTGCTTAGTCTAGTCTGAAATGAGTCTGACGGAGAAAGCGCATCTGGATCCTTCAGCGCGTTGGGGGTTCGTGGACTGCGTCTGAGGTTGGGTTTGGCCCTCGGTGAAGGAGTTCCTTCGGAGGAGCATGTGGGCGATGACATTGAAGAATCAGCTCGCTTTCTTTGGACCTTCGGCTTGCGGGGGCTGCTGGTGCGACTATTGCTGCTGCTGTTGCTATTCAGCCGCATGGTGGCTGTAAACAATTGGGGCAGTTGCTCCGCGGCGGCTGTAACGACTCCTCCGCGGCATTTCTTGTTCTCCTTGTTGGTTTCCGGGCTGCTGTTGGCACTGCTGCTCGACTTGCCGGCGCCCGCAGCGAAGAGGCTCCTCCTTTGCCTGTTGGCCGCCACATGAGTCTTCAGGGGCAAGACACCCAGACTGTCTACGTCCCCATCATCCTCGTCGTCGTTGATCTGGCGCAGCCTGGATACCGGACTGCCGAAGAGTTGCCGCTTGCGCTCGGAGAGGCGCGGCGTGGCCATGCGACCGGGACGCCCACTACCCGTTGGGGTCTCCATGATCGCGCGCAAAACTTTTATTTCGCATTAACTTTGTCCAAATTGTGACTCCTTCGCGCTTTTTTGTAGCTGCCTAGTGTTGGGGGTGGTTGGATCGATCGAGGTTTCTGCGGTCGTTTGTCAACACTTATCAGCTGCTTCGAGATCCAATACGGTCACACTTACTATTTGTTTTAAAAATTATTATTATTAATATTATAATAAATATATTGCATAAATATGAAATACTAAGTACTCGAAATATTTAAAAAAAAAATGATTTTTGCTACCACACTTTATATTAAACTTTTTTCCTTAAAGATATCAAGTCCGTCTGCAATAAATAGTAAACATTTGTAGAGTGGCGTAGATGTTTCTGCTGAATTAAGGAAATAAATTAAACCAATTTGTTGATGGACAGAAAATGTATTCAATTTAAAACCATTTAATGAGTTACCATCATAAAAGCCTGACTAGCTTTTCCCAATTCTCATATTTTTTTAAAGATTTTATTTTTGTGTTAGCTAACCGATCTTTTTACAGAGTCCAAGTAACGATATATTGTATATGGACATATTTAAATATATATATGTATTCTAAAGTACTATACTATTTAATAAGGTGCAATCATAGTCGCTTAATTTTAAGTGTATTTTCCCAATCTTCGTAGTTTTCAAAGATTTTATTTTTCTGTTAACTAACCGATCTTTTTACAGAGTCAAAGAGTTTACAGAGTAAAGCGAGCAACTTTCGTTGGTATTTCTAGCGAAGTGATCTAGGGTCACACTTCACCAGCTGTCAAACGGTCATACTGCGGACAAGGCACAAAATCGATTTGGAAAATTCAGCTGAACGGCTTGGAATACAGAAAGTATAGAGCTGTGCATTAAAATTTTAATTTGCAGCCCAGCCCCGCCGTCGATCAGGTAAGTCAGCCCCCTGCATTATCCGTACCGCATCTGAAAGCCACGCCGACGAAAGCAACGAGAACCGTGAGAAAATGTGAACTTTAGCCGCCGCCATCTTTTTTTTTATGTATGCATTAGGCCAACGCCAATAATGAGAAATAAAACCGAATTTATAGAGATTACTGGTTAATCGCGCTCCCTGTGCTGCTGCCTAAATCCTAATAATCCTTTGCTCGTAATGGTTAAATTAGAAAAAATTGCACTGTCTTCTCTCTTCTCTTGAGGTATCGCGTTTGTTCGCCGCCGCCGTCGTCGCCCAACCGCGGTATATGCATACAAACATATAGACATACATATATATATATATTACCGACGCAGCCGCCGCCGACGACGCCGCCGCCGCGTAGATATCCAATTTCCGGGAATCCCCCACCCAGAGTGATAGAAACGAAATAACCGTGGACGACCACGCTGCGGAACCCGCTGCCGCCATGCCCGGAGCCGGCACGTTCAAGTTATTCATCGGGAATCTCGACGAGAAGACGCAAGCCACCGAACTGCGGGCACTCTTCGAGAAGTACGGTACCGTCGTCGAGTGCGACGTTGTGAAGAACTATGGCTTCGTTCACATGGAGACGGAGCAGCAGGGTCGCGATGCCATACAGAATCTGAACGGTTATACGCTGAACGAGTTCGCCATCAAGGTGGAGGCGGCCAAGAGCCGGCGGGCGCCCAATACACCGACCACGAAAATCTTCGTGGGAAATCTAACGGACAAGACGCGGGCGCCGGAGGTGCGGGAACTGTTTCAGAAATACGGCACCGTCGTCGAATGCGACATTGTGCGCAACTATGGTTTTGTCCATCTGGACTGTGTCGGTGATGTGCAGGACGCCATTAAGGAGCTGAACGGTCGCGTCGTAGATGGGCAGCCGCTCAAGGTTCAAGTGTCGACCAGTCGGGTCCGGCCCAAGCCGGGCATGGGCGATCCGGAGCAGTGCTATCGGTGCGGAAGATCCGGGCATTGGTCGAAAGAGTGTCCGCGACTGTACGGCAGTGCCGGAGGCGGACGCGAGCCGCCATCGCCCCTCAGCGCCGGCGGCTACAGAGATCGCATGTACGGTCGTGACCCGTATCCGCCGCCACCACCGCCGCCGCCGTTCCTGCGTGACCGCATCATGGATGGCTTTAGGGTAAATTCAGCATCCATTTTGCCCCCCGATCAAATCATCCACTGTCCACGTATCATCCACTTTTTGTGCTGCTACTAATCCAATCCCTTGCTTTCCCACCCGCAGGACTATGACTACTATGACCGTCGCTTCGAGGACTCGCGAGATCTGTACGAGCGTCGCTATCAGACGTCGCGAATGCGCGACTTCCCACCGCCGCCTATCTCTCGCCGCGAACCAATGCCTCTACCGCCCCCCTTAAGCGGTAGCCTGCGCTCCTGCAGCGTTTCTCGTGGATACGACACCATGTTCAGTCGGCGCTCGCCGCCTCCGCCGCGCAGCAGCAATGGCATGAGTCGCTATGGGTAAGTACCACGTCAAGTGGTTGGAATGCTAGTATGTGTGTACTTAGTTCAAGCTAATTCTTATCAGTTGACTAAGTTTACTATTATTACTTGCAAGTTAGGCCCTAGAAAGAGCTTTGCTTGCTTGTTTATATACAACGAAATGTTGAAATATATATCAAAAACATATATCGCCAGCGAACCCATTTTAAAACCAGTAACTAACAAGTTCTTTTCTTCCTTTACAGCTCGCCCACTTCACACGTGTACGAGGACTTCAGTCGCGATGCATTTGACGAACGCATGATTTCGTCGCGCGGAATGCGTGGTCCATCGCCTCCGGGTCGCCGATATGCGCCCTACTGAGATGAGTTTTACTATCACGGCAGCAGCTGAGTAGCGGTTGCACTACCCATGCCCCTGCCAATGTCCGTGTCCCTAGCCAGGGGCCACACTGTCTACCACACACCCAGCAACCAAAGGACGGCGCCTGGGGACTGCTGGCTGCTCTGCTGGTCGCCAGCGGCCTACTACCAACAAGCACACCAACAGCACATGCTGATGCCGACGACATTTTCACAACTGTGGCTGCCGCCTTGGTGAACCACACGTATTTTACTAAGCCTAAACCATACTAACCATAATTCGTACACTTAAACAAGAAGATGGAAACACGTGTGTCGAAGCATCCTCCTTATATGCAACACATGCCTAAAAGACTAGACAACGACATGCGCCCCACACATTCATCCGTAGTACCAATAAACGCATAAACAGTCGAAACTATGCAAAAATAAACATGTATTTTAAAGCTAGTTTAAGGGGCAGTATTGCAACGATGTGTCTTAAGATCTACTGGCGCTCCATTCGTTACGCATGCGAAATGGAGTGGTGGCTGCCGTGCTTGCCCAAAATGGGCTGATCGGGTGAAAGATCTTCCGGTGGGCTACCATTGTGCTTGTTCTCGGGTGAGTCGTCCAGTTTGCTGCCATTGTGCTTGTTCAGTTCTTGCAGCTCCACAGGTGTGGCCTTCTCAAATGTTGGTGGGATTAGTAAGCGACTGCAATGATAACACGTTCATTATTATGGGAAACCAACAAAGAAGAAAAGTATTTCAGCTTACTTGCTGCACTGCAGCCAAAACATGGAGACCAGCATCATGGCCGAAGTAACACCAAAGGTCCAGAATGTGCCCAGTCGCGTGTAGATGGATCCCACGAAGACAGGACCAAGGACGCGGGACAGACAACCCGAGCCGGTCATCCAGCCCATCCAGACGCCCTGTGGCCGGGGACCCAGAACTTTGGAGAATATGGTCTGGATGAGAGTCACGCCAATGGGATATCCAATCGAGGTGAAGGCAAATCCAATGATGAACTGCGTCAGCGTCAATGCCGGCAGTTCGCCGCACCATGACTGCGTTGTGGGGCAGCCCAAGAAGATGGGATCGCTTTCGCTCAGATTCCAGCTGGCATTGAAGGGCTGCGCCAGCTTGGGCGGATCCGGACCCCAAGGCACGAAGAGCACGCGCCCGAGAAACATGAGCGAGAATCCGCCCCAGATGAGCACATAACGCTCGGCAATAATCTTGCACATGGGCTCAATCAGTACGAACGTGATCAGCGAGACAATAGCTGCGGTGGTCATCATGATGCCCATGTACCAGAGCGCCTCGTCATTGGACCAAGCGAACATATCCATGGTCAGGGATGTGCCCAGTCTGCAAAGCGAGGAGTCCATCCATAAACCATAAAGCTCTCAAAAACTTCGCTTTGTGGAATACTCACGTCTCCAGCAGTACAAAGTTGAAGACCAGAACAAAGAAGGCGACGATCAAAGTCCAGGCGGAGAGATAGCTTGGCTTGATGCCTTTCCAGGTCTCCTTCTCGGATGTGCCGCCCTGCATCACCATTACCTCGCGAGCTGCAATTTTGTGCTCCTGCAGGAATGCTCAAATTTGATACCACTTTTAAGCCAGGTAACTTTACTACTCACCTCAAACACACCAGGCAGAAACATCAAGAAGTTTCCAATGCTCATGAGCACATTGATCCATCCGGATGCCGTGTACATGTTGAAGTGCATCTTGCCCCACAGCCAAACGTGTCCCTGATCCCCCAGCGGAGTGACTGCCGCCTGCAGAGTGGGTCCAATGATGAAGCCCAGCACCTGAGCCAGCGAAACCATTGCAACGGCATGGGTGCGTTCGCTGATTCGCGTGGCGGCGGACAAATACGAGCGGCACAGGGCAATATTCGCCGAGCTGACACCGATGAGGAAGCGCGAGGAGAGCATCCAGTACTTAACGTTGTCCGGACGCAGTTCCAGCGAGGAGTATATACCACTGGCCAGCGTGAACAGCGACAGCGAAAGCAGCAGCGGCAGACGAATCTTGCCAAGCTTATTGCCCCACCAGCCGAAGATCGGACTGAAGATCATTTGTCCCAGCGGATTGGCGGCTACAATGAGACCCATGAACTCCTTGCCCGCATCCGGATCTAGCTGAAGCGAGAGATGGGATTGATAAGCAGCTGGATAATGTGACCATGTACAGGTGGAAACGAACCTTGTTGAGGTAGGGCCAAATGCCTGTGAGAATGATGCTGAAGCCCAGCGCCATCAGAAACATGGTAAAGTAGATGATGCGAACGGAGCGCCAGCGCTGCTTGTACTCCTCCAGCGTCTCCAGGCCATCGTCCACATCCTCCGGCAGTCTTTTGGTTTCAAAGCGAGCGGACACTCGGCGTGCAAACTCCATGGCTGGTTTGCTTGGCTAACTTGTGTGCTGTTTGGTGGTTGGAGGTGGGTTGATTGCGATGGATGCGTTTGCTGGATTTCACCGCCACTGAGTCATTCTGTAACTGGATTCGAATGAGTTTTTAGTGCTTTTGTGAATGAATGTGTCAGTTTCGTTTCATCTGTTGAAAGCTGAGAATAATTCTGTAGAGGAGTAACCTAAGATAACTAAGCTCAGAGTAGAGTATGCTCCTAGTCGGTGGGTTCGACCACTTGAATACGAAGTGGATTATCTGCCAGCCGTGGCGTGATTATCCTCCGCCGTCCTCCGAAAAACCGAAGATATGGAAAACAGTTGGTCGAACTTATCACAGAAATTGCGGAAGATAAAGGCAATCGGTGCCGAAATTAAGCTGTTTGTAGCTATCCGTTGCCATGTGAGGGTGTTTGTAGGGCGTTTTTCTTTAGTAAAAACCACTATCACTGTGAGTACGCCATTGTTTTTGTTTATATGGCCTGATAAGGCTCGAACAGAACGTCAGTTTATTACATGACTTCATTTATCAGAGAGAGAGCGATGGAAATTAATTTCGAGTCCGAAATAAAAACACTTGGTTTGAACTTTAGTTTTTGATAGTGCAACAAGTGCAGCGATTAGCCATATCAATCAGACTTCAGTCTACTTCCTATATCACTTCTCAATGGAAAGTCACGCCTTCGTAAATCAATTTCTGATTGAGTATACTAATTGTCAATTGATGCACAAGTTTGTTTGGTTTTTACTTTGTGGAGAGCCAGATTCTCGTTCTCCAAGTACGCACACACACATTTGTCAGATACAAGATACAAGATAGCGACCGTTGATCTTTGGCTGCCTTTTGTTTTTTCGTTAAGCTACTTTGCCTATGCACTCTTTTCTTTGATTTCTCATTATTTCGCATTCGAAATAATTATTTGGCCCGCCTTCTAAAGTTTACCAAGTTGTTTTTTGTTTTTATTTACACAAGTATTTAAGTAAAACAGGCACTCATTGTTTTTTAAATGACTCGTTCTTTGTCACACTCTCACTCACTCGCTCTCCCTCGATCTTTGTAATGTTTAACCAACCGCACAGTAGGCGCTTTTCTCCCCAATCTCTCCGATGCCAATGGCTATATCTGTATCTGTATCTGTATCTGTGTCTATGTACATGTATCTTTCTGTACGGCTAGAAGTCAAAGTCACCCCCCACCGCGCATCCTCTCCTCGCAATCCCTTTGTGGGGCTTCCGTAGCGGGTAATGCACCTTTTACCAATCGGGTTCGGTGGTTCAGTGGTTCCGTGGCTTCACTCCAGCCAACTAACTACCTGTTGCAGCGGAACAGCGACAACCACTGCAGATGAACGGTCGCGTCGGACTGAGCTGAAGACGCGGCAGCGCCTGTTGCCAACAAACCGGACGACGCGTCGCCACAGAGCGGCATGGAGCTGACCAGAGAGAGAGGAGGCCGCGGCAGATAACGCCCGCGCCCGAAAGTATGCTATGGAGATACTCTGGTGGCCAAGGCAACTATAAGATAGATCGTAAGTGCTTTCTACTCAGGGTATTAGTCCTAAGCATAATATTGTAGTCCGCAATCTATGGACTCTTTTAAATGGATTAAGAAACCATTACGGCTTCTTAACATTATCATTATTAGGAGCTTGGAGTGGAGCTCGGAGCTGGATCATCAATGGCATAGATGTATCTTTAAGATACTATTCCAAACATGAAAAAGCTATTTGATTCGCTGCTACTGCAGAACACTTTAGTGTGCAAGTTTATTTTTGAGAGCCCAAAATGCCTTATAAATATACAACAAAGGATTAAAATAAAAGAAATGAAAGTAAATTTGATAGCAGAGTTCCTCTACAGATTTCCCTGTGCCTGCTGCAAGCGCATCAGTCGCCGCTGCCTTAGCCAGGGCAGCAGAAGACCACCTGGCCGCTGGACGGGAAGTGCAGCGCGTGGGGCGAGGTCCAGTGGGGCAGCAAGGGTGACGGCTTCGGGGATGATCTCATTACGCCGGAAACCACGGAAGGGTCTGCGAGGCGCACGCTCCTCAGCCTGGCGATCCTTTCCTCGTTTCTCAGCCGACACTTCCTCGTTTCGCATATTCAGGCTGAAGACATCCCCAGTGCGTGGATCGGAGGACAGATGACTGACAGTATCCTGGAGCACCTTGGGTATGCGCTCCACCACCTGCAGGGCATCGCGAAGTGGCCGAATCTCGCGCTCCGGTTCTTTGCGCGACTGCTCCTTGGACGCCTTGCTCTTGGGGCTCTTTCGGAACAAGGGACTCTTCTTGCTCTTCCGGGAGAACTGATCCTTTTTCAGGGGAGCGGGGCGAGTCAGTCGCGCAGCAGCCTGCTCCAGGAACCATGGTTCCCGACGAGCCGGCTCATCCAACGCAGCTTGACGCTTGAATGCCGATGGCTTGGCCGCTGCACGCTGCTGCTTTTGTGCTCTAGTGCCCAAGGGCGAGGGACGCACCAAGGAACCGGCAAAGTCGTTGAACCACTCCAGATGCTCCACGGACCTCTTGTGCCTAATCTGTTCCGTAGCCTTGGATGGCGTTTCCAAGGCATTAGCAGTGCGTTGAATGACCGACTTGGCGGCGGGCTTATAGATGGTTATGTTTGAGCGACGATTCCGCGGCAACTGACCCAAAGCGGAGACGCTCCTGGCCACCACATCCCGCTTCTGCTCGAACTGCTGGGCGTTGCGCACAAAGCGATTGCTGCTTGGTCCCTGGATGAGTATTTCGAATGGCATATTCAACGTCTTGGCATTCATCTGCATGGTGCGGATGCACTCGGTGTCGGAGTGGTCGTCATTACACTCGCACAGGCACTCCTCGCCGCAGTAGAAACCCAGACAGCCACAATGCTCGCACAGCGCCTTGCAATTCTTCTCGAGTTTGGACTCCGTCAGGGGATTCACATTGCGACTAGATTTCGTGGTGGTGGCCACTGTTGACGGCGGTTTGGTCGTCGTGCTGCACACTACACTTGCTTGGAACTGAATAGCCGCCAGTAGAAGTATCACCGTATAGCCGGAGAGGCTGCTCTTCCGTATCTTTTCCGTCATCATTGTGGGTGCTCCAGTTCAAACTGTGTGGCCATTTGCGATGCGCAACCGATTTTATAACGCTGACCAGGTGAAATCGTAGATGTTCGTGACTGACAGTTGATTTTAGCTTTCAGTTCGCCGGAATTTATGCTGACTTCGTGTGATCTTGAGACATTTCCCAATTGGGTTCTCTAATTGAGTTCTTTGTGCCGATTTTTTTTTTTTTTTGGCACACTTCGGCGTGCCAAGGCCGAATTCCCGCACTTGAACTTGGCCCAGAACACACAAATCTTTGTTTACAGCGTTTATTACAAAAGAAACCAAAACAACGATTAGCCACTGAAGTCATTAGCGGCGCTTGCCCTTTCCCTTCTTGCCACCGCCACCACCACCCCCGGATCCGGATGCATTCGACTGTTGCTGCGACTGCTGATGGTACGAGTCGCCGGATTTGTTCTGTCGCGTCTTCAGCTGCGGTATCTTGCTGGCGATATGCTGCATGATGGACTCGCGCGTGGGGAAGTCGCCGTTGTACAAAGTGCCATCGACATTACGCAGCTGGACGCGCACACGACCACGGAACTCGAGTTCGCTGCTGTTCTCGCGAGAGTACTTCTTGTTCTCCACGAGGAAGGGCAAGTTGGACACAGACAGCACGTCCCGGATCTCGGTGTAGGTGGGATTGTCCACACAGTTCTCCTTGGGCAGCCGGCGGCCCTCCTGGCGTGTCCTTTTGCTGTTGATGTAGGCGGGATATATGCAAATCCATCTGTGATAACAACAATAAAAGTTACATGTGGGATCGAACTTTGTTTTTGTGGCCTGTGTCTGCTTCCTACCGCTCCATATCGCTGTGCTTCATGCTCGGATTCCAGTTGCTTATCACGGGAGCTGCTGCCGCCATTATTGCAGGAATTCCTTGTTAGTTTATTGCAATTCGAGTGTAATTTACAAAAAGTGAGCGAGAAAGCTATTTTCCACGCAAGCAGCCCAATTGAAATAGGGATGGCAAGTGCAGCAGGTCGAGTAATCGATATCTGGCGAGAGAGCTAACAATGCACTTTGCGTTTTTTCTGTTTACTAAATAATAGGTGATTTATATGCCAATTAAATTTAAAAAAAAAAAAGATTGATTTAAAGAGTACATAGTTACATGTTATTCTGGATAAATTAAATTATGTAATTAAGTTAAAAATTAGGTACTGATGAGAATTTGGCTATTTCCCGGCAATTCCACTTAGCTAGATTTCTCATCTCTTGGAATATCGATGATATCAAAACAAAAAGCCCTCCCCACCTTATCGATAAAAACATCGATCTGTGACCGTCTCTAATATGCAGGCCGCGAAAGAACTTCAATAACAGTCTGTTTTTGGTCTTTCCGTGGTGTAATTGCCTTGAAGTCGTGCGGATAACGCGAACACCAAGTGGAAGCGACGAGTCGACGAAACGGCGGCCAACAATTCTAGTCACGCGTGTCGCGAAGCCAAGCGGTAAACAAAAAGCACGCCCCACACCGCAGTGCACCCTCCCGCCCCTTCACACCCGCGCAATCAAAACAACAAAAGCACACACGCAAGGCCACGGCGGAGCAGCAGCAGCAACTACAACAACAACAACAACAACAAAAACAACAGCAGCACCAGCAACAAAAACGACAACAACAATGGAAGAACTGAACAGCATATTACAGAAGACCAAAGATAAATCAACGCAAAAGGAGCAGGATGAGGTACTTATCCCACTGCCTAATCCTTCCGGACCCCATGATGAACTTTGACATTTAAAAGTGACACCCACCAACTAACCAGCTATTTTGGCCTTTCCCATTCTCCTTCTCCATCTGCTTCTTTTTCGTCCCACTTCATTTTCGGGTCTTATTTACATGTGGCCCACGCACGCAAACGCGCTATCCAGATTCTGCTGCAGCCCTTCACATACATACAACAGATTCCTGGCAAACAATTCCGCTCCGAGTTGGCCTTGGCCTTCAATCACTGGTTGCTCATACCGGGCGAAAAGTTGGCGCAGATCGGAGACATTGTGCAGATGCTGCACAATTCCAGTTTGCTGTGAGTATATCAATTATATATAGTATACAGCTGCGGTCAGATAAATAGGCCCTAAGCTGCAGGCCAACATATCAGCATGATACTACAGACATTAAACATTTGATATAAATGTTTATACATATATTTTCCACTTTCTAGGAAAAACCCAAAATAATGTACTGACTAACATGCATATCAATATAAACAAGATATTTTACTAAGAAATTGTAGACTCACTAAACACATGTGTCGTTTGGAAACCATATAAAATCCGTGCTAGTTTTATGAACGTATTTAAATACCTGTCGATTTATTGCCAGTCAACTAATCATGCTTGGCGTGCTTTACTTTTTCGTTTTGACCTTTGCCTTCCCTCTTTGTTTCTGCTCTCCATTATCTGGCTTTGTTTACGCTTTGTTTTTGTTTTTTTTTGTGCCCCCCCAAAACACCCGAACGTTTGACCCCCACCCCGTTTTAACCACTTCTCCTGCATGTTTTATCTCAATTCACACTTGCAGAGTCCGTATTTGTATACATTTGGCTTATTTGCTTTAGTTTAGATGGATTCCAGTTAAATGCCCAATCGAGCGTGAAGTTCTTTGGGCAAGTGATGAAAAGTAGAGACTCCACGCTCCAAAAGAAATATATAGCAATGCTGCCATATGCTCGTTGGAGAAGTTCTTATCATCATCAGCAGTTCGTTTCCATATATAGCGTTTCCATATGCTGTATAGAAGTTTGCTTTATCACTTGGATGGTGAATCATCCGCACTCCCCTTTTACCCAATTGGATTTGACCATATGTATATTCTCGCACATTTTGTGGGCTATTTGGCCAGAGCGTTGTGCGCTGGCCTCAAAACAATTTCCAAATTTCATCATGAGCCCGCAGGTTTTTCTGTTTACAATTGAATTTCTTTGCACTCGAATGTGGAATACGAAATTGCATAAATTATTTAGATTTTTCTCCGGGCGACCTACGTGGGGAAAAAGCGATGAATAAGATGGCTTGGCAACAAAAACGTCGCAATTAAACTTTTGAACTCAGCCAATTGAAGTGTCTGCCGCTTTTCAATTGAAGACAGTAAACCGACTCGAAGTGACCAGGGATTTTCGCCTATCTTCAGGCAGCAGCTGTAGCAGCAGCAGCTAGGGAAGCATTCATGTCGATTTCGAGCTAATCCCGTCTTGCCTCCGGCCACCTGTCGCCGCCATCCATTTACAGGCAAACACTCAGAACTGGCCTTAATTCTGCTTAAAATCCCCAGCATTGTTCCTCGACAGCATTCTCATTGCCAGCAAGTGGCCTGCATGTTCTTGGTGTTCTTGGGTGTACTTGGTGTTCTTGGCGTTCCTGGTGTTTTTGCCTTTTTAGTAATGCATTTTCATATTGGCAAAAACCTAGTTCTACAACGACGCCAGCAGTCGCAGCAGTCAGTGCCCCGACCCTCGTCCGTCCGTCCGTTCGTCATTCATGCACTTATGCCCATTGTCAGTTAGTCAGGCCGTCGCCAGTCGACAGGCATTGTCACAACTCTTGCCACGCAGCGGCAGCAGCAGCAGCAGCAGCAGCACGCCCACCCGCCCATTTCCCCCACTTTCCCTGTTTTCCTCATTTTCCCCAATCCCATCCAGCCTCCTTTGCACCCCAGCCCCCATCCCATCCTTTCCACAACCCAGCCCCTTTGTGCGTTGTCGCTTCAACGCCCACGCCTTCATGCCTGCCATGCCATGCCAATCCTGCCTCATACCATCCCTACACCAGCCAAACCATCCATATTCCCTACCAATGCCTTTGCCAGCTTTGGCGGAGCGCAAACATTTTTTAATTACGCAAATGTTGGGCTGCCCAGCTCGTCTTACCCGCCGGGCAACGTAGTTATTGAAGCGATGGCGGCCTTTAAGCGAGGCTTAAAATTACACATCCATTATGAATGGAATGGGGGGCGCCACCGTATGTTTATAAATATGCATGTGGCTGGCTGGTGGACACATGAACTGGAGGCACCCTTCGCTTGATACACGCTTCAATTGTGAAATTCTATTTAAAAACCCATAGTTTTCTATTCAGTACGTGTTTGTGTAGTGCAATTCGGAATAAATAGGTTTACGAAAACATCTGCTGATTAGTAAATTATCGAATATGAAAACGAAGAACATATTTCCAATTGCTTAAGCAAATATTTTCTCCAACTGCTTGAAATGCTTGAAATACTCGTAATATTAAGTTAGATTAGAAGTGCGTAACTGCCCTTTACACAATTAACTCACAGCAACTATAAACATGTGTGTTCTTGATACTAACTTACAGCATTGATGATATTGAAGACAATTCGATCCTTCGCAGAGGTGTGCCCGTGGCGCATTCCATTTACGGCGTGGCCAGCACCATAAATGCGGCCAACTATGCACTGTTCCTGGCGCTGGAGAAGGTGCAGCAGCTGGATCACCCGGAGGTACGAACGAAATCAAAGCACCAAAACGACATTGTGGAGCTAAAATGAATAGGCATTTCGCTTGCAGGCCACCAAGGTGTACACCGAACAGTTGCTGGAGCTGCATCGCGGACAGGGCATGGAGATCTATTGGCGCGACAGCTTCACGTGTCCCTCGGAGTCGGATTACAAGCTGATGACTGTGCGCAAGACTGGCGGCCTCTTCATGCTGGCCATTCGCCTGATGCAGCTGTTCAGCACCAACAAGGAGGACTATTCAAAGTTGACGGCTATATTGGGCCTGTACTTTCAGATACGCGACGATTACTGCAATCTGAGTCTGAAAGAGGTAAGTGAATGTGAATGATGGCAATATGCATAAATCGGTTAATCATTGATGACACTTCTCTGTAGTACACGGAGAACAAGAGCTTCGCCGAGGACTTAACGGAGGGCAAGTTCGGCTTCCCGGTAATCCATGCGGTTCGCACCCAGAAGCAGGATAAACAGGTTTTACGTAAGTCCTACGGCTTGACCTCACCCAAAAGGCTTTTCACGCATTAAGCTGGGACTTATTGTGCTAATATCCACAGACATATTACGCCAGCGCACGCACGACATTGAGGTCAAGAAGTACTGCATCACCTTGCTGGAAAAGCTGGGCAGCTTTCAGTATACACGCAAGGTTCTGGAGACGCTTGACGCGGAGGCGCGTGCGGAGGTTAGTACTTAAAGACGTGTAAAGCCAACCGAAGTGGCTTGGAAGCCGATGCAGGATTAAATTTATGATGTTTTCGCATCATTGGTCGCATGTATCACCAACTAATAAACTCTCAACCCACACAGGTGGCCCGTCTGGGTAGCAATCCGTACATGGACCGCCTCCTCAACAAGCTGCTGTCGTGGAAGACGAGCGATAGCGCCAGCATCACGCAGTCGAACCAGATCAATCACAACAACGTCTCACGCAGCAGCCCCAACCAGAACACGCTCAATTGCAATTAGCAGCCAAAGAGGCAAAAGAGGGAGCAGTCGTGAATTGCGAACGGCAGTGCCTCTTTTGCCGCCAATCCGAGACAGCAGCAGGCCAGCAGCCAGCCGACGCCTGCGTGCCTCAGTGCGCCACTGTTGCGCTTCCTGCACAAGCTGAAACTGAAGTTGAAGATATTCTGAGATTTATGTTACCCTTTGCCAACCGAAAGCCTACAGTGAACCCTTTACTTTCAACCGAAACTAGAGCGATGAGAACGGAAATGGAGAGGACAGGAATTGGATTGGAAAGAGAAATCGATGGGGATGGATAACAAAACCAACAGCAGCCTTACAGAAAATTGTTAAGCCAAAAGTAAATTGATATAAGCCAAGCTTATCGGTGAGCTAGCAAAGAGCCATAGCACAGCTTTCCAAGAATTTGTTTAGTTTTTGTACTTTTTACTTTTAATATAGTTTTGCTTTAAAGTTACGTAGTTAGTTGCGGGTCTACGTCTACGATGGCAGTCGGCGACTCAATTAGTTTCCCAGTTTTAGTTTTGCCCACCAAATGAAGTCACGCAAATCTCGCAGAGCATTACTGAATTATAAAATATGCGATATGCAATTTTTTAGCTCTTGTATTTCTAAGTGTGTTTCGTATTCGTAACTCGATTCTGCAAGCAATTTTCGATTTCTAAGTGTCATTTTATCAAATCTAACTCACTCGGAACTCAATGTGCACTTCCTTTATCGACGTTGTTCCATTTTAATTGTTATACAAATGCAATTCGTATACATATATTAATATTACATTAACGACAAATTGTTCATGCAAAATCAACACAAATGAAAGCAACTATATATTGAAATAATGATAATGATGCACTGCACAGCAGGTTTTTGCACATTGCACCACCTAAAAAATATATACATATATTATATATAAATATATATATTTTTATTGTAGTTATACACTTAAAAAAAAACCGAAAAAAAACACAAAAATAACGGCAAGAGAAACCGGAAAAATAACAAGAGAAGTAACCAGATTGCTGAAGAGGAAATTGAAAACTATGCGAACATTTTACGGTAGAAACGACAACTAATAGCCGAGAATTTACAGTGCACGCCCAGATGCAGCTAAACGCAAACGCACCTAACATTTTGCCCATATACTGTACTACTAATGAAAACATTGAAATATATGTATATGTATTTAAATAAATATTTATGCCAAGTTGTCAACTAAAGGTTAAGTGTTGGGGATCATTTACAAATATGTTAGTTGCCGAGGAATATTAACTGCTCACCAAGAATTGTATATTCATTTAGAAAAAATAAATTTTCAAAATCCATTTCTTAACCTTTCAAAAATAAGTTTTCTCTTTCAACTTTGTATTTAAATAGTAAACAATTTAACGTAGAATTACGTTACCGTATGCTTGGTATGTACATAACTTAGTCATCATTTCTTATCTATAAGCTTGGTTTTCAGGAGACTAAGAATCCTGCTCAATCATATCCATCAGCTGCAGAAACTCCTGGGAAGCGCCATCAACTTCGTTTTCCGCATCGCCGTACTCCTCATAATCATCGTCGTCCTGAATGAAAATCAGATCTAAGTATTGGAATAAATGTCAGTTTAAGTTTGGCAACCTACCTCGAAACCAAAGCAGTTTTTGGCACTAATCTTGGAGTTGGCGCTCGGCTCGTGCTTGACCAACACCTCCTCGTCGCCATTAACCAGCTCAACGACCATAACTTCGCCGTCATCCCCTTGCCATTCCACGGTGAAGTCCGAGTTATCCGGCTCCTCCTTGATGTGGAACGTCTTGGTGCCCCGTTGACTTCGGAGGCGTTGATTGATGATCATCGGCTGCTTTTCGGAGGCGGCAAGTCTGGCCTGTTTGTTGATAATGACAGGTGCGGGCTTGATTCTCTGCCGGATCGGATCAGCGACTATGGTTTCAACATCTTCTGCCTCTTCAGCCTCCGAGTTCTCAGGCTCGATTTCAGCTAGGTCATAGCTCTCTGGGTTGTCTTCCTCTTCGTTGTCCTCCTGGTCTATATCCACATACTGATCCTTGATCAACGTAATGACAGTGCCATCCTTCTGGAGTCGCACATTTCTGCCCAACTTAAGGCGATGGCGCTTTTCGCGAGCATTTGCCGAATCGTCGTGAATCTCCATGTGTCTCATTAGATTACCCTTGTGGGTAAACTCCCGCGGACAGCTCGGGCACTTGTGCAGTTTCGCGCGCGGCGCTGGTGGCTGATACTCTTCGTTGTGTACGAGATTCATATGGCGACGCAGCAACTGGCGCTGCCGGAAGGCCTGCGGGCACTGTTCGCAGTGGAACGGCTTTTCGTCCAGGTGGATGAGCATGTGTGAGGCCAGGTGGCGCTGGGTGACCGATGCGTAGCTGCAGAGCTTGCAGCTGTAGCACTTCTCGCCCTCGTGCGACTTTACGTGCAGCTTGTATTGATAGCGGTCGGGTAGCTGCTGGCCACAGCGCCGGCAAGTGATCGGCACATCAGAGGTATGCATGTGCTTGATGTGAATGCGCAGGTCAGCCTTTCGCCCACAAGTCGTCGGACAGAAGTTGCACTGAAAGACGGGCTTGTCGACCACGCTGTGGATGAGCTTGTGGGCCTTCAGGGAGTTGGACTGCGTGAATCGTGACTTGCAGATGTCGCATTGGTACTTCTTCTCGCCCGTGTGGATCACCATGTGCCGCTTCAGCTTGAACATGTCCTGCGAGGCGTAGGTGCAGTGCGGACATTGATATGGTCTCTCGCCCGTATGGCAGGTCATGTGGCGGCGCAGTTTGGTCAGTTCGACGCTGGCGTAGGTGCACTCCGTGCACTTGTGCGGTTTTTCCTTGGTGTGCTTGTAGCGCGTGTGACGGACCAGCTCGCCGCTGGTGGTGAAGGCGCTTTCGCAGAGCTTACACTTGTGCGGCTTCTTGCCCATGTGCGTGTTTACGTGATTTTGCAATCCCACGTTCGATCGGAAGGACCTCTCGCAGATGGAGCATTTGAAGGATGGCTCGACGTCATGACTCCGGGAGTGACGCGTGATCAGAAACTTCTTGTTTGCCGTATATGGACAGTGTGGGCATGAGTACTTATGTCCCGAAGCATTCGAGTTCTGGCTGGTAGAAGCTGGCTTCAGCTTCACCTCCTTGTTGCTTAGCACAAAGTCTACGTCCTTCTTGTCGGCACTCTCATCCTCTGTCGCATTGTCCTCAAACTCGTACACCTCAGCCTCGTTTGGCGCCAGGGTAGCTGAGGCCGCGTCTATGGCAGCTTCGTCTACGGCATAGTCCGCCAATTCGGTCACCATTGAACTGATGTCGGGCTCATCAACCAGCTCCTCGAGCTCGCGCTCCAAATCGATCGGTTCAGGCTTCGGTATGACAGGATTCTTTCTTGGCCTGCCCCTGGGTGCCGGTACTTTGACCACTGGTGTCGGCGGGGGTGGCATTGCAGATTGCTTCGCCTTGGCTGCAGCTGCTCGGGCAGGACGAACGCTAATTGCCTTGGGCTCTGGGACAGGTTTCGAAGTAGCCGCCTTGGGTGGCGATTTGGCTGGGCGCAAATTGATTGCTGAAAAAGAGTGTTATAAGTAATGAAATATATGTACATACAGATATGGCAGAGTGCTCACATTTATTGGTGGCTGTACTGACAACGGAACGTGTGGCTTTCCCCGGCTTGCCAGCCTGTTTGAGCTTCTTTTGGAGCTCCTTTTGTTTCTTGGGCGTAGTCTTGATGTAGCAGTTGCCCTCGTCATCAATGAAGTACTTGTCCTCGTCGTCTTCCTCCTCCGCTTCATCCAAATCTGCCAACTGCTCCAGCACCTCCGGATCCTCCTCCAGCGGTTTCGATCCACCCGCCTCCACATCATTCTCTTCCAAGTCGTTGACCTCGGCACTAATGGCCTCCAAAATTGTGTTCACCACCTTCTCATCGCTGTTGCCTTCGATTTCCTTATGGAAATTGTTAAGGAAGGACTGCAGATCCTCGGGGTCCTCGTCCTTTTTTGTCCTCCTAGGCATTCCTATGGGCAAATTGGATTTGTTTTAGTGGCGACCCACAGCGGATGACCGGGATCCCGAAGAGGGCGCTTATCGATTTCTCGCAGCGACCAATTGTAATCCCGCTTGATTCAATTTACCTACCGGCACTGAATGACCAACAAATAATAAGTTAAAAAGGACGCCGGTTGTCGTTATTGTTGTTAAATGTACAATTTAATTCGCGTCCACAAGAAACAGCTGCCCATTTCTAATAAAAGATGGCGACATATAGCATCAGTACAGCCAGTTATCGATAGTTCGATTGGTTTCGTATCTTGTCATCTCTATACATACTATCTTGAATTTTTGATAACAGAAAATATCTTAACATCAGCTAAAATAGTTTACTATCAAACATTAATACATTTTATGGCAAAATTAAGCAACAAAGAAAATGATTTGGTCCCGACCTCTTTCCTGTTTCCGAAAGCATCAAGTTCCCTTACACACATGCTTATCCTTTTATTTATTGCCCCAGATGACATCATATCAACATATGTATGTGCATTTCTCTTTAGAATTAAAAAATCCCAGGTAGATTAGTGGATGAATCACATATTCTGCTTGAAAACCGGATATTAGACTCGTTACATTAAAATTCTACTGCAGTAGAAAAGAAATCTTTATTTATAAAAACTAATAAATCGTTGTCAATTTGTGCTCCAATTTGAGTAAGATATGTCAATAATTATTTGCGTATAAAGATTTGTGCGCATATTTGGTTACATTTCTATAAAACTAACTTTTCTTTGTGGTTTAACAACAAGGCAACAATTATCACAAGTCCCAATTCAAACATTTACAAGGGACGAATGCTGAAGTAGCCGACGCACTTTGCACACTTTTGAAGTAGATCCGGGAACGCATTTGGGTTTAGGCTGAGGAAGTACGCCCTGACGGCACTTAAGATCTCGCCAGTGTGATCCGCAATCACAGAATTTGGCATGTTTTCGTAGTTCCTTAAAATCTGCACAATCTGCAAAATTCGATACAGAACGGACTCCGTTGATATATAGAACTTTAGCACCGAGGTCAGGTTATTCAGCATGGCGTCCATGAAGGTTTGGGTCAAATTCATAATAAAGTCAAAGAGTTCTGGTTCAAGGTTATTGGCCATGCCGTTGATTAGATGCTCAAAGCTTTCAGCATTGATTACGTGCTCAAATATGATTGTTCCGTATTTCTCCATTGCGAAAACCACACCTCTCACCACCACGGAGCTCAGCTGTAAGATGAAGACGCCGGCAGCATAAGTACTTGGTTCCTGGCGGGAATGGGATGTGGGCAGCGGTCCGATTAGTCGGGAAACCTGATTAACGCCGTCCAGCTGCAGGCGACCTGACCCCGCATGGCTACCGGGAATGGGCTGACTAACTGTGCCTAGGACATTCGATCCTTGGTTATGCTGTACACTGGCTCGCAGTTCCGCTCCCGTCGTCTGCACCTCGCCATTTAGCAAAAAGCCGGTGCCTTCGGATGCAAATGAGTATCGCACGCCCTCCTGATTCAAGTTTTTGTTGATCTTAAAAAGATCATTAAACTCCTGAGGCGACATTTCGTTTACGTTGCGTATAATGTCCAGCTTGCCGACAGAGTTGCCCTTCAACCGAACGGTCTCCTTGGCAGCCTTGTCAAAGGATCGCCTAATAGAAGAAAATTAGTTATGAAAAACTCTTTTTCAGAACAGAATGCATCTTATTGTACGTTATTCACCTCTGTCTATTAGAAAGATTTCTACGATAGTCGGCAATATTAGCATTGCTTGTCTCACTAATTATGGTAGAAGCCAATTTGAAGTTGTAGACACTGTGCGTGAGCAGCACCAACGATGCGGACAGTTGCAGAACATCCATTCCAGTAATGTCATCACCATCTTTCGCTTTCTGTGGGAAGCAGAGATCATTAGCTTTGATGTTGCAGCTATGGGGATCTTAATCAGACTTGCCAATATCAGATCCAGCACACCGTTGGCCACTCCAGTGCCCGAAACAACGATCGAGGATATGTTCATGCCATTCACAGTCAGTTGGGTGATCTATAACATGGTTTTGGGGGTAATGTTTAATGCTCTTACGGTGTGGGGGCTAACGACTCACCGCTCCCACTTCGCGTCCGGCATTTGTGGCCGTTGTCAAGGCTGTGGTGGCGCCAGCCGCTCCCAATCCAACAGCTCCTGCAGTCACGCCCAGCCAATGACCACGCGCCTCACGGTCCGTCACATTGATAGACTGCTCGTGTTGGCTGCGATCGACTAACCTGCTGGCAGAACGCGTTGTGGCGTATCCAGCACTGGCCAAACCTACTGCTCCCGCTACGGCCATCACCGGACCGGATACCGGCAGCGTTAGTAGGGCAGCTATAGGCACGCAGGCTGCAAAAAATCCTCCGACTGCCGAACCAGTATCCAGGTAGCCAAGCACCCTTCTGTTGGTGGTCCCCGCCGGCGTTTGGTACTTATCCAAACGTACTTGGTCCCTGACCAGGCGGTAAATACCCCTCTCTGGGGCCACCATCACTCCGGCGGGCAACTCGTTGGTTTGCACATACTGTTCCCAGTTTTGGTAGACCCGGCCCACCTCATCGATAAATAGATTGCAGCAATTCGAGCTATCGCTGCTGGTGCCACTGCTGTTAGCTGAGAAATATATCAGAGAGTAATAGAAATGCTTATCTTATGTGATGGATCAAGAAACACATATAGGTGCACAGAATTACTCACTGACGCAGCGACGGGCCCGAAAGACTGGGTGCACACTGAAAGCTCTGCAATCCTCGGCGCGATTAACGTCCGTTTCGTCAGTTACCACCATTACGTAAATGATCGCCGTTAGCGATTGACGGTTGGTATATTTTCCTGGCAGACAAATGTGTAGGCAGTTAAGCTAACAAAAATGTATGCTTTAAAATTATAAAAATCCAACTCACGTTGCTCCCAAACAGCATCGAAAATGATTTGACGGGCCCGCTCATTATCTGCGTTTAACTTCAACCGGATTTTTTTATTTTCCGGAGTTTCAGTTTCCGGTGGCGGAGAATCACGAATCAGTTCACAGAGTTTTCTTCTCAGCACGTTAGATTGTTCATGGGACAACCTAAAGGGCAAAACGGGAAAACCCCAACTCAAACACTTTAGCGAACATAAATTCTACTGCGCAGTACTTACAAATCCCAGATTATCTCTTCCGCGTAACCGAGCGACTCTGCAAAGTTTTGCTGCACTTCCCGTGCGGTGCGGTTAACTTGCTGGTTTTCCGTGCTCTCTGCCATTTTTAAGACCTCACCTTTCCGTGGCCACAATTGCGCTGCGAATGGAATGTTACCGGGAAATCACCAGCTTTTATGCGCAAACTTCGATGTCTGGCACACTATCCCGCGATCTCCATTAAAATACCAAAAAGGCAAGCCAGTAGAAAAGCCCTAAAGCGGTCATACCTTTTGTCTAGTTAAATAATAGCCCTTTACCACTGCCACCATTTTGGCTCATTTTACTTTCAGGTTTGGAGGCCTATGAAAAGCTAAAACAACAATTTAATGAGAAAATATTTGATTTGTATTCATAGCTGGCATACACTCAAGCTCATGTTGGTTATGGGTTACTTGAAATATTATAAAAAACCACCCAAAACTATTTAAAAATACAGATTTATTGAAAATTTGCTGAAAGAAACTTAGCTTGAAAACATTTACATAATACATACATAATACTTGGTATCCTAGCGCTAATAGTAATATATAAATAATCAAGTTCAAAAATTAAATACCGCCAGCCTTGGCAGCCCTAAGCATATGGATGCTGCCACTTATCTATCGATTAGCGCGCAATCGAACCGGCTCCGCTCCAGCTACGTCTATCGGTTCCAGCACGAGCCAAACAACCCTACGTGTCAGTCTCATGCGTCGGTGTAAATACAGAGTTTTTTAAGTTCGCGGCTTGCCAATCTCGCGAAATCTTGCAGCATCAGCAGCCGCAGCAGCAACAGCTTCTGCCCTATTCGACTCCAACGCCCGCCGATCGCCGCGTGTCGATTGAAAATCCACGGGGCGCAGCGATTGAAGCGATAACTCCAACGCGACAGCAACATCAGCTGGAGCCGCCGGAGGAAAAGTGCAAGGGAAAGCGGCAGTGAAAGGAACGGAGCCAAAAGGCAGTGCCAGACAAAACATAAAACACAAAATACAAATAACATATAGTCGCTGCCGGAGATGGCGGGTCAAAAGTTCCAGTATGATGAGAGCGGCGGAACGTTTTACTACTTTGTGTTATCGTTCTTGGCGCTAATATTGATACCGACCACCATTTACTATTGGCCACGTAAAAAGAAAGAAGGTAAGTGCCGCTTCCGAGCCGATTTTAATCGCACTCTCTTCGCTCTTGGGTTTTTTTTCTTTTATTTTAATTTTCCACCTGCAGCTGTGCGCGAGTGCGTGTGTGTGTGAGTGCTAGTAAGACATAGACATACATGTGATTACCCCGCTCTCGTTCTCTCCACCCACTCTCCTCCCGCCCTCGAGCTCCGCGGCAAATGGACACGTTCCAATAAGTTATTCTAACAACGTCAGCTCATCGTCTTCGTATGGGTGAAAGCTGCGATTACCGCAAGTCGAGCTCTCTTCATTTTCCAATTGGGACAGCGCACTCTACGCTCCGGAAGCGTTTATGCGTAGCGAAAATCGAGATAACTCCACTATCATCGCGATCGATGGAGTGTTCAAGAGCGTGTTACCTTTGACTTATCGCGATCTTGTTGTATTTCGTGCACTTTGCACACACGCTCGCTGACCAATCGTGTACTCTTTTAAGATTTTCCTCTCTCGAGATTTTCATTTCTGTAACGCTGGCATTCCCGGTAAAAATACAAATTTAATATGCTTAGACCTCATCTAATTTTAAGAGTACTTTTAAAGTCACTCACTGTGTCCAAAGATAAAAGGTACTGCTTAAAATATGATTCTATTTATTTGAAATTTAAAGTAAAATATTATTAATATTGTAATATTATCAAATATACATTACACCTGTACTGACCCAATTTTCGTATACGCATGTACTTGCAGATAACAGCAAGCTTAAAGAGGAATGTCAGTGCGCCGACTGCCAGAAAAAGAAGACCATCTTGGCCAATGCCGAGCCGTACAGGGCTCTGACGTCATGGACCATCAAGCTGACCATTGTGCTGGGCTGGGCCCTGTTGCTCTTTCTCACGTACCGCGTTTCACAGTTCGACTACGAGATGGCCAGCTTCGATCCCTTCGAAATTCTGAATGTGCCGCCAACGTCATCGCAGGCCGAGATCAAGAAGGCCTACTATCGGCTGTCCAAGGTGCTGCATCCCGACAAGGAGACGGGTGACGAGAAGTCCTTCATGATGCTGAGCAAAGCGTACCAGGCGCTCACCGACGATGTGGCCAAGGAGAACTACGAGAAGTATGGTAATCCGGATGGACCGGGTGCCATGTCCTTTGGCATCGCCCTGCCCTCGTGGATTGTGGAGAAGGAGAACAGCGTTTGGGTTTTGGGTCTGTACGGCCTGGTCTTCATGGTGGCCATGCCCTCGGCGGTGGGTGTTTGGTGGTACCGATCCATCCGTTTCAGCGGGGACAAGGTGCTGCTGGATACCACTCAGATGTACTTCTACTTTATCCACAAGACACCGCACATGCTGCTTAAGCGGGCACTTATGGTGCTGGCGGCCAGTTTGGAGTTTGACAAGCGCCACAACTCGCAAGTCCAGGAGCGCCAGTCAGATAACGACGAGGTGCCGGCGGTGAGTGCATTTTCTGGGCATTACCCTACTTTGTGCGGTTACAAATGACACGTCCTTTTCCAATACAGCTCATTCGACAGCTGCCCAACCTGAATGAGAAGTGCAAGGAGCATCCGCTGTGCCGCATGTACTCCATCAAGGCCCGCGCTATCCTGCATGCCCATCTCAGTCGAATGCCCCTCAATCCGGAAACGTTGGAGCGCGATCGTCAGTTTGTGGTGAAAAAGTGCCCGTATTTGGTACAAGAAATGGTCTCCTGCGTCCACCAGCTGGTCATGATGGCCTATGCCCGACGTGTGCCCCGACTGCCCAGCATCGAAACGATTGAAAACTGCATGAAGATGTCACCGATGATTATCCAAGGCCTGTGGGAGTTCAAATCACCACTGCTGCAGTTGCCCCACCTCACCGAGGACCATCTGTACTTTATGAACAAGAAGAGGCACGTCAAGAACCTGCAGCAATTCGCTCAGCTCAAGCCGGAAGAGAGCCGTCAGCTGCTAAAGAACCTATCGGACTTTGAGTACGAGAACACGATGAAAGTGCTAGGCAAGATGCCGCTGATTGACTTCTCCATTCGTTGCGAGGTTATCGACGATGAGAACACCAATGTGGTAACCGCCGGGGCCATAGTTACGGTCACGGTTACGCTAGAGCGCAAGGACATGAAGACGCTCTTCGGGGACACGAAGGCACCTGAGAAGCAGGGCATCAAGGATGAGGCCAACGAAGAGGCTGCCGGTGACGAGGATGAGGCTGCTGCCGCTGCGCCAGTCAAGAAGGCTTCCGCCTGGGCAAAGCCACGTAAAGGTGGAAAGGGAAAGGGAGGTAAGAAACCAGCACAGAACCAGAAAAACCAGAAGAAGGTGCCGGCAAAGGTTGCGGCCACAGCTACGAACACGGCATCCGAGGATCAAGCGGCGGCGGGTAATTCCGATGCCGAATCGGATGCTGGAAATGCGGAGGGCAGCGATGTGGAATCGGCTGCTGGCAGTGGCAGCGAGGATGAGGAGAAGGGCAAGAACAACTCCTCGCTGGACGACGACGATGACGAGGAGTGGGAGCGGCTGCAAGCTAAGCTTAACAAGAGGGAGCGTCTCGAGGGCAAGTCTCGGCTGTCGCACACCGTCCACTGCCCCTACTTCCCCGAGGAGAAGCAGGAGTACTGGTGGACCTACATATGCGATCGCAAGTCTCGCACCCTGCTGACGGCGCCCTATCACGTGACCAATCTGGTCGAGAAGGAGGAGATCCAGCTGAAGTTCACTGCGCCGCGCTGGCCAGGCGTCTACACGTTCACCGTTTGCCTGAGATCGGGTGAGTTGAGCTGGAAGAGATCCGTTTGAATTAGACCTTCATTGAATTGTTCTCACTGTTTCAGACTCCTATTTGGGCATGGACCAGCAGCAGGAGCTTAAACTGGATGTGCAGAAGGCGCCCGCACCACCGACAGATCATCCTCAGTGGGATCTGAGCGAATCGGAGCCGGAGCACACCGACCAGCAGGAGAACCTCAGCGACTACACCACAGATACGTCCGATGAGGAGGACAGCGACTAGATCTAGATGGACAGAGCGACGGAAGGCTGGACGTCCCGAATCCGAAGAACCCCCAATCAACCTCCAACCTCCACTCTTATTTCTGTGGGAGGGAAGAGACGCCTCTTTGTTTTCCTTTTAGTAAATGAGTTTCGCGTGGCGGCGGAGGCACACCAATGCGACCCTTCCTTCGCATTTTTACTAGTTTTGTAATGGAAAAAGACCCCGAACTAGTGCGTAAATAACTATAACTTCATTTTACCGTGTACTGTACTAAACATAATTATAATGTACTGTATATTTAATTATTTGGATACAAGAACTAAAAGTGAGACACGTAAATACAAAAGTCTATTGATATTACTACTCTTTTTGTTGTGTTATAAACTGAAAAAGAAAACCCACGGGCTTGTTACGGCTTTCACTAATTTTAATGCTGAATCAACTTAAATTTACTGAACATTTGCTGAATTTGTTGTTTAACATTTTATTCATTTAAATAGATAGCATCACAATTACTTTAATTTAAACCATTCAAGTTATTCATTATTTGTTCTATTGTTTATGATCTTAACAACGCGTAATCTTTAACGATTTTTAAGTTGACTGTTTTATTACATTTTTGGTAAACTTAAAGCAAATTTAATTGTTTGTAGCTTTTAAAAGTTTAATTTATTTCGGAGCAAAAGAAAATTCATTTTGTAATAAAGTAAAAACAGTTGTATCATTGCTACACCAACGAAATATAAAATAATAATTAAGCATAAACAGGTGAGAATTGCAACAAGCCCGAATAGTTTGTAAAAATCATAATATAAATTAAATCAAAGCTGGCGCTGCCTCTGCCGGCGTTAGCGTCGACGCCTACTGCGCAGCCGCTGCTCGCTCGCTGTCCAATAAGAGATCCGATTGGGAATCTGAAGTCTTCTTAGCTGCTGCTGGTGCTGCTGCTGTTGTTGTCGCTGGTAACTTCTTGCGTTGTTGTTATTGTAGACAGGAGCGAAAGGGGTAGAAATTGTAAATAAAAGTCACAAAATGGCCTAAACTAGGGTTCATTACCCGTCACCAGACTCGATATTAGTGGGTTCTTGTTTCTATTTACAAAACAGTTTCTTTTAATTATTTGGCTAAATGTGCGTTTTTATGTGCGAGTGCGTGTGTGTGTGAGCTTGTGCATTGGTATTGGTGATGCGGATGTCAGTGGGTTTCTGTTGTCGTTTATTCGATTTTGGTAGCTTTTGCTTATTCGTCTTCTTCGCTTTCTTCGGAAGAGGAACTCTCCTCAGCCGGTTTGCTTTCTTCATTTTCGGGCGTGTCTTCTGCCTTCTCTTCTGCTGAAGCCTCCTTCTCTTCGGTTTCATCTGCAGACTTTTCTGCCGCACTTACTTCCTCGGGCTTTTCTTGGGTCTGATTTTCCTCTGCTTTTGCTTCCTCTTCGTCTTTGGTAGTTGCAACCTCAGTTACTCCAGTACTTTCAACTTCCTCGGACTCTTTGGTGTTGTCAGTTTCCTCCACTTTATCTTCAACTTCCACCGATTTTTCAGCCTTCTCATCTTCGGTACTATCAACCTCTGACTTTGGAGCACTATCCGCCTCCTCGGGCTTTTCTGTTACAGTTTCCTCAGATTTTCCTTGAACATCCTCGACTTTATCATCCTCGTTGACTTTGCTGCTCTCAGTTTCCTCAGCTTTTTCATCGTCGTCATCCTTGGTGCTTTCTGCCTCTGATTTTTCAGCGGCATCAACATCCTCGGACTTTTCTTCATTGGTGGCCTCCACCTCTGACTTTTCGGTGGTGTCCACATCCTCCGATGTTTCTGTGCTCTCATTCTCCGCTAATTTATCTTTAACATCCTCGGACTTCGCATCCTTATCATCTTTAGCATCCTCGGATTCCGCATCCTTATCATCTTTATCATTCTCGGACTGTTTATCATCATCTGCAACATCCTCATCACCATTTACCACCTCATCATCTTTGGTACCCTCAACCTCTGATTCTTCCTTGGTATCCACTTTCTCGGATTCCTCCTGCTTCTCACCTTCAGCTTCTTTACGGGGTAGAAATGTTGATTAGAGTCTTGGGACAATCTGCCTACTTTACCTGCAGTTTCCTCCTCCTCCTTTTTCTTATCCCCAGATTCTTCGGTTTCAGTCTTTTTGTGGGTGGTGGGATTAGGCGTGCGAATGTTTGTGGTTTGTTGATGGGTGGATTTTGTATATTTTTTTGGGGGAAGGAAAGTGGAAGTTGTATTTACAAGAACTGATCTCTACAATCGCTGGGCTACTACGGTGCAAGATCATGCCTTTGTTAGCTCATACAAGCTCTAAAACTCTAGAGTTATGGTTGGGTCATGCAGGATCTATCTATCTAGTTTACCTTTTGCTCGGCACTATCTTCGGCGTCTTCAGCCTCGCCCTTTGAATTCTCCTTGTCCTCGCCGTCAGCGTCTTCGTTCTTTGGAGAATCACTCACACTTGTTAATAATGCTTTTCATTACGAAACTAAAGTCGGTCTTTAGAGCAACAAACGTGCTCAAGAATATTGCAGTTCATAATCTTTCTTGCAAAGAGCTACCTAAAGACCAGCTTTGTAAAACCTCTATAGATAATTTGGTAGTAGAAAAGGCGTTGAGTGAGTTTAGTTGTCACATTCTCTTTGTTAAACTAGCTGTTGAGTTAATGAAGTGATGTGTTAGGGTTTGAGTGTGTTGCATAGTGTTAGAAAAACAAGCTTGCGGTTGGTTATAGTTCTTTAGTTAATACAAATATATTTCCTTTTATTACAGGGGCAGCGCTTTTTTATGTTTTAGCATTAACATAACGGCTGCACAATAAGTTTCAGCTCACTACACTAATCCAACTTAGGCTTAAGTGCTGGCGTGTATTCCGAGTCCTTACAGGTGTGTATAAATGGTACATACAAGTTCTTTCAAGGATGTAAGTTAATGAATATAAATATTTTGATTAAAATTGTCTTTTCTCCGGGGGCTAACACAATCGAACGCCCTCGCTTAAATACGCTCATGAACTTAGCTTAAGAACCGCAGTCGTCATGGGAAGATATCCGATTTCTAGCTCTATAAAATCCGGGGAATAGCTACCGATGAGGTCTAAAAAAGTCTTTAAAAAACTAAGCCACTTGGGTTTAGTAGGATTATACAAATCTAAGATATCTCGTGCTTTTAAAAGTTAGGTTGTAAGTTTCCTATAATTTCCAAGGGGTTTCAAGTTGATTGCACTTAATATTATGCAACTATTTTTATAACTACCCAAAACTCCCCGAACCCTATAGGCATTGAAATCGGAGACGGGTGCCATAAATATGGATATAGAAAGTTGGTAGTGTCGGTGCTGTTAGGTAACATGGGGGGTTATATCTGCTGTTAACTGTGGGGCTTTAGTTTCAAGACGTTGCTGTTGTTAATTCTATTGCTCTGCTGCAGATGATCGCTGGCTGCGTTTGTTGCGTCGTAACAGTTAACGGAAAATACGTGAAAATAGCTCAAGTTCAAACCTCGGCCTTCTCCGCAGCCTCCTCCTCCTCCTTGACACCGCCATCGCCGGCCTCCGGTTTCTTCTCCTCCGCATCTGTAGCCGCCTCCGCTTCTGCCTCCTCCTTCTTGGCATCGCCGTTCTCCTGCTTCAGTTCGATTTGGGCGGTGCTAACCGCCGTGGTGTCGGCGGGTGCCAGTTTGAGGAACACCTCCAGGGTGTCGATCTCGTTGGCCATGTCGAAGGCGTCGTAGTCGCCGCAGTACTCTTCGTCGTTGAAGAGCTGCGGAGGAAGCGGATGACGGGGCTCTGGATCGCTGACCGTGCCGCCGTTGCTCGTCGATTTGTTCTGCATCAGCTCCTTCTCGGATTCCTTGCCGGGCTCCGTGATGTCCACCGTGTCGTACTTGATGTTCTTGCTGTCCAGGATCATCAGAACGCGCTGCTGGCGCTTCTTCACCTGAAATCAAATTCGGAGTGTCAGTTAATGCACTTATTTGCACAAATTGATTTAAAAGTAATGTATATTAAAAGGAAATTATCACATCGTTTTGTTCAGTGTAACTACCTTTAAAAACACTGTTAATTACAGCGATGACAAATCGCTAATGAAATGTTACCGGCAAGCCCAAACGCACACAAGCACACGCAAAGCCAACTCCCCGGCAATATAAACATACAAACAAACAACGCGAGTACCTCACGATATGATAAAGCTAATTAAAATGGTTTGTTGCACCCCAGCAGTTATCATACGATAAGAATATGTAAGTGTTTTCCTACGATTTTTTAACGTGTACATAGGCAGGACAAAAACGACTATTGTGAACCGTACAATGACCGTTATGTTTTTGTTCTTATTGGGAGAGGAATAACTTTGCCAATTGAACAAAGGCACCGAAAGAGAGAGGGGTAAGTGAATCACCATCACGCATGCACACACAGACACACGCACACACGCACCCACGCAACTGCGATCAATGGAAATCCCTCTCTTCCATGAACAATTTACAGTTCACAGTGGAATGAGCTTATATGGGCAATGAAATGTATGTTTGTTCTGCTTCTTGCCACCACTAACCTCGCACACAAGCACACTCACGAAAATACCCACTTGTTTTTCTTTGACTGTACAGCCAGACAAACTTACATACCACACACTATATCATCATCATTGTCCAACGCACGTACATACATGCACGAAACGCAGCAGAAGAAATAGAATTTGCAATGCGTTCGTCACCACTTTGGTTTTGCTCTTTTCTTTTTTATCTGTTTGCTGCTAATAACAGGGCCAAACATTCCAATAACATGACACTATTTCGGTCTTAAGCCCACCACGCCCACAAACTCACCTCCTTATTGCCGGACATGCCGCTGACGTAGACTTTCAAGACCATTTTCGCAGATAACTGTGTCCTTGCACCGCAAATAAAATAATAATTTGCGACTAAAATCCGCTGGTTACTTTCACAACGATTAAAAATATTTTTAGATCTTTTCTTTTCCTGCTTTCTTCCGTCCTGCGCCCCTACGTAATGTTTTTCCACTGGTGACGAAGGCACACGCACTGGGCAAGGTCGATGGTTTTATTGGTTGTTAAAACGGCGAAGACGCGGACACAAAATTGCTTGACGACGCTTATAAAAGTGCAAAAATATTTGATATCAGGAGTGGAAAATATTTCCTACTTTGTCGTTGAACCGAATGGTGTGACCGCGGTTTAATGCCTATAGAAAACCTTCCGGCTTATCAAATATACTAAATTTACTTTTTAAAATACTTTAAGCCTTTTACTTAAGCGATTTCTTAAAATATTTATTAATAACACTATAAGTTAATTGTGCTTCCATGTAAAGTTCTGACTTTTTAACGCTTTGGGATGTATGAGCGACAGCTTATAAATAAATTATATAAAACTTTATTATGGCAGCTTTTTAAAGCACAGGTCCATCCAACATGTAGAACATCTAAGAGCATTTTTGATCCATTAAACAAGGCATATGAAATTAGAAGACATTAATATGTTACATAAAATATACAAGAGCAGATGTTTATTGCAAAACAAATTTTTTTCTTTGCGTATAAATTAGTTATACAGTTAAAAAAGTACATAGTTTAAAAATAATTTGTTTTGGTATTATAAGATTATTTTTGGTATATTCTGGTACAACCAGAAAGTAGTTTTTGGTATATACTCGTTGGCAGGGTGGCCAATCGTAACGGTCGCAGTGCGGTCACTCTGTTCACGTCCCGTCACGCAAGCATCGTCGTCCATTTTTGCCAAGAAGCGAGACGAAAATTTGTAAATTATAGCAGGCGAATCGCAGAGGACGGATACCTATTGACAGTGCATTTCAGTGGCCTTTGGAATACTGCTCAAATAACCAGCAAGCAATAACTTTACTAATATCTACCCACAAACCTAAACTAAGAACCTAAATCGAAGTTGGAACGTAAATGTACGTGCGTATGTGCCAGCGGAGTAGTGGCACAGTAAAAAAGTAAATAAAGCGCGTGTGAAGTGGTGCAGAAAGAGAATACACAGTCGGACGGCAAAACCGAGAAACGTATTAACGTAAGTGCGATGGTTGGAAAAGCTAATTCATTTTTTGTTCCGCTGAAAAGCTGATAATGATATGCGATTCGACCATTTTTAAAATTTCATGAAATCAACATTCCAACTCACAACGGTGTGCGTGTGCGTGTCTCTGTGTGTGCATGCGAGAGTGAGACAACTAGTGTGATCGCTTTGGCTGCTGTCGTTTTGGTTGCGTTTTTTTAAACTAATCTCAGGCATTTGTCAAGTAAAAGAGTAAAACGTAAAACTCAAAAGAACTTTAAACATGGCTCTAAAAATGTATTAATTGTGGGCAGAAACAGCAGTAGCAGACACATACACACGTGTTGCGGTTTATCGAGAGGGCAGTGTGCGTGTGTTAGTGCGGAAAACAGCTGGTACAGCTGCCGCTGCAGCGAAGAAGAAGAGGAGAAAGAAAAGGGGAGAGAAAGAACACGCTTATTATCCTGCGTAGTTTTCTTTTATCGGTGGTTGTTCTGCTATTAGGTTACAGTTTACACTCTTCTCTGTTTTCTTATTTTCCCTCTGCATTGCTATGCATTTTGCCTTTGTCGTGGTGGTTTCTTTCTTTTTTTTGTGTTGTCGGCCGTCCTTTAATTGCGCTGCGCCACTTCGTTTCATTGCTTTCCTATGCTGTTTCTCCTTCTCTTCGGAGTTTCTGGATTCGTATTCCGATTCGGTATCGCCCTTTTCCTGTGGCAACACCAGCTGCTTGCAGGGCATCGGTGCTGTCGGTGATATCCGGAAAAAGCTAGAAACCCTAAATAAGCCAATTTAATTAAAATATATTATTCTTTTAAATGTAGGTTTTACAAAATTTGTGTCATTCCGTTCTAAATTAGCCATGACACTATTAGAACATAAAATATGAATAATATTCAATTTGATTGAAAAATATTATTTAATCGTGACGAATGTAAAATTGAGGGCAATAAACGAATTTTTTTGGTTGGCTTAAATTTGTTCACCTCTCTTTTGCCATGAATATTTTGTCTTAAAACGGACGTCATCGAAGTCATTAAACTCTGGCTAACCTGGCATTTTAAGGTTTTTATTGCCATTTACCTTTATTTTCTATTGGTTTTTTTTTAGAAATATAATACAAGCTATTATAAATCATTTTATTTTTGGCATGAGTAACTGTACTTTTTTATGCAATAATTAACTTGAAAACAAATGTGGATCACCTTATAGTTTACGAAGTCCAACCTAGGGATTCACCGAAATGAAAGCCGCTGTATTTATAGCTCTAAAGCATCTGCTAGCTACCTTACCCCTTTTAATTATTTCCGAAATCACGCCCCATTAAACGATAAGATAAGAGAGCGTTTAATAATTGTTGCCCATGCAATGCAGATCTAGCGGGAAAAAGAACAATTTGCCAGCACTGGCAGCCATAAATCGCTGCACCATTTTCTTTTATCGGCTGCGTGTGCGTGAGTGCACGCCTGTGAATCCTGTTTTTTCCTGGAAACCAGTTTGTGGCCGTCTTTTCTCTGCCAGCAAGGTGTTCACTTCACCTTACTCATTCATTGTTTGTTTGGCCATTGCAGCCGACGCTTGATCATCCATCTGCAGCATCCATCATCCGGAATCGAGGCAATAATCAGCAGCTAGCGACAATCAAGCAAACCATCTATTCATCAGCAGAGCACCGAGAAGTAGAACCTCAATCATAGCGATGGCCTGTGCAACCCTGAAACGCGCCCTTGACTGGGAGTCGATGAACCAGCGTCCTCCGAAGCGCCGCCGCTGCAATCCCTTTGGCCAGGCCGGTAACAACGCCGGTCCATCGTCGCCGTCCCGTGACCGCGATGGTCCTAGCACCTCGGCTGGACTGCCCCACACGCCCAGCAACCGATTCGCCAAGGACAACACCGAACCCAGTCCGTTCAGCGAGGCGTCGCTGGCCAAAATGTCACCAGGTGAGTCAATCAGTTTAATGTCCCCGCTTGTGCACATTACCTAAATGCAACCTTCACCTATCCGAATTACAGACAAAATGGCCGAGAGCTTGTGCAACGAGATCAAGAGACTGCACAAGCGCAAACAGCTGCCGATCACCTCGTCGGCTTTGGAGCGCATGCAGGATTCGGAGTCCAGCGGATCGGAGATGGGTCCGGAGAGTCCGCGTCGCCCGGACAGCCCACAGAACCTGATGCGCCACGGCGAGAAGGCACTGTTCACGTTCAAGCAGGTGCAGCTCATCTGCGAGAGCATGATCAAGGAGCGCGAGAATCAGCTGAGGGAGCGCTACGAGTCCGTGCTGACCACCAAGCTGGCCGAACAGTACGATGCCTTCGTCAAGTTCACATATGATCAGATACAGCGTCGCTACGAGGCAGCGCCTAGCTGTGAGTTTAAACTAAAATACTTTATGGTTAAAATGCTAATTTCCTTATCTTTACAGACCTGTCGTAAAGCTGTGTAGGCAGCTGGAGCCTCAAAAAAAAAGAAATTAATAATTGCACTACGATCTTATGTGACGGTAGATCTACCGCGACAACAACAGCCCTCATAAACTAAAACAAACAACAAATAAGGAAACTAAAGCAAACGCAAAACAAACCAACAAAAAAAAACCTAAAAAGCAAAAAAGAGAAAAACAAACAAAAAAAGAAAACGAACTACAACATACATCGTGTTTAATATATTTTGAAATACACGCGAAGAAGAAAGCAGTTATAGTTTATGCCTAGATTTACATATATATTGTATCGGTTAGCAGCAAAGGGATGAATTATTTAACAGCAAGCAGAAACCACAAACGAAAGAAACCAACAAAACTTGTTAAATTTATGTTTTTCACATAACGAAAATTCTAAATAAAATGACAAATATCTAATATGAAGAACTATAAGCACACCGCCACTGCAGACATATATGGTGCATCCGTAGAGAGAACGATTCAATGAAACCTCAAACGTAGCTTCGTACATACATAACTGACCGACAGAATTGGCAAATATAATGTTAGGTACACATGTAGCATATAAGGTATGATGTAAAACGTATCAAACTACATATATTGTTTTTTGAAATAGTAATTTATGAGCGGAAGGCCACGAGCGAAGCAACAAAGATAACTCACAACTCATGAAGAACACTTTTCATAGTTTATTTTTGCATATTGGTTGTACACTAAGGCGAGAAACGAACGCTTGACTTTGCCTGTTTTCTCGAGTATCGTTTGTTAATTGTTTCTTCCTTTGATGCGAATTATTGCTTTACACTATACGAAAATGAATACTGAAAAAAAAGAGGAAAACACAAACGTATAAAAGTTATTCATAAAGTCAAATTGAACGCTTTCTTATAATAAACGCTTGACAGAAGATGTTTCATGTTCATTACAATTATTTTTTCACACCTTGAAGAATATATACAAGAATATATGATATATATATATTTTTCAATTACCGCAATCATACATACTTTATATTAGTAATTTAAACTTAAAATTAGTAAAGAAATGCCATTTTTATATTAAAACAAACAAAAATAAAATGATGAATTGTAGAAGCCCGCTGGTCTTTTCTTTTTAAAGCTTTTTATTCTGTTTGTGAAGAGATCTTTTAATTTCATCCGTTTGTAACCCACAATATTATTTATACCAAACCTTACTTTCCTAATAAAACTCAATTGGTTCAGGTTGTTCCAAATCCAGCTAATGGTAAATGATTAACAAGATTTTTTAATATAATTTGCAAATCTAGCAAAACTTGGGCTTCTTCTTTAAGGTGGGGAAAAGACTGAGCACAAATTCATTTTGTGCAAAACTTTCCATTTATGAATAAAATTGAATACATTTCTACTGTGGTTTCTCCAGACTCTGAGAATATTCATTTTGATTTATTGATGTTTGTGCGTTCAACAGAAATTTTCCAAACTTAACACTAGTTAACTAAAAATACGCTTGATTCACATGCTTACAATTACATAATAATGCATTAAAAAGTCTTCAATAATAAATACAATTAGTTCAAAACTCAATTGAACGGAATGAGGAGGGTTATCTTATCATCATTATCAATTAAAAGCCGACGTGGAGCGTCTCCCGGCTAAAAAAAACTTCGATATTCAAATTCCACAAGTAAACTAAGGAAAGACTCGACGCGACTCAGGGGGGATCTGACCCGGAAGGCACTACAAATGGTAGAATGCAGTCAATAATACAGGGGAGCTGTGAAAGGAAGGGGATCGATGGAAATTTCGAAATAAAAATATCAGTCGGTATGGTTGATTTCAGCATGTTTGCTTTTCGAAGAGCGACATCGATATACGAATGTGGAAGAGCGAATGGCTCTGAGAATCAGAGATGCTTCTTTTCCTTCACCGGCGAATCCTTGGCGCTTTCCTGCCCGGCAGCAAACGTCGTTCGGGAGAAGGGATCCACACTCGCATCCCTGAAGGTCTTCTTCTGGGTCTGCAAACTCTTTGCCGGCGCCGATGTTGCCGCTGTGGGTGTGGTCGCCGCGGCTTGGGAGCTATTCAAATGCGTTTGGCTCCCCTGACGACCCAATCCTCCGATCATGGACTGGTTGGGACTAAAGAAAGCGGCCGATGCTGTACCATTGCGCAAGCATTGATCAGATTCGCCCCCAAAAATGTGTGCTGATGAATTGCCGGACAGCGGGGCATCCAGCCAGCAGCGCTTCACGGATATGGCCAATTGGTCCTTGGCCTTGAACATCTGTTCAATCATCCCATCGATAAGGGAGCCAAGTGAATCATATTCATTGGGCACCATGCCATCGACACTGCTCTCGAAGTAGCTAAACATAGGAAACCAAACACGCGTCCTTTTGGAGTCGCTTTGCATGAGAGCCTGTGAAACGAAGGAAATATTAGATAGTTCAATATTTTGAGGAGAAATCATTAAGTGCTTACTCTGTTATTAGCTAGAGTATGATAGTACAAAAACAGACGGGAGGTGATATAGAAGGCCACAAACACATCGATGGAGTAGTGCTCGTGGGCGGCCAGGATGAAGAATATGCCAAACATGTTGAGCAGCCAGGTCAGCGTGTGCAGGAAGTACAGATTGCGCGGCGTGTCTGAGAGATCAAAATAAGTCAGTGAATACAAATTGGCAATAATAATACTAACTCACATTCTGTGATGAAGAAGTTGAGCAGGGTCAAGGCCACCGTGTGACCACTAAACATATAATCGCCGCAGGTCCTTACGCCCTGAATGGACATGCCCAGGCCGCTCCAGATGCGATAGGCCCGCGACATGCGGATGATCAAGGCGCCCACCATGTCCACATTGGGATCATCGATGGCAAAGTCCTTCTGGCTGCACTGCAGATGCGTTCCAGGCACGCTCAGCGATGTGATCAACATGGTGACGCAGCGCAGCAGGAAAACCGTGCCTGCCAGAGCGAAGAAACGCCTCAGAAGGACCAATCTGTACTTGTGGAAGATCAGGACGACCACCCAAATGGTGAACAGTAGCGAGCCGGTTATTTCGCACATATTGAAGGCCCACGGAATGTGCGGCACGTTGTCCAGGAAGATGTCCGGTAGCGGTGGATAACGCTTCATATCCGGCACCCGCTCATGGACAATAACCATTGTTAACGAAGTTATCCAGGTGACAACGAACGAGTAGCCTGTTGATGGAACAGAAAACTTAGTTACCAAGCGGATTCAGACTGTGACTAACATAGCTCTGCACGTGTAAAAAATAATCATGACATCGGCAATTTAATCTGGAAACTCTAGGCTAGAACAAATTAAATCTTGAAAGTGTTGCATATACTTTCTATATATTTAATTGCTAAAAACATTTATATTATTAAGTTGAATCACAATGATGACTAAACACGATTTCGTGGCAAATAAATACGTTTTTCTGAAATTCATCTTTGTTTGTATAACAACTTAGTATATAAGGCGCAAACCGTTTAACAAAGGAAAGAAACCTTTTTCAGTTTATTATTGTTGGTAATGTATTTGACCCCATTCTGACAGTGATAAAAGTGTAATATTTACTACCCAAAGAATTATCTTTCAGTAGCTTTATCTGCCCAAAAATATAGACTTATCTATTGAAGTGGCCATGACAAAAGAAAACAAACCCAGTCTGTAATGATAAATGCATTATCGAAATAAAAAGCCACTGATAGCAAATTAGCCCAGATAAGCTTATTGTTTTGTTTTGGACTTTGTTCACATAAATATTTAATATATTCTTGAATGCAACATCTGTTTACAGACCTTTAAGTAACGCATATTAAAAGCGGAACCTTATCAAAAACTAAATCAGATTAACAATAATACAAATCAATATGCACTTGGCTACAGCGTCTATGTTTTCTTTTGCCGCTAAGCTGTTGAAAATTTCCAAGTAAAGTAAGTCAGCCGTTTGAAGGGTATCATAAACAAATCGGAATTTGAAATTTAAGGCACGCAAAGTTACACAAAAGGCTCAAAGCCCAAGCTCACAAATAATAAAACCAGTAAGCCAGAATGAGAGGCATATGAGTACACAAATAAATGCGAGCGGCGTCTCCACAAATAACCTCCAAAGTGCTCGAAATAAATAATAGTAATGCGTCACTAGTGGGCAGAAACTATTTAATAATAATTAGAGTGACGTGTTTAGAAGTCACAGCAAATGAACCCATGAACTCGAAGGTAAACTCGTTTACTTTTGTAGGATGGGTATAGTACAGAGACTATAAGTGGGGATTCATGACGTATGGTCTGATTAAGCATTTATAACATGCGTGACATTGAACTTATTATTGTTGGCTTATCACTTGGGTAGTGATTATATTGGCTGATGAACTCCAGAAATAATTGTGCTAATTAAAGCAACGTTTGTCACAAGGAAAGAGGGAAACATGACAAGAACTAATTGTAAGACATTCAAAAAGATCAAAGTGTATGTTTTCCCTAAGAACCACAATATCAGTATATAGTATATTTCAAGAGTGACCAATACATTTTGCTTGAAAGTTAATTGGGCAAAGCGCCAGTAAACTGAATCTGCGTAATTTATATGTCATAAGCACCTTAGCTTGCAATCTACATATGTACATATACATAATAGTCATTCCCATGGGGAAACCTCTTACTTCTCGGTTATCGCAAGGAAAGTTTATGCCTGAATTGCGCTATAGAGAAAAGCTCTCGAGAATTGGCACACGACCGATAAGCCCGTAGAAGCAATCAATGGACAATTGACCTTCGTAATTGAAGGGGGGCAGGTTGTCGTCGGTGGGAAGTGTGGACCACTCACCTAAGCTCATGGCGGTCTTGAAGTATTCCGGCGGCACATAGCGTCCGCCCATGCGCAAGTAGGTATCGCAGTCGGACACATAGCTGGGGCACTCGACCTGCGGACAGGGGCACGTGGATGACGATGGTGGACCGCAGCCGGTGCCGGCTAGTGGCATGTAGACCGAGTTCCCGCCATGGCTCTCGATGCCCAGCATTACCGATTCCGCAGAGCTGTTCTTCACCAGCAGCTGTAGCTTGAGCACCGCCAGCCAGAATTTCTTGAGCTCCCCGAAGGTGAGTTTGTAGCCCAGCTTGTAGCGCATATCCCGTACATCTTCCTCGGTGAGCGAGAGCAGCACCTCCCCGTCGATGGCCTCCTGGCGCAGGCAGTCGAGCAGTGTTCGCGAAAAGTGCTCGGTGTAGGTGGCCCAACTGGTCACATTCTCGATCGACCAGTGGGCCACCAGCAGTGGATCCACGGGCTCCGGATCTGGCGATCCATTGGTCAGGTGCTTATCTGTCCGGGTCACCTCATCCATTGTGACCAATCCGCCGCCCTCGGAACGTGGCTGAGTCACCGGATCGCCAATTTCACCGTCGCACATCGCGCTTTCTTTTTTTTCCGTTCGGTGTTCTTCTGGCTGTTTTCTTATGCGTTCCAATTTTGCGATTTATCCAATCCAAAACAATTGTGCGGCCGAATTCAGACGGAGTGCAACATTATTTCACTGCTGGCTGCTGCTGCGGCGCATAATTAACACCTCACTTATTGCGCGTCCAGCGTTTGTTGATGTAAAAGCACATTTAATTTTTGGTTTGGTTACTTGTAAAATTCAGACTACTCAGTTGTTCCGTTCAGAGAGCGAGCGAGAGAGCAGAGCAGAGCGACTATGCTGCGGGCGGGAGCGAGATAACAACGGCGAACAGCTGTTGGCGGATATCGATAGTTCTTGGGCATGCCATTGTTATCGTTGGACAGTTACTGTCGCAATAACTGCGTGTTCACACTAAAAAATTGTAGAGCTTGGCTTTGGAAAATAGCACAAGACTTAAAGGCCTAATCTTTGGTCTTGCACCGTTTAATATTATTTAAAAATTTAAACATTTGAGTTGTATAGACAAGTACAGATAATATATAAAATAACGCTTGATTGAAATAAATCCCTTTCGATACACACGCATCCGATACGAAGAAGTGGAAGAGTGGAAACGGCCTGCAAAGCGAACATATCGAGGCGACAGCTTCGTTAGCATTTTGCGAGCGGCAAAGTGAATTAATTGTCCTCGTGCGAATGTCTAGACTGCAGTAATCCTTGAATAATATGAAGAAAGCCAAGCCGCTGCTGCACGACCATCTGATAACGATCCGAGTAAAGAAGGTGCGTCAAAATTCCGAGTTCATCCCCCCACACTTTCCCCATTGCCAGCTGCCCGATAGCCGGTAAATTCCCATGTAAAGCAGGAAAAAAAAACACAAAAACCCTTCGCAGGGCGGCGAATTTGGGCAAGGGAAAACAAGGTTAGGTCCGCAGGCTACCCGCATCGTGTGCTAATTGCGCTCTACTTTCGATTTCAGTACCTCGAGGAGCACATCGGGGAAACCTACCTGGATGTGAAGCAGATGACCAGGGAGTTGATGCAAAAGTACCCGGAATATTCACGTCGCAAATTCGGACCCTTCAGACAGCTGGTGCACCAAGGTAAACATTGGACTTGGGCGTGTGTTTGTTATATTTATGTCAAACAATATTTATATTGCAGCGTTCTCGATCATATCGGAAAGCTACAACTTGGACAAGGTAAGCAGTTCCGAGGAAGATTGCGTTAGCGAGGAATTCGAGGCGCCACCCACCAATAGTGTGATGAACAATATGATGAACAGCCTGTACAGTCAACCAAGAAAGCCGCTGGCGCCCAAGCCGATCAGCGAGCCCATCGATATATCCAGTGGTGATGACAACGACGATGACTCGAATACAAACACCACCAACGGAGATGGAGCTCCAGCTGCTGCTCCTCCAGCAGTTCAGGCCAACGCCTTAAAACGCCTAATGGAGGAAGTGCCGGAGATCGCAGTCGCTCCAAAGAAAAGTGGGTTACGAATGCATGACTCTTTGACTTAGTTTAATAACCTTCTCTATTAGCAGCTAAACCGAATACTATTCACGTCGCCCAGACAGAGTCCGTGCAAAAATGTGAGTTATTTGATTTACTTTAGAAAAATGTATTAAATCGTTTGCTTTAGTGCATCCAGGTGTGGGGCATCGGGCTAAGAATCATTTAGATGACGCCGGTTCGCGGTCCAAAGAACACCGTAATGCACCAGGCTTATATCAGCAGTTGCACCAAAACCAAAATCGGGACCGCCCGAGGAAGTACAAAAAGGAGTTGGAGGTGCAGCACACCACGGAAAGTTTCCGGGACATTGGCGGCATGGATAGCACCCTCAAGGAGTTGTGCGAGATGCTGATCCACATTAAGTCGCCGGAGTTCTACTTTCAATTGGGATTATTGCCTTCGAGAGGTTTATTGCTGCATGGGCCGCCAGGCTGCGGCAAAACCTTTCTTGCTCGTGCCATTAGCGGGGTTTGTTTTATAAAATGAAATTAAATCGTTAATTCATATATTAACTATCTCTGTTCTTCAACACAGCAACTAAAAATGCCTCTGCTGGAAATACCGGCCACGGAGCTAATTGGTGGCATCTCTGGTGAGTCGGAAGAGCGGATTCGCGAGGTCTTTGAACAGGCCATAGGCTACTCGCCGTGTGTGCTTTTCATCGATGAAATCGACGCCATCGGAGGGAATCGTCAGTGGGCGTCCAAGGATATGGAACGTCGCATTGTGTCACAACTGATAAGCAGCTTGGACAACCTTAAGGCCAACGAGTTTGGTCAATCAGTTGTCGTCATCGCGGCCACCACGCGTCCCGATGTCCTGGATCCTGGACTACGTCGCATCGGTCGCTTTGATCACGAAATTGCCATACACATCCCGTCGCGCAAGGAGCGGCGTGAAATCTTGCGCATCCAGTGCGAAGGCCTGTCCATCGATCCAAAGCTTAACTATGATAAGATTGCCGAGCTTACACCGGGATATGTCGGTGCTGATTTGATGGCTCTCGTCAGCCGAGCAGCTTCTGTGGCTGTGAAGCGTAGGTCAATGAAGAAGTTCCGTGAACTGCACGCTGCCAGTGAGAAGAACATGACAACGGTCACTTTGGATGACGACGAACCGAGCGAGGAGGCAGGTGAAAAGGCTGAACAAACAACTGTTGCTGACTCAAATGATAAGGAAACTGCAACAGATGCAGAGGCCGAGCCAAAGGCAGATGGTGACAAGGAAACATCTGATAAGGAGAAATCAGAAGTCGAGTTACCTAAAACTGAAACCCCCGAAAAAGTGACCAACGGCAAATCACCCAAGAAATCGCCGAAGAAATCAACGGATGCAGCCATGGAAGTAGACGAAGTCGCTAACGAAGAGCCGAAAAAAGTCGTTGAGCAGAAAGTTGACTCCTCCAATGACGAATACTACGAACCCACGCTGGCCGAGCTGACCAATTTTCTAGATAACCCGCCTGAGGAGTTCGCCGATCCAAACTTCTGCCTCACTCTCATCGATTTCGTAGATGCCATTAAGGTGATGCAGCCTTCCGCCAAGCGCGAGGGCTTTGTTACAGTGCCGGACACCACTTGGGATGACATTGGTGCCCTAGAAAAAATTCGCGAAGAGCTTAAGTTGGCTGTTTTGGCGCCAGTCAAGTATCCAGAGATGCTGGAACGTCTTGGGCTGACAGCTCCATCAGGCGTTCTGCTGTGCGGTCCGCCAGGTTGTGGCAAAACTCTTCTGGCCAAGGCTATTGCCAACGAGGCTGGCATCAATTTTATATCAGTGAAGGGGCCCGAGCTTATGAACATGGTGAGATAATTGAAATTTTGTATCTTTCTTGCCTTGCCAATCATCTGTGTATTTGTGTAGTATGTCGGCGAAAGCGAGCGCGCTGTGCGTGCCTGCTTCCAACGCGCCCGGAACTCTGCACCCTGCGTCATCTTCTTCGACGAGTTCGACTCCTTGTGCCCCAAGCGATCGGATGGCGGCGACGGTAATAATTCCGGGACTCGTATAGTTAACCAACTGCTGACCGAAATGGATGGCGTGGAGGAGCGCAAGGGTGTATACATATTGGCGGCTACCAACAGACCGGATATCATTGATCCGGCTATCCTGAGACCCGGTCGCCTGGACACCATTTTGTACGTGGGTTTCCCCGAGCAGAGCGAACGTACTGAGATCTTGAAGGCCACAACCAAAGTAAGATTTTGCTTATTTATTTTATTTAATAAATTATATTTAAATCACTTTTCTTTTGCATTGCAGAACGGAAAGCGTCCGGTTCTGGCCGATGATGTGGATCTTGATGAAATTGCTGCCCAAACTGAAGGCTATACTGGCGCTGACTTGGCAGGACTGGTTAAGCAGGCCTCTATGTTTTCCCTGCGCCAATCTCTAAACAATGGCGACACAAGCCTTGACGATCTGTGCGTACGCAGCCAGCATTTCAAGGAAGCTTTACAGCAGCTTCGCCCCTCAGTTAACGAACAGGTAGGAATGTTTCAATATCTTGTTATTTAAAATTGCTTATTATGTATCTACTTTCTTAACAGGACCGCAAAATATACGATAAACTGCGCCTGAAATACGCAGCTTCTAGGGTACCCAACATGAATGAATAGTAACCCCATCAACATTGTTTGTTGTTTTAGCCGATAAGAATCCTCGCGAATCAAATAAATTTAGAATTGCGAAAGTAACGAATAGTTTTCGTAATGTTACCCAGAAAAAAACATTGTAATACTACATAATTTCAACGTAATTTTCTTTATTGTTTGTATTAATTTACAAAATAAATTGGAAAACCTACTTTTAAAGATTTAAATTTGAAGAGCAAGCTTATATTAAACCTTACGTTATATGTATGTAAAAAAAGAGACCGTTTATTTGGGTTCATCGCAGTTAAGTTTGACTTACTTATTTAATCTAAAATTTATTTTATTTTATATATACGTTCCCACGCTAATCCCAAAACCAAGTTTTAAGCTCATCGAATAACCAGCGGCATTTGTGAAGAAATAGTGGGTTTGCCACGGCTGGTCAGAGTGGCGCCATCTCCACCACCTTGCCCATCACGACTGAGTCCAGAACGTTTTATCGGTGGATAACGCGGCTCCATTTGCCGCGGAAAGAGTCCTGGAGGCAGGACTTGAATGCCCTCGGGCAGGTCCTGTGTTTCACGTGCCTTGAAACTATTTTGCAGCTGTACGATGTCCTCGTGCTGCGTGCGAACCGTGCGCTTTGATCGTTTTTTCTTGGACGTGGTTTTGGCACAATCGCCACCAGCCGTAGTGGCTTCTTCGGTGGACGTTGACGTTTTCCCGATTGCCACGCCCTCACTACTGGTTTCGTAACGTGACGGTCGCGGTGCTGGCATTGGTGGATCATTTTCACGGGCAATCTGATTTCGCAGGTCATAGGAGCGCTTGCACATCTCACGAATCCCATACCAGCTCTCGTGTCCAATTTGACTGATCATCTCCACTGGCGGCTGGAAGCCGAGCTCTCGTGATGGCAACTCCATCACCAGAGCCATCGGCACCTTCAGCACTCCGTATACATAATCCACAACGGATCCGGCAATGGTTCGCTTGGTCAGACAGCTGATGCTTCCCGTTCGGTACTCCCGGCCATTGTAGGACTTGATCGCACTCTTGCCGGAATTCGCCAGGGAGCTTAGTTCGCGCCAGAAAAGCGGATTGTCACGGCAGTAGCCCCAAGGATACATGATACTTTGGCCATACGAGTGCAGGGACAAAAAGAACAGAAGATTCGAACTCATCCTGTCCAGAATGCTCCGCATGGCCCGGGTCTCCGGTTCGGAAAAAGGACTTTCACCCTTGTATGTGTTGCGGTTGATCTTGCTGGGTCCGCTGTTCCAGAAGACGTCGTAGTTTCGATTGCAATCAGTGCCCACAAACTTGGTGGACTTGTGTGGCCGTCGGTTCTTGCGCCACTTGGGATTCTAAGGAGTTGGTTGCATCGTTTACAATCCCATGCTGGTAATTATTATAACGAAAATCCTTGCTTACCTTCGTGCGGGAATACTCGTAGCCATCGGGATTGACCAGCGGAACGATGATGAAGCGAAGCTTCCGGAGCACCTCGATGTTCCTGGTGTATCGCTCCGTCAGCTGATAGATGCAATTGAGGGCCGTGGAGATGGTAATCCATTCGCGGGCATGTGTGCCCGCCTCTATGAAGACGGTTTTCCGGCAGTGCTCACCCACGTGGATCACCGGAACGGTGAATCGTCCATTGGGTGCGTGGTCGAAGAGTCGCGGTGCGTGTTCCCGCATCTGCGGCGATAGCTCCACGTTCTCCGAGTTCATCCAGTTGATCTCCAGTGCGCGTACCTCACGCTTCTCGTGCGTGTGGCCCAGGATGTGGACGTGCACGAAGTGGGGATACCGCTGGGCCAGATACTCCAGATACTGATTGATCTGTTTGTACTCCAGGTAGGTGTGCAGGATGTCCGGTCGTGGGATAACCAGTCTGCGTAGCGCCGTAGTGGCAGCATCACGATTGCGATCCTTGGCCGTCTGAGTTTTACGTTTGGATATGGTGGCCATCGTAGGAGAATACGAAACAATTTTTACGGAGCAACAAACAAGAAAACGATTTATCACTTGAGATTTTAAGTATTTCGCCCTTCGTATGAGGCACAAATGAATACTGAGGCTGAGAAACTAGCCACTGACATCCGGGTGGAATTACCCAGGCCTGCTGGGTGGCACACTCACCTGGCACTTGATGTTCAGGTGCAGCCGCTCGACCACGAGCAGAGCCAGCCGTGCGCCCTGCTTGGGCTTCTCCTCCATTGTGCGGGCCTGGAGCAGCGGACGCTTGGGTTTTGTACTCCTGAATGGCGGAATTTGTACTCCCACAGAAGGTCCAACGCCCATTGAGTTGCTCCTGCTGATGCACTGCCAGAAATTCAAACTAAAACTAAAACTTAAGTTCTAACTACCTTTTTATGCTATTAAATTGCTCCAGATTAGCTAACAAATTGCTTGCATTTAACTTTTAGCTTAGCTTTTTTTTTACATTTGTACCTTTTACTTTTATCAGTATATTTTGTAGAAATTAAACTACTTTTACCCAATTAGATTTTTCTTTGTGTGCGCAGTTCGCAGTGGGTAAATGGGACAGCGACAACGTTTAATAAGTTGGGCACGGTAGCATGTAATGCGGAATTGGATTTGGATTCCGGCTCGGAATCCCTCAGCCTGGCTGCAGCTGCCACAAAACGCAAATATGCTAAATGTCAGACAGGAGGACGGGGTGGCTTGACTGGTGGGAACTGGTGGATAGGAGCAGGAGGAGCACGAGCGGCGGGAAAAGGAGCAACGGCGTGGGCGTAGAAAAGCGCAGGAGGCGCTCACTAATGCAAATAAACAGGGACTTCAGGAGCTGGCGTGCAGCCTGGGAAACGAGCCAGGATTTGGAGGAGGAGCCACTGCTGTCCTTCTCCGGTTAAGCGTTTTGCAGCGAAGTTCATTTGTGGATCTGTGCTTCCTGATTACACTGAGTTGCAGGGAAATGATTATGTATATAATATATATTTTAATAATAATATTAGTATTTTTATAGTTTTTATACATCTAAACAAAAATTTTGGTTCAGTGTTGATGAAATATTTAAAATATATTTTTAAAAAATAGTTTTTAAAATAGTAACCTACCTTTATAGTACAGCAATAATATTCATCTCGCTAAATGAGTTATTGAGTTTGGAACAAGTAATGATCCAGTTCATATCTTGAACTACATATCTTCCAAATTTTTCCCACAACTTGTTGACGAGTGTAATATGTTTCCTATGTCCTGGCAAATGTCATGTCAACGCAAAAGTCAAAAGTGCGCGGCAGGTCGGCGTTGTAGTAGAACCACCCGCAAAAATTCACGGAGTTTGGAGCCGAGTCCTCAACGGAATCCATATAAATTGTTATAAATATGTATGGCATATAGCGGGAGCAACGCAACCAGTTGATTTATACAGGAAGCATGTTCGTGTTGATTTTCATTTAACGGTCTTTTAGTCAACTTCCTGACACAGTGACTGCCATCTATTTACGTCCACCTATGTCTACATAATACGTTGTAAGTCCCTTTCCGGTTGAATACCCTTTCACTGCCAAACTATCGTGTATAATCTAATCGTAGATGTTAAGGAACTTAGTTAATTAAACATTTGTGTAATTAAAATGCCTATTTATACGTATTTTTAGTAGATTTCCTATTCTTTCTTTTTAAATTTGATATAAAATGATACTTTTTTTAGAGCAAATAGGTTTCACTTTAACATTAATTTAAATTTAAAGGCTTAAAGTCCTGCGAAAGCTATTTACATTGAATGTTTCAAGAAACTATACCTTTAAAATACTATTTGCAACTGATTTCTTCCTTTTTTCAGTGTAAACTATGCATAAACACGCAAGGACTGAAACCAAATGGATGAATGGAGCAAGTGAAGCCTTTCCCAGTCAGTAAGTCAGTCGGCTGTTGCTCGTCCTTTTTCGGGGGTAAAAGTTAAAGGGGAAACCCTTTTCAAGTATGCATTATGTCATTAGCATGTTGGCCAATATAAAGGACCAAACTTTGTTGAATTCGGGCCCTTTTTTACTTCCAGCCTGACGGCTGTCTCCTGTCTTTTGTTCGAGTTGCGATGACGAAACGTAATGTAGCATAAAACTGTTTGTGAATTAACGAAATTCCAAACAATTATACCCAAACGAATGCGGATTTGCTGGCAAATTTGTTGTGTTGCCTGGACCTGCCCCAATAAGCTGGATTTTTTGTCATGTGGCAGGGCAATTTAACTTTGTGCAATTTGGCATAGTTTGTGGGGCAATATGCTGATTACTTTGATTGCTGAGCGAGTACAAGATGATTACCCACTCTCCGGGCCAATAAACACTCTATTAAATAAGCATAAACACTGCAAAATTAACTTATTTAGTTTCAAGCATACATTTGTTTATACTAGGTGTACAAATGTTTCTTTGATACGAGCATCTATGCAATAAGTTGAATTTAAATCTGCGCAGCTCGCAGTTCCGTTCCCATGCAAAGATTAAAGATTGAAGATTTCATGTTCATGGTTAAGGCCAAAACGCATCAATTGTCATCAGTGGCTTTTTCAGATGCAAATAATTCGGTCGAAAACGCGACAAAACAATGGCCAATGCCTTGAGTTGAACAATACCGAAAGCCAAATAGATCTCTCCTTATACGAAACCATAAACATGTACATATATAAGCCTTTAAGCTAATGCGATCGTCGCGTGGAGATTGTGAATTAATTTGCCGGGGAAGTTGAATGCCCTTTGGGCTGCTGTGAAGTTGTGGCGGTGTCTGAACATGGTTAATAAATAAACTAAAATCTAAAATGATTTAGAACCCGACTAGAGAGCGCTGGCATTAAGCCAAGTGGTGCCATTAAGCCGCAGAAGTCGCACAAATTTCAATTTCAAATGTAAATTATTTCATCCAAACAAGTTGTGTGTTTCTGATCGGTTTAGCACCGGAAATATGCGAGTGGCGGTACGATTGTTCATCTGTCGTGTCTCCCTATCGAAAGACTGCAGGCGGAAGTGCCTGAAGCTATAGCCAAGTGTTATAATTACACACAATAGCGGTCCGAAACGAATGGAGCCGAAAGCAAATATAAATATCAGTCGATGAGTTTTGGACGTTGAGTGACCTGGCTTCTGGCGGCGATCACAATGATGATGATCTCTTCACGTATTAATGAACTCAATAAATGCGTATTTAGATGCCAATTGGTAACTGTAATGAACTGAACCCATCACACATCATCCATCGTCTATTGCTTCCGGCTATTTTGGGCCCAGTAACCTTGTCCGTTTTTGGCCACAAAACATTCGAAAGTTCAGTGCTCCAAAGTATGGAGCATCTACAACACGAGCACATCTTGAACTTTCAATTCAGACCGCAACAGAACACTCATCATCATGACATTAGGAAGCGAGTTTGTATATAAAAACCAGAAAATTAACTATCAGCGGCTTCAGAATCGATTCACGAATCGCCATATGCGGATGCAAAAGCCACAAAATAAGCCAGAACAAATTGTTAGTGCGACCAACAGTGATCAAAAGTGATTTCGAGACAAACAAGTTTTCGATCTAAATAAAGAAATAAAAAAAAAAAAACTAATTCCCAATCAATTAAATAAAAGAAAAAGTACAGATTAAAGGGAATCGAAACGGTGAATAAATTATGCAAAAATATCAAAAAGTTCTTAGCCGAAAGTCGAGATATTTATAATGGCCAAGACGCGTGCCCAAAATCTTGTCTCGTGACGCGTTTGCCGCATTATTTCGGAACTCTATATAAACTGGCCGCAAAGCCCGACCTTGACACTCACTTTTCTAAACAATCGACTCTCGGAACCGAGATCATTTTTTGGTCTCTGCCTTTTTTCTTTTGGCCAAGATCTCGTCTTCTTTCTCGGCCGCTTTACAAACCGCCCGTCAGTCTTTCGCCGGACCGGAGATGGAACGCACGGATCGCGTCCGCTGAACAGTGTTTAATATTATAATATTTTCCCTAAGCTAATCACTTTAACTAAGAGCACTCGAAAAATTGAAAACTCAAAACTCTTACCCAATCGACGCCAGCGTGCAGCGTGCAAACAATAAAACAAACAAATAGCCAAACAAAAGTGCAAAATAAAAAAAAACAAATACGTGTGGCAGTCCATGCAACTGCATATTTTAATACATAATTAGCCACAGATCGTGGAAGCATCTCGGTGCAAGTGTACAGCAAACTATTGTATATATATATATATATAGTATCCATATACATGGCAAAAATGTGGCAGGGAATCGTGTGCAGCTTGACTTTATGCCTCGTCGGATTGACGGCTTTCGGCCTCGCCAACAATCTCGCCGGCTACGAAGGGTAATCATCAGCGGCTACTCGCATTAATTATAAATTACAACGTTACCGAAAGGTAGCATTGTAAACTAAAAAAAAATATGAAATACGTAATACATATCAATCAAGCGGCTCTTCTGTGGGGCAAGTCATTAATTGAAATTGCTTTTTATTTTCGTTGTCGGTTAGTTGTTGAGTGCTTCCAGCTGATAAACGGGTTTTCGCATCTCTTCGATGATCAGGGCTAATTCAGCAGGTTGTGCTAACGAGGACGACCCCGCCTCTCGTCCTGAATCAGTTCAAAGGCTCCAATGAACACGGTTGTGTACATCATCAGGCCATCCAGCATATTGAAATCGTTTTGTTTGGAGCGATAGGAGAGATACGGAATGGCCGCAATCGCTGCCAGCCAAAAATAGCGATTGTGGTGAAAGAACCAATCGACGAAGTCCTGTAGAAATTGCAGCATTTTGCTTCTCTTTATGGGCTCGGTTTTTAAATAGTATTTTTGGATGTGATTTGCTTGGATAACTAGTTTAGAGGTATAATATAAAATCAAAGGGTACTTAAACTAAAATGCTAAGAAGCATGAACCAAATTAAGATTTAAAGAGAATAAAATGCTAAGAAGCATGAACCAAATTAAGATTTAAAGAGAATAGGGAAAAACTGAACACTTTTTCATCAGGATACAACATTTTGTCAAGTTAAAATTCACCTGGGCAAATTTCCGATATAAAATTATTAGTTTTCAAAGTGTACTAAATTTATCTTAACTATTTTTTTAAAATAGTTTGCTAACTTATTGAATATTTTCAATACTTTTTGTATTAACATAAATTGCTTTGTATTGAAAATGGTTTTTTTTCGTTCAATAAAAAACCTGAGATATTTTGGCCACTACTGCAGTTTGTTAAACAGCTTAAGTGTACTAAATTTGTCTTAATTATTTTTTTAAAATAGTTTGCTAACTTATTGAATATTTTCAATACTTTTTGTATTAACATAAATTGTTTTGTATTGAAAATGTTTTTTTTTCGTTCAATAAAAAACCTGAGATATTTTGGCCACTACTGCAGTTTGTTAAACAGCTTAAAATATGCAAACATCATAAGGCCTCATCTAATCATAGTATAAACAAAAGCGGCATGTTTTTAAAATATTTTTTTTTCTATTGTTAGCCAAGTCCATGGTCGTTGGCCGTGATTAGAAGTCATCATAATGAGCAGGGCTAAACGTTTTGTCGTTTGGTCCAACTGACCAACAGTTGGACATTCAGCAATTCCGTTGATAATTGCCATACATTTGTAATTGGCAAGCGATCGCAGTGCAAATTGTTTGCCAAACATGCCACGCCTCCTGTCATTGGACCATGTGGCGTATGAGTGATGAGGGCATTGCGGTTGCACAGCTTCCGACTGGAAGTTCGTATCTAAGTAAAAGACTAACTTCCGATTAGTACTGGCCAGATGTTTTGTTTCCTAACCTTTTTTCAAGTTCAAAAACATTAAGATATGCATGCAGAGTGATATAAATTTTCACAAGGTCGCGTTGCGTTGGACAATAGGCTTTGATTTGGTCGAAAAGGCGTTGGGAAAATTTCGAAAAATAATCGTAACTTTTAAAGATGAAAAATGAGCCAACAGCACGGGGCGTCTCATTAAACTAACAACAAATGCCGTTGGCCGGCTCACGTGATTAGCTTTTGTGTGGCATATAATACAATATAATAGCGTATCAAAATGCCCCCCTCTGCCACCCACGAAATCGCATAATGCAAACGAGATAAATATGCAGGGAGACCTAAGACTTGTTGCCTCACAATTTCGTGTATTTTCAAAAGTGTGTGTGGAATTTCGAGAGATGATAAATTGGCCACCGATTCGTGCGAGGTGGCAAAGAGCCAACAAACAGCGGCCAGCAGTCGCTTTGCATAAATTTATGAATCAACAACTCATTTTGACGCCAGGCGAGGGCGAGCCATAAATTAATTTGTTGTCCAATTAGTTTGAGACATGTGGAGCAATCATCGGGATTTCCCGCCGCTAGATTATGATTATCTGTCTGGGTATCAGTTAATTAGAAATCACTAAAACGGCATATCACACTCTTAGTTTGCTGAAAAAAAACTAGCAATAAGTTCCAACATGTTTTGCTGTTAAATTAATTAAACGCCTGTCAACTGAATGTTAATATTTATTTGTCCAAACATCGCGTATCTCTACAATGAATTAATTAACACGTATCTACCAAAACAATATATAGCCCAACCTTGACATACTAACTAGGAATTATGGTTTTAAAATTGCTCGCAAGATTAACATTACCTAATTTAATTTTGGCCTCAATAAGTTTAGCAATATATAACATATTTTATTTAAAGAACATTCAAAAAATTTAAGGCTTATAGACATGTAACAATTAAAACTTATAGCACTTAACAAGAACTTGCGATTTAATGTTAATATTTTTTTTTTTTCAGTTATACAAAATACACGGTGCAACATGGAGACGAGGATGCCTTCAAGTACATGGTTGAGCTGCAGACGAATGACGCCGAGCTGGACTTCTGGCTGCTGACCAGAAACTCCTCCGTTCTGACAGTGAGTCCCAAGCGGAAGACCCAGTTCGAGGCGCGTCTGTCCAGTTTGGGAGTTAGCTACGAGATGCAGCCGCTCATGGAACTGATGGCGGCCCTCCAGGCGAATAGTTCGTATGCGGAGGACAACTACGATGGGGAGTACGAGGAGTGCCAGCAGGAGGAGTGCGAGGAGGCGGAGCGACCACGTCGCAGGAGTCGTCGTCAGGCGCGCGGCTTCTTCTCGCACTATCCACGGTATCACGAGGTCCTCAGCTTTATGAGTGGCTTGGCCTCCAGATATCCGCAATACTGTCGCTACGAATCCTTGGGTCGTTCCAACGAGGGTCGGCACATAGCTGCACTCTCGATTTCACTGAACAGTAGGGTACGTCCTCGTCGAGTGGCTTATATTCAGGCAGCCACCCACGGACGAGAGTGGATCACCACCCAGACCGTTCTCTATTTGGCCTACGAGCTGCTGAGCAATCTGCGCGCCTTCACAAGGGTCCTGCAGGATGTGGAGATTTTCCTGGTGCCTCTGGTCAATCCCGATGGCTATGAGTACACTCACACGACGGTAAGTGGGGGGTGCATGTGTGTTCTAATGCTTACTGCATTGTGTGACATTTTACCTTACCATATTTACCAAAGCATATAATCAACATAAGTAGGATACATTTGTCATGTCGTTGCTGACAACATTTAAGTATTTTTTTTAGCAAGAAAAACTTTCAATTTGTTTAACAACGAAATATCAAAGATTTAAACATGTGTTGAACAAGTCTTGCTCATTTATCTTGTAATACATATACGCTTTAAATATCCATTGAAAGGCTGAAAGAAAACACATAAATTATTTGAGAGAAAAGTGTCATGTGAAAAGTGTTTAGATGTCGCGGGCTTTAAAATACATTTTGAAATATATCTTCAATGTTCTCGCCTGCTCATAAACTGCTAGTCTAAATGAACAAATATAAGCAAATAATCATATATATATTAAAATAAAATATTATAATAAATATATAAACTAAATCCATTGCAGGATCGTTTCTGGCGCAAAAACCGCCATCGTTATGCGGGTCATTCCTGCTCCGGCGTGGACATCAATCGCAACTTTGGCAACCACTGGAACTACCAGGGAGCCAGTCAGAATGTAAGTCCCTCGTTGACCCCGACATTGACCTTCGCCATTGATGGCCACGTGATATCTGTAATCCCCGAACCCTTTCCATTTCCATTTCCATTTCCAAATACCAACAGCTCTGCTCGGAGGTGTATTCGGGCACGGCTCCCAACTCGGAGCCGGAGACGTCGGCGGTGGTGAGGTATCTGGAATTCAATCGAAACCGTGTGAAACTCAGCCTGGATGTTCACTCATTTGGCAAATTCATTTTTTATCCCTACGGCTATGCGAAGTGAGTATGAGTATGGGAATGAGTATGGGTATAGGAATGAGTATGGGTATGAGTATGAGTGTGAGTGTGAGTGGAAAGTGCAGTCTCCCTGATTTCCATGTTGCATGTCCGAAAATCCTCGGCACTGGCAGTGGCAATGGCAGTGGATGTGGCTGAAGGCTCGGCCAGCGGGTGGCCCCGAAAGAAATTCAATTTACTTTTCAATTATTTGCTAAAAGCAATTAAACGCGAATATTTCTGCCAATGCAACCATTTAATTCATTTTCGTTGCACTGTTCGTTAAATATTCAAGCTTAGGCTGCATACTTTTGAACATGGCAGGGAGAATAATAATTCTTGAAACATATGTAAAGTGATTATAAAATATTACATATATATGTATTATATATTTAAACAGTGTATTTAAAATATTTAAAAATATTTGATGATGCTAGCTAAAATTCTTAAGATATTAAACAAATAGTTGTATTATTTTCTATGCCGATTTCGGTTATTAACTAAAATATTCAATGTTTTTCATTCCCTGTATTGTTGCATTAATAGTTATTTTTTCCATATGCATACACCTTAATAACGAATATTTCTCTCTGTGTAGAAACACCGTGCCACCCACCGTGGGCACACTGCGCTCCGTGGCTCTGAGGGCCGCCAACCAGATCGGCAGATACCGTGGAACGCGCTACACCACCGGCACCTCCGCCTCCATTTTGTACGAGGCATCCGGCAGCTTGGACGACTTCGCCTACGGCAATCTGGGAATCCCGCTGTCCTACACGCTCGAGCTGCCCGGTGACGAGTTCCACGTGCCCGCCCACGACATCATCCACGTCTGCAAGGAGACATTCGCCGGCTTCATCGAGTTCATCCGGCATGTCAGCCTCTACTAGGAGGTGCCACTGTATTTGCTAAGCCTTTGGGCAATTGAATTTATTGTTTGTTAAAACTAACATGATAAGTGACCTCGTTGTTAAGCATTAAAGAGATGAATAGATGAATAAATATATCCATAAAAAAATTTCTTTATTACTTTAAAGAATATATATAATATATATTCGCTGATTTTATATGCATTTGCCAAATGAATTGCAGATTTCAGTTAATTTAAATTTGAGTAGCCAAAAAATGAAAAGAAAATTAATTAAATATATGAAACTGAACAATTGAAAAACCATATACAATTTTTTTTCCTATATACTTATATTTGACGAATAATAAAATACAGGGTTCTTTTTACTATTTTATTTATATTTTTGCAGCTTTCAATTCAACTTTAAATTTATATTTATGCAGCTTTCAATTTTACTTTAAATTTATATTTATGCAGCTTCCAATTTTGCCTTAAATTTTAAGTTTAAATGAACTGGAACTAGTGGCTTTTCTAAAGCCCTGGATATTAAAAGGGGGAACTACTTAGTTGCTTTTATCAGTTATTTATATCATAAAAGCGATCCGCCTTTTTGGTATCGTAAGCTGGCGGCAGCGTCTCCAATAAAGTGATAAAAACGGGTAATGCGATCAGCCCCCGTCGCCAGTGTTTTAGCCCAGTCAATATCGGACTTTCAGGCAATAATGGCTTGGCCACTCTTGGGTTTGCTAACTCTGCTGCTATGGCAGCCCATGGTGCTGTTCGCTTGGCAGGATTACAAGGACTACAAGCTGTACGAGCTGAAACTCGAAGGAGCTGAGGAGCAGAATCTTGTGAGGAAGTGGTCGACGGAGAATCCCTTATGGGATTTTCACAAGCCAAGTCGAAATGAAAGCGTACTAAAAGTGATGATACCACCTGAAGAAGCTAGTGGGTTTATTGAAACTTTAAGAAACTATCATTTGGAGTACAAGGTTTTGATAGAGGACTTGGCACCACTGGTGCAAGCCCAACGAGCTGAGAATCTTGAGAAGAAGTTGCTCATCCAATGGCCACACATTGATGTGCTATCAGTATTTTATACCCATTCGGAAATCAATGATTATCTGGATAGTTTACCCGAAAGATATCCCAAGCGAGTCCAGGTGAAACAATTCGGCTGGAGTTACGAGAGACGCGCCCTCAAAGTTTTAACTATTACCAATGGAGATGGCAGGCGGAACAAGCCAGTGATCCTGATTGATGGCACGGTGCATGCCCGGGAATGGATATCACCATCGATGGCCCTATATATCATACAGCAGCTATTGGACCACTATGTGGATAACCAGGAGCTCTTGCAGGACTACGACTGGGTGATCATGCCGGTGGTCAATGCGGATGGTTATGAGTACACCCACACGGATTCTCGTTACTGGCGTAAGACCCGTCGACCCACCAGCAATCCGGATTGCATTGGCACGGATATCAATCGCAACTTCGGCTACGAATGGGGCCACGATGAGGGCTCCTCTTCAGATCCCTGCGAAGATATTTATCGTGGAGAGCGAGCATTCGACCAACCCGAGTCGCAGGTCCTGCGAGATGTGATGCTCCATTACAGGGGACGACTTAACTTCTACCTCTCGTTGCACTCCTATGGCAACTACTTTCTCCTGCCATGGGGTTATACCAGGTAGGTCAGCAGAGATAGCAAATAAACCAATTTTATTTTATATTATTTGATTCCAGCGACTTTCCGGATACGTACCAGGACATGATGTCTGTAGCGGATGCCGGAGCCAAGGCGATCATCTACTCCACGAATGGAATATATAGCTATGGAAGCACATACTACGTGCTATATCCCACATACGGCGGACTTTGCGCTGGGAGTGGTGAATGCCACAGTTTCCATGACCATGGAGCTGCCGGCTGCTGGCTTCCAGGGTTTCGATCCCTGGGTTTCCCACATCGAGCGTTTGGTCACGGAAAGTTGGGTGGGAGTGCGGGCCATGGCCGCCGAGGTGATAAGACGCTATCCGGCGTAATCGGGCTGTAAATAAACAGACATTAACTTTGATTTGCTCTGATTTGCGGGTTACTCGTACGGCAGTGGCTTGTTATTTATGGATCCATTTGTCGATTAGATATGTGGCCGGGTGACTTTGTCTAGCTATTTAAGTGGCACGGCACATCCACGCGGTTGCTTAGTTCTTGCCAAGATGAAGTACTCTCTGGGTTTGCTAGTGCTCTTTGTGGGCGCCACTCTTGTGGCTGCCGATCAGGATTACGAGGGGTAAGTATTCGCATAGGAGCTATCACTTACCCATCAAGGAACTACTCAGAGGATTACTATTGGATATGAAATATTCAAGTTATTCCCTTCCAGTTACCGCATCTATGAGGTGATTCCCTCGAGTGCCGACCAGGCTCACCTGCTGCATCAACTCAGTCTGCAGGGATACGATTTCATCAGCGAAACTCGTCTGTTGGGGCATCCGTCCCGTGTGATTGTGAGTCCCGGCCAGCTGGAACAGTTCGAGCGTTTGGTTGAGGCAGAGAATATGACGCACAATCTGGTGAACTCCAACCTGGGGGCTTCCATTGCCGAGGAGTTTGCCCAGCGGCAAATGCAGCGTCTTTTGGCGCCCATCACGGGAAAGGGTCGTCTGAGCACGGAGCGATACTACACGCACGAGGAGATCATCAACTATATCGATGACCTGGCGCAGCGTTTCCCCAGCCGTGTGTTCGTTAAGACCGTTGGCTGGTCCTATGAGAAGCGCGTCCTGAAAACCATCACCATCACCAATGGCGATGGCAAGGCTAACAAGAAAGTGATCTTCATGGATGGCGGTTTCCATGCAAGGGAATGGATCTCGCCAGCAGCCGTTCTCTACGTCATCGATCAACTGGTGGAGCAGTTCGAGGAGAACGCTCATCTGCTGAAGGACTACGACTGGGTCATCCTGCCCCTGGTCAATGCCGATGGCTATGAGCACTCCCAGACCGGAACTCTGGCTCGAATGTGGCGCAAAACCCGCCAGCCATACACGTACGGTGGTCAAACCTGTTACGGAGCCGATCCCAACCGGAATTTTGACTTCCACTGGAACGAGGAGGGTGCCTCCTCGAACCCATGTGCAGACACCTATGCTGGACCAACGGCCTTCTCCGAACCGGAGACCATTACCGTTCGGGATCTGATGCACTCACTGGCCGATCGGGGTATTATGTACCTCACCATCCACTCCTACGGCAACTATCTGCTGTATCCTTGGGGATGGACTTCGTAAGTCATGACTATTACATTTTATATGATTTACTCTGACATATAACATACATTTCACAGCGATCTGCCGGAGAACTGGGAGGATCTGGATGCGGTTGCCCGCACTGGAGCTGAGGCTATTCAGAACGCTACTGGTACGGAGTACACCTATGGATCGTCCACCAATGTCCTGTATATTGCTGCCGGAGCCAGTGATGATTATGGTTACTATGCCGGCTTCAATGTGTCCATCACCATGGAGTTGACAGGTGCCGGCAGCATTGGATTCAATCCTCCGGTCACCCGCATCGATGAGTTCGTCACTGAAACCTGGATTGGCATCCGTGCCATGGCCGAGAAAGTGATCGAGATGTACTAGAACATGTGTTTGGTTTTCAATAAATTACCATTTATATATAGTGCTTATAGAGATGTCTAATTTTCAATATTTTTCTGTATTAAAGATTTTTTTCTTTTAAAAAACACCGTGTTCAATTAATATCGAATTCGACTCACTTTACCTAACAAGATTTGGGTCGATAACGTAATTGGGAACCAAATAGATAGTGGATCGCTATTTTCATTGCTAGCAATCTTTATTTACAATCGATTTCTTTTGAAATCTTTACTACCATTCATAACGCAGCACGATTTACTGATAACGATTTAAGAATTTAGTCCACGGCACTTTCTTCGATAGCTTAAAATTGGTAGTGCACAGATAGGAATCGACTGTGAAAGATGTCGGTTTGGTGGGTTTTGCTGGCACTAAGCTGCCTAAGCTTTTCTGCTGGACTGCAAAAAACCAATAGATACGAAGGGTAGGATATTAAATTATATCTATAATTTAAATCAAAATTTAAACAAATTTTTCTTTTAGATACAAAATCTATGAGATCTCTGGCAAAGCGCGTTCGTTGTCCTTTAGCGAAACTCTTAATGAGTTGGTCAAGAATGCGTCATATTATGAGGTGTTCTCGGGATTCAATGGTGGTAATCCAGCCCAGATTATGGTGCATCCTCACGAACAGGTGAACTTTGTGCAGCTGATGGACGACAATAATGTGGACTATGATATTATCAACCGGAATGTGGGTCTCACTCTAAGTCGCCAATTCGAAACGAACCAAATGTTACGCCAGTGGTTTCCCTACAATGGAAGATTGGGCACTGAGAGATACTACTCCCACGAGGAGATCAACCAGTTCATCGAGGATTTGGCTGTGAAATATCCACGTCGAGTTTTCCTGAAAACCGTTGGCCGAAGTTACGAAAATCGCTGGTTGAAAACCATCACGATCACCAATGGCGATGCCAGGCGCAATAAGAATGTGATCCTTGTGGATGGTGGCTTCCATGCTCGCGAATGGATATCACCGGCGGCTGCGATTTATCTAATCAATCAGCTGGTGGAAAATCTCGAGGATAATGCCGATCTACTGCAGGACTTCGATTGGGTGATCCTGCCCGTGGTCAATCCCGATGGCTATGAGTACACACAGCTATCGGCGGATACTCGCATGTGGCGCAAAACCAGGCAACCCAGCAGTTCGAACTGCATTGGCACCGATCCCAATCGAAACTTCGATTTCCACTGGAACGAGGAGGGTGCCTCGGACGATCCCTGTGATGACACCTTCGCTGGTGCAAAGGCTTTCTCGGAACCGGAGGCTCTGGTGGTCGGGGATCTCATCCATAGCTATGCGGATCGCGGACAGATGTATTTGACTTTGCATTCCTATGGCTCACTTATTCTGTATCCTTGGGGTTGGACTGCGTAAGTATCTATAGAGCTTTTTTATTTTTTAAATTTTATTTATAACATGAAATTTGAACATGTTCCAGAGCTGTTCCCGATACAGAAGAGGATCTTAAGGAGGTAGCTGAAGCAGGTAAAAGTGCTATTCTGGAGGCCACTGGCACCAACTATACGGTTGGTCCCTCTACCACAACCATCAATTATGCGGCATCCGGAGCTAGCGATGATTATGCCTTCAATGCTGGCTTTCCGATTTCCTTCACCATGGAACTGCCATTCGGAGGCACTGGATTCGATCCCCCGGCATCGGAAATTGATCGCATAGTCAAGGAGACCTGGGTGGGCATTGCGGCCATGGCGCGGAGGGTAATACAAAAGTATCCTCTGGCATAATCGTTATCAAACTGTTTCGATGATTCAGTTTATTGATTGCCTGACCAATATAAACTAAACAAGTAGAACTTCAGTTCAATAGCTAATTTGTGATACCAATAACGATAAAGTCTACGGTATTTTTTGCAAATAAACATGGAATGAATGGACAAGTTATTGAACTGTGTGGAACTAAATACTTTTTTTTAAAGCGAATTACAATTAAATTATAGAATGAGTGATTCATTTTGGCAAACAATACAAACATTTGTATTATTTTTGTATGATAAAAACGTTTTTTTGATAAGTTTCGCATAACTGAACCTTCTAAACTTTTCAGTAACACTCATTTATTTTCTAATCGCATTTTAGGAGAGAGAAGGGAGAGAATTTGTTTTGAGCTCTCAAAATATGTTTTGCATTGAGTTCCCTGTGGAATAAGTATAATGTTGATGCTGCCAATGAGTCGGTTTCGAAACTATATAAATATAGTACAGTAAGCTTAAAAACAGTCAGTCGAGATTTCCTCTTAGCAAATTTGGGTGCAGAGTTTCAAAATGCATAAGTCTGTGAAATTATTAAATGTATTAATTTTTACATTAATTGTATACGAGTCGAACGCGAAATTACTTAGCTGCAGTTACCACGACACGGTGGATATTTCGTATTTAAAAGGTGTAGATGACTATTTCGGCCAAGTTCCTGTCAATGGGACAGTGGAACATTTATGTAGGGAGACCACAAACGCATGTGTGTGTAAAGGGTTGAACTGCGTCGGAGTTTGTTGTTCCAGAACGGAATTTATTCCCATTGGCGAGTGCATATATAATCAAGTAGAGTCACCTAACAGAAAGAAAGACATCCTAAGTAAATCCGAAACTTTAAGAGAATACCCCAGCTGCCATGGACATACATTGCTTGAGGTTTGTATTTGATTTGCCATATTTTATCGCTATAACATTTTACTTATTATTTTAGAATGAAACCATCGCAATAAAAATATACCAATTGACCGAATCGGGATATATCATCGACATCTATAAGTATACGACAATCTGTTGCAAAATGAGGCCAGCGGTGCTCGTACGTAAGTAAATAAATTGGTTATTATTGCTCGTATTAGTTTGATCACTCTTTATACACAATAATTAATCATACAATTCCCAATTTTCAGTATTTAAAATGCAAATAAGATTCACTTAAATTATTTTTTTATATTTTATTTATTTATTTATTTATTATAATGTCTTTGCACAGACTATAGTGTTTACCCTTGTTTTTTTTTAGTTGGTGTGATATCAGTTATATGCTATGTACTAACGATTGCCGCCTATCTGTACTTTAAACAACTTCGAAATATAGTCGGAAAGTGCTTTTCAAGTTGCTTAGTCTGCATGTGTATGAAATGCATTTTCTGGTTGCTGGACGATCAGTGTTTGTTGAACAGAAATAACGCTGTTAAAGGTAAGTTATTAAAAATTGTTTACCATACTTAGTCAAGTAAAATAGTTCTCTTTTAATTTACAGGTTACCTAGCCTACTTCTTCTGGATAGCTTCGTTTCTTTGGTTCCTTGTTCTAAATCATGTTATTTGGAAACATTTTATTGTAAAAGATCGAAATCTTCCCCAATCTAGGGTTCGGTTCAAGAATTTTTGTTCCTTTGTCTGGCTCACTGCGGCCATTTGCACCGTACTGATTTATTTCGTAAACTATTTCTGGGAGAAGAACGCAAAATACATGTTTTCATATTTCATTCAATTTGATGCTGCGGACAGCTCTTACACAATTGCCTTCTACTATATAGGGATGATGATTGTAAGTCTTATCAACATGGTCTGTAGTATCCTGGTCGTAAGAAATGTTAAAGAAGTGCTTAAAGTTGAACTAAAGGAGAGGAACATATTAAGGTAGGGCATTATAAATATCACAATTTAGCATATATATATTTTATTTCGATCACAGATATTTATTTTGGCTGCGATTACCTACGAAATTGGGAGTTTTTTGGAGTCTGGATTTGATTCTCTGTGTAATGCAGACCTATAGAGTTTTTCCACACTTCCTGTGGGTAGCCGACTATTTTCATGCTGCCATTGGAATACAAATTTTTTTGCTATTTGTTGTTAGGAGAAAAATCCTTGAATGGCTTAGAAAAGAGTAAGTCCAGAGATTGGGTAATATTTGAAATAACTTGATATTTCTTTTTATAGAGACCCAGTTGAAGTAAAGCCGCTGACTGTGGACACTTTCGGAGGTGAAACATCTTTCTAAACAAATGAAAATGATGAATCTATTTTTAACATACATTTATACATTTAAAATTGGAATGATGAATCCAATGCCAATAAATATCCAACATAAATAAATATTTGAAGTTCGTACTTATTCAGCCCAAAGGAAATGAGACACATGTAACCGAGTAACCGAGTATCCATGATAATCAAGACCGCCACTTTAGATCCGTTCCACTTTATGAACTCAAGTGGCAGACCGCGATAAGTTCATAGTGTCCCGAGTCGAGTGTTCCCCGCCCAATTAGAAGAAGAGTATGTCAATGGCGCAGCTTGAGCGATATGGCCACCCAACCCGATGGAACACCCGTCGATTTTACCATGCATGGCAATGCCAAGAACGGGAATAGAATACCCAATTAGTGAGCAGACTACGCGATTAGGAAATATCAATGGCATTTATTGTACGCGCCTAGTACTTTTCGGCCACCTTCTGGGCCATGGCCTTGATGCCCACCCAGGTCTCGGAAACGAAGCCCTCGATCTGGCTGGTGCTGGGATTGAAGCCAGTACCGCCAGCCGGCAGTTCCATGGTGATGGATACCGGGAAGTTGGCCACTCCGAAGGCATAGTCGTCACTGCCGCCGGCAGCAGCGTACAGTACATTGGTGGAACTGCCAACGGTGTACTTCGTTCCGGTGGCACTCTTGATGGCATCCGCACCAGCCTGGGCCACCTCATCGTTGTCGCGCCAGCTGCTGGGCAGAGCACTGCAATAGGATTTGAATGCATTAGCACTGAATATCTAGAAACGAGTATGTGTTTAAGATACTTACGAGGTCCAACCCCAAGGATACAGCAGGTAGTTGCCGTAGGAGTGGAGGGTCAGGTAGAACTTGCCGCGTCCGGTCAGACTGAGCAGGAGATCGCGAATCAGCTGGGTCTCCGGCTCGGAGAAGGCTGTCTCACCCTTGAAGGTATCGGAGCAGGAGTAGCTGGAGGCACCCACCTCTCCCCAGTGGAAATCGAAGTTGCGATTGGCATCGGTTCCATAGCAGGCACTGCTGATTGGCTTCCTCGTCTTGCGCCACATACGGGTGGTGGTGTGAGAGTATTCATAGCCATCGGGATTCACCACCGGCAGGATGACCCAATCGAAGTTCTTTAGCAGATCCGAGTTCACGGCAAAGTTCTCCGCCAGCTGATGGATCACATACAGAGCGCCAGCATGGGCGATCCATTCGCGAGCGTGAATGCCAGCATCCAGGAAGATAACATTCTTGCCGGTCTTGCCATCGCCATTGGTGATAGTTATGGTCTTGATGTCACGGTTCTCATACGACTTGCCGGCCACCTGAACGGAGACACGGCTGGGATAGGCGGCGGCCAGTTCATCCAAGTAGGCATTGATCTCGGCATGGCGATGGAACGCCTTGAAGCTAACGCTGCGTCCAGCGGAACGCAGGTTCATCAGCCTCTGGCTCTGGTTCTCCTCCTGCTCCTTGCGCAGCGACTCACCGAAATTCTCATTGATCACCAAGTAGTTCACGTTGTACTTCTCCAGCAGGTGCTCGAAGCCCTCCTGATCCTCCGGCTTCACCATCACGCGACTGGCGGCGTCCAGCGAGCGGGGCAGATCAAAGAAGTCGTACGCCTCATTTCCGGACAAACGCAGCAGGAACTGCTTCTCAAAGGCATTCCGAGCAGTGATGTCGTAGATCTTGTAGCTATAAATAAAGATTTGAATAAGTAAAACAATAGTTTAAAATGAATTTCAGCATTTTTCATTAAAAAGCAGATGGCATCTCTGTTTTAATTGTTTCAAGCTGACTAAAAGCCTTTGTGCCAGTTACTGATAAATGGCCAAGTGTCCGTGGAATCACTCACCCATCGTAGTTGTCCACCGCCAAGGCAACACCGGCCAGTAGGAGTACTGCAGCAAATAGTTTCAACATTTTTCAGACCGCTCCGTTCCGTTTGGGCCCAGGGCTTCTAATGTGGCTCCCACCTACGTATTCTGGCTTATATAGCCAACTGCTAGCTCAGCGTTCATTCACAGCCCACCAACCCACCAGCCACTTTGTCTTGTTATCAGTGAAGAACTCTATCAGAACAGAGTTATCACAGTTATCAGCGGGCAGATGATGGGCGATGTTCGATTTCATTTGATTTGATTTGTTGTTGTGTCTTCGCCGAGCGATGGGGCAATTCTAAAAAAAAATCTCTCAAAATTTATAGTCATTGACAAGAGGATGACAGGCTGAATCGTAGTAAAAGTTTTTCACTTGACTAACTCATGACTCGGGGATTGAACAATTTGCTGTGTGATGTTAATAGTTGGAAAATGTAGTGAGTCAGGGATTAAATAAACAGTTTTGATTGCTAATTGTATTCATCCAAATAATTGCATATGTACATATATTTATAATATAGTTTTTTGTAAAACATTAACTATTGCTTATCATATTATTGAATTATCTATCATCTTATAAATAAACCATTTAAAATGTTGTCATCTCAATTTTGAAGGTATCAAATTTGGTTCACTTACAATAACTCTCCTTCATACAAATTAGATTCAAATACAAATAACTTAACAAAATATGGACATGTTGAATTTGTCATTCTCCAAAGATATCTACCATTTTTAGACGGTTTTGACGCTACTCGTAAATTTGGTCTTCTGACTTTACGCAATCAACATTTGATTTATATGACTTTTTGGCCTTAGACTCCGTCAATTCTTGGAGTGCGCCAGTCGCAGTCTCTATCGCACTTTTTGGTATTTGAATTTGCAAGCGAAACGTGGCTTTATCAGTTTGTTCTGTGCGCTGCACCAAGAAAAAAGTTTTTCAGTTTAAAACAATGAAAGTCTGTATAGTGTTTGCAAAAAAACAAAAAGCCCCGCACGCAAAAAAAAAGGGGAGAAAAAAGAATTTCAAAAACAGACTAACTAAAAACTCGGCTGCCGCGCACACAAAATATATTTGAAAATTTATTGCATTTCATGAGTTTTTCCATATTTGTCTGCATTTGTAGGCAGAGTTTTGGTCACAAAACTTTCGGCTGCTGCTTTGAAAAAGGAAGAAAAAACAACAACGAGGAAGTTGCTTACTTAAAACTGACAATGAGCGCATGGAAATGACAAAAAACACTGCGGAAACTGTTGGCTCGTAATTTTGAATGGCCCATTGGAAGCGACAGCCAAAACTCCTCCCTCTAAACCACATTCTGAATATCTGGTGTATATCGTCGAAATATTTGGTTATCATTGAATACTTTCACTTATGATGGCTAGTCCTTAGAACTTTAAGGCTAACGTTAATTACCAGCTCTCTTCATCTCTTAAAAAAACATGCTATATACATACATACACATCTCCATTTCAAATCAAAAGAAATACACTCTCTTTATTTTATGATATTTTTAAAAAATGAATAAAAGCAAACAAAGCGAAAAGAGAGAGTATCAAGTAGTCGCCCTGTTGGCAGCGATTCCTGTTCGCATTTTGTACTTTTTGTGGACTGTATGTGACTGCCCGTAAAAATTCTGTGCGAGTGAGTGTGTGATTGCTCGGCTGTATTTGTTTTCCTTTGTGCTTACTTTTTTGTTTTTGATTAAAACTTTAACTAAAGTCTTCCAGCTGGCTTTTTACAGCTGGACAAAGCGGCATTGTTTGTCATGCAGCTCATTTAAAGAGAAATTATGCAAAATAATTTACTATTTGGCCAAGGGAATGATGGTAATCAGCGCATTAAAGCATATTAATTGAAATAGATGGTCGAGAACTGTGGAATTTCGGGCAAATTGCTTGTAAGTAGTTTGGGAATTAAATCCTCTGTCATTTGCATTAAAAACTTTTGCTCAGTGGATCTTTAATTTTCATTTTGCATAAATTACGATAAGTCTGGCATGAACTTGCGGCTTTTATTGCTCTATAAAGAGGAGTGGGTTGATTTTTGGGGGGAGTGTCGGAAAACCGTTGAGTGTCAAAAACTTGGCCACAAAAGGGTGAGGGCGGCAAGCCAGGGCGAGAAGATTGGGGGTGGATTTTAATTAAAATTCATCTTCACATTTAATCAAATCATGGCAACCCTTTGGCTGAATGCCACCACATCCACCTCCACATCCACCTCCGCCTGCCACTGACATCGACACTGGCTTCTAATTAAGTGCGAAAAATCGTTAAATGTAAAATCAAATCGTGCAAAAAGTAATTGGAAGAAGAACTTGCTGGGCGGCAGCTTAGACTGAGTAAATTGTTGGCATTGTTCTGCGTTTGGATTAAGGCCACATCAATGGGTTGGGTTTGGGGTTGGGGTTAAGTGGGTGGCGCAGGTGTCAAATATTTACAATCCATTATGTACTCGTTGCCAGTCGCCAGTCGTTGTGTTGGCCAATTTTCTTAATTGCCAGCCGGAAATCCAAATTGAATACGATTTCCACTTAAATTTAGATCCGGCAAACTGGCCCCGAAGCTGTGCTTTGTTCGAGTGTACTCGCAAAATTTAATCGCTCGTATAAAAGAGCGATTCGCCTTTCAATTGCCAGTTACTTGCCAGTTACTTCGATCTGACTCAAGATGAAACACCTTTTGGCTCTGCTCTGCCTGATCTTGCTGCTGCCGCTTATCATGGCGGAAAATCCACCCATCAGTTTTCCGGCAGTGAATCGAGAAAAAGCGCCAACGGTGGCGCCACAAAATACTGCAAGGGTGGGATCACGAACACTGGAAAGTCTGAAGGGCCTTGGATAAATGGTCAAGGAATTAAGGGATTATTAATAATGTGCCACGAATTTCAAACTGTTACCTCAAATAAAGTTTAGATTTATGACAAGCCACTGCCTTTTACTCAGGAATTCATTAAGTTATAGTCTGATGTGTGTTTCTCTAATGAAAATCTTGTTCTTATAACCAAATGAACATTATATGGCTGTTGTTGCATGTCAAACTCTATCGTTAAACCATTTCCGATTTGCGTGATTTAAACTGCTAAACAAACCATTCAAGCTGTATTAAATTGATATAGTGCAAATGTTAGACAGCCACCTCGAGTGTTATCGAGGAGTTTGTTTTGCATATGCCATAGATTGCAGCTCCTGGCACTTTACACTACCTCCATGAATATTCCAAGCCGTTTCTGGAGCTTATGCATATTTACAATGCCAGTGGCACCGCTGGTCCTACGACAACCGGAAAGAAGTTGCTGTATAAATAATCCCATTCAAACCGAACGAATCGGACCGGATTGCATCGATCGTTGACAGTCGGGGCGATATTAATTGCCTCATTTTCGTGTTATTGCTTATTTTTTTTTTATTTTTAAACCCGGCTTACGGCGAATTCACTTTGCCAACTTCCCGGAGAGCCTGATTCTTCGAGTTGGTGGCACAAAACGCAATTAGCTCTCTTAAGCTCATTTGAAGGGGCCAATTTTATTTGGCAAATGTTGCCTTAATTAAGCCAAAGCACTTCGGGTAAACCGAACGAAAGCAGACTCCGCAAAATCATTACAAAACAGGTAAGAATGTTGGAAAGTCTTGCGACTATTAGAGTTAACTTGCTACTTGAATTTAAATGTACGTTTTTTTTTTATTTTTAAATTTCCATTAGGAATCAGAAATCATACATGACTTTAAACTAATGTAAGTAATCTAAAATTTATTTTAAAGATTTCCTCACTCCTTAAGTGTCGATGGTAGCAGCTAAATAAAAAAACAAGTAGTTTATATACTACTAGGAATGATTAACTCATCTGCAAAATAAAAATGTTACATTTGGAATAATTTGCATGTACGAGGAAGGGGATTAATTTAAGTCCTTAAGCCAGATGAAGAATATGTCTGTTTGGCAGCTATATACTCTACAGGTACCGCGTAAAAAACAGCAAAAAGTAAAGTAATGAAACACAAAATAAAAACTGAAATGAAAACAACCTGCGAGTGGGAAAAAAGCAACAAGAAAAACCAGAACGAGAACAACCAAATGCCAAACAAATGGCACACGTCGTTCTTTTTTGTCCCCCCCCCTTTTTTTTCCCCCCGATCCCTTTGTCCCACTTCCACCTGCAACAAAGCCAAGTAAGTCGTATTAAATTTAATTGGATTTGAGTGTTTACCAGCGTCCCAAGCCGACGGCAAAGCCACAGGCAGCGAGAGCAGCGGCTAAACCTGCTGGCAAAAATGCGTTCCACTTTTGGTTTTTTGTATTTGTGCATTCAAAAAAAATACTGTTTAAACAAATTTTTAAATAATATATAAAAGCAAATGCCTTGCTTATATTTTATAAAATTCCTAAAGGGTATTATTCCGCAAAATAGTTAACTAAATTTATTTGGCTTAAAACAACTATTGGCGAGTTCTCAAAAAATATAATATCAACACATCTTTTAACAGTGTGGGCGTGGCACTTTAGGGCGGTTTGTGGATTAATCTACCAAGAACAGGTATAATTAAATATTTAATCATTTTTATATTTCATTAAATGCATATAATATGCCTGCATTTCAAACTTTTTAAATCTTTTATTACTATTACTACTTTTAGTAAAATATCTTAAGCTGGTATTGTTGGCTTATAATAAAACATTAATAGTTACAAATATTTTCCTTTGTGTACTTCTGCGTGTGCGAAGCTGCATTGTCGCTGGCTTTATTCCCACATACACACCTGTGTGCGATTGTGTGTGTGTGTGTGTGGGAGGGCTGCTGAGTGGCTGCAAAAATTTCATACATTTCGCAGGTAGCAAGCGGCTTAAGCCGGATTTTATAGACATACAGTCGTTCTGGGGGAAACACACACACACACACACACACATGCACACGGAGAAAGTGCAATAAAAAACTACAAATATTGCGTATACGCCCAGCAGCCACAGCAGCACGTGGCTGTTGCCACAGCAACGCTCTCATTTGCAGAGAGCAAAAGACCAATTAGCGGGATACATGTGTATATATGTGCAACTCACACGCACACACCTGCAGTTGTATGGGTGTCATCTGCTCAGTTGCATAGCATACTTTTCGGTGGCCGGTGACAGAAGAAGGTTATAGCTAGTAGCTACCGCCCAAAAGTGCCACGCCTAGACTATTTTCATTATTTTACTTTCCCAATTTCTATCGGTATACCAGAGTTTTTAAATATTTTTTTAACTATTTTATTTAATTACTTTTCTTCCAAATATCTATCCATATTCCAGGAAATTGTTTAACATATTCGTTTGCACTTCCACCGCAACTAAAGCGTTCTTTCTTGTTTAAAGCTATTTCCATGTGCTTTAGTACATTCCATTTACTGCATTTTCAGATTGAAAGGGCTAAATTTAATTATGTCATGCAGCTAATTCGCAAACATACTCGCTAACTGGCTTCAAGAGCAGACCCGCCGTTCGTTGGCTTAAATGTTAGCATGCAAATATGATAAATCACCGCCATTATTGGGCCATCAATCAAAATTATGCGTCCCTTGTAGTCGCTGCTCTTCCCAATTTGCCCTTCCTCCACGGCACTCGTTGTGTTTCTGTGTGCCAAGTGTCTAATTGAATAACGAAGCGTGCAAATTGAGCCACCACCCAGCCACGCCCCCTATTCTGTCTGGGAGGCGGAAAAATCCAAAGGGGAGTGATTCCAGTAGCCCGGCGGCAGTTAACAACACATCCGTAGAGATTTATAGAGGCAGACAGAGGCAGACAAACAGGACGCAGCGAACGGAGAGGCGGAATGGGCGACACTTTCAATGTCTGCGGCTTGTCCCGCCGGCGGACTCACAGCTGGTTCTCCTTCTCGGCGGGCCAGGAACTTGCTTGCCAGCTCGCCTCAATCCCGGATAGCTCACACATTAACATAGTTTTTTAGCATCAGGTATGCAAATGCCGCCGGAGGTTTGCCACATTGCACCCAGTCCCATCCTTTATACAGACTGACAGGCCGCAAACTGAGAATTTCATGCACTGCGCGTAAAAATGAGCTTTACATATATAGATCTAGTAATAAAATGATTCTTTTTGCGTATCTGACAGGTGCACACTTCACAATCACTTTGGATTTTGCCTGAAAATTTGTTTGGTTTTAACTGAAACTGGACTCTAAATTGATCTTAATCCTTTGTGTTTTTTAAGTGCATAATCCAAAGGTGATATCGCTGTTACATGTTACTTGTTGGTTTTTAATCCCCTTGCATTTGATTGTGTGCAGTTGTAGCAAAAAGTAATTTACTTCGGCAAGCGTCTTTCTCCTTTCGTGCTTTACTTTTTTTTTACCACTTGTTTAATTTGCAGCATGTCAAAAAAGTAACTATACAAGCACACGAGTGTTTGTTTCTTTGTATGCATATAATTATTGCACTTCTCGCACGTTCCGGAAAAGTACGAAGCCACTATATATATGTATGTAGATATATGTATATGTACTGTATGATGTAACCTCCATTCTGTTTGCTTTGCAGCTCGCAAATGGCACATTTTCCGCTTTTCCCACTGCCTTTCATTATGCTCGGCTTCTTCCCGCTTTGTTTGGCTGTAAGTATTTTTTAATGATACATAAACTAAAAAGATACACACACTGATACTCGCCGGTTGTGCTGGCAACTCGTCTAAATTATTTACACATCCGTTTTGCATTTTCCGAGTTTGTTTGCGCCACGCATGGCCTGCACTCGAAGCATTTCCACTTTGCATTTTCCCCACTTTTCCCTCTATTTTGTGTGTTTTTTTTCGCCCCGCTTTTGGTCGCATTGTTGCCTCATTTGCAGCTCAACACTTTCTGTGTCATCCCGGTGGTTGTCTGCGGTGGGTGGTGCCTTCGTTGGTGGGTTAATGGGTGGTTTTTGCCCCAGGCACTAACCTCCTTTCCGCAGTCAGATAATTAATGCGTTTCTCAGCTGTTGTTTTTCCACATCGAGTGGACTCCCTGTTACTAGTTGGCTCTTGATGAGGTCCAGATGTAGCAATTAAAAAACTTGGTTGTAAGTAAAATATAAATAATAACTAAACTATCTGCAAACCTAATATAATACGAAATTCTCATGCATCCAGTATCAGCAAAAATTCGTATTAATATAGTTTTTAATCCTTAAAAAAAAAATCTTAATCCGCAACTTCCCTAATTAAGCAAGGTAACTTCCGCCCCATGCAGAGTTTAAAACAAGATTTTGCGCATTTGATTACAGCTTTTTCTTTCGACGCGTGCTTGACTAATTAAAACCGCAACCAAAAGCCCACACTTCATGGCCAAAAGCCAGAATTCAAAATAAAATTCACTAGGCCCACAATTACGAAACTGGAATGAAAGGGTAGGTAGGGTACTTGGTCAAGAAGAAAACTTGCAGAACACTTCTGGGCTAACAAATTGTTTTCGCTGTCGTATTTCAACTGTTTTGGCTTCTAATCCTGTTCCTGTTTTTCCTGGCTAATGTTGTTATTGTTGCCCCAGCGGTTTGTTGCAGATAAAAATGCCAGGCAATCGCCGCTACGTTAGGCGCACAAAACTAACTAACGGCCACACCAACTGCAACTTAGACAATGGCTTTAATTTAACTGTCGGAAGTGAGGAACAATGCAAAATACGAGTTGAACTTACAAGCAATTTGCCTTATGCACGGCGCCCAGGAAAATGCAGGGAAACGCCCATTTCTCACTCAAACTGAAGGCGATTTTTAGTATAGAAATACAGGTGTGATCACTTAAAAAAAATAGAAAATATGTTATAAATAATTATAACAATTAGATGCCCAGCATAAATCAACAATGAATGATGTTTACCCAATAAAAATTGATATAGAATACCAATATCATAAAAACAATATTTTTGGAAATATGTACAGATATAAACAAATATACGGTATTAAGGTATATTAGCTTCTTGACTATAGTTCCTTAGGAGCAGTATCTACTGTACGTGTATGCATTCGGCGCACATAAATCTAAGGCAACAAAAACTTGGCTAAATCGCAGCTCCGTTGCACGCACATACAAAAAACTGGGGGGCGGAATGGGGCTTAGAAGTTGGCGTTGGCGGATCAGAAGGAGCCATATCTGCAGTTGTGCTGAGTTGCTTGTTGGCATTTGGTTTTCTCCTTTTTTTTGTGCGATTCGAGTTTGCCTTTGGTATGTTCATTATTTTTATCTCTTTCGCAATGAATGCAAAACTAGCAAACGAAACAAAAACAGAAACAAAACGGCAAACTGCGGACGCAGAAGCACGGACTACGGACTACAGACTACAAAGTACGGACTTTGGAGTCCGGAGCAAGGATCAGGCACGCAAATATGCAAAACAGTTGGAGGATTCATGGCGTTCGAAATCTAGGCGTAAAGTGTGAATAACGCGTGGAAAATGTGAATGAGCCGAAGGCGCTTTTCACTCGCAGCCCAAAAGAAAATGCCGGCGAGTGTGGGCAATGCAATCAGCGGAATTGTAATTTGCCCCAAAAGTGGGCAAGTTCCAGCAGCGCAATTTGCGGTTTTTCCACGCAAAGAAGACAAAGGAGGAAGTGTAGCCATTGAAATAAAGGGAATCATCCTGGACGTAAACAACTTCCGCTGCAAAATGGAAAATGCCTTGCGGATCTGTGCGTTCTACAAAGATGGCACAGAAAAAGAAGTTATCACATCGAATTTTTAAACAAACAATAATAAATGTTAGTTGTCAGAAAAATGGAATTATTTTATTTGATCTAATATCTATAACTGATCTAAAAAAACAGTGTAAGATCGAAGGCGTTCTTTTAAATTTATATAGAATTTAAAGAAGACGTTCTTTTAAATATACATGTTATACACATGTAAAACGTTTTGGACATTTTGTTTTATAATGTGTTATGAATATTTGTTTGCAGTTCTGGTACTCGCCCCTTTTTCATCATAACAAAGATTTTGTTCATCCTTGACGGCAGCTATGTCATGTTAAATGCGCTGCAAAATTGCATTAACTACGCACGCTTGTCACTTTCTGATAAGGGAATTAAATTTTGCGGTTTTACGCTGGTGGCAGCACACAAACCAAGCCGAAGCCCTTTCGGTGCAGCTCCTTTCCCGCCAATCCCCATGATTTCCCCTCTGGCATTGGCCGTGTTTATGGCCAGCATGTCAGCGGAGCTGTCAACACTGAAAGCGAGACATGGCCATAACCAACGCAGTCATCATCATCATCCCTTCCGTAGCTTGGATTCAATTTACTCGACTTGGCTGGCTGAAACAAAAAAATATTGCGACGTACTTGGTGGATAAGGTTCTTAAGGATTCAGGAATTTTTGATTTGGAATTCATATAAAAATGTAAAGGGTTTCCTTACCTTAAACAGTATTAGTATTGAAATGTACCAAAAGATATCAGTTGAAAGAATCTCATATAAATAGATAGAAAATTAAACAGAAATAACTTGATTTAAAAGAGATGTGGTTGTCCCTTTGCCAACAGAAAACGCATTGAGGCCATCGGATGGCATTTACAATACAAGGCAATTGTAGCAAAAGTTCCATTTCTGATTTCCCGCCCGAGAGGATTTACATAGAAAGGCAATTGCGCCAGTTGGTCGACGGATAGTGAGTGGATAATTACCGCAGAAGCGGCGCTATAGGAAAACCGCATCGTTCTGAAATAAGTGGGCCATAAAGTGAACTTTTTTCCACACGCCGTACCGGGAAAAGTTCTCCTTGTGCTGAGTTAATGTGCATATGGCACGCACAAATGTCAAAGAAAAAGCAGTGAGGGGAATATACAAAAATTAGTGATATATAGAATAAGAATCTATACTTGAGGCATTTAAAACTGGGCGTTGCTGCAGTGCGCCACAGTTTAATGAGGTTTTGATTAATTCGATTTGATTAATTGCCGTGGCTCATAAATCATTAAATTTAGCATGCGGCATATTATTGGCTCCAAATACACACACACACTGACAGCAGGGATATCAAGGATATCAAGGATTTCCCCTGAGCCTGACCCGAAGAAATCCGCTCGGTGGGACACCGCTTGACAAATGGCATTTTGTTGCCTTGGCATGCCGCTGAGCTTGGGCTAAATATTTTCGTAATTACATTTCCACGTCGAGTAATTAATTTTGTCTCTTGCCTTTGCTGGCTTCCCCCGTCATTTTCCCCACCCGGATTTCCCGATTTTCCCTCCGCTGCTTATGCTGTTGACATTTGCCATTATAGGTTGCATACTTCTGTGTGCTTTTTGCTTTCTTCGAGTGTCACAGAGCCTTTCTTCGGGATTAAAAGCAGACCTCGCCTTATTATTACTATTATTATTATTATGTTTCATTATTTTATGGGCCATCTTGTCACACTTTTCATGCCATTTTCCCGACCTAAATCTGTTTTTATTGCCAAGTTCACGTTTGGTCCTTTGGGGACCGCACACGTAGACGGGGTCACATAAAAACTTTTCTGGCTACTTAAGCCGTTGCCAAGCCGAAATTGTGGCCTAAATTATGCAACAAGGTGGCCATAAAAATGGACAACCATTCGGGGCATGTCAAACGGGGCGTATGTGTAATTAAGCCTGAAACAGTGGATCAGCATTAGAGTTAAACGAGTAAGGGTAAGAAATTTGCGAAAGAGGTTTTAACATACTACAGAAGTTTAATTTTACTTAAAGAAAAACTAAAAAATATGTTAAAAAGCTTTAGTAGTAAACCTCCTATTTGGCTTCAAAAGAAGCAGTCTTGAATAAATAGCCCATAATTAGTCAGCTTGAAAGAGGAAAACATCAGGGGATTACATTTAAACCATTTTACTTTCCCTGCACCTCACGGACACCCAACTCCTTTAAACTCCCTTTCGTTCACCTCATATGCGACAGCATAATTTGGTGTTAATGTACTTGCAACTCAGATCCTGTTCTGGCCAGCTGAAGCTGACAACTTGGCCATAATACAGGTGCAACTCACACAGACATTTTTAAGGTCCAGGCGACACATAATTAACCCAATTAGAATGCGTGCGTGTGTGTTTGTGTGTGAGTGAGTGTGCGTCAACGCTAAGCTAAATTTATGTGAATTTTTAATTATGCTCGGACAGCAAGAGGTGTCGTTGGCCGTCCACAGGCAACCGCAAACCAAACACCAACTAGCAAACAACAAGCGGCAGGAGCCACATCATCCAGGCAAAAGCAGCAAAGAGCAGGAAAAAGCAGGACAAACGACCTGAACCCAACGTTGGTTAAATGAAAAACGTAGTAAACTGTGCGCAAAACACCTGAGGATTCACCATGGCGACCGACAATGAGTGGCCAAGTGGCGTCTGCTGTTCCAGCTCCTGAATCCTCCTGCTCCTGCTCCTGCTCCAGCTCCTGCGGCAGGATCTCATTGCTGTTGTTATTGTAGTCGAGCAGCTTTGCCATTTCCGGGCGTGCCTTTTGTTTGCCACGTTTACCTTTTTGGCCCTTTGTTGTTGCCGCTGCACAGCGGAAAATGTATTGTCTGCAAATTATACAAGTTTTTATACATTTTTAAAAAGCAGAGCAACTCTAAAATAGTCTAAAGTGTCTTATGGTATTGTTAAGGGTGAAGACATCTTTCTGCAATTAGTTATTTTTATTCATTTTAGTAAATGGTGAAGACTATTGTTCGTACTGTTGTTCCATAAGTTTGTTATACATTCTAGTTTTTTCCAGTGCATGCCAACTGCTACTGGAGCTGCTGTTGGTTGAACTGCATCGTGCCCGGCGACTGTTTGTGTGCAGCAACCGCAACTAGAAAGCACACGCTTGCCATCCAAATGCCCTGCCTCTTGGAAAAATCCTCCCCAAAAGTCAGGGACTGGCAAAAGTTTTAAGCAAATGTTGCCAAAGTGTTTAACATTTTGTACGGTGTCAGTCGTTTCCTGTTTGTGCGAGAATGTGTGTGTCTGCGTGCCAAGGCACCACAGGGACTTTGGCCCAAGGACCAAGGACCAAAAGTCGGACCAGAAACAGGACTCGGAACAGGCAAATGAACTCTCCACCTGGAGTCTTTGGGGCCAGCAAACTGGTTAAGCGTGTGGATAAATGTAAATTAAACTGAGCCTAGAACGGGGACACAAAACTCAGAGGAGCTGCCGTCCCGGAGGTGGAAACAGATTGCAGGATTGGCAGGCTACGGACAGAAAAGGAGTTAGGTTCATTTCCAGTCTGATTTGTAGCAAATTGGGCATGCAATACTCGTAGTTTGCCCATGGAGGTTGAATGTCTAGTACAATAATAATTTGAAATCAAGAAAATACATTTTATTCCTCAATAACTAAGTGCTACATTTGTACAATACTTTCTATTATTATTTAAAGAATCTTTTGTTTTATACTAGGATTTTAAGCAGAAAATTTGAGACAACCCTCGGGGCAAACAAGTTTGGTAGTGTGAGCCTGAATAATTGACAACTTCCGTTCAATCTTGTCGCCGCTCCAGCGTCAAGTGTTTGGGCATATTTCTGGTCATCCGGGTGCTGGATTTTGATTACCAGGTTATGGAATTTCATTAAAAAGTTGCCGGAACCGGAAGATGGGAAGGTGGAGTTCAGCTTTAAGCTGGATTCCTGGAGTTTGCGTGCGCTGGGCGAATGAATAGCAGACTAGTTCAAATAAAATTTTATGAGGACAAAAGCCAGAGCATTAATTTCTATCAGGAAAGTCAAAAAGGTTGAGTCCCTGCTGCCCAGCAAAGGAGACAAAGGCCAAGCCATGAAAGAGGTGTGGGTTGCACTCCTCTCATGCGGTGTTCTCTTCTTTCTGGTGCTTTTTTTTGGTTCTTTTGGGTATTTTTTTTGGTTCAAGGATAATCATCCGACATCGCGTGCTGTTGAAATTTAAGGAGTGTATGTGATTTTTATCATGCAAACAGCCGGAAAAAGCCGGACCTCCCACCAACCGACATCCACAACCCCTGTCGCGACCCTCATTCAAAGAAACGTGCTAAATGAGTAAGGTAAATGAAATTACCTGACCGAACACACCTCAAAAACAGCGATGAGGTGGCTGTCCAGCCGAGTGTCCAGCTGTGTCCTGGATGTCCTGGTTGTCCAGGGGTGTCCTGGGGTCTCCTGCGTGCGTGTGCCCAACAGCGGAAATTACAAATTTGTCCGCCGCTAATGGATTTCCATTCCGAATTGCTTTTGCCTCTGCTGCTGGCGCTTTAAGGCTGCAAGTTAAATAATTGCAGAAGCTGCATATATATTTTTTTGTTAAATCTTCTCCTGGCGAATGCAGCAGCTCCCGTTTTGCTGCCACACGAAATTAGCTGCACAATTTATGCGAATTGTGGCGCAACATTTTGGGGGCGAAAATTAAATTTCTGCCTGCTGTTGTCAACGCGGCGCGTCGTCATCGTCCTTGCCACAAAACGCTAACGACTACAAAATTGCAAGAAAATTACCCGTTAATGTCCAACATTTATGTCTGCCTCCCAAGACGCTCAACGAGGTGGAGGCGCCGGTTCTCTTCGGCTCTTAGCTGTTTTGGCCTGACTTGGCCTCCTTCATTTGGTCTAGTCTACACTGAAAAATATTTTAAAGCATATTAGAAGAAATTTTAACGTGCGATGCATGCAATTTATGGGGACAAACCTAATAAACAGAACCTTTAAAGTAAATAGTTCAACAATCATTCCCATTTTGATTTTAGAAAAGGATTTATTACAAAACCTCACTTAATACAAAAAGCTTATTTCTCTTTAATTTTTACTGACCATTTAGTTTCGTGAGTTATATTTTGGATTTACACATGCAGCAAAGATTACAAAGATCAAGTTCGTAAACCAAAGAAACATATGTTTAGATAGGAATTAACTTTATGAAAACTATTTATTTACTTTACTAGAAGGTCATTGGTAAGTACCAAACTGATCTCCTGAAAGTTTTTGCTATCTGCAGCAGGAGCAGTTGGCTCTGGGCGGCTTTCGAGTCATGGCCGCGTAATCGTGGCGGAATTTCGGGCGCAAATGCTTCGCAGGCGGAGAGAGCAAAAAAAAAAAAAAATAAAATAACTGGCAAAACTATTATGGCCCTTGTGCTTATTACTCGCTGACATGCAAACACTTGCGCTCTCACTCGCGCCTGCAGGTCCTTATTTTTGCCAGCAGTAAGAGTGCTATCATGTCCTGGTGGGTGGATGGGCAGATGGGTGGGTGCCCCAAGGACAAGGACAATGTAGGAAATGTAGCGAAAACTTGGCAACTTCAACGCCAACTCACGTGTTGAGGGGCGGCAAACTTTAAGCAGAACTGCATTAAATATTCAACGTATTTTGGCATTTAATTTGCAGCACACAATAAATAATAACATGACACATAGCAGCCACCCACTCACCACCTACCACCTCCAACCTTTCCATTTATAAGCACAAATCGAAGAATATCAGTAGTAACAGTTGCTGTTGCAACGGCACGAAATAAAAGTAAATAAAATTGCTTTTCAACAAAACTTCCGCTCGCCGAACCTGACACACATGTCGAAGAGTCATTAATAATAAAGGTGGAAGACGTCGTTACTGGAGGGTTGGAGTTCAGCCCTACCTACATATATACGTAATATATATAGTATACATGCCAGAATCAAGTGGTCCAAAAGAGCACAATGAATGGCGACGGGCCAAAAGTCAAGCCCGGTATGTCAAACCAAAATTTATGCACCCACACGCCATCGAGGAATGCGGGACAGCCAAAAGTGTTTTGTAGTTGGCTTCGGCAGCCCCCTGTGGTGCAAATAGTACCTTCTTCCTCCGGATCGAAGTTGGTGAAATTTGTGGTGCTGCCTGCCACTAATTTCAATATCATCAAAAATTAATTCCACTAATTCGATTAGAGGAATTTCGTCCTCAAGGAGCAGCAGTCGTCCTGGGGAATTAATTCTTATGGAACATTTTCTTTTGCTTTTGCCCAAGGAATTATATCACTTGTATGAGGTGGCAATGGCGTGTTGGGTTAGTCTGGGATCTGGTAATATATGATGCTTGGAAAATTGTAAACGACGCACTCAATTTTATACGAGAAAAGCTGCATAAAGTTAGAAAAAAGTCTAGGCAAATAAGCATATTTAGTATAAATTCTGCAAGTGTTCATCTCCTCATTTCAATTGTGTTCTTTCGGGCAATATATATCAAAATGCATTTGCCTTGCCTTACTTTTAAGTAAATATGCTCAAGCAATTAACTTTTATTTCATCAATGCAAACGCTTTAATCGAGTTTTCTATTTGTGTTGAGTTCTGTGTACACAACCATGTCGAAGAAAATCCAATTGTTCTTATAGTATGTACATATATGTACATGTAACCAAAGTAAAGCCACAATCTCAAGAATTCCTTAATCGCATTTTTTAAGCTTCGCATTTAATTAGGTACCAGAATAAACTCGTTTCGAGATGGCGAGAGCCCCAAAAATGGCACATTACGCACCACATTTGAGAAGCATTTTCAACGAAAATGAAATCTTCAAACAAAGAGTGCCGTGTCCTTGGGGTTTTCCACCGTTCTGCCGGCTTTTCATTTTAATGCAAGTATTTTTTATTTAATTTCGCTTTATGGCCTCTGCCGCACCCTATTTCCTTTCGTTCAGTTCGCATTGTGCAAATAAGCAAATGCTCATGTGTTAACGGGAAAAACCGAGGTAAGGGGTGGTATTTTTCTTCATTTTTTTTGAAGAGGGTGTAGAGGGGAGGAGAAGCCAAACGTTTCCAGGACGAAACGCCAAAAGTCACGAAGTGGGCGCCGGAGGGGGCGTGGCATGGCATGGCTTGCCTTACACTAATTGTCTTTGCTGTGCGTGCGTGCGGGGTGGCAGAATATCTGGGGTTTGCATATATTTTACGGTTGTTTAGCTACACGTATCCCGCATACGGCAGTTGGCTTTTATAGCCGTCATTTCCGCCGGATCTCGGCGAACAATCCGCATTTCCCCTCGGCCGCAGAATTTACTTCAAAAATGTGACGGCCAAATGAAATGCAAATTATTTTTTGCCCACTCCCGTTTCTCCCCTCTCCTAAGCACCTGAGCAAATATTCAAGACTCGTATATGATATATCGCGGCATAATGCTATTTGCATTATTCTCTTAATGATCAAAAATAAACTTTTAATAAGACTCGTGATTTGCACTTCCGTTTGCGTTGACTCAACACGAAAGCGTTCACTTACACATCAGTCTAATTTTGGATGGATATGTGATTAATGAAATGTAATTAAAACAAAAAAGGCTGAACTTTTTAAGTATATACTATATGGGTCATATATAATAAATAATATAAGTAATTTATTAAAATCTACGCATGCTTCAGTTCCCTTTGACGTGCATATGAGTACAACTTGCTACAGCAATATGGTTGTGACACGCACTGTACCTATGTGGGACATGCCAATCAAAAGTCTCCAACTGTGAGTTGCACTGCAGGACTCGTCCTGTATAAATGAAGGATCCGAAGTCGGAGTCATTGTCATTTCTCCGTTGGCTGGCTGACTTGTCATTCCCACTTCCATGCCATTCTTTAACCGACTCCGGCGAATTCCCAATGCCAATTAAATGCGGCTTTCACATTGTCATCCGGCCAAGACTTTCCATATGACAATGCCACCGGCAAACCGTAATGAGCTGGTCCGCCAGCAAGGACACCCACCCCCCTGAGTGCCGCCCCAGCAGGCGGCCGGTCGTCGGTCGTTGGTCGCATGTCCTGCCAAAGTAAATTAATTGCTGGATACAGCTCCTTGATCCTGCTGCTCCTTGGACCTGCTCCCGTTTTGCTGCACGTGCAACTTATGTGCAAATTAACATCATCATCAACAAGGACGGCTCTCCTCCGCCTTCGCAAAACACTTGCACTCGTCCTGCGTAGATTAATCGGACTGATTAACCACACGCAGCTAGCCAGCAGGAATACTTTGGGGGTTACTGCCACTGGAACGAAAACGAGAACAGGAATAGGAACAGGAACAGGAACAGGACGAGAAACAGTGCCCTCTGACCCCTGCTCGTTTGTCCTGCCTATTCATTATGCAATTATTTCGAATGACTTTCGTAAGTGATATTTCCTTTGGCTTTCGTGCCGTCAGGGAAATGCATTCATCAAGGCAAACGGGAATCCATTTAGGCCAAATGGGGTTAATGCTTAGCCAGCTGAGATGGATGGGTGATGGGATTAATAAATTAGACCAGGAGAAATAACAAGTCGTCGGTAGGGATATTTAATGTGACTACATATAACAAAGAATACTATTGAGTTAAAATTTACATCAAAAGAAGAAATTGAATAATCTACACAGGCGTATAAATTTATTATTGTTATTAACATTGTTTTCTTGTGAAACATGGCCAATTAGAAACCAATAAAAATTCAGCGCACTAGCTTCTTCAAAAAGATTTAGCATCCACTTAGTCATTCGGAAATTATGATTATAGCGCCGTCGAAGAGTCCATACATCACAGCCAAGTATAATTTACAGCCATAACAATTAAGTCTTAAAAATGGTTCGCATATTTCAGCGCACGACATGAAATACAGTTGGGCCAATTTACAGCCAAAATTTCCAAGGGGAATGAAACTACAAACACACCGCACCTTCCAAAATTCCGGTGAGAATTTCTGGGCCACGGATTGGGCAAAAAGTCACGGCCCACGAAATCCCTTTGGGCCAAAAATACGGCAAATGGCAAGGGATTTTCTTCGACCATGTTTAATTGAGGCAGATAAAAGACAGATTTATTGTACGTGCGCGATTGGATTGTGCCTGAAAATGTCGATTAATAATCTCTTGTAGGTGCGAAGACCATTGAACTTAATTGGTCAAATCTTACTTTAATTTAACTGATAACAATCTGTTAACAACTGATCATTCCATTTCATTACTTAAGGAACATTAATATAATTAATATTAGCTGATCAACTATGAGCAACAAAATTAAGCCAATAATACCAAAATAAATGTTAATAAAAGAACCAAATAAATTCTTGCGAATGAACGAAATGGCGACTTAGACATTAATACAGTACGTTAACTACTCTTAAATAGCAAATAAAAAATCCTGAAAAAAATATTAATTTTCCACAAAGAATTTTAAGAATTATTCAGTCAAGAAAATACCTACTCAATAGGCAATGTCTGAAGATATTTTGGCATAGTCAGTCACTTTTTTGCTGCTCGCCTGTTTGGCAATGAACCAAAAATACGCTTTGGCCAGCAGACACTACAATAAGGCGAAAAACAACAACTGATTTGTACAGGTGCGAGAAGTCTGTGATCATTCGGATGTGAGGCGAACTCTGCGATCGCGTCATCACATCGAGTGCCCTTTGGTGGCGCCTGCTGTGGACTCTCAAGATTTTCCCCCAAAAATGAGAGGAAGACGATCTTATTTACGTCTTGGCCCATTTGATGTTCTACGAAATGGATATAATAGGAGCGGGTATAAGCAATTTTTGCCTAGATTGCTCCCCTTTGGCTTCTAATTATTTTTCTGGTGTTCGCTGTGTCCGCTTGTTTACTTGCCTAACAGTTATTTTTGTTGACTTTTGACTATGCGATTTTATATGGTACACAATACACTAAAATTGTGATTTTCAAAACTAATACTCTAAATATTTAAAAAATATTATTTATTTTCTAAAATAGATAATGAGTAGAGATTTGTCTTATTATTTACAGAATATATTTAAAACTCGCTTTTCTAATTTTTACTTTTGTTGTTTTTTTCAGTTTCGCGTTGGGTTTTCCCAATGCACAAGTTTTCTTTCGTATTGAGTATAATAAAAATCGGAATGAAAATCAGCAGCGGACGCCTTTTGTTTTTGCAACATGTAATTGGCCAGCGACGGTAATATAGAAATAATTTCTTCTCAATTTTATGAAAAGAGGAAAATTGAATATAAATTTTGATTCAATTAGAGAATACGCATACAATTATTTTTAATTGAGTCACATAATTTCGTTTATTATTTGATGAGAAGAAAAATATTTCCTTCTATTTATCATGATATTAAACTTTGCCAATTAAATATAATAAGCATAATTAAATAATTTTTTTCTTGTGCATATCTTAAATCTTCTATATATATAATTTTATGAAATTTCTAGCAGCAGAAACTGGATAGTTTTGCAAAAATAGTAATTGGCGTAGATAGAAAGATTGTAAGATCGCGGAATACGCAATTATGTCCATATATTATTTAAATTAACTTATTAGTTATAATTATTTTAATATTAAGTATTTTCCCAGCAGAATATGTTAGATTTTTTGTTTTTAATTCAACAGAGACTGTTAATTTTCAACTTATCCGCAATTACAAATATTAACTTGATTGAGTTTGTTCAACGCACGCACCGTTTGGCCACGCCCACAGTGTGTCAAACACGCTAATTTACTGTTACATTATTTATACTCACACACACACACACACATAGATATCCCCCTTGCAAACATTGGCACACAATCAGTAACATACAAACCATGGCTATGTAGAAGCGATAAAACTGAAAGGTTGTCACTTTGGCAGCGTTAGGCGGTCGCTCGTGTTGGTTGGGATAGGCAATGGTGTTGGTAATTGGGTAGTAAGGGACGGCCCGGGGGGTGGTGGTGCGGGGTGAAGGCGGCACAGAGGGGGAGGCAAGGAAAAACAACGAAGAACACGGCGAATGGGACAACAGGGCGCATGAGCGATGTGTGTTGGCAACATTTTGTGCTCCTGCAACATGTTGACAAGGTGGATTGTGAGTTGAGCAAGGTATGGTTTCAAAAGTAACTAATTGCCGTTTTTGATAGGAAATTTTACAAGGAATTAATGTTCTTATATTGCAAACATTTCTGAAAATATGTTGCTGGATTTATAAATTTGTAGTATATTATGAGGGTCTTTTAAAAAAAATAAAAGGAATAAACTGATTAAGAAAAGCATTAAAAAACTTAGAAAGCCATAAAATTAGGATTAGGTATGACATTCCATATTTTGACCAATATTTCGAATGCTGTGATCAAAATACTAATAATAATATTCGCAAAAAACAGAAAATCGAATTTCGGCAAAATTTCAATATTTACAATTGGTATTTTTGCTATAACTTGGCTAAAAATGGTCAGAAAGTTAAAAGAATTACATTTTTCTACTCCTAATTACTAATACTAACCAACCAAATCACTTTTTGACCGACTCTGTTAAAATTATTTGTTGCCAAATTTTCGCAATTTTTGTAAGGGGTACCATCATTAAAAATTGCAAAAAATATGAAATAAATATAATTTTTTTTTGAAAACACAGTTCGATTGGAAATTTAATTACGAACTCAACGAGGTATGACATTCCATATTTGGAGCTATATTTTGAATGTTCTGATCAAAATAGTGGTATTTTTATCGCAAAAACACAGAAAATCAATTTTCTGCCAAAAACCAAAATCATCATCAAAAATTGCAAAAAATGTGAAAAAATAAAATTTTTTTTTTGAAGACACAGTTTAATTGGTAATTTAATTACGAACTCAACGAGGTATGACATTACATATTCGGACCAATATATCAAATGTTCTTATCAAAATACTGATATTTTTTGGCAAAAACACAGAAAATCGATTTTCGGCAAAAAATACAAAATCATCATCAAAAATTGCAAAAACTGTGACATAAATATAATTTTTTTTTGAAAACACAGTTCGATTGGAAATTTAATTACGAACTCAACGAGGTATGACATTCCATATTTGGAGCTATATTTTGAATGTTCTGATCAAAATAGTGGTATTTTTATCGCAAAAACACAGAAAATCAATTTTCTGCCAAAAACCAAAATCATCATCAAAAATTGCAAAAAATGTGAAAAAATAAAATTTTTTTTTTGAAGACACAGTTTAATTGGTAATTTAATTGCGAACTCAACGAGGTATGACATTCCATATTTGGAGCTATATTTTGAATGTTCTGATCAAAATACTGATATTTTTATCGCAAAAACACAGAAATTCGATTTTCGGCAAAATTCCAAAGTCATCATCGAAAACTTCAAAAAAATTTTAAAAAAATATATTTTTTTTTTTAAAAACACAGTTTGATTGGAAATTTAATTACGAACTCAACGAAGTATGACATTCCATATTTGGAGTTATGACCTGTTTAAGGACCTCACTGAACGACAATTTATTTAATTAACAAGATTAGATTTTAATGTCTAGCATATTAATGGCTTCAAGGAGCCACTCCAAATGCGATCCACAACATTTCCCGCCAATTGCAGGACAAGCCGAAGTATCTACAAACAAACGCTGACACACACACTCACACGCACACACACACACACACACACACCGACACACTCTCTAACAACAACCCCGAAAAGCCACAAAGCAAACAGAGAGGGGGTGGGTATAGTGGGTGGGGTTTTTTTTATGGAGCAGGGGGCACACATCCATTCGTCTGACGTTTTGGGTCGTAAGGCGTAAAATCTGCAAAGCTCAACACTGAGACCAAAAGCCGGTTTCCCATAAACCCCCCAAAACCCCGCACCCCGCACCAACCAACCAATATACCCTCCTGCCCACTGTTATTTACATTTTGTTTTGCCGGCTTTTCCACACGAAGGCGAAATCCGACAGATAGCCGAAACAAAACGAGCGGAAAATCCGAAAGATACACGAGCCTTTGTGCCAGCGATTCGGGGCTGGCTTTATTTCGATTCCTATCCACCGATTCAGTTGGCAACGGCCCGCACTGTGAAACGGTCAACTGTACGCTAAGCAAATTGAATTCAAGAGATCTCTGTATGTCTATGTGTTTTTGAATATTTTCCTCCTAAATATTTGGAATCTTGGGTGCCGCGTGTGTTATTTTGAGTTATCGCGATTGCGGCTAAGTGCAATTAGTGCCACAAATTTAGTGCAATGAATTGGGAAATTTATTTCTCTGGCCAGGCGCATCATTAGCAAATGAATTTACCACAAAGATATTATTAGTGAGTGAGCTATCGTGTGTGTTGTCAATTTTGAATGGTGTTCGAGTTCCAGTTGCTCTAAGGTAATTTCTACCGAATATCTAGTCCCCTAACGTCAGAACCTAAGCATATGTCACAAAAAAAAAGGAAAAAAAAAAAGAAATAACAGAATGTCGCGCATGTTAATTAAGACGAGAGGCATAAAAAAGAAATGCCGAATGGTAGTGGGGCCAATGCCAATCCATCCATCACTCAATTGCCAGTTCAGCAACGGATTTTCCTTCATTTTTTTTCTTTGTTTGGCGTTCTTCCCCCATAAAACTCTGTTTTTCTATTATTTTTGTAGGCCGCCCGAAAGCCAAATGTGCATTGATTTTAATTTGAACAGCAAGAGAGTCGAGTGCACATGTGTTTCATTATTTTTTAATCTGCCGCCAGGCAATAAATAATCAGCTGGCTGTGAGTGCGATAAATATTTATGCATGCGACTCACTTGTCTAAACAGATGCCGCAGACAATCTTAAGCGAAGCGATCCTCGCCCAGTACTTAATACAATCTGTGAAAAATCAGAAAATCACAAAATCAGCCTTTCAATCTGGGACACATCAACTCCCCGTTGCTGTTTACTGCCCGTTTACGGAAATGTTTGTTTATCTTGATGCAATTTGTGCGGCCACGCCTCTCAATTAAATCGGAGCCCGAAAAAGTTATTCCTTTGGGATTATGGGATGGGATCCTTTGTTTTGATGTTATCAGCTGAGACTCTGCCGTTGCTTTTGCTGTTGCATGTTGGCTAACAAAATAATTGACAAAACAAATCATTTACGTGGCAAAAGTTTGTCAGCCCTCCTCCCGAATTTCTGCACCCCCCCTTAACCTCAGTCATCGCTTAAATTGCACACGGCGGCCAGACACGCAACATGTTTGATGACAAAAAAACAAACAAAGCGGGGGAAAAAAACACGAAAATTGTGCAACATTCGGGGGCACTGAGAATTTCGCGCTGAAATATAAATAACAGCATAATAACTAGACAGACCGGCCGAGTGGAGATACAAATGAGCGGAATGAATAGGCTGCAAATGGGATGGCGATTGTGCTGGGAACAATAAATTAGTTCGGTAGACTTCGGGAACTATCAAATTAAGTTTGGTCCTTGTTCCAAAAATAATACAATTAAATTTAAAAAGTAAGAAAGAAACAATCTGTAAATGAAAATGTTACATATAACTGAAATTGAAGTGTTTCAATCTGTTATTTAGCTAGTTGAGTTAGTCAAATGCTATTGAAATATGGAAAGGATTATGACAGAAACATAATATTAAGCAAACACAGTGAGTGCGACTATCCAAACAAAACCCAAAATCGGTAATCAAACCAAATGCAAACGCAAACCGCAGGTTAAATCATATTATGGCCCGTCAGACCGCAAAAAGGCCCGAATCCTGCGGGAAACGGATTTGGGGTTTGCCGGGGTTAATGTTTGGCTGTTGTTGTGGCTCACAGTCGATTGCCTGATTTACGGGCACGCTCGCATACGAAATGCTCATTGCAATAGTCAACATGTTAACATGTTGTTAAACACACGGCGATAAATCGGGGAATGGGGGCTACCATTTTTACGGCCCGTTTTCGGCTAGAAATGCCCAAAATCGCCACATTTATGGCTATTAGATTTTCGGTTATTGCGGCACCAAACTGAATAGTGCCTTGATATGGAGGGGTTCCTGTAGAGTCCTGTAGTTCCTCTGCTGCCAGGAAACTGGCGCCTGCTGCTATACGCTTTATTAAAAACGAATTACTATCCACCAAACGCCACTAAGTATGCAATGGTTTTATGACCATCCAATGGCTGTACGCAGCATAATAAATAGATAGAAATGGTAAGATACAATGCGTTGTCCTTGGCGCTTTGCAGGCGACGATAGTTCAAACAAATTGTAGGCCATATATTTTATGGCTCCTATGGATTCTCGTTCAAGTACATGCTGAGTTTATGTTCCGGTGATTGGCTTGTGAAAAATTTTATAGCATTTTAATTGCATAGATTTTCGATTGCCTAACAGCTCGGTCACATGTGCACAATTCCTGAAACTTATTCATCTCGATCGTGTTTATTTATCTGCGTCTAATTTATGCAAGTAGCTTGCTCCACCGGAATTGTATTAATATGATAAAAATTTCAACAACTTCGTCGTCGTCACCTAGGTTCAAGTATTCGAAAGACTTGCGTAAAAGTGTATAATATAAACATAAATGTTCTAATTCTATGGTACAGAATTTGTTTAGAGCTAAGAGACTAGTTTATACCCTTAGTTTATACCCTTAAGAATTGTAACCTTTGTGGAATGATTTAATAGGGATTTTTTCAGTGCAGAGTTAGCCTGTTAATTTTTGGCAGCTGACGCATCAAAGGCCGCAGCCGTATTAACTTTTCATCTAAACAGCCAAAAACCACAAAACTATTTAACGCTTTCTGCAGTCAAAATGAAAATCAGTGTTTATTGAGGGGTTTTGCTGCGAAATTCCGAGCATATTAAAGCCATCTGCCCGATGGCGATGGCGATTGCGATTCAACTGCAACTGCAATTCGCAGGTGTTGAGATGCCTCCTAATTTATGAGCTGTGCATAGTGGGTTAATGTAACAGCAAATGGCCCATTGCGGTTTGAGTTAAACAAGATGGCCCATCCCCCCATTCACATCCCCACCGCCCAATCCAACCACTGCCACAAGGTCACCTGACTCGATGTGCAATCGAGTGGGTGGCGGATTCCGGTGGGTTGGATTTACATGCTCCATTTGACAGAAACGCGGAAGCGGGCTTAAAGTAAAAGAGTTCAATTAGAGAGCTTAGAGAGCACGAACATGGGAACGAGAAACCACTGGGAATCCGAAATCGGTCGATAATTTCATTGCTTCGGCTTCCCACTTGATTAGCATTCCTTTGTGGCACAGATGTCTCGGGTTATTTATCTTAAATGTCTGAAAAAGAAATACTATTCAATTTTAAACGATTTAGCTCGTTTAATTTCAGGCGGTTTAACATTAAAAATGTACTACAATGTTTTACTTGAATTTTTACAAGCTTATAATTGAGATATTTTGGTAGTAAGTTTGTCAAGTTTTAATTGAAAGTAATATATACAGTAGTAGTATTTGAAAGGTGGAATACTTTTGTAGTGTTTATTAATTTATACTTTCGTGCTTAGTAGTAATAAAAGCGATTAAAAAGTTGCCAACAGCAAACTTTTGGCTATAAAAACTTTAAATAAGCGAGCAAATATAACAAGCTCGTAATTTAATAAATATATACAATAAATTATAATGAATAATTATGCATATTAGGCTCGCTTCAACTATGCAGCTCTGTGAATTCAATGAGCTTGTAATAAAACAGCGAAATATTACGCATACGCCAGGGACGCATAAATAAGTAAGCGAAACGAAATATTTTCCGATCTGATTGATGCCTTCCTACCGGAAAATCGTTTTGGCCAATGGCGTGAAATTCACTTTCGTTCGCTGTTGGCTTTTGTTGTTTTGGCCCCCTTTTTGATTTTGATGCCATGCACATTTGCAGGCTTTGTTTTTGGGGTTTACGTGTTTGAATTCATGTGCCACGGGATTTTATTGATTCCAGGCTTGATTCACTGCCAAGAAACAAAGACAGGCAGTTGTTAAGTGGGCAAAAGCCAAGGCGAAACACAGCGAAATAATTAGCTAGTCAGCTCGTAATGTTGGGCCATAAATCCAGAGTCTGGCATTTCGTGTCAAGGCTCATCGGCAAATCGATTGATAAATTAATCAGAATTAGTCCTTGAAAAGCTATACTAAATATTTATAGGCTTCTTATAAGACAGTAAGTGCTTCGTTGGGAATTTTTCAATTTCAATTGTAATTTTAAATGTCCGCCCATCGGTGTTAAGTAGAATGGCCCACCTTTAAAGCTTTAGTGCACATTGTCTTTATATAGATATATAAATCTAGTATATCTGTATCCTCCGCCCAGGAACAAAGCCACTTAAGCCAACTTTGAATGTAGCTGACAAATGAAGACTGACATTTACCAAACAATTGAGCTTCAGATGGAAAAAAGGAAAATAAGGAGAGCTGACAAAACAGAAAAACCAAATTATTCCGCTTACAACTTGTCGCGACTGTTGAGTTTTTGAAAGCAACTTGTTGTAATAAAGCTTCAGATTTCCGCGCTCTTAGTTCTTTTTTCTGTGACTTTTTCGGTGACTCTGTGCTGAACGTGAAAGATTTAAAATAAAACCACTTAGTCGCTGAGCTCCATTTGCAACAATTGTTTGAGCCTCGCGAGCCATGATAAAGTGTCCTCAGAGACATCAGTTACCAAAGAGGGCGAGGATTTCCCCCGAATTTGCGTCAAATGCATGAAATTTCGGGGGAAGAAGCATTTTTGAATAAATTTAACACTTGGTGGTTTTGGGGTGACAAATGTATATGTATAAGTGTTTTATTAAGACTAATTTGATTAACTCATTTTGTGATTACTATACTCTAACTGACAGTGGAAAGTGGTTCTTGTAACTTGTACCTAATTGTCCGAAGTTTAACTATAAACTACTCAACCCTTTAAGTAAATTTCCGGCCAAAGTAATTTGGTTACCTCACACAATGTTAATAGTTGCATTAGTAAATCTTAGAAACCCCTAGCTACTAATTTCCACTTTCCATAAATTCCCAAAGTTTCCGTCATTACTTAAGCCCTTCAAGCAAGTTTTCCCAAGTCCAAAGTCCAAAGTGGGATGCGTAAATCCTTCGATGGAACTCACCCGTGCCGGAATAAAATTTATAAGAATTCCGCTGGCCAGTCGAGCGTATCCGCTTCAATTTAAACAATTAATGTCAATCTGCGCCGAGGGTGAATAATTTTTGCTCTGCTCTAGATACGTTCTTGCTGCGGAAAATATATATATTAAAAAGTAAGTTCATTTGATTTCATTAGATTCGAACCCACTGAGAATTCTATCCATCTATTTACCCCAAAAATCATTATACGCGAATGTAAATACTATGTGTGTTTTGTTTACATATATATTTTTAAAAAGCCAAACACACAAATGTGATGAAGGGGGTGTGGGGAAAAATCTTTGAACTGTGTAGCAGAGGGAGGTGGTCGAAAATAGAGTGTAGCGCAAAAATGCAGATACTTTTGAGCATCAGCTGAACTACCTGGGGCGCAACTAAGTGACACCTATTTCGGGATGTTGGCCTGTGTTTTAGTTCTGTCTTGTGTTCATTATTAACTGAAAGCTGACAGTTGGACATGTAATTGTGTTTAATTGAAAATGAAAAGCCTCACATAGAATCATACTCAAATTCAGTATGCACACCTGAAATCTCACACACACACACTCGGTACTTTTGGTCGATTTGAATGTCAGACTGGCGCAAGTTTTCAGCCTTTCAGCTTTTCAACATTTCAGCATCGCTCGTTGTCTGGCGGAAATTTCAACGTGTTCGGGATGTCAACATTTCCCTTACACTTTCCCCACCCGATCATCATTTTCCAACCATGCAAATGTAGAAAATGCAACAAGTTGGCCAGCCAGCCAACAAAATGGCGGAAACGTGTTGCTGTCGACGTCGACTGGAAAATCAAAGCTCCCCCACTGCTGCTGCTGTTGCTGCTGCATTCATGAATTATGGAATGCATATTTAAACGCAACTTTAAACTTTTTTATTGCCCCGAGAAGGAGGAGCGATCCGAGGAGGAGGCATCCTAATTGTGCAAAACTTTCGCACACGCTTCATATCCTGGCAGCCGGTTCCACAACCACGTCCACTTCCACGTCCACGTCCAAGTCCCACGTCGCTGTTCATTGACTTTGGCAGCGTACAAGGATGCAGGACACACAGTGTGACTTTGTTTTTAATACACTCGACTCGCCACGACTCCAGCTGCATCGATCGACGGGACAAACAAGGCCCGTCGCCTGTCTGGTCCTGCCGCAGTTCGTTACTCCGCAGGACGACAATCCTGGCCCATCTTTTACACAATCAAAAATATTGAGATACTTTAAAAACCAATTTTTCTATAAATATCAATGTCATTATGATTTATATATAAAGATAGCCATGCAATACAATAACTTGTACATTTTCTTACATGTTTAATGTATTTATGAGATTTTTCTAACTAGTAAAGATGCAAGTATTGAAATTTTGCTGACTGCATCCTTTTCCGGCACGCTGTTGTCCTGTGACTCCTTGCTTTTTTGTTAGCCGCTGTCGATGCTTTACGTTGCCATGCAGGCCATGACAAAGATTATCAATAACAAGTCCGAGGAAGATACCCACATGCGTAATCCTTGCAACGGATATTGGTTACGCCACTAGATGGCTGCGCTCTATCACCACAAGCCCATCGAATGTCCTGCGTGTCCTGGCTGCTGGCCATCCATATCAATTGAGTGCTCAAGCTTTTGTTTACTCACAGTATCTCACAGTTACTCAAAGTATCGCGTGGTGTTCCGCTTAAATAGTCAGCATCTTAATGTAAAATTATGTTGCCTAAATACAATAAGGTTTTGTAAAGCAATATTTATTAACTGAGGTAAAGGTGCAAACTATTGTTTTTTTGTTATTTATTTATCTGTATTGAAGTCGTTTCCAGTTCGAGTAAAATCGATTTGTCCCATATTCCTTTGTTTTTCCATGAGCAGCCAAAACCAATATCCACATCAGCGCACAAATGAAATTTTTTCTAGTTGGCCGTTTGGAAAACTCAACATTTCCGCCCGCAACTCGTATTCGCATCATAATTTGCAATGTGTTTTCTGGCAGGAAGTTGCCGCTGAAAATATGCTGAGAAAATGGTTGGGTGGCCTAGGTGATAGAGGAAGGGTGAGTGAGGTCTGAGCTTGTCATATCCTGTTGGCAGAGGTTCAGGTGCAAGTATTCGCCACAGCGGAAGTGTGAAATATTTTGACCTGCCCAGCGCCAAGCTCACCTGAATTTACCTTCATCTTATGTGGCATGGAATTTTTGCGCTGGAGCGTATTTTATTGGCATTTCGTACGCAATTTGTGGCCAGCAAGGAATTCTTTTGGAAATTTTCATATTAAATTTTTCGGCTTTGCCATACGGCCACGATTTCCCTGGAAATTTCTCAATTAAGCTAAAAATCGCCATGAAAAATAGCAGTCGATTTCACGTTACTCGTCGTGCGTATAATTGATTTAGCCAAATTGTTAACCGCCTGAAAGCGGACAAATTGCGCGAGCCTCTTTTGGCCAAAACCTGGCCCGAAAATCAGGACCAAATGGAGCTGTAAGTCCGCCGGGGAAGCTTTTAATTTCACGCATGCAGTGCATAAATTTGGCATTTAGCATTTTCCATTTGCATTTACATTTGGCATGGGGCATGATTATGCGACACTTGTCAATGGATTTGCATCGCACAGCAGTTGTCCACTTTGCGGTATTGGCCATTCTGCAGTTTTCCCCCTTCGATTTTGAGAGGGGGTAATCCCACCCGTTCACATTCTAAAATTCGGACCGTGATTGGGGATTGGAAATTAAAGGGAATTCAAGGGAAAAGCAAGCTAATTTTATTATATGCCTTTTATTTATGCGCGCAATGGAATTCTGCTTCTGTTTATAGGTGAAAAGCACAATCATTTACATTTTAGAAGAATTCTAGAAAAATTACTATGCTTTTGTGTATGATATGTGTTCTAAGACGTAGTAGATATCAAAGTGAATGGAAGGTAGGAAAATAATGAAAATATTCAAAATAAATGCAACAAGCATGAAGCACAAGCTAAACCATAAAATTAAAGCTATTGCTTGTATGATTGCATGTGAGAGAACACAAAATTTATGAAATGAATTGGGAATTATTTGTGATTTGTGATTTGGCATTGTGGTGAAACAAAGTATCCGCATGCAATGTAGTAGGGCAATTGTATCTGCACATGCCGAACATTCCGCGCCTGTCAACGCTTCTTCACTCAGCGGCTTCTTGGGCGTTGCATTCTAGAGCCAAAAGTGCAAATTCTAGAGGTGCAGCAAGCAGTTCTAGATGCTAGCCAAATGTTGCTGCTAATTAAATTGACTTCGTTGGTCTCTCGATCCTTTACGGCCTCTCTGTTTTGATTGCTGGCTGGCTGGCTGGTTGGTCGCGGTGTTTGTTCAAAATGTGGGTCAATTATGCGATTCGTCGCGTCACAGACAAAACCCTGATGGCTGTGGATGTGGGTGTGGGGGTGTTTCAAAAACATCCATCAGAGGCCATTGAAATGTGCGGGAGGATGGGCACAATTCGCACAGCAGGTTGTCTTATGTAATTATTTGTCAAATTCACACTGAGCAGCGGCGGCGTGGGGCCCACATCCGCTAACGAGCTACATACATACGGTAACCCACGGCAAAGCCATCAAAAGCAACCACCCAAAACACCCCAATCACCCGAATCACCCAAACCAGAACCTCATCATAACCGCGGGCAATCAATCAACAGCTGGCTCATTATGACAATCGAAGTATACTGCAGAAATAGATGGAATTGATCGAAAACATAAATAAATATGATGTAGCGCCATATATATATATGATTGGACTGGAACTGGCAAATTGCTTAGTCAACCGGTCCGGGGATCAGAACTTCCGGCGTGTCCGGCAATCGGAAATAATTATCTAAAATTAGTGACAAATGCGGGTGCAGATAAGATTAAAGTTGCCCGGCGTTTGGAATTTTTCCGCAGTCGCCGAAAAGTATGCAGCAAATCAGGAGTTAAAACCCATTGCATTATCAATTATAACGAACTTTGAATATACCCACACATTACTGCCATAGAAGACATAAATCTGGAATGCACTTTGTTCCCAACATAATTTACTATTTAGCTTTGTACACACGTTTATTTCGGTTGATTAATATTACACTCTTTATTGGTAAATTATGTGTTAATATAAATAAAGTGTTGGTTTTTTTTTTATTTACCGCTTTCTTTCGTTAAAAACAAATTGGCAAAGTATATGCATTTATTTAACATAAATATCAGTATATAAATTAACATGAAAGTAGTGGCTAATTGTGCATTTAGTATACATTAAATCAAGTCAAATGCCAAATGCAAATGCATTGAGCGGGAAGACCATTGATCAGACACACACACACACATTCCTTCATAACTCTAATATCTACTATACTCGTATGTATAAATGAAAGTTTCTTTTTCATTTGTCGGCTTCCCACATTCCCCGATTCCCGATTGTTCAGATATTGGCCATAGGCGGGGCCTTTCCTGCGGTTTTTCTCGCCCACCCAGATAACAGCTATCTGGTTCTTGTTGTAGTGACTGTGTTTGGGGCGCTAAAGGCTTTAAACCGTCTAGATTTATTTACAATTCATTTGATTTTATTTGTCATACCTTTCTCGAACCGAATTTTGCTTGAAAAAACACAAGAAAGTTATAATGTGTGCTGTTTATCCTGATGCACTTGCTTTTTTAAGGCATTTTATGAACTTCAACTAGTTTTCTTTAAACTGCAGCTGCTGTTTTCTGCATAAATTAGTATAGTTAAGCTTCTAAAATCCTACTTTTAATATTCTTTAAATATTGTTTAATCATTAAACATTTTTTAAATGTCAATTCTTGTAAGTCATGAGCTGTTCTTTAATCTAAATACTAGAACAAGTTAGTCATTAAAAATGCTAGGCAAAAATAACTCAGAACAGAAAAATGTAACCATGTAATCTGCAGCAATTTAGACACTGTGGTGGCAGTAAGAAAATCCCTTTAAAATATTTAATAAAATTTGAGCAATATTACATTCGATAAGATTAATAAGTTTCTCCACATTTATTTCATCGTGTACGCACACTATCATACTTGTATGCTTATGTATGTATCTTTCTATCCGTGATCTGCCCCCCAGAGACCCCTGCCCCACCACGCCCCCCGCCCATCCCTTGTAGCCCCCTTGCTGTTGATAGCTGTTGTTGTTGTTGTTCTTGTTGTGGCTGCTGCTCCCCCACATAAAGCTGACAATAAAAACAAAAATACGCTCACTCATTCACACACTCATGCCGTCACACTCGCAACCCAGAGACGCACTCACATCGCACTCACACTACCATTCACATCACACTCACACTATCTGCTGTAACTATAGACCCAACAAAGCGAATATGAATATTTTGCACAGAATTTTGCGCTTTGTTCTCTTCTCATTTTCCTCTTTTTTTTTTAGAGTTCTTCGCTTTTTTGTGTTTTTTTTTTTGTTTTGGGTGGGTTCAAAGTTCTTAGAGCAGGGCGCACTTGTGCCGCTTGGGACCGCGGACGACAGGACACAGCACGGATCGTATGGCCTCGTCGAAGACCGTCTTCAGACCCTTTTGGGTCAGGGCCGAGCACTCCAGATACTTGACCGCAGCGATTTCCTTGGCCATCGCCAGTCCTTGGGGATAGGTGATCGGCGTGAGCTTCTTGTCCTTCAGCTTCTCGATGGTCTGCTTATCGTCGCGCAGATCCAGCTTGGTGCCGACCAGGATAATGGGCACACTCGGACAGTGATGACGCACCTCCGGAAACCACTTGGCACGCACATTCTCAAACGATGCCGGATTCACCAGCGAGAAACAGATGAGAAACACATCCGTTTGCGGATAGGAGAGCGGTCTCAAACGATCGTAGTCCTCCTGACCAGCGGTATCCCAGAGGCCCAGATTGATGGGCTTGGCATCCACCATCACGTTGGCCGAGTAGTTGTCGAACACGGTGGGTATGTACTCGCCCGGGAAGGCGTTGGTCGTGTAGCTGATGAGCAGGCAGGTCTTACCCACCGCTCCGTCGCCCACAACCACACACTTGATGGCCTGCATGCTGATGAATGATCGATGAATTCAGCAGCTCGTTGCTTTGTTTTTGCGTGGTGTCTTTCAGTGGATCAGCTGGTTTGCAACTGGTTTTTTTTGTGGCAGCTATACTTGTAGTGACTTTGGGGTTATCATTTAATTTGGTAGGTCACAGGCAGTTCTTAAATCTTTTAGATACTTTTTGTACTCAGCAGTTTTTGGTATCTTTTCGTAATTATTTAGTTCGACAAACAAATTTTAGTTTCGTTTTTTTAGCTCAGCTTGTTTTTTCTATTTGTATAGCTTTTGCTTTTCGCGTTGGCGTTTTGCTTTTATTGTTTTTTTTTTTTTTTTTTTTGGCGATTATACAATAATTTGCTCACGCACTAATACAAATGCTGCCCACACACACACACACCCACTCAAGCGCGTACAGAGAGAGATGCGAATTTGAAGTGGAGTTTGATTTATCGCGAAAGTTGTTCAATCAATATTCTTAATTGAAAGCAGAACCGTGACGGCGTTCTTCCTGTTCGTTCGGTATATTATTTATGAATTAATTTTGCCCGCATATGTGGTGATTTGCAGTGGCAGGAACGGAGAAAACACGCCCAAACGCTGTGAAATCTTCGCGGCGATTGAAGAAATTTTCTGCCTCCGCTGGCAGTTGTTGTACTTGTTTTTTCACTGTAGTTCTCGCTCTCTCAACTTGTTTGTACGGCTGTCTCGCTCGCACGCGTGCGCCAGTCGCTTAAGCGAAGCGCTTTGCGCATACGCTCTCCGATACAAAGAGCAAGAGAGCGAGATACAGTGCGGTCCCGAACAATTAGGCAGAGTGAGTCATTACCTCGGTGACGTTAGTCGTGGCAATCCATCGAGAGCAGAGAGAGACAGAGATAGAGCGGTAGAAAGAGCGAGAGCTAGTGGGTATCTTTACTTGACCTTGCTTTGGTCTTTTTTGTAGAGTTTTCTATATTTGTTCGACGATTTTCCACGAATTTCCCTACCATTGCTTGTTGTTTTGAGCCAATTTCCACGCGTCTCGAGACTGTCAGAGATGCGCGGTACCTAACTCTGGTACACATCGTCTCTGACTTATCGCGGTACAATTGCAGTGCCACACCAAAAATAAACTTGATAAAATAAACGTTGATATCGCGATATAAATATTAATTGAACAATATTTTTATTGGTGAATCAATTATGTGACCGAAATATGTGTCACTGCCTTTTGATGAAAATACTTAAATGGAAGTATACATTTTTTAAAACATATGCAATGCCTTAGAAATCAATGGTAGCTAATTAAATTTGTACTAGATTTTTTTTATACAATTACCTATAAATTGGGTTATATGTATTAACAAATGTAACAGCCTTGCCATTCTAATTTTTAAACGAATTATTAAATTCATGACTAACTACAAAAGGCAGCGATATTTGCTGCCGTTGACTGTTTTAATGGACCACAAAATTGCGTGTGTCGGCAAAAACCAAAGCCCAAGGAATAACAAACTAATAACATTGGCAAACAGTGCAAAATATCGACAGTAAAAACCGAAAGGCAGAAACAGAACCCAAACCGAATTCAACCAAATCCAACGAATCCACCGAATCCGCCGCATCCGCATTCAGCCAAAAGTGATAGCCAAAATATTTCGTGTTTGTGTTTTGGCTTCCGCCCACTTCGCCCCATTTTCACCAACCAGCCCACATGCCACGCCCATTTTCGCATTGATTTTTAAATGGAAGTGTTTAAAGTGCCGCCGGCAAATATTTTCGCATTTAAGTTAATTTCTCGCACTGCTGATGGTGCTGCTGTAATTGGATAATTAAATAGGCGCCACAAAATTTGCTCTCCAGCAATCCGAACAACGGGCATGAATATGAATATGAATTTCAATAATATGCATTTTCAAAAATGTTTTTAATGGAATTTATTGTAAAAAATCCGCAACAATTAAATCGCCAATGAAGTCCGCTCAAGTGGAATAAATGTTTCTCTTTTTGTATTTGTGTTTGTGCGTGGGTGAATCATTCGATTTCGTATTCGATTTCAAGTGGGTGGGTGGGCGTTGTTGCAAGGTTATCAGCGGGTCACGGGGCAGTGGGGGGAGTAACAAAAACAACACTTTCGAATTAATTTTGAAATTACAGCGTAATTTAATAGATTAACCAATCGAAAGCTTTTGGCTAAAACAATGGTGTTAAATTAAGTTGAAAAGCGATAAGCGCAGCAAATAATGCAGTTATCAATTTACCTTTCAGCCAAGTTATTTACTTAAACCATAATATTTTGCCAACCAAAAACCCAAATGAGCCATAAAGCTGGCAATAAAACGCATTTGATTGAAGTGTACCTATATTTTCCATTCCTGGCAAGTCAGTGGTGAAATGGGTTTATCTTGGTTAAACAGAGGCGGTTCTTTCGCAATGAAATTGGGGAGTATAGGTGCTTGCCCTACACCTGGTACTACTTCCAATCCCTGGACTTCGCTTCCTGCCAACTGCACCCATCTTCTGCTGCCGCTTCTTGCTGTGCGACTTGGCATTGCCACGATGGATTCTACGATTCCTGGACCGATCATCGTCATAGTGCTTTCTGTGCACTGTGGTTTGTAGGGCCGACAGGACATCGATGGTGAGCCGTAACGCCGAGTCGCTGGATTGTCCGAATCGGGACATCAGATATGGCGTTTCCTCGAACAAGGACCTCTCCTGGGCACTGAGTGCGTGCCACGCGTTGCGGGCTTCTTGCAGCAGCGTCATCGCTGGTATATTCCTATCATCGCAGGCTAGGCGGTATTCGCGCAGAAAGTTGTACGGGGCACAGTGGCTGATGAACACTGGCAATGTGGAGCCAGTGCAATAGTCGTAGGCCATCGCAATGCCCGGAATGGAGGCGAATTTTGGGTCGACAGGAGACGTATTGTGAGCAGTAATTTTGGTGTACAAGAATGGACTATATGCTGAACGTGCATGGTGAGTTGCACAACAGGGTTAAATGTTTAGTTATTTTTATAAAATGTTCAACTCTTTAACACGCCATATATAAAATTTTTAACAAAATAATTAAACTATAAATGTTTTTTGTTATGGCCTGGTTTGTGGGATTTCACTTTTGGTTGGAACTCTAGACCTGTTCACATCTACGAATCAGTGTAATAACTGAGGATTTCAATACACAAGCACTGCTGGCACATTCGAAAACAAATTTCTGGATACTTGGATCGGAAAAAGTGTAGTTTGAACTTCGTTGGGTATTCAAAAAGCCAACTGGACCATATGTACATCATTCAAACCAAAATTTAAGCTCACAATGTGCGTTTTAGTCTTTCAATTGGTGATATAAAGTAAAGCATTTCAATTGAAACGCAGCAATGAACCGCTTTGGATTAATCAAGTAATCGTTGGCATATTCAGGACTTTATCCGCATATCCTTATTACGACGTGTCCATTGCGGAGTGGAAAACTGTGCAAATAATTAAAGCCAAAGAGCGATACGTATGACAGCAAGTGCAACAATTATTTGATTACTGTCGCCGGCACTGCCAGTTCCCTGTTCAGTTCCCTTTGCCACGTAATTGGCGGAGTGATATATGCATACTATATACACATTTATATGAATATATATATCCCATCCCCCTGGTAATCGATCCAGGAATTTCATAGGAACAGCTTGCAGGCCATTATGCAGCGAGTTATTCATAATTGTTGTTGCTGCCCAAGTGGCAGGAAAATGCATAACAAACTGAAAAATATTCAAGCCATTTTTATTGCCACACCAGACGAACCGCACACCAGATATATATATCCATACACATATATATATATATTTATAGGGACTGGCGATAATGAATGAATGTGCGCTAAAGAACCGCAGCCTGAACCGAAAAGAGCGAAATAAAGCAAATAGTGAAGCTTCAACTGCAAACAGTGGATGCAATAACAATAAGTTTAACACTTTAACGGCTGGGCGAGGAGAACTCCATATGTATTATATCCCCAAATCGCATTAAATTGTTACATTATAAACAAACAAAATTACATTACATAGGTGTACGTTTAAATATTGCAGCAAACTTTTAGGTGCCAATTTGTTTAAATCTCAAGCTATAAAATATATGTTTCGTTGTACCCAAATAAGTACCAGAATTAAGATTACATTTTGCAGAATATTTATAATAATTTAGTTTTTACATTTGTAGTAATTTGTATTAACGTTCATGAAATACATAACAACTATTTGTTTATGTTTAGAAGTTAGGTTGATTGTTACCACAAAGCTTAATTTTTTTAATACGCTCTATTTGTCTGTTAATTTAATGGGCTGCATCAATACAACATCAATCCTTTTTCTGAAATGATTCAATTTAGGCATTTACATTCTCTAGTCAAAGTAGTTAACATTTGGGATACTCACAGAATCCCACACCGGATATCCTCTTTATCCATATTATGTGATCGCTGACACGGATGTGAACCGATGGATATCCACTGCTGCAGTTGGTGGGCATGAGCCATATGATACCAATAAGAGTGGGATTATCGCCCATCGTGACCACCGCACCGCCCACGTCGCCCCCACAAACTGCTTTATAGCCCTCTCCAGAGGTGCACATCTCAAACGGATTCAATTTTTCATAGTATTTAATGCATTCGGTGTTGGAAATGACCGGCACCTCTATGCAATGCATCCATTCGGGCAGCTTACCGTTTCGTTTTGAAGTTCCATAGCCACACACCATGGTCATGTTTCCGGTGAATCGATTGTGTCTTGTTCCAAAAGCTGGAACGCGAACCCGGTTCATTCGATAGTCAAACTTTTGGTAGGGACACTTAACCAGGGCAATGACGCGCTGCTTATCATGGTGAAAGTGAAAGTTTTCCCTGTAGACCCTGATGATATCAAAGCCCCTATACGATCTTCTTGACGCGAGATGGACCTCAATGTATTTATATTTCAGAACATGCTTGACCGTGAGGATCCATTGATTCGAAATGAGGGTGCCGGCTCCGTAGAACAGTGGTGACCTTTGAGTTTCGAAGTAGACGATTCCAACTAGATATATAATTGTAAAGGTCTTGGCCCTATAGCCACCGGTTATCCTGGGACTCAATTTGTTATTTTCACCGACCGAAACAGTTAGTGATAAGACTAGCAATGTCACAACCAGCTTCATCGCCACACAGTAACAATGTGTTACTTTATTACTGAAGTTTTTAAAAATATAAGTGCTGTGTCGAATCCATTTTATGTTGGTGCGGCTAATTTGTTTAACTTAATTTTAGTTTCTACATTTTTTTTCATCTTAATTTTTATAAAATATAATAATATACAGTACTTATTAACTGAAAATAATTGTTGATATACATTTTTTTGGGAATAAAAATTTAATACCTGTTGGTAATTATTGCCATTTATTCTGGTATGATCAACACGTATATTGGTATCTCAAAGTTTTAAAGCGTGAATTCCTTGGCTTTTTGAATTGTTTAAATACTTTTGCGATTTCCCCGCGGCACTTCGTCCATTGCAAATTTAATTTATTTAATGAGCATCGCAATAAAACGCATTTACTGTCAAGTGATAAAATGGTATTGCAGCTCCGAAGCCCGATGTTTTCTTTTTTTCCCCAAACCCCCCGCCCCTTTGCATATTTTTCATTTATATGTGGTCCACATGTCAGTAGCATTTTCCACCCATTTCCACAGCCTGTTGACAGCAGCGGCAATTATTAACTTTTGTGCGGCTGCTGCCATGGCGCCGTGTGTTTGTTATTAATTTCTTGTTATTTATGCAAATAGTTGGCACTTAATACGCCTGTAAATATATTTAAATATTTGTATCCATTTTTTTTTGCCCACTCTTTTGTAAATTGTTTTGTGCATTACGATAAATTAAGAGCAAACAAAAAGCAACAATGCTCGGCTAGTGACACGTTCTCCGCTTATCGACAATTTTGAGTACTTTTCCGGAATTTTAAAATATCCAGCATGTACAAAGTATGAATTTCATGCCATGAAAGTCCCAAAAGTTGGACTCCTTCGACTCTGGTCTAGTCCGAGTTCCATAAACTCGGCAGAGTTATCGCCAGCAGACGTGAAGTCATCTCTGGGCACAAGTCGATGCACTGAGAGAAATGGCATATAATTTAGGTTTAAATAATGTTAAAATATTTCCTATTCTGGAATGCCTAAAAAGTCACATATCTTGAATTTACTACTGTGCTGAGGAACAATTATCTTTTTAATATTAATATCTAAAAGTTTTGTTCAGTGCACGCATATGGAGACTATGCTTTTTGGAAAGGATTCTGTGTGGCCCGACCGGGGTCACGTCTGCGGGTCCTTGTTGGCCTGGTCCGCCATGTCCTGGCCCGGCTTCGTCCTGTTTGACTGCTTATGAATAAAGTTGTTTGCTGGCTTGTCAATGCACACATGGCATCACCATCATCATCACCATCACCATCATCATCATTCCTCCAACATTTCAGTCCCCCTTTCAATTGGGGTTATTTGTCGCTCTATCTGCTTCAGATCGGTGGGTGTGAGGAGAAAGCCCCTTTGTTGACTTTTCGGCTTTCAATGGGCCACGGCGTCTATTCATTTTTTGTGCTACGCTATTGGGGTTGCCATCAACACCAGCCACCCCCAAACCCCCTAACCCCTTGGCCCCAAGCAATTTGAAATGAAAAGTTGTCTGCCATATAAACATATGTAGAGATGGAAAAAGAAAACGCAAGATGATACGATACGAGTAGTAGGCAGTAAATAGCAACAGGCGTGCTGACGAAATGTGTCCTTTGACATTTGATCGCTGGCCACCGATAATCCTGACGGCATCGCATCGTTTGGCTCTTCAACAACTCCACCAGCTTAATGGCTTTCTGCATTATTTATGCCACGTCGAGGCCCCATCAAAACGCTTTAACACCAAACTGCTGGCTAAAAAGTATCGGGGAGCGAAATGCGAAATACTCAACTAGGCAGGCAGCGAAATGTAGTCCACAGAGTCGTTGACTTTAAGCCGTAGACAATGCGGGGCATTAGGCATCCTGAGCCTGGCCGGATGCAGCAAAAGTAATTAAGGACTCTGTGGCAGGGTCCATTCACTAAGGTGAGAAGGATGTTCAATTTAACAGTTGAAATACATCCTAATTGCTTTATTTGTTCAAGGCCCACGATTTTTTTAAAACTATTTTTAAAGGCCCATAAAGGTAATTGTTCCATACTGTCTTAGTGAATTCTAAGAGTGCTGTAAGTAAAGTGCTTTTCAATTTTTAGCCCCATGAAGAGCATTAAATATTCGACTTTTCCGACGTGCAACTCCTGTTTGTGTGTTTCCACCACACTCAATTACAAAGTTCAGCTCACATGCGGCTCAGCTCCACGTTGGCATCCTGAAGTTTAGCCGGCGACGACTTTTACTAACTCACTTGCCACGAAGCGTCTTAATTTACTTTTGCGCTCGGGCGTCTGGAAAATAAAAGTGCACACGGTGGCAGCCTTTGTCCTGCGCCTAAAACGGCTGCCAGGACTCAAAAGGGGGAGCAGGGAAAGGGTGTGGAAAGTGGGAATTGCGGCAATTTCCTGCACATTTTCTAGCGGTTGAACTTGGGCTGCTGACTTGCTCCGTAGTGCAGTTAATTATAATTAAGCCAAGTTAACTAACCACTTGCAGGCACTTGAGCAGCTCCATTGCCACACTCACTTGTCCACAGGATTAAGCACACACACCTTTAATATGTCAGCTTGCCTTATTGTTGTCTTAATTAAAGTTGCGTTCATTAATATGCCGACAGCGCCGAAAAGTAGGCCACCAAAACTGTTGCATATTCAAACGTTTATTCAATGTGACTTCAGCAGGAGTGTTTGTTCCTATTGTTGTAGGATTTGCACCATGACGAACAGCAGACTTCGAGGAAGCTGTCATGTCATGCACTGAGGAAAATCATTTCCTGATTCTTAGACTAAAGTATTAAAGAAACATGTGCCATGCTGTGAGTAGCATGATCAAATAATATTATATAATCAAACAAAAATTCGTATCTATTCAATCGTCTGGAATTTGAATGAAAAGGGAGTTTTACGTTTCATATCAAACTTGTCATTTGAGCACATCTGTGGGTTTTGTTTGCGGTGCATTCGCCATCGGCGTTATTCCTTCATTTGCAAGGACAATGCGACACAAAAATAGGAGCCGTTGAATGAGTGAATGAATGCCTGAATGGGTGAGTGAATGGATGAAAACCAGACAGAAGACTGGCAGGCAGGAATGCCATTATAATAAATAAAGAGTCTTTCACTCATAACTGGCGCACAATGCAGCCAAAGCCATGAATATCCCAACTCCTTGCTACTCCTTTTCTCGCTCCCTCCATTTGATTTATGCCAAACAATGCGAAAACGCTTTTAATAAAACTGATGGGAAAAGCCGTAGATACCGATCAATGAATATTTACCGACGAAAGTAATGCAGTTTTATTTCTAAACACCTAAAGGAGTTGCAAATGTTGTATTCTAAACTGGGCTAGGTACTAAATAAGTACATTTTAGTTCTACGGCTAGAAAGAACTTAATAAAAAGCGACATCATCAATTACGCTAATGAATTTTTAATTCGTTGAAACTAAATAAACTTTATGGTTCATTGATACTATTTCATTCATAGCTACTACTGTTCTGTTTTTTCCACGTCAATAATCTAGACTCCTCCTTTTATTAGATTCCAGTTGAAGCGCCAAAAGCTTTCACAATTAACACCAACTGGCACACCCATAAATCCGCAATAAATTCTTTGGGTTGGGGATTGCATAAAAATCACATTAACAATTTGCTAGTACACGAGTATTTTATTTTTATGGCTGCATGTTTTATTTTTATTTCATGCACGTCTTTTGTACATTTTAATGCCCTTCAGCACCCACACTACCACATGCACACTATGCAAAGGAGCCACACACGCACACATTCAACGCACATGTTGCCACAATGGGTGTGATGTGGGTGGCGTGTGAGTGTGTGCGTGGGTGTTGGTGAGTGGGAGTAAGTGGGAGTGAATGGGGTGGAGTGTCAGACAAGGACGCACTGCACTGTTGGCATCGAAAGCGCAATAAAAACGCTTAATTTTTCACTTTTTCCTTGTTGTTGCCGCTTCGGCACCTCTTCTCCATTTTGTATTCTTTTGCCTCCTTTTTCAAAAGAAGGATAATGGGTGTGTAAATGGCTGTGAGTCGCTGTATGAAATGGCTTTGAACGTTATTTAATTTAATAACAAGCTCAAAACATGTTTTTAGTGAAGGCAAAGTGAAATCCGTAGAAGAGGATGTTTATTAGAAATATAATTCAACGGAAGCATCTTGGTAGTAATTGCCAGGGTGTAAAAAGCTGCTACAATAAATAATAAAATAATTCCAAAGAATCCAAAACATATTTATATGACTTATATAGTTTATATATTTATATAACTTATATAGTTTATATAAATGAAAGTTCTGAAAGCATATTAAAGTATTAACCGATGAAAAAGTATTTTTAAATTAAAAAGCCACTTTTGCATTTTAATTGCCCGGCATTAAGTTGAAAATTCCCCAAAATCAACAGGACAACGTGAAAAAGCGATACCCATATAAATAAATGAAACAAAAACACGTCCATTGATACTTTTTAAGCCCAACGGCAAACAAAAGCGAATGTGATTTTTATTTATTGTTCACTGAGTTTTTCTCTTATTTTGCAGATTTTCCAACGATACCGAACAATCTGCGGCCGCTCACAGATTTGGATTCGTTAAAAGTGAAAAATCAGCCGGTCGAGTTTGAGGGGAAAACAATCCGACTGCAAATGCAATAAGCCGTCAATAAAAGCCCCATCTTAGCCACAGACAAAAAAGGAACAACAACAGGGGGGTTTTAGCCAGGATTGCAGGATTGCGTTCTTGTTATTTGAACACAGGTGCGCCGCGGCTGCGCCCGTGCCCGTGTCCTTGGCAGGATCTGTGACGTTGCCAGTAGCCACCATGAAGCTGTCCAAGCTGTCCAACCAGACCAACTCGCAGGATCCGCAGGCGGTCAACTCGCGCATCTTTGTCGGCAATCTGAATACCTTCCAGTGCTCCAAAACGGACGTGGAGCGCATGTTTCAGATCTATGGCCGCCTCGCGGGTAAGTCCTTGTCATCCAACAGCCAGCTTCCCTCGTCCTCTTACACTGAATTTCCCAAAAACATCCTGCAGGCATATCCATGCATAAGGGCTATGCCTTTGTGCAGTTCACCAATCCATTCGATGCTCGGAATGCCTGCCACGGCGAGGATGGCAAGACGGTGCTCAGCCAGACATTAGGTAAGGATATGTGTCTTGTTAAATGTCCTGCAGGCAGCTTCTTTGCTGATTCATTTATTTCATCATTTGACAAGCAAATAACACATTTAAATGAAGAAATTTTGTTAAAGATTTTGTATTTTTCTGAGTTATTGAGTACTATTTAAAACATTTGTTTTGCTTACTAATCAAACTGTATATTTTAATGTTATGGGTAGTTAATGTAGCTCTCGCTAGGTGGAGCATCGAAGTAGCTTTGGTACTTCAGTCTTTTCACTTTCTTTAGCTTTATAACGGGTATATGTTAGTCTACCCATGTTACCCTTCAGTACCTTTAAAGTGCATAGAGGTGGTCTTAAATCTGTGCAACTGCTGTGTTCGCCGCTAACGAAGGCTGCTGCTTTGCATAGACATTTTAGACCTTAACCCTCGTCCGCGGCTGGGCCAAGTTGCATGTTCGCGGGATATCGCCAGTTATGCGGCTCTGAATGGAGTTTGGGGCATTCGTCAGGTTAATGGCCGCCGGCAGCGGAAGAGTTGCACTAAAATCGAACAAACGCGCGAAAAAAGCCACAAAGGCGGCGGTTGGGCAACGGAAGAAGGTGCGGATGGTTTGCCTTGTCCTGGCTTATGGCTAACATATACACACACACACACACACATAGTAGGCAATGGTAACGAAGGAGCCGCCAACGATCCTGGCCTGGCATGTGTAGTGGCCATATTTCCAGGCACCCTCCGCACTAATGTCTGAGTATTTCGACGGGCGGAAGTCGCTGCCGGCCGCAAAAACTTAAAGTGCGGTCGACATAAATCTTGGCACGATACTTTTAATGAAATTTCAATGTTATGCCAGACAGTCGACTCACTGTCTTTTGTATCTGCCGTTTTCCCTGACTCTCCAACTATCCGACTATCCGACTATCTGACAGTCTAGTCGTTCGGCGTTTAATGAAATAATTCAACGCCAGTTGCAGCTGCCATGTTGACGGTTCTGTGAATCTCTTTTATCTTTTTTTTTTTATGTTTTTTACTCTTTTTTTGCTTTCATTTCTTCAGTGCGTGTCTCGTGTGGAGAACAAGTTAATGCACTTAGTGCTCTGTGTCGGCTGATGATGCTTTTGCTTCTGCTTCTGGCGGCAACGCGGCGGATGCTTGATATTCATACGCCCCGTTCGCCGCGCAAACAATGCGAAATTGCCAGACTCTCATGGAATTTACTTTCCCGCTTATGCAAATGCAAAACGCTAAATGTGAAAATGTTGAATGCTAATTCCACTGATTAGGAAAAGAAGAAGAACCGACTACGAAGTGGCCGGCATAATATTTCATTGCTACGCGCCATTGACTTTGAAGCGCTGGAAAACGCGGCCAGGCCAACTAAAGCGATTTACACGGCCGTGGCGTAACAGTGGGGATGGTTGGCTGGAAGTTGTGCAAATCCTTCTTACGCTTTTATCCTTAATCTTAATTATAGCCTGCCAGCCCAACAGTCGGACAGTACTGAGGCAGTAAAATGAAAAACACAAATAACAGAAAAAGCCAAGAAGGAAATGGAGCAGCTGAAAAAAGAAGAAGGTCTCAAAGCATTCACGCCCGCTTTTCTTGCAGTATTTCCTTTTTTTTTTTCCTTTTTGTAAGCCAAACCCACCAATTTGTAGATAGCTCTTGGTTCCTCTGAATTCTACCCCAGCTACTCGTTTCCAAAGGATTGGAGGCGCAGCCGTCGCACTTCAAACTTTGTCATGAATTATGATGAACGAGCGTGGGCTGCGAAATCCTGACTCTTTCCGAAAAGCTATCCGTTTCCACCCTTTTCATAAAAAAAGTCAGATGCGGTTAGGGCTTATAAAGCTATTCAAATACACTTAGGGAATTGAAAAGTCAACGTAAATAGTTTTAAATCTATAAGTAACCTGCGATGTAAAAACACCACACAAAATAATATTCCTACAAACTGTCTGAAAACAGCTTCAATATTTCTAAAATCTGGTATTAAATCTTGATATTTTGTAGAGCATTTATTCTTCGACTACAAATAGTATTTTTTTTTTTGCATAAACAATAACTGACAATGTACCTTCCGGCTTTGGCGCACTTTTATTAAGATTAATGATTGGAGTGCAGCCAGATTGAATTAACCAAGAACTGCAGTTGGTCAATGGAAAAGCATGCGCATAGAAAGAAAAAAACAAAGCATTTTTAATCACTCACATTTTGTCTATTCATTTGCATAATGACAGGAGTGGGAATATAAAGGACTGCCTTTGTGTTTTGCCAAACAATGACTTCAAAGAACACCGAATTTTTGTGTACTTATATATATTTTTTCGGTATATAATACAGATTGCCTTTTGTCATTAAAAGCATACCCCATTTCAAATTCCCATTTCCAGATGTCAACATGGTGGCCGAACCGAAAGCGCATCAGATCGGAAGGAAAAGGCAGAATGTGAGCAAGACCGGAAACGATTGGTGAGTTACCAAGGATACAAATTGGGCTCTAGCCTCATTTCAATTTAATCTAAAAGTTAATTTTGCTCAATTTAACGCCGCCATGTGGCATTCACTTGCACTCTATTTACATATCATTTAACGGGTGGCCCTTTTTATTCGGGTGTGCGCCACCCAACAAATAAATAAATAAATAAGAAACCATTCATCAGGCGATGGGGTCGCCCTTTGTTTCAACTCCCCGTCCGGCATAAAATATTTGGCTGTCAACGGCTAGCCGGGCTTTTTGCGCCCCAACCGGAACCAGGACACTTCAGGCCAAGTTCTCGTCTCCATTCCTCTCTCCTCACTTTCCTTACTGTTCTAGGGTCAGTTGGTGTATTCGAGAGCTGCGTCAACACAGCTATACACAGCTATACATACGTATATATGTATGTGTGGGCATCCTGTGGATCCTGTGAGTGACAGTTGCAATGTATGCCATAATGTCCTGGCGCTGACATGTGCACTTGTTTGTCTTTGTCGTGGCGCGGCCTTAATGATGACTGAGCGACATTCACAATTTATTTGGGCCTTGTGCCCCAGACCTTCCAGCACTCGTGTGGAAATATTTAATTTCAGCTTAATGACGCCGAAACGAAATGCCAAATGCTTTAAAAAGGACATCGACATGGGAGACTTTTGGGTTTGGGTAACCCAACTGACATCGACTTGATTGTAATTAAAACGCAAACATGTCGAGGCACACCCCCTCCCCACTCCGTTCTATCGAAAAACCATAGCTATGTCCAGGTGCTCTTGCTTGTGTTTGTCATTAAACGGCTGCTCACCTGGTTTCCCTCTTGTGACCGCACACAAACTGACCGAAAAAGCCGCAATTGTTGCACTCCACCACCCACCCACTGCCCCCACTCAATTGACCACAATTGGTTGGCTTCGTTAGGTATGAAGGGGTGATGAGGGGAGGGGAGGGGGCATTTTCGTCCTGTCTCGGCATTTGTATCAATCACTGGCAACATGACCCAACGGGAGACCCCAGCACACAAACACACACAAACACAATTGCCAAATGACAATTCAAACGGCGGCAATGGCAGCCTAAACAAATATTGACGCACTGATGGGCTGATGGGTTGATGGTTTGAGGAAGTGACTGACTGACATTGAGGTTGGGCAACAGTTGGCAGGTTGTTCATTTGCAGTTAATGAGGGGGAATACACATTTATCATTGGGCTTTGTTAAGATAGGAAAGTTTGATTTAAGACTACTTTTATTATATGGAATTAATAGATCAATTGTAAATAAAATTACCTACCAGTTAATAAGAATTAGGAGTTTTTTATGTAACATATTAAAATATAAGCAGGGTATTGACAATTCGTCGTTTTCGCAGAAGCAAAACTATCATGCTCCCTAAACATTTCCGCATTGCATACTTTTTGGGGCTGACACTTCAATTAGCGGACAAATATTTGTTGAGCAGATTACGACTCCTAAGCGGCCACTAGTTTGCCTAATGCACTGATAATAAAAATGAGTTAATTCCAACATTTTGTTAAACAGTTACTTGTACATAAGCAATTACATAACCAATTAGTAGTTGCCTTTTAAACTTGCTTGTGCTTTTTTCTCCGTGCAGGGACTACTTCTACGACAGCTACTGCTCCTCGGCGCTGCTGCGTGGCGGCGGGGGTGCGGGCGGGGGCGGTTCGAACGGAGTGCGGGCCAAGAAGCGGAAGCGTCTGATGACCAACGGCGGCGGTCTGGCGGTGGCCGTGCAACAGCAACAACAGCAGCAGCACGGCCAGCATCATCACAGTGCGGCCGCGGTGGCCGCTGCTGCGGCAGCCGCCGTACATCAGCATCAGCAACAGCAGCAGGTGCAGCAGCAGCAGCAGCAACACCATCATCAGCAGCAGCAGCAGCAGGTTGCTGCCGTTGCGATGGCGGCCATGGCCAATTTGTTGCCGCAACAGCAGTTGCTGCTGCATCAGCAGAATCTGCTCTCGAATGCGGCAGTGGCCACAACGGTAGCGGCGGCACCGGGTTCCATTCACTGGTCGCAATACAAACAGGAGCAGCAGCACCATCCACATGCCCACCACCCGCATCATGCCCAGCAGCCGTACGGATTCCAGCTGAAGAGCAGCGTGGCTGTCCAGGCGACGACATCGCCGCAAAATGCAAAGTCTGCAATAATTGCTAATCAAACGGCGCTCGGCGAGCCATATCCGGTTGGAGCCGCTGCCTTTGCCGCCCATCAGCATCAGCAGCAGCAGCAACAGCATCAGCAGCAGCCGCATCAGCAACAGCAACATCAGCAACCGTTGCTGCAGCCGTTGACTCTGGCATTGTCCCCACAGCAACCGCAGCCTCATCAGGCGGCAACGCCACTACAATTGCACAGCCAATTGATGCAGCAACATCAACAGCAGCAACAGCAGCAGCAACAGCAGCAACTACAGCAGCAGCAGCAGCAACATGCTCAGGAGCAATTAAGTTTGCATCAGCAATGGGGACCATTCAAAGTCTACAGTGAGTATTGACTGCAGTTTGCTCACAAGGCAGCTGGCCAATTGAGGGATAAAGCCGGAAAAGCATATTTTAATTATTGTCTGTGGTTTCATTGTGGCAGTTAGCAAAGGAGCAGTCAGCTTTTATAAGTTAGTAAAAAAGCGGTTAGGTTCTCTTCCTTTACCTGACTGAAAAGATGAGAGTAGGCATCTGCAAGATATTTTATGGAAAAGAAGAAAAACTCATAGGATTTTCCATGAGGAGTTCCGTCTAGTTTTCCTGGCTTAAGGGGTCAAAAATGTTTACGGCAGACTCTCTGAAAAAGAGAAATGAGTCACATTGCCATTCTCTTGGCCACTGCAAGCGTTTTCAGTGTCGTTCAGGGTCAACAGCAGGTTATGCCGATGCCCGTGATAGAAGCCCCCACACAGAAGCCTCTGACCGCGGATTACGTGAAGGGAATACTCAGCCTGAAGAGCAGTCTGCTGGCCAACAAGCCGGCCTTGTTGGGTTACGGCTCCAGTCAGCAGGTGAATAGCGCCGTGCCCGTATCCGCAATCGGAATCAGACCAGGAATGCGGTATACACCGCAGTTGGACGTACAGCAGCCGCCAAGTCAGCCGTTGCAAGAGATTCAGGTTGAGCACGTTGCCAGTTTGAGGCCATCTGCGATAGCTCAAAGCAACCTTCTTCACTCCCAGATGCCGTCGCTCAAGTTGAATCGATATAACCAGCAGTTCCCCGCCTTTCATCTGTTCCAGCCGCCATTTGTGCCACTGCCAAGGAAGCAGGAGCGACAGGAGTCACAGGATCCGCCGCCAACTGCCGAGCAGCTCGAGTTGCTGCAACAGTTGTCCGAGTTCTTTGGCCAGCGACAGCAGTTGCAACAACAGGTGCGACCGCAGGTGGCAACCAACTGCGCTCAAATGGATCCAGATGAGGGCAAAGGAGAGTGCGAAGTGCATGCGAACACCGAGAGTTGTGACACCACCAAGGAGCCCAATAAAAATGAAGAGGAGGACACTATATCCGTGGATGTGAAGAACGAAGAGCGGGAAACTACTAGCACCACTGCGAAACCAATTGTGGCTCCAAAAACCAAACCCACTAAGCCCACAAGCGCCAAGTCCACCACTCAAAAACATGTGACAACGCATGCTACCAAAAGCACCACCAGAAAGCTGCCCTGTTGCACCAAGCCCATGAATCAAGGCGTTGCATCCGCTCCCAATGTCATCAGCTTTTCACTGAACGTACAAAATGAGAATGCCGAGCAGTCGAAGGCCTTGCAACAGCAGCCTCGAAGTGGCAGACACGCCATTCAGCCTGACTTGCGCATAAATGCTATAACGAACTTACTCAGATATCGCAGAAAAAGGGCTCAGGGTGCAGCTCCATATCCGAAACCCTTTTCTTCACAAAAGGATCAAGGATTGCGGCTACAGAGCCGATCGAAGCGAAGAAGAGATAAGATCCTGGACAAAAATCAACTGCTTCAGGCTGAGCTAAAGATCTGGCCCATTAGCATAAAATCGAATTTGGTGGAAAGATTGCACTGAGTTTGCAATATTAATATATTTTTTAAGCCACCAAAAACGTTTAAAATAAAGAAATTAAAGAATTTACAGTGTTAGTCTTAAAGAAATATTATATTTAATATTTTTAAAATACATTTTTAAACTAGCAGAGATAGATAGCAGATACTTTGAAGCTACAAGAAAGAAACAGACTGCCATTTCACAGTTTTTCACTTACGCTCAACATGCTTTTAAGACCTATCCCCTTGCATATTTACAGGCAATCCGGATACATTAATCTGCGGCAATTGCCGGGAGTCCTTTGGCGAGCTGTCTGAGTTATTGGACCACAAGAAAAGTTATTGCAAGCTGAGGTTCACATGCAAGTGCCAGGATGTTGCCTTTGCGGCAAGTGCAAGTAAGTGGGCGAAACGGGCCTCTTGATTGGGGAGAGTGGAGGCGTGGCAGCCTGTCTGTCTGTTGGCAATTAATTTATGATTGTTAAACACTTTTTGCCCTTGCCCCTTGCCGGCCAAAAGTGTTTGTCTAAGTCGTACTGTTGGCACTGGCTCTGTTTGCCAGTCAGCAACATCTGTTGGCCGGGCGGCCGGCAGCAGGATGTCTGTGGATTCATGTCCTGCGGCTGCTAGCAAATGCATTTAAAATTGAGTTATTTATGCGCCAGAGCCTCCGATTGTCTATCCTTCTGCAAATTCCAACTTAAATAACTAATTAATTCTCGCATGTTTTGCATGCTCCTGCTCCAACAGAGACTCCGCCGACGAGCGCCAAATTGCTGTGCGCCGTTTGCAAGGATGCGTTCGTCAATCCTTGGGATTTGATGGTCCACGCACAGGCCGCCCACATGGTTAACATTTACGAGCTGGGCGATGATGAGGGCAGCAGCAGCAGCAGCAACAACAGCAACACCACCACCGCCAGCAGCAACAATGTTGCAAATGCAGCCGTGGAGAATGGACATGCCATCGCCGATGAGGCAGCCACAAAGCAGCAGATGCCACAGATGCCAGCAGATGGAGCAGATGCCTCATCAACACTTAACAAGGAGCCCAATAACAATAATAAAATTAGCAACAACAACATCAACAGTGAGACGGCCATCAATGGCCACATGTCGCCCTCGGGAACGGCCATCATTATGGCATCGGGATCATCGACTGAGAACGGAATGCCATGCAGCGACATGGACTCCAACTGTCTGGACATCAAGTTCAGCCTCAGCGCCAGTCCCAAGGAGGCGGGTGACATGATTACGGCGACCACAGACAGTGGTTCCGATATGCCAATGATGCCATTGCAGGATCAGCACAGGGATGATCTCTCCCTGGATGGACGCATGTCGAGCAGCTCCCAGCAGACCCATCACTCCGACGAGCTGAATGTCAAGCTGCTGAACGGCTCCGTCTCCTCGAGGGGCAGTTCGCCCGGCTTGGAGGCGGATGTGCCGCCGGCCACCAGGGCTTGCATTGTCCGCACCTTGAGCATTGTGAGTATGAATGATCCTCGACAGTCACTTCACTGTAAATAATAATCCTAAGCAAATAAAGCTAAACGAAGTAGTCACCTTGCACTGATTAGTTACTAGTTGTATCTTTAATTCTATTAAATCAATGTATTTTCAACTTTAATTCCAGGAAACAGCGGGATCACCCACAGCGCCAACTGCCAATACTTTGGGCCTATTATCCAACAGCTTAGGCCTGGCTCTCGCACCGCAATAGGTCAAAGGTCAACAGCTTCAGAAGACGCCCTTTGGAGCGGTGTTTCTTGTGCTATCGTAGTGCGATACAAGTGCAATTTCTTCAGTATTTTTTCAACAGACTAACCTTGGAGGGAAGCTAATAAGCTAATAAGCCGGAGGGAGAAGAAGAACGAATAACGTAAATTACAGCAAACATATCATTTTTAATTAGCCATAGATATGAAATATGAGCAGCTATATAGTATATAAAGTGTACTGCGTACTGTGTACTATATCAATTACAGCCATGTGTACGTTTATATGTAATGTATTTGTATTCGTAATTGTAATTGTAACTGTAATTGTAATTGTAATTGTAATGGTAATTGTAACTGCAAAACGCCTTTGTGTTTGTGTTGTTTGCATGTGTCCTTTGGGTTTATCGTTTCCAACGGAAGAGTATTTATTTGGGTTTCGAAACTGCATAAGTGAACGTATAGGTAAAATTATGGAAAGCTTAAGCTGTCATCGCCTGTCGGCGTTGCAAATTGAATGGTAATCGAGCTTTGTATATATGAATATATGGAATAATACGGATACAAATTACGGAATTATAAGATCATTGTTATCAACCGGACAATCGTCTGGTGCCGGCTTTAATCGATGCTTATATTTTGGATATAATTTAAGGGTTAACTCAATCCCAGTTGGTACCAAATTAGCCCACGCAAATTGTATATCAAAAGTAGCATAGTGACAACAGGTGTTTCAAAAACAAATTCGAAGTAACTTGCTATACATTATCTAGAACCATAATCAAATATGCGTATTATTATAATAGCGACTATATTCTGTAATAACTATATCAAAAGTAGCGGCTATGTAAATAGGTTAATCAACATTATTATGATGTACTTACCAAACCAGTTTGTAAACAGTAACAACATTCAATTCAATGTCCTCCAGCTAAAGCATATAAACCAACAAACGAAATGTATTATGCTAAATGAGAATACCAAAAATATATATATATATATACACAAATATATAGTTTATTGAGACTTTCAATGGTTTTGCTGGGATTGTGGTAGCTAAATTAAAGTGAGTTTCCCGGTTGAATTTTGGGGCGACGCATCAGAAATTCTATTTCGCAGCTCATTAAAATAAATGATGGCCAGACTTTGCCAGACAGCAGCGAGAAGTGTGTAAATGTTTACGGCTGGCAAAAGGAACAGCTAACTGGTAACAGGTAACAACGGCAAGTGCAAGGACAATGACAACATTGTTGAAGGCGCAGCGTCACAATAATGAAAAGTCCCCCAACAAAGGCCCTTTTCTGGCGCCGTTTTCCAGGACCTGCGAAAAATTTAGACACAATGCCCCCCAAATGCAGTTCACTTTATTAGAATGCGCAACCAAAATGGTCGCATCGTGTTGCCCCGTCGTCCTGGCTGCCTCTTTGTTGTGTCCTTGCCGCTGGCCACTGCATTTCTTTGCTGCACTCTCATTAAAGGGTAGTTACACTTTGACATACATTTTGCTGATTTTTTTAAAATTTTTATATATTTATATTTTATATATGAAAAGATCGATAGACTGAACTAACATTTTTAAATAATTTGAATGTTTAGCTTAAGTTGTGCAGTACCAATAAATTCTCTATGTAAAGCAGGTTTTTACTCTGCCTAATGTCAAGGGTCAGCTGCCATTAAAAAGCATTTTCCATTTAGCTAGAGCATTTGCTAGTCGTTGCTTATTATTGCCCAGCGCTGCCTTTGTTCAGCCATGTTTAACCTGAGGATTTGGGCCGACATTGTCGGCGTCTGCAGCCGTTTGGCGTTTTGTTTCGAGGTCGAGTTAAGCGCCTGCAGTCAAGTGGCGTCGAGCGGTGAGGCCGGGATTTAAAATGCATAAGCCCGCGTGGCCGGAAAGTAGCCGTTTTCAATTTGGCCATGGCCATGTCGCGTTGCTGCCCAGCTGCAGATGAGGATGTGGCACTGGTGAACCGGGGCCCTGGTGAGCTTCAAGTGCGCACTGGCTAATTAGATGGCCTCGCCTAGTGCAGGTACTCAAAGGTAACATTTAGCCGGGCATTGGGTCACAGTTGACAATTACGTTAGCTGCAGGTGGGTGGCGGGGAAGGTTTGCCAGTTTCTGGGTTTCCTCAACCGTTTCCCCCATCCCCATCCACCCATGGGGATTCCGGTGCTCCAGGGCGAGCTTGCAAATTACGCCAGCTTAGCGACATGAAGTAATTGAAACGCCACCGAAAACGCCACCTTCCAACTCACGCCGAAAAATTCGTGGAAAAGTATGCGTGCCGCGTTCGCGATCCGCCGGGACTGACCACTGGGTTCCATCCCAGGACAACCCAGGCAGCCGCACCCAGCACCCGGAATCGGAGGGTATATAAAAGCCGGAGTCTTGCGTGCGCAACGCTGACTTAGTCAACGCATCTCCAGCACGCCGGACCGGATGTCGACGGAGAGCACACAACCGCATACGCCCAGCCATGAGGTGGCAGTGCGTCCGCCGCCCAGTGCCGCTAACCAGTGGAAACGGGCTGCGTTGATGGCCCGGATGGCGCCGGCATTCCGGGAGACCGTCTCCGATGACAGCGAGGACGAGGTGGACACCAAGAAGCAGATCAAATACGGCAGCGGCTTCCAGGCGGCCAAGGCCATCATACACGAGTACTGCGACTATACGACCATCCATGGCATCCGGTATCTGGGCGAGAAGAAGCGTCCGCTGCTGGAGCGTCTGTTCTGGATCAGTGTCCTGGTGCTATCGGTCTTCACCTGCGTCAAGCTGACCCTTAATATCTGGGACAAGTGGAACAACAATCCGGTGATTGTGAGCTTCGCCGAGAAATCCACTCCCGTGTGGCAAATCCCATTTCCCGCTGTCACAGTTTGTCCGGAAACAAAAACCCGACGTGATGTATTCAATTTTACGGATTCGTATCACCAGGTGCGTGATTTTCAGAGCAATGTCAGCGGCATAGTGGACCTTACCAATAAGCAGTAAGTTATGGCGCTATTCACACCTAAAAACAAGTGTGTATCATGATAAATTTGTAAACAGAAAGGGATTATATGGCGCTGTGTCGCAGGTTTGCGAGCCCCACTTGCATGATGTAACACTGGGTAATAAAACGCGTAGGGGCATGGAAATCATAGACGCACTGACTGAAGTATCACCTCACTTTGATGACACTTATCTGAACTGCAAGTGGCGCAACTCTCCGGTTAAGTGCAGTGATATATTCCACAAATTTGTGACGGAAGACGGCGTTTGCTACAGTTTCAACTCGCTCAGTCCAGCGGAGATTTTCCGAGCGGAAGGGTGAGCTTGAACATCAAGTTTGTGAGAAATTCAAATTCTTCTGATGCACAAGATCCGTTGCAGCATTATACCCGACTTTATCTTCCGCGAGGAGAACCGACTGTCCATGGACTGGAATGTGGAGGATGGTTATAGCGCCGGTGCGGATACTTCGCCTTATCCCAATCGAGTTTTGGGCCCCGGAGCTCGAGCTGGTTTATATCTGTTCATGGGTGGTGCCGAGATCGATTTCGATGACATGTGTCGTGGTCCAGTTCAAGGTTTCAAGGTAAAGTCTATTTTGTTTTCCATTTAAAGAAAATCCATTTAAGATAAATCCATCTTAGATTTTATTACACACCCCTGGCGATGTGGCCCAAGTGTCCAAGCAGTACTTCCGTATACCATTCGACCAGGAGGTGCTCATATCCATTCGTCCCAAGATCATTACCACATCGGATGGCCTGAAGCACTACGAGCCCAATCGGCGGCAGTGCTATTTCCAGAAGGAAAGGGAATTGCGTTACTTTAACATCTACTCGCAGAGTAATTGTGAACTGGAGTGCCTGGCCAACTTCACATTGACCAAATGTGGCTGCGTCAAGTTCTCCATGCCACGTAAGTTTTATAGCCGGCTTGGTTTTATACCATTGGGATTTATTCAACTGGTTTTGTTTCAGGTAATGTAAATATGCCTGTTTGCGGTGACGCCAGCCTAAAGTGCTATAACCAGGCCGAGGATGAGCTGCTGCTCAGGGAATTCACACAGGGCTTGGTTAACGCTGGGGAGAATACACGGGGAGAAACCGAGTGCAACTGCCTGCCATCGTGCACTTCCATTGCCTACGAGGCTGAGATCTCGCAGGCAGATTTTGATTACAAGACAGTTATTAACACGGATACTCCGGAGGGCAAGGAGGAGCAGGAGAAGAGACAAGGGTAAGTCATGATACTAATTATTAAGTCATAAATATCTTAAAAATCAATATCTATTACCTAAAATGTTAACCTTTTCTTCTTAAAAACTACCTTTTGACAGCATGAAGATGTCGCGCGTGTCCATCTTTTTCAAGGAGGCCCAGTTCCTCACCTCTCGCCGCTCAGAGCTGTATGGTACCACCGACTTTCTTGCCAATTGTGGTGGCTTACTTGGCCTCTTCATGGGCGTGTCCATGCTGAGCATTGTGGAACTTATCTACTTCTGCACCGTGCGCCTCATCTCGAACCTGAGGATGCGCCGCAAAACCCGCAAGGAGCTGCTGAAGGCGGTCAACAAGGATGCCTAATCGAAGGACCTGCTGCCCGGCCCATAAATAATCCATAATAGGGAATCAAGTGAAAACCAAGCAGCTGAACTGGAAGCCAAAGTTGAGCTGACTCTGCTGCTCTGTGTGTTTGTGTTGCGTTAAATGTTAAATCTGCAAACAATGAAAATAAAGTTGTACTCAGCACTAGACGGCAAATGCAGTTCTCAACGAGTTTGTGTTCCGATACGACCCGCATCCTGCCAAAACTCCTCTGTATGTGTGCATTTGAAATGGAATCAATTATTTTATTGTGTGATTTGCTGCTGCCTTCAATGCAATGCGATTCGATTCGATTTCGAAAGTCAATAGACAACGTCGTCGAAGTCTCGTGGACAAAGTCAAAAGGGGAGCTACGCATCTCAACTTCCAGCTCATATGTTATGCAGGGCCAATCCTTTGATTCAGCCCAGGATATCCGAACGTATCCTGATCCCAGGAGTATGGGTGGCATGGGGCATGGGGCATGGGATACCTTGGCTGGGCAAACACTGAGGCAATCCCAGCACTACGTCGTTCAAGTTGTGCGTGTGCGGCTCTAATGGAAATCCAATTGAATTAAGTTAATTATGTTGGCAAATATTTAAACAATAGCAGCAATTTATGCACACCCAACCCGGGAACTTCACATCCTGCAGGCGCTGCAAAGTAGGCTTTAAAATGTTGCCATGCGCTATCCTGTCATTTTGTTTAATTCAATCGGCTGTTTGTGCATTATGTACGCCTCGTACATTTTCCACCAAAACTTTGCGCAACAGTTGTGCGAGCCATGAAAGTGCTGAAATTCGCTGGGAGTTCATTACGGCAACAAGTGTCGAAATGTGTCGAAAATATTGCAAATAAAGTTGACACATTTGCATATGCCTAATAAAATTTTCATACATTTTCCGCACACGGCGAGTGCAGCGCACATTGCACATCGAGCACGAAATCGCAGTCCACGATTCGTGTCCGCACTTTGGCACTTTCCATCTCCATCTCCAACTCCAGCGGCTGCTTTTTGCCTTTTGTGGGCCACTTTTCACTTGCCGTGCCTGCCAATTTGATTCACATATAAAAATAAATTTATGACAATTTCCGGCTGATGGCTGCCAAGGCTGTCTCGAGGGCTTTATTGATTCCACACACAGCGAGGGTGGTTTTCAAAATATTGCAATGCTTCCTTAAAGCATTTTTTACATTTTTAAGGCTCAGTAAATATGGTTAGTTAAGTAGATGGGCTATAACAATTTTAATTATATTTTACTTCAAGTTCCTCTTTGTCATTTCTTGTACCAACTATCGTTGAAAGGATGAAACTCTTATTTTGTACAAGTATCTTCTTTTGGGCATTGAGTCTTTGTCATATTGTCGTTTCAGTGCGCCGGTAATGTGACATTGACTATTAAGCAGTAAAATCAACTCAAAGTCGGGCCAGGCAATGTCAGTAATCAATTTGCAAGTAATTTCTGCACGGTTCCGGTTGAGTTTTCCTCCCTTTGTGTTGGCGGACATGAATAAGTCCGGGATAACATGACACTTGACATTGAGCCGGAGGTCGGCGGGGAAAATCGTGCACCGTGCACTCGCGAGCAATATCAATAAAAAGTTTTCTTCGCTTTTTGCAGAAATGGCACGCAGCAAACAAAAAAAAAAAGTACAAATTGTAATTAAACTTTTGCACAATGCAACTCAAACTGTCCGCAGTGTCTGGCAGCGGCAACAAAAAACCATCAGCTGCATAGCAACAGCCAATAACAAAGTGCAAGACGTGCTGCATTTGATTTGCTCGGCGGTGCTTTGAATTTCCGGTTTCCTGTTTCCGGTTTAGCAGCCCACAGCGAAAACAAACGGCGAATATCAAATAATATTAGAGGCACATGATTGGACTCTGACGTGTTACTTATTCTCAATCCCAATGAGCAGTAGTTTATCTTACGAATATGAAAAAAGGAATGGAAAATTTCTTAAGAAAGCGCAGTATTTTAAAATACACTCTCATATTTTTGAGATTTTTTTTAAAGTTAACAGATCATCTCTTAGACTTATAAAATATGCTGACCAGTTTTAGACTTAACATGAATATATTTCAGTACTCAGTATATAAGTAGTAGATATACAAGTTAAACACTCTCCAAAAAACTTTGAAAAATTTCTGAAAATGGTTTTCTTAACTATTCGTAGTAAGCGCTTTCCCAGTTCAAAATGCACCATTCAGCACTTTGCAATTTATGGCCAGAAAGGATGAGGATGAGGAAGTGGCCGCCAGTCAGCCATGTTTGTTTGTATTTATGTCGGTTTGCCGAGCAACGTTTTGCGGCATTCAGACATTCAAATGCAGAGTGACTACAGCACGCGGCTGTCATGTCAAGTGGTGGCCCACCTGGAGGGGATCGGATCGCAGTGGGATTGGTTTGGCGGGGATTGGAGTGGTAAGCGGAAAGTGGATGATGACTGCTGCCTAGAACTGATTGCTTAAGCGGAAATGACTTGAATGCCTTCGCTATCGCCGCGTCACACGGGGCGTATGTGGAATTTCGCACTCGATTGCCTTGGAGGCGAAGTTTTGTGTAACGCGATTAGCGGTTTGCGCAACGCTCAACGTTGTTTTGTTTGCTGTTGTGCCTTAGTCCTTGGGCGAGTCCTGTGGAGCAACACCTTAGCTTTGGGAGCATGGAGAGCCGAAACAGCGAAACACCGGCATCGATTGCAGTAATTGCAGTTGTAGCGCGTCTAAAACTTTAACCGGAGTTGGAAAAGTCATTAAAAACTTGCTGCCAACTTTGGATACGAATTAGAATTTTTGATTAAATTGCTTGGCTGGCGAGATGCTTGGCAATTTACTGCGACAAGATGGGACGAGACAATTAATGAAAAATGCATAAGCCAAATGGCGAATCAATGTATATCGTGACACCAATTGCGAATTAACACCATATACGAGCACACTCCCCATACCTACTTATGCATGTGGCATCATTGTCACGCAGGATTCGCTGCGGCATTGGCCGCTGGTATGTGGCATTTGTATGCAAACCGCGCACTAAATTAGATTCTTTTTTACTGCAGCCACATAGTCAGCTTGATGATGAGGCGATGACAGGGTCTTTGGCTTTATTTTCCCGCTTCTCCAGCTTTTCCAGCTTCTGGCGATAAAATGCGTAAGCTCGTTAAAATTGCACGCGACGCGCCTCTTATAATAATGGCAATCGATGGCTGAAGGATATTGATGGTGCGACATATTGATTTGGCTCCGCAGGATTCTTCCTGCGGTTCATGGTGAATCTAGGAGTGCCGAGAGTGGAGCAAAGTAAACATAAAATCGGTGATGGTAAGTGGGTCGCGTAAAATAAATAGAATTCGCAGGACTTGAGCTTGCAACCTGTTGTAGTTTATGATTTCTCGTAAAATGCTGTTCGCTTGTGAAAATCCAAAGCATCATAATTAATTTTATAGTGCTAAAGACAATGTCAAAGGTTCTAACACTATTCTATGAATATAACCCATTTGTTTACGGCTTTTGTACAATCTGCAACGGACATTCTGCATGGAAAAGTGTAATCCCATTTCTTAGGTCCCAACAATTGAAATCGGAGTTCTTACACTTCCATTCATATTCAGTTTTATAATTGCTTTTGCCGGGGACCAGGCCCCAAAAATCTGCACCCAGAGAAAATAATATAAATTGAATTCACTGGCGCAAGTTCTCGAGCTTATTATGCATTACCTAATGAAAACTGGGCCAGGACCAAGGACCAAGGACCAAGTACCAAGTACCAAGGACCAAGGACCAAGGACCAGGGAACGAAGGAACAGAACTGGCAGCCGCGTAAGCAAATAATAAATAAATAAATAAACGAAAAGCGCAAATAACATTTGAGAGCCAGATTTAATTTCTAACGTTGAGTGCGCATATTAAAACAGTGAGGATTGGGGATGAGGATGAGAATGAGGATGAGTCTGCCTGGTGGAGATTGGTGGTGATTGTGGTGGCCGGGGATTTTCCGGGTGGAAAACTGAGGGAGGCGGCGGCAGCAGACAAAAGGCGGTGGAAAACCTTGCTGGGAGCAACAAACAAAGATGATGCGGATATCACTGGTGTGTCGGAGTCTGTGGATGTTACGAGTATATGGAAGTGGATATGGAAGTGCAGCGGAAATGCGGGAAATCCGGGACCATGGGATACCCCCCACCGAACCCGAAGTCTGAGTTCCAGGCCGGGCCTGGGGATATAAAAATAAACAATCAAAGCGGGCGGCAGAAGGCGTAATAGAAGTTGGCGTGAGTAAACAATGAATTACGGAATCATGAAAGCAAATTGACTTTAATGCAAAAATCAAATATTTACACAGCGCGGATGCGGGACAAGGACAGTCCTTGTGGCGTTTCGTTGTGAGGGAAAGAGGAGGCAATGCTATTGCAATTGCATGCCGAAAGAGATGGCAATAGATGGCAGTAGCAGAGACAAAAGGCAAACAAACAAACAAACAAACAAACAAACAGACAGACAAAACCGAATGAAAGAAGCAACGCATACAAATCGAGGTTATGTTAGACGTCCTGACTGCGAACTCTTTCCTCTTTTGCCAAAAAATTTGTTTCGGCACTTAAATGCCAATGCACACAGAACCGGAAAACACACTGATATGCAAGTTTGAATAGAGCTGCACAAGAAAAAATCCACATAAGTTGTTAATCTTATTAGTGGGTATTAAAATGTTATCATAAGTGTAAAAGCTTTTGCCTAAGATAGTAATACTGCATAAGTATATATTCCAGCATGCCACAATAGGGTATTCCATTAAAATCAACTGTAGAAGTGTCTAAGATTAGCTTTTCCACAAAAATCACATGTAAAGCTGTCCAAAAGTGTGCTTCGAAATACATTTTCCTCTCTGCATAGAAAGTAAGCAATTCCTTTGGGGTCAGAGGTCAAAAGGGGTTTAAACTGCGGGTCAGCCTTTGTGCGGCATTGGATTGGTCTGCGGCGTTTCCGGTTTTCGAGTATACGTTATTAGCTCACTGGGCGTGGATGCGGTCCAGCAGGGTCTGAATTTTACGATTTCATTCATTTTTGTGGCTGCCATTTGGCGCCGCAAAATATGCAACAAAATTTTATTTGCCGAAATAAAAGCACGAGACCTTTTGGCTGGCATAAAAATAATATTATAGAAACTATGGGGCAATGCTTTGGAAGTAAGTGTGAAAAACACTCTCTCAACGTAATTTCCCCAAGAATTTATCAATTAGAATTGTTGCTGGAAAACGGAAAACCCAACACCCTTGTAATAAAGCACGTAACAGAGGGAAAAGTGCTACGGTGGACAAAAAAAAAAGTAGCACACACCGAATTGAGAGTGGTAAAATTGGGTGAAAGAGGAAACATCACACAAATCTGAAAACCATAAAAGTGTCGCTTTCAATTGTTAACCCAACTACCCAACGTACCAACTACAGGCGACAATCGAAGCCAACAAGTGAAATTGAAACGTTCAATGGATAGTGCGGAGTCCTGAAAGGATGTACATATGTGGGCATGGGGGGCATAAAAAGGAAACAGGATGGATGAGGGTGCTCTAGAAGCTCACAAGCGCAAATTGATGATGATGTAGTGTGTGTGCCTGCAACTGTGTGGCAGGATGCTCGGCGAGATTTTTTATGCACCCTGACATGGGTTTTCGGAATATATAGAGGGATTTCAGGGCTTCCAAAATTATTTATACATTTTCTATCTATAAATACACGTATCTAAACTTATTTCATGAAAAAAATTGAGCATAAAATTATAATCGTAAAAATGGTTTTATTTTTGACAGAGTACCGCAAGTGCCCAGTGATTTTTATTCCAATACTTTATCACTTTCTCAGCTGAACTGAGAATGATGATGAACAACGATGATTGACACCACGCCCGGCAATAAATTTTTAATTTTCAATGCTTGCCGATAGAAGGAAGCGGGTCTGATGGATTCATGCCCACATCCTTGCCTCCAGTGAGCTTGTTAAATTCAAATTAGAACGCTGCCAGGAGCATCGTTCTATGCGAGAACTTGCCGCTGACAGCGAAGATAAATGACACAGAACTGCGATCGCAACAAATTAACCTTGTTAGAGGCTGCAGCACAGCAGCCTTCACAGTCGTGAACCAGGACATAACTCCGGAGTAGTGGTAGCGGCAAGGACTCTGGCTCCGACTCCGAGGACACCACCAGTTACAAGTGTATGTAATTTTTTATCGTCTGCGACTTTCGACTCTCCACTCTCCCACTGACGACGACTGACTTATGAATGGCGTGTGCCAAGTTGAGTTGAGACAAAGCACTGGAAAAAATCGTATGGTTTAAATGTTGGAAATAATTATATTTAGAAAATTAAATATTAAAACATTTTTGTAGCCCACCAAATGAAACATATTAAATACTTTGGCTGCCTTAGTTAGATTTATATAATCCTAACAATGAAAAAGATACTTTAAAGATTTGTTGTGATTATTTTCAGCTTTAAACAAACATAGCATTATTATTATTAAACTATGCGTATTTTTTTCAAGTGTTTTGAATACGCTGGAGTCGTTGGAGTCGATAAATCAGTTTGTGTATCAAATTGAATTCACGAGCGTGCACATGACACCAGCCCACGCACATTTATCAGCCGTTTCAGGCGAATCCTGCGGAGCATGAACTTTAACTCGCCCGCGTTTTTGGGCAACCGCAAAATTTTAATCTCAACTAAGAGCTTACAAGAAAATAAAAACATAAAATCCATTGGCGGGTTGCATTATAAATTATTCATTACGAAAACGCAACCGCGACACGCCCACCTTATTTTTCTCTTATTTTTTTTTTTTTTTTTTGAGCCAAGTAAATGAACGCCTGCCGCTGACGGGCGCTCGTTTGCACCTAATTTGATTTTTAGTTGCTGCCCCTTTTGGAGGCGAGTCTGCGGTCGGTTCGCTTGGCATTCCATCCTCAGCTGGTGGTGCCCCACCCATCTAGCATTTCGCTTGGCACCGTCTCGCAGATCCTAACTCACCAATACAAGTACGAACACACACACACCCACAGGAAGAAGGACTCGGCAGCGCATCCTGTTTTCTTTTCATTCATTCCAGCGCGGCTGGCTGTCGAAAAAATGTCTGTTATGTGGCTAGAGAATTTTGCAGTAATTAATGGCAACTGTTTGATTAAAAAATTCCACAGCAGCTTTCCATGCAGGGATGTGTAAGGGTTTAGTTCTAGTTTTCCCAACCCCAAGCCGTTTTCCATTACCAAACGCGGTCACAAGCTGCGATGCTGAATAAATCTATGCAAATTCCAGAGATTTCTTAAAGGGGTTTTTCAAGCTGTACAAATGTGAAGTACAGAGTTAAGTACAAATTTATGAAATTAACAAAACTGACAACTGTTATTCGAAAAAGTAGATTTATTGATTTACATAACACATGAGAACAATGTCAATTGGGTTTGGTAGTTGTAAAATTTCAAATGTGATTTGTTGACTTTCATCTGCGGTATAATGTGCATTTGTTCAACTAAAGTACTCAAATTCAGTCTTTTGGCATTCATACATATTGCCGCAGTGAGTTGAATATACACCCGTTCATGTAAAACTACTGTACTCACACTTTTTAAGGGATTTAATGGCGCGCAAATAGCAAAGGACATCACTTTGCTGGACAAACTGGTGGGTCACCATCATGTTATGCTTATTATAAGTTTAGCACTCTGTGTCATAATACTAGTTGTTTTCTTACTTGCCATATTTGCTGCGATTAAAGATCACATATTGGCTTTGAACGTGGTGCGTATCTGGGAGTTAATTCATAATTATTTTCTTAAATAATAATTTATTTACTGAATTTTGTAGACTCTCATTTGCTTGATTATTAAGGTTGTGGCAAAGGGTGTTATCGTAATTGTGTGTACAGTAACGATAGAAACAAGTATAGAAAATACCGCCGCCCATCTTTGGTTCTTTCTGTGCTGGAAGTTTACGGTGGGTATTTCATCTTATTCCATTAGTAATTACCTACACCCTTTTTTTACCTAACACAGACTATCTGTATGATCTTAACTCTATTCTATTATATGCGGCTAACTGAGCCTTCAAGGGAAGCTGTCTAATTCCTAAAAATAATATTGCTTTGGTAAGCACCTGAAAAACTTGTAAACTATGTAGAAAATTTTAAACTTTTTTTCATACATATATATTTTTAGTTCTTCAAACGGAAATATCCAAATTTGATCTTGAAAAATCTTCAGCAGGATGTGCTTTTGTCCCACAATTGCTCTCAAAGTTGGGCTTTTGTTTATGATACCCATAACCGCAGTAAGTTGGATGCGCATTTAGTTAATTAAAAAATTCTTTACTCATTTTGCAGGGCATTAATGGCGCACAAATAGCAAAAGATGTTTCCATATGGAATGCATTAGAGGGACACCATTATGTAATGATTGTTATAAGCCTATCTGTGTCCGCATTTGTACTGTCGACTTTAGTTGTTTTAATATATGCGACGATCTGTAATAAAATTCGAATATTAAAAGTGGTCTGTTAGCATGAGGTTTCTAATATCGTTAAGATGAACGTTTTTTGTTTTTTGCAGATAATGTTGATTTTTGCAGGAATCGTCCTGGTGAAACTAGGAATTCTCTTCGTGTGTATAAGTACGGAAATGAATCCGGGTAAGACGGCAGCTCATCCCATGTTTATGGTATGCTGGGTCCTTACGGTATGGATGTACTTTGCAAATTACATTAATAATTAACTAATAACTAACATTAATAAACTATTATCTGAATAGTTTTTATGTATGGCCGCTATAATTCTATACTGGCTTCGGCTATATGACATTGCAAACGAAGCCGATTGAACTGAAACTATTATATTGAACTGGGAAATTTCTTCTCTTCAAAGCATATTACTGGCCTTCAAAATAATATCTGATTTTCTCATTGTGGTATAACAAAAAACTCGCATTGTAGGAGAGTAAGGCCATTGTATTGAACCGAATAAATTGTGTTTTAAAAGCATTTATACCTGCGGGAGTAGTGTCATTTTAGTAATATATAAATTCCTACTATTCAGATAGGTATGATGGATGATCAGGAAACACGAGGTATTCAAAGATTACTCTGCGGTACGAAGATAGGCATCTGCAAACTGATCACCTTCTTAGTATGGGTAGTAAATTTCGTAGGTAGTATCATAGAACCTAAGAAAAAGCCACTACGAATGTGCAGCCATCCACAGATTTTCACCTGTGCGGATGTTTATATATATTATGACAAGCTGAAGGAATACCTGGATTGCTGGAATTGTTTGTTCAGGTCCTACATGATTATCGCTCTAGTCATAAATGTCCTTATGGTTCCGCTGCTAATCTTGGGCCTTTTCTTCATATATCTGCATTTTTCCAGGGAAATACGCATTGTAATTTTTTGAAAACACTTTGTAAAAACACAGCGATTGTCTACAATGTATTTCACTGTATTTCCAGTACGCAACAGTACTCTTCGTAGCAACTTGGTTGCAGATGATGCTGACTGTTCTGTTTGCACAGAAGTACCAAACTGTAGGAGATGTACTGCGAATATGGAGAAATCGCAAGAGTTTGGAGTTCTTCGAAAGCCGTGTAAGAGTCACTCAAAAATATTAATTAAGTGAACCTACCACTTGGTTTATTTATAGTGCCAGTGCTGCGGTGTTTTGGGACCTGACGACTACAAGTTGGGCCTGCTGGTTATCCCACTGTCCTGTTACAAGGATCTCAGTGGAAAGGACGAGGATCTCTATCAATCAGGCTGCTCCACGCACTCCATAAAGCCCTCGTTCCCCATCATCCAGGTGATCTCCTTCCTAGTTCAGGTGAGTAATGAGCGGCTGTTTCAATTCCATGTACTAAAAAACCATCCCAGTATGTATTAGTCATATGTCTGAAGGTATTCCTCGTTATCCTGATAAGGAGCGGGACCCAACGCAGAAGCTTGTGGACTGAACGACGCAGCGAAACGCTTGGTAGTTTAAATCCCTAACTTGAAGATCCATTCGGACTTAGAAAGCAATCCTAAAGAGCCAAAGTTCAAAGATCTTGAGGACTACTTTCCAACATCGCATAGAACTCAAGCAGCCGATTTTCTTGTAGACTCGACGTTTGAATGCGGTTTACAATTCATGAGAATGAGTATTGGCATGCTGGGCTAGACAAATTGGATGCTGCTGGCTCTCGTCATGTTTCACGGACTGCAATCAATAACGATAAACACTTGAGTGGCAAATCCAATGTCCAGAATCCTCTGTCCAACGACGGCATGCATATGGATGAGCCAATAAAGAAATCAACAAAGCATGTCGGGCGATTGAAAAAGTATTGCAAATACCCCGGACAGTCGGGGATTTGGACACGGAATTGGACTCCAATCCGGACAATATGCAAATGCAGCTAAGCAGAAAATATTCAAGGACGATCCAGCCAGAACTCCCACCAACAAACGCTCAAGTTTGGATATTCATTTTATGTCCCTTGTCCCTCGACCCGCGCATAAATTTTATTGTTGTCAACATTAAATTCTAGTCGTGAAAAACAATTTTGCAGCATTTGAAAATCCATAAAATATGCATACGAAATTGTCCGCCGGAACGACCAACTTTATGGCTAAATAGTTTGCTCCGGCCCACATCGTTAATGCCTTTTTTATGCGTGTGTTTTTTGGGTGGCGGTGTTGGGAAAACTTTTTAGCCTCCATAACAATAACGGCAGCAAAAGCAACCACACTTTGGTCAAGCTGTTGAAAAATCCAGTGCAAAGTTCACAGATAGAAGGGTTGGGTCATGTGGCTCATTAAACTTTGGCCAACAATTTTTTGTTGCACCCCAACCGACAAAGACAAACAGAAAGTTTTGCACTAAATATTTGCGCCCTTGCAAAAAAAATGAAAAGAGTTCCACTTGGCGAACAGAATGAAAAGGGTTTCTGAGGTGAATGGAAACCCTGTTTCCAGGGATTTGGAATGGTTACAACATATCTTGGCACACATACGCCCCATTAAACGCTAGACAAATGGAATGCTGAGAAAAAGGGTGAAAGTGTTACTTCAAATTGAGGTTATAACTTCGTTTTATATTCGAAGTTCTGAATGCTTAGTCTTAAAATATTTCCATAAATCAACCAATCTTCCCTTATTATTACTAATTACTAAAGAAGGAAATTCGTGCTTGATTCAGTTACAAATGGACTTTTTTTATTTCGTACAAAATCAACTAATCAACAAAGTGTCAACAAAGGTCGCGATGTCACGCCCTAGTATCCCCAGTGGGATCCGAATCCATCGAAGCTGGCGTGGGCCACCACGGCGGCGGGCGAGTACTTCACAAAGGCGGCGGGAGCAGCGGCCACCAGAGGAGCAGGAGCGTGGTAAACTGGAGCTGGAGCGGAGTACACGGTCTTGGCCACAACTGGAGCGGGAGCGGCGTAGACTGGAGCTGGGGCAGCATAGACAGCCTTGGCCACGGGAGCGGAGTACACAGTCTTGGCCAGCACTGGAGCAGGAGCGGAGTAGACAGTCTTAGCCACGACTGGAGCAGGAGCAGCGTAGACCGGAGCAGGAGCGGAGTAGACAGTCTTCGCCACGACGGGAGCAGGAGCGGAGTAGACAGTCTTGGCCAGCACTGGAGCAGGAGCAGCGGCGTAGAAGGACTTGGTGATCACGGGAGCAGGTGCGGAGTACAGGGTCTTCGGGGTGTAGACATTGTTGGTGATGCGGGAGTCCACCTTGCTGACACTGGAGTAGGGGGTGACCACGTTCTTGGAGTAGGTGGACACAGTGCCGCCGAAGGAGCGCACCACATTCTGCTGGGTGGTGCCCACGGCATCGTAGTGGGGCTGAGCCACCTTGGCCACCACGGGAATGGAGGCGGCGGCATAGGTGGTGGCCGGAGCCAGGAAGCCAGCGCTTGCCACGCCCACCAGAGCGCAGAAGGACAACAGGACGTACTTGAATGCCATGGCTGGAATTGGATTGGATTAATTGAGAACTGAACACTTAAAGTGATGTTTGTAGTGAGCTGCAGTGGCTACTGATACCAAACCCCTGGCAAGCGACTGTTTTTATAGCCAAAACGCGCATATGGTTTGCCAAATTTCAAATTTCACGGCCAAACCGCAAATTACAGTGTGTGTTCGTATGACAGATTGACTTAGGCCTAAGCACCCAAAGAAAAAAAAAGGTGAAAAAAAAAAAAGAAACTGGTTCAATGGGTCGACAAATGACTGCGCTCTTTTGCCTGCCGCTTTCCGTGCTCCGTCTCTGTCTTAATTGGAGGCCAGCTCAAGTGCCCCACACCCGAAATGTATCAGGAAAGTGAATTATTTTGAATACTCGTGCTATCAGCAGCTCATAAATTTTCCAGCGACTGCTGGTGGGGCAGGGGACAAACTTTTATTTTCCCGCCGTGTTTTTCCATTAAATTGAGTTCCACTCGAGCAGCAAATATGAGGCAACCCCTCCTCTGAATGGATGAGGGGATGTTCCTCAGCTCCTTGTTGCTGTCAACTTTATCAGCAGGGGTGTCAGTGGTTCGTATTTTTTTTTTTTGTTCTCAGAGTGGTGGCAGTCAGTTGTTTATGATTTTTGTTTGTTTTTATACCAAGGGGGAGCTCAGAAGTTCTTGTGCCCTTCCAGAAGGCAGATCTGAAGTTGAAATTAATGATCAGGAGGCGGAAAGTTTTGCTGGCTCATAAATAAGCTGTTCAGTCTAGATCACATATGTATATATTAGTATAAAGTTTGTATATAGATAAGCCATAAATATATTATTATTTATTAGTATGTCACTATTTATTGCATCGCCCAAATTATAGGCAAAGAGCATCCAGCACTTCGTTCCGTTTGCATTTGTACTCTCTTGATGTTTTCCTTTTGTTTTGGCCAAGTTTGGAAAATGAATTTTCCTGCTCCGCTGCTCACGGGCGCATGATGAATATTTATTGAAATTACCAAAGTTGACGCTACTCCAAATTGAATTGTGTTGCCAACTTGGGATGCTTCTTACTGCCACAAATTCCTGCGCTCTTTTTCCTTCTTCTATTTGCGCACTTTTTTGATTTTGTTTTTTTTTTTTGGCAAATTGTTATTAATTTTACACTGGGGGCTCTGGAGTATGCGCTTTTGCCCCACACCGAAACCTAATTACCGCGTTTAATGTATGCCTGCAAATTGGCTTTCAAGTGGTTACGCAGGTGAACTGCCATCGCATTGTGGGCAGTTCACATTAACAAAAATCACCAAAAAACCAACCAAAAACTTGCAAAAACTGGCACGCGTCCGATGCGTATAAAAGCCGCAACATTTTGGACAAATCAGCATCAGTCGCAGCCCAACCAGCCTGCTTTCGACTTCACTCGACCAATCCGTCCAGTCATCGCCCCGTACTTCAACATCAACATCAACTCCAAAATGGCTTTCCAATACCTCATCACTCTGTGCGCCCTGGTGGCCTACGCCAATGCTGGTCTCCTAGCCAGCCATGTGGCCATTGCCAATCCTTCAGTGGATGCCGTCGCCTCCACTCAGCAGAACGTGGTCAGGTCCTTTGCCGGCACTGTGTCCAGCTACTCGAAGGCGGTGGACACCCCTTACTCCAGTGTGAGGAAGAGCGACACCAGGATCCAGAACAATGTCTACACTCCGGCTGTTAAGACCACCACTTATGGTGCAGCTCCTCTGTACACCCAGGCTACTCCCATTGTGGCCAAGACTCTGGTCCATGCTCCAGCTCCCGTTGTGGAGAAGACCGTGTACGCTGCTGCTCCAGCTCCAGTTGTGGCCAAGCACGTTTACTCCGCTCCAGCTCAGGTTTATGCCGCTCCCGCTCCAGTTCTGGCAAAGACCGTGTACTCCGCGCCAGCTCCAGTTCTGGCCAAGACTGTCTACTCTGCTCCTGCTCCAGTTTATGCTGCTCCTGCTCCAGTTCTGGCCAAGACCGTGTACTCCGCTCCAGCTCCCGTTTACGCTGCTGCCGCTCCCGTTGTAGCCAAGACCGTGTCCTATGCCGCCCCACTGGCCACCACCAATGTGAACCACGGACCCGCTGCCACCACCTACAGCCACAGTGCCCCAGCTCTGGGCGTCTCCAGCTACGGCAGCTCCCAGACGGTTCACTACTCCCCCGCCGAGAGTGTGTCGCACATGAGCTTCGATGGATTCGGAACCCACTGGGGTTTCTAAATGAGTCTTGGCCTTTGGGCTTAAGCAATTGTTAATGTTGTTTGGTGGTCAATAAAGACGGAGATCGATTGTTGCAAATTAAACATGAGTCGAGTGGAGCAGAGCAGACCTTCTGGGCGAACAATGGGCCGAACTGGTTTGTGCCAATTCATCGTTAAGCATTGGCCTTCTATGAGGTCTTACCTTAAGTGTGGAGGAGGTGGGCGTGGTGGTAAGCGGCTTTGTGATAAGCTGCGGGGGCGTGGCATGTCGTGTTTTATGGCTCTTTAATTGGATTTCATATTTTTCGCACACCTTGCCCGCACTCCTTTTCCGCTTACCACCAAATAACCAACAACTGGCCCACTTGTGCACTTGTTATAATTATTGTCAGTTAATTAACGGATATTTATGCTCGCATAACCGCAACTACGCATAAATGGCTTACACGCCGGCCCCCAAAAGCTTAAAATTGACATCTTGGCTCAGAGTGGTTATAGATATGTGGTACTTTAATGGGTTTCAGTTAAATGGGTTCAATTGGAACCATTGACAGGCGGCCAAGAGGTGGAGTTTAATAGATCGAATGCGTGTTTTGACAGTGATATTTTAGCGGATTTCTTGGGCAGCAAAACGAGTTGCGTAACAAAGGGTAAATGATAGAGAGAGTGAGGTAATAAACAATTAAAAAGGCAGCAAAGTTATTAAACACATAGATCCATTATTGACGTAGGCTGCATGAACTTATGAACTAGCTTGAAACTAAATAACTTATGAGTGATAAACTAAGTGGATGGCTCTACCTCAAAAATGGCAAAGTGCTCTTAAAATCCCCTTTTAATTTCTCCAAAATAAAGCAAAATGTTCACTTCAGTTGGCCCCTTCAAGACATGACACTAATGAGACATGCAATCGAGCTGATTAATTCCCCCAAGACCAATTGACAGGCCAGACAAGAACAATCAAATTAAATGAAAACGTGTCCATAAAGAGTAGAACGGGCACCCTGTCTTGGAATTTTTGCCAGCCAAATTAGCTGCATTTGTTCTTGTGCTCGGCCGGCGATTTGATTTGTGATTTGATTGCGCATACGCCCCGTGCCACATGCCGCATGCCACATGCCAAAATGTGCCAGATTGTCCTCGTCTGAGTTGACAATTAGTCAATAATTTATTTCAATTTCATTTCGCATGCCAAGCACACTCACACACACACCTCCTAGAAGGAAAACCTAACTGCACTTTAATTACATTTACATTTTGGCTTAGGATTGTCGCTTTAGTTTTTGCCACACAAAACGAGACTGACAAAGGGGGCCAGGTTGCAAGTACCACCCTGCAATTGTTGCAATGCAATTTAGGTAAGCGAATTTTCATGATTTAAATAACAGCATTATGTGTGTGTGTATGTGGTTGAAAAACTGCAGACATTGTCGCTTTGCCGTTCGGTATTTTGTGTTTTGTCTGACTGGCTGGATGGCTGGATGGCTGTGTGTCCTGGTATAATTAAATTATGGCTGGACATAAGACGCATAATAGGTCATAAATCAAATTTACCTATCCCACGGGTCCATGCCGAGCATGACACTCCAGACGGCGTCACAGACACAGTATGCTATGGCCATTGTTGCACCGAAAGAAATTCATATTGTTTTATTAGTCTTAATATAAAATAGTGTGGTTTAAAGTTTAGCATAAAAAGGTGAATGTAGAGCTTACCAGAACCTTTCATATATTTTATATTTTTAATTTAATTTTCTTTTCTAAAAGAAGTAGGTACTTTTTACTGTATACTGGTAATTTTTCCCTCACTTTGATGGACATTATGACGACTCTGTCTCGGCACACAATAAGACAATTGATGCATCTGCTGTGGCTGTTGTGCCATTTTGTGCCCGTTTGAATTTACATTTGTGCCAGCATTTCAATTGCAACTTTGACTCCACCGAACCACAAAGGGGCCGTCCCATGGTCCGGATTCTGTTTTCCTAACTGCGACTATAATGCCGGCCAGTGACTGCAGTTAATGTGTCCTTCTGTCACAAGCAGCCGCACTTTGAATGCATTGCATTTGAAACATATCAAAGGCACAACAAGCCAATTTTCGGCCTTCTGTGTACCATGCCCCATCTTTTTTAATGCTGAAAAATTAAATTTTAGATTAAAGACTGTTTGTTTTCTATTTGCTACGCGATGCGAAACAAACAAGTGCAGCTGGGCGGTGGGGAAAACAAAAGCAGCTTTAAGGTCGCCTTTTTTGCTGTTGATTTATCATCACTTTATGCAAATTGACCGCTTACCTTTGAGCTTTATCTGAACGCATCGCATCTGTGAAAAGCTCCGGATGAGGGGTTTTCTATTTCTCCGTTTTCCTGCGATTTTCAATGGCAGTTTTCCACCCCGCCGTTGGCTGCCACGTACGATGTCAATGGCAAGCGATTAACATTCAATTAGCTTTTGGCTCCATCAATGATTTTATCACACAGCCAGGAGGTCCTGTTGCTGCGGCTGGTTTGAGTGTAAATTGTGGCAAATTATCATTAGCCTGTGCTGGGTCCACAAACAAGGAGGAGAGGACTCCAGCAAGGACATCTTCAAAAGGTTTTTATGACATCAGCAGCTGTCGTTGACAGATTATTGTGGCGATTATTTTAGCAGAGCGACAGGACACACAGGACAGATACCAGATACAAGATACCAGATACAAGATACAAGATACAAGACGGCAAACAACAAACGGGTTCCAAATGGAATGGGGGCTATTGTGCGTTCAACTGGAAAATGTCAACAGTGTTGTTGGCATTGCTGTTGGCCGCTTTGTTGTCCCTGTTACTCAGCCACATGTGGCAGGACTCGAAGGACCTCGAGAACCTCGAGGACCTCTTCCTCTTTCCGCCACTTGAATATCTTGCGGCTTAGCACTTGTAAATAACTAGCTGAAGTTGGAGAAGTTGTCACACTTTTATCAACACCACTGGCCATGTAGTAAATTCCCCTCCGCTATCTCCTTGGCTGAGTAAAAGGTATCTTATGGTTGAGACCATCTATAAAATATATTTTTTTCTTGCCATATGTATAGGCATGGAAAACTTGTCATTTATTGTTTGAATTTCATATAAAATTCAAACTCGAGAGTTTCAATTGGGCTTTTAGACTGTGGACCACCATTGGACTATGGGCATATTCTCAATAAATATTGAATATGCAAAATGAATGAGTTTGTATTTAGCATACTTATAGCTCTGCTCATTATTTGTAATTATAATAACCGATTATAATAGCAATACTCCTGGCTTTTCCGCACTTTCCTTGGCAGAGTAACAGGTATCTTATAGTCAAGACATTCTGTAACATATCTATCTTTCTTGCCGCATTTATAGGCATGAAAAACTTGTCATTTATTATTGGAATTTCATAAAAAAATTCAGGATGTGCGGTTGCCGGCCTTTAATTATTAAGATCGGACTGCTGTTGACAATAATTCTAATCATAGTGAGTTGGTTACTTTGCCTGTCGTTAAACAATTCATTTTGATCCAATCCGCAGGCTGTTAATATTATGGAAGTAATAATTTACGGTGTGAATTCAACAGTGGAGGAACATCAAGTTGCCAAAAACATAAATATAGTAGCATGCTTCATTGCACTTTTAGGTTTGTCATTTGGAGTTTATGGAACGGTAATGAATATAATCTTTATAATTCGAGTGGTAGGTACTTAATTTCTCTAATCAAAAATAGTTACATTCCGAGTCTCTTTCAGCTGATGTTCATTATGATTATATTCTGCCTGTATAAGATAGTCATGTGGATAGTGTGTAAGAATTTGTCTCCAGATTTAGCTGCGGACGTCATCAACGTTTGGTTCCAGCTTAACACGTGCTTATCGGTATCAGGAAGTCCGATGTATATATATCCTAAACACCTTATTGATATATCACTTGCCCGCAGATAATAGGTTCTATTATGACGGTTATCTTCTGTATGTACCTGCATGAGCAAACGCGAGAGTTTCGATTGGGCTACTAGACAATAGCCATGCAAAATGATGTGGCTAATCATATTTTCACTTTCATATTTGCAGTTAAATATTGAATATATATATATATTTGTAATTTTAATAATGCTAATTAAATGCCAATTTTTCTACTTTATTCTTAAAACGTCTCCGCCCATGAAAGTGACCTCAAAGTGCTGATGAAGCCGTTGAAGTTGTTGTTGATATCGGCGGGCGTGGCAATCTGTGGGCTGTGTGGGTAATCAAATTACATGCGGAATTATGGACACCCGCAGGACGATAATAGCAGCCAATAAAGATGGCAATGACAAGATAAGCGCCCACAGGAGCAGAGGCTGTGACCCCCGGCCGGAGGTCATCTGTTGGCTCCATTTGCGCAGCTTTAAATGAAGTTTAACGATGCCCACAAATAATGATACTTTGCATTTAAAAACACTTTTCCCACTCGGTCAGAAGAAGTCAGAAGTCAGAGAACGGAACTGAGGGGCTACCGAAGTCCGATGCTCATTACACGCATTTCACTTGACACTTTTATTGGCAATGGCAACGGCGGAGCGGAAAACCGGGTCATTTTATGGCCAAGAACGGATGCCGATAAGGGCATTAAATTTGTTTCAGCCATAAAGACGCTGGCCACATCACTCAGCATTTGGCCAATTACGCAAATAAAAGTACACACCCTTCTTGGATGGAAAAAAAAAAATTGGAAAAAAGGGAATGAAACGTGTCAAAGTGCTGGAAAATGCAGCAGAATTCAAGGATGTGAAGTGGCTCATTAGAGGTGTGTGCGCTGCCCCGAAGGTTTTGGCCGGGAAATTGTGTGGAAAAACACTCACTAAACTGGCACTTTTACACACAGAAAAAGCTCAAAGCCGTTAGCTATGAACAAAGCCCTCGTTTTGCTGAAGTCCAATTTAAATGCGAACAAAGATATGAATGCCAAATAATAAGTATTTCATTTCTTTTTTAATTCCCCCCAAAACTGGCGTAATTAAAGACGAGGCCTGATCGGCCGCCGGCGTTTCTCATTGGATTGCTGGACTGGAATTTTTGGGGGCCATAACAGCATGTCGTCGACGTTGTCGTTGTCGTTGTCGTTGTCCTTGTCGTCCGGGCGCATGTCCTGCGGCTGATTAAAATCTATTAGAGTCAAAGAGATGTAAGACACTAAGCAGGCGGTAGATGCTCTCCATGCCACCGGGTGGCAAGCCATCCAGCCGGCGGGGCGTCCACTTTGTCCAATGACTTGCCATGTAAATGACGACGGCAACGGCGACGCAATTGAAATGCATGCGGCAAGAACTTTCAACTTGTCGAAGAAGGGTATGATGGGCACATGGGCTTAGAGAACAAAAAAAAAAAGGGTATGAAATAATATAATCAACCAACAATACAATCATCAGCATAAATATACCATGCTTAACTTACAAAAATGCTTTGAAATGTTCGTTTATTTAAGCTACTTTTATAAGTAGTATTATATTGTAGATAATGTCAATGCCTCAATATTAACAATGTCAATGTGTAAGGATATAAAAGTTAGGGTATTTTAAGTAAGCTCTTGTCCAAACTTATTTCTCGCCTACCAAATGTCACGGTTCTTGTTGTTGTCAAAAGTCGCACACAAAAACTTTGCAGTTCCAAGTTTCCAACGGAAATTGTGCAGCTGTTTTGTGTGTAGAATTGAGCGTCTCGTTTGGCGCTGCTCTTAAATATACTTGTAAAGCAAATTTGTTGAAATATTCATTTAATGGCTGCCACGCCCACTATCTGGCGAACGCCCACCGCTATCAGCATGTGCAGGGCATGAGCTTTCAATATGATTTTTCATGATTAAAGCGTGTGCCGTGTACGTTTTTATCGGCCAAAAGACATTTGCCGGAGTTCGATGAAGGAATTTTCTTATAAATTGTCGCCCCCCAACAAATGTGTCCATCACCAGACCCCCGCTCCCCGCTCCCCGCTACCCACTCCCCGCTTTGGGGGGTGAAAAACACACCCACACACACAAGCCGGCGTAATAAAGTGATTTTAAAGGGCACTTTCCCGCACTTTCCTTTCGCCTCGATGGGTATGCGTAAAATTTCCATTTGTGCCAGGCACTCAACTTTATTGAACTTGAAGTAGGGACTGCGATGATAATGTTTGTCTGATAGAGCAGCAAAGGCGATGGTGAAGACACATGTGTGCTGCTCCAAGATGTCCTGGCTTTACAATTCATTAAAATTTCATATAAACACCATGAACAATGGCCAGCGAGCGTAATCCATTTAGCAGCTGCAACAGCACGGAGAACAAAACTTTGGATGGTAGCTACTTAAATTGGAAAAATATATTTTTTACCCAAAAACCCCTGTATACAAATATAATTGTAGTAACAACAGCTGTAAAGAAATTTAATGTCGCTGTAATATTGGTAAGTAAAACTAAAATGGCTAAGTAAAAAGTTCTGTGCACTGTTATTAACTGCTAGTTACAAATGCGCCACAATAACGGCATTAAATGCACTGCGAAAGCGTCAAGTCATAAACAGCTCATCAGTCTTGGGCGGCAAAGGCGGTAAGGGCGGTGAAGGCGGTCCATAGCAGCCGCTCCCATTCGCAGTTCGCATTCCGCCCGAACGGTAATTATGCGCAACGCGCGACGCCGCTGCAAAAGTTGTGCTATCACAACTCATTGTCTCGGCGGGCAGGAAGTGGCAGGAGGAAGTGGCAGGCAACAGCAGCCGGCGGCAAAACATGCCACACCAGTGGCAGGGGCAAGTTCGTTGGGCTGCGCTGGGCGTTTGCAGCTGAAATGCCTTTGCCTTTTGACGCTGATAATGCAATTTCCGCCAAAGACCTCCCCCCATTTATACCCCCAATGCCACTGGCGTAATTTACAGCCGTGCAATGTTTCATTTTTGTTGCGTCCTTCGGCTTCGTCCTTTAAAGCCAACTCCTGCAATTCCAACGACTCAGTCAACCAGAGGGGGCAGGGGGTGAGGGCTAGTGGCGGCTATTTATCTACATAAAGTTAATTGAAAACATTCAAATGCCTGGACGGCTGCGTGATGTGTCAACATCTTCTGATGCCGCATAATCCCACTCCGGGCCACTGATCCCCTACCCATCATCCTGCTGCTTAAGGACACCACAAAAAACTGGGCACAGATTTCGACTAAAGGATATCCAGCTCTTGCATTTCCTACAATAAAAGAAGTAATAAGTGGTAAGCTACCTGAGAGTGAAAATGATCGAAACAAAAGTAATTGAACTTCAGAAAAGTAGCAGCGAAAGTATAAAAATCATAGCTGAGGTATGCAATTTTACAGATTACATATTGATATAGAATACCAAAAAATACAGGTATTCCCAACTACAGTATACCCCCTACTCCTTGGAACACTGGGTATGGCAACAATGAACAATGAAATGAAGGCATTGCGCTTTTTCCCGCTTTTCCTCGCCAGCGTCGTCTTTATTACAAATTGGTTTTGTGCACTCACCACTCGCATGTTTCGTGCGCAATTTGCACCACCGAAATGAATATGGAGCGTTGTGGGGTCAGGGAAATGTGCTCTCGACAAATGTGCAGGGAAAATAAATTGCAGGACACGCAAAAGGTGAGCTGAGGGGCGGAAACGTGTCCAACTCGCCACGTTAACGAAGTGAAATCGAAAGTTTGACTGCGGTCAACGTTTGGGCATTGTCATTGTCTATCGCTTTGCCATATCACTTCAGAAGCTACATATGTATATAGAGCCCCCCTGCCAACTCGTATATACTATATATCTCCCCCACTGGCTGTCAGATTGAATGGTTTATGTGTGACACCTTTGACCGCTGGTCACCGAGGTGTTTTTCTGGCGCAGGTTTCCCTCAGGTCAGACGAAATAAATTAAATGGCATCTGCAAGCCGGGAAAACTACTATCTTAAAATCACAGAAGGACATTTGTTACCACGCAGCATCTGCAGAGTAGCTGGTAATAATTACAAAAATGCTCAAATTAGTAAGTTACCTATCATTATCATCATATATCTTATACACATTTGCATATAATAAGTATTGGCCGAACTAAAAATATTTGTATTGTCTGTTCACAATTTGTATCTGTAAGTACATACATAGCTTCTTATCTTGAAAAATTCAACAGCGAATTCTTTAATTTCCGGTCAGGCTCTAAATTTGAATAAGTTTTCCATTTAAAAAATCGCCCAAAGTCAATATCCCACTTTCAAATTGACTCAGTTTCTGAGAAACGATTATGCCGCCTTAGCTGAACACTGAAAATCCTGTTGCCTGATTTCCGGATTTCATTTTCTTTTATTTGCCCAGCAGAAGTCACGTGGCATTCATAATTCTTAAAATGACGCCATCAGAAATTATGTAGCAATGCTAAGTGCACCCAAACAGCTGTCCCCCACTTTTCCAGGGGGGAAAACTCTACGTGACCAGCATTCGTCGTCCCAAAATGCTGGGATTTTCCCTATTTTTGTATTTTCTTTTTTTTTCCTTTTTTGGCAGGACAGTAGGGTAACAGTGGGGAATTGATTTTGGGTTTTTGGCCAAGTGCAAGCTGATTATGGAATTAAAACATATTTCTGCGCTGCAAGCTTAAAACTTTAAGTGGCAAAGGTTGTCGCGCTGGGCTTCTCCAGTACGTGACATTCTTTTGCTTTCCGAGTTTATCACGTGACAAGTTTTCCAGTTTTGCGCTCATTCGCCGCACACCCATTTTCATTTTCATTGTGCGATGAAAAAATAACTTTTCATGTGTACATGTGTATATGTGGGGGCGAAAAAAAGAAAATGAATAAGCAAACGAAACTACAAAGAAGTTAACTACAAAAGCGGCGAGTGGAAAGTTAACTTGGGTTACAAAGGAGGTAAGATCGTAGGAGTTTTTGGAGGGCAGGAAAAACGCAGATAAATAACATTGAATGTGAAAACACAAGGGAAACACGAAAAAATAAACAATACGCCTTTTGAAATGCTAAACGTGCCGCACTCATACATACATCCTTATACACGAAAGTCTAGAGCCAAAAGCGTTTTTCACACATTTCACAAGGACGCTTCGCAGGGCTCGTGTCCGTGTATTTTTATTAGTACTCCCATCCGCATCCGTGAGATACTCCGGGCATCAGTTTATCTTGTTACTTGCCACCCGCTCGGTGGCAAAAACATTTATCTTGTCGTATTTATTTTGTAGCACATTAATTTCGCTTCGTGTTTCATTCGAAATTGACTTATTTGCATTCGGTTTAATTTGTACGAACATCAATACCACCAACCCGAAAAAAAATGCAAAAATATAGGGATGTTGCGGCTTGCACAGCCACAGGTGTTGCAGATGTCACATTTTTGATTGATGGAAGGCACGCCAAATTATGAGATTTATTCGTCAAAAGTTTTTTTTTATGTCAAACGGGATGTTACGATTTTTTTAACAAAAAAAAAAACAATCTGAAGGGGATTTATTTCTAAAATTGATTAGCACTCTACTTGATTTCATTAGGTATTCCTTACATTTTTTTCCAGAAATGAAAAATATAAATATAATATTTTAACGCCAACTATATTTCGTGAAATCCATGACTTGTCTTTCTCAATTAATTATACCCCTTAGTTATAGAGCAACAGGGTATACTAGATTTGTTGAAAGCTATCAGCTCACTAGCCGAGTGGATATGAACGTCGTATGAACGACGATATTTTGAGGACATATAAAAGCTAGAAAATCAAATATTATTAAATTTTATTAATTTTGTTTCTGATTTCTATCTACTTCCACTAGCTAAATAGCGGGTATCTGATAGTCGGACCACTCGACAACAGCCTTCTCACTTATTTTAAATGTCAATTAAGTGCTCAAATGGAAAATTTAGTGGCCAATAAGGGCGATTTCATTTAAGCCACTTAATTGAATAGAAATTGAATAGATATTTCCCAATGCCCCAGTGAATTGGTAACTTCAACTTCAAAAGCCAAATGAAATAATATTAGCCACACGGCCACAGTTACGCAGTTCATGGACCACCGACGACAGACGAAATGCATTTTTCATAAAGCAGACAGTGAGGGCATGGGGCATATATACACCTGGTTTTTGGGATGGCAAAGAGATTTCAGGTGGATGGGGTGGTACTTTCTGGGGGCGGACTACCTGTAGACAACGTCTATCGACAGCCAGAGGCTGGGGCAAGTTGGCAAGGTGGAAAATGGGAAAATGGGAAAGTGGGAAATGGCCGAGAGCGCAAAATGTCAACCGAAATTGCGATTGCGTTAAAACTCTATAAATACGAGAGTAACATGCAGCACAACAACGGAGTGCGGCCAAAAAGGACACGCCGATATGACAACAACACAATCTAATCCGGTTATTGCATTTTAAATGTGCAACACACACTGCCGCCCCCGGGGGCGTGGCATTCCATGATTTCGCATTAAATTATTTGCCAGTCAATTACTGCCGCCTGACATTGAAGAAGAACCCAGTTCGGTTTTCCAGGGTTATTCAATGGATCACATGAGAAAGCACGACTATCACCGATTGCAGCTCGTAATGCGCTTATCAGGAAGCCAACCAGCAGCAGAGGCAACTCTTTTCAAATTTTAATGCAATTTAACAGCATATTAAACAGCAGGAGTCTGCGGCCGGAAAACCACAATGCCATTATGCATGCGAGGGTGTGAAGTTCGCTATCCGGGAGAGTCCTGCAACAGTTGTTAGTCCTTGCCGCAAAGTTTCAGTGTGCCACACTTGGCAAGCTTCCAGATGGAGATAGTGGGGCTTACTTCCAAGATGAGCACACAGTGCAAATTATAATGACGCTGACTTTTAAGTGATTTCTAAATTCAGATACTTGAAAAGAAACTAAATATAATGTACAAGGCATATTTGTTTAAAAGTCACTGTTTACGCTTTGTGAATTGCTGTAAAATTGTTAAGCGATTTGCTGAAACTTAAGTGATAGCACAAACATACAAAAAATATCATAAAATTGGTACTGATTTGCTCGTGGACATGAAAGTGGACATTCATGAACTCGCAGAATGCCTAATCAGTTGCGCGCACATTGAACACAAATCAAATTGCAAACTTGCCGCGTCCGACGATTTTTGCAAAAAAAAACTTTTCCAGCATCCTTGCACCCCGCCCCCGCACCCCTCATTTTCCATTGGCTCTATCCTGTTTGAAGATCAACTTTTGCTCAATTTGATTTTTCAGCAAAATAGCAAGAACTTTTGCCTTTTTACCTGCCCTTTTGTGTGCGTCTACTCTTTACTCTTGCTTGTCGTTAAACAAACTTATCCAATAAAACTTTTGTCAACATTGATTTAAGGCTAAAGAGGGTGCATATTATGGGACAGTACGGTTGGCGGCGGAAATTGGAAAATCATTTGACATTTCGTTTGCTTTTACCATAAGTCAAAAAATGTTAAGCCCCCAAAGAAATGGGAAAAGTGTTATCAGGTGCTCTAAATACTTTGATAAAGTTATAAACCCACAAGTTGTCGAGTATCAGGTGGAAATGTATTTTTATGGGTAACTGAAGCTTGAATATATGCTTTAAGCTGATTTTAAAATAATAAATACTTGGATTCTTGTAAAACTGCATCCTGCTTATGAGCCAAAGAAAAGCTAAAGTCTTTTGATTAAAAGATACTAGATGAATGCTGCATTTATTCATACTGCAGACTGCAAACTGATATTTTGTATACTTTCTGAACTAGAATCCCTAATCTCTTTATTCAGCACACCTGCTACTTCTGGAGCAGGCAACACACCCTTTGACCCACTCAAAAACACACCCATACCAAACTTGGAATGTGGGCTTAAGTCAGTTTTTGTCTTGTCCTCGCAGAAACAAACAAACAAACAAACAAACGGAAAGTGTTGGCCAGGCCGCATAAGTAGAACAACAATTCTGGAAAAGTTTTCCCTTGCAACGTGATATCGTTGTTCTTGTTGTTGTTGTGGATAGTGGAAATGCATTTACAGTTTGCTGACTGTGGCAGCTTCACTTTATCCACTTCTACTTAAGACTTTAATAGTTGCAAAAGTTTTCAGCGCGAGCTCACTGTCTTAAGTAGCCGTTCTGCGTTGGTTGGTGCTCAAAATGACTGTAAAACTGCCAACATAAATCTGGCCACAACATCTTTTATGTTGCCACTAGACGCCAGAAGTTAATGCCAGTGAATTGAAGATTTAAAGAGTCAGCAGAGTGGATGGAGAAATGCATATCGATCAGATTAAAAAGTTCTGCAGACAAGCAACAAATTGACGCGTATCTTTTGCATATTGAATAAAAGTCAAATTGTGTTTGGCATATTAAGCGGGAATCATTCGGCAAAGCCGTTGGAAAATCGCAAGTAAATCCCAAGCCACCCAAAACCAAAAAAAAAGTATATAAAACACCCTGTCCGTCTGACGGAGAAAAGTGATTTTTCTTGTTGGTCTTACGGCTTAGCGACGCAGCAATTTGCCCAGCAAATTCAGCAATTCTGGGCAATAAGTTGGTTTCTTCACTCGACGGTGGCACTTCAATGCCTGGAATTTAAATCAATACTAGTTAATCAAAGTAGTCTCAAATTATTGTGCAAATAAATATTGTTTCCTATTAAAAATACACACATATTTTGTTGGCTTTGCTTGTTGAGATTACTATTTACTCAGTGTTTGTGCCACTTTGTCTGGCTTAATTCTATTGACATTTAATTACTCATATTATTATGGCCAGAGCCGACTCATTGAAAATATTTTATATAAATATTTCCCTGCTTGCCGTTGTAATTCAAGCTTTTCCAATTTATTCGAGCCATCGAGCAGGAGCAAAACCGCATTATTTTGTCAAATGGCGGCCTCCACGAGGTGTGCTTATAAAGTTCAAAACTTTAAACTGGAAAGCTATGTATAATTATATACTTTAATTGTACATCAAAAGAAAATACTAAAATCTGTCTATAAAAGGTATATAGTTAAGAAAGAAAGTGATTAAGAAGTACTACTGCTCCATAAATAAATGAAAACAATTTCTGTAACATACTTCAGTAAATATATATTGATATAAACTATTGCCCATACTTCTCTATTAAAATCTATATATTTAAAATTCCACAACATTACAGAAAAGACATCAATCCTCCCCGATTTAATGTCATGCACAAGGCTATAAATTTTCCGAATATCCCATATAGACATGCCAAATTTACAAGTGGTCAGTGGCAGCGACGCTAATGAGCCAAACGCAATGCAAATTGATAGCCCTTTTTTGACAGCCACGCCCCCTTTTTGCGAGGGGCGCACACCCGCTAACAGTTTGGTGTGGCTTAAAGGATTAGCATCGTTATGGGCACTTTATTTGTTAATACATGCAAGCGGCGTGGGCGAAAAATGGAATATCATGTAATTGTTTTTAATTTCCATGCATTTATAATTCAACATTCTCGCGGTCTTATGAAAAGCTCATTTGGTTACGAGTGTCCTGGGTCCTTAAGTCCTGTCTACCTCGGCAGTGTTAATGAGCTGGCAGGCAGCCGTAATTATGCAAATTTTTAATGAGTGTGAAAATGGTATGCGCGGCGCAACAAGTGCTCGCGTATTGCTCCTTGGTCCTTGGTCCTTTGCCCTTTCCATATTTATACCCCTGAAAATGGCGGCTAATTCCATTTGACCCCCAGAGGCCCCAAAGCAATCCATTTGCATGGCTTCGAATACCTCGTCGTATTCCTTGTTCCACCCACCCATTTTCCCTTTAATCCCTGCGCTGTGAGAGCTCTGTGCTGAGCTGACTGCTGGCATTTGGTCTTTAGATTTATACAGATTTTGTCAAACAAAACATGATTTCGCACTTTTACACACATATGTGTAAATGACTGAAAGGCAGAGCAACGAAAGCCGATTTGGTGCCATTCAGTTGAAGCCCTTTAGGTCGTGATTCGCATTTGGTCGTGGGCATTTAAGCTCAGGCACATTAAACTGGCAAAGGGTCGTTAATATAAAAAAAACAGCAGCACCAAAGTGTCAAGTAAACGCAGACTAACATTACTTTAAGAATTTAATTCCTCTCATTAGGAGTACAGATTTTTTACCCCACGTGTAAGCAATACTACAAAATCTGCAGTATCTGAAACAATACAATGGTCGAAACTTACTGAATGAAATGGGATTCAGAAATGTTTTTATATATTTTATTTCAAATGTGTGATTAAAAAGTACTGTATATTTGCTTACCACTTTTTGATAATAAAACTCAGGGGAATTAGCTACGATTTTATTTTGCAATCCAAATAAGAAGAATAAAACAATAAAAGACCGATAAAATAATAAATGATACCGAAAACGAGCTTTGGATTTGAGTGAGCTATGCCCATGGAGTTCAGTCGCAACACACAGTTTGCACAGAATGCGTTTGAATATTTTTGCCATAATTGTTTTCGCGATGTTAAGTCAAACGGAGGCAGTTATTCCTGAATGTGATTATTTCGACACTGTGGATATATCTCACATCCCAAAGCTAAATAACTCATATGCGTACGAGGGCCTTAACATTCCTGCTCATCTCACGGGTCTTTACGCATTCAGGCAACTGGCAGATGGATCGCAGGAGCCAGTGAAGACTCATTTGAGAGCGTGTATCTGCAAACTGAAACTCTGCATCCGATTCTGTTGTCCTCGCAACAAAATGTTACCAAATAGTCGTTGTAGCGATGGCCTCACTGAGAAACTGAAGCGTTTCAATCCGCACTTGAAGATCACCCTGCAGGATGGATCGAAGAAAACATATCATCTTCTCACCGACATGATCGTTTTAAGAAATGAGTTTCGGTATTGCGAAAAGGTTGTTACGGTGCAGCAAGATCAGTACCAATTATATGAGGTTCAGTTTTGATCAGTGCGAGATTTCTTCATATAACTCGATCTTTTTAGAATGGAAGCTTCATGATCAACCCCGCTGTAAATTGGACATTGGGCAAGCAGTGGTACTGCCTTTATCCCCGTATCGAGGATCCGAATTCCTTATGGATTCTGGAACATGTATACATACCAAGATCAATGCCAGCCGTACCTCAGCGTAGCTACCTAGTATCTCATCTGATTTGAGCATCTATAATGTAATACATTGACTTTTTCAGTCGGTACAATTTCCATGGTGGGCTGTATTCTCACTATCGCAGTGTATCTCTTTATAAAGAAGCTGCGAAATCTGCTCGGAAAATGCTTCATTTGCTATGTGTTTTGTAAGTTTGTGCAGTACCTTATCTGGGCAGGAGGAGATTTGAACTTGTGGATTAATAATTGCTCTCTAGCAGGTAGTTAATTGCATATCGAAAATGCACTTGCAACATGCGCTTATCTTTCACAGGTTACACTAACTACTACTTTGCTTTGGCTTCGCACTTTTGGCTCTCGGTTATGAGCCATCATATATGGAATAACTTGAGGTTGATCAATCGGGATGAGCATCGCTATCACTTCCTGGCCTATAATGTCATTGGTTGGGGCACACCTGCCATCATGACGGGAATTACATATCTCGTGGATTGGGCTTGGAAGGATAAGCCCGACAAACTAAACTGGATACCCGGCGTTGGTTTATATCGATGTTGGATAAACAGTGGGTTTTAAGGTGAAGCAATGTAGGGAACTAGTAATTGTTTTCACTTTTACAGCTTATGACTGGTCTGCAATGATATATCTATATGGCCCGATGCTGATCTTGAGTTTATTTAATGTGTTCACGTTTATTCTGACGGTGATTCACATTAGGAAGATTAAGAGTAGTGTGAAAAATTCTACCCAACAGCAGGAAAAGTGCTTGAAGAATAATGAGTAAGCTTTAAGATTTTCCAACTTACTTTTTCTAATTTCTTTTTTCAACAATAGTTTTTTACTATACCTGCGTCTATCGGTAATGATGGGCGTGACTGGGATTTTTGAGGTAATAACATACTTCGTCAAGCGGCACAATGCTTGGCGACAAGTCCTTCGGGTGCCAAATTTTTTCCATCTGGGTTCCGGCATAATCATATTTGTGCTGTTCATTCTTAAGCGCAGCACAATTCAAATGATTCTTGAGAGGTAGGTGCCTTCTGCTTCTGAGATTTCAAAGTAACCAACTATTTATCTCACTAGAATCAGCGGCCCACGAAGACAGGAATCAATCACCTCGATCAAGCGCGAAATAAATATATAATAAAAACAAGAGAGAACGCTATAGTCGAGTCTTCAACACCGACAGTTTTGGGCGGTTTGTGGGCGTTAGAGTGGGCGTAGCAACATGAATTAACAAACGATTTTTTGATACAGAATAATACCTTTTTTTTCGTTAGCAGTAAAAATAGTTGTCCAAGTGTGAAATGCCATACCTCGTTGAACTCGTAACAAAATTCCCTATCGATCCATGTACATACATAGCAATGCTAATTTTTTGCCATTTTTCGCAAATTTTGATGATGGTAACCCTTATCAAAAATGCAAAAATTTGTCAAACATTTTTTTTTCAAATATCGAAAAAGCGGCGATAGACATAGTTAGCTATGTTTATTAGCAGCACAAAACAGTCTTTATTTTAGCTGTGTGGCCATTTTTGGCCAAGTTATGGGGAAAACGCCGATTGAAAATATCCGATTTTGTACAAAAAATTTTTTTTTCGATTTTTTGATTAAAAATAATACGTTTTTTTTTTATAGCAGTAAAAGTAGTTGTCCAAATGTGAAATGCCATACCTCGTTGAACTCGTAACAAAATTCCCTATCGATCCATGTACATACATAGCAATGCTAATTTTTTGCCATTTTTCGCAAATTTTGATGTTTTGATTTATCGAAAATGCAAAAATTTGTCAAATTATTTTTTTTTAAATATCGAAAAAGTGGGGATAGACATAGTTAGCTATGTTTATTAGCAGCACAAAACTGTCTTTAGTTTAGCTGTGCGGTCACTTTTGACCAAGTTGTGGGAGAAACGGCGATTGAAAATATCCGATATTTTACAACAAATTTTTTTTTCGATTTTTTGATTAAAAATAATCCGTTTTTTTTCGATAGCAGTAAAAATAGTTGTCCAAATGTTGAATGCCATACCTCGTTAAACTCGTAACAAAATTCCCTATCGATCCATGTACAAACTTTGAAATGCTAATTTTTTGCCATTTTTCGCAAATTTTGATGATATACCTTATCGAAAATGCAAAAATTTGTCAAATTTTTTTTTTCAAATATCGAAAAAGTGGGGATAGACATAGTTAGCTATGTTTATTAGCAGCACAAAACTGTCGTTAGTTTAGCTGTGCGGCCACTTTTGACCAAGATATGGGAGAAACGGCGATTGAAAATATCCGATATTTTACAACAAATTTTTTTTTCGATTTTTTGATAAAAAATAATCCGTTTTTTTTCGATAGCAGTAAAAATAGTTGTCCAAATGTGGAATGCCATACCTCGTTGAACTCGTAACAAAATTCCCTATCGATCCATGTACATACATAGCAATGCTAATTTTTTGCCATTTTTCGAGAATTTTGATGTTAGTACCCCTTATCGAAAATGCAAAAATTTGTCAAATTATTTTTTTTTAAATATCGAAAAAGTGGGGATAGACATAGTTGGCTATGTTTATTAGCAGCACAAAACAGTCTTTCTTTTAGCTGTGTGGCGCTTTTTGGCCAAGTTATGGCGAAAACGCCGATTAAAAATATCCTTTTTTTTCGAAAAATTTTTTTTTGATTTTTTGATTAAAAATAATCCATTTTTTTTCGATAGCAGTAAAAATAGTTGTCCAAAAGTGGAATGCCATACCTCGTTAAATTCGTAACAAAATTTCCTATCCACAAGAGCTCAAAAAATGGAAATGTTTTTTTTTGCCATTTTTCGCCAATTTTGAAAATCTAGTATACCCTTTTACTCTACGAGTAACGGGTATAATAAGTACAAGTAAAGATAATTGTTTTATTTATTCTACATTTCTTTTTTAGTAAGTTTAATTAAAAGCAGTCACTCTTTGCACAATAAATAAAAGAGTAATCAATAATATAATTTGATTTTTTTGCTAGAATAAAATGTCAATTTTCAACAAAAATATGTGATTGTGAATAAAATTGAATTGCATTGAAAAATATGCACTGCCATGGAAACTCGCTTTTTCAATTAGTCCTTGCACTCGCAACAGGATCTCAAATTCTTCCACCTTCTTCCTCACAATCACCAGCCGGCTGGTGTCAGACTGCAAATGCAAATGCAAATGCAGATTTTTAAGCCTTGCGGCAGCTTTTGCGCAAACAGATTGTAAACAAATAAATGCCGCCGGCAGACACACAGATACTCGAACATTCGGTGGTCAGTTGCCAGATTGCAGCCTGAAATTCATGCAATACTTTATCTCACATGCAGTGCAGTACTTCACTTTTGAGCCACGTTAAGTTCAGTCTGCTGAAACCTTTTTCGCACTTAAGTGGTTAAATTGGCTGTGATAAATTGTTGCCGAGTCAAAGTTGTTGCCGCTGCGGGGCACCTCAAGTCACATGTGGTGGTGTGCGGCGAGTGTGTGTGTGTGTGTGTGTGGGGGTGTTTTTGGGTGGTGTGTGGTTTTCGCTTCGGAAAATGCGTAAAAAGTCCACAAGCACGACAAAGCTGGGACTGGGCTGAGTCTCACTCATCTGCTTATTCATTGAGTGCCTGTCGCTGACAGTAATCATAACGCAGTCATCAGCTCGTAATATTACGGCCGCCTGACATATGACAACTGGGAAAGCGGAAAATGGGGGCTCGGGGACCAAGGAAAAGGTATGCGGACTATTAATATGCCAGTGTATGTGGAGGCTTTTATTCAGTGAGAAAATTCCTTATCTCTTAAGTTTTAACAAAAATGTATGTAAGTACCCCACTATCGTTTTCAATGATATAAATGGTTGCTATCATTTATAAGAAGTTTGCGAAATACTTTTAAAAATCCACTTATTGAGTAACTGAATTTTATTATACTATACATACTATTATGAAGTAGTTTTTTCTCTGTGCATTAATAGTACTATTATTATCCAGGTCCCAGATCATAATGGGCGGTACCTAATGGGTGATGGTTAATGGGGGTGGCGGTTAAGAGGCGGCGGTTAAGAGGTAGCTTAACAGCAGGTTAGTGGGCGGAGGGCGTGTGCCTGAGACTGATGGAAACCTTTTAGCTGCAGTCGCCAAATGAAATGTCTAGCCAAGTATCGTTCATTCTGATTAGCTGTTATAATTAAGGAATTCCTGCACATTAAAGTTTCTCGAAATGCGGACAGTACGAGCTTTGGCAGTAAGCAAATTTTCACGCTTATCGCTGAAGTCACATCAGACAATCTTGATGTGCATATCATTTTTATGGGCAATTCATGCAAAATGCTTCCTGTGGCCAACAACAGCAAGGAAAAGCACAATGCCAACGTCGAAAATACTTCGGCCTGCACGGCTTTGCAATACGCTACACTAGTTTCTTATGCAAATGTTATTATGCTAATAAAAAACAATTTTTTATTGAAACTGTACGTTTAACAGATTCGTTAGTTTGTTACCTATAAGCCAAAAAAATATAAATAAATCGAGTTGGTGAACGATCTAGATATTTGACTTAATTAGCTTTCTTTGACATGCATTTTTTGTATATACTTATATAAATTTTATTGTCTAGCAGTTCCTTAAGTCCTTTCGGCCCATATCCTCTACTTCAGTTGTCATCGCTTTCCATGTGTGTTTCTGCTTTATTTCTGCCTCTAACTTGCCGGCTGACCGACTGCATTTGCAATTTAGGGACAAACCTACACTGCGTCTCAATAAATATGGTTTACAAAATGAACTTTAAATGTTTTATAATAGGTAAATAAATTAGCAGATATTTTTTTATTAATAAATATATCCTTTTTATTAACAAACGTGAGAGAGAGGTTATTAATCTGTTTTATCTAATATTGTACATGCTGTGCATACATCTTTAAAAACAAACATGCCTTTAGGTGCACCATTTATATTAAAGTATATTCACATGTCCCATCAATTATGAATCGCACTGTAAGCATGTGTATCTATGGCTGTATCTAACTATCTGCCGCTTTTTGCGAACGTGTATCTGCCGCCGCGGCGAACAATGGGAATGTAAATTGTTGCAATGTCTTTGTTTTAAACCTTTTTTTCGCAGGAGCTCATATTCGGCAGGCTTGTGAAAGGATTTTTGTCCTGCCGCCGTTTGTCGGTCTCGGATTTTTTGTTTCTTATTTCTCTTGTTTGGTTATTTCTGTGTTTTTGCGTAACACTCCTGTGCTGTTGGCTTTGTAGTTCGCTTACTTTTCATTGTCACCGGCGACGCTGTCATCAAATTTTTTGTTCATTTGCATATGCGAGACGGTGGCGAACGGAATGTTTGGTGTTTGCTGTTTGGTGTTTGGTCACGTGGCCAGTAACCAGTGGCCATTGCACTCGACTCCAGCCGGAGAGTCCTTGTACTTGCGACTCGTGACATTGACGTATGAATGCCTGAATACCTGGCCCTCATAAATACATGCATGCACTATGGCCAACTTGGGAACTTCGGTGTTGCAGAGCTTCCGAGTGCTTCTAGCCGGGTTCAACGGCCCACAAAATCCCCAATAAAACTGGCTTCATTAGCCGCCATTAGCCGGCTTTGTCTGTTTGTTGCCTCACAGTGAAATTGTGCAGAAAAATGCCGGGGCTGGAAGCAAAAACCCGAAGCTGGACACATGGCCCTTCTTTGCCCTGTGCCATTTGCCACTTGAATGCGTGCGGAGTGTCATTAAAGTTTCATCAACGCCGCAAAATGAAAATGGAACACAACAAACTCCGTTCGGTTTGAAGGAACACCCCAGTTTTGCCAACTCCCCGAGGGCAAGGATATATACAAGATACAAGAGATATACACAAGTGGTGGTCGGAGGGGGGCAGGAAGGATTGCTGATATTGTCATTACATGCTTGGGGGATATTTCTGTGGCGTAACCAAGGCAAATGTACTTTTGACAGTCCGAGTGCTGCAAACTCCAGAAACCTGAAAGGGTTGACCAACCAACCCTCTCCGTTGACCCCGGCAACCGCAAAGGGGCTAAAGACAAAAGATTTGTTTGCTCGACGGGACAACAGCTGCTTATGGCCCCAAGGCGTTCGTCCTTCGTCCTTTGCTGTCCCTCCCACTCACTCGATTGCCCCAAATTGGTTTGTTTAATAGTTTCGAATCGTGTCACCCGGCTCAGCAGCCATAAATGTCGGATAAGTATTTAAATATTTATTAGTGACTAGTATCTTTTAGGGCACAGATGACGCAATTATCAATGGCACCCCAACCCCAAGCGGGTATTGGCAATTTTCGACTTGGCCAATCAAGTTTGCTCGCTAACCTAAGTTCTAAGCAAACAATTCGCTTTACTGAGATTTGGGCTTAGAATTAAATTATGCCAGCACTTTATTTAAATATATGTATAAATAATATTTTTAATTAAAATCTATATTAATTATACGCCTTTTATTAATGTAGTACATATTAATTTTGCATATTATTTAGCAACATGTTGCTGATACATTACGCAACATTTTGTGGAACGCATTGCCAGTGACAAAATTAAAATGTTGCTGTTTTATTTATGTATATATATGTATGTATATTTAATTGTTTTTATTTTTATGAAAATAAGGTTTTTAAAACAAAAACTTTTAAAGAAAAGATTAAGATATATCCAAATATCTTTCTGATTTGATTTGATTATGAAATACTATATGTAAGCATAATATATTAAACTTATCTTAACTTATCCGGAGATTTTACTATCGCTTGGTTATTTTTTGACATACAAGGGGGTCGGAGCATCGATAAGATTAAATGAAATTTAAGACCCCTGTGAGATTAGCACTGCCCCTCGAACGGCCATAAAGCGTGGATAGTATAGATGCAGGCGATTGCGATAACCTGCGATTAGCATAGACAAACGGGGACCGTTGTTTTGGCTCAGTTGGCACCATGATCTTGACCACCACATTCGTTTGTTTCTGCCTGGCTTCAGCCTTCAACTATTTCAGGACACGCCGGCAGAGATCGCTGATCAAAAACCTGAAGGGACCCTTCACCTGGCCGCTGATGGGAGCAATGCACAAGTTGCTATTCCTAACGCCGAAAAGTAAGTGCTACTGAACTTAACATACACTTTCTTACAAATGCGGGCAGATTTCTTGCAGCGCAGCACCGAATACCTTAGCAAATATGGATCCTTGAGTCGTTGTTGGGTCTTCCATCGCCTCTTCATTCCCCTGGCAGATCTGGAGCTCAGCAGGCAGCTTCTGGAAAGTGACACCCACCTGGAGACGGGATATGAGCTGATGAAGGATTGGCTGGGAGGAGGTGTGCTCATGTGCCAGTCGGATCAATGGCAAAAGCGTCATGCTCTTATAAGTGGTCTTTTTGACAAAAGAAACTTTGAGCAGTTGATGGACTTAAGTCGCCAGCAGGCGGATCAATTGCAACAGAAATTGGTGGAAAAGGCCGATCAAAAGGTGTTCGATATCTGGGAAACTGTGAGTCCCTTGGTTTTGGATCTGATAGTAATGATCACCTGCGGTGCCAAACCCAGTGAGGAGTATTCCAAGAATCTAGAAAGGTAATTGATAGTTGTTGCTTAAAACTCCTAATTATGTCATATTCATTACCTTTTTCAGCTTATCGGAAATATATAGAAAACGTTTTCTGAGTCTACAGTCAGCAAACAGATTTAACTATTGGCTGAGTTCGCCCTTTATGAGAAAACGTCAGAATCGATTGATAAAACGACTAAATGAGGAACACAAGAATCTCATGGCCAGTCACCAAAGTCAAAAGCAATTCAAAATTGGTAATGGTTTGGACATGTCTCAGTTGAGGCCAATGCCTATGAAGAATTTTGAATGCCTTTTGGAAATTCTTGTGGAAAGTAAAGATCCCCAACTTACAACTGAAGAAATCTGTGGAGAGCTCAATACCAGTAATTATCTGGGCTATCTGCTCTGCAGTTCAGCTCTCTGTTTCTGCCTCGTCACGATCGCCAGAAATCCATCGGTTCAACAAAGGTGTTGGGAGGAGTTAAGTCTGGCACAGATCAAGGATCAAGGATGGGACCTGGAAAAGCTACCTTACCTGGAAGCTGTTCTGCAAGAAACTATGCGACTTTATCCACCACAGGTGATTGTTGGCAGGCAACTAAAGAAGGATTTTCCATACAGTGCGTATGAGTAATATATTTTAGTTAATACTCGTCATAACTTGATTTCCAACAGCACACAGTGTTGTGGGAGATGGAGATCTTCCTTTTGGTTCAGAGATCTATATTAATCTCTTTGAACTGCAACGCAATGAGAATCGATATCCAAAAGCAAACCACTTTGTAGCGGAGCGATTTCTGGACTCTCCTCCAGAACTCCTGAGCTTCAGTCTTGGTCCTCGCTGTTGTCCAGCTCGAAAGTTAAGTATGCAGCTACTAAAAACATTGTTGGCTCCTATTTTGGCCAATTTTGAACTGTTACCCTATGGCGATGAGCTGCGCTTGGATTTGCGACTCATAATGGGCTCATCAAATGGCTTTCAGTTGGGCTTAAAGCCACGCGAAATAGGTGGAAACGCCATTTAATTATCGTCTAATAAAGTTTTGGTATAAAGCCTTTAATTTTAAAACTATTGCTTAAACATATGAATATATCACAATACCTTATGAACCCATTGTGTATTTTTACAACTTAAACTAGTTAGTAGTTAGTTACTGTTTCGCTTTCGCATTCCCAGCTGAAAGCCCGTTTCCGAACGCAAAACGATGTTCACAACGCACTCAACCCTTTTGCCCATCGGCAGCAGTTCGTACTCCCTGACAATCTTGGCCAGCATCATCTTCATCTCCAGCTGGGCGAACTTCTGACCAATGCAGTTCCTGGGTCCCGCACTGAATGGAATCATTCTAAATGGAGCCACGCGACTTCCATTCTCATGTCGTTCAGGGATAAACTCGTCCGGATTGGAAAAGGTTTCTGGCTGGCGATGTATACCAAAGATGCCGATTATAATTTCTGTGCCAGCTGGAAGAACTCCATCGCCATAAACGGAATTCGCTGAAAAGAATTTAAAAACATATTAAATTAAGGACCGATTTGGAAACTATAAAGGATCGAGAAACCTACTGTACTTAAAGTCAGTCTGCAATTTACGCCCCACGATGGGCACTGGTGGATACATCCTCAGCGACTCCTTAATGACGCACTCCATGTACTTGAGCTCTCCGAGATCCCGAATGCTAACTGGTCGGCTTCGATCGGTGCCCAGAACCCTGAGGATCTCCTCCAGCATCTTTTCCTGCACCTCGGGATGCCTCGATAGCTCGTGCAGGCAGAAGGACAAGGCACTGGTGGTGGTATCGTGACCCTCGAACATGAACGTGTCCACCTCCTCGCGAATCTCATCGTTGGTCAGTGGTCTGCCATCCACAGTGGCCATCAGCAGCACGTCAAGCAAGGCCATGCGCCGCTTGGAGCCCACATCCTCATCGCCAGTGGCCACCGCAGCTCGGGATTGCTTCTGCTGATCCTCTAAAGCCTGACGACGCTGCTCGATCACCTTGATTGTGAATTCCTGCATCGTGCGGATGAGCTGCGTTTGGCGCCATTTCAGGTGAGGATGGGTGAGGGTGAAAAGCAGCTCCACCTGCAGATAAGCCGACATGAATCGCCAGCTAAGCAGAGCAGTGCATCTGTGAGGGATTACCAAATATGGCAATATATCTCATTAATTCATTTAACATTTCATGGAGCACTTACTCATTGACTGCCTCAGCATATGGTGTACTCTCGTTGGCCTGGGCATATACTTTGGTGCCCATAGCTGTTTCGGCTATTATGTCCAATGCAGCGGCACAAATGCTCCGATAAACATCGAAGGTATCACCATTGGCCTTTTGCGCCAGTCTTTGAACGCAAATGTTCGATTGCTGATCGAAAACCTCGACGAACTGCTCAAGGATCGAGAAATGGAACGTGGGCGTGATGATCTTGCGGCGTTGGTGCCACACTTTCCCATCGCTGAGGAGCAATCCATTGCCCAGCCACTGGCCAAGTACTTTGTACACCGGATGCTTCACCAGATGCTCCTGACTACTCAGTAGCTGCTCATTCAACTCCGCATCGCCACTCAAAATCAGCAGGCGATTAAAGATCCAAACTCGTTGAAGGTGACCGAATTTCTGCACGTACTCTCGACCCACTTTTAAAAAAGCTGATAAATTTATATAGAAAAAAATAAAATAAATCAATTGAAAATAATAAAGAAGTATATGTTTACTTATATGAGTAAAGACGATATGCATTTTATTTCCTTCTCTGCTCAGAAATTCTCATTGATAAGAAATCTTGTTTGCCATTGACCATTCATTAATAGCTTAGCGATAATACGTGAGATTCCAAAGTAATCTGCGGCTAATGTTTGTTCGAATATTATTAGCTTAAGATTAAGTACTTCTCTTTTCAAATTGCATACTATATTTAGTATTAGTACCAATAAACATTGGTGATAACATAAAGCCATTCAAAGTTTTCCACTAGGCACAATTCAAGTGCATAAGTATTATTCGCTAGCTTAAGTAAAATGCTACTTTTATTCTAATTTGATGTATTTTATTATTGATCTGGTTGTAAGAAAACCGGTTGACATCAAATTTATATTATTCACTAGCCGGTAGCGTGAAAATGTTGAAAAAAAATAACAGAAACCTCGTAATTTCTTATCAGTGTGTTAAAACAGCAGCAGTCACGAACAGCTTTTCAGTTTTCATTTATGAGTAAGTAATACATATGTGACATACATATTACAAAACGTGATACATTTTAAAGTGCATGCAAATCAATCGGATATAAACTTTTTGAAGTTGAAGGTTTGTATATCTATTTCTGATAATTAAAGGATTATAATCTGCTGTACTTAAATTGGTTTTCATAATCAGAATACTTGCTAAGGAGCAATAAAATATAATAACTCTATTGATTTTATTATTTCTAAATATGAAATATTTAAATCTTTTAGTATACAAATTACAACTCTGATGTCAGGCGAATATTCTATATTCTACCCCTTTTGAAAGCTAATACATATATAATTTTTTTCAGCAGCTACTCACTTTTTGGGCTCAACCGGAGAATCAGATGAAGGGCGCCAATGAGCGGTGGGCATATGGGACCCGGCAAGTTGGCCACTTTGCGCCGCCGATCGGCCTGGCCAAGATGGATGATCCAGCCGGCGCCACAGAGCAGCACAACCAGCAGAAACAGCAGCATGTTTCACTCTGAATCGCCAACCAAGCCGAACGATACCAGCGATCCGAGAGCGAAGTGCCTATAGTATATCTAATCGGAGTAGGACTCATGTGTAACTCAAAGTGCAGTTGACTTCATAGCTTGAGAGCGATAATTGCGCTAATCTCACTAAGAGTGAGTGGCTTTATTGAGTACGAGTACTTGCATTTGTAGTAATTATTGCCAGCCCCTGGACAAGATAACGAGAAGCCCCTGCAGGCCATTGACATCCCGCCCCTGGGTGGTAAAGTGTATTTTTCTTCGTTTTTTTTTTTCAAGTAATTTCCGTTAGAGACATTCGTGCGGAAATTAAAACATTTGACCCAACTCCCGCGCAGAAAGTGCATGAATGGCTAGATGGACAGATAGATGGCTGGGCGACGACTCGTCAGCTGGCCAAGAGCTGCCCTGCGAAAAAACTAATTAACAGCGACTTCCTGGGCCAGGCAACTTTGACTTTGTAATGGCATTTTATTATTTTAAATACTCACCATATCCACAATATCCAGCAGAACGAGTGCGCAAACATGCAAGGCGAAACAAGGCGTGTGTGGGAAAAGTGTTTTTAATTGTAGACAGTGAATGTGAATTTTCAATTTTCACAATTTTCACAATGACTGTTATAAATAAAATACTTGGATATATCTCGCCTTCGTTGCATTTCGGTTGGTCCGCGCGCACAGAAAGATTTTTCGCATTAATTTTGCATATTAAAAATGCAATTTGTTGCGTTAATTGCAGCATGTGAAATGTATCGGACAATGCAAGTGATATGCGGGTTCCCCCACCCGAAAAACGAAAACTCTGCCCTCTTCCACGCCAGCGAAGCAGCCAAGTCACGTTGATAGCAAGTGCAAACAAGCGGACAACGAGGCGTATGCGTAATGCCAGTGCGTCAAGTACGGGTTTTCCCTGCTGGATATTAAAAACATTTTAAAGAGCGCAAGGAGGAAAGTGTTTTTTCGTGAAATGCCTGATAATTAAAAATAAAGCGTATATATGGCAAAGGAAGTTTTTCATTTTTATACAAAATAATTTTTAGTCTTTATTTTAATTTTGTTTTGTTAAAACAAGTGAACTTAGTTACAGCTAGATAACGAAAGAAGACCTTTTACAAAATATGGTTTATCAATAAGAGCTTTAGATAACTTTGGTTATCTTTTCTTATATAGGCAGTTTGGCTTACAAAGAATTCGAGCCAAAAACGTTGGTCAAATATATGAACAAAATGCAAACCAGTGAACTAAAGCCCCGAATCCGTGAAGCTGCGTTATTGGGAGGCTCAACCATTTGCTTATAGGCAATCACCCTGGAGGGAGGATATTTCTCAATGGCCTTCTCGGCAAACGCTCTAATGCCCGTCCAGGACTCTTCAGCCAGATGACGAATATCTCTGGCCGGGGGAAAGAACTTGTACTCCACCTGATCCTGTCCCACTCCCGACATCTCGAACACAAAGGAGAGTGGGAATCCCGCGAGCAGTGCATAGTCCATGCTGGTGCCACCAAATGTTCCATCAAATTTAGCATATTGCCACGTCTTTATAAAGGTGCCCGTACTTTGCCTAATTCGATCGGCAACAAACCTTCCGATTTCATCGTGCTCCTTTTGGTTTGACACTGGTGCGCTACATTAAATGTAATGTAAATGTAAGTTAATTATAAATTATTAGGCATTTCTTTGCAACTTACGTATTGTAGACCCAAGGATAGAAGACCGATCGGTTTGCCGTGTGCAGTGAGAGATACATTACCGCCCGTTGACTGTCCACCAGGATGTGCATTATGTCGCGCACCGTACGTGCCTCCACCTCCGAGAATGGTGCACTGCCAGCGTAGTTCTCATCACAGGGATCCTCCAGCTGCGAAAAGCCCACCTTCCAGTCAACTGCAAAGTTCCTGTTGAGATTCGTGCCAAAGCAGTTGCCTCCATTCGGTGTCCTCGTGTTTCGCCAGTAGCGATCGGTATTGCGTGAATATACGTAGCCATCTGGATTCGCCAGTGGCATTATGTGCCAATCGAAGTCAGCCAAAAGATCGGAATTCTCCTCAAATTCCACCACCAGTTTGTGGATGGTGAGGAGGGCGGCGGCGGGAGTCATCCACTCGCGCGAATGGAGGGCAGCATCCAAGAATATCACCCTCTTTCCCGGTCGTCCATCTCCGTTGGTTATCATCGCCACTTTCAGCACTCGCTTCTCGTAGGTGCGACCCACATTCTTTAGTGTCACTCGACTGCTGTATGACCGAGCCAGCTGATCCAGGTACTCCATGATTCCATCGTAGCTTAGGTAGTTGTCCAGTTGCAGCTTAACTGCTCTTCGTCGGCGGACTCCCCTTGTCTCCGCCAGCGGATTCACAATCGCCGCTAGAACGACGATCCCACACAGAATTCTCCACATGCTGCCGGAGAGCCAATGTGCCGGGAACTAACTCTGAGCATTCCGAGTTCGGTTAATATATACATGGCTTTGAGAGATATGGTATAAAAGTGCTTTTATCGTGACCACGAATATACAATACCCTCATTCGTAACTATTCCTAAACACCCATTTTTTACTTAACGACCCAAATGATGTGAGAAATGTGTTCATGTTTTGTGTATGATTTATACAATTCTTGGAATTTTGGCAATTTTTATAAATCACAAACAACAAATGTTTTCCCTCTTTATTGGGAACGGACTCTCTTTAAATATATATATATATTTATATATACATATATAGTAGCCCACATACTTCATGTTTAAAACATATTTGAACAAATTTTCGAGTAGCACGCAAAATTTACGTCATTCAATACTCAAACAGGTTTGTAGTAGAAATCCATTGAATCCTATTCTTTAAATAAGCATGCAATCGCGAGACTATAAACAAAGAGAATGGAAAGCACATTCTCTTAACTTTTTATCTCTACACTAAAGAATACACTGATTTATAAACAACACACGGAAGAATTGTGCTGAATAATACAACTGTAGTATGCATTTTTACATGCGCATATTCCCTTTATAAGTTTATTAATCGGTTGCGCTATTCGTCAACTTTTATTAATTAAAGGGCAAATAATTATACTTGGTTGATTCCAATGCAAAGATGCGATAACTCGACACAAAATAAAACTATGTTATTAACAACTATTTCACAACCTTTTGCTAAGACCACCCAAATCGACTTAATATTTGTTGGCAGCAAAAAAAAAGAATGCAGATGTTGAGGCAAGTTTGCGCCATGACTCTATCTTGCCTTGCGGCTTTGCCATTTTGCGGTTTAAAGGGCCATTAAAAAATGTAATTATGTTGATAAATACGTCTTACTGGGCATTTTGCTTTTTTTTTTATTTTTCGCCAACTTTCCTTTGGCCAATGTCCTGGCTGTGGAAAGTGGGAAAACTTTTAGCCGCAACAGCTAAATAAAAACAACAACTAACGGCTCGGCCTTTCTTCGTCTCCTTTTGCATTTTGTTAGCTGTTTCAACTTTTCAGCCAACAAATTTACTAGCCCTGGTCGGGCAAATATTTTATCATTGCGCCTTTTAGCACTCAAGTGGCGGACAGAAGTGCTGGCTGCAAAGGGGGGGAGTGGCAGGAGGTCCTGCAGGATGTCGGACTAAGCGCAGTTTATGGCTTCATTTTTTGCAAATTTGTGCCTTTTGCTCGGTTTTTCAATTCGCAAGTTTTTGCTCCAGAAGTTGCTGGCCCTGTTCTGGTAATCATTTTGGCCATTACTTTGATGGCCAGCTAATGAAGCTATCATTTAAAGAAGCTGTGAGAAAAGGAAGAGCACACAAATTGGTTATTGACTCCGGGCATTCATAAGTTTTCGATTTGCCCTTCGGCTGCGTATGGAGTTTTTCCGTTTCTTTTGCAAAATTAATGAGCCTGCAAAAATCTGATTTCAATTTCCCGATTACAGTTGTCAATGTGCATAATTTACGAGGATGGGCAGAATCTTATTAGTTCATAAGCCACGCCACTCGATACTCCTTCGCCCTTTCAAACTTTCAAATGCTCCTGGCTCCTTGGTTTGCCATCATTCCAGTCACGTAGCTTCCATGTCCGATTTTTAAGTTTGCGCTGCACAAATCACGTAACCCCCCAGCATCCTTCTGTCCAGGATCCAAGGATCTCGGAGTGGTGTAAGGACCAGAGCTAATGTCCTACTTGGGGCTGTTTGTAGGGTGCACTTTGTGTGGATTTTTATGATTTGTTTACGCTGCCGCCGAACGTGAGTGATAAACAGGGAGTAAGCCGCAAGCTGGACAAGAAAACCACAGCAAATGGTGTGCACATGATGCAAATATAGTTATGCAGGAAGATTATACAGCAAACTGTTAAATGAGTCAATCAAGAAGTTGCTGTGTTTTACTTTAACTACAGAACTAACCTTAGCACAAGCTCATAAATAAATACTTATTAAAAACCATTAATTACTTTAGTTCAACAATTTATTTAACAAGCATACACAAGCTACAATGCATAACCTTAACTTAAGTAATGAGCACCTAAAATCCGTAGTGGGTACCGAAACCATCGAAGCTCATGTGGGACACGCTCTCCGCCGGAGAATATTGGATGACAGCGGGCTGCTGGCTGTAGTGGGCGTGCTGCTGGTACACAGAGGGTGTCTCCACATGACCAGGTTGGTGGTAGCTCTGCACCTGAGCAGGCTGATGGTAAACCGATGGAGCCTCTACATGAGCAGCCTGATGGTAAACCGATGGAGACTGGACATGGGCAGCCTGATGGTAAACCGATGGAGCCTCTACATGAGCAGCCTGATGGTAAACCGATGGAGTCTGGACATGAGCAGCCTGATGGTAAACGGGCGATGCCTGGGTAAACAGCTGGGTTGGTTCCTGATGAGCCTGTTGGGCGTAGACCGGAGCTGGAAGCGAGACTGGAACTGGAGCTGGGGCATAGCTGAAGGTCTTGGCCACCGCCGGCTGATAGACATTGTTGCTGATCCGGGTGTCCTGCTTGTGGACCTGCGAGTAGGGCGTGGCCAGCGACTTGGCGTAGTGCGAGACGGTGCCATCGAAGCTCCTGACGACATTCTGCTGGGTGTGGGCCACCGCGTGCTCATCGCCAGCATAGCTGATGGTCGGTTGGGCAATCAAACCCGCCCAGGTGGGTGCCAGGAGTAGAAGCAGGCTGGAGGCAACGCTGAGGAACTGGAAGTAAGCCATGTCGATTGAGGCAATGGGAACAACTGTGCTGGATAAGTCTGTGGTTGGGCCATATATAGAAGACCTGACCAGCGCAATGAACAGCGCTGAGCAATTACTCATAATCGGGCGCAGTGGTCGTTTCAACTCGTTTCGGCTTTGCCGGCTGGCTTTGCGTGACTTTCAGAAATCCATTTCTCTATCCCTCGATCGTGGCAAATCAATTTACAATTGCCCAGCTCTCCGAGTGACAGCCACAAAAGCTGGTGGGGGTGAGCCTATCAGCCGGAGAAGGCGATGGAGAAGGGCGTGTCGTCGACCCAGTTTCATGGAGCCCAAGACTTTGGGCCCATAGTCATTGCATAATGCCCGGAATAAGGTAAGGTTTGTGCACTTGCTCCACATAACGCGGTGATGGCAACTTACAATTGTCCGCTGAAGGGCCATCAAGTGGCCCAAACATATTGCGGCCAACGCGATTTATTGCCCATCGGAGATGCATTAACGCCGCTGCCAAATGGTTAATGCATTTCAGTTTCAACCGCTCTTGAAGCATCTCAATCCGAGAGTTACGCTTCCACATGAAGATATGCAGGTTTATGTGGATACTTGTATCTTCAACCATCCGAAGTGGCAATCGTTGTGGCAAACGAACCATCAATGGTATTAAGTTGTATTCAGTTGTTTTCCCTTCGATATTGCAAGTATGAATATTGAATATTTGAATAAGACCAAAATTTTACTCAGAACTATCTTTAATAGAAGAATCGCAGTATGAATTTAGTGCTAGCTTAGACACATTCTAATTAGAATCAACAATTAGAACCTTAAATGTTACATTGCATTTCGATCGAAAAGCATACCACTTCCGCTTTTAACTTAGTTCCCTGTTTCCGTTTCCGTTTCTGTTTCAGTTTCTCCCTCAATGGAGCGACACTCCACTCTAGTTGAAGTTGCCTCAATGATGGGATGCCTCTCTTTGATTCTTTGGATGGCCCGTGAAATCGTTCAGCTCACAATTGAGTCATAATGCAATTGGCAAACGTCAAGCAAATGTTGTTAGCTTGCCAAACGAGACAAAGAATGGGAAGATGGATGGATGGAATGGATGGAATCGATGGAATGGATGGAGGTACCGGATATCCGGTGGGCAAGTGTTGGGGACATTGTTGCCCTCAAGAGCGGAGAAGAGTGGAGAACTTTTGCGCAATGAAAATGACACAAACTGGCAAATAGCGTCAACATCTCGGCGCCAAATGTGATTACGGTAACAGCGATTGCTGACCAACTTGAGAAAGTCACCTTTGTTGGTCCCACTCGATACACATATCTTTATTGTGCGGATTATGGAGGACAGGAAGGCATGGAGGCGGAGAGTGTGTGCTTGTGTGTCCATTATGGTCCTTATGAAATTCGGCACATAAATTGTATTATTGCATTTATGCTTGATTTTATTTCGCAGCCCAACTTTCGACTCTGCTTTTCTTTGCTGATTGTGTTTGAGTGTTGAATTGGCTTTCGCATTACTGGTTCTTTTTCTTATTTTTTTTCCTTTTTGGATTTTCGTTTTGGCCTTAAGTGGATTCGTCTTCGTTTACGTCTGCATTGTCGTCTGAACTGAACTTAACGTTTTATTGAACCGACAGGAATCACATGTGAGTGCTTACATTTCAACGGTTTCCTTTGCCATTTCAACTCGTGCGCCAACGCAATTTGAACTTCAATTAGCTGCATTTGGCCATGGCTAATAAACGCCGCCTTCGTCTTCGCTCCTCGTGCTGATATACAATTACAAATGACGCGTCAGGGCCAGGCCGAAAGTCAATTACCAGCGAGCACGGTGGGAAATGGGTCTCATCTCTTACCAATTTTTGATGAAAAAAAATATTACGAGTTTTTGTAGACTTAGGGAAATTAAATACAAATTGTAAGAACACTGCTGCCTTTAAGAATGATATATAAAAAGTAATCCATGAATCACAATACACATAGCTCCTTATACTACAACACTTTAAAAGCTTAACACTTATCCTAATAAGCCATGTAGAATTTTTCTCTGTGCACTCGAAAGCGAAAAGAAGGAAAAGTAGCATAAAAGCCCGCGCCTCGTTGGCTAATTGGAATTGAAACATAAATTAAGCGTCCAATTTGGAGGCGAAGACGGCAGAATGCAACAAAAACTTTACGACTTCTTCACTTTGGCCAATTGCGAGTTCGACTTCCGCATTCACATGCCTTTCTGCACTTTTACGTTTTGTCGTAATCCCCGCCAATTACTAACCCTCCACCCACCTACATACATATGTATGTAACTCTTCTCCTTCGTCGGCCAAGTTTTGTTGCTCTAACCGCTGGTGTTGCATCCACATTGACAGCTTAGATTAAGTGTTGACTATAAATTGGCACGGTTAGTTGGCGGTTGTATTTATGAGGCCAGTGCAGTTGCCATTTAGCAGGTCAAAATTATAGTACTTTCTGGCAGTTACAAGTGGTCAACGAAAGTTCTTTTCACCTCGTCATAGTTATTGTTCATTTGTTCTGTGGGTTAATTAACCTTGCTTTGTTGAAAGATATAGTATTCCTTCCTAAACATATCCCATTTTTATAAAAATTCTGCACTATGAATTACGAGAGAAATAAAATATTAATCACACAGCTCCTTTGAATTCGAACTAGTGGCACACGGGTTAAGTTCCGCCATGAATGCTGAGGTTCCTTGGTGTTATATTGCCAATCAGCGGCGGAAACGAAAACCCACACCACACCACTCCACCCACTCGCACACCACCCACTCGCAGACCAAGGCCACTCTCATTTTGCCCCACCGAATGCTCCTTGGCCATCCGTACTTTATGGCACAAAGGGGACTTGGCTTCAATTTTCTTTATATTACAGCTTGATTTAATTTGACGTGAGACTTGCTCTGGGGCCCTGTTCTTGACCAGACCGAAATTAGAAATGTAGTCATGCAGTGCCAGTGCGGAGGCCAAACTCGCACTTCAATCTGATTCAGATTGCGATTCTGAAGCTGAAGTGAAACGATTACAGGTTACACGTTTGGGGAAATTCAAATGTTTCTTAATGAAAATATGAACAATTGGAAAAAGCAAATGTCATTTGCCAGCTGCCAGGAGCAGCGACTTAAGGGTGGCTGATCTGCCCGATTGATATAATTTCATTAGGCGACCTTTCCCTCCCCCAACCCACAAAGAAAACATTTTCAATGTAGTGCCACGCCCACCGCCGACCACCACCCACCCACTGTGACAGGAAAAACTTTTGGTGCAAAACGAGGAATAAAAAAGTAACGGAAAGCGTTAGCTTAATAACAAATGGAAAGCGGAAAACGAGAGGGCAGTGCTGGTGGAAAAAAATTGGAATGATAATGAAAATGAAAATGCATAAACAGAAATCGTTGACAAGGCGGTGGGCGGAATGTACTGGGCGCTTAGATGAGGGACGGCTGTGTGGAAAACTCATTAAAACTTTTCACAGCCCATTTAAAAGCAATTTGTAAATTGTAAAACTTGCACTTGGCCCGCGCAAAGTCGGTGAAAAACGGTAATAATTATTATTTATACTTTCACGCCCAGCATAATCCATATTTTGAGCGGAATGTAGGCTGAGCTGAGTTTTAATGCAATTAACTGTTCGTAATTTGTACAGCTAAACTGAGCTTGTCTTTAAACCTATTCTTATTAGTAGTCCAATTTTATAACAAGATCTAACATAAAACCGGGAAATAAACTAACAAACTTTTTTTAGAATATTTAAATGCCAGTTTTGTAATTAATCTTTCAATTGCTTGTAAAAAAACACAGTAAAAAATCCTTAAAAGGAATGGTGCGCTCAGCAATCTGCCACTGCCCATTTCCGTGGCATCCTTTCAGTGCGGAAAATAAGGGCTCGTCGCAATCACTTTGAGCCCGTGGAAAGGCTCACAATCGCAGACATTAAATCAAATTTCCGCACAATTCCGGCAAGGGGTATGCGAAAAATTGTGTTAGCTGCGGTTGGCTTTTCTCCGGCAGCCTTCTGCTTATTTTACTTCCACCTAACCGATGCCACAGCTCCACTTAAATATTCAAAGCGAAAAGTTGCCCTACACCTTTGCGTCTTGGCTGACTTTCCCCAGTTTTTCGTGTTTTCTTTTCTTTATTATTCAAACGCCGCTTTTCATGTGCAGTGCCGAAAAATTCCCACAGGATGCAGTCAAAGGCAGTGGGGTGATTAAGGGTTGGGAGGGGTAAGGGGTGAAAAGGTCGGTGGGTGAATTGTATTTCACATGTGCAGTTCTTTAAACGTTTTTATAGCGCTCATCTCGCAGAGCCCCACATGTGAGCAAGAGTCTAGGCAATTCTCAAGAGACATTCTACCTTTCTGTTAACTTAGAGCAGCAAAGAATGCCTAAAAACAATAAAAATAATATAGATTATAATATTTCGTACAAATTCAAAAGAACCGCTCAAGTGGCCTTTATTGTTGCCAGACTAGAAGAAAAGTTCGTTCGGTTTGAGTCTAAGCTAACCGTGTGGTTAGTGACTTCGATATAATATTTAGGACCTTTTCTGCACTAGCAACTGAGCTGTCAGCTTAACTATTTTGTAGCCAAAGCGAGCTACCATATTTTGGACTTCACTCTAAAAGTTTTTATTTATCTTCCTGTACTTAGTTATTTTAATCAATAATATAATCAATAATATATTATAAATAACATTATTCCCAAATACTCCACACCGAACATAAGTGAACGCTTTATTTTAGCTTTTAAACCGCTCTCGGCAACTACTAGCTAATCTAGCTATTTGCAACATGGCATTTGGCTACTCTTTCGCTGCGAGAGTTGGCAACACTGCCACACTGTCAAATTCCAGTAATTATTCTCCTCTACTGCTGTTGTTGAATTGCAAAGTCGTTCGGCGCTTTAGCATAGAAGCCCAGCATATATTTGCCCGATCCGAAAGCAGCCGGAGATCAGTGAAAAGATATACGTATTTACCGCTAGTTGTGCAGTGCGAAAACGTGTCCGGAAAAGCCAAAGGCCAGCGACAGCGAGTGCGAGTGCGAGCGAGAGAGCAGGTGACAGCGACACCGACAAGATACCCCGCTCCCCACCCCTCCGCCAACAAACCCTTTTCGACTGTTTTTTTGCACGGCACGGGAAAAACCGAAAGAAAAACGAGATTTTCAATTGATTTGCGACGCAGTCCGGCCGGAAAATGCTCATAAACCTTAAGGTGAAGACCTTAGATGCGCGCACCCACGAATTCAGCATCGACAATGAGGTAATGTTTTGAGGTTGTGTGTCCAGGTCTAGAGGCTTCTATATATCCATGTACCCCGCCCATTTGCAGCTCACCATCCGCCAGTTCAAGGACCAAATAGCCGAGAAGACGAACATTGCGGCGGAGAACCAGCGTATCATCTACCAGGGTCGCGTTCTGGCCGATGATAAGCAGGTGAAGGAATACGGTGAGTCATGCCCCCGGGAGCACCCCCATATATATATACATATCTACCACTTGTATCTAATACATCTCTATGCCCATGCAGATGTGGATGGCAAGGTGCTCCATGTGGCGGAACGACCACCGTTCTCGCAGCGCGGTGCCAACGCCCGGAACAATGATGAACCCATGCGCACCTTCCGCAATGTGGCACGTCCTCCGCCGCCGGGAATGCGCACCTCTCCGTATTTCCGCGCCCTCGACGGCATGCTGGTGGGCACCATGGCCATACCCGTTAACAATGGTCCAGTTGCAGGGGTAAGCCATTATGCTAAACGATCTTTCAACACCATTATTAAAACGTATCTTAGCAGACTCGCCCTCCACCAAATCGTTATCCCAACTCCTCGTCCTTCTGCATTAACCGCATCACTGTGGCCCTGCACATGATCGATTGCGCCGACAATATAGCAGCCTATCTGGAAAATCCAGCCGTTGGTCTCAACAATCAATCGCTGGACATCCTGCAGCGTGGTCGCTGGTCCATGGAGTCCACTGTCGTGGAAGTGGGTGTTTCTTCGACGGATCTGCCGCGCAACAATAACATCATCGATATGGTCCAAGATGCTGTGACCGCCGCTCTCTCGCGTACTGGCGCCCGCAACTATACGGTGGTGCAGCTGCCCACAGTTTATACCAACGAGAATGGCGAGACCAGCCAGCAGAGGACTGGCGAAGCTGGAACCAGCGAAGGAGCAGCCAGCGGAGCTGCAAGCAATGCTAGTGGTGAAACCACAGCGGCCACTGTGATTATCGAGGATGTTATCGAAACGGACGACGAAGCTGCCGATGGAGCATCGGATCGTTCCGTCACGCCAACACCAGAGCCGGAAGCGGAGGGAGCAGTTGGTGGCCAACCGGCCACTGCAGCAGAGACTCCCACATCCTCGGCTGGATCAGCAAATGACGCGGCTGCAGAAGGAGGCAACAACTCGGGCCCCAGGCGCCGCACTCGTCCGCAGGTGTTGGCCCAAGTGATTCAGCACTATCGTGGCGTACAGGCTCGCTTGGCGCCTTTTGTAGATCGGTACTATGAGATTCTCCAGAATGATCCCACTTTCGAGGAGAGTGTAAGTCAATAAGCCGTGCTCCTATTGGCCTATTAGAAAATGTGAAACATTTTATTTCGTTTTTAGGACACCGCTGGACGCGAGAACGCGCAGCGAATTTTTGATCGCGTTTCGGAGGCCTTCCACTACCTTTCGCATGCCCAGCACGCTATATCCGATTTAATGCTTGACCTGTCGCAGCCAGGACCACGTGTGCTCACCTGCCGACCCATTCTTGTCGAGCAGAGCGGCTACATACGCTCCAATAACATTTTCACGCCCAACTTTTTGGCACCGGCCTCGGGTCTCCTCAACGAGCCTTTCCGTAATAGAGCACCTGGTACTGCCTCTGCAGCTGGAACGCAAACGCCCAACACCGCAGGCACTCCAACTGCTGTGGCACCCCCGCAGGCTGCCAATTTGCAGGCGGCCACCGATGCCAGCCGCAGTGCAGCGGCCATGGCGGAGATCGCCAGTCGAGCTGCTGGAGCCGCTGCGGAAATGGCGGCTGGAGCTGCGAGTGCGGCTGCCGCCGCTGCTCGCGATTTGTCCAGCGATCAAGTGGAGGATCCCGTCGACGAACCTATGGTGGCGCCAAATGCTGCAGGTGCCGCAACACCTGCACAACAGCAGCAGCGTCTAGAAATGGGTAAGAAAATGCTTTCAAATATTGTATGCAGATGAATTTGTGCTCAATTAGATTCGTTTCGATTTCATAGTCTCTGCAAGGAACTAGTGTCTGCTTAAGTACTGAATCCATATATACCCGTATTATTTGTTGACCATATTCTAGATCACGATCAAGATCAAGATCAAAGCGAAACTCCCGAACGAGAAAACCGACCAGTGCCTAGGCTGCGTGTCTATGTGCCAGTGACCCTGCCACCGCGCAGTATGTTTGATTGTTCGGTTGAATCCCATGCAGCAGTCACGGCAGACTAACCATAATCTCAACTGCTCACTAACTGCATCCCCTGTTTGGTTCCACTTTCACATTGCTAGTTTGTTTCTTTTACTGACCAGGCCCTAAAAAGATTAACCCTTGCTATTACCTCATGCTGTAACGAGCTGTTACTAACTCCTGCTGCTTTACAGATACCCAAATGGAAATGGCTCGCATTATTCAGGCAATGGTCAATGGTCAGCGGCCGAACGATGTTCATGTGGAATTCAATGCCCCCAACGTCATGTCGATTAACCTGCCGGTGCATGTGATGACGACAGTGCGACAGGCTCCGGCACCTGGATCAAACGAAACAGCAGAACCTTCTGCGTCCGAATCCTCCCCTGAAAGTACGCCTGCAACGGCCACTGCAGAGTCTCCAAATGCAGCTTCAACATCAAGTGGAACACGCAGTGGCGATCAGAGGGCCAATACCTTGCCCACCACGTCCACGCAAACGCGTTCGACATCTAGGCCACAGATTCAGATTGGCGGCAACAACAACTGGGGCGGACGCATTGCTCCCACACACACGGCATTCGACCGCTTCCTGCCTTGCAACAGTCATCACATTCGGGAACCCGAGCAGCTGCTCCAAAACAACAATACCAATCGCAGCACCTCTACAGCACCAGCAGGAGGAGCCACCGTTCTGTCGCCGACAGCCGCTGCCGTAACTCGTCCTGGTGAGTACTGTTCCCCTTCAGGGGAAGCTATCAGACACTACTTTATGTCCACGACCCCCGCCACGACCCACTTCGCACACCCAATCCATTTCATGCGCACACTCACCAACCAGAGATGGAAAGCACAGTCTCCCAAAAAAAAACCAGTCAAGTCAGGGCGTGATCAAACTTTTCCAAAAGCCTTGAATTCAATTAATCGAATGAAATTGATTTGGTTTCTTAAACTTAATATTAATTTCTATGAAATTTCTACTAAGTTTAACAGAAACCTGATTTAGTTTAAAACTATTTGCTTTCTCGACTGCCGACTGGGCTGCCATCTCTGACATTAATTTCCATTTTATCCATGTCATCATCTAGTCACCACTGGTCGCATCCAGCGCGGCAGTAACACGTTCCGCCCAATGTGGTCGTCGCGTCGCCAGCGACCAGCCAGCGAGCAACTAAACAGCCTGCGACCGGCAGCCTGGGCGCAGGCGCAGACCCAAACCACTCATGTTCAAGCTGCCCACGTTGGTGCTGGCAGCACCAATGGGGCCGGAGTCGGAGCCGGGGCCGGAGCCGGAAGAGTGCGGCCCACGGGAGGATCGCCCATCAATCGCGATCGGCTGGCGGCTCGAACGGCCCACGTTGGCGGTGGCAGCACCAACGGAGGCTTGCCCTCTGGCCGGCGGGGGCGACTACAGGCCGCCACCAGTCGCCTGTCACGACAATTTCCCACCCTACTCGCTAATTTTTTGCTTAATAATCTGAGAAATAATGCGCCAACAGCTTCGGTAGGCAGCGCAGTCGCCGCCGAGGGAGGTTCGGCCGCCTCATCATCATCAGGAGCAGCTGCCCCAATTGCTGCTACCACACCAGCTGGCCCACCGCAAACTGTTGTGCCGACATCCACACCCACTCCTGCCGGCGGAGATTCGAACAACCTGCGTTCGCAGCTGCGCAGCTTCCTCAACGACAGCCTCTTTGTCGGCGTGCCCATCAACGAGCAGACCATCCCAGGGGCCATTGGTCGCGCACTTGACTGGTTCGCAGAGAGCCTGGTTTACCTGCCGCAGTACGAGCGGCCGGAATACAACTCCCGCGACTCGGTGTGCAACATCCTGCGTGTCAGCCTGCGTCTGATTATCGAGCTTTGTAATGGAGCTCCGGGCGGCGGTGATGGTGCTCAGTTCGAGCAAAGTCTCAAACAGCTCTGTGACCAGTTCCGCAAGCGCCTCTACAGCGTTCTCTTCTTGTGTCTTGGAAGCGCGAACGCGGAGCTCTACTGGCGCCAGCTAATGCGCCTGCTTTGCACACCAATGCGATCCAGTAAGTTTACACCAATGTGCTCGCATGTAACCCTGCTAACTGAATATTTCTATTGCAGACTTCCGCAACGAAGCACTGCAGTTCTTGTGCATCTACATAGACCCCACGATTCCTGCCCAGACTGACACAGCAGATGCCCAACAGTTCCTGGTCCTGCGCAGCGTTCAAGCAACTCCTCCAACCGCTGCCGACGAAGTAGGTTTCCTAACTTTTCTTGCTGCCCAGAAACTCATGCACTAATAGCCATTCGTGGCGCCGCCGCCTTTTGCTCTCAACCCACAGCAGCAGCAGCCGCAAGAGCAATCTCTGGATACGGATGTTGAGATGGCTGAAGTGGCCGCCAGCAGCAGCAGCAGCAGCAGTTCACCGGCAGCCGACCTACCCGTAGTGATTGTGGGCTCAGAGCCCTGGCACATGAGTTTCCCCAATGACTGGTTGCCAGTGATAACGCGCGACCTACAGACCCAGTCAGAGGTATGTTATTTCGTTAAACTTTCTGAACCACACTAATAGAAAACTATGTCTCCACTTATGTATCCTGCAGCAGAGTCGTCCTCAGCCGCCGTTCTCGGATGCCTACATCTCGGGCATGTCCGCCAAGCGGCGGAAGATAATTCAGTCGGAAAAGCCGACGGCCAGCGTGGAGTGTCTCATTGCGAACGGAGTGCAGAGGGCTATCCAAAGCGCCGGTTTGGGTGGAACCAGTGGTAGCGCCTCAAGTTCGTCGATCAGTATGGATACCGTAATCGGTTCCATTGCTCACGACTCCACCGTTCAGGCTGCCTACACTGATGCGGTGCGGAATAGTTTAAAAGAGCGTATCAAGCAGGATGCGGATTTCAAGTCCAGCAAGTATCCACAGATCGCCAAGTTCGCCGAGCAAAAGTAGGGGGCAGTTGCAGCGGCCACCTTGTGCTTGTTGTATATTTTACTTTAATGAACTGTATTTAATTTACTTAATGGCTAAGTTCTGTTTAAATCGAGAAGACGACGAAGTTTGCGACAACACCAACACACGGAGTGGACCCTTAGCAAATGCTTCAAACTATTTAGACTAATAATATCCAACTGATATTTATCCACACACCCACACACACACACGATGGTTCAAGACACAGAGCCCAATCAAAAACGATTTTTGCGTTGCATGAATGAGCAAAATAAACACACATTAACCGAAAGAATGGCGATTGGAATCGGATTAAATGGACTTGGATATGGGACCACACACCGAGCGGAATGCTTTCAATTGTCCCAAATGGCGGTGGCGTCCCCGCGTCGCATGACGTGCTGCAAAAGCAGACCAGACCCGTGACGACAGCCAAATTCCGAATTCCAGCCAAGTACATATTTTGGCCGGCGCCAAATCGCCATTGACGTGAGCCGATGGCACATGATTGCTGGACTGGACGGCCGATGACGACCAAGCCGGAATGTGCAGATCCATTCAAGTGGATAAGCCATCAGCAGAAGCATTCCCGGAGGCATGTCCACACCAAGCCATTGGACCAGCATTCGAAAGCATACCACCACGCACCATCCAATTTCATCGTCATCGAATTCCGAAGCCTACGCTACTCTTGTTATTGTTGTCGCCTGCAATCGAAACACGAAAATGTGTCACATAAAAATGTTGAGAATATTTATGTGCAAAAAAAAGAAAAAAAAACCAGAAATCAACACAAATACCAAGAAGCCGTAAAGAAAAGAAAACATATGAATAAATAATAATTATAAATATTTGCCGCTTTTCTTTAAATATTTACTCGAAATGATTGGGCGCTAAATATAGATTGCTACGTAATCGAAGTATATTTTTGTACCTACAGTTATTGATTACAGTGCGGTTCAGCACTGTAACACCACAATTCGCATGTGTCAAGGTCGGCAGTTGCATTGCCAAAGAATTTAACATCCTACGTTTTTCTTTTCCAAACTAGAATTTATTTTACATCTGCATCTTTTATATTAATGGGAACTCTTTTGACTTGAGTCCTAAGAATTAATGTGGATTTGCATATTCAATCTTTAAAATCGTTCCAATTTTTAACACGTGAAACACGTTAAAAAAACTATAAAAAATGATTTAAGAAAAAACAGTTTCAGAGGCAAAGAGTTTGGAGATATACATATATCCTAGTTGGTAATTAGATAAGAAATATTCTATAAATCAAAAACTGTGTTCCCCGTTTTACGTTTACAATTTGGCTGGAAATATTGAAATAATTTTTTTATTGCAACATTATTGGATTGATAGAATAATAACCGGCACTATGATTTAAATAATAATAAAATCCCCTTAAATGAATGAGCCCGGCTGTATGTAAGTAATTAAGTTAATCTCTCAGACGGCCCTAAACATAACATAATCGTGCCAAGGTTCCTCGGGAGCTGGCAGTCTGCATGGAAAATGGAGATGGATGTGTTGGCTGGGCATCAGAAGTCACTCAGCCAGTGGCCGCCCCCCGATGATCCCGATGATTAATTGCAGCCAGAACTGCAGACGACGACGACGACCACGACGAGGAGGAGGAGGAGGAGCAGGAGATGGAGGAGGATGAGGAGACATTGTTGGCACGCGCAATCCGTGGAATTTGCGGAATTTGTGGCGAGCGCATTTAAGGCGCCCAGTGTTTAATTATGCATGCGGGCCCAGAACTTGGAGATAAATTAAGGCAGCGGACTTTGATGCATGGCTCCTGCTTCCATCTCCCAGCTGCCTGATCCCTTCCCCGCCAGAGTTTCTGAATCGCTCTGGCGCCAGTGGAAAATTTTCTTTCACTTGGCCCAATCTCAATTGGGCTGCCGGAGATCCTTAAACAAGCCGGTTCCATTCAAACACTGCCAACGATCCCAACCGATCCCAACCGATCCGATACGATACGATCCTATCCGATACGGTACGATACGATCCGAAAAGTCATAATTAAAAACATTGCGAGTGAGTGAGCGAGGCGAGTGCCAGATGTCTATGTGAAGGACAATTTATTGGGAGTGCGTAGGGCAAGAGCAGGAGGCAAGTAGCACATATGTAAGTACGTACCAACATGTGTCCACGATAATATAATGATGCCCCATACATAGAACTAGGTTCCAAAGAAGAAGATCCCAGCAGCAACCAAGCAACCAAGTAGCAAAGTAGCAAAGTAGCAAGTAGCAACATCAGCACTCGAAGGGGGCACAAACACGCACATCGCGATCGGGATTGAGTTGCAGATATAGATGGAGATGGAGATTGATGCCTGGCGCCGACATAACATGTAATTGAGTGTCGTGGACAATTATAGCCGCATCTCAAGTCCCCAATTGGCCAAAAAGCCGCTCGAGCATCTCGCCAGAGCGCCAAGAGATCGCAGAGAGCGTAAAACCAGCAGCAGCACCGCAGCAGCAGCAGCAGCAATACATATCGCACCGCAGCAGCAACAGCGCCGCCGGCAGCAGCAACAGCAGCAGCAGCAGATACGAATCCTCAACGTTAGCATTTCCACTCCCAGTCGGAAAGAGACCGCCCTGCAATCTAGACGTGATCAGCAGCCCATCAATAAATGAAATACAATAAAATACAATAGAGATATACTCGCGGTGTTCTCGGTTCGACAAACAACAAGCAAACGACCAATCGACAAATACAATTTTTTAGAAGATTAATTCCGAGCATCGGCGATCTACATACATATACAAGCGGGTCAGGAGGTCTAGCAGATAGGCGGAGGCGGAGGAGTAGCAGCTCCAGCTCCAGCTTCAGCTCCAGCTCTCCATATCCCAGTCTTAAAGATTCGATACGATCGATCGATCGATCGAACCTAACCAAACCAAACCGATCTGATCCGATCTTGAAGCGTTTTTGTGCGCGTGTGTTTTTCGAAAGATCTTCAAAAGTGGTGAACAGTGCGGCTTTGAAATCCGATGCCAGCGGTTCAGAGAATCAACGAAATCCTGCTGGAAAACCGAGCTGCCATGGAAACCCCCGCACGCACGCATATGTGCGCCTAGTGGGTAATTTCCCGAGTCTTTCGTTTTTCGTTTTCCGAGCTGCCTGCTCGAACAGTTGATAATCCGCCGCCCGGGCGAATGCAACGTGTCCTGGCCTCGAACCGGAAAACCGTGTTTTGTGAACTGTGCACCGCGTTATATCGTTACCGTAGATAAACAAAAAGTGTATATATATTTATTATTGCTCTGGCCAAAGAATTGTGAAATAATCGCATTCACCGAGTGACTGAGATCACTCATACGAAAATGACTTCCCTCGTGTACACCGTCTTTCACCTGGCCTCGCTGCAGTGTTCCGTGCGTCCGGAGATCTCGCCCTGCACCTGCGAAACGGGCAAGGCCTGGAACCATGTGGAGCTCTCCTGCGAGAAACTGGAATCCTTTAATGCCGTCGTGGACAGCCTGGCCAATAAGCTCAATGCCGACACCAATATCGACCTGAAGATCACGCACTCGCAACTGGACGACCTGGAAATGCGATCGTTTACGGATATGAACTTCAACTTGTACAAGCTACGGATGCAGTGGAACAGTCTCAAGTGAGTTGACTCATATCGATTTGGTTACACTTTTCGAGGGCAGGAGCCAAATGGCTTTATAAGGGGTTTCCCAGCGTGCACATTCGAGACAAATTCCTTTGCTTAGTCACTATTTTCTAGAAACAAACTAAATAGACTGAATGTACTTTACATTTCCCAACGAGAATAAATTGTTAACAAGAGAACATAGGTGCACTCCATTTCATATAGCATACATTTTAGATATTACTTATATTTAAAGGAAATATTATTTTTGAAAGATACTACTGTAGCTACAATACAGCAGAGCTACTTAATTAGTCTTTTTATTTCTTGGTAGCGTGTGCCAATTTCCGTGGAACGAGGTGTATCATCTATTGGGGAAATTACCCTGCCATAGATCCAATCAAAATATCTTTACTGGGGGGGAGTTCAAGGCCAACAGCCAAGTTCCGCAGAAAGGCAGAATTTTCCGCTCGGCCGGCTATCAATTTAGGTTCCTTAAACCCAATAAAAACCGAGCGAAAAATAATAATGCAAAATGTACACAAATTTCAATACGCTTATGTAAATGCACGAAAAAAAATGTGCTCAGAACTCAGATCGGTTCGGGTGCCCAGATCTTGTTTACAGCCATATAGATACTATACTAAAACAATAAAACAATAACAATGTCGTTTGTTTACGTCAAAGAGACCAGTGCCACCGCCACCGCCACCACCGTCGCCTCATTATCTAAAAGGCTAAATTGGGGAAAATTGCAAAGGAGATGGACTTGGAGATGGTGCAGTCGCATCTTAATTGCCGCCCAGCAGATGATTTAATTTTTCAATTAGGAAGTAGCATTGAATTGCCGCTAATTCCCAAACTACCACCAACCAGCCATGGGATGTGCCGCAGCTCGATTCTCATCATCATCGTCTTCATATTGAATTGATAACAGCACGGTCTTATCACCTACCGAAGTATTTATATAGGATTCAAGCTATGTATGTACTTAGCCGTATGGCTGGCGGTTATACGACGTATACTTAATGCGTACAAAAATTGATAATTGCAGTTGGTTGAAAGCGTCTTTTCAACGGGGCGCCTGCACGTTTTCCGACTCTGACTCTCAATGAATTTCAATTCACTGTCGCATTGTGTTTTATATATTGTCAATTATAAATAACGAGTATAAATAAGTGCTGTCAATCTACTGATCCACCACCGATCCACCACCTCTCCGTTCTGCACTTGCGAATATAGAAATAACATTCGAGCCTATTTCATAAGCGCCTGTCGCGGGTTCATTGATATTTGACTCCGTTGTCTTAAAGCAACAGTCGCGATTCAAAACAAAATATGACTCAGGATTCATTGTGCCCAACAAGAAATTCATTCAGCGAAAGGCAGCCGAAAATTCCGAAATTGCCAAAAAGAAAAGAAAATGTTTTCAAAAACTGAATTCAGTCACAAGGACAAGCGTTTGTTTAATTCTTCAATAGCTTCATTCAATTGCATCTTTGTCTTAGTCGAAATGAAATGGCTCTTTGTTATAGTCCATAGTACTAGACTCATTCATGTTTATTCTTCAAAAATCGCTTATCTTTATTGTTTTTGGGAATCTATTAAAAATTTCATAGCATCTGTGTGGGATGAAGCGCAGATTAGACGAACATTCCAAACACGTTTTAGTAATGTAGCATTCCATTGAAAGTATTTAAAGTAGCATGTGCAAACTACCGAAAGCTACTTATTCCTTAAGCTAATCAACAGATTGCGATGTTCGAGTTCTGGGAAAATTCATTCCTTGAATCGGCCTTCTGAAATCTAAAATCTGAAATCTGAAATCATGGCAATTTCCCGGCCTACCCCCACGATTAAGCTATTCGATTTATCATTCTCCGAATGCAATTTGTGTGCTCGTATGAAAGGCGGCATGACTTAATTAGCCGACTTGATCGAATCAGTGTTATGCACCATCTCCCCATCTCTGCGCCGATCTCCCCCAGAATCCAGAATACAGAATCCCAGAATCGAGCATCCAGCGGGGAGCGCGTGCCTCTGGTGGCAATGCCTTCGATTCTCGGCTGCTCGGGGAACGCTTTTTACATTGATGTCAATTTATAACAATTGACCTATTGCCTTAATATCGCGCTTTGACCAAATCATGCCAACCAGCCAGGAAAAGTATCGCCACCAGACACATGTGTATTCGTATGCACTGGGAGAAATTAGAGAAGCTTATCTGGCTGTACATACTTAGGATCTTTGTTGGCAAAATATATATATTATAACCGCTTGAAATCACAAGTTGTTTGAAATTCCCAAAAGATTGGCGGTAAAAGTCTTTTTTTTTTGGATTGTTTCCGATCGTCTGTGGAATTTGGGAAGTCTTTAGCTTGCATTCTTAAAAAATAGCAGCAAGATGATTTCAGAACATCTCGTAATGAATTGATAAAGGTTATCCCAATGCACTGATGGATCTCGTCCAAGTACACATTTCTATATCATCCTAGCCCAAATGTGGACCACAGCCGAAAGCAATTTGTGATAAGAGATTGTGTTTATTTGATTTCTTTTTACGACTATTAAATATGCTTAATGGCTGGCGCCAAAATATAATCAACTCGACTTTATGATCACTTTTTACGATCGCCCATAATCAGCGAGCACTTGAGTGAAGTGTGGTCAACTATTGAATGGACATAAGGACATCTGGGTGCTATGAGCTGGAAGCTGTGGGCTGGGATCTTCGAGAAGGAGTTATGTGGCCTTTTCGACAGATTGATTGGGGGCTTTGGTCTTGTGGTTTCTCAGGCGATAAGAAGGTCTCATGCTCGGGGCCCACTATATGTGCATTATGTGTTCAATCACTCGCAGATTTGTTTGAGGCTATTATTGCAGTGATCGCCATTATGACCAGCATTATCGGAGTGCAGTCACAGCCCTGAGAAAGTGCGAAAAATGTTGACGGCTTCATTCGCTTGCTGCCTGACAATTAATTATGATAACTACTCGTACATAATTTATTGGGTGTCGGTCGGTTGTCCGATGGAATATTCCCAGTCGATCTGTCTGGGCCCAAAAATGAGATAATGTTGCCGCTGGAAACGGATTTAAGTTACTCAATCCGTGGAGGTAGTACTCATAGTATAGTAAACAATAACAGAGCATTTCAATAGACCACCAAATACTACTAGTACTCTAAAATGGAATGTTTTCAACTTGTTTTTGTTTTCAATTTCAATTTGGGGGTTTATATATATATATGCTATACGGTTGGGGGCTCTCTCCCTGTTCCGTGGTCTTTGGGTCTTTGGTCCGGGGTCAGTGAAGAGCGAAGCAGGCAGTCCAATTGAATTTTATTATTACGCTCAATCAATGATCAAGGGGCCAGTTTAGGTCGTGTGACAATTATACCGCTGACGTTAAGGAATTGTGGATACATCTCTGCCCGATCGCACATACCAGTCATCCATCCAACCAACCATCTATCCAACCATCCATCCATCCATCCATCCATCCATCCAGCCATCCATCCAGCCATCCATCCATCCATCCATCCAACTATCTATCTCGATATCTATGTGCTCAAGTTCAACGGGCTCATTATAGATACAGTATCTCAGTGTCTGAGCATCTGAGCATCTGGGCAGAGTGTCCAGCTCGGCCAGCTTCACTCATTACATAATCAAGGCTTGACAAGAGCAGCTCGCAGATAAAGTAGCACTCCTCCTCCTCCTCCTAGTCCTACTCATCCTCCTCCTCCTCTTTGGAGCCGGCAATCAATCAAGATCGTCTGGCTAAAAATAGAGCCTGCCAATCAATCTGCTGCACAATCTGGCCACCGTGTACATATGTCCATATGTCCACATATTCCATATATCAACATATCCACATCCACATGCCAATAACGGGCGCCAAGGATTCACTTGGCACGCCATCCGCCATCCAGCCCAGTTCCCATCATGAATCTGCTGTTCTTGGGGGCCTCGTCGTTTGGCGCCTCGTCGGCGACAACTTAATAGCCACCTGCAGACGTCGATAAAGATACTGATCAGGTGCAGCGGTGCGGGATGGGGCCATAGCCCCTGATAAGGCTGCGTCATCAGGTCCAAAGATAGACCAGGGATGCGAAACTTGATATGGGCCCATTCAAAACTAATTACAGATTGGCTTGAATCACTGTCATGGCGTGAATCAGATTTAGGGGGCATTGCTCTTGTACTACAACGATTATTAGAGCCATTCATTAAAGCATACATTTTCGAAATTACTAGGAAATTTCGCCAGCGATCTACTAAACAATGTGTCTGATTATCGGGAAATACCCAATAAATTAAGAAGATAACTACAACATTTAGAGAATTTATAGTTTTAATATATACGTTTAATCGGCCCATTCCTTAAAACAGATTCGCCAGATCTTTTCATAAGTTAACTCATCTGATAAAAATGTTGAGTGTCTGCTTATATGTCAAACATTAGATATTTGTTAGTGCAAGAGATTTAGTTTTTACCAAGAATTAATGGGCACCTTTTCTTCAAAAGTCACTTAAGTCTTGGTGAAATGGATCCGGAGAATCCTACTGCCTTTTTGGCCGTGTGTCCAATATTCGGCTCCCTCCGTCTAATAATACGAAAATGTAATGGATTTGTTTTGTTGCCGCTATTTATAGATCGCTGCCCGAGGTGCCGTTCCGCGGGTTATCGAATGTCACCTACCTAAGCATCGGCGACAACGACCTCGACGAGATCCCGAAGCACGCCCTGAGCCACATGCCGAGCCTTTTGACTCTGGACATTGGGCGGTGCAAGATACGGTCGGTGCAGCAGGAGGACTTCCGGGGCATTCAACGGGTGACAAACCTGATCCTGGTGAGCAACATCATCACGCGCCTGGACAGAGGCTCCTTTCCCAAGAGTCTGCTCATCCTGCATTTGGGTCGCAATCAACTGGAGTCGCTCAATGGTTCGCTACACGATCTGCACAACTTGGAATCGCTGTTCATCAATGCGAATAACATCACCTCGCTGGATGACGAGCTACCCGATGGCGGGCAGCTGCGCCTCCTCATGGCCCACAATAATAGGTTGGAACGTCTACCGGCCAACATGGCCGGCATGCACAGCCTGGAAACGGTGCACATACACTGCAACCAACTGAGATCCTTCGATCGTGTACTGCGCAATGCCGTCAATCTGTCCGAGGTCATGGCCGATAACAATGAGCTGGAGTATTTGGCCCAGGATGAATTCGCCTCCTGCTCCAAGGTGGAGACCCTGCAGATGGGCTGCAACCACATCAAGTCGCTCAACTCCTCGCTGCTGCCCATACTCAAGCTGAAGAACGCCAACTTTTCATTCAACGACATCGAAGAGTTCTCCATGGCGGAACTGCACGGACTGCGTTCGCTGAAGACCCTCCAGCTGTCCAGCAATCGCATCCAACGTCTGCTGCCCGATCCTCGAGGAGTGCAGGAGCTGATGCTGGTCAACCTGGATCTGGATAACAACAGAATCGACGCTCTGAATGGCGCTTTGGCTGGCTTGGGCAATCTACGGATACTGAATTTGGCTGGAAATCGATTGGAACACCTCCAGGTGGGGGACTTCGATGGCATGCTTCGTTTGGACATCCTCGACCTGACCGGCAATCAGCTGGCGGAGCTCAAGCCCTTGGAAATGGTAAGCAACTTGTTGTCTTCATACTATTGCGTACTAATTGTCATTATTTGTATGTAGACTTTGCTGCCCAGCCTAAAAATCCTTAAGGTTGCCTACAACAACATCACCAAACTGGAGCAGGACTTCAAGGGATTGCCCGTTCTTTGCCAGGCCAACTTGACCAACAACCAGATCTCGACCATATCCAGCGAACTCGTCACCAACACACGCTGCAAAAACCACAATGTTCCCGGCAAACTGGAGATTCATCTAGATGGTATGTTATCAATGAGCTTATTTCTTAGCAACTGGGATTGCTCCTACCCCAAATTACTATAGGAATTTCTATTTTAACAAGGGTTCCAAGTTCTTCAATATACCTAGATCTAATAACTATATTGTTGATAAAAACTCTTCTATTTTTCTTCCAGACAATCCCATAATGTGTGACGTGGGCTTAAACGAGTTGTGTCGATTAATGGCAGTCCAGGAGGCCCGAATTCGAGGTCGCTCCCAGTGCTTTGAGAATGACCAGGAGGTGTGCACGGTACTCCCGATGCTATACAATGTGAACCTGCCCATAATGGTGACCAATCTGAAGTTGGCAGGCCGCGAGGTTCCAAAGCCGATGGTGCAGGTGATCATGCCATCGCTGATCAAGGCTAATAATGAGCTGTTACCACCACTTATTGCCACTCTGCGTAATCCAGTGCTCATTAGCACCGCATTGGTCAATCCGGTGATATCGCCACTACCAATACCACCACCACTTCTGCTGACCACCACTACGCCGCCACCGCCTCTGCCACTTCCTGTGGCACCAGAAGAGGACAAGAATGAGACTACCACCGCGAATCCAGTTGCCACGAACAGCGCACAGGAGACCACGACTACCACAAGTACCACGACGACGACGACAACAATAGAGACCAGTAGTCAGGTGGATCCCATCGAGGTGATCACCACCACAGCACCCACGACGACGACCACCAGCACCACGACACCGAAACCTAATGAAACGCTGCCCGTGATTGTGGAACTCCAGGATCACAATCCGCAGGACACTCCAGTCAATCAAACGGATGTCGGTGTGGCACAGGATGAGGCATCTGCCCTGGTACCGCCAGTGGTTCTCGATCCTCTACAGCAGGACCTGGAAAGGGAGAGGGAGCGTGAGAGGGAGCGAGAACTGGAGCGGGATCTGGACCACGAGGCGGTGGCCAAGACCGAATACGAGACGGTCGAGTACATCCCCAATCTGGTGCAGCCTCCAGTGGGCAGTGATGCACTGACGCCGCCGCCGAGCAAGGCGAATGCGCTGGAGGAGGACTCCGAGTCGGTGCACTCCAACTCCGTGCATGCAGAGTATCCGCACGCGGCGCAGAGCCTTCAGATTCCCGAGGAACCGCCGGAGGAGTGAGTCCTCCGCTTGGGGCGGTTAGGCTCCTCGGGGGGAATCCCCCGAAAATAACCACATTATTTTACTGTAAATCGCAGACGAATGGAGGCGGTGGAATCGATGGAGATCGGGCGGAGCAGCATGCAAACGGCGGAAAGGAGCGAGTTTCGGATTTGTATGCCTTAAGTTAACTTAGTTCTTATGTTTTATTTAAGCCATCGCTAAATCGAACCGTTGTCGAACCAAACGCTTTTTTGTTGAGTTTTTTCGTCGATATTATGCAAAATTCGATACGATTACTGCGGTTTTTCAATCCTGAATTCGGGACAAACGTACGAGGACAGTCTTATGATTTAAGCTTATTTGTTGGGGGCTCAATTTCGCGTATGTGTGCTTTGGCGTTGGCAAGCGGAACTCTTTCGCTTTTCAATTTCACGGAACTAGAAGGAATATCCTAAAAATGTTGAAAATATATGGATTAGAGAAAAATGTATACTTCATTCTGTTATATGTCTAGAGTTGATTCCATTTCAATACATTAAAATGGGTGATACATTTTCCAAAAATATAACTGAATGAATGTCGGCTCACGTAGTATGATCATTAAAATATGAAGTAAATTAAAACAAACCGTGAAATTAAAAAGCGAAAGCGTGACCGATAGAAACAGGAAGTTGGCGATATCGAATATGCAACTGCATATGCACATTATCTATATTTAATAACTGTATACACGTACGTATGTATGAACGTTGAACATCTACAAGTAGGTACTTAGAGTTAAACAACAGCAACAACAAATCGCATCGAGCTAATGTTAATAACGAAAAGCACTCACTCACATACAAACACACAAAACAACACACACACACACAAACACAACCGTAGCGGTGCACATGCACAAACTGAAAAAAAATACGAATAAAAAAACGAGAAAAAATATTGTTATCAGTTCGTTAACAAAATGAGAAAATAGATTTTAGCGTGTAATTATACGAAAATGAAAATGGTATTCTAAATAAAATCATAAATAAAACTCGATTTTGTTTTCTTTAAAAACTTGCCACGATTTCTTGAAGTTATTTTGGTTTTGAAAGTATTCTGTTGGCGCCAACTTGGGTTACCGCTAACGGTAGAGGTGGGAACTAAACTGCTCTAAGCTCACAAAACAAAAATATCACAATTAATTGATTTTAATGTTTGACAAATAGGAAAGATAAACAGAAGTAGATAGAACATTAAGTCTATTCGTTGGAAATCAATAAATACAACTGTAAATATATGACAAAAATAACGTTATCACTTTCACCCAAAAAAATTCACCACAGTTTGGTAAGTTTAAGAAGGCTAGAGAAATCGATAACTGATATGTGCGAACTACCGATTACCATCGATGACATGCGTATAAATCGGGACGACAACTAAAAAATACCGTCGTTATATTTAAATTATGATGTAGATAATTTTCAGTAATAACAATTTTTAAATAATTAAAATTATTATCTAAATTATTTATAATCTATTCAAATTATTATTTAAATGGCTACCTAAAATATTAATCTAAGAAAATATTGAAAGAAAAAGGGGAGATAACGATGTTATTTGTTGGTTGACTTTAGTATATAGATATTCCGTTTTTAATTTTACGAGATACAAATGAATAATAACAAATGAATATTACTTAATAACCAAAATATTTTTTTTCATTTATTAACTAGTATTTTTAAAATACTAATATTCGAAACTGATAAGAACCAATAGGTTGATGAGTAATATCGACATCGCAATATCGAGTGCCCATCAAGTCTGGTCCCATCACTAGTGCAAAGCGAAAAGCAGAGATAGAAATAATAATTCGTGTTTTGTGTGCAGAGTGCAAAGGGTAAATAAGTTGCAATATCATCGCAATAGCCGTCGAGAGCCCCAAATACCCGATAAAGTGCCAGGATTTTTGGATATCCATATCGTGCGCGCCGCTCCACTGTTTTTCACCTTTGTTGACGTCGCATTGTCGTCATCGTCATCTTGTGACCGTGTCTATTCGAGTCCGAAAAAAGAAAGAAAAGAAAGTCTTAAAATATAGAAAAGAAAACTAGTTGGGGAGGAGGAGTCGCATACACAGACACACACACACATACACAGCCTAGCGGAGCCCCCAAACGCACACATACGGCAAACACACACACAGGCACAAACGAACATCCAAAGGCGAACTGCAGTGAAGCAACAAAAACAACAATAACACAGAAACATTGCAGGTGAGCGAAAGAGTAAGTGGGAGGGGGCCACAAACATATTGCTCGCTCTCTTTCTCTTTGGGGCTTCTTTTTCTTAAATAATAATTTTCGTAATTATAGATCCCCCTTGTCTAAATGTAATTCCCCGCTAACCATATTTTACTCTGCTTATTGATAGCGCTTCTTTGGTTTTTGTGTTTTTTTTTTCCTTTTTTTTATAATTTGATAACTGCCGTTAGCCGGTCGAGTGATTAGTCATAGTGGATTCGGGGTTGCCAGGGGCGTGGGTGGAAACAGGTTTATTTATGCGAGGGGGGCGTATGAGTAATGAATGAAGTTTCGCACATTCGTGTGCCCCCCAATCAGTGCGTCCGTGTGCGTGTGTGTGTGTGTGTGCGAGTAGTTTGAGTGTCACAAATGAAATCTAATCGCATTTCTGGCTCGTTATCACACGCACACAGTCGCAAAAAGCACCCATGTAGCCATTAATGCATATATATTATATACAAATGATACCTAATGTACGCCCGCATTTACAGCCGCTGCAGCAGCATTGGGAAATGCAACAGTGTCAGCGACTGGGGGGCTGAGGGGGATTGAGGAGGGGCCCGGCGATCGTGTCGCACAGTGGGCAGCATCAGCGGGCGAACAGTGACCTTCGTCGCCAGTAACTAGCCCTTTCCACCTGTTTGAGGTGCTAACAAACAAAAAAAAAAAATCTCAAGAGCTCAGATAACCGTAAACCAAAAGCAAACATTTCATTTGCGAAAGTAACGCAGATATCTTCAGACTGTGAAAATTCCATGAATACCAGATAAGCAGATGTTTACAAGCGACTTTTTGTTGTTATTATATTCTCTTGTTGTACATACATATGTATCTATTACTTTGCAAATAGATACTTGAGAGTCATACAGTAAAATAGTAATAGAAATTCGACAGTAACCCAAATATTTAATTAAAAAGAGCTCACAAATCGGTTAAAATATTTCGTATAGCATATATCAAGTATATTAATTCAAACCTGTAATCAATTGTTTATTTTTGTTAATACCAAGATTGTCAGAGAATTGAGTTCAACCTGTAGTGTTTAAATAAAAAAGCTTCCCTGCTGTTTAATGAGATAAAATAGTATATAGGAACACTAAGAGAGAACGATCTTTTGAGGGGTTACCGACAGGCTTTCATCAATATTTTTCACCTTAGCGGAAACATGCTAAACGTCTGACAATAATGCACGTCAAATAGCCTCGTGAATGTGGAATATTTTGCTCGCATTTAATTGCTTTTGGATATAACGAGCGATCGCAGAGTGATCAGTAACACCGCGCATATCAATCGACGAACACCTCACACGCAGTAGCTCCCCATTTTGAGTTAAGTTCGGTGTTTGGAGCATTTGGGGCGCTTGGGAAGCTTTTGCTGCCTCTGGCTACATACGTTCATTGAACCGCTGCCGTCAAGGCTCGCAGCCTTTGGAACAAAGTGATTCGCAACTCGTTCGCCATTCTGTTTGTTTTGATACCCACACAAGCGTAGCTGTATTATTTTGGCAATAAAACGGCGACGTTCAGCCGAAAGTCAAGTGCACCGAAACACAAAGAAAGCTTCGTCGTTGCTCTGTCTGCTGTCTGGCATTCAATTTGCTCAAGTTCAGGCCACCGTCACTACAAAAAAACAGACCACCATCCGCACACCGCACCACCCACTTTGTCTTGACTCTTGCACTTCATTTGCGTAGTGTTTTTTTTTGCCCTTCTTACTGCGCGACATTTAATTAAATTATTTTGCCTTCTTCGGGCGAAATGAAAACAAACAAACGAGGCACACAAACGGCCCTTTTTCACAGTGGATCGCTACTACGATCGGTCAATGAATTTCAGTGACCACTTACGAGTATTGCCCCCCATATATTCACTTGATTTCTCGCATAGCTCGAATGCCTGCGAAACGGGTTTTATCTGTAAGATACATTTTTGAGGCACCTGCCGCGATGGAGGATTGCCGGCTCTTCTCGATATGTGTCAAGTGCGTTGTTTACACGAAAAATAAACAGAAATAAATATAGACTCGTCGGACCGCATAAAGAACGGTGCTTATATCAGAAACTAAATGATTCTCCAGCTGTAAAACTGGTTAATAGTCGCCACTTAATTTGCAGCAGTGTTTTTGAGATTTTCTCTGGGTTAGCTGAGGTTAATTGCTAACTTAACTGCTGGAAGAGCTTTATTGAAATATCATTGTCCAGGCTCATTGTGTTATATAAGCTAATTTCTTCATTTATAAGTAATAAAAGCATTATTAAATATTTCTAAATTTATATCTAATCAAATTATGATAACTCGAATCAAGAAAGTGGTATGTTTTTCTTTGTTTTGGTCTTATCGATAACCTAATAAAACGTGGTATTCGCTTATCAAGTGTATGTTTGGCTTTTCTGTTTATAGCTGTTTATATTATTTTTAATAAATTTAACAACATTATAAAGTGTGTAAAGTGACTGGCGATTTGCGTTTATCTACTTTTCCCCAAACAAAGTCGTAAAATATAATTTGTACATATACGTGGTTATCTTATACTTAATCAGCTTCAATTCGCAACTGCGGCTTATTTGTGTACATTTGTTTTTCTTTACGGTCGAGTACCACATTACTCTAAATTCCTCTCGAATAGCTTTCGCTACTTTTGCAACTGAATCGATAACAATTTGATTAGCCGGTGTGCAGTTTTCGCTTTTAAAAATAGATGGAACAGCGCAAGGAAGGCGGTTGAAAATCAATTCATTTGCTATAAATTCTCGCTGTGGTTGTGGGTTGCCCTGCAATGCATAATGCAGTTTGGTCTGCACATTTGCATATCCAGACATAGCCGTAGACATTTGTCTGTCCACTTTTTGATTCCTGAGCCGTGGCTATTTGCACTTTTGCGGCTTCACGTTTCAGTCTGCCATGGGTTAAGTTCAAGCAGGGGCTCTAAATGAAAAGGGGTTTATGAGTTAAATGAGATAGGTTTCGGATATTCATTTAAATTGATTAAAAGATAAGATTCTTTAATCAGTTTCTCATAACATTTAGCAAAATGCTAAATGCAATAAATTTTGTACATATCCAAACTGTGTATATTGTCAATGGTTAAAATGAAGTTAACCCCTTTCGGTGGCAACAAATTAAGATTGTATAAAATGATATGTATATTAACTTATTTCTGTGCAGTGTATTTCCTAGTCGACTAGGAAATGTCAAAGGGAATACTCTTTGCCATGAGTTGTTTTAATTTTTTTTTGCCATGCTTTTCCTTTCCGTTTGCTTTTTGTTTGCCCGCAAATTGAATTATTTCTTCTAGAGGCCTTCGGACTGGGTGTATCTAGTATTGTAAAGTCTGGTGCGGTTTTTAAAGCAGCGCTTTAAAATCTCAGGGTTTCGTATCTCAATTTTTTGTTTTAACATATGCTTTCACTCTTTTTGTTTGGTGCACTTGAGTTTGGCGAATATTTAATCAATTAATTTGTGTGTTTTGCACAAATCGACATTTGACTATATATAAATATGTATATCCGTATGTGTACTCTTTTACTATGTATTTTGATTGTATTTATCTTGTATCTCATATATAGCTTGCTTTGGAGCACTTAAACAGCAATAAACATAAACCAAAACGAATTTAAATACAAAAAGAGCAAAAGAATCTATAGCTTATTCAAGCAAAAGTCCAAAGTTTCTGTATAGAAAATAAAAAGCCAAGTCAAACGCAAAAACAAACGAAAAGTAAGTCTCAATGTTAATACATCTTATATAACTTCAATTTCTTTTCCACAACAAAAAAAGTATATAAAAAACGCCAATTATAAATGGGACATATTGAACATATTCAATCCGATTCGATTTGAAACTTGAGTTTCAACTCTCACCACACCGAGCAGCAACACAGAGCAGCAAAACTCACCAAACAGATCACGTAACACCTTCCACATACGTTCCACTCCCACTGGAACCGATTCGTCTTCACCGTTTCTGTTTGTTTTTGTTCAGATTTTGTAGTCCGAAACACACATAACACTTTAGATTCGGAAACATTTCAAAACCTTTGCAGAAACTGTCAAAATAAAAAAAAATCAACGCAAAATCCCAAATTTACCACACACCGATTCGCATCAACATCAAAGCGGAACTCTGCGATAGCAAAACTAAACCTAAGATCAAATAACCCCTTCCACAATCCAACCGATAAACCCTGTACTCCACCAAACGGTTGGATCAAGAACATATAGCCATGTTAACACCCCTTTCCATCCTTCTTGTCACACAGTGAGAAAGCAAAAGGACGATATGCAGGTCAATGTCGCTGGTCTGCGCAGAAACATCAAGAACCTTGCGCACAACTACTCCGATGCCCAGGTGAGTGGTCTCCATGATCCACAAACCAATTCAACTATTTAAAACATACATTTAACATCCATCCAGGTCAAAGTGCGCGAGGCCACCTCGAATGACCCGTGGGGTCCTTCGGCCGCCATCATGGGCGAGATAGCGGACCTCACCCACAATGTGGTTGCCTTTTCGGAAATCATGCAGATGATCTGGAAGCGTCTGAATGACCACGGCAAGAACTGGCGCCATGTGTACAAGGCACTCATTTTGCTGGAGTATCTGATCAAGACCGGCTCGGAAAAGGTGGCCCAGCAGTGCAAGGAGAACATCTTTGCCATTCAAACCCTGCGGGAGTTTGTCTACTTCGAGGAGGGCAAGGATCAGGGAACCCATGTTCGTGAGAAGGCCAAGCAGCTGGTCACCCTCCTCAAGGATGACGAGCGACTAAAGAACGAGCGTGCGAAGGCGCTGAAGGCCAAGGAGAGATTCGCTCAGAATCCGAGTGGATTCGGCAGCGATGGTTATATCGATGGACCATCACAACGAGACCTGCCGCCAGGGTGGCAGGAGGAGCCACCCAAATCGGTTTCCGAGCTGGAAATGGTTCGTCCCCAGACGGCGGGCGAGGAGGAGCTGCAGCTCCAGCTGGCCATGGCCATGTCCCGAGAGGAAGCGGAGCAGGAGGAGGCCAAGCGGCGCAGTGATGATGTGCGCCTGCAACTTGCGCTCAGCCAAAGTGAGCAGGATTTCAAGTGAGTGGAAATTGTGAAATACAATACTTCCGATTCTTATACTAATAAAATTACGTAATCTATTAGGGATCCAAACGGACGTCCTATTCCTGCGCCCAAGAAGGAGGAACCACAGAGCCACTTACTGGATCTGCTGGATATTTCTCTGGGCGCTACGAGTATCTCGAGTCCGCCGCTAGGCGCTGCAGGCGGCGCCCCTGCGGCTGTAGTTGATCCCTGGGCCACACCTGGTCCCCGAGCTCCCAGCCAGTTGTCCGATCCCTGGTCGGGTACATCCTCGCCACAAGTGGATCCCTGGAATCCCTCCGCTGCCCCGCGAACCATCATGGGTGCCGGAGTGCCGATGAGTTCGGCGCCATTGGGTGCAGCAGCTGGAAACGATGCCTGGGGAGCACGCACTCAGTCGCCATCGGTGGCCTCGGGCTCCTCCAACGAGGGTTGGCTGCAGACCAATGGCAATGCCAACCAAAATGGACGTGGAGCCACCCCGGCCGGTGCTCCTGCTGAAGGCTGGCTGGTAAAATCAACTGCTGCCGGAGCTTTAGGAGCTGCGCCCGTAAACCATGCGGCAAATAATGGTAGCTCATCTTCGGATCCCTGGCTAGCAGAGCCAGCAGCATCAGCGGCAGGAGGAGCAGCAGCAGCAGCTGCCTTGGCAGATCCCTGGGCAGCAGGAGCAGCACCTCAGGCGGGTGTGGGGGCACTGGATGATCCCTGGAAAGCCCTGGGAACTGGTGCCATAAAGGTACGCGGTGTTTTAATCTTTAATTTGATAATAAAATTTAAATTTTTGTTATGTAATGTTAAAAATACTCTTGTCAATTTCAGAAACAGTCACCCGAGTTTGATGAGTTCGACTTGATTACCAACCGGAACAAGAGTGAGCACAGCAATTCCAACGCCTCCAACAACAACAATGGTAAGGCAATTGTATGAAAACAACAGAACTTTCGAGCTTATCACCGTAAAACCATTTCCAGCTTCTCTGCTTGACGACATGGATCCGCTATCTGCGAACTACGGAAATGGAGCTATAAACAGCAGTATGCATCCGTCGACGGGCGCCACGGCAAAGAAACCTATAAAGGATGCCCATTCTTTCCTCGGGGAGAACTCTGCGCTTGTTAACCTGGATAATCTGATCAAACCGATTGCGCCACAAACGCAAACGGGTAATCAGCCGACGTACAATCCCTTCAGCGACAACGTAGTGCCACCCAAAACGAATCTATTCCAGCAACAGCAGCCAGCCGTGAGTTGAATTTTGGATTCGATTTAAATAGATATAGATTTGCTTATAATTTCCTTTTTCGATTACTTCCAGGTGCCGTCCATCAATCAGCTGAAACAACAGGCCCCGTTTTCAGTCAGCATGAACCAAGATCCCTGGGCACCTGTAATGGGTGGCGTTAGTGCGACTTCACAGGTGAGTTGCCAGAATTTGGAGGATTTTGTGCGTCTGCGGTGTTAGGGAAACTCTGCGTTCTTTTTACTTATATTTTAATTATTTTAATTGAGGTTTTGCTCTCTGATGACTTATCGATATTTCTGTTTCTGTCTTTGAAACTATCTTATCATTTCACGTCTGCATTTTGTTTCCTTATACTATCGTTTGTCCTTCTGTCATTTCGTTTTGAGCAACTGTTGCATGTAAAACCCGATATCCCAGCCAAGACTTCCGCCTCCCGTACGTCCCACTAGCCTCAATTTGGGGCCCTCGTCCGTGGGTGAATTTCAGCTGTTGAATGCGTTTAGTAATCCCATCATTCCCTCCGCCAACATCCCCCAGCCACAGGCCAATTCGCAGGTCTACAATTATGCGTATCAAAGCAACAGCAGCAGCACCACCACCAATATCCTTGGTAATAGCAATATTCCGAGCAATATGAACAGCTCCACCAGCAACAGCACCATACACAGCTGCTACGCAAGTCCGAGTCCGGGTGTCGATGGCATTCGCAACATGGATATATTCAGCGAACGTCCATACTATAATAGTCCAACAGCACCTGCTGATGATAGCTATGTGTACAACAGCAAGGATAATAACAATATCAACAGCAACTATGGTACTCCCAGACTTTATTCAAGCTATGCTGCCAGCTATAGCAGTGCCCTATCCGAATCACTGGCCGAAACCCCTGGAATTAGCGTTGCTCCCCTGGGTTTTGTGGCCGATCCTGTCCTGAGTTTTGGCCCCCCAACCTCGTCGGCCAACTGCAAGCTGGAAGTGAGTTTGCTGTCGCTAAAGCTGTCGCTGCTGCCCTTTCCACACTACAACCTTTGCCAGAAATTGTTGTTTATTGTTTAGCTTGCATTATTATTTATTTCGTTGATTTAGTTTTTGTTTGTTTGTTTGAGTACAATGAGCTGCTGATGGGGGAGTGCAGCAAAGGGTTTTCCATGCTGCTTCCCGAAGAACACATACTCATCCTAACCAGAAGCTCTGCTAAAACCCAGTTGATCCATAATATTTTCTAATTGTAGCCATCAATGGAGGCTTGGACGCTTAAATAAAACATACACTAAGCAATAAATGCAAATGGGTAAAATGTTTTTCGAATGTGCATGTTCTGCTATTTAACTTGTAGAATTACCTCTAACAACTAAAACTATTAAACCAATAATGTAAACCCTGTAGTTGGCTCAAATAACTTAAAACTCATGCATGTCGTTTGCTTACTTTTAGTAACTTAGCTTACGCGTACTGAACTATTGGAATCAAACTAATGAGACATTGAATTTTGCAGCAAAATAACAACATGCCGTGGATCAAGCCGGAAGCAACTACAAATCCGTTTTTGTCGTAAATTGGCGCCGATCAATCAACAACAATGTAAGCAGGAGCAGGAGCAGTGGCAGCAGCGGAATCATCAATTAAGGAAAAAGTCAACTAATAAAGACCTGACTGGTGTATAAGAAGCTGTCCAATAGCGTTAGCAACAATAGCAGCAGAAGCAACCAACTTTAGCTCTACATAACTGCAGAGAGGGAAATATGAATTAATTAATAAATTATGTGTAAGGAAGTATTATTAAAGTGTAAAATATGTGATGTATGTGAGAGAGAAAGCCAAGATCCAGCGAAATAGAAATTGAGGAGTTTAAATAGAACCAGCAACGACACCCAGCCAAGATGAGTAGAGAAGTTTTGCGCAGGAAGCTTACGATTAAACTGAACTTGAGTCTTAAAACATTTGCAATAACTAAATCTGTAAACCAAACCATAAGAAATCGCAAGGCATCCCCGAAGCCATTCAGCTGACTATGAAATTACTCTCCCTACGATTCACACTCTAATTTTAATCATTTTTAAAGCTCATGGGTATATGTGCCCCCCTTTAGTTGAGTGGTTGTTGGGGAATCCTTCACTGTCAGTCTTCAAGTACTTCCTTAGTTGATCACTTACTGTTAATTAATTTCTATCCTTATTGGGGGAAGAACCGAGTAGGCAGTTGGTAAGAGGAGATACAATCGAGTCCAGAACTAATGATGCAAAATGAAATTTAAAAAAATTGTTATATAGCTTTAAAGAATGCATTGGTAAAGAGAACATGTGCAGAGCCATGTTCAACAAATTATATGTGCTTGTAATTGTAAATTTTTTACGTTCATTTTTGTAAAATTTATTGTGCGCGCATGCTGCAGAAACCAAATACAATTATTAATGGCTTTTGGCTATCGATTTTTAAACACATTTTTACGATTTTTTCGAGTTGACAGTTGATTTGTTTGTGCATTCGCTTTTGGTCCACCTTCAAGTCACCAATGCATACGCGAGTTTGCTGTTGAACATTTTTATAGCAATTAGTTTAAAATTTACAAAAACCTTTGAACACATATACAAAGAACAAGATTACAAGAGCAAATCGAAAACTAAAACAAAGCAAAAACAAAAACAAAACGATGGTATACATTTAGGCTAGAATACGTAACGAATTGTATAAGCGTAACTTAATGATAAACAAAATATACATATATATATATATAAAAGAAAGCCGATTCGGTGTGAAATTATGCTTAAGAGATTTACATGCCTGACTAGCAAGCGTATACACCCCCACAACGCTGATAACCTTTTATATATATGAAGACACACACACACACCCCCAAAAATCACATATACACTTGCAAAACTGCAAATTTTAAGCATATTTTCATATTATTAAAATTTTATTTTAACTAAAAAAAAAAGAAGCGAAGAAAATCCATGTAAAAGTCAGACCACTTTTGATGCTCCCATTGCACAACTAAGCGGGTGGCGACTGAGTGTGCCAATGCCCGGGGGCCTCCACTTGACAGCCAGCGCCGGCATTCAACACTTTGTTGGGGCATCACACTCATGTCGGATACACCGGGCCACGGCACAGGCACAGACAATCCCAATACCAATCCGCATCCGAATCACCAGCAAACCCGATCCCGATCCCAGCAGCAACGGCAGCACGATTATGTTAATTCCGGGGGCCGCCAGAGTGCAGCATTAACGGAGCACGCCCACCGCATATGGCAGTGATATTTTGGCCAGCTGGGATTGGGATTGGAATGGGGATGAGGATGAGGATGGAGCTGGGGATGGGGATGGAGATATGGATATGGAATCGGGATGGGGCTGGATATTAATATGGATTGCTGGATGCTGTGGCTGTTGCGCAAGTGGCCAGCTAGCTGGCAGGCTGGTTTCGGTTTTGATATTTGACATGCGCCAGGGGCCATCAGGAAACTTCGTTTAAATGAAATCAAAATGCACAAATACATAATTTACACAAATTTGCCGTCGAGCGGCGGTTGCAAGTTTATCGCCTTGGTTGGGCACGAGAAAGAGCGGCTTCTCTCAGATGGCTGGGAAAACGCTGGCGGATTGTATAATGCATCGGGTATTCCAGGAGCGATGAGCATCCAGCAGATGCAGGAAGAACTGCTTTCCGAGCAACGAGTTGTACAATGAGAAAAAAATAAATAAAAGCCCAACAACCTTGTATATAATATTCTTTAATTTTTGCTATCACTTTCCAGGACGTTGAAGATCCAGGTTACATAGTTGGCTAGTCTAGTGTACACCCCTGGAAAATGTGGGTCAGCACAGCCATGAGCAAAGGAAACGATCCCATAGCTACTGCCGCGGTGAACCAATGGAGCCCCAGAGTCCCCGTAGCAGTGATCTCGTCCAGCTGCCGCTGCACACACCATATCATCCGTAATGGGACGGTGCAGATGCGAATACAGTCGCTGGCAACGTCTCTGATCAATAACTTCCACCATGGTGCCACGTAGTCTGGGCTCCGATTCACTGTCATTGGCATTTGGAGTGCCCCAACCGGCAACCAAGAGGGTTCTTGGAAGTATATTAAGACCCGGCAGAGGCAGCTTCACCACCTGAATATTTTCTCCCAAAGTGAAGGATTTACCTATCTTCAACAGGGCGATGTCGTTCTCCAGAGTCCGTAGATTAAAATCTGGATGGAGGATAACACTCTCTACGTCTCTTTCCTGACCACCCTCATCAGTGAAAGTGGATCCTGCACGAACGGAGTAGCTGCCTGGATAGTGGACACAATGTCCAGCCGTGACCAGCCACTGAGACGTAATCAATGCCGAACTGCAGCTATAGTTGCCATGCACCATGATCGAGGCCAGCCATGGTGTTAGATGAATGGGCAGCTCCACTCCACCCACGATCCGTTCCTGGGGCGTTGAAGCCCAGGTTTTATGGCCACAAATGAGCAGTAAAATCAACGCCAACATTTTCATCAGCCGTACAAAAACAAATGGTCCGTAAAGCACCAATAATGGCCGATAACTGAAAGTCGACTTCTTGACCCCTTGGTGCGAACTCTACTTTGCTAGCTGGGAATCAAGAATGCTAATGACCTCCAGGTTTGGCATGTGACCTACTGTTTTTGGCATGAATATTAATTGGCCGAATTCTTTCACTTGGGGGCATGATAACCCAGTCTTAAGCATGGATTTATGTTTGAACAGAAATCTATTAATATTACTAGTAACAAAAATTTTCGTTTGTTTAATGTATTCCTTTATTATAATTTATTCTTAAAATATTGAAGTTACTATTCAAGTTATCTTACAAAAGCAACAGATCAATTTGAAATAACTGGTATTATAATCTAAATCTTTAAAGAAACTGATGGACTTTTTGTTTGACTGTTTCTGCATAAATTAGAATTTAATATTTTTTTGCGACCTTCTTAATCCAGCGAGTATATTGCAGCACATTGACATACACTCCCGGATACTTGGCATTGGCACAACCAATTCCGAATGATGTTACTCCGTAGAGCACGCCCTTATGAACAAGTGGACCTCCGGAGTCTCCGGAGCAAGTGTCTCGGTTCTTTCGCTTGGCGCAGATCATTTGCTTGTAGATCTTGATACCAGTGCCCCGATAATCCTGCTGGCACTTGGCTCGATTCACCCTGCAGACGATGACACCCCGCAGATATCGCTGGGCATTCTGGGCGTTGGCTGAGGTGAGACCCCATCCGCTGGCCAGGTAACATTTGGGAAATCGCTTGGTTTTTGTGGAGGGCAGCTTCACCTTCTGGACACACCGACCGAGTTTCAATGGAGTCTTCAGCTTCATCATGCACAAGTCATTCTTCATGGTGTATTCACTGTAGTTCGGATGGCACACAGTTTTCTGAACCTGTACCAGCTGACCACCTCTCCTCTGCTGCGTTGATCCCGCTCGCACGGTATAACTACCAGGATTGCCAATTTTGCAATGCTGGGCAGTTAGAATCCATCGCCGATTGAGGATAACACAACCGCAAATGAAGTAATTATTGTAGTGAAGAGCACACTGGTATGGGGCTCTGGTGCACTTGATCTTCTTGCCGTTCACAATTCGAGTGGGCAGATAGTCCTGTGCATCCAATGCATTTATGGCGGGGTTAGTGGATATATTTCCAGGCAAAATGGTCTGCGGCTCAATTCGTGGATCCTTGTAAAGCAGATAGTGGGTGCCATTGTCGACGTAGTAGCCACTCCAATTGTTTGGTTGACCACCTGCCAGCAGGATCCACAGACTCGCAATAAGAACTATTCCCGATAAACTCGCAATCATCCTAAAACACGTTTCTATAACCGATCGGAGCAACGATCGCCTCTCGACTGAACCATCTTAGAACAATGGCTCACCTTTTGACCTCTTAGTTCTCGGATCTTTTATCTTTTTATATTTTATATTTGCTGACCATTTATCTTTAGCTTCGTTGAAGTAGGCTAAGCTAATTAGCGGGTTCTGGGCAAAAAATTAACCCGCAGCGCTTAGCTCGAATTTGAAATGCTGTCAAATTGTTGTCATAAGCGTGATTAATTTATTTTAAATCAAACATTTTAATTTAGGTAATTGCTTTATAGTATGCCGAAGATTGATATTAGACAGCCATGAAAAGTTTTGGAAACTTAATTTAATTTTACTTTTATTACTAAAATACTTTTCTGCGCTCAAGATAAGGTTGTGTCCAATAAGTATAATACAGTTTAATTTATATTAATAATTGTGTATGACCTTTTTAATCCAAGGCACGTATCGCTTGCAGTTGACATAAACACCGGGATAGTTTTTGTTGGCGCAGCCAATGCCCCAGGACACGATGCCAAAAAGGACACCGCTGCTGGTCAACGGACCACCAGAATCTCCGGAACAGCTATCCTTGCTTGTTCGACTGGCGCAGATCATATCCTTGTATATTTGGAGTCCGGCTTTTTTGTACATATTCTTGCACTTTGACCGTTTCACATAGTCGAGTTGCACGCGACGCAGATAGCGTTGGACATTTTGGGCACTCGCCGAGGTAAGACCCCATCCGCTAACTACGAACTTTTTGGGAAATGTCGTAATTTTGGTGGAGGGCAGTTTCACAGGCCTAACACATTTGCCAAAGTAGACCGGCGATCTCAGTTTCATCATGGCCAGGTCGTGTCGCATGGTGTACTCATCATATGACCCCAATGCCACGATCTTACTCACATGGCGCAGCTGACCACCGCGTCGCTGTTCATCCGATCCCACTCGCACGGTGTACTTTCCTGGTGGTCCAAAGAAGCAGTGGTGGGCAGTGAGGACCCAAATTCTATTGATGATCACACAGCCGCAAACAAAATATCCTTCGTAGTGCAGGGATCCCTGAAAGGGAGCTTCTGTGCACGCAATCCTTTTGCCATTGACGATTCTCGTTGGAAAACTCTCCTGGGCTTCCAAGGCGTTGATAAAAGGATTCGAGGATATATTTCCAAAGTTTGGTGTTGAAGCGATATCCTGAGTCTTTTCGTACAGCAAGTAATGAGTTCCATTGTCCTTGTAGTATCCTGACCACGAAGGATCCCTTTCACGTCCTTCACTTCCTGATCCGAGCAGTAGTAGTGCCGCACAAATGGCTAGCTCTAGTGACCTCTGATACATTTTGGTAACCGCTCGAGTCGAAGAACGCGAATTGACTGAAAGGAACTTATTCTTTCAAGTCACCTTTCGACCTCTTGATAACCGATGTGGATCTAAAAACCAGTTTTTCGTTTTGCCATTTTTGTTTAAATTTATAAAATAGGTCAAATGTTAAATTTGCAATTTGTAATCCTTGTCGTTTGAACGCGGTTTGGTGTAGTAGAGAATCTTTAAATGAAGTCATCCGAATGAATGCCAAATTAAAAATGTATTTCAGGTTTCTTTCTTGGGTTCTTTGTATATTTAAAATCGTAAAATATGCAATTTATACACCACTCTGAAGAAGTTTTACACTCTATTGAAATTTACAATTTTTATGTTTAGGAAGCAGATTAAATAATCTTTTTATTCGCTTGTGCGATTTGTCAAGAAAGTGAAATGAAGGTGGTCTCTGACTTCTTCTTTATTTATTGCTGCTGGTGGTAATAACCCCTTTTCACTTCTGGATTTTTTGTGGCAGGTTTCCGCTGCCCATTTTTGGTAGGGCGCCGCTTCCGCATGACTCCGCTTCGACTCAGACTCCAACTCAGGAGAAGACAAAACAATAAAACTATTAATTTAAGTACGTTTTGTGCAGTTTAATTATGTGCGAAATCACAGGGGTAACAATGGATGTGGACACGGCCGGGCAGGAATAATTAGGCAGGCGCATTCGCACAAAAGTGAAAGGAGCACTTGGACTTGGAGCACGAGGTCCAGGTTTAGGCCATAATGGTGCCGCCGATAATTATGTAAGCAGGCAGCAGAAATTCATTAGCTCGGCGCCTATGCAAATTTCTTTTTGCCCCGCTCCTTAAATTGCATTTACGCGGGAGCTGCCAGCTGCCAGATAGCCGATAACGTTGGCATTTCATTCGTTTTCTTGCCGAGATTACTCGCTTATCGCTAACTGGAATGCCATTTTTTTTTATGTTCGCGCAGAAAAGGAGCGGGAGGAGCTTCAATGTGGCCTACGGGCCATGTGGGCCAGCAATAATATCCGCACTGTTTCGTGTGGCGAAAAGCGTGAAGAATCGCAATTTGTATGGTTTAATTAAAAAATCTGTCAAATGCCAGTTTGTGTGCTCATTAATGGGTCTCTGAGGCACGGCCCCCAAACAGCGAAATCATGCTTGACATAGCATGAACCCGGGTTCCAATAGACCATGCCGTTCCACATCGCGATATTATGCTCGATATGTGCGGCTCACGTTGATGTCTGGCGGCAGATGGGGGAACTGCCTGCCTGCCTTTCTGCCTGCACCTTTGACAAAACGGCAAAACAAAAGACTCAGGCAACGAACCTGGTTATTACGAGCCTGTCGCGGCGGCTCTTGCTCTTGCGCTTGCATAATAGGAACTTTTTGGCCAAATTGATTTTTAATTATGGCTTTGCCAAAAAATATGTTGAAATACCAAACTGACAGAACAGACAGCCCGTTCTGGGAAGGTTGCAACTTTGAGAACTCCAGATTTTAAAAGGCGGCACTGAACAAGCTGCTGAAGCTCTAATGAATTTTTGAGTATTTTTGAATCTAAATTTAAACTGGAGGAAATACTCATACTTTTCCAACTAAATATTACTTATGTTGTATCTTATTATGTTTATTAGGGTAATAATTTCAGGATATCGAAGAAAAGTTATTGTGATTTATAAGAAAAATGAAATTCCAAAACGCGATGTGACTGCATGAGGTCATCCAGCCGACAAATTCGTAGTAAAAGAAATAAAGATATCTCGTTATGATCTCCTGGATTACCCGCAATTCGGTGGCAGCAATTAAGCCATTACAGTGCTCTCTGCAGACAACTTTCATTTTCTGGCATAATTGAAACATAATTTTTGTAGTGTAAAATCGCACCGGCCGGCACTCGAACACGCCAACAAAAATTTCACCCATTTCGCACGTTTCATGTCGATCCGAGCCGTTAGTTAATCATTTGATGGCATTGCGCAGCCTTTTTGTCAAGTCAGCACGCGAGTCGCACCCGACCAGTCGCCAGATATCGGCAATTATCACCGGAGCCATCAGCTGCCGATAGTGATAGCAAGCTCGCAGTGCCCCAGACTCCACGCTCCACGCTCCATGCCATTTCGATCTGGCCAGACGCACCCAGTACCTCCTAGCTCAGCCTCCACAGACCCTCCTGTCCTGGCCGGGATCCGCCCATCACTTGGAAGAATTGTGACATTTAGGCACAACAAATCATAGCAGGCAAGATCATTAGATTGCACAGCTAGAAAGTTATGGGTTTTTACTATAAACTAATGAAAATAAGTGGGATTATTTGGAGTAGTGCTTTTAAAATAACAAATTATTAACAAGTGCAACAAAATATTAAGTATCTTCATAAGCTTAGGCTAGAACTTGGCTTAGAAACTAACGATCTAATCAGTTTATCTATCTATTTTAAAAAGGTAAACTTGGGCCATGTCCAGACTCCGCTCTCAATTTTCATTAGTGATCTAGATTTTTTCCGAGTGTCTTTGTCTGCCTCGTTTTGTATGTCAATGGGTGTATAGAAATCGAAAGTTTCACACTTGTCAATTAAGTGTACCGAGTGGTGGCTCTTGTTGTTGCCGTCTCCACACTTCATCATGCGACTGGGGCGGCACTGAACCGCGATGTTGGAATTGGTGGAGCTGCAGTTGAAAAGCGGCTGTCAATGAAAATGAAATTTTATTGAGATTTTTTTCCGAAACCCCCTGCTACTCTTCGAAATTAATTAGAAAAGTGCCTGCATTTGTATCGCCGGCCGTGTGTGTTTGGGTAGCTTAATTGCTTTGACGTCTCATGTGTGCGTGGTGGTTATATAAGTCGTAAAATACTTAAGCCATAATAATCACCAATTGGAAACGACTATCACTTTTACCATCGATCGAACGAATGCACAACGAACGACTGCTCCATCGCATAAAGCTAACAAGCGAAAATCGCTGACTCTTCTAAGCGATTCTGGTGTGGGGGGCAGCAGTGAAAGTGATCGCTCCACGGGAGCGGGTGACAATGTTGCAACCGGGCAGACCGTTTTCCTTATGCCTACTTACGCAATCAATCTCATCCGTCAGCGGCATGATCGGCAACTCCTCGATCTGCTCCCGCTGCTCATTAAACGCACATAATTGTTATATCGCTGACTGGGGCACCTACCACCGAATGCGCCGACCGGTTGCATTCAATGGCCAAATTTGGTTAAATAATGCACTACCACTGTTGGCCACTGGCCACTTTTACCGCACCGAAAAAAAGAGCGCAACGAAAGCGAAAGTTCTTTTGTGTTGCGTTTAAACCGAAAACGAACGAGAAAAAAGGCTCCTTCGATTCGATTCTTATCGCCCCGCTTTTTACGCTGCACTCCGCTGCCAGATCGGCAGATTTATGCACTTTTCATTTCACTTACCAGCCTTACCAACAAGCACTGCAACAAGCGCTGGCTGCAAAACAACATCGACCACATGAAACGATGCCGTGGAGCCGGCAACTTTCTTCGGCACTCCATCCAAATTATTATGCGCATATGGGGGCGCCAACATTGGGACACCGGGACACCCGATTCATCGCTCCAGAGGAGCCTCCTCGCCCGATTCTTTAAACTGCCACTTGCACTTGACCGAGCAAGAAGGTCCAGGCGGACCACATATGAATACGGATGCACAGTGGAGAGGTAAAGTGGATTTTTAATTAGTTATATTTCTTAGAATTGAATAAACGTGGAAAAGATTTTAATGGATTTTGCGGGATCATGCTATCAGCATTAGCTCGAAATTTTTAGATACTTTAAGAAGTCTAACTTGTTGATTGTGCTGAGTCAACCTAATTGTTGTGTACCTCAAAGAATGAAGTATAGAACAGGAAATTATGGTAAAATATATAAACTTGCATATATATTTTTATCTGCAATAAGTTACTTAAATGTAAAGTTATTGTTGACCACTGTACGAGGGCCACCCAGAATGTGCGACAAACTGGGCCCCAATTAAGTTTGCAGCATTTTAATCGAATCGATGCGTTTTCGGGCATTAAGTTTCGATTTGCAGTTGGTCAGTTGGTCCGTGGCCGATCGGCCATAAATTCAATCAGGCGTGGCCACTGCCAGAGATCGAGATCGGCCAAAAGGTGTACGATGTGCGATGGGCAGACGATGTCCATATATTTTCCCATTCCCCCCAACGTTTCAGTTGACATTGGCTTAAAATATTTGGAGTAAAACTGATTTAATTGACGTTGACGTTGCGTAATCTCCAGGCATTGGCCATGGCCCTGCCAATTGGCCGCCGCATCCTGTCATTCCAGGGCGATAACAGCGGCAATCAACTGGACAATAATGTGGCATAATTGGCCAGCCCAGGTCGGATTTAAACTGGGCCCGAACGGCTGGGCTTAAACTGGGTTAGTGGCGCCGGCGCCAAATCCCAAAAAAACTTGAAGCGGCATCGGGGCAAAAAAAAACCAAAACAAAGCAACCAAAGGCCCAGGGAAAAAGTGCAGAAAATGGAGCCAGATCGAGCGACCAGTTCGTGTCATGTGATTTTTATCGTTAATAGGAAACAACTGCAGCAGCAGCCAAAACCAAATCCAAATCCAAAGAGACAAGTACAAAGCCAAGCGCCGCCGATTGTTGCAGCTTGGCTAGTCTACATCGAACTGCGACTGGCAGAGCAACAAATGTTGCATTGACATGAAAAGGGTTTTTATTCAATTGCTGGCAACATGCTACGCCGCACATAAAAAGGAATATAAAATACAAATAAAATTGTAGGCGCTGTGAGTCAGTCTGCACAGAAAAAGGAAGATTTATATGCTCATATTGAGTAAAATTAGCAATTTGTATAGATATTAAATAAGGGGGTTCGGGCCACCAAATTTGTATAAAAATATTCATTGCTCTTAAAAATAATTTAAGTTGAACTATTGCGTTTTCTAATGTGTGCATTTAATTATTTGCATAAATAGATTACCATTTTTTCCTGTGTTCCCATAGAAAAGTGGCAATGCTAATCGGGCTGTTGTTATTGCTGTCTCGCAACTTTCATAATAAAATCAACAACGCAATCAAATCACAAGCCTTGGAATACATATACAAAGTGAGCAAAACAAATTATGCAAAATGTTTTAGGCACGAAGCCCCCACCATTCCCAGTTGCAATTGCAATCCGTTTAAGGCTCGGAAAACCTCCGCGGGAATCCCTCCTCCGGATCACTGATCACAGATCACTTGCAAGTCAGTCAGTGAGCCAGCGGTTGAAGGCAGAGCCAGGTCACTACACTCACATTCACATTCATCCGAGTGACGGACAAGGTCTTCGCCATTTCCACTTCCATATGGAGCTCTACTCTCTCTTTCCAGAGAAATTGAAAGTTCTCTTCGGGGAATCCTTGAATTTAAATACGTTATGCATAGCTGATACTGTCACAAGATCAACTACAACTAATTTGTTAGTATTCTGTATTATTGTTATTCAAAATATATATTTTCCTGACATTGAAAAAGCCGAAAATGGCTTTAGTCTTGTAGCTCGAGGAAATTTCCAGATTGCCAATTTAAAGTTACTGTGAACGTTTTACTGAGCGACTTAACCACCTTTCCTCACCTTTATGGCCAACTTTCAGCACCTTCACGTTTCCCTATACCGATTGATTATGACAGGTAATAAATGGACACCTGAAACGGTGACAGTCGGTCACTCAGTCAGTTGGCGGACTTTCGTTTTCGGTTTTCCAACGGCGCGCTGAAGTTGATGTTGACAAAATGCATCGGATTCTGCGATGTTCACATACGAGAGAGAGAGCCAGGGAAATTAATTATAATTGGCCGCGGTAAATATGCAGAGATGCGAAATGCAAATGCGAGATGTGAGATGCAAACTCGTTGGCAATCAGCAAAATCAATCATCAGGTGAGCAATTGACGAGCGGCAGCTAAATCAGAAAATGGGCAATAGAGTTATCAATTTTACTGGCAAACATTGTGGCATTTCGGGGGGTGAAGAGTGAAAAGCGGTGGCAGGTGGGCAGTTTGTGGGGCAACCTTGGTTCAGTTTCTGTTTCACTTTTACTACCTTTCCCCCCGCAATGGCCGCCCCTTAAAAAATGAAAATAAAACTGAAATTGTCTGCCGGTTTTGTATTAATTGCCGCGCTTAGTGCGTAAAATTTCATTTTATAGCACAAGGCATTAAGACGCTGCGCGCAAAGTAAATAAAGTTGTAGTTGTAGCTGAAAGCGTGTAAAATAATAACCGTTGGCTCCCAACAACAGCAGAAACAACAACTTCAACAACCCAAGGTGAAGTGTCGCCCGGCCTTGTCCCCCCACTTCCCCCTTCAGCCACACCCCCTGCAGGCCGCCCCAACTGGTGTCATTTTTATGGCCCCCAACTTGTTGCACTTTCGTTGTTTACTCACCAGACATTTAATCAGGTGCGGCCCACTGCACATCAATTCGTTAAATGTTGTTCAAGTGTGGCCGAAAAGCTGAGCTGTTTCGAAAGTATATAGTTTTTTTTATACAAACTGTTATTCCTACGAAAAATCCAAAAAACTTTTGTCATTAATGGTATACACACCCTATTATATTTTTAGGAATACAGTTCCGATTGTAGGAACTGTAGGAAGATTTATTCAAAAAACTTGAATTTAGTTTGAATTCACCAGGAAAATGAGAATGTTATGGTGTATTGTTATAATGTATAGCTCAAACTTCCCAGTGTTACAAGGTAATTGAATATGTTTGGGTTCACCTACTCCACGCAACTCCCTAAACAGCTTACACACTGGATTAGCTAATAGCTGGAAGCCAATAGCACCCATAATTTGATTAATTTATTTATAAATTACACTTAACTTGTTGAACTGCAGGCACCTTGGTCACACTGCAGTGGCGATTGCAATTAACACTCTGCATATGCATTCACATTTCGATGCTGGCGCTGATGATGTTGCAACCGCAACACTTACCACTTACCACTTAACTCGGACCTCGGACCCCGTACCTTTTACTTCTCATACATGTTCGTACATCCAGTGGCAGTAAGACCCAGACCCAAAACCCAGACATCCAAAGCCAAGTGCAGCGGCCACTCAAGTTGCTCTTGAAGTGCATCTGATGCACTGGGGGATGGGGAACGGGGGGCGCATTCAAATCTTCCGCATGTCAAGGTCAATTAGCATTTGGTTGGGGCTTCAAGCTCCGATCTTCGATCGGCGGTGCTGTGCGTGATAAAAATGTCAAAAGGTTTTCATTGGCATTTTGATGTGGTTATTGCCGTTTAGCGGCTTAGGCACTCGGCTAAGCCATCGATAAGTGTTGCCATCAGCTCGAGTTCACTTCACAAAAATGTATACCTCCACCTATAACCCATGAACACACTACTAAATGAAAAAATTAAATAAAAACGGCAATGGACTGAAGGCGGGGGCGTTTGGGGCCGTGTCATTGAACCGCTCGATGGGTAGAAAGTGACCGCTGCTTGGCCGCTATCCTTGGTGATCTATCTTAGTGGCCAAAATAACATACCTACAACAGCAGAAAAGTTTTCACTCCTTTCGCTTTCATTGCAATTACCAAATACGATTCTTATTTTCAATTTCAATATGACGACGACGACAGGCACGACAACGATGGCACAGTGGTTTCATTTGGGTTTAATTGAAGGTCAGCTGTTGAGGTTTTCTATTTGAATGTTCTACGTATATATACAATTTTCAAACTTGATATTTTCTTATCGGAAAAAATAATGGAGAAATTTTTACTTAAATTAAATTAATAATAGAATATATTTTGCCTTTAGCACACTTATAATATTTTTGAATAGGCAAGTGCTATCCTGGCAAATCACGAGTCCTTCGTCCCACTGTGCCCGATCCACGAAGGGGGAAAAAAGTGACCGCGACAACGCAGTTTCGCACCAAATTTGGAGCCAGGAGCTCCAGCCATCCGATGCGATGCCAGGCTGTTGGCCATGGCAATAACAATAACGGCGGAGCAGCTCGATGATCGCTCCAGTGGCTAAAATCCAGCTCCAACTTCCAGCTTCAGCTTTAGCTCCAGCTCCAGAGCTCGTGGCCACGATCGCTGCTCCTGCTGATGATGTTGGCGATGTTGTGTTGCCGGGGCCTATTACCATTTGGCTTAGTCAAATCGTTTATTATGTTTTTATCTTGATGTCCAGTCACCTTGATTTGTTGTAGAAAATGCAATTTTTGGCATGCTCGTTGGTCTGTCGCCCCGTCTTTCGGCTACCGTTGCAACATAAAAAGAAGTCCGGGGATCCGCGGATCGGCGGATCCCAGACGATTCATCCATCCATCCATCGATGCGTAGGGTGAATCGCTTTCCCAGACGCGCGGATCGCCGATGTTGTGGGTGACGGACTGCCAATGAAAGTGAAATTTGCTTTCGACTGCTTTAGAATTGAAGTTGAGCGAAAACTTGACGTTTATGCATCGGCATCAATCAATTTATGGGTCTGCCTCTGAGCTGCAGTTCAATGTACTGTTTTCGACATCGCCGTTCAGTTGCTACACATAAATAAAGTCTATGCATCTTAAATTTACTATGAGTATCAACTTACCTGCTTTTCTTTCACTAGAAGAAGATTGTATAACGAATGTAAGAAAGCAAAAAGAAGAATATATTGATTTAGAAAAGCTATTACGTATTAACTTTCGATGCTATTATATTTTTTTATCGTAAAAAACCCAGGAGTTTATATAAAGAACTTCTTCTATATCCAAATATCTATTAAAGAAAGTTTACTAAAAACCTAATTTTTTTTTCGCTGCCCAATAAGATCGAGAGCGTCTGGTCTTATTCGGGGGACGATGTCAAAGGTCAGCGCTTGTTTTTAGGGGGTGGGCTGGGTTGGCTGGGATGGCTGGGATGGCTGGTTGAATCTAGAAAAATGCCACATGAAATCGGCGAGGCACAAAGACAATGGGCAGACGTCGATGTCGCCAGCTTGTTAGGCTGAGCCCAAACAACTTGAAACAAACAAACCAAAATGCCGCAGTTAAAAAAAAAGCAAACAAACAAATAACAGGCAGCAAACAAACAATAACAAAAAGCAAGAAATCGCTTGGTTGGTGAACAGAAGCCAATTTACCCTCACAGACTGAAAGAAAGTCGCAGTGCATCTGATATACTTACATGCGAGTAGATTAAATAATTTATATCATTGAAAAAATATCGAAACTATTATATTTCTACCTGTTACGTCTAATTATGAAATAAAAACCAGATAAGACATAGATATAAAATTCATCATAATATAAAAGCTAACAATTAATCACATATATTTTATGCCCGATGAAAATCATTCGCTTTCATACTATAAAAGACTAATCTATACGAAGCCCGTCAATAAACGGTTTATACCCTTGTGGCAGAGGTATGCAAACAAATGCAAATACAGGACTGTCTGATCATTTGTTGTTGCCTTTTTGGTGGCTGCGCTCTGTTGTCATTATTTATTTATGCCGAAAACGTTTCATTTTCATTTTCATTTGGCTTTGGCCAAAGGGAGTCATCGTTGCTGGCGTTGTTGCTGTTGCTGTGTTTATTTCTTTTGCTTTTGCTGTTGGTCTGAAACCTGAAAACTGGGTTACTGGCGCCTGTTTCGGGCTACAAGATCGTGTCATGCGATTTCTATCTTTGTGTGACTACGAAAGCGACAACCGCAACGTTGTCGAACCCTGAAGAAGAAAAACCCCGTCGAATCGAAACGGAAAACAGCCGAATCCAATTGACGACGGAGAATGAGAGCTGTGTGCTTGCATCGTTCATTTGGGTAGTTCATTTTGGGACTGCAACTTGCAAGTTAACTGGGTACTGCAACTGCAACTGCAACTGCGACCGTTTCGAAAACAAAAGTAAAGTGTTTGCGCCTGCGGCGTGGGCAGGGAACTGCCATCGAAATGGGACATATAGCAAGCCGATCTCTGACTCACAAGCACCAAGCGCCAGTCCTCGAGGCAGTAGCTCCAGATTTGAACCTCGAGCCTTGGGAGTGGGTCATTCAAATCTATTACAGAGGGTTTCTCCCCTCCCCGTTTTATTTGGGGTGACGCGCATATGAATAGGGCTTTAAGTGTTCTTTCATATTTTTATAGGCAGTGGGAGAAAAAAGTAGTATTTCTATGATGAGAAAGAAGGGCTTCAAACTCAACAATAAGAAATTTTAAGCGAACACTTATTCTATCGAACACTTAAACCTAAGATACTTATTAAGTTAAGCTGGGGCAGATAAATACAACCGATATTCTATAAATTTTTAGTTCACATACGTCGTAAACTTTATGTGTAAGGAAAGTTGATGTTCTTTACTAATTTATTCAAAGTGGAGAGAATTCTCTCTGTGCATCCGGCGATGTGTTTTTCTGGAGTCCTCAGCATTCGCCCAACAAAGTAGTCACGAATTAGCGCAGTTCACATGGGAATGCAACTGGGGGGACGTGGGGGGCATTGAATAGGGTAGGGCTAGACACACACATGGCTTAGAATATGCAGTGGCAGTCCCAGCTGTTGACACACTCACACACTCGAAAGGCTTGCATTCTGTTGCAACAGCGGCTGCAGTTCGTTGCCTAAGTCTTTTGTTTGGCTGACGCATGAGCGAATGAACTCGAGTGGCTGAGTGTCCAAGCTGATTTATGCGCCTGACCGCTCCACAGTCGCACCACCTACGCACTCGCATTTCTATTTCTATTTCCCTATTAGTATTTCCAACACCCCGAGAGCCCAGTTATCAACTGATAAGTAGCTTATGTAATGGCCCACGAAAATGGGTTAAAAGTCGCTCTGACAGTTTAATTTGACACTTTTTGGAACCTCCATCTCTGTCTTGGTTTTGGTTTTGGTTTTCGGCTGTGATTCCTCGCCTCACTCTCACTCTTTCCTGCTGTCTCCGCTTTTGTTGGAGAGCACGGATGACAGAGTGCTTTTTGTTTTGGTATTTTCTTTCATATTTGCTTAACAAGATTGTGTGTATTGAATTGTCATTTCTTTTGACAATTTAATTTGGATTATGCGGAGGCTACTGAACACCAGCTCGTTGCAGCAGGGAGTGCAGGTCGGATAAAAGGCAGAGGTGAATAAGATTGGGTCACCGACTGGACAGGGATTGCATAAAGCGAATGAATTAATTACATCTGTGTTTCATTGTCAACTTGATTGTTTAATAACATTTTGTATTAACAATAAAATTGTTTAGTGAATAATATAATTAAAAAGTTCAAAGTTGTGTTCATTTTTTATCATTTTTATATCAATTTAAATGATAATTAAAATTTTTCAAATATGTGGCTAAGTAATGAACGAATGTGAGCATCGTTAGTCAGTTTTTTCTATTATTTTGGGTGTTTTTTGGGTAAGTGGCACAGGGATCTGCTATTTGAGTTTGGCTTGTAGCCCGGGCACGTTTTGGGCCAACTGGCCGACCGGCAGAAACAAAAGAAAAGGCTCTGGCGAAACGCATTGAAGAAGTCACCAGCAGCGGGCAGCTGAGGCCTCGAAAAGCCGAGAGCCAAAGATTATTAATGGCCGGCCTCCTCCTGCATTTCCGTCTTGACCCAGGTTATGCAAAATGTTGGCAAAAGGCCAAACGAAAGCGGCCGAAAAGTAGTTTGCCTAACAAATGATTGCTATTTGCAGCCAGCAGCAAGTGCGTTGCCGCATTAACTGAAATGGAAATGAAAAGGAAAGACATTAATTGAAAATCCGAAAAAATCCAAAAATGCGCATGCGCATGCGCACAGAGCACTGTTAACTCAGTGGGCGCTGTTAAAAGTGGTCGAAAAATGTATGTTAAAACTGGTCAAAACGAAACTGTAGCAGGAAGCTCTGTAAAGGCATTGTCTTCGTTGATTTCTTAGATTTTATCGCCGCCTGTTGCATAAACTTATTGATTTGCCATGCTTGTTGCTGCCGCCTGAACATATAAACAAATCAGCTGCTGCTTGCCCCAAACAACAATTGCATAAATCAATTTCACACAGAAAATTGCTTGTTTTTTTCAGATGTTTTTTTTTTTTGGTGGTTGTTTGGTTTTTGCCAGCCTACAGTGCGTATGAGTGGCACATGTAAATTTGATTAAAAGCACGTTTTACCACAAACTTACGCGCAACGAGAGTTATAACCAGAAAATGAAGTGCTAAGATGCATTTTCTGCATTTGGACGGCTGCTAATTTCCACATTTTTTTGTTTTTTTTGGCCAAAAGAGATGACGCCTCCACTTTTGATAAATGAAAGTAAAAGTACAGACACTTGCACTTCATAGATCATTAGCGGTGATTACTTTTCGTTTGTTTTTTTTCTTCTTTTTATGTGCGTTGCTCTGCGTTCAATGAACCAAGTGGCGGCCATGCCAAAGTCATTAAAAATAGAAAACAAAGCGAAGCCCATCAAAACTTGTTCTTTCACTTTCAATGTCACGCCACAGAGACCGCCGAAGACCTTCAACTTTTGGACCCGCTCACCCCTGTGGGGCACTGTTTCTTCCGCCTGGGAATTAATTGCGGCATAAAGCAAACATTTTGCGAGTCAATGTACGTAATTTGAAAATCGTGCCAAAATAGATGCCAGCTCCAAACTCAATTTGCAGGCAAAAGGCTAGAGCAGGCAGGTGCATAAAGTGTTGTGGGGTAAGGGGGACACCAAAACACAGGTAACACCCCCGCGAAAAGCCAAACAGATATATGTCTGCTGCTCGTAGTATCCACTGTAGCCATTTGTCTGCATGTCGCTTTGTTGAATTGTCTATTTGTTTGCCAAAAAGTGCCATGAAGACAACTCGTTGTTGCCCGAAAGCAATTTCATTCGCTGCCGCCACCGCCGCTGCTGCTGCTGCTGCTGCTGCAACAAATTACTATCATTGCTGTTAATAGTTCATTAAGTCACGGACGGGAGATGTGGATGTGGAAGCCATGTGGAATCACTGCTACGCGGAACGTGGAGTCGTAAAACGTAAAATCGAACTTCATCCCACCGCACCGAGGCAGCCAACTTCAAGTGGCAGAATAATTGAGTGAACGGCAAGATAAACATTTCAATTTCGTTATTAAGTCATCAATTAAAGGAACCCAAATCGGACTGCAGGGTGATTCGGTTTTGATTTGAACTCCCGATAGCCAAATTGCCTGCCATAAAAGTTTCGCAATTAAAGCGTTCCAAAAGCATATAACTTCTTAATATCTGGTCTTGCTTTATTGCAACTCCTGGGATTGCATAACATTAAACAATCTATTCGTAAATAAACTTTTTATTTTTAACGTATATATGGAAGTGGAATTTATTGATAACCTATTGAGGCATGTGGTTATTTTATATAATTTAAAAAAATATACTTTCATGGAACTGGAAAATGTCTACTTAAATTTGTATACATTTTAATTTTCGTTGAAACCTATCTAACAATGAAAGTAAAATATTTGTTTACATGAATGATATAAATACTATTGTCTATATTGTAGATTAGAGCAAGCTTCACAGCTATGTACGGCAGTAATATTATTGTAGTAGTTCCCTTTCATAAATATGTAAGAACTTTAAAAGAACTAAAAGCTTTTTACATTTTTCTTTGACCATAACTAAGAATATAGCTAGTTTGTAAGAAACTCATTATAGCAAATATCGCAGCGTTCGAGGGTTTGATGGATGGCCTTTGTGGATTTCAGGGACTCCACCAATTCAGGTGGCTTTATTTTGTTGCCAACAGTGCCTCCGTAGTTCTTTCTCATCACCCAAGGAGAAGTGCGTCGAGAACTCAGTAAGGAGGCTGTATAGGTGTGCCTGCCAGGACTGCAGGATCTTAAAGAATGCAAAGTGGCCGTTGATCCTCTCAAGATTTCCAATCTGGCCAGCGCAGCTTCCAAATCGGAGTCCTCATAGCCCTCCATGATAACTTGATCCGGTGACTGGGTAAAGGACTTTATACTAGGTGTATTCAGACTGCTCATGGGTTGGATTATCACATCTAAATTGCTGCTGTCTGAGGATTTGGCGCTGGAAGCCCTAGAAATCGGTGGTGATGGCATCTTTGAGTTCGAAGCAATTGCTTTTGGAGTTTCTGTCTTTTTAGGTGTTGGAGGTGCGGAGGATTGATTTTGGTTTGTTGATGTCTGGGTTGCTTCACTCGGACTGTGTTCTATCTGGGGTAGGTGCTCCATAGGAATATTGTGTGATTGGTTGAGATTCTGAGGTAGTTTCTGCGCTTCAGCGGATTGCATAGGTAGAGGTGGTTTAAAAGCACTATTTTCTGCTTTATGAGAATCAAATTCATGAAATGAATGCTCTCTTGACCGTACCATTTTCTTGTCCAAAGCTTTTACTTTTCGCGGACTTTTATCCTTTTTAAATGAATCAAATTCTGTGTAGGAGGGCTCTTTAGACTTAACAGTTTCCTTATCTGAAGGTTTTTGTACTTTTAGAGGATTGTGATAGGTTTCCAAAGACTCTATTTCCACATAAGATGGTTCCCTGGAAGATACATTCCTTGATGGCACCACAGTCGTATTCAAAGTTTTTGATCCTTTAGAGGGAATCCTTTGTGTTTTAATGGAATCGAACTCATTCAATGAATGTTCTCTGGAGCGTACTATATCCTTCGGTAAAGCTTTGGTAGTCCTTATTGGACTTCGAGGATCAAAATCTAAATACGACGATTCTCTCGAAGAGATAATCTTTGAATGCTGCTTCTTGGAAGACTTTTCCCTCTTCACATCCCTCGTAGGGGTTATGGGTTTCACTGCCCGTCGACTTGCAGTGCCCAGGAATTTCTCTCTACCAGGTCTCAAAGGCTGTTGAATAACTCCCGTGCTCATCCTGCGTCCTGCGTATCCCGGTTCCTCCACCAATGGAGCCGGTCTTCCTCTGCCCCAACCGGAAATCCTTTCAGCAGGAGCTCTCTGAATACCAGAACCAATGCGAGTGGCCACTGAAAGACTGATGCGTTCGCGTTGGGGATTGAAATCGAAGTTCCTGGCAGTGGCGGCATTCGAGAGCCTGGAACTGGATCGGGATATACTGCCCGCCTGTTCGGATCCCACGAACTTGGCGAACTCCCGCTGCCCTCTGCGAGTGGGGGCTGGAGTTATGTGACCGCTGGACAAATCCGATTGGGAGGCACTCTGCGAGTTTCCACCACTGAAATGACCATCGTAGTGATTCGGCTTATCCCTGAGACTGGTGTGATCCTGGTAAACGGAGAACTTGTTTTGGCCGTGGGCAAAGCTCTCGTAGGGCTTAAACTTCTTGCTTTTGGCCAACTGATCCGCGAACTTCTCCCACTCGGTGGTACTGGGTCTATGCTCCTCTTCATCCCTTTTATTCCTTTCGACGAGTTTGCGACGCACCTTACGACTTCTGGAGGGATTACCATTCAGTGTGTGAAAATGTATGTGTGAAAAGATGGTGTTTTAGTGTTATGCGGATTTTTAATTTTTGGTGGGGTGTTTCATTTGTTGTATATATGTGAGATTTTGTGTGAGAGTGGTATTTGCAAAACTTTAACGATCTCAATTTAATGTAATTTTTTATGTGTTTTACTTAAAAAAGTATTTATGGTGTTTATAATAGTTTTTTAATGGTCATTTGTTCACAGTTGTGCAATTACGCACATATTCGACCAACCGAATAAAGTATATTTATAACCGTGTAAAATATATTCAAAATATTACCACAATACTACGCACATGACTTTGCTGTTGATGTTCGGGTTAGTTTGATTTGCTGAGGTCGCAAGTAAACAAAGGCAGAGTATATGATATGTACATAGAAGTAGAGTAAGTTTATTTACAATTTACATACAAGTCAAGAAAAGAGAGAGGAGAAAGTATGTTGATTAGGCCATAATAAATGTAAATATCGGGATACTACGACGGCAACTACGAATCATAAGCGAACGTTGCAGGTACAAACTACGCGAAAACTTCAGGGTGCAGTGGCGCTACAGGTTACGGATTTGCGATGGGGCTACGGGGGTTACGGGTTAGCGATTACGGATTTGCGTTGCATCAGGTGCTCTCTAGAGGCTTACTTACTCCACGGGCGCGGAGGATTCAGTTGCGGGTGCTTCTGCTGCTGGAGCCGCTGAAGGCTCGGCAGCCGGCGGAGCAGGTGCATCTGCAGCGGGCGCATCTGCATCAGATGCCTGCGAGACTTCCGCACTTAGTAGCGCCATCTCCTCTAGCGAGGGTTTCGGAGTCGGTGGACTCTCCTCTTCGTTGGCCAGAGCTCGTTCGATCTCCGGCTCTGGAGTGGACGTCTTTAGGCTATCCGTATCTTCCTGCAGCTTGGGCGTCGGTGCCCGGGAACTGCTCATCGCTGCCTCTGCCGGATCTGTTTTCGACTCGGATTGCTGGAGCTCTTCCAGATGCAGACCCTCCATCACCTTGTGCTTGGCCTCGTCCAGAGCCTGAGTGCCCTCCTTGAAGGCGTTGCCCAGCTCAGTGGTAATTCCCGCCACCGCCGTGCCAACGGTCTCCTTGGCCGTGTCCAAAGTGGTGGTCAGCGTTTCAGAGGCGTCTGCAAGGAAAGCACGGGAATGAAAGCACTTTCATTTGCCGCTCACGAAGGGCAGTGCCAATATATAGAATATAAATGTGCAGTTAGAAAATAATCAACGTTCAAAACTTTCACGAATAATTAAAGGGAATAACACCACTTTTAACTAAACAATAAATTTTAAAACTTTGTTCAAACCACAGGTGCAAAGAATAATTATATTTCTTTTCTTAAAAAACAGTGTATTGGAGTGAAGTCAATTTACAGAGTTTTGTCCGCGTTTAATAATAGTACTTTCCCTCAGTGCACATGTACGTATAATATGTTTTTGCTCTAATTCGTTGACGTCTGGTCACGCAACCAAGTCGTTTTTCTTCATATGCGTTAAATAAATGTATAAAAATATGGTCGAGTGATGGCAATGGAGGCAGCTTTCACTTGCGACCCTCTGAAAGGCGAAAAATCAGGCCAAAAAAGTTTACGCGGCACGCATTGCGCTGGCCAATTGTCCTTTATTACGTGGCTTGTTATTATAATAATGCGAAGTGCGACCACATTTATTACGTACATTGCGCCTGGATGTATCGAATTTCTTGTTGGCATTAAGTGGGAATTTACTAGCTTGTTGGTGGCCGGTAATTAGCTGAATTTAATATTGATTTGGGCACGGGGTCAAGGACTTTATATATGATCGAGGTGAGAGTAGAACAAGCACTTTGGGACGGTTACTCAAAGCCATCAATCATTGGTGAACTACTAAAAGGTAATAAGGTGATTTTATGTCACAAGTAAACCAATGCATTTCTAGAATCTTTAATATCGCATATTTGGGTTTAGATCTAAGACTGGCCTTTGCAGAAAATTAAGTATCCGCTTCAAATATCAAGTATACGCCGACTGCCAGTTTGGAACGTCCCTGCGACTGCACACTCTTAAATGTCATCTGCTGGCCACAACCCAAACTAATGGCCAGCACCGATTGGTAACACACACACACTCAAGCACAAACACACACACACACCTTCCACGACGGCCTCGCCCTTCTGCTTGACATGGCTGGCGGCTTTCAGCATTTCGCTGCCCGCCGTTGCAACCATGGGAGTGCTGCTGGCACAGCCCATGACTTCTTCTCAATTCGAGCCAGACAATCGCCGAACCATGCCGATCGGAGCGGGTATCGATGTGGATTGGTTTAGCAACAGCCGTGGATTTATTTATATCGAATATGAATATGATTATGAATTTGGGGTATAAGCAATACGCCCGCCTTTGGTCACGAACTCAACGCAACTGAGCACTGACCCAAAACATTCGCTGCTAAAGTGAAGGGTCAGTTCGGCACTCGACCACTCGCCGCCAATCCCCATTCACATCCCTGCCATTGCCATTTACTGGGCACGCAACGCAACAGGACCGCACCGTTCTCAACTGGACTGGTCAAGCAGACCCGTGGAGCACTTTGGAGCTGTTGGAGTTCCACGGTTTGCATGTGCGTTTGCACTTCAAGTGAAGTGAAATTGCTGAGGTCATGCGCGTTGGGCGCACACTTACCATAGTCATAGTTAAGGTAGTTATAGGCCAAAAGCTAAAAGGGTTCTAGGTCTGCAACAAAATAAGGTGTGGTGCCCACGAGCCAGGACTTAGACCAGGGAGTACCTGTTACTGAGCTGAACTACACAAAATGTATTCCGAAGTTATGCAAAATCAATTATTTAATCAGTGTAATCAGTTTGTTTGAGCGTGTCGTATATGTTTTTACTGTACCATACAATATAAAGTATTTGGGAGATTCTAAACAGGTAGAATAGATGCAAATGTTAAACCTATGATTGTTAAACTTATTATTATAATAAACTGCATTGTAATCAACTTGTCTATATATGAATATCTTTTATAAATATACGATTATTGTTGGAAAATTGTGTGTAATCTAATGTTTACCGATCTTGAGCATCACTCAAGGGCAGGTATACCCTGGTAACCTATGAGTACCCGGCACAAAAGTGAAAACACAATGGGGAAAGTGAAGAACACGGCTTCAGATACGAAATTCTGAGCATGTGTGTGTGTGTGAGGGGGTAGCGTGTCGGGATACGCTTCGTTCGTCCGATAGGTGGCGTGCATTCGCATGCCCACATTCCTGTTCCTGACGTGGACTTTGTGTGTTTGTCTGTTGGTCAATAAAAGCAGCACTTGGTTATTATTTTTAGAACGCTGCACGATGTCCAATTGTTGCTCTAATTTCCATATGGGTTTTTGCCCGTGCCCATGAATGAAGCGAAATGTCCGCCTGAGTTGACAGTTCCAATCAGATAAAAACTATGCAATCGATTCGGCATATTCCTGTCGTATGCAAATCGCAAATCGCCTGATTGCGCTAGATTTCACTGGGACCCACACCACATTGCACAGAGATGATCGCCCATGGGCCCTTCGCAATGATTGATTTTTGATTTATTTTGAACTGAACACTTTTTGGCCAGTTTGTTTTATTTTTTGGCGGCAATCGATTGGCTCTTGGGGCGCTGAATGCCTATTTCTGCCGTTCGGTGATTTATGTCAGTCAAGCAGTGACAGCGCTTTTCATGAGCCAATAAAGTTGTCCATGTCGCTTTGTCATATTCATATATCATGGCCGTACACCCGGCGACTTATGTCACATTCACATGGCCCAAGAAACTGGAGTATCGAGCAGAGCCTGCGCATAAACGAGGCCTAAGTGCGCGATCGAAAGACGAGAGACGAGAGACGTCGTTCGCGATGGTGACGGTGACAAAACACAATTTGGCCAGGCCAAACAAACAGTTAGACGAACAGACAGATCGACGGACAGAGAGACCTATAACATACAAGTAGACAAACAAACAAACCAGCTCGAAAAGTCGCATATAAATCAGCACACGCAGCTGGTTCATTAGACTCTCCACTTCGGGCTCTTGGCATTTGGTCATTTGGCTTGACATTAATTACATAAGCTAAGCGGTGCTTAATTATGTGCTCAACAATGGAGCAAAAGTGCTCGGTACCCAGCCAACCAATCTTGTGATGTAATGGCCTCCCCCATGCGAAAGTTTCGCCTCTTAACACTCTTCCGATATCTCGAGTTCAGATGGGCAATTTGTTTACAGATGATGGGCCTCTTTTAAAATTCAAGTAATAAGGTGCAATCGCACCTATTTTACTTTAAATGATAATAGTTAATATGAGTAACTAAAGAACTTATATCTATATTGTATACAAAACTTATTGTCATGTGTTATTTTTGAAAGGTATCCTAATCTTTAAGACTTTGCCCATCTTAACATGACTGCCGTCCCATAAAAGTGTTGAAAAGAATATTAAATGTAAATGCACGAGTAATATTTGAGTCAAGCCAACCGGAAAAATCAAATTTATTGATATGTTGAAGGATGGAATAAATGGTTGTTGAGTGTGGGAAGCGAAATGCTTTATGAGTTTTCGCATTTGAAACAGGTACGTGTGGGTGTAAAACTATTATGTCTGACAAATACTAAGTTTAAACTGAACTAAATTTAAATTCCTAGGCGCACCACATTTCAGTGTATTCAATTATGTTCGATTTAAAGCCATTTGCAATAATCTACAGAATGACTAAGCAGCTAGCTAATATAAATTATGTTAGAGACTACCGCATTTGACAGCTGCTGAAGGATCAATGCGATCAAGTTCAATGGATGACGGAAGCCCATTAATTTTCACAGCCCAATGCTAATGATAATACCATCGGTAAAAATAGCCTCCCTCTTTACGCCCCCCTCTGGTGACATTTGTGCGCTCTCGCACTAATTTGCTTTATGATATCAATGAAATATCAGCATATATACACCCATAAACGTATATATATCTTTGGAGACATCGAAAAATGGTTTTCTCGTTCCCTTCGAGAAAAGTCCGAATTTCTTTGGCTCCTCAGTCTTGCCTGGGCTCTCGACGGAATCGGTGCGTTTTCCAAAATAAAAATACTACACGTTGTTTTTCCTAAAGCTACGGAAGTATATATATACAGATCGTTTTTATGTGTTTTAGATCAACTAAAGTAGTGAAATGCTCTGTGAACTGTAATTGCAAAAAGTGCATTCGCTTGATGTAAATCTGACCCCTTTTTCTTCACGAATGACCTGTGCATATATGTAAAAAGAGTTGAACATGTGCTATTTATAAAGCCGCCTTAATCCAAATGGATTTGTTCCTCTGTATGCCACCATATATATAGATCTTGTCCCATAAATATGTTGGAGAACAAATAAAAAAAGAAACGAATGTCGTGAAATCTTATTAATGTATTCTTTTTTATAAAATCTGAACCCAAGAACTCGACAAAAGTGAGAGTGGAAAGGTGTGCGTGGAAGCTGTTCTATAAGGATCGCAATCGGAATAGGGCCTCAGAATGTGGGCGGCGAAATATGTTTTATGCGCGCTAGCATGCGTTGCATTTGCTTCAGGTGAGTGTGGGTGGAAATCGGAAATATTTCACTGATTTTGTGGAAATGGGAAATTTATTGGATAGCTTACATGGAATTTGGGGATTGTAAAAGATTATTATAGTTTGGATTGCGCTTCTTTGGCTTATGGCGATCGGTTTGGTATTACAAAATATATTCGAAATTATATCACTTAAATAATGTTCGAATATATAATCTTTCTTTTAATATTTAAATACATCTTTATTTTTGTAGTAATGAAAAAGAATCCTTTTCAATTTTTAAGATTTAAATTAAAAAAAATAAAAATAATTTTTCTTAATTAGTTTAAAAATGCCACCACTTTTTTTGATTATTTTATGACATTAAAGTGTCCACAAAATGGCCATAAGACCGTTTGGTTTATAGCTAATGGAGCATATATTCATAGTTTTATGACACGCTCTCCGGAAAATGTGTAACACAAAATAGTCATGGCTAACACAGGTCTCTTATTTATCTGAACGAAATATTACTCACCAAATCACCGGCCGGCTTTGTGAAAAATGAAAATATACAACTGGTCATAAATCCAAACAAAGCAAATCCCAAAATGACAAATTAAATTCTGGCCATGAAAAATCTTTTGGCAACGATTCAAAAGATTGATTCACCTAGTTTTTATGGGTTTCCCCTTAAAAGCTAAGATTCTAGGATTGTGTTAGTCATTATTTTTTGGTACATATTAAGGCGAGAGTGAACAGCTGTTTGTGGCATGGTGCGTCCAATAAAATATTTTATTGCCGTCGGATTCTGGTGAGAAATCTTATAGTGCACTTAAAATTGCTGGATGCATAACACGGAAAATCGTTTATGTTTATAGTTGGGGCATGTTCATTTTAACAACTTAATTGTTATAAAATCGCACAAACATTTAGAAGTTATATCTCTCATACCGGGAAATACTATTTTATAGACCCTTAAATATCAACAGATTTCTTGTATGATAATTTTCTGATCAAAATTTATGTATTTCTATTTCCATTAAGCTTCACCAAGCTCTGAGCGAAAAAGGAAAAATGTCATGGATATTCCAGAGGAGCCCAAAGTGCCTGTCTCTGTGGCTGCTAACCTGGACATGAGCTGTTCGGCAGCCAAAATCCTTCCACCGGAGATTAACCACGGCAGGGTGTCCCTTTTCGATCGCCGCCGGAGGGGCAAGAAGGTCTTCCTAGTGGCCTTCTATGTGTGCGATGATAACTACGACTTTGAATCCGAAAACTCCGAAATGTTTTGCTCGAACCAAAAGTGGGTGGGTGAAATACCCACCTGCATTCCCAAGTTGGATTATGTAGAGCCCGAAGAAGAAATCGAAGCGGATGACGAAGATGACTTCGAACAGTACGACACTGTGCCCTACGATGAATTCGAGGAAAGTGATAAGGAGCCAGAGGTTAGTGAATCGGAACCACCACCGCCACCGCCACCACCGGTAGTGGATGATGCCGAATCCAGGCCTGAACCAGAAATAGTTATCGATATTGATGATAATCAGGCGAATGAAGTCGTTGAATCACACCTTCCTCAGAAAACGGGTGAAAACGAAACTTTAACGGAGACTGCAACTGAGAACAAGGTCCTTGAAAACGAAGCTCCATTGGAACCGGAAGTCCTTACTGAAGTACAGAGCTCCAGCAATGCATCTGTTGAGACCATCAAAGATCCTTATGAGCCAACATTCTTGGATAACAATTGTGGGGAAGACAATGGCGGCTGTGCGCACATTTGCAAGCGATTGCTTTATCCAGATGAAAACCAGCCCATCAATAAATGCGATTGTCGATCAGGTTACACCCTGAATCCCGACGATTATGCTAGCTGTCTTGGTGGGTGTATAATGTTAACGTAAATTATTAGAATAAACTAAGCATTGTTATTATTTTTAAAGATATCGATGAGTGCCTGGAATCGAATGGTGGCTGTTCGGAAATTTGCGAAAATCTTCCAGGAGAATATAAATGTAGCTGTCAAGGTGGTTATTACATAGATGAGTCAGGAAAGAACTGTGTTGGTATGTTTATATAATTTACATGTTAAAAAAAAATAGACATTAAATGGTACACATTTCATTGCAGACATTGATGAATGTGCCAATGCCGAGCTGTCATCCGATTGCCAGGACGGTTGCGAGAATCTGCCAGGTTCCTATCGCTGTGTGGAGCCGCTGGTGGAGAAGCCCGAGGTCACTGAAGTTGCGGCGAATCCCATCGAGGAGAGCAACGAAATCTCAGAGGAAGTTTCCGAAGTACAACCCGCTGGAAAGTCATGCAATTCTGGCTTTCAACTGTCCGCGGACGGTACTGATTGCCAGGACATTAACGAGTGCGATGTAGAAGGTCCTGAGGATCTTGATAATAACGCAGCTTGTCAGCAACAGTGCGAGAATACAATCGGATCATTCCGTTGCTCCTGCGCTGAGGGATATCACCTGCTCGAGGATCAGCGCAGCTGTGCCTTGGACACCTGTGCGGACCTGGACAATCCCCAGTTGAATCGCACGCGTTGTGCCCACGAATGTCAGGATTTGCCCGAGGGAAGCTACCAATGCGTGTGTCCCAAGGGTTATGAACTATCTGAGGATCAACACTCCTGTTTGGTGCAGGAATCTTCTTGCTCCACAGAAAAGGGCGTTGAGAAGTGCTCTCCGGGATCGTGTCTGGCCAGTGAGGACAATACCAGCTTTAGTTGCATTTGCCCAACGGGCTACCGCAGTGAGGTGTTCAGTTGCCAGGACATTGATGAGTGCGCAGAGGATACGCACCTTTGCAGTCACACTTGCCAGAATACACCCGGTGGCTATCAGTGTGAGTGTCCCGAAGGACTCAACCTGGTCGAGGAGTACACCTGTTTGGCCGAGAATCTCTGCGAGGTGAACAACAATGGCTGCGAACAGATTTGCCTCACTGCCCGCGGAGGTAGCTGCTCCTGTCGCGAGGGATTCCGCTTGAGTGCCGATGGCAAGAGCTGCGAGGACGTGGACGAGTGTCTGGTGAATAATGGTGGCTGCCAGCAGGTGTGCCGAAATCTTCCAGGTTCGTATGGCTGCATATGTGCTGCCGGCTATGAGCTCCTTAAGCTGGATGGCATACGCGGCTATTGCTTCGACATCGACGAGTGCTCGCAGGGAACTCATGGGTGCAGCGATCAAATGCTTTGCGAGAACCTCAATGGTTCGTACACCTGCCTCTGCCCACCGGGATATGCACTGGGCTTGGATAACCACATAGTCACATCACTAAACACCTCATTCATTACTGCTTCAACCTCACCCGATGTCCCATCTCCGCCTACATGCTTGGACATTGATGAGTGCTCGCTGGCCAATGGGAATTGCTCCCACTTTTGCCAGAATGAGCCAGGTGGCTTCCAGTGCGCCTGTCCTTTGGGATATGCTTTATCAGAGGATATGCGCACCTGTCAGGACATTGATGAGTGCATTGACAGCAATGGCCAATGCTCGCAGCTCTGCTTGAATCAACCTGGGGGATTTGCCTGCGCTTGTGAAACGGGTTTCGAGCTAACGCCAGATGGATTCGGTTGCTCCGATATTGATGAGTGCTCGCAGGACTATGGAAACTGTAGTGACATCTGCGTCAATCTTTTAGGTACCCATGCCTGTGCATGCGAAAGAGGCTATGAACTGGCCGAGGACAAGCAAAGTTGCCAGGATGTGGATGAGTGCGCCGGCCTTCTCTCCGGCGGTTGCAGCCACGAGTGCATCAATAAGGCAGGTACCTTCGAGTGCGGATGTCCTTTGGGTTATATCCTCAACGACGACGGTCGCAGTTGTCATCCCGCTCTGGTGGGCTGTCCACCGGGCACTCAGCGATCCGCCGAGGGATGTGCTCCAATTGAATGTAATTCGGGTTTCATCCTGGGATCGGACGACAAATGTGTGGACATCGATGAGTGCCAGAAGAAGAACGGCGGCTGCTCGCATCGCTGCTCCAATAGCGAGGGTTCATTCAAGTGCAGCTGTCCACCGGGCTATAAGCTAGATAGTGATCAGAAGACTTGCCAGGACATCGATGAGTGTGCTCAGGACAAGACTAGCTGTATCACCGGAAAGTGCATTAACGAAATTGGGGGCTTCCGTTGCGAGTTCCCAAAGTTCCCTGCTTTGCCGGAGATTCCCACAGTTTCATCACTGCCTGAATCGCCCAAGCCCGAATCTAAGAGGCCCAAGTATCCCGATTTCACCGAGCTGTCCAATGAAATACCCGAGAAGCCGAAGAAGCCTGTGTTCGATTTCCCAGAGCCCAAGTTTCCAGCATTGCCCAAGTGGGAAGGTCTGCCAAAGCTGCCCCCCCTTGGTAACATACCTACATCAAAAGCACCCGTTCCCAAGCTTCCAGAAGTGCCCAAGAGCACGTGGGTCAATCAGTTGCAGCCCAGGGATCTGTGCCCTCGATTCCAGGCTCCCCGTAATGGCAAGTCGCACTGCAACAGGTATCGCCATAAGCAGAAGCTCTTTTACAACAGTCGCTGCCGAATTGCATGCAATCCAGGCTATGTACTACAGGGTCCAGAGACCAAGAGCTGCGGAGCCAATGGAATTTGGGAGGGACCCGAGACCAAGTGTGTTGGTGAGACCCTAAGTCAAGTAATAAATTCTACAGCTGGTGTTATACCTTTTCCGTATCTTTTCACAGCCATCAAACAAACTCGCGTGCAAAGTCATGGAATCTGCCCCGCTCTAAAGCCCGCTCGGAATGGAGCTATATTCCCAGCCAGCTGCACTCAGGGTCCATCCCGATTTGGCGACATTTGTCAACTTCAGTGCAATTCTGGCTACGTGCCCACCGGATCCATGTTGACCTCCTGCATGGTGTTGCAGGGCTGGTCATTCGGTACCGATCTTAACTGCCAGCCATTCGGCATCAATCAGCTTGCAAGTCAATTATCCGTGCAGTGGAATTCTCCGAAAACAGTGACATCACATCAAATCCAGAATGTGCCACGGATTAGACCCTATATCAAGTGCCCGGAAAATGTTGTAATCCTACTGCATGCCGGTGAGCAGAAGGCTCATGTGACTCTGCAAAGGCCAGAAACAAATCTTAAGAATGGCCGATTGGTCGCACATCCCACTTGGGCAGGTCAACTTCAGGGTCATCTGCCAGCTGGAGTCCATAAGGTCCACTTTAGAGTTAACGATCCGGAGACCAAACTCACAATTGGATGCCACACAGTAATTACTGTTAAGGCCGCAACACCGAAAGTGTCAAATCCATTTATCTTTTTGGGAACATCTGAATATTCAAGATCATCACTTCCTAGACCGGCTCCATTTGCGACCTTGTCAACTAGTGGTTCATACTCATTTCCTGCATTCAGATCCCAGGCATCAACTCCAAAACCAGTTTCCTTTATCAATTTTCAAATTTCCCAAGATTCAGAAACATTACCCTATTCTAAACTACAATCCCTTTCTCGGGAATCATCCAAGCCCGTAAGCTTCGGTTTGTTTTCCACACACAGTTCACTTCGCCAGTCTGAATTTCCTAGTTTAAGTTCCCCAGATACTGGGTCATCTTCCTACTCCACGCTGGAGCCCTTTTCCTCCAAGCCAGCCCAGCTCATTAGTGCTGCTCCTGCTTCTAGCGAAAGCACACGAGTGGATTTGGGTTCGGATACCACCAACTATTGTCCTCCATCCACCGAAGTGTATCTAAAGGAGCACCAGAACCTGCGGTCAGTGGTGTGGGATGAGCCACGATTCGAGGGCAAACTTCTTAAGATCTATAAGTCACATGTAAGAAAAACAAATGGCGTTTGGGAAACCATTACTTCAATTACCTACTTGCAGTTTCCGGGTTCTTTGTTTAAAGTCGGCGATCACGCAATCAAATACGAAGCCACCACCACCGATGGAAAAACTCTAAGCTGCACATTTTTCATTTACGTCAGGTGTAAGTAGAAAAACGAATTCATCGTTGACATATTTAAGATTATTATTTTTTATTAAAAATTAAGAAATTTGACTAATTCTAATAATTATTTTTCTATTTTAACAGCTGCCAAGCCCACTCCTGCACCCATCGAACCCAAGATTACTTTTGATTCCGAGCCCGAGATTCCCTCCGATGGTCCCGGAACCTATGTTGTCTGTCCGGATAAGGAGCCCGTCCGGGTGACCAGCGAATCCGTAAGTCTGACTTACAATGAATCCTAGGTTTTTTAATTGAATTATGAAATTTTTAGGTAAGTCTGCCCGTCGGTTGCACTCTGAAGAATGTACGTCCACAATCGAGTTCTCCGAAACAACTGAAGCGCGGCAAGCTCACTTCTCTGTGGCATCAATATACAAATTTCTGATGTCCGAGATTATTGTGTAATTGTGGTGTGTAATATTTGATGCACAGTTTATAACAATATTTTTGTACGACTTTTGTATGCCTAAAGAAAAGAAAAATATTTTTTAAATATTCTGACATTTTTCTTAAGAAACAATCATTGATAATACTTTGAATGGGAATTTGTGAATCATTTTGCTAAAATCAAAATAGTTTACAATAATCTTATGATAGTTTTGAACTATTTAAGTCAGCTTTTTCTCCACATTATTTACAAGGGGTATGCGATCTTCGATCCGCACTTCCAAGCTTTCATATTCCCAATATTGTGAGGTGTTCACTTTCAATTCAGGCAAGAATAATGGCAATTGCGAGACAGGTAAACATCGAAGTGGCTGTCAGAGGGACGGCTCGTTAGACGGCTTCCCTGGCAATTTGTATGGGTCTTTGTCTTTGGCGACAGCTTCCTCAAACACGCTGTTGAACTTGGCGAGTTGGCGGAGATTGTTACTGGGATTGGACTGGAATTGAGATGGAGCTGGCAGCTCGGGGAGGAGTTGGACTCGTTGGGGTCTATTGCACAAGACGGGACTTGGCGAGTGCTCTTGGGGGACCACCTTGGGCATAAATTGTAATTATGCCTGCCACCGCGGCGAACAATAAATCTCAAAGTATTTATCGTACAACATGACAGAAGTGGGTCGGTCGAACCTGAGCACCGAACTCTAAGTCGAAAAATTTGAGATTTTCCCAGTTTTTTCTATGCTACCACCTCTTTTTGCATACGAACAGCGAAAACATTTACAATATTTAACCACAACAATAACATATTTAATGCAGTTATGACTAAATGCAAAAGTTATTTTGATGTTGAATGCCTTTGTGGGGGCTGTCGCTTAAAATTGTGCGCATAACTTGGAACATGAAAAGTTACTTAGAGTCGGAGTTTGCGGGGCCTTTAATTAAAAGCGACAGGTTTCGAGACATTTTACTTTGAGATCGAGTCGAGTGGAGTCGAGTAGTGTTGTGTTGTGTTGTGTTGTTTGCTTTGATGCCGCTGCATTGCCGTTGTTGCATTGGAAGTTGCAGTTATTGTAATTACATATGGCGATGTCCAGAGCCAAGGAGCCGCACCCAAGTCGAAGACCGCTGACCCACATTTCGGGGTTCCACTTGGACTTTGAAGATGCAAATGGAACCGCATGGCATCGCATCGCATCGCATAGCATCGCGATCGCAGACGGCGCCAAATTTATGTAATCAAAGCCAACCCAAATGGATGCCATCGAAATGAAATTGCCAGCTTGGACTTGGACTGCGACTCGGTTTTGAGTTCGAATTTGATGATGTCAGCGGCGGCAGAAGGAGCAGAAAACCAAGTCGAAGGCGGCAGCAATCCAAAACCTAGGCAAAAAGGTTATCAATATCCCAAGATCTTTTGTAAAAGTTGGCAAATTTCACTCGTAATGCAATCGCACGCAATGTGTCCACCTCTCAAATCTACAAATACCAAAAAAAAATGGAAAAAAAAAATGTTGTGTTGGCCAAAGGGAAAGCCACAACAACAAGCTAAAGCTGCGATGATTTCGTATCTTTAATTATACCAACGAGTATGTGTGGAGCATAAATCATATTGACACTTGGTCTTAATTAAAGACAACCTACAAAAGCCCAGTTCTAGTTGGGCATTTCTTCTTGTTTTTTTTTTTTATTTATTTATAGATTTCATTTTGTAGAAAAATCATAAATCAATGCGGGCGCAAGCAAACTAATAAAATTCAATTTGTAATCAGAAACCTCTGCAACGCCCTGCGAAACTGGCCGCCGCCAGACGGGTCTTCACTTCAATCAGCAACAGTTAGAAGCCATAGCCGCACAACCAAAGAACGTCTCGCTTTTGACTTCCAAGAATGCAGCTGTTCTACGGCCAATGCTCCATCCCCATCCCCATTGCCATCTTCCCGAAAAATCCATAAAAATGAACATACATACCAGGCGAGCTGTACTACGAGCTGTCAGAAAGAGCCAATGCCGCTGCTCCTCAGACGCTGCTACTCAACAACTCCAAATCCGAATCGGAAAAAACAACTATAAACACGATGAGAAGAACGCGAACCGAGCTGAGTGTTGGCTCTTTGGAGTGACGTTTTGGGCCTGGCTTTGGCAGCCAGAAGAACAAAGTCGGCGCCGAAGTGCCCATGGGCCTAGAGACGGTCGAAATCGGAGCGTGAGAGTTATGGCACTCGTCTCGTGATTTTCTCGTTAGGGTCTCCAGTTGGGATCCCCCAAAAGCACTTGTGGCTGCCAGCAGTGATTGTTCTGGGTCAGTCGTCGCAGGGAGCAAAAAGTAGGTGAATGCCAAACTGAAATTGATATATTTAGACAATTAAATTTAGCACTAACTTGAAGGGTTCTTGAAGAAAGAACATGGAAAGGGGTCCATAACATAAAAGTAAAATAACATTCCTAAAACTTTTTGAAAGCTAAATATCAGTAAAATACGTAAGTTTATTTGATAGAATATTAGAATGTAATGAAGAACCGTTTAGACATGACAGTTCTTGTATTCTTGAGGTTTATTATATGATGCTAAAACTAAGTTTTTTTGCACATAAGACCCATATTATCATTAATGTTGATTAAGGAATACACTCAGTAATATTATTTACGACTTGTTTTTGTAACTCCTAGATTTATTTTCGACTATTTCCCAGCTGACCGATATTTGATGACCACAAACCCGGTTCCGCTCCCACATTTCGGATTGATTCCCATCCAAATCGGAGCGCTTGTCAGTCGGCCATCTCTAGCCGCTGGCTTTGGGGTCCGTGAAGAGAGCTTCATTTCATTTCATTTTGGCCGGTTCCATTTGGCTGTTTTGGCCCGCTTTGTTTGCGCCGTTAACCTTGGGGGCACAGCAGCCAACCGCGACCGTCAAGAAGTACAAAAAGTGTACAAAAGTGTAAAAGTGTTGGCAAAGAAATGAAATACCTGGGGTAAAGCAGAAGATTTGCATGCCACCTGAGTGGGTGGCTGAGGGGAGGGGAGGGAGGTGGCGTGAGCCACAGTGATTGACATGCCTCTAGTTGAGTTTTCTTTTTCAATTTGCCAAAGCGAACCGCCAAGCTCTTTGTGGGTCAGGGTCAGGATAGCAAATGTCAATGCGACCACAGAGATGCAGACATGACCAAAGCCACTTCCCCACTTCCCCACCTTTTGGGGCCACCATTTCGACCATTAATTGCTTACGCACGCGACCATCGAATGTGTGTCCACAAGCATATCCACATCTACATCCACATCCACAACTACTTTCTTTACAGTTTATTTTGGTTTATGTGTTTATCGCTTCTCGCTAATCTCGCAATGCGGCAGCCACCGGCAATCAGCAACGGTGACAGTTGGGGCAACTCCCACAAAAAAGCCAAGCCCAAGGAGCCAGAAAGCGAAAAATCAGAAAAAACCGTCCAAGCTTTATGGCCACAAAAGTCGCCTGGCGTTCCGTCGCATGATTTATGGCGCGTAATTTGCGTGCGCATGCGCAAATTGCGCCATAACCTTTTGCTTTTGCTTATGCAGCAAATGCGGCATTGGCAGTGGCTTTCCTCGATTCCAGCAGCTTCCTGCTGACAAATGACCCACCTCCCAATCGGCTTAACCCACTGGTGTTTGGTTCTTGTTGTCGCGACAGACCCTAAAGTATGTGAGTTTTTAGGAATTTGCTAGCAATGGGTCTTGCATGTTTATATTCTGACCTAGTAAGGGCTAAACACCAAAATGTTTGAAAAAGATAAAAGTCTGGTTGTCTGTCATTCTGTGACACAAGTATTTTGCTTAAACGCGCAAATTTTTTCTTAAGATAAACCTTGAAGTACATAACTTCAGCTGCTATCAATTCCCGTGGATGAATTCAATGGTTAGCAAGGTGGACAAATATTTTAACATCCTCCTTGATTAATACCATTAATACCCCTCACCTTTTACACATTTCGCCCATTTACTTGACACCCTCAATGGGTTAATGGTGCCGCAGTGAAAGAGATCAAAAGTGTGTCACTTGCATTCTTTCGAGTTTGTCTTGAATTACTCGATATGCAACTGGCGAGCGATAACTGAAAATCGAGGGTATGGAAATGGGGATAGGCATGGGGATGGGGATGGGGATTCCGGAATCGGGCGGACGGGAATTGGCCGACTGATTTATAATTTCATTGAACTATTACCAGAGCGACAGTGTTCGGGGGACAGCGCTCGCCAAATTGATTAACAATCAAAATAAATCAATACACAGCCTCGGAGCGAGAAACGTCAAAAATCGCAACGAGCAAATTGCAATTGCAACACTTTCGCTGCAGATTTTGTTTTTCACACTTGATTTACATTTTAAATTGAAAAGGCTAACCAAAAACCGAAACCCAAAACCGAGCCGAAAAACGATCGCTGAAAACTGAAACCCAAACTCGATGGAGGAAAAAAGCCAAGAAAAGATATACGAAAGAAATACGAAATTTGCAGCCGGCGGGCATGAAAAGTGCAAGACGAATTGGGCGACATTGTCAGGCGGGCAGAGTTGAGATTGTTGCCGGGATTTGGGGCATGTGCAGCACTAACGCCCGTCCAAAATCCCAGACGACGAAGATCCCAATACCTCTGAAGCCACAATACCCCCTCCACCACCCCCCATTCGCCATTCCCCAATCCGGAACCCCAGGGTCTAGACACTGAGGACCCGAACCACCTGATAAAGAGATCAATGGCAGGCAGGCAGGCTGAGTTGCAGAGAGACGACCACGACCACTTCGCACACAGGTGAAATGTCAATTTGCCGCACCGCACCACGTAACTCAAGTCTTAATCGTCCACGCCATAATGCTGTTAAGCCGTCTAATTGAAGTTTCACTTTTTTCCCTGACTGTCTGACCTCTGTGCAGATACATTAATTATCTGTAATGAACGTTTACACTTATTTATTGGCATTAAATCATCGTTTAACGCGCTTTAAGCATGCACTCTTCGCCGGTCCATCGTCCATCGCACAGTTTTTCCTCGAACGGCCTTCGGATGCGTCTGCCTGCTCAGATTCAGATACAGATACATTTGTATATATACATATCTTTGGATGGGGATATATATCACGGGCTGGAAATGCATGTTTAGTGGCCGCAAATTATAAGCGTCGAGGACGCTTCCGTTTTCTTTGTACTCATTGTGTTTCTAAGCGGAATGGGAACCGTTGATAAAACCAAACCCAGAGTTCATTGGCATTTTGTGCCACATAACAAAAGCCTGCCACTTAGTAATGAGTTATGAGCCACCGCCACCAGACAGCCAGTGAGGCAGTCAAGCAGTCAACTAGTGAACACTGGATCAACGCCGATTGAGTGGGCATTAACCTGGTTCGGAATGGACGGGTTGTACTGAGTGGATGGATGGGTTCTGTTATTGGGAAGTTCGCAGTTATTGGAATTCAACTACACATCCTTGGCTGAAAAAGAAACAGATAATTGCACTTTGGTTTGGGCTACTTTGCTTTGGTTTCTAGGTACTCAAGTTCAAAGCTGATTTCATGTCGAAAATTTATTCTACCCAAATATATCCAATATTTTGATTTATAATATATTCCACATTCCACATTTGGACAACTATTTTTACTGCTATCGAAAAAAACGGATTATTTTTTATCAAAAAACCGAAAAAAAATTGTTTGTAAAAAATCGGATATTTTTAATCGACGTTTTCTCCATAACTTGTCCAAAAATAGCCGCACAGCTGAAATATAGACTGTTTTATGCTGCTAATAAACATAGCTAACTACGTCTATCCCTACTTTTTCGGTTTTCGAAAAAAAAATATTTTACAAATTTTTGCATTTTCGATAAGGGGTACCATCATCAAAATTGGCGAAAAATGGCCAAAAATTAGCATATCAAAGTATGTACATGGATCGATAGGGAATTTTGTTACGAGTTTAACGAGGTATGGCATTCCAGATTTGTACAACTATTTTTACTGCTATCGAAAAAAAACGAATTATTTTTGATCAAAAAATCGAAATAAACATTTTTTGTAAAAAATCTAATATTTTCAATGGGCGTTTTCGCTATAACTTGACCAAAAATGGCCGCACAGCTAAGATAAAGACTGTTTTGTGCTGCTAATAAACATAGCTAACTATGTCTATCCCTACTTTTTCGGTTTTCAAAAAAAAAAAAATTTACAAATTTTTGCATTTTCGATAAGGGGTACCAACATTAAAATTTGCGAAAAATGGCAAAAAATTAGCATTTCAATGTATGTACATTGATCGATAGGGAATTTTGTTACGAATTCAACGATATATGACATTCCACATTTGGACAACTATTTTTACTGCTATCGAAAAAAAAACGAATTATTTATAATCAAAAAATCTAAAAAAAATTTGTTTTAAAAAATCGGATATTTTCAATCGGCGTTTTCGCTATAACTTGGCCAAAAATGGGCGCACAGCTAAAGTAAAATATATTTACAAACTTTAAGGCATACGCAGATGGCTTGTACCGAATGACTTGATTAATTATCATGAGCCATTTTGATACTTCCGTCTCACTTCTTAACGGGTAATGGGAAGAAATTCAATGTCCGTTTTTATAGACAACCCATTAAACCCACTGTGCAGAGTTTCGGAGTGCCTATCTGTGTAATCAGCCAAGTGGCCACAATTTCGATGGCATAATGACGCGCCTCACAACGAAGTTTGCCATGTTTTATGTATGTGCCTAGTGCAAATCAAATATTTAATGCTTAATTAATTGAAGGAGGGCGGGGAGTTCGGTGGAAAATGCCAGATTCTATGATGAAGTTGATCGAAGATTTCGATGGGAGTGGGGCCATGGCCGTGTCAAATGGCCATATGAAATGCGATATCCGAGCACAAATATTTTGCGACGATTTTTTTTTTTTTTCGTGGCATAAGCCACGTTACTTGGCACCGGCTAATTGCAGACTCTCTGGCATCCCATAAACGCTTAACGCTGCGATGCATAAATATGTTTATGCGGCAGTCGAGGAAAAACAGTGGTAAAAAGTCAAATGGCGCATGTTGAACACCCACAAAGCATAAATAAAAGCAGCAATGGCCCGAACCGCGAAAAAACCAAACCAAAACCGAGCGGAAAAATAAAATCAGACCCTCTCACCTCCCCCCAAAAAAGAAAAAAAAAGAAAAGACTTGACTTCGTGGCGAAGGTGAAAGTGTTTTTGTTGGCTCGTTGCAATTATATTGTAAATGATTTTATTATTTATTTGCTGAATTAATTTTGGCCAAGCTGCGGCAAGTGTGCGAGTCGTGTGAAATATTCCATATAAATATTTATGATTTAATTAAAAAGGCCACAAGGAAATTGAAATTGCATAAATTTCGCATTTAATTTGTAACGCGACTGGAGGAAACAATTGGTTTTCATTTGATTTTTATAGGGTGCAAGTTATGGTTGCCATTAAGCCAAATTAAGTTGTATATGGTTACTTAACTTTTTATGGCAAATTACTTCTCCGTAATTGCCAAACTTCATTTGCGAATTTTCTCCTTAATGAGGCGACTTATGCCAATTTGGTATCATTTTTTGGGTTAATCGCTTGCTTTATTGTTCAATTCTATGGGGAAATGGCGATTCGATAGACGGCTTCAATTTACCTACCACTAAATCAATCCAGTCTGGCTTGTACTAATTTTAATGGCCATCAATGAAGTGTAGTTCTGGCATCTGGAGTACATTTTAAAAGGCTATAAATTAATGGCCCTCCTTTATCATTACTTAGCGGCGCACGGCAGGCCATTTCTCACAGTCGACTTCATATTTCAGGCCATATTTATGACTGAGCACACATTCTGTGACATTGGCGACCTTCAGCCTGTCAGTTGGCAGGAGACGACATCCTCATCCTCTTGGAGCATCTGCCGCCGATTTGCAATGATTTTTGGTGCAGCAACTGGTTTCGGCTGTGCTCTTGTGCTTTTTGCACAATTTTCGAACATTTTCCCCGCAATTTTACGTGTTCATTATCATACGGCTGCTGGGAGCAGATGCCATGTAAGACGTAGTTTTTGGACACAAACGAAAGTGAACTTTTTAAAGCCTGGCCAAAAGTATTTTTCGCATTTTGTATATTTTTTGACTTTTTTTTTTTTGTGATTTTTTGACTGGATGCTGCGAAACGTGTTGGACTTGGTCTTGTTGGTCCCGGCGTTTTGTTGGTTATTTATCGTCGCTTTTTTGTGATTTAACATATGTACGTGCTGCTGTCGCGCAAAAACAAAGCGCATACGCACCCAAAACATGATTATATATTAATTTCATTAATAATAAATAATTTCACTTTTCATTTCACTCAAAGGCACTCGCAAAGAATGCGAAACTTTCGTTGCGGGTGAAGCTCTTTCTTGTTGGCCATCTTCGCCCAGCTGCCACTGGATGTCAGAGAGGCCAAACGTGGCTTTCAAGACGGCTCCCAGCTCATAGCCTTACAGCTCACAAAGTGCCGACCAAATCGATGGTTAAATTAATTGCCTCGACTCGGCCGCGCATGCGTATACGTAATTTTTGATTATTAACTGTTAATTACATGCAATTTTTCATCGGCTGCGCGAATTATTCAAGTTTGCCGCCCCAAAGGAGTGTGTGGGCATATCTGCGATCGCGGCACCATGTTAATTGCTCCAGAAAATTGAGTTATTTTCAGTTATTTTGATTGCTGCCTGTTGACCTTTTTTGTATTTCATTTGGTCCCTGGCAATCTGGCATTGTTTCGCGGCCCACACCCACGAAAATGTCAGCTAGTTCTGGGCTCTGGGTTCGAATCTGGCCAAGATCTGCCACTGGCAGCGGGTATGAGTCGTGCCCGTCGATGTTTATCGTCCATTGCATTCATATATTGCTGCGAGTTCTTGCCAAATAAAATTAAAATTGTAGATTTATATCGATCTCAGTCGCGCTTGGCAAAATACTTGGAAAAATACTTCAGGCATTACGATACCCTCAGTGAATAACGAAAACTTTGCTCTTTTCGTAAACTTTACTGATTTCAGATCTTTTATTTTAATTGTTTTGTTTGCAATTTAATTGCGCCTATCAGTAGTAATTTTTAAATGCCACTTTAAATTTAGTTAGTTAAGTTCTTATTAATTTCCAGATCCTGTTTGTTTTGTATAAATTAAGTTAAGTTGCTTAACTAAGAAAGGGCATAGAAATATCGTTTAGCTAACGTTTTTTGCCAGCTCCTGTTGTTACCAATTTCGATGTTATTGTCAATGGGTTTTTCATTTATTTGGAGCCTGAGAAAATTAATCATTAAAATTGCCATCGGGGGCGGTGAACTATGTAAATTTTTTTCGATTTTTGTTTACGCCGGAAACGAGCCTTAATTTTCATGGGAGTTTTCCATTTGGCACTTTCGGCTCCCTGCCTGCGATGAAATAACACAAAATGCAGCACCTGCATTGCGGAGGCTTCAATAAAAATGTAATTACGCCCTCGAATGCGGCAGTGCGAAGACGAAGCCTCATCAGCCCGTTGTTCGGTGTCTATCAAATGGGCAACATACACATGGGCAACTTGCCATCTGCAACCTGCAACTTGCAACCAATGCCCCTGACACTGTGTGGCAGCCATTAGCGATAGCTGGCCAAGATCTGTGAGAAGGGGAACCACTCCTGTGTTGGCCTCCGCGATGGCCAGTTGATTGATTACACATTCGCCGCGTGGGCCGCGTTAATGCTGATGTTGCCACGTCGCCAAGCGAGGGAATCGCCACGACAGATTATAATGATCCAAGATATATATATATACACTTATGTATTCGTATAGGTGCAACTCCAACTCTTGACTCCGGGTGATGTCATCGGAAAAACAAGCGCATTAAACGATTATAAAATAAATTGTCTTGCCCATTTGGACCTTGAAAGGGGGAACCAAGATCGATTGACCATTTTGCTGCTGTGGCTGCCACAAACGAGTTCAACCGAAAGTTGGGCCGCACAAAATACTTTCCTTTTCGGTTGCCACATTCTCGTAATTCTCGTCATCAGTAGCCTGGATTACCTCAGTCGCGCAAAATTTCGCTTTCTACGCCAAAACTTTGACAGCGTGCGGCTGAAATGTTGCACGTTTGACCAAATTTGGTCGCAGCGTTTTGTGGCAAAGGTTTTTTTTTTTGATTTTTGTTGGTTTGTTTTCTTTGCCTGGTCCACCGCTGTGGCCGTGACGCTGACGATGGGGCGATGGAGCGACCTCCTCCTGGCCAAAAGGCGCTGAATGGAGCACGCTCTGGTAGCTTCTTGTCGCCGTATGTCATGCGCCTTATCTTGATGACGTTGGGAGTCATGAGCCCCAGCCTGGTCTTGAGTCTTGAGTCCTCAGGCTTCAGGCTGCAGGCCTAGGCTTCAGTCTTCAGTCTTTAGTCTTTAGTCTTGGCCCGAGCCTGATTTCGCTGTTTAACATAGTTAGCTGGGCCGTGGGCCACCTCTGTCACTCGGAGAAATAAAATATCAATCCAGAATGGATCAGACTTCCAAATTGTTAGATTGGTAAATATGTGAATCGAAAAATATATTTCGCAATTCGTGAAATGTTCTTAGTTGCTAAACTTCAGGGCAATCAAAATGGAATGCTCCAACTTAATTTATTGCCCGCAGACCTGAGGCTATGACATTTCTCGCAGTGCCCAGCTAATCCAACTGAAACTGCGAGGGATTTTCACCGCAATTCGGTAGCCGGCAAGTAGCTGAAGCCGAAGTACGTAGGTTGCGGCAGGTCAGTGCACCCTGGGCATGTGATTAAAACGCTAAAACGCAGACAATCATAAATATCAAATGCGCCATATTTTAGGGTCTCCGTGGTCGCTGGTCTTTGGTCGCTGGTCTCTCTGGATCCCCCCAAAAACCGATAAAGTGGGGGACCCACCGACCAGAATGGTTTCACTTTTGTTTGAGCGACACCTGGCTGCGAGCGGAGCGGCCCATGCCCATGACTCACGGAGTTATCCAGCGACCGACCAAGTGGAAGGCAGGAAGGACGGGACGGGAGTTGGAAGACGGAGGTCCCAGTCTCAAAAAGTGCATCATAAATTATTTTGCCTTTGCGGCTGCGATCAGCGCAACTTTTATTTTTTCTTCTAAGCATTTTCATTTGCCAAAGTAGTCACACGGTCAGCGGTTGGCAAACGAAGTAAGCAGGGACGGCTGGCTGGCGGGGATTGGCGGATCTGGGGGATCTGGTGATCTGGTGATTTGGGGAGCGGACCACATTTGTCGCCAGCCCAAGCGAAATCGAAATTGAAATTGAAATCCTGGTTCAGCCCCAGCCAAGCTGTGGATCCAAACGGATCGGCAGCCGCACTTTGGTCACGAATGTCGGTCAAACGTGTTTGGCTTGCTATTTTACAACTTTAAATATGCCAACAATGGCCAAAAGCCACTAAGGCACAGCAACTGCAGCCCCTCCACCCAAAACCATTGAAAAAAACATACCACATCCTACCTGGGCCACATGCATGCCTAATTTGTGTGCATATTTCTCGGGGGATTATCACTGTCACACACCCGCCACACCAAGTCTCGAATCAGCCACGATCTCTGCCTCTTTCGGGGCTCCAATTACAATCCCAAGTGGATGGAGCTTTGGCATATGGCATGGCAGTCCTAAAACCAAAACTCTCAAGGAGCTTTAAATATCTTAAAGCAAAAAACTCTCATAAGTGTAGAACCTATTAGATTAATAGGATCTTAGAACGATTAAATGGTTTGCCATATCTTAACATATCTTAAGTTAAATACATTCATGCAAGTCTTGGCAGTAAAGTAAACTAACTTACTACTGTTTTTGTGGCTTCCTCATATTAAGTTACCAGAGGGACAGCCAAAACGTCGTTTGCCGGCAATTTCCCTTTCACCAATTTGAGCGCTTCCTCTCATTAATATTTTACAATGTTTTGTTGCCAGTTGCTTATTAAAAACAAGTTATATTTTCACAGTCCGCTGCTTGTTATACTTGTAAGCAATTAGCCAATTTGTTCATGGGAAAAGCGAAAATGTAGCGAGTTTGGGACAGAAAAAGTGTTAAGCCAACATAAGTGCAATAAGTGCATTGAGAACCTTGTGAAGTTTTCTCACTTTCCAGCCAATCTGAAATCACTCCTTTAAAGGAAGCCTGGCGGTGAACTAATTTTTAAGCGCTATCCCCTATCTGGATTTCATCTCTGGCACTTCCTTCTCGTCCCATTACCCATACGCCGTGTTGCGCCACCATGAATATGGGAGATTTGCGGGCAGCGTCGGTGGCAAATCATGAAAACTATTTAGCCCACAAACAAATTTCTCACATAATTCACAAAACGCCGTAATACGGAAGCCGTTTCTAGTTGCAAATTTCACTCGACTGATAAGTCGCCAGGCAAATTTGCAGCACTCAAATTTGAATTTCATGTCCCTTTTATCGGTGCGACTATCTAACGCTTAGCGGTTCAGTTCAGTTCAGCATGGGTTGGTTTTCGCTTGGTTTCTATTTAGTTTTGTTTTGCTGGCTTTTTCCTTTTTTTTGGGGAGTATTTTTCGGCTTTGGTTGGCCTGGCTAGAAGTAGCCATTGTTGGTGTCGCTTGAGGTTTATTTTTTTTGGCAAATTTGCCTGGCCATAATAGCGATTCGTGCTGGGGGGTTTTCGCCTTATTGGGCGGTCGCGGTTCAACGGATTGATGTGCCTCTGTGTGAACAGCAGAGTTTTCCCACCTACCCCTGGTATTTTCATTTTTGGTTACCGCAAAGTTATAAAATATAGAAAATTATGCGCATCGGCTACTGTGGCTGCCATCAAAAGCGGCGCCGAAAGTCGGCTTAAGTCGAGTCGAGTCGAATCGAATGGAATCGGTTTGGGCTGTTGCCTGGCACTTAACACCTTTTTGACACACAGCCAGCGACGTCAAATGCAAATGAAGATAAATCGCTGCCTCTGATCTTTTTAGCACCTTTTTGCATACATTCCCCCAGTCCCAGTCCCAGTCCAGTCCTGGCAAAAGCCAAATCCAAAGTCTCCAAGAGCTCTAAGCCCCGGTGACAGCGCCACGAACATGCAACATTTTGTCGCCGATTGTACAACTCCTGAATGCTGCCGAATACCGAATGCCGACTTCCAAATGTTGCCAATGTTGCCGGTGTTGCACGGTGTTAGCCACACAGCCTACGACTTTTCGCGATTATGATGGCAATGGCAGCCCAGCCCAGTACCAGGCGATACCCTCTAAGGGGATTATGGAATTTCAGCACCTACCTCGGCGCCATCAATCATCAAAGATGCCACCTGGTGTCGTGTAAAAGTGGCGTGGTGGGTTAGGAAATTAAGGGGATTCAGAGGTTTATTAATTGATTTCATGTTTTGTGTTTAGAAATCTCTATGGTTATCTCTATCTCTATTTGAATATAAATATATTTTTATGATCCTACTTATTTTAATTTATACAACATAGAAAATTATTGAAAAAATACTTTAATTGTTCCGTATTATCATGTGAGGAAAACAATAAGGTATTCAACTCATTAGTCACAAAATTATTGATATTTTCTTTACAGAAAGATTGAAAAGGCTGTATTTCTTTATTCGATGTATTGTAATTCATGTTAATTTTATATATTAATTATTTATATTTTGCTTTGCCAATATACAGCGTATCTTATCTTCCATTTACCAGCTCAACCTTATGTTTTGGGGTAGTCAATAAGGTCAAGGGGTTGTGTAGGTGGCAGAGGTGTTGGTTGGAAAAAAAAAACTTAAGCTTTTTCGCTGCAACACAGATGCACACATGTACAAAAGTGGCAATCGGAAAATTATCAGCCTGCCCCACTGTTGTATTTTTTTTTTGTGTGGTTTTTCAGTTGCTAGAGTGGGCTATTGTCATTGGTTTTCGATTTTTGTTTTTTGGTGGTGCTGCATTGCAAACTGCAGACGGATGAGGAAGTTTTTTTGGACTGGGCTGCATTTGTGGCATGCTACCAACTATCGGCAGCTTGTCGTAGTTTTTCTCTTATTTAAATTACGAAATGTTTTGTCAACAATTTGTCCACTGATTTATTGGCTTTTGTGGCGTTGGTTGCAAGCTACTTGCCACATGGCAAGACTGCAACACTGGGCACAATAGCCGCGGCTAATCGCAGTTGCCAGTTATCAGCTGGCTGAGTGACAGGTGCATAAATTGCATTTAAAATCGAAAGTTGGGCAGACGCCCAGAATGAAAGTGAACGACGTGCATCCATTAAATGTGTGCCACTCATGTGGCACCACCACTGCCACCGCCACCACCACCATCACCAACTTGAGCCACCAGCAAAATCGCGGTGGTGCATTGACTCGGTGCACTCTGCACCACACAGCAGTCGCATTCGCAGCTGTCCATCAGAGAACTTTCGATTTCGATTGCGTAGTGCGTCAACTCGAAGACTTTCCATTGTGGCGTTTGTTGAACCGATCTCGGCTACATTGAGAAAAAGATCTGAAACAGTGGCCACTGTGTGGGGTGTTACCTAAAGCACACCCACAACAATAAAACTTTGAGTAGAAATGTGTAAGGTAAATTCCAAAATATGCACTAAAAGGTATATAGTCTTAGTATACAGACTACTTATATTTTTCTCTCTCTGTGCTAGCAAAAGATCGCAGACGTGAGGAGGGTCAGGAACTGGGACTGGGACTGGACCTGGCACTGGGACTCGGACAACAACTGCCACAGATCGCACAAGAAACACATATTTCGTAGCTTTTTCGTTCGGGCTTGAAGTCGCTGTGAGTGACACACAATTGCGTTTTTTGCGCATAGTTCCGTATTTGGTCAAAGATAATGATGTGAAATGCAGCAACAACAGCGTATTCCCCAAAAACAACAGCGGCAACGAAGGCGAAACGACAGCGACAACAAGGCAATCACCCACTCAAAAATCGTTGAGGAAAAATTGCCAGGCCGACGCGAATCGTCCATGTAAATGAGTGAAAATGTTTCAACTTAATTCTGTTTATGTGCGTTCACGTTCAGGCCAGGAGAAACTCCAGTCAGACCTTAGCTTCGCACTTACAAAACCAAACTCACATAAAAGCAAAAGTTCACTTAAAAATTTAACTTTTATTTTAAAAAAGTATCCAATAAAATGATTTATTTCTACGCTTGAATGTGTAAACCTTTTTAATATAAATATATATGCGCATGCTCCCGGATTGCCATGACAGAATTGGAGTTTTCCAGTTGTCAGTAGGAATAGAACAAATAAACAAAACAATCAGACGAAACTTTATCAAAAGGAACCGTTTAGAAAGACGCACTGACCATGTCGAACACGGATATCGAGCCCACGGGAAGATCGGAAATAGATGGTGACTTCGAAGGTTTGCCGCTCGATGCGGAGCTTACAGATCCTGCGGCACCGTTGTCAACTAGGCGCAGCAAGCCCTACTTCAAAAAGTTCAAGGAGCCGGACTCCGACGAGGATGTCGGTGATCTGCGACAGCTGTTCAATGTGCAGGAGTCCTGGCGAACCCTCATGTCCCTCTCCAGTTGCCAAAAGGTCATGGTGTCGTAAGTTATGTAGAGAACTTATAAACCATTCCATACCCAACTCTATTTTGGTTTTTGTGCAGAGAGAAAGCTCGAAAGGCACTGAAGATTGAGGTGGGCATCAATGTGACGCAGGAGTTCCCATGGAAGCAGGTGCAGTTCAAGGACCTTCGAGATGTGCTCTTCGACGAACTGGAAAATTCGGCTGATCTGATGAAGAAGTTCAAGAACTTCAATCCGGAGCACTTCGTCCTAATTGGTTTCTGTCCACTGTTGACCGAACAGGAAGATGATCCGCCCGAGGGCGAACCCTTCATCTTCTACTCGAGCATCAAGGAGTCCAAAATAGCCCTGAGTATCATCCAGAATATGGAGCACTTCGAGCGTTGGCGGATGCAGCGACGCCTGAGAAAGAAGCCCCGTCGATGGGTGAGCCATGGCACTGATGCGGAGATGACCATCATGGTGGAGCGCTTCAAGGACGAGCCCATCGATGTGGAGATCCAGAGTGTATATCCCATTCAGATGCCGCGCCACGTGGCCTTCGATTACCGATTGACACGCGATGTCCGGGATGGAGTGATCGAGCTTTTGCCCAATGAGAACATCAAGTGGGAGAATGTGACCAAGAAACGGATCAATGTGTCGGTGCAATCTGCGCCTGCTAAAATCGAAAGAGAGCAGCAAACCAATCCGACTTTTCCCTCGAACGCCTGGTCGCAGTACCTGTATGAGATCGAGGATGAAGGTGGGTTTCGTTTATTTTCAATGTAACATAAATTTATATACATCCAAAGACCTTGAGCTGGATGAAACCGATGTGGACGAGGAGGAGGAGAAGAAGAAGGCCCAGGCTAAGCCGGGAACATATGTGGAGCCCGAGAAGAAACCGCCGGAAATGTCCGCTCAGATTGAAATGTTGCTCAATACTCTGGAATTTAATCAGATCGACAGCTATCGGTGGGTTGCCAGTTAAGCTTCTAGTTTTCTTCAAAATTATCTCTATAAATTTCTCCTCAGCGATGACTATTCCTTGATATCCACGCGACAAGTGGTGCAGTACACCAATCCCTATCTGCAGGAGTTCCTCTGTTTTGCCAACATATCGAAGAGCAACAAGCGCTTCGTGGCTGGCTATGATTGGTATCCAAAACTATCCGGACTAATAGCGGTGTCATATGCATTCAGCACTCCAGCTACCGTGAATGAGGCCAGTAATCGGGTGGACTATGTGCAGCGAGCGGTGCTCGAGCCCAATCCCGTACTCCTGTGGAGCTTTTCCGATAATCTCAATTATAAGCTGGAATTCGAGGCCCCCATCGAGAATACTGCCCTGACATTTTGCCCATTTAATGGGGATATCTTGCTGGGCGGCAGTAAGAATGGTCAGGTGGTGTTGTGGGATCTTCAAGGTCGCTGCGAGAAGCTGGAAGAGGAGGAGTACTTGACGGCGGCCCAGGCCAAGTACCGTATTATGATCGGGGAGTTCCTAAATTGGACCATTGATATCGAGGACAATGTCGTCGCACCGGCCACCATTTCCTTGTTGGATTGCTCACCAAAAGGTGCTATCACAGGATTTTATTGGCTGGGTCGTTCGATGTATTTAAGTCAATTTGGAAAGGTTTACAATGATCCCGATCCTCGGAACCATCACCAGTTCTTTATCACGTGTGCCTTCGATGGCACCATTAGCTTCTGGGACTTGGACAGCAAGGGTGGAAAGGGTGCGAAGGAAAAGATGCGAAACCGGATGCTGCCCAAGGAGTTGACCTCGAGTGAATCCGCATACAAATCCATGAACATAAAGCCCACCTACAACCTTTACTTCCCGGAACCAATAACTGGCATCATAGCGGACACCTCGTGTTTCTCTTGCCTAACTCCTGTTGCCAAGTTGATACACGCCAATCCCTCGAACTATCCCATTAAGACAATAGCCAAGGATCCACCCACTATGCGCCAGAGCATGATTGTGTCCACATTCTATGGCCATGTCAGCCGGATTGATTGGCAGGGCACATATACGGAGGGAGAGGCCACGGAGGTGATCAACAGTTCGATACCCTTTGCCATGGTCCACGATGGACCTGTGGTGATGGTGAAGAAGAATCCCTTCTATCCGGAGCTGTTCGCTTCCATCGGACGCACCATCCTGGCCATTTGGAAGGAGGACTATAATTATTCACCCATCTTTTGGCGGCAGAGAGCCTGTGACCTCACCGCCGTCGCCTGGAGTGAAACGCGTCCAGCAGTTTTGTATCTGACTAGAATGGATGGCATTCTCGAGGCGTGGGATATACTAGGTAATTAGACGTTAACTTAAATAATAGAATTTATTAACTATATCCCTAAACAGCCCGCGACGATGATGCTTGCCTCACGGAGATCCTTGGCGGTGGTATCATTACCGGGATCACGGAGCATCGTCCCTCGCTTCCCTATAAGATCTTGGGCATTGGCGACTATAACAGTAGTATAAGAATGGTCAAGCTGCCCCATTCCTTCGATGTGCCACTACCCAATGAGCTGGAACAGCTGATGAAGTACGTCCTCAAGGAGGAGCGCCGCAAGGTGGGCATTCAGGCGTGGGAACAGAAGTACTACGAACTCAACAAGGACATCATAGAGGCAAAGCGTGAGGCTGCGGCGGAAGTCCGCAAGGAAATGGATAGAAAGGAAAAGGAGGAGCAGCTTGCCACCAGGAAAAAGGGCCAAAAGTCCGGTGAAGAAGGTGGTGAAGGTGGCGAAGAGATCAAGTAGGTTATAAAATTATCGCAAGCTTATACTATTTTAATTTCTTTTTGTTCTGCCCAGGCGTAAGAATATCTACAGTGGCTTGAACTACAACGAAAAAATGGCCGTCAAGTGGGACGAACTTAATCTGAATCGAATGATGACCATTTTGATGTCCCGCAAGCAAATGGATCCCGAGAAATTGGCCAGGGAGACGGCGCTGGAGAAGGAGCGGCACTCCTACGAGGTTGCCAAGAAGAAGTCCCATTTGGATGTCTTGGCCAGAGTGGAAAACGATATTGCTAACATACGGGCCAGAATCCTGCCTGCGGAGCTGCAGGACATGCAGCGCAGTGAGATGATCGCGGAGAGAGTAAAACGAGAGGTTGAAGAAGCGGACTCCTATGAAAAGGTGTGCGAAGATTCCTTCGAGATCCTCAACAACTTCAATGAGTTCAAGCCCATCGATTATATTGAGTTTCTGGAGCGAGGTCGCAAGAGGCGTCAACTTTTGGATCAATCCTTGGGTGGCAATACGGATCGATTGCGGTGGTACGAGGATAGGGTCAGATTGGGGGAACTGGGCGAGTGCCAGTTCATCTACGAACCCCTTGGCGGATCTCAGGCGGTCGAGTCCAGTCAACCCGAATTTGCAGCTCTACAGAATATGATGACCAAATCGCACAGCGATATTATTGTAGACGATTTCGACGGTTAAATGGTTTTATTCGTCCTTATAGTTGGTAAATGTAAATAAACACTCTATTATTTAAATTTCAAATATTTTTATTTGGCATTTTGCTAATAAAACTGTTATGCAGAAAATAATTAAACACGAGCTTATATTTATAAGCGAAAACTGTTAAACAACCATCCCAGATGCAAGTAGAAAGTGAAAATTCATCATAATACGAAGATAATCAAATTTTATGTATTGACTTTCAACGCCATTTTAACGGTCTTTTTAAGATTTGTTTAGATAAGGCATTAACTACGCCGTTGGCCATTAAAAAGGTGACCCACCCATCGTGCTAAACGGTTGACTGCCTCTGGCCGTTTTGCCAAATAAAATTCGGCTCTCAATTAGGGGCCCATTGAACCTTGAAGAGCCGCTTCCGCTCCACAGCCAGCTGGCGGGTTCAAGTTTATGACATTTCTAGGCATTTTGAAGCATGTTTGTGTGCACAAATGAAGTCATCTACGTGGACGAGGCGTGCCCCGAGTTTAATGAACCTGCCCCCATAACGGGGAGAGAAAATCCAGCGGTCTCCAAAAGTCGAACTGGGGGAATTCCCACGACCATGCAACCTCTGGTCACTGCGCTGCAAGGTACTCGTACTCCAGGTGAAGTCCATTGAGGCAGGGGTAAATTTGAATGCAAACCGACAGCGGCAGTCCATCATTTTCGCAAGCAGATAATGATATACATTTCGGAAGCAATGCATCTGAACTTTACCATAATTTCGAGTGCATTATTATTGGGCCGCTCTGGGCAGTTGAATGCAAAGTTGCAGATATACATTTTGCGTTGCATCATCATCATCATCATCATCGACGTCGACCACCTGTTGTCCTTAAAGCGATAAGTATTAAGTGATTTCTGTACAGCCACTCGCGAGTTTTCGTTTTTCTACCCATTTATTTATTAATACAATTTTCGTGCGCTTGCGTGCGTCTGCAACTGAGGCAAGTGCATTTACATAACAATTGGCCTTTGAATTCAAATTGGCAGCAAGAGACTTTGGCCCCTCCATCGAATCGAGCTATCCCGAGAGTGTGAGGCTGCGGGTCTGCGTTGCTGCATTTAAATCTCTTTACCGCCATTTAAAATAATTTACGATCTTATGCAAATCGCCGCTTTCGTTGCACTAGCCCCGAAACTTGCCACCGTGACTCGACATAATGCTCGTTGGCCAGAAATTAAACGCACACATCGATTATTCACGCCCATTGTGCGCCACTTAACAATAACTCAAAAGTGGAAGACCGCCACAGGTGTCATACCCATAAGACAAGCTCACACTGGTGGGTTAATAGTATATCACACTTTGGGCAATTAAAGGATTAATTTAATAATATAATACAGGACTAAATAATACATGGGCTTATCAATTAGTATTTAATAGCATGGAGATTTGGGAGCACGAATGATTTGGCGAAGCTATTGGAGCTCCTCATTAAATGTTGGAAGCGTGATCCTTGTCCACTTCAGATAACTTGACGAACTCCTCAAGTCGTTTGAGCAATCGCTTGCAGGAATCCCGTTCCCCAAAGTCTTTGGTCTTGGCCAACTGGCTAACCAACTCCAAAATGCTGGCCAAAAAGCTGTTAAATTCCTTTTCGTACTCGCACATATCCTGCTCGAGTTCTTTGGTACTCCTCTCTCCCATGGAGGACTCCACAAAGTCACAAAAGTTGAGACACACATGGCCGAGTGTAAATAGGGACTTTACAAAAGTGTTGGCACAGGGTAGTAGCCCTAGTCGCAGGCATTCTTCTACGGTGGTCTCCAATTTGTTAACAACCTCGTCAATACTTTTCGCCTTGTCCACCGTTAGGGTCAACGATTGCCATCGGGGCTCGGCGATGTCTTGGGTGATGTGGTGCTCCAAACTTAGCATACACATCAGCATACGATGGCGAAGTTTTGCAGATTGATTGGTGAGTTTGAGACCCGTACCCTCAGATGGAGATCGCCACAGGACCGTCAAATGGTGTTTCACATAGTGCAGGAAGAGCAGGACACGCTGCAGCATTTGCAATTGATTTAGGAGCTCCGGGTAAAGCACAAAGCTTAGTGGCCACTTAGCTTCATAGCGAAAAGCTAATGCCTCGTAGCCGTAAAGATTCAGGACCTCTGGAGGATCCTCCTCGCTGGAGCTCTCTTTTTCCTGTTCTTCTTCAGCTCTTTGGGCCTTATGATGTCTCTCCAATTGTGTGGCTACATCGCAATCCTTAAGCTGACATCGCAGCATATCCTTGAAGAAATCCTTGGACTTTTGCAGGGTCTCTGTAAGCAGGGTTTGCAGTTTCTCGGGTATCAACCTGTCCACATTGTACTTGAGGTACTCCTGGCATTTGTACAGCAAAGTCTCGGAGAAGCCCTCCTCCTGCAGCAGGAAATAGGACTTTAAATTGCGAATGTGTAAAGGCAAATTGTGTTCCTCTGCCAAAACTTGGAGAAGCTTCTGCGCTGGCAACTCATAGCTGGTTTTGATGATCTCCTCATGCTCCAAATCGCTTGGATTATAAGCAAGTGGCAGCTGCAGCAGCTTCATGGAAACATTGCACTGTCGCAGAATATTCAGGTACTTCCCGGCCAGAAAAACATCATTCGCGAGAGAAAGTAAGAAACCCGGCAAACGGTCCGGCATAAGGCGGTACCGCTCCGCCCAGTAGGCGTGGCAACACTTCTCCGGCGCCAATAGAGTACTGCTCATTGAAGTCGAGGGCTCCGTGTCCTCCACAAAGAACTCATGCTGCGTGTCGAATAGAACACCTTTTTGCATCCACAACTGCACAATCTTCATGTAAGTGCGACTAACAGAAGCCAAAACTTGGGATACCCGTTCCTTTAGGTCTACATCAGTGTCTTTCTGATCCCGATAGGTCTGATCCAGTAATGTTAGTACCTGGGCGCTGGTCAGATTGCCCCGGGCACTGCAGGCCATGCTGGAGAAAGACTTTAGGATCGGCAACCAAGGACGCACCTGTCGCACCAGTTCCTTGAGATTCAACTTCTTTTCCTGCAAATCTGTTTCCAACTTGGCCTGTAGATCATAGTAGTCCTGCAGTTGGTTACCTAAGGCAGATGCCAAGGCCAGACGCGTTCTGCCACAATTTGGCGACATATTGGTCTCCTCTATATAGCTCTGGACACTAATATAATAACCTATCATGGGCAGTACTTCATTAGCCAAAGCTCTGAAAGCCCCATTGAAGGCCTCATCCAATCGAAAGCGCACCTTGGCTATATCCACTGATGACATTTCGGAAATCTGATCGATCTGAATATCAGGCTTTACATATGCAGAGGGAACCCCAGAGAATGAGTAGATTAGATCCCTCATCAGCAACTGCTCCTGACGCGGCACACTCATCCTGGCCAAATCTTCGTTGGCAAGAAAGTAACCTCCAACGCTCTCAAAGATCCACGACTCCTGCCGTGGCAAACCAGTGGACGAGTTCGTGATGCGACTATGTCCACTGCTTCCGCTTCCAGCTGAACGGTTCTTGCCGTCCACGGAATCATCACGGTCGTGAATTCTCCGCATCTGCCGCTCCAACTCGTCCTTGCTCAGGTGAAAGCGCACCTTGTTTGCAAAGTCACTCTCTGCTTTGTCAGGATTCATGGTGAGTAGCAAAAAATATATCAAGAACTGAGCTCAAATTTCGAGGCTCAAAATTATTTTGGTTACGTATCTGAATGAGAATAACTACTAAGGTAGCCTTAAATTTAAATAGATAAGAGTTTAAAGTAAAATAAAAAATAGTTTTAAACTACCTATTTAGTTAGTACCCTCATCTTAACAATGTGGAGTTAGTATAGTTTGAATAGTCATAAAAATAGTTTGCAGTGCTGAGTATCTAATGCTTGCTGGTTTTAATTTCCATTTCTGCTAATTATTTAACATATTTTCCAGCCATTCGTAAAAGGTGGTTCCTTTCGGTGATATCCACTGAATCGACGAATAAGCTTTGAAATGCATTCAAATAAATGAACTTGATCCTGAATCTGAATCCGCATCGAGCATCGTGCCCAGCGGCGACATCTTCGCTTCTGGTGGAGCCACAGGTGCACTTCAACAAACCCATACTTCAAGGTTTCAAGTTGAGCTGGGTGATCCGACGCCCAGTTGTCAATCAAGCGGAGCAGGAGAATCCACTGACGAACGTGCTGAGAATTTTCCATCAATTTCTGCGCCATGGGAACTTCGAACTTTCTATGTGCCAGTATCCAAAATATCGGCACACAGTGAAAAAATGTGAGTACACCTCAATACACCTTAATTTTGAAAAGATTTATATAAACTTCTTATGAATTATTTTGCTTTTGATTAAAGCTAAATGATTTTTAGTGATGTATGTAAATATATTTATTTTATACTATACTGATAATAATCATTGTTTCCTCTGCATGTGGAACACTCGAAAGTATCGCACAGGCAACGAGATAACCATGAGAACACTTTATATATGGGCTTTTGTCGCGTGAGTGCCACTTGTCGTGTGTTTGTTGCTACTGCTGTAGCTGCAGTTGCTGTTGCACTTGTTGTTGTTGTTATGGTTGTTATAGTTGTTATTGTGTGTGCCCCCTTTTTTTTTGTTGCTGGGCTCGTTTTCTCGCTGTTCTCATTCTAAACAATGCAAATGCACCGTCAGCGGCTCTGCCAGCAACATTAGCATAAATAAATAAATAACCGTACTAGCAACGAGCGGGTAAATAACAAAATAGCAACACGGCCAGCCGACCGCCAGTAACATTAATCTACGCTCCAAAAGCTTTCCGATGGACGCTCCATGGGCTTTTGTCCTCCTCGCATTTTATAGCAGACACCCAAAACACTTGTTTGCCTTCGTCGCCTAGCGGCGCTTGCACTTCGAAGACTGGGCTTGGGCTTGTACAAGGGAATCGCCTAGAAACGCCCACACACGAACTAGCACGAGTACAGTGGTGACAGGATATGTGAAAAAGTGAAATTCAAATTGTAAGAAACAGTTATACAGTTTAATATCCAACTGAGCTTCTCTGGGCGTTAAGTGCGACTGGCATTGATTTAATTAGTGCTCTTAATTTTCCTCAGTTTCAAAAAAAAATATTTTCTCTATAATTTTGCTATCGACCTTTTTTTTTACCCTTTGAAGGAATGTCAACTGCAAATGGTATATTTTTTCGTGTACTTACTTGCCCTTGCATTAGATTTTTATATTTTATACTTTTTATATCTATTTTTATATAGTGTAAAAATTTAAAAGACAATTCCTAAAATATCATTTCATTTTTACTTTCATTCTTTTGATACATTATAGTACATATTTTAGTTGAACCAGAGACAAATTTTTTTCATCCCATTTCAATGGTTTTCCACCCACTGTGCCTAGGCCGCGGATTACAACAGCAACACCTTCGCCTTCACCGTAAAATGGGCCTCCCCTGCGTGTTTCACATGTGTCGCATGTGACTACCGTGGATTTCGCAGCCGCTTCTGCCGGCAATCAAATTGAGTGCAAAGCTCGGTTAAAAGCCGAGTATTCGAGTACTCGAGTATTCGTACAGCAGCAGAGGTGTGATGTTTGATGTGTGTGTGTGTGAGTGTGCAGCGAATGCAAAAACAGTTTCAATTTTTTTTCAATTTTTCCGCCTTCTGTTTTTGTCTCGATTCGGCGGGGCCCTAACTTATTGCATTATTTATGTACGAGTAGTACGATTTTTCTGGGTTCCCCAGTAAGCCACACGCACACGGGCCGCACCAGAAAATTGTATAAACAAAACGCGGAAAGCCACAAAAATACAAAAAAAAAAAAAAAAACATAAGAAAAAACGGAAAAAAAACGTATAAGTATCAGCGGTGACAATCGCAAGTGCAGGGCTCTCTCTGTCTCAAGTCTTGAGTCTCAAGTCGAGTCTACTGCTCACACTCACTCAAAGTTTGCCGAGGTGGAGAAACAAACTCGGCGGCATTCTCAGTCAAACAACAAACGCAACTGAAGTAACAACGGTTCCGTACCGCGTACCACGTACCGCCCCCAAAACAAAAGTGAAATTCTATTAGCCCCCGCGTCTTGGCCAATCCGCCCAGCAAGGGAATATCGCCCAGTGCTTAGCCAGAAATCAAACGTATTATTCGTGGGAATAACGCCCCGAAAGTTATGTTATTTGATTCCGCTGAAAATCGGACTGAGTGCAGTGCTTAATGTTCCAGCTGCGCAGGGAAGTCTGGAGCGAGCGGTTGGGAGTCTGGGTGCAGCGCCTCCTCGTCGTCGTCCTACATCTCTGGCACCGCTCCACCATGTCCTTCGTTCGCCGTCGTCAGGAGGCGTTCAAGTGGATTAAGCGCCGACTGGCCAGGCGGGAGTGTCACGTGAGTACACCGAAAGAAATGGGGAGGTAAAAACAGTAACGTAACCCCCATAAATTTAGCCACAATTAAGGGCATTAATCTATTATTTAGTCTCCACTTTGAATGGGCTTCGAAATGAGATCACTGGCAGTTAACTACTCCAGACTTGACCAGATAACGTCAATGTGAAAATATAATACCTACTATATTGAGGGTACTCTGTCTATTTTAGTTCCCCAATTCATCATATAAAACCAATGAAGTAGTGTAAATCGAGTTGCATTATTTAAAAGCTGCTTTAGTTGTTTTCGCCCTTTATGCATTACTAAACAGCTGTTTTAATATTTTTTAATGGGCAGCCTTTACTGTTTACTACTTGCATATAAGAAGCTAGTTAGTTTACAATTGTAAAAACAGTAGTATAAACTAAGTTGCATAGCCAAAATAAAGTGGGCGCTGATTGCAGGAACACCATTAATCTACAAAAAAAGGTTAATAAATAGAATCATCTGTAGTCATTAAAATTAATGGCAAAAAGTGACTTAATGACATAAAAACATTTTTCATTATCCAAGTACTTAGCACTTTTTAGAGTCCATAAAGTGAGTGCTCTATTATACAGGCCTGCAAAATAAGTCTGTATTTGACCAAGATATTATGCATATTTAAGCTAAACAAGTTTTTGTCCCTCTGCTGACTATCTGACTATCCAATTAGGTTTATGTATTTATTACCCTGCTTAGATCATCCTGCACTAGATCCCAAGTGGGTCATCATTCCAACGCACAACCCTTAGATTTTAGCTGGAATTCAATTAAAAGTTATTCAGCCCAGGCTGCAAATTCAATTAAATACAATCATTTTCGGTGCTTTCGGTGCAATTTTTAGCTAATTCTGCTTTTCCTGCGAATCGGGGCACAGCCGGCTGATGAAAAGGGTTAGAAAAGCTTCGCACTCGCGTGACTCGCTATAATTTCTCCATCAGAGTTCGTGGTTTGGAGTGTTTGGAGTGGTCTGAGGCAAAGGAGTCCACTGTCTGAGGCTTTGTTCCGTTTCCGCTTTTCGCCGGCTCTGCCGGGTGGGTGTGTCCATCGACCTGCCGGAGACATAGGCTTGGTTCTATACTATATATGTAACATGTATCCTTAGTTCCATCCCCTGGCAGTCGGAAAACACTCCGCAACACCCCAAACTATTTCGGCCCGGCGAACATTTGGCGTTGAGCGATTATGGCTGTCAGCTTGAAAGGCACTTTCAGCCTGTTATCAATTTAAACAAACGCCAAAATGCCACAAATGTGAAAACCAACCGACAGTCGAGGAGCCAGCCGCTAAGAGGCCCCCAAATTGTGCAAATCAAATTGAATGCCGTTTTATGAAAGTTGAGTTGACTTTGCCGGTGATTTTTGGCAATTATTTGTAGCTGGCATTTGTGCGATTTCGAAATTTTTGTGTTTGTAACAATGCGGATCTCAAACAGAGCACGTAGGGGTTAAGTTGAACGCCCCTGGCATATTAAAAAGTTTTCTAATATTTAGGCAGCAAACTGATATGAGCCAATAGACACCCAAATGGGTGTTTTAAAAAATAGATGGGGATACTCGCCCTTTTTAAATGCGGGAATTGTATGCATAAAGTAATTTGTAAAGCTCTCATATATGTTAATACATGTGATTAACGTGAGTTAGAGAACTTTTTGTAAAAGGCATATAATATGATATACCTAGCCATTAAACCGGAATCAAATCACGAACTAGTGACTCACAATTATGCCTGTAAAAAGCTTAGAAATTAATTGATTTTAATTGGCTGCGGAAATATTGATACTCTTACTCACAACCCAATTTGCAGTGCAACTTTACCCTAATGCTCGTTCGCATTGCAAATGAAAATATGGCAGACCCACCGGGAAGAGCACTTAATACTCATATTTATGGGCCATCGGTGGAGCCCATATATTGTTTATCCCGCTGGCAAATGTTTATTCGCACCACTCGAAGTTTCAGCGACTGCCCAGATTTTTTTTCGTGAAACTAAAGCGGAGTAAACACTCATCGCGTGTTCCGATTAACGCAATCGCATGGGTTTCTCGAGGCCAGGAACCAATGGAACCCCAGCTCGTTAGCGTTCTAGGGTAAACCTGCGTCTGGCATCGTAAACAAATGTCCGTCAAAAGGCATCAGCTAAATACCGACAAAGTAGCAAACAAAATATATGCGGACAGCCCTCTATTTTGTACATATATGCGTGTATATACGAGAACTTGCCAAGTTCAAGGCAGGAGTTGAAGATGTCTATATGATGTTTTGTATCCACAATTATGGCAGAGGGATGGGCATGAAACAAGGGCGGCGGCTATTCAGCGGGGCAAACAATAACATTGTGCATAATACAGACCTCAGTCCCCAGCCTGGAACACTCGTACTGACTAAATGGAACTGAACGAAATGCTCGATTTGGCATGCCGAACTATAAGATACTCTTTTCTACTCTGGGAGTAGAACTGCTAACTCGGTATCTCGGCAATACATAAAGTTACGAAATTTAAAGCCATAGAAATTACTACTTGAAAAGAAGTGCAGTTCTTGTATAATTTCAATGATTTCCCTGAGATAATCCAGCAATCTTGCACCCTGAAATAGTAAGACATTGATCTGCATGCAGACCTGGTTATTTATCTTCTGAGTTGCCGAAAGCCCAAGCAATTAGATTGAAAAACAACGTTCTTGGAAATGTATGTAAATGTATTCCTTTCCTGATTGTATTCTAATGCGATCGGTGACCAAGCGCCCGTCAAAGTGGAGATATCCCTGTACACATCCACTATAAATCACCGATAATTGTGGGTGTGTTGTGCATATTGTTTTTGCTGCCATTGATGTTCCGCGAGCGTTTTTCTACCGGCCATTCAAGCGGTTGAGTCAGCTGGGCTCGAATTCAGCAAAAAAGCTGAAATGAAGCGAAAAAGCCCAGGCAAAATGCAAACAAGCGTTCGCACGCATGGAAAATCATTGAAGCCTGCAGTGGAAAATGGGTATGGGTGTTTGGGTGAGTATCTGTGAGTTACACCCTCGATTCCGACTGGGCTTTTCCATTTCGCGCTCCGCTCATTTCAATTTAGTTGGCGCAAAGCGGCCGCCGCAAACGCTTTGAACTCGTTTCCCGGACAGACGGACTTCATGGCTCTTGACGTTTTTCCTATATTGATCTTTTCGACCGATTCAGCAAAATACAAAAATACAAACAAAAAAAATGGGAAACGTACGCCCAGTGAAGCAAAATTTGTGCGCGTTTTGATTTTTTGGCGCGTTTTTCATTTGTTTTGATTTCGCGTCTGCGAAACCTTTCTGCCCAGTTTTTTTTACGTAGTTTTTCCATGGCTCTAACTTTGGCTTTTTCCTTTAGGCCACACAACTATGTATTGATAAATTGCCAGCCGACGATTTCCGTCGTGACCCGCGCGTTATGCAAAATGCTCAAAATGTAAATAAATATTAAAATAATACACAAGATCACGAGAAGGGGGAGCCCAAAAGTATCTGCCACACTGCCTTCCTTTTGTATGCGCCCAGCCTTTTGCCTTTTTGCATTTCGCCTTTGTTGGTTTAAGCCGTTCAGTTCGCTTCGGTTTGCTTCGGATCGGTTTGTTGTTTGTGTTTGTGTGCAATTGTGTGCTGTGAAAAATGAAGTGAATCTGTCTGGCCAAGTGAATATCGCCATTGCAACAATAATAATAAGCAATAATAATAATAATAATAATGCGAGCCGACAAATTTCGGTGTGCCTGCGCTTTATTTATGAAAACAATAAACGCAACCCAACAAACTACGCATCAAGTCCGTACCTGAACCTAAACCCGAATCCGAATCCGAATTCGAATCTGGATTGGAGGTGGATGTGGACGTGGACGTGGACGTGGATGTGGCGGCAGTTTCCTGGCACGCATATAATTTGCATGTGGATATCGATCTTTATGACCGGAGACGCTTCGACGATGGCTTATGTAATCTGGAAAATATTCATGAAGCAATATGCCCGCCTGCAACACAATCCTCGGCCCCTCAGCTCAAAGTTGATCTGGCATTCGTATGCGGCCATTGAGACGGTGGGTCACCCTCTATCCCTGAATGACTGCATCACTGCAGCATTCGGGGTCACCACGTACCTTTGCGAAAGAGCCTTAGTCCGCTTTCCTGCCCTTTATTGATTTAAATTGAGTCATTTTTCTCGGCTCTCGACCATTGGCCATTTGCCATCGGCCATCGGGGCATACAAAGTAATTGTAGATTAATGTGGCTAGCTTTAAGTGAGCGCTCAAGACGAGAGTTCATATTTCTCGAGTGTTTTGCGCTTTTTGGGGGCGTGAAAGTTGATTTGTGATTAAACGGCGGCCAGTTCGTTAAGGGAAGTTGGCGAAAGTTTTTAGCATTTTATGAAGTTTTGGGAACTTTTTGCAAGCAACAGGTTTCTTTTTGGTGGAACTCAGGAATTTTGCAGCTCGTGGGATATATTTAGTTTAAACTATTTGGTTATAAATTCACCAACTGCTGCATCTTTACATTTTCAAAAGAAATGCACAAAAAGCATTCATAGATTCCAAGAGATGTACAACCTTAGCATACTTAACCTACATACTCCAGCATAAATCACCTTTTAGCACCGAATTAACTGCATTTCTCGAAGAGTTTAAGGAACAAGTTTACGACTATTTTTGCTACACTTTAGATTGGCAATTTCCGACACTGAACTAATCCGATCACACCTCGATTGGCGTTATTCAATCAGCAGCCAGGGCACTCTACTAATGTACGCCGGCGTTTTCCTTGACATTCGAGTGCGACGACAGTTGCATTTCCCGCCCATTAACGAAATACGATAGTGGGGGGATAGGAAAAGTCAATGCGAAAATGCAAAGGAAATAGCAGTGATTTGGCGGCTTGGAAAAGCAGCAGCCAAAATAAGACTCGACAAGGCAAAAAAGCTGTTGCACACAAATAGGGACCACCAAACTAGATAAACGAACTGCGACTGTCTGGCCCACAGATAATAACAATTGGGTAAAAGTAAGAGATGTAATAATTCAACGTAAAGTGTTAAAATGTCGATATTAATTGCAGAGTGGCAGCGCTTGTGGTGGGACTACAATTCAAGAGGTAGCCAATAGTCCCATCCTCTGCTGCCCCCGGATCGCATTTAAATAAATTGCGATTATGCCGCAAATGTGGCAGTCGCTGCACCGAACTATGCACTGCAACAAAAAATGTGAAATAAATTAATAAAATATTATAAAACACTTAAGGCACAATTGTGTATTGAGAACTTGGATTATAATATGGGCTTTGACTTCATCTGGAAGACTTTTTCAGTGTACTCTAGGTGCGGGACCTGATCTTGCACTTGGTTTTCGGTGGTTTCGGTGGTGCAACTGCAACTGCCACTGCGACTGGGACTGGCCGTGCGCTAATAATATTTATCAGTGGCTCATTTGTTGGCCGGACAGATGGACAAACGGACAGGTGGACGCGGAGCATTGCATTCAATGGCCAATAAACCAAGAGAGCAAATAAAAATTGCAACTAGCAGGCAGTGGTGGCTAATTGCGCCGCCTGTTTGGTGATTTTGCCGCTGTTAACTTGGCTGCTTTGGCTGGCTGGCCAATTCCAAATAGGTGGATGGAATGGGAATGGGAATGGGTATGAGGATGGGGTTGGGGATGGGTTGGAATGGGATGGATGGGGGCTGTGCATCCGCTGCTCGTCAGTTTCAATTCAAAGTGCAGTTTAAGTTTTCGGTTGCCGTTTTCCACATTGTTCGCTGCATTCGAGGCATGCATATTTATTTATCGCAGCCAGAGTTTTGCATTTTAACTAGAAATCATGCAAAAACGCCGCGACATGCGATTGCCAACAAAAAAAAAAAACATATCGTCGACGACGAACGCCTTTCAAATCGAATCTCCGAAGCTGTTAAATGCGGTTGAGAGCGATTTTTCGTATGCTTTTCCTCAGACATGAAAATCTGTTTAATATTTTCCCGCGCACTCACGCACGACGTGGGAATTTTTCAGCTCGCGACTTTGAGTTCGTCTTCGTCGTCGACGGCGAAATGCAACTCAAAACTGAAAACTGAAAACTCAAAACCAAAATCTGCAACGCATTTGCGATCTCAGCGCGGAAAAGGCCGACACATTGAACCTTTCATAAACCGCCGACAATTGGCATTCAGCTGTTATTCAACGCACGAGATGCAAATTTGATATAGGAAATGGGTTTTTGTAATCGAATAAGTCGATCTGACCCAAAAGTGGAAGGAAGTGCAATGGCTTAACTGATGATGAGGGATGACCTTTAAATGCGGCATTGTTTAATAACAATTTCAAAGCCATGACAGTCGAGTTTGCTTAAGATACTATGGCGCATTTTATGAAGGTATCGAACATTTAAAGAATATGTTTTAACATTTTACTAAGCAGGAATGTTTGATTTATTATTTAATCTATTTTATTATATCTATTACGTTGCCAAAATTTTCACTTAATATTGATTTCACATGATGAATATCTAATAAAAGCACTACCCATCAAGTAAAATTATTACTTTTATGTTGTATATTAATTTTCTTATTGGCCACCCCCGCCATTTGACTGTTTACCTGTTTTCCTGTCCAGCTTTCAGTTTCTCTTTCTTTAACCTTAGTCTGGGGTTAGGACAGCCCATTAACGACACGCATTCACAGTCATTTTCAATTTCTTGGGGCTGTCACTTTAATTTGGATGCAGTGGCAGTTTGAGCCCACGCATTTCCACACAGAAACACACGCACACACTCTGTCTTTCTCTACAAAAAAAAAAAAAAATGCAATTTGCACCACCTACACTACTTTTACAAATTCCCACATAAACATTTTTCATTTTACATGTTTATATGCTGCTAAAACATGGCTTTTTATATTAGTTTTTATGGTATACCACTTTAAATCTCCAACCTTTTATCCCATTAATATGCAATTGTTACTAGACGAACTTAAGATTGTAAAGGATCAATTAACAAAACTAGTTGCAATTATAATTCATGTTATGGAATAAACACGCGATTTATAATTCTTATTACTATATATCAGTAAAAGTCGTAGTCAAAGTTTTTCGACCCGTTACAATCGCCAACGAGAAAAAACGATCGTCTAACAAATTAGTTACTGACGCAATATTTCTGTATATCTCTGCGCTATCAAAATCACACGCAATAAATTTAATTTGCTTTGTGGGCAGAGGCAGTGCGTCCAAATGGCAATGGCAATGACATTTCCAGCTTTTTCGCTTTTAGGCTCCAACTCCAGCTCCTTTGCAGGTGTTTGGGTTGCCGGAGTAGGTTGTCCAATTAATAAACGAAAACGCAGTCATAATGTTTTGATTAACACAAATGTGACAAGAGATGCATAAAAATTAATTTCCAATCTTGTCCGAATCCACTAAATCAAAGGGGAGTGGATCTTAGACGTTGGAATGGTGGATGACCGATTCCGATTTGGGTCACGACGGCGTTAGGTGAAACCGTAGATGCGTGAGAGAGTGCTGAATCGGTTTGGATGGGGATGGGGATCGGCATATATTTTAGATACATGGCATAGCCCCAAGGTTGTTGTGCTGTCGGTGTGCAGCGAGGCGACCTTCCTTTAATGGCTTGTCCAGCCAACTAGTGCAACATTTTCGATTTCCTTTTGACGCGCGGCCATAATTTGAACAGCGGGCTAGCAGCTCAGCTCAACCACCGACCGACCCACTGCCCAAGACTCACGCACCACCGCCGCCGACAATACCCACCGATACCCACCGACAAAACGCCCCCGGGCGGGCCGAACCCATTCCAAAAAACGAATCCAAAAGCAGAGCCAAAAGCCAACCAAACCAGACCAGCCGGGGCAATTAATTGATGAGCAGTGGTCGGCACTTGGTCAAGAGTTGGCATGACAGCAAATTGCATTTGCCTCTGATTCTGCCTTTTTTTTCTCCAGATCGTGCGTGCCACTGCCATGGCCACTGGGCACTGATCTTCAAGCGGTGGCCAATTGCCGGAATGCAGCACCAGAATCATGCACTGCAAGAAAATGACATGATTTCTGGGGTATTAGATACATTTTTGCAATGATAATTCTATAAGATCACCTTTTGTGAGGGTTGTAAACCTTAAACACAAGAATTAAAAGAGTAGTTAACTTTTTAAACATTTGTGTTATGTCCAAGCTTTGGTTTTTTCTCAGTGTGTGGCCCAAAAAGAAAATATTGATGATATATTTATTGGTATTTATTGGCGTCGCTTTGGCCGCACTTCAAAAAGCCCGGCCTGAACAAATTGTGGAAATTTATAAGCTTCGACAACAGAAATCTCTGTCTCTGCGGGCTTCGTACTGCCAATAAATGAGTGTAGTCAGCGGGTTTAGGGGGTTTTGGGGTTTTAAGTTCGAGTTTGGCTATGCAAAGCACTCATTGAGCATGCGCAGGCGCCGAGGGCGACATCTGGCGGCCAACGCCGGCGTTTGGAAGCCCGGCACGAAGGACCAAAAGCTGCTAGCAGGCAGGACTTGCAGAGCTAGCCACATTCCTTGGCCAAGTTAGTAGCTAAGTTCGTTTGGGCGTGGAAAGGCGAGTGAGTGGATAATGGGAAAATAAATGGAAAAGCGCCGGCACCGCACAATGACACATTGTTGTGGCCGAGACCAAAAGTATTTTGGTTCGCCAACCGAAAAAGTTTAACATGCCAAGGTTTTTTGTTATGTGTGTTATGGTCAAAGTTTGGCCATTTGCTTAGGCCGCATCCCCACACCATCCACATCCTCGAAACACTGAACAGCCACCACATCCACTTTCACTGCAAATTTGTGTGTGCTCGTATCTGAAAGAAAGTGAATTCTACTGTGCTACACTTGACCTATGACAACGACAACTGAGGCAGCGGCAAAAGCAACAACATACCCACTAACAACCAACTGGCAACGAACGTTTGACGTTTCATTTGATTGTCATGCAATGCGTCCCCCCGCACTCCCTATTCCCAGCCTTGTCTCTCGGATCAATGCTGTCCCCAATTGATTTCTGTTTAACTTTTAACATGCAACAAGGCAACCCGAGCCCCTTCACCCTCAGCCCTCTAAGCACTGTTTGCTGTGGGAAAGTGGATCGAATTTTAAAGTCCTCAGTTGCATTTCTATATCTTGGCACAACATATAAGCCTGTATTCCATATTTAGTTACTTAAAGGACATCCTGCGTATTAAATCAATAACTCTTTTCTTAGACTCAATTTAAACAAAATATTTAGTTTTAAATTACCACCATATTTTGCCCCACTGTATGCCCCCGTGTTGCCAGTGGTAACCGAAGCAATTGTGTTTAATGCGGCTCTTTGCATTGCCCCATTGCCTGTGCAAAGAACTTTGGCCCATTTGAAATGCGGCAATTGTGTATCTGGCGGATACACAAGCGCACTCTGAACTCCACACGTGTCTGAGGTCTTTTTCTTAGCTTTTTTCCCCTCTGCATTTACAGGCTGACACGAACATCGAGGCAGGGCGAGCAGAAGCAGCTGTTACTGGTTCGGGAGCAGGAGCGGAATTAGCCGAGATCTTGGTGCCGAGTGACACGCAAATCGATGTTCCGGCTGCGGGAGTTCCAGGAGGCCAGATTCCGAGCCTAGAGTCCACTGACAGGGACATGAAAGAGGCCAGAGCAGCGCCCATAGCTCGCGATGATGAGGATCAGGAGACGGAGGATCCAGAGGAGCAGGAGGAGGAGATGGAGCTGGAACCTCCAGAGGTGGACCAACTGTCCGCGAATGCTAATTATGTGTGCTGTCGATACCCGGTTACAACCTCCTCCTCCGCCTCCACCTCCGGCACAGCAGCCACCTTGAACCGCAGCAAGTCGCGGGTTCAAAAGTACCTCAAGAAGTGCAAACAGCGGCTAACGGGTCAGGCCAAGATGCCAACGAGCAGTTCCACCACCACGACCACCATCACACTGGTCAGGAATGAGCCAGCAGCACCCACGACAATCGGGGAGAGGGAGCCCGCGAAGGCACTGGCGGAGCAGGAGGAGGAGCTCTTGGAGGAGGACGACCTGGCGGAGGGCAGTAACGGGTCCTATACGGACGCCCTGCCCATCGAGTGCAGCTTGAGTGCCAGCATTGCCGAGGAGCAGCAGCAGGCGGTCGACGAGCTGGAGCCGCCAAAGGAGGCGGAGGAGGTCCCACTGGAGACGGAGGTACGTATCTACACTGAGGGAAAATGAAACTGATTTATACATTTAAAAAAAAGGAATAATACTGCATAACGTTGTAGTGTTATTAATTGCTGTATACTTAATGGCAATTATTTATTTTTCATGAAGTTAAGGAATCTCAATTCTCTGTTTTCCTCAGCTGACGGAACCTTCCTCAACATCACCTTCGCAGTGTAACCCCGAAGAAGTCCCTGCATCACAGCGACTTCGACTTCCCGCCGACGTGGACGCCACGCTGGCCCGGCTGATTGACAGCCATCTGTCGCACATTTATCCCGTCTACTGGGCACGCACGCGTGCCATTTTAATCCAGCAGGCACGTGAGCGACTCGTGTGCGGATTCGACGGCAGTTTGGCCCGCTTCGAGCAGCGATTCCTATGCAAATTTGCGCAAATTGCCGCGACTCTCCGCACGGCCCATCAAATTGGCGAGGTAAGAGTCCTATAGAGAACACCAGAAATCCAGCCAAAAGATATATCATTTACAAGCCAGTTACTCGCAGCAGGCGAAATTAGCAGCAATTTGTTTGGCTCTCCACGAACGTAGTTCTTTAATCGCAGCTAAATAGTTTGCTTTGGTTTCATCCGCCAAAAAGAAATGCTTGGGTAACAATTGCGCTGAGAAATTGTTGTGAAAATTGGAAAATCATCGGGAGATTGGTCGATCATCAGGCGATAAGTGTTCTCTGGAGCAAATAGTTGCGAAAATTACCAGGGCGAAGTTGTTCGTGGCTTAGAATTCCGCTTAAGGGTATTGCTAATCTAACTTCCACTAAATGCTCAAGTACTACCTAGACTCTACAGTACATTGCATGAAAATAAAAACCAAATAATTTTACTCATTTAATTTAATGTAATACCATCTATGCAAATGAAGTTACGAATACTTGCACCTTTTCACTTGTAATTAATAACATTGATAATCAAATCCAGCAACATATTATTGAACTTCATGGCACTCACATTCTTTGTCCGAGTAATTAATCTTTCAAGATTATATCACCTACGCTCGCCAGAGGTTTACCCTTATCAACAAAGCAAAGTCAACTGAGATTCCCTTTTTGCAATGGAATGTTTTGTGTCCTCTTGTGGAACGAGGAGTATCTTGCGGTTTACAAATAAAGTATTTACTGATAAATACACCAGTAAAAAACTTGAAGACTATTTGTTAAATGTAAGACATGAGTCACTTAAATGCAAATATTAACTTCAAGATCAAATTTAAAATATAGTTTTAAGCACGAATGTTTCTTAAAATTTAAATTTTCCTAAGAACTTATCAAATTTTGAATTACATTAATGTTCAAATTTCGCCACCGGGTGTAACATTACAGCTGCTGCTTGTGCAGCCCTGGCGCCTAACAGCAGCTGTTAAAAATGGTCTAAACTAGCAGCGCGCTAACAGTGGCTGGTGGCACGCCGAAGCACTGTTAACGGGTCTGTGCTTCGGATTTTCTGGAGTCAGTTGAACATTTGAACTCGCGACGCGCAGTCTTGTGAGCGGCAGAAAGCGACTGAGAAGCCCAGAAAAAGAAAAGCGACTCGAAGACGAATGCATAGAGTAGTAAACAGAAGTGACCAAGTGCAACGTGCCACTGCCAACTAAATACGTAAATTCGTAGTTAAAGAGTCTCGCATTTTTTCACCTTTTGGGAGCTTACAGAGTGTGCCGAAAGAAATGTGCAAAGTATCGTTGAATTAACATGCAAATAAATCGAAATCGCGACAGAGTGATGCCCGAATAGTGCCTGCAAATACGTTATAAAAGTGCCTTAATGTGTGATCTTTTTACAATCTGCAAGAAATAATCGTAAAAGTGCGAATCAGCTTCGAATATATACATATATATAGAAATATATACTTCTCTCCTAAGTGCCACATATATCTGCTATCAGCCTAGAAGTTAACGCTTTATAGCCGTCACATCAGCGTAAATCAGAGGATTTCCGCGCCGAATAGTTTTGAGGTAATTTCTGGTTTCACATTTTATTAGCTAAGCGGCCCGATGTCTGAAGTTCATTATCATTTATGGCCAATAATTGTCGAGTGTTTTTCGTTGTTCAGTTGTATGTAAAGTATAGTGTAGTGTAGTGTAGTGTTTGAATCCAACCCTGACCTCAGTGTTCATTAAAAATCAATTGTTTTCCACTCGCACTCACATTCGCATTGGCAATTTGCATACTTATTACACACGGTCAGAGGCAAAAGTCATGAAAGATACAAGACAAACCACGGAAGCGTCCTTCGGGTCAGCCTACGCTTTTTCGACTTGTTAGAATCGCAGAGAGAGGTCTTTGTATTATTTGTTAACCATTTTCAATGACAAAGTAGTGGCAAGTGTGGGCTGTGCACTACGTGCTATGCCCCTTCTAAATCGAATTGTCAGAGGTTCTGGGTCCACTAATCAGTTCCCCAGCTAGCTCCATTTGCAATGTAATTTATAATCATTTTCGTAACGCATACGCACTGTGGAGCATGTGGTGCTCAGTCCGTGGGAGGCAGCTAAAAAGTACTACAAAAACCAAAAAAAAAAAAAAGCTGCTGTAAAGTGCTCGGCGTGACCCACTTAGGTCCAACCACATAAACTTATTTGAATCAATCAGCCACAGCGCACATTTGCCGCTGATTTGGAGTCGTAAACTGGCGGGCATCTGGTTGACCTGTGGCAACTCGATTCGCAGTTGCAACTGCTAACTTGCAGCTGCCTCTGCATGTTAATTGCTATTTAATTTGTGTTTGCTGCGTTCTGTGTACCGCCTCAAAACTCAATGGTAGTTCGCGTCGAGCTTGCATTTTATGTATTTTGTATATTTTATTTACCCTCTGCAGCCGGGCACGTTCTGTAATTTAAATCGCCTTTGTGCGCAGACGCAGCAGCGTTCTCATCTAAAGAGTGGCCCAGCCGAAGAGCAAGTACTTGATAGGGTTTTGTTTGGATTGCTTTGGCTTGGTTTTATTCTGATTTTCCCCCTTTACCGATCCGAAAGCGGAAATTGTGTATTAAGTGTTCTCGAGCAAAGGGAGCGTTGGGGTAAAGCCGTACAGTCTGCTAAACAGATTCCAGCGCAAACTCGAAATCTGCAGAGAACAAAAAGTACAGAAAGGGTGGCATTCTTACATTTTTAAACACCAAAAGTTTGTGCATAGAAAATATGTTTTAAAAAAGGTGTTAATAAGTAAAGAGCTAGTAGTCTCATTAAAACAGAAACTAATTTCTTTTCTCTTAAGTCTGATTTATCTGTGTTAGTTTAATGGCTTTGTTTTATTGCAAAGTATGTACATATATATGGATTTATGCCAGCTTCCAGATCTCCATTGATACAGAACATTTCTTGCCGTGTAATTGAGAATCTCCGAACACGGCATATCACTTAGCCAAACAGCAATTACGATTAGGAGTGCAGCGCCAAGAGTGAAAAGTCTGTGGAAAAAGAGGAAAAAAGTGCCTATGAAGTGAGTGTCTGTGCTTCCGAGTTGCATTTGAAACGGTCCATCAATCCAGCGACCAGATCTGTGCAATAATTTGCAGAAAAGTGCTTTGAACTGTGTTGAACACAACATGATCGGCATTTGTTAGCGATAATGAATTGAACATTTCTGAAAACATGTTTGTACATAATTTGTATGCAGGCTCTGGGGGCCGCCACTCATGGGCCCAACGTTTGGAGTCCATACTCCGTAGTAGTCCATGGTCCGTTGTCCGTAGTCCGTAGTCCGAGGACCATGGCGTCTGCCATGTGTCTGGGTGTCTAAGTGTCTGAATGCCTGGATATATCTAGTATTTGTGTTGGTCTAACTAAGAGCATCTGACCAAGGCACATATGCGGTTTGTTTTTGCCCGCCCAGTGAAAGACAAACGCAGAGTTAGACGGAGGGGAAAATGTGCAAAGTGTAAAGTGCATATTTATGGCTTGCATAAAATAACTTGTAAAATTCACTCACTCCGTCTGTTTGTCTCTGCGGATTTTGCTGTGTGAAGACACACATATGTATGTGTAGATTCGCCATTCGAACACGTGTTGTTGGAACCGACTCTCTATATACATATATAAATATATATATAGGCACACGATCGCCGAGGAAGTCGCTGTTCAGGATATGGATGATATGTGACTGGACTCGCCAATGAGCAAACATTCGAAATAAAATAGCCGCTATGGGTATATTATGCTGCAAAATGTGCACATTACTTTGACAGAAATATGTGGCATGACGTTAAGATAACGTTTGACGGGTCAATGAGCTCAGTTCCCCGGGACTTGAAGAACCAATTCTCGGGCAAGTCTCATTATATAGATATCTTTATTACGGGTATCCTGAGCGTTTTATAAAATTAGCCAGAACAAATAAACAATCAAAGGATCAGTAAGCTTCTTTTTCACAAAAAAATAATTACTTCTACTATTTTATGCCACTTTTAACTAAATTACCCTCTGGGTGGCTGGAGATATGTTTTCACTACAAAAACCACTTTTTGTATAAATTTCTCGGTATGTCTGGCAATACATGTACTGCCTGTAAAAAATTCAAACTATCTGCAGTGTAATGTTAACAATTATTCAGCCGGACAACTTCGTAGCTACACATTTGCCACTTCATTATAAAATACTTAGTCATAAATGCTGTCGCCCCGAAGAAAACAAACCCAGATGCCTCGTCCCTCTGAATTGCTGCAATGCAGCAGATTGAGTTACAAGACGCGTGTGCACTCTGCGATCCACAGGTCTTTGGAGATAAAGTTCGGTGCATTTACTTCACACAGAAAAAAATATATAATTAAACCCTATTTAACTAGCAAGCACTAAATACTACTTTAAAGGCTGATATTATGGAGTAAATCAAGTAAATTACTTTGAATATTCATAATCAATTCGTTAGACACAACAGATTACTTAGAATTTTTATTTACTACCATTTTTGTATATATATATTTATTACATATATTATATTAAAAGAAACATCTGCGCATCTCCAGACTTTTGTATCCGAGCGCAGCTGGCAATAGATACGAATGCATCCAGAAGATAGCCTTGAATAATTCAAGCGCGTGTGACTCGCTTAGTAATTAACCCAGCACAAAAGCCGCAGGCCAGCGATGAGTCGCGGTTTGGCTTGGCTTGGCTTGGCTTGGTTTTGCTTGGGATTGGGATTGGGATTGGGATTGCGATTGGGCTGGGAGCCATATATAGGGGTGGGGAATGGAGGAGGAGGAGCAGTATGGGGCAGGCACGTCAAGTGGCAGACACCGAATCCGAATCCGCGGCGCTCACAGAAACACTCATGCATATATGGATACTTTTGTTCCTTTATATGTTTTTTTTTGTGTATCGCTGTCTTCTGTCTGCCGTTTGCTTATTTGTTTGCCTTCAGCTTTGTCTTTGTGTCATCATCGCCATCGTGATTATCCTCATTATGAGCATGTCTCTATTGCTCAGTGTGTGTGCGTGGAGGTGAACGCTTCCTGCAATGCCAACAGGTAGACCAAGACAAAGGCGTCCCAGCCATCCATCCATCCATCCATCCAGTGCCCGATCCCCATTTCAGACCCATTCCCAACCCCGATTCCCACCTCCCCATTCCCAATCCTCTGGCCAGACGTGAACGTAGTCGGTGGGAATCGGCTGCTTCAAATGCCAGAAACGCTCCGGGCAAAGCAAATAGTTACCTATAAATTGTTCAGCGAACAAACGAAGCCGTCAAATCGTCCCATGAATGACTGACAAGCCCTAGCGACAATTGTGCCCAGTTGGCCACAAAGTGCTCCAACAGCAACGGCCAAAAACAGCCAAGCAGCCAAAGAGTCAAAGAGCCACGACCACGACAACGACACGCTCTAATAAATGGTTCAATAATAAATTACCTCCCGGTTCAGGTTCACCTCTAGGATTTGTTTCGGCATCACGTTATTTGGGCATTTGTCAAGTTCAAGCGTAACTCTTTGTTTACACTAGTCAACAGGGCTCTAAACACTTACCAATCAGATATCGTACTTCATTGCTAAACATTTTAAACTTAATTAGAAAGTCTGCTAAGATTCTTAGCTACAGGTCAATGATGGTTTTCCCTTTTACTACTTAATAGGGGTATTAAAAATAGCTGACTGCACCTAAAAAGCTGCAAAATTCCGTCCACTTCTTGCCAATATGCCCCATATGGATACACATGCCGCTGCGGAAATACTCAAAGTTTATGGCTGTTTTTTTCTTTTATAGCTCCCTTGTTCCGTGCAGGAGCTATGATAATCCCCTCGTTGGTTACATAGTGTTAGCGACACCTTGCCCGAGGGCCTCCGTTGTGAGTAGGATGTCAGATCGCGCCACCTTCGTGATTTGTGGCTTTGGGGCACATGTGCAACAAAGGCAACAGCAGCAGCGAATGCAGCAACATCAACTCGGTGGTCCCCCAAACTCCTGGTCAAATGTCCGTTTGTCCATTTGTCCATCGTCTGGCTTTTGGCCGCCGGATTAGCATTGAAATTGACTTCGTGCTGTGCTCATTAAAATTTTACGTGCATAAAGTTTATTTCGATTTGTTGCGCCGTGTTGTGTTGCTTTGTCGCTGCAGTTGTCCTTAGTTCGTTGAGTTTTCCAACTGCTTCCAAGGAATTACATTTCGTGGTCGCAACTTAGAATATTTCCCAGAATTTCTCCCCCCAAAAAAAAAAAAGGAAAAACAATCAGAGAAACAAATATTTCTGCTACCCGTTTTGTACTTCCTTATTGGCTAATACGATTTCTGTTTGAGAGCAGAACATCGAATCCCTTTTTGAATTGCGAAATGATGGTCGAGATTCTATCGGGCCTAAAGCTTATTGGTGTTTTTTAATGCGTTTTCTGCCCGTCTGGGTTGCATTAACAAGTTTACGGCCGTTTTGGAATTGATGTGGCTAACAACTTTTTCAATTACCCAGTCCAAGTCCGAGTCCAAGTCGAAGTCCAAGTCCAACTAACCATCCAAACTGCTGGAAAAGCAGTTGAGCAAACACAGACAACAGAGCTTCGCTCAGATCAGATCGTCATCATTGTTGCGGAGCCTTAACTTCTTTCCCGGTCGTTTTGGTTATTATGCCATAAAAACTCGTTTTCAGCTGATTTAGCCGAAGTTCATGATCAGCTGTGAACTGAAAGTGGTTGATTGTTGCAGTGAGCAGCCTCCTCTGTCCAGAAGAACCTCTGTGCTCGTACCGGTTTTTGCAGTTACTTGCTTACTTGTTACTCGTGCCCCGCTCCCGTCAATTGGACTCGTAATTGAGAGAGTCTTGTGCTGATATAACAGCAACTTGCAACGGCCAACCAGCAACCAGCAACGTGCAACACAGTACTGTGCCTGCCTGCCCCAGCATCTTGCCTTTGAAGTTGCCACGAAATCGAAACAGTCTTTCTCATCCCTTCAAGCCCTCCAAGCCATAACCCATAACTGTGACAGCAGATCCGATGCGATACGATTCGATTCGATCCCATTTCCATTCCCATACTGATTGCAATTTCAACACCCCATCGAGGGCCAATGTAAGCAGCAACTTCCTGCATCCACAGACGATTCGAAATTCGCTGCACCGATCGTTGCACCGAAATGCAAACAAACACAACAAATTTGCAGATACTGTAACACTCAGTGGGGCAGTGTGGGGCTTCCAAGAACACCAGAGCTGCCGTGGCATTCCGACCGTGCAACTACCATGACAGCCTAGACCTGATCTATTTTCGTCTCACTCCCGGTGCCATCTCCCATCTGCATTGCGAAAAATGTGCCCCACACAAGCACGGTGCACATATGAAGCACTTTAAGAAATAAAGATCTTTTGTAACTACAGAAAAATAGTAAGCAAACAATTTGCAGACCATTTCAAAGTTGGCTTAGCAATTTGTCACTTACCTACCAATTGATATCTGTAATAAGTCTTCAACTGAATTTATAACTAAATAAATTGTTTTAGAACAAGTATATACCTTTTTTTCTCCGTGCTATTATATATTTACAAGTATATAGCGGTTCTACTCCGCCCCCGTCTCGCACATACACACAATATGGGGGAGCAGAAACAATTTGTAGGTGTGGCCGGAGTGATCCGAATCAAATGTGGCATCTACAGGGACGTGGTCATGGATGTGTTCATGGATGTGTGGTGCATTGTGGATCCAACTGCAAATGTTGGTGGTGCCAATGACGTTCCGTTGATGGCCATTCCGCGCCAGATCAAGCGGAAATGTGACGTTGACGGCAATAAATACAAAGTGAATCGCTCTGTTGTTGCAAGAGTTCAAAGCTTGCTGAAAAGTTTCGAACAAAAATTAGAGTGGGAGTGAGTGCAAAATAACACGCCTATTAATAGAGAATCAGGAATATTGAGCATGGTAATTGATACACAGGAAACATGTGGAGTAGGAAATCAATTAGAGCAGCCAAATAGGAAATGGCGAAAATAGCCAGCTATTCTATTCAAAAAAAGATCAATGCATTTAATGGTTTCATTTTTGGAGCAGCAAATCGATAAACTGTGAACGTAAACATCGATTGCTTTTCAGGTTTTTACTTTAAAGCTACTATTTTATGCCTAAATTATGAAATTAGCCAAATAATAAGATTCGATTTCTAAACTTCACTTGTGCTTAGCACAAGCTGGCAACTTTATTGTCATATTTATAGCTCTATTTATTTGCAATATTTCATGGTATAAGTAATTCGAAAAATCAATTGGTATTAAGTACGCAAATTACTTTTTTAACTGCTTTAGCAAGTGATTTATGGCACATTTATTTTCTCGCAAAGAAAGTTTATTTATCGCCATTAATAACTCAATTTTCTGCAATGTTCCTCGCAACAAAGAAGTGTGTTATTTAATTTCCAAGCAATTTTTCGCTCACTGATTAAATTCCGCCTCTTTGGTCAGCGGTAAATTACAAAATAAATAACAAACAGCCACATATCAATTGTTAGCCATCAAACAAAATGTGGCCAAAAGTAACGGAATCACCAGCCAAATTCAGACATTGGACATCCACCCAAAATAAAAATGGTTACATAGAAAAAAAAACCCGAGGCCGTTGCTTACACATCATAATTATCGATTGCTGGCGGCGCTTTTGACCAGGTGTGGCCCTTTTTTACCCAACAAATTAACTATTTCTCGAGCTGAGAAATTAAAAACTATATATAGATATATATAAGATATGTGAAGCCAAAAATTGGCAATAAACGAAACTTGAGACCCAGCAGCGCACATTTTTTTGCATACAATTTGTTGAGAAAACAAGCCAAGTGCATGTGAATGTGTCGATTTATTTCATTTTATGTTATTTTTGTGCAGCGCCCTGTGCTCCTTTGCATGCGTAATGTTGTCGGCACCGATGGTGGTCCCATGATTCTTTCGATATCCAAAAGCGGAGTCCAAAATCCAAATCCGTGTACGACTGCACCCGCATTGAATAATTGCCATAGGCTGGGCGCCACACGCCGGGACATGGCCATTCATACTCGGTTTCCTTCGCAACACACCATTCACATATCCCCATACACTCGTATATATATATATATTCAGATACAGATATGTTTATATCTGCATATATGCTAATGCCGGGCCATGTCGGCTTGATTACTCATAAATACGGCCCGTCGAACTTCGCTGACTTCGCCGCCTGTTGATGGGTTTTGTTTCATTCCGTTTCGTTTTCTGCGGCTGCCGGTCGGTAATTTAGTTTTCAACATCAAAGGCGTGGGAATGTGGCAAAAAATACAACAAAATATATATATAAAAAAAAAATTAACAACAAACCATGATGGAATGATATATGCTCTGATCCGGGCAAGGATTCAGACAAATCCTCGACAAAATCTACCCGCAGATTTATGGCATTCAGGCACTCGAAAGCCAAAAGCCGCCAATGGAACGGAAATTTGTCGCCCCTCAACAAATTGAAAACGACCCAAGCTGAAGAACAAAAAAGATACTTTTGGATCTTTGTGGTGAAATACCCTTTGCTTTGTTCTTTTTTGTGCCTACAATTCTGGGAAGAGAAACCAAACCACTAAATTTATGGAATATTTTTTAGGGGAAGTAGTTCTGTTCTAGCTCAGCTATGGTCCATTAACCATTTGTTGGCCTTCAAGACGTGTAGAGTTATTTTAAGAAGTTATGAAACTAGTTCTAATATAAAGCACAAATTAACAAAAAATATGTTAGTTTAATGGACTTAAGCTGATTTGTTCAAGAAATTCAGGTGAGGCCTTATTTTAGGCATTTTTAAGAATATTGAGTTACGACAAACTTACCTAACTCGACCACTTGCTGTCCTTCAAAGTAATTCATGACTTGCCTTTGGACATTAAATCCAATTTTTGTTGATGGAGGGTTGGTTTAACGTTCAGTGTAGGCGACACCATCGAACACAAACGACAACTAAAACTAACAAACAATATAGCCACATCGACGACAATGACAAGCGGCGTCCGAGCGACGCGCGCATTTGGGTCAATGACGACGAAACTGAAACGCTTCCAATGATTTAGAACCCCCTTTGGATTGGATTGGATTGGATTGGCTTGGATCCGATCGGAACAGATCGGATCTGAGATGGAGAAAGGGTAGGCACCGGCACCGCCAATGGAACATGGTACTTGGCATGGAGCTGGGTCTGGGAGCAATCATGCAGAAAATGTTACGAAAATCATTATTTTAGCATGTGGCGACAGGGGCTTATACAACGATACCTCCCTGAAACACACAGAAAGAAAAAATTAAGATTTTCCTGCACGACATGCAATTATTAAATCTGCCAAACAATTTACTAACATTTACTTTAATTATGAGTTTTTAAATAAAGTGCTAAAGAATATCATGTACAAGAAACCTATACAATGCAGTAAGAGGAACTTAAGCTGGAAGGATATAGTTATAAAATATATGCAAATTTTCTCAGTGCAGGTCCGAAATATCAGACAGAGGGGGACGGCAAGTGGTGCGAGGGAGATGGCTTTCGAGCGGAGGAAGTGGTTGCGTTGTTGTCGTTGTGTGGTTCGGTTGATCGGCGATGATCATTTTGTTCAATCGATTGTAAACGATGCGTTGCGATCGTTGCTGCGGCTTTGATCAAATGACAAAATTGATCATTTTCTGTTTGAATGGATTTCGATCGGAGACCCTCTTCAGGCGCCTCAAACCCCAACAAACCACGAATGCCTCCTCTCGAGCGACAACAATTGATTTATGTACGCGTCTCTCTCTTTTTTCCTCGCTATTTCTTTCTCTTTCGCTCCTAACTGGGTGGCATGTGCAATAAAAAAAAAACACACACACAAAACAGCCATCGCTTTGTTACCAATAAAATATCCAAGTTTTTGTGTTGAGTCAAAAGGCGCTATAAATCAAGGCAGTGCGCACCTTTTTTCCCCCGTCTGATTTTCCAAAAAAGCGAAACGAAAACAAGACAAAAATCAAATGTTGAAAAAAAAGGCTGAGCAACTGGCAAATTAGCAACAATGCGAAGAAACATTTTCGCATTGTAACAATTAATAGCTGACCAAAAGGATCGGGCTTTAATTCGCGTCTCTAGGAGCTCTCTCTCCTTTGGTTTTTGGTTTCGATGTTTGATTTTTTAGTTTTTCTAGCTTTTTGCAGTCGCGGGTCTCGAATTCGATTTCACATTCCCGTAGGGGTGAAATCTGCGTTGGGCTTTCTGCTTTTCAGTGTTTTCAGTTTTGGCACAAACGCTGAGGGTAATAACCAAAAATTAGCAAAAATTGCCAAAAGTTTGACTTGCATGATTTATCTATAATTTTCCATCGCCATCGCCAGGCGGTGCCCGTTTTCCGTTTTTTTTTTTTGTTTCGTGGGCTTTTCGGGAATGCACACAAAGAAAAACATTATCCTATTAATATTAATAATATTCTTGGTACTCTTATTTCTACTTTGTAACCCTTGAAGTTTAAATGGACGGAACTCTTATAACTTAAGCTGGTTATTATAGATAGCCAACTGAATAAAGCTCTGGTTCATTTTTCGTTTTACAAGGAATCTATTCATATCTCCTAAGTCTGTGGTTAATACGTAGTTATAGATATCTGCATTGCTCTTTTTCCTGTGCACCTTTGGTACTGGGGCGGCCAAAAGTTGCCACACTCGCCATCTCCGATATGGCCAACTGGCGGACAAACATGGGGGAGACCTCGAACATTCAGGCCTCCAAATATCCAAATATCCCAGCTCTGATGTCTGACGTCGGACAGTCTGGGCCATTTTTAATGCGCTTTCCAGGCATTCAGCCTCGGCTTTTGGTTTTTGTTTTTTTTGGTTTTGCTATTTGGTCTTAGAGTTTTGGTGGCTGCTATGGCTTTGGTTTCTTTATCGTTTTCGGTTTCCTTTCCGCAGCTTAACACTTGCGGGTGTTGTGGCCTGCACAATTTCTACCCGAACATGTAATCGTGGTAATAATAAAAATTTGCAAATGATTTCGTTACTCAATCTGCAATCAGGCACTTATACCGCTTATCGTCTCTTGCAGTCCTGGTTATGGCATCCCGGCTGGCCTTTGGCAACATCCAATGGAGCTCTGGTCTTGCAGCTGAGCGACGCTGAGATCGCGCACGCACTTCGTCCGGCGGAGCTCTATCTCTGCATCAAATTGGGTAAGTGGGTCGACCGGTATCGGGATCGGGATCGGGATCGAAGTGGTCTGGCCCTTCTTATAGCTATGATTATGGCAGGCACACGAGTCCGCAACCCCCAATCAAAATAATCGATCACTTACGACCGTCTAGGGCTTGCTAGTGCAATTTAAATGGTCTAGAATGGAAGCATGGGAAGGAGAATAGTGGAGTAAGCTGTATCTCTAGGTATTTATTTAAATACAGGTTATGAAGTCTTCCAATTAAGTCAGACAGGTTACATTTTTAAGTTCTATGTGTTTGTCTTACGATTGACAAATTTTAGTAGCTAATGCTTTGATTTTGTCTAGACAAAACTTCAAGAAACTGGTTTACTTTGAAACATTATAATTTTCTTACGCCTACCAAACGCCCTATAAACTAGCTGAAAACATAGTCGTAAAATTATTTGAGTGTTATTTTTTTATTACTGCATTGGACACCATATAGCATATGTATGTTTATGACTAATAACTTTTTACGACTTGACCCCTACAATAAAAATTAATTGCAACACAATTGACCTTTTACAGATATTATTTAAGTATTTGCAATAAATTTTATTAAATTTTGATGTGCATAAATTTAAATGAATTTGAAATAAGCGAACATTTAAGTACAAGTTCAGTAATTGGTATAAAATAAGAATTGGGCTAAACTAAATGAATTGATATTATCATCTCTATGTGATTGAAAAGCTCAACATAAGTAGGAACTTCCGGTAATAAACCATTTTTCTCTTACAGAATCTTCAGCAGAAGGAGACGCGGATTGCAAAGCGCGCCTCTATGCTGTTTGGCGCTCGTCCCGCAAGGAGGAGAGCGTCCAGAGCCACTGCATCGACCACGAGAATCCCGGCGAGTTGCCCCTGAGCGTGCTCCAGCTGGAAATGTCCACGGCAGCGGCGGCACTGATGGCATCGGATTGCGGTGAGCTGCCGCAACTGCTGCAGAATCTGCTGGTGAGCGTGGAGCGCAGCATCGAGCGTGTTTCGCTCAATGAGCTGCAGATGCCGATGCATCATGACCGCGGGGAGGATTCTCTGGATGAGGCCAACAATAATGGATGCAACAATAACCTGTTGGGATCACCAAAGTGCGCGTTGCGACGCAGCGATTTGATTACCAAAAACAAGCTGTTCAACAGCCGTTACATGCTTAGGCGTTTGACCAATCGCCAGGACAGCATGAACTCCACCTCGTCGGGCAACAGTAATGTGAGCGACAGGAGCAGCAGCTCCAGTTCCAGCTCAAGTTCCAGTGCCGGCGAGGAGCTCCTGACCAGCCACTCGGAGGCCAAAATGAGGAGCAACATTGGTGGTAATGAGGCAAGTGGTGCCTCCATCTCGCCGGCATTACCACTCTTTTGTCTGGGCAACTCGTTTCCGCACATCGACAGCGATGAGGAGGCCAGCGATAGCATCGGACCGGGGAAACACCACACTCTAGGTAAGCACAAGCACTAGCACCAGCACCGATCCAGCACCACGCTGCGTATACGTAATATCGCATTACGCATGCGCACCGATAGCCGCAGGATACTCAAATTACTCCGATATCGGTCGGCATTTCGTTGCGCTATTAATGCACTGCAAAAAGTAATAGTAGAAAATTTACTAAAAAGGAAACCCCTGGAGATCGGTTCTCTATTTGCTTATAATAATTCCAATGAAAGTTATTTTTTAAACTATGTAATTTGATTATTTTTTTGAGTGTACCTGCAACAGTTGCAACAGAGCGACCAGTTCGTGGCTCGCTTATCGCAAATGCTGGGCGTGATTTGTCTTATTTGTTTTAGCTCCGTGGCCTGCATCGTATGCAAATCTGTGAGCCCGAACTATTCAATTAAACGCCCCGCAGCCAAAAGTCGGTTAAACCCAAACTGGAGTCAAATTTGCGTTCATTTCGAACGGCGCTTTGAAGTCGATTTGTTTTATTTTTCCTTTTTGGGGGTGGGGTTTAATCGCGCGCTTTGATAGCGTTTAGTTTTTGGCGCTAATTTGATATATTTGCTGTTCATAAATGTTGCCCGATATTTAAATCAATTAATGGCCAAAGATTGCCAAAAGATTATGGAAGTTTGCTGCCCTGAATTCTAGCGAAAGTATGAGAGAGTGAAATTGTAGCCAAAATGTTTTTGACATTTTTGATATCTTGATGTTGTGTGGTTTTAATCTCAAACTACGCATCCGGCTTTTGTTTTTGCCAAGCCACTTGAGATTAATTAACAGCTTACCGAAAACTTAATACCATGAGAACGCAATCCATTAAATGCCAAATCCATTCTCAATTAAGTTGGCAATGTTGGAAAATTGCCACTTCTACATGTACCCATTTATTTTGTGAAAAATCCTAAAAGCCGTTCTTTATTGGCGGCAAAAAAAAATGCCCCTTCAAAATGCTCCATTGAGAGAAGGAGTAGGGAGGAAGTGGAGGAGGTTCGCCGGCAGCCGGTGGTTTTAGCCATTAGCCATTAACATCGACAACCCACGGCATCCGGCGAGACGTGGTTAGCCGCAAAATATCGTTGTCTCTGTGGCAGCCACAACGGTGCAAATGCCTTTTAATTTGTCAAAGCCTAAAATATGAAAATTAAATGAGAAACCAAAGCAGTGCCAGTGCGCAGACACAGTGGTTCCAAGTAGCCAAAATATATGAGCGCAAATTATATGATTTAGAGAAGTAAAAGTATATGATAAAGACTTTACACAGGAAAAAGATTCGAAGTCACACTTGACACATTTATAACATAAGCAAATACATATCATGAATGTTTCTATCTATTTGGCATTGACACATCCCAGTAAGAACCCTATCTTGCCACCAAATCTTACCACTGTTCCCTGGAATGCGTTCAACTGGAGATCTGGGCTGGGTGTGGGTGCAATTTGCAAGCGGACATAAATCAGTTGGCAAGTGCGGGGGCTATTGTGGTCGGGCTATTGAATTACAATGCAGCGGGTCGCGTTCGTTTTTGGCTCTCTGCCATTGGAAAAGCGGCAACAGGTGGCCGGAGTTCACTGCGTCGAGTGCAGAATTTCCCGAGACGCTGAAATGTGCCGCATTTATCATTGGGAAATATTTGTCGCATGCGAAAGTACCCGTGGCAGAGCTATACAATTTATGACGAACTAGTTTTTTGGGGGCAACGTAGCAGAGCCAAGGCGGTGGCGACTCCGACCACGCCCCCTTGCTAGAGATAGAGAGCTGGTGTGGGCCGTTCGGCAGCCGCAAATTAATCAAATGACATTATTATGCAAACCGTGCAGATCCTGGACCAGTTTTCAAGGTTCCGTCGAGCGTTTAAAATACAATTAACCCATATTTTCAAGCCCCCCCTAACCACACTTTACACTCGTGTGAGTTTTCGCAAGTCTTTTCTGGTAACTAATTTAACATGGAGAAAAATTTCAAGCAAGTTTTAGTTTGAAAAAAATTTTACAAATTTTTGCATTTTCGATAAGGGGTACCATCATCAAAATTGGCGAAAAATTGCCAGAAATTAGCATATCAAAGTATGTACATGGATCGATAGGGAATTTTGTTACGAGTTCAACGAGGTATGGCATTTCAGATTTGTACAACTATTTTTACTGCTATCGAAAAAAAACGAAATATTTTTGATCAAAAAATCGAAATAAATATTTTTCGTAAAAAATCGGATATTTTTAGTCGGCGTTTTCTCCATAACTTGTCCAAAAATGGCCGCACAGCTAAAATAAAGACTGTTTTGTGCTGCTAATAAACATAGCTAACTATGTCTGTACAACTATTTTTACTGCTATCGAAAAAAAACCGATTATTTTTATCAAAAAATCGAAAAAAAAAATTGTTGTAAAAATCTGATATTTTCCATCGGCGTTTTCGCCATAACTTGTGAGTTATTTTGCATTTACTTTTATATTTCATACATTTATATTTACATATATTTTTTCTCTCTGCAGAGACCTGCGAGACAGAGCTACTGCCGCCCAGTTCGATTGGCGAGCTGCCTGAGAAATTGCTGACCAGCGGCGTCTATTTACCAGGTGAGCATCCATCCGCATGCGGTGCACATAGGTGACAAACTTTCCATTTTCGCCGCTCCCCCAGTCCAAACTCAACTAATTCTAGACTTTCACTGAGCCGAAATCAACATGAAAAAAAATTTGCTTATAAATTGGAATCGCTTTTGTAACGCCCCGCCAGGCAATTTGCCGCTGGCGATTTTCCTGGTGTTATTGGCGAAAAGCGGTTGGTGGAAATGGTGGTGGTGCATAAAGTTGGCGCTTTTCAATTAATGTGCTCACGCTTTTTCGCACATTATCGAAGGCAAAGTGGCCACCCAGGGTGCACCAATTGAGACCGCGTACCAGTGCGATTTCCCACATCTCGAGTTCTTTTATGGCCCATCTCTTAACTGCGTTCGCATCTCCATCTCCCATCTAAAATCTCCATTCCTTTCCAGGCACACGCACCCTCCAAGGCGACCCACTTGTGACTGTGGACGCGGCCTGTGTGGCGTCCGCCGGCCTCAATTGCTACGAGCTGGCCACGCTGCTCCTCTACTACAGCACAATTCCCGAGCGCAGGTGAGTGGGGGTTCCTATGATCTACACTGACAACAAATTCCATAAATATCCCTCAAGAACCTGAGAGTTTGCAGTCCAATAAAGTTTATACATACCCAAGGAACTTGGCATTTCAGCTATTCTAAGACTATTAAATCGTAGCATATCATGATAGCAGTTTTTTCCCGTGTGCATATCTCAATTTCCATATCTGATTCTGAATTAGAATCAGCCTCATCGGTTTAGTGTCAAAGTAACGCATGGGAATGGGCTCAACGAGCAGCTGTAGGCAATCGCAGAACCAGTACGAGTACTCCATGGAACCTCCTCCTCCTCCACCTTGAATCCCCCGGCCAGAATCAGCATCTGCAGCCGAATCAGGCATTTCAATTTGTCTGGCAATAAGTTCATAGACTCGTAGACCCGGCAGACCCGCAGACCCGTCGGCCCATCCATATTTACGAGCCGATATGCAAATGCGCCAGCCAGTCAGCCAAATGGCGCTGGGAATGAAGCGGAGCTGCATTTAAGCCTTTAAGTCGGGGGATTCTGTTCCCACTCCTCGCTCCACCTGCACTCCTCCCCCCTTCCTTTCCTTTCGTTTCGTTACGTTTCGGCTCGAATGCATGTCAGTCAATTTGCCACTTTGGCTAAAAGGAAACATGCAGCAGCAGCAGAAAAAACAACGGCAACATCGAACAGCACTTGCATTGTGAGCCAAGAACGCTCTGCCTTAGAAAATAGAACAAAAGTCTGGGCTAAAAGTCGATAAACACTGTCCAGCAGGGTTGGCTATCTGCCCCACATCTTTGAGTGAAGGGGGGTTCTTGTGGAGTAAACAAATAAGGCGGGGAAAATCGGTACTCTCAATTGGGGCACACACAAAAGGGTCAAGAGCGATTGTGGATTTCAAAGGATATAAGATAAGGCTGATCGTAAGATAATGGCGTGCTAACAGAGAAGCAATTCGGATTCGAGTTTAATAAGTTTTATGCAATTGAGATTTTTGAAAAGCCCAATTGCTGGAAGACGGTAGTAATCTTTTTAAAATCTTTTACTCGAGATAGCGAATAATATAGAGAAAGTTTATAAACCAGATGTTCTAATAGATAAAAGAAGTTTTTATTAGAACTTTACCTAAGAAATAGCCCTCAAAATTTAAACAAAAGTTCTGCCCACACCGCGCGTTAAAAGTGTATTAACGACATGCCGTTTACAAGTTCATCGCAAAGGTCATGGGAAAGGGTCTGGGAAAACCCAATGAACTCCCAGGGCTTTTCTCCTGCTGCTCAGTGTAAATTAGAATTCCACTCAGGCTGGCTGCCAATGTTGGTGGGGCTGCTTCCAGCGGGCACGTCTTTCTGGGGGACCGAGTGCGGCTTCCCTTTGAGGAGAGAGTGAGAGGGTGAGCGTGGGGGTGGATGGATAGAGAGGGAACGATAACTGCAGGCATATGAATGATTTTTTTATATTTTTTTTTTTTTTTTATTTTCCTCCCAGACAGATTCGTGACACTTTAAAATTTATGATGTGAACTTTTAGTTTTGCGCAGTGGTTGTTGCTGTTGGCGCACAAAAAGGTTCCAACTGCCACACGATTCCTGGAAATATCAGAAATCTGTGAAATCTAAATCGACAGAGGAGAGAACACTCGTGTACTCGTATCTGGCGGCCACTTGGAGTTGGCAGTGCGATTCCCGTTCTAGTTTTAGCCAGAGACTCACTTTGAAATCCAGCTGCATGCTGATGTTAATTGCTTCAATGCCAATTGGTAAAAACGCGGCCAAATCGTGTAGAAAAGTCTTTGACAAACATTGGCAGTGGCAGCAATAGCAATCGCAAAAGCAACAGCAACAGCTGAAAACTGGCACATCTGCTGTAGCCGCCTCATCATCATCATCATTATCAGCATCTAAAACTCCACTACACTTATCCCATTCCATCCAGTTTTTTTTGTTTTTTTTTTTTTTTTTGACCTGACTCATGACGAGTTGGATCTGCCAGACCATTGACATTATTTGCGTTTGTTTGCCGACATGTGTAAGGTATTCATTAGCTGCCTGTCCAATTCCGAATGTCAGCCAGATGGACGGCAAATATTAGATGTTGGCTGACTTGGCTGACTCGACTCTTCACTTGGCTCTTTGGTCTGCGTTCAGTTTTCACCAGTGCGTCAGTGTCAACATGGCCACTTGGCTTATCCATAGCTTACATCATTTGTCTGGGCCAGAGGTCTGACCTCTACTCCAGCTCCCTGACTCCCTGACTCCATGACTCCCTGCCTATCTGACTCCAAAAAAAATTGGGGGGGCAGGGAAAAAAGCATACCCATCTACGATGCCAATCCACAACTCCCTCCATCGTGTGTGTGTGACAGCTTGCAATTAAATTTGTTTTTATGGACACCGTTTGGCGGGCTGCACTTCTCGGAATCTTCGCCTGCGAAAGGTACCCAGTTTGCCAGAGTTTTTAGTATAAATATGCATGCCCGCGCATAATACGGGTATAAAAATAAAAAAAGAAAAGCTCAGGTTACACACGCTCGACCTAGGATTGTGCTCATATTTTAATGCGTCTTGCCCTACAAAATTGACGCAGAGAGCATGCGCGGCTGTTCCCAAAACCGAAATGCATTTGGATTCAGCCGAGGTTCACAATTATAATGGCCCATGACGAAGATTGTACGGGGTTACATACATACGTCTTTTGGGGTGATCCACAAAATGGGTTCACGCAAGATGAGTTCAAAGGCATGGGACGGTTTTGCCAAATGTTAAATACATATATTGAGTTACTAATGATCCCTTATGATTTTAATAACAATTTTGTTGACGAGAGAAGCTTCAATATTGGGAAACACTATAAATTGGCTTTTCCAGAGTCAAATCATACACGAGGCAATTTGATAATTATCGCATTAAAAGAGTTAAATGTAAGCTAAAGTTGTAATAAAACTATAAAGATAAATAAGTTAATAAAACTTGAAAGAAAGCTTTCTCTACAGTTAGGGTACTATTCCCCTCGGACTGCCTTTCTCACAAAGAACTGCTTTGAGCGTGTATATGGGCCGCTTTGGAATTGAAATGCCAGGCGATCTTTATAGCCTGTGCGCACTGTGCGGCATCATTAAGCCGCGGTCTTAGACCCAAAGACTCCGCTGAAACACGCCACATCAGCGGATCTTGGATCTTGAATCTTGGCCCGTGAGCATTGCGTGCAATTTGCAACTGCAGAGCAGCGGCGAGAGCAACTGCATCGGGAAGACAACCTGGGGGTGGACTGCCAACTGAGAGCCATTGAGAAGCATGTGAGAAACGAGATTCTGGCCTGGCCTGGCATGCGTTTACAGTTAGCTTATCTTTGGCTAGTAAAGAATTTCAAAGCAGCTGTGCAAACTTTGGCTAAAGTGTTAGGACACGGCACTTGGCTTCTGTTAATGCAATGCCCACCGGCCGCCATTAGCGGCAATTTTCAATTTTTATTTACGCTGATTAAAAGTGGCTACCAACTTGTCATAGTTACGTGACTTCGCCCCGCTGAGTTACTGAAAGGTAAAGTGCTTCATCTGGCCAAGAGTCCAAGTGCAGAGGCCGCTTATTGCCAATTAAAGTGAACTTGTTTTGGGCGTAGCCAAGTCGGTGTGTTCTGCTCCCCAAACGGACACCACCACCCAATCCGCCCAAGCATTATGTGCCGTTTTATTACCCCAACCACTTGGATCTGTGCGGCCCACATGCGAACCAGTTCACATGGTAGCCTGGGAATCAGCGGGAAAACAGAGCAATTCATTTGCGGCCAGAATCAGGCGGGCAATGCTCCTCGAGATTATAATGATTTATTGAAAAATTGTAGCCTGCGGCCGCATTAAATTTAACAATGCTAATAAGGTGCATTTTGTGTGGTATTCATCTTAGTGGGGGGATTGCAAATAGAGACACCTTGGTGGAAGCACAAGGCAATTTCCGTTTTAATTTCATGTTTGGTAGAAGTTTGCACAACGGGAATAATAATTAATTAAAACTCCCACGAAAACCGTTTTAATAGCTCTTGAAAATGTTATGCTTTCACAATTTACGGAATACAAAATGTAATTTAATGAAGACTTTGTATTTTGCTAATGATATTGCATTTAAATCTTAAGCTCCCAAATATAAATTGAAGGCATAAAAGTACGTAAGAGAATATATAAAAATTTGTATATAGATATCTTGTATAACACAATGTAGAACTAGTTCATGGATATCTGCCCACCTCTGATCGACAGCAGGCAAACACTTTGATGTTATTTATGCGACTTGACCGTGCACCTTCTCGGCCGGTTTGAGCCACAATTCATGGCTCGTTTTGCACTGCTCTTACCATTGCAGCTCCTGCCCCTTCAGCACCCCGGCAACACCCGGAACGACAGCTACAATCAATGGCCATAAAAGCGCTGATCAGCAGCAGCAGCAACAGCAGCAACTTCAGCAGCAGAAACAACAACCCGCCCAACAGACATTTACCATTTTAATTGCCATCGAGAAGTCTCAACATTTATGCGTAATCGACTTAATTTGCCAAAGTCTCAGACTCTTGGCCAAGCAAATTGGCAATTGTGAAATTTTGGCCGTTTGTTCCGATTCGAGTCTGCTGCAATTATGCAATGGGCAGCAGCAACAGAAGCAGCTACAACAGCACCAGAACAATAATAGCGATCACCCGGTGAGTTTAAAGTTTATGCCGCCTGACCTTTCAGATTGCACAAAAGGATCACAGCGAGAAATTGCTTAAGTACCTCAAACACTATAAAAAAATGCAATATTCTAAAGTAATTTAGCTATTTTGTGCCCTTTAAAATAGCTAAATAGGATAGGATAGGATAAATAGGATAATAGCTGAAGGATGAATATATTTTCTAAAATTAGTAAATTCTTTCATATGGATTCTCTTAAATAACAATCACTGTGAAAACCAAAGAAAAACATCATGGATAACAGCTATACTTATCAAAATGTAAGAAAGTCAAATCCCTCTGGCAAATGTATTACATTAATTGTATATATTGGTTGAAGGTACTCGAAAGTGATTTTTTCTGTGCACTTTTGTCAGGGGGTGAGGCCGAAAGGCCAGGCAACGGGCTAACGCCCCAGCCTGTGCTCTTTTGAGACTCTGATCCCCAGCCAATTAACCCGCCCCAACATGACCGACTAGGCTAAAATCCCACAAAAACAAAAAAACGCAAAAACAAAAAAAAATACACAAAAAAAAAAAACAGAACTTGTCCACTAATGACAACGAATTCGCTGTTTTTCTCTGCTCTGACTGTGACCCCAAAACAAACAAACAAACAGGAGCCCTCGTCGCCGTTGCCAGTGGATTTGGTTAAATTCATTAGCGTGGACCAAGTCACGACAAGTGTTGCGCCATCGCAGCTGCCCGCTGGATTGCTGCCCTCCGTGCCCGCTCTGTCCACGCTGGCCGGGATTAACCAGCGTCATCACGATGCCACCAAGTGGCGTGAGTTTTTCGCCCAACTTGAGGCCTTCCAGCGTCAATGCTCAACGGCCGGCGGTCGTTTGGTGAGCGCCCTCAGCGAAATACGCGCCGCCGATCTTCAGGGTTTGCCCACGCGCCGCCAACTTTATGGTCAGCATCGCGCCCTCAGTCGTGCGCTGATGGATTCGCAGCTCCACAGTCTGCGCAAGACGGGTGCTGGCCAGTTGGCCAGGCTGCAGGATTTGGCCAGGGCCATCACCTTTGCACCCGGCTCGCCACGTATGACGTCACAGCCGCAATCACCGACATCTTCTCCATCGGGGGCATTCCTCAACGTGGATGCCACCAGCAAGCTGCGCAAGGTGACGCTCCTCTTCAACGAGGTGGACCGGGCTGCCCAGCGCCTGGAACAGCTGACCGAGCAGCGCAGGGAGCGACTGAGGCAACTAACCAGGCAACGGGCCCTCGAGGATGAGATCAGCGAGGTAAGTCCACCATTGTATGTTTCAAGCACAGTCATAAGTGAATTCTAGGCTAATTGCGGTATTCCCTTGCGAAGCTTAAAGCCCTAGGTTCGGCGAACGATTTACAATATCCATAAAATTGGTTTCTCCCGGCAACTTTGTAGCACCTGGGATTTGCTATTTGCTGACAGGAAATGCGGCAGGCGCAGCCAAATGCGGCATATGTGACTGCAATCGCCGAATGGCAAATAGCGAATAGCGAATGCCGAATGTATCTGCAAGATACGCTGGCGGCGCAACTGACATTGTTAATTGAATATGCATTGCGTTTAATGCGGATTTTATTAATTTATTACGCACATCCGCTTAGTGTCCACTGCTCCTCCAGTCGCTTTCGCATTAGTTTCAGGATCGGTCGGCAGATTGGGATTGAGAGATGATGCTGCCAGTCAGCGGCCAAATGGAGTCGTTAGATAAGCGCTGGCATCCAGGTGGCTGTAAAGCAGGCAGAAGAGCAACTGCCACTTCCTGGCCTTTTAATTGACTGGCTAATGAGTTTTTGGCCAATTGGGGGAAAGGGATCTGCTGTGCACATCGCAATCGCATGCCGAGGGCTACCGTGCGCGCCATGCGCATAATTGCAGTCGCACGCACCCACAAAACTCGTCGCGGTATCTTCCGCTGGGAATCTCGCTTAATCAGCAACTGTGACAGTTGGAGCTACGCCCGTTTTCGGACGAGAGTCCTTTTGGCCCGGCTAATGCAATTCCGTTGATTTATCGCATTCATTTGTTGCGGGATTAGCTGCAGTTTACATATTCGTCATACTTTTGTGCCACTATTAAGTTTTGCCATTATTACTATGATTGTTGATGCTGCCCCAAGATGCTGCTTTTGCCTGTGCCTGTGCCTTTGCCACTGCTGCAGTTGCAGTTGCAGTTGCTGGTTAACAAAAGTATGTCAAATTGCAAAAACACGCAGCTAATGCACAGAGAGAAATATGAAAGCTACTTATCAGATAGTTGTTATTAAATTTTGAAAATTGTTTTCAGAATAAAATACAAGATCTACAATTAAAATACAGGCAATATCCTAACTTGTAACTATCCATTTCTTACATGTTAAATCCAAGTATTTCCTAGTCTTAAACAAATTTGTTGTAGATAATTTGTCTATACTTTATTTTTGCTCTGCACAACACACCGTATAAGGTCCCACAGCCGATTGAATTCCCCATAGCCAAAGATGTATAGATAGCTGTGCGGAATCCTCAATTTCATTTAATAATTTGCGGAAATTGGCATTTAAAAATTTACCGAGCCTTGTTAACGTACTCGGCTCGTATGTGGCGTCTTGCCTGGTTTTCTTGGCCTTTTTCACACGCTCCCGCGCACTTCGCTTTATTTTTGAGAAATGTGCGGCCATTTATCTGAGTTGATTTTTGAGCAAAAATTGAATTTTAATTGCCAAACGAAAAGTTAATGAGAAAAGTGAAAGCAAGGTTAAAGAAATTAAGCGCAATCTTTGTTTTGCACTCCCTGTCTTTTAATTGCTGTTTGCTTTTTTTTTTGTGTGTGATTTTTCAATCGATCTGTCGGCGGTTCGGGGCGCCCATTGATTCGCACTCGCATTCGATTCGATTCGTTGACTTCGACTTCGCTCATTTCATTTCATTACATTCGATTTGAATTCATTCATTTCCATTCAAAAGTAGTTCACCGATAAGCAGCAGCCGCCCATTCAGCTGTCTTTATGTCCGCTCAAGAGTCAGTCTGTCCGTCCGCATGTCCGTTCGCCGGAGTTGTACCGCTTGTCATATCGCGATCGGCGCAAAAATCATACTAAGAGATACTTACGAGTATTTAACACCAACACGCTTTCAATTAAAAAGGCGTTGACAGCTACCAATTTTGAGCAGCTCGTTGTTAGCTTTTGTTTTGCCCCTTGTAGTTTTGAAATACTCTAACTGAGGATTGCTTATGGATTTTGTTTCCATGAAACATTAATCTACCAACAAATTATTTAAAGCGCGTAGAACTATCTATCGTGTTTAGGGTTAAGGGCTATTTTATGTTTCAGCTATCTTAATTTGATTTTTTATTGATTTAAACCTACTTTCCTGCGTGGGAAACTTGAAATGACAGCACTCCCATTTCCTTGCAAATATTTGCATACTTCTAGTTCGATCGCACTATCGGTAGAAAATATCTCTGAGATCTATGGATAGTGTATTCACCGCTGGCCGTGTCAATTGATACCGCATTCATCTTGTTTCTTTTTAATTAAATATATATAATCTGCGATGCCAAAACAAGCCGAACGAACGAACGAACACATAAAACTGGACCACAAAAAGCGTCTCCAGCCGGCCGGCAAACTAATGTTGCTGTCGTCCATTAGGCGCGAGCATTCAAACAAGGTGCGAAAAAAGATGCCGCCGTGCTTGATGTGGCTGCTGCTGTTGCAGTTGCAACAGTTGCAACAGTTGCTGCTGCTGCAGTGTCTCCATTTTGCTGGCCAAGAGGATGACGACGACGACGACGACGACATTATGATGCGATATGCGATATTGTATCTAAATTGTTGATCGGCTGCATTAGCTGGGAGCTTGAAGCTTGGAGCTCTGTGTCCCCCGTAGATGAAGGTGGATTGCTCCACAAATATGGCCGTGTTGGGTGTTTGCTTCGCTGGCCGGAGAAAGGGGTAAATGCAGCTGTGGCGACAGATAAATAAACATTGCTGACGGTGAAATTGGATTTGCTTAGCGCGCTTTCTTTGAGACGATTGCTCTTTTTCTTGATTTGATTTCATGTTTTATTTTTCTTTTTTTTTTGCGCACAAATTAATTTGCGCAATGTCGGCTTCTTTGTGCAATGAAAACTATGTTTAATTGTTTCGCGCCTTGAATTGCAATGGCCATAAGAAGCACTTTGGTTTTGGTTTTGGTTTTGGATTTGACTGTAGCTTCTGTAGCGGAGGCACACAGCATCCGCAGATCCGAACATTTGTGTCGCGGAAGCCAGCTTATTTATGGCCCCTGACACTTGACCGGCTGTCTTTTGGGCCAGGAATGCGGTGGCAGTAGAACCCAGCTCCAGCTCCTTTCTCCCGGTTTCTTGCTTGTTGCCAGCTTGCATAACCGCACTGCCAGCTGCTTTCGGCCAAGAACTGGCTGCATAGAATTCGGTCAGGCGAGAGCCATGAAAAATGAAGGCTTATTTACTGTCGACATGCCGAGGCGAACCCCCTTGATAGCCGGCAACCTCGAACCACGGGACCCCATCCACAGGGGCATTAATAATAACCGCATGTATTAGCCCTCGCGGGCATAATACGTTTTTCCACCCAATAGAGATGGACCATAGTTCTTTTCATAATTAACCCAAGTTATTCCGAATTTTTTTTTCCACATTTTCACATACATATCTGTTTGTAGTGTGTGTGGATGTCAGACCCCATTACATAAATTAATCATTAATTTTCCGCAACGGGTGAAAAACTAGTTGGCATACAGGAAAATAAGATTACCCTTAATTGCAATTAGTCGGCGGAAAATTAGTTTTTGATTTCGGGTTTTATACATTTTCCCCACTCGACGCACTTATCGCTCTTTCAATTGCTTAGCCAACTGTCGATTAGCCGCTGACATTTGGATAAATGCTAACCAGAAATCGAGAATTGAAAAATAAGCTTATAGGCACTTTGCCAGATTGACAAATCTTAAGTGGACCAAAGGCAAAGATGCAAAAAAAAACAAGACAAACAAGAAGCTTAAAAGGATTTAAAGTGGATATCAAACAGTGATTCGAGTTAAGGCTTGCACAGACAACATTAAAGCTATAGTGTGCTGCTGAGCATTAGAATTTTACATTTAGTTATTTTTTATAAGAATTATGTCAATGCTGCAACATCCACTTAATAGGTATTCCTTTGATGTTGCAACCTCCTCGTGCGTGATGTGGTGTAGCACCCGTGTCCGCTGTCATCTCTACTCGAAAGCTACCAAGATACGAGTGCCTCGTACGAAATGAACACATGCTTGCCGCAAGTGCCGCCAATTCCAACCGGTTGAGATTGTTGCATGCAAATGTTCCACGCAAACAAACAATGCAGATGTGATCCTCCTGCTCCTCTGCATATAGCCGTACCACCTCCTTCTTGGCCGCATGATTCCATGTTGGCTGTGTCATCAAAACGGACGTTAATCATACGCTTAGCAAGCCAGCCATCGCCGCTGGCCATCGTCGCTTTGGTCGCCAGAATGTCCAGGTTATTGAATTAACACGGGCTTGGGGTTTGGGTTCGGGGTCCTGCTCTTGGACTCTGAGGTCTCTAAAACCTGCCAGACATAAGTATATGTATACGTAGTATGCATATACTGCTCGTGGCGGGCAAACAAAGTGTAATTGTTGTCATGTCAAAACGTAACTGTCACATTGGGTCTGACATGTTTTTTAACACTAATTTTACACGCATTTTTAGAAATCGTCAACTTCATCAGCAGCTGTCATCATTTTTTGAGCGTCGTCACGTCCGCTCCCCAATGCAATTGAAATGGAGTTGGGAGTTGGACTTGATGTTGAAGTTGAACAGTGTCGCCGTCGCCTGATCGCCGATAAGCTGCCACGCCCCTAGCCCCCCAGACCCGCCCCTCATTTTCCAAGATATGTACGTACACATGTACGATATATGTATGAACGATGCACTTGCTGTGCCAAAGCTGGCGGTAAAGCGGCTTTTCCAGCAGCAGCAGCAGCAACAACACCAAGGTGCACCATTCGGTTGCATGCAATATTGTCACCACATTAACGTCTTGGCCTTTTGTGGCCAGTATTTATGACTTTGTGCGTGTCTCACTATCTGGAGACCTGGGCCATGGGATTTAGACGCTAGATTGTCCACTGGGTTGGCTGAGTTGGCTGGTTTGGAAAGTGAAAAATAAGTAAAATTGTAATCGCCTTTTGCCGTAAAAATAGCCAAACGAAATTGCTTTATTACTTTCGGGAATGTATGCAGCCAAGCGTGCCAAGAGTTTACCATACTTTACGACCATAAACCCCTTACTGGCCCAGTGGGATGCCGAATGTAGGTATGTGGGCCCAAAGGGATTACCAACACGGTTAGCAGGGCAATAAGAAACTAAATAAATAACATTTGACAGTTGGTAAATGATGCACAGAGAGAAGCTATAAGTTTCGCCATCTTAAGGAAGCTATCTTTTACATTTACTAAAATAATGCAAGAATAGTTTCTTCATCAGAGAATTTTCGATAACTCGTTATGGTCAGCATAGGATATTTTTTCGCAGTGCATAGCTAGGTGCCAAGAAAAATTGAAGTTCCAATTGGTTTTTCCCACTCCATTGCTGGTCGGCTTTCATGTTTAATGTCTCACTTGGCGCACTCGCATTCCGATTGCCATTCCTCTGATCTCCTAGCCAGTTATCGGTGCTATAATTTCTAGCATGCTGCCATAAATTCAAATGCGAAACAGCCCGACAAGAGCAGAAATACTTAAAGGCCTGAGATAAGCCGGCTGCGATATGCTTGAGAAATCCCAGGCGACACATCACCATCAACAACTGGCGAACATAGAGAACAAATTAGCCAACAAGAAATGAGACAGCCAAATGGCAAGAGCATATCATTTAAGAGGTACTTCAAATAAATTACCCAATACCAGAAATAGAAGCAGAATCCGCAGAATCCCAGTCGAAAATCCTCCACTCGGCAGAAATTCATGTAATTCGACACAAACCGAATCCCAAATGTTCTTTAAAATGCAATCAATACGATTAGTATTAAATAAGCAATGAATGTTTATGTGATACCATTTGTATATATCAAAACTTGAGACTTCACAAAAATAAGGTTAATGATTAGTCATCAATTTGTTGAACATTTTCAGGATTGTGCACTTTACTTGAATTATCTATTTTAAAACGGAAATAATGTTGTTTTATAGACAGGAAACCATAAGTTCCGATTATAAACCCAGTTCAACTACATAAAACTAAATGAACTTCATGTGTTGGCTATGATCCATGAAGTACACCGAATTAGCATACGAAATCGAATTACTCTTTCGAAGGGTAAACCAATTGCCAATTGTTGTTGTTCTTTTGGTTGTCTATGATAGGCTGGTACAACAACTACAAGAACAACTGCTACATTGGCGACAACTTTGTAAAGTGTCAAAATAAATTCGATATTGTGGCTTAAAAAATGTTTATGGCCATGAGATAAGTGCGCGACATTTGTGTAAATTACACGACAGCAGCGGCAGCAGCAAGGAGCACGGATCATGGATGCAGAAAGGAGGAGGGAGTGGCCACCACTGGAAGCCACGCATGCTCACAACTAGCCGCCGTTGTTGTTGCTGCTGCTGCTGCTGCTCCCGCTGTTGTTGTAGGTGTTGCATGTGTTTTATGGCGCATGCGATCGACTTGTTGAACTGTCACGTTAAATTTGCGTTTTATGCCAGGCGGCAGTGGCAGCGTCAGCGGGAACAGCTCCTATGATCATCCCGTCCAGAACAGAGTGCAGTCAACTCGCATGCAGTGGCTTATCACTCCAAGAGCTCCACATCCGCCATAGATGGACGCGCTCTTATCGCCGCAGAAGCAACTTCAGCCACCGAAGACAAAGTCGCTGGCGGATGGCTGACATTTGCCTATTTACTTAGTTGCACTCCAAGAAAAACTCCTCAAAGTGTTTATACACAAAAGAGTCTTTTGGGAATACTCTTCTCATATCTGTGATACTACAGATCTTAAAAAACCTTGTTTTAGATAGTGGAAAAAACACAAAAATAAGTTTCGTTTTATATTTAACTAAAATAGAAGATGGAAGATTGCAACACCCTGATTCTTATTCTTTCGGTGTAAGCCAATGCAAGACTCCACTCCGTCAATACTCCGCCGACATTGTCATCGGTTTGCAGTCGTGGGTGCCGGAGCTCCCTGTCTAACCCATTTTGCCATTTTGTTTTTTTTATTATTTTGTTCTTTGGCTCTTTTCTGTTTACGTTTGCTAATTGTTTTGATTTTATTGAATTTCATTGAGTGCCGCCTGCCAGCGATGAGGACGGAAAACCGAAATGAAATTGAAAATGTCTCATTATGTGCCCGAGTACTTGTGTACATATATACGTAGAAGATCGTGGGCACGGATGACGCGGAGCAACTGCCTCGGCTTTTCCACATCCAGTTGCGATTCTGAGCTGCCTGTGGCAGGTTGCTGCAGTTTTTGACGCGTTTGGCGAACTTCGTTACCATTACAACAGTGGCAAGCAATCGCGTCATAATGACACCCGCTCCAAAAACAGAAGAGCCAAACGCCGGCAAATTGGCAGCCGAAATAGCCAACTATGTGAGTCAGCCAACTGAGCAACTGACTTACTGACTTATCGGGCATCGCAATAATATAGCAATCGAGTCGGCTTTTAATAGTTCACAGTTCAGTTGAGATCGGCCCACGTCCTCTTATCGGCATCGGGTTAGCAGTGAAAATCGTCTTGGGGCCGAGTTTTACTAAATCAATTAATTAATTTATGGCCAGCCTGTGCGGCGGAGCAATCGTTGGGAAACAATCTGCCGATCGGCTTTACGGAGCCAAAAAGGCCAAACTGCTCCCCCTTCTATCGATCGGTTTCAATGTAAACACTTTTCAGCAAATACAGGGTGTCTGCAGTTCTACAGACTCGAATGTGATCGATCCATTATACGGATATAGTGCACTCAAAACCATTCAAAGTTTTTGTGACCCAATCCAGTTGTTTTGACATACTTCACTCAATGACATCATCGATTTGTGTGTTCTGTTCTGGTTCCATTTGATTGGAAATAGTTAAGCCACCAAATGGAATAATTCAAGGTTCGATTTCAATGTCCGGTTCAATTATTTTCGTCTCTATTTTCCCTGCTCATAAACACACTAGTGTGGCAATTAAATATTTCTATGGGCTATTTTCCTAAATCTTTTGTTTCCTTTCTAGCTCAAGCTTAACGAAATATAATCAAGTGATTCAACTAAAACTCGTTGATTGTTTTTACCCAAATGTGAGTCAATCTTTATAAAGCCAAACATTCTTCGTATATTATACTCACAAATTAGTAATTTTTTGAACTAGAACTTTTGTGATAAGCCTATGAATGCAATGAATAACCTTTGCTAGATAAAATTGCAAAAAATATGAAATTTTTGTACTTTTTGTTTAAATAATATTCTCTGTGAGTTGCTGGGATTTCCAGTCACTCATAGAGAGTAGATCACTCAGTGCAATTATCAATCTGCCATGCTCAATCGAATAGCCAAAAGCACTCAGTTCCGAAATTAGATTAATTAAAGAACGAAGTCAATTAAGAAATCAAGCCGATTGCCTCACCCTGTACAAGCCATAGATCTCTATATATACGTATATATACAACGCCGCTAAAAGCCGTGCCTGCCATATCTGATGAGCATGAAGACTCCGAGTCAGCGTCTCTGACAGCCGATTGTGCTGTGACTGTGACTGTGAAACTGGAGCAGCTGTTTGGAGCCCCTGCTCCAGATCCCCCCAATAAGTCCGACTCCCACTCCCCAGCCCCTTGGGACTTTATTTTCATTCATTGGGCGGGTTGCAGACGTGGACATGGCCCAAAGAAGGCTGGTGATAGTGGATCTCTATGCCAGAGAGATGGCACTCGAAAAAAACAGGAGATCATATTTCAACTTGTGTAAACAAATCAGTTCTTAGGATCAAGTTGAGTTACTTCTTTGCTAGAATCATCTTCTCAATAATAATGATGCCACAATTTCCCAAGTACATTATATACTTTCAAGATATTATTAGATTAAGATTTGCGGAAAGAAGACGTTTTATTTCGCAGTGCACAACTAGAGTTGGGCAGAACCCAAAAACGGAAAGTGAATGCTCCGGTGCACGCGTCGCGACCTGGGATTTGGGAATTTGGATTCCAAGTCGGACGACGTCGGATGGGCGCTTACTCTGGGTTGGGATGGGTATGGGAGCTGGTTAGCTTGGTGGTTCCGTAGCAGCAACTTCATCATCATCATCATCAGCGGCAGCGGCGTCGTCGATTGTATCAATTCAATTGGACGCAGCAGGTGATTAAAAATTGGTTAGAGCCACAAAATTATCAATGTGAGATCGTTGATTGCCCGTGGCTGTTGTTTTTGTTTGGACGGCATCTCTACTACCTGTGTGGCTGGCTTATACATATATATATATATATTGTGGTTTCCAATGCCTTTTGGGAGGCTTAGCTACCTCCAAAATACCCATAGTTGAGTCGTTTTATTTGATTTGTGTTCGATTGGATTTTAATTTGTAAAGTGGAGGCTAATTAGAGCGACGATCATTTCTATGAGTTTCACTTTTCAGCGCTGTGAATTGGGAATTGGGAATTGGAAATTGGGAGGAGATGCTGATGCCGATGATGATTGTGATTATGATCAAGTGGAACATGGCAATGGGGAACCTTGGCCTGGCGCGTGGGCGTGTTTACAACGAGTTGAAGGTTTCCCACTGATTTGTTTGCTTTGATGTCCTATTTTTTAAGGTCACCTCATGGTTGGGCAGCGATGGAGCGGAGAATCTGCAAAAGTTTTCTCAGTTGCAATGGGACAACGAGTCGCAGTTGAGGACTCAGGAACAGGAGTTTGAAAAGTACTACTTCATAGCCATGGTAAGTGCATTGAATGCATTGAAATCTACGACTCTTGTTTAATTACAAATCCCATAGAAACACTTGGCCAAAGGACGCGACTTGCATGCTGCTGCCCTTAAAGTTTCTGTCCTAAGTGAGAGCGCCAATAACCTAAAGTCCGCCCTGGATCAGTTTGGCCAGAAACTGGAGTTGGCCCACGAACGTTATGAGGCTGCTGGCCGTCTGCTGCACTTGCTCACCCAACATCAGCGGGAAACCGCCGCCAAGGAGGAACTGCAGCGTCTGGCGGAGCAACTGGGCGCCACCTCACTGCTGGAGAAGCACTGGCCGGCGATGCGAAAGAGCCATTCCCTGCCAGTGGCCAGTAGCACACCGGCTCCGGCGGCTGGAAAACGGGTTAGCTATCGCTGCAGCTCGGCCAGTGGGAGCTCCTTTGAGGGCGGGCCTTCGAGCAGCAATTGCAGTTGCTGGCGGGAGAGTCGCAACCTGGAGGACATGGACCAAATGGAGGAGGAGGAAGAGGAGCAGGATCACGACTGCGACGGTGGTGATGGCGAGGAGCAGCAGTCCAAGATCGCCGATTCTGGTGTGGGTGTTTGCGACAATTGCGAACGCAATCCCAAGCTGGCCAGGATCTGCTCCTGCCAAAGCCTCAACGAAAAGAGGTGAGTACTTGGAAAACAATATTTTCATTTTTTTGTTGTTAGTTGTTACCTAATACCAATCCCTTCCAGTCACGATGAACTGCTCGAGGACGAGTGCTTCGATCGACCCTCTAAGAGATACATGGACATCATGCACTCGCCCATGGAGGCGAATGCCCACCTGCAGTGCCATGGCTCCAGTCTGGAGCTGCCAAAGCTGGAGGAGCTCAGCTGCCTGGATCCCAAGATACAAAAGTAAGTTCCATGAGCCACACCAATTGAGCAACGCTAATAATGTGTAAAACCAACCTAGAACGCTTCTATTGATCATGCGTGAGATGATTGGTACCGAACGCGACTATGTCCGCTCCCTGTACTACGTGATCGAGAACTATATAGACGAACTGCTGCGTGAGGATATCCCACAGCCATTGAGGGGCCAGAGAAATGTGATCTTTGGCAATATCGAGAAGATCTTTGAGTTCCACAACTCGCACTTTCTGGGCGAACTGGAACGCTATGAGCGGAATCCTTTAAAAGTGGGCGCTGCCTTTCTGGAAATGGAGTCCAAGTTCTACCTATATGCGCTTTACAACAAGAATAAGCCCAAAAGCGACACGTTGCTTAGTGAATATGGTAGCTCCTTCTTCAAGCCCAAGCAAATGCAGCTGCAGGATAAGCTTGATCTGGCCTCTTACCTCCTGAAACCTGTGCAGAGAATGGGTAAATATGCCTTGCTCCTGCAGCAGTTGGTCAAAGCCTGCAAGGGAGTCGAAGGAGCAGCTCTTCAAGAAATCGCAGCTGATGTGGAGGAGCTGCAGCGAGCGGAGGAAATGGTCAAGTTTCAGCTGCGCCATGGAAATGACCTACTGGCCATGGACTCGTTGCGCGATTGCGATGTGAATGTCAAGGAGCAGGGACGACTTTTGCGCCAAAACGAGTTCCTCGTTTGGCAGGGACGCGGTGGCAAGAAAACACTGCGACAGGTGTTCCTTTTCGAGGAACTGGTGCTCTTCAGCAAAGCTCGTCGTTTTCCTGATCATAAGGTAAGCTTCTAAATTGTTAACTTAAAAATATAGAAAAAGTAGGTTTAGGCTTGAAGCATTAGTTGTTAGAAAGCAGGCAAAAAATATAAACACCTTTTATGTTTAACTCTCACGCAACAAAAGGCAACTTATGAAAGGCTTAAGGTACCTCATATAATATTTTTAAAAAAATCAGAACATCTCAATAATGCTTTTTGTATTTTTTTAACAGAATCTGGATATCTACATCTACAAGAACAGCATAAAAACTTCAGATATCGGCCTCACAGCGCACACGGGTGATTCGGCCACCAAGTTCGAGATTTGGTTCCGGAAACGAAAGCCCGATGATACGTGGATGCTGCAGTGCATGTCGGAGGACATTAAGAATGCCTGGACCGAGGAGATCTCCAAACTGCTCTGGAAGCAGGCGAAACGAAACCGAGGTTCGTGTGACTTGCAATATCTTTCAGATATCTGATATGTCCGAGTATATACCCAACTAATGTCTATCACTTTACAGAAGTTCGCCTGGCGGAGATGTCCTCGATGGGCATTGGCAGCAAGCCTTGTCTAGATATTCGACCCAGCAACAACCAGATCAGCGATCGCTCGATTCCACTGGCACAGCTGAATAAGAGTAAGTCCCTCTTAGATTAAGCCATCTATAACTTATGGTTCAAATTTCCTAACAATCTCTGTATCGATGATCTTTGCGTAGCTCCCAAGCTGCGTCACTCGGAGCCTGGAAAGGGCAGCATGCGGCGTCCCAATTCGCTGATATCGGAGAGCTCCTTGTCCAGCGGCACCAGCACCACCAGTGGCTCCTCCATCAGCGGTGGCTCCTCGTCGGGTCACCATGATGGCGGTGGCAGGCACAGCCTGCACTTTGGCAAGCTACCTGGAGCACACAGCGCTAGTTCCACCAACTGCAGTGCCACTTTGGAGCTGATCAACGAAACACAGGCTCTGAAGTTGGCCAAATCCCCGAGTGGAGGTGGCATCAAGGGGGCGGATACGGCTGCCGATGGAGGCAGCACTTCCGGAAACGGAAATGGAAATGGAAACGGACTCAGGAGCAGCAAACGACACCACAAACGATCGACGACCATTGTCAGCCAACTGTCCATGGGTATAGAGCTTGAACTGTGCTACTTCTTCTAGGCCCCCAGATGCATCCCGTAGCTAGTAGTTGTTCCCTGTACATAATCTCGAAGAACCCCGCCCCCAGTATTACTGTATATAATCCCCCACCAACACCAAATCCTAACCTGTCGTGTGCTGCATGTTTATTGATCCAAGTTATATATGTTGTTGGCGCTTTGTCCGTATCCGAAATATAATATCTCCAATATGTGTAAATATCCCCCCATTCAGAGAGCGGCATTGTTTCGGACATGTGCGTTACCCCGGATCAGGAACAATCGGCGGCGGAGAGCAGCCGAAGCAGCTGGTCCACATCAACGACTGGAGCATCCGGAGCTTCAACGACGAGTGCATCCACGGTGATCCTGCGGCGATATCGATCCTACGCCCATGCAGCGGAATCCGCAAGTCCGGAAAGCGGCAAATAGAGAGGAGCTCCTGGAGCATCGCATCTAGATATAGAATAAAGCCCCCATTAATAGCTTTAGCAGAACGGTTTCATCGGATCCATGTAGTATCATCCATATTACGTTCGATCGCTAATTTTATTTCATTATTCTTGTTATTTATTATTTATTACATTTTTAGTTTTCGTTAATTTGTCATAGTCGCTGCTTTTGTTTGGCCTCGTTTCAGTCGAAATTATTGAATTCAGCGTGTCAATGTCGAAGCAATTTTCATACATATGTATCTAGTTCTTAGTTCACACAATCGAAAGATCCGCACCACACACCCACACACACAGAAATCGATGGGAGCCATGAGCAGCACCCGAAAAAGGGGCGTGGCCGTTGCCCAACATATCTGAATCGAACTTCATTACGTACAGTTAGTTGATATGTAACCTAAGTGCCTATAGTTAAAATAATCGTAAACGAACATAAAAAAATATATCTATACTTCATAATAACTCGATAATTAAGTTTAAGCGAAAATTTAAAATCAATAAATGTTGCTTCAATGTAAAACGAACGTGTTTGTCTTCACTTCATTTCGAATAACCCGCCAAAACACAGCCGAGCTTTCCTATTTTTAGCTTACAATTCCCAGGTGTTTGTTTATGGGGGTGTTGGTATAAATAGCGAGAATCTGCTAACTTACAAACTCTAGATGATATGATGAAAACTTTACTACCCGAACCATCGTGTGGGCCTTTGCCTCTGGTAAAGGGACGTAATTCTGATTCAGTCAAATACGGTTTTGTTTCTTTTTTGATTACGCTTTAATGGCAGCAGTATAAAAATAAACTCTATTACTAATTTAGTTTGCAGAACATTTTTCAACCGCCGTGTAAGGTTGATATAAACAACACATTGTCGTTGGGCTGCAGCTCATAGTCCAGTTCGCCCTAGATGTTAAATTATATGTAATTAAATGTATTCCATATTCTGCACTCTTACTTACCAATAATTCCCAGTCTGTATCATTTATGAGAACCAAAATTCCAGGTCGCCTGAAAACAGAAATTATAAAGTAAGTCTATGATTTATTTATAGTTTAAACCAACTTACACAGTATCTCCTTGAAGAAAGAGTTCCGGACGCTCCGTTAAAATATTGGCATGCATCCACTTAAGCAGATTAGCAATAGTCCCTTTTTAAGATATATAATTCATTACTGATTTAATCAAATTTTAAGAGCTCTTTTTGGAAACATACATTTTTGATTACCGTCCAAAACCAGTTCACGGCGTTTGATGTTACCAAATAGTAACTCCGCTCCTGCACTATAAAATTAAATGATACATTGTCTCATTCATTGCAAGTAATGCTTTAAGCAGAGGGCTTTACCTGAATTCTAATATTATTTTTAATTCCGGCGTGCCCATCATATGTTTGATGTAAATAAATGTGTGACCACATCGCAAACTTTAAGAAAGCTTAACTGTCCAAAAATAATACCAAATCCAAAAATTAAATTTCTTATTAGGTCTGGCAACCTCAAACTCAGAACTAAAAATTTTCTAAAAAAAAAAATATTTTTTCATTAATTTTTGGGTTCCTGTCCGAAAATTTAATTTTTTCAGACTCTGGTTATAAAATAAAAAAATTCCACGTAATCAAAAAGAGTATCTTTTATTGCTGCTCCCCACTCTTTTTGGGCTTTTCAGGGTTCGGAGTCAGATCCAATTTAAAATCGATCGGCTTGTCGTAGCCCATTATCTTAACATAATGCTCGGGATCGTCGAAGAGCGCCGGATCCACAAATAGAGGTCGTTTGTTGACCAGAAAAGAGGTGAACATGCCGGGAACCTCTGGAACGACCACATCATCTGGTCGGAACGTGGTCTGGAAGGTTAACAGTATATACATTTAAGACAGAAACTATTATTTAAAATTAACTCTACTCACCTTGACCTTTTGCAGAAGTAGGGATATTGTGGTGGCTGTGTACTCCTCCGTTCGTGGATTAAAGTGCAGCTCCGTCACGTATTTCTTGGTGATGAAGTGCAGCAGCAGTGGAGTCACAAAAGTGAAGAATCCACCGACGGTGCAAAGGAATACGGCCATTCCAGTTCCTCCGATTTTCATTCCCTGCTCGAGGAGAATGGGCTGGGCAGCCAAGCCGGCTAAGCTGGTGCTCAGCGAAAAGAACTTGACCATTTTCATTCGTGGCGCCAGAGTTCCAAAGTAAATCCGCTGCAGTGCATCCTCGGACTCAGTTTTCGTGGACTTTGCCGAAAGCCACCTGTTTTGCTGGAAGTTTTGTGGCTGTGATTGCTGTAGTTTCGTCCAAGTGGCACTAGTAATGCATCTGCAGTTGTGGGGCAGGGAAATCTGACGGCTGGCATTTCCCAGGACAACAGCGAACTGTTTCCCTCTTGGCAGCACCGCTCGTAGGCATAGCATGGTGCAATTTACTTGTTTTAAGTGAAATAAACAGATGTTTTTGCCGAACGTTAAATAACACGAGCTGCAGTGTGACCCACACTTGGGCGCTAAAAAATCCCGAGTCAATGAGTCTTCTAAAAAATATACCAACTCATCTTTGAAATACTGAAACAGGAAACGGCAACATTGCACTGATAACGGATATTCAAATAACTATAAGTTCCTTTTTTCTTTCACCAAAAAAGATACGGACATTAAAATGCAGAAGAGCATCGATCACCGAGAATATAAAAACATGTTTTATATCCTATCAATAATAACCTATAGTGTAATAAAAGGGATTCAAGAACTAGTTAGCTAGACCTAAAATTTTGAACTGACCTGACCAATGTTGATATTATCAGAATAGAAAGCATGCCTTTTATAGCTATGTGTACAGTAGAGAAAGGTTGCATATTAATTAAAGAACAAACATTGCAACAAAATAAGAAAAATACATGTACTTACCGGTTAAACACTGTTTGATTATATAACAATTTATTTGTATTCCGTTAAAATATATACACCGATTATTATGCACCTACACCGACGCAAATGAGTATTTAAATTTTTGAAAAGAGGTTTGCAAATAGTCTGTAAAGTGTTGACCTACTTTAAGACTTTGCTGCCTAAAAATACGAGTATGTTTCCCAATGATTTCCAACCAATTCAAACAATTGAGCTAATAATTGCAACCAATTCGAACAATAGAGCTAATAATTCGGCAAAGAACGAGTGCATACTGCAGATTGTAATTGATTAACAATAAAGGGTAGCGTTCCGTTTGCGGTATAATGCCAAAACCAAAAACACACACAGAAGAGTGGCATGTGGATACGAATTAATATGCTCGAATTAATGGCACTGATGTGGATGTGGGGGCGTAGGGGCGTGAGGGCGTGGCAGATGTGGCTCTAGTTACCACTGGTACATGCAATTTGTCGCTGTTGGCGGTGACCGGCGCTTGACCACATTTTTAATTTATGTTGCTTTAATTGTTTAAATGGAATCAACGCCCACACACACACAGCCGTGCACACTGAGGTTTTGGTCTCTGCCATTTTTGTGTGTTTTATTTTTGTACCCCATCAATTGTTTGGGACTAGTGTGCCAAGTGCACGCCCGGCTGAGTTGCACTTTCAGTGCCATGTCCAGTTGACCAACTCATCCAATCCCATCCTATACTATTCCATTTCATCCCATTCCAAAGTCAAAGCCATTTCCCAGGGTACTACTACCCTTTTGGATTCCGGCAGTTGAGTGACAGGCGGGCGGAGATCTTGAAATTGCTTTAATGCAGCGGCTGGCCTCCGGTTTCATTGGGCTGCATTCAGGCGTCACTAATCAACAATTTTCAAAGTGACCAAAAATCACATTTGATTTTGAATTGCCCCAGTCATGTGGCTCCATATCTGCCTCTCTATCCATCATCCGTGCATCTGACTCTTTCTCGCTGGCAATCCTTTTGTTATCCGTGCCTTTTGTTGTCATTTCATTATTGTTATTTCATGCATCATATTCATTCCACGGCTGTGATTACACGGATAAAAATCTTAAAGCAAACTTTCTATTATCTGGCTTTTATATCAGGAAGTCTATGCAAATCTATAAAGGTTGAATGCTGTGAAAAGCTATATAATATAGAATTTATTGAAAATCTCCATATTTAAGAGATCTAATCACATCCTTTAGTTTAGACTTCTTAAAGTGTATCTGCTGCTTTGCAATTGTCTGGCCAAAATTTCACATGCAGCGGGCAAAATAATTCATGGCAAAAAAAGAAGCGCTGATATATGAACGAGTGGCAGGGCAGGAAAAATAGCAGGAACACCATATTGCTCATTCAAATTCGCTGTGATATCAATTTATTTTTATGCTTTGATGGCGACCTTTTTATTCCCCCCATCCCAATCCCCAGAGGCCACCCACTCTATCCAGCTATCTGGGGTCCATAAATATGCCACCCTACCATTGAGATTCAGCTGCCTGATTGATGTGATTTTCGAATGCAGTTGGCAATTTGTTTAATTTGCTCATTTACCTTTTTGGTCTCTGCGCGTGCTTTAATGGCCTTATTAATTTATGAAATTAAGCAACATTATTAATAATTATCGTGATTCGCCCACAAAATCACTCGGCAATGCACTCAAACACCTCCGCTTCTGAATTTTCACTTGAGACTCACTCACGTCTGCAAAGTTCGTAGCTCAAATTTGCAAAGTTCGTAGCTCAAATTTGCAAAGTTCGTAGCTCAAGTTTGCAAAGTTTGAAGTCCATTTAGGGGTGGAGTATGACACGAACACGAACTTGTTTGACTAGATCCTGTATGAAGTTGGAGTTGCGCGTTGGAGGGGTCTTAGAAAGGACTTCAAACACGGTTTGCTTGCGGATCCCATTTGAGTTTGATGCAACTAAGCATTCGCATTGGGTTCCAATTTGTTCTTTTACTCGAAACCGAACCGAGTGATTTGTAAGCCAACCCTTTATAAGTTGGCAATAGTCTTATACTTTTTTGAGTGCATTTTCCTACCCCAGTATAAGTTGAAAACCGACTTATACAAATATTAAGTTCATGGCTGTTTATGGTTGATAATATACAAGTATTATGAAAATGGGTTACTCTATAAACTCTTGTTTTATGTGCCGTTTTAACTGTGAATCATTTCAAAAACCCAGCTATGTATATTACCAATATATTGCCATCAATCTGTTTTACTGACTCTATATAGTATAATGTGTCTGGAAAACAAGGCTTAAAGCGCAGAGCGTGAGACAAAAACCTGGACTCACTTTTGCAGGTAAAATGCAATTAGGACACGCTTTACAATTAACATGCTAACGAGCCAAGGAGAAAAAGCCGGAAAAACACTGGAAAAAAGCCATGAGATGTAAGGCCACAGAAGTGGGGTGTTTGGGTGGGCGGCTGTAAGGGTGTAAGGGTGTGGGGGTGTGAGGGTGTGTGCCCTGTAATTGTAGAATTTGTAGTATCAGTGGTTGGTTTGGCTAGATGTGCAATAAATCATTTCAAATTCACTTTAACACGCGCATGCAGCGAACTCGAGTTTTTCCAGGGCGGCAGCGGGAGTTTCTAAAGCGAAATGCACACCGTTTCCATGGCAAAATTGTGGGCGTCAGCGGGTCAGGGGGCGTGTGGGCGTGGCTAAATGTTAAACTAAATGTTGGAATAATTACAAGCTTAAACTATGCGCATATTCAAAGCGAAAAGTTGACGTGGGGGGGGTGGGAAATGCATACATATCAGCGCATAAAGGAGTGGTAAAAACCCTATGGCTCGCACAGGTGTTCCCCTGCGTTGAAACCGGAGAGCTGGGAAAGCTGGGAAACTGGGAAGCCCCTTCGAATTTTCCAAGCCACCTAATGTCAAGTACTACCCACCATCCCATCCATCCATCCATCCATTGGTACTCGTAATTCATGTTCACGCTCACCCGGAGCCATTATTATGTTTCGTACCGTTGTTCTCCACAAATTGGTAGTTCATTTTGAGCACATTTTGTGCCTGGCTGGTTATTAAATTGGTTTATAATTTATATGCTCGTGAACTCGTAATTTTTCGCATTTAATAAAGACAAATGTGCGGCAAGTGGGTCACTTTAACAAGTCCCTGCCCCGCCGTGCCACAAGCTGCGATCTCAACTGCGAGTTATGAGTGCGCTGCTGCAGCACATCTAGCAGCCAGCAGGAGTGCATTTGATCAAGAGTATCCTCCATTCTCAAGGACCCTAGCCCACTGCTCCTCTTCGTCCTTTTTGCTTTGCCCTGGCAGCGGGACAAAGGAAAAGTTGCGCCATCTGCGATGAAATAATTACTGACAAAGCCTTAAATATTAAATTACACACTTATTTATTTTGGCCAGCTCGATTCAGTTCAGTTCGCTTGAGCTCCGCCGAAGGACATCGACGCATCGCCATCGCCGTGTCCTGTTCTCACGTACAATGTCCTTGTCCGTGGCACTGCAACTGTGTGCGAGAGCACGCAATGTCTTCGCCGGCTATTCAAATAGACGTACCCCTCTTTCGCCACCAAAACAGCCACTCAGCAACTCCGAACGAATGCGGAGGATGAAGGACGCAGGACGAAGGACGAAGGACCACCGACCACGGACCACGGACAACCGACTCCTGACTGCGCCACTCTGGTGTTTACTTTGTGGTTATTTTGAGGCTACAAGTTGCAACTTTTACATTTACGAGAACGAGAGCAAACAGCAATAGCAACGGCAGCTATTGCCAGACGGGAGCCGTCTGGATGTTCCCCATTTCTATCTGTTTCAGGACACTCACAGAAAAAGCATTCGAACTAGTAATTATATTACGGGTTTCAATGAGCCTTCAAAGAACTTAGTTCAGCAATAAGCAGGCTCACAAACTTCACATTCTTGGACATTATAAAAACAGCAAAATCCATCCACTGCACCATCCATAAAAGAGTAAAGGAATCTAATTATATTTTTACAATACTTTTAATAGAATTAAGTTTCTTTACCTTTCTTTTTTCCCCCTGTACATAGTAATCCTTCGATCTGTGAGCGTCCGCCCACTCAGGTGCCCAGCTTCTTAATCTAATGAAAATTAAATGCTTGACAAGCAGCATCGATTGGTTAGCTAAGCAGTGGCCTTAAAGTGTCCTTTAATTAGCCCAGTTCCGCCTGCCGAAGCAAAAAGCGAACTGAGTGGGTTGCACACAGAAAGTGCAACTTAAATTTAAGTAAAGCCCAGATGCGAGAGGAGAAAACTTGATGCAGAGTCGAACTGAAAGCTGAAAACTGCCATGTCCGAGTGAACGGGCATGTCTGTGCTTCCGGTTCAGCACGCAGCGGGCTTCAAGCTGTCTGCCAGCGTTTAAATCAAAATTAAACCCCCAAAATAAGCTGCTGTGCGAAGTGAAGTGTAGTGAGGTGTGGTGTGGTGTGGAGTGGTGCGGTGGGTGGCAAGCAGTCACTGCCCAGTGGCACTGCAGTGCAGCAATCAAGGCTCTAAAGTCATTCGACCTCCCGTTGCCATCGCCACACACTTGCCATCTATATGTATGTACGAGTATACTCGTATATACACGTATTTTTAAGGGTCATGCCATACTGGCTCAAGTAGTTCTTAAAGAAATTACCTCAAATGCTGTTTCATACGCTTATCAGTGGAGCTTCTTCACCTGTAATTGCAACAGTTTCTAGTTTATTTACTTTTTATTCTGCAGCTGCATTTTGATTATTTTGTAGTTAGTAGTTGAAGAAATCTAAGCGATAAACAACTTCTTAATAACCATTTTCTGTTGAGCTTGAGCAACATGCTTTCCTGAAATGTTCTACGTTCAAATTATCTCCGTAATGAATTGCTTTCGCTTTGGAAAGACTGAAACAACAACGTAAAATGTAATTAAAAGGGAATCAAGAATTACTTTAAAGAATTCATTCAAATAGAAGCCAACTTCGTAGATTGTAAAGAAATGTTCGGCTACACGATAAATAATATTTTTGATGATGCCTTATGACCCCCGTGGCTACTACACACTCCATTGTGCTGGCCCACACTGCGTATACGTAACGCTTTTCGGGCGATGCAACAAAAGGGGACAAAGGCGAGAAAAGAGGAGTGGAGTGTGGAGTGTGTGTGCATCCGAGGCGATTTAATAAAAATAGATGAGTAAACTGGCATTAGACGGCACCTTCGTCCTGCGTCCTTTCACACACACACACACCCACATACCCATTGGCTTTGACTTTGGTCGTCGCCTCACTTCGAGCGTTACAAATTCAACTTTAAGCGTTTTGACGCTAAGTAGTTGATGGCAGCACTACTATTACACAAGCTAAACCCAACTCCATCGCCCATCGACAAAAAGCGCAGCCAGAGCTCCTCTCGTCTGCTGATGGCGATGCCAGGCGAACCACGATTGAGTGCACTCCCACAATATTTCCCTAGCATATATCAAAAGTTATGGTTAAAGAGTTGCCCCTATATATCGTCGTATCGTAGCTCCCAGCTAGCCTTCAGTAGGTTCCCCCAGCGCACTTCCTTCCGGCACTTTGACGGGCTGCTCGGGGGACTGGTTGATGTTTGTCCGCCTCTTCGGATCGGCTGCGTCTGAGGATCCTGGCGACTGGATGTGGGATGCTGCATACTGGATCCTGGCCAAACACACACGCATCCTTGAAGCCAAAAATTGAAGTGTTTGTGCGAGGCACAAGTGCCCAAAATGTGCATGAAAACAGCTTACAGCTGCATGAAAATTTTCTGACAAGATGTCAGCATGACGAAGGAAGATGGAGTCGGGTTTTTTTTTTTTTTTTTTTTTTTTTTGGTTTTGTTGGTCGCCAAAAGGGGCAAGGACCAAAGGACGATGAGTTAGCAGTTACGCACATCGTTTTTGGCTTTAATATAACATCATATTGTTGCGCATAACTTGCATTGCATATTGCAAATACTGCGGCGTGCCAAACTGCAACTTGGAGAGAGCAGATGTAAGCACAAAGTGCTGCAGTTCATAATAAAATAGATGGGGAAATGTGAAAAGTAGCACAAACTTTCAAATATCACAGTGCAAAGTATTAAAGCCTATTTATGGGCCCATTAAAGTCGACAATCAAGTGGTTTGCCACCAAATGGCAATGCATAAATTGCAGATGCAAAAGGCAATTTTCCAATCTTGGTAAAACCACAGATGTATAGAATGCATTTTAGATCGCACTAATTAAGCTATGTTTCAGTTTAATTTGGTGTTTTGATTCGGATGGAAAATATGCTTATATAACTAATGAGAATTATGCGTATTTATAAATAAGCACAGATTCGTTTAAACTAGATTACCTTAAAATGTGATGCTTATTTTAAGCTTCTTATTTGTATATTTATGCATTTTGTGCATTTAAACATAAAACTACTAAACTATTTGAATGATGTTGAATTGGGGAATGTAGCATAAACTTAGGTGGTTGTATTTTAGTGACTTTCTCATATTTGTCAGCCATTAGTACAACATATTCAGCTTGAATTTAAAGGTTTAAAGTTCAATCATTGTTTAACAGAAAGTTCGAGGGAACTTTAAGGTTAAGGTCCTGAATCCTGCTCGTGCATATTCATAGCCGGGAACTTTATTCATTAGCGAATAAGACGAAGGCAGCGCCTTCGAAAATATCAGGACACAAGTTGCGCGACTCGTAAACGAAATAAGTTTTCGTTTTCTGCTCGAGTTCTTGTTATGGAATTTAAGCAAGTTGTCATAAAAATGTCGCCTCCTACTACCGCCCCTCCCTCCTCCTCCTCGTGATCTGACACGCCCCCCGATTTCGAATTTCGGGTGGAAGAGGGGTGTGGGTGTGGGAAAAGCAGAGGGAGGTGTCAATCCGCAGTGCAAAGTTACTTGAAATCCAAATCCGCACTGTGGTTGCAGTGGCAGGCAACTTTTGCTCTTTCCTGTTTCGTGGAAAAGCCTGCGGGGCGAGAAGGGGGAAAGGGGGCGTGGCAGGCAGCAGATGTTGCAGAATTGGGTGCAAATTGTTGCTGCTGTTGGCCACAACTTTCCGGGCTTGCACGATTGACACCTTTTGGGAATTTGCTACACGACGGCTTTAACGGAGCCTGCAGTTTAATTTGTTTGCCGTCCAGAGAAATGGAAGGCCTACTCTTCATCATGCAACACAACATCATAATCACCATCGTCATCGCCATCGTGAGCAACATGGATTCTCCAAGTTTTCCCTGCAATTTAATAGATGGCTTTGTGTGCCAACGGCCCCACTGCCGTGGCATGGAAAATGGAAAATGGAAGAGGAAAACGCGGGAGAGCGAAGGATAACTAAACGTGCCCAATGCGAGATTCCAGTAGAATTCGCATAAAAACTTTCGCCCTAAACTTGTGCAAGTTCTTTTAATTTTAATTAAACGGATGAGCAGCAATTAGCGAAATAAATCTGACAATTTTGCAAATGAGCCAACTTGGCGCCCCCAAAAATTGCACCCAAATGCGGCACCGATTAAATTGAGACTATGGACTCGGCGAAAAAAATATGTTTTCCTCGGCAGGACAACTCGGAAAACTCGCCCGAAAACAATTCGAATAACCATGCAACAATGTTTTTTTTATTTTGGGGTGAGCGGTGGGCGGATTTTGTAGGGCTGCTCCGAGTGGCGAACTCACTTAAATTCAAGTTAACGGCGAGTTTTTCCCGCCAGCAGCTGGTTTTTCCAGCCGCGCATAGTTTTGGCCTCGGTTTTCGGTTTTAGCCCGGCTTTTTGGGTTTTCTGGATGTTGCGGCTTGGGCTCGAATCCTCGCCCAACTCGCCTCCTTTTTGCCATCGCATTTTATATTCATTTTGGCTTTTAATTGAGGGCGCTTACTTGCATTTTCGTTGTCACTTTGCGACTTCACTTCCTCAACACGCCCCTTTTTGGGGGCTTAATGGCCTGCACTCCGCATTGTTTTTTGCAGTTTTTGCATTTAATTGCAAAAGTTTTTTAATTAAATCACTGCCTAGAACATCTGTGTCAAGTTGAGGTTTCTGTGGGCTCGTATTAACTGGCAAAAAGTACGCATAAATCGAGGGCTCTCAATATATTTAAGGGTATTCGACTTTTTTCGGGGGAATACCCTATCATAAGCTGTTTGAATTATAATTGCCATTTTTAATTTTATACTACTACTATATACTGCTACTATACTGCACTACCAAAAATATGCATATATTTTCAAAACAATTTTATTTTTATTTTTCAAATTTAAAAGTTACTTACCTTACCTTCTGCATACATATATGTACATATATTTATTTTCTTACATTTATCCTTTTCACTATTCACTATTTATCCTTTTCACTATTCACTATTTATCCTTTTCACTATTCACTAATTTACTATTGCCGACATACATACATTTACATATGTATATCTTGATACTCACAACCCACACACATAATAAAAAAAAATACAAAAAATAACTGTTGTTTCCATTCGTTACTCCATAGTATTTCGCAGATATTTTAATATTACCGACCGAATCGAATTAACGTTCTACTTCGACGTTGTATAGAATGTAACAGTTTAGATAACTGATTACAGTTAGTTTTAAGTCAACGGCCAGCAACCAGCTGTAGTAAAAACTCACAAAAAAATTAAATTCAGGCGCACGGTAAACAAAGCGACCGCTTCGGCAAAACAAAAGGAACGACTGAAAAATATTCGATCGAAGAAGGCGTCCCCAGGTGAAAATAGCGGTACTTGCGCGAAAACACACACGCATTCGCTTTCGGCGAGTAATTCGATCGCATCAAACACTTACGTTTGCTTACGGAGAGCTTACAGTTGCATAGTTCTTGCTCGAAAATTGTGCGAAAGAGTATGCTGCACAAGTTGGAAATAACGGCACTTGCGCGAACGCGCTCTCTTTCACCTTGCTTTCTGTTATACACATTACATGCAATTCGGCGCGTAGTTCGATCGCATCAAACGCTTCGGTAAAATGCAGTCCGTTATTTGAATGCGTGAAAATAGTGCGGTTAAATTATTGCTGGCGTTATAAATACATAATTTACAAAGAGTTTGTGGTAATATAAAATATAATATGTAAAAATGATCCAACTGCTGATGCGCGAGTGTTAGTGTAACATAGAAAGCGGAATAGTGAAACAACCCAATAAGAAGTTGGTGTAGCGCCTTGTATGAATGCATGTGTATGTATTTATGTACATACATTTGTATATATTGATGCTGTTCCATTCATGCTAATTGCGACCAATTCCTAATGAAGTACAAAAGTGGTAAGTGAATTAAGTGCTATTATCCTACTCTTTTCATTACAAATTAATAAAATTCCCCTTTGCGGTGGCCCACAATGTGTGCTTTCCAAACCCCAACCATTTTGCAATATTCTCCGTGTGCTTCCTTCAATCGTAACCCCCAAGTAGCTAATAGAACTCCCCTCTGTCAGTTATCTATCACTGGCAAGAAAAATCCCCCCACATCATGAGCTACATACAATGCGGGGTCGTAAGACTATCTCCCTGGGAGCACTCCCCTTATCGGCAGCGGTCATATAGGTGCCGCAGCACATAAGATCCCCGGTTCAGTCAGTTGGCAGACACGAAGGTGGGATGACTTGGATCGGAGTGCTCATCGTTGGCCTCACAGCCATTGCTGTCCAGGGGGAAGTACCGATAGTGACGAGGGCCGAGTGGAATGCCAAGCCACCGAACGGAGCCATGGACAGCATGGCAACTCCCTTGCCCCGCGCTGTGATTGCCCATACAGCTGGTGGGGATTGTGCGGATGACGTCACATGCGCCCAGCATTTGCGAAATCTGCAAAACTTCCAAATGACCAGGCAAAAGTTCTCGGACATAGCCTACCACTATCTGATCGGCGGCAATGGCAAGGTGTACGAAGGCAGAAGTCCAAGCCAGAAAGGTGCCTTTGCTGCTCCCCATAACGATGGTTCCCTGGGCATCGCCTTCATTGGTAACTTTAATAAGCAAGCTCCCAACCAAGCGGCCTTGAATGCCGCCAAGGAGCTGCTGCAGCTGGCTGTCCAGCAGGCTCAGCTCGTGGAGAGCTACAAGCTACTGGGCCATCGCCAGGTCAGTGCTACCCTGAGTCCTGGAGACGCACTGTACACTCTGATACAGCAGTGGCCCCACTGGTCCCAGGAGATGTGAAATTTAGAGAGAGAGAGGTCATTGCATAAGGTTTCGACACGTAAAGACCACTCCTTACACATTTATTTGTAAATATAATTATGTATAATTTGTTTTTTTTTTTTGCTTAAATACGAATACTAAAATTTTAATTTTGTTGATCTGTTTCCGATGTACTTCTTCGACTTTGCACATTTTTGTCAGCTGCCGCTTTGTTTGTTTTCTTAATTTTTTTTTGTTTGCCAGACCCGTTTAATAAGCAGGGTGCTCCCCAGGAGCAGCAGTGCACTGGGCCACAATAGAGATTTGAGACATCACATAGCATCGTTCACCGAACCGGAACTTCCGCAAGAAACTAAGCTAACTATACAGAACCCTAGGATGAAGCACGGAACGCAGATGAAACGAACGTGAACGTGAACGTAATCGTAATGGTATGCAGATAGATAATGGGCCAAACGAGAGAGAGAGAGGTAAACAAAAGTCGGCAACGTGAACGTGGCAAACAGAGATGCTGTTACAGATTACAGATTATAGATTTAGAAAATATAAAACAAGGAACTATACAAAATTCGTAAAGTACTTAGGTAAATTGCACTAATATAAACTCCCATTTGAGCTGCCGCTCGCACTGTCTGTACTGCCGCCCATGCCGCCGTTTCCGCTCATGTTGCCATTGCCAATTCCTATGCCAATACCGCTTCCATTACCGCTCTGCTGGCCAAAGTCCAGCTGGAGCAGCCAATCCCTTTTGGCCAGACCTTCGGGCGTCTCGCCACGCTGCGTACACAGCGGCTGGAAGCAGGTGGTCAGTCCAACGCTGGGCGTGAATTCCGCCCGTTCGCGTAACTCCTCCTCGGTGGCCAGCATGATGCAATCGTCGTCAATTTCATCGCTATCGACACTGTAGGCCAATTGCTGTTGCTCTGCCCTTTGCTGCACGATGCTGTCGCTGGTGCGCCGAAATGAGTCGTCCGTCTTGCGCAGGAAATTGTACAGGGCCACACAGCCGAGCACCACTTCGCGGATGTGCTTGTCACTGATGCGCAGCGGCTGCGCCAGAATGGGGAACATGTTGCACAGTATTCGCATCGTTTGATCCGCATGGGCATTGACCTGCTCCAGTGCCTCCAATACGGCTCGATCCTTGGGCAGATTGCGTGTGGTCACCAGATACGAGGTGGCTGGCAGTACCGAATCGCCAGCAAAGTAATAGCCCTGTCGGTCCATCTCCGCCGACTGTTGTTCCTCCAGAGCGTGCATCTTGTGCCTAATTAGCTCAACGGCAGTGGTCTGGTTATAGATGTCATTGGGTCGGCTGCTCGCCGCCCGTTCCACCTTTGCGTACTGGAAATTGTTGTCGGCATCCACGATGCCCGTGAAGATGACGGTCGCGCGCTTGCGATCGTCGCCAGCGGCGGATGCGCTGCTCGCCGCCCCGGAACTTGAACCTGTTCCGGAGCCTTGGAGTTGGATGCTACGCATGAACAGATTGCCCACACAGTGGGGCAGGTTGTGCTTGCGCTCCATCTCCTCGGCGGCGCTGCGCCACTGATCGTCAGTCTTTGGTAGTGTCACGTATTGGTCCTTGAGGTGCTCATAGAAGCCCAGACAGATATTGGCAATCATTTCGTTTATCACAAATTTCGAGGCACGGAAGCAGTAGTTTCGACAAGAATGTACTTCACCTGCGTGCGGAATAGAGGTACTTATATTAGTAGCCCTTAATGGGACATTCATATATACTTACCCGTTGCCAAATACTTGAGCGTTATGGCCAATCGCTCCTCGGCGCTGAAGGACTTCTTCTTGCGCTGCGGAGCATACTGGCTAATGATGGGCTCCAGCTTTTGCACTAGATACCGAAACTGGCTTTCTGTTATGGCTAGGAAGTAATTCAAGTGATAGCACTCATCCTTGCGCGACTGCAGTTCACTTAGTAAATTCTCCTTGCTAAGAAACTCGGCCTGGTTCTTGCGCAGCCACTCCTTGGTCCACTCGAGTCTTCTCCGCGTGTTGAGTATGCCGGCCAGGTCTAGGGCGCTTATCTTGGACGTTTGCGGTCTGGATAGCACCGATGTTCTAGCGGCGCCACCGACTCCACCCGATGGTCCGGCTCCTCCCGTTGCCTGGGTTTCCATTATTGCTCCTCCACCGCCCGGGGCGTTGCCTTCGTTGTTGTTATCCGGTGTGACCCCAATCGAGGGCTGCGCCACGCCCACTCCTCCTGCGGCGGTGGCTAACTGATGACCTGCGGTGGCCGAAACACCGCCAGATCCGGCTCCAGCTCCAGCACTTGCTGCCAATCCTCCAGAACCACTACGATTACCAACATCGCGTTCGCGCAGCACGCCAATAACCTTTAACTTGATTTTGTCCATGGGGCAGCCTGCAAGAAAAAAGATGGCCAGTGATATATTGTACTATAATCCCAGGTCGACCTAGAATCTATAGCTATGCCAGCTATATAGAGCTATATAGCCGCACCCCACTTTTCGGCCCCCGATTTTCGCCCACTCGTCGTGTGTTTTGTGCAACAAATCGATTTTTACTCACCCTCCCAACCTCCCGTGTTCCTTGCGATGTGTGTATAACCAGTTTCGGATCTTCGGGTGAAAATACGTTTTTGCTACGGCCTGGGTTGTATGTTGTATAATTAGAAATATCCGTCGGATCTGCTGGCTCTATCTATTGCCTTTCTTTTACTTGGCTTGGCATTAGCAATTGCTTCTGGATTTTCAACTACGGATTATATGTACGTCGAATGGTACCCAAGAAAAATCCGATGCCAATACGAAAATGCAGCCATCAGCAAGCAGCAGCAGCAGAGGCAGCAGCAGCAACAACAACAACAAAAACAGCCGAACGTCGACAAGTTTTTGGGGCCAGGAATTGCATAGAGCCCAGCCAAGGAGTTTTCCGGCCAGTTGACGCTTTTCACGGTTCGGTTATCCGTTTTTCCTCGGCCCAGCTCACCTGCGTTGCGGCTATCACTTGACCGAAAACCACATTTTCCCCAATTCGTTTCTTTTTTCACGGTGATGTTGCCCGATTCAGTGTGACCGCGCCGATGACGATAAAAAATGCCATACGGCTAGGTCGTAAAATGAATACCGTAATATACCACCAATGTCGTTTCCAATAAAATACCATTTTAATACCTTGTTCTTTACAACAACTAATTTTTTTAAACTATTTATTTAAATATTTAAGACATACCGGCCTTAATATGTAATTAGTTTCTTTAAAACGATTAAGCAGGGTATTCACTTACATTAAATACGTAATATAAAGCTATGACATATGCCGACCTCATCATAATTTAATTTTAAAAAAATATATGGTGTGACCATATTATATCCTTGTGTTGTTTTTAGATCCTTCCTATAATATATATGCATATAAAAACGGATAAAATTGTTTTAAAAAAACTCTTTTCTGTTGTCATTTTATTTTTACTTGAAGACTTGTCTATTTTATCCATTTTTTAAATCTTACAGGATTTAAAATCGTACCGCAGAAGTTATTAAAAAAAAAAAAGATACCAAAAATTATAGCTCATAGATACAAAAAGTATCTTTAAAAGAGTTTAAAGAAATCCTGCACTCTTTTACGGTACACTTACAGTGCCACCCTCCAAAATTAAAAATTTCCCCACATCATTTTTGTAAGTGTAATAACAATTTCCCCTTATCCATAATATTGAACTACAATCAAAATTTGTATTAAGCATTTTATTTGGTTATTCATACGCGTGTGGGTTTACAATACAATAATGTTTTTCTTTTTCATTCAATATTTCTTGTATGTTTTTAACACAAATATTATTTTTTTTTATTCATATTCCATTACAGTGGTGATGCTAAAACGTTTAAATCCTTTCAATAATTAGGTTCTTTGACAAATACTCGTTCACGCAAGATGTGCATTACGAAAATTAGCGATACACTTAATGGCTGTTGTTTTTTTTTTTTTTGGTATTTCTATGTGAATTAAGTTCATATTTTGTTTGTATATGGTTTAAATTTGATCTATGCATTCTTTTTCAGATTGTATATTTATGTATATTTCACTGTTAAAATATGCAAGCGAAAAAATTTGCTTGGTTCTGGTAAAAAATGAGACTTTAAAAGCATTTCACTTGCCACGCTTTAACTATTTCATTGCGTCCCCTTTTTCACATGCGTTTGTATAATTGCTTAAATTAAACTACAATAATAAGCGATTCATTTAATAATAAGTTTCCTTCGTACATGTACATATATAATAACTACATCAAATTAAAAGCAAAGGTGTATTCCATTACAACGCCTAGCACAAAGATTTTCGGTTTCTGCCGTAACTTTATTTATATTTTTAAACATTAAAGCCAATAAGAAAATGCGTTGAACGGCTAATTTTTGCCATATTCATATTCGTATTCATATTCATGTTTGCGATTTTATAGTTTTTATAAATATATAAAATATATATATTTGCCTTTAAAAACTCGTGTATGCACTTCAATATCATTAAAAATGTGTGTGTGTGTGTGTCTGTGTAGATGGAAAATGTCAAATTTGCTAATTAATAAATCCCTCTCGCTGTTCGATTTGAAATCGGTGATGTTCAGAGCCGGTAAAGATGCGTTCCTCATCCAGAAACTCCTTCATTAGTGCTTCGTCTAGAAGGGCGCCTTGTCTGCAAAAATAGAACGAGAAGAGCCTTATTTAATAACCATTTTGATCTAAGTAGAGCGGCGAGTATTACTTTTCTCTGTCAAAGTTGAGCTCTGCTTCTAAGTCGAAGACCAAGTAAAGACACAAAACAAAAGTAAAACGAAAAGCCGCGCAGCCTTTGCCGTGTGATGCTTACCTAGCCAAATATTCTAAGTCACCGTTCAAGCCCCATTTTCATATAGGATTACGTGTGACATCTCTTATATATCTCTTTTCTTCTGACTCTCTCGCTCTTTCTCTTTGTATCTCTCTCTATCTCCCAATCCCATCCAGCGTTTAGTGGCCTTGGTGTGGCTTCTTGGCGAGATCGCGTCCTTCATCCTCGACCACCGTGGACTCATCGTGTGACCAAAAACTGGCCGACATTTGCGACGACGACATGCCACCCACACCAGGGAACGAATCCTCCATGAGAGTGCTGGATGCACAGCTGGTCACGCTCCCGGACATCTGGGAGTTACCAGCGCTAGTCTGGTACGTGGCCGTTGTGCCAGCCGAACTGGTTGTTTGCTCCACGCACATGTTTAAGGAATCCACCGATACGTCCTTCGACATACCGGCCTCGTCCATTGGAAGTTCCTGGATGCCACCAGCCACATTTGTTGTAGTGGTTATCACCCTGGTCACCGTATGTTCATGCCCATCGGCATCCGTGCTGGTGGTAGTCGTGGTCGTGGTGGTGGTCAGTCCATCACCCAGTGTCACTCCACCGCCGCTAACGAACTTGCTCATGAGATCCAGCTGCTCATCGCCAAAGGATTCTATGCTCTCCTGGCGCGAGTGTCGCTTATCGATCTCCAAAGAATCAATGTCCGATCTCGTCGTGGCGTCCTTGGAGATGTCAAAGCTCTCAATGCTGCTGGTCATCATGTCGTGGCTTTTGCTGATCTCCATGCTATCGATGCTATCCTTTTCGGAGTCCTGACTGTCGATCTTAGACTTGGTATCCAACTCAGTGGTGCTCATGTCGGTGACTTTGCCTTGAACGGATCCTTCCTCCCGCTCCAGCTTCTGCTTTAGCAGGGCTTCGATACTCTCCACTTGACTGGAGGGCACCACTTCGGTGCGGGTTACGGTGCGCGTTACCTTGGTCACCACAACATTACCCGTGGCTCCTTTTTCGCTGCCATTCGATTTATTAGACTCATCCGAGCGCGAAAGTAATGCAGCTTCCTCCCTGGCCTTGATCTCAATCAGGTGGGCTTCAATGCAGGCATTCTCGAGACCCTCGAAGTCCTTCAGACTGGAGACCGATACATCGTCACCAGGGGCAGTTCCACTGCCACTGTGACGAACCACATATCGGCGGGTGAAGCTTCCATTGCTCGAATCCGTAGAACCTTGGTGTGTGCGATTTCGGTTTTCTAGGGAAATGGCTTGCTCCAGGGACTCAAACTCCTGTAGACTACTCATTGAGACATCGTCGTGCTCACCACGGGAATGATAGCGTCGTGCCGCCACATCGTATTCGGGTGTGCTCGAAAAGGAGTCTTTAAAACTGCTGATGCGGCTACTGCCCACCTCAAACTCTCCGTCCTCCTCTTTAATGTCCTCCAGCACGGCTCCGGCTAAGTCATATGGGTAACGCAGCTGGTTGTCGGTCAACTGCATCTCAACCCAGCGCTTGTTGGCCGCTGCAGTTTCACTGGAATCGCTCTCCTCCTGCTGCCCGCTACTACTGCTGGCTCCTGTGGGAGGACTCTCCTCGAACTCAAAGTTCAGGTCGTCCTTGTAGAGCTGGGATCCGAGCTTGGGATCCGCAGGTGCTGACTTAATGATGATCTTTTCAACATCCTCGTCGTGCTTTTGCACGTACTTAATCGGTTTAATCTTAATGCTCTGACCGCCGAGATCTACTTCGTTGGCCTCCTTGGCCACCTCCTCAATAATGACGAATTCATCCGAGATATCCGGTTGTTCGACCATTTCAAAGGAGTCTGGGGAATCGGGAGCCTTGCGATCATCGTATTCAGCTCCCACTTCAGCGCGCTTCAGTTCCTCGAGCTTCTGACGGTATTGTTCCTGTACTCGTCGTTGAAAGTCCTGCTCCTTCTCCTCGGCCTTGGCCTTCTGATATACCGAGGTGTCACTCGCCTTGTGCAATTCCTCCTCGGTGCGCACTTTGTAGAGCATCTTCTCGGGGAACTCATCTGTCTCTTCCTCCAGGATGGGCGATTTGATGTCTTCCGTGACCATAATGTCGGGTATATTTGAATAGTCCTGCATATTCTGAGAGGGACGGCGCTCCTCGATCATTGCGGCCTCTGCCTCCAGCTCCTCGGTGACACTGTCCTCCACGATGACCTCGGCTACCAACTGGGATGGTGTAAATGGACGCTTTTCCAGTTCGCCACTGTGATCCATTTCGGCTGCCGCTTGCTTCTTCTTTTTGCTCTTTCGTTCTTTGGGGGAACGGAACTGGCGGGCATATTCCGATTCGTAGGGATCCGTGTCAGACTCGCTCTCCGATTCCTTGCCTTCGCCCAGTAAGGCAACCTCCTTGTCCAAGTTTTTCAAGGCATCTCCCGAAATGCTCTCATTACGCTTGTGACCCCGGCGTTTTGATTCACCACCTGGAGGAGTACTGGCATTCGAATCCTGTGGTGAATGTTCTTTGCTCTCCATTTCCAGCATAAATGTGGCGTCTTCGGGCACCGAGGCAGATGGAATAGACTCATCATGGCCGTACTGGAAACCTTCGATGCCGGTCAACGAAGAAGATCCGGCAGATCCAATGATATCATCAAAGTTCTCTACAACGGTGTCAATGTTGGATGTACTCGACATGCTAACGGAAAGAATACTGCCTTCGTCTAGGCTGGATGCCAGCTTGGCCTCGTCAATGGACCGACGTGGATCAGCGTGATACAGCAGGATGTCCTCGCCTTTTTCACTTTCCCGCGGACTACCCACCTTGCTATCCTCCAAGGGATAGGCCAGGCCCCAGGTGCGCTCTGCCTCCTTGGCTTTGGGATATTCCTCGGTTTGCACATCCTGAACGGGCAATGGCTCTTCGTCCTGGGTCTTTGGCTTGAAAATCATTTCCTGGGAGCGCTTCATGAGGCTCTGCTGTTCGCTGGTTGGATAGGCAGTTCCTGGCAGCTCTACACTCTCATCACTGTCCTCGTCATCGGCTCGAAGATCGCCCAGACGCGACATCTCTTCGGCCTCGAATGCATCGACATCAGCAGAGGAGGCCACCAATGTCTCCGACAGCTCGGACACATCAATGCTGGCCAAATTGGCCGAAGTCTCCGACTGGGAATCTAAGCTACTGCTTCCGAGGGTGCTGACTGCACTAATATATTCGGTGCCCTCTGTGCGACCAGTGGTGGTGAATTCCCGCGCGGTTTGGTACTCACTTGAGGTGCCAGTGCCTGTGGTGGTCAGAAGGTTATCCAAGTCTGAGGACAACGGCCGACTTTGCGTCTTGTCGAAGCTTCTGTGGAAGCTCTCGCTTGAGCTGGAGGTATCTACATCGGGAATAGACCAGCGGTTCATGGAGTCTGGCGATGTCTCGGTTTTAAGTCGATGAACCACAGCATCAATTGGCTTCATGGATTGATCAGACGAGAGCTCTTCAAAAGTGCTAGTTGTAATTGATTTTTCGGTTGCCACCTCATCACCAACAACACTTGCGACGGCCAATTTCTCTGAATAATAATCTTCCATGGAGCTGAAATCCTCGGCAGTTTCAGTTGAAATAAAGCCCAATGAGGCTTGTTCCTCCTTTGCCATTTGTTCTTCCATGGAGCTCAACTCCTCGGCTGTGCCGGTGGAAATGAAACCTAGCGAACCGTGGTCATCACGTCTTTCCGCACTGCCAAAGACATCATGGGCATAATGGGCCATTGCCGCTTGTTTATTAAGGGTCTCCTTGATTGTGGTGTCGAACAGACCTTCTGGAGGCTGAGTACTATCCAAGGTGGAAGTCTGCATGCTTGTTTCGGGTATGCCAATGAATGAGGAGATGTCCTCGCTCTCACCTGCAAATGAAAATCCCTGCGGCATGTTACTCGTTTCAAGTTGGGAAGTGGTGTCCTGGATTAAGTCTTTCATCTCCTTATCCTCAGTGCTGTGTTCTTCCTCCAGGATTTCATCTCCGAGAAACTTATCAAGCGTACTCTGCATGCTGGTTTCTTGGGGTTGTTGAGGCGAGTGAACAACTTTTTGTTTGCCCGCCGTTGGGATTTCTTTTTCTGATGTTTCCCACTCACTTTTTTCCAAGGGCAATTCGAATCTATCAGTTGAGGCTGCCTTCTCAGAGATTGTATTGACAATTTCCGGAATTTCCTTACTGGACTCATCGGGATCTTCGCTGCTCGAAGGTGCAATTTCAATGATGGCTCGACCGCTGGAGCCGGTGGATGTGGTCAAGCTCTCCTCGGTTGTTACTTTGGACATCTTTTGCTCTGCAGTCTTGTCCTTATCAGCATTTTCAAATTCAAGTATGTCATTTCGGGTTTCCGAGCCTTGTCTGGTTATCTTGCTGTCCATTGCAGTGGGATCTTCGGGCTTCATCGTGATGAACTCCTTGAAAACATCGTTGGCCTCGTCAGAGTCAACGGATACCTCTTTCATTAGGGAAATATCTTTAGCATCAATGCCAATTTCGCCCTGAGCTTCCTCTTCTTGCGGGGTAACACTTGCAGATCGTGTCGATGTCTTGATGATAACATTACGACTGGATTCCCCAATATAAAAGCTAGTGGTCTTTTCGGCACCCTCTGATTTTTCAGTATCGGCATCATCGACGGAAATCTCACTCGTTGGCTCGAAGCTTTCGGTGTGATCCTCCGAAGCAGTGGTGGTGGTTGTGACTATGTCCCGCAGCTGGGATCGAATGGAGAGCTCTGTGGAGGGCTCGTCCGTCTTGGAAATGTCCTCTGTAAGCTCAAAGCTCCTCAGACTAATGCTATCAGACTGTTCAGCTAGGGCAGCCAGGTTTTCAAAGGGTTCCGTGTGCTTAATGGGAGCACGGGGTTTTGGAACCGGTGCGGCGGCATCAAAACTAATATCAATTGGTATTTCGGGCTTCGGCACTGGGCCAGGAATGGTGGTGCTATCAGTGCCTTCGGAGACGGGGGAGTTTGCTTTGAGTACTCTTGGTTTTGGTGTGGGTGTATCGTGGCTGGTGGTAGTGAAGGCATTGGTTACTACCGTCGGCTCAGTTTCGGTTTTGGTTTCCGATTCTTTCGACGGTGGTACGGGAGTGGTATCGGTTTCACTTGAGTTTGGTAAATCGCCGCCTGTTTCTACAAAACAATAGGTGTGAAAACGAAAGCAATTTTAAAAGTGTTGTGAAAGTCGAGAACAAAAGATGAGGAAGAGTAAATACGATTACGGGATAGAAACAGGAAATAGAGTAGGTGATATTAGGGTATATGCATTCAAGTATATGGTTAGCATAGGAAACACAAGTTCATAGAGATAGATAGGTAGTATAGGTTAGTATAGGAGAGCATGCATATTTCATATGATATGAGTACAAAATTAATTTAAAAAATTTAAATGCAATTAGAGCTCAACTTGAACAATCAAAAAGTAATTATTGGCCGCGATTATGGTTCTGCCATTTCACTAGGACAACATAAATCAAAAGGAATACAGCACATACATCTATAGTGAGTCGTTTTTTTTGCTCTGTCAACGGCATTAAATGAGGCAAATAAAATGGAAATCATAGCTTATCACTAGGCGCTTCGCTTTTGCTTAGGGTACCTGCGATGAGATCTTGGATATCGTTATCGGGAGTTATTTGGTTTTGTGCCATATCGGCCATGGTGTTGGTCGTGGGGGAAACGCTTTCATCCCAGCTAAGTTTGGAAAAGTCGCCCTGCAGGGCGCTGATCTCGTCCTCGGGCACCGACATCTCAAACGCCTCATCGAACCTGGCGCTGACATCGTCCATGTCCGTGGATAGTTTCTCGATCTTTCGATCAATGCGCCTGGCTCTCGTTGCACTCTCGTCTTCCGCCTGACTTCGACTACTCTCTATGGGAAATGATACGGGTACGGATTCGAGAACTGGAACCGGATCTATATGGTACATGGTCACATGGGAGGCGGAATGGGAGCAAAAAGCAAACAATTCAGGAGAGTGGTTATAGCCAACGGACTAATCAACACTATGCAACATTCTAATTCGCCTCAAGCTACTATCCTAAACTCTAGGCTAGCGTTGGGACTACCTCAAATCTATATGGTATGTTACCTTTTGCCGCCGATGTACTTGGGACAGCAGACTGGGACTGCTGCTGTTGGAACTGAGTGGTAATTGTCGTTGTCATGGTGGTGGTCGTGTTCTGGGCATGCAAGGGTAAATGTATGTGCTCGTCGGTGAAGCTCATGTTGTCGTCAAACGACTTGCCCGACATGGACTCAATGGTGGGCGATTTGATAACATCGACGCCGCTGATATCGTCGCATGTGATGGCATAATTCTCACTTTCTGAGTTGTAGTCCAGCTTAGCGATCTCATGGCCATTGGCCTGATGGCCGTGACTCTCAATGATCTCGACACTTTCTTCGAGCACGCGATCCACCAGAATATTGGCTTCCTCGCGAATGCGTGCAACAAGATCTCCGCTAACGCCATCGCCATCGCCATCACTATCATCATCACCACCACCAACTTTAACATCACCTGGAAGACAATTGCACAGTTCAATGGTAGGTAGAAATTGGACAGATTGAAATAGAAAGTGTGAGCGCGTTAGAAAGTAAGGGCAAGCTTTGGAAATCATGTAGAGCATGAGAAGCGAGCAGTATGTGCAAGATAGCTGATATGTGTGATAGCTGATGGCGGTGAGGTTGATTGGTGATGTGAGCGAGATCTGACGCACTGAGTCAAAAGTTTATATCGAACATAATTCCGTTGAAATTATTTTGTCAATGAGCTTTAATTGCATTTAGGAAACAAATACGAATAACTGATCAATTTTGCATACCAATTAAGCATTATGTAGTACAATATTTATGACAAGCAAAAGTTAAATATCTTGAACTTGAAAAACTTACCAATTTCATGTGAGATCTTTGCGGTATCCAGACTGGATAGGTCTACTTTTTTTTCCTGAAGGGTTTCTGCAATAAACAAAACGCACGTTAGACGAGCTCAATTTATGTGTGGCACAAACACAAAAGTGACCTAGAACTACATTATATTAATCTACAAACGAAATGATAATGAATGATTTACAGACAATCGAAACAAGAACAAACGAAACGAATTTTAAATATCACAATTTTTTAGTATTAATTACGATTGGGAATTACAATAGAGAGAGTGAGTGTTAGTAGAACGACGCATAGGTGATGCTTAGAAATTTGTTAGTATGGCACGGATACAGAGGTTAGACGTATGGGGGCGATGCGAGTAGATTTAAGGCTTTTTGCTGCATTTATTGTGGCAAGAACTTTAACGAAAATGGTTGGTAATTGTTGGCTTTACTTACAAAATGCTTGAGAGTGTGTGTGTTGGGTTTTCGTATCTATGAACACTTATTAACTATTGTTGAGATTTATTTTGGCAACTGCTTGGGACTGATTCGAGTCGGATTGGCTGCGGACACGGGAAGCACGCTAGTTGCCTCCCCTGGCGGCTGACTCGTCAGACTCAACATACTCAACGTCGGTATGGGCATCTCGGATCACGCCTTTGGCATGTAGCTTCTCGGCCTCGCTGTTGAAACTGCGACCACTCTTCTCGTGCACCACCGTATAGCTCTCGTTCAACATATCATTCAGCTCCTTACTATTGCTGTTGGCCAGTGGAACGGCCGGTGGTTCCAGCGCATCCTCCGCATCCGAAGGCAACTGAACGTCCTCAACATCGGTATGTTCCTGATTTTGCATATCATCCTTTAGCAGACGGAAGTGAAGCGGTTGTGGCTTTGTCTTGCCGCTAGTTTTGTCACCTGTCGATGGCGGTGGTACGTCGGAGACGTCTGAGATGTCGGAGACATCGTCGGTGGATACATCCTCAGATTCTGAGGTTTTGTCTGCATTTAATCCCTTTGCCTGTTGCTTAAGCTGTTCCACGCGCTTCACACCCAAAGGCAAACCGCATTCACTCAGGTCCATATCTTCGACATCTGTGACTCCATCCTCTTTGCCCTTCACGGCGTCCAGTAGTTTATTCTTGCCTTTGCTTAGAGTGCGGGTCTTCAACTTCTTGCGGCGATTTATTCCGGCCACGAAGATTTCCTCAACATCGGTTACGGATTCGGCATTGGTCTGTACTTCCAGGCGCTTGTTTTGCTGCTGCTTCAATAGTTCATTGGATACAATTACTTCGTTTTCAATTAGACTCGGTCCTCCCATTGCAGCATCTTCAGCAACTGAACGTTGAAGACTCCATTCATCGGCACACGAATAGTCCTCGGAATCGGTGTGGATCATGTCCTTTAGGTGGTTGTAAATGCCAAACTCGTAGTTCGTGTCCATGGGCATGACATTGGTAATTGTGTCTCCGTACTTATCCTCCTTCAGTTCTACTACTTCGCGATGGGGCAGTGGTAAGGCCTCGTGGCAAATTGAACGAATTTCCGGTTCAGCAGTGGTGGATTGGGAACTCTCTTCACAGAACATGTCCTCGACATCAGTGAGACAGGTGCCATCATCGCCAGAGGCAAGGATTATGGCACGTGGTATGGGTTGTTCGTCCTCCTCCTCGTTGTCAAAGCTATCTTCGGCGGCCGAGTCGTCAATACCCTCAACGTCAGTTAAAACCTCTTCGTTTTTTGAAGCCAGCTGTAGGAAATTCTTCTGTCCAGACGTGGGTATACTGCATTTCGAGTTTCGACGTGGCTGTCCACTGGCACTTACGAAGGCCACGTCAATTGCAGGAAAACTAGTCTCACTTGCACTCTGGCTAAACGCAGCTGCTCCCTCAGACTCGGACTCTGATTCCGAGCAGGCAATGTTGCAAACCTCTTCATGACCACTATCGGATACCTCCAAAACTTCATCCTCGGACATGCCACGCACCCCAATACCAGTGCAATCGGACATGGCTGAGGCCAAATCGCTTATATCGCTAATCACAGAAACATCTTCATATTGATCGGAGTCGTCTTGGTTCTTCTCCCCATCTGCTATATTTACTCGCCCCTGATCACCCATTGCTTGATCCAGATCAACGCACACTGATTTCTCGCAACCATATCCAACTTCGGAATCGGTGTCGTAGTCTTCGCAATCAGTCAGATAGTCTGCCATACCATTCAGGTTTTGTGCTTGCACGAAATCTCCGGCTTTAATCTCACAGCTCTCCTTGGCATCATTATCGACGACTTCTTGGTTCTGGAGTCCCTGCTGGAGGAACTCCCTTAGCGACAGCTTTAGTTCTGGGTATGCTGTGCTCTTCTCATCATCTTCCGATTCTGTGTCGTAGTCCTCCACATCAGTCACATCGTTGTCTCCCGTATTCGCTTTAGGATGAGCTTTGGGCTTCAGGGAGGATTTACAAGAATTTCGACGGGAGCTTGGCTTTAGTACCTCCACCTGACTGTCGAAATCTTCGACATCGGTTACGCCCCCGCCGCCATTGCGCCCATAGTCCATGTCATTGCTATCTGTGTCTTGGGATGACGATGAGGAGGATAAGTCGGAATGGGTGGATCGCTTGTCGGCAGTTACGGATATAGTTGGGAGTTTCTTGGACATTATGTTTGGCTTTATTTGGTGGGTCTGTGCTATTGTGTATTATGGCTTGAGTTTGACGGCTTTAGTTATTTATGTTTGCTATTTGTGGAGAATAAGTTAAAAATGGGTTAAGTAAAAGCATTTCATACATAGGCATATCAATAAGAAAAGTTGCATTTGGTAACTAAGCCCTAGATATGATGGGTATCGTAGCTAAGCTTATCTTAAGTATCATTGTGATCTCGACCTAACAGATATCTTGAATATATACATAAGTACCATAGTTACCTTTGAAAGTGTTGCCCTTCTCCACCCCTGCCTCCGCCTCCAGTTGACTCTCTCCAAAAGCCACTGGCATCGACAGAGAAGGATCAAGGGCAGCAGCAATAGCACCGCTACTGTGGTGGTAGTGTTGCTGATGGTGATGGTGGTGCTGTTGCTGGCGGCGCAGGGTCTCCTCAATAAGGGCCAGGGGGCTGCGAGTGGGCTTGGGCGAACCGGGACTGGCGGCCAGCAGACGATCAGGATCACCGGAGCCTAACATGGGTAAGGCAACAGAGTCCGAGAGACTGGAGTCGGTGGTGTCGATGAAACTGACATCGAACTCGTTAATGCATCTCTGATCGCTGCTTGTCGTGGAGGGCGGGCGCACAGACATGATCGTGTGGTGTTCTACATCAAACTCTGGCTGTCGATAGACCACCTCCAGCGGCTTGTCGGGGCCGAAGGTTTTAGTGAACACCTCGCTGGTTAGCACCTTGCGACTGTTGCTGCCGCTACCGGAGGATGATGAGGTAGAACTTTTTGTACTATCGCTTGATTTAATGGAACGTATGGTTATCACCTCACAGTCGTCATCAACGAGCACGGTGCTAACAGCGCTGGTGGTTGCTGTTGGTTCCCGATGCACCCGTACGGTCGATGTCGAAACAACCGCTCCACTTGCTCGCCGGATGTTGGTCAAGTCCTTGTCCGTTTTGCGGCTAGCCGTGCTAACGGAACGCACACTTCGTCGCGTGCTATTTGAAGAGCCGCTGGCACTGGTGGTGCCGCTACCCGAGTTCGAACTCGACTCGTTCATCGTGTCCTTCATCTTCTTTTGGAGCTTTGGCTCCATGGAGCTCTGCGCGGTTCTGGTCGTAGCTGTCGAAGCTGTGGTGGACATGGTGCCACTGGATTCACTTACTTTGCTTACCGTTCGCTTTATTGGTTTCTTATTGTCTACCTGAGGTCTCTTGACGGTGTCATCACTCTTGCTTAGCTTTGCTGCAGTCCTTGCACTGGAAGACACGCTAATCGGAACTTTGGTGCGCTGTATAGTGGCTGTGGTCTTCGTCAGAAGCCTGTTGTCGGTTTCTATGGAAGTTTTGTAGACAAGTTTCATGGCTGAATTAGCTGATTGTGTCTTCATGCTTTTGGTTGCTTGGCTCTTTGAGCCTATCACGTTTGCTAGTTTATTTTCCTTGGATGTCTGTCGTTTGTATAGGCGGTCGGTGCTTTTTATTAGGGATTCCTTGCTATCGCTCTGTGAGCCTCTTTTAATCTGGGAACGGGGCTGCGCTGGTTTCTTCTCAGCAATCGAGTTTTTTGGTTTCGTTATTTGGGTTGTGGACTTTGTCAAGGCACTTGTAACAGTTTGTGTTCTTCGGGTACTTTTAGTTTGGGCCGGAGCTGGCGATTTGGGTGGTGCTGGCGACTTTGGGGGTGCCGTGGAGACACTCTGGCCAATTTCGCCATCGCCACTCAAACCGTACCTCATGCTGTGGGCCAGGGTGGGCTGCATGTATCTGTGGGTGGCAGACGGTGTCGGAGTTTTCCGCTTCTCAACATGCTCTTGGCTGACGGTTCGCTCAGTCTTTTTGGAACTTTTTTCTGTAAGCTCTTTGGTAGATCGAGTGACAGTGGTTTTAGTTTGGTTAACGACTTTCTTGCCTGCCCTTGTGGTCTTCAGCTGTGGACTAAACGATCGAGGTGAGGTATTGTAGGGAATTCGTGTGACATCTGTCTTAACCCTGGGTCTTGGCGTGGTTGAACGACTGCCTTCACCTTGCGGCTTGCTTTCGTAGAAAATGGAACTTGAAGCAGGACTAGATGATCTCTCGAAGTGTATTTCACTTATCACGCGACTAGTAGCGGAAGCGGAACTGGTGGTTGTTGAAGTAGAGCTTGTAACTGAACGTCGTGACTCGGTCTTATTCGATAGTTTTGTTTTGTCCATTGTTACTGTTTTTTTAGTCGGAGTTTGTTTGACAGTAGTAGTGGTCTTTGCTGAAGAAACTGGTTTGGGACTAGGCTTTTCCCTAACCGCGAGTGTTCTTTTGCTAATCGTAGACTTATTCGTCGATTTTGCAGAAGTCTCTTCTAATATTTTCCCCGTTTTTGACTTAATTATTTGTTTCGATTGTGCTCTAACTGGTGCCTTTTTAACTGGAGCTATTAATTTCTGTTCATCGTCTAAATTTACAAAGTAAGCAACTGGACGAACTTCTTGGGCATTAGTTTCTTTTAGCTGTGGGCTACACGGTTTATCTTCTTTAGGAATATCAGGAATAAACTTTGCATTCTTAAGAGTGTCTTCAACTATTTGTTCAACTGAACGACCTTCGTCTACTACCTGATCTTTAATATTTCTGGTTTTCTGAACACTTTTGAGTGTTTCGTCTACAATTTTTTGTACCTCAGCATTACCAGCCCTGATGGTATCCTCCACAATCTGTTGCACAGACCTATTTTCTTCAGAATCAGAAACCAAATCAACGCCCGCATGATGATCTAAATAGGATTCCTGACATTTCTGTGCAATGAGACTAGTTGCATTTGACTTTACCCCACAAGGAGTTCCCAATGTCATCTGACCATCAGACTCGGCTATTGGCTTAAATGTCTGAATATATACAGTTGTTCCACTAGTGTTTGCTGATTTTGAATCGATTTGAACTGGGGTTGAATTTCCCTCTGACATAATGGGTGTATTTATTTTAGGACATACGCCAGAAATAGGTTTAGTAATTCCACACTCTTCGTCACTTTCATCGTCCGAATACTCGTTCACAATAGGCTTTACTGACATTGATTTGACATCTACTGAGGTTGCGATGTTACCGTCTTTCAAGTTAGATATCGAATCAACCGGCATAACTATCTTCGTATCTTCTGTTGTAATACTAGTGCTTGCAAACTTAATATTTGTTTGAATTGTTTTTGAACTTTCTTCTGCCTTGAAGGAAATAACTTCTTTGGACATTACGTCATGGAAACTACTGAAGGGTGTCTCTACTGGAATTGGTTCACTTAAAGGCTTCTCTTGGGGTTTAGGACACTTAATTTTGGCATCGCCTTCATTGTCGGAATATTCCACTAGACTGGGCTTAACAGTCTCAATGACTGACTTCAAACTGTCGTCTGGTTTCGCTGGGACCTTTTCGTCTTTCTTCTCAGGCGACTTTGATTTTTCTTCAGGATAAGGAGGCGATTTTCCCCCAATATCTACTACAGAAGTTACCAAAGATATTGGGTGGCTATCAGTCTTGTCATGAAGCGTAGTTATTCCAAACTCCTTCTCACTTTCATCGTCCGAATACTCTTTTAAAATAGTCTTCACTGACTCTCTTGGTGACTGTGGTTTGTCATCTACTGAGGATGGGATCTTATCTTCTTTTAAGTTAGAAACTATCTTGGTATCTTCTGTTGTTATAGTAGTGCTTGCGAACTTAATATTTGATTGAATTGTTGTTGAACTTTCTTCTGCCTTGAAGGAAATAACTTCTTTGGACATTACGTCATGGAAACTACTGAAGGGTGTCACTACTGGAATTGGTTCACTTAAAGGCTTCTCTTGGGGCTTAGGACACTCAATTTTGGCATCGCCTTCATTGTCGGAATATTCCACTAGACTGGGCTTAATGTCCTTCTTCTCAGGGGACTTCGGTTTTTCTTCGGTATGAAAAGGAGACTTATCCTCACTACCAGTCACAGAAGTTACCAAAGAAGTTGGCTGGCTAATAGGTTTGTCTTGTGGTTTTGGAATATCTATTTCGTCATCAGATTCGTCGTCTGAATATTCTTTGGGACTTGGCTTAACAGTTTCAAATACTGACTTGGAACTGTCGTCTGGTTTCGCTAGGACCATTTCGTCTTTCTTCTCAGGCGACTTCGGTTTTTTTTCGGTATGAAGAGGAGACTTATGCCCACTACCTGTCACAGAAGTTACCAAAGAAGTTGGCTGGCTAATAGGTTTGTCTTGTGGTTTTGGAATATCTATTTCGTCATCAGATTCGTCGTCTGAATATTCTTTCGGACTTGGCTTAACAGTCTCAATGACTGATTTGAAACTGTCGTCTGGTTTAGCTAGGACCTTTTCGTCTTTCTTCTCAGGCGACTTCGGTTTTTCTTCGGCATGAAGAGGAGACTTATCCTCACTACCAGTCACAGAAGTTACCAAAGAAGTTGGTTGGCTAATAGGTTTGTCTTGTAGTTTGCGAATATCTATTTCGTCGTCAGATTCGTCGTCTGAATATTCTTTCGGACTTGGCTTAACAGTCTCAATGACTGATTTGAAACTGTCGTCTGGTTTAGCTAGGACCTTTTCGTCTTTCTTCTCAGGCGACTTCGGTTTTTCTTCGGCATTAAGAGGAGACTTATCCTCACTACCAGTCACAGAAGTTACCAAAGAAGTTGGCTGGCTAATAGGTTTGTCATGTGGTTTTGGAATATCTATTTCGTCATCAGATTCGTCGTCTGAATATTCTTTGGGACTTGGTTTAACAGTCTGAATAACTGATTTGAAACTGTCGTCTGGTTTAGCTAGGACCTTTTCGTCTTTCTTCTCAGGCGACTTCGGTTTTTCTTCGGCATGAAGAGGAGACTTATCCTCACTACCAGTCACAGAAGTTACCAAAGAAGTTGGCTGGCTAATAGGTTTGTCTTGTGGGTTTGGAATATCTATTTCGTCATCAGATTGGTCGTCTGAATATTCTTTGGGACTTGGTTTAACAGTCTGAATAACTGATTTGAAACTGTCGTCTGGTTTAGCTAGGACCTTTTCGTCTTTCTTCTCAGGCGACTTCGGTTTTTCTTCGGCATGAAGAGGAGACTTATCCTCACTACCAGTTACAGAAGTTACCAAAGAAGTTGGCTGGCTAATAGGTTTGTCTTTTGGTTTGGGAATATTTATTTCGTCATCAGATTCGCCGTCTGAATATTCTTTGGGACTTGGCTTAACAGTCTGAATAACTGATTTGAAACTGTCGTCTGGTTTAGCTATGACCTTTTCGTCCTTATTCTCAGGCGATTTCGCTTTTTCTGCGGTATGAAGAGGAGCCTTATCCTCCCTACCAGTCAAAGAAGTTACCAAAGAAGTTGGCTGGCTAATAGGTTTGTCTTGTGGTTTTGGAATATCTATTTCGTCATCAGATTGGTCGTCTGAATATTCTTTGGGACTTGACTTAACAGTTTCAAATACTGACGTGGAACTGTCGCCTGGTTTCGCTAGGACCTTTTCGTCTTTGTTCTCAGGCGACTTCGGTTTTTCTTCGGTATGAAGAGGAGACTTATCCCCACTACCTGTCACAGAAGTTACCAAAGAAGTTGGCTGGCTAATAGGTTTGTCTTGTGGTTTTGGAATATCTATTTTGTCATCAGATTCGTCGTCTGAATATTCTTTGGGACTTGGCTTAACAGTCTCAATGACTGATTTGAATCTGTCGTCTGGTTTAGCTAGGACCTTTTCGTCCTTCTTCTCAGGCGATTTCGCTCTTTCTTCAGTATGAAGAGGAGCCTTATCCTCCCTACCAGTCACAGAAGTTACCAAAGAAGTTGGCTGGCTAATAGGTTTGTCTTGTTGTTTGGGAATATCTATTTCGTCATCAGATTCGTCGTCTGAATATTCTTTCGGACTTGGCTTATCAGACTCAATGACTGATTTGAAACTGTCTTCTGTTTTAACTAGGACCTTTTCGTCGTTCTTCTGAGGTGACTTTGTTTTTTCTTCAGAATGAAGAGGAGATTTTTCCCCAATAATTTCTACAGAAGTTAGCAAAGAAATTGGGTCGCTAATAGGTTTGTCTTGTGGTTTTGGAATATCTATTTCGTCATCAGATTCGTCGTCTGAATATTCTTTGGGACTTGGTTTAACAGTCTGAATAACTGATTTGAAACTGTCGTCTGGTTTAGCTAGGACCTTTTCGTCTTTCTTCTCAGGCGACTTCGGTTTTTCTTCGGCATGAAGAGGAGACTTATCCTCACTACCAGTTACAGAAGTTACCAAAGAAGTTGGCTGGCTAATAGGTTTGTCTTTTGGTTTGGGAATATTTATTTCGTCATCAGATTCGCCGTCTGAATATTCTTTGGGACTTGGCTTAACAGTCTGAATAACTGATTTGAAACTGTCGTCTGGTTTAGCTATGACCTTTTCGACCTTATTCTCAGGCGATTTCGCTTTTTCTGCGGTATGAAGAGGAGCCTTATCCTCCCTACCAGTCAAAGAAGTTACCAAAGAAGTTGGCTGGCTAATAGGTTTGTCTTGTGGTTTTGGAATATCTATTTCGTCATCAGATTCGTCGTCTGAATATTCTTTCGGACTTGGCTTAACAGTCTCAATGACTGATTTGAAACTGTCGTCTGGTTTAGCTAGGACCTTTTCGTCTTTCTTCTCAGGGGACTTCGGTTTTTCTTCGGCATGAAGAGGAGACTTATCCTCACTACCAATCACAGAAGTTATCAAAGAAATTGGCTGGCTAATAGGTTTGTCTTGTGGGTTTGGAATATCTATTTCGTCATCAGATTCGTCGTCTGAATATTCTTTGGGACTTGGCTTAACAGTCTCAATGACTGATTTGAATCTGTCGTCTGGTTTAGCTAGGACCTTTTCGTCCTTCTTCTCAGGCGATTTCGCTCTTTCTTCAGTATGAAGAGGAGCCTTATCCTCCCTACCAGTCACAGAAGTTACCAAAGAAGTTGGCTGGCTAATAGGTTTGTCTTGTTGTTTGGGAATATCTATTTCGTCATCAGATTCGTCGTCTGAATATTCTTTCGGACTTGGCTTATCAGACTCAATGACTGATTTGAAACTGTCTTCTGTTTTAACTAGGACCTTTTCGTCGTTCTTCTGAGGTGACTTTGTTTTTTCTTCAGAATGAAGAGGAGATTTTTCCCCAATAATTTCTACAGAAGTTAGCAAAGAAATTGGGTCGCTAATAGGTTTGTCTTGTGGTTTTGGAATATCTATTTCGTCATCAGATTCGTCGTCTGAATATTCTTTGGGACTTGGTTTAACAGTCTGAATAACTGATTTGAAACTGTCGTCTGGTTTAGCTAGGACCTTTTCGTCTTTCTTCTCAGGCGACTTCGGTTTTTCTTCGGCATGAAGAGGAGACTTATCCTCACTACCAGTTACAGAAGTTACCAAAGAAGTTGGCTGGCTAATAGGTTTGTCTTTTGGTTTGGGAATATTTATTTCGTCATCAGATTCGCCGTCTGAATATTCTTTGGGACTTGGCTTAACAGTCTGAATAACTGATTTGAAACTGTCGTCTGGTTTAGCTATGACCTTTTCGACCTTATTCTCAGGCGATTTCGCTTTTTCTGCGTTATGAAGAGGAGCCTTATCCTCCCTACCAGTCAAAGAAGTTACCAAAGAAGTTGGCTGGCTAATAGGTTTGTCTTGTGGTTTTGGAATATCTATTTCGTCATCAGATTCGTCGTCTGAATATTCTTTGGGACTTGGCTTAACAGTCTCAATGACTGATTTGAAACTGTCGTCTGGTTTAGCTATGACCTTTTCGTCTTTCTTCTCATGGGACTTCGGTTTTTCTTCGGCATGAAGAGGAGACTTATCCTCACTACCAATCACAGAAGTTATCAAAGAAATTGGCTGGCTAATAGGTTTGTCTTGTGGGTTTGGAATATCTATTTCGTCATCAGATTCGTCGTCTGAATATTCTTTGGGACTTGGCTTAACAGTCTGAATAACTGATTTGAAACTGTCGTCTGGTTTCGCTAGGACCATTTCGTCTTTCTTCTCAGGCGACTTCGGTTTTTCTTCGGTATGAAGAGGAGACTTATCCCCACTACCTGTCACAGAAGTTACCAAAGAAGTTGGCTGGCTAATAGGTTTGTCTTGTGGGTTTGGAATATCTATTTCGTCATCAGATTCGTCGTCTGAATATTCTTTGGGACTTGGCTTATCAGTCTGAATAACTGATTTGAAACTGTCGTCTGGTTTAGCTATGACCTTTTCGTCCTTATTCTCAGGCGATTTCGCTTTTTCTGCGGTATGAAGAGGAGCCTTATCCTCCCTACCAGTCAAAGAAGTTACCAAAGAAGTTGGCTGGCTAATAGGTTTGTCTTGTGGTTTTGGAATATCTATTTCGTCATCAGATTCGTCGTCTGAATATTCTTTCGGACTTGGCTTAACAGTCTCAATGACTGATTTGAAACTGTCGTCTGGTTTAGCTAGGACCTTTTCGTCTTTCTTCTCAGGGGACTTCGGTTTTTCTTCGGCATGAAGAGGAGACTTATCCTCACTACCAATCACAGAAGTTATCAAAGAAATTGGCTGGCTAATAGGTTTGTCTTGTGGGTTTGGAATATCTATTTCGTCATCAGATTCGTCGTCTGAATATTCTTTGGGACTTGGCTTAACAGTCTGAATAACTGATTTGAAACTGTCGTCTGGTTTAGCTATGACCTTTTCGTCCTTATTCTCAGGCGATTTCGCTTTTTCTGAGGTATGAAGAGGAGCCTTATCCTCCCTACCAGTCAAAGAAGTTACCAAAGAAGTTGGCTGGCTAATAGGTTTGTCCTGTGGGTTTGGAATATCTATTTCGTCATCAGATTCGTCGTCTGAATATTCTTTCGGACTTGGCTTAACAGTCTCGATGACTGATTTGAAACTGTCGTCTGGTTTAGCTAGGACCTTTTCGTCTTTCTTCTCAGGCGACTTCGGTTTTTCTTCGGCATGAAGAGGAGACTTATCCCCACTACCAGTCACAGAAGTTACCAAAGAAGTTGGCTGGCTAATAGGTTTGTCTTGTGGTTTTGGAATATCTATTTCGTCATCAGATTTGTCGTCTGAATATTCTTTCGGACTTGGCTTAACAGTTTCAAATACTGACTTGGAACTGTCGTCTGGTTTCGCTAGGACCATTTCGTCTTTCTTCTCAGGCGACTTCGGTTTTTCTTCGGTATGAAGAGGAGACTTATCCCCACTACCTGTCACAGAAGTTACCAAAGAAGTTGGCTGGCTAATAGGTTTGTCTTGTGGGTTTGGAATATATATTTCGTCATCAGATTCGTCGTCTGAATATTCTTTGGGACTTGGCTTAACAGTCTGAATAACTGATTTGAAACTGTCGTCTGGTTTAGCTAGGACCTTTTCGTCCTTATTCTCAGGCGATTTCGCTTTTTCTGCGGTATGAAGAGGAGCCTTATCCTCCCTACCAGTCACAGAAGTTACCAAAGAAGTTGGCTGGCTAATAGGTTTGTCTTGTGGGTTTGGAATATCTATTTCGTCATCAGATTCGTCGTCTGAATATTCTTTGGGACTTGGCTTATCAGTCTGAATAACTGATTTGAAACTGTCGTCTGGTTTAGCTAGGACCTTTTCGTCTTTCTTCTCAGGCGGCTTCGGTTTTTCTTCGGTATGAAGAGGAGACTTATCCCCACTACCTGTCACAGAAGTTACCAAAGAAGTTGGCTGGCTAATAGGTTTGTCTTGTGGGTTTGGAATATCTATTTCGTCATCAGATTCGTCGTCTGAATATTCTTTGGGACTTGGCTTAACAGTCTGAATAACTGATTTGAAACTGTCGTCTGGTTTAGCTATGACCTTTTCGACCTTATTCTCAGGCGATTTCGCTTTTTCTGCGGTATGAAGAGGAGCCTTATCCTCCCTACCAGTCAAAGAAGTTACCAAAGAAGTTGGCTGGCTAATAGGTTTGTCTTGTGGTTTTGGAATATCTATTTCGTCATCAGATTCGTCGTCTGAATATTCTTTGGGACTTGGCTTAACAGTCTCAATGACTGATTTGAAACTGTCGTCTGGTTTAGCTATGACCTTTTCGTCTTTCTTCTCATGGGACTTCGGTTTTTCTTCGGCATGAAGAGGAGACTTATCCTCACTACCAATCACAGAAGTTATCAAAGAAATTGGCTGGCTAATAGGTTTGTCTTGTGGGTTTGGAATATCTATTTCGTCATCAGATTCGTCGTCTGAATATTCTTTGGGACTTGGCTTAACAGTCTGAATAACTGATTTGAAACTGTCGTCTGGTTTCGCTAGGACCATTTCGTCTTTCTTCTCAGGCGACTTCGGTTTTTCTTCGGTATGAAGAGGAGACTTATCCCCACTACCTGTCACAGAAGTTACCAAAGAAGTTGGCTGGCTAATAGGTTTGTCTTGTGGGTTTGGAATATCTATTTCGTCATCAGATTCGTCGTCTGAATATTCTTTGGGACTTGGCTTATCAGTCTGAATAACTGATTTGAAACTGTCGTCTGGTTTAGCTATGACCTTTTCGTCCTTATTCTCAGGCGATTTCGCTTTTTCTGCGGTATGAAGAGGAGCCTTATCCTCCCTACCAGTCAAAGAAGTTACCAAAGAAGTTGGCTGGCTAATAGGTTTGTCTTGTGGTTTTGGAATATCTATTTCGTCATCAGATTCGTCGTCTGAATATTCTTTCGGACTTGGCTTAACAGTCTCAATGACTGATTTGAAACTGTCGTCTGGTTTAGCTAGGACCTTTTCGTCTTTCTTCTCAGGGGACTTCGGTTTTTCTTCGGCATGAAGAGGAGACTTATCCTCACTACCAATCACAGAAGTTATCAAAGAAATTGGCTGGCTAATAGGTTTGTCTTGTGGGTTTGGAATATCTATTTCGTCATCAGATTCGTCGTCTGAATATTCTTTGGGACTTGGCTTAACAGTCTGAATAACTGATTTGAAACTGTCGTCTGGTTTAGCTATGACCTTTTCGTCCTTATTCTCAGGCGATTTCGCTTTTTCTGCGGTAAGAAGAGGAGCCTTATCCTCCCTACCAGTCAAAGAAGTTACCAAAGAAGTTGGCTGGCTAATAGGTTTGTCCTGTGGGTTTGGAATATCTATTTCGTCATCAGATTCGTCGTCTGAATATTCTTTCGGACTTGGCTTAACAGTCTCGATGACTGATTTGAAACTGTCGTCTGGTTTAGCTAGGACCTTTTCGTCTTTCTTCTCAGGCGACTTCGGTTTTTCTTCGGCATGAAGAGGAGACTTATCCCCACTACCAGTCACAGAAGTTACCAAAGAAGTTGGCTGGCTAATAGGTTTGTCTTGTGGTTTTGGAATATCTATTTCGTCATCAGATTCGTCGTCTGAATATTCTTTCGGACTTGGCTTAACAGTTTCAAATACTGACTTGGAACTGTCGTCTGGTTTCGCTAGGACCATTTCGTCTTTCTTCTCAGGCGACTTCGGTTTTTCTTCGGTATGAAGAGGAGACTTATCCCCACTACCTGTCACAGAAGTTACCAAAGAAGTTGGCTGGCTAATAGGTTTGTCTTGTGGGTTTGGAATATATATTTCGTCATCAGATTCGTCGTCTGAATATTCTTTGGGACTTGGCTTAACAGTCTGAATAACTGATTTGAAACTGTCGTCTGGTTTAGCTAGGACCTTTTCGTCCTTATTCTCAGGCGATTTCGCTTTTTCTGCGGTATGAAGAGGAGCCTTATCCTCCCTACCAGTCACAGAAGTTACCAAAGAAGTTGGCTGGCTAATAGGTTTGTCTTGTGGGTTTGGAATATCTATTTCGTCATCAGATTCGTCGTCTGAATATTCTTTCGGACTTGGCTTAACAGTCTCGATGACTGATTTGAAACTGTCGTCTGGTTTAGCTAGGACCTTTTCGTCTTTCTTCTCAGGCGACTTCGGTTTTTCTTCGGCATGAAGAGGAGACTTATCCCCACTACCAGTCACAGAAGTTACCAAAGAAGTTGGCTGGCTAATAGGTTTGTCTTGTGGGTTTGGAATATCTATTTCGTCATCAGATTCGTCGTCTGAATATTCTTTGGGACTTGGCTTATCAGTCTGAATAACTGATTTGAAACTGTCGTCTGGTTTCGCTAGGACCATTTCGTCTTTCTTCTCAGGCGACTTCGGTTTTTCTTCGGCATGAAGAGGAGACTTATCCCCACTACCAGTCACAGAAGTTACCAAAGAAGTTGGCTGGCTAATAGGTTTGTCTTGTGGTTTTGGAATATCTATTTCGTCATCAGATTCGTCGTCTGAATATTCTTTCGGACTTGGCTTAACAGTTTCAAATACTGACTTGGAACTGTCGTCTGGTTTCGCTAGGACCATTTCGTCTTTCTTCTCAGGCGACTTCGGTTTTTCTTCGGTATGAAGAGGAGACTTATCCCCACTGCCTGTCACAGAAGTTACCAAAGAAGTTGGCTGGCTAATAGGTTTGTCTTGTGGGTTTGGAATATCTATTTCGTCATCAGATTCGTCGTCTGAATATTCTTTGGGACTTGGCTTAACAGTCTGAATAACTGATTTGAAACTGTCGTCTGGTTTCGCTAGGACCATTTCGTCTTTCTTCTCAGGCGACTTCGGTTTTTCTTCGGTATGAAGAGGAGACTTATCCCCACTACCTGTCACAGAAGTTACCAAAGAAGTTGGCTGGCTAATAGGTTTGTCTTGTGGGTTTGGAATATCTATTTCGTCATCAGATTCGTCGTCTGAATATTCTTTGGGACTTGGCTTATCAGTCTGAATAACTGATTTGAAACTGTCGTCTGGTTTAGCTATGACCTTTTCGTCCTTATTCTCAGGCGATTTCGCTTTTTCTGCGGTATGAAGAGGAGCCTTATCCTCCCTACCAGTCAAAGAAGTTACCAAAGAAGTTGGCTGGCTAATAGGTTTGTCTTGTGGTTTTGGAATATCTATTTCGTCATCAGATTCGTCGTCTGAATATTCTTTCGGACTTGGCTTAACAGTCTCAATGACTGATTTGAAACTGTCGTCTGGTTTAGCTAGGACCTTTTCGTCTTTCTTCTCAGGGGACTTCGGTTTTTCTTCGGCATGAAGAGGAGACTTATCCTCACTACCAATCACAGAAGTTATCAAAGAAATTGGCTGGCTAATAGGTTTGTCTTGTGGGTTTGGAATATATATTTCGTCATCAGATTCGTCGTCTGAATATTCTTTGGGACTTGGCTTAACAGTCTGAATAACTGATTTGAAACTGTCGTCTGGTTTAGCTATGACCTTTTCGTCCTTATTCTCAGGCGATTTCGCTTTTTCTGCGGTAAGAAGAGGAGCCTTATCCTCCCTACCAGTCAAAGAAGTTACCAAAGAAGTTGGCTGGCTAATAGGTTTGTCCTGTGGGTTTGGAATATCTATTTCGTCATCAGATTCGTCGTCTGAATATTCTTTCGGACTTGGCTTAACAGTCTCGATGACTGATTTGAAACTGTCGTCTGGTTTAGCTAGGACCTTTTCGTCTTTCTTCTCAGGCGACTTCGGTTTTTCTTCGGCATGAAGAGGAGACTTATCCCCACTACCAGTCACAGAAGTTACCAAAGAAGTTGGCTGGCTAATAGGTTTGTCTTGTGGGTTTGGAATATCTATTTCGTCATCAGATTCGTCGTCTGAATATTCTTTCGGACTTGGCTTAACAGTTTCAAATACTGACTTGGAACTGTCGTCTGGTTTCGCTAGGACCATTTCGTCTTTCTTCTCAGGCGACTTCGGTTTTTCTTCGGTATGAAGAGGAGACTTATCCCCACTGCCTGTCACAGAAGTTACCAAAGAAGTTGGCTGGCTAATAGGTTTGTCTTGTGGGTTTGGAATATCTATTTCGTCATCAGATTCGTCGTCTGAATATTCTTTGGGACTTGGCTTAACAGTCTGAATAACTGATTTGAAACTGTCGTCTGGTTTAGCTAGGACCTTTTCGTCCTTATTCTCAGGCGATTTCGCTTTTTCTGCGGTAAGAAGAGGAGCCTTATCCTCCCTACCAGTCAAAGAAGTTACCAAAGAAGTTGGCTGGCTAATAGGTTTGTCTTGTGGGTTTGGAATATCTATTTCGTCATCAGATTCGTCGTCTGAATATTCTTTGGGACTTGGCTTATCAGTCTGAATAACTGATTTGAAACTGTCGTCTGGTTTAGCTAGGACCTTTTCGTCTTTCTTCTCAGGCGGCTTCGGTTTTTCTTCGGTATGAAGAGGAGACTTATCCCCACTACCTGTCACAGAAGTTACCAAAGAAGTTGGCTGGCTAATAGGTTTGTCTTGTGGGTTTGGAATATCTATTTCGTCATCAGATTCGTCGTCTGAATATTCTTTGGGACTTGGCTTAACAGTCTGAATAACTGATTTGAAACTGTCGTCTGGTTTAGCTAGGACCTTTTCGTCCTTATTCTCAGGCGATTTCGCTTTTTCTGCGGTAAGAAGAGGAGCCTTATCCTCCCTACCAGTCAAAGAAGTTACCAAAGAAGTTGGCTGGCTAATAGGTTTGTCTTGTGGGTTTGGAATATCTATTTCGTCATCAGATTCGTCGTCTGAATATTCTTTGGGACTTGGCTTATCAGTCTGAATAACTGATTTGAAACTGTCGTCAGGTTTAGCTAGGACCTTTTCGTCTTTCTTCTCAGGCGACTTCGGTTTTTCTTCGGTATGAAGAGGAGACTTATCCTCACTACCAGTCACAGAAGTTACCAAAGAAATTGGCTGGCTAATAGGTTTGTCTTGTGGTTTTGGAATATCTATTTCGTCATCAGATTCGTCGTCTGAATATTCTTTCGGACTTGGCTTAACAGTCTCGATGACTGATTTGAAACTGTCGTCTGGTTTAGCTAGGACCTTTTCGTCTTTCTTCTCAGGCGACTTCGGTTTTTCTTCGGCATGAAGAGGAGACTTATCCCCACTACCAGTCACAGAAGTTACCAAAGAAGTTGGCTGGCTAATAGGTTTGTCTTGTGGGTTTGGAATATCTATTTCGTCATCAGATTCGTCGTCTGAATATTCTTTGGGACTTGGCTTATCAGTCTGAATAACTGATTTGAAACTGTCGTCAGGTTTAGCTAGGACCTTTTCGTCTTTCTTCTCAGGCGACTTCGGTTTTTCTTCGGCATGAAGAGGAAACTTATCCCCACTACCAGTCACAGAAGTTACCAAAGAAGTTGGCTGGCTAATAGGTTTGTCTTGTGGTTTTGGAATATCTATTTCGTCATCAGATTCGTCGTCTGAATATTCTTTCGGACTTGGCTTAACAGTTTCAAATACTGACTTGGAACTGTCGTCTGGTTTCGCCAGGACCATTTCGTCCTTCTTCTCAGGTGACTTCTGTTTTTCTTCAGGATGAAGAGGAGACTTATCCCCACTACATGTTACAGAAGTTACCAAAGAAGTTGGCTGGCTAATAGGTTTGTCTTGTGGTTTTGGAATATCTATTTCGTCATCAGATTCGTCGTCTGAATATTCTTTGGGACTTGGCTTAACAGTCTGAATAACTGATTTGAAATTGTCGTCTGGTTTAGCTAGAACCTTTTCGTCCTTATTCTCAGGCGATTTCGCTTTTTCTGCGGTATGAAGAGGAGCCTTATCCTCCCTACCAGTCAAAGAAGTTACCAAAGAAGTTGGCTGGCTAATAGGTTTGTCTTGTGGGTTTGGAATATCTATTTCGTCATCAGATTCGTCGTCTGAATATTCTTTGGGACTTGGCTTAACAGTTTCAAATACTGACTTGGAACTGTCGTCTGGTTTCGCCAGGACCATTTCGTCCTTCTTCTCAGGTGACTTCTGTTTTTCTTCAGGATGAAGAGGAGACTTATCCCCACTACATGTTACAGAAGTTACCAAAGAAGTTGGCTGGCTAATAGGTTTGTCTTGTGGTTTTGGAATATCTATTTCGTCATCAGATTCGTCGTCTGAATATTCTTTCGGACTTGGCTTAACAGTCTCGATGACTGATTTGAAACTGTCGTCTGGTTTAGCTAGGACCTTTTCGTCTTTCTTCTCAGGCGGCTTCGGTTTTTCTGCGGTATGAAGAGGAGCCTTATCCTCCCTACCAGTCAAAGAAGTTACCAAAGAAGTTGGCTGGCTAATAGGTTTGTCTTGTGGTTTTGGAATATCTATTTCGTCATCAGATTCGTCGTCTGAATATTCTTTCGGACTTGGCTTAACAGTCTCGATGACTGATTTGAAACTGTCGTCTGGTTTAGCTAGGACCTTTTCGTCTTTCTTCTCAGGCGACTTCGGTTTTTCTTCGGCATGAAGAGGAAACTTATCCCCACTACCAGTCACAGAAGTTACCAAAGAAGTTGGCTGGCTAATAGGTTTGTCTTGTGGTTTTGGAATATCTATTTCGTCATCAGATTCGTCGTCTGAATATTCTTTCGGACTTGGCTTAACAGTCTCGATGACTGATTTGAAACTGTCGTCTGGTTTAGCTAGGACCTTTTCGTCTTTCTTCTCAGGCGGCTTCGGTTTTTCTGCGGTATGAAGAGGAGCCTTATCCTCCCTACCAGTCAAAGAAGTTACCAAAGAAGTTGGCTGGCTAATAGGTTTGTCTTGTGGTTTTGGAATATTTATTTCGTCATCAGATTCGTCGTCTGAATATTCTTTCGGACTTGGCTTAACAGTCTCGATGACTGATTTGAAACTGTCGTCTGGTTTAGCTAGGACCTTTTCGTCTTTCTTCTCAGGCGACTTCGGTTTTTCTTCGGCATGAAGAGGACACTTATCCCCACTACCAGTCACAGAAGTTACCAAAGAAGTTGGCTGGCTAATAGGTTTGTCTTGTGGTTTTGGAATATCTATTTCGTCATCAGATTCGTCGTCTGAATATTCTTTGGGACTTGGCTTAACAGTCTGAATAACTGATTTGAAACTGTCGTCTGGTTTAGCTAGGACCTTTTCGTCTTTCTTCTCAGGCGACTTCGGTTTTTCTTCGGCAAGAAGAGGAGACTTATCCCCACTACCAGTCACAGAAGTTACCAAAGAAGTTGGCTGGCTAATAGGTTTGTCTTGTGGGTTTGGAATATCTATTTCGTCATCAGATTCGTCGTCTGAATATTCTTTCGGACTTGGCTTAACAGTCTCGATGACTGATTTGAAACTGTCGTCTGGTTTAGCTAGGACCTTTTCGTCTTTCTTCTCAGGCGACTTCGGTTTTTCTTCGGCATGAAGAGGACACTTATCCCCACTACCAGTCACAGAAGTTACCAAAGAAGTTGGCTGGCTAATAGGTTTGTCTTGTGGTTTTGGAATATCTATTTCGTCATCAGATTCGTCGTCTGAATATTCTTTGGGACTTGGCTTAACAGTCTGAATAACTGATTTGAAACTGTCGTCTGGTTTAGCTAGGACCTTTTCGTCTTTCTTCTCAGGCGACTTCGGTTTTTCTTCGGCAAGAAGAGGAGACTTATCCCCACTACCAGTCACAGAAGTTACCAAAGAAGTTGGCTGGCTAATAGGTTTGTCTTGTGGGTTTGGAATATCTATTTCGTCATCAGATTCGTCGTCTGAATATTCTTTCGGACTTGGCTTAACAGTCTCGATGACTGATTTGAAACTGTCGTCTGGTTTAGCTAGGACCTTTTCGTCTTTCTTCTCAGGCGACTTCGGTTTTTCTTCGGCATGAAGAGGAGACTTATCCCCACTACCAGTCACAGAAGTTACCAAAGAAGTTGGCTGGCTAATAGGTTTGTCTTGTGGGTTTGGAATATCTATTTCGTCATCAGATTCGTCGTCTGAATATTCTTTGGGACTTGGCTTATCAGTCTGAATAACTGATTTGAAACTGTCGTCTGGTTTAGCTAGGACCTTTTCGTCTTTCTTCTCAGGCGACTTCGGTTTTTCTTCGGCATGAAGAGGAGACTTATCCCCACTACCAGTCACAGAAGTTACCAAAGAAGTTGGCTGGCTAATAGGTTTGTCTTGTGGGTTTGGAATATCTATTTCGTCATCAGATTCGTCGTCTGAATATTCTTTCGGACTTGGCTTAACAGTCTCGATGACTGATTTGAAACTGTCGTCTGGTTTAGCTAGGACCTTTTCGTCTTTCTTCTCAGGCGACTTCGGTTTTTCTTCGGCATGAAGAGGAGACTTATTCCCACTACCAGTCACAGAAGTTACCAAAGAAGTTGGCTGGCTAATAGGTTTGTCTTGTGGTTTTGGAATATCTATTTCGTCATCAGACTCGTCGTCTGAATATTCTTTCGGACTTGGCTTAACAGTCTCGATGACTGATTTGAAACTGTCGTCTGGTTTAGCTAGGACCTTTTCGTCTTTCTTCTCAGGCGACTTCGGTTTTTCTTCGGCATGAAGGGGACACTTATCCCCACTACCAGTCACAGAAGTTACCAAAGAAGTTGGCTGGCTAATAGGTTTGTCTTGTGGGTTTGGAATATCTATTTCGTCATCAGATTCGTCGTCTGAATATTCTTTGGGACTTGGCTTATCAGTCTGAATAACTGATTTGAAACTGTCGTCTGGTTTCGCTAGGACCATTTCGTCTTTCTTCTCAGGCGACTTCGGTTTTTCTTCGGTATGAAGAGGAGACTTATCCCCACTACCTGTCACAGAAGTTACCAAAGAAGTTGGCTGGCTAATAGGTTTGTCTTGTGGGTTTGGAATATCAATTTCGTCATCAGATTCGTCGTCTGAATATTCTTTGGGACTTGGCTTAACAGTCTCAATGACTGATTTGAAACTGTCGTCTGGTTTAGCTAGGACCTTTTCGTCTTTCTTCTCAGGCGACTTCGGGTTTTCTTCGGCATGAAGAGGAGACTTATCCCCACTACCAGTCACAGAAGTTACCAAAGAAGTTGGCTGGCTAATAGGTTTGTCTTGTGGGTTTGGAATATCTATTTCGTCATCAGATTCGTCGTCTGAATATTCTTTGGGACTTGGCTTATCAGTCTGAATAACTGATTTGAAACTGTCGTATGGTTTCGCTAGGACCATTTCGTCTTTCTTCTCAGGCGACTTCGGTTTTTCTTCGGTATGAAGAGGAGACTTATCCCCACTACCTGTCACAGAAGTTACCAAAGAAGTTGGCTGGCTAATAGGTTTGTCTTGTGGGTTTGGAATATCTATTTCGTCATCAGATTCGTCGTCTGAATATTCTTTGGGACTTGGCTTAACAGTCTCAATGACTGATTTGAAACTGTCGATTGGTTTAGCTAGGACCTTTTCGTCTTTCTTCTCAGGCGACTTCGGTTTTTCTTCGGCATGAAGAGGAGACTTATCCTCACTACCAGTCACAGAAGTTACCAAAGAAGTTGGCTGGCTAATAGGTTTGTCTTGTGGTTTTGGAATATCTATTTCGTCATCAGATTCGTCGTCTGAATATTCTTTCGGACTTGGCTTAACAGTCTCAATGACTGATTTGAAACTGTCGTCTGGTTTCGCTAGGACCTTTTCGTCTTTCTTCTCAGGCGACTTCGGTTTTTCTTCGGCATGAAGAGGAGACTTATCCCCACTACCAGTCACAGAAGTTACCAAAGAAGTTGGCTGGCTAATAGGTTTGTCTTGTGGGTTTGGAATATCTATTTCGTCATCAGATTCGTCGTCTGAATATTCTTTCGGACTTGGCTTAACAGTCTCGATGACTGATTTGAAACTGTCGTCTGGTTTAGCTAGGACCTTTTCGTCTTTCTTCTCAGGCGACTTCGGTTTTTCTTCGGCATGAAGAGGAGACTTATTCCCACTACCAGTCACAGAAGTTACCAAAGAAGTTGGCTGGCTAATAGGTTTGTCTTGTGGTTTTGGAATATCTATTTCGTCATCAGACTCGTCGTCTGAATATTCTTTCGGACTTGGCTTAACAGTCTCGATGACTGATTTGAAACTGTCGTCTGGTTTAGCTAGGACCTTTTCGTCTTTCTTCTCAGGCGACTTCGGTTTTTCTTCGGCATGAAGGGGACACTTATCCCCACTACCAGTCACAGAAGTTACCAAAGAAGTTGGCTGGCTAATAGGTTTGTCTTGTGGGTTTGGAATATCTATTTCGTCATCAGATTCGTCGTCTGAATATTCTTTGGGACTTGGCTTATCAGTCTGAATAACTGATTTGAAACTGTCGTCTGGTTTCGCTAGGACCATTTCGTCTTTCTTCTCAGGCGACTTCGGTTTTTCTTCGGTATGAAGAGGAGACTTATCCCCACTACCTGTCACAGAAGTTACCAAAGAAGTTGGCTGGCTAATAGGTTTGTCTTGTGGTTTTGGAATATCTATTTCGTCATCAGATTCGTCGTCTGAATATTCTTTCGGACTTGGCTTAACAGTCTCGATGACTGATTTGAAACTGTCGTCTGGTTTAGCTAGGACCTTTTCGTCTTTCTTCTCAGGCGACTTCGGTTTTTCTTCGGCATGAAAAGGAGACTTATCCTCACTACCAGTCACAGAAGTTACCAAAGAAGTTGGCTGGCTAATAGGTTTGTTTTGTGGTTTTGGAATATCTATTTCGTCATCAGATTCGTCGTCTGAATATTCTTTCGGACTTGGCTTAACAGTCTCGATGACTGATTTGAAACTGTCGTCTGGTTTAGCTAGGACCTTTTCGTCTTTCTTCTCAGGCGACTTCGGGTTTTCTTCGGCATGAAGAGGAGACTTATCCCCACTACCAGTCACAGAAGTTACCAAAGAAGTTGGCTGGCTAATAGGTTTGTCTTGTGGGTTTGGAATATCTATTTCGTCATCAGATTCGTCGTCTGAATATTCTTTGGGACTTGGCTTATCAGTCTGAATAACTGATTTGAAACTGTCGATTGGTTTAGCTAGGACCTTTTCGTCTTTCTTCTCAGGCGACTTCAGTTTTTCTTCGGCATGAAGAGGAGACTTATCCTCACTACCAGTCACAGAAGTTACCAAAGAAGTTGGCTGGCTAATAGGTTTGTCTTGTGGTTTTGGAATATCTATTTCGTCATCAGATTCGTCGTCTGAATATTCTTTCGGACTTGGCTTAACAGTCTCAATGACTGATTTGAAACTGTCGTCTGGTTTAGCTAGGACCTTTTCGTCTTTCTTCTCAGGCGACTTCGGTTTTTCTTCAGGATGAAGAGGAGACTTATCCCCACTACCTGTCACAGAAGTTACCAAAGAAGTTGGCTGGCTAATAGGTTTGTCTTGTGGTTTTGGAATATCTATTTCGTCATCAGATTCGTCGTCTGAATATTCTTTCGGACTTGGCTTAACAGTCTCGATGACTGATTTGAAACTGTCGTCTGGTTTAGCTAGGACCTTTTCGTCTTTCTTCTCAGGCGACTTCGGTTTTTTTTCGGCATGAAGAGGAGACTTATCCCCACTACCAGTCACAGAAGTTACCAAAGAAGTTGGCTGGCTAATAGGTTTGTCTTGTGGGTTTGGAATATCTATTTCGTCATCAGATTCGTCGTCTGAATATTCTTTCGGACTTGGCTTAACAGTCTCAATGACTGATTTGAAACTGTCGTCTGGTTTAGCTAGGACCTTTTCGTCTTTCTTCTCAGACGACTTCGGTTTTTCTTCGGTATGAAGAGGAGACTTATCCTCACTACCAGTCACAGAAGTTACCAAGGAAGTTGGCTGGCTAATAGGTTTGTCTTGTGGTTTTGGAATATCTATTTCGTCATCAGATTCGTCGTCTGAATATTCTTTGGAACTTGGCTTAACAGTCTCAATGACTGATTTGAAACTGTCGATTGGTTTAGCTAGGATCTTTTCGTCTTTCTTCTCAGGCGACTTCGGTTTTTCTTCGGCATGAAGAGGAGACTTATCCAAAGAAGTTGGCTGGCTAATAGGTTTGTCTTGTGGTTTTGGAATATCTATTTCGTCACCAGATTCGTCGTCTGAATATTCTTTCGGACTTGGCTTAACAGTCGCAAAGACTGACTTGGAACTGTCGTCTGGTTTAGCTAGGACCTTTTCGTCCTTCTTCTCAGGCGATTTCGCTTTTTCTTCGGTATGAAGAGGAGATTTTCCCCCAATATCTGCTACAGAAGTTACCAAAGATATTTGGTGGCTATCAGACTTGTCTTGAGGCCTAGTAGTTCCAAACTCCTTCTCACTTCCATTGTCCGAATGCTCTTTTAAAATAGTCTTCCCTGACTCTCTTGCTGACTTTGGTTTTTCATCTACTGAGGATGGGATATTATCGTCTTTTAAGTGTGAAAGGGAGTCAATCGGTATAACTATCTTGGTATCTTCTGTTGTAATAGTAGTGCTTGCGAACTTAACATTTGATTGAATTGTTGTTGAACTTTCTTCTGCCTTGAAGGAAATAACTTCTTTAGACATTACGTCATGGAAACTACTGAAGGGTGTCACTACTGGAATTGGTTCACTTAAAGGCTTCTCTTGGGGCTTAGGACACTCAATTTTGGCATCGCCTTCATTGTCGGAATATTCCACTTGACTGGGCTTAATGTTCTTCTTCTCAGGGGACTTCGGTTTTCCTTCAGTATGAAGAGGAGACTTATCCTCACTACCAGTCACAGAAGTTACCAAAGAAGTTGGCTGGCTAATAGGTTTGTCTTGTGGTTTGGGAATATCTATTTCGTCATCAGATTCGTCGTCCGAATATTCGTTGGGACTTGGCTTAACAGTCGCAAAGACTGACTTGGAACTGTCGTCTGGTTTCGCTAGGACCTTTTCGTCCTTCTTCTCAGGCGATTTCGCTTTTTCTTCGGTATGAAGAGGAGACTTATCCTCACTACCTGTTACAGAAGTTACCAAAGAAGTTGGCTGGCTAATAGGTTTGTCTTGTGGTTTTGGAATATCTATATCGTCATCAGATTCGTCGTCTGAATATTCTTTGAGACTTGGCTTATCAGACTCAATGACTGATTTGAAACTGTCTTCTGGTTTAGCTAGGACCTTTTCGTCGTTCTTCTGAGGTGACTTTGTTATTTCTTTAGAATGAAGAGGAGATTTTTCCCCAATAATTTCTACAGAAGTTAGCAAAGAAATTGGGTGGCCAATAGGTTTGTCTTGTAGTTTGGGTATATCTATTTCGTCATCAGATTCGTCGTGCGAATATGCTTTGGGACTTGGCTTAACAGTCTCAATGACTGACTGGGAACTGTCGTCTGATTTTGCTAGGACCTTTTCGTCCTTCTTCTCAGGGGACTCCGGTTCCAAACTAATGTGAGAAGTATCTGCACTACTTTTATCTAAAGTTACCAACGAAGTTTTGTGGCTAAATGACTTGTCACGTTTGTCTGACATTGTTTCAGTGGAATGAATGTATTGTGCTTTTTCCCCAGAGTAAAATGTGTCTCCTGACTTGCTATCGTTCGCCATTGGAAATTTCGTTATTTCTCTACTTTCTGTGCTCTTGACGATCTTTGTTGTATCAAAATAGGATGAGTGCTCAATTTTCAATAAAAGGTTAATCTTGCTTTTCTTTTTCAAATTGTCCAACTCCTCGTCGCTATCGCTTTCAATTGGTTCTTTACCTAAATAAGATTTTCCTTCAGTTGGAAATTTATACTCCGAGTTATCCGTCACTGTAACAAATTCAGAGGTCAAGTTTTTCTGTGTCTGAAACTCATCTAAATTGTCCTGAGTGGGAAACTTTACATTGTGTTCAAAATCAGGGTTTTGGTTATCTTTTTGTTCTATTTTGTGCACAAGTTTATCTAGTTTTGATTCAAATTCACTAGATTCGTGGACGATTTTCTTAGTATCCGCAAGGTCAGTTTTCGAAATGGAATGTAATCGTTCGAGGGTGTGTGAAATTTTTGGGAATTCTACGAATTTTGTATCCATAATCGTTTCTATTGGAAATTCTTGTGTATAACAATCTGCTAAAAATCTATGTTGAACTTTTTCAATCCCTGCTACTTCTTCATTTAAACTACTCTTGGCATTAAAATCCTGAATACTCTCCGTAATAGCAAACTTCCCTGACTCGCACTCTAGGAACTTGGCAGTTGTCGACTTTACATTTGTAATAGATGGTAAAGGTATTGGGTCTTCTTTTCTTTCAAAGACCTTTGCCATATCTGAGATTGTGCGCTTTGAGCATATTTTTTCGCATATGTCTTCTAGGTTTTCAGTACTGCTGCTCGTCTTGTTCATGGAAGAAATGGGCGACTGTACCTTTTGTTCTGGTATACACTTAGAGCCCAAACCATCTAAAATCAGATCGGCGTCACTTAAAATCAGCTGCTCTATGGACGAAACATCAACCTTACGGTCTGTTGTTACCCGCTTGCGTGGGCTAAAAGGTTTGGCCTCTAAGCTGGCCGCGGGATATTTGCGTTCTATGTCCTGCACAACTTCCCTAACCGTTGGTGAAGCTTCAAGGACGTCCCTATCTTCTAAGTCTAAATGCTTTTCAATAGTGTCAGTTAAAATCCTTGCAGGTACCTGGTCTACTTGCCTATTTAAATCTATTACCTGTTCTGTTAAAGTCTTATCCGTTTCACAAAAGTCTTCAGCTACCACAAACGACTTGCGCTTCTCGCAAACCTTTTCACAAACCTCTTCTTCAATCTCCTTAAGGCCAACAGCCATGGCCTCGATGGGTGAAATTTTTACCACCTCAGAGGGCGGCTCACATTTGATTAACTTTTCCAGGGCCAAATCTGCTGGCGTAAGTATTTGCTTTTCTAGCTCTACTACATTGGGTTCCTTGTCATCTTCATGGGTCTTCCGTTTTTGTACGGCAAATGGAATGGCCGACACCACTGTACTGCAGATCTTATCCTCCATACTCTGCACCACCTCTCGCACCACTGGCACATTGTCGCCTATATATTTGGGTGTCACAGTGGACGACTTGCCCATGGACTCCAATGATTCGGTGCTGCCACTGCTCTCCAAACGCATGATTTTGCGTCTCACATCACCACAGCCCATAATTTGTTCTAAATAATCCCTATCACTGGCAGTCTTCTCTGCCTCTGTTTTTGCATCTACATCTACGGCTGACTGCTCCTTGAGATCCTTATGTTTTTGCTGATCTTGCCCAGGAATAGTCAAATCTACTTTGGTGCGATCTATTTGTGCTGTCATGGTCGTCGTTGTTGTCATCTTCGGTGTTTGACTACTTGTACTCATTTCTGTAAATGAGGTAGTGTCTTGTGAGTAAAATTTCTGAATATCGGGGGGAGCTACCACACTATGGAGCAGCTTATCAGGTTCATCTGTTCTTGTAAAGGTTTCGGTTTTTACATTATGAACACTGAAGTGCTCTGTTTGAGGCATTCCGGGGATGGCGAATTGGGGTTTGGTTGGGAGAGTAAAGTAGAGTAAAAACAAGCAATATAAACACAATTAACACCAATTTCGATTAAACCATATTCTCTTTATGGTGGATTAGTCTATGTACACAGTGCAATCAAGTTGCCGACATATATACACACACCTTATTAAAGGTTGGTATATATGGCTTTATTCTTACTACAAGCTATACGCCAAAAACCCAGCAGCAGGCACAAACATGCACTTAATGCTTATGCTTTAGTTATTAGTTGAGAAGCGCAATTAAAATTTCTGTTTCGCAATTAACAGATGCCAAATTCCAGATGGAGCATAGCTGAACCGACCCAACTTAAACTGGGATTGAGATGAGCTTAGCTTCATTCAGGTACATACGTTTAGATGCTGCATATGAGGTCGTGGATTATTGGGCCCATTTCTGCTTGTTTGGATGCTGCACAAGATTCAAGGCTTCGAGTGAAATTCAAGAGCTGATCTTAGCGAATTACGTTTGCACATTTTTGGATTTGCAAATATTTAAGCAATGTTTATGTTGATTATGAAATCAAAAAGCAAAACTAGCTAGGATTGCAAGATTTGGAGCAAGCCACGACATCATATGTCACATACTCGTATATTTAATGAGATCTATAAACAACCGATTACATTTAAAAAGCGCGCTGGGTTGGTGGGTCTGGGTGCAAAGAAATCAAATGTTGATTATACAGTGAGGCTATTACAACTGTGGCTGTTATATAATTCGCAAATAATGACAAAAGTACGAATACGAGTTGTATATGCTGTATAGGACTACTACAGTGAGATCTGTATATGACTTGACTTAACATTCAGGTACAGTACACTATTATCGATATATATTTATGGTAAGTATATGCTTTTTCGTTAAGGTTTGGATAAAGTTACGAAAAGCAACAGAACACATAATTATTTGCGAAAAACAAATTAAACATAAACATTGCAAACTGAAGGCCATGGTGGTTCACTGGAGTGTTCTTCGACAAATCCTCATATGGAGATCGAAAGCCGGCTGGAGAACGCCCAGCTCCTTGCTGATCCCAATATGGGCGAGGTTTTGAATTGGTTTTTTTTTTCAATTTCGTAAATCCAAAAGTATGCCAAAAGTGTTTATCTTAATGAAAAAAATCTTAGTAATTGCTAAACGAATGTTAATATATGTAGGTATTGCATATTTGGCTTAGCTATAGATATATTCTATAGGCCGATTGAGTACGAGTATAGTAAACAAGGTTATTACATAGGTTAAACACAAATCGAATTATTTAAATGTAAATTGTAGCTTGCAGTAGTTCGTTAAAAAACATAAACTCAATTGCTTAAATATTTGTAATTGCAAACGTAATTATTATACCATGAGAGTTGAGAGGACAACAATGAGACAGACCTATCAGAAAACGATACCCATCATAGATGTATAAACATAGGACCTGAAGCTGTGGCAACTTTTCAAATTGATTGTAATTATACATCAGAACTTACCATTAAAATACAATAGACTTAAAGTTACTTTAGCGTATTGTTAAGTTTATGTGTATAGTTTATTCTGTTACGCATTGAATGAATCACAATCACAAATCAGCACAAATTTGTTAATATTTTTTAAAATAGTTTCAAAATAGTCCTCACATTTACCAGAGTCGTGACTCTGTTTAAATTCTGAATCGCGCGTACTTGGGAAATTCAAATACGTGACTAAATCTTCCCGAAATGCGCGGCTATCGCTGTACTGCAAGAATGCCAGAGGCAAATTAAATTAAGTATACGCCACCGTTCGGGTTTTGCCCGCTTTTTGCCCCCATGCCCTATGACATAAGTGCGCTAGTGTCGGTTTTTCACCACCCTGCGGTGGATTGGATAGACGACAATTATATAAGAAACCACAGGAAAATACTATTAACTGTGGATGCCTTCACAGGGCTAATGGACTAATAGGCTTTCTTCGGTCAACAGGAAAATATCCCCGATGGGATAGCGATTCGGGAAAAAGTTAAAGTTTTTCACGATTATCGATCCGTGATTGGATCTATCTATTGAATGCCCCACTGACATTGACACCACCGAATGTTATGCATTCACTGCGCAGAACGGCGCCAGACAAACAATTAGCCATGTTTCTGCGACCTTTCGTCAGTGTTAACGTAATTGGATTATCGGGAAACTTAACGACATTTGCTTTGCTACAAGTATCTGCGTGATTTCGTGGCCATATTCATTCATTGCGTTTCAGTTTGGTGTTTGTTATCTTAGGATTGGGATATCCCTTTTAATTTTTTTAGTTTTCGATTTATGGCACTCTTACTGCCGCACTTATAGACTTTTTTAATTAAGATACACACAGTAGCAGTTTGCCATTCGTTTTTTTTACAAATACAATTAACTAACTAACGGTTTTTAGATCGCAATCGTTTAATGGTTGAATGGTACTTTGCATACAAAAAGCCTTTTCACTTAAATCAAAATGGAATGTAGAGGAACGGAGTAGTAGTAGTAACAAAATGGAATAAAACAGAAAAATATTTCAAGGAACACTACGGAATGTGGCAAAACTTTAAATGAAAAAAATTCAAATTAAAAGAAGGGGTGTATAAAAATAATGGTAACAGATTTATATTCTTTTACCGAAAAAGGCAAACATAAGAAAATATATAAAGTAAGTTTACATAACAATTACAAATTGCATAGAAATTGAGCATAGTGGCAGCCACCCATTTCAGGACTTGCACTTACCAATTTTGGTAATGGCAGAAACGCGTTCGAGGGTCGACTCTGTAGTCGTATGCAGGGTGGTCACAGTGTCGGCCAGATAATCTATTTTCAAATTGTTTTATAGATTTAACATTAAGCTTAACCAACACCAACTTACCACGTTCTAGGCTGATCAGTTCAGGCTCTTCGTTCTGCTTTTCGGTTTTGTTGTCACTCGGAGTTGGTGGCGGAGTCTGGGAGTGTGGGATTTCGCTCTCTGTATCAAGCAATAAGGTTAGACCAAATGATAACTTAGATCATTTAGACAACTTACCTATTTTCTTGAGCTCATCACTTATTTCAATCACTCCCACGCTCATCTTCTTGGTGATTGTTTCGCCCACCGATTTGCAGAACTCGGCATCGGTCAGTGACTTTCGTGGCTCCATGGAGACTGGTGCAATAAGTCCCTGCTCCAACAATGAATCTCCTAGCGGCATGGTGGCCTGTTTGCCGAAAGTGTCACTGTCATATTCGCTCGCCAGTGGCTGTGGCTCCTGGGTGACCACACTGGTGGTCAGCTTGGGCGTGTGGAACGGCGAAGCTTGATCTCCAACTGGTGCTGCAGACTCAATACCATCGATCAGCTTATCCGTCGGCTTGCAAATGTCTGTAGGCAGCTGTGTCTGCTGTTCCATAAGCAGGAAGTCCTCTGTCAGTTGACGTTCACTCAGGGGTTTTTGCTGTTTCGGTTGTTCTACCATTTGCTCGGCTGACTTCACCACCTCTTCTACCAACGACTTGGCAGGCTCGGAGACCAGCTGTGTTTGCTGCTCCATGCTCAAGAAATCAGCGGTTAGTTGTCGCTCGTTGAGAGGCTTCTTTTCAGTGGTCTTCACTAGCTCAGGCTCGACCAGAGGCTTTGTGGTTTCTTCGAAAACGATTTTCCTGGGTTCCACTACAGGTATCTTACTCGCAGGCGGTGAGGACTTCACTGTAACAATTGATTCTGGTTCCGAAGCACTTGTGGATGTCAAACTGGATTCGAGGGGCTTCTCAGCAGCTTGTGGCATGCTTGGCAATTGGGTTTGTTGCTCCATGCTCAGAAAATCACGAGTGAGCTGGTGGGCATCGGCAGTGGTGATCTGCTCCTCGATTTTGTGGAATGTTTCGATAACTTCAGCAACCTTTTCAGCCACCTTATCCTCCTTGGGCTGTACTTGTGAGAGAGGTTTGTCCTCGATTTTAACTAGCTCCTCCACTTTGCTGGATATTTCCGAGGTCTTCTCCGATTTGGCGACCTTCTCCTCGATCTTGTGGAATGTTTCTAGCAGTTCGCTGACCTTTTCCGCGACTGTCTCGGATTTGGCGACAATTTCAGACTGCTCAACGATTTGTTCTTTGAACTGCTCACTCCCTAGTCCAGCGGTCATAATGGTGGCTGTAGAGGCCACAACATCGTCCAAGATTTTTGATTCCCGTTCGACCTGCTTATCCATAGATTTTCTCGGCTCCACCTTGGGTATCTTGCTTGCTGCCGGAGATGTCTTGGGCTCGGCTGCCAGTTTCTCACCCTGCAGGAAGTCTTGAGTGATCTTACGTGCATCTACTTCGACCACCTTCTGAGCTTCGGTTGGTATTGTCTTGACTGGAATCTTTGAGATCGGTTTTTCGGCCTTTGTCTCAATGACCGATTCGGTTTCGCATTCAACTGTTGCACGTGGAGCTGCAGTGGGCTTCATTGAATCATCGCTAGGTTTCCGTGTGAACTTAGGGATCTGTGTCTTAGGCTCACCGCCATGGAAGTCATATTTGACCTTCTTGGCTTCGAATTCGGCAATTGTCTCCTCGATACTAGAGCTCTCGATAACATGGACAGTCTTCGTTTGCTCCGTGGGCACGGTCTTGGCATCCTCCAGGTTCTTAATGGTCTCGCTAACCTTCGTTGATTCGACAGACGACTGTGTGGGCAGAACTGGAGTAGCTTCCACAGACTTGCTACTCTCAAAGGAGCTAATAATGTTTTCAACCTTCTTGCTGGCTATTTCGGTGACCTCGCTGATAACTTGTTGCACCTCCTTGACGGTTTCTTGCGGCACTGAAGCCAGAGGGCTGGTCTTCTCCTTGATCTCCTCATCGAACTTCTCATGAACTGTTGCGTTTGTGGAAGTAGCCGGCAGTTGGCTGCGCTTCTCAATCTCTAGGAAGTCTTCGGTAATGTCGCGAGCCTCTTGGCGGGTTATTGTCGTCACTCGGCTGAAGGTAACGCCATCCTTTTCCTTCTTCTCGGCAGCACTAATGTCCTGGACAATCTTGTCAGTCTGATCTGGAGACGATGGCTGGTCCTCCTCCTCTGAGCTACGCCCGGATGTCCTGAACTTGTGCGTGAGTTCCTTGTCGAACTCGCTCTTGCTTATCTCGGTTGAGTCCATCTTGCCCATCTTCATCTTAATGACTTGGTCGGGTACAGTGGTTGTCTTGATAATCACGTTATCGGCAGGCAGTTGCATTAGAATTTCGGACTCATGGTGAGCCTTCTTGTCCTCGATGAGACTCTTTCGCTTGATCTCGGTTATTTCGCGGGTGATCTCTTTCTTTTGGGTTGAGGCAGGAATGGATCGTTCCATGGACAGACGCTTCACAATCTTTTCCCGTCGTTCCGCTACTGTTCGCTTGGCAGCTTCCTCATCGGACTCCGATTCCTCGACCTCCTTCTCCTCGGCAGAGTATTTGACTTCTTCGCGTTCGTTAATTTGCTGGATTCGCTTGCCTGGGAAGAGAACTTAAAGAGTTATTTCAAACACGTTTGACATTATGGGTTAAAAGGATTCGAAGAAAGCGATATATATAGACTTTTATAGCCATTGCAATGTATACTTACTTTCTCTGCGAACCAATTCCTCCACGGACTCCGAGTTCTTCATTAGGTCCGCCTCATCGAACTCACGCGAATGCGACAGTCGTCCACTCTTACACTTTTTCATGATGTCGTCTCGTCCAATGTTTTTGAGTGCCGTTTCCAGCGAAAGAATATCGTAGTTTGGTTTGTCCTTATACAGGCGAATCATGCTCTGTGCCTGCCTGGCAATGCTATCTGTGTTGTGGTTGATGATCTCATCGATCTCCTCCCCATTGATGCCGATCTCCGGGGCCAGCTGAATCCAGTCCTTACCCAGCAGGTTGGATAGATCGACGATGCGGATGTCACCAATGTAATGGTCATTTTGATGCTTGCTCAAGCTGAACATTGAGGTCCTGTAAGCGGAGGTGACGCGGTCCGAAAACGCGGTTGTGGAATCGGGAATCACAGCCTCCGGGAGAACGATGTTCAGAATGCAGATGGGCTGTTGCGGTGGCTCGCCCTTGGCCACCTTGGGTTCCTTCATGAACAACGTGCGTCCAACAATATCAGCATGTTGATCCTTGACACGTACAGTGAACGGCAGACGGTTCTCTCGGAAGGCCTTGAATTGCACCTGGAGCTGGTCGCCCGATTTGGTCACAGGCACTAGATTGCCAGCCATCTCGATGTACTGCGGCTTGCCCTCGAGGACCTCGACATCACGGCTCTTGGCCACTTCCGTGTAGAGCTCATGCTTCTCCAGGGTTTTGTCCTCACGATCATCGGTCATGCAGAAGACCCGGAGTCTCGCTTCGAATGGTTCTATCTTCTTGGCAAATACCACAAACTTGGCAATGAACGGCACATGGATGACTTCCCTGTGTTCAAAGATGCAGAAATTATGAATGGAACTACTTGTGGTGCAGAGCAACCACTTACTTGTACAGTTCAGTGGCCATTTTGGTGGCATCCGAGATGTTGCGGCAATCCATCAGCCAGAAACGAGCTGATACTGTGGTGGTAAAGGAGACACAGTCGTTGACAAATGTCAGGGGCGTGGAACCGGTGACATCCTCCCATTGAGCACGAGATGGTCCGCCTGGCGATGGATTAGTTAGATGGAATACGGAAAGGTTCAATGGCAGGTCTAAGGCCTTGGAAAATGGGCTTTACGCATAGACTACATATATATATGTAAAAACTCTTGAAAATCTTTACTGTTGTCTCATTAGCAGATAAATATTGAATTAATTCCAAAATTGTTGAACTAATTTCTCAAACGAAACCATAAACTCAACACAAAAACTTTTTTTCAGAGAGAATTACGATTGTGTGTGTTAATTACAAAGCAATTAGATGGAATAGGAGTAGTATTGAAAATTATTATTGTATATAGTTTATGGTATAGTATTAAAATCGTATTTAGCGATAAGTATTAGATATATTTAGTATCATATGGTTATCTTATGGCATGGCATGAGTGTGATGATATAAGTGGAGTCTGTTGAATGTCAAAAGAAGAGTGTGTAGTGTGTAGTGTGGGGTGTGTGAGTTTATGAGGCACTTTGATTTCAAGCATATATTTGGTTAATTTGGTAGGGCTGTAGCATTTACAGAGGTACGAGTACTAGGGTACTTGTTGCGCTTACGTTGAAGCCGTTTCGAAACAACATGCTTAACACTTTGGAAAAAAACTAATTTTTGGCTTCTTTTGAATGGAAATTAAGTGAGCGTGTCAAGTGTTACTTGTTGTAAATGTGTTCAAATCAACATAAGATCCAAACGAAATGGAATCAAATACAATCAAATAATACAAATTATAGAAAACCAAACGTAATTAAATAGGAATGTATAAAAGAATCGTCAACTTATTGATATTTATTTAATATGTTTATATTTGTATGGTACATTAACAAAACACCGTTTGTTATATGATATTATTGAGCTTGCCACAGCGATCGCTTGACTTTAGTTTCTTTCTCAATAGTTGACACTTATTCGGTTTCAGAAAAGTTCTCTTTGGTGCCACAAACAGTAGAAATTCGAAATTGATCATTCTTAATTAGTTTGATTTTTCTTCTTAAATCAAGAAACAATGTACATAATAGTTCTGCTTTCTTTGAAACGAAATAATATCAACCAACACAAACTGTTAACGTTCAATAAACAACGGATAAACAATCTACAATCAGGTGCACGGCATTCCAAAACCGAAAATATTAACCAAAATGTAAACGTAAAGCTTCAGAACCTTAACAAGTATGATATGTTTGAATGGAATAAGGATAAGATTCCAATCGGTAACTAAATAAATCAAATTAGTCTGGCACGATCTGGTGGCCTGGCTTTAAGTACGGTTTCAATGGCCCAAAGAGCAACTTTAGTTGGCGTTTAGTTTAGCTTACAAAACCTACAAACTCTTTAATGAAATTGTGCAGTTTAGTTATATATTTGGCAACAAACCGCGTGCAGTCAGAAAATCGCTTGAGTAATTCATATTATTGTATGTTAGAGGGAGAGAGGTTAGACAGAGAGAAAGAGAAGGCGGCAAAGACGTTTGCATGACAAGCTTAAGGTTCGAAAAAGTAAATTGGAAAGTTTGCTTACTTCAAAAAACTAAGCCGCTTTGAGCTGAAAGCGTTTTCTTGGCTAAGAGAACATTGCCGATCGAGTGGGGCCCATTGAACAGACCCCACCAAAACAGAAAGTTAACCCTGAGCATCTGGTATAGTAAACCCAAAGACGCAGCGCAACCCGAATTTAAGCGAATAACTCAACAAAACTCAGGAAATAAATGGGGGCAACTGAAAACGAAGAACTCAATGAAACGGAGTAATAACCAAGGATTTAAGGCATAGAAGTTGAAAAATAAATTGTTTGAAATATTTGCAATAGTTTCTTAACAAGAGAATTTATCATAAATAAAATATGCAGAATTTTCAAATTTTCCTTTGTCAAATTTGCTTCTTGGATTTGGTTGTATGCCTCATTTTGCAACACAATATGATTGCTATTCTTAAATTTTTATTTGGTTTTGTTTGGCATAGAACGAAACAACTAAATATGAACAAATAACGATTTTATTTTGTAAACAGTTTCAATTTGAAACTTCATACATGTTTGTGAATTTCTGAATTTTTTTGTATTATTTTTATTTTAGTATTTGTGACATTTGAGTCAGTTTTAGTTACCTTTTAGAGACCTTTTCCGAAACACACCTTCAATGGATTGAGAAAACAGAACGGAATGCGTGCACACGTATGCAATGACGCATTAGTACGAAATTATAGAACAATTAAATAGGTTTTCAATCAAGAATTGAATCGAAGTTTGTTTTGTTTGGGTTTGTTTTTGCTCAACACGAAATCGAAATTGAAATCGAAATCATCGAAAATTATCAGAACGAACTCAAGCGATACAATAAACGCAAATTGAACAAAGGGTAACAGAACGAACACCGTTTGGCACAATGAAGAGACACACTGAACATGACACTGATCTGGGTTGGGATCGAGCTGAAGTACGAGATAAAGTTGTGGAATATCTGTATCTGTATCTGTATCTGTTTCTGTAGCTGTATCTTTTTCTGTTTTTGTTTCTGTATGTATCTGTGGTGGGTGTGTCATTGATGTATGAGCGCATCAAAGGTGGCGAATGGAGGTGAATGCTCTACAACTGTCTAAGATTCCAAAAGAGGATACGATTACGATACGATACGATGCGGGCTACTGCCGGAACAACCCGTTCGAACAACTTATGTTTACGCATCTACAACACAGACACAAGCATAATGTTTCAGTTTGAATCGGATGGGACCTACAAACGAATGTTTCTCAATTCAATCTCATTCTCATAAATTTAATTCGGGAGTCATTAATTCCCAGAGTCATTTTTCATTGGATTTAGATGGCAATTTCCACTGTACAGGTTTTTGGATAGTATAGTATATATGGCATGTATGGTAAATATAAAGTACTACGGTTTAGCACATGAGATACTTGTATTCTAAATGTTATAGAGACAACCAAAACGAATAACGAAAGCACGTACTAAACTCAACTCAACGAAAGCATAAGGTATAGTTACACTCAAGAAATCATAAACAGGAATGAAGTTAACAAAGGCCTGAGACAGAGTTATATATATAGAGATATATAGAAAGAGAGAGAGAGAGATAGGATGTGGAAGATATTGGGGGTTTTCGAGGAGGATCATTAATACTCAAAAAACATCAACTAACGTAATGGAAATGTAAGTGGATATACTTCGTAATAGTCGTAATGGTAATAGGTAATTGGCAATTGGTAATCGATAATCGATAATGGGTAATAATAACTGCTTGGATCACATCGTACAAACAACACAAAAGACCGGCTCTTAGCTGGCGGATCGGTAATGGATCGGCATCAACTTACCTGTAATGGAGCATAGCAGACGCAGGGTGGGCGTATTGCCCGAGTACTGGTTGATCATACCCTGGCTGTGAGCCTTGGGCGCGGGCATGCTGAGTGTGATGGCCTTGTGGAATTTACGGCGACGCGGCTCGACCGTAACAATTGGGGATACGGCCACGCCGCGACCCAATAGCTTCGCCGTGAGGTCGGGATCGACCGGTTGGGCCTAGAACGAGTGTAACGGATTCGATTGGCACTATAGACAAAAATCGATTTCGATCGGCCACGCTTATACACACAGTACACACTGGCATGAGATGAACGCAAAAGTATAACTTAACTTAATAAAAATTGACAAAACAAAATTTTTTATACGAAATATGCGCTTTTTTGTCTGTCGTAGTAAGGCAACGAATAAAATAAATAATATGAAATGAGTCTTTTGGGCTAAATGGTGAACATTATCAATTCGATTCGACACTTTGGGTTTTTTTTTAGTTTTTTTGGTTTTTGTACAATGCTTTTAAGGTGTTTATGCATATTGTTTTCATGGTTGTTGTTGTATTGAGCAATTGCATGTTTTAGTTAAATTACAGCATAAGTTAACTACAAACGATAACAATGTTCGAGCCCATTTATGTCCCAATAAATTTAGTTATCAAAAAAACTCTGTCTACAACTGAAGGGCTAGAAAGTAAACTAAGAACTTTATACAATGTACAGAACGAAAAAAAAAATCATAATAATATTATTGAAAATGTTGAGATTTACAAATATCAGTTAAATGCAAATAAAACGTGCGAAAATTTGAACTCATGAGTGGGGCCATTATAAAATCGTTTTTTGCTTACGGCATGGCTAAAATGTTACAACTTCGTTAGGCACTTCAAACCGGACCCAATTGTAACTCACTAAGTATTTTCACCTCTTATCTATTCATTTTTGAAAAAGCAATTGAATGAAAAGTAATCAAATGAAACGTAATTAAAACATTTTCATTGGCATAAAGTTTTTGTCGAACTAAATTTATTGGGTAGTACTGCATTTCAGAGAACTTGTAAGTATAATCTTATGCATAAGTAGATAATAATCATAAATAATGTATGAATAGCTATAAGTAGTTAGCATATAAGTAAATGTATCATATTATTCGATATTCATATGTATTTCATATGTCTTATCAAGTTGGACAATTTTTTTTGCTGTTTTTGCTCTTGCTGTTAATAAGCTAGCCGAAAATCTGCAATTTGACAGACTTGGCTTGATCCATGATCAAATTCAATCGGTTCATATATAATTGTATTATTGTATGTCACTGTTTTGCAAAGCATTCGTGATTAGGATAGCAATGAGGATACCGATTCCACAATGGCTCCATTAGCTTAGTGCCGTAAAGTTATCAAAGTGTGTCTCAATATAATCAAACAAAGTGCACATATTTCATACGAGTAATAACATTTGGAAACGTTACCTCCAAAGTTCGGTTACAGTTGTTTTAGTTTTGGGAAATTGCCACCAATATATGACCACTGTAATCGAACTTTGGTGATTTAGATCTACCATAATTCACTACACAGGATTTAGGGCGGGTTAACATAGATGGTTACAGTAACTGGATATAGGAGTACTGGTTATAAATGCTCATTTTCATTTTGGAAAACCTTTTTTTGCATTATTTTTGTTTTGATATTTCGGGGAAGTTGTAGATTAAATGCTCGAGTATATATGCTGACCGATAACGTGTAATTGTTTTAGATTTTTACTTTTTTGTCTCAATGACTGCCCCGGTTGATTTACCAGATGAGCGAGAAGCGCTTCTTCTTGGGCACATGATTGACGCTTATTTTGCGCAATTTCTCAGGCGCAACGCCCTTGCGCGGTTTAAAGAGGTTTACCTGTAAGCCAACTTTGATCTTCTTGGTGAGGGCTCCCTGTGGGAAGACGGCCTGCACCTGTGGCACCACGGTGCTGGACACCATGCCGCCCTCCGGTCCAATGGCATGGACCTCCTGACGTATGCGTGATACAACAGCGAAATACTGAGGGAAGTCATAGGTGACGAATCGGCACACATGGTTGCCAGCCTGCTCCTCCAGTTGGGCAATCTCTGTGGCAAACATTTCGGATTATATACCATGTGGGATGTGTCCAATAAACCACATTCTCACTCACCCTCTGGCTCAAAGCACTGCTGCAGGACATCGTGTATGATCTCCTCGGAGTTATCGATGGTGTGCTCCCGCCATGTTTCTCCATTGTCTGAACGCAGTATGATGATCTCGCGCTCCTTGCCGCGCAGCGAGGCAAAGTGTGGCACCTCCATCACCACGGGCCCAATGAACTTGGTGGAGCAAGGACCCAGCTCCAGGACACGACTGGCCAAGGCCTCGCCCTCCATCAACTGGGGCGGATGCATGGTGCGCTGCGGCTTCACATAGCGACAGGTTACCCTGGTTGGCTGACAAGTGGACCTCGAGGGTATGATCATGCGGACGCCACTGTGCCGACAGCCGCGCATCGCTCCTCCACGGGCATCCACCAGGAAGGACACCAAGAAGCTCTTCCAGCTTAGCTTGCGACTGCAAAGTAAACCAAAATTAGTTGGAGCATCTAGCTTTTTATGTACAAATGCAGAGGAACTAGAAAACTTACCCCACATGCGGCGGCTCATCAAGACCAGATCCATTGGCAATGTAAACTCCATCGACGGTGGCCTTGGGTGAACTGCCGTACACCTGGCTCTTGTGTGGACTGATCACCTCCTCACCAATGGTGGGCGGAACTCCAGAGGCGTACTCGGTGCTCTGGGTCATCCGGTTGGAGTCCATGCGCTCATCACGGGTTACATCGATGGGCAGCGAGTCGTCGCCTAGGGATTTCATTTCATCAACGGTCAAATAGCGGTATGGTTGATCTGATAGCATATTGTCTTCGCCTAGAGTTTTGTTTCGATTTCGATTTCGATGCGTTTCGAGGGCATTCCACAGCATTTGCATTTTGTTTAAGCACAAGACAGTCCAATTGGCCATATAGCGTTGTAGTTGTTGTTCATATTATTATTTGTTGTTTGGTGTCATTGGTTATTGTTGTTGTATTTTGTTGTTGTTGTTGTTAAAGTGTTGGAGTTGTTGGTTGATTGGTTGGCATTTGTTGAATTGCAGATGAGAGCGCGGTGCATTGAAAGTAGAAGAATGCAAATGAGTTTGATTTTAGTCACAAAATTTCGTTAGTTTTACATGCTTTACTTTGTAATCGGTATATAATAGATATATATATATATATATTTAGGGGTGATATAAAGCTAGCATGACCATTATATAGGAGCATATTACATGGATACGATAATAGTGATGGTATAAATACAGACACAGTAGAATACACTTGTTCATGCCGCGATTAAAAGCAAATTATATTTTTGTTCTTTTTAGCCCAAAGTCTGACAACCAAGTCAAGGTTTCCCAAAACAGATTGAAAATCCATTTCCGTATCAAAAGTTGACAAAAATTATAAATCTATTGCCAATAAAAAAGGGGACACAATAATAAAATAAGTTTCAGTTTACCTATTTTTTGGCCATATCATTTAACTGAATTCATAGAAGATCTAGGATTTAGATGTTGGGGGTCTGTCTGTATACCTTTGCCCAATTACAACGTCAAGAAATTGTGTACATTTATACATTTCAGCCCCATATAAAGTGCCAACTTTTAGAGACAATTTAACAAGCCAATCATAATCCAATCCAATCGCAGCCAATTAGTGCACTTGATAACGGCCAGCACTTAAGTTAGGAATACGAATACGAGTATACAAGTATACGGATATACTGATAAGGGAACGTCCAAGTGGCCCTGGGCACTTACTGGAGACATAGTGCCTGTCGCCCTGGTAGTACGGCAGATAGATTGGGCCAAAGCCGTACTCGTAGCCAGCGTCCAGTTGCCAGTTAGTGTCACCTGGCACACACACACATGAAAGAGCGGGGGGATTCACTTAGGACTATCGTAAGACTATATGTGACTATGGGGATTGTGCTCAGTGTCTGGTGTGCTGGCTGACTAGCTGGGCAGTGATCTTGTGACCTTGTGGCTTATTGTTACGTGTTCAGGTGTTTACTAATGAGTATACGTACCGCCCTCTTCCTCGGAGTCGGACATGAAGGACTCGTGCATGGCCTCGGGCGCCACCACGCGGTACTTCTCCTCGGTTTGGGCCGGAGCAGCAGCTGCCTCATCCTCCTTGGTGATGGTTTTCAACGAGTCCAGGACACTTATGTAGCCCAGTTTGCGGGCAATATGCAATGGCGTTTGTCCATTGACCGTTTGGGCATTGGCATTGGCCTTGTGCTCCAGCAGGAGATTCACAATATGGCAATGACCCTGCTGGGCCGTCTGATGGAGCGGAGTGTAGCCAATGGAGGTGGCCGCATCCACGTTTGCGCCATTCTGCAGCAAGAAACGCACCATGTTGGCCTGGCCAAAATGCGAGGCCACATGCAATGGGGTATAGCCAGCCTTGGTGGCCATGTCGATGTTGGCGCCGTTCTTCTCCAGAATCTCGGCCACATTCACATTATCCTCCTGGGCGCACAGATGCATGGGCGTTAGACCATTCTTGGCCGGATGATTGACGGCGGCCTTGTGCTCGATCAGCAGATTGGAGATCTCGGCATGACCCTCCTGGCTGCTCAAATGCAGTGGAGTGAATCCAGCCTTGCTCTCGGCATTGGCCAAAGCGCCATATTCCAATAGAGTAGTAGCTATGTCCATCTGGTTCTTTCTGGCGGCAATATGCAGCGGAGTATGTCCATTCTTGGCCGTGGCATGTGGACTGGCTCCCTTCTCCAGCAGCAACAGGGCAACCTGCTGGTTGTTGTAGTGGCAAGCCACATGCAATGGAGTGACACCGTTCTTGCCCTGCGCATCCACATCCGCTTCCTTTTGGAGCAGCAGCTGGGCCACCTTAATGTGTCCATACTTGGCCGTCAAGTGAAGTGGCGTGAATCCCTTCTTGGTGGCGGCATCCAAGGCGGCGCCGTTCTCAATTAGCACAGCGGCCACCTATAGAAAGTTACAAAAAGTCACATAAATAATACACCCTCAAGACTACGTGCCAAAAATCAGACGTCCAAAATGGTTCTCAAAAAATCATAATACCAAAATACATAAAAAAAAGACTTGCAACATTTATTCGAAAACAAAACGGCAAATGGCGACAACAACACAAGAGTTAAAAAAAAAAAAAACAACTCATAATACCGATTCGAGTACAAAAACTCAAAAATCAATGGGAAAAACTTAAAATCAAATGAAAAACTCCTGATGGCGTATCCAAAACAGTTGCATCAGGTAAACGGTGTCGATGTGGTCGGTGATCTTTTTCGCAATCAGATCTTTTACCTCATCCTGGCCCTCCTTGGCTGCGATGTGCAGTGCCGTGTACATGTCCTTGGTGGTGGCGTCCACCTGGGCGCCATGTTGCAGCAGAAGCATCACGATGTCCACATTTCCCAGACGCGAGGCGATGTGCAGCGGCGTCTGTTGCTCCCGAGCACGTGCGTCCACCTGGGCGCCATTGCGCAGCAGGATGCGAATGATGTCGGTCTGGAATGGGAAAGGTTGAACCACAGGGAAAGTTATCTAACTACTTCATGGAACTTTATAACTACTTTTCATAGTGTGCCGAAGGTCTTGAGCTAGTTGTGCAATCTGATTCCCCCCAATTATTGACACTCAACTCACCTGGTTGGCTCTGGCGGCCAGATGGAGTGGCGTCTCGCCGCGCACAGTGGGCACATCGGGACTGGCGTCGTGCTGCAGCAGATAGATGACAATGTTCATGCAGCCCATGAAGGCGGCCACATGGAGCGGCGTAAGTCCACTCTCTGTGGTGGCACTAATGCTGGCACCATGTCGCAACAGCAGCTCCACCACCTTCAAGCGGTTCTTCTTGCACGCAATGTGCAGTGGTGTGAATCCATTCAATGCCCTTGCATTGGCATCGGCATTTCGATCCAGTAGCAACTTGGCCACCCTAACATGACCACAGTGGGCGGCCACATGAAGGGCAGTCAGATAGTCCACTGTCACCTCATCAACGGGTGCACGATGGTACAGTAGGATGCGGGCAGCATCCACATGCTCACCCTGGGCGGCCATATGGAGGGGTGCCAAGCCATTTTTGGTCTTGGCCGAGATGGGAGCTCCACGTTCGAGTAGCATGTCCACCACTTGCTCGTGACCGGAGCGAGCGGCGCAATGGAGCGGAGTGAGTCCGTCACGGGTCTTGGCCTCGATGTTGCCACCTTTCTCCAGGAGCAGGGACACCATGTTGGTCTTGCCCCACTTGGCGGCCACATGCAGCGGACTGATGTTGTGCTTGGCCGAGTAGTTGACATCGGCGCCCTTCTGGATGAGCAGGTTGGCGATGTTCTGGTTACCATAGTGGGAAGCAATGTGCAGCGGGGTGAAGCCCGACTTGGAAGTCACGTCCGGATTGTGGTCATTCTGAAAGGCAGATGAAGGATTTAGGTTAAATACACTTCTCTAGAGATATAGAAATCTGTACATACATCGAGAAGCAGAGTCGCTGCCTTGACGTCGTCCTTTTTGGCGGCAATGTGCAGTGCTGGCAGCCTGACCTTGCCACGAGTATCACTCTCGAGGAGGACGGCTACCACTTTGTCATGGCCCTGCTGCATGGCCACCGCCAGTGGGGTGAAGCCATCCTCGGTGGCCAGACTCTGGTTGGCTCCGTTGGACAGAAGCAGACGCACCACCGCATCGTGGTTCTCCTGCGCGGCCATGTAGAGTGGAGTGAAACCATTCTGGGATTGCACATTCACGGAGGCATTGTGCTCCAGCAGTAGCTTCACCACCTCCTCCTGTCCAGCCAATGAGGCGATGTGCAGGGCAGTGTTTCCCTTCTTGGTGGCACTGTCCACAATCGCTCCCCGACGAAGGAGTTCCGAGACGACGTGGATGTGGCCATCCTTGGAGGCCAGGTGCAGGGCATTCAAGCCATTCTAGAAAATAAGTCATGGAATCAGCTAGGAATAAGACTTGAAAAGATATTCCTTAAGTTCTTACCGCATTGCTGGTGTTTATGTCAATGTTGTTCTTCAAATGCTCGAGCACGCGCTCCAGATTTCCGGCACGAGCGGCGCGCAGAAAGGAAGTGTTTCCATCGCCCTAGAAAATAAAGAGTTATAAGATAAAATAAGTTTTGGGTAATTATAAATTCATAAGGTTATCTCTCAAACAAGTTGTTTCCAAACAAGTTAGTTCGCTTAAGTAAGTAAGTTCTTACTTAATGAGAATTGTATTCTTCTTTATTGCTCTTCTCCTATCAGAATAAGTTAAAGTCACTATTATGCAAATGGCCAAATACACGGCTGTAAAATATTGCACAGTTTTCAAATGAGGCAAAGGTCACGCAGAAGTAATTGCCTGACACCTTATCAACCGTAATGCCATAGATCTTCGCCAAGTTTCCGCTGCTCCGGAAAACTTAACATGTACTTTTCGCTTAGTTGCGTGCTAGTTGCGTATTCATCACCTGCTGTGTGGGTGGTTACCAAGAAAAAAAAGTGGGGGTTAAAGTTTTTTCGAATGTTGCTAGGTTGCGCAACTCCAAGTTTGGTGTCCGTTCAGCAGTGGAAAAGTTACAAATGGCTATTATTATGCACCTGCTCGTTGCAAGTTCGATTTGCAGGGGTCAAGGTGAGGGGTCAGCCGCGTTTTTCCGGCTTTTGGAGCAGGTGTTCGGTGTAATTCGGTCTAATGGCCAACGCCCACCCACTGAAGTGAAAAAACCAACCACCCACTCGCCGGAGCTCAGCTGTCGATGGTGGTTTTTGTTTATGTTTTTCTACCGCCCCCCCAACCCCCACCATTGCCTTCAGGATTTTCGAGTTCGAAAATGACGTCATGTCGCGTTTTCAAACTGCAACTGGAAGTCGGCAAAGCGAACGAATTTTCGCACTGGAAGTGAGCGAAAAATTGCTGGAGAGTGACCGCAACTCAGACACCCGGCAGACCCGCTTCCTGAGCATTAACTCTCCTCCACAACCACCCAGTCCAATGCACCACCCACCCGCAAAAACCATCCACCCACCGCCCCCCCCCCCCCCCCCCCATGACAAACAAGGAAGTGTGTGAAGGATATACACAAGCGGCCAAAAAGGAAAACTCATTTCACATGCCCTGGGCATACATACGAATTGAAAAGGAACTTGTTTGCTCCGTCTACTTCCTGAAGTCTGTTTGCTTGGCTGCACAGGCAAATATTATTACCAGTAATACTTCGCAATTTGTTGGCCATTAAAAGATATTGTTATTACAGGACATTCATGTGATATACCAATTTTAGCATCAAAGAACTTTGTAATTTTGAATTAACAATATGTGACATTAAAGTCACCTTTAAAATCAATTTCCTATATTTCTTAGAAAATTTTTTTTATTAATAGTAAAACAATAAGCATTCCAAATGTTGTTTACAAGTTTTTTAGTTCTCAAAGTGGTTTGATTTTTTCTTTGTAAAATGAGGTCATATTGATAAGCAACGCATACTTTTTTTCTGCCTGTAGGGCGAGGTGATTCCCAGACGTGTTCCGAAAGTTCAAAGGTTCTTGGGCTCGGCCTCGCTCCCCGTTCTCGTCATTGTATAACGAGGGCCAAATTGAGTGCTCGACCAAAGGAGTTTCGCCTTGAAGTGGGCTTGCTTTGAACTTGTGTGGCCAAGTTGGTACTTGGCAACAAGCATCGGCCCTAATCGAAGTCCAAGTGGCTGTGCTTTAGCAGGAGCAACAAACAATCTCTTGGTGCAACCAGATGAAAAAGTGAGTCATGTATTATGGATTTTTTTTTCCCCTCCATCTTGGCCCGAGTGTCGCATGTCATCATTAGGTTTAACCTAAATCTCGATTACCTTACTCTGCTGCCACAGCTAGTAATACACGCACGCACCACACCCAGTTCCGATTAAAAAAAGGACAGTGGTTGGGCCACTGAGAGCCACCATCTGGTTGAAATTCCCATTACAGTACAGTACAATAGTTATTTTTGGATCATTAAGGCTAAAATCAGAATTGCCTGCAACGCCCATTAATTAAATGGGCGATTTTAATGCAGTGAAAAATCAATAAACCTGATTGACAACTACGACAAAAGGGTTACTACCCTTAAGTTTCGCATAAAAAGAGCGTTTTTTCCATGCAACTCCGATATAGAGTTTTTCACGAGACTTTTCCCCAAATTCGCTGCACTTTTTCAGCCAGACAACGAAAAATCGATAATCCGCAAAATGGACGCCATCATGGCTGCTCCCCAGAATCTCCACACGTTGGCCCCGAAAAGTACACCCCACAATGTGAAAAGCATGATGAAAATTTCATTTTACCTGAGCTCCATTTTCGGTGACCATTTTTTCACAATTGCCAGTGGGAAAATGCCCGTCTTGGATTGATTTCAGCGATTAATTGGTGTAGAGAAATTGTGTAAGCGGCGTGTGTCGTCACTGCAGATTAGTCATATTTTTCACGCGACTTGGAACTTTTCTTCACCGTTAGACAAAGCGGAAAACTCGAACTACTTGAAGATTTTTGCTCGAGACCTTTTCCTCTTCTATTTTCGCTGAATTATTAATGCACTCCTATCGATTTTTCCTTAGACTTTATGTAAGCTATATGTACACGAGTGCATGTGTGTGCGAGAGGGTGTGTTCGTACAGGCGACCGATTCGGTTGTGTGCGTGTCAGTGTCAGTGTATGTGTGTAAATGTCTTTGTGTGTTTGTGTGTCTGATTGGATTCCTGGCTGCTCTCACACAGTCCCTTCAAAAAGTTCACGGTTCTCGAGGAGCAGTTTTCGGTTTTGCTGCCGTTTTCTTCGATGTTCAACTCCAGACTGGATGCGACAAGTCCTGCCCGAGTGGTTGAAACTTCAACTGGCAGGACTTCGAAGGACCTGCGCACTCGACCGTTCCAATTGGAAGGTCCACCCTTCGTATTCCAAGGGTGGTTCGCCCTCTGGAACCGGGACTTCGAATGGAAGTGCCACCGGAAGCAACAAAAAGGGGCAGGGCCCACAACCGAAGGGTCTTCCTTCCATGCGACACGTGCCCTTTGTTATTGTTGACGTTTTCATATAGACGCTAGCACGTGTTTTAAAGGAAATCGAGACCTTTAGGGGGCCATTGTCAAAAAAATTAATGGTTTTAAATTAATTTATGAACAAAAATTTGGTTATGCTTAAGCATGTATTTAGATCTAATCGCAATAATCGAAATATGAAGAACAATGACAAAGTCTTTCCTACACACTTTTCCATCCCCCTTTTCTTCAAATGTAAGTGTGAGCAATGTAAAATTGTGAAAGCACTCGAATTTCTTATAAGTAAACTCTCACATTTCACAACTTCCTTGTGTGCCTAGAATACCCTCGTATCATACCTTACCATATATCAAATTCCACACCAATAAGAATCCCATCCAACTCATACCCACTAGCATTACAAATATTTACTTGCGAACAACCTACTCAGGGTGTAACTATAACTATCCTAACAAAGCCCACATTAATCTCCCCGTCAGTGCGCAATAAAATCCGAGACATTTAATTTCACCGACTGTTTCAGTTGGCACATTATACTAATTACCTAAGTACACAAAAAAAAAGAGAATAGAAGTCCTACCCCTAGATTATCATCTCTCGACCCGGAACTCTGTTGACCGAGAGCAAAGAAAGGCTCGGCCGAGTGCACACAATCCACAGTTGGTTGACGGCTGATGGATGATGACTGGATGGTCCGAATGGATGGGTGGATTGTTCCTTCCAGCTGGGGATTAACTTTTGCGCAGACGCACCTCGCAACTGGATGTTGTTTACTTCCCGTTTCGACATTCTTCTAATTCGAAAATCACACCCCAAAACCCACCCTCTTTTGGCCACCGCATTCAAAGGTCGAAAATCCCGATCGAATGAGTATGCATTCCCGGTCACGTTGTGCCAAGTAAGGCAAACGCAGTGCCATTAATTCTGTTTCTTAGATGGGAAACTCACCCTCTGCCAAGGAGGAGGAAAACCCGGCTGCCATCGAAATCCACCCCTACGAGCGGTTGCATAAAATTGCATTTCAAATTGCATCGTGACCGGGACAAATTGTGCAGTAAATAAAGGAATGAGTGTGCGTGAATCACGTTGCAGGTAATTAAATGGGCTAAAAGGGTAGGCTAAAACCACCGGCAAGGTGCCACACACATTTTGAATTTAATTAAAGAGCTTCCCCCTATCGCTTGTATAAACAATACCCTGTTTGTTTTGCTTTTGAACAGCCGAAAGGGGTTTTCCCTTCGCACTTTAAAGAACCAAAATCCCTTCGAGTTGGTCAGTGTTGGCCCAAAGCAAATGGCCTTTTTGCATGTCCTGTGGCTCTTTGGAAATGTTTGTACCCTTTCTAAGTCGGTGCCCACTGTCATTTGTGTATGACTTCATTATTAATTCAAAGCAGTCTTCTGTTAGCATGCAATTGATAGGTTTTTAATTACATTTTGCTTTGCTTAGTCTATTTTCGATTGCAATAAACCCAAGGGAAGTGCGGAACGATTTTCTTGTTTTGGTTCAGCTTATTGCTAATTTTAAAGAAATCTTTCAAATTCATCAAGTTTATATAGCGAGTATATCAAAATTTTCATATTTAGGCCAAAAGTCTTGAAGCAAACACGATTGTTTATAAACATCTATGATAAATATGCTGCTCACCTTGCAGCTAAAAACTTTCATATTGCTCATTCAATAAATGTTTATGGAATATTCTAGTAAACAGGCGAATTTTAAGCAGTGACTACTATTAACTTGAAATACTCCTAATCTGGTTTGACCCATAGAGTATCAACACGTCGGTTCTATAAAAAGGTACCTGAAACCTCCCTGTATTTAAGTTAATATTTGTGCTAGCATCGATGTCGCGGGGGCTTGTCGCCAGCAATATGATATTTGAATGACCCTCCCCGCAGCCCCTTAAAAATAAAAAAAATGAAACACCGTGGATGGAATGTTTTGGGGCAATGCCTTAAGTAAATTACCACCTAGATGAGCTGATTGCCCATAATTCTGACGACCCAAAAAAACGCAACGCAAATTGAGCACGCCAAAGTCGTCATATCGCGGGAAATTTGCTGGTGGAATGGGAGCAGAAAATGGAAACATTTTCACCGCGTTCGGTTCACTGCACCCGAGGGACAAAATATGGCGAAAATATTTAAACGGCACACGCACAGAATTATAAAAAAAAAAAAAACAAGAAGATATTTCCCGCACGATTCGCTGGCCAATTTATTTGTATTTTTAGGGCAACCCAAAACAGATGCTTTGTGGGCTTTGTTACACTCTGTTTTTTTCGTTTTTGGGGAAGCTCTCCACGTGCATTACATAAATTGAAATTAGAGGTTCCACCGAAACTTACGCCCAAACTCTGCAGCGATGGGAAGCGTTTCTTCAGCGTCTCCATTTGCCCAGAATACCCCCAGGTATTCAACCTTGTCGGGGGCCAATAGATTGAAATATATATATACGCGTATATATCTAAATATTGTCTAGAGGGCCTCACGCGTCAGCCGCACCGAGCGATTTGAGTCGTTTTCTGAATTATTTTCGAATGCGCCTCGTCGCTTTAGAGAAGCAGAGACCCCAGAACAGATAGGAATATAATAGACCCACGAGAACAGAGACCACACATCGGACTCTATGCCAAACTAAAGAGTGGCGTAAAGAGAGAACGTTTAGCTAAAACATTCAGCCAGTTGGCTATTTATAAAGGCCAAACAAGCCGAGAAGATTGTGCAAAAGAGCTTTTTGGGTGATTGGCTGACGACCTCAGGATTGCCAGCGTCATGGGAGCCCCAAGATTTGATGGCCCGGAGATGCCAGGCGCCAGTAGGAGTTGTTAATGCTTCCGCAAGGACAACGGAAGCGCACTTGCCGATGACTCACTTGGCATTGGACACAGTCGGTCCAAGGATTACTATTGCGTCACTGCTGGGATGGCATGGGATGTGTTACACTCTCTGCTCAAAGATGTGGCCGCGATTATGGCCGTAAAGTTGTGATTCATTGTCACTTTCTACGATGATTCATAAGGCATTCAACTTTTTGTTATCATTGCCAAGTTGACCGAGTTGACAGGAGGTTAACATGATTAGACGTTGTTGTATCCCGAAAGTTATGAGTTCAATTCGTAGTTAAGGGACACTAGGAAGGATGCTACATCCTATAGAAAAAGTAGAAGTCCTTTGACATCAAATTGAGTTGGAAACATAAGTTACTTTAACAAGTTGATACTGAACACATAAGATGAAAAAAAAGGATATGCCAGGCCTATTTATAACCTAAAAGATACATACCCAACTTTGGATGATTTAAAGCTTCAAACATTAAGTGGAAAAACACGAATATCGAAAGAGAAGTCCTTTAAACTTTATGGACTTCAACCCACTCCTTTGCCAACTGGGTGCGACCTCTAACTTCGACCCTTGGCGGTCTGATCACGTGACTATCTATATTAAGGGGACCAACCCATTCCCCAGATCCCCATCCAGTGATGTAACCCTGGGAGGACCACTCACCGCACTCTGGTGTCCTGTGGGGCAGTGCTCGTGCTTGTTGGGATGGTGGTGGGTCTGCTGCTTGTGGCCGGCACCACCATTCGCTCCTTCATGGTGGAAGATCTGCTCGTGCTGATGCTGGAAGTACTCGTAGTGTCCCACATGATCCACATGGTGCTCTGGCGGCGGTGAATGTATCCTCGAGGGCGGACTGTGGTGTTGTCCCTTGGAGGCGTGGCCGGTGGTGGTGGTATGATGTGCTGACTGCTTCTGCGAGTGGCCAGCTGCTCCTCCATGATGAGCACCGCTGGTGGCATGATGGCCATGTCCGTGGCCATGGTGGTGATTGTGGGTGGGCGGCGAGGGCATGTTGTGGCCACTGTGGGGCAGATGCGACGAGTGCTGCACACCCACCTGATGTCCGTGGTGGTGGGGCACATGACCTTGGGACGCCTCCATCAGCGTGGGCTGGATGTGGGTCACAAACTGGGCCATTTTGCCGCAACCTTCAACTACTACTGCTCCCTTTTTGTTGTGGTTTTTTTGCGGCTTGTACTTAGGTAACACTTGTTTTAAATTTCACTCCACTTCTCCACTTTTCACTTCACTTTTTTTTTTTTTTTTTGTGGGTGGGGTGATGGCAGGGGTGGCACTTTTATATGTATCCCAAAAGTGGGAGTGGGTAACACAAGTAAACACACACACACTACGGCTGACTTGCGGACTTGTTGTGGGCGACGGAGGATTTGGGCTCGGACCGTGGACAACCTTCTCGCAGGAGCAATGTCAAATGACTGACTAGGAGCAGCTATCCCAGTTGGGCCATAGACGCCACAGGACTTTCCACCCGCCTGACTCGCACCACCCGAACCACTTCGGCAGCAGTTCGGCTGTGTGCTCGTCCTCGTCCTGGCGGAAGAGCTTTAACCGGACCCAGTTTTATGCGCCTGGCCTGGCTGATAAGAGATCCCACTCGCTCCAACGGCTGATTACGACTTTGGATGGCTGCGGATGCTGATTTAATGATGTCTTCGTGCCGCGCCACGTAGTGCTCTGTTTTTTATATCTGCCTGTCAACTGTGTCACGGACTTTCAATTCGTTTCGCTGGAGATTTTTGGTCGCTTGTCGCTTGGAGGCGGGGCTGCACTCTGTTATTTTTAACGCGCAGCCAGAGGAACATGTTTCGCCTATTTGTGTCAAGCGGGAAAGTATGCTCCGACTTTTAAGGACCTAACAGGTGGCAGCGAAGACTAACGACTAGACACTATCCTGTCAATTTGCTTAAATTTTTTTTTTGTCTAAATTAAAAAGAAAAATATCGAAGTTAAAGTGATACAAGTCAGCAATATCAATTATAAATTTATTTTTTCTTTAATATTCAAAAACTTTTGTAATTAAAAATAATATTTTATTGAATTTTTATTGAAGTTTAATAATAAAAGAATATTTTATTTAATTTGGTTGAACTAATGGAGTACCAAATGTAGTATATTTATATTTAAAATTAATTTTCACTGATTACCTTACTTGACCTATGCTAACGAACATTTGCAAGCCTAATATACCCGATTGTAAGTTTTTCTACCTATTGCCCAAAAGCCATGCGTTACGCTGTGAACTGAAAGCTTTCACCTTACGTAGTTTGTTCAAGATTACGTTGAAGCTATGTTTTATTGAGCTTATTTCATAGGGTATCACGCGTGGTACATCGGTTTAATCAAAAAGGGGGTGTGTCTCTTCATATATGTATATATGCTTGTACTTGACAATATAATGGGCATTAGGTAATTTAAAAATATTTTACAATACAATTTATTTATGTTTTATACAATTTTAATAAAATAGCGTAAAATACATGTGTGGTGTTAAAACAGGGCGACTAAAAATCAGATTTAGTATGTATTTACATTATTTTATGGCTAAGCCAAGGTAAAACAAATTTGTGAACTCTTCCAGAAGCTCTGGAAAAGTTCCACCAACAGCGCATACAAATGTCAGCGAAATCTTCCCTTATCTCCACCTCCTGCATATAGGTACATATGTTTGTAGTTCGTTCGTCACCACGATTCTGTAGCTTTTGCGACTGCCAGCGCAACAAAGTCCAATGTCCAAGCGTCGCTGCTGCTGTATCGCGATGAACAAATGTACAAATGTACATATGCACATACATATATATTTCATCGCTATACCGGCGCATCGCCAACTCGTTTGGATCATTTCGCTGCCAGCCAGCGACGAGTTAGCAAGGCGACCTAGTTAAAACTCAGGAAAATACGAAAATAAACCCATATTCAGATGGCGTTCCTCAACAAGGTGAGCATATTAGTTGATTTACAACGCAGCGAAAGTGAAATTAACATATACATAGCTCAGACATATCCTATCCGAAAGTTTAAAGTTCTATCACTCTAGTGACGACAGCAACTGTTGATCGTTCGCGTTTAGGTTCGTACATACCTACAATCATACATACATATGTTTATTCGAGTGGGTTCCGTTTTCGAAAACAATTTTGTTGCTGCCGCCTATCTGGTAGCAATCATCTGTACTTTGCCCCCCCGAGAAAGTATTATTAGCGGCGTCTAATGGCGGCTTATTGTGCACTCACTCTATTTAAATTGGAACGCAAACTTTATTGGCAGACATATTCGTAATCTTTGGAATATGATTATGGATTATGAACCTCAAACATCCATGGTTCCCTATAAAAATGGAAACAATAATTGTCTATGCTGATAATGATGTTGTATTAATTAAATACACACGTAGTTGGTCCAATTTATTGTGGCTGAGCGTTGAGATTACTTCATGGTCAACTTTAGTGGGTTGTTAATCCGAGCATTTCTACATTTTCATAATAAATTCAGATACTTGTTTATCATTTGAATTGAAATGTAACAGCAGATCTACAGGCATGTAAAATAATAGTGTTTGTTAGGCAGCCAACACAGTTTTTGAATTAAACATTTTAACTAGTGTTATTTATAATTCGAAACTCCAGCTCGCTGCGCCCGCCCTGCGCCAGTTGGTGTCCCAAAGTCGCGCCTACGCCGCCGTGTCGCACGTGTCGCCCAATGGCACCTCCTTTGCACTCACCGAGGATCAGCTGCAGCTGCAGGAACTGGCCCGTAAGTTCACCCGCGAGGAGATCATCCCAGTCGCTGCCCAATACGACAAGAGCGGCGAGTACCCGTGGCCCATCATCAAGAAGGCCTGGGAACTGGGTCTGATGAACAACCACATTCCCGCGGACATTGGTGGCCTGGATCTCGATGTGTTCACCACCTGCTTGTCGGCCGAAGAGTTGGCCTACGGCTGCACCGGCATCATGACCGCCTTGGAGGCCAGTGGTCTGGGCGTAAGTTACAAGTGGCAAGCATTCACGGCAAGATGATCCAAGCCCTACGTTTTTCCACAGCAAACTCCTGTGATCCTGTCCGGTAACAAGGAACAGAAGAAAAAGTACCTGGGCCGTCTGCTTGAGGAGCCACTGGTGGCCGCCTATGGTGTTACGGAGCCCGGAGCAGGATCCGATGTATCCGGCATCAAGACACGCGCCGAGAAGAAGGGCGATGAGTACATCATCAACGGCCAGAAGATGTGGATCACCAACGGCGGCGTGGCCAACTGGTACTTTGTGCTGGCCCGCACCAATCCGGATCCCAAGTGCCCGCCCAGCAAGGCCTTCACCGGGTTCATTGTGGAGCGGGACACTCCCGGACTGACGCCCGGTCGCAAGGAGTTGAACATGGGACAGCGCGCCTCCGACACGCGTGGCATCACCTTCGAGGATGTGCGCGTGCCCAAGGAGAATGTGCTGATTGGCGAGGGAGCCGGTTTCAAAATTGCCATGGGCACTTTCGATAAGACGCGTCCTCCAGTGGCCGCCGGAGCTGTGGGCTTGGCCCAGCGTTGCTTGGATGAGGCTCTGAAATACGCGCTGGAACGCAAGACCTTTGGCGTGCCCATCGCTTACCACCAGGCTGTGCAGTTCATGCTGGCTGATATGGCCATCGGTGTGGAGACATCCCGTCTGGCGTGGCGTCTTTCTGCCTGGGAAATCGACCAGGGACGTCGTAACAGCTACTATGCCTCCATTGCCAAGTGCCATGCCGCCGATGTGGCCAACAAGATTGCCTCCGATGCCGTCCAGATCTTTGGAGGCAACGGCTTCAACAGCGAGTATCCCGTGGAGAAGCTGATGCGTGATGCCAAGATCTACCAGATCTACGAAGGTACTTCTCAGATCCAGCGCCTCATCATTTCCCGAAACATGTACGAGGCAGCTAAGGGTCAGGCCTAAGTCAGTTTTAACTAGGATTCCGCATCTCCATTTACCTCATCCGTCGTCATGCTCATTGTAGACACATTCACAAATCCGATTAATAAAGTACAATAAGTAAATAATTACAAGAAAATATGAATGACTGAATGTAATTTATCACTCAAGGGAATGGTACTTGGTAATTTCCAAGAAATGTCGAAAACCTCAAGTGTATAGAAGGAATGAAGAAATAGGCAAACAGTCAGTACGTTAGTATGTTTGCCGATTCAAGTTTCTCCAATCTTGCCCTCACTTACCTCCCAGGGCATAGAGTCTAGACCATCGCAAATTATTTCGCCAGCTATCATCCATTGATAAGATAAGCCCTGTGGGGGCTGAGTGTCTGTCCTACTTAGGTTCAAGAAATCGTTGTTCTGTTCTGCTATCAACTGAACGATAAGAGGTGTACTTAGATTTGCTATTTAATTGTCAAACAATAAAAAAGTGCTCTGGGACATACAACAGAATGAAATGGTTTACACATGATGAGACTTCACTATTCCGCATCGCTTCCATCAGCGAGTAGTTTAAGTAGACCTTTGTACCGTCTTCCACTTTTCCGGCTACTCGATGTCGTCAGCATTTTTGCCTTGTCTCCAAACTGCAGCTGCCAAATGGACTGAAGTGTTTCCAAGGCTCCTGCCATGGAGAACACTTGCTCATCAACTGTTAATTCTAAGCGCCTGGGCAGCTGCTTCAGTTGTTCGAGTTTTTGAAGGCGAATGTCATCCAGAAGTTTGCTACAATTAACAGCCAACAGACCGCGTAATTGAGGTAGTTCATCTAATATGTATCCAAGAGTAGTTCCACTTAAATTGCTATTATCACTGATATCCAACCACTGTAGTTGCTTGGCTTTGGCCAAATGCTGGCTAATATTGTACATATGAGCATCGCTCAAGCCGCAGCCAGCGAGCTCCACTCGTATAAATCGTTCGCAGGTGCCACCTTCGAAGAGAGCAACAAGGCGTTCGCCCAATGCAAATCCACTGGCCTCGTCCAGGGGCCAACGCACATAACTGAGATTCAATTGCTCCAGCCGGCAGCTATTAAGCTGATCCGTTAGCCGACGCACGCTCTGCTGGGTGAGTTGATTAAAGCTGATATCAAATCGCGTCAACTTATTGAATCCCAGGTCAAAATCCTGCAGTTCCGTCAGTTCACATTGGGCAATTTGAAGAGAAGTCAAAGCTTGACCAGCGGCGCTGGCACAATATCTGCTAAGAATCCTAACGCTCGCATTGCCCAATGGGTTCTGATTTAAGTTGAGCTCTTCCAAGAGCTCCAGTTTATCCATGCCATGACCGCATAGCAAAGCCTCCAATCCATGGGATCCAATCGCATTGCATTCTAATCGCAGTGCCTTGAGCTGAAGTAATGTGGGCAGTGACTTTGCTAACTGCTGACATCCCTCGTTGCCAATAAAGTTGCGCGAAAGATCCAAAACGGTGAGACGAGCTTGATGGAGAAGTGCTTTGAATATGGGTTCTGTTTTTTCAGCCCGCATCCATAAGCCCGAGAGCTCTAGCATATTAGTGCTTTGCGAACGCTCCAACAACACCTTGACTTTGTTGTCCACAGCTGCAAAGACATTGCTATTAGTACTCGAGGAATATAGGAAAAGGAGTCAAAGCAATGTATTCTTACCCTTCTGCACTTGAAGGCACATCTCTTCATATCGCTGTGAAAGCGGTGATATTTTCCAGTCCAGAATAGTTGCCATTAGCATGTTTTGCTCAAGGGCTACACTAACCGCATCGGTTTCCTCATAGGCAAATCCATCGGCAGTCTTCAGTCGTAGGAGAGGTGTTAAGCCCGTCAGCCTGCAAATTATTATTGAAATCAATTTGCATTAGGAGATGTATATGTATTACTAACTTGTTATAACGCCTTCCTGCTTCCTCAGCAAGCCAACGAATATTAATATCCTGCAGTTTTTTCCGTTCGATAGGCACAAGCAACAGCTCATCCTGGATTTTGACTTTAAATGACACAGTTGTGGCTATAACAGGAGTAGTTTGCACCTTAATGGGCGACGATTTTGCCGGTGAGATGAGCACTTGAATGGTGCCTGTGGTGGAATCGGGTTCTATGGTGCGCACGCTGATCACCGAGGTGGTGCCATCCTGCGAGGACTCACTGCCCAAAGGACTTTCGCTCCGGAACCGACTGAAACCACTGTCCAACAAAGTGGCTTGATGCTTTTTCCTACTTGGCGCAGCGGAACTGCTATGGTTGCTGCTCATGCTGGAGGAGCGGGAAAGGGTAAGTTTACGCATTTGTTTCTGACGCTGCGAGTATTCCGGCTCAGGAGTGGCCTGCAGCAGATCATCGTCCCAGTTTGCCGGCAAAGACAAGGCGGAGTCTTGAAAGTTCTCCTTAGAGGTACGCCTACTTAAATCTCCAGAGTTAATACGCTTGCGTTTGCGTTCCGGGCCCACATCATCAATAAGCCAGTTATCCGCATCCACCTCATCTTCGCTTAGGAAGGCATTCCGTTTCTGCTTGTTAAAAGTGCTGGTGCTGGGAGGATCATCGTTAGAGCGGTTGGGTCTTTTTAGCTGCGCCATAACACTTCGGTATTCCTTGCTGGCACTTGGTTGGGTTGAGCTGCTGGATTTCTTGGCTCCATACTCACTTCCTGAACGGTTGTGACTTAAAGATCTTCTATTGCTCTCGTGAAGAGCCTCTTCTTCATCCTCTTCCTCTGAAAGGCTGCCACGCTCTTCCCTGCTTATTCTTTTTGCATTGGCATTGGTTAGAGGACGGGCATTCTTATCACTGCAGATGCCCACCTTGGAGAGCGTACGAAGCAGTCGCTCTCGTAGTTGGGCATACTGCGCCTGCTCGCCATCCACCAGCTGCGCTCCCTGCCGCCACTTGTCCAGCCCAGCAATGCAGGTCTCATTGTAGTCTGTTCGTACAGTGGCATCCGCTCCACGGTCCAGCAGGAGTTCAGCCACATCCAAAAACCCATTGGAGCAGGCGTCAAAAAGAGGAGTAATTCCGTCACAACTGGTTCCGCCCTTGTCGTTAATGGCAGATGCGGCTCCCTTGTCCAAGAGCAGCTCCACAATCTCCCGGAAACCATGATTGCATGCCTCGTGCAATGGCAGCCATCCAGCGTGATCCCGCACATTCACTGTGTGTCCCTGATCGATTAGACGTCTCACCAGTTCCAGATTACCCGATATACACGCCTGATGCAGCTGTGTCTCTCCCTTGTTGTTCTTCTTAATGACGAGCGTTCTATTACCGCGTGTGGTTCTCTGTGGACGAGGTTTCTCAGTCTCATCCAGATCACTGGCATCCGAGTCGGTGAGGGTGGCCAGGTCGAAATCATCGTCCCAGTCGGGAGTGTTTTGTTGCACGGCAGTGCCTCCGCCGTCAGAATCTTCATCATCGTCGCCCACGCTTTCTTCCTGATCCAAATCAATGCCTTTGGCTGTAGCATCCGCCTCCAGATTTTCAACAAGAACTTGCATATTATGCTTCAGCATTAGCCGCCTTATTCTCACCATAGCAATCTTTACCAGCTTGTCAGAGGTGCTCCCAGTCTTATCGGCTTGCCGCAGAGCCTTTTGGTATACATCGTGCACAGTCCAAAAAGGATGTGACTGTTGCTCGCATATCTCGGCAATCGTACAGAGAGTGGTGAACGCCTCTGAAGGAGTATCTTGGTTTACCTCGAACTCTTTCCACAGGTACTCCAAGGCCTTGTCCAACTGCCCGTTGTCTCGATACGTCTGATAGAGACTCACATAGATGGGCACCAGGCTCTTGCCACTTTCATGATTGAGTTCAGCGTTTTCCAACATTTTTTGGTAATAAGTTAGAGCTTTCTCGTAGTTCATCAGGTGACAGCAACCGTCGCCCAGTTTCTCGTACAGGCTCTTCAACTTGGGGTAGTCTACGGAACTCGTAAGGACCAGTTCATCTAGCGTCTGGCAGACCTTGACCACGATCCTTAGCTGCTTCTCTATATTTGCACGATCGTTCTCATCCGGCGTGTTTTTCTTGTAAGCCTTGGTAAGTATGTGCTTGGCGCTGGCAAAGTCTCCCGCCTTGATAAGAATCTCTGCTTTGGTGATTAGCGTCTCGCAGATTTTCTTGACCTTGTTTGGCAACCGCTTCGCCACCTCCAAAGCCATATTGCAAAATCGAAGTGCCGCCGTTGCGTCGTTCTTTTTGCAATTGTAGAGCAAGCTCATCGAAATGTAGCACAAATGGGTCAGGTCCCACAGCTCATGTGTTTTGCTGATCTTAATGGCTTTGTCGATGTAGTCAATGGACTCTTGGAAAGCTTCCATGTGCTCCTTCACCACGCCGATGTTCAGGTAGCAGCGAGCTTGCATATCCAGCTGCTCCAGCTTCGAAATCTGACCTGAAAGTCTGTATAATTGTGTTAGGCAAGCCTATCTCTTCATCATAATGATGGCAACCTACTCTTTGATAAGCAGGAGGCTGCGCAGGAAGTTCTTCTCGGCCAGCTTAAGTTGCTCCATTGATCCGGACGCGGAACTGTCCGCCAGGCTCTGACCGTGGAGAAGATGCACACGTCCCAAAGTGGCATAGGCTCGCTGCTCCTCCACCTGGTTCTTCAAGCGTTTGGCAATCTCTGTGATATACAAGGATACGGGTGATATACAAGGGGCTCTTTTCCTGTGATACCAACAACTCACTCAGATAATCGTTTATGTGATCCTTGGCTGCATCGTAGTCGCACAGCAGGGTGTACATCTCGCCCACCATCCTCTTGGCCTTGCCCGTCTCCAGCTCCTTGCCCATGGAGGCGTATATCTGGGCCTCCTGGACATATTCCCTGACCGCATCGGTGTATTTGCCCTGCTGATTGTAGAAGTCGCCCAGCTGGTTGCAACTGACTGCTACCTGATCTCGATTGCCATCGCTGCGCGCCTTTTCCTTGCGCTTCAGATAGCGCTTCTCCTCCATTAAACAGCACAAACACAAAGGGACGAGGGCGGGAATAAACAATAATTTTCACAACATTCCAAACAGTTTATTTTGCGATCGGCGGGAACTAGAGCTGGTAAAATGGGTGCTAACAATTCGATACTATCGATGCCCGCAGAGATCGATAAGCCAACGATTGTTTTACTCAATCGATAACTTATAAGCATACTATAGTTTTGAAATATTCGCCGTGCGTAAAGTGCGTATTATTTATATGTTTTCTTGTTTTGAAGTTTAAATATAATACATATTTCTTTCGAATATTGTCTGATAATCATTTACGAGCCAACATTATTTATATCACATATTTGTAATCCTAAATCAAAGTTGGCAAGCCTTATAAGGATATATGTATATAAAAGCGACACATGTATAAATTTTAAGATAAAAGATACATGTGTGTGTATATCTCAGAAATCTTGGTGGGCAACGACAAACATACAAATGTACATATATACAACATGTGTTTTGTTTAGCTTCGGGTTCAAAGCCGAATTTGAAACTGAAGAGCTAAGCCGAATTCGATTAGTTTATTATACACGTTACTCGTTGCGTAAAAGGGTATACAAGATTTGTTAAAAAGTATGTAACAGGCAAAAATACGTGTTTCCGACCATATAATTCTTGATCAGGATCGATCCGTACTTCTGTCCGTCTGTCTGTCCGTATGAACGTCGAGATCTCAGGAACTATAAAAGCTAGAAGGTTGAGACTAAGCTTGGAGACTCCAAAAACATTTCTAAAATGTTTTGATTATTTGTTTTATTAGTCTTGGAAATTTCTATTGATCTGCAGAACGCCCAACTTAACGCCCACAAACTGTAAACTTGTAAACTTCTCTCGATTTTCAAAAAATCTTTTTGCGTCACCGGCCAAAAACTGTCAGTGTGGAAATTCTCCTTCGCACTTTTACTGACTGAAGTAAAGGGTATCAGATAATCGGGGAACTCGACTGTAGCGTTCTCCCTGGTTTGGTTTTAATTAAGGCACTTAAAGCGTATGTCGACCTCTACTTTATGTGTATTTTATTTCTATTTCATTTTTGGGAGCAGTCTGCTGTGAGCTGTGAGTTTGCGAAGTCAACACTCGGTACGTACAAACTTGTGTTCTAATTGAATCGCGCTTAAAAGGAATATCAATAGCCCACCACCAAAAGAGGTAATATTCAATTCTAAATTCGACTGCTTAATATTCAAAGCATAGAGTGCATCAGACAAGAACGTTCATGTCTGGTTTTTGGGAACGCAATCGTTTCTTGTTTTTCTTTGTAAGATCTTATTTTAAAGTCCTTTAAAGTTCTATAGAAATTTCGCTTGTGCTATTTTTTTGATATGCAGAAAAAAAAGGCTTTCTGTGTATAGTTGAACCAAAATAAGCCTTTTAACATTGTGTTTATACATATATAAATTTAAAGACCGGTTTATTGTATTTTAGGGTCAAGCTCAGAGAAACTAAATCGGAATTTCGCATAACAATTTTTTTTGTAACTTTCAAGCAACAATTTTTTTATTGCTCTCTTTGAAATTTGGAATTTCTATTAAATGCAGAAAGAGGCTGATAAGCCAAATCAAGGCGTAAAGATTTGGTGACAGCATTTCACTACCTTTTAGGTTTTTTTTTTCGGTGAAATGTGGTTATCAAATTAATATAATACATTTCTGTTTTGATTACACTGCAGTGCACTGTAAAAAACTCCATTGTCAAAATGTTAGAATGTGTTTATAATTAAAGCGAAAAATTTTGTATATAGATTTACATAAAATCAATTCGAAACAATATACAAGTAATGGAATCATTAACCGATTGGTGGGTGTCAAAAAAAAGTTTCTGTATGAAAACTTCGCAATGTGAAGATATAAGACTACAAAATATTGCATACCTTAAGGCGTTTTAAAAACGTCTCTGCAAAATAGATCGACTTAAATTATTATATATTTATCAAATATGTCGAAATATATAAGTATGTATGAGCCGAAGGAACACTTTTGGGAAAAATTCAAAACACGTATTTTTTCGCTTTGTGGCTGTGATCTCTCGGTTTTTGTGCTAACAAGACTCGTCCCAAACCTGGTTTAGCAAATTAATCAAAGCTGTTTATGAACACGATCCAATCGCACTTGGCGACATTCGGCACGTTGCCAGCTTTGCTCGCCAACCAGTCTCTGAAATTGAATTAATGTTCGTAAATTTGGCATTTGCATGGATTTTATTTTTATTTTATTATCTAAATCCTATTTATAAGGCTTATGGATTAATAATGCATGAGTATTCTGTCATTATGTTTAGCATAGTGCTGGTTACATCGATCAATAACGCATATGTATATACAAGTCTCAAAAGTGTCACACTAATGGAAATGCCATTAATTTTTGTTCCAATTCAGGTATACATCAAAGGCACTTTTTGACCTACTGGTAGTGTTTCTCTTTTGACCAAAGTCGTAAGAAAAAACAGCTTTTTCTCCTGTTTTAGCCTTGTTTTCCTGATATTTAGCATAATATGGACTAATGGTAGTTTGATTTTGATAAACAGCTAATGTCGTGGAAGCTTTTTGATTTTGGGCTGCTGTAGTTTTCTCAAACTTAGCCTTGAATTTTTGGAAAAACGGATGATCAAATGGATCCTTAGTGGTGACACTCGTCTTCGTTGTTGAGGTAAATAAGTATGGCCTTGGTGTGGTACTTCCTTGACGAGTGGTAGATGCCGTTATAGCTGAATAACGAGTGGTGGATCTTGTCGTGGGCGGTTGACGAGTTGTTGTTGCGTAACGAATCGTTGTGCTTGTAGTTGAGCGTGTGGTAGGTTTATTTATGGAGACATAGTGATATGGAGACTTAGTTGTTGAACGAGTTGTCGAAATTGTATGATTTGTTGGTAGATATATCGCTGCATTTCGATTAGTGGTTTGTGTTATTACAGATTGGTGGGTTGTTGGAATATATCGAGTAGTTGTAAGTGGTCGAATTGTTGTGAAAGGCCAAGTAGTTGGGGATGTGGTTGGACGAGTAGTTGGGCGAGTAGTTGGACGAGTGGTTGGACGAGTAGTTGGGCGAGTAGTTGGTGGAGTAGTTTGGCGAGAAGTTGGGTGTGCAGTTGGACGAGTAGTTGGACGAGTAGTTGGACGAGTAGTTGGACGAGTAGTTGGACGAGTAGTTAGACGAGTAGTTGGGCGAGTAGTTGAGCGAGTAGTTAGAAGAGTAGTTGTACGAGGAGTTGGGCGAGTAATTGAACGAGTAGTTGGGCGAGTAGTTGCTCGAGTAGTTGAACGGGAAGTTGGTCGAGTAGTTGTTCGAGTCGTAGATATTGGGCGAGTTGTTGAACGAGTCGTAAATACAGGGAAAGTACTGGAACGGGTTGTTGAGGTAATAGATCGAATGGTCGGACGAGTTGTTGGGGGTGTGCTTAGGTAGATCCCTGGTTGAGATTTTGTGCTAACTGGCCCACTAGTTGACCGGGTAGTTGCTCGAGTAGTAGCGCGTGAAACTGCAGCAATGGTTGGACGAGTATTCGGCTTATTGGTTATCACCGATCGAGTGGTTGATGTTGAATGGTGATTACCACTTTCTGTTATTGTGGGCTTAGCGGTCGTAGAAGTTTGCCATGACCATAACGGCAAGCTCGTTGTTTTGGACGTAGTTGAGACAGGTTTTTTTGTGGTCGCTGGCAGAGGTTTTCGAGTGGTTGTTGTTACAGATTGCTTTGTAAGGCCTGCTGTTGTTGCCACCGCTGCAGAGGTGGCCGTAAATTTAATCACCTCATTGCGGAAGCTGTCGCTGCTGACGTAGGGTCTGTTGACCAGCTGAGTGGTCTTAGATGGGCTCGAGGGCTTGGGCTGAGGCTTGGGCTGGCGCATGATGGATGCTTGAGCAGGTACAATTGGTCTGCCAAGTAGACTGAGGAATGGGTTTTGGGCATAGGATATACTGTCATGGGGCTTGGCTTCTTGTGAAGCATGTAAAGGTTTAACAGATGGCGTTACTGAAACAGGTGCTTTCAGGAAGGGATTGTGATCATAGATTGGTTTTTGGGTAGTATAAACAGATCCTGCTATGATGGGAGAAGGCTTGTTCTGAAGTTGACTATTGAAAAATGGATTGGTGGCATATAGTTTATTTGTGTTTTGCTCCTTGGGAGCTGATACTTTATTCGTAAGTTTATTGGTATTTAAGGTGGGCTGAGGTGTCTTGGCAGCTTGAAGGTTTTGCAAAAAGGGATTACCAGCATATTCCTGACTAGTTGCTATCTTGTGTTGTGGTTTCTGTGGCACTGGCTGATTAGGCTTAACCTGGGGCCTTTCACCATAATGACTGGTCTTATCCGCCTCTGAAATCTCATTTCCATCGAAGCAGTCACTCAATTGGGCCAAGTTTTGATTTCTGCAATGTCCATTGTAGACAGTCCAGGCATTGAAGCCATCTCCCGAGAGTCGTGTGTGTTCTTCGTGGATGGTGCGTATACACTGGACATCGTCGGTTATATCTGAATCCAGCAAACGATCGCATTCAATGTGACAGGCCTTACCACTTGTCTGATCGTGGGTGCACCAGTAAATGTCGCTGATTTGAAACAGGCCGTGATCCTCACTGCCATCCGAGTTCAGTTTTCCCACAGCTGCTGTATTAAAAGAGGATTCATGTTCGGCTATGCACACCCAAGTGGGAATCTCCCTCATGGGCATCTTATGTCTATGGTACAGCTCCTTGGCCAGCTCACAGCGATTGTAGATTTTTGCCTTTGGAGGTGGAGATGTCTTCTTAACCAACTCGTTACCCTTCGATGGTTTCGCGACTTCCGCGGGCAAATCTTTACCATCAAAGCAGCTGGCAATATCGGCTCTTGTTTTTTGTCTGCAGTGTCCATTGTAGACAGTCCAGGCGGTGAATCCATCACCTGAAATTCTGGTGTGCTCCTCGTGGATGGTCCTCACGCACTTGACATCATCCGCGATGTCCGAGTCCAGCAGGCGATTGCAGTCGATGTGGCATCCCTTGCCGCCACCATCATTGTGTGTGCACCAGTAGAGATCGCTGATCTGGAAGAGTCCGTGATCCGCACTGCCATCCGCATTCAGACGACCCACCGCTGCCGTATTGAATGAGGATTCATGCTCGGCGATGCACACCCAGGTGGCCAAATCCTGCATGGGAAACTTGTGTGAGAAATACAACTCTTGGGCTAACTCGCAGCGATTGTAAACTTTACCCGTGCGTTGATAGTGTGTTTGTAAGTGTGTCTGATATTGTGGTTGATACTGTGTTTGCTGTTTGTGAATATAGAAGGGACTGGCAGGGGATTGGTTTTTAAGGGGTATGCCAATGGCATTGGGATGCTGTCTGGGAGGATTAACTGGGCGTGGTCGCAGAAAGGGATTGCCCGAATAGGCAGCCCCATTCGTTTGGTAACTTGCAATGGGCGTCGGCTGCGGCAGACGATAATATTGATTCACAACAGGTGGATTCACAACTGGCGTCTGATGCACTTGAACCTGGCCATATTGATAGGCATAGCTGACCTTCGACTTCACAGGACCTCCTGCAATGGCATTGGGATGATGCTGAGGCTGATGAGCCGGTGGCTTGGCAAAACAGGCCGCAACCTGTTCGTAGTGCTGATTTAGGCAGTTCCTCTTGTACACAGTCCAGGCATTGAAGCCATCACCCGAGATCTGAGTGTGCTCCTGGTGTATCCGTCGAATGCACTGCACATCATCGGCTATGCTGGAGTCCAGGAACTGATTGCACGTGGCATGGCATCCTTTTCCAGCCCTCTGCTCATGGGTGCACCAGAAAAGATCGCTGATCTGGAAGAGGCCATGGTCCGCACTGCCATCCGCATTTAGGCGACCCACGGCAGCTGTGTTGAAGGAGGATTCATGCTGGGCTATGCAAACCCAGGTGGGAATCTGCGGCATGGGCAGCTTGTGTTGGTAATACAATTCCTGGGCCAATTCGCAGCGACTGTAGATTTTTCCCTGGGGCTGCACTTGAGCCACCTGATGGTATTGCTGCACTGGATAGCTGTGGACCTGAACCTGTTGCGGTTTCTGGTAGGTTGCAGCTACGGAAAGGGCGGTGCTGCCAGGACCTCCACATCCTGCCACATATGCACTGGCATCCTGTCGGCAATATGCGCCATAAGCCTGCCAGGCGGTGAATCCATCGCCACTGATCCTCTGATGCTCCGCATAGATCTTCCGCACACACAGGACATCGTCGGCAATGTCATCGTCGCGCAAACTCGAACAACTCAGGCCACAACCCTTTCCCTGACCCGGCGGCGAGCACCAGTAGACATCGCTGATCTGGAAGAGACCATGGGAACCACCGCCCAATCCTGCGCCACCGCCAAAGGCAGCCGTATTGAAGTCACTCGAATGCTGGGCAATGCACACCAAGGTGGCCACTTGGGCGGCAGGAAGACCAAAACGATGCTGCAGCAAATGGGCCAACTCACAGCGATCGAAGATCTTGGCCGTGGCCAAAAGTGGGAGCAGCAGGCAAACCACTGGCCACCTCAACATCTTGATCTGTTCTGACACGCGAACTCGCGGCTATCACTCTTTTATAGAACACAAAACACACACAAAAAAGTGGAGCAAGATCCTTAGGTCATTTGAAATTCAAATTTCAAATTCTTACAGCGATTTTGCACGCGTGTATATGGCTTTTGATTTTGCACGCGTGTATATGGGTTTTTATTTTCGCGATTTAAATTATTTTGTTTTTTTTTTTGTCGATTTCCTGCTGGCTGTGTGCGTTTGCACGTTTCGTTGACGACTGAAATCAGCGGCGGTCGCATCTTCAGCCCAAAGTCAATTTGAATATGACGACGTCGTCGACTGTCGAGCGAGACAAACTGGTTGTGGCTATTGCATAATTACTACGACGGTCACAGCGAAAAAAAATTAAGGTTCTCGGCCACTCAAGAACCCAAAAGATTGGAAGCGCGAAATGGCCACAAAATTATCGAATCAGCCATAAAAATTGGTTAGAAAGTTCTGCAGTCGCCTGGGCTCCATTAGCTCCTCATTAATTCACAATACCCGTATTTATGGGACGGCCGATTGGCGAGTCGCAAGCGTTTTTCACGCGTTTATAATCGCCTCGTAAGACTCAATCAAGAGATCGACAGGCACTATTTGCCGCTGTCAATCAATTCCCGAGTTGGTGACCCCACCCCATAGATAGTGTCTCAATCGCATTGTAATGCAAACACCTTGGATCGTCTTTGTTTATCCGCCTAGTGAAATATATGTGTTTGCATCTCTCCATTGACCAATGGTGATGCTGTTTCGGAATTTCGCTTTTAGTTTTGCCTCCGTTGCCTAAGTTTTTGTGGTGTTTCTATAATAGCCAATTTGATGCAATATAAACTGTGTTTTAATTGCCGCCGCTTTTTTGTGCAAATTGGTGGGCCCAAAAACAGTTGGCTGATTGATTAATACCCGGGTTCCCTCATTAACTGGTCTTGAACTTGAGTCATGGCCAAAAAGAAGGGAGGCGGATCGATCAAGGCTTTGGCTATGCTAAGTGAATCTTGTGGTTTTAGCATTGATTTAGAAGTCCGAAAAAAGTAAATGGAATGTTTAAACATTTTGCTTGAAATTCATTTTCCATTGATAGCAGACATTGTGGGGCTGGGATATTCATGAGAAGTCCCTAATTAAAGCCACAAGTCATGCCATATATTCTGCTTCTAAGAAACATTAATCATGTTGAACACAATACCAATTAATGCTAAAATGTAAACCAATTTCTAGGAATCAAATGTATCTTTAAAATGCATTAGATTGTTAGCTATTCATTAGCCAAAATCATAAAGGTGCCAAATTTCAAATAAAACAACATTTTCATTCATTCGTAGTAGTTTTTCTTGTTTTTTTTTTTTAGTAAGCGCTAAATCACAATACAATAGAATCACATTTAAAAAATAAATTATATACAAATTCGTAGACAAAAACTTCTTGTGTTACATCCATAATCAATAATAATAATAGTATAACAAATACATTTTTTTTTACATAACTCTCAATAACAAATACCGATTTGTGATTAATATCTTACTTCACGGGTGGCTCCACGACACGCCCCCTTTGATAGATATAGTATATCAGGCACATGACCGCCACCCCAATGCCCCCACACAAGGTCGCCCAGTGGACAATGTTGAGGGTTTTCAGTGTGTTGATTAGTTTCTTTTTGAAAAAGGCCACCATTTCACCATTGAGTTGAATGCCCTATGAATAAATCGAATTTTCCATATTATAAATTGTTATATTAATGCTTAATTGAGGGAATAACTAACCTCTTCCACCCAAATGGCGGGCATCAAAACTGTGGGTAAATTTTCCGTGATGCCGATGCGATTTATGCTCTTGAGGAACATATTGAACTGCACCCTTTTGCCGCCTTGCAATGGCGTGCCAGTCAGCTAATGGAATACTTATAGCTGTACGAATTTTCTAGATTAAATTAATTGTATATACAACTTACCGACTGCACGTCGACAAAAGTCTGATGCTTTTTGGCATCTGGTTTTAAGCCTCTTATCATTTTGCGATACTCATTCGAGGCGCCCAGCATGTGCGGCAATGTCAAAATTACAGGGGCATCTATATGCACATGGAACAATGAAAAATATATATTATATTACTTAAAATATACTTTAAAAAACAGACCCCTCGATTTGCATAACCAGCTCCTTGAAACATCACTTTGCATTCCAATTTAATTATTCTGTTTACATTGTTGAAATAATTTCGAAGGAAACTGGATAATGTGACCTTAATAAGACGCAGCTACTTATTTTTAATTAAATTAAATTAATTGGAAGATATGTTTTCATAAGTTGCGGAAGCTTCTTAACCTCTCATCACGTTTTCGCAGAACAACATTTATTTATTTACTTAACTACTTGTGATGTCTGAACCAATTTGTAAGAATTTCCTCATCCGACAAAATATTTCAAATGCTCATTACCGAAACTGTTAACTCACGCTTGCACAATCAAACTAATAAGAAAAAAACGACGAAAGGAAGGCATTACCATAAGAATCTCAAGTTTGAAACGTGCGCGATCGGCAAACACCCAAACAAAAAAATATAATAAAAATCAAAGTTAATGCTTCAATTTGTAGAGCGTTCGTTCACAGCACTTGAGAACATCATTATGAATTATGAAGAGCGGCTCATTATATCCCCTAGTTGAATGAAAGGCAACACTTTTGATTTCAAATGCGCATTGCCTTCGGGGGAATTTCAGATCAGAATGCGAAGCAAAACGTTTTTGCTTCACGAACCTCGAGTGTTAATTAAGAAATTAAACAATCGAAGAAGATCAAAGCCAGCCCACACAGGTTTGAGATCAAAATCGCTATGTGAATCTGTGCTTAAATCAAAGTCGCCACAAAAAGCGTTTGCAATTTGTCGGCTAGAAGATAGCGCGTGTTTATTGAGATCTCTGGAGATTTTTTTATATCTTTTAAGCCATGAATTCGAATTTTATTAGCTGTGTTTCTTGATGCCTCCAGTTTGCACTTATCGAGCTGCTCATTTGCATATAAAACGCATTAAAATTCAAACTAGATCTGGCACCAACTCGAATGCCATGATAACTATTTGATTTATAGGTGGCTACCTTATAATTTCTCAAATAATCGACTTCAACTTGGTGACATAGCCGAGTGTTTTTAAAGGTGTCTTCTGGGGTAATTCTCCCCAGCAGTTAATCGCCATAAGACAAACACAACGCCGTTTTAAAGAGGCTCATTTGCATAACAAAATACGAAGAGCAGAATTGTCGAATATTATTCCAAATATTTCCGGTTTCCCTGGGTATTTTATCACACAACTTCTACAGAACGGAAAGTTCATTGTTTGAGTCTTTCGTTTATTTTTAGTGGTGATCATTTGGGTGTCTAACTGGCAATGCTCCAGTTAATGATAAAGCTTATGTAGAGTTGATCAAACAATCAAAACAATATGAGTTAAGTCTAAACAAAATATAAGATAACAAACAAACTATCGGCTGGCTAGACTGTAAACATAAATAAAGTGCTAATTAAATTAAATCAGTTTTATTTCAACCAAATCAAAATGATGATGAAACTGGGTTTAGCGGTAAATCAAATTATTAATACCCTAACAACCAATTTTGGTAAACGAAAATGAAGGGGAATTTTTTTGAAAGAATTGGTACCATTCATTCATGTAATTCCCCTAGTTTTAGGAATTGAATTAGTCGGAAATATACCTTTCCTTAAATAGAAGGCAAACCGTTTGCGAAAGTCAGAATACTCTTTATAAATCGAATTTAAAAGTAGATCGGCTACAGAGAAGATCAAAAGATCTTTAAAATTTATGGAAATATTTTGATATGCAAATTTGGCATTTACTGTGAAATAACAAGAGGAACTGCAGATAAGCGGAAGATAACATAACTGAATTCTAAACATAAATATTTGTGCTAACGCGACATATTTAAGCGTTTATAACATATGAAACTTTATGACGGCGCTGTGCCCATTTGGAATTATTATAAAAACAAACACGGAAACGATATTGGGTATCACTACGCAGATAGTCGCTTAACATATCGTTTTCTCATGCTTTCCTGATTTGCTATATTGTTGCCATAGTTGTGAATGAAATAAATTTCGATCTGTGGAATGTATTATAATTATAATAACTCACCCAAACAGGTGGTCAAATCCAAGGCGCCTGCATACAGACATCCATTTTTTCGCTTGATCACATTTGCCAATTTGTCCACACAGAAACACTCATTATCATGTTCCGGCCCAATGTCGTTGATAAAGTTCTCGCCAATGGAGTACCTGTATCCCGGAATACCCTGGTACTGTATATCAGTTTGGTAGAACAATTGCACCGATCTGCAAATATCCGCGCTGAAGATGTACATGGAATCCCCGCGTTGGCGAAATGGCGGATAGGCGGAGGCATCAGTGCCATTGATCTGATTGCAAACTGAAGTCTCGCCCTCTGAACTGGCATTCAGCCACACCTGCAGGTTATGCGAGTCGTCCAGTTTCTGGATCTCCAATACCCTCATTGGATCTCCTTTTCCAGTATGCACTTCGTAGACTTCGTGACCGGAACCATTTTTCTATATAAGAAAATATAATGGTTACTAGGCAAATCTGATTGCTTTTTGCTGTAATACTTACGTGACCGAAAAAAGAGAATGCCAAACTGCCATCGCTCTGCTCCCTGATAGTTTTCGATCCACTCTCCTTGATCTGGTTACAAATCGCCTTGGCGATGCCCTGTGGATTGATGCAGAATCGCACTCCATCGAAGAGGTATTCCCTCACAGAAGTGCTCACAAACATCGATCTGGGATCGTTGAAGACCGCCTTCAGATTGGCATTCAAATGCACCAGCAGCAACGCCAAGCCAGGATCATTCTCAGAGATTTGCAGCACAGACTGAAATAATCATGTATAGATTTGCAAAATACATATGTTTAATTATGGATCGTAGTTGCAATAATCACCAAAGCTAAAGGGCAAGGCAGAAAAAAGTTTAGTATTTAAAATGTTTTTAAAAAGCATTAGCAGCAGGGGGAGCGGTTATCGATAAATTAGTAGCAAGCACAAGCTCAAATTGTTATTATTAATTATGTTTCTGAGTTGAATATGTGTGAACATTGACGTTTCCAATTATTCGGTTTTCAGCTGCCGTTTCCATTGGCTTCTCCTCGCCAGCCGCCAGATCTAGTCGACAATTTATCAAAATATTTACACAGACGCGGGAAACCCAAGGTGAGTGCCAATCAAAATTTTGCTATTCTACATCTGATGTGTACGAGTATGATCTTGACTTTGGCGTTTTGAAGTTTCAATATTGAGTAGGAGATGCGCCGAATTGCAATTAATATAATTAAACGGTTGCAAAGCTGTCAGGAAAGCTGAGAAGCTGGTCAACTTACTTTGACACCATCGAAAATGCTGGTAATGATGCCATATACCCAGCTAATGGGCGCTATAAGTTCAAAAGTCATTAGATTCGAAGTATTGGTATCTATAACACATCATAATAAATTAAAATATCAGGTGCAAAGGGCTTTCAATTTTGTGTAATAGCTATTTGTTTTACATTACAATAGAGATTGGTTTTTGCACAAGTGTTTAAGAAATGTTTCAAAAGCATTTAAGTATGTGACTTTATACAAAAGATTGTCTGTATTTTTCCATAATTTTATCAACAAAGTTCTGAATTTGGAATATTCCGATTAAGATCCCGACCTTACCCAACCCAAAAGTTAAATTGGCCCAATTGGTGCAATAAAAAAATCATTTGCTTAATAGCTCATAAGCCCGCGTTATCCAATGACGCACGTCTGGGGTAAAACCATTATTAATAAACTGAAAACGGTAAATGAAAGGAATAATAAATCGCTTGGACTGGCAGCTCTAAAAGCAGAACAAAGACAAACGGCCAGCCGATGGTGTTGGTCTCGTCCATCGGAGAACCGTGAAAAGCCATTACCAACAAGTTAAAGGTACCCATATAGTATCTACATGCTATGTATATAGACAAAGCCAAATTTTGTTTTGGGCTCTGTTGAAAAGTAGACCACCACCAGTTGGAAGGGGTTTCTGACTCGATTAAATTAGTAGTGGATAAAATTACTTTACGTTTCCCGCGAATACGCTCCATCAATCGTTTCAGGACTCGAACGCCTGGCGTTTGATTCAATCGAGAGTTAAGCCTATTGGCAAATCCCTGAAAGATATCTGTGATTTCTCTCTCGAATACTTGTAAAAATGCCTGCAAATTCATTATAAAGATTTTAATTCCTTAAACTGTATTCGGATTCAAAAAATGTAATTTTTTCCATCCCGTTTTCTATACCTACATTCATGTGCATGTTGAGCGCCACAATTCGATCATCTTGAGTATATGGAGCCGAGGCATCAGCATCGAAGTCAAAGTGCACATTTTGCACATAGGAAATTTTGGAGCCATCTCTCGAAAAGTGCTTCACTTTCTTCTGGCGGAATTGCCTAAAAATTAATTAAAGCTTTATTTTATGTTTTTTACTTATTGCTGTGTGTTCTCACTTGTATACATAGGGTCCTATTTCCTCGACTATGGGTATGGCACCTTGTTGAATCCTATCCGAATTGGTCACATTGAATATGTAGACTTTGAAGTTCAATGGCTGCGGTAGGTTCACAAAACGTTTGAATTGTTCCGAGCCATCTTGTATTATAACGCTCTGTAAAGATAATAAATTCCAAAATTATATTACTAATATAAACTGTATGCTAATCACTAAATAGCTAATAATATTCTTAATCCTAAGATATGTATACTTAAAATCATCACAAATTGAATCTGTTAAGTTTTGATAGTAACTTAATATTAATATTTATCAGAGCATACTTTAATGTTGTTTATCACGCGACTTGTTTGCCTATTTATGACTTTTGATGAGCCATAAAAACCAAATCAAAAATGTTAGCATCGATTTCAAACTGATTAAGCTAAGTTGAAAACCTGTTTTCGATCGAAGAAAATATGTTTCTCCCAAATGCAATTCCTATTGTTATTTTTTTTGTTTTGATAATTTGCTATAATTATCAACAAACGCAGGGGATCATTGACCAAGGGAATATTTGCATCGATTTCGCGTTTTATCAAAACAATACAACTAATTAGGCGTCGCTTCTGTGTTTTGTCCGAAAAACTTTTCCCATGCTGGAAAAAAACCTCTGCTGTTAACCTTCCATTTTAATTTGTACACTCCAGTAGCCAGAAAAGTATTCACAGTTCACAGAAAAAAAAAATTGGCAAAACATAAAGATGCCGACCGAAAAACATAAATAAAAGTGGAAAACAAGCTCAAAGCATGACCAGCAATATAATTTTATGGTCTGCCCCTTTGCACTTGATACAATTGAAGAATTGTCAAAAAAAAAAAAGAAACGCTGAACAAAACTGGGGGTATGTACATATATTTATATGGCAAAGGCAGATCTCAAGGTCAATGCACACGCAAGTCGGTTCAGCTCAGCATATCGAAGAGCATACAAAACGTTTGATTAACCTCAAGAGCCAAAGAGAGGCTCAACCATCGGCTGACAATGGCCCAAAATTCATTCAGAGAAAAATACAAATAATTGTTGCGAAATAGAGCGGATTTGGCAAAGAGGCAGGCCGAAGCGAAACGTGTTTAAAATTCGAGATTCGCTTTAGATTGGCTGTGCGACAAGAATGTGCTGGGTCAAAGGGGCGTATGCGTAACTTGCTAACCTAGTTATTTATCAATAATTCCCAAAACCAATATAAAAATCTATAGCACCCTTAGTATATACATTATAATTTCCATAATGTGGGTCAGAATGCTGCAAGGAAATGGTAAACAGCAGATATAAAGGCCCAAAGAGTACTGCGATTGTTTGGCATTGCTGACGGTCCAAATTGCACAACATTTTTGTGTTGACCATCGAACAGACTTCAATTGCTTTGAATTTCAATTTCAATTCATGACTCGTTTGTTTATGGCCAGTTGCCAGTAGCTAGTTTTTTGTCTTTGGCGCCTGCATTCGAAATTTTTAAATATAAATGGTTAATGTGCAAGGGACGGACCACCTTCAAGTTGAAGGCCCAACGATTTTCGAGGGTATTTTGGCCATTCTAGATCGGATCTTAAACGCGTGCACACGGAAGTTCATTGCTAACGATGGCTCGTAAAAAGTATTGTGCGGCCCAACAGCGTTATGGGTGGCAGACAAAAAGTTCCAGGGGCAGAGCCATATAACAAAAAGGGCAATTAACTTGGCTTCGCTACAACAATTAAAGCAAAGCAAACACAGCCGCAGATAAAACTTTGTGTTTGCATTCTAATTACAATAAAAAGCAAAACCCAGCTCAAAGTCAACCCAAGTACTTCTGGTTGCCTTGGCAATGAGCGACGAAGATGTCACGCCTGATTCTTCGAGCGTGTGCCAAGCGATGAGAAAATAACCTAGTACTCAAAATAGTTTATAACAGAAAATATTATTTAACTAAATAGCATATTTAATATTCTTTAACCCTATTGTTGAATAAATAACACATGGGCAAAGCTTATTGCTGTGTTTAATAACTTATCATTAGTGACATATTGTTATAAATATGCCTTGTAAAAATCTTGTAGAACATTTCAGTGGCTAGTAAACATCGTGGCCCAAAACATTATGCTTCTTCAAGTACAGCTTTTTATTTCATTGTTTTTCAACTGACTCAATGCCACGCATTTCAACTTGGTCATAAATAAAATGCGTCGAAGGACAAGAATATGCATCGTAATTGAGATGTTTGTGTTTTGGCGCTAATGGGTTGAAAGCCCCAATAATAATCAAATGCATTTGACTAGCAAATTAATTCGCTTTGCTCATGAATGGCATTTCAATTGCATTTGGCATTCGGTTGGAGCGTGACCCAAGGGATCGGTTCTGTAATACCATTCCAACATCTATATAATTATTTCGTGTCATATTCGAATATATGTATTCGAGGGAAATGAGATTCTATTGCACTTGTTGGCTCAGTAATTACACTTGTTACCGAGCGTAAAACGCAATGGATTGGTATGATGGATGATAGCCACTCAACTTTTTTGTACAGCGATGTCATTATGGATAAGCTGAATTACATTGGATGACCGTGTCATTTCCGATGTCCTAAACTTTAATAATGAAAGTTAGTCGGATAGCCGGTCTTAATGAAAAAATGTCATATAATCAAGAAACTAGAAATAAACTGTAGTTGTTACTACAGCTTTTAATGCATAATCTTGCGAATGCTGAGAACCGGTTCATACCACATATTAAGTAATTAAATCAACACAATTCCATTAATTGAATGTTATTCACCATTTAGAACTTTGAACTTTCCCTGACTCATCATCATTGCAATTCTGTCGAACCTATTCAATAATCGATGTACAGCTTTCATTTGCCAATTGCCGGTCAGCAAAAAATCAACAATAGAATCATTTTTACGCCTTTGTTTGGTCAGTGAGAGAAAATGTGTGTGTGAACTTTGAAATCTAAATATTTGACATAGAAACTGTGTGGGGTTTTTGGATGAAAGGCTAGGCTTGTTAGCTCGAAGTGAATAGAGATTAGGACTCTGTACGCAAGAATTTACAAGCAAAGTATTGTTAAGTTCTTTGAATTGTCATTAACCATTCCAACATTTGATTATGCAATGAAACGCAAAACATAAAAACTTGTTCTTAAAGTCGTTTGTAGGCATAATGGTAAAGCTCATCAATTCACATAAACGCATGGCCGGCTTTCGTGGTTTTCCATTTCCATTGAAATTCTTTAAGTTGTGTGTGTAATTCTTCATCACTCACCTGCTCGACCTTTTTGTGTACCATGTTGGGAAAGAGAATCCAGCCGCAGTAGCCGCCCAAGACGGCCACGCAGGCGCCCAAGGCGCTGACAATCAGAGACCAGTGTATCATTTTCACAGATGCGATCTACGATCGGTGGGGTATTGGAGCCTACGGCAATGGGGCGAGACCCATTTATCGGGTTCCCCGCTCTGCTCCCTACTCTTCACTCTCGATCGAAACGCCGGCAACGGGTATGGAATCTTTTTTTTGGTTTTCGGCTTCTTTTTTTTGGGTTTTTGGTTGTTTTTTTTGTCTGTCTGATCCAGCGGAGCTTTGGCCTGACCTACGTCAGGTGAGAGCCGGAGTTGTTGGGGTGTCGATCTGGTGTTGTGGTTGTTGTGGTGCCGAAACAAAGCGCACTATTTATAAGATACCCGTTTTGGGGCTTTTTTTTTTTTGGTTTTTGTGTGTTTGTTATATATAATTTTGAAATAAACAAGTTGCCGAATGCGATGCGATGCGACGCTGCCGCTTTACTATATCTTATTATGTCCCTTATAGTGAGAGCAACAACTGTTGGCGTATGCGTATATGTGCAGGTTTTTTAAGTACGAAAACGGGTTTGGCCGCTGTGTTGCAGTGAAAGCTTTTTTCCGCCATCAGCTGGTATAATTAAAATATTTTTCGTTAATTATTATTTGGCGCTTTTGCCTAATTGGGTCGAGTCACAACTTCACACGCGCCAAAGGAATTGTCTTTTCTTTTTGCCCGTCTTCCCCATCGAAGAATCGCCGGCCAAATGACAAACGCGATTAATGGTGGCACATATTTATTTGATTCTTGGTTAACGTAACGTAACGTAAGCGAACTTGGCCGGAAAATGGTGGGCGGCTCTGGCGGGGTTTTACGATTAAAATCAGCGGCGCATTCAAATTAATGGCAGCACGCGAGCGGTGAAAAATGGGGGAAAACTTCCGCCACAAAGCGAAATGAATCAGCGGAATAGCACAACAATTTCCACCGCACTTTTGTTATGGAGTGTACTGTTTGGTCCTAAGTGCGATTGTGCGATTTATTGATATTTTCTTGGCCCGTACACTGTAGCGCTTTTTATTCAGTTTTATTTTTTTTCAAAGCCGGAGATCCAACCGCTCGAGACAACCGCTGACGACTGGCAGAGTTCAGGCCAAGCTGCGATGACAACGCTGTGACTTATGGCTTTCGGCCACCAGCAGCTGTAGTAGGTTGTAGTTTTTTTTGGCCAAAAAGCCCTAGGCCCCAACGTCAAGCGATCGCAGAGAGTTGAAAATTAAAGAGCGCATGCGCAACGCTTCTCGAAAACTTTTGTCGAGGGCTTTTCATTAAGTTTTTGGGACCACTGATGAGCAACAAGAGCAACGTCTGCAGTTAGTTGCTCGAGTTATTTTTTCAGCTTTTGTAATATGGCTTGACATTTTTATTTCGTTAAATTATGGATGAGCCGCTCATTAGCGAATTAGTGCGAGTTTTTGGTGGGCCACTTTTTTCACTACGTTTGTTTTGGCCAAATTGAAAGCCGCTTAGGTATCTTAGGGGGTGGTTTAAATATGACCTTGAAATTACCATAACTTATTGCTGCTTTTAATTGCTACCAAGAAGCTCTAATGATGCACTCTGTTTAATTGAACCGCATCGGTTATGGATTTAGATTAGGCCCATCAATCATTATTGCTCTAGAATAACTAACTTCAATAGTACAATTTGTAGTAAAATCCTTTTTGATGTATTGAAAAGATATAATGACATTCATAGTATGGTAGCTATGAAGAACAAAAGGTTCTAGCCAAGAACATGTAATTTTATTATGTTAGCTCAACTAATGTCATAGTAATAAATAGTATTAAAACTCGTCCCAGTTAGTTAAACTCTTTTTTGGCTCTTTGGGCTTGGAGTCTCTCTCTTTTTTGACTCTTTTGAAGTTGGCGTGGGTGCAAGACCCCTCCCTCTGGTGTCCAATATTTTTTTGGGCAAACGCATTAACTGGTTTTCGGTTTTCGGCTTTTGTTGTGCGTGCCGTGAAATTTATGTGTAAAAACTTGTAAGACTACAACAAAGTGGAAACCAAAGCGATTGGATTCGACTGCGGGTGAAGCTTTTGTTGAACTTGACACGATTGTTGTCCATTCAGTTTTTGGTGTGGTTATTGTTGTTGTTGCCATTACCTTTTGTTGCTGTTGTTCTTCGCATAAATTATTCGAATATTGTGCAAAAATGTAAAGCTTTGAATTTAAAGTAAATGCCAAAATATAAACAATCTTAGAGGTATAGTTGAGTGATAGTAGATATATAGAGAAGCATAGTGGGGCTTAAAAAGTATGTCAAAAGTCCTATAAAAGTGATCTAAGTGTAATAAAATTATTAATATTATTATTTCAAAATAATAATAATCAAAATATGCGAAAAATTGCAAAAAATTAGCATTACATGGATCGATAGGGAATTTTGTTACGAATTCAGCGAGGTATGGCATACCACATTTGGACAACTATTTGTACTGCTATCGAAAAAAAACGCATTATTTTTAGTCAAAAAATCGAACAAAAAAATTTGTTGTAACAAATTGGATATTTTCAATCGGCGTTTTCGCCATAACTTGTCCAAAAATTGCCGCACAGCTAAAATAAAGACTGTCTTGTGCTGATTATAAACATAGCTAACAATGTTTATCCCTACTTTTTTGATTTAAAAAAAAAAATTTGACAAATTTTCGCATTTTCGATAAGGGGTACCATCATCAAAATTTACGAAAAATGGTCAATAATAAGCATTTCAATGTATGTACATGGATCGATAGGGAATTTTGTTACGAGTTCAACGAGGTATGGCATTTCACATTTGGACAACTAGTTTTACTGCTATCGAAAATAAAAGGACTATTTTTATCAAAAAATCGAAAAAAATATTTTTTGTGAAAAATCGGATATTTTCAATAGGCGTTTTCGCCATAACTTGGCCAAAAATGGCCACACAGCTAAAATAAAGACTGTCTTGTGCTGATTATAAACATAGCTAACTATGTCTATCCCTACTTTTTGGTTTTCGAAAAAAAAAATATTTGACAAATTTTCGAATTTTTGATAAGGGGTACCATCATTAAAATTTGCGAAAAATGGCAAAAAATTAGCATTTCAAAGTATGTACATGAATCGATAGGGAATTTTGCTACGAGTTCAACGAGGTATGGCATTCCACCATTGGACAACTATAATTACAGCTATCGAAAAAAACAGATTATTTTTTATCAAGAAGTAAAAAAAATATTTTAATAAAAAATCGGATATTTTCAATCGGCGTTTTCGTCATAACTTTGCCAAAAATGGCCGATCAGCTATTATTATTAATTATAAATATTATTATCATGATATCTACAGTTTTTATTAATATTATTTCTTTGTGTCATAGATTTAAGTTTTATTTCCCTTACTAAGTTGAAATAAAACGAAGCCCTTACCAATTCCTTAATATTTAATGCGACTCTCACACCCGACACTCATTTCAATTCCCGTGCAACATTTCTTTTAATTATTTTGTAGTGCGATCCACATTTAGCCTACTTTTTCGAGAAGCCTCCTCATTTCCCATCCCTGTGGAAAGCCAAAGCCCCTTGTGAATTTGCTCTCCATTTGCGTGCAGCATGTGGATATAGTAATTTAAATATTTATTGCATTTTTTTATGCAGGCAACACTTGAGCCGCACAAACAACCTCTCCGGCCCAAAACTCTTTGCCTTTGTCTGACCTCAAAATTAAATTCAAATCTCGGGCAAATGGCAAGACTTGGCAGAAGGCAGTTTTACGTCCTTTTTTCTACTGTTTTCTTTTTTTTATGTATTTTGCTTGTTTATTTTCTCATTGGCAAATTGATTGCACTGGTGTATGAGTAAATGTTGTGTGTGCAGTGATGAGAAATAAACTATTTATTTGTACCATAAATTATTGCCAAAACATTAAGCCCTGTTTCAATCATTAAATTAGAAAAACTGTTGAGTAGTATTGGATATCAATATAAATTATATTCTCGAACTTTTCGTTCCCATGTATATTTATTTTAGCCTTTGTCATATATATTAGAATTTAGACATTCGCCATCACTAGCTATCCGTGCCCATGTTCAATGGAGTGATATGAAAAACTTCACACGACAATGTAAGGCAAAAAGGAACAATCAGCAAACACGAACTGGATGTAAACACACCCATCTCCACCTGCATTTCCGGTCGACGGAATTTCCTTCGTATTGATGGCGTGCCTAGGCAATCGCAATTTATAGATAATTTGATACGAAACGTCAGACAGTCGCTCAGTCGAAAGAGTTGGATTGAAAGTGGCACAAGGACAAGCGGGTGTTTTGGCTACATGGCTACATGGGTGGCATTCGAAATGCATTTCTAACGAATTTTCATTAGCCACCAAATGGCAAATGAATATTTGAATGCACCGATGTGCGGGTTACTGGGGCGTATGCGTACTTCGTTCTCACGTTCCACATACGCCCCGTGCACACCGGAATGCACCAGAACAAAGGGGGCAGCTTAACTGCTGCAGCAGAATGTACGAAAAAATGCAATTAAATGGATTAAGCGAGAAAAAAAGGCTAGAGTCAAAAGAGGCCAACGTGAAGAAGGTTCTGCCGCTGCTCTAGGCCCTTTCTCCGCTTTCTCCTCTCAGTGTTTCTCTCGTCAGTGTTTGTTTGGCCAACAACAAAGCAAAGACAGTCACAACATTCGAGGCACCTAACAAAGGGGAGGGAACGGGCTGCGGAGCACACAAGGATTCAGTCACTCGACCGCTTATCGTCAACTGTCATCGTCTGCCAGGCTCTGAACCCCTGTGCACTCAGAGAAAAATTGCTCAACAAATTGTATTAAATGGTAAGAATACCATTACAGAATATAATTGAGAGGTTCTTCTTACAAAGGTTCAGTCTCACATAAGTCTTAATTCTAAAAGTTTTATAATAAGAATTGTTTTTATTAATAAGAATTTCTTATAAAACATTTCTATTGGCATATAGCTACGTTTTATTATATTTTTCTTCGGTGTACTACCTCTCTAAGGTACATGGACATCACTCTGTATTCTTGCAAATGTGAGCGACCGATTGATGAGCATGTGACGTTTCGTCCTGGCCCTTGGGCTGTCTGTCTATGTGTCTCTCCGGCCGTATGTCCGTCCGATATTCCGTTCGTCCGCTTTCCTGGCCTGAAAGTGTGTCAAATAAAGTGCTAAAAGATTTATGCCCTGCACCTCCTTTTCCAGCTGGGTCGCTCGTTCGTTCTCTCGCTGTCTATTGCTCTCAATAAGTGGCACAAAGGACGAACGACAGGCGCTCACCGCAGGCTTAAGTGTCTCTAACTGCCAGACAGGACACTCAACTGGATATCTGCCCATATATGCATATCCTTTGTGTGTGTGCTGTGCTGTGCTCTTCTGGGCTGCAGTTTTTCACTGGCTTTTGCCCGCTTAGGGGCTGCTGTTCATGTCCCTTTGGCCCAGGCCAATTTGGGGCTCTAATATCCTGTTTTCCATTTCATCTCTCGATTTGCTTCGGATGACTGGGCTCACAAATAAAGCAGGTGTTTGTATGAACTCTAGATAATTCAGTTCTTCGCTTAACTGTGGGTCTAGTAAATGAAGTGCTGGTAGTTTGTTGCAAACGATTTCTTATGCACATGGTTATCTTTAGCTGACTATTATTTGCTTACTAAAGGCTATGATCCAGTTTTTCAGAAAATCGTTCAATTCAACACGTTATCCGCATCCTAAAGTGAGGATTTAACGAGCCAAAATTGAATTGATTTAATGGCAATTTCCAAACACGCAGCCTTCACAGCTCACAGTTGTGCCAACAAATGAATTATTGCGCACTAAGATTTCGCCACCCACTCCTCCCTTCACACAGATACTCACACACACACACACAAGGGCTGCAGGGCCGTAGGACATCCTCCCCTCCGCTCCACACACTTTTCTATGTCCTTCGCTCTGCAATCCAGGGACGCGCTTGAAAAAGCATGAAAAACGTGAAAACCTAGAAAGCGGCAGAGACGTTGGAGGCCAAAAACGAATCAGGCAGTTGGCGATGCCCAAAACCACAAACTAATGACAATAAGGCGCGAACTGGGAAAATCCCTCGAGCAGCCCAACCAGCCACCCACCGAATATCACGCATACGCCGCCTTGCCTCGGGTCGCTAACAAAAATATCACGCATACGCCGCGTTGCAACGGCGAAATCAAAACATAAACCCAAATCCAGTGATTGCATCGGGTTTTCCTCAGCGCGTGACCAAAACAGAGAGAGAGAGAGAGAGGAAGAGAGACAGAGAGTGGAAAAGGTAAAGCCCGAGAGAGAGAAATGCTCTCTCTCACTCACGAAGGAGTTTCCCCATCATCATCGCCATCGTCATCATCATGACGATGAACATAAATGCGACGTCGTGTGCCAGTTGAAAATTGCATTTTCCTTCAGTTCTGTTTCAGTTTCGAGTCCGTGCAGTCGTGTTTCACCGCAGTGAAAAGCGCCGTGGAAAATTTGCAAGCAAAAAACAAATACAAAACTGCAAATAATACAAAACAGTGGAATTAGAAATAGAGAAAAGTAAATAAGCAAACAAGTGCAGTTTCGTTTTGGTCGAGAAGTGTGGGCGGAAAAGCGGAGATTAATCCCGCGGACCTAGCATAGATACCTACAATTTTGGTGGTCCCAAAAAAAAAAAACAAAAAAAAAGACGGTGTGCTGAAAACGCAGAGAAAGTATCAGCCGAAGTAACAACAAGCATGTCGACGTTACCCTTTTTGCTGAGCGTCGCCGACGAGCTGGACAACATACACTCACAGTCCTACATGGACGACTTTGGCCTGGGCTTCCATCCGCACCGCCAGTACTATCGCACACCCACCATCCAGTTGTCCCTGCCCGCCAGCACCGACTGGACGGGATCGGGTCGCGATTGGTCCTCGACGGCGGGCAACAGACACACTCGCTATCGCAGCTATAAGTTCTACGATGACTCACAGAACAATCTGGAGGAGGAGGAGCCGCCCGTCGAGGATCCCCAGCCCATTGAGCCGATGAAGTTGGTGCCACAGCAGTTGGTCCAGCAGACGACCAACCAGACGATATCGGATCCACAGCAGCCAACGAGTGCAACTGCCACTGCCGCCACTGCTCGCAAAGGATTGGGCATGGTCAACTCCCATTCGCACGATGTGGGTGTTGGTGGTTTGGGACTGAATCTGAAAGCTGGCGAGGATGAGGACGATGAGAACATCGATCGCACGGTGCGCATGTATAATTTGTCCAAGAAGTGCTGCAAGAACTACTATCGCCATGCCTTGGAGACCGGACCCGGCGCCAGTGGCAAGGTCAAGTGCAGCAATGCGCGCTCCGAGAGCCACAAGTCCAGCTCCAGTTCGGAGGAGAGCCTCCAGAAGATACCCTCGCCCATTGAGTTCCTCACCTGCTTTCTGGTGAAGAAGTCACGCACACCCAAGGCCAATGTGCCAGTGGGTCAGCCGCTGAAGAAGACATAGAACTCGGCCCGGCTGCTGCCAGCAGCGTTGTCCACCAGGACCTCCACCATCAGCTCCACGGCCACCAGTGGAGCCGTGACCAATGCAACCACGGACACGGATACGACCACGTCGAAGCGTCGCAGCAACTGCTTCTGAATGTTGGCCGGAGTCGGTGTCGTTTGTGGCCAGGCCTGGAGTTGGCTCCAGCGTTGCGGCGAGCTTCCCAACTCGGAACCCGCCTCGCTGCCCTCCACGCGTCTGGGCAGGATCGCCTACTAGGTCTCCACCACTCGACCGACTCCGATTCGCAGTCAGGGGTATATATATATTTGGTATATGATTTTGCACTGGGATAACCTCTGGCTTGATTGAAATTATTTTTGGAATTTAAGGAAAAGGATTTTAAAGGGCTACCGTTTTTGTTTTGCACTGGAAATCAACTTTGGTAATAGAAACAGGGCACTTTCATGTTTTGTATTCAATTTTGTAGTAAAATTCTCTTAAATTCCTTATACTTATTGTTTATCTATTTTATTTTAATTCCTTTTTGGAAAACTTATACTTTTAATTCAGCACTGTACTGGATGTTTTAGGACTTTAAAATTTCTTTTACATTTTACTGAACTACTAAATTATTTTAATAACATCCCATTTTCATTTTGAAACCCTGTTCAGCAGCGATTTCTCATTGCAAGTACTTCGTAGCCACAATTTTCAAGAAATTACAGGCCAAAGCAATTTGAAGCTTAAAGCGAAACTAATATTACAAATGGAATATAAATAAGGATAAACTATTAAACCAACACCGAAACATTTTTGCAAACCAAACACACACAATTTTTAAAAGCCAGATTTATACCAAACAAATAAGATTCCAGGAATTTGTTAAGCAAACATTTTTTATACAATTTTTTGATACCAAGCAAACGATATAACTTATATATGGATATTATATTAATACTGGGAATGTTTGATTAAATCAAAAAAAAGGAAATTCCAGCTGAACCGAAACCTCTAAGCACTACCTATTTGATTTTTAACGAAAGAGTTATAATACTTTCAGGGAGAATTTTATAAACCTATTGCCGTTTTACTAATTAATTTAACAAGAAACGATTTCTTTTACATTTTGAACGACTTTAAGGTGCTGGTTGAGCTTGAAATTCCTCGCAATTTTATAAATGCTGTTAGCTGTTTTAAGCCAAGTAAATTGCGGGCTAATTTAATGGGTCTTCTGAAACACACACACACACACACACACACACACACACAGCAACAAAGATACACCAATAGCACTGTTTCATTTTCACGCAGACACAGGAAAGTTTAGTTTTCTCCCATTTTTCCCTGCCAACTGTAAACTGTTGGGAAAAAAAAAGGAAATTTTCTGAAAAGCTGGTGGAACTTTTGCACAATGTCGGCAAGTGTTTTGGGCTCAAAGGGGTGGAATGGGGGTGGCAGTGGGCGCCATAAAGAGTGAAACATGTTTTCAATTTCCTTTTTTCGGGGGACTGTAAACAAGTCAATAGCAAACTACGGCTAAGGACAAACACACAGAAGACCTTGGTCCCAATTTCAAATTAGTAAAAAAGCAAAACAGGAAAAATTAAAAAAAAAAATTAAACGCAAATAAGATTTTGTAGCAGAATTGTAAACGAAAAACGTTGGCGAAGCTTGCGTCTGGTTGAAAGCTGGAATACAGATAAAGCAGAATAAATATATATTTATAGTTTTGTAGTCAGATATTCTCTTGCGTGTTCTAAATATATTCTAAATGTTAAAAAATCAAATATTTCAAATGTATTTACAACTAATCAAGCAGATCATTTTATATATATATATCTATACTGTATGTGTAGTCACACTGTTTGCACTTTTCAGAGTTTAGAAACGAAAAAAACATAAAATACAAGTACGGAAAATATATCTATGTATGTCTCAGAACTCATAGCTTTATCACAATACAAAATTTAAAGTCGAAACTCAGCATCATATTTCTCAGATAATTGTAATACCTAAGAGCTCCAAATCGAAACCACAAATAAGCCACAAACAAAATGTTAATAAAAAATTACCTAGCTGTAGTTTGGAATAACGATTTTTGCCAGTAGCTCTTGAAACACTTTTATCTAGATGGAAAAACATTTTAACATTGGCCAACTCGGCCAGCACTCATCTAACCAATATAACCAAAGTAATTTAGACGTTCCTCAGAACACGATCATTTGCATGGCAATGGAAAACCTCTCGTAACTACATACTTTATCAACAATGAAAACACTCAACGCATATCATTCCAATACAATAGATTTCAGCTAAATCATATTCAACTTGAGATTCAATAAATAAATATGCGAAACTATATATAAAATGAAGAGGGTGTTTTATTTGAAGACCATAATATAGAATAAACTAAAGCATTAAAGGTATTAGGTATTTTTATCCACGGTTTTGTTTAGCAGAATTTAGTAGAACGCGAATTTCATAATGCATGGGCTTTCATCGCCCAATTTGACACAAATTAAATGCAGTTTTCATTGCCAACCAAGCTTTTCTTTCATTTTGGCCCTGACAGACGGACATGCAAGGTCATAATGCGTCCTTCACACAACACTTGTCACTTGCATTAATTTTACTGTCTTGCCGCTGTTTTTTGTGTTTTTTTTTTTGGCCAACTGACACTCAAAACTGTCCGAAGGCATTTACAAATTTTCAAGTGCAAGTAGGCGAGTTTTTGTATTGTAAACGCTGACCTTTGGTGACTCATAAGGTTGGCATAAAGTGTCCTTAGGCCGCTTGCATCTCGCCGCAGGATGTGTCGTCATGAAAATGGTCTTGGAATTTCAAATTAACTGCAGTCAGCGAGCCGGTTGAGCCTTGTATACCCTGTAAAAAAGAATAACGTGTGTGTATATGTCAATTCAGCGTTTTCCATTTCGGTGTTTGGCGTTGTTTGGCCAGCACGTCCATTGGGTTCAATAGCACAAAACAAAAATAGAATAATAGACCGGGCCAAGCGCTTTTTGTACGCCTTCTGGCTTTTACTACGTACTAGTCCACCTCCTTCGTCCACAGTGCAATCCTTTAGAGTCCTGCCTGCACCGCTATAAATAAGTCGCTCATTCGTATGCAAACAAGTGCAGCGACAGGACGAAAGGGCGAGCCTTCGCCTTCGACGGGCGTGACTTGCGGCATAATGGGCGAGTTGCGAAATGTAGTTGCAGCTCTGGATTTCGTTGAAGGTTGCCTCGGGGCATGATAACTATCTCGAAGAATGTGGACTAAAGTACAATGTACATTTACAATTTACCACCGATAGTTTCGAAAACCGAAAAAGTAGGGAAAGACATAGTTAGCTATTCCTATTAGCAGCACAAGACAGCTGTGCGGTCAATTTTGGCCAAGTTATGGCGAAATCGCCGATTGAAAATATCCGATTTTTTTACAACATTTTTTTGTTTCGATTTTTGGATAAAAAATAATTCATTTTTTTTCGATAGCAGTAAAAATAGTTGTGCAAATGTGGAATGCCATACCTCGTTGAACTCGTAACAAAATTCCCTATCGATCCATGTACATACATTGCAATGCTAATTTTTGGCCATTTTTCGCAAATTTCGATGATGGTACCCCTTATCAAAAATGCGAAAATTTGTCAAATGTTTTTTTTTTTTAAGTCAAAAAAGTAGGGATATACATTGTTAGCTATGTTTATTAGCAGCACAAAACAGTCTTTATTTTAGCTTTGCGACCATTTTTGGCCAAGTTATGGCGAAAACTCCGATTAAAAATATCCAATTTTTTACAACAAATATTTTTTTCGATTTTTTGATTTCCTATCCACATGTGTTGAAAAAATGAAAATGTAATTAATTTTATTCAATTTAACCTACTATTATTTGAAACATTTATTGTTTTCCTCTTCGTTGGGTACTTATCCAAGAGCGATATCTATTTATGCCGGATAAATATGAAAATACATTTTCTATCTGACTGAACTCAATTGAATATTCAGTTGATTTAATCCGTTATCTATTTTATGGAACTGTTCTTTACATACATTTTTTCATTAATTTTTTGTATGACCAGGTTTATTGGTGTTTTAAGTGAAAATGTGATATCAAAGGTAATTAATATTTATATTAATATTTTGTTTAGGGCATATCATGATCGGCTTTTCTGAACCATTCCTTTGACTTTCTCTGGGATAAGTTTGCCCGTTTTCTCTGGCTCTGTTGTGGCAACTATTATTGTGGCTGCTTTTTGGGGACTCATTCTTGGGGCCTGAAACTTGCGACCTACAACCTGCGACCTGCAGTGTTCACTTCGCTTGGCCAATTACGGTTTTAAGTCCTGCTGGCTCCTCGTCGTCCTGTCTTTTTCTCCGACTTGAACTTTTGCTTTCCTTTGGCCCATGTGCTTTGTGTTTTCCCCCCCCCCCCCCCCCCGGCCACAGAATTTCCCTTTTTTCCGCCCGGCAGGCGTCGCAATGCAGTGGCCTGTCTGTTGGCCAGGTCGAATGCACCTGCTCCTGCACCTGTTTGTTGCCCTTTTGCGGCTGAATGTTTAGTGTCTCGGGGGTCATTTATAGTTGTGCTCGACTTCACCGCGCGGCGACTTCATTTGCCACGTGAGCGATGTACCTTATTGATTTCCGAGACTTAATTTGCTTGCCATTTTGCCGACCATTTTTAACTACAAAAATTACTCATACGACTCGTTTGCCATGACCGTCTTAAACTTTCGTAGCATACTTGTAGGCTGCACAAGTAATAAGTAATTTTTAATCATAAATAATCTGTTTATGATACACATAGAAATCATTGAGTTGAAAAATTCTCAGAAAATGTATTCTTAAGCAAATTGGATCAAACGAATTTCATCAGAACCATTTTTTACTCATAAGAAAAAAAAATTAAATAAAAAAATGATTATTCTTCTCTTTATTCTGAGTATTTATGAAGACATCTGTTTCCAGTCAAAATGCCTGGCCCACTGCCATAAAGTTAAATCACTAAATCAACGCGAGGAAAGCGAATGAAACTTATCTATCCATCAACTTGAAAATCGGAGGAATGACCCTGTGGGAATTGAATATGGTGAAGGTGGTGGTGGGTGTGTAATGCTAATGATGTTGGCGATTATAGAAAGTCATCTGTTAGATAATGCACAATCGTCGCCAAAGAAAGTTGTGCACAACCCACACCCTCAGTGGCTGAATTCTGATTTTCATTCGATTTTGCCATAAAGTCAAGCAAATTAGTAAATTGCTTTGTTTTGGTTTAATGTATTGTTGTTCCGCCAGCTGCGGCACTTCAATTGGTTTTCAATCGAGAAATTTTCTCTACACTTACACTGAAAATGAAAAATAGATGAAATACTTTAAACTAGTAAATTGTTACAATTTGTACTTACGGACTTCAAGGATGTTAAACACTTATTCTCTGTCTGTTTTCTATTTTCAAGATATTTTATATTAAAATGTCTATTCCTTAACTGTGTTAAATCATCTTCGATTAAATTTCCAACTTATATAGGCATACAATTTATAGTAATATTAATCCAAAGTCGCTATTTATGTGCCCTCGACTGTGTTTTGATGTGCTGCATCACAAACCTATTGAACTAGTCCGATGTCAAATGACTTAATGTACACATACAACCCCAAATGCCATCTAAATTGCGAAACTGCGAAGCTTGTTATAATTATTATAAAACACACACAAAATCTATTGGCACAACAGCAGTAACAACACCAACGGCTGGAAAAACAAATTACAGCGACTTATGGGGTGGGCCAATCCCAATCCCAATCCGATGATTGTGTTACGTTACGGGCACGGGTTTTATAAAGAGGGGCAGGCAGTTCGGGCCCATAAATGTTCCGTAGATGTCGCTTCTAATCTCCATGGCAAAAATCGTCACAAATTTTCACAAACTGCCCTTTTGTCATGTCAAACTCAATCCAGCTTTTATGCTTGCTGTATCTATAGATTGTGTATCTGTAATCCGCGTAGCTCTGTTCATTTGTATCTTGTACAACATTTAAAGCCGTATTTGGTCAAAAAGTGAAAAGAATCATACGAAATGCGTATTTCCGTCAAAGAAATGTGTTGGTTTTTATTTGGGCTTGCTTTGATTTTGATTTTGTTTTAATTTGCAACCGGAAGCTGTGAGTAATTAATTGCCAAATACTAATGCTGCGAAAGCTTGCTGGCATGCTTCCACCGCTTTTAAGGCGTTGCCGATATGGGAGAATGATTTGGTAAACGAAAGGGAAAAACGTAAACAAATAAGGATGGATCCATGAAGACATCTGCGCTATGAGAAAGTAAGAGATACATTTATGGGTATGATAAAAAGCAAGCGATTTCCAGCTTTAAAAGATTTTTAGTTTTATATATGCATCTCAGTTTGGTGTTTTCATAATAACTATCCAATGTACCAACCTTTGGAAAATCCCCCCTACGGAAGCAAGTCTGCAAAGCAACCCACCCAACATTAGATCTCAAAGCGCCTCAAGGAAATAACATGCAAAGACATTTTTTTCGACCCACAGCCCCATTTCCTTATAAACAGCAGTCAATGCAAAGATAAACAATCGAAAACATCGCCCAGTTTTAACGCCACTGTAACTGCAACTAATGCACTGCAGGAAAAAATCTATAAATTATGTGTAGAAAATATATAAAAATGCAGCAAACAGTTTGGTGGGAAATATTTATAGTAAGCCCAGAATTTTCAAATAATTTGAGTTCTAAAATAATTTTGCTCTAAAACCCTAAACCTAAACCTAAACCTAAACGCTGGTATTTTATATTCCACTTGCTGTTAAGGCAAAGTGAAGCTTGAGCTTAAGGAAAACTGTTGAATTACTTTCATCAAACCCGCTTTTTTTAACAGTGTGGCTACTACGTCACAACTGTCATTGGCTATTGACTAGAATCTCTGTTGAGCTGAGCTGATCCCACGGGGCGAAGCTTATGGCTATATAAGCGTCGTCTACTATCGTTTCCAAGTTTAATGTGCTCAGAGCAGAAAACGCGAGTGGACGTCTGTCAGAAAACGCGATAAGTGAAAAGTAAATACGATCTAGCGTTGCTGTTGGTCCTGTCCCAAGGAAACACCCCAAACAAAAAAAAAAAACAAAATGGCTCTGGTGCCGGCTACAAACAATACGGATTGGGATTACTGGGATTACCGTCGTCGTCTGTGGCGCGATTGGGATCTGAACGACTGGGATTTGCCCTACTGGAAGCGGTCACTATCCCGCGTTGGATCCGCACCCGATCTAAGTCGGGTGATTGTCGGCAAGGATGGCTTCGAGGCCAATGTGGATGTGCACCTGTTCAAGCCCTACGAGATTAGCGTGAAGACCACGGGCGACACTGTCGTCGTGGAGGCGAAGCACGAGAAGCGACGGGATGGTGACACCTTCGTGGGTCGCCACATCGTCAAGCGGTTCGTCCTGCCCCGAGGATACTATCCCAACGATGTGCGATCGGAACTGTCCTCCGATGGCATACTCACCGTCAAGTGTCCGCCGTATTTGACCAACGAGCGGAGTGTGTACGTCCGCCAAGTGGGTCCATCGTATCTAAGCATCAAGAACTAATCCAAGTCTATAGCAACGTAACTCCGTGTTTTGTTCTTAGTTACTTTCTGTTGGAGCTAAAATTAAGACAAAAGTAATGCACATATTTCTAAGACTAGAATTGGACTCTTTTTGTAATTAACAAAGCAACGTTTGTTTAGTTAAATAAAATAAAAGTTTAATTTATTAATAATGAATTCAGACGTTCGTATTTGGAAGTGGTTTCATTCCTTTTTCTCAACCGCCAGCGGAAGTTCTCAGTTTTCAGTTCTCGTCTCGAAGCTCTAAAACAATGCCCCAGAAAGTGTCAACCTAAATTGACTCAAGTCGTAGAAAAAAAAAGGAAAAGACAACGTCTGTCCAAAGAAAAGTATCTGCTCGAATGTTGTCTTCAGCTTCCGAGCGTTTATATGCAGTATTTTTCATATGGCAGTGTAGTGCTTACGCCCTCAGGCGATTTCCGCAATTTGCCAACTAAGGTTAATTTTAAATGTACATGGGCCAATAAACGACAACAGCTTTGAGCCAAAACCCACACGGAAAAGTTACACACGTGGTCCACATGGAAGTAGCCAAAAGACAGAACTGGAAAAAATAGTTTAGTTTAAATTGACCATACAAAGTAACGAGAGTCACACGCCCACAATATTTGTACAAAAGCGTGGGAGCGATTTTCCAGCGTTTTAAATCGCTAGGGGGTTTATCACACTTGAATTCCGAAGTGCAGAGTAGCAGAGGAGCCTCACCAGGAGCGTGTGCGTTTTCTTATACATATGTTATATGAATAATACCGAGAGCGTACAATGTATATTTAGCAACGGTTCCCGAAAAACATGTGTTTTAAATAAAGACGTAAAAGCGATTTTTATTTATCTTTCTTTCGTTTTGGAAAGATTCGAGTCAGCGATACCCTTTAATAACATTCCAACTGGAAATCAAATATATATATGCATTATTGCACCTATGCAGTTTTTCCCCTTTTAAAATACTTATTTTACATGGCATTTTCGTGGTCGTGACCTTTACCAAAAAAAAAAACGGCTAAATGAATCATTCACTCAGATAAGCAAATCTTATCTTATCTTAGTGTTCTGCGTAACAGTATTTCGCCAGTAATATGAGCAAATGAAACCTGAAAATATTTATAAACTAATGTGTATAATATCTAGATTAGCAATCCCACGAAAAAACATCATCAATTAGGCATTACCGAGCAAACAAAGTCACGTCAAACTGCCAATCTGCGAACCAATGAAATGGCCAATTATGTGTAACCTTAGAATGAAAATGCATCAATGAAAAATTTCGTACAATAAGTTAATTGGGTTTCCTATCGCAATGTTGCGTATCGGACGCCATCAACTGCGATAGTTACTTATAGTTTGTATACATGTATCGAATAACGCGTTTGACCGGCCTGCCAAATAAGTCAAAAGTAACACACCTACGCTGGAATTCTATTGTATTTAATTTCGTTTAATTAAAATCCATTTATAATATGGCGAGCAGTTGCAGCGGCGCATTTGATATGGATTGATTGTTAGTTGTATTGATGTAATGCCAGCTTATACTATTGAATAACATAATTTAACACTTAACCTTAGCTGCTTCGAACCTTTACCAAGGTCTTTGAACGCATTTCGCTGAAGCAAAAAAGAAAGTGTACTTGTATACCCTCCACGGTAGCGGTATCTAGGGAAATTTTTGGCAAGAAAGATAATTTTTGGCTGAAACGATGGGAGGCAGTCGACTTTCTGCCTTCGGTCAAAATGTTGTTAGCCAAAATGCTGCGGCGGAAATAACATATTTCTAAATTATTACTTTATAAAAAACGCGTTGTGATACCTAATTTAAAATTAAAGAGCAGTTAATAAAAAATACATGTTTATAGGTAGGCAACTAAAATATTAAATAATACGTAAAATCTGTGTTAAAGTGAATTTACTAGTATATTACAAAATGCGGAACTTTATTGTTTAAATTTTTGAATTTTTTGAAACCAATATTATAGTAGTCTAACTGTTTTTTTAAAGTGATCGCCAAATTTACATGTTTTTAAAACGATTGTAAATGAAAAGGGTCAAAACTGAATGGCGGCATCTCTGGTTGTTTTATACGCACTTATGTGTATCGCATTCTCTACAGGTATGTTGTAAATCTATAATATCATTACAGGTGCAAAAAATTGATTTACTTTAAATAAAATAATATAAATTGTGTTTTCAAATACATTTATAAGTCAACCAAAAGTTAAACCCTAAATAAAATGTCATCTTTAGTTTCAAGAATTTAAATAAACCAATAGTATTTACTGTGTAACAATTTTTTCTACCTCCTTCCTAAAGTATTTCAATTTTCAATTAATGGAATCTAATACAATGTTCTGCTTTAATATTATTTAATTATATTTTTAATGATTTCTTTTGAATTAATTTTACAGCATCGTTAACGGAAATTCCTGAAGAGACTCCCATGTTGGAGGATTTTTCACTTTCTTATTTTGACGCAACCTGCTCGAGTCCTCCGAGGATTAGAAACGGTAAGACGTCCATGGAACTTCGCCGAAGTGGTGAACATGTCTTTTCTGTGACCTATTATTCCTGCAAGGACAATTACAGCCTCAAAAATCCCGAAAAAAATAAACTCTATTGCGTGATTGGGAGCTGGTTTGGTCATAAGCCCAGATGCATAAGGGATCGTAAAGGACCCCGGAAAAACGGAAACAAAAGCAAAAAAAAAGTAATGTCTTTTAACACCTGATCTATTGAGCATAATAGAAATTAATAAGCCGCCTTTATTGTAGAACTGTAGGAATAATAATGGCGGTTGCGCTCATCTATGTAACAAACATACTCATAGTTGCGAATGCTATGAAGGCTATACCCTGAATACCGATTTGAAAAGCTGCACAGGTAAACCAAATTGCTCCTAAATATACAAAGCTATATCTACCAATTCAGATATCGACGAGTGCAAGGTATCGAATGGCGGTTGCTCTCAGGTTTGCAACAACTATCCTGGTGAATTCGTATGCACTTGTATAGATGGTTTTCAAATAGACGAGTATAATCAACGAACTTGCCTGGGTAAGTACTTAAAATGCTTGAATAAATGAATTCTATTATTAGCAATATATTTATTTACCCTATTTTAGACATTGACGAGTGCGCCGATCCCGAGCTGTCTTGGGACTGCACCGCTGGATGTGAGAACCTAAATGGAACATACAAATGCCTGCCGTCGTTGGTGGGCAGAGTGGAACCCACCGATGGCTCTGGTTTCTCCACCGGAGAAATAGTTTGCAAGTCCGGATTCAAGCTGTCTGCCGATGGCAGTGAGTGTCAGGACATTAACGAATGCGATTTGCAGGATACAGATCCAGATACTGGCCGAGTGACTCACCGTTATTGTGAGCACAAGTGTGAGAATACAATAGGTTCCTATATCTGCCATTGCCCGCAAGGATATCATCTACTTGAGGATCGCCAGCGATGTATGTGGGATGGCGCAAAATTACCATCAACAAAAACTCCGCCGACCGTTAAGGAATGCCTTCCCGGATTGGAACTATCTGCCAATGGCAGCACATGCCAGGATATCGATGAGTGTGAGAAGAACCTACACCATTGCAGTCACATTTGCAGCAATAAATGGGGTGGCTACTTGTGCTCGTGTCCCCGAGGATGGAAGCTTATCAACAACACTACCTGCCAGGAAACTCCAAGAGTAACCCAACCTTCATACGATATATGCCCTGTATTCAAGGAGCCAACCAACGGAAAGGCTTCTTGCCACAAGTATCTCGAAAATGGCTTCCATCACACTCGTTGCAATATCAGCTGCAACGCGGGTTATGTGTTGCAAGGTTCACAGTTCGCCAGTTGTGGACACACCGGACTTTGGTCTAGTCCAGAGACCAAGTGTGTGGGTAAGTGCAAATCAGTGGTGCTATCAGATTTTGCAAGCCTCGTTATATCTTTGTAACTTATCCCTTTGTATAGCCTCGATTGCATCAAGTTGTCCAGTTTTGGAAACACCCAGCCATGGACGTTTCTATCCGAAGAGCTGCAATAAACGCCCATCCAAATCACATGCGATTTGCGAGCTGTCTTGTGATCATGGCTATAAGCCCTCCACAGACGTGCAGTTTATTTGTGTGGCTCCTTGGGGCTGGATCCAAAGACAGTGGCAAGCCGATGGGTCCCGATATGTATTTTCACAATCCGTAAGTCTTCCCTTTAACACGTATCTTATCCATATCTTACTTAATCGTTTCTGATTTTTAAGGTCAAACATGCCGAACTCTGTGTGAAGGATGTAAATCTGCATTAAACCATTTTTGAAAGTTCATTATTATAGTTTCTACTTACAATAAACTTAACATTAACTGCTGGAACTCAGTTGCGATCGGAGTATTTACTTGGTATGGTTTGGCTCAGTGAAACTGGATCAACAACATCTTAATCTACATTACTTTTTATTTCTGCCGATCAATTTACGTTTGTCAATTTTTTTACGTTGCTGTGTAAACATCAATGGCGATGTAAAATTGTTGACATGTAGAGCAGTTGTACGCTGTAGACAAAAGTTTAAAACATTGGGTACAAAATGATTTTGGTCAATGCTTTTGGAGTTTTCAGTCAAGAGAGAATTTTATTGTTCCCGAATTACCCTTGAAGTGGATTTCGCGGTTTCTAGAAAATTGATTTTTAATTCTTTCTACGTCTACCTTAAATTTAGCCCTAAGACCCTGACATTTTCTAAATCATGGCCAAATAATATTGCCTACTTTTAAGCCGAAATAAATACCAACTTCTTTAGGATAGACCAAAGAAAAACATCTAAAAATAGAAAAAAAAATGTTGGAACATATTATGTCGGAAGTAAGACATTGTATGGAAATGGTTTATTGCTTCGGCTTTTGTAAACTCTTGTAATATTACATCAGCTTAAATTTCGGGGTTATCTGACTGACTGACTGAACTCTGAACTTGAAAGTGTAAAATATTGCCGCTTTGTCGACTTCGAATCAATAATAAACGTACTCATAGATTAGCCATTACAAGTACGTTCCACAATGTAAGTCAAACGAATTTGAGAAAAATGTATTAACATTTAAAAGGCAAAATCCGGCAATAAGTTGCGGTGAGTGATACGATTGAACTAATTGATTCCAGTCAAACTGATGTGGACTGTAAGTATAAAACAACAAGAGCAGCGCGTGCCAGGCCCACTTGGAGCTATTCACTACTGAAATAATTGCCCTGAAATGCCGTTGAACTCGTTTGGTTAGAACCTGTCATTAGAAAAACACCGCCTCAGATTATTCAGTATGATTTTTTGCAAAACAAATCTAAAACTAGCTGAAATAATGTGTTGATAATGTGGACCCCAGCAGAGGGGCGATTTTTAGCTTATAGTATTTCCAAAAAATACAGTGGAACATCTGCAATGGAAGTGCAGTAAAAGTGAAACATCGTTTGCATTCTTATTTTAAATCTAAGTTATGATAAGTTATGGGTTAAGAACCCAGCTCTATAACATACATAACTGGTTTACCGAATCAAGCCTTCCTTCTCTACGTATTTTGAATTATAGATGCTCGACTGTATTTATGCTACATTATTTAGATTCAGTCGGCTAGACGACGGCTTCTGTAATGAGCTGAAATGGGATTCTAGATTCTAGAGACCCATCGGGACTGGCCACTGATAACCCCGCAGCCGCAGAGCTGGAGCCGCGATTGGACCGCATGTGGATGCCGTTCCAAGATCATTCACTCGCCCGATTGAACGCGATATTATTTGTATTATTTACAGGTTTCAGTGCGGATTGATTTTCGTTTTCGTTTGGCTGTGCTATGGGGCCTATCGAAAAGTCTATTTAAGCGCGCGATTTACTGAGTAACTAAATCAGTTTTAATTCGTGTGCTGAGCGGATAGTTCGTCATCGGAGAAACCCGAGAATCTTGTGAATATGTACCAGCGGCAGGTCTCCTTTGATAAGGTTTGTTTTTGCTTCAGCGTTAGTCCTCTGTGCATACCGGGTATAGAAAGTGAACCGTAAATTAGCTAATAAATTAAAAACAATAACAAGTTTATTATTTTGCGTGCTCGGCCTGAACTTTAGCAACCTTTGAGGAAAAAAAATTGAAATAAAATATATAAATATCATTTGATTATTTTGATTGAAATGAGAAAGCGGATCTATAATCTATGAGAGCTGTCATGGAATTGGGTTAGTTCGCAATAGTTGTAGACAAAGAAATACAGAGTGCTTTGTGAGCATTGTGAGTTTTTCATTTTTTAATAAGCAGTATACTAATGTGATTATTTATATTTGAAGTTGAAACAGGAGTTACAAAATAAGATGTAATATAAATACTTTAATAATAAAATGCTTAGACAGCCTTGCCTAAAAACCTTCTTAGGTCTCAAGATCTTGCAAAGTTAACCACATGGCAGACCTTCCCACAGATAAAGTACACCAAGTTCTAGGTCGAGTCCTTGGCAATATGCGCTAATTGCCATTGCGGTCGGACCTAAACCTTCAATGGGGGGTTCAAGCCAATACAAAAACAAACTCAATGCTTTTAATAAGTTGCAAGTGCTACAATTACAGTTCGTTGGCTCATATAAGGCTTCGGTTAAGTAATTGTGCGATTCGCGCCCTGGTAACCTCTGAAATAGGAGATTTGCTGATTGGTTATGCCTGCTCATAAGATCTGGGTGTTAAAGGCGAGGAACATTATCAGTGTTAAATAGTTTTGATTCACTGCTGGTAAAACCCAGGTCACTCGGAGTCAATCTGTCAAATTTTCAATTATGCAAGTACCTCTCAAATTTAACAATGAATTTCTTATAGCCAACGCGCGTTGAGGACTCGGCTTACATAGTCGAGGGTGTAGATATTAAGGAGGCCAGGAACACCTGTCTGCTGTTCTCGCCCAAGGACTCCTCGTTATCCAGCGGAGCTTTGGCCAACATTTTGGCCATCTTCAAGAAGCATGACATCAACCTGGTGCACATTGAGTCGCGATCCTCGCTGCGTGTTCCCGGTTACGAGTTCTTCGTGGAGGCCGATGGCAAATCTGGAGCCTTGGGCAAAGCCATCGAGGATGTGAAGGAGCAGTGCAGCTACTTTAACATCATATCGCGTGACTACAAGGATAATGCAACGGCTGTGCCCTGGTTCCCACGGCGTATACGCGATCTGGATCGTTTCGCCAATCAGATCCTGAGCTATGGTTCTGAACTGGATTCCGATCATCCTGGATTCACCGATCCGGAATACCGCAAGCGTCGCAAGTACTTCGCCGACATAGCCTACAACTACAAGCATGGTGAGCCGCTGCCCCATGTGAACTACACCAAGGAGGAGATCGAGACCTGGGGCATTATCTTCAGGAATCTTACGAAGCTCTACAAGACACACGCCTGTCGCGAGTACAACCACGTCTTTCCCTTGCTGGTGGACAACTGTGGATTCCGAGAGGATAACATTCCCCAGCTGGAGGATGTGTCCAACTTTTTGAGGGGTTAGTTCGATAACTATCCCATGATGGATGGAATTTGTAACATTCAAGAGCTGCCTTTCAGATTGCACAGGTTTCACTCTGCGTCCAGTGGCTGGACTACTCAGCTCCCGGGATTTCCTGGCCGGCCTGGCCTTCCGCGTCTTCCACTCCACCCAGTATATCCGACATCCCAGCAAGCCCATGTACACCCCGGAGCCGGATGTCTGCCACGAGCTGATGGGTCACGTGCCGCTCTTCGCAGATCCAGCATTTGCTCAGTTCAGTCAGGAGATTGGGCTAGCTTCCCTGGGAGCACCCGATGATTACATTGAAAAACTATCCACCGTAAGTGGCTCTTTACCCCAAACTTGTAGTTCAACTTGGTTGATATGTGAACTGTTTGTAGATCTTCTGGTTCACTGTTGAGTACGGCTTGTGCCGCCAGGAGGGTGAGCTAAAGGCGTACGGAGCAGGTCTGCTGTCCTCCTACGGAGAACTTGAGTATTGCCTCACGGACAAGCCGCAGCTGAAGGACTTTGAGCCGGAGGTCACTGGCGTCACCAAGTATCCCATTACCCAGTTCCAGCCTCTGTACTACGTGGCCGATAGTTTCGAGACCGCCAAGGAGAAGACCATGTATGTTATCTAATGTATCTAAAGAAATGTGTGATATTAACTTGAAATACTTTTAGTAAATTTGCAAACTCCATTCCGCGACCCTTTGGTGTTCGCTACAATGCCTACACTCAGAGTGTTGAGGTTCTCGACTCGAAGCCGCAGATTTCGAATCTGATGGACAACATCAACTCCGAGTTCCAGATTCTCCAGAATGCCGTTGCCAAGCTGCGCGTCTAAGTCGAATTCATATACTCTTTTTAACACCCCTCTCTTTACTTACTATTAGGATTGAATCGAATAATAAATATCATGCAATTAAGTTTTCGTAACTGTTTTTTGTTTTGCTTTATTACAACTCGGTATCGATAGTGTTCTTGATTTTTTGGTTTGATTAGCATGTTCAATTGGATTTGTTTTTGTTGAGCTCTTTTGAAAAACATATAAACAGTTATGTACAAAGGGCGTCTATATGTTAGTATCCTCATCGTACGCGTATTTACAGGCTTAAGCAAGTTCTACCGACTCGTTGTATAGGTATGTACAATTCTTAAACATTGAGTAACTAAAATTATTAAGGTAGTTGTAGTTGAGTTTAAGATAGTTTCTTTCCATTTACAAGTTCTAAGTTTTAAAGCATTTGGCTCTTTATCAGCTGCAGATCGAAGCATATTCGAACGAACTTTTCCAACAGCAAAATATGAATGCATTGGTAAATGGGGAATAACGATTGAACTAATGATATTTCAGTAATTCAGTATTTCAGCTGTCGGAAAAGATCGGGCCTAAAGAAAACTTATGGGAATATGTTCACAGCGAAATAAATGTCAGTTGCAATCTCAACCTGAGTTTTGAGTTATATATAATCATGTACAGAATAAAACTAAATCGTACGATAAATATAATTTTCGACCTCGATGATGAAGCCCAGTCTTGAAAATAATATGGAATTGGATTAGCTTTGCTCAACTCGTTCGCTAGTTAGTCGCTGCTCAGTAAATTAGAATACAAATAACTTAGGATTAGGCTTTAAGGTTCGATTTCGTATCAGAGATCCCTTTTGGCGCCTCTATGGCACTTACTGGATAAAGACTAACCCATGGAAACGATGGGCTTTCGCTACAAACTAAACATACCATTATGTACAACGATTTAGAAGCTACTTAAAATGGATTTTTTTGAGAACTTTTCTATAGTACTATATGTACCTATGTGATATATATAACACATGAAGGGGGCGGGGTGGGACAATACTCAGTCTGTTGAGATCTACAACTAGCTCTGGACTTCCGATAGAGGAGGAGGTTCGATAAAGAGAGCCAGAGGCCAAACTTGATAATACACAACTATGTGGATCTTTTCCTATCGCTAAAGAGAGTTATATACAGTGGGTACCAACTATTGACTACTGCCCGGTGCTGTGTGTGGCGAGTTGAATAGATTCTGTGATTGCTCTTGGGACATCTGGTATGGCAATATTTCCAGATCGTTTGGCAACTGATTTTGGTTCTGATTCTGACTGTTGAGAAAGGGATTCGAACTGAAAAAGTTGTTTGATTGCTGTTGCTGCTGCTGCTGCAGGATTTGCTGCTGCTGCTGTTGTTGTTGCTGCTGCTGTTGTTGCTGCTGCTGTTGTTGCTGCTGCTGTTGCTGCTGCTGCTGCACCAGATTGCTGTTGGAAGTGTGCATCATCTTGTTGTCCTCGCTCTGCGTTTCGGAGCCATCATCGCTGATGCCCATGTGAAAGTTGATCGAAGGACTCGATTCGGTGGCCATTTGCATGTAGGACAACAGAGAGTCCTCATTGTTATTTTGCGGGGGATTTGTACTGCGATTGTTGTTGCTACTCTGGTTGCCATTATTCTGATTACCGCCGCCATTGAAGCTTTGATTGTTGTTATTGCTGCCGGAGTTAAAGGGATTGATGGCGGATTGCGAGCCCAGCGAGTGCAGCGGTGATAGATTGAGGAAGGCGTCTATATCATCGATGTCCTCGCGCAGTAAGATATCATTTTGTTGCTGCAGCTGTAACTGCTGCTGTTGCTGCTGTTGTTGTTGCTGCTGTTGCTGCTGTTGCTGCTGTTGCTGTTGTTGCTGCTGCTGCTGTTGCTGTTGCTGCTGCTGCTGCTGTTGCTGTTGTTGCTGCTGCTGCTGTTGCTGCTGCTGACTTTGCTGCTGACTGTGTTGCTGCAACTGCGAGTGGCTCTGATGCTGCGCCTGCAGATTGTGCTGGTGCTGCGTGTGCAGATTCTGCTGCTGCTGCATCATCATCTGCTGATCCTGCTGGTTGAGCATCTGCTCCGAGTTCAGCGCGAAGCCATACTGATTGAACTGCGGCTGCACTGCATTGCTGCTGCTGAAGTTCATGCCCCGCTGGCCACCTGCACCCAAATTGCCCACCGCTGATGCTGTCATGTTGCCCGGTGCGAAACCCATCGACATCATGGGCTGCAGATATGTGTAGCGGGAGAGGAGCAGCTGCTCCGAGACGATCCTCAGCTCATTCTGCTGCTGCATGATCAGCTTTTGCAGCTCGTCGTGCTTACGCTGCAGCTGATCCTGCAACTGACTCTGCGTTGGCGTCATCACCACCGTGTCGGGCAGCATATCCGGTTGTGGTTGCGCCAGTGGCGAAAGAACTGGCGCCACCGGAAACGGAGCGATCACTGGTTGCATGGGAATGGCGGTGAGATATTGTGGCGGCTCCAGAAATGTGGGTGCCACCAGTTGGGGACTAGCCAGCGGATAGGCGGGTTGCGGGAACTGACACGAATTTCCAGTCATAATTTGCGTGGGCGCAAGCGGCAGGAGGGGCACCATTTTTTGAGTGCCCACTGTATGTTGCAGCTGCTGCTGCAGTTGCTGCTGCTGCTGTTGCTGATGTTGCTGCGGCGGATTCTGATGCTGCTGCTGTTGCTGCTGTTGTTGTTGCTGCTGTTGTTGCTGCTGCTGCTGCTGTTGTTGCTGCATGTGATGATGTGACTGACTGTGATGATTTTCTCGATGGTGATGCGATCGCTGCCGTTGGCTTTGCTATGAAAATTAAACCGAACAAATCTGAAAAATATTCTTTAATAAATATAGAGGTTATATGGCTACTCACCGAACTGACGTGCGTCATTAGGGACTGCCGACTGGTGACCGAATCCGTGGACATGGACGTGGAATCCGAGTCATTTCCCCGGTTGTTGTAGAAGTAGCACTTTCGCTTGGCCTTCGGCGAAATGCCTGTGGAACTGATATTCCCATAACTTGAGGCGGGACGCGATGTCTTCAGCGGATTTATTTGGCAGGAACCAGACGGTTGGACCGCCGAGGCGGACCACATGGGCGATGAGTCGACGGCGGGTGAGGTGGCTGCCGTTTCATTGCCCAAACTGGCGAGACTATTGCCCAGCAATGTGCCATCCAGATTCTGGCTGCTCAGCTCGAAGTCCCTCAGTGTTGTGGTGGCAGATGCGGATTTGCTGCTGGTTCCCGCGGAGGCAATGACTTTGCTGCTGCCATTGTTGGTGGTGCTGCTGCTGCTATTGCCGGACTTTTGGCCATCCTTGCGACAATCCTTGAGAACCTCGGCATAGCTGACCACCTTGTGGGTGCAGACCACGTAGTCCGGCTTGGAGTTGAACTGGTGGTAGCTCACATAGTAGTCCGTTTGCAGCCATATCCACTGCTGGCCCTTCGTGAGGAATCTGTAGTAGCAGGACTTGCCCTCACCCGTTTGCCTCACTATAATTGCTAATTGAAATGAAATGTATGCACTTGAGTTTGCTTTAGGCAACTTACGCTCTTCATGGCACGCCACAATGCTGTCCAGGTCATCGAAGTGGTAGTAATCATAGCCGGAAGTGCCCAGAACCTCAAAGGGCATATATCCAATGATCGGCGGTGCTCGGTGATCCAGAAACAGAAACTTCCACTCCATGCTGTGCTTCGAGGTGAACTCATTACTGGTGGGATCGATGATGCTCATTTCCCTGATCAGCTGCGGATTCTGTACGCGTCCCGTGCCCACGAAAACCAGCTTCTTGTCCACCTCGGCATTGGAGTGCTGCTGGAAGATGCGCGGCAGCACCGCAGGTTGTCCATTTGAGCCATTCGATGCCTCTGCACTGGTGGGCGTCGAGGTGTTGGTATCGTTACCTAGGGGATAAGCATCAGTGGAGGTGACCGAAACTCACTGCACGGGGTACCTACGAAAGTAGCCCACGAATTTGACCAACTCGTAGGCATTGGCATCCACTTTCTCCATGCCGCCGCGTTTCAAATGGGTGTAGAAGGTGATCTGGTTGCTGGAACTGATGTCCGTCTGTCTGGGCTCGATTACCGGCGTGGGATTCAGGAAGATGTTCAGCAGCGCCTCGTGGTCCATCTCGTAGGCCAGGTCGTATATGGTCATGTTGTACAAATCTTGCTGAAAAGCAAAGGTGAAAGGTGAGTGAGTACTTAGTTGCAATGAGAACAAATATTTACTTTTGCAAATGTAACTTTAATTATCCCATTACTCCTTTCATTTCGTATAAGATTCATATATAAGATTCAATTCCAAAAATTTCATTATACATAGATTAGTAAAAAGTGTGTATTCAAAATTTATTGACAATTTATCTGCATGGCTGTAACTCTTTGAATTTTGCTGCTTAAACGTTTTGAACTAGGCGTATTTGGTACTTCATTTGAATTCTTAGTCGGCGTAAATAACCTGAGTAATCTTCTCTGATAATTCCCCATCTTTGCCAGTAGTGTATTTCTGGCAAAGACGTTCAACATCTCTCAGTTTTGATAAGTAAAAATCCCTTTCCTTTGTCATTATCGGCAAAAAATTACGGTAACTCTGCAACTGCTGTTCAGGAGTTAGCTTTTCCGGCTCTGTAATTGCACCTTGACATTCAGATTTGGCAGGTGGTTCTTGGGGTGTTTCAGTAGTTTGACGATTGGACCTGGACGCAGAGCTATGCAACTTGGTTTCCATGGGCGGTGAACCAAGTCCCATAACTGCACCTTTGCGAGCGGCCACGGGATCATAAAGTCGACCCTCATAGTTGGCATCGAAGAACTTGCGGAACCACTGCAGAAACTCCAAGTTATCCTGGAATCGACCCTTGACCAGCCTGTCCAGGGGTATGATCTTATCCACACAGACTTTGTTGAAACACGCCTGTAGAAGCTTAAAATTTTGTATGTACTCATGCTCTAGGTTGGTGCGAAACTTGACTCGCTGCATCGGTATCGAATTGGCAAACAGCATATCCATTAACTGGCAGTACGCCGCACCGGTGCACAATTCCTCGACCTTGGACAACTGCGTCTTCAATGTATGATTCACCCAGGATACCATTTCCATGCGCGACGGATTATCGCTGGACACGTTTGTGCAGTAAACATTCACGGCCTTTGTTTTTGAATTCACATTCACAGACATCTTGTACGAAAAATTTGAACTTTATTAAATAATGTTTTTTTTGACTCTTGTCGAATATTGTTATGTGCCGAACGGGTACAAGTTGTCAACTGAATAAAATCGTTACGCATACTGAAAATGATGTTTCCCTGACTTTCTTAACTTAAAACCAGCTTACTTGGATGCTTTGTTTGCAGCACTAAAAAGTTTCTTAACTTAAAACCAGCTTACTTGGATGCTTTGTTTGTAGCACTTAAATTTGAACATCCAAATTGTAGTTCCTAGTTAAACTTACCGGCAGATAACCCAGCTGGGAGGTAATACTTTCCGAGGCGTAGAAGATGGAGCCCATGCTGCTGAAGACCATCATGAAACCATCGAGGGACTCCAGCATGAGATGAGTGTACTCATCGTTGCTGAGGAACGCGGGCTTCCAGTCCTGTTGTATTTCGAAAACCTTGGAGCGATCGGTGGCCTCTGATATCAAAACATTTGAGAGTTGAAAGGGCTAGCAATGGGAAATGCAGTGGCCTACCATTATGATTCTTCAGGAAGGCAATCGTGGACTTGAGCACCGTGGACTTGTCCATCTTTCGACTGGAGGTGGATATGAGGGCGCTCAGATCGTTGACCAGCGAGTTGAACTGATCCCGCCGCTTCTTCTCGCTGAGATTACGCGATTTCCTGCAAAGGTAGCTATGAGTTAAAAATAATCAATAGGCTGCATTTACGCTTAACAACGTCACACGCTCAATGTATCTCGTTTATCCAATAGTATATCACATTGAACGGCGTATTGCCAACCCCCTTAGGTGAGTGCGTTCGTGACCCACGTGTGCCGAGTCCATTGAGGCATTGTCTGGCGTTGATTAGCCACATATGCCCATATGCTATCACCGTTTCACCCGGATTTTTCTAAGGATACGCAGGATACAGGGGTTGGGTGCCCTTTGTCGCTTTCAATTTGCTGCGCTACAGTTAACTTTTCCATCCTGCCATTGACATTTGCATGTCACTAACTGTTTGATGAGCTGAGTTTTGGGATTATTGCTATTGTCAGTTTTTCAGTATGGTACTCGTAGTTTATGACGAATCAGCTTAGGCTTACTCACTGGTTTTAAAGTTAATTGAACATTAAAGTCCAAGAATTCTTTATTAAGATAGAAGATAGTTGTAACAACGAAGTAAAATGGTAGAAAGGTACCCTGAGTTTCCTTATGTTTAGTACTGTATCTCATAGTCAAGAATTCTTTATTAAGATAGAAGATAGTTGTAACAACGGAGTAAAATGGTAGAAAGGTACCCTGAGTTTCCTTATGTTTAGTACTGTATCTCATAGTCCAGAACTGTTTATTAAGATAGAAGATAGTTGTAGCAACGAAGTAAAATGGTAGAAAGGTACGCTGAGTTTCCTTATGTTTAGTACTGTATCTCATAGTCAAGAATTGTTTATTAAGATAGAAGATAGTTGTAACAACGAAGTAAAATGGTTGAAAGGTACCCTGAGTTTCCTTATGTTTAGTACTGTATTTTATAGTTCTACCCAATGGTTGATTTAATAAATGCGAATGGATAAAGTTACTCTAGCCTTTAATCTATATAACTCTTGCAAAAATATTTTAATAGAAATGCATTGCTCAATTGCATCCGTTGTATTACCACATGGGTTCTTCTCTAACTTTTCTTCTCTGCGTGATGAAATAGAATTGCGTTGTTAGGAAACTATTATGGTTATTTCTTAAGGTGTGTAAGCCATGAGAAACAGAACGTCGGTAAGTAAGCAATTATTACCAACACTCTCGTATTATGAAGCATTTCCTTCTGCCACCCTGGATATTTGATAACTACTTTCTTGCAGTTACTGAATTTTCCCGATACTTTCGACGTCATTCGGTGAACTTAATTAATTATTGCATGAGCTAATCGAATTCACACTCGGATTACAATTCATTGAGGTTGGCCGCAGGAGAAACGGATCAAGGCATTGAGTTACCACAAGTTGGCTTCCATTGACTGAATCCGAGGGGATGTGGAGGAAGGCAGGGATTTTTTATTTGACGACAGCAGCGGTATCCAAATACAGTTATTCATCGGATAAAATAATAAATAAATAATAAAAGGGGGACATTTCACTTTCGCCTAGTGGAAAATTTGCAAGCACGCCATATACACGTCTATTCTTTTACTTCTTGTCAACTGTCACCTGCAGATGGCCCATGGATTTGTGCTAACATCTAACGAATGCATAAGTGTGTGGGCACTGGGAGAATGTACTGAATGTCTAGAGAATTTACCTTTTTGTATCATCCTTGTCGTCGCTCTCGTCGTCCATTTTCGGTTCTGTAGGATAGTCCACTTCCAGCCGCACAATAATTAAACTAGTGCCGGTATAAATGCGAATTAGAAACCGAGAAAGAACCGTAGAAAGTTCGAAACTTCCACTTCTTTTGAAGACTTGCTCACAAATGCCACAAAGTTGAATTACACGCTCACATCATTTTGTTCATATGTGCCCTTGGTTTTTGGTTCAAAAGTTCAGGTAATGTTAACGCAACAATTGATTTCCATATGCTCAATATGCCACATTTTGTATAACTGCAAAGGTTTATGTTTATACTAATTGATTATTTTTGTAACTTTGTTGCAAGTTCTTTTCCCGACGCGTTTTTTTTGTTCCGAAAATTAGTGCCAAACGCCGCGCTGTGCCAGCAACAAGTGCAGTTGTGGTTCTGTTTCGGTTTCGCTTTTGGTTTCGCCAAGTGGCACAGCAGCATCCTTTTCGAATCGGTTATCGCCAGGTTATGTAATTATAAGAATACTCATAAGCTGCGCCTGCGCAAGCGAACCAATTGGAGGCCCCGTGGCCAATTTGCCAGTTGGCCGTGCCAATCAATGTTGCACATTTGCAACCCCTGAAATGTATGCTACGCTATTTTGTCATGTTACAAAATGCGTTCACCGAATGCCATAACAACCACTGCTCGGTGGTTGGAGCAAGGTGTATTTTTTGGAGTGGGAATGTAGTGGGTTGGGTGGCTTTGCGCTTAACCAGAAACTAGAGTGTGAGTGGGGCAGCTGCCAGCCAATTGCCTGGCTGCAGCGGGAATTTGAGTGCGGATGCTGGGTCCGTTTTCCAGCTAAAAATAAGCTGGCATACACGCTATCAATTGCGTAATGCTCCGTGTTTGTGTTTGCCTGACTGTCTCTCTTCTATTGATTTCTTTTTTTTTTTTGAATTCGACACTTTTCAATCATTTCCTGCACCTTCAGCCATCCTTCTTAGCGCACGCAAAATTATTCACTCTTAATTGACGGTCCAGCATTTGAGGGGCTTCGGCGAAAAGCAATTTCTTGCCAAACAACGACTTGAAAACTTGAAAACTTTTCAGCAAATGTCAAAGGTTCTGCAAGCCTGTTAAATGCATTCGACCAGTTGGAAAGGGGTTGAGACTGGATTCCCTGAAAGCCGCTGACGTTCAAGCGGGAGACTCATTTAAAGCTGGCACATTGACGAAAAATCTGTGTTTAATTAAAATGTGCAAAGCAGCTTAAAATTACACAGCTTTGCAAACTGCCGTGCCAGTTGTAATTAATCCGTTTACCTCCGTTTGACCAAGGGACCCGCAGTGCAGCTCATAATTTCCCACATGTATACATTTTAAATACACATCAAAGGCCCAAAAGTGTCCCGTTCCTTTTGGCCAAGTGTTGCTGGTTAACCGTAAGTAGCTGTTGGCCCAGACCCAGACTTCAAATGCTGCCCAGATAATTGCCAATGACTCGCTTAATGGCTCGTGTTGCAATTAGTGCGGTTGGTTTGGTTTGCTTTGGTTTCTCGCAAAGTGCAAAAAAGCAAAAAAGCAGCCAGGAAAAGAGTTAAGATAGAGACATATAGAGTGGGTGTCAGGTATTATTATTTAATAAGCTAGCTTTGCCCAAGAGGAATGCGGTCCAATTACAACTAGCACAATTATAAACTCTGGAATTATTGGGTCAAAGAAAATAGTTTGATTGCCTCTATAAAGCTTAGGAAATCTTAAAGCTGTTTATAAGAAGTCCAGTCTCTTTTTGTTATAATTTGTGTATAAATCTCAAGTGGAAAGACTATCAATCACTTTCTAAAATGAAGACTTCATTAATCTCCATACAACATGATTGAATGGGTGATCCAAAGTTGCTGAAGTGACGAGTTAATAACGCTTCTATAAACATTAGTAACTTTTAAACAGATCTGAGCAACTTAAATGATTATATTAAGTCCTAAAGTCGTAAGTGCTTATTGGAGTGTTGGAATATGAAAATGGATTCTACTTTTCCAATCTCTTTTGGCCTTCACCCCAACGAATTGAACTGCACCAAACTGCTTTAAAGCCATCATCGAATTGTAGACAGTTTGCGATGTAGCAGAATAATTGAAACCCATCATCTATTGCAAATAGAAGCTGATGTATAAAACATATGACATTGTTGCTAATACTATGTATATGTGTTCCATAGAATATCTATCTATATCCATATGCACATTTGCAATGCGGAAGGCAGTTGGAAAAAGCACAGAAAGCCGGTTGTAGTGCCAGGTTTACTCAACCCAGGCGAAGATCGTTGACTGACCTACTCACGACGTCGGGAGATATAGTGGCCATATCTCTGCCCACTCGCCCCGTCCCGCTCCCTCACACTCTCTGGCCATTGCTGTCTCGCTCTGGCGCACTGGCAATGCGGCAACTAACGTCATTTGATTGCATTTGTAAAGCTTCGCTCAGTTACAGAAATTATCGCATACTACCTATGTGTGTATATATGCACCCCATCTATCTCTCTCTTTCTCTCGCTCTCCCTGTCTCGCTTGCGCTCTCGCTGTCTCTGGATTTCTTTGTCAGTGAACTTGAGCTTTTGCTTGGCAATGCTAATTGCATTGCGATTACAACATAGTGTCCGTGTGTGAGTGATAATACTCAATACTCATACGACCCGTTGTACAGCTTTTCTTCCTCTTCTTCCTTCTACTTCTCTTTCCGCAAAAAACTTGTAACACTTTTCGTCGCGCTCTGGCGTTTGTTGTTTTAAACTTGACTTAATTCAATTTTTCACTATTATTTTATTTTTACCTTTACCTCATTCATTGATTTATTTCGACGCCGTTCGTTTCCACTTATTTTAACCAGACGCGACTAAATTAGAATCTACAAAATTCCGAGCTCATCAGCGAAAGGCTTGATTATTTTATTTTTATGTGGTTTTCTAGCTAAGTTGTTGCAAGTTGTACCGCAAACGGATCTTGAATTTGTTCACTGCCCTAAACGCTTAACAATCTAATAATAAATTAACGGATGTGATGAGCACTAAATAATTGCAGCCTACTTCATCATCGCATTATTCGATCTTTAAGATGATTTTGCTTAAATGATTTATTTAGAACTGAAATTTACTCAGTTAAAACTACAAATTTAAAGAAAATAATTGGGTATGCTTTGAAGTGCATAATATTGGCAAAGTTCGAGTGAATCGCCAAGTGGAAATTTTTAACGACTTCCATTTAGTATCGATTAAATTCTGAGTAATTAAAAACTAGTTCGATTTCACCTGAAGGGACAAAAACCCATCATACAAATACTAAATTAAAAAGGCAATGTAAATAAAATCATGCACCTACAAGTTTTTAGTCCAAAGTTTTTCTTTCTCTAGCTATTAGTCATTATATATTGAAGAGTGTATTTTTATATAATTACGCTTAACTGAAGGCTTTCCTTAAGTTACTGTTCCTTGTTACTACCTAAATTTTGTTAAACAAAAAATAGACGTTGTCAATCAGTTGCTTATCTCACCGTATCAACAACTAGCCATATTTGCTCTTGGTGAAAATGAAGTATACGCTCTGCAAGCCCAATCAAAAATGACCAGAAAGTGCAGCTAACTGCAGTAATTATTTAGCAGCGTTTCGTAATTGTGCCCCATTTAATTGAAATAAATAAAAAAAAAAGAAAACAAGAAACGAAGTTTTATCACTTGTAATGTTTAAAAACGTTTTGCATGTGTTTATAGTTTTTTAGTTGTCAATTGAAGTAACTTTTACTGAGAGCGTGTGCGACTACCGCATGATCGCACACCACTGCACAAATGCACACGCGCACTCACACCATCGCAGCACACACACACACACTGACAGACTGTGTGCGCACACAGATACTCGGGGCAGGCAAACGCTGACGGTGACGTTTCAAAAACTCAAAAAGACGCCACATCCGAGACCTGAGACTTGTCAGCCAACAATAAAAAATGCAACAAAAATTTAAATAAAACAAATGGAAAAAGTAGGGTTGCAAAGCAACTGGCAAATTACCTAGCTAGTTTAAGTCGCTGGAAATTCATGTAATTAAGTAAATCTATCACACAATAATAATGAAGACGTTTATATTGAATTCATTCATTTAATAATACTGAACTATGTGAAATATATAATCAATCTGGCGAAATTAAACTAAGAACAATATTATACTCGCATAATTTATACTTCTTGAATTTATATATATTTTATAAACATCACTTCCTAAAGGGTAGAAATGCATTATAATCTGATAATAGCTAACACAAACACTATAGGCTCAGTAGCTTTATATTGGCCCTGAATTCCGACTTTCACAGTAAACAAACGCTACAACTCAATTGAAAATTTAAACAAAGAGTAGGCTTTTAAAATTCCTTCCGAATATAAAGACATTTTATACAAATTATAAATTGAACTATGGGTATGTGGAATAAGTCCCCCTCACAGGTAATTTGTTTTCAAATTTGTTGGTTGAATGCACTTTTGCTTTAGCGAGAAGTATCTCAATTTGTTCCCTCGTATCTCATCCTTGGTTTTTTCCTTATCTTTTTGGCGCGGCATTTTTCTTCTGGTATTATTTTCACTACCTATTGCACTTTTATTTATATTTTTTTTTCTATTCACTTTTGCTTTGCTCACTTCACGATTTCGCCGCAGCTGATTTGTAATTGTAGCTTTTGAATCTGGCGCACAACTTTGGTAATTAGCAGTTAAAGTATTTAATACACTTAGGTATTTTATATTAGCTTCATAAGTTTAGATGCACTTGTTTTGTAAAATTAGTATGTATTTTCTGCTCAGATCAATTTTGGAGCAATTGGATTTCACATTTATAATTTATTGCAACATGACGGACATTTATTTATAACTACACTTTCTTCCTTGGCTGTTTAAAAACGCCCATTTTTATATTGACTATTTTTTTATCCATTTGTATATATTTCTTTTGGCGCCCTTTTCACTTTTGTTTTCTCCTGCTCTTCACTTTGTTTCTTCAGGAATTATTCCACATTTGTTCCTGCTTTTATATGCAATACATTTCTAAAAGTTACATAATAACTTTTCCCGTTCTGCTTTGCTCACTTTTTTATACTTTTCACCGACTTGCACTTGGTGACATATATACCCAAATATATCACAAATGATATCCAATAACAAAAAAATACACGTTTTAATATGTTGATGGTAAAGGGTAAACACGATTTTTTTTTGGCAATATCAGCAGAAAGAAAGAAGAAAGCTACAATTTGTCCTAAGCGCAAACCAAAATATCCAACTCAACTTCGAAACAGAACCGAAAATGCGAAAAGTGTGTAATTTGCGATCGAGTTACAGGCAGAGACAATATCGACGGCAGACGGCTTGACTTTGCTTCGGATCGGCCAAATACCTGTGATATAAAACAATAGCTGCGCGCGTTGGAAATAAAAAATAAACCCGGGAGAAAATGCGAATTGCGAAAAGCGCAAAACCCGATTCGGAAAAATAAAGAGAGAGAGATCCGCTCGTTGACGCTGCGCTTGCTGGACTCAAACTGAATAAATGCACGAGAACCGCACTGCAAGTTCTAAGCTGGCGAAAATAAAAAATAAACTACAAACGCAAAAAGCCCGTGGATAAACGAAAAACCACGAAATGCATCGAAATGTGAGCGTTCTCACCGATACAAAGATACGATACGAAACTGAAACAGAAACAGAAACAGAATCGTTCGGTCGAGAGAGTCGGTCTACAAGTCTGTTTTTAAAGGCAAAAGGCATTTGCCGGCCGGGGCGTATACGCGATATGTGCAAGCATTCCGAGCTCTACCTCACTGACTGATTGAGCCCCGGCACTCGGCTATTATTTAATATGCTCTCAGAACTCAGAACTCAGAACCCATCAGCCACATCACTCAATTGCACCGATCGTGAACCTGAGTTGAGTCTTTATCTATCGCTCTATCAAACTATCAGCACACTCAGGGGCACTCCGTCTAGTGGAGGGTCTCTCTCGGCTGGGATAGTATCATGATTTTCTATAGTTTTCTTTCAGCCTTTCTGTTTGTTGTCCGATATTCCGCGTGTTTCTGGCATTCCGTCTGGAGATTACAGATACTATACCAAGGGTCTCTCGGGGGTCTCGCAGGGGTGATTCAACGGGCTTTGTTTGCCCGCGACTTAAGTTCAAGGTCTGTGAGGCAGGGGTGAGTTTTCCACTATGGGTAGTTGGTCCAACAAACCTCAGCATTTTGTCTAGCCTAATCTATGAAGCTTTCTTTATAGCCATATATTTTATATTCACTTACATATAGTACTATCAAATAGATCAAGCAAATGTGCGTAAATGCAACCTGAAACAGTGTTATGCAAAAATAAATTATAATTTAAAATTATAAGAGAAGTTGAACAATATCTTACTCTTCATATAAACAAAAATTGTGTAAATATTAAATATGATGTAATTAAGATAGAAGAACTAACAGTAAGATGGCAAAGATGATCATTAAACTTGCAAGCTGTCTTATCATCTTTCGTTAAGCTACTCTTCTTATTCTCAAGACTGCGAGATTAGCTCTTCAATGCGTACTCAAATTCCATATAAATTTCTTTTAATATAAACGATCCTTACCTTTGGCTTCTTTGTCATACCATGTCTTTAAAAACAATACAATTGAAATTCAGCAACGAATGTAGCACTACGACCTCACTTTCTGCAAAGGTAGCACACAAAAGTAATAATTCTGATTCTTATTCCATGGTTGCCTAATCGCGAACCGCTTGCACCAGAAATTCGATATTTATTAGATGCTTACGTAACATTTCAGCACTCGATTTGCAATCTACAAGATTTTCTCGATTTGATTTGAAAGTTTTATAGGTTTATGCAACGCACAGGATGTATATGTAGCTATTCAGCAATGCAGTGGAGTAGTCAGAACAACTTTGTTGTAGTTCCAACTGAAATTCAATAGTAAGCTTTTTCATCAAACAGTTTTAAAAGTTAAAGAAAAAAGGCATAGTTATGTTTCACATTTATTTTATATTTTAATTGTTTTCCTCTTTATTTTACATCATTATTAAATTAAGAAGTACCAGTAAAAAAAATTTAGCACAAAAAACACAGAGAAAATATGTTGTTGATTTGATCTTAAGAATTTTAGAAATATTATAATTATTTTTTTGTTTCATATAGAATTATATAATAATTTCTCCATATAAAGTAGACACAAAAATGATGTCAAATTTTGGGATTTTGGGTTTGTATTTAGTGTCTAAACTTAAATACATGATGATTTAATTTAGACGTACGTGTATATTTTGTATAAAATTACATAAATATTTAGTTGACAAAAAATTGATGTAGATTTATTCATTTTGTGTTGAAGCTGAAAATTAAATTCGTGTTCTATAGCTAGCGTAGCAAATGTACATATAATTTATGGATTATCCGTTAAAAGATATTTACAAAGACAAATGTGTGCCGACTGATAAAGCAAATTTTTGTTTTTAAAATTGATTTGCTTTATAGGGAGAGTTCGAGCGATTAAAAAGAATAAACAAGATGAGTATGCGCCTTAGAAGTAGAAGAAATCAAAGTCAAAGACAAAGACAGAATTGCTTTAGCTAATGTTTCAAAGATATATCAAAGTTATCTCTTCAATAGGAATGCGGGCTGAAGATACAGATACGAATACAGAAATAAGCATTTAGCGTTTAGCATTGTTTATATATAGGTTTATATAGGTGAGCATATCATTTAGTTAGCCTAAGCATAATCAAGAGAGAGTAGGGGTGTTATAGAGAGGGTCAGAGTTCAGAGTGAAAGTGTATTAGACAGAATCAACTGAAAGGTAATTTCAAATTGCTTAACACATTAGCTCTCGCGATCACTTTCTTCATAACAAGTTACTAGTTCAGTTTTCGTCTAATTACTTTTGTATATATAGTATTTAGTTTTAGTTAGTTTTAGGTATATCAAAAAAAATATTGCAGATTGTCTTAGAGTTCCAGCCGCTTTATACAAAGTAAATGAAGAGAAGTTGAACTTTTTTCCTATCCGACTTGTTTGTTTTATATTCCTTCTAGGTGTACGTTTATTGGCCTTTGACTTGGTATTTGTTATTAGTAGTCGTTAAAATTGTTTAATGGTCAAAAATTTGTGTATGTTGTTTGTAGAAACCATGAGTTTTGCTTTTTAGAGATTTTGTATATTTAATTTCATGTTTATTTCCTTTCCTTTTGCTCCTTCTGCTATGGCAAACGTATTTTCAAGATTTGTGGAATGTGGTTTTGTAGTCGATCTAGGGTTATTAAGTTAGCATTCATGGGTATTTGAGCCAAAAGCATTTTTTGATTGTTTCACTGGTGTTCTCGGGGTTTATCTTACTTTTTTTTTATGGTTTGGACTTTAAACAAATATCTCTGGTTTGCTCTCTAGTTGTTTTACACACACATTTACAATACAATACAGATTACACACTCAAAGTTATGGCTAGAGCTAAGGATTATGTTGCTGATCTAGTGATAATTTTGGTTCTGCTAAGGTTGCTTCGCTTTCGGTTTTGGCCCCTAGGATTAACATGTAACGTTCGATTACAAACGAAATGGCTTAGACACAGAATTTACAAAAGAGTGTTTCCTCGCGCAGATATCTGACTTTTAATTTCTCTCTATTTTCATGTATTTTATCATTTTGCGGCTTAGAGGAGCAGCTCCTCGTCCGTGTGCGGCTCACTTCCGGTTTCCGCAAAGAGGCAACACTCATCGGCACCGGAAGAAGCCGCCTCCTGCTCCTCGCAGTCGAGATCGAGATGATGTGCCTGCTGCGGCGACTGCGGCGCCTGCTGGTGGTGGTTCATCGGGTGGTGCGCCGGCTGCTGTGGGTGGCTCAGGTCGTGCAGCCAGTCCAGTGTCTTGTCGATGGCACGCAGCCGCTTCTCCAGCGAGGTAGTGGCCAATATGTCCACCTAATAACGTAGATATAGTTATTAAAAAGAGTCATACAGAGTATGTAAACCACTTGACGCACCTTTAGTTGCTGGGAGAGGGGCAGCAGGGCTATGATCCACCACGCCCACGCCGGTCCATCGCTGATCAGCTCCCAGTTGGGCTCCAGTGGTGGCATCTGGCCAAAGCTTTGCAAGATCTCGTGCTTCTGCTCGGTGCTCAGGCTGTCGAACCAGCCACTGGCCTTAGCCAGCACCACGCCCTGCATTCCCGCGAGTATCTTCACCTGCTCATCGGCAATGGGCTCGTCGCAGATGTACTCCACCTTGGCCGTCTCATAGCCATCCTTTTCGTTGCGCGCCAGAATCTTGAATCGCTTGCAGCCGATGGTGCTCAGTATGGAACAGCCATCGCCCAGCTGCACGCAGTCCCGAATGTCCAGTATGGTGCCCACATCATAGTAGCGCGACTTTCCGCCATTCGGCTGCACAATGCCAAAGGTTTTGTCGCCGGACTCGACGGCTCGCCGCACCATCAGTCGGTATCGGGGTTCGCAGACGAAGAGCGGACATGGCACTGCCGGAAAGGCGGCCGTGCAGATGAACACCGGCACCGAGGGCTCCTGGTCGATCTCCTGACGGAAACGCGCCTCGTAGTGGTCTGGAATGAATCGTTTCATTGCGGCTTCTAGGAACTTTGTCACCGGCCGCTTGGCCAGCGCAAATGGAACTGGCGAGGATGAGCCCGTATGCAGGTGGATCTGATTCGAATTCGGATTTGGATGCTGATTGGCATTGGTACTGGCACTGGCACTGGCACTGGCATTGACATTGAACTCCACAAGTGGTGACATGCACAATGGACACGGGGAGTTGTAATCCATGCAACGATCCAAGCATACCAGGCAGTACGTGTGTCCACACGGAGTCACCACCGGCTTCCACAGAGTCCGGCTGCACACCACGCAGTCAAAGTCGCTGGCATCGATCAGCTGCCCGGCCACCGAGCTCATCGCCAGCGATGGAGCCGATTTGTCCAGTTCTGTAAGGGTATTTAAGCATTAAGTATATTATATAAATATAAAAATATATTTTGTAACTCACTTTTCAGTCGCTGCAGTTCCTGCTGCGTGCGATCCAATACCCCAGCAAACAGTCGACTGCACCGCTGACTCTCGCCCGCCGCCTGCGCCCGCTCCACATCCACATCCTCCTCGAGCACCTTGCCACCGACCAACGGTTCCATGGCCATCGACCATTTCCGCTTGCAGTGCTTCCGGTTCGCATGGCGACGTGGCTGCAGATCGAACTGCTTCTGCTCGAAAACGTGCCGCTCATGGCGATGGTGATCCATAAAGTCCAGGGGACTGGGGAACAGGAAGTCGCCATCCAAATGCAGGGATCCCGGCTCCCCGCCGTCCACCTCCACATCCACCTCCTCCTCCATGTCATCGCCAGCCATTATGTAGTTATCATAGTGCCCGAACTCATCCTCCACATCGTCCAAGTGAACATGGTGATGGTGGTGGTGATGATGATGATGATGGTGGTGGTGGTGCTGCTGTTTCCTGCGCCGCCTCACCTGCTCCCAAAGTAGTGGATATGGTGCTCGCGAGGTGGCAAAGTTGCGGTGCTGCTGCTGGAAAACTGGTGGCGTTGCGCTGCTCAGCGAGCTGCGATTCTTCGGCAATTGGGCCAGGAGACGTTGGAGAATCTGTGCATGAAGAATTGGTCAGTTAAATCTTCAATGTTTAAACAGATTACTACAAATTATTGTTCTGTAATAAGGTTAAGAACTGAGCTACAGCTTATTAATATGGTTGTAATCATATTCAGCATATTATTTTCTAATTTTCAAGAGCATATGCAATTTTAATGGCGTCTAGACATTTACAAAAATAGTGCAGACTAAGCTGCTACTAATAAATTTGTGCAAACTAGAACATAAAATAATTATTACAGCCATATGTATGCATTAGCTTGCATTAAACCCATAGAGGCATGGCATCTGCGATTTTACCTTGGCGAGATCATGTTGAAATATTTCCGAGTTGCTGAGATTGGTTTTCTTATCAAGGCAAATGGCCAAAAAGCCGTTGTACAAAGCCTCCTCCAATCGGCCAAGACCGCTCAAGGCCAAAGCACGCAGGTAGTGGGCCTGGAAAATGCAATAAAATAAATAAATAAATATGCATTCATCACTCGGCATATGTATGTAATTTCAAACGCACCTTGGGCGAAGTGCAGCGGGTTCTCAGTGCATTCTCGATGTCCGCTAGAGAACTTTGATAATGGCTCAATTTTAGTAGAACTTCGGCACGCAGGCAGAGACTCTTGAAATTGGCGGGCGCTGCAAAGATATCAATGAAAAAGTAAAACATATTAATTCATTTTTACTGCGACCAAATGGGCGTTGTAAATCACGTAGATCCCCCACAATGAATGTCATCTTCCTCAACTCAAATGAAATGCCAAAACTTGGCAAGTTGAAACATTTCGGCGTGCGGCCAAGGCAATTACGTCTGCCAATATTGACAAAATATATATATATATTCATATAGATAAATGCAACGATATGGACGTGTAAACAGCATCTATAAGGTGTGGGTTTGGGCAAATGTTCAACACGCGCGAATACTCGTCAATTATATTTTCCCCTTCTGCAGTTTGTGTTTCAAAATGTTTGTCCGTTTCAATTGGACATTCAATTTGACAGCTGCTAAAATGTATCTTGCTTTTTTGTAACATTAATATCATAGCAATATAATAGGTAAACAAACACAAATTAAATTTTAGGTTACACGGAATTTCGTCACTCATTTCTTTACAATTTTATGTAAGTAGTTTGAACCTTTTTTTTATTTATTTATAATAAAATGCGGCCCAAAAACGCGAACTTCGACCATCGGCAATTGCAATGTGAAAGCGAAACCAAGGTAAGCAGCAACAGCAGAGCGCGAAGCACCTAGAATAGAAAGTCATTGCTGTGCCTAGGTCATGCATTTTCCACCCACCCCTTTTCCACCCCCTCTACACCCCCTTTGCACCACCCTACGCGCACCACCCCCACAGCAACACAGTTTTATCACCCGCACTACGTCACGTAGGCCACTTGTAGACAATGTTGCAGACACATTGCCAGCAACATTGCAGCACGCTAAGAGAACCAGCGAGCACTTCACCTTCTCTTCTTCTGTTAGGCTTCTCTCTTGCAAGTGTACTCTTGCGCTGTTAAATCGTAAGAGTTTTTAATATTTATGTTAAAAAAGACGCGCGCAGCTGCTGTTAAGCAGAAAACGCGATTATGTAGCCTAACATTACGCAACATAAAAAGGCGCAACATCAAAACGACAGTAGCTGCAACAACAACAACAATAACAACGATGTCTATATAATATCAGCTACGAGGGCCTATAAGCGATTTTTTTGTAATTCCAATTGTTACACAAATTGCTAAAAAAAAATGTGATTACATGTGGTCCCTTCACTCCGCCAATTTTCCAGCTTGGTATTCATTTATATTTTGCCATATTTGTCGCAACATAAGATTGCTATTTTGCGCAATTTTGTTGATAGATAATAGTTTGAACTAGAAACTTTTGGATTATCAAGATATCAAGAATTTTAGCATAAATTGAATAACACTTCCGATTATCACAAACTCGTGTTGATTATGTAAATGGCTTGTCAATATTTTGTGTTTACTTCGCTGTTCCCATTTTTATGTTGTTTTTTGCGCTGGGTGTCGAATGAATTCCGAAAATAAATACCCGTGATATGGTGTTTGCTTGCCAGATAACGCATTTGGGATTGGGATTTGCGGTTAACCGTTATGTGAGTGGAGGTGGCAAAACATAACGGCACTTCACTGGGCCCTGTCAGATAACGGTAGAATGTAATTTAGCTGATTATGCCTTAAACGTTTTCTGAGCCCTTCTTTCTACGTGAGATAAGACAGCTTTTGGTTGTTTATCAATAGTTAATATTTTATCAGCGGTTTTTGTAATGAATTTATGGACTTTAGAATCAATTTATTATTTACTGCTGTTTGTGTTTTATGTAGGGATTTATTTATTTATTACTTGGAATCTCTAATATTCTTTTAATTGCGAAAAAACAAGAAAACAGCTGTCTCCTCCTATGGCAACTTTTCCAATAATTCCATCTGTTTCCCATATGTTTTTCCCACTTTGAAAGTGGTTCCCCTGTTTATTATGCAATAATATCATTCGATCTCCAGGGCCATCCATCCCCCCCCCCCCCCCCCCCCCCCACCTCACCACCCCCCCGCTTTGGTCGACGAGTCCAGAGCCATAACTATATGTATTATGCATACTAATTATATTCATTTCCACATTATATCACACTGAAGGCGGCCACGTTCTCGCTGACCGGCTACTTCCCGTTCGATCTGCGACTATGTGTGTGCGTATCCATCAGATACTTTTACTTACAACCGCAGCGAGTGGGCAAAAAAAAAAAATAATAAATACTAAGTATATAAGAAATATACAGAAATTCAATTAAAATGCAAAGCCAAACGCTGACGACTCGCTGACGTTGTTGTGCTGCCAGTTTGTTGTTGTGGTTGTTGTTGTTGTCACTGCTACCAATTTGCACTTATTAGAGAATTTTACGCTCTACGAACGCCCCCGCACCGCCCCGCCCCCCTGCCCCTTCAGATAGATAGAACATCTTCCACGCGGAGCCAAGTTTCCGTTACGCTGCAGACAATTTAAGCCCAACTGTTGATAAATTGCATTTGGCTTCAGATATGACAATGCTCATATGTGTGCAATTCGTATATTTTTTTTGGCTACACTGTGAAAAACAACTAAATACAACTCTCTCTATGTACTTTAACATATGCATTAGAAAGCAATTTATCTTGTAATACGAACTCATACAAACTAACAAGCATAGAGAAGATATTACAGTAACCACAGATATAAAAAATATCTTATTCAAAAGCAAAACTAAAAATGTTCCAAATATTTGTAGAATAAACATTACTAAGGCATTAAGTTATTACTTAATTAATCATAACTTTATCAGGCACTAAGTTATTACTTAATCATAATTTTAACATACTTCACTCTATACTTTTCTCTCACTGTATATATTTCTTATGATATTTTTTCGTGCCAGCGTGTGTCGTTTTCGCGTTTGTGTGCACTCAAAATCAGATTTCGTCACGTACATTAAAAATCGCTTGCAAAATTCCCACCACATCAGAAAAAAAAAAAAAAAAAGCAGCAGCAATGAATATTGAGAAGAGAAGCGAATTTTCCTTGGCGGTTGACAGACATGGCATTGCCATGGATTGCATAATGAGATCAGAAATCTAAGAATTTTGATTTCCGCTAAAAGAAAACGTGAGCGAACTGACAACCTGATCTAAAGACAAAGACAAAGGCATTTTGCAAACCGCCGATCATTTTATTTATTTATTTTTAAATGCCAAAACAACAAAGTAGCAACAAAGAAGCAAAAAAGTAGCGACAAAGAATGCATGTCCCCGCTAATTTTTCAATTCAGATGTGCTTAAAGGCAGTTAAACAATTTGCTAAAAATAAACACATTGCGTATACGCCGCATGGTCCGAGCTCTGATTGCCAAACACAAGCACCACAGACACACACACACACATATATATATATATACTGGATTATTATGCAAAAGGAAACTGGAGAAATGAGGGGGGGAAGGGGTGGAAAAGAGCGAAGGGGTGGCGAAAAACTGACCTAAATACTAAATGAATGCCCATAAAACTGCGCCAAGTGAGACGGGAAACGAGCGGCCATAAACGAGCGGCGAAAAGATGGCAAACTTTATGCGACACCCCACAGTTCCAAGTTCCCAGTTCCAAGTTCCCAGTTCCAAGCTGCCAGTTCCCAGTACTCAGTTCTCATCTAAACCGAAATCCGCAGTTAAATTGACCGTTTTTTGATGTCTATGATGGAGGGAACAACTGGGAAAACCCAGAAAAACCCCATGGCTAACACTCGATTCGCGCGCATAAAATATGACCATTATGCAGATGAAGCTAATTGTGCGGAGTTAAGTTTATGACCCTCGTAAAGTTACAGCGCTCGATGTAAAGGCGAAATAAATATGCGAATTTGGGGGAAATGTCAGCAGTTAAATGAGGAAAAGAGCTGTGCATAATTCAAAACCAAATGAAAGGAAATAACCACAGTTAGGCGCAAATATTTCCTTCCTTTGATGCGAATATTTAATTTACCAACACACTCTGTCTTATTTCACAACATTGAAATATTAATTTGCCAAAATTATCGCTTATAAATTATAATCTCTAGAAAATGCAAGTTATTCTTCGACACCTAGCCCAAGTTCCTTCAGACCAATTAATTTGTATAGAAATCGCCTTGCGTTTTCCTTGTTGAACTCAAATTTGTCGAGCATTTCGCATTTCTAGGCAGATTTATGGCTACTAGAAGCGTCTACCATTTCCCTGCTTAATTTGCCTTTGTAATTGTCTTCATGAATGAACGCTCACTTGGCCACTTTTGCTGCTGTTGACGGAAATGTGAAATGCTCGCAAAGAATATGTGGCAAAATAATAATTATTCACTTTCAGGAAGTGCAGGCAGTCGCATTGTTTTTACGTTTTGCATTCGCCTTTGGCTATTCGGCGTTAAATATGCAACTGCAAGTCTCGGTAAAGAATTCTATAAAATTTCATTTTTATTTATGTGATTAATCTTTACGAGGCCATATGACAGACAATTGTTGTGTAAATTATTCGAATGTGCTCTTGTGCATATGCATATTCGCCTCCATTTGTGTTGTGTTATTTTCCTGAAAAACATAAGTTTCTCACTCCATATTCGAGTTCGCTGAGTTGAGGCACACATGGCGTATGCGTTATTTTCAATTCTATTCAACAGCAGTAAATTGAATAAAATGCAGCTTAACATTGAATACAGTTAGTTATTTAATTTAAAACTTTCATGTGTTTGGTCATGTTTATGAACTAAATGTGGGTGTTGTCAACTCAGTCTGTTAAATGTCAAGCCCCGGAAATCCTCAAAAAAAAAACTGCTGGAATTCTGTTTGCAGTTTGTTCTCTGTTCTGGTTATATTTTGTTGGTTTTTCTGTTTTGCGAAACTCAACCGACTGTGAAGATTTTTGTGGCTGCTGTTGCGCGGTTTACATCTGGGAAATAGCGCCATGCGTTGTCGCATAAATTTTCGGCACTGGAAAACAAGACGCAACAGAAAAAGTCCAAGGCAAGCAAAAAAGATGAGTACGCAAAGATAAAATGTCAGAGTTCAGACTGAGCCAAGGCCAAAAGTGCCCAGTTTTGATGGTGAGGATGACAATTTTTATGGAGAGCAACAAATTGGAAATTATAAGACATGTTTCTTGGCCAAGAGAGCTAAAAGTTGGATATTATATGACATGTTTCTTGGTCAAGAGAGCTAAAAATTTGAAATTATAGGACATGTTTCTTGGCCAAGCAGTAGCTTTTCATTTAATGGTGATTTTACGCCATTTTATCTGAGACGCAAAATGTTTATGTTCGCTACAAAAAAACGCCATTTTTACTTTACATTCGAAATAATTCAAGGTAAATCAGCGGGAGATATTCAGCGAAGTGAACTTCATTTTCAAGTCTTATATAATATAACTTCTCCGTCGTTTACTTTTTTGCTCAACCGAGCGCAACCTTCAGGCAAATTGGAGCAAAACAAAAAAAAAAGCCGAAAAAAATTTCAAACAATTCGCAAGCACGCAAATAAAATCAAACATAAATTTCATTCGAGCAAGACAAAACACAAAATAAAAACACATTCCTTTGCTACTGTGTGAAGCGCAAAAATGTATATATTGTTGTTTCGCAGTTTTCTCTTGTAATGCGAAGGCATTCATGAGTTTTACGAAGCGCGCAAATAATATTTGAAAATGTTTAACCGCAACGGCAACAACGATTTCAAAACGCTCCACTGAGCAGCAACTCGCTGAGTGGGCTGAAGGTCAACTGGTGACCAAGATGTGGTCGTTATGGAACCAAAAACAAGTGCGGAAGTCGCACATTTGTGAGGCGTAAGATGTACAGAAGTTGTCCCATATACACAAGTATTTTATTGTATATTTTATTACGCTCTTTTTTTGTTTGTTTGTTTGATTGTTTGCTTAGTCAGGCAGCTTAGGCAAAAGATATATATAAAATACAAGACGGCAGGCCGACAACTTCAAAGCCATAATTATAGATTCTTTGGGAGATAAGTTTGGGTAGTTGTTAATTCCACTTTGCCCCAATTGATAAGGTTGTATTCACAGAAGCAAATTATTTAAACTTTATTCATTTGAGTGTTTACAAATTGGTAATTTAAAAAGAACTCATGTAACTTTTTTTGGTTAAAAAGTTCGTTGATAGTACTTTGATGTTAGCTGTGAAAGCTAGTTCTTATCAAGTGTTACGACTTTGGTGCCAGTCCGCTAATCACCACCCCCTTCTTTCCGCCCACTTACAAGGTCCAACTGCCACCATTTTGCTGCCATATGTCCGCTCTGTTGGGCCAGATGTCATTTGATAAATGTTCGGACACGTTCATGTCCATGTCCCCACACCCACATCCACTTCCACTTCCACATCCAAATCCACATCCACATCCGTTGCCACACGCGCTTCTGACGCGCAGTTAATTGATTTCCCAGACAGAAGGGCAGTTCGTAATGGGAAAAACTCAACTCTCGGCTGAATGCTGAACTGACCTGGCCACCTGACGCCAAACAGCAAAAGCAAAAGCAGAAATGCGACTAGGCCCAAAACAGAGAGGCTGAAACCGAAAACCAAAAACCATCAAAATGCATTACATTTTGAGGTGGCTGACAGCCAAGGGGATGGCGACAACGTATGGCTATAATCCACTTAAAAGTCATTTGGGGTGGCTAATAAACTGAGCGAAATTGGGTGCACACTTTTACAAAATGCAGCAAATAAATGTGTATCTATGGTATATCTATATAATATAGTTATTTCAATATTTTTACAGTTTTACAAATACTTCATTAACATGTATTGATTTGATGTCCAATTTCAGTTTAAAATTAAATCCGAATTTAATTTACTTTTTAAATTCTTTTAATTTTTTGATTAAAATCTTTTTGTGTGCCAGCATTCTGTTGATTGTTAGCAACCTTTTTTAAATGAATTTCAAAGTTTTGCTGTTCTTTTTTTCATTCTCCAGATCTATTTTCGTATATTCTCCCCTAACCCATGTCTATTTCGGTCTGGTTTTCACTTATGTAATCGCTCGAGACGCCAATCAGCCCCTAAACGCAGTTCGATAAGCGAACGGAGCTGGGAAAAAAAAAGTATGGCCAACGTAACCGGCTTTTTATGCAAAGCTGCCAAAAATATGAGTAAACTCATGTAAGTTTTGTGGGCCGTTGGCCGGGGGAGAGGGGGTGGCGGGTATTGGCCATGGCTAAAACATTGCGTGAGCCGAGACTTGTGCAATCGGCGCCAAAGTAAAAGAGAAAGAGAAAGAAAAAGAGCGAGCAAAAGCCAACAAGCAACAGTTTTGGTCTTTTCGCCTTGGCCAAAAGAGGTCGCCCAGCGCTGGCCAAAGAGAAAGTAAGAAAGTAAGAGAGTGAGTGAGTGTGAAGCCTGGCTTTGACAGCTGCTCTTTCATCAGCTCGTGCGCTCTCTTTGGGCCACATTGGTTACCATCTGCAAAGTCGCAAAAGTATGTCAAAGTCAAATGCGCGACGCCGACGTCGACGTCACTTTTATTATGTTTGTTTGGTAAGTGGAGCTGCTTTTTTTTCTTGTTATTTCTTTTTTTTTGTTTTTTTTTTTTTTTGGTTTTTTTTTGGTTATGTAAGGCTCAGCGGCCAACTGTTGTTGGTTACGTTGAGCTGCAGGCCCAAGATTTGCCTCAGTTTCCCCCGTTTTCTCATGTTTGTCGTGGTCGCCTTGGTCTTTTGTCTTTTTCACGCTTAGTCTGCTGAACCCCGCTGTTCCGCTGTCCCGCTGCCCCGCCCCCTGCAACCACGCCGCCCCCAACCGCCAGAAAACCCATTGTTGCTCATTTGTTTGTTGCCAATTTCAACGGTTTTCGACTTGTTGTTGCCGCGTGGAAATTAAATCGTGATTTGTAAATGCTCTCAAATTTTCGTCTCGCTTTTAAATTTTTTTCTTCGTCTGATGTTGTTTTTTTTTTTTGGTTTTTGCTGCTTGCCGCAACTGAGGAGTTTGCAATTTTGTAATAATTTTTTTTTTTCTTCGCTCCTATCGGCGATTAAATAATCAACGCTGTGTGGCAACTGTTACAATAGGAGGTTTTTGAAAGTTGTTTGTGGGCAACTGGGTTATTCTGGGCAATCAGTAGCAATCAACAGAGCTTTTAAAACCTATATGGATTCTACTAGATTTTTAGACATAAATATTTCAATTGGCTTGAAATGATCTGAAATGGTTCATTAAATATATATAATCAAACTAAATTCCCCAGAAAATTACTAGTTACTTGATAAACAAAGCTAGTTAACTGTTACCTAAAAGTTTGGTTAAAATAAGGTAAGTTCTGCCATAAATTAAAAGCAACCAATGAAATTATATTACCACTGCTACATCATAGCACTTTCTTTGATGATTCATTTTCAGTAGCCACCAGCACCTGGAAAAACGCATTTTAACACAAAGAATGGGATAATGCAAAAAGTTTCGCTGGCTTTTTTCATCACTTTTTCGGGCGAAAACCTTTACTCACCAAGAACGAAGAAGCAAAAAAATGGTTGGGTGCAAAAACATTTTAGTTTCAGTCATGGTTGTTAGTGCAAAAAAAAAAATAAAGTTCCAAGTGCTCCTGACAGTCTGACCCAAATAACCAAATTGAATGCTAATACCATGTTGCCAAAGTGGAAAAGTTTGCGATTTATCATTTAGTGTTAACAGCTTGCGCTGCTTAAAAACCTAATTGAAATCCCTTTTGCGGGCTAATCAAATCCAAAACAATTATGTCATCGCCGTGAACTTTGCTTTTATAATTCCATTCTGTCTTCGTTCCATCAATTAGGCAACACTCCCCTTAACTCGTTGGCACTGTTGGCCAGTAATTGTTGCATAATGGCACTGGGAAAAAATGCATTTTGCTTGGATTATCTTCAGTTAAAAGGGGCTGTAAAAATCGCACCTTCAAAATGCTTTAATAGCAATCAAACCGGATTTGAAATCATTGTTTTATATAGCTAGTTACGTGATTTATTAGGCACTAAGGTCAGTCATTTGTTTGTTGTTTTTACCATTTAAAATAAAAGGCTTTCTTTATCTTTAAAATATATATAAATAATGTTGTCACCTAATTCTTATGGTAACTCCTATCTAATTTACTTGAACTGGTATTTTCAACACCAGTTGAAAAAGATAATATTTAAATAGGTTATAAGTTATATTTATTACTAATATTTCTCATAAAATGATTTCTAATTGTCTTGAATAATCTTGGAAAATCTCTGTGTACTTTGAATTGTCTTTTGGCGCAGTCACGCCCCGTGGAAATTGTTTTGTGGACTTTATTCGCCGAGCGGAAAATGAAAATGAAAATGTCAGGCTGATGTAATTTTCAATAGATTGATTAGGATAAAAAGGTTAAGGGTGTGAGGGCCGCAATGGTTGTGGCAATACCCTGGTATTTGCAGCTTGGGGCAAGAGTTTACAGTTGTGGAGTGAAGAATGAAGTGAAGTGCAGTGGAATGAAGTGGAATGATGTCGATCTCGATCTCTGGGCGCCCGTGTCTATTACTCAATAGTCTAACAAATTATTGCTAGCAGTTTTGCACAGTTTGCTGATTGCTGATTGTGGGTAGCTATTGTTGTTGTTGTGGCAATTGTTGTTGTTGGGCAATGCGATAAAGTGCAACACGAGCGACAATAACAGCAACAGCAGCAACAACTTTGCCTACGTTCTATGACATAACTGTAATTCAAACGAGTCAGCCACGGCGGGCAGCCACGAAAGAGACGGCAACAGGCCATTAGAAAGAGAGGGCAGCTGCTAGACAGCTTGTGTACATGTATGCAAGTGAGCGGGCGACTTACTTTTGATTTTGCTACGACTATAAGGCTATATGGCTATCAAGCGATAGAGCTATAGAGCTATAGAGCTATAGAGCCTATAGCTTTTGCAATTGCAGCGGCAGTCAATTGAGTAATCTGCCAGTTGATTTGTTGCTGCTGCCCGCTCGCAAATGTTGAAAGTGAATTTTGCGAATCGTAATTCACAGTTTACAATAGAATATTACTTAATAGACAATCTGGCCGCAGCGTTTTTGCTTTGTTTTTTATGACTCACGCTTGCGCTTTTTTTTTTTTTTGTAATTTTCTGTTTTGTCGCAATTGCAGTTGGCCTCATTATGCAATTACGACAGCAAGAAACAAACGAAACAAACGAAACGAACGACAGGAGCAACACATTTTTTGTATATTTCTGCTGTTACCTAGTTTTTTGCATAAGTATTTTCTTCGCTATGGGTTTTATCTTTTGGCTGGCGGAGTGAGAGGGCGCATATCTCAATTAGGAAAATGTCTCAATGTTAGTTTTCCTTGCTAACCGAGCTTGTGAGCTGATTATTACATCATTCGGCTTGTTTTGACAGAATTTGTGGGTGCGCAGCTGGGAAAATGTGAGCTGGGGGAAAAGCCTTGCTTGCACTTAAGTTTTCCTTACATTGTTGCGCCTTAAATGGTGTGGCATTATTATGAAACAGTGAATAATTGAAAAACTTATTCAATGCCGTAAGTGACATGCGGTTATAAAAGAGAATATTTTTCGTTATTCCAAACAGAATGCCTGCACAAGTGTCAAGTGTCATGGGAATGGATGTGCATGTCAGCGTTTCGTAATAAACTAAATAGCTGCAAATATGTTCACGTTGTTAACATTATGTCATTCAGTCATCGTAAGTTTTGGAATTAAAATAATATTTGGTCGTAAGTGGCGAAATTAAAATAATATTTGGTCGCAATGAGGTGACCTTTTACTTTATGAGATACATTTACTATGTACTAAAAAAAATTCAAAAATCATCATCGAAAATTGCAAACAAACTTTTAAAAATTGATTTTTTTTTTGAAAACACAGTTCGATTGGAAATTTAATTACGAGCTCAACGAGATATGACATTCCATGATTGGACCAATATTTCAAATGTTCTGATCAAAATACTTATATTTAGAGTCGCAAAAAACAGAAAAGCGATTTTCGGCAAAAATTCAAAAATCATCATCAAAAATTGAAAAAAAAGTGAAAAAAATTAAATTTTTTTTTGAAAACTCAGTTTGATTGGAAATTTAATTACGAACTGAACGAGGTATGACATTCCATATTTGGAACAATATTTCGAATGTTCTGATCAAAATACTGAAATATATAATCGCAAAAACCAGAAAAACAATTTTCATCAAAATTTCAATGTTTTTTCGGTATAACTTGGATAAAAATGGTCAGAAAGCTAAAAGAATAACTTTTTTTTACTCCGTATTACCAATACTAACCAACCAAATCACTTTTAAGCCAACTTTGTTAAACTAATTTTTGCCTAATTTTCGCATTTTTTGTAAATCAAAAATTGCAAAAAATGTGAAAACAATATATATTTTTTTTGAAAACACAGTTTGATTGGAAATTTAATTGCGAACTCAACGAGGTATAACATTCCATATTTGCACCAATATTTCGACTGTTCTGATTAAAACACAATCTGAAAATAATGAGTAAACTGACATACTCTATAAGAGATTTTCTCCAGTTGGTTAACCGCACAATCACCGATACAAATACACATATCTCACTGCGTTAACCTCGCCCACACCTAAAACTGGTTTTGACTTCAAAGAGAACCCACGTTGAAGCCACAAGGCTAACACCACCCACTCCGCTCCCATGGGTGAACTGAATTCCAGAAGTAAATACCGAAAACTTAACTTGAAATGGGAAAAGTTTGCATTTACTCGACCCGAACATTTTCAGGCCCAAAGCAAATGAATAATTGAGGCGAAAGCGCAAACAATTCCTTTCGGGTTAGAATTCTCATTTGAAAGTCTTGTAAATTCTTCTTTTTTTTTTGTGTCTTCTTGATTCTAGTTTTGTTTTTTTTTTTACCCAGCACTAGCTAGTGAAATGTGCGATGGCATTTAAGAAATGTGCGCCAGACTTGTCGAAGGGACGAGGGCAGGGGGTATGGGGTATATGAAGCAATGGGCATGCCAAAAAGTATCTATCAGATACGTGAGCACGGGGAATGCCGGCTATGCAACGCATGGCGTCTGTGAAATCGAAATACATAGTGGGGCGGGGGTGGAGAAAGCACACGCAGAAAGAAATAAATCAAATCGCACATTCTCAATAATGTGGCAAAAGAAAGGCACAAATCTGCGATAGAAATTAACACAATCTTTGTGCACGACTACATTCTAAGGCAAATCTACATCTGTAGCCGTAACTGTATCTGTATCTGCATCTGTATCTGTATCTGAATCTGTATGTGTGACGACCATTGGCAACTGGCTTTCTCAAGGCCAGTTGAATTTTGTGGTCGTTAAACTCACCGCCTGCGCCCCCCCTTTCTGGCCCACCCCCCCTTGCCATCCCTTGTGGCTCTTTGTTCACTTTCACGGAAAGAACTCAACGACCTCAAAATGCGCAATAAATTTTTGGCTGCCTGCACTTTTGACTACACAAACAGAAATCATGGTAAGTGAAAGTTCAAAAATAAATAATAAAAAAAGTTTATAATATAAATCATTTTTTTAACTTGCATTATAAGAAACTTGCATTATAGAATCAACTCATTGCGTGGCATGAACGATCTGATGAGCTTCGTAGACTATGCTCTGATTTCTCTCACTGCACACAAAGAATCGGGCGCACTGTTTCCAGCTCTTGTTTGGCTAATTAAAAAATGTTAGCTACCAGGAGAAAAAAAGAAGGCAGGGCCAAAATCAAAAGCACAGTCAAAAATGAAATGGCTAGAAACAAATGTTAATGAGTGCAGTCACTCTGAATAATTGCAAAACGGAGAATTGCGAGGGAAGTGCAGAGACTTTGGATTTTTATTTTTAAAAATACATACGAGAATGACGACAATGAAGGCAGGCAAATGGTTTATGGCACGAGTACTCAACCTCAGTGGGAAAGCAATGCTAACAAGATCAAGGTGCTCTTCAAACAATAACCACAAATCGAGTGTATATAAATACCTGTACCTAATACCTGAATATATAGTATTAATGTGCTGGCTTTATCAGGTGTATTGAGTGAGCTGGCAGCGCAGTTGCGATAAGCGTCACGTATTAATCACATGAATGGATATATTATTCACACAATTTCACTTTGCTTCCAGTGCGATTGTCTCGAGCCGAGGAAAGTGTGTTGGAGTTCAGGGTCACGCCCTTGATGGAAATGGGAAAAAGTGCAACTCTTATCATCAAAACAACAATGATATTTTTTTCATACTGATAACTAGCTCGGTTTATATAAAAAAGTCTGTCAAATCAGAGTTGATATAATGAAACACGCAGATAAAAAGGCCTTTACATTTTGTATAGCACGATTGCGTCTGAGTAACATATAAAGTATAGTTATAAAACGTTGTTCGTTTAATTCATAGTTAATGAAAAAATTTTTAAACAGTCATGTCAGTAATATTTTTCTAGCTTTTAACTTATCTAAAAAACCTACAAGTGACATAATATCTATTAAGCTCCCAGCACGTTTTACATACAATTATCAGTTCTTCACAGCAATCACAAATGTGGCACACCAACTGAGCTCCCAGATTAGATCGCATTCCACAGAATTGCTGGGCTAACAAATTCTGCCTTAATTGAGCTCCTTTCGCTAATTACCGCGAAATTAAGACTTAATAAGCCGCATAAACTGAAATAATTTCGCCCAGAAGTCGTTGGTCCAAATTCAAGTTCTACGAACCCATAAAGAAATGATTTGAGGCCGAAAGAAAAACCAGCCGGCCATAAAACTAAATGGAAATCGCTGGCAGAACAAGGCTGGAAATGCCACGTGTCGGGTAGAAATAACCAAATTAATTGCATGCTTCGTGCTAAAATTCTTTCAATCCAACAACGAACTCCGACTCCAAAAGGGAACATTAAATGCAGCCAAGTGGTCAGTATGAAAAACACGCCATATAATTATACGATCCGGCATATATAATGTGAGTCATATACATTTAATGCACAAACATATACGTGTATTAATGTATTAAATTAGGACCAGTCAGTGGCATACAGCCTTGCATGACACGAAGGCATTTCCAATGCAATATTTCTAATGGAACTCCAACCTTTTTCCTGTTTTTTTTTTTCCCCCCTGCTAATCAAATATGTATTCAGGCCAAGTCCTTGCGGCTCATTTAACAACTCTTTCCACTCAGCCAGCTTCGTAATACTTTTTTGTTAATTATTTTCTGTGTACTTGGCGAAAAAAACGGAAACTCCTGATGAGGTGAACGACTACATTTAACAGCCTCGGGTCGTAAAAAAAAAAAAGTATACGTATATGTATGTAAATTAAATTGTGCATGTCTGCCCCCAGGACTCAAGCTCATTTCAGCAGGACATTAAAATCCTGCCAGAGGATGGGGTGTGTCTCTGTGTGTGCTTGATACTGTGCTTGATACTAGAGTGCTGACAGTGTGTGTCCCGACATCTTCATTGTCAAGTGGGGCACTTGGCTTTGGCCCACACGGCGTATGTGCGATGTGTCTTGTAACTCGGAATCCCTGCTGAAACGCTTTATTTGCCAACCTAATTGGTATCGATTTGTATATTCGTTTGAATTTCCCTTTATATCCATGACATGGCATTTGGCTTATCAAAATCGTTTACTTAAAGAATTTCTTTCGCCCCCAAAAAAAAATAATTTCGGATTTTTTTCCCCCATTTTTATCAGCAAGTGTCAATAACTGATTACGGCGTCCGAAAAAAAAAGAGAAGCAATAACAAAAGAGACACAACATCAAATGAAATAGAACAAATACATGGCTTTCTTATAAATAGACCGAGCAAGAAATATTCTTCGTTGTTTACGTGTCAGCTGGAACGTTGCTGCCATTTCAATCCGACACATAGATGCCACATAAGGCGTTCCACTCTCGATTATAATGCCTTGGGTAAACACAGTCGTACGATGGATGGATGCGTCAGCACACAATTTGGCTAATCACGAAAACACGCTGTACTTTGTCAGCAAGTCAAACACCTTGATAATGACAATTATGAAAGTAACACCGCCGCCCACTTTGTGTGTCCACCTTGTGTCCACCTTGTGTCCAACGCCCACGTGGCCACAGAAAGCCAACTTAATACCCGCAGCAATGACAGACACGCTGATGCATTATTATTTTATATCCCGGTGAAAGCGAAATGGGTATGATTTCACTCCCAGAGAGAGAGAATTTTTCGATGGGCGGAAAAAGCATAAACTCGAGTCGCCGTCTAATTTTGTTTTCCAGGGATAAACAGCAGAGATATATATAAAAGTGGAAAATCACCGAACGAAACGCAAACATTGATTGGTAAACACAAAATAGGTGCAATTATGGTGACCAAGTCGATTAAATGGAAGCGCTGATAAAACAAATATAATGATCACGAATCGATGAACTCTATTTATATGGAGAAAATCAGAAAATAGGCATAAATTCATGGAAGTAAAATACACAGTTTGTAAGTCCTTGCAGCCATTCAAAGAATTGTCGAAAATTATTAATTGCCAGCCAACAAAAAGATCGAACTCAGATCTGGTTAATTTTAGTTATTTTGTTATTTTTTCCATTTGTTTTCACCCCACTTCCACCTAATTCTGTCCATCATTGCCATTGTTTTGCGCCCAAGAAAAACTCTTGACGAGTCAAGTGTTTCTCGTCTGCCGCCTGCTGCCTTCTGCCTTTTGTTCATTTTGCTTCAACTTTAAGCATTTTGTTTGATGGATTTCTAAGTGCGTAAATCGTTTTGATATTTCTTTTTCCCTCTTTAAAAAATACAAAAACTATTTTCGTTTAAAAGACAGCGCGCGGTGCAACAAAAAAAATTGTCGCTGGGAAAATGGAGGTGATTAATTAGCTGTTCTTAATTTCAAAATTTCTCTCGTGTATTCCCTCTACGTGAAGTGAAGGGGAAAATCCTCTTGAGCTCAAGTGACTGACTCAGCGCCTTAATAATTCATTAAAAAAAAGCAAAAAAGTAAAATAAGGCACCATGATTTCTCAAAAATATCATTTCGAGTGCGTAAAGAGTTGAGCTGGCAGCGCGTGCCACAAGTTCGCGTATCCGTAAGATACATTTTGTGCTGCTCCCACTGCCTTCTGACAGCATTTATTTACTTTGAATTTGCTCGATAAATATTTGATAATTGGGTCCTTGGCCTGCCTTTCTGCCTGCCTGTCAGTGCCATTTGTCGCGCTGAGCACACACAATTAGAGTAACAAGTTGACATTTGCGGGAGCAAAGTTCCTCGGATGTAATGGCTGAAAATACGCATACGCCGCATGGGCCCACAGGATTTAGTGCGTGGGCGTTTCTCCTGTGCGATACTTGTTGCGCCACCAATGAATGGACTGGGTTCATGCCATTCGCCTGACGTCAGCAACTGGAGTCTATTGAGCCTTGCCATTTTCGGTCCTGCCCTTTATTGATTTTTCAATTTCCCCCTCATTGCAGTCGCAGCGCAAAAGGATTGCTGCTGCACAGAGAGAAATTTCAAGGCAATAGTGCAAAAAATACACTACTTAACTACTTAACAAATTGTTTAATTCTATCCAATATACACAAGTATTTGATATTGCAACTCACCTTTTTCCAAGCTGGCATTGCAGAACTTGAGCGCGTCGTCGAGCAGATTGAGGTGCATGCAGCTGCTGGCCTTCTCGCTGATCTTCTTGGCCTGCAGATCGGGACCCCACCACTTCTCCACCAGCCTGCGCACCAGCACGTCCGGCATGAACTTCATGGCCGTCGAGCCACTGCCTCCTACTCCATTCGCCGAGGGATACGCACTCAGGCCCAAGGCCGCCGCCGCCGATGTGGATGCCATGGTGGTGGTGGCCGTGGCCGTTGTGGATGCCACCGTGGTGGTGGTCACTGTCATGGGTGGTGCGGCCAGGCGATGGACGCTGGACGCCAGCTGAACGCCATAGCCCACGGGAAAGCTGATCAGACTGAGGTTCGCATTGTGATTGGAGGTGGGTGCTGTGAAGAGGCCGCTGGTTGTCGCACCACTCGCCGTGGTGGTGGTTAGGGCGCAGACTGGCGGTCCTGGCGAGGATGCCTGGATGCGGGGGAAACGCACCTGGCAGATGTTGCACTGCGTGATTGTTTCGCAGCATTGCCGGCAAAAGGTGTGGCCACAATTGGTGGTCACCGGACAGCGCAGGATGTCGCCGCACAGCGGACACATCAGCGGATCGAAGTCCTCCAAGTCCTGCAGCGGACTCGGCACGCGTAGTTCTCGCGTGGGTGAGTGCAAATCCAGAGGACCGCCACTCGCTTCATCCATAGATTCACCCACTCCTCGCAGGAATTCACCTTGCTCCGCCTGTTGCTGTTTGCCCTGATGATGGTATCGCGACCAGGGCATCATGTCCACACGATCCGATATTCTGGGACTTTTCACGCCCGCCGACGTTGGTGTGGGCGTTGGCGTGGGTGTGGGCGTGGCAATGCCGCCCATTTGGCGAATGTGCGTGGTCAGCGCACTGGCCAGCGTATTGAGTTTGTCGAGCGGCACATGGCCATCGAACTGGCGGCTGGCTATCAACTCGTAGACATCGAAGGCTTCTGGTAGACTGCCCACCTTGGCGAAGGATTCGGCGAGCAGATAGTGCAGCGAGTTCTGGCTGTCGTTGTGGGGCAGGTAACACTGTAGCGGATGGCTGCCGGGTGGCATGTGGTGACCCTGATCCTGCTGCTCCTGCTGCCGGAGCACCTTCATCGCCCGCAGCGAGGGCTTCAGGCAATAGCCCTGCGACAGAGGCATCACTAGTTGGCTATATGGATGGCCGATATCCGAACCGTTCGTATAATGCGCGATTTGGTTTTATATGATTTATGTATTTATTTGCGTAGCTGCCTGCAGTCACGTATGCAACAGTTGGGTTAATCTATCTGGCAGATACAATATCTATACCCCTCATCACGACACTGACACACACCTTTGTTCACTTCTTGACTTATTGAATTTATTGAATTTAATTGATATATTTCACCACTTCATTTGCCATCAATTAATCTTTTGCGTGCTCTGCTTTTGGCTGTTTTAGTTGAACTGAAGAAGAAGTTTGGACAACAGCAGCAGTTGAAGCAGCAGCAAGGCATCTGAAAAAAAAAAACACACAGAGAACAAAGAGAATATGAGTTGGATTTTGATTTCGATTCCGGGAGAATTGTACGAGTATGTGCATATATATGTATGCATGTGAGAGAGATAAAGAGAGAATGTGAAGTAAGCGGAACAAGAAGATGATAGGGGTTTTACGTAACGCTCGAAAAAAAAAGAATAAATAGCAGCCAAAGAAATGAAATGACTGATTCTCAGAGGCAGCTTTTGATTCTGTTTTATAATTCCCAGCCCACACACACACACACACAATGAAATCAAAGAGAGAACTCGCTCTCGCGCGCTCTTTGATTACTGGGTGGCCCAGGAAGAAGAGGAAGAAGAACTACTGTATCTATTACTTAACCACTGGAGAACGCCAGAGATATCACGCACTCGAAATGCATTTCTTGCCCCCAAATCACCAGGCCCCAAAAAAACGATGACGTGACGTTCGGCACCTTAGCACAGAGCTAATTATGAAGGCACAGTTCTTATATAAAGTGCAAAAGTGTGCGGTTCAATGAACTTTCGCAAGTGCCGCCTGGAAGTGGAAGCCTGGAAGCCGTAGAAAGCCAAACGAAATCTATTGAATCGCGGCTAGTGAATTACTATATGTTCTAATTGCCGTTAAGGTAGGGCATTGAATAGAATGGCAGCCAGGCGGCGGCACATGCTATTACATAATATTATGAAAATTAACACTGAATCACATAGAGCGAACTGACGCGGACGCTGGCTAAAGTAACGAAATCAAAATCATCGGCACACAGATACTTTTTATACCCATACTTGCGCACGTGTACCTGCTCTTAGGCGTTCTCTCTTACGTTCTCGCTCTTTCGAGAACCATACGCTGTGTGTAACTGTATTTGTGAGATACGAAATTCCCAAGAGAGCAGCTCATTAAAGAGAATCTGTTTTTGTTTTTGTGTGGTTTTTGGCTTGTTTCGGTTTTATTTTATTTTTGATTGTGCGCACGTTTTGCTTTTGACGTCGTTCGTATTGTATCTTTAAGATAAACAATGCCGGCATAACACACGGATACAGATACAGATACAGATACAACGCACACTCACACCCACACCTGCAAATTTCGATTTGCCTTCGCATTCTGGTTTTGTTATGTAAACAATTTTTTGGTTTGTCGTCCGCCCGGCATCAAGATCGCTATTCCTTCTCTTGCTACTTATTTTTTTTTTGCTTTTCTTCGTTTTTTTTTTGTGGGCTTATAATTTGTTTACATTTGCAAAGGCAATCAAAAGTGTGCCAAAATAAAATGAAACTACAAAGCTGCGTGCAAATGAAATTTTGTAGTTTTTCTTCATTGGCAGCGATATGAAAACGCAGACAGAAACACGCGCAAAATCATTTTTATATCAGGCGATTTCTGCTTTTGCATAAATCTCGTTGTTAAGTAATGCTGAAATATCTTATAAGTTGGTAGTTAGCCAAGAAAATGAATTTATCAAGGGTGTGTTTATATGCCCGCAGATATACGATCTACATGAGGCTTTCTGATCGAGTCGAGTCGGCGACCCAAAAAATATAATGAAAATGAAACACGCATGTTATATTCGGAATAGAATTTCGGCTGCACGTTACATAAGATCTGGGTATTATTTTTGGCTTCCTTTTTATTGGTTAGAGGTTATAGGTTGTATGTAATACTCGTGAAGAAAAAGGGGTTCTAATGGTGAAGATGTTAAAGTGGGATAACGAGGTATATCAATTAATCGTAATTATATCTTCTTTATTTTTCAGTCAGCATTGATCACTTCATGCCTTTAAGTGCCACACTTAAAGAAAAGTTCCCTGTATTTTGTACTTGGAATTCAAGAATGAACCTCCCAGAAATTTCCCTTTCGAAAGCAACACTCGAGACAACCCACTTTGTGATCATTTTAAGCAGAACAGCGCAATCTTCGCCTCGAAATGGAAACCATATAAGCAGTATATAAAATAGAAAGGTTACGAACGAGATTGAGATAGGGAGCTCCAGCTTTTATATCAGCTGGCATTGTGAAGCATCGTAAATGTGTATTGGGCAAGGGGAAAAGTTGGTAAACAAGCCAACAGGCCAGGCACTCTCGATTCTAATTGTTCCTGTTGCCTGCCGCTCGGCTTTTGCGTAAGTAAAAATTATGTATACGCCTCATATAACTGCATATAACTGCACGTGCATCCCGCTGCAATCGTTGTTGCTGGCGTTCCGTGTACGTAAACTCGTATTGCACAATCCGTGTCCGATAAATGTTCCTAAGCGAACTGCAAATATGTGGATCCCGGCTACCTGAAAACACGCCCTCAGGGCAATCGCTCGTAGATTGTTTTATTTTTCACAGTATTATGCAATGTCAATCGTGTAGATACAAAACAACTGATAGATACAAAACTGCCTTCACTATCACTGTTGCCCGTTGTCCGTTGTCCGTGTCGTCAGTCAGACAAAATGGCAGCGTTGACATATAATATGTGTATATAGCTACACTTACAACGGCCTTTGTCACCACTATTCTAAGTCAACTGAATGCAGACATTGTTTGCCTTAAGTCCGATAAGTGATTGTAGGCGAGCGCTGATTGAAGTCGATAAAAGAACTTACAGCACTGAATGTGATAAAACTCATTGAGCGATAGTTGAAATAATTGCTATTTACCTGGTTGTAAAATACTGATTGAAAACGACAGTTGTTCTGAATCAACTATGACATTACTATCTCACGAAAGTGAGTCAGCAAGTGATTCAACTTTCTCTACATTTACCCAAATACATGATGAGCCACAGCTCAGGTATGGAAATGCCAGCAAAGTTGTTCAAGTCTTTTCTAAAATCCCCCAGAAATTCTGATAGAGTTCTTTAATGACCACGCAAGCCAATAAATTGCATAATCAAGTGCGCTATAAATTGATTATGCTCCTCGAGTAATTTTCACCGTAATTATGAAATCATGCTCGTAGTTATGAAATCACATATATGTATATTTTCATTGCCTTAATGCTGGCGTTTATGCGCTCTTGTACATTTTGATTTCTTCTTTGATATTTGTTTTATTGGTTTCCCATTTGTTAGGCCGTTTTTTAGCTTGGCTCACATCGTTTTATGACATTGTATTTGGACGGACGGACGACGGCGATAAACGCTCATATAAATAGCTCAAAATAACTACAAAAGAAACTGGGCTGAAGAATTTACTGAGGCAAGCCAATTAGCAACCAAAATTTTTACAAAGTAGTTTGTGATTTCTTCAATATTTAGCTTCTAGTTTTCAGTTTTTAATATTTGGTTTTTCATTTTCAGTTTGTAATTTTTAGTTTTTAATTTTCAGTTTTGATTTCACACCGATTACACAAGAACCCACTCATTCGCTGACTAATTGGCCCAGTCCCTTTGGGGCTTACATAAGTTCGGTGTGGGGTTTGATTTTGTTTATATAACTGCGATCCAGCTGCTTGGAGTCTGGCTTCCTCGATATTCGACTCTGACTCATGACGAACCTTTTTGCCCCGATGACGTATGCAAATAGGTTTTTCCTCCATTTCGAGTTAACCATATTTTTTTTCACCATTTCCCCCAACCCCTTTGCCCCTTTTGGCGTTTTTGTTTTGGGCCAAGTGGGCGAACTGTGTTGTTCATTGGCAGCAAACGTCGCATAATACTCGTAGTACGTTGCGTGTCGTAACGCTAAACGTCAACCGAGTGAGAGGGGCATATGCGGGCGAGAGGGAGAGGGCAGGAGCCCAGTTTCTCGCTTTGGAAGCTGACGAATATTGGGTGGTGACCCCGACAAATTGGCGAATCTTTAGTAGATTATCATGGATTGCAAACTGTTAAGCAGTGAATTACGAAAGCGATGACAAAGCGACAGATTCGAGGAAAACTATACTATAGTTTTTCATGCTTCAAATTTTGTTAGGCAACTTAACTAATAACTATAAGCTATTTTGGTATATAAGCCAATTTAATTATTAATTATATATTTGTTATTTATTTAGTTTATTCAAGTTACTTTATTTTGTATATAAATGTTATATTTTAAGTTTATTCAAGTGACTTTATTTTGTATATAAATGTTATATTTTAAGTTTATTAAGTTACTTTATTTTGTATATAAATGTTATATTTTAAGTTTATTAAAGTTACTTTATTTTCTATATAAATGTTATACATCCTAATTGATTTTAATGTGATTCAATTATTTATTTTCTCACTGCATTTGACTCCTTTAACTCTCCAAATCGGTCTTGCAAAGAAATGGAAAATGAATAAAAAGCACACCGTTTGTTTTTCGCTTATCTGAGCTAATTTATCGCGAAATCGTTAAGATATATTTTCCGCGAAAGTTTTATCACACATTAAATATAAATGATTATCAAGTGCAGACCGAATTCAATTGGCCACAGAACGTCAACAAAACAGCGAAGAAAAACCGCTTAGTAATGCCTTTAAAAATATGGCAACACGTAAGAGCCGCCCCTCAGTTTACCCCCCCGCTGCCCACACCGCGTGCAGTTGCACTTTTTGTTTTCACAATCATTGCAGATAGCGAAGGAAAAACTGTTTTTCCCCGACAAAGAGCGAAAACCTAAGAGAGAGACTTGAATGTGCCAATCTTTGAAAACGCAACTTTGTCGAGCGTTCATTCACATTGAACACACACTCTTGCACATGCACACACACACACACACACGCACACAGAGGCATAGCATGTGGTTTGATGTCGTAACACACATGAAGAGAGGCGAAGAGAGAGGCAAAGAGAGCGCAGAAATGGAATTACCTGTCGCTGTTGAACCGCGCCTCCTTGTTTTTCCCCAAAAAAGGGGCGGTTTTTCGCGGGGGGTGCGGCGCGTACTGTTGCTCAAGAACCACACACACACACATACACGCACTCACACAAGCACGATATAATCCCTCTTGCAATTTATTTAAAATTTCTTGTTGTTGTATATATTTTTGTTTGCTAAAAATTTATAGCCACACGCGTGCGAAATAATCGAATTATTCACTCGTGTTATGTGTTTGATATTTATTTTATTTTTTTTTTCGGTTTTGTTTTGTAAGAACTTGGAACGGCGCTTGTCCGTCGGCTTTACGTAACCCCGCCGCACACACGGGTTAAATTTTTTTTTTCTTTCGCTGAAAGGGTGTGCGGCAATTAGGGGGGGCTGCACTTGGAGCCCCTTTTTTCTATATTTTGTGACTAATTTATTTATTTCATTTATGCACACTGGGAAAACACGCGAGCGAGCGAGCGGGCGCCTTTATTTTATTTGATTTGATTTTATTTATTTCTTTGATTACGTTGGCGTTTGTTTTGTAATACGCTTACGTTACGCGACGCGACAGAGAGAGAGAGAGCACTGCGAACGCACTGGGCGAAAGAGACAGCGAGAGCAGCAGCAACGGCGGCAACGTGTTCGAGTGGCTCGGCGATGATTTGCTTATGGGTTGCGCTCCACTTTGTTGCTTTTTATTTGCCTTTTTTATTATTCATACTTTTTTTTCGTGTATAATTTTTTTATTATTTTGCTGTTTGTATTTGTATTACGGCCTGGTATTTTTGTGTCGACACTCTCCCTGCTGTCTGAACTTGCCACGGCCGCTGTTCAACAGCGAATGACTGCTGTGAAAAGCCAGTCGCTTGCTTGGAGCACACAACTGCGTTTCTCTTTGGCGCCCCGACTCTCTTACGTCGCTGTTGCGTCATCGATGTCCGCGCTCTTTGGGCAGCACTGCTCTCTGGCAATTTAGCTTCTTTTTTTTTTGTCATTTTTGCCGGCAAACCGTCAACTGTCAAAACAGGCGACGCCAACAAAAATGATGGGCCAGCGGGGGCGGCGGAAAACATTAGGGCTGCGGGGATAGTGGGTGGTGTGGGGGTGTGGGGGGTGCTAGTTTGCTAGTGGGCGTCATTTATCGTATGATGCGCATTTCCGGCGCCACTCAACAGACTACAGCTACATGAACAGCAAGCAAACATCAATAGTCACAACAAATACAGTCGATCTTTTGTAACTTACACTAAACTATATGAAATGGTGTAAAATTTATACAATATGCTAAAACTATTTATAAAACTATACTTAACTATTTAAATCATATATTTTTATACACCTAAATCATTAAAAGTTGGCTTACTTATTTTAAAATATTGATTGATTTAGTCTGTTGGCTTTACCTTAATAATTACAGTGATCCATATATAGATAAATGTATGTTATAATTATTAAACAGGTTTCAAAGCCATAGATCTCCTATCGCGATAGAGCTCAGAGTTATAAAAGTTTGACGGTAATCGAATATCTGCGTTTCATAAGTGTTGTGTGGCTATTACATATTGTTTTGTCATTTAACGCAAATTACGTATACGACGCGTTGACCTCATTTGGGTTGATCAACAAATGCAGTTGTCGACAAACTTGGCTTAAACCAACCGCGTGTCTCTTGCCCCACCCGCTCCTTCCCCTCTCTCCCCTCTTTCCACCTCTTTCCACCTCTTTCCCCTGTTTCCCATCTTTCTCTTTTGGCTCCGCTTGGCTTGTATTTCAAGCTCAAGTTCAACGTTGTCTGTTAGCGGTTGCCTGCATACTACCAGTTTTCATGCTGCGTTTCCATTAACATTTTGAGTGGCCGTTGTTGTTAACTTATTTTTCGCTTTCGTAAGTCTTGGCCAGTATACAAAAATATGCGCGGCGGGCGAGGGGAGCACGCTTATGTTTGAGCATTGCTCGCATTTATTGCAACATTTCCCCATGGGGAAGTAATCGAATTGCCTCGCCTCAGGTCTGGGTCTGGTTTAAATCGTGCACTCAAAAAAAAAAGCTTTCCATTTTACAGATAAATTTAAATTACAAATAAATACCTTAAAATAATATACATCTTCAATTTCTCAGTTGCGATAAAAAATTATGTGTATTACTTAGCAACTAAAGTTAGTTTAGTGGCATATAAAGTCATATAATTAAATTTTTGGCAGTGTAATGGTTATACAGCTCCCATTTCTCAAATAGTTGGTGTGGCTTTTGCTGTTCATCAACGGAAATTAGCTGCGAGTTTCATGTTTGAAATGTTTATTTTGTAAGCAATATATGAGGAAATTAGTTTCAAAGCTTTTTGTTTTTTTTTGCGTTGTTATGCTTTTTGCATAATAGGTGTATATCACCGATTCGGGCTTAGTTTCAGCTGAATTTGGTAACAGTGTGTGAAGCTAACAAACAAATCATTTATTTTTTTTCGTTGTTTTGGTAAATGTTAATTGAAGTCGGGCGAGTTTCGTTTGTTGTCAACTGGAAGTGAGAATTGGTCTTATGATTGGAATCTATGGAAGTTTTTTCGACACACAAAATGTAGAACAATATATATTTTTTCGTATTTTATCAGACCTTGAAGTTTGTAATTTTTATAGGCTTATGGATTTCCGGTAGCTTTATTTAGGCGACATGGCAACTGCAACCAACAGTTTAACAGCTCATCTCATATCCAGTTACCATTTTCAGATCCTCTTTCCACTCACCAATTATGCAATCAACTTGACCTCCAGTTCCTCAAAAATGTATATTCCAGCTGCTTTGAAGGCCAACCACTCTGTTTTTCCATTGCTGCCCCAAAGTTGGCTTTTTGTTTGGAGAAAAAAACTCGCCTAAGGGTATACCACGAATTCCATCGAAAAATAAAACAATTGCTGTGATTTTTTTTTGCATTTATCGTTTCAAAATTTGTATCTAAACCTTTATTGTTTGTTCTTTCTTGCAGTTTTCATAAAACATAATTATTCGCCTTGCCTAAATCTCACTTCTTATCTCTCGAAGTTCCTACTAATTAATTTCAATTTCTATTACTAAATCAAAGTTCATAACAGAAACGTAAATTTCTCATTTAGTTAACAAAATCTACAAAAACTTATACAGAATGCTGTGGAACTTATTACGAAGTAAGTGGAGTGTAAAAAAAATTAACAAATGACTTCACTTTAGGTAATAAATTATAGCTGATATCTGCAGCATCTCGAGCACTTCTGTTGGAATTTTCTTAGGTTTTCTCCATTCTTTTTTTTTAGATTTATTTTGGTTTTGTATATATATCTAGGTACATGTTAGTGTCCTTGCTTAGGCTTTTCATCTGTAAGTTTTAGCTTAAATTTGGTTTTCATTCGTATTCAATTTGTGTTTTGCATGCTGCCAACAACAATTAGGCTGAGTTTCTTGTGGATTTCCTTTATTCTTTTAGCATTGCTCTAATGCCTTAAGCTGATCTCTTACTAAGTGTTTTTTATTTATTTTTTTTGAGTACCAAATGAAGTTTTCTTGCCTTTCTTTGGCTTTAAGTTAAGCTTTGATCTAGCTTTCGTTTAAGCCACAACTTAAGCTATGGTAGCCTTGTGTTATTTATGAAGTTTACCTTCAGTTTCTTTTGCTTTTCACATATAAAATTATTTGCATTTCGTTTCATTTTGCAAAATTCTCAAAATATAAGTAAAGGCTCTAAAACGCTTTAAGGTCTTTTTTAGTTTTGGTTTTATTTAATTTAATTTAGCTTGATTTTTTGCAACAACTAACAATTTTTGTTTTTTTGTTTCATTTTTTGTTTACCTTACTACATTTAAATATTTTTATTTGTGGATTTTTTCGGGGGCTTTTTATTGATTTTAAAATTCAACAACATTTTCGTCTTTAATAATATGTAAGAATATATTTTTATGTATATATATGTATATAAGTTATGTATATGTGTATAATATTATGTATATATTAGCATTTAATATGTTTCGCATTGCCATTCGATTCGCGCCGCCACTTCCGTGTCCGCCACGCTTCCATTTTTATTTTTTAAACTCTTACTCACTAAAAACACTCAGCTCTTGCCCGTTACCTACTTACTTAAGTTATCGCTTTGCTAATTTCTCGTTTTTGTTTGTTTTCTGCTTTGCACTGCAACAATTTGTGTCTTTAGTTACTATTTTTAACCCTGCCTAACGATCGCCTTCCCTTGCCCGTTTGCTATGTAGTTGAGTGTACTATATGCATACAACTAATATCTGTATAAGATAGATATAAAAATCATCAACTACGAATTTATCTACAAAAGTTATTCGCTTGTTTGTTTGTTTTACCTTGCAGCATGCGTAATTCATTTAACTAATTTTTGTTGTATATAATAAATATATATATTAATGCTTAATGTATATTTAACATAATTTCGTTAGTTTTCAATTGTTATTTTTAAACGTTTCATACTTTTCAGTTTTATCGTCTTTTCTTGTTGCTACAAAGTCTACATTTTGTTACGGAACATTCTTATTCGAAAATCTGGGTTTTCTTTTTCATTTCAACTCAAGAGTAAATCTTTAAATAAAAACGTCTACACAAACTTGCTGCCAAAACTTGGAACAAAAACTATTTGCCCTTGAAAAGTTTGCTTTCTTTTGGCCTGACAAAATAAGCGCCTGAAAGTAGACTATAGAAATCGCATTCTCCCCCTTTTTTTTGGATGCGTGAGTGTGGGTGTGAGTATGTTTGTATGTGAGCCAAACTAATTCTCAAATATTTTAGTTCAGTTGAGAGTTTTTATTCGGTTTTTTATTCAACAATTCTCTACATAAACCAAAAAATTGTCTACAAAAATTCAACTACAAACTACGGAAAACAATAGTTGTTAAAAATATACAAAACTACGCTTAACTAAAGTTGTGTAAGGGGAGGGGGGAGGTCTACTGCTCATTCAATTGATGGCCAGGCAAACAGTTATGAAATAAGCAAAATATCGCCTTAGTTTGTTTTCACCTCTACGCGCAATTTATATTACTTAGGTATAAATATTTTTATATAAATATAACATGTTTTTTGTTTTACTTCTGGTTTGTTGTACAAATATGTAGCAATTGCTTGAATCTGCTTAGTCGTATAGTCCGCTATTTGAGTTATCCATAAGTGTTAAGTTTATCGTATATACTTGTGTGAATTCATTCAACAACCGAAGCTCAAAAATTTTCATTTTGCAAAATGACACCCAACTTTTTTCGTATGTTTTTTTTTTTATGTTAGGTTAATTGTGGGATTCTTTTTTCATCTTTAACGTTATTTTGTGGTTGTTTTCTCTAGGTGGTCTCATAGCAGTGCAAAAGGCTTCAGGGTTAGAGTTTAGTTTTTTTTTGGGATTTGTTTTTAATAAACACAAAAAATAAAAAAAAAAACAGGGGTTGGCTAAATATCTATATTGCTATATTACTGATTACTATATAATCTTTGTAGTTCTTGCGTCTATCGTTAGGGTTAGTTTCGATTTCGGTTACGGTTACGGTTACGGTTACGGCTTTAGGTTTATTTCTTTAACTCTGTCTTGAGATCCATGTATGGTTTTCATTAGATATTTACTAACAATGAGCTGTGTGGCGAGGGGATGGGGGGCATCTGTGGGGGTGGTGGTGTTTTTTGGGTGGATAGATAGAAAATAAACGAGTTTTCAATAGTTAAAAGCAACGCTTAGACTTTTATTATTACACACAAATTGTTTTTTGCTTTCTCACTTTTTCGTTACGCTCATTCTCCTTTATCAATCTTTACTTTTGTGGTTCTTCTTTCGTTTGTTTTTGTTTTTTTTTTTTTTTGTTGGTTTTGCACATTTTTCCATAGAATAAATAAAACTTATTGAAATTTGTTAAGAAGGAGTGCTTAATGGACTTATTTATCTCTCTACGCTTTTTGTTATAGCTTCCATATTGTTTGCTGAATATAAAATATAAATTTGCTCTCGGTCGGTAAGTGTTTTTTTTTCCGGTTTCATATATTTTCTTAAATTTCTAGATAATTGTATGCAGGTAAATGTAACTCAAATGTATAACAAATAATAATAATTAATAAACTTAGCTAACGAAAATAGTTGTTGTTTAAAGTAACATAATTGTATGGTATTATGTAAAAATGTTTTGTTTTTAAATTGTTTGTTTAAGATCTTGCAAATCACACCAAAAGAAATAGTTTTTCTTGTAATAAAAGTTAAACGAATAAAATGTTTACAACTAAAAGGAAAAATGTGAAAATCTGTAGGGTGATATGAGGGGGGATTTGTTTTGCGGATGGTCTGTGTGTCTGTGTATCTGTGTGCATGTAGTTCTTAGTAGGAAGTAAGAAAACTAGTTCTCTCGCTTTAACCAGCTGACTATGTCTGGGTTAGTTTTGGGTTGGTTATTTTAGTATCAAGAAATCAACAACGAAAACTATTTCACTTCTAGTTTTTCATCTTTGTCCGTCCACCGTCCGTCTGTGTCCGTATGTTTTGAATTATTTTTTTTGGGGTTTTCTGATATTTTTGTTTTTTTCATTAGGTTTTTATAAAAATCATAGCTCACTTAAACTAACCAGCTGCCAAGTGCCCGGCAACTGAGGAGGGAAGTTCTTTGCTCATCTCTAAATGGTTTTCTCTTAGCGTTCCTTTAATTTTCTCTTTTTTTTTGTGGGTTTTCATTTTGCAATTTTTTATACATGTTTTCTTTTGCTTTTTATGGTAATTCCTCTAACGAGTTAATTTGAAAAAAGGCAACGAAATTATTTACAATATGATTTGTTGTGTGCATGTGGATTTCCGTTCACTAAAAGCTAAAGAAAAACTTAATCAAACAACTAATTACAAGAAATGATAAAAACTAAAGTAGAAGTAGAAGTAAAAGGGAGAAAACAATAGCAGAAAAATAGCGAAGAAGAGAAGTTGTTTTTTTGTTTGCGTAAAACTAGGCTAGACAACTATTAAACAATTTAAAAGATAACAATTCTACGTCTGTGTTTGTTTGTTTGTTTTTTGTTTAGGATTCCCATTGCGCTCGGAAGTATGCTACTTTAAAGGCAAAAAGCTTCGGCTGCAGAGCTTTTCAACGCTCTGCTCTCGTGAGACTTTCTTTTTTGGCTACTCTAAAAAATGTTTAGTTTGCATTCGGTCGGTTTCTCCTCCTCTGTGTTTAGTTAATTTGCTTTTTTTTTAGTTTTTAGCATAAAATAAATATTAAAGCGGAGCACGACGCCGTGAGGGGTTTTCTTGTGTATGTGTGTGGGTGTGTAGTTGTGTGTGTTTGCTTACTAATTATATTATTTTTTTTTTTTGCATATACATATTTAGATACAATATGTACTTTATAGTGTAGGTTTCATGTCTGCCGTACTAAACATTATTAGTAGTTTTATCATAGTTATGATTATTGTTATTTTATCAATAGTTATTATTATTTAATTGTTGTGGTGTCCTCAGGCCAAGTCACAAAATTGTATTTTTGTATTTATCATTACACATCTTGGAATTTCGATAGACGTGCACGCAAGTCCATGTTCTCCTGTTTCAACTGCTCCACCTCCTGATGTAATGTTGCATTCTGTGCGAAATAATTACGAATTAGATTTAAATATTTGTAGGAGGGGGGTTCATTGAGTAAAGGACTCACTTCCTTCTCCAAGTAGCGTGCCCGCATCGCAATCTGGTTCTCCTTTTGGCGCCGGGCATCGCGGGATCGCTTGGCGGCAATGTTGTTCTTCCGGCGACGTGCCCAGTACTTGTCGTCCTTGAGCTCATCTGGAACGAATTGCTTGCGTGACTTTTTGATCATCGGCTGCGGCTTGAGCTCCTCGTCGGAGAAGGCTCTGGTTCGCGGATCAAAGTCACGGCCCGAGGAGGCGAACGAAAATGCTGGAATATCAAATACTAAATGTTAACAATGGCTCACAGACTGTTTCGTGCTAAATTGATATCGTAAAATCAAAACCTCTATATGGATATCCATGAAATCCATCTTAGTAACTCATTGAGTATTATATTGAATTCGAATACGAATTGAATTGAATGGAAATTTAAGGATTTGCACAAATTGGAATGGGAATCATTGAAATGAAAGCCTTGCGGGCCTTCGGTATGTGTCTCTTTAACATTTAGCATTTGATAAGACATTTGTGGGTAACTTAAATTAATTTATATAATTCAGTTATAATTTAAGTTAAGAAGCAATGTCCATTCCATTTGTGTTGAAATAATTCAATTTACAAAAGTCAATAAAGTTCTGTTTGTAAAGTCCTAAGATCGTACACTTGTGTTCACAAAAACAGCTTTGTTGATTTGATAAAGCAACTGATAATGATAATTGATAACAATAGTCATACACTACGTTACTTCAAAAAAATTGTGATTAATGCCACTTTATTTTGTATTATATTTTTTATCTATAATTACACGAATTTCTGCTTTAAAACAATGGCAAATATACTTTTTTGACTCGATTTGAAACCTAAACTTAACGATTATTTCGATACCGATTGCGTAAATCGATTGTTCTCGATAGCTCGTAACTGACAATCTGGCTGACAATCTCAATAGACATTACATGTGATAATGGTTCATTTTACGATCTCAATAGACTTTTTATCGGTGTATCGATAGCGCGATAGAGCGATGGATATACTCACTTGACTCGGCCGGCGATGGCGGATTCAGGGTGTCCGGACTGATGCAGTCGGATGGCGAGGGCGACCGCTCCCGCTTTGTGGTTATGTGGCCAAGACCAAGGGACAGACCGGCTGCATGACCCAGGGAATCGGACCGGTGGCCCAGACCACTGGAGTGACCCAGATGCGTGCCGGGCAGGCCATCAGGTATGTTGTTCTCCGACAGGAACTCGTCTAGGTCGGCATACTAAAAGGGTTTAAATGCGAAATTGGCAATGAGCAACTGGACACCAATGTGTGGAGCAGATATTCCCTTGAGGTTAGTCACACGATCTGAGCTCTGATGATGAGAATACAATTCTCGCACTAAGTAAGCAATCGATAACATTCAAGTTAACTGTTTCACCGTGTGTTTTGTCATGACTGTACTTGTGGTTTCGTGTGTGTGTGCTTAGGCTGTTTCCACTAAGTGCATTAGTTAAATGTGATAAATTTATATCCGCAATTTACATATCGTTTTAAATGCTTTCTAATAAACTAGTGAAATCAGCCTTTTCGTGTGAAATTTTGAGCTTTGTGTGTTATTTTTGACCTTTGGAACATTGTATAAAAAGACGCAGCCACTACGCAGCGATGATAGATATGATACTAACTTGTGTTACCTTGAGGTCGGCATCGTAGGGCAGGGTCTTGTCCCACAGATTTGGGCCGAGAAACGCTGTTTGCGCCTCAACATTCCAGATGTCGCCCTCCTCCTTGTATTTGTCATCTGGGCAGATGATTTCTTTGCTATTCGATGTGGATTTGCCTGCAACAGAATGGTGCACAATTAGTCATGGCTACAACTGATTAGATTGATAGTGGTTTACAAGTATTGCAAGTTAAGGGCTTGATATCTTATCCCCATACGGGGAAGTGGGTCAAGTACTCTATATTTCTTTCTTTATTAAATAAACCATTCGAATTCCTCAGAAATCGCATGGGAACTACACATATATAGCTGAAGTAATTTCCGCGAATTTCCGCATGCAGCTTTTTGGCCATAAAAACGGGTTACAGCCAAACAAAACGAACCAAAGACACAAAACCAACAAACAAACAAATCACTCACACACACATAAACACAAAGCAAACAACGGCAAGAGGAAGCAGCGAACAGACAGCATACGAAAAGCGAAAGTGAAATTTTTACTACACAGCTTTCAAACTGATTTTGATCGCTTCCAGCTGAGACACAAAAAAAAACAAAAAAAAAAAACCGAAATGTTAAATAAACTTAAAACACTCAAAGATGGTTAAAAGCTCTTAGCCCTATTGTTGCAAAGTTGAGTGATTTTTGTCGAAGCTGCGCATGCGCAGCTGAGCATGATCTCTGCTCGCTTCTTTGCTTCATTTCTGTGATTTCTTTCACGAAACCCGTTTTCTGGCCACAGACAGTAAAAGAAACCAGTTGCCGTCTTTGGTTTCTTCGGCTCGCAATAGTTTCCGCTTTCTTATTCACTCTCACTTTCATTTGCCAATGCTTTTTTCTTGAATTTTTTCCATTTCTTTTTTTTTTCTTTTACAGTTGTTGCTACTGCCGCTTTTTGCATTACGGACTATTGCGAAATTTTATGCCATTTTGCGGCTTGGCTTGCCTCTTTCTTTCCTCGACTTCTTCGACGGCAAACACACACATTTCTGGTCTGTGCCATGAAGTAATATCTTTTCTTTTCTCCTCGATGTGCTCACCAAAGCGTAAGTGAAATGCTCAAGTGTCTGTGAAGTAATCTCTGCTGTTTGGTGAAAATGGGGACTTGCAAATCAAGGCAAATGCACTGGCCCACGGGGCGTATGCGCAATGTATTTATGAGCATTTTGGCCGGCGTCTTTTCCCCTTCAATTAGACACTGTTGTTTGATAGTCACCAATTATTGGCAGAAGATTTATACACATATGTTCAAATGATTTGAAAATGCATTTAGCTGAGTGAATTATTTCTTACAATTAAGTTTTACAAATGAAAAACAATAAAAATAATGTAATGCGGCAGTAGATGAAAACAAAACACATAAGGTAAAGTCCAATCATTAAAGTAAATAAAGTGTATGCTATAAATTATTTATAAGCTATGTTTAAGGAGCTTTAAAAATGTTGGTGGGAAGTTTAAAACAAAACTATTTATTAGTAAAGCTTAATGATTTGGTATTAACATAATGGAAATTTCACCAGCTTTCTTTAGCAATTAAGACTTTACAATACATGTGAAAACGCATAAGAAAACTTGTTTAAAACTTTTGCAAAACTTAGACAAAACTTAATATCTTTTTTAATTTGTCCCCAAAAACAGATCAATCTCTTTAATCATGCCCCAACAAACAATACAAATTGCAAATAAAATATTAAAAACAATACTCATACAAAAAATAGAAGAAAACAACTTTCGCAAGGCAATTAAACAAAACACACAAAAAGGAAACAAAAACAAAAGGTCCAAACTACAGAAATATTAAAAAGATTAAACAAACTAAAAACGAAAAAGACAAAAACCAAATTACCGTTTGATTTGCAAATGAAACCCAAAAATGGAGATTTCCTGCCTGTAAAACAGAAGAAACGGAAAAGAGAGATAGTAGAAAAGAAAAATACAATATTGATTCTTTCACAAAAGCAAACAATTAAATAAAGCAACAACAAATACAGGAAAGAAACACAATTAATGGCACAAATAACAAAAAAGAGCGTGCAAATGTGATGATACAAAGTAGCTGATTTCGTTGGAATTTAAATTTAGGATGGAAAACAAGAAGGATGTAAATTCGACTCCTGGCAAAAGGCACTTTTACTTTTATTTCATTGTCTTCGATGGGAATTTATATCTTTTTCGGTTCACTTTCACTGTCATCAACATTGTTGATTTGTGTGCTGAACAGCAGGAATCTTGTCGTTCGGTTTATTTTTAGAAACGAACCCAGAAACAGGAATTCGACTTAATCTTCTCTTGTTTCAGTTTCTGTTTCTGTTGCTGTTTCAGTTTCGGTTTCGGTTTCAGTTTCTCTTGCCATTTTTAAGTGGGTCAGCGATTTTTTTCTGTGTCATCTCTGGGAGCCCTCGCACCTTTTATTTTACTTTATTTTACCATTTTTGGTTTGCCTCGTCCAACGAAATTTCTCATTTTTGGTAATTAAAATAATTTGCATAATTTTCGCGGCATTTTACATTTTTAGTTCGTATTTCACTTTCATTAGAAAGGCATACGCAGTGGAAGAGAGAGCGAGAGAGTTCTCTGTTTTTGGGCCTACGACAACAAATTTATTGTTTCTCTGGTGAAACGCGATCACACACTTCCAGTTCTCTTGTTTTTTTTTTTTTTTTGGTCAAAGTGGCTTTTGGTTTATGGACCTAATAATAATATTATGCTTATTACGGGCATATATTTTTCTGTAAATTGTTGCCTTCTGTGGTCTTTGTTGTGTTAATGGTTGGCCACAATTTTTAGTGGACCATGGTCGCTGGGTTTTTCAGATATGTATAAATTTTGTTGTTTCTTTTTTTTTTTGGGAACTAAACTTTCACTTTTTGTTTCGTTTTTTTTTGGGGGCTTTAGTTGGTTTGGCGGTTTTAGTGACTGTGATTTTGATCAAGTGCAAGTCGTCAAGGAAGTGGTGTTCAAGTTGAAGGAAGTAAGCAGCTTGATGACACTTAATGCTGCTAGCATTAATTTAATGAAAAAGTTTGGATGTTATTAAGTGATTATAAAATACTGCGCTTGTAGTTTATATAAGAAAGTTGAAATGATTGTGAAATTGAATTTTCCAACTTACTATCTTTTAGATCTTTAAATAAATATTATTTATGCTATCTCTGTTTTATCGTGAATATTTTCCGCCTTTTGCTGATAATCAGAGTATCCGTTAAACCAATTACAATTTTGATTCCCAGACACATCCGTCTCAACTGGCCAAAAACTCCACTTCCCCCCTCTTCCACCACCCCCCCCACAAGCGAAATGAAAGTGAGAGTGCTGGAAAAACGAGTCTGCAGCTCCCCAATAAGCTATCCCCAAAAAAGCAGGCGAAGAAACCAGTTTAAAATACGCAAACGCAAATACAAATCGATTCAACTTCTGGGCGAAGAATTAAATCGAAGACGATGCAGTGACGATATTGCGGAATATTTTTTGATAATTAATTCCACGCGAAAGTTTTAGATCGCCTGCGTTATCATTAAAATAACAATAAAATCCAATCAATTTCGATATGGTAAGGTGTTATAAATATGACTTAGCCAAATTATGCAACTTTGTGCATTTTTGCTTTTTTTTGAGCCGCCGACCGACGTACAGCAGCAACAACAACAACTACAACAACTGTCCGCCCCTTTCACCTGTACTTTCGCCATCTCGCTCACTCTCTCACTCTCTCTCTCTCTCTCTCTCTCGCCATCTCTCTTTCACTGTCTGTGCTCTTGGTCATACGCTGCGCATGCGCAACGATGGCGCAACTGTGACGGCTTCTTGTTGTTGTTACCGCTTTTGTTGTTGTTGTTATTATTGCTGTTGCTGTTGTTGTTGTTGTTGTTGCTGTTGCGCCTGAGTGCCTCGTTGTATTACATCGATTTATAAACTATATGTGCGCCGCACTCTTTTTTTATGGTTTGTTGCCATTGTTGTTGGGGGGAAGTTGTGCTGTTGTTGTTGTTGTTTTTATTGTTGTGATTGTAGTTATTGTTGTTGTTGCTGGTGAAGTGCAGAAAGTGTAACACTTTCGATTGTTGCCCTGTCTCTGTGTGTTTGCTCTGCTGCTTTTGCTGCCTTTTTGTTGCTTTTGCTGCTTGGTTGTTGCTTTTGCTGCCGCGGCTTTGTATGCATTGCATTCATTCCGTATTTGCGCTCATTTGCATTACTTTTTTTTTTTTTTGATTCCCTTTTTTTTTATGGCCTTTTTTTTACAGCTTTCGGTGTATTTGTTTTTACATCTGTCTACCGCTCTTTTTTTGTGTGAAATTAATTATTTGTGGGAAAATGTGATAGGCTTTTGATTTCCGGGTTGCTAGTACGAGCCATTTGTTGCTCACCGAATCGTTAAACAAAATATGTTGAAAACTATAGCTTACTTTAACAAACTCTTATTGAGAGTTTATTAATGAAATATTTTTTTTATATTTTACTTTTTGTTTTCGTACAAAATCAATTTGAAATATGGAAGCAAAACTTTTATGTTTATCATTACACGTAATTCTTCAACAAACTCTAGAAAAATTTACAAATAAGAGTAAGTAAGATTACTATACTTTTTATAGCAGTTCAGTTATATTAATTTGTAAATCTCCCAAAAATATGTATATCTGAGCTGATTACCCAAAAGATCCGTTTAGAGAACGGCGAAAGGCTTTCCACTATTTGCATATCTCTCCAATTGTGCAAATTAATTTTCCCGTATTATTCAACGAAACAGCTTAGCAGTCCACAATTAAGCGATTTCCCTAACGGCAGGCCGCTTTCTTTGCGATTACGAAATTGATAGAAAATTATGAAAGACAAACGAGTGGCGGACTATTTTGCAATAGTTTAATTGCCCGAGACTCGACTCGAATCGAATCGGTCGGCGAAAGTGAAAATCCGCAGACGACGACACAATTTGCCACATACACAGTTTTTCCAACCAACCCATTAGCCCAATTTCAGTTCGAAAGAAAGCCGCAGCAGCTGAAGCAGTTAATTAGCAGAAATAAGGAAGCGAAACCGATAATCATACGTATCGTGTTGGCTCTATCAAATTATAGACTCATGCCATAAAGCGGCTGAAACACGAACGACCACAGACATCGAAACCCAAATAAAATTGCCTCAAATATGCACAGCACGCTTGCAACAAAAACGTTGGCGAAGTAGGCGTGGCTGGGCTGAAACGTAATCAAAACACACTAAATTCAATCAAAGTGCTTCTGGTCTTTGTGCATTTTTCGTTTTTAACGTATATTTTTGTTGTGCTTTTTGCCTAAGACGACGACGACGTGTGAACAGATTGCTCATACGCCGCGTGGTACACGAGCCAAAAGCCAGCGTTAAAGCCTCTCTTTCGGCCACTTTCACTGATTCAAGTTTCTCACCTGGCAGCGTCGCAGTAATTCGCACGTTTTACCGTTACCGCTTCGCGATTGCGCAACACCCAACACCCAACACACACATACACAGTCGAGAGTGTCGGCCAAACACAAACACAAAGAGAGGTAGAGTCACACCCATAGCCACAATAAATTGGCAACAATCTTGCGTTTGGCCAAGACGAGTAGCCCGAGCACTTTGATTGAAATAACTGTAATACGTTGCATTTTGGCAGGCCGCCTATCTGGGTGAGTGTGTGACGCCTCGATGGTTTGGCTTGGGTTTTCCAGGCCCCCATTAACCCCACAAGTCCCCATACCGCTTCGATTCTCCCCTTTTGGCATGTTTCAGGGGCGCACTTAAGCCGCAGCGCTTCCCGCGCAGATAAACCAAACGAAAGGAAGTCATGAATGGCCAGATTGAGGCGCACCAAACGGGCCAAGTCAATTGCCATTGAAATGGGAGCTGTTCGCGCTCGTGGCTTTGATAGAACCGTAGAAACTCAAGCAGGTAGAAAGATATTAACAGGTGACAGAAAAATGTACTATTAATTATTACTCCAAACTGTTTTCAGTTAACAAATTTACAACTAAATTTTCTATCATAAGAAAACAGATCTATTAAACAATTTAAACACTTTGTATGTATTAGAATTAAATTCCCATTGCTTAGTTCCAAAAACATATGAAAAGCATATACATAAATAATAGCAGTAATTTATTCAATAAGCAAGCTATTTCCAAGAAAAAGTATTGCATATTTGTTAGATTTCTTTAGCTAGTTTAGTTGTATCCACGCCTTTTCCCACGCTAACATCATCCACCCAACTATTTGCCTGATGATTGAATATTAAACAAAAAACCCCCGCCATTTAACTACACATTGTTTTTTTGGCAACTTTCGAAATTGTATATTTTTGATTAAGATAAAATTTTATCCCACTCTTCAGAGCTGAACTGGAACCCTTCAACATTTTTCTTAAGTTTCTTATTATTTATTTTTTTTTTTTGCTTTCTGCTTGTCTGTCTTTCGGTTTTATTTCAAGAAGAGCCAACACAGAGCAGCAGAGGCCACAAAAAAAATATCAAAAAACTACCAAAAGGCAAAGAAAGAAATGAATTTAAAAACTGCCGAAAAAGTGAAAGTTAATTTTTGGTGATGTTGCTAAGCCGGCAGAGTAGCTGGCTTCTTGTTGTTGTTTTTGTTGCTAGTGGCGTCGGCGTTTGTTGCTTCAACGAAAAAATGTAGAAATGTAGAAAAAAGGCATTTTTCGGCAGCTAAAGAGCCGCTTATGAATTTGATATTGTTTAAATTATGCCGCGCAATGTCAAATAGAAACAGAAACTGAAACGGAAACAGTAAAAGTAAAATTACCCTTTTGTTGCCGCTTTATTTTTTGGCAGATCAACTTTGGCTGATAACAACAAAAGGCCAACGACGAGCCGAGAGTCAAGAGAAAAAAAGAGGCAAAAAGGCCGCAACAGTCGGCTTTTAAATGCATCATAATAAAAACCCAAAAAAAAAAAAGTAGTGCCTGGAATATAAGTATATATACAATATACACAAATATACTTGTATATATGTATATATGGAAAGCACCCAAAAGTCAGAAACGAAAGTTGTCTGGAAATGTCGCGTTCAACAAGTTGTTGCCGTATTTTTTGGCCCTTGCCGAGAGCATGGCCTAAAGTCGAAAGCAAAAGTGATTGTGAAATGCCAGCGAGTCGGACTCGTAGAGCCCCCAAAAAACCAAAAAACCGAAAGGTTCGAAAGTCGAGAGATACTCAAGCTAACCTACCCCACGCGGAAATGTCAGCTGAATCCATACAGCAGCCCCTCAAAAATAAAACAAACTACCAAATGCACAAGAAATGCCCCTCCTGTCAGTCGTCATAAGTCGCCAAAGTCGCCCCAATTGGACGCACAGCCCCCATTTTCCATTTCCCCCCCTGCCAATCGATTTAAGCTGACTTTCACACTACATCAGGGTCGTTTTAGGGGGACGGTGGGGATGGTAGCTGTCGTTGGGGTGCGAAAAACTAGCCAGGCATACAATCAATTTGGGGAAATGCAACGGCAGCGACAGGGAAGTAAACTTAACCCACAAAGGTCAAGAGCAATCAGCCTTTTGAAGGCAATTAGTTAATTCCATCCAGAGAACATGTTGTGGTGCTGGAAACCGCATTTCAATTACATTTCAAATCGATTTCAAATAAATACAGCTAAATCTAATCAATTCCATTTAGTTAGTTGTATAAGCAGAGCGGTTTTATAATATTATTTTATTAGGAGCATATGCTCTGTTGTTTAAAAACACTTCCCAATTATAATAATAATAATAATTATTAAAAATAATCAATCATTTTTGGCACTATTCACTTGTTCACAAGTGAACCCAAAGAAAGGTTGTTTTGGTGTCAAAAGTAATATAATATTATTGCAGTGTCTAAAACATTTAATTATTAGTTAAATAATTTAATTAAAAATTATTTAATTTATTTCCAATACCAACGTTGTGCTTGTGCTGTTTAGTTAGTAAGTGCTGATCCATACCATTCAAGTAGTTGGCGTGTTGCTTCCACAATTGTTGCACCTGGAATTGCGTCCATCGATTGTTGTCATCGCCGCCCACTGCATTGTTGCTGTTGTTGTTGTTGCTATTGTTGTTTGTATTATTATTATTATTGTTGCTGCTGTTGTTGTTGTTGCTGTTGTTGATCACACCCACCAGGCTGTTGACCAAACTGTTCTCGTGCGCCTGTTGTTGCTGCGCCACCGCGGAGGCGGTGTTCACTGTGGGCGTGGCATTGTTGCTGGCCGCCAGATTGGCATTTGGTGTGGCTGGATTGTTGTTGTTATTATTATTACTATTATTATTGTTGTTGTTGTTGAGGGAGGCATGGTTATTGATAATGATATTGAGATTGTTGTGATTGAGTATGTTATTGTTATTATTATTATTGCTGTTGTTGTTGTTGTTGCTGCCAGGACTGCCGCCCGTGCTGTTGGCATGTTGCTGCTGCTGCTGATGCTGTTGCAGGTTGTTGGCCGCCACAGCGACCACCGCCGCTGCTGCATTCACATTTACGTGCGCCAAATGTTGCAGATGATGTTGCAGCAGTTGCGTGGGCGGCGGCAGCGTGCCACTTGCCACATTGTTGCCATTGCTCAGTGTGTTGAGCAGTTGTTGCTGCTGTTGCTGCTGCTGCTGGTGTTGCATGTTGCTGCGCAGCAGATTGTTGTTGCACGCCACATTGAGATTCGAGTTGCTGGTGTTGCTGGCATTGTTGCCCGCGTTGCTGCCACCGTTGCCGGCCAACAAATGCGGCAGATTGTGCACCACTTGCAGTGGCAAGCTGCTCAGCGGCGGCAAGGCTGCCGTCTGCGACATGTTGCCGAGCAACTGTTGCTGCTGGTGTTGCTGCTGCTGCTGTTGTTGCTGCTGCTGTTGCTGTTGCACACTCTGCAGCAGTTGCAGCTGCTGTTGCTGCTGATGCTGCATGCCATGTTGCTGCTGTTGCTGTTGCAGTGCCAGTGCTGGCGGTGGCATTTGATAGTCCATTCTCATTGCTGAGATCACAATTGTTTACACTCCCGGCTCAGTTCAATGTTTTCTACTGCATGTATCACTTAGCTGGCCATGTGTGGCCCAAACATGTTGCTGCTGCGGCACTCGCTGCTTGGCTTAATTAACTGTGGTAAATTGGAATTTAGAACCGAATAAAAGCTTTTATCGCACGTTGCTGCTGCTGCTGCTGCTGCGATCACAGCAGCAACATCAAAAACACAGAGAGCGAGCTCACTTTGCTACTCAGAATTTGCGGCGAGCGCTTTGGCTCAGTTTTGTTTTTGTTGCCCTTTTTTTTGCATTCGCAATTTTGCTATTGTTTGTTTAGTTTGTTTTGTTTGCCTGCTTCTATTATTATTCGTTGTCAACTATTCCGTGTACTGAGCGTTGTTTTATTTCATTTTTTTCCCCCACTTTTTTTTTTTGTATTTTTTTATCGTTGTGTGGGGCTGGGCCCGTTTGTTGGGGGGTTCAGTTCTCAGTTCTCGCTGCCCGCCGCTTCTGAATGAGAAAAGTTTGACCTTGAGGCGGCAGTAGGAAAAAAAAGCAAAATAAACAGCCAGCAAAATGTTTTCGCTATGCGTTTTTGCTATTTTTCAAACTGATCGTCGATCGTTTTTTTTTCTGTGTGTTTTGGCGCTCATGCGAAATTTTATTGCAGCATTAATTCTTTTTTTTTGGTCAGCGAATGTTTGGGGCTGTTTAGCAATTCATAGTACTGTTGTATTTATTTATTGCAATTTTTGATAACTGATACAATGTACTAAATATTTTTTGCAAATTTTATGATCTTGGAGTATGCATGAAGTAATGATAAGAAATTTGTTTATTTGAATCAAACATTAGTGCACAAATATTAAGCAAGTGTGAATAATATCATATTTTAAATGTATACTTATACTTCTGCATTAAACTTTAAACAAGATCATAATTATCTACAAAATATTTAGTACTGTCAGTTTTTATACTACTAAATTGTTGTTTGCAAACTTATAAACACCTTTGATTTATTCCAAATATAAAATTTTATATATATGTTGTATATTTTATATATGTGTTTTATACATAAACTTGTATATAAATTCCCTTTAGGAATTTCACTTGCTGATCTTGTGATCACAAATTTCTTAGAGAGATCAACAAATTTCAAGCACTGCACTATACATTTTAATTACAATTAATCCAAGATGAGCTGCTCCTGGAGGATCAATGATCATCCACGGAATTGGATGAAGGAAACGAAAGTTCACAAGTTCGCACGAATTCGAATTCGAAAGCGTCGTGCTGCAGACAAAGACACGCGTCGTATACGTATTATTTTATGGCTTTTTCTTTGTCGCTATTCGGCGGCTTTTTAATTGTATTGGTTGGTGGAGGAGAGTGGGGATTTTTGAGTTTTCGGTATTGGATTTTGGTTGGCTATATATTCATGTGATTTGGTTTTTATGTTGTTTTAGGTTTTTGTTTTTTTTAGTTTTTGGTGGAGAGCCGTCAACCGAACCGGTGCCGCCGGACTGCGAACGTCGAGTGAACGCGCGCGTCGCCAGCGCGATGAAACGCAGCTTCGCAGCTGAGCAGAGGAGCAGAGCAGCTGAGCAGCAGAGCAGCAGAGAAATGCAGAGAAGCGGATAAGCGGAGAAAAAGCCAGAGAAACGGAGTGAAAAGCTGGAGAAGCAACGGCGAAGTAAGACCAGCAAAAAAGAGAAGCAAAATAAAAGCCAAACTTGAAACCGAAAGCCTGAAAGCCCACTCGTCCCGTCTTGCTCTCGCCCCCTCTCTCTCTCGCACTCTCTCATCGCATTCGCTTGATTTTTTTGCGCATTCCGCCTGTTTACTTTCTTTCGCGCCGCCTGGCAAAGTTCGCCGACGTCGACGTCGCTGTCGCCACGCTTGGCGGGAGCTGCGCTGCCGACGCCAACGGCGACGCCATGCGGAAGCAGATTTTCCGCTGCCCACGAAAGCAGCAGCTTTGTTTTGAGTCAATCGCAAAAAAGCTTTTCGCTCTTCGAATTGAGTGATATTTTCTAAGCTCGAGTTGGATATTTTCAAAACGAATATCACACGAATTTTTGCATACAAAATGTTTGTTCGAAAGTTTTGTATCTTTACGATCACTAATATCTACATTGACAATATACTATTTAAAACCATTTTTTCTTTCAAACTATGAGTGTTAGTAAATGAAACAAGACAAAAGCTTACCATTATCGTTTTTAGCAAACCACAAAATTACTTGTACTCACAAACAGTCATTAACAGTGGAAAATACTGAGTTTCGATGCTTACCTGTAAGTAAAAGAGAGTGCAAATTGCATTAGAACAATGTTTAAGCAACAATAAGTCAAAATAAAATAAAGCGGCATTTTTAATAATAGCAAGTAGATATTTGGCATTGTCAAGGGTGGCGGAAATTTCCCAGGCATGAGTTATGGGATGGCCACCCACAGCCCCAACTGACATTTATCCATTTTAGCTTTCCCCACACCACCCAGCACACACATCAACACGAAATGCATACAAATTATTATACAGGCCGACCAAAAAAGGTCATTTCCAGTGTATTCAATAGCGAAAATTTTCACCAACCTCAGCTGAAAACAGAAAACAGCAAACAGCGAATAATCGAGAGGGAGAGATGATAGAGCACCCACATTTCATTTGCCATATGCATTTCCATATCGTCAGCCATAAAAATCTCATCAGCCTAATTCCGAAATCTAATCAAACCAAATGTATTTCCTTCACGTTGACCAACTGAGGTCAGTTCACACAAAAAAAAAAAGGGAAACGGAAAAACCTATGAAAATTTGGTGGCAGCTTAGTCGCGATTTTTGAAAGGATTTGTGCCAAATGCATTGACAAAGTAGATCAAAAAAGGTGAAAGGATGTGCCAAAAAAATACAAGAAACGAAACTGGTTGAATTGAAAGCCTTTTAGGCCAGCGAACTAAAGTGCCAGCGAAATGTATCGGTTCCATGATTATTAAATGGAAAATTTAACGGCATATAAAGTAATTTTCCAGTTCTAATTGCCACGCAAAAGGAGAATTCCTATGGGCTAGCTACTAAGGGAGTCATCAACTGATAAGATATAGTTGCTTGTGTAAACAGGCACTTAACAATACATTGCTATATGCCAACTAAATTTAGTTTAATCACTTCACTAGCAAAGCAATTTGGTGTAGGTCGAAAAGTAAATGATTTTTATCTGCAGCAAGGAGTAAGTGTCGCAAATTAATCAGCATTCCCTGGTGTTAGGTACCGCGATACCGCAGTGCAAAGATACATTTGCAAATGTATCTACATTCTGAGTTCCATTTCCTATTCAATGCGAAACGTCGGCGACGTCAGTGGGTATAGTATGTACATATATACGGGCTATATGGCTATATGGCTATATGTACATGAAGTGTACTATATAGTACAGCTGAGCTCACGTGTGCGCGGCAAGCTTTCTTGACTTTTGCGCTTTACAAGCTCGCAGTGCGCAAAGTTCTCGGCCGCTGACGTCGGATGATATCAGTCGCTGTGGCCGGGATGCAGATAGACGTTCTACAGACATATCGCACAGGGTTCCCAGATACATATATAATATATACATATATATCAAAACTGAGTTTCTAATGCAGCCTGGGCAAGTGTGGAAATCCTCCGAACTAGTCATCATGCACTTTATCAGTTGTTTTCGGTTTCTCTCCCTTTAAGTGTACTTTTTGTGTTCTCAAAGCCAATTAGTTATTCACAGAACTATTTATGACTAATGTTTAAGCCAAGCAAGAAAATGCAAAGTACCTAAGCGGTAAACGATACGTATATACATACGTATGCAAAGCAGGGCTATTAAGTACCATTTTTCTAGTTTACTTTAAATATTTTTAACAAACCATTAAGGCAAATTTATATATAATAATTCATCTGTATTTAACGCCCATTTTCCTACAATTTCCCCACATTTTCCTCGACATTTTCCTTTTTCACCTCACCTGAGCTGGCTGGCTGAAAACGCGCTTTCAAGCTGTTCAAATGGTTGTGATGCTCGTTGGCGATCACGGCCGCTGCGACGGCATTTGCCACATGTTGCACGGAGGACACGTTGTTGTTGCTGTTACTACTGCTGTTGCCACTGTTGTTGTTGTTGTTATTCTGGCCAGGATTTCCACCATTGCCATTGCCAGTGGCTGCATTAGCATTGCCACTGGCACTCCCATTCGATCCCTGATTGTTGCCACTTGCAACTGCAGCGGCTGCCGCAACCGCAGCAGCATTGCAACTGGCAGCAGCAGCTGCTGCAGCTGCAGCGGCATTGCTCTGCGGATCCATGAAGGAGTTGCGCTGGTAGTGTGGATTCTCCTGGTAAATCCGCTGGTACGTCAACGTGGGCAGTGTCCACGAGTTGTTCGTCTTGTAGTGGAAGTTGCCGGTGCCGAAAATGGAGTGGGTGTTGGTGTTGCCACCGCTGTTGCCTGCTGCAGCGGCAACGGCGGCCGAGGAAAGTGTGTGAGCCAGCTGGGCGGCATGATGCTGCTGCTGCTGCTGTGCGTGCTGCTGTTGTTGTTGCTGCTGCTGGTGGTGTTGCGGTTGCTGTTGTTGCTGCTGGTGTGTGTGATGCGGATGCAAGGGGTGGCCGTGATGTTGCTGCTGATGCTGGGAGTGCTGCTGCTGTTGCTGTTGCTGTTGCTGCTGCAGGACGGCGGCAACATGCTGCTGGTGCGCTTGATGGTGCTGCTGCTGCTGCAGATGCTGTTGGTGTTGGTGTTGCTGCTGTTGATGCTGCTGCTGTTGCTGCTGCTGTTGCTGATGGTGCAGGGCGGCGGTTTGTTGCTGCTGCTGCAAGGCCCAGGCATTCACGCCATTGTTGCTGGTGGCACCTGCCCCGCCGCCGCCGCCGCCTCCTGTGGCGCTACTCTTGCCCGAATCATTGCTGCTGACACTGCTGCGATGGTTGTCCATGGTGCTTGAGGATCCTGTCATGCTGCCATCGTTGCCGCTGTCGCTGTTGCCGCTGCTGCTGTTGTTGCCGCTGCTGTTGTTGTTATTGTTGCTATTGTTGCTGCTGCTGTTGCCACCGCCATTGCCCGCCGCTGCGGCAGCAACTTGCGAGTTGAGCTGCTGGAAATACTGCGACAGTGTGGCATTCGCGTGCTCCTGGCCAAAGAAACTGGTGCACGAATTCGTATCCGACGACATGATCACTGGGTTCTTCAACGGGGTTCGTTCGATATTCACTGGGTTATCCTTCACTGGGGGTATGGTTAGTCACTGATCCCTGATGATCCTAGGTGATCACCTCCTTGTGCTGAACGTGATTGAATTTGCTGGTGAGCAGTATAAACTTTGGGCCACGGCCGAAAGTTGTGCGCATTGTCTTTACACTTTGGCTTCACTTGAGTTTTTCTTTTTTGTTTTTTTTTTTTTTTGTTTGGTCTAAACGTCTGTGTCTGTGTTATCTGGAAATATTGTGCTTTTGATTTTGAAAAACCCTGATTAGTGTTGAGCACTTTGGTATGTTTGCTGATTTTTTATTTGCCAGTCAATTGATAGCCAATTCGTTGTTGCTAATGAACAGGTGATAGTGGGTTAAAAATGTTGCGAATGAATCAGGTTTTTTTTTTTGCAGTTTTAGTATTGAGTATTGAGTATTGAGTATTCAGCATGGGGAAGCGATTTTTGATAGCGACTGATAATGAGTGCGCTTGTTTTCGTATGATCGGGGAATGCACTTTGTTTTCGTCTATTTTTGTATGATTTTTATTTAGTTTTCCATTAGTTTTTATTGATGATCGTGATGATAAGGAATAAGAAAAGGCATTGTATATAGTTGTATAGTTTTGCGCTTTCTTTTCGTTCAATCAATTTTGTATAATAAGATTTTTGTGACGCTATAGAAATTTCATTTTGTTGGAATCAATAGGTACAAAGGCTTTCCGTGTTCTTTATAGAATTTTTGCAATCAAAACATTCACGGTCAATTATTGTTTTCGCTTCACATTTCAACTGAAATAAACTAATAATTGTTTGCCAATTAAACTGTATATCAAATCAACCGAGTCAAAGGCTTCAAATGTATTTTAAAACATTAGTATAATTTCGAATACTTTCTATATGTAAATCAAAACAAATAAATTATTATTTGCCAAATCAATTGAATTATCCTTTCCTTGCATGAATAACTCTTCTTCCTCTCAGCCTTTTTTTAGTGTGTTGAATACCTTTTCTTATTCTCAGAATTGCTTGCTGCTTTGGATATGAGATCGTTTTTTGCTTTGAGTTTTTTGCTGTTTCGTATTTTTCTTTCTGGAGTTTGTTGTTTTGTAGAAAAAGTAAAAATAAGTAGTTAAACTGTTTGAAATTAGATCCGTAACTTTAGCGCTGCTGGTTGGAGATTCTCGAGAGATCTCCGGATCTCTCGCTCTTTCTCTCTCTCTCTCTCTCCCTCTCTTTCACTACGCCTCGTTCTATCTCTCTCGTTCTGCGTATTTATTTCCTTTTTAATAATAGTAATTATTCGTATGACACACACACACACTTTAGATTTATTTCACAATGGTTTGCACTTGAAATTTGATAAAACAAAAATGATTTCCTCGTTTTGATAGTTCTTCTAGAACTATTTTTGTGATATTGAAAAATCAATTTCAATTAATTTATTTTGCTGAGCGTAGAAATATATTTTTGATTTTCCCGCTCGAGTGGCGAAAACACGGAACGAGCTGCGACGATTTTCACATGAGAACGCGATGCGACAGAATGCCGGCCGAGTAATTTTCTCGGTCTCAATGTCCGTCTCTGGTTTTCCTCTGCCGCCGCTGCAGTCGCCGCCGCAGTCGACGTCGCAGTCGACGTCGCAGTCGCCGCTACCGCTCTCTCAGCCAGCTAAAATTGCAGTTTTCTGCAAGTAAGTCGGCTTACGTAAAGGGCGGAGGTCCGAAAACAGTACCCCCCTCCCTCTACCACTTTGATAATTGTTTTACTGGCTTTTTTTTTTATCAAATGTTGGTAGCGCAAAATATTTGTACATGTACAAAATATATTTTTATATACAGCAGTGGGAAAATTACTAGTATTATTGCTAAATTAATCGATCCAAATGACAGGTATTTTTACACAAATATAAGTTGTTATTTAAAAGAAGGCACATATTTAATGAACAAAGATTAAAACATTATTAAAAGTACCAGATCTAAATAGTATAAATTTAAATTTATTTAATAGTTACCTTAAGTTATTTTCCTAAAATTATTTACATTAAAAACTTATATTAATTATTTTATTTCAGCAAAATTTGTATAAATGTTAGTTTTTCAATTTCACTTATGCTTTTCCAGTAAGGAATGTCAATTTAAAAAAAACTTTTTTCCAATAAGAATTCATACATTTGTAAATTTAGTGCTATTTTTATGAGCACAACTATATATATTTGTATATACTTGGGGGACTGCGACAGCGACGTCGACTGCGGCAGCGCTGCTGCGGCCAAGTCACGCGGATTTCAATATGACCCAAAGCCCACTGTCTAGCACAGTTCTAAGCACGTGTTGCGGACACACCGGGCACACACACAGACGCAAATTAATTGAGAGAGAGAGCGACAGAGAAAGAGAGAGAAGTGCACGTTGAACGACAAGCGCACTCAAAGATACAAATGGGCAGACACACAGATACGCGTACCGATAGAATGGCAGCTAGAAATACGAATGCAACTCAAAAGTTTCCAGTCGATTCGCAATAGACCGCTATATCTGTATCTAAACCCCCCTCCTCCCCCTGTACCCCTGTAACGGCCACTAGACTATACACACATCAGCTGGAGTGCGTGGCCAATTGGCGTGGCAATATTCGGTTAATTCGGCACTGGTGCGTCTGCAACACGTGACGTATGCGTAATGTGCTCCGAAGGATTGCCACTCTGTGCCGCCAACTAATTACCGCTGCGTCATTCCCACCACCAGTAAGTAGCTCTCAAAGGGGGGGAAGGGTGGGTTGTTGGGCATCGAGAGCTGGGTGCTTCACACTCGGGGCGAAAACCCAATCAAACGACGTAGTAGCTGCAACGGAGCGTATACTTAATCTGCATTCTATCGAAGGCGCTAAACTATTGCCGTAGGTCGCCGTTTTTTCTTGGAAATTTCAAAAAGTATTCAAACTATTCGAGGGCTTAATCAAGTTTTAAATAATTATAATAATCGTTTTTTGTTGTCATAGGTCCGGCACAATTTCCTAGAAGTTTTGTATAATACGCCCGTACTTTCCGATGCACTCAATTAACTTTCATTGATCATCGCAGATTTTTGAACTATGAATCAGAGCAGTTAAAAATGCTAAAAATACACTTTTGAATATTGTTATTAACAAATGTATGCAGGATACCAAAATATTTAATTTAAAATTATTTAAAAAATTTGTAATAGTTGAACTATAAAATTAAATAAAGCCTTGCTAAATTTGTAGGGTTTCATCCTTCGCTAAACTAATTCAAAAGAATTCCAAGAATATCCTGACACTTTTTCCACCCCAAAAACTTCTTTATTCGCAACCCCCTTTTAAGCCTTGTGCGCTATTCTTCGGTCTAAGAAAACTCTTTTTGTATTTGAGAAACCCAGTCAGCCCTGAAATCCCATCAATTGGCATAACCATGGACCATGTGGTGCAGTTCGCTTCAGTCACCTGTTTTCCCCAGTCGACTCAATTCAGTGGCAATATCGAGTATACGCCCCGTGCAGCCAAGTGACTATTTTTGGAAATGCGAAAGCAACAAGTCATCCGAAGCTTCGGGAAAATGTAGGAAACGAAGTTGGCTTCGTGCTCCAATGACAGAAGGATGTGCGGCAGAGGTACGCTATTGGCCAGGCTTATATGCCAGCGGAGCCGAGAATAGGGAACCAATCCGGGAAAATCGCCCAACGTCGACTGGGGCAGCGAATGACGTCGACTGCGACGGTGACAGAGGCAACGGCAGCGGCAGAGGCAGCGGCGTTGTCAGGTTTTCTGTTTGTTTTGTTGTCAGTTGTTGTATTTCGTATTATCACGTTTCGCTACCACGTGCAGCGGCGGTCTCCCCATCACCAGTGTGTATGTGTGTGTGTATCTGTGTGATTGGGCTAGTGCCACACTCACACTGGGTACAATCAAAAACACCCTCACACACACCACTGCACACCGCACTCACATAGATACGCCGTGGCGCTTCGTCCGATGAATGAGCCCTCTGAGAGAGCGGTAAAAAGTGCCAAGCAAAACCCAACTGAGTCGAAGACGCAGCTCTTGCTGGTTTATAAATAGCAATTTAAAGCATCGCACACACACCCATCACACACACATCGAATCAATGAGTCACACACACACTAGCACGACACTATTTTGCATCCGAAGAACAAATAACACAAATAGAGAAGCAAAAAACAGACCGCATAGATGTGCAAATAAAGCAAATTGTGCAGTATAAATATCGGAAGCGGAGCAGCAAAGCAGAAAGTAAACAAAATACTGCTTGCCTTTTTTTTTACCTATGCAAGATAGTAATTTTTTTTTTTTTTTATTATTATTGAGTACCCCTTTTTTGATTCTTGAGTTTTTTATGCATTTTTTCGAGCAAAAGTCGCTGCAAATTGAGCGCAGCAAATCAAACTCTAATTAAACATATTGTGATTTGGCGTGTTTGCATGGAAACCGTCTGGGTTCTAAGTTCTGAGTTCTGGGTTCTGAGTTCTGGTTCCATAGAGAGGTATGGAGGTATTATAATGGATCCGCTGGAGAGCGCGGGGTTTACGAGTCTGGCATGGCGTCGTTCGGTTCGAGTCATTATACACGTGTTTGCTGCAGCAGGTCGTAAATTAACATTTTGCTAAATAATTATTTAGAAATGCTGAAATGTGTAAACGTTTTTACGATAGCACGACTGGGTTATTAAGAGCCTGCAACCAATTGACCCAGTTAGTGCAGCTACATTTACTTCTAAGGGTACAACAATTAATATATTTATAAATTATGTTAGTTAGACAGACTTATAAGACAGACAGAAATAAATCAATATAAATAAACACCTCAAATTTGATGTAGTAGACAAGACTTTATGAACTTTGCCCACATAAGTGAGATTATAAATTCCTCGAAAACAATTATAAACAAATAATACTTCATATGTATAATTAAAAACTATGTGTGTAATTAAAAGCCCACTTAAAATTCATTAAAAAGAAACGGTGCCCTTAAGTACATATGAATCTGTTCAATAAAAATTCGTGATTGTTTTATCATTTGATATTAATTCATTCAAGGCCCCAAACACGCCATTCTTGATAATCCAATCTCAGTATAGCTCTTACTTGACTTTCATTCATTGGCCGAAAAGTTTTAATATCAAACATGCGCCATATCTGCGAAACCGTCAATTTTGTACGGTTTTATAGAACAAGTTAACGGAAAATAAAAATTATATTGCGGGCGGCTTGGCTTATCAGTGAAAAAACTTGGCCAACAGGTTGGTTTGCCTAGCCGCTGACCAGACAATAAACATAAATTTCATATCAACAAGCAGACACTATTCAGCAAATGGAATCCGGTGCAAAGTTAAAGTTCAGTTCACTCGGAAATTAATTTACGTAATTAAAGTACTGGCTAGAACCACCCCTCCCCCCCTGCGCTTTTGGCCTTATCATCACCCGGCACTTTGGACGGGAAATTCGAGTAGACCAAGAAGTGAAGTGAAGAAACAGCCAACGCAGCTGACGTCGTCGCCTGGCCAAACATGTGACCTCGCTGGCCAAAAAAAGGGGGCGGTAAGAGCGGCAAAACAACAGCAATCGCGGAAATTTGATTTCCATTTCGATTGTTGTCGTAGGCTAAGGCCAAGGTGGTAAAATTTCGTATTAATCCATACGCCAACGCGGCGTATGCGCGATATCCAGAGGAATCTCAGCTAGAAAACGATGCGCACGTGTTGCAGCCAACGGTCTTGCCCCCGTTGATGAGCTCCAATGTTTGAGCTGTGCGCCGTGGGGGCGGCTGGGTGGTGGGGCGGAAATGGTTAGGCGGTGGGTGGTTGTTGGTGGTGGGCGGTGGTCTTAGTGGGCGGCAGGGGGAAGCCGCCAGACAAGCTGCCTTCAGCAAAACACGAAAACACAAGCGGTTTGCGCTCTCTGGCGCTGTGAAGAGAGCGAAAGCTTTCGCCAGCTTTCCGTTTCAGTTGCACCAAAGCAGCCGCCAGGGGGCGCCAGAGCTTTTACTTTACAATGGGACAAATAGGCGCATTTATGATTTAAAAATAATGTCGCTGTAAGCTCATTTAGAGAGTTAGAACTAACTAAAATTTACTTTATTTACATTTTTAAAGTAACTTTCATATAAAGTATATTATATACAAGAGTAAAATGTATTTTTATAAAATCTTATTATAGTTTGAAAAAATTAAATGTACCATATAGGCGGTACTTAATAATTTATTGTCTGCTGAACTCGTTAATAAACCCAATCAGTACGGAAATTAAGCAAAAAGTACATTTACCTAAAAAAGTCACCAATAAGCTAGCGTAAATTTAAATTGCTTTTTTGTGCCCAAAAAACGTTGCGCTCGCTTCGTTTATTTATAGTTTTTATTTTTCATTCAGAAAATGTCAATGGTTGACAGTTGCACGTTGCCGGCGATAGATGGCGTTATATCTCCAAAATCATGAAATGGCATGAATTTTGAAATGTGTCCAACAGAAAAAATTAAAGCAGCTGCTCCAAATCTCAAATTGTAATATTTAAACTAACAACAAAATGTTCTGTACAGATACACCCACTCCTTTAAATTTATTCACGTATTTAGTTTTCATTTCATTTAGTTTTTTGGGCTCACAAGAATTTCTAGACACTTTGTCTTGTGACAGTTCTAAATGTGTAAAACATTGCTTAAGCCCAAAATAAAATCAAAGGCATTCTCCACGCGCGTTGCCTTTACTCGACGTAGTCTGCCCACTGCCTAAAAATATAATTTTCATATTTAAATATACATTTCAATACTTTACCCAATGAATTTTCCGTTCTTTGTGAAAAAAAAACTCACTGACGGTTTCCTGCGTTTCGCTCTCAATAAGCTCGTAATGGAAATTAACCCTTTGTTGTCAGAAATGATGCAACCGGGTTTTCAAATTGTCGTTCACATGAAAACTACTTCGAACTAGTAAAAATGTTGTTTGCATGTACGTATCATTTGCCGCTTAACCCCTCTCTGCCCCACGATTTTAGCCCATGAGCGGCGTTAATTGAGCTCTTTATTGTTGTTCCTGCTCCAGCAATGTTTTTTTATTTTTTTTTTTTTTGTAATTGCCGGCGAGTGTTAATTAACTAAGCTGTCGGTTTGCATATAAAGTTGAAAGTGGAAACGAAATGTTTTGGGCTTTTATTGGGGCGGCATTGAAAAGGAAGATGTTGATTAGGAAGTTGTTTAAAAATCATAGTATTTTAAAAACATTTAAAACTGTAAGTCTAAGCCGTTTAGGTCTTAACTACTGACCCATTTTTTATAGTCCAATTACAGTACGATTTAATTATACTTACAGCTGTATTGTCAATAGAAACAACTAAAGGTCTTTAAAGCGCATACTCACCTGGAAAGAAAACAAAAACAGAAAATATGAATAAAAATTACAATTATATATGAAGTATTTTATATGTAAAAAGAAGGTATAAAACCACGTATATATATGTAGATATATGACTCGATTTAATCAACGAGCACCATGTTCACTTTTATGTTGAATCGAGAAAATGCAGAAAAGTGAGAAGAGAAGAAAATGGGAGAGCGCTTAAAGCAAATAGCAATCAATGGAAACATTAAATGCACTTGTCGCAGATGCCAAGACAATTTCTTCATATGCATACGAAAATGAAACAATTTGAAAACCGCTGCTGCACTCATAGCTTTTCTTGCATTTTTGACACTTTTCCAAGTAATTAACCGAAAACCAGCCTCCCCAACAGCGGCCATTGAGAAACCATTTAAGCGAGTGGAAAATATATGTGTATTATATTTTTTATTGATTTAGCTGCGGTGGAAAATTTAGTTGAGCACTTTTGTTGGCTCATTAAGTGGGCAAACATATTTTTGCAATTCGCATCCAGCAGTCAGCATTTTGGTGGCCATTTGGCAGATGATTAGACGAATGCACATACCTCATACGCCCTGTTCGCCATATGCAACATTTCACAGTAATAAATCTGCCCCACTTCCACTGCCAACGCGCCGAAAATGCAATTTCATCTCTGATCAAAGGCCAAATTGAATTTTCTATACCATTTTTCCCCAGCAGGCAGAGGCAGGAATTTCGGAAAATTCTGAAACATATTCGTCCACATCCATCAGACAGTTTCGCCGCCTTCGAATTTGTATTTGTATTTCTCAGTTTTGTTTTCGTTAACTTTGAGGCAGGTGTATTGTATTTACTATGAGTGGGCGGCATGCCATTTGGCCAGCGGCAGTTTGTTGTTTTTCCCTCAAATACTTATATTTGCTTGTTGGGCCATAAATCCATGGGGAATTGTTAAATGAATTAGCTAACTAAAAATTAATTGGTTTAAATCGTTTAAAGCGTCAATTGGACTCAGTTGATTCGTGGTTCACTGAGCTTTGGTGTTTGTGTTGTTTTAGCATTTTCTCGCCCACTGCGAATCGATTCCAACACTTTCCGCCAAACACTGGCAATTTTCCCTTGGTTTCTTTTTATTCGTAAAGCCAACAATTGCTTTGATTTCCCACCCATTTTCCGGCCAACGAAACCGCAACTTAATTGAAATGAAAACCAAATTTTAATGAAGCAAACCGTGAAGCGACAACCGGCAGACTGATGGAAATGGAAATGTGGGCGGATGCCGAAGGATCCAACTTGTGGGTGGAATTTTCATTTCACAGTTTTCCTTTTGTTTTTTTTTCCCCCCCCCACCCGCAACCCCCTTTTTATTCTGGGCCCTACATTGTCGCTGTTCTCGTTGCTACTTTAAGTGTTTTTTGTTTGCAGTTTTCCGTCTGTCAGTATTTCCTTTTTTTTTTTTTCTTATTTTTTTTTTTTTTTTTTTTTGTTTTTGTCTTTCAATGAATTGAGTGGGGCACACACTACTTACACACCACTGCAACACCACCGACCGCCCATTTCCGCCCCTCGTGGGCAGCCATGAATCGACTTTCATCAAATGCAAACCGTTTCACAGTCTCTTATGCAAATTTTCTTTCATTTTTTTGCAGCTCTTTCAATTTGCGATTTAGTCTTCCCTTTTTTTTTGTCTTCTTTTTTTTTTTATGCAGTGGCCACTTGCCGAATGCGTTTGCATCTCGCATTTTGATATACTCTAGCCGAGGGCAGCAGAACTTTGCCCAGAAGTCCGCCTCTTTCACAGAACTTGCCACTTAGTCGATGTCCGGGCATTTGTCAATCTGTCCGGATGTGTGCTTAGGGCATTAGATACATTTAGATACATTTGCTGTAATTCGCTTTTTGTATTTCACGATAGGTATTCAGCCTATGTATATTTCCACCTGGATATTTTCCAACTGCATATTTTCCAAATGTAGTATTTTTCCAAAGTGAAATACAAGCTTATTACCAATTCTGATTGCGTTTGCTAATTTTCTCATCTTCATTTCCATTTACTTTTCGTAGTTTTTGCAGCTCTCAAGTGCCGCACATCAAGGTTTAACATCATGGCAATTTACATTATTATATTGCTCGTCCGGTGGAAAAGTAAAAGTTTCCTGCTACTTCCTCCTATTTGCACAGCTAATTAACGAAATATGTCGATTGCTATTTGATGTGAACCCACCCCCCCGAAACCCCCCACCACTTAACCCCTTTGTGGCACCACCCCCCCCCCCCCCCCCTTTATTTTGTTCATCCTCCCTCTTTGTTTGCTCAACAAATTAAGTCAATTTTTTGGCAGCTGCTGCTGCTGTTGTTGGCTTAAATTAATGCATGTCGCTCGGTACTCGCCTCTTCTCGGCGTGTTAATTGAATAAAAAGCATGTGCGCCAATGGCCAGAGGGGCGGGGCATTTGGCTTAGAGGTACGGCACACACTACACTACTGGGTGTATGTATGTACCACTGGGCCAGCAAAGAAAACAGCAGTGAAATAGTTGAGCACGCCCAGCAGCTCTCAAGTGAGCAGGTTCGCATCTCCACATACACACATAAGTTCGCCAGCTGTGACCCGAGACTGCTACACCTTGCCACAGCTCACCTGGTCAGCACTGAGAAAAAAACAGCCCAGATACAACTGATTCTATGCCTTGATCTACCAATAGCTTGAAAATAATCAACTAAGTTATACAAAACATAAATTTTGAGCCATATGCATATCACATTAAAGATGTTTTATACTTGATCATTTTTCTTGATAGTTTCTAATATATTTTCCAGTGCATTTTGGGTGCAGATTCCCTTGCCTTACCACCTGAACCTCCAGGTATCCATAGCCCAAGCTCAGCTTTCTGTGCATCTAATAAACGCAAATTGACAACGAGCAGCGAAAGATGATAAAATTGGAGGGCAGGAGGATGGAGAACTTGGGATGGAGCAGCGAGCATAGTGGAACAACACTCGTGACACTTTAATCTGGCGGATAGGGTAAATAGACAAAGTAGTCATCAAGTCGGGCTGAATTCCCCCAGCGCCGGCCACACAATGAGATAAGCAAACGGGCCTGACTGTGCAAATATTACATATATCGAGGTGTCAAAACCGACACATCCACCACTATTACAAGAACAATGTAAGTCAGACCTCTCGATCATGATGATGATGATGTAAAGTCAAATACTGGCTGTCATGTCGATGATCTAAGGCCCAGTTTCTTTAAGATATTAGCGTTGTGCTAGTGAAATGCATTATCAACTTGGATTTATGACTGGCAAACTATATACAGTGTGTTTATATATGGAGAAAATGCATTTCAAATGATGAATTCAATTCGTTGACTAATTGTCATACATATAGTAGCTATATTTCAATTTAATGGCAGATAAGAAACAAGCATTTTTCTTGTGCTGCATAATCCCAGTCAGCCATAAATTAATCTTGTGATTGTGTCAAAATCCCTATCCATCACTTTAATTATATATGACCCACATAAAAAAAAAACATGCTTTATACCCCCGATCATAAAATACCCATTTAATGGAACGGCTAAACTTAAAAATCTAAAAACTGATAGCTGATAAGCTGAAGTCAGGCGAGACGCCACAAGTATTCGAATCGGGTTTTATTTACGATCCCTACAACGCCACAAAATATCCCATGGATAAGGTGAGTAGCGAGTAGTGCTGGTAATTCCATAAATTAAAGTGATTATCTTCTTCAAATTGATTGGCCATAAAGGTGTCGTGAAACGTATCTGTGGCCAGGGAAATTGTTCGATGATAATCGCTCTAATGATTTTCTTTGCCATCGCTGCCAGTGTATTGCTGTATAGTGCAACACCTCGTTCGCAGATCAACCTTTATTGTTCATCTCATCTCCGGCCGTTTATTGTTCATATTCATTTTCATTTTCCCGGCCCAATTTATTGGCCCCATGCCAGGAGGCGGCATTCTCCTGCTATTGTATAATGTCCATATCTCTATATCTATATCCATAACCATAACCACATGTGCACACACATATGTATGTATATGTATACGGTGTAATCAGCTTGTGTCTGAATTCTGCTGCTGAGTGTAATCAAGGCAATCACAAACAACAACATTTTCACACTTTATTGCAGTTGAAAGAAATTTTCTAAAATTTATTTCGCTTCATTTACCTCTAATATTTTATTATATTGCTTTAAGTTTGCAACATTTTTTGTGTCATTTTTTTTTTTGTATCACTTTTATGTATTTTGCGGAATTTATATGGGCTTCGGTTGACATATATTTTTGATGGCGGATTAAGTTGGAATATACAAATTAGTCAGGGACAGTTTTTCTAACCGAACTGCGTCACTCAGTGATTTATGAAGCGAGTTGGCAAAGTTCTGTTTCAACGATTTCTATAACTTTAGGGAAGGTAAGTATGTCAAAACACACTAAAGAATTATTAATTTCCACTCTGCAAAAATCCAAAAAAAACAACTATATTTTATCCAAAAAAATGATTTATGATGTTCTTAAATTTTAAATTACACATTCCACCAAATAGAAATAGTTTTTACTGCACAATTTTGGATCAATTTTCGAAAAAGTATTACTTTGCGGCAGCTACCGCAAGCATTTATAATTTCCTTCCATAAACTTCTGTTCTTTTATTTGTTTTTTTGGCCGAAACACCAAACAAATTGGGTTCATTTCTGGTAGCCAGCAAAATGTTTCAACTTCCGCCGCCCATTCAATCTTATCAAGCGTCCTTGGCTGGCGCAGTCCAAAAAGTTTTATTACCACCTCCCCAACAATTTTGTGGTTTCGTCAGCAGGAGTATAAAAATTTGATGATTGCCACCAACAAAAAAATAAAAACAAATTCTATTTAAGACGTTTAAATGAGGAATTCCTACATTTAACGGTGGAAAAATACCTAAGCATTGGTAGACAATGGGAAAAAAGAAGGAAAATCAGAAGAAAAGCGCACGAAAAATTATGAGAAATGAATGACGTCTAAATGTTCGCGAAGGTTAAGACAAATGGCACATGTTGTCGCCCATTTTCATGGGGGGTTGGCAAAAAGTCTTAAGAGTCATTCCCTCATTCCACTTTTCATGCCATGAAAAATTGAGCCAAGATAAATAAATCCAAAAAGGAAAACAAATGCGTTAACAAAAGCCAAGGAAAAGAAATCAAATAGAAATGGATATAAAAGCGTATGACTCATTTGCGTTTTGTTATTTTTTTGTTTTTTTTTTTTTGTTTTTGGGAGTGTGGCAGATGTTTTCGAACAAGTTCGTTGAAATTTTGATGAGCTAAAATTTCATTCTGATAATTGCGTTTAGCATTTGACTCTTTAGGCACAACAAAGGTGTATCTTCCTCAAGGTGTTCCCCCCAATCGCCCTTATCCCTTGATTTTAGTCTTTTGGTCTTTTGGTCTAGGTAAAAATGTAGCTTTAGTTTTGTGTGCACTTCTGGCCAAGAGCCAAGGCGTCTGCCATCTTGATAAAGTGTTGGCCAAAAAACGTACGCCACATTAGTGGCAGACTATGTACATTCCCCCTGGCAACACACGTCTATATATGTAGGTATATATGTGTGTGTGTGTGTGTATATGGCCATGTATGAGTTACTAGAAGAAATAGAAATGTCATTTGACAAAAGCGAATGCACGAGATATTGCAGAAAGCACAGATCGAATGGGTATATATGTATATGTATGTAGATATATAAGTGGTTCTATGGGCCACACAAAATGTCAAACGAATGCAAGCCAAACTAATTGCAGAGCGGGCCAACAACGAGAGCCAATGCGATAGCACACCAAATGTAATGACTGGCATACCTTTCCTTTATTTGGGGAAATGATTTGACATATAAACACTGAGTGCAAAAGGTCAATGTTTGTGGAAGGTAATCAAAACCAAATGCTTACACTCGTATTGTTTAGACAAATGTGATCATTTAGTATTGCATATATCATATTCCATATATTCTTTTCTTTAAATCATATTCCATATATTCTATTCTTTAATTCCTATTCCATATATTCTATTCTTTAATTCCTATTCCATATATTCTATTCTTTAAATCCTCTTCCATATATTCTATTCTTTAAATCCTATTCCATATATCCTATAAAATTATACCTATGATCTATTTCTTGGCTAGCTGAAAGTCAGGGCAAAAGTGTAACCAGCTTGTGCTAAATATGGACGGCGCTTTAAATATTTGATAGAAATACCTCCAACTAATGCCTCGACATGTACTCCCCTTGCAATCTTTGGCTTAATGGCCAACAAATTGTTGCTTTGACCTGACTCAGCTTGACCATATTTACTACCAACCACCTCCCCCCCTGGCAGACAACCCACATGATGACCTTATATACAATGCATTGTAAGCGCTGCCACAATCGCAACTTCAGTCACGCACATAAAGCTGTTTCACTCAGACCCACTCACAACAAATTAAAGCTCAATTTGCCTTCGTTATAAACTAATCAATTTTTTACAAGCCCCTTGCTCCCTTGTTGTTGCAGCAACAACAGAAATATATATTGAAAACTTGATGGCAGGATCAAAAGTAGAGCAGCCCGGCAATAAATGAGATTGGATACACATTTTTAAAGAGCTTCGTGTTTGCTTCCACAAACTGACTCGAGTTTTGAGAAGCATTAGGTTTGATGGTGTTTTGATAATGTGGAAAGATAGAAAACTGAAGAACGAGAAATAATATCCATAAAAAACTATTGATATTGGATATCTACCTAAATCCGTTTGGTATTTTTGTTTAATTTCCAAGTATCCCTAGTTTTTCTTTCGTTGCGGCTGGTCTTTTTGCTTTAAGGCCAATAATCTTTTGTTTATATGAACGTATGTACATAAATGGCAAAGTAAACTTCAAGCTAAAAGCCAAATTATTTATAATATCTTTGCACCAGCCCCCCTTTTTATTATTAAGCAATATTTTCCCTCAAAGTCTGTGATTTTTGCTTGATATGAGTTTTTTTTTTGGTGATAAAAATTGCAACTCCTGCGATTTGATTTATCGTAAACAATTATTGATAAAGTACATATATCTACAGACTGTCAGTATCCAAGGGACTATAAATTGTTTGTGCAACAAAAGCCGCTGACAAACGAAGTCTCTATGACAAATGAGCCGAGAAAGCAAATAAAATTTCAATTCAGGCAAGTGCGATTATTAAGATCGATGTGTGTGCTTTTGAATGGAAAGATAAGCGTAAAACACGGGCCAAATAATGGCTAACCAATAAATATGAAACAATTGAATCTATCATAATTTTCAGGAAGTTGCAATCATATCAGGTTATGGGTAATCTAAGAATGCTCAAGGCACGACCTAACCATTTGCTATATCTATCAATATTTATACAAATATAAAATACTCTTACGAAATTCGCAGAAGGCTCATAACCGTATCAACACTCCCGGCCATAAAGAAGCCCATAATAATGCAATTCTGTTGGCGAAAGTGATAAGAGTAATGGAATGCTAACTCCTTTGATCCGTGAGTTAGCATTGCAAATAACCAAATAACGAAAGTGAATGAGTAAAAACCTTGATATCGATCAATTTCCCGTATTAAATATTTTTTATTGTGACATTGTTTTTTGGTCGAATTAAGGTCGAAAGCTTATCGCAGTTGCCAAGGACGGAGTGGCTAAAAATATGTTAAGTAGCAAAATGGCTTAAAAAGTTGAAAATGTAATTATAGTTATAGCTATCTGAAAACAATTGATAATTGCGTCAGCAGCAGCCGCCTCAAAAATAAAAGGCTAATTGAAGGAACTAACAAAGCAGAGAAAAGCAGCACACACATTCTATGTGAAGCAAAGCAAAGCGAATTTTCCAAAAATATGTTTGTGCAATTAAAAATAAAACGAACGAATGGCAAAAGATATGCCGAGAATGAAAACAATTTTAAAAGGTAAATTAAGCTAATGGATATTTTTTCGGGGGTGTGCAAGGGGGGTGCAAGGGGGGGCGGGGCAATGAGGTTGTCTGCCAAGACGCTCCAAATTGCAATTACTTGTTGCAGCAATTTTCATTTATTTCGTTAGCTAATTTTAGTCTCACTGCCCATTTCCTTGGATTTTCCTATTTTCAAAAGCAAATCATTTTCGGCACTGAGAAATATAAAAATGTTTACTATTTTCCCTCAGTTCAAAATGTTTATTTCAATTCATTTCTCATTTTTCACTCCTACTTTTTTGCCCATTCTATCTTTCGTTATTTGCCTACATTTTTTTTTTTTTTTTGCTCTGTTTCAGTGCTCATCGTTCGGCACATGATCAGCGGTCTAAACTACGTCAGCAAACCAACAATAAATAAAAAAAGAAAAAACTGATTATGTTAAAGGAAAATCTGAGGTATATGTGTGATTTGCGTTGACCCGCGAGAGATCTGATTAGGAAAATGTGCTCGGAAAAATCAGCTTTAGGCGTCTTTGATAGTGTGGTATTTTTTATTTGTATTATATTATATTTAAATAATCTCTACGAGGGTAATTTGTCAAATGTCAAGATCTGGGTGACAACGGTGCGTATGATTAGGCTTATAATGCAAACACCTATTTAAGTAACCTTGAAAGGGGGAATGAATTTATGGCTAACAAGATTGTAAGTCTTTTGTGTTTCTATTGAAATTATTCTCATATGAATATTGGGTTCATTTACTGCTACTTTTCCTGATTTTTAAGCTTATCCTTGACTTTAAATTTACTTCTTTATGCCCTGATTTTCTAGCCTATCCTTGATTTCATATTACGCATTCGCCCCGTGTGTCCATCATAACTGCAATTTCATCACACCGTCGAGCTATTGCCTCGTGTCACACTTTATTCAACGCTAAATGGCCAACTTTGTTTGCCCAATATTTTTCATTTCCATTTTGTTAGTTGTTAAACTGAAACTCGTGATTGAGTTTAACTAATCGCAGAGCCAGTCTTAACAATTTGCGCACGCTTTCGGCCAGGGGCAAGAAAAATAAGGCAAGAGCCCCCTTGTTTTCTTAGTGTTAGTTAAAACAGCAAGACGCTAACTCGGCATAAGATGCTTTAGTTTGGCTTACGATTTTCTTGGATAATGAACGGGGGCACAGGGAGGGGGCTTAAAAGAAATGGGTGATAAAAGACAGAGGAGAGAGAGAGAGAGTGGGAGTGGGAGTGGGAGAGCGAAAGCCTGGCATTACCGGCTCAAAAAAGACAATAACAATTACAAGCCAAAATGAAAACAAAAACGTAAGTGAAGCTCGCAGCGATACACTCAAAGACATGACGCGCATGTCTCTCCCCTTTTGGAGACTTTTCTCTTTGCTCTCTCTCTCTCTCTCTCTCCGTCTCTCTGTGAGCAAGTCTCTCTCCATATTCCACCCACTGAGCGTGTGTGTGTGGGCGTCGTATTTCGAACATGTCCTTCGAATTTCCGGGTTTTGCTACTTTGACATTTGCAACATGCTACGCCTGGCTAACAGCAAGAAGCAGAACAAGTCGGGGAATATCGTAGGGGCTTGAAGAACGGTGGCCAAAGGGGGGGTGGCCTAAAGGGGGGCGGCCTAAAGGGAAGCCTAAAGGGGAGCTTAAACGGTGGATTTCGGGCACCATATAGTGGCAAAACATTCTTCGTATACGAGCATTTTTCAGGCCCCAGCTGCTTCGGCTTCGGCTTCTGCTGCTGCTGCTGCTTCCTGTTTACAACCAACACATGTTCAACTCACGGCTGGACTGGCGAGGGGTGCAGGGGGTGGAGGACAGTACAGGACGTAAGGACAGCATTCCACAGTGGAAATCTGTGCAATGGCGGAGTATTTGCGGGGGTGGCGGCTCATCAAAACTCTATATAGGTCTGTGTGTCTTTTGTGTGCCACATGCCGCCTGCCGCCAAGCGGGGTTATTTCCCCCTTGTACTTTTCTCGATTTTTAGGCATTTCGCGAACTTTTGTTTCTATTTCCCATTTCCCATTTCCCGTTTTCCGTTTTTACCATTTGCTTATTCTTTTGTATGCTTGTGTCCTTTTTGACGTCATCGTGGCAAACAAATGAAGTCAACATTATTTCATTTATGGATTTTGTTATTAATGTTGCACGAACTGTGAATGTTTTAGTGCCTGCTGTCGATGTGTGTTGCTGTTGCTATTGTTATTTTTAGTGCTCAATTTTGCTGCCTTTCGGCTTTCGTGACTGTTTTCCAACTTCCTGGCAGTTTGTTTTGTGTGCCACTCGGCCTCCTCCTGTTCTTGTTGTTGTTGTTGTTGTTATTGTTGTTGTCCATCATTTTGCCAACAGAAATTCCGGCGGCAACGCCTACGAGCAACTTTAAGAGCACATAAACAAAATGTTTACTCAGGGCTCGTCTTCATAAATAAATTTCTTTAGGGGTGCTATTGTTTTTGTGAATTACAACAGATATATCTAGTATTTAAATTAAGCGAGTAGATTACCTTAAGAGGTTTTTAATAAAAATCCCGATACTTTACATTAACAAGGATGCCCGATTTCTTTCAGTGCCACCGAACTCAACCAAACTGAAGCCAAAGTCGGCGGGCGGCAAATGCCAAAAAGTGTTGCCCGCTTTCAGGCGCCGCCAAGAGGATACGTACATATACGTCTAGTTATCCGTGTGTTAGTTTCGGATTTAAGTTACTGTACCACGAATTTTGTGTGAGTGTGCGCTCGCTTTGTGGTATTTAACCTTAATTTGATTCCTTTCTTCTGCCATTTTCCTTCTGCTCATTTTTTTTGTTTTTTTCCGGTTTTTTTTTTTTTTTTTTGGTTGAATTGCTGCCTTTGCCAGGTACAAAAAGTTGCCGACGTCCTTGCTGCGGATGATAGAGAAAGGTTGGCATGGCCAAATGCCAGCGAATAATTTCCTACTTTACCATTTTGTTTTTTAAATGGCAAGTCAGCGAAAATTGATTAAACATTTGCACTCACACTTTAAACCGAAGATATGAATGGTAGTGCTGCAGATATGCGATTATGATATGCATCGCGATCTTTTTAAAATAGACATGGCAAACATATTGTTTGACCGCAATTTTGTGGGAACAACGAAAAAAATTACCACCAGCTGCTTGGCATGACAAATTCGCACGCCAGCATTTTTCCCTGCTCAGTTTAGTTTTTCCTCAGCTGCACTTATTGCCAGTGTGCACACAAATACATATATTCTTGTATATTTATGAAAATATTTTTCACACTTTGTAGACACTTTTGTTTGATAATTCTGGCATGAGCTTTTCACACATCTCACTTAATTAAAATTGCAAAAATGCATGGATGTTTTTTGTTACCTTAAGATTTGCAGCCATTCAAAGCGGCTTTTTCAATTAAAAGTTTTAATTGCATCAAACCAAGTCAATGAATCAATGAGTTCGCAAAACTTTTCTACCAAGCGAAGATAAGTTTATAAGTAAAATTCTATTCATAGTTTAATGCATTTCTATCATCATCTTTGCAGGTTTGTGACATGCATGCAAAATGCACCCAAAATGAGCGGCTAATCAATCTGATTACGTGAATATTGATTCACATTAGCGATCAATTGACGACACACAATATGCCTTATGTCATTGAAAAAAAAAAAATTCTAGATTAATGATTAGCTGCTAATTTGCAATCAATATTGATGGGGGGCAGGGCACAAGGAGATAGTCAATCCCTGCCACTTGTTTATTCGGTCAAACAACAATTTGAGCTGTCATTTATTTATGCCAATTGCCGGCGCTTCGTTTTATGCAACATTGACATGCAAATCGAATAAAATATAATTGCCCATCAGCTCGAAAAAGACAGCGTGGTAATAGAACAACGACGAGACGAGAGACAAGAGACAAGAGACAAAAGACGAGATACACATGGCTCTTGTAGATAGCATTTTAAATTCCACTTGAAATAATGCATTCATTTGCTTTCATAATTCAATTGGACGGCACTAAAGGTGCTGACGAGCTATTATGTTGCACTTTATAGTTTATTTAACTGCATGAAATGAATACGAAATAAGTGGTTAAATGTTTATCCGTTAAGTGATGTTGCTTGGCAGTTTCTGTTGATATGCAGATGAATCCAAAGAACACATGCATTTTGCTACAGTTAGAAAGGCTAACTAAAACTTAAGCTACCAAAACGGAAAGTTCTCATTAATCTCTGGAAATCTCTTGAATCCATCCATTATTTAATTAACTTAACAATGCCATCTAGCTGAATAAGAAACTAGCTTCATAAGTTTTCCCAAGTGGAACTGGAATCGGGCAAATAAATCCCCTCGAAACCGACCACTCGTCCAACTTTGAATTGGATCACCAGCTCATCAGCTAGATACAAATCAAATGCCTTTGCTTATCAGAGGAACTAAACCAACTTTTGAGCTTTGTACTTGACGGCGGCACACGCAGCTATATGCTTTTATTGTCTTACACTCGAAGAATTTATGTGAGCCAGGCGAGTGATTTGTGCCAGACGAACGACTCCATTTCTTTGCAACTAAGTCCGGCAATCTTATCTCCTTCCCTTGGGCAGTTTGTTCATGTAAGATTTTGTAGTTTAGTGCAGCTTATCGCTCACTTGATTTTACCCTGCGACCCTCTCAATTGGACTTGTTACACTGCCCAAAAAGGCTGGCATATGTAAGATAAATTCATTTAAGATATCATCTTACAATGTCTATAATTAATTTGCTTAATAAAAGGAATCTCTTACTAGGAAATACTATTTCAATGTCCTGCAAAATCTTCTTTTAATGTGAAAAACTTGTAATTTGATTTGGAAATCGATTGAAAATTGTTTCTGTGCATGCAACGCTCTTCACACTTGCCCCTGGCTATCTGCAGCTTATCAGCCCGCTTCACCCTCTTTTCCGATGTTTATTTTGCCGTATTTAACTAGTGTGTTTTATAAAGTGTATTTTTCCTTTTTTTTTTTTTAATGCGGTAATCAAATGCTTGTGTGAACACACGACATCGCTTCGATGATAAGAAGTAAGAAAAATTAAGAAAAAAAAGACGCTTAACTACAAAAAAATAGAGCAACACCTTTACATTTTGTACAACAATAAATTAAGAAAAAAAAAAACGTTGAATACAAAACTTTTGGCCAGACAGAAATGGTTTTCATACAAGTGAGTGCTCGGGTTTCCGCTTATTGATTTATGGAAACAACTTGAGTGCCATATGAAAGGGGATACTTGGGCCTGCTTTTCATTATGCTGACCGATTATGACACTTTTTAATGGAATTTTCTCGTTCTGCTTTTATGCTATTGATTTCTGGTTACGTTGCCGTCGGCCAAGTGGGCGTTTCTCTGTGGACGGGGCTGATGTAAAACCAGCAAAAATATAAAAAAAAAATTGCAACAGCACACAAAAATGGCAAAAATAAGGGAATTAAAAAGCTTTCCGAATCGAATTCCTTGCCACAGATGGGTTTTTCATTCCACATGCTGGTCAAGACCAATTCCTTTCTGATTCCTTTCTTATGCAAATGTCTTGGAACAGATTTAAAGGGGTTAAAGTGCGGGTGAGGAAAGAGGCAGACACTAATGCTGAATCGATGGTGCTGCAAAATTGCTGTGTAATTGTTTGGAAAAAGAAATTGCAATCGAAGTGCAACGTAAAGTGGGTAACAATTGCAGAAAAGTAAGATGAACGACGGCCTTGAGTTGGTAAATAAATGGCACCCGCAGGAAAATATATCTTTAAGATACCAAATCTTCTAGATATTGATCAATTTAAATAAGGAGAAATCCCCATAGTGGCTATAAATATTTAAAGTACTTTTAAATACCTATGCTATATACATTTTTACAATAGAATATACAGTCATACCAAAAAACCCCTGATTAGAAAAATTACATATAATTTTCCAGGCGCCCCAAATCTCTGTAATCTCGTAAATATTCCATTAGAAGACTAAAATGTCATAAATTTAGTCCGAAAAAATTCCTACAGACACTTAAAACTAATTATACTCGACAATTGGATTGCTGGCCCAGATTGCCCAATGGGTTAAGGTTTTGATAACACTGTCTCGCTGTCCGGCAGTTGTGGAGGGGGTTAATCGAGGCGGTTTGGGGGCGGGGTCGGAGTCGGACCACGTTCAATGTACCTCAATGACCCCACAACCACGAGTGCTACATGCGACACCCGCTTGAGCATTTTCTGTACCCTGTACAGTGTACACTTTAACCTTGCGACAACCCTCAGCTCGATTTCTCGTTTTCCCCTCCTTGACTCGCCGCTTACTTCTAGGTTAATAGCCTTATCAATTTTGATTTGAGCCGCACTTCGACATAAAGCAATAGCTAGATAGATAGATGGATACTTGCATTACTGCCCTAATGCAGAGCATTGGAAATCGCTACACAAATGGGGTCATCCTGTGGCAAGCATCTCCCCAAAATAAAGCCCACTCCCAAAGCCATCAAATTGATTTATGTTCGGGAAGACATGAAAAATTTTTGGGTTTTACTTTAAACATTATTTTGCTATTAATTTGGATTGGGGTTATGCGAAACGTGTCCAAATCTGCTGCCTGCCACCCCAAATAGCTCCCCAATTCCCCCCATTATTTTGCATATTTCCGGACGTGCGATGACCCAATCACAGAATAATTCGTATTTTATGACTTGGTTTTTTTTTAGGTTTCGTTGTGAATCGAGGGGTATTTTTCGTTAGTTTTCGAGTGGTAACAGATTGCCAGCACTTTGGGGGGTAATGTTTTTTCTTCTTTTAGTAGGCAATATTTTGGAAAATTTTCAAGTATTTTCTGCATTTAATTGCGCCCTGTACTCACCATTAATGCCGCTGATCAGTGGGTAGTTACCATCACGGCCGCCAATTAAGTTTTTTAAACCAGTTTCGATCAGTGTTGGGGACGATCGCTCCCTGTCGCTCATTTTTTCATAAAAATTTCCGAAATTTTGTGATTATACACGAACAAAAAAATGTCTCGTTGCGGGTTTTTTGCTGGCCTGCAGATTGCTGTTGCTTTTCTCTCTGTGTGTATGTGTTTTTTTCTCTTTTTTTATTTTTATAGTATATTCTTGCAACAATAATAGTTATAATGATGTTTATCTCACAACAATAACAATTAATTATTTAATTTATAACGAACGAAATTTGTATCTCACTTTGATGGTTATTTTTGATTTGGTTGCTTAGTTTAGTTATATGTTATGTTGGTTTTGTTTTTTGTTTTTTGGATCACAATCGAAATTAATTTAATTAAACCTTTGAAAATATTGCACGTTTTCCGTTACGATTTATTGCTTTGTCTATATATATATACGATCTTTCTCTATAGATTTTTACATAGATATTTTGTATACGTATAGAGATGTATATAGATATATTTGTATATTATTACTTTTCTGTTGGATTTTTGTTATGCTGGCTATAAATAAAGGCACCGCGAATTCATTCAACAAGATTTTTATGTTTTAACAACAACTTTTGCGAGTACAACAAGAAATGTTGGGTGTATTTATTCGTTAAAAACTAATTCATGTGGCTGTTTTTAAATGTACGTTTCGCTGACTTTGCGGTTATATTTTTTTTTGTTTTTTGTTAGGTTTATTTTCGTGTAATTGAATTTGTTGTTTCATTGGCTAATTATGCTATTTTTATAGCGCTTTTCCTGCTGCAAATGCCGAATGCGTTTGGTTTTCTCTAGTTGCTGTATTTTATTTTGCTGTGGCTTTTCTATTTTGTTTTTCCTCTGCGTTTTTATTTTTTCCTTTTTTTTTGTTGTTCACAGTTTTCAGTTTCAAAAACGTTTAACGCTGAAATTTGTTGTTAGGCTTTTTCGCTATTTAGCTTTTTTGTTGCTTTTATTTTTGTGGCGGCACTAAAAATAAAATCAATTGCTTTTTGGTTAGAGTTCTGCTTGGCTTTCTATATATATATATATATATATATATTCCGTGTTACATATATATGTTGTAGGTGTGTGATATCTTATTGTACAGTTATAAAGCACTAATATGGCATTTGCAATAGTTGGTCGCCCGGCGTGCGACAGAGATGGCAGATTTGGTAAAGAAGAAGACGCTGCAGCAGCTTAAATTTTTCCCTTTTTTTTAGTGAGTGTTTTTCCTTTTGGAGAATTTTAGGTATAGTTATGGGTGAGTGGGTGGCGGCGAGAGAGAGACGGCGAAATAGTAGGCGAAAAGCGACGAGCGCCCGACAGGGAAAATCGATGAAAAATGTTGACAACAGAAACGCGAACAACAACACCAAAACACACACAAACGCACCGAAATTTAACAATTTTTATTACAATTTCTAATTTGGTTTTTTTATGTGGGTGAATTAATTTTATTTAATTTTTAAGGGCGTGTAGTATCCTTAATTTTTTTTTTGGGTTGGTAAGAGGATTGAGTTTTCTTTTAGTTGTACCGTTTATGCGGTGCGTTCTTCTGGTATCCGCGTATCCGTGCGTTTGTATCTCAACGAACGACGCTCGACGTGTGAGTGTTTTAACGTGTGCTGCTGTTTTTACTGTAAAAATACGTTTCGGCTGCGCTCGGCTCACTTCGTGTCGTGTTGTGGGTGTAGTTGTGGCCGCTCTGCCGGCGTCGCTGTCGACGCAGAGCGCATGTGACAAGCGCCTACGAAAAACCGAATTTCGAAGTTCGAAAGGTCGACGGAAAAAAAAGTGAAATAGAAAGAGGCGCACGAGGATGCGGAAGTGGGGCCAACTCTACACCGAGTGGAGATGCATTTCCCGTATAAGAGAGAGCGGGATGGCGAGCGAGTGGAGAAATTGAGAGAGAGAGCGGCGTGTGAGGAGAGTGCGCGCAAGTCAGCTGATTGTTGTTTCTGTTTGTTTTACAATGCTTTTTGCACTATGAACATTACACTCACATTTCCCACAAAATATCTATGTACGTACGTTTGCATATATGTGCATATGTATATCGAAATCCAAGCAGACAAACTTACAAACACGCGCTAAATTTCGGGTTTTAAAATACACATTCGGATTTTTTAACTGTACACTTTATTCCAACTGCTTGGCAGTGACACGTGCTTTTTGCTTAGTGTCTTTAAGTTTTTAGCTAATTGTAAAGCTTTCATTATAGTTTTTCTGTGTTTTTGTTTAATAATTGTTCGCCAATTTTTGCTTGTTAGAAATTTCGATTTAATTGGTTTTTTTTTTTATTCTATTCTGTTATGTTTTTAGTGTGGCTTTTGTGGCGCTGAATGTTCAACTAACTTCTGACTGGCACACGCGCTCGTTTCGTTGCAAAGTGTAGAAACACGCCGCCTTAAACGAGAGAGATATACAGAGAGAGCGGCTAAGGGCGAACTCACAAATACACATACGAAATATGCTCAAATCACAGATACAAATACACGGCCGATTGCTCTCTCTTTTTTACCCGCGTGTTTTGGCTTTTCTTATTTTTGGCAAACTTTTTCGTTCAGCGCGCGCAACTTAAAAAATAAAAGCCAAATTAAAACTGATACTAAGATAAAGGTGCATTCAAATTGAAATTAATAGTTTTAACAAGCTTGAGCTTAAGCTCAAACTTTGTTATTCCCTTCCTAAGCGTACCGCCCAAAGCTTAGCTATTGCACTGGCAAAAAAAAATCATACAAATTTAAATATGAAAAAATACTATGCCAAGCACGTTAAAAGAAATTTTTAGTTGACTCAAATGAATATGTTTGAAACTAATTGTTTTTATTTATTTATTAATTTTCTTTAAATTAGCACATAGAAAATCTTACTATTTACTAGTTATCTATTTAATCTTTGCTTTTGCAGAAATATCAACCTTTTTTAAACAAAATACTTTAATAAAATCGATCATGCCTTGATTATTTTCTCAGTGTATTCCTTCTAATTGCCTTCTAATCATTTGGCCGCTCACTTACACGCGCGCAAAACTTTTGGCATTTTCCACTGTGTCTCAAAGTTCATTTTTTTCACATTGCGTCTCTCTCTCTCTGGCGACTCTCTCAAAAAGTATCTCGCGGATGGCCGGAGTATCTGAGAGATCGCTGGCGAGCCGGCCTGTGTGGCTCTGGGTGAATTTTTATTTATTTTGTTTCATTTTAATTTACTCATGCAAAAGTGTTGATTTTTTGTTCAGCTCTGCCTGGCTATTACGTCAATGGAACAAGAACGCTGACGTTTGTAGTTGTACATACGAACACGAGTATCTCTATCTGTATCTGTATCTTCGGCCGCGGCTGTAGATGTATCTGTACCTTTGGCACTGCGGCAACTACAGTGTTCATTTCAATGTTTTTAGGTTCTGTTCTTCTCTTTCTCTCCCTCTCTGATTTATCTGCCATTCGCGAGTTTATTTTTCACTATTTCGGTTGTATTTTTTTTTGCGATTTATTTGTTGTTTTTTTTTTTTGTTTTGTTAATAATTCTAACATGTATTTTGCGGCGACGTCGACGCCAGCAGCGCTCACGTGAGTTGATTTCATAGCTATGAAAACCTTTTTAATGTGTGGAAATTTTTGTTTGTTTTTTTGTAGTTGTTATTCTTCGTTGTAATTTGTATAAATAAACACAGAATTGTAGAAATGTGAACAGCGAACAGAGAGTACCGCGAAAATCAAGAATATTTTTGCATTTAACGATTTATGGAGGAGCGGGGTTTTTAATTAGAACACCTTGAAATTGGTCTTCAAAATAGGGAGGGCATGACCAACATTCCCCAGGTGGCAAATTCTAACAAATAGAGCTCCATACTCTTCGATTAGAACGGTGGAAAAAGAGTCTGCGCTGATAAGAGCTCACACTCAATTACTCAATTACTTGACGTAAACAAAATAATTAAAATGCGAAAAGCGCTCAACGATCCTACTTGAATGGTATTTATTGGCATATTTTGCAATTAATTGAGCTGTGCGTTCGTTTGAGCAACCCTTTAATCAATATTTAATAAGGAGAAGTATTTATCAAGAGTTGAAAAAAATTCTGAAAAAAACGTGAAGTTGCAAATACAACATGACACCCTATTAACCTTTTTACGTTATTATTAATATATATTATTAATGCAAGCCAGTTGGTTTACAACTACTTGAATGGCTTTTATTTTCATTTTAATGAGTTCATTCAGATAAAGTTATTTTTAATAATTATGACAGGAAATATGATAATATTTAAGTGCATAAGTGATTTCTTGTATACCAACGCACTATAATTATTATGAACTACATTTTTAATAAAAAATATTGTAATTAAATATTGTAAGTACATATTCATCTATAAATGTTCATAATTTAAACAAAAATATGTAAAGTTAAAATAAGACGAATGAGCTATATATTTCATGTGTAAAAACTGTCTTCTGATGCATTCTAAAATTTAGTTCTTCCCTGACCCTGATCACGACATTGTTTGACCTTTTGGTTGCCCCTTAACCTTCCTGTATGCTGATGAACCAAGTTAGTGCCACTGCCAACCTTCGACGAGATGAACAATTGATCATCTGCAAAGCCCCATCGAATCGGAATAGACTAACCAAATTTGAAGGCATCCTAAGCCAAGGGGATTGGTACTATTCTGGCCATTTTGGCGGTGATTCAGGGCCCAGAAATGTTGCAGACCAGAACAGAGGGATATGTATACTGCGAGTGCGAGTGGAGGAAGCCAGCAACTGAATTTCTTCGAACGATAGAACGACTAGAACGAAAACAGCGAAACTGTCGCCTGTCATCATGTGACATGAAGAAGAACTAGGAAGCGGTGGGCAGGAGAAAATCCGAAAGCCATCGAGAAATAACTCAGCACACATCGCTATATAAATGGATGGTTGGAACGATAGATAGATAGATAGATTCTAAGGCGGAAACGTCATTCCCGTTCAGCGTCGTCCACGAAACGTGTTCTGGCCTCATAAATTATGCCGAGGCTATGTTGACCCCCTCCTGGGCCAGAAGGGGTCCACTCCCCTCCCCCATTTCATTTTCAAAGCAAGTGCAACAAAAGAAAGGCTAGGCGAAATTGTATACCAAAGTGTGGGTGAACGCATTTGGGGATCGAAAAATATAAATGACTCTCCTTGGTTCGAATAGTTCCAACAATGTTGCCCATCACGAGATGTCAGCCTGTCAAGGAACCAAAGACGGACACCTCTATATATGTATCGCTGCATATATGTATATATATATATACATTGTATCTGTACATCCATGTATCTGTGAAAAACTTATTTGCTGTGGCATTTTCTTAAAATGTCGCAGGCAGCGAAAAATGGATTTGGGATTTCGAATTTCGTGGGTTTCGAGTGGCACACCATACCTTATCGGTATACTGCACATCGCATATCAACGTGCAAACATGGCAAGCAAAGAATTTCTTATACACATGCTTTCCTTATCAAAATAACCATCGTTGATGGGCGGCCTTGGACAGGCAGCACAAGAAGTCAGATAGTCAGATAGTTAATGCCCTCTAAAATGCACCGAAGGCGAGGCATAATCAAATTTTGATATTCTCTTAATTAGTGGACATTAGCATGGACCTGTGAGCAATCTCTGCGGAAGAACATCTTCGGATTCCGAGCGAGAGCATTCTATAGAAGACCAATGTATTTGCTTCGCCAACACTCGGATGGAGATTACCCATTATCAGCTAGCTGCATATAAGTAGGTATATCTGTTTGTATACGAGTATATACCCAGAGATCTGAACTACATTTTGCTCTATTTGAAATCTCGCACATTTATACGAAATGAAAACGAACGAAACGAGAAACGACAAAAAACGGACGACGACGCAAACGACGGCAAGTTGTACAAATTAACGTACAAATGAATGACGGAATTAGTACGTGTGCTCTTTGTTGATCTAGCGAGAAGATTAGGGGAAGCTATGGGGGATATAGGGGATATGCCGGGATACTTTCTACTTTGGAAGCCCTACGGATGCCCGAGCATTTCTCTAGTCAAACGAAAATGTCTCCTAAGTGGAGGTGATTCCAAAAGATGATTCGAAGATAGCAGCACATGGCACATGGCACATGGATTCTGGATACACTCGACGGCTGTGTGGCAATTCATTAGCATCACGCAAATGAATTAATAACACCAAACTACGAGAATATCTTTCAAGTTGTTCCTTTGTTAGCACTTTTTCAATAGCGTTGAATTTCGGATTTGGATTTGGACTTGGATTGGTATACTCGTACTCGTATGCAATGGCTGTCGTTTTGTTTGCACACTTTGATCTATCTGGTTGAATGGCTCGCCAGTTGCATGTACACACAGTCTGATGAATAGAATTAATTATGATGGAAGGGGGGCCAATTGTCGTCCAGTGGTTACGGGGAAGTCAAGTAAAGCAGGTGGCATACAAGTTTTTATCGAGTCAATTACTAATATAATTTGTTGAAGATATGTTTCTAGAGTACCTTTGTATCTATACGTATAGATATATATAAAGAAGGTGTCTTACTTGTGACTCAAATATTCACTCAATGTTGCAAGTTTTTTATTCCTTAATTTGTTTTTTATTTTCTCCATCATTTTTTATCTGTAATTCTTGTTCACTAAAATGGCACGAGACTTTACACTCTTTGTTCACCCATTTCCTCATATCCTGGCCCAATTTTCTCGCCCCTTTGAAACACTTTACGAACGACAAACGAGCAGCCGAATGGGGAAAAGGGAAAATTGTACTTTCCTGAAGACAAGTCAAACATTTTTCCAACTAACTCCGGGGGCAAACAACTAGGGCAACAACAATATTGATAATTTCAACTGCAGTGGAATAACGTGAAAACAAACAAAAAGCTAGAAAAAAAAAAAGAAATCAACAAACTCACAAAAGCTTCAATGCCAAAAAAAAAAAAAAAAGGGGGGAACAAGAAGAAGATACCACGTGACGGCAGCAACAAAAGCAAAGCAAACAAAGCATGCACGACTTGGGCGCAACACCCCCTCGAACCACCAACCACCCACCCACTCAGCCACCCAAAGCCTCCCACCACCCAGCGAGCCACTGTTAAACACCCACCCACGCATGATCATTTATAAGCTGTCAGTCCTGCGACTGTGTGTGTGTGGCAGTGTGTGTTTGTGTAGGTCTTTGTGAGTGTGGGAGTGTATCTATGTGCTTTTGGGGTGGTGGTGAAGTGGACCTGGGAAAAAATGGGGCAGGAAATGTCCTAAGTGGCAGCTCACGCACTTGGACGCCATGGGAAAAGCCGCAAGCTGAGGAGGCACAATCCAGTTTTTGACTACAAGATACCCGTTTATTCGATTTGTATTTTTAAGCCTTATAATAAAATTTAAGATATGTGCAGACTCTCTTAAAATAAAGATCATAAATATACATAAAGTGTTAGAAAAAGAAATAAATACTTTTATTAAAAAAAATAAATAAATAAAAATATTTACAAAAATAATAATGGCAGCAGTATAACTTTATAAATCAAACAAGTCTCCTGACTTCATGTACATATGTTTATAATTTTATGTATGTTTACAAACAAAAGCCCGCAATATAAATCAATTTAAAGGGTACTCGAATTCCGCAAAAGGCAGAAAAGGCATTTGCCTAGAACGTCTGCAAAATAAAAAGACGAATATAATGCTACCTGAGAAACCATTTTGATTGAGCAATACTTTTTTTATTGCACACTATTTTATTTCACCGCCCGCCGCCCCCGCGCCCACCCTTGACCACTTAAGTGGGCAATCGCTTTCCGTTTTTATTGGCCAACTGTTAATTGAATTAGTTTCTTTCACTGCCCCTCCAATTTGTTATCAACTAACGAACAGATAGGAATATTTCTCTATTTTCGTTTATATTTCTGCTTCTTCGGTGTCGATGGGCATGTAAATTCAATTAAAATTTTGCGTGTGACGTTGGCACAAAAAAGACGCGTGTGCGGTGGCGGGGGCGGTGACGGGAGCGGAGGCGGGGGCACTGTATAGAGTATAGAGTTTAGAAGGGGTGGGGCTGAGAAACTACGGCCACATAAATTATTTATACACTCATATAGGCTCACCTTGAACCGAACATTTTTCGTAAAAGTTTAATTTATTTTTGCCAGAGCCAAAGAACAAATAAATACAAAATCAGAGCGAGATGGCAAATTAGAAAGCAAGCTAGATGGGTACACCGAAATAAATTGGGCATGGCTTTCAGATTTAAAGATAATTTTAAGGAATATAAAAGTTTGATATAACTTACTTTTTTATTTCGCGTTTATATTCTTATAAGACATATCGCTTAAAAATTTTTTCGCAGCAACTGCTGTTAAATTTTGCTCACTGCACCTTGGCTTTTTCAATTGTTTTGGTTCTTTGTAATTTCTAAGGTATTTTACATTTACGTTATTTCGAGAAATCTCAACAATTTTTCAATTTACTGTCAGGCAACGATGACGTCGACGTCGCCGTCGACAGAAGCAGCGGCAGTGTCAACTGTCAATTAACGGAGCATTAGAGGGGGTGGATTTTTCAGGGGGTTGGTGGGGGTGAGTGGGGTAAGACATGGGCTTAGTTCCTTTTGATTGATCTGTGCGGCAAATTCTTGGTTGGGGGCGTAAATGAGCAGCCGTAAATGTCTGAACAGCTCCACCCCACAACACAACCCTCTTTTTCCAACCCAGACAAGTGTCACTTACAATGAGTTTTAGCCGGAAAAAAAGACGAAATTAGAGGAGAAAGTATCCAATCCGTGGAACTGTCAACATCACAACTTCACACGCTGTTCACCTTTTTTCCAACACACACAACAAGTACCCACTCTTCAACAGGGACTAGCAATCTCGCTTGCCCTTTCGCTGTCACTGCTCCTGCCAATACATCAAACCGAATATCGTCGCGGAGCAGCACAAAAAATGGGTGCACTGAAAGAAATCACTGCGGAAATTTGGAAGTCAATTCAAACAAATATATCCATTAAAACACAGAGTGTAAATGCAGTTGAAACTAACAATAAAAACAGCTCATTTTTTGCAGTTGAAACTTACAATAATAACAGCTCATTTTGTTAGGATATTCGAAAATAAAATAATAATATACCATAATAAATTTTTTTTTTATTAATAAATCTTTCAAAAAGCATGTTTCCAAACAGAGTAAAATATATTCCACAATACAATTTTTTTAATACAAAAATCAATCTTTGAAAAAGCTTGTTTTCATACATAGTAAAATATATAAAAAAATAATAATAAAAAGTGCGTATATAAAATGTACACTTTAGCTCTTTAAGTTACGATTTGATTTAATAATTAAAAACATTAAAATTTGTTCCTTTTTCTTGAGTTTTTTTTTAGTTTAACCGAATCGCATTGGCTGAGTTTCGGTTTCATCGGCTCCGTTCTCAAGTGGCGCATTTTTCATCATCTGTTGACACTTTTGCCGCTCCAACGGTAGGCGACCGCAAAAACAAACACAAATACAAACAGAAGGGAAAAGGAAAAGAAAAACAAAACCGGGCTCAACACAGTGCGATAGGCGAGCGAGCGAGATGGATGCGGAGTGTGACAGAGAAGGCACTTCAGCTGCAATTTAATACAAACTCGCTCGAAAATCCGCTGAGTACTCAACGAATCAAGAAGTAATAACAACAATGCATTCTGCGCCACCACGTGGTTACTTAAGTCGGCTTTTCAATTAAACTTTTTACCGGTCGCTGCATATATTTCCTTCTCACTCTGCACTTATTGAATACCCATCCCATTCACTTGACACAGTGGGCTGAAATGATGCAAATATGGGGGCACCACAATTGATTGTTGTGGCTGCTAATTAAGCCTGCGTGTGCCAGTCTCCGTTTCCTTCAACCATCCCTATGAATGTTTATGTTTTGATAGGCAATTTTCAATTAATACATATGTGTATTTATTTAGGGTAAAAGAAAATTCTGTTCACAGTATCAATTATTACACCCGCATACACACTTTTTTCGAGGGAAGATGAATTTGTTTAATAAACAAAGAAAAATGAATTATTTCTTATTTACTCATTACGAGAAGCAGGCATACATACATTTCTGTATATTTACTATTTTACATATGTATATACTTTGTTCCTAATGACATAAAAACTAAGCTTTCTTTAACCATCAAACTCACTTCAATTTCCGAAGAAATCATTAAAATATCGTAACAAAATATTATTGCCTACCTTTTGGCGCTTAAGTACGCTATTTTTCGAAACTAATAGTTTGGATAAGTACATTTTATTTAAGCTAATAATATTGATTTTCTATTGGGCATTTAACCCAGTGTATTTTGCTTTACAAATTTTGTTACTAGGCCAAACCAGTTATTTGAGTAGCTTTTTCAAACGCTTGAGCTTGGCCTTGCGCATTTCATGTCCCAAATAATCGAATTAAATTAGCTCTTAGTCGTTCCCATATTCTCTGCCTGCCACAATTGTTATAAAGTTTTTGCTGATCCAATTTTTGTGCAATTTTATATGTCTCATGAAATTGTATGGCCAATATAATTTCAGAAGTATTCTGTTTATTTTGTTGCACTCACACACACGCACGAGCACCGCACACACGCACAGTTGTCATAAATAAAAAGCTCTCTGGTTTATTGGACATTTTCATTAAATGCTGCTCTTCAGCTGCTGCTGCTTCTTCTTCATTTTAGTTTTGCGGTGTCTGCGGTTGTTTTTATTGCTTTTATTGCTTGTATTGTCGTTGTTGCAAATTGATTGCCTGCAATTTGTATGCGAAAGAGCGCAAAATGTACCGTTGCTGTAGGTCTTTATGGCGCCTTTTAATTGAGCCACACACACATGTATGTATTGTATGTATTGTTGTGTGTTATTATGTGTGTGTAAGCCCAGCTCTCTCTTTCCGACTCTCACGTTCTCTTTATCTTGCGCGAAATACTCTATGTAAATTGGCGCTTTTATTGGCGTGGCAATGAACGATCGTGATTTCTTTTTGTTGTTGTCGGCTTTCAACACGTGTAGATTGATATCGTTCTCTCTACGCTGTAGTTTACACTGTTACAAAATGGCTTGTAATTCAGTTAAGTATATTTTGTGATATGTGCTATTTAATTTGTTCCGAGCTTTGATAAACTAGGCAACCCGTTTAGTAAATTACTTCCTGTAGCAAATATATCTTACTTTAGATAAAATCTGAATAGAAATAAGCTGCAGTACTAATTTCTTCCAGTGCCTTACTAATTACACATCCAGACACACATACTGTGATACAACAGACTGACACACACACACACAGCTGCAGATTACACCGCAAACCGCAATACATGTGTATGACATAATATTAATTTTTGCAGTCGCCGTCGACGCGGCGACTCCCCCATTTCAGTTCCAGTCTGCGTCCACAGAGCCCCCCATCCAATGACCCTCCGCCCACATCCCCACCTCCCCCCTGCTGCAGCGCACAGTTCGCATTCGCAATTTGAATGGGTTCCAGCGGGTGCAAGCGAGATGGCCTGCTTATTACCGCACTTGATGGCGCTGCAGTTTTGTTTAGATTTCGCCGGTTTTCGTTATTGCAAATTGACGTAATGGCCAGTGGAAACGAGCTGGCAGAAGAATAAGAAGAAGCCAGGAAAACCAAGTTGGATTAAGCAGGAAAATAGTAGAGGAAACGAAAAGGAGAGGCCGCAACTTTTGCTGACTTTTCGAATATTTAATATGCACTCTTGAGCTTGAAGATAAATAATGTCCACGAATCAGCGGTGGCTAAGGATTATCAGTTAACAAAAGCGGTATTTGCTGACCAGTTTAAATCGGGATTTCATAAAATAGTACAAGGAGCATTTCTTAATATCTTAGATTGAGTAAAGTTAAAGAAAATCTAGAATAACTTTACTAGTTAGATATTCCATTTCGTTAATTTCTTAAACCGTATAAAACCATGTTTTGGTAATTCCGCTATCTTACTGAGGGTTGTAAAAGTTTCAAGTCGAGTGCCTAACTTATTTACCTGTCATAAAAAGCCACCATAAATAGCAGGTGACCACACTAGTGGGTAGCATATCGAACTGACTCGATAAACCCCATTTGACGCCTAAATGTCCGGTGAATCTAATCTTGGGGCTATTCCCCTGAATGGGTACTGTACCGTACCGCTTCCCGATCGATTCAAATCAAACGCCTTGGCATCGCTCTATGCTCCATGCGTATGGTACATGTATACTAAGTGTTTTTATCATCACGCCACCGAATGTCCAAGTCCACTTTTGATTCCACTTGCAAGACAAAGCGACCCCAAATCAAAAAAAAAATATATACATTTTTTTAAAGCCTGATTCAGATTGCTTCGAAATTTTCCAAAACTGCCCAGACGCGTTGTATTTTTATTTTTTTTAATTGATTCCTTTCTTGAAGAGGGGCGCGTGCCAAGGTTTCCATTCAGGTTAGTCGCGTGTTTAGTGACCCGATTTCGAGAACAGATTAGTGAGTGGTTTTAAAACAGATAATGGCTGCTGGCATATAAGGAGCCACCCAAGCTGCGACATATGGCGATTGTTTTGGTTTTTTGGTGTCATTTTGATGATTTTTCTGTTTTTTGCATCAGTAAAATTTCCACGCCCAGAAGCGTGCGTTGCGATCTTATCAGCGGCAGCAGAGTGAATGGAACTTTGGGGCTACGGGCTTCTCGCTTCTAAGACAGCCACTAAATCTCCGACCTGACCATGTGATCCGATCGCTTGGGGAAAACAAAAAAAAAATCAACCGAAGCGCAGATCGTGAGAGTTGTTTCTGTGGGGAGCACACGAGCATTGGGGCTCACAGCTCTCGTGAGCTTTTAATGAGAGCTTTGTCGATCGGATGGAGAAGTTGCTAGAAAACGATGAGTATCGGGGTACAACAGGTGCACTGAAAAAAAGGGCGTGCAACGGCGGGCTTATCAGAAGCTGTGCTGATTAGTAATACTATCAAGTGTGATGTTGCACTTCAGAACTATTATTACTTATTGTTATTTTCAAGGTTTCTTATTTTGAAGCCATATACATATACAGACTATGGACTTTCCCTATCTGAATCAATTTAATCTAAATTATAAGGTACACAAATGATATGCATTCAGTAACTATAAAAGTTTCTAACTATAAGATTCGAGAACAAGTGGTCTCTTTATTACATATTTGAATTTTTTTTCAGGAACTCTTCTCTAAACGTGAGCAATGGATGGCAACTGTGTGACTGTGTGTCGTAAAGACTCATAATTAAAACTAGCCCCTGCCTCCAACCACACCATAATCATCGTAATCACCATCCGCACAGCCACAACTCACTTTTTATGCGCCCCAACTATATCATCATCATGAGGGTAAATATTTATAGTCGCCTGGTAACCTCGTCGTCTTTCCATTCCTTTCCTTTCCTACTGATAACGAACGCCGGCGACAACGATGACAGTGCAATTGATTGTGATTGTGGAATGGCGACAACTGGCGACGACGACGACGACGACGACGTCGTTTCTATTTCACCAACTGTGGACAGCAGTCCATCATGGCAACCGAAAAATGAGCTCAATCCAAGAATCCACGCTATTTTATCGAACTCCCCTCCAAAACATTTGATTAGTCTGATATCAAAGGCCGCAATTGCCGACGGAGTCAAGATCCAATGGGGTCAGTCGAAGTGCTATGCATATCGATCGCAGGTGATCGGGTGGGTAAATACGGGTTTATCTCGGGGAAGTCGTTCGGTGGAGTGGCTAAGTGGTTGGGGGGGTGGGAAGGTGAATGGGTTTGGGGATTGGGGGTTTCCTGGTGGAGTGGTTCCACAATATATCAATTAGGCGGCATCTGGACTGTACTAATTAATGACAGCATGCTGTGTAAATTCTGAATTATTCATTGCTATGGAATACAGAGAGCACTGGCTATTTAAGCTCTCACATTTTACGACTAATTATTACCAAAAATAAAAGTTTCTACAAAAGATTGTTCAAGCTTCTCTTCAGAACTTCAGATCCCCGCCTTTGGTGTTGAAAAGTATGCTACAAAAATCCTTCGAAACCCTTATGGCACTCCCGACTTAGGTACCTCTTAGTCTTGACTCACTGTACCTCGTTTCTATTGAAGGCCGAACGCAATATACAAGCACTCTAATTTTGCGTGTGCGTACATAAGCCACTCTTTGCTTAAGGCTCCGCCGCCAGGTAAATACAAAATCGCCATAGAAATGGAAATTGCAAAAAAAAAAAGGCAAAATCAAAGAAACCAATTTGCAGCAATCAGAAGACAAAATTAAATAATTTGTCACATGGCGGGCTTTACCAAGGCACAAAAGAGAGAATAGAAAAAACAAAGAAAAAAACAAATAAAACCGTGCAAAAGCTTACTATCACACGCCCACCCATGGCTCTCTTACGCTCTTTCTCTTTTTCGCGCACAAAGTGTGAGTGAGAGGCAGAGCAAACAAAACCGATTCGCACTCTCACCAATGCACGTGTTACCTTTGTTGGTGCTTTCGCGAAGTGGGTAAGAGGGGGGTGCCAGGGGGCAATGGACAGGTGCTTAGTCTAGCACTTACCTCGCACGGATAAGTCCATGATATTCTCCTTGGGCCCGCTCATTGCACGCTCAGTAGGGTCCTGCTATCGATTGCAAATGTTTGAAAACCGATTACCGATACACACGGTCGCAGCAACAACCCGTAACTGAAACTATTTTCCAAAAGATTAAATCATTTCGTTGACGGCGCGGGGGAGCATTGGGACATAAATTGAAAATCAAAATAAGAGCAACTTCAAGTACTCACTCGCTCTCTGCTCTCTCTCTATTTTTGGTGCAGCCGGTGGAATAGAATCACGTGGTCTTTATCTTCACTGGAGCCATTCTAGGGGATGGAGCGAGAGGGGACTAGTTGGCAAGAAGCAGCGAGAGAGCCAAGTGGCATACGTCCATCTCGCTTGCTCGCACGGCCCCCTTATATAAGCCTTATGTAACGGAGAGTCGCAGGGGCATGCGCACATGGCAACAACAGTGGATCGCGGGGCCATAAAAATAGAAATCTATACTAAGTACCCACTACAAGCGATTCTGACTAATCGCCGTATTTCTATTTTAGTGGCTAGGGGTCAGGTTGCAGAAGGATTCCATCAATGCTTTGGGCAGATATAGATAATAATGTGATTATGAGTTAAAATGACATATTAATAAATATGCTAAAATATATCAAAAATATTAGATTTAATATACTAAAGAAACTTTCATTTGGGCTTTACCTACATACGTCTATTTTAACCAGTAAATAAAAACACCGTAAGTTTTGGGTCATGGTTTTCTAAATCAGTAACTTTGAGAGTTCTTTGTCAGGGGGGGTTATGTACAAATGTTCATCAAAGGGTATTTAAGCACTCCTGTTATGATAAAAGCTGGAAAATCCTTGCCCCTAAGCTAGATAAACAGGGGCCAACATCAGCGCAGCACAATCAAATTGATTGGCAACCTGTCTCCCCAATTTAGATACCACATAAGGTATGGGAATTAGGCCGGGGATTACTCAGCTGGGGAACGAATGCTAATGCCTCCTTAGAAGGGGGAAATCGTAAAACAATTTCCATTGCCCAAGCGATATTATTAGTTCCATTGAACAAAAGTTTCACTGCAAAAAACACTTGGCTTACTTTTGGAAAAATATGAAAAATCACTAAATTTTTATTGTAAGACATTTAAAAATATACTTTTAATAAGCTTTAAGATTCAAACTATCTTATTTAAATTTAAAAACAAAATACCTTTTTTCCCTTTTTACAATACATTCTACTGTTTCTTGTAAAATACAATTTACATACATCAACATTTTTTGACGGCGCCAAAAATTAGCTTTTCTTGATCTACATTTTGGAAATCTGTTAAAGGTTTTTAGATATTCTTAAATACTAAGTTCCTTCTGCTTAGCTATACTTAGCCATTAACCATATACTAAATATAAAAACAGTCTTGATAAAATGCATTTAATTTTTGTTTTTGGTATATTTTGGTAAAACTTCCACTTCTTTTGACATACAAATGTAGGTTTTTCGAAATGTGTAGCATAGTTTTAAGCTTATTTTGAGCGTTACAGCAATGTTAATAACGGAATAGCTAGCTGTTAAGACTCTCTTCGGTTGCCTTGGTAACTGTTAATAACATTGGAGATCGAAATAATAACCTAAGCAGGGTGACCCAAGCACAAACCGGCTGCGAACTTATCGGTAAAACTTACAGTTGGGTTTACACCTCGGCCGGGAAAAGTCGCGCGAGTTTCGAGACGCAGCAAATTGTGAAAAAGTTGTAAAACAAGCGATATAAAAGCAGAACATAATTTTTGGGAATAAAATATTAACAGCACGCAGTAGACAACAAATCAACGAATCAATATTGCCCAATATTTCTGTGCTTTAGTGCAGAAAAGCTCAACAATTCGGACGAAAACGAAAACTAGCTGCGGCTTTATGAATTTGGTTAGTGTTGTGCGCGCGCGAATAAATCGCAGAAATTGAAATTGATTTCCATTGAATTTCTATTAAATTGTATTGGAAACAAATCGTTCGAGTGTCAAAAACAAATTGATTTGTGTGTGAGTGTGTGTGAAAGTGAACTTATGGGTGCGTGAAAAAATGCAATAATCGAAAAGGGAAAAATCGCTAGAGGAAAAAACATCAACAATGCCAATTTAAAAGAGACCAAAAAGTACCAACGAAAGAGGCAACAAAAGGGAAAATTCAAATATAGATAAATAAAGAAATCCCGTTTTAGCCCATAGAAATGCACAAAACCACAACAAACATGCAGCAGACAACGGATCTTGACTTTGATTTCCAGATGCCGTGTCGCTATTTCAAAAGTTCTTTTGCGCGTTCGCTTTCGCTGAACAACAACTGCAGCAGCAGCAACAACAACAACAACAACAACAACAACAACAACAACAACAACAACAACAACAACAACAACAACAACAACAACAACAACAATGCCTTGACATTGCTCAAGAAGCCGCCAACAAACGAGGCCAAACTACAACAGCAAGAACAACAACAACAACAGCAGCAAAAGCAGCTGGAGAATCAGGAACCGCCAGAGAGAGACAGCGAACAGGATTCCCCCTGCGCCACCCCGCCCCCCGCTCTGCCAGCACGACGTCACACCGCCAACATGATACACTTTGGCGCCGCTAATCAGCTGCTCACCGCCGCCCAGCCGCCCCAACCCGCTCTCCACCTCACCCCTCAGCATCCACAGCCACAACCACCGGCACAGTGCGCCAGGAATCTCAATCTCGTCTGGCCAATGCAAGCGACACATCAGCCAGCACAGCAGCAGGTTAGTACAGTAGTACAGTGGTCTCTGCGCCATAAAGAATTCTCGGAACTTGACTTCTCGAGAAATGCGAAATATAAAAAAAATAGTTGGACTACACAAACAGTTTATAAAAGTTTTACCAAAAAATGCGCTAGTATTTATCAAGAAAATATTTGTGAAATTGAATTCGTTTTTATTTGGTTCAACAATAAATAGAAGTGGGAAGTACTTCATGAATGTGTTTACTACAATTTAATGGAGACTTACAAAGAATGTAAACTTTTTTTTTTGTTTTTGGATTAGGTAATCCCTTTAATTTTATATTTTAGTTATAAACAAAGAATATACAAAAATGTTAACCAGATGTTATTATGCATTTTTGTAGCTCTTTATTCAACATAACTTTTTTATGTTTTGGAAATTCATGAAGTTCTGATTCGCAAGTGCCCACTGTTTCACTTAATGCTTTCTTTGCGTGGAACGCGTCTCCGTCTCCCCCCTCCCACTCTGCCCCACATCCCCCGGCTCCCTTGCACTTTGCTATGTTGCCTTGGCATTAAAGAAAAAAAAGTTGAGTTTCCTTTTTGGAGCAACTGGATATTTATGTCACCTTGTTGTTTGTCACGTAGCCTTGACAGCCTCCCCTTAACAACCCCACTGTACCCCCCCCCCACTCCCCTCTTGCACTCACTCTTCGCCTCCTTTGGCATCTTGCAGTTGTGGCTTTTATTGTTGTTGTTGGCCATGGTATGACAAAGTTTATGTTTCGCTGATTTTTTAAGGTCAACTTGATTTATGTGCGAAAAGTGTCGTGTGTGTGGGTCGAAATTGGAGAGTAAACTTCACTTGGCATTGATAAGGGTGATAAGGGGGGATAGTTGGGGGGTTGAAGTGTTTGGAAGGGGTGTATGTAACATTTATTAAGTGTCTCAACGAATTCAGCTGCGAATATCAAGTGGACTTGAAAGTTGCATCAGGGTAACGCAGCTAAGAAATTGGTAAAAAAAAAACATTAAATGAAAATGTTTTTCCTCCGTAATGTTTCCATTTCATTTAGCTTTCAATTAAGGCAATACAAAATTTAATAAATATTTTTACGGTGGCTTATAAATCACAAATTAAAATATTCAGGGAACTTCAATAAATGACCATATTACACTTGATTTATTGAAAACATAAATTTAACTTTGCTTTTCATTAAATGAGCAATAAAAATGTCAAACTACAAAAATGGAGAATGCATATTTAAGTTATTCAATAAAAAAAAAGAACTTCAAATTTCTATATAATACTATGAACAAGCTATCAAAAATATAATAAATATTGTTCTTGATACCTTTTTTTCATGATTATATGAGTAATTTACTAATAATTTTTTCTTATAAATAATTTTCCGCTTTGCCTCACTTCCTTGATTTTCCTTTAACTGTTTGCAAAATTTCCCATGTTTTTACAGCGAATTCTTTATGTTTCCTCTGCCCTTAAATCAGCGTTTTCCACCTCCAGTTTTCACTTCCTTTGATTTGAAGGCCTCTGCCGTCATCACACAACCCCCCCACCTTTGACCTTATCGAACAATCACAATATTTCCTCAATTCGTTCTCTGGCAAATATGCCATAATCACCCACCGATTCCGCTGAAAACTCAAGCGTAAACATCGAAAGCAAAACTTTTGTTTAAAGAAAATGCTAGCAAGGTCTTGGCCTAAGCGGCAATTAGCCAAAGAATTACCGTGTGTTGTTTCAGCCCCTTCTATATTCTGTTTTTTTTTTTAATTTTGTTATTTTGGGCCTAAAGCGTTCATTCGGGCGTTTTTGAAAAGCGACTGCGTGCAAAGGTCAGGCCATAATTTAATGATCGGATTGTGGACTGGCGATTTCCCAGGCCAAAAACGATTTTCGTTTTTGGGACTTACTGCGATGGCAACAGACATTCAACAAGTTGATGGCCTTTTGTCTTGGGCATGCAAAACTACTGGCAATCGGATATCCCCCATTCCCCATCCCCAATCGCAAGCCTCATTACGAAATGTCGCCAAGATTTTGCGGCTTTAATAGCTGCCGATAAAACGTAATGAGAAAAAGTGGCAGCAAAAGCTTGTTATTTTATATTTATATTTTCATTTTCCTTTTTTTCTTTATGATTGTCACTTGATATTGTTGCCGGTTTCGTTGTCGCTGCGGCCTCTTGGCCACACTTGAATGGCTCCGTTGTCGCATTATTTGAATTTTTCTAACGCAGCTGCTGCTGTTGCTGCTGCTGTTGCTGCTTTCCCTACTTACAACTTGCAACTTGTGGTGTAGGAGTTGCATGCTCCACAGTTGCATCCTCCCGCGGTGGAGAGTTCATTGCATCGGCTTTTCACTTTCAATTGCCTGGCGGTGAAATAAGAAATAAAAACGACAACAAACCGCATTCGTTGACAGCTGACTTACCAACTACAATGGCCATCGCTGGCAGGCGTGAATAGAAGTCAAATTACGTTGACCTTACGGGTTGCATACTATTACCCAATCCATCTGGCACTGAACCCATCGAAGTCAAGCTAAGTTACGGCAACTAACTTTTTTGTTAGCCAAGAATCATCCTTGAACTTGGCAAATAATAGTTAATTACACTTTTCAACTTCACTGGCATTTTCAAAATATATATTTTTCAATTATAGGCACAAATCTTTAAACTTACTAAATAACTCTTGCGAAATTCATTGTGTGTGGATTTCTGCGCTTGAATAATTGTAATTTGCATGACAACTGCCTTAATTAGCATTCCTAATTACACTAAGTATGGCATTTCCTAGCCTTGATTTTCGGCTACTCCCTTCTCTATTCATACATCATAATCTCTTGTGATTCGGTGCGTTTAGCTCGAAGATTGTCATATCGCTGAAATGTCTTTATTATGCCAGTTATAAGACCATGACCAGAGTATGAGTATTACATGGTAGCTTTTTTGCCTCTTCTAATTGTCGTTTAGTGTAATTGAAGGTAATTTCGTAGCATAATAAGGGATCGCATATCAAGCTACTAAATGAAGATTGAGGCGAAGCGTAAAAAGTGCCTACGCATAAATGCTCCAAGTGACTAGAGTTTTCAATAAGGTAAAAAGTTAAAAAGCTGATTTAGCTTCGTGAATTTCAATAGGGTCATAAAAACCCATGCTCAGCAAGTTTCACTATATCGAACGAGAAGAAATATTATTTATACAAAAGAAATTAATACAAAATTTATTCGATTTTAGTTACTAGGTAAAGAAGAAAGAAGTCAAAGTAAGCAATGTTGTTGCTCTAAGAATTCCCTTATTTAATATCCACAACTGAGGCACACTTTTTACAGAGTTCATTGGCTTGCCATAAACTCCGTAAGCTAATGCAAATTTCATCTCACATGTTCCCATTTGAAACGATGTCCATATAAATCTGCAGCTTTATTTATTTTCGCTGGCTAAAAGCGAAAGAAGCAACACCAAATTTCTTATAGCACTTCGTTGGAAATCCCAGGCCTCATCACCGCATCATCGCCTGTAGCCCCTTCACATGGCATACGTACAATATGTACGATATGTGGGGGATATATACGATTTGTGGGGGATATGGAAAGAGTGCTCCCGGCGGCCATTCGGCCACAATTTCATTCCATCTGCTCGTCAATCGTCAACGTCACAGAGGTGGAGCCAGAAAAGAAGGGGTGGGGGGTGTTGCAAGTGCTGAGGGGGCGTTGCAGAAGTGCAGACGCCACTTTGCCCCAGGTTGCATTACGCAAAGAGTGGGAAAAAAAAGTTCATATATATTGAAGCATGACGAAAAAGTTAATTTGGTTAGGAAGGCTTTCTTTATACTCTCCATCAAAATTGTTACATCAAATTTATTGATTAAAACAAGACAAAAATCAAATTGTTACATACAATTTATTGATTAAAACAAGGCAAAAATAAAACTGTTACATCAAATTTATTGATTAAAACAAGGCAAAAATAAAATTGTTACATCCAACTTATCGATTAAAACAGGACACAAATAGGAAACATTTACGGCAAACATTTATTGGCATTTATAAAGCCAAGGAACTTAAACTGAATGAATTAGGTGCACTTAACTCAGTGCGACGCCGTAAAACCAGGTAACTTTTGGGCCAAGACTGATGGAGAGCCATTAAAAAAGCAAAGGAATAAAATGAATGTGTCTGCTGAATGAATGTGGTGCACTTGGCGCTGGCCACCAAACGCATCAGGGAGTTGATTGCCCCACCAGTCGCCGATTTTCCCCACAAAGCTCCCACATAAATCGTGAGCAAAGGAAGACACAGAGAGAGAATTTCCTCGACAAGTGTGATATTTATTTATAGCCTGGCTAACGCGTGCGAAAATTGCATGGACTTAAAATGGACCAAAAAAAAAGAGAAAAAAAAACAGGGAAAAACACTGAGAGGAGAAGATGAATGCAGAAATGGGTTAACTTGGCTTGAATGTTTTATTCATTTATAGACCGGCTGTAAGTGCAATGAATGAAATGCATAAGAGGCGAAGAAGCAGCTGAAACTGAAGATGCTGAAGAGATCATAACAATTTCTTTTCTTTTGAGATTATTTTGAGATTGAATAACCGTAACACAATCGCAACTGTCAAGACAATTTGGGAAATATTTTAAAAGGAGCTTCGTGTCTGCATTGGCATTCCAATTTGGCCGCGTACTCCATGGCTCTATGGCTAAAATCTCAACTTGGCCAAGTATTTCCATTTGCCAAGTCTCTTGATTGACGGACTGCATTGCTGAATGGCTGCATGACTGAATGACTGATTGACTGACTGACAAAGTGAGCTAGCTGGCTGGTCCAAGTCGTTTTGCATTTTGGCCTGATCGTGAAAACGTCTTTCATCGCCGCAGTCTCATTAGGCATTTTCCCAAGCCGGAAACTATTTGGCCATAATATTTGGCCATCTCACCAACTTTTTTGCGCTTTTGGATTGACACATTGAAATAGTTTGCGTTTACTTAGGACTGGTTTAAAGTTTGCTTTTCCATTCCATTTTACTTTTTATTTTTTTTTAGTTAAGTTTTATTTGCGTTTCAGCAATCACTTAAACGCCTGGAAAGTGAAAAGTAAAAAGAGCAAAGTAGAGTACAATAAGGTTTGGTAATAGAAAAATTGCTTCACATGCGGGGAAAACAGGTTCAAGTGCTACCACTTAGTAATTGCTGAAAAATCAGGAAAAATCATTTTGTTGTTTAAGAATCTAAGAGAAGGGAAATGCTATTTAAAGCACTTCAAGCAAATGGAAATTCTAGCAGCCACATATCTGTTGCACGAAATTTATGTCTATCTTTATTAAGCCAATTAATCAAATGCGGACATAAATTTCGCAGATAACAGATTTATTTGGCATGAATTCTAGCATTATTTTTATTTTCTCCAGCACTCAAAGTAAACAATGTATTTAAATGAACTTGTTTTCATTTTGTTGTTTAAGAATTTTTCGATTGAATGTTTATCTTTCCACGAAAGTAAACGCTGCAAAAACTGAAAGTTATGAGTACAGTAAAGGTTTTTACTAGTTGCTGATGGTCAAAGTTGAAATGAGTGAATTATATGATTCACCACTAGATTTTAATAACAAAATCCTAGAATTTCAGTTAACCTGCAAGCAACACAAGAAAACTAGCAGGTTTATAAGCAAAGTTTACTGGCGTGAATCTGCCAGACCATGACCATCTATGCCATATAATAAAAGTCTGAGAGACAAGTTCTCTCTGGGTTTTTCTGTCTGCTTTTCTGCAGTTTCAGTGTGGTGGCTCCTCACAGTGAGTTCATCAAGTGTAAAACAATAACAACGAAAAAATTGGTTAAAAAAAACCGCTCAGCAGAGCAGCAAATTTCAAAAGGCGGAATTGCGCCGATAACAAAACTACAACAACAATAGGAGCAACAAGGTAAACCGAAATTAAAGTAAAACATCCACGAAAATCAAAAAAAAGTTGGACCCGCAGTGAACGCGTTTCGCTGCGTTTGTCCGCGTTCCCCTTCAGCAACCACCCTCGCGATCGGCGAAAAGTACAGTGGGACTTCAATAACTGCGAGTTCTTGATAACAAAATGTCTAAAACTTAGTTGGCTTAGAACTTGTGTGAGTAGAATTCGCTTGGACATCCACTGGGAAAGTTCAAAATCTATGTTTTAATAATTATTAAAAAATAGAATAGCTAGACTTTCTGCAGTATTATCTCAGAAAAATATGACTCATTCCGACAGTGCGTAAATAATATTTAAAAACATTTTACTTTTCATTCTCCATAATTTTGATTGAACTTTATTCCAATAATTTGATATGATTTACTTTTATTATTTGATATTAAATAACCTCTCATGTAAGATTACTTGATCTTAATCAGAAATTATAGTAATACAGTAATAAAGAATATAATTATTTTTTCCTATCATTTATATCTAACATAAAAAAACTCAGCTACCATAAGAATGTTAAAAATATTTTCAGTAACATTTTATTTAACATGCTTGTGTTGTTTAACGGCTTCTTTTTGTGTAAAACACGCAGACTTCCGTGGAAGCTTCACTGTTACCCATGACGCACAGCGTTGCGCATGCGTACCTGTTGAGTGCCGTCCCCCCGTCCCCCTTTCGCCCCCTTACCCCTTTTACCTTGTCAACTTTTCAAAGAGAGAAAAACACAGGGGAGTTTTAAAGCTGGCGGAAATAATAAATTCTAGCCTCGACAACAGCAACAATTGCCGGCTCTTCTGGTTGCCTTGGTCTTTGTCTTCATTTGTTGAATTCTCCCATTACATGTAGCGAACACATGTCACGATGAAGAAGCAATCAAAGCAATCAAAGCAGGAACTGCACACATTTTCCCCCAGTGCATTTTCCATTTCTGTGTGCGGAGAAACTCCTTTCCTTTTTGCTCATATAACATTTCTTTTTATGAAAACGATTGTTTTATCTAGATTTTGATTTTTTGTTTTGGCTGCGTCTGAAGCGTAACAACTAAATTAACAACGTTTAGATTAAAACACATTTTAAACAAGCTGAGAAAGACATGAAAAAAGGGGGTCAACAAAGACAGATTTTGTGGGAAAATGTGAAATTTCATTTGAAAAGGGTTCTGGGTTTTCAAAACCCAAGACAGCGTGTGAAGTGTAAAGCTTTTCAGGGAAACGAGAAAACCCAGTGAAGCGAAAATATTTAAATTACTCATAGGACTATTTTGCTGTGTGCTTAAATTAATTTATATTTACTCACCACTGAAAACCTTTTGTTTGCCAGAGGCTCATAACTAATTTCAGGGCTTAAGTTGCTTAGTTTCAGCTTCATTTTAAAGCAGTGCCCCCCCCCAAAAAAAGATAACCAAAACAAATAAGGTCAACAGCGCAGCTTATAAAGGTCATGGGGCAATAATAGGGGGTGGTTCTCGTTTTGGGTGGTGGGCGGTGGTCCATGGAATGGAAATGATGCCCCAAGTGACAGAGGAAAAAGATCTCGGCTCGAGGTTGCGAATTCTTTGGCTGCATTGCAACAATAACAACAACAGAATGCAGAATGCAACAGAGGGAGAAAGAGAGAATGGCGCAAATGCAGAAAGAGAACGAGCAATGAACATTGAAATAATGATAGCCCCGGGGTGTCGCGAGAGGGGGGATGGGGTGGGGAAAATGCGGTGGAAAAGCGGAGGAAAAGCGAAGGCATATCTGTGGATGCTGTGGCTCAAATCAAAATGCAGCCAAAACAATGCAGCCAGCAAGACAATGGAATGGGGATAGGGGATCAACCACATTGCTGGTTGGGGCAGGGCGGGGGGAGATAGAGAGAGAGGGGGGAGGCCAAAAGGGGAGGCAACTGCACCCCACAATGCAGCCAGACCATTAATGAAAATGGCCAACAGAGCTGCCACCAAAATGCATGGAAAACTGGCAAGAGCGCCGCACAGAAATGCTAGAAATGGAGATGGAAACTAAGTGCACTCGCGAAAAAAACGTTGTGTTTAATAAATTTATATTTTATAAGGAATAGTGTAATGGAAAAATTATAAAAACCTTTAAAACACAATAATTGTATTCTCTTTTGTTTAAACTGAAATCTTTGAAGTAACATACTTAGTTTAAACCATAGTTTCCTCTTTTAGGCAGTAAACCTTTTTTTTTTTGCTATGTAGTGGGGTTTGCCCGCATTGTTTTCATTTGCTACGTTTTCGCATGCTTAATTATGGCCATTGACATGCAACGTGTTGCACTAGTCCGAGCAGCTACATCAGCAGCAACAACAGCAACAACTGCAACACCATTAACAAAAAGTATCTGCGAGATACACAAACTAATAAGCAAAACAGAGCTCAGTTGGATGCTGGCTTTTTTGCTCTCTGCCCTACGGCCTATCAAATTAATCATTCCGTATCACATTTCGCCAGCTATGTATGTACATTTATAGCTCTATTTCCCCACTTTGGTACGGAATTTATCTTTCTTGGCTGCGACATAAATTACACGCATTCGCTGTTGGCGGAAGGGAAAAGAGCTCTTTAAATTTAGTTTATTTTGCACGCTCGTTTTTTTTTGTATTTTTTGCTGTATTTTCGCCTGTTTGGCGGCTCATAAATCTCATGGTTTACAGTTTGCCATGCACAATATTTTAATTGCCGCCACTGTTTCTGTAAATGTATCTCTTTCTCTTTCTGCTTCTGTATCTGTATCTGTAAATGTATCTGTATCTGTCGGGCTGAAAAGTATCTCACGAATTGAGTTGCAAGCGCGCCAAGTATCTCGCAGATAGTGTTTATGGCCAGACTTTCTCTATGGCCATTTAAAGTTCTAGTTCAGGTTGAATGGAATTCGAGTGGAATTTATGGCACTTGTGGCGTTTGCACAAGCGACAAGTAAGCAAATAAAGGAACTAATAGACTGCACTTAGTTTATATGCTTTTCATATTTTTATTAGCCATTAAACGTGTTTATGTTTCATGCTTTTAATATTATTAGCATAAGCTGGGAATATAATTTTCAAAATAATTCTTTTAGCCAAAAAGAACATCCCACACTCATTTGCCCAAAGATTCTGCAACTCACTTCCTGTCTTCCCGTTTAGATTTCAATTTTCATAAGTGCTTCTTGGCCACTCATGTCTCCACTTTTGCTGGCCAAAATGAAGACGCTAATGAGCCGTCTAACTACAGACGCACATTAACTTAAATTGAAAAATATTATAATTAACAAACGAATTCGCGGCTCCCAGCTGAATATATGCTGAGTGGTAATTAAACGCAATTAGCCAATTTAGCATGGGTCATCAGCGGCGCCCAAGTCGCGCAAAATGGTCGCAAAAGTAGCAGCAACAAAAATGCCAACAAGCCAACAACACGCGACTTCCGTTAGAATCTAAAAAACATATTCGAAATGTTGATGCTTTTTGTTGTTGCCGTCGAGAGCGTGCAAATTGCCGTCCCAATTTTTCAAGCATAAAAACAGCCGAGTGAAAAAGACAGCGCTATAAAGTTGCTTAAATAGAAAAAAAACAAAAAAAGAAACAATTTAAAAATGTATTTTGCAAGTCGACTTAGGCAAACGAATGGACAGACACATAAAAAAGAATTATTATGTAATTTTCGCTTTACTCTTTTCTTGCCGGCTCTTTTGTGCATATTTCTTGGATTTCCTCAGCTATTTTGTTTATATCTTTTTTGTGTGATTTTTTTTTGGTTGGACAATCTGAGTTTGGATGTGAATTGGGGAGTGCTGGGCATTTATATAAGGTGTGTTTGCAGTGGCAAGGCATTTGATCTATAATTGCGGCGATAACCCAAGTGCATTAGATCTTGAGGTGATCTTGGGTTGATTGGTTTTTTCAGCGCATTTTAATTACATTTACGTGGATACGATCATGTTTTCCAGCTTGGAGAGAGTTTTATTTGAACATAAAATATTTTTTAAAAAATTGGGTGTTATTAAAAGTTTATGAGATATCATCCAAATTCCCAATTTGATTCTAAAACAATGTGTGGGCGGGCAACAAAATGTGACAATTGAATCCGTATGCCACACACTTAGTTTCAAATGGCTTTGCTCACCTCAAGATGAACTTTGATATGCTTTTGTATTCAGTTCGTTGAACCTTTTGCCAAAAAAAAAAAAAGCCGCACACCAGAAAAGTGAATTCTGCCCAAAAGCACTGGAAACCAAAAAGAGTTTGCCGAAAGACATAAAAATATACGTAATGAATTGCCTGAGATGCTCACATGGTGTAGCGTGCCTGATAAATAATGTAAAAATGCTGAAGTTAGCTGCGGTCGCCGACGACGTGAACTGAAACTTTAAGCGCAAATCCAAAATTATGCAAAAAAAAACAACAACAAAAAAACAACAAAAAAAAGGAATATACAAAACAAAATAAAAGGCAGAGAGAAATATCGTAAAACTAAATCGCAGAACACTTGAAGCGTGTTGGGGCTCTAAAGTGTCTCACCTTTTCCTAAAAACAACCAACCACCACCCACAAATCCGAGTGGCCTTGAAGCCAACTGGGTTTCAAGAAATCCTTGACATTAGCTCGGCAAACAGTGGAAAAGCGAATGAATGAGTGGTGCTGGATGGTGCCTGCCATAGAGTTTGCCCACCGAAGTGCTCCCAATTAAATTGCATTTGCGGAGGAGCTCGAGAAATGGAGGTGGATACCAACAATTGATGTAACCCGTCCCATACACAAACACACTGAATTATGTGGCAGCCACAAGAGGCGCATAAATAAAACCATTCTTCAGCCAGAAAAATAACACAAAAATTACGCCAGAATCGAAGAAAAAAAAAATCAAAAATCGTGCTGAGCTCATCATTTATGCACAGGGTGTTCAGACCTTAGTCCCCTTTATTCCTTCAGGCCCCACTGTTTCCCCACCATATCCCCAATGTTTCCTCACTGCTTCGCACAGAAAAAAAAAACCTTTATTCCAAAGCAGCGGTAAAATTTGCTGCACGAGTGTCGAACCTATTTGTAGTTATCAGAAAATTAAAAAGAACGTGCCAGCCAAAGTGGCTAATAAATGGGGCTCCACACTGCAGTGGGGAGTAGGGGAGGTGGGGGGGTGGGGAGTTGGGGTCTTCAGCCTATGTAACATAGGTAAGTAACATAAGGAGCGGTCGTGCGAATGCGTTTAACTGTGAATTCTGGGCGCTGAGTGAATTAAATTGATGCGAGCACAAAGCCCCACGAAATGGAGCCAAACGACAGCATAGAAGCCAATAAAAATAACAGCTAATGGAGCGAGAAAAGGTGTTGCTAAAAGGTGCCGAAAATACGTAAATACCTAAAGCTCCTAAATCAAATCTAAATAATCGTATCATTAAAGTTGCTTACAAGATTTATATACTGAAATATAGAAAATTTCCCTTAAAACATACAGATAAACAGATTGAAAAGGTAATAAAAACGTCATAGGTGTAATTAATAATTAAAGATCCTTATAAATTTACAAACTTTTAGTTTACATTTATCCCTCTATCCATTCTTAAGTCCTCTGTTAAATTAATCAGCTTAAAGTTCTCTAAAGTTTTTCAAACAGCTGCGGCCATGGCTAAGTTTAATAACTCTTCAGTAAAGGGCAAACTTAAATGAGGAAGAGAATGCAATTACCTACCCATTCCCACTCTCTGATAAAAACAGGTAGAGTTGGTTAGAAGCATTCTGTGCAGTTCAGTTTGGTTCGGTTTGGGCCTGGCCCAAACCATCCGTCAATAGGCAAGCACAATTTTCCAGTTCCGCTCTTTGCGCACTTTGCCTGTCGCTTTGCATTTCCGTTCTGCCCCTCCACCTTTCCCCAGTGCCCCTCCTTTGCCTGGTCACCGAAGGCCAATGGCTTTATGGAATAATGTTTAAAAAAAATACGTATACGTATACGTATATATGCCGTGAAAAAACAAGTCTTCGGCCCACAGCAAACTCCCTGTGAAAATGTAAAAAAGAGTTGGAACGCAAAGTCCGGCTGGAAAAACGTTTTCGCACTCAATCAAATCGGAAAATTTAATTTCGTGTAGCCAATTCGAATGGTGGAGAGCCATCAACATCAATCGTCAGAAAGCAGTTCGAATCTGGCCAAATCTCAGGCGTGAAGAAAAGGCTTCTCGGGGCCACGACGAAATCGAGAATCGAGAATCGGGAATTCTCTATTAATTCAATTGAGTTCTCTGGGTTTTTTATATTTTTTTGCTATTTCTTTTTTTGGCTTCATTAGAACGGAAAGTTGCTCACGGACAGCGAGTTTAATCGAATTGCGAAGGGGCGTAATCAATCCATTTGCGTGATTTGCAAGAAACATTCTCCCAGCTCGCAAAAAGACAAGAAAGAAACTCTGATAGAAACTCTCGAAAAACATTTCTCAAGTGTTTTGCCCTAGGGAGCGAACCAAATTTGCTAAAAAAAAAACAGATATATACCTCAGCCTCTTGAGTTCTGTAAAAAGTGGCTGCAACTATCAGCCGCAGGCCAATTGAAACCATTTTTGATTGAACGAAAGAAAGCTTAAAAATTACAGAAAAAATATCTGCCAAAAAATGAATTGAATACTGATTGACAAAGAGAAATATGCGAACTGTAGGTATTAAATAGACAAAGTAAACACAAACAGATGGGAGTTGAATAATCGCGTGTAAAGTAAACAGCGAATATTAGATAACTGGCAAAAATATACACATGATATACAATTAAACATTAAACGCATAAATGGCACAGTGTGTGCGGCAATTAAACCTGATTATCGCCTGAACTCAAAGTTTGTTCATTTAATATTTACACGGCCAGGTGGAAAGACAAACAGCCGGCGGTTGTATGACAGACGCGGGTAAATATTGAAAGATTGCCGGAAAAGTTACGGGCAAAGCTTACGGAGTTTAATGAAAAAGGAAACTAACGGATTTCGGATTGACAGGCGACCGGAACAAGCGGTTGGACAGAATGGTACATTGACAGATTGACAGGGGAAAAACTTCTATATATTTATATACAATATATGCGTCTGTCAGTTGGGAAAACTTTTGGTGTCTCATTTAATGCTCGCTATCAATCAAATGGATATCACTTAAGCATTTCGTTAATCAAGTTCTGTTACTTGTGTGGCTAAAACAAGGGAATTTCAATAAAGTCTTTCATTAAATAATTATCTCATTAAATTGATTTAGTATCTATCAAATAGCAAGCTACGAAAATAAAGTTAGAATCCTTAAATTTGCGTATCAAAATGTAATGCAATTCATGTTTCTTGTTCCTTTAAATGCTTTTTTATTCTTACAATTTTCACAATTACAATTTTTCCACAATAAAGCACGTTAAGTAGATCCCTTACCAATATTGCAAAATATATTATCAAATTAATTAAATTTGTTTTCACGCAATTTCAATACACTACCCTGTATATAAAGCGACATTCATTTCGCCCGAAACAAACGCCACATTGGAAGGTCAGACAATTGAAATAGATTATGCGTAAAAGGGCGGCCAACAAAGGGGGCGTGTCCGCCAACGCCCACAAACAAAAGAAAAGCAGGAAGGTGAATAATTGAAAAAGGTGGGGATTCTGTGCCCAGCAAGACAATGAGGAAACAACAAAGGGCTGCGTTCGAGCCCCATTAGAGGGCCATTTAAAACACATTTAACCAACCCGCCGAACAGCCAGGCTAAAACCAAATCAGCTTACACAACAAGTAAACAAAAGCCAAGTCAGTCTGATTGTTGGCTTTGGCTTTGCTTTTGGTTCACTGTCAATGCAATTGGCGGGAATAGTTGGAATACTTGTACACATTTAAAACAGGGAAGAGACTACAGCAGCGCACTGGGAAAAATGTATAAACTACTTTAAATAATACTTAACTCTTAGTTTCAACTAGGTTTTTTCCCAAGTTCCAATAATAATAATTGTTTTCTTTAAGTAAAGTTCTTTCTTGCAGAAAACAGTAATGCTACACTGATTTCTTTTCACTGTAGACTGCAATAGACACTGACACATTGCAGGTAATCAGCCAAGCTTGGGCCTAATGAAGGTCAAACCCGTTGACAGAAAGATAACTACGTTGAAGCCCATCATTGGCAACTTTGAAGCTACTTTTTTGGTCGAAAATACTAGTAGTTCCAGCTGAGGGCACACGTCACGCAACATTCAAATGTTCAGATGTTCAAATGTTCAGATGTACAGATGCAAGTGCGAGGAAGTGGAATTGGAATTGTAGTAAAATGATGTTTTGAAATTAACCCAATTTCCGTGCAAATGACAAAATGAAAATGAAAACGGAAAACAAACGAAATAAACAAAAACCCTGCAATAAAAATGCGCAGAAATTCCTTGGCAAAAGCCATCGTAATAATAAACAGCAATCAGCGAATCTTTTAGATTGCCGACACAAACAGCTTCAAAAAACCACAACAATTCCAGTTTGTCATTGTTTTGTGTGTGTTTGTTTTTGGTTTTGTCATGTGAGAAAGTCGTGCCAAATGCAGATCTTTAACCATTACCATAATGACAATTATCCATACAGCCGCTGATGGAGCGAAATCCAAAGTTGAATTCCATTCGAGGCGCTCCGAATGCAGCTGCTTACAAATCGCTGAGCAAAAGCAGGCATTTTCCACCCACTCATTACAGCTTCTCATCTCATTGTAATGGCATAATATTTTCAAGCTCATTTTTCATAGCATTTTCATTTTTACCCATTTCCTTGCACTTTCTGTCTGTCTGTGTGTGTTGTTTGCCTTGAAAATGCTACAAAAGGGGAAGTTGAAAGTGTGCCAGGCATGGCTAAAAGCGAAATAATGCAAAATCTCAAGCCCTTAATCGAGTTAGTTCGAGTTTTGGTCTTGGCGATGAATAACATTATTTGGCCGGCAATTAGTTGGGCTTAGCAATTTGTGCATAAACTTTGCTTTTAACGCGAAACATGCAAAAACTTAAAGCCCTTTTGCATAACTTTTATGCCTGACTGGGAGCAAAGCTTCATATTTAATATTTAAATTTATTAGCTTAAAGTGTAAACTTATTTTCTGAAATAAAATAGAATAGAATGGCACTTTGTTCTGCCCATCTTCCTGTCTGGCTTCCTGCCTCTTGATAGAGAAAAAAAAACCCCTTCAATTTCCACTTCCTGTTGCAACACTTTAATTAGTTGCAGCTTCATTGTGAGCCAATGGCGGCTTAGTTATTTAGTCAGAAATGTTTTTGTGATCGCATTGCAGACTAAATAAACCGAGTCGGATCTGTTCGAGATTGTGGCGATCTCGCCAGCGAAGCGTGAACTGCTATTTGACCCTTTTTCCCCAACGGCCACACCCACCTACACACACACATGCATACCCGCCCCCTTTAACATGCTGTTCTAGCGCAAAACAATTTAAATAACAACGACATGGAGTTGGTAATGGAGACGAGCCAAGTGCCATGGCAAATGTATGGCCTGGGAATTGGCCATCATCGCTGCATCTCTTTCGTGCCAGCACTACCCATCTCTTTCGTGCGTGGCAACCCTTTTTAGCACACTTGTTGCTATGGCTCCCCACTTTGCCCCCCGCCCAAATCTCCTTCAATTGCAGATTACTGGAGCATGCAATTGTTGGCTGGCTTTGCTGTTGCTGCCTATTTGAAATGCAGATTTCTTCTGCTCGTTGCGGCGCTCTTATTTCATTACATATAAATAGCACATTGACGAGCTTGGGGGCAAAGGATGGCAAGTTGGGCTCCCTCTCAGCGTACAGTGAGTTTGGGAACTAATAAGCTAACTAATCACATAAACCCATCTACCTATCTTAAGTATAACATTTATTTTTATTAGGTCAGCAAGAGTTGGAAACAGAGTTAAACAGCTAATGAAAAAAGGTGAAGTTAATAGAAACGCTTTTTATAACCTTTTCATTTGGTTAGTAAACTCCTTCAGTGAAACCCACTGTCATCTTAGCCTTAGCTTTACATCCCTTGCATTCACATGTAAATCTGTAGGTTTAGTTGGGAATGTGCAAGATTCTTTAACTGCAGAACGGCAATTGCATTTGCAATTGACATTTTGTTGCCAACGAAGAAGAACAGCAAAGTTCTAGATGCCAAAGTCTTGGCTCCGGAATGGGGTTACATAACCCAGTCTACTTTGCATTATAAACTTATTCTTGCACTATTTTCTACCTGCTTGTTCTGCTGTGAATTGTAACGCGCATTTTAATTAGTTTGTTTGGGTTCCGAGCTCTCCACCCCATGCAAATTAGTTGGAGTCGAGAATGTGGGAGATAAGTTCACAAGAATCCAATTATGCTTGCAAAAGTCTGGAGCCAAAGTTGAAAACTGATTACTTGAGAAGTGGATTTTCTATATGCATTATACGCTTACGTAATTGCTTTTCCGTTTAGAGTGCCATGGAAATGAACATGTTGGGCTCGCCCAAAGATATTTTTAATTAAAACCAAATGAAAATGCATTAAAAATAATTGATAAGTAATTCCGGTAACTCGGAATGCAGGAAAACCGTGTGCTTAATTTCTGGGAATATTCTCATATGCATATTAGGCAGAAATACAAGAATGCATAAATGGGAATATGGAAAACAGCAGTTTTTCACATGGGAAGAGTATTTTAGGTTAGAAAGGCAGTTAAATCGGAATTCCGGAAAAGTGTTTAGTTGATTCATTGGGTGAAAAGTAAGTTGTATACAGATTATATGGTCGAACAGCCATAATTACGGATACAATATTTAAAGCAAATAGCATGAATATTGCCAATGCACACGCTTAAAGCTGTTCATTAACAATTATTTATTTCCTTTTTTGGCCTTTGGGGCAACAAAATCATTTCATCTCCCCGCAAAATCTTGTTTTTGGCCGCTATGCCTATAATCAATAAATCAAAACCAAAAACGAAGCAGCAAGGCAAAAAAATAAAAATAAATAAACTGCAAATGCATTAATTAACAAGCGTAAAATTGCACCAAATTGAGTTTTGAGCTGACCACATTTTTTGGTTTTCCCTGCTGCACTGGAACGGTGGGCGTTTGCGGCCTGTGTGTGGGCGTGGCAGTCTGGAAAACCGCAAATGATAATTTGCATTGTGCCAATAACAACAAAGCAAACATTTGCAATCAAATTCGATGAAAACTCTTTTTTTTTTGTTTGTGTTTTTTTGTCTATGTCTTTTTGGTAATTTGCCTTGTGGGCAGTGGGCGTGTGCGTGGGCGTGAAAAGTGGGCTAAGAGAGATTACATCATTAGTTGGTCCAAATACTGGAGGTCAGACTTCAAATGATTTATGTAGCAACCTGAAGAGTAATTGTCTTTTTCGCGTTTTCTTTATTTCGGTTGATTTCATCATTTATTAATAAACTAGCTATGTAAACAAAGTTATGAAAAATGTTGTAAATATTTGTTAACTTCGATGGTTTTCAGTTTGACAAAAGAAAATGTGTATAGAGTTTTTTACTTAAACTAGCTTAAATTTAGCAAAATCTACAGTTTTTTACTTAAATTTAGCAAAATCTTTTCCAGTTTAACTGCATTTCATAATCTGTTGCTTTCCTGTTTGTTAATTTCTTTCTTCATTTGTTATAATAACTTCTATAAGTTTCCCCATTTATAATTTCGAGTTGTGGGTCAAAGTCTTTGAAAAAATGATGTTATAAAAGAAAAAGTAAACCGTGAACATAAAAAATGGGCAAAAATAAAAACAAAGTTATATGAAAACATGGTTGGCCAGAGTCAAACGGGTTATGCGCTTGACCAGCTAGCTGGCTATATCCACAGCCTTAATAAATGTGGAAAATGTTAAGTATACCAGAAATTTAAAGCCATGGAGTGTGTGTGGAGTAACGTGCAGTGCAAAATAAATACAAAGGAGGAGCAAGTATTGTATAAATAATTTTCTCTAATTAATTGTACAACTTTGGATGGTCTGGCTGGTGTTAAAGCTGCTCACCTGAGCCTTTCCGCTTTTGGTGGTTTTCATATAGGCGGGATTTCGCATTAAAAGCGAACCAGCCACTGGGTGGTTGTCCAACACTTTGACAGCATTTTTCAAATCGCAATTTTCGTTTTTGCCCGGCTAATTTAACGCGCATTTTTCTGGCATTTTTCCTTAACTTTATCCATATATACGTATATGTATTTATTTGTGACAACATTTGCAGGATGCCAACATCTTGGCCGCACCCAGCCACCACATCCAGAGCCACATTTATGACTTGCCACAGCAAATGCAGCCACATCAGCACCACCATCCCCACCACCAGCAGCAACAACAACAACAACAGCAGCAGCAACAACAACAGCAACAACAACATCAGCAACAACAACAACATCAACTAAATGTCGAGGCTGTCATATTGCAGAATCAGGTGGATACATTGCATTGGCAATTGAAACAGGTGAGTGAATGAGCCGGCGAAAGGCAGACCAAGAAAAATCCGCAACCAAACAAAAGACTCAAGACACAAACGTGACTTGTGATTTCTGTTCTCGACTTGGAGGGAACTGTGTTAAGTGCCAAGTGAACCCCACAACCCAACAACCCCACAACAAACCCCATCTCGATCTCGATCTGCTTTGGCTGAACACTTCTGTTTGCTGCCCTCCTTGGATCAACCTGTTTTCCTGTCTCTGGCATTTTTTATTCAAATAGTTCTCACGCTTAATTTACTCAAATCGGAATGGAAATGGAAATGTACGAGATGTGGAGAGCGATTCCGTCATCAGACATACTCGCTTGTTAGTTTCTGTTCTTTTACACTGTAATTTTTGTGAAGAATTCTTTAATTGGAAATAGTTTTACTCTAGCGAATTAAATAGTTCAAAGAAAGGGGTATTTCTTTAAAAGCAAGCTTTAAGAAAAGGGTATTTCTTTAAAAGCAAGCTTTAAGTTTTCACTACTTACTACTCCCTTATCTACTACTCCGAATATCTTCTTATATGAAAACAGCTTTGTACCTATAATCTTAATCTTGTTTAATATTTTACCTGTGTACCAATCAAGGCACTTCCTTTCCCCATAGTTCCCAACTGCCCCATCGCAATTAGGCGGCGGAATTCTTCTCGGTCGCTTAATTATAGACTCGCAGTGTGGTCGGTTGGGGCTTTTCTATGGATGGCTTTGTTCTGGTCTTTGGTCATCGTGTGTCTTTCATTGTCTTTCGACCATTTCCTTTGGCCAACAGCTGCATTAATTTTATACTTCCTCACAAAAGGTTGCTAATGGAGCTGACGGGTTTCTGCCGTCTGAAGAACCTTACTGTTAAAGTGAGAAGCGCCACGATTGAATCTTAACAATTCTGATTGGTATCTATATGGTGTGTAATAATAAGTTGGGCATCAATGAAGTGACTTGGGCATTCTGAAAATGCTTAAACAGGATTTCTAGAGGCACTCACACAGAATGAATTGATTAAAGCTGCTGTAAAGAATTTACAAATTATAGGTAGGTTTTTTAGCTTGGCTAATGCAAGAATTCGTGGGAATCTCACTTTAAATGGGATTTGTCTACGATCTGTATAGTTCCTAAAATAGTTTTGGTATTTTAAACAACTAATAAAATCCAGTAGCTTGGGTATTAAAAGTAACTAATAAAAATCGAGTAGATTGGCACTTATGTTTGTATATTATAAGTCTATATCATAAATCTAATATTTCAACTTCTACGGCTGGATGACTAATTTTTCCCCAACTGTCTAAGATTTTCCCCAATCGAAAACTAGACCATCACACTAAGCCGGCTTTGCTCCCAATTGACCGAATCGAACTTTGAACTCGAAACCGACAAAATGACCTTCAACGTTCACATTGGTTACGCTGAGATCTGGGATCCAACGTGGTCAGTTTCTCCCCTCCGAACACTTTCAATTCGAGGCTATTCTATGCAACGCGTAATCAGCCAACGGATGCCGCTGAAAGAGCGAAAATATTTACGCTTTCATTTCGATTTAATGCGCTTTAAATGAGCCCCAATGAAGTTGACTTGGAAAGCCGGCGATCTGCGCTTTGGAAAATTGCAAAAAGAAAACAAAGCAGTGACCAGAAAAAAAAAAAAAATGAAAATAATAAGAAAAGATAAATATTTTCTGTAGTTTGCCACGTTTCTTGTTTGGCGAACGGAAAACTAAACTGGGTTAGAAGGCAGGAAAACCGCGTTGGAAAAACTTTTTGCCATTATAAATGAAACGAAAAATCCATGCAGGCGTGGGTGGAACCCAGGCGAGATTGATTGATTGATTGATTGAGTGAGTAGACGATGTAGACGATGCAGTCGATGGGAGGGAACCGCATTTAATTTATGCACCGTGGAGATCCCAGACTGAACAGACCGGTGTAGCCAGGAAATGCGTTGAATGTGGAAGCTGCTGCCAGGCCAAGCGAGTCCGAATCGGAATCAAAATCCGAATCCGAATCCAAGTGCGAGTGCGAATCCGAATCCTCTCAGCTCCAATTGCTCGACAATGGCTGAAACACTTTGGGCATTAATGAAATTAAACAAAGCATAACAAATTCGAAATCAAATACAGCAGCAGCAGCAGCAATGCGCCGACAACAATTTCCACATCATTTTCAAATAAATCTCAGACACACGAAAACAATTCGTAATTCGAATGAAAACCTTTGGCAAACACGCAGTAGGAAAACCTCCGAAAACGGAAAAACGTCCAATGGAAAATTAGCAACAATTTTCAAGCGTTGCAATAGCAACGAATGCATCGCCAACTTACATAATCAGCCAGACACCAACTATTTTGGCATCGTGTGAAGCCCCCCCAAAATACCAGTAGATATATATATGTATATACATATACTCGTACATACATATACCCAACCGTTTTGGCCAATTTTCAAATGGGAGGTGGGCGTGTGCCAGCCAGCCAGGTGATGGCAATCGGCAATCTTAACGCCTTTTTGAGGTCTCTGCCAATTTGGCAAGCGCCATAGTTTCGAATGGCATTTGATAATTAGACAATTTGGCCCACAGAAGTTAACCAAAACTGACATAGCCCCACCATCAACTTGGCCAAAGATGCTGATATGGCCCAAAGACCCACAGGCACAATGAAGTGAAGAGAAATGCGCAGAGTAAGGGGCGCGATAACAAATCAAGTGAAAGTTTTTATAGGCTGATGATGATGCTTATGCTGATGCTGATACTGCTGCTCCATAAATGTTTGCTGCCAAGCAAAATCATTTATAATTAACATAAATAATAAATTAAAGTCATCGGTTCAAATGCATTATCAATGTGTCAAAGCAATGACCTGGCACATTGGAGCAAAGCTGTAAAACTTGTAGGGGAAATGCAAAGTGAGTTGGCTGGCGAAAGGTCGATTGAATAGGATTTACATGAAGATCTATAGATAACACAGAGCTGAAAGCACACTTAAAATATGGGCCATAAAGTTTCTGAGGTTACATTCCCAAAGAGAGAGATACAATACTTGAAACTAGCCTTATAAAGCTACTAAAGTTACTCTAAATCCATTTATAATCCTACATTTCAGACCGAAACCAATTGCGAGATGTACCGAGCGGTGATGGAGGAGGTAGCCCGCTTCTTTGAGCGATACCAACTGCAGCAGCAACTGCAGCAGACCCAACGCAATGGCGAGCAGATAGCCCGCTCCAAGAGTCTGCATCATGTCCATGGAGTGGGCAACACCTCGCTGCAGAGCGATGCCCGGGATGATGACGCCTCCAGTGGCGGATCCGCTTCATATCTACGCGCCCGGAGCAGCACCAATTTGATGTTGAATAAATCAATGCATGCCATGGATGAGGAGCATAATTACGAGACGATTGCACCAGCTGGCAGCTATAATGCCTTCAAGGATTTCACTTGGTAAGCTGAGTTCCATACCAGTGCTAATAAGTTTCGAAACTATTAATAACCGAATTTATGTTTCCCTCCGCCACAGGCGTCGATCCCCAAAGAAGTCTGGAGGCAGTGGCGGTTGCAAGTCACGGCTATCGGCACCGGAGGCAGCCGAGGAGAAGCTGAATCAGGAGGCCTTTCGTTTGGCCAGAACCATAAGGAATCTCCTGCACACCTCGGAACAGCAGCCAGATCTCACGCAGCCGCGGCACTCGCTTGCTTCGATTTCATCGCTGCCCTCGGGAAATCATCGTCTATGCAAGGGAAAAACCAGTTCGGTGATGACACTGCTAACGCCACCATTGCACAATTCCACGAGCATCATGAGTGCCACACTGGAGACACCATCGCCGGGCGGGAAATCAAATGCGGAACTCATCTTTCTGCGGGCCAACAACATGCGCGACTCGAGGCTATCGCTGCGCAGCTCCACCGACAGTTCCGTGCATTCCACCATCTCCTCGACGGCATCCTCCTCCTCGAAAGTGGAAACGGACGAGGAGACGCAGACCCAGACCACCGCCAGCAACACAGCCATCAGTAATATCATCAGCAATAGCAATAGCAATAGCAAACCCAGCAGCAATAAGCAGAGCGGTTCCAGTACCGAGGATGAGAGTGGCTTCAGTTCGATTAGCTCCTTTCACGATGTCGGCCTGCCCCTGAGTTCCACCTTGATGAATGGCAACCAGCGGCGCCTCTCCATGTCCTCGGACAGCAGGAACTCCACACTAAAGTCCGGCTTGAATATGGTGGGGCTGCCTATGCAAAACCAGACGCAAATTCAAGTGCAGGTTCAAGCTCAGATTTCCAGCGGACCATCGCCCTCGAAAACCTACCGCAATGCGAATCGCTACCAGCGCTTCTCCACTTTATCCAACGAGGATGCAGCCGCTGTTTTATGGGTCTGAAATAATTTATGAATCTATTTGAGATACTTTTCAAAAAATGGTTACGAAAAACCTTTTTTTTTTTAATTTTTGTATACCCCGTAGCTGTTTCGATTGGTTTTCTCTAGTGCCTCCGCTTAGTGTTAAGTTGACCATTGAATATAGAGTGCATACATTTTCAGTTTGTATGTTATGATTTTTGTAAGAACCAAGCGCGCATTTCTATGTTAACAATATGTAAATTGATTTGTCTTAAGTTTTGCAGTATTTATAAATGAATAAAAATAATTTATAACATAAAACCAGCATAGTATACTGCTTATTTCACGTCATTTGTTGTGCGTGTGTCATTGTTTCACATCCTTCTTTTCGATACGTTTCGTTTAGGTCTTAGAAAAATGTGCTAAAGTAATTTTGGTTATTAGTAAGCAATCCCCACTCGAATCCCAACTAAATTCGTTGAGACCACAACCGTTGCGGAGGTCACCATATAAATTAAAGTAATCTGTTCGCAGCAAAACAATAAAAAACCATCATCACAACAACATGGCCAGTGCACAAGTGCAAAGTTTTGATTTCAAGAAGCAGCAGGATCAGCACCATCAACTGGACAACATCCAAAAGCATCAGCACCACGAAGGTGTGCCACTGGAGAGCAAAGCGCAAGAGCCCATTGATGAAGAGCTATGCCAGGTGGAGTACAAGCATCCGTTGGAGCATGTGTGGACGCTGTGGTATTTGGAAAACGATCGCACCAAGCACTGGAAGGACATGCTGAACGAGATTACCGAGATCGACAGTGTGGAGACCTTCTGGAGCTTGTACTATACCATCAAGACCCCATCCGAGCTGAAGATTGGATGCGACTACTCCATGTTCAAGAAGGGCATAAAGTAGGATACAATCATTGCACATTGTGAGAAGCTAACTTAAATACTCTAATCCCAAAGACCAATGTGGGAGGATGAGGCCAACATCAAGGGTGGTCGCTGGCTGGTCACCGCGGGCAAAAGTGCCAAGGTGGAACTGGATCGCATTTGGCTGGACATACTCCTGATGATGGTGGGCCAGACCTTTGAATACTCCGACGAGATCTGCGGCGCTGTGATCAACATACGCGCCAAGAGCAACAAGATCTGTAAGTTTATTAGCTATGCTCCACATTGATATAGAAAGTATGCATTACAGCGGTTTGGACGGCCAACGGGAGTAACGAAATGGCCATTCTGGAGATCGGCCAGAAGCTGAAGATACTCTTGCATGTGCCATCGCATAATTTGCAGTATCAACTTCATTCCGATGCAATGTGCAAAATCAATTCGGGCGTCAAATCGGTTTATACACTCTGAAAGCGAGCGTTTGGGTCCTCTACGTTACTATATATTTTTATTTTTGTACACCAGATTCGTATGTGTGGAAGATTAGATTGGCTTAGTGTATATGAATATTTACTTGGAATTGCCCTTAAACGAAATTGTCTGAGATACTAAATTAAAAAACCAAATTTCCAACGCGCAGCAATGGCATCTTTTGGGGTGAGGTTTAATACTTTGTGACTGTGTAATTCCTTGCCTACTTTGCAGCTTTAAAACTAAGAATAAAAAATGCTGGAGGTTTTAAAAATGTTTTTCTTTAATCATTGTTCATGTGTTAACTTAAACATCATCATGCTTTGAATGCCTTACGACTTAGGGCCGTAATTGCCTACTCAAGCAAAATCGTTGAGTTATAATCAATATGGTAAGATAGGGTTTTTAAAAAATTTACTCAGTAAACATTCACAGCTTGTTGCGGTGTGGCGATCATCCGACCGAAACCCATTCGAATCGATCGTTCGGTGCGTGCGTGAATGCGATCCCTAGTCACTGCAATGAGTAGTTGGTTACATTTAGCGACGCGACACAATTATTCGGGCACGGGAGTACACATATGGAGAACTATTTACAAGTTAATCATGATCAATCGATAGCAGCTCGTAGCAAACGCTTCAACATTCGCCAGCTTCATATCGACAGGTGCAGCTTAACAATACATTTTACAATCTAAACAATATTGGACGCGTGATAATTTGTTTCTGGTTGTTTTGTGAGATTACGAATTCGAAACTTGCATATATGCACTCGGACATGGGGCCACCCACACCCAAGGAATAACACTGCAAACGAGTCTCTCGCCAAGAGAGACATCCAAAATGGAATACACAAATTGACTGCGGAGTCATCATCAGCACTAAATGCGGCCCACAACGGCCTTGTTTTTCCGCGTGGGTTGCACCGAGAGTGGCGGCACCACTAGCATCTCCGATTGCGTTGACGGCGAACTGCTTCGCATGCTTGCACAGTCCTCATCATCTACCTCCTACAAAAATATAATCATTCATCAGTTGTCGTTCATTTCGGATTTTGTAGTTGTACACACATTTATATTCGTGCAGCTGGCCAAACGCATCTGGGCCAATTGAGAGGCGGGCGTTAGAGAGTTGGTGCTGCCAAACGGCGAAGTCATCATCGTAGAAACGGCCCGTTTCAGTTTGTTGGGCGTCTTGTTGAAGGAGAAAGCACGACCCACCTAAAGCAATGAAACTTAGTATTAGAAAAGTTTAAAGGTAACAAAATTCTAAGGACTCACCTTGAGTCGCGTTTTTGCCGCAAGTTTAAAGGCCTTGCTGAGCGTGCTGACATTCACATCGCTTATGTCCACCTCCAGTTCCTGTGAGGTACGACAAATCAAAAGTTTGTCCTGCAAGAAAAGGAACATTAATACCAGAATAATAAACTATGTAGGCTTCCACTTACCGCATCAGTACGGCAGGTATGAGCTGCAATCTGGTTGCACAATTTCTTTACGTAGACCGACTTATCCGTCTCCTCATCACTGATCGTAAACGTATAGAGCTTCTCCTTATCGCCCCGCAAGAGCAAACCAAAAGCCCTTGGACTATCCGAGATGTCAATCACTAACCGGATCGTATTTAGCGATATCAGCTTAAGATGCTTATGCGTCTTCGCAGTGCTCGGCGATTTTGCAGTGTTAAATCCTTTAGAACGCCGCTTGCACAGCTCAATGGAATCGGAGAACAGGTACAGAACCAGGCTATCACCACGACCGCTAAGCGAATCGGAGAGCTCGTTCACCTCACACTTTAAGATAAAGCTGCGGTTGGAGCTCACTAAATGCGCCGGACACCCTTCGATATCGTTGAATATATCGAAGATGGCCATGCGCGATTCGGTTCGCCTTTTGTCCTCGTTGATGTGCAGTGTCACCTGCTTGATGGCCTTCAGGGCCTCCTCCAAACGTCCGTGATCCGCATTGCCACTGGTCGTGTGTTTCAGAATATCATTCAGCAGCAGACTGATACTAGGCAGTCGCTGAACCGGACGGATCATTAGATCCTGTAGACCTTGGCGTCCGCACTCCGGTTTTGTCTGATTGATCTTCAGAAAGGCGTGGAAACGCGGATATTCCCGATCGCAGTACTGCAATTGCTCCTTCATTTGCTCGAAGAAGTTGACGTATGGTGGATAGGCCTTTATCAGTTCGTCGCGATGCTGAATGATTATGTCTCCAATTAGACAATCTTCCCGCCAGTTGGCGTGCAACTTCCGCAGATGCTCCAGCATGCTCTGGTGCACCTCGTGGATGGGCAGAAAGTTGCCAAAGATCGTCTTAATCTCGGACTTATTGAGCAGCGGATCATTGGTTTCGGCCAACTCTTCCAATTTGTTTTTGAAAAGCTGTGGACGAGCATAAAAAAATAAATAAAACTTTCATCGTTAAGATCATATTCAACCTACATTCAGTATGGTGTCCAATATGCCCACGTAGTTGGACTCAGTGGTATAGAAGTCCATAAAGTGATTAAAGCGCATTGATTTCTTGGCTGGTGTGGCATCGCTCGCCTCCGGCTCGGCATGCAGCAACTTATCCGACTCCAGTTTATCCGGACTGGTGGTGCAATCGAATAAACTATTTGACACGGACAGTAGACCTGCATCCGAAACGGAGGAGCGTCGTTTTCCAGAGCCCAATGGAGTGCCCTCCAGTTGGATGCGTTGCGAAAAACGCTTGCGTTTCCTTTTGTTAAAGCTAATGGGTAAGGAATCCCGACGATCTGTGTTCGGCGTATTCGTGATGCTATCCAAATACTAAGGAATCGACTATTAGTTTCAGCTTGTAAGCAATTTAATAGTGCTCTACTTACGTCGCCAAACAGATAGTCCATCTCATTGGCATAGCCATTCTGTATGGTATACCAGAACCAGTCTGATTTCAGGATATGCGTGTGATTATTCTTCGGCTCCGGCTTCGTCAAAGTCGTGTGCTCGTCAACCACCTGAACGGAAGAGAACATGGCAATTAATTTCGATGGTTCATCGTTTAGTGTGTAAAAGAGATGCAAAATGTGCTAGATCGCAAAAAAAAAAAAACAAAAATGTTTTGTTTGCTGGCTAATTTAGATTATACGAAACGGAGTCAATCAAGCGTCTATATAGATGGTATATATAGAGGGATATAGCTCGGCACAGCAGCAGCAAGCACAATAAATTTTGAACACATTCATCAAAATGCAAAAAGGCCAAACAAAACATTTTTAGTGCACATTTTTGGCAGCACTTTGAAACGGCAAAAAAGATCTTGGCGAACGAAACGAGGCAAAAGTGTGAAGCTATGGAACATTAATGCAAATTGCTTTGCCCCGAGAACGAGTAACATTTGTGTAAATATTTGTTAGTCCATCAAGAAAATAATAATAATAATTCAACCAAATGCGAATGAATCGCTCGTGCTAGACGGTTAAAGGTTTGCTCGATTTTATTCTCTTTTCCATTTATTGTTTCAATTTGTTTATCTACGCTGTTTTCTAGTTGGCATTTTTAACATTTATTCAAGCTGAACGAAAGTCTGTCTATTTAAAGTGTGTGGGGTGTGTGTTTTGTGTGTGGCAAATAAATGTTATTCAAATATTTATTGTGCTGCTTTGTTTGGTTGTGTTTTTTACTTTTTTACTATTTTGTACTTTGTGCGCTGGCCAGAAAAATATTGAGTAGACCATAGGAAACCAAAGTTATTTACAGAAGAAATTCCAGACACCGCACCAAATTAGATGTTATATGAGTTGTGACTTAAGCTACGGCATAACCATTAAATAACAATTAACAAAACATTTGGGATGGAAGGAGGCTGGATAATGGATGGCGGGAGGATTGAGGCAAATCGCTTCGCACAGCAACTGAAAAAATGTTAAAAATGCTCGAACATATTTAATTCAACACAATGGAAACATGGGAAAGTGGAGCAGATGATTAAAATACATCACAGAATCATACAATTGGTATTTGAGAATATCCGAAAAGATAAAATATTTCGCAAAATCACTATACAAAGGATAAAAAAAAAATATTTTTAAAATCTTCAATGTTCGACTGTATAAGAAAACAAATCTTCAATGTTCGACTGTATAAAAAAACACCTCGAAGTGGAAATATTTTGCCGTTTCAAAGTGTGTCCTCTCCATTTGAAAAGATCTTTTGGAGCAAACACTTGTGAATTTTAAAAGTACCATTGCCATGGGCTCTTCTATGTGAGCGGGGCTATGACGCCGCGTTGTCGACTCTTCGGGAGACTTAATTACTAGCACCGAGCTATGTACAGCGATCGAAGTCGATAATATGGGAGATGACGATGTTGATGATGATGATGTTGGCATTGCAGGCGTGACGGCAGCAGCACAGAAAGCAAATGTGTGGGTGGAGGTATCGTTGACATCCAACGTGGCGGTGCAATTAGGATTCGGATTGGGATTCAGGATGGGTGTGGATGGGTTAGTTAGGGACAAAGCGGAAACCACACCAGAGACGGGGCCGAAGAGTCGCTTGGCTGTTTTGGGCGTGGCCGTTGATCGGAGCTTGGGCGCTTTTGGCGTCTTGAAGCCACTATCCAGTAGGGTGTTACATTCCGGTGTGCCATCGACACCTCTGTCCAGTCTGCGACTGCTGCTTCTGGTAATCCTACCGCAAAAGCTGCGCAGCTTCTCCTTGACTGGCTTTCGGATGGACTCGTTTAGGGTTAGATTAATGGACGAAGCCAGTGAGCAAATGGAATTATCGGCTGCCTCGCTGCCAATGAAACTTGATGCATCTGCTACTGAACTCCTGCGTGGTCGTAATGTTTTCATCAATGGTTCGGCAACAAAGCTAACAGATCGCCGCAGCGTCCTCGAAATGGATCCTGTGCGTATGAGTTTCGGTTTCTTTGTGCTTGCCGGCAGGGCAAAGGAATCCACCGACATCAGGGACACATTGTCGAAGCTTTCCCTCTTGCGCTTTAGATCGTTCTCCGAAGGCGGCAGATCATCTGTCTCTAAGTCGCACTCGTCAATAGCTCTTAAAATTGGGGAAATGTTCTGGGTGGTGCTCTCGAAATCCAAGGCAATACCATCCATTTCGGGTGAACTAAGGGGCGTGGCAGCCTTTAAGCTAGTCCTTATTTTACTGGTCTTTGGCGTGCTGGCCTGGACATCTTCCTCGCCCTCCTGTTCTTTTATAACCTGCTCGACCTTGGGTTTCTGCTCCTCCTCCAGGTCTTCTTCATCGGATTCAGGCAATTGATCTTCGCCGTGGTTTCTAATATCGGCCGCCTCCACAAAAAGGCGTTCGTCAAAGTGTATATCATCCTCGTCTTCAGTGCCTTGATTCTCTTTCTGCTCCTGGTCCATGTCCAATGCCATGCCCTTGTCCGTTTCCGTGCGGGAGTGTTCCTCCTTTTTGATTTCCGCCTGTTCAAAATCCTCAGCCTGTCGGTGCTCTTCTTCCACCGCCTGCGATGCACTACTACTGCCGGGGATTTGGGATTCGGATGGGTTAATTAGGGTGCTTGGGTTAGTATCTGTGCTAGTGCTAGTGCTTGTAAATACTGCGCCCGTATTGGGCATCACCTGGAAGACACACGGATTAGGATTTTGTGGCTAAGAAAATGAGCTGTTTGAAACAGCTAAAAAGCATGTACAATAAATTGAAATAAATCCAGCATGCAAACTACAAAAACCAAACTACCCACAAAAAAGCTTGCATTTAGGCATTAAGTACAAAATAAAATCAAACTCACGACATGCGAGCACTCCGGATCATCGAGTTCGGCGCATACGCCTCCGTTTTCCAAAAGTACATCCACCATATGCTGATGCTCCTCCGCAGGGAATCCAAAGAAGCAGATCTTCTGACCCTCGAATGCCTTCAGGCGATGCGTCTTGGTGAAATTCTCCTGCGTGGCATCGAATTCCAGCGAATTACGATCCGCCCATGCGGCAAACACCCAAGCAGGACGAACCACGGTTAACCGAAAGGTTTTGGCGTACCTAAAAATAACAAAGGGATTTTTAGTAAGGAATTTTAGGCAACTTTAAAACTTTGTGGTTTTATTCAATTAAGAACTCACTGGTACTTTTCGCCGCCACTGTGGTTGCAAATCAAATGCGTGGTCTTTGTGTTCAGGTCCTTCTTGATGCAGCCACCCATCGAGTGAATGAGATTAACCAGCTTCGTCTGCAAACCAAATATATTTTGAATATTAGTTACAAAGTTATGGAGAAGACTTCCAAACAGAGGCAGCCACTCACCAGCTCATCCTTCTTGCGTATGCCCGTGAAACAAGTGACCACGCCGCGCATCGCGTAATTGTAAATGGGCCGCGAGTTCTGGCCCAGTGTCTGTTTCATCTCGGCCGCGTACTTCAAAGCCGGCGGTCCCAGAATGCTGCAAGTGATATAAAGGGAGAGGCAATTAAATATTTATGTGGCACACTTTTGAGTTATGCAAGGCAATCTGGTTTTTATGCCCCAATTGACCTTGCTAGTTGCACTTGCAGTGGCAGTTGCACTCGCAGTGCCAGTTGCCACAATTCATTTCGTATCGGTTGCGTATCGGTGGTATCTTCCTTGCCCGATTGCATTCCGAAAACACACAAATGAATGCGATTGCTCGACGCTTTTCGCCTTACTGAACTTTGACTGCAGAGCCAAGCGATCAGACTAAGGGCTCTTCTTTTGTTTACCAAACCGGACATCGACAGCTGTTGGTTAGCCAGCCAGTCAGCCAATCAGCCCATCCTCAACCCATTCCGCATCCCAAGTGGCACAAAGCCGGAAGTTCTTATAAACAAATCAATCGAGCGGAAGCTGACATGTTCAGCATTGTTTAAAGGCACCTAGTGGGCGTAGGGGGATGTATTTATGATACATTAAATGTGTACACTTATTTATTTATGTGGCTCATAAAGGCGCATTTATAATTATGACTCCAGGGGAAGGAATCAAATTGAAAACAATTTGCGGTACATGCATTGAGTAATGCTTTTGATTTTCGGTCAAATTTATGAATGATTCTGCGGATTGGAATCTCTTTGCAAAGATATGCATGGATAATACTCAAACCTGCTTAAGATTTCTATTCAAAATACCATTTCAAACTCTTGAATGAGGCATTCTATTAATAGCTATAAATAATTTTTATGTCGTTTTTAGACCTTTTTTTATGGGAATTCCAAAGTCTATATGATTGCCAAAAGCTTAAAAAAATGGCGTCTAAAAAAAAACTGGATCATTGAAAATATAGATGTTCACTCTTAACTTGCTTTTAAATAACACTATTTATTTATCATAGTTCTAACTTTACTGTATTGAAGTTATCACAATAAGTTTCACACTTACAGTTTCCATCTTCCTTTTGTAGTTTTCTCCCCAGACTCCATTTTCACTTGATCTTTCACTTTCTCAGGCTAACTTCCTGTTGTTAGATTCACTTTCACTTCTTCTATTTGATCGAGCCTGCTATCATATCAGTTTTCACTTCCATCTACACACATTTCACCCACATTTCTGGCTGTTAGGTTCAGTTAACCTTACCAACAAAGGCAGATTTTCATTTTCATATTTCATATGCTCAAATATTTGTCGCAGGAAAACGGTACGATTTTCCGTGATTCAGAGCAGCCGAACAAGAGTACGAATAAGTTGAGATATCTAGCCGGAGGAACCGAGCGACAAGAGTTTATGATTCTATCCGGGCAACTAAACAAACACAACTGCCAGCCTCGTTGCTTGGGAAAATTATTGAATAAACGATGGGGACCGCAGAGCAGCGAGCGTATGGAGAATGGAAATAGAAAATGCCTGACATGCCAGGCGGTTCGGTCCACCCTCTTCGCTCCTGTCCCGCGCTTTTCCCCCGGTTTTTCCCCACTTTTCAGCTCGTTCTCTCCTCATCACTTAATGTGGCACATAAGTGGCAAATGCTATACAGGCGTGATATTTTCCTACATTTCCCCTACAAGAAGTGCAAACATCACTCTCAATGGGAGAGTGTGCGATCCACAGAGAACGATTTTATGATCGATTTTGGTAGGAATTTTAATAGGCTTTTTTTTTAATTTAAAAAACAAAATGTTATGTGACGCAATTTCCTATTTCTCTTTGCCTTACTTAGCTAATATTTTAAATTATATCTCCTACAAATATTTCCAAAAAAATTGCATAATTTTCTACATCAATTTCTCTTGGTGTAGAAAGGAAAATAGAGGCGACAGTAAACAAAGAAATCAAGCGAGTCAGGTGAAATGCAAAGAGAGTTGAGTCAACCAAATATTTAAGCAGCCGGCAGAAGCGAAATGAAATTCCAAAGAACAATTAAATTATTCTCATTGGAAAGCAAGGAAAACCAAGGAAAACCGAGGAAAACCCAGGAAAATTCTGATGCTTAGTCAAAGCATAAAAATGCGCCGCGCGTGCTCGACAACAATATATGAAATGGATGAGCTGGACGAGATGGATGATCGGATTGAAGTGAATCGTGGGCATCGGGGGATCTTGGGGGTTTCGGCCTCGCCAATGGATGACCTGCCATCTCTGGGAAGTGGCGATTCTTTTGTAAAGTGCGCCGATCTTTGACTGAGCACACGGGGCACTCGAACTTTGCGAGGGTCAAAACTATAGAACAGTCAATGACATGTCGTTCGCGGACTCTTTTTCGTGCCGTCTCAATTAAACTGCCATATGAAAAACTTATAAATTATATACACGCTCGCAGATATACAATAAATATATTTAAATATATGTGAACGCTCCAGAGCACAGATCACATAAATGCCTCAATAAAACGCATAAATTCGTATCTTTTTTTTCGCGATTTGTTATGTTTTTTTTATGGCAGAGAATTTCCGTTTTTTTTTTTCAACCCCAAAACGCTTCTTTCAACACTTTTGACTTGATTTGACATCGCTCGATCTGAAAATACCAGAATTCCTATAGATTCTTGGCGCCAAGAGATTGTCGCAATGCCTCCTCCTCAATTTTTATTCAGCTGAAACTTGGCCAATGGCACCAGAGAATTCGCTTGCCAGGAGAAGTCCCCAAAAAATTATTCAAAACGATTCATTTTCAATTTCTTTAGAAGAAATACTATTTGAAATTGTCATGCCAGCGTTTTATTTGTTTTCATTTCATTTTTAAATTTCATTTCATTCGCAGTTTGCTACGTCCCCAAAATAGGCAATGAATTGCGACGAGACTTCCCCCATTATGCGAATGGATCGGTCCTATGATTCAGAATATATATATCCACTGGGAACACCGATTAACAAGATCTTTGTGGCATCATTTTGGGCAAGGTTAAGTGGCCGTTAAAGTGCCTCTGATCGTTTATTTCCCTTATCTGCGATTCCCGAGAAGAGCTCATTAAAATTCGTCTGTTTCCCAATGAATTTTGTGAATTTTTAATCAGAACTACAAAAGTGCAACGTATTATTGCACTAGTAGTAATTTCAATGTCAAAACATTTGATGATAAACAAGATAATCTCATATTTATTTTTATAAATATTTTGGGATTAGCCAAGAAAAAACTTTGTCTAAACAGAGAATAGCATTTGGTGGATTATGTAAATTTTAATGACCAACTTAAACACAGGTGTATTTAATAGTCACGATTTATTCATATCAGTTGACAAAAACAAACTCACAAAGTGCATATTTATTTAAAAAATAAACATCTAGCGCTGCAAATAAACTTTCTACGTAGTTTTCCGGCTGATAAACAAATTCCAGATTTAATACCGATTTATGTTTTTCTATAGACGAAGACCAATTAAATTTATAGATGGAATACTACAAATAAAGAAAATGTGAAACATGAAATATAATTAGCGCAGAGGAAAAACAACTTATGCGCACCTAAGTTTTGTTTTATTTTCCGTTCATTTGGCGAGCGCAACAAAAAAAGTGATGAAAACCAAATACAAATTGCAATAACAAAACGAACCGAAACATGAATGAAAATCTAAGATAAATAATAATTCTTAATGGGTGGAAAAAAGCCACTTTTTTTTGCTCTTTTTTCCCGTTTGCCATTTTCTTTTATTTTTCCCTTACAAGCGGAGCGTGTTGGGAAAACATGAAACGGAAAACAGACGCCCACCGACCCCCCGAATTCATAACAACTTTAACGCACTAGGCGACCTTCAAAAAAGAGCTCGTAAATAAACGCTAACCAAAGTATGGCAAAAATTATGGTTAATCACTAATGAGACAGGGCAGAGGTGGGTTCCCAAAAAAAAATATATATACACATATATATTAAATGAAATGGGGATGAGTTGAGTCTATTACTACGCAGCAGGCAAATTAATCAAGCGTGCAAAAAACCAAGAGCCTAACCAATTCAAACCGAACCAAATTCATATATGTATATATATGGAGCAAAAGAACAAACATTTGCGCAAGTTTCAAATTTGACAACAATTTGTAGCAGGCGAAAAATGATTGCTAGCTTACGGCGGCAAGTCGACTTAAACATATACCCTTCCTGGCCATAATATCAAAACAATCTTTATATAAAAAACATTCCCTGAAAAACTTTCGAAATATTTCATAAAACTCCTTAGCAAACCGCTTTAATAACATGTTAATTTCAAAATCACTTTAGCACTTTCAACTGCATTTCGGTTTACAATTAGTTTCAATGAATCAACTAATAAACCTAATTTTATGTGTAACCGAGTATTGTTTACATGAACAAGATCATCACACAGGTGTGCACACTTGTAATTGAAAATGCATTTAAGGCCATTTCTGAGAGATATTATTTCAAATGAGTTTATGGATATCGAGCATGCGTAACATGCTTTCCAAGAAACACATTCGAATTTATAAACAAACTACTCTGTTTACCCAATACAAGCATTCAAGTAATGCTGACACCCCGAGAAAGGGTATTGGAATCGGAAGGAAGCGGGCAGAGGAGTCCGATATATCTGGCGCATGGCTGACGCTGTCAATCTTGGAACTGGTGGCCAGCGACTGGTGGCCATCCGCATCCACAGGGGCACTTGGAGCGGAGGAGCAGTATACATATTGCCCGTGCGTGTGTCTCGATTTCAAACTCAATTTGCTGCGGCTCAGCATGGCGTTGATGATAATGGCTCTTGACTGTGGGGCATCTCATACAGCCCGAAAAACGAAAAGTGGGTTGAAAATGAAGAGGAAGGATGTGGGGGCGGACAGCTGGCCACATGTGACAGATTTGGTCTAAATTAAGCAGCCCCATTGTACGGCAGCTTTTGTTATTATTAAGTTATTATTAGTGCCAGTGACTAGTAGTAAGTAAGTGAGTACTCACCATTCCTTCTGCTTGTGTATCGCCTCGAAGCTGGCACCCTCGAAGTCGTCCAGCACGTAGAAGGTCCGCCACTCCGACGACTCTCCGAGGATGTCCAGACCCGTGTCCGACGTAACGATGGGCAGGCCAAAGGATTCGGCTGCCTGCAGCGTGTCCGCATCCTGGCCAACGCCGCCCACCAGGCAGATGCGCGTGGGCAGCGTTGTTATGGACATCTCTGGTGGGCGAAATAAATCGGGAAAAGTCATTAGAAAATGGGAATGTGCTCTTAGAAATCAGAAATGACCAAAGGCATGGGGTTAAGTGCATGTCAGACGTAAATCAAGCAAGTAAATGCGGTTTAAAGGTATGTCTTACAATATATAAAACAAAATTGTTCAACACATGTTTATTTATATGAAAAGGTACTTAAAAAATGTACTAAAAAATATTCCTATGCCAAAATTCATACTTTATACTTCGTACTTATGTGCCTCTTTATTTTTTTTTATTTACTTAAAATATTTTTGATTTATGCATGTTTCCCAACAAAATCAATTTTAACAAATCGCTAACAAAGTAAATATTTTATTGGCAGCATAATTAATTACAGTTCGATATCCGCATGACCCAAACACTACTTTCAACTCGTTCAACTGTTTACAGGCGACTGGAGAAAAGATTTTTTTTTTGATTAATGGCTATTCTGTGGATTTGTTTGTTTATGCAATTGAGAAGCGGAGATCGCGGCAAAATTGTGCAAAATAAAACAAAGAGATGCGAGGAAACAGAGCAGAGCGACTAACCAAAATAGAACCCCTTGAGAATGGACTCATATACAGATCGAAGATGGAGGTTGGAGGATGGCGAATGGGGGCCTGGTCAGCAGAAGCATCAGCAGAAATGCGCTGTCGATCATTAAGCAGCCAAATTGCGAGCTGTTGACAACAATTTTAATTGTGTCGATTTCTTAGCCGCCGACAAAAAAAAAAGAGCGACCTTCGTTTATTGCCATAGTTTTTGGCACGCAGCGAAAGTAGAGTATGCGAAATGAATGGGAAATGGACCCAGAGATAGGGAATGTTTTCAAGTGCAAATCATTTACCCCCAATCGACATGGACACAACACATGGAACAAGATGAGACCACAGACGGCGGCTTTGTTGCATTAATTTTATCCAGAATTGTGCAGCTGTAACCGATGCCAATTGCATCTATATACATTTGTATCTGTAGCTGTATCTGGCGAGACATTCGCCACTTGTGCAATTGAACAAAGTCCAGGAAACTACTGAGGAAGAACTGCAGTTCGTGTCGTATTCTCATCTCTCTGACGTCTCGGAATTTTCAAATAGATATTCCAGATATGCATTCCCAAAACAAGCCAGCGATAAACAATGCAATTTACCTAATGGAAATCGGGGGGATTTATAGACTAACCGAATGTTTATAAGGCAGGAGTATCACAGGAATGTGGAATTCAATAAAAGCGCTGATACGGAATGTGCTGCATGGGAATGAGGTATTTTTAGAAGATTGATATGGGTATTAAAATGTATTATGAGTACGAGGAAAATTGTTTGATTTATTTACCCTGATTGAAAGACTTCTGGCCATAAAAAATCAAAGAGGACATAGTATTTTCTTGTTTTTATATTCGTAATACTGCGAATCATTTTTATGACAACCCTTCTCTTTTGATGCATTCTTAGCTATTAAACAAATAATGTTATAAAGTTTAATATGCTCAATTAATTCCACGAATTTCTCTACTGACATTTAAATGAATATCATCCTAACACGACATTAAATGCTTTCCTTGGAAAAGGATATATTTATTTTCGAAATACATCGTTATGCCTCTGTTCCTGCACCTTTTCCAGGTGTTTTTCAATGTCTGGATGGATCTGGATGGATGGATGATTCACTCAAGACTTTACCCTACTTAAGTTTCCCTCCGACGAACAAGTTCCTCGTGCATTTGCGCATATTCAACCCTTGGAAACGGAAAGTACCTAAGTACCTGAAGGGGTTTAACTGGGACTCTTGGAATACCTGTGAAATCCTCGTACACCTGACACAAGGCGGCCTGTCGGAGCTTCGCCTGCTTGACCTCCTCGGCGGCGGCATATGTGAAATAGGAGGCGGATTGTCGCTGAACCGTGACCACTTTGCTGCTCTTTTTGCCCAAATGGCTACCAAAGTTGAACTGCACCAGCGGTAAGTGCAACATTTTGCACAAGGATCCTCGAGGATCGGACTCTAAAACATAACTAAATGGAAGACGAGCTCTGGGAACCCCTGAGAGTGAAATCGCATTTTGCATAGCCACAGGTGGTGGGCTCGGCTCAAAGAAGAAGATAAAGGTATGTATGTAGGTGAGGTCAGGCGAAAAGGTAAGCAAAATGGTAAGCAAAAAGGTAAGCAAAAAGGTAAGGAAAATGGTAAGCAAAATTCCCGAGTGTGAGAGAAGTGCTGAAACTCACAGGTGGCGGCGGCCACCATTTTTCGCCATTCGGGAATTTCCTTCCTTTTTGCTCGAGCAAAATCCGCTGTTGTTATTTATTTTCTGCCTTTCCTCGCTGGCTGCCTGCCAGAGAAACGATGAAAAACTAATTGAGTGGCATCTGAGAAATGAAAAGCCATCGGAAAAAGGAGGACTGCGTGTGGGTTTCTTCTGGGCATTCGCAGCCAAACAGCGAAAAATATTCTATGACAAATCATGGTTAACCCAAAATGACAATAGTTGATTTTTCTAAAAATGACCTAGACCTAATAGCGCTTTTAAATGACAATGAAATCCAAAACAAAAACTATTATCTAAAAAAAAATTTATTTCAATTCAAAACCGTTTAGAAAGTGCAACAATATGTGGTAAGTCATTTTAAAACTCTAGAAAATGAAGCATTAAAATTTAGCCTGATGTTCTACAATGATACGAAAAATGAGAACCAAACGATTTCTCGCTGTGTAGCGGATTTTGTCAAACAGCACAGACAGTCATCAAAGAAAAATCTTGTAATAAAATTACGTATCCCGCGGAAGCCTTGACGTAGGCGAAGAGCAGATTCCGAAGGTCTGCGGCCCATGTAAAATGCCATTAGCGTTGAGGGACGGAAAACACGGACTACACACTATATAGTCATAGTTGTATAGGCATGTGCGGCCTGTCAACATGTGTAGTAAATGGAATACGAGGTAAGCGGGCAGCGGGCAGCGGGGTAGGTAAATCACCTAGAAAGTAAGGATCAAGGATCCTGTGCAGCAAGAGGAGGAAGAAGCAGCAAAGAGCCTGTCGAGCAGGATAAGATCTTCTTACCTGGCAAGTACCACCAGTACGCAAGTATCGGATCAGAGCAGACGGAAAAGTTTACAAAGCTATCACGTGGAAACGATTGCAAAAGTATCTATGTACATTTAAAGGCTAAATAACAACATTTAAAGGCTAAATAACAACATCAAAGGCGAATTGATTTTATATGCTAACCGAATTATAAACTTTTAATTGATATATGCTTTATTTGCGCCTTAAATTCAGGCACAATATACATTAAATGATAATTTTATTTGTTTATGCCGCGCATGGGAAAATTTCTTGCCATACAACATATTTACACGTATTTTTTAAGGCAATAACCTTTGTATATGATATGAAATTGTATGGTATTTGCAGTTACATGTTCTCGTTGCGGAAATTGTAGGCTTGGTATGAAAAACAACTTCAGTTGCTTACAAACAAATTAAAAAATTAATACGAGTTTCATATCCATTTTTGCGCATTAAACAAAGATAACTTTCATTAGATACTTTCATTTTTTAGCTGCAACTCCTTGGCTAAAAAAGGCTGAAAGCGCATCACTGACAACAGGAACTGATCGCTTAAATTGTTGTTGCCTGTCCTTTACTTTTACTCTCACAACAGTTAGGGCGCCTCAGTTGTTGCTGTTGTTGTTGTTGCGCTCGGTACAGTGTCGACGAAGAGCGGAGAGAGACAGGGGAAATGAAGATAAAGAGAGGGAGGCATTTCGCATTTATGCGATAAATATGTTCTACACCGAAATAAATTCAGAAAATAAGATTAAAACATCAGCGACGCGATGCCGTTGCTTTTTTAGTCACACAAATACACACGAAGATGTACTTATAGTCGATTTATTTATTTTTTTTCTTTGCATTTTGCTGCCAGCGACATTTTTTATGAGGATCTTTTGGCCCCGAGTGTGGTTTTACCCCGCCCCGCACCCTTTGCCAAGGCACATCTATGTACGTTTGTTTTTTGGACGACATTGAAAAATGAAAGATTCGCGTAGCATTTGGACCTGCCACGCCCCACGGCGCAACTGCCTGCGCCCTCTTTCGGTACTCACCGCACTTCGATTGCTCTTCAATGGTCTCCATTTCCATGGATCTTCTGCTGTTTCGTTTTTAAGGCAGCTTTTTTAAGAACAGATCGTGGAACATACACAAAAACACACACCAACACACTCGAAACACAATAAAACGAACGCACAAGGAGACAAATAATTCGTTTGTACTCGATTCGTTTACTTTCATTAACTGGACGCTGTTTTCATGCATTTAGCGGGCATCATTTCCATGTTTGTTTGCTTTTCTCCTTTTTGTTACAAATTATTTAATTAAAAAGCGGCGGGCATAGGCTCACGCACACACGAACACACACACACAAGAAGACGCAGCACATGAGCAGCGTTGCCCGGTTCTTGGTCCTCTGGTTAGCGATTTCGCGTACCTGCTTAAACAATTTAACCAACAAAATGATCAACAATTTAAGCGAATTGCGCTCAACGGCTGCGCGTCGGAATCACAAATCAAAACTCAACGGCCAATCGCGTCCGGTTTGATTTTTTTTCGCTGTGGTGTGCCGCGCAGTGTGACCGTCGCTGGGGCGCCAAAAAATGCGAATGTATGTGGTGTTAAAAAAAATACCAGAACCACTCGGCGCGAACTTGTGGTCACATTTGAAAGGGATTGTCAAAAATATTGAGGGGTTTCCCTTTTCACTTAATTTGCTGCATTTATCTGCTTAACCTATTAAATAGTTGGAAACTTCAATATATAAACAACAAAAAGAAAGTGATTTCTTTGTTTAACTTGTTATTAACAGGTTAATAATTAATTTTTGCTTATATACCGAAATTTGTACAGGTTGCAGTGTAGACCTCCAATAATCTTTGCAATACAACTTTCAAAAGTTGTCGTTGTTGATATGTATGCATATTCATATACTCAATGACTGTACATATAAAGCTGCTCGAAACAACATGTTTTTAGATGAAACCCAAGTTTTTGCACTTCTTTTTTGAAAAACTCGCGCCGGAATGCAGCGAGTTGGGGATCAATACAAATGCCCAAGTACCGATATCGACGACCAGCGTTGCCACTACGTCCGCACTTGTTGCTGTATCGTCACTCACACGCATACCCACGCAGAGCCATTACGTCAATATGGCAAACAATCTGTCAAACGCGCAATTACAACAAAAACTTTTGGTCAAAATAGGCCCATCGAGGATTCGCTGAAGCGGAGAGCATAGCGCAAAATTGCAGCTGGCGAGGATTGGCATTGGGCACACGAAGGAAGCGCGCAAAATGCTGCCACAAACGCCGCCCCACGGATTGAAGGTGATGTCGGGTGCGGAGGAGAACCGACACTATCTGCGCGCCTTCATCCAGACGTACAGGGATCTGCCCGTGCTGTGGGACACATCGCTGCGGGACTACACCAATCGGGAGAAACGGGCGGAGGCCTATCTGCGCCTGGTGCCCATTTACCATTATCTCAAGCGGGACGCCACCGTGGAGGATGTGAAAAAGAAGATTAACACCCTGCGCACGAACTACCGCAAGGAGCTGAAGGTGGTGGAGAGTGCCCTGCGATCGGGCAGTCTGCATAGTCCACGTTGCTGGACCTTTCAGGAGCTGGACTTTCTGCGCAACTCGGAGAAGTTTCTGGCCGTCAATCCCGCCTTCAAGAATGAACCCACCTTCGCCTTCGGCGAGAGCAGCAATTGTCCAAGTGCGTTTCTGGAGGGCCAGGGCGGGGCCCTGCATTATCCAGCACCACGAACGGGTGGTCAGACGCCCAACATTTCCGAGATGTTTCACAAATCATTTGGACCACCGCCACCGCCGCCGCCAGCAGCCAACCATGTGGATTATGGGAGCAGCAAACGAGCCAGACAAACGCCCCCATGTACAGGAGCAGGAGCAGGATCTAGTGGTGGTGCCGGAGCAACTGGTACCTCTCACAACACTGACGAACTACTCAACATAGCCTGCGAGTATCTGGCGGGCACTTATCCGGAGGAGGAGTCTATCGCCCGCACCTGGACGCACAAACTGAAGCGACTGCCCCGCGAGCAGCGTCTCCTGGCCGAGCGCTTCATCAACGAAATACTCTTCGAGGCCGAGTCCAACAATCTGCATCGCGGATCCGTGCAAATCAACAACAGCTTCGAGCCCTACGTGCGCTACGAAGAACCGCCAAATGGTCACGAGGAGCAGGACAAATCCCAAAGTCCCAGCGTGCACACCTCCAGCGAATCCAAGCCCAATGTGGCGGGAGCGGGTGGAAGTGGACCTGGCAGCACCACCAATGCGGCCATCAGGGAGTTCTAAGTTTAGTTTAGTTACTAAGTGTTAAGTTTTTATTGGCCGAGGGGTAAATGGCAAATGAGATTGAGTTAGCTCAACAATGAAAATCAACAATAAATAAACATGTAAATAATATTTTGAGATGCCTCTGTAGTGGATCAGTCCAGGCGATGGTAGTCGACCAGATTGCGGGTGAACCAGACGTAAGGCGATGCGCCAGCCAGAAAGAGGCAGGCGCCGATCACAGGACGATGCAGGATCCAGGCCACAGCCGCAATGGTAAGGGCCAGCGAAAATGCGATGAGCAGGTTGCCCGTCACCGGGAACTGGGGATCTGGTGCCAAGGCCACCAATAGCGGCACCTGCACGACTGCAGTGGAAGTACAAAAAACCATTCAGTACATAAGATCATCTGCTTAGGAAAGGGAGGACTTACACAACAGACGCAGGATTTTGGTGTTGCAGGTGACGCCGAAGAAGATGAGCAGCCAGCCGATGAAGCGCCACCACCAGGTGTGCAAGACCTGGGCACGAGCCTCCAGCCGGAACACTTCCTGGACACTGAGCCCGCCCGGATAGACGAGCAGCACCGGAACGCCACGTGAGGTTATGTAGGGCACCAGTTTGTTGCCCGACAATTTGCCCACCACGCTGAACACCTCGCCCTCCATGCCGGCGAAGCTGAAGAGCAGGCGCATATCACCCACCTCCGGATTGAACACATCATTGGTATGATAATAGATGCCCAGATGCAGTTTAACGCCAGTATCCTCTGGCCGAATGTCCGAGGTGAGCTCCTGGTAGTTGTTGAACTTGTCCTTCACCTCCGCACCCAGTTCATAGCGTCCAATGTAGACGGCATCTGCCACCTGGACGTGGCTTTCGATGGGAAAGTGACTGGGATTCGTGTGCCCATAGCGATTATAGAAGTTCCGCGAGTCCACGATCTTGTCCCGCCATTCCCGCGTGTAGTAGTAGGTGCGGGAGTCCGACTGCGTCGTTCCCACGCTCTCGCCATAGTTGTGCTCGCTGCAGAGTGGAATGAGGTTTTAAAATTACATCTATTCCTAATTTTTAGTTTACTGGGACTGGAAGCAAAACCACTTACACGGTCTCTTCGACCCACTGGTACATTTGGACGCGTCGCCGCAGCTTCACCGCCAGCAGCTGGATGTTGTAGTCGGGTTCGGTGAGCGGTTCGCCCACGATAATCGGTCCAGAAAGGTGGACGATCCGGCCCTCGAGGCCCACCTCCTGCTCCTCCTCCGTGAAGCGAACGGAGTAGATGTCGGCGTGTGCCTCATCCAGCGCCATCATGTTGTGCACGGCGCGTCCCTCATTCCAGTAGAGCACTGTGCTCCCGGCCACGAAGAGGATCACACCGAACAGGGCGATGGGCCAGTGGCTGCGGAGCGTTTCGTTCAGCGATGCCATGGATGCAGCCGATCCAGGATGGGTGCTTTACCATCTGTGTGTGGAACGCAGGCGATAAATAAATTCCGGCAACAGCTGATTGGGCGCAGTGTGACCAGGTGGTGAGAGCGGAAAAAAGTTGCATTTCAGAATCATGTTTTGGGTTTCCAGCTTTCTAACTTTAAATGGTTAATTTACAATTTATTAGCAACGCATATCGATTCTTATCAATGCCATTATTAAATTAATGATTGACCAGCGATTAATTTTATCTATAAAATAATTAAGCAACCAGCGATTTGCTAGTTTGCCAGCAACCCAGTAAATACCAGAAATCTTCTCTCTTTTAGGGGAGTCCCCGTAATGATAACTGAGAGGAAAATAAAAAATAAATGGATATACATAACCAATTTGGGAGCGTGTAAATACAAGTCTGCAAAAATTTATTTTTATTTTATTTACTACTGTCAGATACCCTCTAAAATAGCGAAAACACCTCTGTAATTTCTTAAAAATCAAACAAATTGTCCATTCGTCCTTTGTATGTATTTGTAACTTGAAAAATTCCTCAATATTTGCTATTCCGTTATCAAACCAATAAAAGTTGTTGAATCATTTATGAATCGACAGATTAATAAGATAAGATGTACATGAATATGTACATATTTACAATTAGCTTTTTTATGGGGCTCCCCTCTTTTGAAATCCATAAAGTCCGGTGTGCCCAAGTGGGGAAAACGACAAAATCGGCATGTACGATGTACATAAGTATGTCAGGTATTTCCCCGTTTTAAAAGTAATCAAACAAAGGCATTGCGCCTATAAAAAGGCGAGCAAATAGAACATTTTCATTTGTTCTGCAAACGCAGTGATAGACAGTGAGTTAGTAAAAATCCGACAAAGTCAAGTTGACAGCAATCTCTGCACACAAAAATGGACGGTAATATTGCTATGAATCATTTGGTGGAATCCGAAAGGGAGAAGAGGCAATTTAAACTGAAAATTACGGAGCTCGAGCACCAAATGAAAATGGAAAAGGATCCAGCTCGCGCCAAGTTGATCGAGGAGCATATTAAGGAGTTGAAGAAACTGGATGAGGAAACCCAAAAGAGCAACTTGGAAATTGCCAGGGCTAACGTGATGCTACTAAAAGCGAATATGAAGTTTAGAGTGGGATACCATATCATTAACAATTTCTAAATAAAAATTCCTTTACTTTTATCCTGGAATCTGGAGTGGCAAACATGCCTCTTATACTAATCAATATGCCGAATTTGTAATTTAATTAATTGCATAAATAAAATAAATGTCCGTATTCATTACTTGGTTTAATACTTCATCTTAGCGTAATGTGTAAGCTCTAGCTTTAAGCTAGGCTTTAAACTGAAGTAAGAGAGAACGCTCTAGTCGATTTCCTCAACTATCAGATAGGCATAGTTTTTTTAAAAACAAAAATTCCGTCCTCATTTGAATGTATTTCTAGCTTGAACCAATCCTCAATATTTGCTATTGCAGGAATTCGATCCAAGTTATCAGTACAATACAAGTTAATGAATCATTTTAGGAATACCATACATCAAACAGATAAGCTGTATAATATGTACAATTGGTTTTTTATGGGGCTCCCCTTTTTTGAAATCCAGTGTGCCCAAGTGGGGAAAACATAAAGTCGGTATGTACGATCCGGTATTTTCCCGCTTTGAAAATTTTAAACAAACTGCTTCTAAAATATAATAGTTTTCGAACGTTCGAATTATCTGAGAAATCTTTTTTTAAGAAAACCAAATCACAAAAAATAATGATAAGCTCTGTTGTAGATTTAAAAAAAACCCAATTTGCGTGCCTGATTTTTATAATAAGTTTAATACATTTGCTATTTTATGAGTCTTTATTTACAGTAAATAACTTTCGACATTTTTTAAAATTTTTGTTTTGTTGTTGTTATGATTTGCGTTTACAAGTGAAGCCAAAGCTAATACATACGCATAATTTATTAACTTTCGTTTTTCATGTCACGCCATTGCAAAACAGAAAATATCACTGAATATGCGCCATAAGAATTCTCTTTCAAAATCGCAGCGATTTAATGTTGTATGTGATGGAAATGCGTGAATTTTGGTCAAATTTGTTTTATTATTAAACATAGGCTTACAGAACAAATGAATAACAATCAAAGTTAAGGTTGAAACTTTTCCAGCTAACGTTTAAAATTATTTAACAAAATAACTAAAAATTAATTGCTCATCATGATCGCACTTTACAATAAAATAAAAATATAGATAAATGAAATTAAGATTCTACTACATTTTTGGACAAAGAATCACGCAAAAATTCCCTTGACAAGGCGCACTTTCTTATATCTGATTTAGATATATCTATATTTATATGTAAATGTGGTGTTGTTGTGTCTATGCAAAATACATAACTTGCTGCCAGGAGAGCGCATAAAATTTACAAATTTCAATCTTATTACACTCTCTTATATATATATATATATTATTATATACTTTGAAATATTTAGCTGGCTATCACTGACAAATAAATGTGCAGCTTATGTTTTTTGGTTTAACTGAAGCAATAAGAAACAATTGGAGCAGCCTCGCGGCTTAAATTTAAAAATTGTTTAACTAAATTAATTTATAGAACCCATTTTGTCATCGTGGTAGTTTTTTTGTTTTAAGGTAGGTTAGTTAGATAAATACTAAAGTTTAAGGTAATCTTTTCGCTAGCCTGCAGTTGTGTCGTTACACATCGAATTATTAGATTATACATGTATGCATTCATATAACTGCTATTCATAATATTCATTTGCACTTTAACCAATTAATCGGCTTTAACGTTGACTAACGTGCCACACGATCAAGTAACTCTTATCGCCTCGATTCTCGATCGTTTGGTTTGGTTCCAGTTGAATACTGTTTTCCATGTCGTTATCGTCTGTAAAGAGTCCATTCATTTGCATTAGTTTTTCAAGTTTTTAAGAGCTGTGCACAAAAATGACCTATGTGAAAGATGGTTTAGTGCAGACATGTACGACTACAGGGTACTACTAGATTTCGATCATTTACAAAGCTTATACTGGCCACAATACAGTTGGTAAGTCTTTAGTTTAATGTTTTAGTAAGCGTGTTGCTGAACTTTGCACAACTTGTTAATAGTTTGTACACAAGTCTTGCAAATAAAAATACATTTTAAAATGAATATAAATAAAATAAGTTAAATAATAATGTTAAGAAAATTAGGCATAGTTTACACCCGATTAAAGAGTATTTTACAGAAATTATTCCACAGCAGAAATTTGCCAACCCTGAACAAAGAAATTATGGTGATTACAAATAATGTTTAGGACAAGGGACACGGTACACCAATGAATTCAGTTTTGTGTGCGTGGTTTTTGTGCGAAAAAATAGTGTCGTGTGCGCTTGAACCATAGATATAGTGCTCCAGAACCGAAAGACCAGTGGGTACGCTCATTTAAACAGTCTTTTAGCCTTGAAACGCACTGCAAGAGCAGTAAAACTGGTGCCGATTGGAACAATACAGAAAAACATGAAAATAAAATGAAATTAAAATAGTGACTTGCGTAAACCTGCTTAGTGGGCTAGTTCAGATCAGGTCACGGCTGAGAGAAATGCAGCAATCCACTTTTGGGACCCCATCCTGCTACAGATTGAACGTTCTAGGTGTGGGGCAGAAATCGCACAATTAAATCGCATTGAAGGCAAAACAAAACAAATTAGGTAAGGACACAAACAAAAAATAATCAAAAACTAAGCATTTAACAAAATAATAAGAAAACTAAAAGAGCAATGCAAAGGAAAAAAAAACAAAGGAAAATCAAAATGATAAGAAATCAAAGCTTACGTATCGACTTTCCAAACTATCAAGTGCGCTGCATTATCACTAGCATCAAACTTATCATGTCCTGCAGATGGGATGGAATATGGAATGGTTATACACGGCTCACAGCTTCGCTGCCCAATCCGTTTCATCCGGCGGACGCGGTGGCCACTTACTTATGCGAAAATCGATGTAGCCCTCGCCGCCGCACATGACCAGCATATCGGGTCGCTTGTTGGTGAAGGTCAGTCCACCGTTCAGATTGGGCTGCTGCAGCATGGGCACCGATACGAAGAATTTCACCGCATCCCGGTGGCCGTGGAAGGAAAGTTGAGCGTTGGCCATGCAGCACAGCGGCATCTGGCCATGGGGATCGGCTGTCCAAATGAAATATACAAGTAATTACATCAGAAGGCTCCAAAACCGAGCAGTTGAATATCACTTACATGATGACTTGGGCTGCACTTCGGCCAGCGGCACTGAGATGATCACGCCGTTGCTGGTGCCGATCCACAGCCGATTGCAGGACACCATTAGAGCAGTGATGCGTACGAAGCTGAAGCCCAGCTTGCCGGTGCCGAGCATCTTGGACACGTACGGCTCAATGTCCACGTCCTGCTTGTGCTCGAACGTGTGCGTGTTGTACAGCCTCAGCGTGGAGTCCAGTCTGAATGTTATAGGGAGCCATATATAGTAAGAGGCACCCAAATGAATGGTAAAGAAACTCACCTGATCGATACCCAGACACCAGCTCCCGTGGCCGCCATCTGACGCACCTGGCTCTCCTTACGCGGATGCGCGTCCAGCGAGTGCACAATGTTGAGCGATACGGGGTCCACGATAAAGATCTTGTTGCGGTGAGCGGCCCAAATGCGCTCGCCAGCCACACAGAGGCAACGTATCGAATGGTTGCGATCACCGAGCGTCACCAGGTGATAGCTATTCAGATCCCATTGGCCGTCTGTCTGGCGGCGGAACACAGCCAGTTGGGCATTGGCCAGCGCCACAACGACCCTCGCCTCTACGTGTACAATCGCTAGCACAGCATCCGGCAGGAGAACTCGGTGCAGGCACTCGTGCCACCTTCCCACGCTGCTGTGCACATACAGCCAGCCATCCTGGGCGCCCAGCCACATTGTGGGGCCCACCGAGCTCATTGCCGGTTCATCACGATCCTTGGTCTCCAGTATGGGGTTCAATGACTTGGTGGTAAACAACAGATTACTGGTGCTGGTGTTATTGTTGTTGTTCGTCTGGTTGCCATCCGTGGCCAATCGCTGGGGAGCACCTGGCAGAGCCTGTCGTATTTTGATGGCCTCCACATTGCCAAGTGGCTCTTCGGCACTTACGGCCGGCAGCTGCTCATTGGATTTCTCAGTGGCTTCCTTGGCCTCCTCCTCCTCCTGCTGTTGCTTGGCATTGCTGTTCTGCTCATCGTCCGACTTTGGTTTCACACGTACAAACTCCACTTTGCCCAATAGTTCGACACCCTCGCCCGGCCGCTGCAGCATCTCGCCGGCTTTGACCACTTCCGATTGCTCCAGCAACGCGTAGTCACTCTCCATTGCGCCTTGCACGGAGGCAATGCAAAGCAAATGCGATGCGCAGATGGGAAAGGCATCCAGCACAGTGGCCGATTGATTGGCATCAACCACACTGACCGTACTGGCAGCATGTGTGCTTGTGCATATCCACACAAACGAACTGAGTTGCGTCTCGGGCTCCAGCGTCTCCAGGCTGACCCTCGCCATCTGCCTGTCCAAGGCCTCCATGCTCTGATCCGCTGTGGGACTGGTTATCTCGGCTATCTTAAGCGTAGATTTCGGAGCATATGGTGAGCTGGCAGGTATCAGTGATTGCCCATTCTTTGTGAAGCCGCCGTGTAGATTAACGCCTGCCGCACAAAATACCTTCATGTGGGGCGATGCCTCCGCCAGGGGATTACAATAAACGGGAACTGGTACACCACCCGAATGGCGGTTGGGATTCGCCTCCTGGCTGGCCTTGTTAATCGGCAGACTCCAACCGTAGGCATGCAGCCGTCCATCCTCTTTTTGGACATGGGCACGTAGCTGGCGGTACTGCTCCCTTCTCCTCGCACTGATCCTCTCCGAACTGCCCTCCTCGGCATAGTCTTTCGGCATAATGAGTGCGTTGGCAAGACCAGCGCTTGCCGGATGCACCGGCGGCTGGCCGCTGGTTAGGGCCAGGCGATTGTCGCCACTTCCACTTCCTCGACTGGGGGATCCGTGGCTGTGGGCAGGACTTCCTCCGCCGGTGTGACGAAACATCGGCCCCCCTCCGAGACCGTCCGCAACGCGTTCCGTTGGGCGGTTGGAGGGGCTGTCCATATAGAAGCGGTTAACATGTTAATACAAAAGTTTTCTAAAAGATGCTAATATGACTCACGTAAAAAGATTACTAAAGTACTTCCAAATGCTCTGCTTGGACTTTCTGTCTAAATTATCTACGGTACGCGAGGCGCGGAGTATTTCTGTCAGACGCACTGCCTCCTGCAGCTCCATTAAACGCTCCTTGTACTGATTGCGCTCCATTAGCACCATGGCCATTTCCACACGGGTGAATCTCTTGCGCTGTGCCAGCGGCACATCATTCTCCTCCTGCTCAGTGTCTAAAATGATGCATAACAGTCAGAATTATTACTGGAAAACATTATCTAAATCTATTAGTACATACTTTGCTGCTTGACCTGCTCCTTGGCTTTCTTCAGCTCATCCTCCAGCTCACTGATGCGCTGCCTCAACTTGGTCCTCGATTGCTGCATGGCATTGAGCTCCTCGCGAACGATTTCGACCTCACCAGTGAGCTCATCCACTTTGACAATCAAATCATCCTTGACAATATTGAGCGCATTTCTGTAAGATGTGGAAAATGGGTATAATTGGTTTTAAGCTAATTGATTCCCCAATTGGGAACATCATTAGTCACACTCACTTGGTGGCCAGCAGCTCATTGTTTTCCATGATAAGATTCTCAACCTCCTTGCCCATGCCTGAAAAATGTTTGAGAGCATAATCAATAATTGGTAATTGGTATGGGTTTTATTGACAAAACAAGTGTAAAAGCGTTTGGGAAATTCAAGTGAAACTCAAGTGTAAGTAATGGCATTCAATTAGGAGTTAACTCATAGATGGTACAAATGAAATCAATGATATCAAGCCAATTAAAATCAATGGTCAGATGATGGCAACCTTCACATTTTGCATTTGTTAAAATAGGAAGAAAAATCCAGAACCATATCAAGGAATAAACCAAAAACTACCAAACTAATGGAAGAGCTAAAACCAAATGATATGGCAAAATCCAAACGGAGAGGGATGTTTCCAGTCCAGACAAGCACCAAAAATAAGGTAAAGATACATTTTTCAGCAATGCGGAGCGATTTGCGATATACTACTACTTACGAGGATAAAAGAGTAATGAACTAATTCTACGTTTTTTAATAACTGGGAGCTACTTTATCGATAGATATGTGGATGTTGGCAGCGCGTTGTTTTAGACTTACCAAAATAGTTGTCGTTAGCTTCAAAGGATCAATACAATGCAAATATTGTTGTTTGTGGAGTGTGTTTAGTAATTGCAAGTGGAATTTGATTTTTGTGTTGTTGGGAGGAAACGAAATGGTTTTGGAATTGGGCAAGTAGAATTCGGCATAAAAGAAAGAGAAATTTAATTAGAGTTGATGTTATAAAATTTTATTTGCAATTTTCTAAATTTGTTTAAATGTTTCTAATTTTCTAATGCTCTTTAGCATGACTGATACACTTTCGAGCTCATAATTTCCAACAGATATCACAAGGGAATACAAACACACACAATACGCGGCTCTAGTGAAGATCCTAAAATCTTTGTTTCTCTTTTTGAGATTGTTCAGTCGAATCTCGCATGATATTTGATGTATTTACAGGTTATATAGATGAATCCATATATGTAGGAATTATATGGCGTTTGTGGCTGAGTTTCTTGTACTTGTCTTTGCTCTCGCTGCTGTGGTTGATGGTCTTGAGTGCTTGAGTGGTACCTACCTGAGGACGCATACTCTCCAGGATGGACCCAGCTGCCTAAAGGATTCGGCCACAAGGAGTTCAGTTCCACGTTAGTGTTGTTTAGTGCGCGGGCAAGCAAATCAGAAAGGAAGAAGAGGGATATTGGCAATTAGTACAGCTTGGTTGAGTTGGTTTTGGATTTGTATGGAAAATAGTTAATCCCCCGCATTTTAGTTAGCAACATAAATGGTGCATTAGAGCCGAACATCTCACCTGTGACAATCTCATTCTCTTCACTCTCCTCGTTGTCCTGGAAGGACAGCTCTTGGTAGAGATTGTTATCCGAGCGCTGCTCCTTTTTGGTAGTCGAGCGACCAACTGGGTTTGGGGTTGGTTGGATTGGATTGGGTTGTTCGGAGTTTCGGTGTTTTTGTGTGTTGGTGTTTTGTATTTAGTTGAGTTAACACAAAAATCAAAAGAAGAGAGGAAAGATTAGTACGGTCAGCGGATGAGTAGTAAGCAGAAAGGTTGTGATTTTCAAACACCCAGCACCTACCATTTGAGGGCACATTTGGCACAACGGGACTGCTGTCGGGACTCTGGGGCGAGGTGGCCTGGTGCTGTTCCACGTTGGCAGCTCCACGTTCCGCCGTCCCACCGAGATTGTCCAGCTCGTTCTGCAGCGAAGGCGGACCGGAGTCATCCGACTGGCTGCCCACACTGCAAATGGTCTCGGTGTCCAGCATCACCGAGTTCTCCAGCGAGGCGAAACCATAGGAAACGGGTCCCGAGCTGCGAGCCACGGGATTCAGTCTCGCTCGGCTCACATCCATGCGTTCGGAGGCGGTGCTCATTTGGGAATGCGTTGAGCCCATCAGCATCTTGGTGCGCTCCATGTAGTCCACATGGTTCTTGAACAGCTCAGTGTACCGCTCGTGCAGTTTGTTATACTCCTACGATAGTTAAATACATTAGCAAAATATTTACTGTCTGTACTATAGGGTTAAAGTCTTTGGGCTCCACCTTCTTGAGATCCGCCTCTCGCTCCTCCAAACGACTCGCGTGCTCCAGGCTGTTCTTGTGCTTCAGTTCCAGCATTCGCACAATGCTCTCCACCGATTCCAGGCGCGTGGCCAGCTCCTTGTTCTCCTGCTCGGCCAGATCCTCCGCTTCCAATAGCTGTGGGCATATCATTTGAATTTAATGTAATGAATTAAATTGGGTTCCCAATGCACTCACCTTCTGTTCGGACTGTTTGCGGGCACTCTTTTCCCGCTCATATTGTGTGACAAGCTGCTCGTTGTCCTCGCGCAGCAGCTCCACTTCCACGTCCTGCTCCTGATTGATGCGATAGGAGGCATCCAGGCACTCCAGCACGTTCACGAGCAGCGGCATCAGGTTCTTCACCACATCCTCGTCATAGCGATTGATCATCCGCTCGAATTCCTGATAAATACTGCCCGCCAGTTGTTGGACCTGCAAGAGGATTTGCATCAGTTGATTTGAGCTTCGTTTTTTTTGGGGACAACAAAGTGCAATTGATTAGTAGAGGTGGCACAAAAAACCTTAGGAACCTTTAAAATAAATATTAGTTTAATTTTTCTAGGATATATTTCATTTTCATAAAGTCCTTTCATTCAGACAAACATAGAGCATCAAGTAGAGATATTAAGGAACTGCCATTTAGTGACTTCATTAAATCGGTTAACATAATTGCGGTTTGTGGCCGCGGTTTAAATGAATGAAAAACGCATGCATTTTGGTTATAAAACTGGGTGAAGAAACTTGATTGTTTCCGGTAAATAATAGAACCGAGAAAGGTTAAGGTTGACACCTTCTCAGCTTTCAGTTGTTAGTTAAAAACAAACAAAAATTAAAAGCAAAAACAACTGCAAAGCGTGCAAAATGGTACTCAACTAAATGGTTTAAACAATTATATATCGTGCAATTACGTATCGAAATGTGTGTAAGAAAAAAAGATTATAGAAGAAATTATATAGACCACAAACGAAAAATTTTGATAACTCACGATGCTGACAACCTGTTCATTCTGAAAGAGAAAGAAAAGAACAAAAACATGGTGTAAAGGACACATAAAAACAAAATTTCAACAAAATAAATGAAAATTGTGGAAATAAAACCGGTCTTATGAATAAGTGCATGATGAATGAGTGAGTTGTGTGAAAATTATTTACGATAAATGTGCAAAAGAAGAAAGTAAAATAAAAAGGTATGCGATTTTTAAGAATACTGAAAAAACCCATGCGTTTCGACTTATTTAAATGATTTTAACTGGGATTTCATTGCATTTTTAAGTTTTTACATAGTGCTTCTTGGCATTTACATTGCACGAGAGGGCACTTCTCTAATAAAAACCCGTCCGCAGCCCAAGGTTGGGCATACTTATAAGGCCAACTAGCTAAGGTATTCAAACATTTTTGGCCAGACTTGTTTCACAAATGGTTTCTGGCGCTTGTTGGGCCAAAAAAACAAGTTTTTATCGGTGTGTGCTAGCAATGCTTTCCGCTTGAAAGTGGCTGTGAACTCATTACTCAATTAACAGGTAGCTTATCAGCCGCCCATGTGCGCCAAGAACCATGAATTGGGGAACCTGATGAGCTCATTCCAGGGGGGGCGAGGGGTTCGAAATACCACTTATATGAGTGCGAAATTGCGAGGGAAGGCCTTCTGATTTGATTTGCATAGACCGATTAAAGCTGGCGAAGCTGATAAAGTGCAAAATCAATCGGGGAATTGGGGTGAAAAATAAAAATAGACCAGACTGCAGATGGGGCAGTTGGGGAATCTAATAATATATATGTATGAATATATATACATTGGGTTTATGGCTATAAGAATCGATAAGCTTTAATGGTGTCATACCATTTTATGGAACTAATTTTGAGGAAGGTTTCTTCAAACTCAGGTTCTTAAATCTCAGATGCAGATACTTATGTATATATACCAAAGTTACATTTATATTTTGGTAGCTTATCAGATGATCAGATGATATTATACAAATTTATAACAACATGGCATGTGGTGTACCCACAATTTTTTTCTCTGCAGAATATTGCGTGAGGTGGTCATAAAATTTGAGGGCCGGCTGACTGACTTTATTGATTTCTGGTTCCCGGCTCTTTACCCTCTTTTCCTCTTTTGCTCTCTAACTCTCTTTTTCTACCCATTTTTGGCTGATGTTTTTCGCCAGTTTTAATGTCAATGACCAGAGACATCAGCTGATGCATAATAAACAATTGTTGGATGCGTTTTTTTTTTTTTACATAATTAGGCGTATATAAACAAGAGAGAGATAGAGATATGAGGAGAGTAAGAATGATGTGCAAAGAAAGCATATTCCTGCGATTGTATTTCCGCTTTTATAGCCTCATTATCTCGTGTTTGTCTTGCTGCTACGATATGAGTGGGTCTGAATGTGGATGTTAAGGAGCAGAGACCCAGAACAGATTAAACCTACTTATTGTGTGTTATCAAAATTAAGGGAGAATCAGAGACGCCCGTATGATTCAGTGAATAGTATAAATTAGTCAGTGCTCAATGGTTTCACATTACATTTTCCTAGCTAAAAACCAAAATACCAATTGTTTAAGATAGCTGTCTTAACAATCTAGAATCAATGGACTCCTATTAAAGCTTAACATAAATAGGAAGAGATTTATTGAAAAAACCTCAAGTTAACAAACGGTGAGCTTATGCTATTCCCATTCCAAGTGATCTGGTTATTCAGCAGTAGACTAAGATGAAAGAGCTCCATTGTGGATGCACAATTACCTTCTCCGACATGACCATGTTGTTGTCCTCGGTGCCGTAGACCGTTTCTGCTCCGGACTGTGGTCCTCCATTGTTGAGCAGTGCATCATCGTTGTCCATCATGATGAATGGTGTTTGGGTGGATCGCAAGATCCCTCTCTTTATAAAGGACGTGTGCTCTCTTCTCCCTTTACGGGCGAGGGGTGGGGAGGGGGCTGCACTTGACTGCTGTTGGTGGGTCGTACGTCACGCGTTAACCGTTATGCAGGCAATGGCTTTTCAACCCCACCAGAACAACAACAAAGTAGTTGGGGGAGAAAAAGAGGGGAGCGACAGAGAAAGAGAGAGAGAGAGACTCCCACACACACGCACACACCACACACAGACACTTGACTTTTCGATGATTTGTGATTATATTTATATTTTGAACAAATCTCTAGTATATTTAAATAAACTGCAATTTAGCTGGCTTCTGCGTGTCACTTTTTATTTGCGTTTTCCTTTTGCGCCCCTCTTTCTTCTCTTTCCCTTCCATTCACAATATTTGATTGACTAGATTTCATCGTTTTTTCGCGTTTGTTTTTCGCTGCCTTTTCAGCAGTGTTACTCGCGAATTTCACTGCCCACGCCTCCGCGGCCATCCGTTGCGTACGATTGAGTACTAAATTTAAGCGTATCACTGGATTTTCACAGCATTTTTGCAATAAATATTGAAACACTTTGCAGCGCAGCTACGATGTGTGGGTGTGGGTGTGACAGTGTTACCTGGAAAATACCAATCTCCTTGCAGTAACGAAGTGGTATTCCTATCTATGTGTTTTACGGTCACACTTAAGTAATGTTTGCAAAATTAATACCTCTTATATGTTATAACATTGTATCATATTTAGTTGTAGACTTTTTTAATTTGCAAAGTGTAAATCAAAAAGGTTTCCAAGCAAATGGCATTTGAAGTCTTTAAAAATATGTTTGAAAATATACTAAGCCATTCACAATAGGTCTTACAATAGCAGCTGTTAAGCCTATCGTTATCGAAATGAGAGTCAGTATTTTTTCGATAGCTTCAACGTCACGCCGTCCAGTTGCTGTTGTTGTTTTTAATAATTTCGCCTGGATTTCCATTTGTTTAAATAAAAAATGGTTTTTGTAAAGAACTGGGAGGATTTCGAGATTGCCGCCGAGAACATGTACTTGGCCAATCCCCAGAACTGTCGATACACCATGAAATACGTGCACTCCAAGGGTCACATACTGCTAAAAATGACGGACAACGTAAAGGTTTGCACCCAATTCCATTATCATTTCAAACACATTATTAACTTGTAGTTTTCTAAAACCACAGTGTGTGCAGTACAAAGCGGAGAACATGCCGGATCTGAAGAAAATCGAGAAGATCACCAGCAATTTGGTGGGACACATGGCCTCCAAGGAATAAAACGCAGAAAAACCGAAACTATTTGGCCACGGCGGCACTTCTGCCCAGAAAAAACAACAAAAACACAGCACATGCATGCACATGTAAATTGGCCACAAGTGTTGTTGTTTCATCGAAGCAGGTGTGTGCGTGTGTGTGTGCCATCAACACCCGCATTGAATTTAGTTATTAAGCGCCAACAAAAAAACCGCCCAGTTTTTGAAATTCGAATGTGGCGATCAGAGTAGCTGCTGCATTTAGCATGCTTTTAAACGACATTTCATAAATGTCTGCTCTGTACACGTTGCGAAAGAGCTGCGGATGGAATCATCATCATCATAATCCTCTTCTGGTGGTCCAAATCCCATCTGCAGGCAGCGGCGGCGGTGCAAAATGTTTTTCATAAAGTTAACCATACGGATTTGTATTTATCGTAAGAGTCAATGGGTCGTTCCACACATTTCCATGAAATGATCAGCATGAAATAAATCAAGGGAGAAATGATAAATGCTATGAAACGGATGAGTCTTTTTGTGTATACTTATACTTTATACATTTATAATTTTCAATGCAACTCCATTCTATGTACATTTAGATCTATCAAACTATTCTAAAAACAAGCTGTGCATAGGAAATGCAATGCAATTTGCCACATTTTTCCATTCTATTACAAATCAAAGCTATTTTCGAAATGGTGTGTAAACCTTTTCATAAACAATCATATATTGAAAATAGTAATTTAGTTGCCTGAGCTATCCTTAGCATTGCTCACCTTACATGAAATGCATTGAATTTCTTTCGGAGCATATCAAAAGAATTTATTTGAATTTCCAGCACGAGGAGAGGAAGTAGTTGGCATTTGGAGACGCTTTCCGAAGAACTCTTAATTGCCTAACCATTAAAGCGATTAAACAGCCCGAGCAAACAGTTAACAAGCCACCTGAAAGCAGGAGGAGCAACCGAAGAACCACCGATGGGAACTGGAAATGGATGGAGCGGAATGGGATGGGATGGGATGCTGCTGGCTCACTTAATAATCCGAGAGCAAATATTGGTTATTTGCCTGCGAGAGGCACTCGAGTTTATTTGCCGCAGGAGATTGACAGCAGCTCGCCGCAAAAGATTGATGGAACCACTGGGGAACCGCTGCCACCGATGGCCACCGGATTGGACAATCGGACATTGGGACATTGGGACACTGGAAGATCGGTAGCCCACAAGTGTTTGCTGAGAATGAGTGCATTCTGAGTCCGTTTGAGGTGGGATCTACCTGTTGAACGGGGAGGCAACTCAGTAGCCACTTTGGATTAAGTCGAAGCGTTTGCTTGACCCACAGAGATCCGCTCGAGCGGACCTTTTGATCAGCCCTCCAACCCTACAGTTGCAGCTCAAGCGGACTCCATCTCACTTGGCCATTCTTGGCCATACATGTCCATTCGATTGAAGAAACCGTCAGTTTCCGGCAGCAATATGCATAGCTCCACGACAAGCTCATTTGGCTTCTGTTTGAAGGAGGCGAAGATGATGATGACTTTGGCTAGCGGGGATCGGTGGCGATCCCACCTGCCCAACCCATCGGATGTTTGTGTTTGCCCGGCTCTGTGCTTTACTCGATTTTTGTTTGGCTTTGTTTGCGCAGCGCATTGCAATCACTTTGGGTTTTCAAATGCTGGGGAATGGGTATAAATTCGGGTAGTTCTAAAAATGTAATGCCTACATATAGATCTTCATTTTCAATCCGTCCAAGGGGCCTGCATAGTGCAATAAAAGTGCTATAAATTTTATAGGCAGCCCAACAAGTTGCAGTTATCAAAATCAACAAATCAAAAGACAGAAACCACAACGAGCAATCTGTAACGCTTTCATATATACACCCTATACACATACATATGTACATGTGCATTGGAAAAACATATATTTTATATAGATGGGTGGGCGATTGTGGGGTGGCTACTGGTGTTGGAAAATGGGGGTCGTAAAATGGAAGCATGGCAGCGCGGGAACGAACGGTGGCAATAATTTCGATCTTTACAAGACGATAAAGCTCATGGTTTAATTAGGCCCCAGCGATTCTTGGCCGCCCTCTACTCAAACTGTTGCGATAAACTTGACAAATAACATAAATACCTTTTATTGCGGGTGGTTTTGGATGTGGGTTCGATTTGGCTGGGGTGCGGGTCTGATTGGGTGGTTCGCTGTCTCCAGGCGTAAGACCTTCTCAAATAGACCTACTACTAGTATTACGCGGACCATGGCGGTACGTGCTTTTTACGACACCCACTGTGGCGTCAATTATAAAGATATTTAAGTACAGTTAGCATGCAATTAGACGGCCCACAGTTGACTCTATCGCCATGGTCAGACTGCCATGAAAATCCCTCTGATTTAATATATATATATACATATAGTTTTATATGGTATCGGCCTGGCAGGGCCATATAACTAAGTCCCATTGATTGCCATAACTAGTTGGTCATATGACAATTAGTTATAAATTAAGACCACCGATTTCTGGCACAATCTAAAACCAGCGCATGTTGTGGATTTTCTCTAAGACAAGAATTTAAGCTGTATAGATATGGATGTACCTTAGAATTGAAGGTTTATGATCTTAAAAGGTTATCTAGTACTTTACATATCATAACTTACCTAAGAAAAATTTCGTAGCCTGCTTTTGGGAACCTAAACATGTAGTACGACATCCATACTTCAAAGTTCTTACATACAAGTTGTATTGATTAATTGAATAAAACTAAGATATCTATGTTACTATATAATTCTTTATCTATATTATGGCAGAATTCGTTTTAAATGGTTTTATCCCGCAAATTCCCTTTGATATTAGTCACACATTTCAGCCGCTTCGTCTTATAACTCGGTCAATAACTTGAGTCAATAAAAAACTCATTAAAGGCAGGTATCATTGTCTCAGACTCCCCAAGCCACACCATCTCCCCCCCCCCCCCTGCCACCTTTCCCCAACTGGGGGGGACACAACAAAGCGAAATTGAAATGCAAACCGACTAAAAGCTACTTGCCACCCCTTTGCCGCCCCCTGGGCCGCTCTATTGACTCAAAACGGTAGCCGCTCAACAGTGGCTAATGGTCATAATTAAACGTGGCTTATTTGCATAAATCAAGTGGTGAGTTATGTTCACCTGGCCAGCGCGCTGAGGTGAGTGAGTGGTAATGGAGGCCTTAAGGTGTTGCAGGTGAAGGGAAATCGCTTTGAAGAACTCCAAAAGAAGCCGCTTCCTCTTTTTCCCAGTCGATGCGACTCCATTTTGCATACCCTTCCCAGAAGGTATGTTAGCTTTGATATCTATAAAGTAGTGTTTATCAATAATTGCATCACTTTACCTGGCTTATCAAGGAAGTTAAACCATAAAATGCAAGTAATTTTTAGGGTTTAAGGTTTTCTTGGCACACTCATAGAACTTTTGATTCATAATTATGATTACACCCATTCATAATTACAACCATGATTTCATTATCTATACAATACAATTTTCTGGTTAAAAGCAATAAAGAAATGAGTTGTCCGAACCGGAAGAACAGAACCTACGTCAATGGGCCTAGTAATTCGACATATATCATAATCATCAAAAGGCAACAATCAAATTGAAGCGGTGACAGCATGTCTATAAGAAACTAAGTGTACAAATTATATCACTTTCATTATAATTGAATCACAAGGAGTTAGCCGGAAATTTCGCAATGCCCCGGAATCGATGACAAAATACGAGTTGCGTTCCAGATACGGAAGCAATTGCCCACTCAAGTTTTGGGAGCCGCAGATTTGTCATGGGCCGCTCCTTAACAACCACATACTACCAATACTACCAATACTATCAATATCTCTGCGATTCACGACTTATCGGGGTGCACAAATCAAACATATAGCAATGGTGCGAGAGGGCGATTTCAAAACCGTTGATAAATGGCAATTGTTATTACTAATATACGATGGGCTTGGTAATGGCTTATTTATAGGGTTTTGGTTGGCGCGAACTGGGCCTGCTTTTGGCCTGGTAAATCAACGTCTATGATTAGAGCTTAATACATCTTGATAAGGTGTATGCCATAAACGAAGGCAGCTAGGTTTGAACTCACAACTCACAACTCAAATTATTGATAAATCAAAAATGCCACTACCTCGTCTTCTTCTGGCTCACTTGGCAACTCTCTCGATTAAGCCCCCAATTTGGCTGATTACACGGCTAATGGCTAATCGAGAGATTTGGCCGGTTCAAGTGGCCATTTCCGTGACTCCGAGAGGGTCAGGTTATCCGCGTTCTAAATTAATTAACTTGTTAGTGCAAAGTATGAACACTTTAATCCCATCTTAATAGCTAACCTATGCTTACCTTAACCTGCAGTTTCTACACCACAGTTAACCGGAAATGTTAGTTTGCAGACTCTGCATTTCTGCAGGATTTTCGCGCTTTAAATCGCGCTTTCCAGACTCCTCCGCAAAGTTCAAATCTCGGGCGTCGCTTTAACCGCATCTGTGTTTACCCATTAGCGTTTTTCGGGCTGGCAGCTTAAAATGTTTACTCGGCTCGCCGCCGAAGACGCTGATGGTGTTTGTGAGTTTGTGAGCAGGGGGCGCAATTTCTGGGCGGGGCATGCCAAGGTATACAATCGTCTTTTTGGGTTTTTTTTTTTTTGGCACTTTTGTTTACTTTCGAATTATTTTGGTTTTTTGGCAAAATGTTAAATACGCAATGCGTAAGTAAGGTAGTTGGCAGTTGGCGTTGGCAGGGAGGGCGTGGGGCGTGGCACAGACATCTGAAAGCTAGGTGGCGCCATCATAAATTCACAGAAATTCCCCTTTAATGGAGATTAATACGTTTGTCCCCAGGCGCCTCTTAGCTCCTTTAGCTCCGCATCTCCAGATCTCCAGATTGCCGGCGATTTATTGACTTTGCTGAATGTTTTTGAACAACTTTTGATATTTGCACAGTTTTCATTTCATTGCTATTTGGCCATGTTTGTCTATGGCCAAGCGGCTAATTAGGAACGTGGGAATGTCTAAGGGCATTTGACATTTGGCGATAGAGTGGAGTGATTTGAGATGGATGGGGATTCTGTGCATTGAATTTATTTAAAATGTGTGCTATTAAAAGTAAGGTATTTTAGTAATAAGAGAACGTTACAGGAAATGTGGATCTAAACATACAAATTTTCCCCCCAGACGGTCTCAAGTTCAGCATTCTATTGCTCCAATCACACCTCTTCAGATTAATCGAACCCTTCTGACGCATTTGAATAAAATCCAAAATTGGCAGGCGGATTCGGTTTTTAATGATTTACAACACCCTCGGTGGAAGCCTTTGCCCCATTGAGCTGGCATCTGGCCAGGAATGGCCCGTTTTTTATGACCACAAATCAACCAGACCAAATAAAACGATTAGGGAACTGTGAAGAAGTGAGTTTGCTTTGTGTGTGAGTGTGGTGTGTAAAGGTAAGAAAGAAAGAAAGAAACTTTGATATTTTGTCAAACGTTTATGGGCAAATCAATCAATTTCAATGCAATTTCAATTAGGCCAAGATAAGCGCTAAGGAGGCAGAGAGGCATTCAATTCAATCCAATCAAATGGGCCAATGGTCGCGCTATCAGTCCGATTGTGTGTGTGTTCAATAAACAATTTTAATATTTTTAATTATGAAAACAAGTTGATTATATAAATTAAATCGCTGCCCCGTCAGCGATTAGATTACGATTACTTCTTTCAAAAAAACTTCAAATTCTTAACTTTTCGAGTGATGTGACGACCATTTAAGCGGCTTTAAACAAATTTTTATAATTTTTCCATCTTCATAAATATCAGGGGTATACGAAAAAAGTGCGCGGAGGGCGCGACTGCTGATAAGGGATTTTGAATTAATTGAAAATTGATTATTAGCGATATATATGAGCGTGCCGATAAGAAAGTCCGAAATTGAAGGCAGCTAAAGATAAGCGTTTTCTTTTATTTCGAACACTCTTTCATAATTGAAAATTAATCCATCATAATAGACGTCAGCGCAGAAATTAAAACTCAAGTACGAAGGGTCTTTCGAACCCTTAAGAAAATCACCGGAGAAAGGGAGCAAATAAAATATGAATCGATAAGCGGAGATAGTAAATTATGTGGCCACAAACAAGACCAGGAAAAAGGTAAAGTAAATAGGCCGAAAGTGACAAAATGAAAAATGAAAAAAAAAAGAATCGTATATTTTATAAATACAAATGAATTGATATTGTAAGCAGGATGGCAGAGGTGGCATCATTATCTGGCAATTGAATGCACTTATGCAAACAATTACAAACTGCCAGGCAAACAGCACTGCCGTGTATCTGTATCTGTAGCTGTATCTGTATCTCAAGCCGAGTATCTGAACAAATAAGGAGCACAAATCAAAATGCGATTTTCGTGCGTCCTTCTTATCGGAAAGTGCACGTTTACCTTTCGCTTCCAATCGTCTGGCGCTTCAACGCACTCACTATATGGTCCCATATTTATATATGTACATATCTGTATATATGTGTATATATCAGGAAGTACTCCCTGCAGAGGTTAAAAAACTGCGATGTCGCCACGGCAGCTAAATGTATCTCAACTGTGTGCAAACAGAACCTACAGAACCCACTCCAATCCACACAACTCCACTCGCAACTCGACTTGGTTGGGTTTTGGCTTCGGTTTCGGTTTTGGCTCTGGTTTTCGGTCTGCAACGGCTTGGAAATTTGTTTGCGCTGTGGCTAATGAGGCAGTCCAATGCAGATACAGAAGCTATATCCACATATGTAGATATATACATATAGATATCTTATGTTGCTTTAAGATTGCGCGATTGCGGAGATAAACTTAAGCTGCAATCGTTTCTTACGGCTAAGTAAGTTCATTTTAAAACACAAGTACCTTTTACCCTTCGCACCTCTTTAAATCTTATTTTCATCAGCACTATCAGCAAGATTTACGATGACCAAAAAATCATTGATCGTTATCAAAACGGCCCTAAAACCTAAAGGAGCTAATCTTTGCCTAGCGGAAACTAAGTACTATTCTAACTTGTTTTAATAAAAATAATAATTTGCAATCGTTCAGTAAACCATTTCCTCTTTAGGGATTATCAGTATCGGTATTATCTCATTAATGACTCCCATAATTCTGACGTTTTGTATATGGCTATTAAAAATAATAAAGAAATACGAGGAAGTGAAATACAGAAATGAGTTTATCAGTTTTTAATAAGTTTGCTTCGTTGGCGAACCAATAACAAAAGCAAATCAATTCGCGCACTTAATGAAAAAAACACAACTCAATTATAAACTTTATCAGTGGTTTTGGGGGCGGAGTTTTGGGCTGGTCTCTTTCCTGGAACCCGCAGTCATTTAAAAGTCATTTTCTCAATGCGAAAATTCCATTAAAAATTGTGTGTAAATAAATGAAATGTATGTACATAACATAAAATATTTAATTCATTTCGTCTGTGTACTTATGTTGATTTACAATGGATAATTTTGTGAAAAATGTGTTTGGTTAAGTATGATTGAACGATTGAGATCATAAAAAATTCTAGGTGACTGTAAATGAGTTAAGAAATATGACATTTGCAATTGAAAAGCAAACATATTTATTGGCCTCCTTGGAAAATGTGGCAATCATTTGTTAATCATTTGGGGTCAGGCAAAGATGACCCGTCTGGGTTTGTTTAAAACATTGCAGGAAAAAGAAGAAAATCCAGAAAAAAAAACATGCAAATAATAAATATCAAAGTGCAGTAATAATTGGCATTCACACATTTGTATAGTGAACTCGCTGTGCCCACAACTCTGTCAACATAATGAGCCAATTGGCATGGCAGGCATTTTGCAGATACAACTCAACGAAGTATCCGTATCTGTGTATCTTTGTTGCTGCTGATATGTAAAAATTATTTATTGATAACGCAATTTAATGCCAATTATTTGCACATCAATATTTGCTCAATTATCAACTGCAATTCACTTGGGTGCGGTAGTGATGATGTTGTGATTAATGAGCAGATCCAATGATGTTGATGATTACGATGACGATAAAAGGGTGCTGGTTTGTTTTTCACTTTTTTGCGGTTATTGTTTTAAAATGTTTTGAAAAGTCTTTGACCTTTTTGATTTATCTATGGGGATTGAGGCATTGAACACAAGTGCCAAAGTCAACTCAATCAACCCTCCGCCTTCATCCCTTTTTTTTTTTTTGCCAGCCTTGCAACTTTTTGTTTACTTAGCTAACTAAGGCGCTGGAAATCTGTTGAAATTTTCTGGCATTATTGTTCACTTATCGGCTGAATTAACACGACAAAAAGGGAGAAATGGCAGGTTCAGGATATGTGTTATCCGTCTCTTTCCAACTCGGCTCATCCCTCTCTTTCCCTTTTATATGCTGACCACATCAGCTAAATTGCAGCGGCATATGTGACGATTTATTTTTATTGGTGATTTGGTGATTTCTATTAGTGATATTTGCTGGCAAATTTAACGCCTGATTAGCCTAATATGTCAGACAATTTATCAATGATCTAGGGCAGAATTTATGGGGTTGCTGCTGTAAATTCAAAAAAGGGTTTATCAATTCAATTGTGCATTAAAATAATCATAGTGAATATGGTTTGTTGTCCATATTGCGTGTTTCGTGATTAGAAAAATGTATTTTTTTATTTATTTGGCTTACAAAAATAGTAATGTACATACTAAAGTCCAGAATACTATTAAATTTGAAATCCTTTGATTAGCGCCTTTCCCTTCTGCGTCGATAAACCATTTTCCGCAGGGACACGTCTTATTTTCCATCAAAGATGACCAAATTGCTCGACTGCACATGTGACAACGTTTGTTGTTTTCAATATCTACACCTTTTCTCTTGATCTTTTGACATCCCGTTTCCGGCGACCAGAAACAGCAATACCCGATAATTGGCTCTATAAATTTGGTATTATAATAGTAAATGAGTAAATAGCGAATACTCACTTTCCTTCACAAAACCCAATCCGGCTGGCATGCAAGTCTGTAGAAATGGTGGTACTTTGGATGAATTTACCTGCCTGCCAAACTTGCGGGCATCAACATCGAATTCACAACTCCATCCGGTTGTCTTAACTTCGCAATTGCGGTTTATCTTCGAGCAATTCGCACATTGCATCTTATCATAGAAACTTTGGGCGGTGGTTATATAAGCGGCTATAATCCAAACGAGTTTTCCAAACATATCGGCTGTCAAAAGTGTGTTTTCCTTCAAGGACTGCTGGGATCGGAAAAATATAAAAGGTAATATACACCTATAATCTCAACTATAATACAAAGTAATAAGTAAAAAGGAATAGGAGCTTAAATTGGTTAACAACCAATGAATTAAAATATTTCCAATTAGCTTGCATAGTACTTAAGCTAACTCAAATCAAGTTTACCCATAACTCTTCTCTTTACAACATTTTAGCTCTAATTGCATATTTACGTAGCCATTTGCCCAAAATCAAAGTGGAAATCAAATGGGTATAAACAAAATGCGAACTAAAACTGAAACCCAATTCAAATCCTCACACTTTCCTCATAAAATCCCCCCACTTTCAAACCATTCAAAGCCCCCAATCCCATATTTCTATCAATGTTTGTGTTGTTATATAAAATAAACTATTCTGGAATAACACAAATCATACTGAGCCAGAACAAACGAGGCTGGACCATTGCCAGGTCATGTTCCACTATGAACCAGCACCACCCAACCCATAAATGTTAGTTAAATGCACGTGGATGAGTAGATAAATATGGTATAATGAAAATAAAATAAGAACCAGATAGAACATTGCAGGAGAAGTGGACGCGGGGCGATAGAAACAACAGCAATCAGTCGTCATTGCAGACATCGCACTAATTTTGAGTTAGTTGTTGGGAAAACATTTTCGGCTTGAGTTTTGGGGTTTTTTCTCGGGGAAATTGGGAGTGAGTGGGACTTCATTGTTGTACGTGGCCAAGGAAAATACACTTTGGCACGTTTCTTGTTAGCGAACAGTTTTCCCCATTTCCTCGGCTACTTTTAACTCTTTTCCTGTCTGGACATTGCATTATATATGTACTACATATTATGGGTTCTATTTATTATACCCGTTACTCGTAGAGTAAAAGGGTATACTAGATTCGTTGAAAAGTATGTAACAGGCAGAAGGAAGGGTTTCCGACCATATAAAGTATATATATTCTTGATCAGGACCAATAGCCGAGTCGATATGACCATGTCCGTCTGTCCGTCTGTCCGTCTGTCCGTCTGTCCGTCTGTCCGTCTGTCCGTCTGTCTGTCCGTCCGTATGAACGCTGTGATCTCAGGAACTACAAAAGCTACAAAGTTGAGATTAAGCATACAGACTCCAGAGACATAGACGCAGCGCAAGTTTGTCGATTCATGTTGCCACGCCCACTCTAACGCCCATAAACCGCCCAAAACTGCCACGCCCACACTTTTGAAAAATGTTTTGATATTTTTTCATTTTTATATTGGTCTTGTAAATTTCTATCGATTTGCCAAAAAACTTTTTGCCACGCCCACTCTAACGCCCACAAACCGCCCAAAGCTGCTACGCCCACACTTTTGAAAAATGTTTTGAAATTTTTTCATTTTTGTATTGGTCTTGTAAATTTCTATCGATTTGCCAAAAAACTTTTTGCCACGCCCACTCTAACGCCCACAAACCGCGAAAAACTGTGTTTAAGACTCTCCTTCTCCCTTCCACTAACTGAGTAACGGGTATCAGATAGTCGGGGAACTCGACTATAGCGTTCTCTCTTGTTTGGGTTCTAAAGTCTGCACCTTTGCAACTTCTTTGTCTTTCTGCCAGCTGCTTTCGTTCGCCTTTGCTTTGGCCAGGGATTGTGGCTTTAAATTGGGAATGAGTTACTTAGATGATGTTAAGAAGATTAAGATTAAGTTAACAAGAAAAGCAATAGCACCTTTAACGTATCATTCCTATTAAATCTGCTCAGTATCAAGTTATCAAGGTGAAATGCACCAAATCGATTATAGCTCACATCGTTATATAGCTTATGCTAATGTATTCCTTGGGCTTCCATTCAATTTGATGTCCTTTGCTTCCGCATTCAATCCATTTATAGCCTGCTACCCTCCAAACACTTGGTGGCCGCCATTCATGTCCACTTAGTAATCCATCAAGGGAACATTAATATCATCGTCTCATCTGGCTGAGCGTGGGTCGTAAAGAAAATGCATTATACGGGCATTACGGCGTATAGCGTTAAACTGCCAGCCGAGTTATAAAACTCCAATGAAACGAGACGTTATCGAGTTTATTGATTTCTGGCCGGGCTTAAGGCTTCTGCCTTTTGGCCGCTTAAAGTGGCTTGAAGTGTGTGGATCGCTGTGCTCAAGTGCCTTAATTGCTGGCCTAATCATCTGCCAGACTTCCTGTAACCTATTGCCCCTCCATCTCAGCACCCCCTACCCCTCACTCCCTTTAGGAGCCATTAATGACCTTCCGCCCTGCACTCCCACTCCCTCACCCTCCACTCTCCACCCTCCACTCTCCACTCAAGTTGATTATGAAGATTCTTTCGTCTTTTGCCGTTGAACTTGCTAGTTGCTCAACACTCCATAATGATGGCAATTATAGCCTCGTTTTTCCAACAATTTATATGAAATTTGCTGCTCCCCAGCACACTAACCCACCCCTCACCCCACTCCCCTCCTGTGACTCTCTTTTTTTCGGCCAAGCCACGCCCCTTCAATGGACATTTTCAGCCGCTTGGCCACGCCCCGTGCCAGCGCGCCATCTCTGTCGCACTGTCAGCGGCCACTGCCAGATACTCCATCTTGAAAGCGGCTTTTCTGGTTTTTCAGAGAGCGAGAGAGAGAGCGAGGGAGAGAGAGAGAGAGGCAGTGCTGATTGCACCACCGGTGGTGCTTTATACTGGCATTCCACAGCGCGTATGTGATATGATATACCACGTTCACCCGCCAGCAGCGCACAGTCGTTAATGAGCGCTCGTCGAGTTCGCTTCGCAGGAAATCCCAACTCGGTTGCGCACGCGTTCGCAAAGATTCGATTTCGAAACGTGTTTGAAAGTGTTTTTGAAATTTGAAGCAAAAATATATATATAGAGTATTTGCAAAAGAGTATAGAAACTGAACATATAGGTGTACGGAGTGAAGCATGTCCAGTGCCCAAGTGTCGCAACAGCCGCCACCACCGCCGCTGACCGCCAGCAGCAGCAACTCAATGCCGTCGCAATTGCTACTCAGCCACATTCAGCACCACAGCAGCAGTCTGCACCAGCACCAGCATCAGCGCAGCCACCAGCGATCCTCGCCACCTGCCCAGGACTACGATCAGGGCAGCAATCAGTCCACACTCTCGCCCAGATCCCAGTTAACGCCCAGTCCGCCGGCAGCGAGTCCCACGCACTCGGCGGCCACCACAGGATCACCAGTTAGCACCTACGCTCCGGCCTTGAGTCCCGGTGCTGCCCAGGATAGCAGCCAAACGGAGAGTAGTCACAGTGGTCAGTCACAGATGCCTCTGTTAGTGGCGCCCATGCCCGTGGGCACAGTGGGTCCGCCACATCCACATGCAGCGCCGCCGCATCCACGTCTTTATGTGGAGGGTTTCCCGCCACCGCATCACGTGCCGCATCCACATCCCGCCCTGGGCGCCTATCCCCTGCCACGACTGCCCCTCATGATGCCGGCCAATCCACCAGGTGTGCCATCGGGAGCAACTGCACCACCGCCCGTTTCGCCGCAGCCCGCGGCCAATCACCTGAGCCACAGTAATGCCACAACCATGGCCACGACCACACTCCTGCCACCCGCCCAAAGTCAGCCCAAGAAATCCTTCTGCATCGATGCACTGCTGGCCAAGAGTCAGCACCAGTCGTCGGGTGAGCCACAGCCCATCATCGTGGATGATCGCCTCGCCGCCCTGCACTATGCCCGGGATCAGGCGGAACTCAATCATGCCTTCGTGACCGCCTCCAATGCGGCGGCAGCTGCTCAGGCGGCTGCCTCGGCCGCCGGCGGCATCAGCGATCAGGAGGCACTGCAGCGCATCCGGGACTCCAGGGAGTACGACTCACCCAGTCCCGACGGCATGTCAAGGTGAGTGAAGAGATCTAGATGGGTTCACTGGTACTGGTGGGTTTGAAGTGGGTTTGAATAGAAAAACATTTTAACAAGGCTTTAAAAATTTATCATGAGTGATAAAAACCATTACTAAAATAATATCCTTTAAGTATATAAAATGTTCTAAAATTATTATTACTATTAAATGTTTTTGAAAATTTGTTAAGAAAATTTAACTCGTTTATTATTTGTTAGTTAACATAAAGAATTTCATTTCGTTTAACCAATCAAATTTATTTTTAAAGTGAAACGTATTTAAAACCTAGTAATGTAATCACTTAATTAACACTCATCATAAATATCAATGGGTTAGAAAAATGAATAATTCAAAAGTATTTATTTGATAGCTTATACTATCTGTTCTGATAATTTAATTAGTCACTTTTTTAAAAGTACTACCAATGACCCTAGGTGTGTTCATAAAATTAAGTAAGCTTAATAGTTATATGATACATTTTCACTCACAAAGCAAATACTGATATATGGCCCGATATTATTACTCATTTGCATTACTTGTGTGCTGATACCCAGAATTAAAAAACGATTCGGATAAAAATGTAGCTCTTACCAAAAATCCCTCAACTTTTGGTGCTAATCTCTTGGCTGGCTACCAAACAAAACCTTAGCACTTGGTGGAAAACCATTCCGAAAGCCAAAGCGAAGCCCCAATGAAGCTCCAAAGCAGCTTTGCTGGCACTCGAAAACATGGCAAGCAAAAAAAAAAAAAGCCAATTCAATTGGTCAATTCCAATTTGGTCATCAGCCACAGAGATTACGTATACGCCATGTGTCTGCCGTCACAAGTGTGTGAGTGAGTGGCTAATTTGAAGTGCGAATTGTGTACGAAAAGGCAAACAAATGAGGGGGCGGTTGGGGGGTAATATTAATTGTTTTCAAAATGTGTCGCGTAATTTCGATTGTCATCGATGTGTTAGATAATTCACCATATAGGGTGTCCCCTTATTAAATTTATGTCTTAAATTTCTGCTCTCTTTACAGATCGGAATCGCCCACTTCGTCGCACCGCTCCAGTCCGCCCATCAGTCCAGGTTGTGAGGATCAGCAACAGCCCCATGGTGGCATCCATCCCCAGCATCTGTCCATGCGCATGTCCGACTTCCACGACGAGTTCAAGAAGCCGATTCCACCCCACAGTCCCATCAGACCACAGGATTTCCCACTCTACGCCGGCGGCCATCCTTACCAGCTGCTTGCCCAGGGCGGCTCCGCCTTCCACCGACCGCTGGATCCCTCAGGCAAACCCATTCCCGTAAGTAGAACTTATATAAATCTAAATATTATAAAGTTGCTAATAAGAAATAGATACCTTGATATGTTGTTTGAAACTAGCTCAAAATATACTGCTTTCTTAATTAATAATAATAATATATTTCTTGTTCCTCGTTGCAGATACCCATGGGTCACAATTTCATGCCCTCGCAGCTGCAATTTGAGTTCCTGGCCCGCGCCGGCATGCTGCACCATCGGATCCCCGAGCTGGCCGCCTATCCGCATCATGCGATTTTGGGCAAGACGAGGAGACCCCGAACCGCCTTCACATCACAGCAGTTGCTCGAGCTGGAGAAGCAATTCAAGCAGAACAAGTATCTGAGTCGGCCCAAGCGATTCGAGGTGGCCAGCGGCCTGATGCTGTCCGAGACGCAGGTGAAGATCTGGTTCCAGAATCGCCGCATGAAGTGGAAGCGCTCCAAGAAGGCGCAGCAGGAGGCCAAGGAGCGGGCAAAGGCCAATCAGCAGCAGCAGCAGCAGTCGACGCCCAGTGCAGCCAGTTAGGAGGAGTAGCATTAAGGAGGAGGATCTGTAAGATCTGGAGGAGTGGTCTCCAATCTAGTCATGCCGCGATCAAACCGCCGTCCCACCATCAAAACGAGACACCCTGTTTTCTTGCACCCAGTTTCATACGCGCAATCGGTCGAAATCTATTTTTTCGGGTTTTTTTCACATTGATTTCGCTTTATTATTTTTATTTTGTGCCACAACAACTGGTCACTGTGTGATATATGTAAACAAGAAATATAAATTAAATTCATTACCCTCCCCGCCATCCCCTCTCTCTAGACACTGTATGTACATAAACATAAATCTAAATAGGAACACGAGCATAAATAACTAAATAAACATAAATCTAAACTAAATGAGTAATGCCTAAGTAAATAAATTACATTAAATGCGATTAGTTTAGTTGGTAATTTGCAATTTGCTTGTGTAATTTGTGTAAATAATTGTAATTATGTAATTGTAGTATTTAATATTAACAGAAACAACAAGAGCCATTGAGAAAAAATAACACATATAAAATGTATGATAACGCAATGCGATTGAATTAGTTAATTAACTGGATTTTATTTTGGAAATCAAAAATGGAAAAAATAAATCATGAGAAACATAAACTTACATGGATTTTAATAAAGGGGGAAAATTAAGGAATAGAAAAGTGAATCATAAATATGGAAAAGGTAAGAAAAACAAAGTTAAAATTAAAGAGAAAAATTTCATAAATATAAGTAAAACCATAAACTAATTTGAACCAGAAAAAGCAAAGCAACGATTACGATAGCCAAAAAAATGTTTAGAACGAAAAAAAGGTAAAAATAAATAAATAATTTATATATATTCAAGTAAATATCTAATCTGGCTGGCTTTGAGAGCTGTCTGTGGCTCGAATTTATAAATACACGACGACCATAAAGAAAGAGCTATTAGCCACATATTCGTTACTACCAATCAAAATTCTACTCAATTTCTGAATTTCTCGCCCTTGCGATAATGCTTATCGCTGCAAATAAATCAAAATGTGCGCAGATAATCAAGTTAATTGCTAAGACAATAATTATGACTAAATTTATAGTATCACTTCAAAATTATTTCGCTAATTAAAATGTAGCCAACTTAGTGTGAACAACGAAAGCACTTCTTAGTTTCTTGGCTTGTTCATATCGATTTTGTGTGTTCGTTTGTGTGGCAAATTGAAAAAATCATGGTGAGCCTCGATTTCCGCCAGAAGAAGAGCCATATAAAGTGCTATTATCAAGGAGCTCAGTACAACAGGTTTGATAACCGCTTGAATTCGGTTTAACGTGAGTGCTAAGTATTTACATAAAAGATAATTTTAGATTTATATATATTTATTTCTTAACAAAACTATTTTCTATGTGAATTGCGTTTGTAACTTTTTATTCAGTTTCTTAATTACTACAATAACCTTTACTACTGCTCACATAAGATGACATAAAGTATTGTTCTAGCCACTTTCGATTGCATTTCCCATTTCCCATGCCCAGTACCATTTCCATTCCCATTTTCACTTCCATTCTCGTGAAGAGAACTTGTCCGTCCACTTTATCACGTAATTCTCAAGTATTTCATGGACTCGCACACGACGGACTTTACGGGTTTTATCGCTGTTGGTTTGCCTTGAAGTATGCTTTATATTGTTATTATTGGTTGTTTGATCTGTTGCTGTTGCTGTTGTTGTTGCCTTATTGTTGTTATTATGCAGCAGTTTCTTGTTTTCTGATGGGCTAATAAAAATTCATTCCGTTTCTCTGCTTGCCCCTAACACGTAGCACATTCTTCTCTGAGCAAATGAGTGGAGCACACATTTCTATGGAAGGGTACATATGTGAGGTACAGTGGGTTAAACACTTGAAAGTTGCCTATAATTATAACTAATATTAACTTAACTAATATTAACTTATCTAACTGGTATCAGCTTTTCAAAACCTTTTTCAATCGGTTTCACAGAAGCTAAACAGCTTTGCTGACAAATTACTTAAAGATAATTACGTTTTCTATGAATATATCTTGTCTCGAAAACAGTTTCATATTGAACTTTTAACACCGTGTCCTAATTACTGAACCCTTGCCACCTTTCTGCGCCGAACTTGACCCACTGTGCACCCTGGGCTGCGGTTGCTGATGCTGCGCTTTATTTTGATTTGCCTTGAAGTGGCCAAATGTGTTGAACCAGAACACAATACAAAAAAAAAAAAATTTAGAAGGGAAAAGGGGAAAGGGGAGAGCGATTTTCCCCTAATTTCAATTCATTGAGCTATTAGCGGGTAATTTGCAGCAGGAGAGTTTCAATGAAAACCCGGCGAGACCATAAAAGGGTGACAAAGATCAAACCGTAGAACTGGAATTCTACTCGGGATGTTGAAAGGTCCTGAATGCTGTTTGGTACTTTGGTCCTTTGGGATGCCTGCTGCTGATTGTCGCATCTGTTGCAAATTAAATTTGCGTTATAATTTCTATAAACACACAAGCGTTGAGTTGAGGAAGGCACACACCCAGAAAATCGCCGATTCAATTGAGGGTTCACTTCCCGCGTCCGCTGTCAAATTTGCCCCTCCTCGCCTGACTTTGTTGCCTTTGTTGCTGGTGTTACAATTTGGTTGTCCCCTGTTGGGCGACGTCATCAGCGGCACTGAAAAAAATAATTAGCAATCTCTGCAAATAAATCACTTTCACAAAAGATATCTCTAACTTGCTTGATATTATTACACACTAAACGTATGTAGATTTATTTATTATAATCATAACATAACAGTATATTTTTCATATTTTATTATATTTCGCTACAATGATTTACTTTTCTCAGTGCCAGCCTACCCTCTTCGTTTGAATGGTATTTATCGTTCTAGACCCGCGTTCCAATTTGATCTTCATGTCAACACAGATGATCACATTTTATGCTTAATTTTGTTATATGTGTTGTTTGCTTAACTGATTTAGCGCACACCGCTGCCCATTCAACCCCTCTAATTTCTATAAATTGCCATTCGCTGCATTTTTACGCTAATATTCAATCGAATTTGCCTCGTTTTTCGATTTTATTGTCAAATATGTGCGATTATTGTCATATGTTGGATTTTATTATTGTCAAATTTGCATTTGTCTGGGGATCGCCGAACTTTCGGGGTTTGCAGTGGGGGTGTTGCGCTGCATAAGCGGTTATTGCTCGTTAGCCATCTAGCTAATGGCTGTTTACACAGTCAGCTGAGCGGGTGAACTGCAGCGGACCGGATGCGGAGTAGGATACGTGGGTCAGGATGCTGTGGTGCCCTATTGATTGGCTGCGATTCATATCACAATTGATGGGCGGCAGTACGTTTTTAATTGCTGCCGCGTTGGGCAAATCCGTTCTAATTGATGGGTGAAATGTATATGCACACATTGAGATGGATTTTAAAACAAACATTGTAATTTTCAGGTTGTATAGTTGTGCGCAATTATTAGAAGTACGTATATACACCTTTTCTTATTCATTAATTTTTGCTGACTTGGCCATAACTTCTACTTTCTCCTTGAACATCACTTGAAGTAATTAAAGCCATTCTACGTTGCATCTAAAATATGTAGAGATACACCCATAGAGTTCTAACTTGAAATGCTCTTAAGGTAAATAAAGCACCCAAATTCCTCCCCACCAACCCGCTAAGCACTTTCTCCCCTCATTGCTCTGTTAAATTTGTTAATTAGCCCGACATAAGGTTTTCTAATTTCCTTTAACGCGGAGATACATATATCAGCAACAGGGGGATATACTCGTACGTATACAAGTGCATCTAGGAGGAAACGGAGCCCGCAGTTGGTCCAAAAAGCAGACGAGCAACCCTCTCTTGGCCACCCCTTAACCCATGGCAGCCCAACAACAGCCAAACAGCCCCCCCACTTGGAAGTTGAGTTTGGCTTCAGTCGTTTGGTATCATTAGCCTCTGGGGATGATTTGTTGTTGTTTGGCAGCACTTGATCAACGCAGCAATGAATTCAATTAGCACCAAAACACCAAAAGAGCGTTGCAGGGGCGAGCAGCAGGGGGGGAGGTGCTGCAGAGGGAGGTGGCACTTGCTGCGGGCAGAGGAAAATCCGGAGGCAGAGGCGTAGGAAAAGCGGACACACCCTCGCCATTAGAGAGTTGTGAGACAGGAGGGGGGAAATGTGACGGAGTCTGGTCAATTGTTTGGATTATTTTTCTGGTGAATTATTGCGTGTTGACGCATATGGTGACAATTTTCCCTTTACAAATCGCTCCGTCTCGCTCTCGATTTTCCATTGACCCTCTCTCTCTCTTTTGCACCCATCATTCGTCCTGATGCCCCGAGCAATTAGCTTTGATAGACGAATTGTTCGTTGCTGTCGCAGAAATTTCCTAACGATTAAATCGGAATCATTTTGGCAATGCCAGGACATTGACTTTATGCCAGGACCTTTCCGACATTAAATTTCGTTATATAAAATGTTAAGTATAAAATAAGGTAAGTGTGTAGTGAAAAGTATAAATAATTTAACTGGTTTTATACAAGTATTCAATATACAAACATATGTATTCAATATATAATTTGTACGTCACCATCTTTCTATTTAACTAATTGATCCTTTTACTATAAATACAAATTAATTTTTAAAATGTTAAATTTTTGTAAAAATTAAAATTCAGAACGCGAAAGTGTATATTTTTTCTAGCATTTCTCTCTGCCCAAAATGCCTCCTTTTCGCTATCCTTTTTCATTGTTTATTCAGTGGACGCACGCACGGATTTTCTTTGCTTCGTTTATGGATTGATGGCAGCCAAGTTGGAAATTCCTGATTGCTCTTGGACATTTTGTGTTTGCTCCGCGACTGTCTCCCGTTCCGAATTTTCCTCAATTTTCCCCCACCAGCACCAGCACGACCACCAAGCCCTCCCACGGACGTCTCTCTATCTGTTTGGTTTGCTGGAATATAGCCAGATGGATTGTGTAAACATGCTGGAAATTATGGTATTAGTCGCGTATCACGAGTTCGGCATTCCATTCTCAATTGGGTTATGAATTGATTAATGAATTGATAAATTTGTCGCCAAAGGTTGTGGGTTTTTTTTTGTGGATGGTGGAGATTATCATATGGTTAATAAAGAGGGAGGAACGGGGATTTACGAAATGGAAGGTTCTGATGAGAGTGGCTTTTATAAAAATATGTTTCCATATTACAAATATTTATAAGCCGGCAGAAATTTATAGTTCCCTGTTTGGCTTTAATTTCTCAACAATAGAATATATTTTTCGTGGGTACTCTACATTTTCTTAAATATATACATATTTCTTAAAGTAACTACCCCATTTTTAACCTCCTTAGCACCTTTTCCTCAAGTAACCTTCCATCCATCAACTTTTGTAACAAATTGTTGTTAATTTGTAGAACTTCTTCCTGTAGCACTGCTCCTCATCCCAACTCCTTTTTGTGAGTGCCACATTAATTGCAACAATTAAAATGTACAAAAAGAGACATCAACTTTGCTGCTGTTGTTGTTGATGTTGCCGCTGTTGCCTGCGCTAATTAACCCATGTGTGCCCGAGTCTGAGGCAATCCTCTCACCTATCGACGGCACGAATGTTCTACCCCTGTCACAAAACTGGCAAGCAAACAAATGTAGATAAACAATGTGAGAAATATTAAATTGTAATCCGCTTAAATGTGTTAAAAGGTATTAAATCTAATTTGCATAATTGCCCAGCCGACGGAACGGGCGAGAAATCAAGCGAACCCCAGGGATATGTAACGAAAGTCAGGGGCGCGAAAGTTTTGCCCTTAAACAAAACTCGATCCAATCAAAACTGGCTCACGCGGGGAGAAGTGCGGGGAATGCACCGTAAGAAATAAATAAAAAGGATTGAAAGTATAAAGAAAAACACTATACTAATCGTCAAATTACAAACAGGTAAGATCTTCAAAAAAAATATCTTTAGAACTATGATTTTAATCAGATACGCATATAAAAAGTGGACAATGCTTCAGATTATATATATTTACATAACAAATTAGTGAGTAGATTTAGAAGTAAGCTTACTAAAATTTCTTAAATATTTTTTAAATATATATTTAGTTTAAATATACAATTTTTCTCACCATGTACAAATCCTCAAGTGGCGCATCTTTGGCGCCGAGTTTGGAATGCACGTGAGGACAATATTTAAAAATGTTTAGCATAATTAATGCGTATTCCAGTCCCAGATCCGTTCGCATCCCTACCACCATAAACCATTTCCCTATCCGCACTCCCGTAATCCCGACAAGTGCAGCCGAAAGTTAACGAACATTTGCCTAATCAACCCTCGAAAACATTCGCGCTAATTTCAGGCCTCCGATGGTCGATGGCGATGTGGGGGTTAACCGGGGTCACTGGGGTAAATACTTTAGGTATGGCCGGGATCGGAGGAAGGACCTCTGGGCCACATTATTCACACATACGCTCAACTGGGCCTCGGCATTCCCGCGGCTGTGTGCCTAAAATTGAATTTACTTTATTTGCCACTAATTGGCTGAAATACCTGAGGGCGTTTGGTCTGAATTTTGGTCGAGAATTCCACAAGAATTGGAAGTGTGAATGGTGATTTGTATTTACTTAGGATGTTGGGCATATGAAGTGAATGGTACGCTTGTTAGATGAAGAACGTTTACAAAATCAGACATACAGTTAAGTAAATATTCTCCTTAAGACAACTATTCCTTGTTTATAAGAAGTGTTCTAAAAGATTGAAAGCATTTTCCAACCCAAAATATAATTCCCTTGATACAACACCATATCAAAACGCCTGTCCCATCCAAGGCAATATATTTTAAACATAAAACTCAAGCGAAAATCTCAAGAACTTACTACACACATTACATAAGAAGGATCCGGCATAATATCCTTGGCGTCGAAAGATGAGACAGAACCCCCGCAGATGATATGATAATGGCAATAAAAGATGATAATGTGCAAAATCCTTTTGCCCAGATTCGCAAAAAACAAGACACCAGTCAGTCCGCAGACAGAAGCGCAGAATCATTAAAATGGCAAAACTATTCAATGAATCGAACAATGAATACCCTTGAAATAAACTTGTGTTTATTATCAACCCAACAAAAGTTGAATACTTCTTAGATAATCATTAAAAAAATTCCAAACTGCATACAAGCAAATAAAATATTTATTAATAATATAGGTGTAATAATGTAATATTATATTATAGCGATATACCCGTATAAAACTAGGGTATTTTGAGCGACAGATGAAGAAAAATAGCAACAAACGGCAACAGCAAAATCTTGAAAAGCAGTGAATGCTATTAACATATTAAAGCAATAAAAGAAATGGCATATAAAATGCTGGGCAGAGCAACCGAAAACGGAAAATCCACCCAGTTCACAGTAAGCCAGTGAAAGACCCCCTTTTTTTTGGGAAAAGGGGGCGAAACGAGGACTACTCACACACCCAACTGTTTAGCGGCCAAGTGGCATTTACCCTTCGAGAACGAGATGGAAATGGGAACTGAGCTGCCGGGAGTGTGGAAACTCCAGGGACTCCGGGGTATATAGCTATAGCTTCGTTTCTCTTGGTACTCCAGTCACCACCACCATCATCATCATCACCACCCCCGCCAGCCCATATTGCAGATAATCATACTAAATGCTGCCATTTGCCATTTGTGAGGTTTTGCCACTTGCCACTTGCCCTTTATGGCTCGAATGCGTTGTCTGTGTGCCGTCTCTCTCACGCGACAGCGCACCATCTCTTTCGCACACAGTGTGTGGGCGTGTGCTGGAGCTGCTTGGACCCCATGGTTTTTGGCAAGCAAATTGTGAAAAGTTCGCCCCGGCAAGTACTTCTAAAGCTCTGTGTAAACACCCACTAAAATCAATTTGCTGGATTTTCTACCACCAGAAAATGTGTATTTTACGGGTTCAAATGGTATGGCTTGGCTGCAAAAGACTGCCAACGGATGGATGGGGAGTGGGGGACTTATCGAGATGGTTAAGATTGTGAGTTGGGGGTATGCCAAAATGGGTGGATTGATTGTGTTTTTGTTCGATTTGCTAGCTGAAGCAATTGGATGGGTCTATTGTAAGAGCTGTAAATGGAGCATTATAAGGGAATGTGATATTCACAGCGATTAACCTGTTCATACTGATTTTGGTAATAGATATATACACTAAATTAATATAGTTTTTACTATGGTTAAAAATTCAAAAAAAAAAAAAATAAACAATAAAATAAAAATAACAAATCACTATGAATTTTTAAGGAAGTAACACTAAAATACTGGTTAGGTTAAGCTAAAAATTAAGTTTAATGTAACGCCTTCTTTCAATGACCCTACAAATTTAGATAGTAATTTTCTAATTAAGAAGAACTTCGTGTGTATTGAAAGTAAGGAAAACTTTAGCTTGATCGAACTGTTATAATCTGCTGCCATAAAAATAAAAGTTTCGTTCAACTTTTATTCAATTCAAAACCCTGTCATCGCAATCCCCGCACTATGACTACATAATCTGCCATAATGTAGCTGAAATTCCAATTGAGCACAGAGGAAAAATGTTGAAAGAGAAACTTTTTGCCATTTGGAAACTTTTCTGCAGGCAAACAAAGCTTAGAAAGTGGCGTTTTTCCAGCGGAATGGCGATGGACTTGTACTTGTACTTGGTTATGCTACTCGTTCAATGGCCTTTGCTCCCTTTACTTAATCTCATCTAATAAATGGCTTCGCCTCCTGTCTCGTAAATCACTTAACAATTTGCGAACAAAAAACGTAAGTGAAATTCGTGCCAAGGTTTCCGGATTTTCCAGCTTTTTTACATGGCCCTGCATAAGTGGCCCAAAATCGCATTCATATGAGGCAACCCCTCCACAGATTTCTACATTTCCATCGAGCAGGGGCAACTTTTTTGTGTGACCTGCCATTTGATTTATTTATTGTTGGTTTATGCGTGATCTTGCCTCAAATTAGCATTTATCATTTCGATTGGCTCCACCCGAGAAGCAGTCGGGAAAAGCCATTTTTCCACCAAGTACTTAGGGAAAACGGCCATTGAAGTAAAACAAATCGACGAATAGCGGTAGCTTTCCACGAAATTGGTTTAACAAGTGTAGCTTGATTTTTCAAATTGTGTTCCTGCTCTTGTTTCCCCTTCAACCCCAAAGTGATTGATTGCGATTATGCAAATGCGAAATGCTTTAAAAGGAGTAATTTTGGCAATGCCCGGGCCTCAAAGGGTTGCACTCAACCATTTATTTTATGGCCATTATCACACAATAAATTCGATATGAGCTTCGGTAAGCCGACCAACCTAATTTCCCGGCTATCCAAGCTTATCGGCAGATAATCCCCATACAGGAAACAGTAGCCAGATAGAAGTGCTCCCCCAACTCGCACTGCTAATCACCTCCTGCTCCAATTGGATGCAATCAATACTCATTCCACGAATGAGGCGGCAATTTGGGGGTCCAATGTCACTAATTGTGTGCAAATGGCGTTTGTGCCTTGCATTTTGGGCCCTGCATATAAATGGCCTAATCCGAGGTGCTGCACAGAGGCGCAGCGAAAAAGGGGGGCTTAAATTGGGGCTTAGGAAATTAGGAAATTAAATTTTAAGTTAAAATTTTAAAGGAATTTTTCTATAACTAAACAAATTCCTAATGATGAAACCCATACTAATGACAGATACTGCTGAGAAATTATACCCTTTCCAGTTGCTACACCCACCTGAACTTACGAGTCAATAGCAATAATAGCCACCTAATCAATGATAATATTCAATAATTCCGATTCCCACAGCACCCAGTGGTCATAAAATATAAACGTGGCGACTTCCGTTGCGATTAAGTCGCGGAGTTAATAATATTAATAATATATTTTTAGTGCTATAATTTTATTTAATTTGTTTATTTATCTAGGCTAAGCGTATTCGCTGTTTTTTACGACACATCCCAGCCAATAAACACATTTGTTTGGTTAATGAAGACGATAAGACTACCGTCCCCATAAAGATACAGATACGGTAGCCCATAAATCCATAATACCATACTAAACAACACCATACCATACCATACCATTATAAGAAGGTGGGGAGAGTGAATCGCCCAAGATTTACGATCATCGTTCATATCAACGACAGCTTTAATTGAAAGCAAAGCGAATAATTTTCAATCAGCCAAATCAGGAAAACCCTAAATAAAAAAAAGTGGAAAATAAATACCAGCCAGAGGAGAGTGCAGTAGATAAGGTTCACCTCCAATGATGACGATGATGATGAGTGAGTGAGCGAGTGCTGGCGGAGATTGGGGGAATCAGACCTGGACCAGGCACGGCACGGATATATTTGTATTGATTTAACAATTATGCACACAAACAAGCCAAGAGGAAACAACAGCCATGGGGCACGTTCGTCATTTGACTTTCCGTCATGTTGACTCTCTGTTTAGATTTTCAATTAAATTTGTTGACTCGGAGTTCGGGAGCCCGAGTCCGAGCCCTGAGCCACACGGGTCGTATACGTAATATAAATTGATTATTTCAATTTATTTAAGGCGCAAACCGATAGCATTTAATTAAAAACCCATCTAAGCAAACAGCGCGCAGAGGAACCTCAGCGGAGAGACAACGACACGACTCATTACAGGCTCAAGTACCAGGGCCCGTGAATCGAGCAATGCTCACTGCACTGCCGATAAGATGATACGCGTTGTGGCTATGGATGGCCATATATCTAGCAACTACATATATATATATGTATATATCTAGCTCAGGCTCCCAGTGTCTATCTTTGTATGCCCATGCAGCTCTATCAGACCTTTACATCTGTTTATAATTGAAAATGCAGCTACTGTGTCGCCGGTTGGCACCGGGAAAATGTGACACGCCAATAGTCTGTCATTAGTGTCAACAGACTGGGAACCACAGTGAAACCCAAGCGACTATCTGCTTAACCCATGTGGGCAGAAGTAACCTCTTATCAAAGTGCAAACTCCCAAGTTGAAAACTGATTTTTTCGAGATATTTAAAAGGGTAAATATTATTTTTAAAAAATATTTCAAAGGTGGAAGTATGGCTTCTGATACTTAGAATTCCTGCTTGAAAATATTCATTTTAATAAGTTCACTTTTATATTGAATATTTAATTCCAATTACGAATAGCCTTGAACTCAGTTTAGTAGTGCAACTAGCACCTACAAAGTCTTCTTTAATTATGAAGTTAATATTTCCGCCACCAATGGGTTAATTCGAACTTCAGGCTAGTCCAGTTTAAAGGTAAATACGAGTTCTCAGCTCCGATAAAAGCAGGAAAATCATTTGGAAAGCCCCCACCTACACAAGCCACATGTCTCCATCGAGTTTAAATAGTCAATAGCGAAACAATAAATTCTTCAACTGCAGTTCAGATCGGTTATAGATGGATAGTGCAGAGCTTGAAGGCGGGCAGAGAAGTGAGGGGACTCTGTTGACTTTTTCATATTTCTTAATGATGACATTTTAATTATTAGTAAAGTGCTTTCAGCAGCTGATAAGATATCGGGCACTGGATATTTATGATTGACTGGCTATGACTTTGAGCCACCTCCTCTGACGTTTCCACCAGAGAACGAAGTTCAAGTTGATTGGGATTGAGGAGAATTCGGGGAGCTGGCAGAAAGGTGATAAAGGAGCACCAAAGTGAAGGCATGAAAGGGGCTTTGGCCACAAACTACAGTAGCAGTAGCAGCTGTGTGGGCATTGATTGATAATGGAGTGCATGAAGCGAACTCAAGGCAGTAGTTTCCTATGTAGCTATATAAACAAGCCAACTCAAAGGTGGGAAAAGTGGTGAGGGATACACCATATGCACACTTCATAAAATATATCATAGAATAGAATAGCACGGATTTGTGCCTTTTATACAGCAAAGCACTGATAAAGACATAAAGTAGTTATAGGGGGCATTGAAGAGATAATCATAATCTGCACATTAGCCTTCGATTCCCTATGCCACTTTAATCGAAGAACTCCCAGGCAGATTAAGCCACTATTCATTCGACTTATCAACTAAAATCCAAATCACGTGATAAGAAAACCCCCGAAAGTGTCAGTCACAACTCAAAAGGTGATTTCCCAATCCAACGCATTCCGATCAATCAATCAAGCAATTCCCAGCGTTTTCATAACTCACTTGGCCAACTACAGGCAAATATTTAGACATCATTAGCTTATCTAGTCGAGGTCCAACACTTTCAATTGAGATTAGCCCACCTCCGATGTGCCCCCTCAATCAATTTAATGCCTCTCAACAGGTCACTTATCGTTTGGATAGGGCCAGGCCCTCTGCAAACACAGCCTGCAGTTGCAATTTATTGTTTGCCCATCGGAGAACATCAAATAGTCGATATTCCAAGACCAAGTCACGTACTTTCTCATTTTCCTTGGGGCGAGTGAAAGGCGGTGAGAGTTGTAGCATCGGATCAGAGACACAATTAGAATTATGAAGTCAACTCCTAGTTAGCTGGTGATTAAAAGACAACAAATGCAACGACGCCAACTGCCTCGCAAGTCGACCGCAAAACTCTGGGAGTCCAAACACTCGTATAAAGTACTTACACCTAAAAAAAAAGTATATTAATAAGTACTTATTAAGAAGGTTACATTTATACAACACTCCTATGTTTTGTAGGTCTACTACTAAGATACCTTGCAACTTTCAAAAACTTGGAGTTCTACCTATGAAGGGCATGTTTAAATTGTTTTTTTTTTCAGTGCACCCCCATCATCCCACTGTTCCATATTCGACCTCAGGGTGGATTGCAATTTATCCGCACGCAAATTTGCCAGCAATGCGAAGGACTGAGGGTGCCAGGAGGCAAGTTGGTCTGTTGCTGTTTGGCTGGGCAAACAGTTTGGTGTCATGGCTCCCATGATCTTGGCCTTTTCGGGGCTCTCGATTGCAGCGGGAAACTCTGATTCGGATTCGGTTTCGGATTCAGAAACTGATTTGCGTTCCCAGCTTTGTTAGCTTAGCCATGTGTGGGCGTGGGCGTGGTAAGAGGGCGGCAAATGTGGAAACTGGAAAATGGAGAATGCTATCAACTCGTGCATGAAGTTTTCGGCATGGCTTTGGTTATGAAATTTCACATTTTCTTGACATTTACTGGCTACAATTTGCGTATGTGTTTAACGAAGCATACATTTCTCAGTGGCAATTCGGGTAGTTGGAGAATTTTCCACCGCAAATTTGTGTATGATTTTTGCTACCCACAACAATATGGAAAATTGTACCAATTGCAGGCGAAAAGTGTTGCCTGCTTTTAGGGGCTGCGAGTGTCCTGCAAATATTTATACAAATAAAAGACACGAAAGCAATTTCAACATGGAAATCCAGCAAATAAATACAAATTGCCTCCGGGGGCTGGCCACGCCCCCACTCCGGGACTGACTTATGGAACTTTTATAAATGGCCACACGGCCACAAAGCCACTGAACTGGAAATTTGTTCAATTTTTGTTTACACAACCCAAGGAGACGGCCTGAAAAGCCACAACAAAATAAAAAAAACAATAAAAACATTGATATATACAAGACTCACTATATAGATATATAGAGATTTGTATGTAGATACATTTCCAAGTCCGACTGTCCACTGTTTCATTTAATTTTTGGTTATTTGGCAATTTTTCACTTCATTAAACTTCTGGCTCCTACGGATTTGTCCAATCAATTTACTCAGTCGTAAGAAAAAAAGGGGTTAGGCAAAGAAAGTTTTTGTTACATCTTTCGGAGGGTTGATTGAGGCAAAAGGATTAAAGACACACTGGAAGAAACACCGCTTGAAATGTTGCACGCAATAACCATCTATTCACTTCAGTAATAACTGTTAGTTGTGGAAAAATGTTTTCTTTTTTTTCTTTCCTGTCCCTAAATATTTCTATAAAATTCGTGTAATTTATCCTTGAAAGCCTTTTTATTTTGAATCTTTATTTTGTTCTTTGTGCAGCCAAAGGGAAAAAAACAAACAGATTTATAATGGTTGGGGTTAAGGACTCGGGGCTCGGCGTTCTGGGTTCATGTCAAATCAATGTCAGAGCCTCCTTACGCAATTTGCTTACATGATGTCAGCAATTTCTTGGGTCCACCCCCCCAATAAGCATCTTAGCATATAAATGTATATATATTTGAAGTGCAAATGTTTATTTGCATACGCACACATATATGGGCACACAAGCACTTGACAAATTCTAACAAATCTGTAAAAATTTGTCTGCTGTCAAGTGGAAATTACTCAAAGTGTGGGTAGTGGGGCAAAGGACATGCTTAGCATACTTATAGAACGAGATGTGTTATATCATGGGCTCGTTAAGCGTCAAGCAAAACAAATCATAATCTTTGAGTCCTTCAAGAAATGCTGGTTGTTCCTTTTCGCTGCTGGTTCTTGAAATATGACAACGCGTGCCATTTTACTGTTTACACACATCCCGAATTGCCTCCTTGCGGTCGTAAGGATACTTTTCTTTATAGCCCCCAATCCCCCTTTACTCTTCCCCCAGCTCCAAGACACACCCCTCCATTTCTCATCGTCTTATGCGAAGCTGCTCCCTGGAGCATATGAAGCGAAATCCTTACGCATGTGTGGGGCTGCGATTTGCTTGTTTGAACAACTTCTTGGCACTTGACAGATCTACAATAATATTTTCAGATGTGCTAAAAAGTGCTGAAGGATTCGTAAGTCCCTTGAGTTGATAGCAGAGGTGCTTTCCACATTATTCACAATCCAAGCTGTAATTTTACTGATATAACATGCTTTTTAATATTTTAGACAGGAATATCTATGGAATAGTATGTTTCAATATCTAGAAATGAATTCATGCTCCCTAAATCTCCCAATTTATTTGTCATTCTAAACATATCCTCAATCATCCATAATTTGATCACGTTTGCGGCTGCCATGGATATTTATACTATATTCCATGTAAATCAATTCATCGGCCATTTTTTTTTTCTACACGCACCGCAAATTTTTGCTTTGGTGGTCGTTGGGGCTTATTGATGTGTAATAAACCCAATTGCATTTGTTTTGAATATATAAATAAATCATAAAAAAGAGCAAAGGTTACGCCATTTTTTGTTAGATGATTGTTTTGTTTGACTCGCTTCCGTTTCCGCTTCCTTGCTGCCTTTATTTTGTTTCCGCTCGTTGTCCTTTTTTGTTTTTTTTTTCTGCCCTAAAGAACGTGCGTGGCATACTAATAGGGACTAAATGTCCGGGGTGCGGGTAAAAAATGGAGCGAGGAAAAATAGATACTAGGCACAGGACTAGGCACAGCCAGCCCCTAGGCATCGCATACATTTGATTAATCAAACAAAAAGTGTTGAAAATGTTATTTTGCCAGCCTGGCAAATGGCGCATTTGGATTTTTATGTGCCACACTGATTTTTACGATATGCACACAGGCACACATCACAAAAAGCCACAAATTGATGCCATTTTTGGCCATCCCAGCCCAAATGTAGCCATAAACTTGTCGAGACTAACATTTACAAAGCATAAAATCTACTGCGAGCCCAAATTTTCTATTTGTTCGATCAGCCATAAAATTTGCGATGATTTCCTTGAGTACAAGTCAAAGTGGACGAAAAGTGTCGACGCAATTGCTCATTAGGCATGCCAAGTGCACAGTGCGCGTCATAAATCTACGGACCAGTCCGAGCAATTAGTCAAAGTATGGTGTGCTGTGGTGTGGGACACAAATTACAGCAGTGGCAAAAGAAAATGCCTGCGGACTTGCTGGAAAATTATAAAAAAAAGGACGAGGGAAAATGGAAAGGAAATGCTTGCAAACCGCTTTCGTAGCAGCTTCATTAATGCACATGTGTGTGGGTAAGAGGGCTTACACTGGAAAAAAACATTTATGAAACAGTCTTATGACTATTGAAGCATAAATAATTGTTTTTTAATGCAATAAATAGCCATTGCAAAAACCAATGAATTAACTCTGTATTCTTAAGTACATTAAGTTAAAATGGGAAATCAAACAGGGGATTCCTTGTATATTTATATAACCTTTATACAAAAGTATTGGTTCCAGTGTAGTTGAGAGTGGGTAGATCAGTAGCTGGGGCCATAACGACGACTCCACTGCCAGTTTGTCGTTTAACATTTGGCAAACGTATTAAAACACCCCATCATTGCCTTAATTAAGAGCCATAAAAGCACATTTACTTATTGTTCGACTCTGTCTCGCTCCCTTCTCCTCTATCCATCTCGCTCTCTACAGCTTTTTCCACGTCTCGTGGCACGTCTTTTTGATTATTTATCCCTGGGATCCCTTCGGTATAATGCCCCATGCCACCCAGTACTTTGCGCCACCCACTTTGCCATCCTCTTAGCGTCCATTTGTCGTGCTTAATTCATGGCTAAAGTTGGAATTAAGTGAATTTTACGTTCATTAACGTGCGAGGGTTGTGCTCTACGTGTGTGCGTGAGTGGGTGGAAATGAAAGTGGGTGGGGTTGGGTACAAGTGGGTGGTTTTGCGAGCCATGTTTTACGGCCCGTGGGTGGAGTGGTTCCGTGTGAGCGAGATGCTGCACAAATGGGCGCCATTCCAATGGTGAATGGTAAATGGTGGTGGACTGTTGCCGATGGCGGACTACAGGATAGGCGGATAGGTGGAGGTTAAGCGGGCTTTTTGCGCCTCAGACAGTGTTGATAATTAGCCGAGCGTCTAATGCTGCACTAATAACGTAAATTTGTGGCACAGTTAACGGCGGGAATCGGCGGGGTTGCGACCAAGGTAAAATTGTGCGATCCGAGGTGGCAAATCAATGTCTAGTTTAGCTCGCCACAAATTTGACGGACAGTCGTTTAACTAAGCAATATATAGTTAATTAATTAATAATATATACTTCATGTTAATATTTATTCAGCGCAACGAAAGAGATTAAGAAATAATATAATACAACTGACGAATTGGGGAGTATATAATATTTAAACTTTAAGACAAAACAAGCCTGATTAAGATACAAACTCACCCAAAGCGAAATGAAATCTATGCTGAAAAATGTGCTGTCTTTGCCCCACTTACTCGTATGACTGCAACTAATTGGACTCACCCAACTTTTGAGTACCCAGCTACACATGTGAAAAGTTAGCCAGTGTCCTCGAAAACTTTCAAGTCTAGAGCTATCACAACCGACTAACTAGCCCCCAAAAATGTTGACCATTCGCCAGCACACACAGGAAGTGAAAATCTTTGGACGAAAAAGAGTAAAATGTGCCGCAATGCTGCGAATTGCCTGTTAATTAGTCGCACTTAGAAAATAAACTGCAGTAATTAAGAGCAGAGGCAGACAAATAAAAAACGCCAGTGGAAAAATCAACCAGGCAGCCAACGCCCCGAAAAACTAGTTGAAGTTTTTCTGCTTTCCCCCGTTTGGAAGCCATTTTCCTACCCCCAGTGGAGTGAGCATTTTAATTTCAACGCTAGAATTCTAATTAACAAACAAATCCGGTAGAATACACAGCAGTCGAGAGTAAAAAATCCCCCAAGGAAATTGGGGGGAGGACAAGGAAAAGCAGCAGCAGCGATGACAGCAAAAAAGTATGCTACATAAAAAAAGGGGGAAAGTAGAAAGGGAAGAGGAGGAGAGAAGTCGGTGGAAATTGGGAGGGAAAACGCTGTGAGCCATGATCTCCCAATTTAATATTATAATTGCTACAATTATCATTCTCATGCCATTTACACAGCAATTGCACAAAAACAACCAGCGAAGGAAGTTGGCAAAAGAGCAGTGAAAAGCGCAAAGGGAGGGTGGAAAGCGGATCCGGATATGTACGCCAAATTGAAGCAATTACCGGGAGTCCCCAGCCGGAAAACTCTATATAAAGCCGAGTCTAGACTCCTCCCACAAACGTAAAGCTCTCTTTCTCGCTTGCGCAGGCGCCAAGTGAACGGAGAAAGGGGAAGTGAGAAGGGGAGAAAGTAGAAAGGGAAAGAGAAAAAGAGAGATGGCTTCTCCCAAAAAAAAATGTGTCTTGAGGGGAATCCCCACAACGATGATGATGATGATTATAATAAAAAAAGGACCAAAAAGTAAGTACATTTTTTAAAATTTATGACCAACCCAAAGGAAAGTTATTTCTAATGAAAGGGAAAACCATTTTTCAAAGGACATATCTCATTAAGCCCATGGTCGCTATCTAAAAAAACCAAGAGCAACAACTACATTAATTGATTGTACATCGAGGATAATTGTTAAGTTTTTGTAGGGCCCCAGCAATTGATTACAAAATGTTTCTGCAGCTGTTATTATTAAATTAATTTGTCATCAAACAAAAGTCCCCACACACAGAAATCTGCATAAAAGCTCGCTATCCAACGTCGGGCTTACAAAAACATGACACGAAAATAATCACAAATGTTGTTGATAAATCCCCAGACATGAGCGGGAATTTGTTTGAATACGCTCCACGAAAATCGTGGGGGCTTGGGGTCATAGATTAGAAGTTCGTTCGTCATGTAAATGAGTCTTATCGCTTGCAATCGCACTAATTGAATTTAATAAATAGATAAAATATGTGCCATGCGGCTCGAACTGTTTGATGTTAATGAACTAGGTGCTTACCCTGTAAAACTAATAATTAAGATACTAATTTAAGATATGAAATAGAAAACTTTTTGATTGGCTTGGATTGGCTAACATATTTCAGCATTCCCTTTCCTTTTATTTCCTTTTATTTGGAATTTGGTAAAAGCATCAGCCACACCCGAAATAATATTTAATGTTATGTACGTATGTTAAAGCGTATTATTAGTTAGAAGTATTTGTTTATAAATATCCTTAGCTCATCGGACAGTTTATGCCAACTTCTCCCAGTTTGCTTATACCCTAGCTGCTCCACTCATATCCCTTACAATTATGGGGCATTAAGTGTGACAGTTGAACACCACTTTTGTCCGGAATTTCGACAGCTGGCCACTCAACCACCCACCATGTCGTATGTACCAGCACCAAAATTGGGGACATCAAAAAAAAAAAAAAAATGTGGGATCATCAAAAGTACAAAGTACAGTTAAGCAATAACCAATTGCTAAGCAATTGCTGCCATCGTTTTGTTGTTGCGAAGCGATTCGAAGTTGTCACTTGATTTGTTGCTGCCGCTGTTGTAGTTCTAGTCATTGGGTTTTCAACAGAAGTCAACACCAGAAAAGATAAAAGACAACAGCAGCATTGCAATGTGTAATTATCGTTGTCACTAATTAAAGTGGGATGACTAAAAAGGAAAACAGAGGCGAACCACACAATTTGGAGTCTTATCACTAGGGGATTTTCAAGACACAGACTCGACGGAAAGCCAGAGCAGACAACCTGGCGAAGTGTTTAATAAATCCTAATCAGCTGAAATAATTGTTTCATTTTTTTTGGTAAGCGATAAGTCCGTCGTAACTTATTAACTAGACTGGCTCTTGATAGATGGAAATAAAAAATCGGATATTTTCAATCGGCTTATTCGACATAACTTGGCCAAAAACGGCCGTACAGCTAAAATAAAGACTGTTTTGTGTTGCTAATAAACAAAGCTAACTATGTCTATCCCTACTTTTTCAATATTCAAAAAAAAAAAATTGACAAATTTTCGCATTTTCGATATCATCATCAAAATTTGCGAAAAATGGCCAACATTTAGCATTATAAAGTATGTACATGGATCGATAGGGAATTTTGTTACGAATTCAACGAGGTATGGTATTCCAGTTTTGGACAATTATTTTAACTGTTATCGAAAAAAAAACGGATTATTTTTTATCAAAAAAGCGAAAAAAAATATTTTTTTTAAAAAATCGGATACTTTCAATTGGCGTTTTCGCCATAACTTGGCCGCACAGCTAAAATAAAGACTGTTTTGTGCTGCTAATAAACATAGCTAAATATTTTTATCCCATTTTTTTTAAATACTTTAGGGTAGTTTAATTTTATGAAAAGAATGACCTTTAATCAGAAGTTCTGTTCGTATTTTAAATTGAACTAAAGGCGCCAAAAGTTACTAAAATCGATTAAGAAATCGACTAAAAATACCAAAATGCACTGTCGACTATTCGATACATGAAAAGACAAAAGTCGATATATCGATACCACCTACGGTTTTTGCATCGCAGTTATTATTATTATTATCTTACAGCAAAATGCGGAGCCAGCGGTTTTTAATTGTGGCCATTTTGGCCTGTTTTCTGGTGACCATCAAATCCACGCCCCTTAGGTAAGTACAAACGTTGCAAACTAAGATCATATTAAAATCATTCCTGGATTTTTGCCAACTAACAAACCAACTAAACTTTATATCTCGGTGATCCGGGATATATATTCAAGTTCAAGGTTGACCCAGTAATCTATTTTGTTTCTAACAATAAACAAAGGCTGCAGCTGAGTTAGGCAAATTATTCATGGTATCATGTTCTCCATTGCAGCGACATATCGGATTCGGATGAATCGACTTCGGTGGATGAGAAGGCCCAGAAACGTCCAGACGATGACAGTGAATTCGATGGTTTCCCCTTTCGGGACGATGATGAATCCCTGCTGGATTCGTCGAGGGAGCTGTCTGTCCAGGATCACAACTGGGATGTACTGATTTTCACGCAACAATGGCCGGTGACCACATGCTATCATTGGCGCGAGGAGAATCCCGACCAGGAGTGCAGTCTGCCCCAAAAGAAGGAGTTCTGGACCATCCACGGCATCTGGCCAACAAAACTGCACCAAATGGGTCCCAATTTCTGCAATAACTCGGCCAACTTTGATCCAGACAAGCTTAATCCCATTGAGGATCGACTGGAGACCTTTTGGCCAGATCTCAAGGGAAAGGACTCCACGGAGTGGCTTTGGAAACACGAGTGGCAGAAGCACGGAACTTGCGCCATGCTGGTGGAGGAACTGGATAACGAACTGAAGTACTTTGAGCAGGGACTCACTTGGCGTGAAGAGTATATCATGTCGCGAGTCCTAGACGCCTCTGACATCCACCCCGATTCCAACAACACGGTGGCGGCCATCAATAATGCAATAGTCAAGGCACTGGGCAAGAATCCATCCATCCATTGCCTATACGATGGCAAGAACAGCATCAGCTATCTATCGGAGATTCGCATTTGCTTCAGCAAATCCCTGGAGCTCATTGATTGCGATGGTGTCAAGCAGGGCGATGCAGTGCCCGTTGGTGTTCCTGGTGGCACTATCATTACCAATTGCCATATCGGTAGCCTCGTGCATTATCCCAGCTTGGTGCCACCGCTGCAAAGGAAAAGCCATTGGAAGTTACCTCTCGTGAACGTCTACAAGTTGCTGCAATTCCTCATGTGGTTCACCTTGTAAACAGGTCTTGGTGCAACCCAATCTGGAATGTATTTTGAGGCGCGCCTTAGGAGGACTCATCGTTAACTCCAATATTATTTCATACTTCCACTGATCTGGTGTGCTGGAGATTCGGAGCTTAACAATCATAAACGAAGAGAGAACACTCGTTTTTAAATAGCTGCAAGTCTAGTAAATTATAAACAAAAGATGTCATATTTTATATTATATACTTAAAAGGATTTACCAATTTATACAATTTATTGTTTGGTTATCCACCCGTAATTCGATAGAATTATTTAAATTGTACAAAATTGTAAACATCCTACGATGTAAATCAAGCTGTATTTGATTTCACACTTATTAGTTTATAGGCTCTCTTTTGTTGACTTAAACTTTGTTTTGTTTCTAATCAAAGGTTAAAAGCAAATACTCCCATTAAAAGACACTCATTGTGAATTTATTTGATTAATCAAAGCGTATTTCAAATTTATAAATATTATTTTTGAGACTATTAACTAAAGTGAACTTGTTTTTTGAAGATTACCTAATAGTTCTATTGCATTTGAGTTTAATCTACTGCATAAAACTGACCAAGCATCCTGTATCTTTTACTAGTTGCTAAGATCACATTTGTTTAATTAAAACACATCGAATTGATATTTTGGAATATTGAATTGATATAATTAAATGTATCATAACTGGTTATTGCATAGATGGATACCTAAAGACTGTTGTCAAACAGGTTACTGTAAAGGAATAGTGATGTTCTATTGCTGCTGCGTGGAGTTTCCATTGTAAGTGGCCTTGTCCTTATCCTTTTCATCCTTCTTCGTATCCTGCAGTCGTCGAATGTTCGAGTCCCCATATTTCGGCGGCTGATAGCCACCGGGTCGCTGTTGGAATTCCTGTGACTTGGAGGACGAGGCTTGGCTGGTATTATGAGCCGGCGGAGTACTTCCCGGTCCAGGTTGATTTTGTGGAGTGGGCCTGTCCGCTGCTCCGCCAGCCTGTGACGTTGAAGCCTCGTCGTATTCGTAGCCTGGAGCTGGTGTGGGTCGCAGGGAGAACATATCCATGTTGCGACGGGCAGCACTAAACCAGCAAGGTGTTGTTATCAAAATATGAAAACCAAGTGAAGAAGCAGTACTCACGCATCGCCCTGGTACACATCCAGGTTGGCCTGCTGTCCTGGCCACCGAATGTTAGCCATAAGCACGCTCAGTTTCTGAGTGAGCGGTCGGAGGCCCATCTTGTGAATGTAGTCGAAAGCCTTGGCCGCCGGTGTGAGCATAGCCCAAATCACAGTGGCCAGCATGGTCATTAGAGAGCCACCGCTTTGCACCACACGATTCACTTGCTCCTTGGTCAGCACCAGAACCACTGCATTGGGCACTAGGTTTAGCTCGCTCAGGGTCTTGACCTCGTCTTCCGTTTGGAACTCCCTGCGAGGGTAACTGGTAGCCAGGGTAAAATCGCGCCCATCGCTCGCCGCCAGCAACTCGTTTCGCACGTAGACACGAACAGTGGCCAGCACCTCGCCGGTAGGAAAGGATTTGGTGCGCTGAATGCCACCGGGTAATCGGATCTGCAGCCTCGTTTCGTCCACCGAACTCACAGAGGCATCTGTTGTGATCACGTTGGAGGCAGCGGTAGCCGCCACCGAATTGGTCGTGCTGCTGATGTCCGGTGTATTAAAACGTTGTGCCTGCTCCGCCCGATCGGCGGCAATCTGGGCACGTATGCGCTCCCTGGCCGCCAGCTCTTCCTGACGCTCACGTTTTATCTGCTCCTAATGGATTCATAAAAACGTGTTAAATCATCAATTTGCTCTATACATTGATTTACATTGAGTTATTTACCTGCATGTTCTTGAGCTCCTGCTCCTTGGTTCTTGCCTGCTGGCTCTGTGCCTCCTTTCCGTCCCGGCGACGCCTCAGCTCGTTTTCCTTCTCCCTACGCTTTTCCTCCTCCACACGCTCCCTTCGCTTCTGCTCCAAAATGTTTCTGACTTCAGCTAACCTTTCCTCGGATTCGGTGTTTGCCTGGCCTTCGAGCGGTCGCTGTGTTGCAACTGGAACAGCAGGTGTTATTAACGGCACAGCCGGTATAAGGTTATTGGTGGCAAAGTTCCGGGCAGCTGCCCCGGATGTGGTAGCTGAAGCCTCCACTTTGCTGGCTGCTGCTCTCTTCTCAGCCGCCAAAGCGGCGGGAGAAGCAGCCTCTGACTCTGATCCCGATTTTACATCTAAACTGGAGGTTGATACGGCAGCAGGAATAGAAGCTAAGCTAGCTGCTACAGGGGAATTTGGAGGATTGGCCTTGGCTTCCTCCACACCATCAGTTGCCGAGTTTGAATCTGATGTGTTTTCAGGTTCTCCCAACTTTTCTGGTGCTAAAATATCGAGAATTTATTGTAAATATCTTTTCGATTACTAAAATGAACTTTAGACTACCTGTTTGAATTGATTGGGACTCTCCAGTGCTTGAGCTGCTTGAGTTATCTGCTCCGGCGAAGCTTCTGACTGTATTGGCCTCCAGTGCATCCACAGATGAAGAGTCGCTGGCGGCAACCACTGGCTCGGTTCGTTTTCCCGATAGGATCAGAACCTTATCGATCTTTTCCGTGAGTTCCTCCACGCTGGCCGTAATCCCAGTGGCTATCTCCAGAGGTGTTCCCGTTTTGCCAATAAAGAAGAGCGAGGGAATGGGCACAACTTTGTCTGAAAATCAAATAAGAACCATGAGAGATTTCTAATCTGAATTTGCCAGCCAGAATGGTACCCACACAACGACATGAACTGTCCGTAGGCGGAGCTATTTCCCTGTACTTTGATGGCGACAAAGTCGGAGGTTTCCAGCCGAGAGCGCACCCGATTATCATCCACGAAGCGCTCCAGTTTGTGGGACATCTCGTCCTGGCCTGAAAATCAGGTGAAATTTCACCAGAGTGACGTGGTGAAAATTGGCAAATGCGAAGGAGTTACTATTACCTTCGATGAAGACCACGAATACGGCGTCCTTGGCCTTGGATTCTGCCACGGCCTCCGCAATGTTGCCCGTGTGCCAGTTCATGTTTGGGTTTGGAATTACGACTCGGTTCGGATACGGGTAATTTTGCCTGTTTTTGTTATTCCACAAATATTTTTCTGCTGACAGCTGACTCCCGGGTATCGATGTATCCATTTATCGATAAGTAGACTAAAGATATTGTTTCAAATGCGAAAAAACAATATTTCTTTTTCTTTTATTACACTTTTTTACTATTGGACTTTTTATAATTTTTTGTTAGCAATGCTTTAACTTAAAACCTGATATCAAAAGGTCGATAACACAAGTCGATAAAATCGTATTGCCGGCATTTTTTAAGTTCATATTTTGAAATTTTATTGTGAATTTTCTAGAAATTCAAACTAGCGACACCAAAAATCCCTTGAATTAAATAAAACCAATGAGTTTAGGTTTAGGGCATACAATCAACCAATTTTTGTAATAAAATACATACATAGAGAGGTATCTGGATGAAATATTCCAATACATATATTATTATTCTCCTAATTTTTGGTATATAAAATAAACGTTTATCAAGTTAGTTCGATTGATAAGGTATTCAGGTATAACTAAAAAAAAAAAACAAAAGAAAATGCATGTTAGGCGCACGAGTTTGTATTAATGAATCGAATTTCATTTGCATACAGTCTTAGATGAAGATCTTATAAAAATATTCAGGGAATGAGTAGCCGCATATCTATTTGGTGTATATTGGACATGGTACTCTTCTGTGTACTTTGAATGACTCCCAGTGTGATTAGAAGTTTGTCAGCAGGATGCGTTGTTTGATCTTATAATATGTGAACACTAGATTGTCAGATTAGACTCCTGTTCGCTGGAACTACCTGCAAGGAAAACGTGGGTTAAAGATGGCTTCAAGATAGCCTAGGGCATAGGTTCCTTGGCAGACCTCGCTAGACCATCGCACTTACCCTCGTCAATGTCGGAATTCATGATGGAACTGGCCGGGGTCACGGATATCTCGCTGCGCTCTACGTCCGGAAGTCGGGCCACACGTACAATGCATCTCTTGGGCTTTGGTTTTAGCGGGAATGGACGAGAACTCGGAGTGGTGGACGACTTGATGCGCTCCAGGTTCACGCGACACTTTCGTACCTGGTACTCCACCTCGCGTTCCACGCTTCCTTCGCCTTGCACATTGAAGTAGGGATGACGCGGGATCTTTACGACCATTTTCTTAGTCTTCGGCAACATGGCTTTGAGTATAAAATCGTTGATAATTCGCTTTCAATGCCGAAAAAAAAGAAATGCAGCAATTCTCGTAGACGCCAAACTGGCAGTGTTGTCAAACGTCGCAGAAAACCTCAAACTATCGATTATGGGCACTACACTACTCGAAACTGTTGCGAGGTTTGAGGTCATGTCGAAGGGAAATTTCAAAATATGTGTCACGTATAAATATTGCTTGGGAACCAATTACGAAAAGAATCAAGGGAAAAATTGATAATCCGTTGTTTTGTTTTAATTTATTTATTTAATATTAACTTCAAATTTGTTTGTACTATAGCTGCAACTATTGCGTAGTAGCGATATAGGGGTCGAACTATCGATAGTTCGCAATCGCCTAGCATTGTTTTTGTGTGTCATCGTAGATTTTTCGTTTTCATAAAAATACGAAAACTAAACTGGTGATCAGCAATCCAACGCTATGAGTGAAGTACAGACCCTGATGGATATGGGTTTCCCTCGGGAACGTGTGTAAGTATTCATGACCATGGCCGACTTGTCGCCGGCAAAATAAGTTACACTGCAACAATCAAATTTGATTTAATTCTGAAATTTATTTCACAGGGAGTATGCACTGGAGGTGACCAGTAACAAGGGAGTAGAACCGGCAATGGAGTGGCTACTGGCCCACGTGGATGATCCAATACCATCCCGACAAGGAGCCGGGGAATCCCCTAGTCCTGGAGCTCAACCAGCTGCAGCTGTGGATTCCTCAGCCGGAGCAGCTTCCAGTAGCACCAGTGGCTCCGGTGAGACTTCTGCTCCAGTAGCCAAGTCCCTGAAATGCGACGAATGCGGCAAAGTGCTTCGAGATCACACCGAAGTGGAGTACCATGCCGCCAAAACCGGTCACACTAAGTTCTCCGAATCGGAGGAGGAAAAGAAGGCGCTCACCGAGGAAGAGAAGAAGGCCCAGTTGGCCCTCATCGAGGAGAAGCTCAAGCAGAAGCGCATCGAACGCGAGGAGCGTGAAAAAACCGAAGCACTGCAGCGCGAGAAGAATCGCATCAAGTCCGGCAAGGACATGACCGAGGCCAAGCGACGCATGGAGGAGCTGGAGATGAAGAAGATCGTGGAGCAGCGCAAGCGCGAAAAGGACGAGGAGAAGGCGGCCCGCGATCGGGTGAGGGCTCAAATCGAGGCGGACAAGGCAGCACGAAAGGCTAGGTGAGGATTACCCCCATCCTTACACTTTATATTTGACTATAATTCATGCCCCGCAGAGAACAAAAAGAATTGGGCAACACAGAGCCAGCTCCATCCGTGAGCTCCACCACAGTCTCGTCGCCACCCTCTGGCGTGAAATCTCCGCCGCGAGACTACACCGAAACACGCATCCAGGTGCGCCTGCAGGACGGTTCAACGCTCCAGGAAACTTTTAATGTCAAGGAGCAGCTGTCCGCGGTACGTGTGTTCATCCAGATGAAGACCGGCATCGAGTCGCCCTTCTCCCTGATGACCACCTTTCCGCGCAAACTGTTCGCCGAGGACGATTACGAGAAGCCGCTGGAAGTGCTCGGCTTGGTTCCATCCGCCGTCATCACCATGACCAAGACGCCCGCATAAATCTGTCCTTCAAACTGGGATTTGGAAGTCTGGGAATCTCCCCCACAAACTACACAAAATGTCTAGAACCTAAATATACAAGTAACGCGGCGCGATATTCCCAAAAAAAAAGAAAATAAACATTTAATGTACGATTTTATATATATATATATTAAACACAAAAAACTAAAAACACGTAATGTTTTAGAGGATCTTTAAGGGCTATTTTTAAAATAATATTAGGAAAAGATTATAAAGCTTCCCGATAAGTTACTTTCATATAGGAGCCATACATTTATCATGTATACTAATGTAACACATAATTTCCTTTTCAAAAGGTAGCGCTTCTTGTATTTTTCTTAAATTACAATAGGATTCCGTTTCTAAAGCTAATGATTACTAAATTCTCTACATGAAGGGCTGCACAAAGCTCTTGATCTTCTTGACGCTTCGCTCGGCGGGTCGAATGTTAAGGTGCTGCCCGAATATGGTAAATTCCATGTTGCCCACTTTCAGCCCAAAGACGCACTCGCTCTTGGGGATCGTGCGCAGTCGATGGTCCTTGCCAAGCAGCTTCAGCACATTCTTGGTGTCCATGACACAGATGCCAGCTAAACCCTCCAGCGTTGAGCACTTGGACTGCAGCACCTTCAGTTTGGCGCCGTGCAAGTCCATTTTGACCAACTTTCGGCTGAACTCCTCGTAGCGAGCATCGTGCACCTGGGGCACCTGTCCACCTTCCCGTAGCTCCAGATGCTCACGCACATAGCCCTTCCAGAGTTGATGAAGTGGCAGTGCCTCCTCGTATTTCATCTGCTTGGTGGGAAGCGTATTCAAGCCCAGTGCCGCATATTCCCGGCGATTCAATGTACTGGATTTGTGGGCGCGGCGTTTTCGGGAGAGCTGCTTCTTGATCTTGGTGCCCTCCAGCATGGTGATGTGGTCGGGAATAATGTTCACATTGCAGCGCTGGTGCGGAATCACCAGGTCTGTGATGAATTCTTTTAAATCACTTGTCGCGTGGTCCATTTCCTTGTTATTTCGCTTTGTTTATATGTCGAACAGCCAATGATGTATCGATATGTGCATGACTATCGATGGAAAAAATGGCGATGTATTTCTAAATAATAATAATGTACAGCTGTGATGTGGATTTTATAAGATAAAAACTAAACAATTATTATTGCTTTTATTTATTTAAAACTGTACGTGTCTGCAATATTTTACAAAACCGCTATTTAAAAGTAACGTACTTTTGCGGGAATCTGGCGCTGCCATCTTCCTTTTCAAGGTGGCGTAATCGATAATTACATTTATATACCAAAACTACCATAGGGATGGAGAGTAATATGATGCGGTCACGCTAAAAACATCGATTACCAAGTCCCAATCGATATACGAGTAAGAAACATCGGACACATCGATGTTTCTATCGGAGTGCGTCCAGCTCTAGCAACGCCGAACATATGTTTCAAGTCTCTCTCAACTTTCGAACGCAGCGGAACGTCGAGCGCATGAAATCGGAATTATCGCTGGAACAAACGTCGCCGCGTGTGATCGAAAATTCAAATTAAGCACAGTCGTAGGGAAGCTGCGAGGTTATCAAACGCCATCCGCCCCCTCTCTTAGCCAAGCTCCGCGGCCGTGTGATAACAAAGATAATGCAATAAAGCGCAGGCATAAGAAAAAGCTGCGAGAGAGCCAAGAAACGTGACCCAGGCAAAATTTTGTTTGTTTGTCTGGCTCTGCATATACATGTACATAATATAAACGTGCGTGAGATTGTGTATGCGCGTGTGTGTGAGCAGCCGTCGCGTTAGTAGTAGTAACACACCAAACAACAACAAAAAATTCATCTCGCGTTTTTTACAATATTAATTAAACAAAATTACAAAATTGTTTCCCTCTCGTTCGCTCGCTCGCTCTCTCTCACTCTCACACACACGCACGAATATTACCCCCGGCGCGTTGTTCTTCCGTCTCGCTCCCACAAAGGCGGAAGAGTTAAACAAAAAAGAAAAAATAAAAAGTAGAAAAGAAATTATAAACGAAAAACTGCCACCGCCGCTGCTCAATAATTTGTGCATTTTTTAAGGTAATTCAATGTGAAATGTCATGTTTGCATAGCTTAGGTTTAATTAGTCCGGAAAAAGCTAAGCGAAACCCTGGGAAATATTACTTATCCCCGGGCAAATTTCCTTTTGTCCCGTTGCTTTTTGATTTTCATGCGAGCGTTTGTTGAATTCATTTGTTTGTTGCTTGCTGGCGACTTGGGGGTGGTCGTCATTGTTTGGTTTTCAACATTTGTAAATTAGCATGAAAAGTCTGATTTTTAAGTGATTTTTGTGTCTTTTGAGCGGCTTTTTGCGCAGGCAGCGCAGTCCAAAAATCACTCAGAATCGCACTCACATGCGCACACACTTACAACTGTAATACACGGACGCGCCCCGGTCGCGACAGCTAACGGCACTTTTCATGTCCTCTCGCGCTCTCTCTCAGTCTCTCTCCTTTTGGGATTTTTTTTTTTTTTTTGATTCGTGTGCAGCTTCATTTGCCACCAAAAATTTAAAAAGCAAACAAAAGTAATGTCAATTAAAGTACAGTGAACAATCGAAAGAGGGGATTTCAACAAAGTAACCGTAACGATGAATATTTGAAATAAACACGATAAAAACGATTTTACTCATATATGGAGTCCCCAAAATACATAGTTGTTTAATAATAAATCTGAATTTTTAAGTCTGCGACATAAACATTTCAAATAAGAATCAATCCTTTATAAATTGTTTCGCAATGAGACTGTAAATGAGTATTGTAAATTCCCTTAGCAGCGTTTAAATGATTTCGAATGTTACATTCCACAAAAACAGCCTGCAAAATAATGATGTATTTTTCTTCTCTCCACTCTGCAGTTTCTTCACAATGTCCTCAAATGTAATTTAAATAAGTAAGAAGTGTAATAAGCCACACGCAGCGAAACAAATAGCGCTGAATAGAAGCACGCCAAGCCAAACAGCAACAAATGGCCAACAATTGAATGGCGGCCATCAGTTGGCCCCAGCGGCATTCATTGAGCAATCAACACCATTTCTCCCACATCAAATCAAGCACCACTACCAGCAGCAGCACTAACACCAACACCACCACCATCGCCACTGCCACCTCAGCCGCCACTTTAGCCACCACCGACGTCACCGCTTTGGGAACCAGAACCACAGTCCAAGACCCAGTCCAAACCACCACCATCGCCAACATCGCCATCGCCATCGCCACCAGCCACAGCCTAGCAGAACCACAACCACTGAGCTCCATCGGCAACAACAAATACCAGAGCCGGGTGCAGCTGCTCGAATTATTTGGAAAACTTGCCGCGTAGTCCATCAATGAGCGTTTCGATGTCACTGGTACAGGGTGGTGCTGCCGGTGGTGCGCCACAGGGCGCCAGCGCAATCTTGGCCGCAGCGGCTCCCTACTATCAACCGCCGGCTGTTCCCCAGGATGTCCAGCCGGATCGTCCCATCGGCTACGGAGCATTCGGAGTTGTCTGGTGAGTGAAATGATTCTATACATATATTAGCACCGCACCATAATCCAGATTATGGGCAGAGGGTGTTGCCATAGTATTGGCACAATCAAATGTTGTATTCGGTAGCAAAAGCATGGTTATTTTCGGGTTGTTTTGGTAGCTTGTCTAAAGACATCCCGCTGAAATTGGCAAATACATTTGGGAGTTATAATACAATAGATGGGATAGAATGCAGAAATGGTTTTATGAACTTTATATACATGTGGTTTGTTTCATATCTTGGTGCAACTTTAAGAATTCATGATTGGCAGATGATAATTTATTATAAACACATGTGGTTAAAAAGTTGAAAAACAGGCTTTGATTACAAATGTTAATGCACTCTTGTACTCTCCTTTGACTTGACTTGACTTGACAAAGTTGTGTTAACAGCAGTGTGATTTTGCGAGGAAAGGGTATCTGCTGCATCGTTACTCTGCTGTGTGCCTTTTTGTCACGGTCTCGCCCGCCGTGGGTTCAGCAACCTTCTGCTTAGGCCTTTGATTCTGTAACCCTTTTGATTGTGTTGCTTCTGCTGCTGCTGCTGCTGATGGTGATGTTGATGTTTTGTGCAGCAGGCAACGTCAACATCCTCGTACTCATTTCGATTCAGAACCTCGGTCCCCGGGTCTCAGCTAGCTGTCCTTCATGGTTTTGTGCCTTTGTGCAGTTTTCAACGTTGCTGTTGGCCCCCCGAGGGTGGATTTTTCCTATAATATATATTTTTCTTACCCTAAGCGTGCTTGCTGGCTGGCTGGCTCTCCTTGTTTTGGCCTTCCCCCCCCCCTCCTCCCATCAATTTGGCCTTTTCTATTTGCCCATCTCCTCAGTGGTCGGGCCTCTCTCTGCCTTTTTTCTATCCCCTCGACTCTTTTGATTTACATTTCAGTGCAAAATTTTACATTAATGGTTGCTTAAATGGGGTGAGCATTGAATATTTTTGTTTGTTTACTGGGGAAAGTAAAATACCTAATATGGATTAGCAACTTTCTGCTATCAATGCAACTGAAAAGCTGCAAATCTATCAAGTAAATCAAGTTTCCCTTACTGGTAATAGAACTTTTTTATGCATTGCTGCAATATATGAATATAAAAGAGCTTTAAATTGTTGAAGCAGAGAGCACTGCGATAAATCCCATCTATTTATTATTTAACTCGACTTCCTATCAATTTATTCGTGGTGTAGCCAGAAGTTTGGCAACGCTGCATTTACAAATTTCATTCACGTGTAAAACGGCATTTCCGGCTATAATCAAAACGCAAAGTGAGCCCAGTTCTATCGGGCGGGTCTTTTGAGGAGTGCTGGCAGTGGGGGAGTGGTCGTTGGTCGTTCGCTGGTCGTCCGCAGGGAAGCCAGTTAAAAACTGGCACACACAAGGGGGCACCGATGGTTTAGGCACAAGGAAGTGGAAGTCCGAAGACGAGCCACAAGTGGAGAAGTGGAGGAGCCCAGTGAAACACACACACACACACACACACAAAGCGTGGAGAACCCGGCGAACTATAAAAGGCGGCTAGAGGAGGCCCAAGAAGAGGCTCAAGTATATCCCACAATGCACCATGCACCTTCCCTTTGATTCCATGATTCCCTTTGGCCAACTGAAAGTGGAGCCCGCAGAATGAAGTCGTTGACGTTTGGATTGGCTTTACATAGCAGGCTTTACTGTTTGCGGGTCTACCAGTTGCTAACTTGCAAAAATGCTCATTTACTTTCAAAGTTACACATTGTGAGTCAATGCCTCAAGTCTTAAACCTAGACCAATGCCAATTGCTTTTATATTTTACTGATAATAAGTTAAACTAATCTCCTGCTTAGCTGGCATATAAAAAAGCTGCCCAAATCTGGATATATGGGTCATAGATTAATTCCATGATTTAATCTTGCTACGTTTCACTCAACTCGTGTATATTGCGTAAAATGCTAAAGTTATGAACACATATTTTGGCTCTCCCAAAACATGAAAGTTATGGCAGTTGAACTTATGGAAGTTGGACTGCATATATCAGCAGATCCTGTCCAGCAAAGTAGGGAAGTGAATGGAGTGGAGTGCGACTAGAACTTGGGCGGGAATGCAATCAAGCGTTAAATTCAAGTGCCAAATGTCGAACTTGTTAGATGCAGCCGGTCAGCCTAGACTAGGAAATGGGTTTTTTTTTCGTATTTTTTGTATTTTTGTTTACGGCTTCTTGGTTAAAGGTGGTGCCTGTTTTCAGAGAGCCGGTGCGGAAAGCCCAAAAGCAGGTGAACCGTGGATTTTCAGGTGGAACAAGGCGGAAGGAAGTGCCCCGCAAATGGAGTGGGGTCCAAGTTGTTAAGTAGTTCTTGTTTTAAGTGAACTTCGGCAACGTGGCCAAGCAAGAATAGATACCTTAATAAAATCCGCTTAGAAAAGTTTCAGGCAACATTAGTTGGTCAAGTCTCTTGAAGAACTTTTCGATTAGTCAAGCTTTTGCGTGAATTTAGCTGTGAAAACGTTTTATTTCTAGTTGCTGTTTTTAATCAATAAAATAGCAATAGAGTGCGTTATTAATTTGCATAAATTATGCAATAAAACTGCGTCCAAATGCTGTTAAACCCCTTTAATTGAGCTGCCACGCCCCCCGGACGATAAACACAAATGGGTTGGCTGAAATAGAAAACGAATTCGATGCTCAGTGCTAGATTACTCAATTTATAATTTGTTTCCCAGAAGTGGCACTGTGGATAGGAACGAAATCCGAGGCAAGAGTAACAAGAACAACAAACATTTAAGCAATTAATCCTAGGCATAGTTCTACGAAATTTCCCCAATGCAACCGACTCGAAAGAGTCAAGAAGCAACTGAGTTTTATATATATATATATATATATATATATATACGAGGCATATACGTATATAGTTTTATATTTGTATCCGAAACGTAGGTATGTATGTACGGATGGACGGGACAGACGGCGGGCGACTCAGGTTGCGCAGCAGTCGCATAAGAAATATGCTATAAGGTATCCCAAAAGACGAGCGAATGAGCGAAGATCTTTGGGCTTTACTTTAAACTACCTGCAACTGGTTTTGGGAGGTGAGCGGTATGCGGTAAGCGGTGAGCAGGCAGACGACGAACCATTGGACGGCGGACGACGGACAACTGGACCTGGACAGTGCGACGGAAGGTAGGAAAAAGACAGTGTAAACCTTTTGCCTGCATCTCGACGAAACCCGCTTCCTGCACGAATTGTGGCCGGTGGTGGTGTTGGTGGTGGTGGTGGTGCTGGTGGACTTCTCCACTCGCCGATGCGCGATTCAACTCGTACCACCGACTCCAGTCGTCTCCATTCGATTCCATTCGGACCTGGACGTCAGCCTGGCATCCCAGTGTCTCGGCCCGGTCAGCCAGCCTCTTGGCAAGGTGTCTTTGGTCTAGGCTCACTCAGTCACTAACTCACCAACCACTGATTCGGCTCGGCTTAGCCAGTTCCTGTTATTTTTAGGCTCTGTAGCAGCAACATCACCTCACCTCACCCATCACCATCACCAGCACGGCCTTTGCCTTTGCCTTTGTTTTGGCCAGTTACCCGAGTTCCCTTGCCACCTTGTTCCCTTCCCTGGTAACAGGCTCATTTGGCCAAGAACAATTTAGAGCCTTTTAATGGCCTTTATGTTTTATTGGTACACATAATGTGTACATTGTGGTTACTTTGAACGCAATGTTGAAATGGGGAAAACTGTAGTAAAATGTTAATTAAACGGTTTAAAATATATAAATGATAGCTGTCAACGAGCACAATCTTACATTGTTAAAGGAATTTGTCGAAATACGCAAAGAGATTTCTTAACATAAATATGCTACCCAACAAGCATTTATTAAAAAAAGTAATAAACAATTGAAATAGCCTTTTCTGTAAGTTGTTTCCCCTATGCTGAATGCCTAATGAATATTCAAGGGTATGTTAGGCCTCGACCTTTCGTAAAGTCTGGCCTCTTTCCCCCTGCAGAAACCCCCATTCGACTTTTATCGGGTCGCAAATCCTGTGCTAATCTCAGTCGGGGAGTTCAGTTCCCGCATGGAATACCATGGGATCTTTTGCTTTTGGGCCGCGTCCAACCACCGAAAAATATGTGTACGTGTGTGTGATTGTGTGTTTGAAGGGCCAAAAAGGAAAGCGGTGCACATGCATAGTTTTATTTACTACACTACAGCACTCATTCCAAACTCACACAATCCTGGTCTGGGTAATATGGTATGCCATCCACTTTTTGGAACAGCTGCTCTCGGCTGATTTTGATGCTTCGATGTTGCTCCTGATGCTGAATCCCCCTTCCGAATTCCCTATCCTGTTTTTGGTCTTTTGCTGCTGCTGCTGCTGCTGCTGCGGTGGTTGGTTGCTTGCTTGCCCGTTTGGTTGAACAACCTTCGCCCGTTTTTCAGTTATTTTGTCTGGCAAACACACACATGTGCACACAGCCAGACGTTTACAGGATATGGTTGTGTCGTGAGGTCCCGCATATGTTTTTTTCCACACTCGTTTCGATTCGCTTCCCTGCGAATGCAACATCCCGAATAGAACCGAATTTCAACCATCATCACGATGAACCACCATCCCTGCCTATATATATGTATATGTATGTGTATTATTTTCCGTCTGTTGCAACGACAAAGTTTTTCCAAAAAACATTTTCAATTCCACGTTTCCCGTTAGGGGAACACTTTGCACTTCTGCCCTTCTGTGTGTGTATGTGTGTGTAGCAGTGTATGATTGACTTTGAAAGTGTTTGAATAATTATCCTGTTTTTCATAGCTATCCTGATTCTCTCTCCCTTGATGCGATTTCTTTGCATTTCCCCCTCCTTTTGATTGCTTTTTGCAGCTTCGTCCAAAAAGGGCGCTCAATTGGTTTATGAGTTTTTCATCAAGTTTTTCTTGAGCTTCACACATTAATTGGGTTCGTTTTGTTTTTGCTTAGCTGTGGTAGGAGCATATTGATTTTGTTTTCCGCGCTTAGCGAACTAGTTTCAGCTGATTAAATTTGTAAAGGGTTGGTCCAATTATAATTTATTCTTCACTTCGCCATGATTCTGGGGGCTGGCTGCCTCAACTTGATTGATATGTATGACTTACTAATGAAGAAGGGTAAACATACTTCTTAATTTGTTTGGTTCGTCATGATTTAATCTGGGTTTTAGATATCTGAAATACAACCACTTTAAGACATTTTTTGCCTAATTCCTTTATGAAATCTCGATCTATTGTCCTCTATCTCTACCATCAGTTGATGGATAGGAGAAGTTTGGCAACATAGCCTAAGGAAACGAACAGGTCCTGAATTTCAGGTAGAGTACAGTAAATACCTATACTCATTTTTCTAGTTTTCGGGTGAAGCATTTGCACAACGAATATAACGTAGAGAATTGGAGTGGGAGACAAAAGGGATTTACGCACGCAATTTTGTCCACAGCTTCATTTTAGTCCTCACAAAGAAGATACGGATACTACTCGGCTACAGATACGCAGATACAGATGGAGATAGAGATACAGATACAGATACACATGTGTGTTTGCAGCTCACTTGCTGTGGCCAGCTTAGTTCACTCGAACGGCGTTCTCTACGGTTCAAGTGAAGCGCAAATGTATCTTTGAAGTTTATTTTGTACCATATACCCGGCCCTATTTGCTCCCTCTTGGCACCTACCTCTTCGGAACCCCGGCTTTTAGGTATCGTGTAACAAAGTGTGGCAAAAGGGAGCGCAAGAAATAACGTTGCAGCACATGTGCGGTGCGTGTATCTGTATATGTATCTGTATCTGTATCGGCATTTGTGTCTGTATCAGTATCTGTGTATTCCGTATTTTGTATCTGTATCTCTATGCGTGTGCCTTTGCGTTTTACCAGTATCTTGAAATAATTTTCACTTGGACCGCCTGCGAGCGGCCCAAATGAAAAATAATAGTCAACCAAGTGCCACCAAAACGTAAAAAGCTTCCATGGGTTGTATGTTGGGATTGGTGAACTGGGAAAAAAGGTTTTCTTTATTTCGGGAGTGTCTTTAAGTGCTTTTGATATAGCTAACTTATTAGCTTAATTAGCTGGACTTAGAAAAGCAAGGACTTCCCATTAAATTTCGAGAAGCGATGCGGATACTTAGGACCTTTAGAATCTTTAAGTGGAAATCTTGTATGTGCTGGCTGGCATTAAAATCGATTCTTAACTCAGTTCAACTATTTTCTCGCTGTGCAGATACCACCTCAAGCAGGTAGCGCCCCGCTAACTAACCCTCTCTTGGTGCGTGTGTGCCAAATAAATCATCGTGTGTTGGACAACAGAACGAACGTTGAACGCCACTCCTTCTGCCCCCTTCATGGCCCCCCATTTCCCCAGTTTTCCCCAGTATACCCAGTATACTCAGTTTCCCCGTCCATTGAGTGGAGTTCAACTGTTCTGGTGAGCTGCTGCTCCTACCTTAGAGCTGCTCGTAAAGTGCATTGGAAAACTGAAATAGACAAGTCGAGACAGTTGGACACACCGAACACTGAAATGGATGGCGATTGGGGGGGCTGAAGGGGGGGGCAGCCCTGGGGCGGTCAACTCTACTTGAACCCGAACCTAATGAAGCCACTCCGGGTGAAGATACGGCAAGTTTGGGGGGCAGCAAATAAAGTAAAACCCATCGGGCTGGAAGAGCAGCTCCTAGAAGAAGGGGGAAACTAATTAAGTTTTGCGTCAAACTATTCGCCTCCAGGGGCCAAATGGAAAAACTATTCGAGAAGTGTTGGAAAATTTATGCATTTATGTAATTTAGGTTTGCGGGAAAGGAGCCAAAATAGGTGTTCTGAACGTAAATAGTAGTAGAAGTAGTAAAGTGTGCATAACAATGATGTACAATAGTTAATAGTTTCGCTCCTACTAATTAAATAAAGCATTGCTCCAAAAAAATTTAAAGTCATATGCACGATTCCTGCTAATTACTCGATGCGACACCATATTTCCGATCGACAGGATCTGATGAGCTGCCACACTACAGCCCAACATCGATTTCCCACCTTCGGTCCATTGTTGTGGTGTGGTGTGGTGTGGTGTGGTGCGGCGACTCTTTGGAAAATCTCGCATATTTAGCACAATGGAAAACTCTTTTTGCCGCTGGCACGACGGCACAAGTCACTCAGCCGCAACGAGAAAATCGTGCGAGCGTTTAATGTGGCTGGCAAGCTTGCTTGCAATGCTCGTCGCAGCTGCAACTGCAACAGAAATTGCAACTGCAGCAGCAGCAACTGCGGCAGCAACTCTTGCAACTGCAAGTCCGCAGCAACGGCAGTAAACTTACTGCCATTGTCTGGATTCCCTCGACTGCATCCTCCTCGGCGTCTGCCGCTGTTTATGCTAAATGAGGGTTAACGCAAAACTTAAAGAGCAGAGGCGAAAAAAGATATTTGCGAAATGAGCTTTATCTTCGGCACTTGAAAACATTTTTCTTAACGATTTTATTAACGCTATTCACATTTAAAGCTCCAATATTTAAGTTCTTGCTATAATTTATAACAGCAAGAATCGTACGTGATTTACAATTGTTTTTTTTTATTATCACCAGTATATCAACGTAATTGTTTTCTGTGCATTTAAAGCTGCAACTGTAAAATGCCTGTGGACTCTCGGCTTTAAAATATTGAATGGTTTGCCGGGGATGCAAAACAGCCTATCTGCAATCTTTGGTTGCAACGTTTTGACAACACTTTTTCCACCCTTCTTTTTTTTCTCTTTTAAACTACCCGACTTTGGTTTCCCTTTGAGCTGCAGATTTTCTCGTTTGCCTCTTTTGAATTTCCATTTTGAGTTGGCAAATTTGTCTACAAGTTTCGGCGATGCTTACAACATTTTTTCGTAGGTGTTAATTAACAACTGTTCGGCGCTTGAATTACAAGCTTAAAAGCACCGCATGACTTACACTAGAATTGTTTTGTGGGATTTAGCAGAACTGATAAGGAAAATTCCTTCTAATTGGGTAGATTTCTTGTCGGTTAAGAGTAGCTCTATTATTAATCTCTTAGTGACTACTTTAAATATTTTCGCTACCGAATATTTTCGTTGCCAAATGAATTTCGACAACGGTGCCTCTGCGATAAGCAAATCAACAAAGCCCCACAATCGTACGAATTTTCCTCTTTCCGGCCGCTCTTAACTAGCAGCTTAACATACATATTTTCGTAACCCCAATAATGCCACACAATCAGGGACGGATTTTGCCGCAATGCCGGTCCGAGCCAACGAATCTGAGGATACTCGACTCTAGACTCTTAAAATGGGGAACTGCTTTTTGGCTGCATCACCATCATTATCAACATCATCATCATCATCATCATTCTCATCGCGATGATTATTATTATCGCCATGGTCGAAACGCTGTGTGTGCTTGCCACTAAACGCTTTTGACATTTCAATTAAAATTCTGGAAAAAGTCTATGGCGGTAATTGCTGGAAATGCCTTTGCGCCACTGCAGCGTCATTGTTAAATATTTACCAGCAAGAGAAGAGTATTTGAAAATGGTTCGCCGCCTGGCGCCAAAAGCCGGAGTTGCACCAGTGCCTGAGACGAGACCCTCTCTCTTTTTTTTTATTTTCTCCATTTACTGTCAGCAAGATAATTAGACAGATGCGTTAATTGTGGCAGGGAAATGTTTTCCTATTCTTTATTGCTGCACTTGCTGCAGAATTCAGCTGTGCGTCTCTTTCACTTCAGCAGCTAGCCGCCTCTTTCTAAGCTCCAATGACAAATAAGCCGCAGTTGGCTGGAATGCTGTTGCCATGCAATTACCCATATATAATTCCGTGTAAGGTGACTTCAACCAGATTTATTCTTTGCGTACCGCCCACTGAGAATTTAAAAAGAACTGAATTTGCGATTTATTTTTGTATGCATATTTCTTTCGAGTCGGCTTTGTTGTCAACTGTCATTCATTGATGTACGATCTTGATAGCTGCTCGCAAAACACATGAACAACAACAAAAGGTTGTTACTCCTGCCATCTGCTCATTTCCCCTTCTTTTTTTTTTTGTATCCAGATACTAATGCAACAAAAGCTTTGTGTCGTTTCCTTGGCGCCACTCGATGCGTCAGCGTTGCACAGTGCGAAGTTCAAACTGAATGATAATGAAAACAATATCTTTCAATATATACCTTGAAATAAATATAACTGGCAGAAACTACACCTTTATTCGTCTATTTTTCCACGTTTTCTGCAATGTTTAATAACGTTTTACAACCATATGGAATCAATTCAATGTCAGACTGCAAAATAAATCCGTATACATAGGGATTGTACTTTCTTAATGGTTTTTTTCCTGTTGTTCACTTTCAAATTGAATATAATTGCAGATGCTCATTCAAAGTAATTGTAATTGTTATTTTTACCTAATATATATGATGCATCATTGCTCCTTGGAAACGGATTTCTCCTCCACTGCAGGCAGGTGCATCCCGCACTTTGTATTTTCCTGTTATTTTGGGATATTTTCATGTCACAGGTCCTCTCTCAAGCAAAGATCCTGCATTTGCGAGGACAAAAACGTTGAGCTCGAATTACGGCAGCCAAATGTAAGGATAACAAAGCGAGCAAACCTCGGGCGGATCGCGTTTGAGGATCCTTGCCGAGGATCGTTGAGCATCGCTGACACAATGGCAGGATACCAGCAGGTCTGGCCAAGTACCTGACCCTGTTTTGCTCCCATGTCCTTTGCAGCTGTCTGGCTTCGCTTTTTGTGTTGTAGTCCCTATTTAGCCTCCATTTCATATTGATTTCCCTGCTTGTGTGTCAGAAACCTTGGAGCCTCGACTATTGGGAGCCCGGTTCTGTCATTAACAAAAACGAAAAATACAAAATACAAACCGAAAAACGAGTACGAGTACGATGACAAGGCAGGCGACTGCAACACAAACGGCAGATGGTCAGATATAATAGCATTGGAGCACGGGGTGGGGGCCGTTGACCCTGTCGGGGGGTTAGGAGGGGGGAGTAGGGGAGGAAGGGGTGCCACCTAAAGGATGAGCATGAATGTTAATATTGACGCAAGGTGGAGTTTGCAGTTTCATTCGGGGGCTCCACGACGAAGCTGCAACATTGGTTAGCCAATTTATTAACGAAGTTTGCCGGTCTTTGTTGGCGGACTTATTTTTGAGGGACGGACGAGGAAAGTGAGGGGAAAATTACTGTTAGTGCCGTGATCGTGACAGAGTGATTTATACTGCTACTTTGATTTTTATGGCGCTCATTCATATTTATAGAGTATCAAAAATTACGTACAAAGTGTGCTAAATTGCTGGCCATCGAACGCTGTGATTGAAATGCATTTGGGCCACCAGGAAGTTGTTACAACTTAAGCACTCCAAATAATAAAATAAACTGATCACTCAGGTTCTTTTAGTTCTTAATATATCATCTTTAAACGAGAGTTGTATTGTATAGTACGTTCTGATCCCTTGCTTTTCAGCGAATATTCCATAATTAATCTCATTCGTATTCCATCACGTTCTGAACACCGAATTGTCATACAACTGTGACAGAATTTCCAAAAACATTTCGAAATGTTTGCCCATCTCCAATAGCCGACAATGTTGTTATTTTTGTGGCTCTTCTCCTGCTGCTGGCACGCATGCGCTCAAAAGGAGCAGCAACGCAACGTTCATTGCACCCTAACAACAAAAACAAAAACAACAAAAAAAAAAAAAAAAGAAGAAAAATAAAAAACAACCAGCTACAACAACGGAAAGTTAAGTAAAGAAGAATGAAATTTTCGTTTGGGGATTTTTACGATGACTGCGCGAGCGAGAGGGCAAGAACGAGCGACAGAGATGGCGAATGGGGGCTCTGCAGAACCGGATGGTCGGTGCGTCTATACGTCGAGCCAAGCTGACCGACCCAGACCCCAAAGACCCCTTCCCAAAAAGCCCCTCGGAAAACCCCTCCCTTCGACCCCATAACGTACACAGAAATTAAATGGGTTTCCCTTTAGTAAGAGAATTAAGGAGAATTAAGTATCTAAAGAAATGTCGAGGCAGGAAACACTTGTATCTAAAGGTGATTTAAAGTTAATTTAAAAATGGAGTATTATTTATAGCACAGCTAGAAACAATTATTAAATAAATAGCTATCGTAACTCCATTAAATATTATTTTAATTCTATTATATAAATATTGGAAATATAGAAATATTGCCCTGTGTAGTAAGCCAAAAGTCCAAGACCGCGTTCATTGCCTTTGCCTGCATTATTGTATGTGCAGTATGTTGCAATATGCCTTGGGGGCACAGTTCTCCAACCTATCCCAAGTTTTTTTCCTGTATTTTATTTTTTATTTTGACACGCATTTGTGTGTGTGTGTGTTTGCATGTAAAAAGCGGGAAAGAAGAGGAGTTTAAATATTTTTAATTGAACTCTTGCCTCCAGTCGTAAAACAAAGAGGGGTAATTGGGTATTATTTTTGCGGTTATTGATCAGTTAGATACAAAAACATGCGGTCGTATCGCTGGCCACAACCATGATAAAAAGTTATAACTATATAATTTACGCAGTCCACCAATTGCCGATACTGAACAGGGTCAAATTTATTAGGGTCCTATTGATTATGGGGGTTTCTATTAATGTTATTGCTCATGTTACTGATAGACATTGATATGCATTGCATAAATGTTTAATGAGCTATGATAATTATAGATTTTGGTATGATTTTGCTTAACTAGTTAATTAGTTTCGGGTAATAAGCGAAGTCATTAAACCAAATAAAGCCTTATCATAAAAATAGTTTAACTATGAATTTTTTCAATTTAACTAACAAATATTTTCTTTTCTCTCTTTTTAGGTAAGTTCCTAACTTCAATCAAAAACATTGGCAACTAATCAGCCACGTAAGTTAATCAATTTCTAGCCCAATTAACACGGGTGAATCATGTTGCATTGGGCATAAAAACAAGTTTATTATATAGTTAAAAATAATTAACTGATATGTGGGTGCGTTTGCCGGGAATAGAAGTTCAAAGTTCGAGTGGGTTTCTTTATTTTAGGATCTTTTAATGAGCTGGCCAGCGAATGGACAAAAGTGGGAGAAAATAGGAAAAACTACCATAAAACTCACTCGACAACAGAATGCATTAAATTTTTTCTTACCAATCATAAAAATGCGTCATAAAATTGAAGCTGGCAGTGAAATTGAACATGCCAAAGTGTAGGGAAATACTTGTAGATAGATAGATATATATATACATATATAGGGATGGGGAGTGCGGGGGCGAGATGCATCATTTTATAGAGAATTCTATGGGGTGGATGGAAGTGTCGACAAAGTGTTTGCTCCTCTGCCATTCTCTGTATATCTCACGGTTTGAGGGTCAAAGAGTGCGGCATCAAATTTCACACACACACACACACACATATGCGGGGATGGGAAAATCGAGTGGGGAAAACTCTAATAAATGCTGCTGCTGCAGCAGCATCGTCGAGTTGAAAAACATTGGAATGCATGTAGAGCACTAAAACTATCGGACACAATACCGAAGTCATCGAAAGAAATCAATAAAGAAAGTAATTTGAAACGTGGGCAGACAAGAGTGTCCTCTCTGTGGGTCCCCATTTGTAGTCTATCCTCCTTGTCCCCCCCAACTGAAGGCAATTTATCTAATGGTAATATTGTATGGCTATAAAACAATATTGGCAAAAGGCGAGTCAGCTGTGGTCGAGGCGGAAAATGCCGGACAACGCCAAGTATCCAGACAACTATTTTCCACGCCCTTAGTTTTCCAGGCGAGCTGCGGAATTTTAGTTGCCATAATGCACACTGCGTAATTACTTTTGCCCCTTTATTAATACTGCCAGTTGGGGGGTGTCTTTGTCTTAATCAAGGAGTTTTATAGAAGATATTCTGACTGACAGGGCATTCAATCCATTAACATAACTGTCAGAAATTAATTCATCAAAGCTTCATAAACCTAAAAGGCTTGTAACTCACATAGTTAAGGGAAGAACATAAGCTTGAATTTATATACCTCTTTTAATTAGACTACTTTATGCCTTACTATTATTAGCTAGCTCACCTCATCGATTACTATTGTTTCGCCCATCTTTGCGCTGTTTGAAAATCAGCCATATCAGATGGCAATTACTACCAGGAATTTTCACATTTCCCTTTCATTAAATGCAAATTAAAGGAGGGAATCGCAGAACATTTTAATTAAAAGAAACCCGCTGCTTTTCTACTTCCACCCCCCAAGTATATCCGATGGTTTTTGTTTACACTTGCCGCTCCCATTGATATTGGCTAAATTTAAATTGTGGCCCCAGCAACATTGATTTGTCAGCGCCTCGGCTTGAGTCACAAAAACTGAATGAGACAACCGACACTTTTGCTCCCTATATACAAGATATAAGATATTCTTCCTATAGCCCCCCATATTCAGTTCCTATCTCTACATTCTGGTAGTGCTGTCTGGTATTTATCCAGCTGTTAATTGTGTGTGATCTTGAGGAACAAGCCAAACATGTTGAACAATTTCTCTTAACTATTTTTATATCTTTCGCGGCGTTGGGGCCCCCAGCATATGTTTGATTTTCTTGAGACATTAAGAAGCCCCCTCTTTCGTCGTACCATTTTGTGGTACCATCCATTTGCCCCTCAACAAAGTTTGATGACCTTCAGCCTGTGGAAAACTATGTGTTTTCTTTGCTCTTTTGCTGTCCCCTCGTTTCTGTTTGCTTTTGATTTCGATTTGTGTAAACAAATTCGGTTTTCGGTGGTTACGCATTTCAGAAATATCTATCTATCTCGCTTATGAATTTCTCACGCAAAATCGATCAGCCCTGATTTTCATATTAAATTTCAGTCGAAAATAGATAGAGATTTTCGATTTCATGCTACCTACATACACCTTTGACCGAACAATGCTGTGGAAATCTCTTATCACCAGGACAACCCGCTGGGAGCGTATTTTCACAAAGTCTGTGCCGGAATTATTCTCATGTTTTTACCTCTCGGCAGTTTTCCTGAATTTAATTCCTTTTCCAGGAAGGCAATTCGGCATGGTCTAGTCTGGTTTTTCAGTCGGGTGTGGTTTTCTCTGGCTAAATTGGATAGGAAACAGGTTTTTTGGCTAAGATTATTAAGTGAATTCAACACAGCCTTTTGTATTAAATACTTTATTAAATGTATATGTTTTCAATTTTATTTAACATGAAGAACCATGTTTTAAATTCAATACATTAAGTTGGTTGATGGATTTTAATTTAAATTCGCGTTTCTATTTGTTCTTGCAAAATGTTTTATTAAAGCGTTGATTAAAATAAATATTTAATATTTGAATTGCTAACTGCTTTTACCTCCGACGCCTTTTATCTGGAGGCGTGGCTGGCTTTGTTTTGACTGCCGGGAAAAGCAGCAGGGGAACTCTCATCACAGGGAAAACTCATTAAACAAAGTACACTCGAACGCCTCATGACCCACCTACATTGGTACTATATATATACGTATATATATGTACATATATATATATATATATATATATTTAGGTAGCACTGCTAGGAGCATTATTCCATCTCGCTCCATCACTTCCATTGCTTTCCCCGTCTGCACTTTTCCAGAGCTAAACTTTTCCTTCCCCTTAACCCTTTACTGCTCTTCATACATATTACTTTCTCCTTTTGCCTTTGTACCGCCAGTAATTTCTTCAGTTTTTTTTTTTTACAAAATGAAGCTTTAGAGTTTGTTTTTTTGCTACTACTGTTTGTTGATTGGCTCTTCTTGCACACCTCGTTTTTCGCTGTTTATTCTCTCTTTTTCGCTTTACGTGCTATAAACATTTCAGAATGAAATTTTACAAACTGTTGTGAAAGTGCTTAACAAACACAAACATGTTTGCCGCACACAAACACAGGTGCACCTTTTTTGTGATGGCTTTAATTGCGCGGGCAGTGAAAAGCATTGAAAAATAGAGCAAGGAACTATAGCACACTTTTAAGCGTTTCAATGGAGTGGAAAAAATGCCAAAAAATGAACAAAATACGATCATCAAACGTTGCTTCGAGTGCAGCAGAATGTTCTTTAATATTATTACGTTTTTTTTATGCATTTTTTGCCAGGCCAATGTTTGGTGTATAAAATATTTTTGCAATGATAAATATTATTATTTTCCTTGCTTTATTCTCTTTGCATAAACATTTCATGTTGCGCATTGTATCCTGCATAAATGTACATATTTTAAATACAAATTTAAAAAAGTTTTGTTTAATATTTCAGTTTTAAGTTCTAGCTGGGCCGCAATTTTGTTGATATTGCTTTGTCTTTGCTTTTTGAATTTGAGCCACGTTTATTGCCGATCATCAGTCGGTTCGAAGTTTTCTTGATGTTGCATCTCCCTGTAAGATTGCAGTACCTGAAAGTACTGATGCGAAGATGGCTTTTAATGCGTTGATTGCGGCCGTAAAAGTGGCTAATACGTGGGTTTGGCTACTATTTTTATGATTCTAGAAGTTGCTGCGTATTTTAGAGAGGATGTTGCTGCAGTTGAAGTTGCATGTAACTACTGATTTTACTACTACGATTGTAATTTTTTTTTGTTCTCTTCCTGTGTGGCAGTTCTTTTAATTGTACATCTCTGTTACGCCCAACGGCATTTTATATCCTCCTCGACTGCGGTTTCATTCTTGTTTGATTAAAAGCCGCACCCTGAAGCCACCTTCATTGTAATGGGTTAAGTTTACTTTGGCTTTACTATAAAGCGATCAACTTATTATAGCATACATCTGGGCGTTGTGACCGAATCAATGTAGGTTTGTTCCTTTTGCGCTTGAGAATTTTAAATTACTACAACTACTTCAATTAGTATGCATTAAATCTATTTAAATTGGTTTAAAGTTAATTCCTTAAGCATTGCATGTTAGACGAAACAAAATTTGCTTGTCTTTCGAAAGTTATTTAATTTCAGTCATCACTGTATAGATTCCCCTGAATTTCGTAGAAATTTTGCAGATTAAAAGTTTAAATGTTCTTCTATTCGTTTTTATTTTTTGATTGGCTTGCCCTTCGCTTTGCTGCCTTTTATTGTTTTGCATAAATTTGCGCCACGCCCCCATTTGTGGGATGTCTAGCAAGCGAAATAAAAAATTATGCACATAAATTCAGGCGCTTCGCCGTCGTAAACATTGGACCATGTAGTTCTTCTTTTTCGGCGCCATTTTTTGCTCTCTTTTTTGTATGTTGCCAAAAAAGCATTCTTAGAATTTTCCTCTGGCAATTTTCCTTGCAATTTTTCCTCCCGATGCTTATTTTGTTTTTTTGTCTGTTTTCAGCTCTTGTTGGATTTCCAAACGGTCTACTCATGTTTTTATTATACTTTTCTCTTCTGTGGGCTTTACCATTTCTAACGTTTTTTGTTTAGCATTTGGAGCAAACATAAATTGCTTCAACTTTGTACTTGCGTCTAAAATTTAAACTTTCTGCTGTTTTGGCAGTGGGCGTGTCACGGTTTTTCCCGGGGCGTTTACCAAATTCCGTGAACATTTTCTTGTTTGTTTTTGTAGGTGGTTGATCCTATGGGTATTGTAAAGTGGTGAAAACATGTGCGGATAATTTAAAAAAACATGCTGAATTAAGCATTAGTTTGGAAATCACTTGATTTTATTTTCATTCGAATTTTATGAGTTTCTGTCTAGCCGCAAAGGTTTTTGTGGTTTATAATATAAAACGATAAACCACAAGTTTTTGCCTAAGGCCATACTGCCATGCAAACAACAATAACAGCAAGTTTTACATAACACCTTCTACTTCCTTTCGCCTCCACGTTGCAAAATCTGAAAACATATTTCACCGAAATAAACGTTTTGCCACTTTCAACCAACCAGCTTCCATTCCACCTCAAACTCCAGCGCACCAGCATAGAATTTTCCAACGCCACCGTGCCAACTCCACAATTTTGCTGAGGTGCGTGTTATCTATCTGGTGCCACAGAATTTTGCACCAAATGCGAATTACGAAAAATAATCCACGAACGCTGGGTTGCTGCAGGAGATTGAATGTGGCAGAAAGTTGTGCCTTTGCCGAGCAGCCGAAAAGCGTCGCTTAAAATTAAACAAAACAAAGTTTCGATGGTAGAATTTTCCCCCAACCAAAAATGCCAGACGAAGGACATTATTTCCCTGGCCGAAAATCCTGTGAGAGGACGAGTGAGATAGAGAACGTAGCAATCTCGGTGGAAGTCAAGACGGAAATACCGCCCCCGTAGAGAGTTGGAACTACTACTTCTACGAACGGTGGATATTTTTGCTCGCAGTGAAAAGAGCAGGGCCATCCATACAGAAGGCAACTTGTGCAACATCGTAAAAGTTACATCACTGCGTTGGTGAGGGAAAACTCGGACCATCGGAGCATCGATGGGAAAATCGGTGGCGGGGAGGAAAAAGGGCAAAAAGGAGCGGGTGTGCTGAAGCGACTTTGGCATAAATTATTTTGTTCAAGCCAGTGAGCTTGTGTCGTCGTAGTAATAAAAATAAAAATACTCAAGCCAAAAAAAAGAATATTGTAATTTGCTCGTAAAATAGTTGTGCTCAAGTAATTTTAACGATTATGATCTTAATCAAGTTAGTACAACTTTTGGGTTAGCAGACGGCTTTTGCGTAGCCAAGTCCATTCTTCGAATTTTGCCTCCAGTCATATTTTTGTCACGCTGATCCTGGTTTAATTCTCAGGACAACAGTATGACAATACCGAGAAAATATGCGATGGTCTTGGAAATGTAAGAGGTATTTTTTGCAAATTTTGATTTCTTTTTTTTGGAAATCAAAAAAGTTGGGATAGACATAGTTAGTTATGTTTATTAGCATCACAAAACAGTATTTATTTTAACTGTGCGTTCATTTTTGGCCAAGTTATGGCGAAAACGCCGATTAAAAATATACGGTTTAAAAAAAAAATTTTTTTTTCAATTTTTTTGTAAAAAAAATTCCGTTTTTTTTTCGATAGCAGTAAAAATAGTTGTCCAAATGTGGAATGCCATACCTCGTTGAATTCGTAACAAAATTCCCTATCGATCCATGTACATACCTTATAATGCTATTTTTTGGCCATTTTTCGCAAATTTTGATGATGGTACCCCTTATCGAAAATGCAAAAAATTGTCAAATTTTGTTTTTTCGAATATTGAAAAAGTAGGGATAAACATAGTTAGCTATGTTTATTAGCAGCACAAAACAGTCTTTATTTTAGCTGTGCGTTCATTTTTGGCCAAGTTATGGCAAAAATGCCGATTGAAAATATGTATGTATTATAGTTGAATAGCTTATCAAGTTCATATATAAGATTCAGTTTGTTCTTGCTGCCAATCACTTTTAGTGCCTCTTTCATAATTTTCATTTAGCTTTGTTTTTGTTTTTCTAGAACCGAAAATTGAAGCGAAACTTTTACGATCTGACAATTTTATACGCTTAATGATAATCTCTTCCACTAACTACAACTGCTGCTGCTAAAAAACCACTACCATATATTTCACTATCCTTTCATCTCCCCACATCTACAAGCCCCTTTTGGCCATCCTGATTTTCCGTTTAGAGTCTCAATCCCCAGACCAAAAAGCCATTCTAAAACGCTTAAGAGTAGGCAACATAGTTTTGCAGGAGGGGTGGTAAAAACGAGCGAAAAACACAAAACAGAAACATCACACGCGGCGTATGCGTAACATAAAATTAGCCACAGGATTTTGCAGGGCATCTATGTCCTGCCCCTCGCCGTTTTACCCATTCCCCCATTTTCCCACCCAAAATTTGCCCTAGCTATTTTACGCTGCTGCTGGAAAAACTGCGCGTCATCCACACACGAAAATGGTTGCCAAACAGTTGCCAAAAATGGGTAGGGGGCGTGGCTGGTAGGCGGAGGCTGAACCTGGGGGTCGCACAAAGGACAAACGAATGGTGGTTAAAAGGGGGGTGGTGGGTGGTGGTTCGGTGCGATGGCAATTGGTGGGCAGCAACGAGGATAAGAAGGGCGAGAAGAGGATGACGCAGCCAGAGGCATCCACGTGTACGTGGACGTGGAAAGGTGGAACCTCCAATGGGATCGGGAGTAGTAGCTTCCTCAAATTTAACCGCTTATAACACCCCGACGTCCTTCGACCCACATCCACCCACCCAAACTCCCATTGCTGAGTAGATTTTCATGTCTGTGGAAAAGTTTTAGCGTGTGTGTTTGTGTGTGTGTGTGTGTATGTTTGCGCGGTGAAAATTCCCGGGCAACAAAACAAAAAGAAGAACCAGAACCAAAAAGAAGCCAAAAGTCTGGGCAGCGAATTTTCTTCTTGCTTACCATTTTTCTTCGAGTTCCATGGTCCATGATTTTTCCTCGCATTGTTACGTGTCTCGCCATGGTGTTTTTGATTTAAATGCCTTCAGCTCGCCAAAAGAAAAGCGATTTTTATTGCTCGAAATGTGGCAGAAGATATGGCAAAAGCTGCTACAACATTTATTCAATTAATATTTTACTTTGTTTATTTATGTTTATTTATTTAACTACTAAGCGTTTATTATTTAGGTTCGTATTTAACTTTTTGAAGACAGTCACTCATTAAATATTCCTTTCTCGTCTGGCTGCTGGAAACTTTAGTTTGATTAACCGCAAACCACAGTTAAATTAAACTATTTTCCTTTGGGGAAAAGTCAGCAACTTAGCTGTCTGTCGAACTCTTGTCTCCCCCCAAAACTCCCACTTTTCTGTAAACCCCTTATCAGCCTGCTCGCAGCCCTATTCTAAATTGTTTACAGAAGGCTCACCTATATTCCGCACACCCCCACACTTCCACTTTACCCAGATAATTCCAAAAGGAAACACGAACTAGTAAAAACTAAAAATGTACACACAACATTAGGGCCCGGAAACCCAAGAGAACCAGATGTAACACTTAAATTGGAAAATTCTATATTCCATTTTAAGAATGGTTTCAAATTCTATGTTTTCTCTGTACACATAGACTCATAAAGTTTAGTTCAAATCAACAAAGCGTCAGGGGGCGGCATTTAGGGCGTGGCCGCAAGTCAGTCACTAGCTCATTCATTCAACCAGCAGTGCTGCCATCAGTCATTCAGTCATTCAGTCAGTTAGGCATTCAGTCAGTTCGCCATTGAGTCAGTTGGTCCAATGTCCTTCAGCGTTTGCCAACGTGCCCATGCATATTTACAAAAAACTAAAAAAGATAGATATAGAGAAAAAAGCACACGAATGTCGGCGCTTTGAGGCAGCGTGTGCCACGCCCACCGAGGCGACGATGAGAGGCCGCCCCCTGCAGGGATTTGCTCTTGCTCTTGTCTTTTTCCTCCGGCGGGAGCTGCATAAATTTTCAGCGCATTTTCCCCAACTCCAACCCCTTTTTATTTGCTTGACAAATTTCTGTTACTGACTTTTCTGCAGCTTTGGGGACCACGAAAAACTTTGCTGGTTTCTGTCGCGCATTTTCCACCTCCCCTCGCCTCCCCAACCCCCCCCCCCTGCAAAAATCCCGCTTCTTTGTTGTATTTATTTGATTGAATTGAGTTTTGTTTCGACCAATGGGTTTTTGTATTTGTTTTGGTTTTTCTTGCCATTGCCGTCGTCTACTCACTTGAGACCATTTTAAGTGTTTGCTGAATTTGCTTTTGACAATTTCTTGCATGCATTTCGATTTTTTCTGTTTTTTTTATTCAGTGTTTTTTTTGGTTTTGATAATTCAGTATATGCCGCAGTCACTTGAAGTTTTTATGTTTTCAGATCGTTTGATACAAGCCAGATGTTAAACAATGAGTAGGGGAACAAGTCTTTAGAGTCTTTAATTTATTTTGTGCGCCGCGAACAAATAAAGCTAGCTTATCAAAGAAATCAACCTCACATCTAATGGGTATAAATAAAATATAGTACTGCATTATTCACAGCTTACGCAGCAATTTGTAGAAGTTTGAAATACTTTAATAACTCCTTCACATTTCGATAAAACAACTGTTCTAACAATCTCTCATTATTGTTCTCGTTCTAGGTAAGTTTTGCAAAACTAAAAAACTACATAATTGCGGGTCTCACATTACGTGGAGCCCGCACTTAACCCCAAACAATTCAAAGTGAGTTGAGTCATGGAACAGTGCCCAGTTATTTTGCTGTACCAAAAAGATCGTAAGTTAAAGTTGAATACACTGCGCAGATGCGTGTGTGTCTCATTAAAATTATATAGTCAGATAGTCAGGGAATGGGAGCTTTCGTATGGCATACTGGTATACTGGGCGATGGGGTATAACCACAATAAAAGTTGGAAATTAATTTCGAGCGCCACATTTAGCTGTCGTTGACTTTTACGCGCTGTTGAGCCACCAACAAACCCAAACCTAAACCAAAACCAAAACTCAAACCTAAACCCAAACCCAAACCCAAGCCAGCAGCTCAACCATCAAAGCAGAAACAACAAAGTGGCTTTACATTTTCGTATCTTTTATCTATGCAAAAATGGGAAATTACAAAAAAGAAAAACGAAAGGTGGAAAAAAGTTGGCTTTAAAAGTGTATATTTTTAATGGCAAATGCAAAAATGTTTCTCCCACAAACGCAGCAAATGCTTCTTAATGCTTCGGTGCGTTTTTCTAGCTGCGAGTAAACGCATGCAAAATGCAGGAAAAAGCAGGAAAAAGCAGGGAAAAGCGGGAGTTCGTTCGTCTTTAGCTTTATAATTTGAATTTTTGCTTCTTTTTTTATTTTTTTCTGCTGGTGGGGTCAATTCAGTTTGTAAAGAGTTAGGATCGAGGGGTTATATACAATATGTATGTACAAGCAGGCAGCGGAGGAGAGAGGCACACACAAGTTTAATTGCCTTGACAACAGACGCCCCGCGCCCTGGCTCTTTGGGCCAACTTTTAGTGCCATTTTGGTATCAGCACAAAAAGAGAGTCAACATAAATTATATTTTTAATTAGATGAAGGTGTCCGTCTCTGTCTAGGCTCTCTCCTTCTCCCTCTGCCAGCTGTGTCTCTATGCGTGTGTTTATTAAACATATTTTATGACAATATCGTATGGAAGTGACCTACCCCTTTTCCTCTCCGCCGTTTGTTGGTTTTAGTCATTGTAAATTTAATTAGTAACTGGTCAAGTTAATTGGCTAAAAATGGAAATGAATTAAACGGCAAACGACAGAGGTTCGTTGAACTAAACACGCTTAATGAATGCCAAATTATATTGATCATATCGTATCATATGGTATCGTCGTGTGCATTCTTATCAGAGAAAAGGTAAGAGAAAAATCAGCTGGAAAAGGAATGATATATGTTATTTAAAGCAACAAAATACAAAACATAAGCACATAGGATTTGGCAAATATGTTTCTGAGAACCATATCTTAGAAGTACCGCCAAACAAACCTTTTTACAAAGCGAACTCAACAGCTGAAAACCATTTAGATCTTGATTAACTTTTGAGGGAGTGCAACAAAAGGCAGCAAATTTCCTAACTGCGGTCCAGTGCAGCTGTGCAACAATAGGCAAATAGACAAGCAAGCAAAATAAAAAATAATAATAAAACAGAATTATGTTTATTATAGCCAGCAGTGCAGCGGCAACAGCTGATGATGTTGATGAATCATAGAGTCGAGACCCCAGCAACAATGCCCACATAATTGCCACTGAGAGCTTTGATAATGGCCCCCCAAATGGATAGACACATAATGGTTTGATATCTGTGAGTGGTTTCTTTTTGGACTGAGATTTGGTTTGGTCGGTTTGTGGCTTAGGTCCGCACGTCTGTCTCGTGTCACTGAGTCGCATTGACAGCCTGATAATTTTTATGGGTCAACGAACAAAAACCAGAAAATTGTCTACATCTGTCTCCAGCCTATATCCCTTTTGCCTTCTGCATATATCTGTCACTTGGCCCATAAACAAGTTTTGGAAATATTTCAATTGAGCTGTTCTCGGCTTTCAGTTGCGACAGCTGCTGACCATTGACCAAATCACTTAGCCGTGGACACATGCTTCGAGATTAAAAAACCTTTTGGCTCACCTTTTCCATCAATCGCACCTTTTCTTGGTTCTTTGCGAAGCCTTTTTCAAATCAATCAACGCCTTTTTGGCTTTTAAGCTGCCTAATTTGCTGGAGCTGGGGGGAAAAGTTCACGACTCGGTCGAAGGAACTTGAATAATAGTATGTGGGAGGATTAAGAAAATGAATGCAGATAGAAGTTGGGGCACCCTAACGATGATTTCACATAAGAGATATAGTTAGAATCGAAATGCCCTTTTTTTGACTTCAAATTTTGTGGCATGGCTACACCTTTACACGTTTGCAAGTTTGGTCACACTGCACATCAGTTATAGTTATATCTATAATTTGAATTTATTTAGATAATGTTTGCTATCAAAAATGTTACTTAATCGATTTTAAAATATATTTTACTACTTATTTTTTGTGTATTTTATTCTTTTTTCTTTTTTTTTTTTTGGTTTTGTACAATTTTGTCAACGCTTCAGATTGCATGGACAAAGCGAGGCGCAGCAGTAGAAAGAGAGGCACATACGGGGCGGGAAAGAGACGGGGAGCTGCTGGCTTGTTGAGCTTGCGAGTCGGTTCAGTTGTCGGTTGTCTTGAAGTAGGTTAGTGGCACAAATCGCGCTGTCTGTTGACTGCTGCCGCAACGTGACTTTGCAGCGCTGCCTCTGCCGACGAGGAAAATGTATTTACATTTTGTGCAGTTAACATTTTCTGCATCTGCAGCTGACAGAACGCAGTACGCCACACAAAAAAAAGTTTAACAATTTTAACAGCAAATATTTCTGCTTTGACATTTTGTAGTATCTTTTTTTTTTGTACCTAGTTTTTTGGCTTTGTTTACTTACTGTTGGTCTTGAAGGCTGTTTACTTTTTTATACATAATTAGCCAATATTTATGACTGGAAGTTTGTCTTGTTTTTGTTTTGGTTTTTTTTTTCTAGTTTGTACTCAGGTTCATTTGTTATTCTCTTAGATTGCCAAATCAGATTTCCGTTTTACTCACAGAGTAGGTGTCGCATATATATATCTGTATATAGTATATATGCGCGATATCTGTTCTCTGATTCGAAGGTGCGGCTTAAACATTTTGGTTAATTAAACTACAAACAATGCAATTAGCTATTTGTCTACGATTGATAGCCATCGCATCAACGAACTTAACTCAAACGAATTGAGTTTTGCTTGCAACTAATTTGCATAAAATTGCAGTTAACACCTCTTTTGAGGTGTGTTTAAGTGGGCGGAGTGGGCGTGGATATTGGGCCTTGGTATTTTGTGGGCATTAGACAAGCGGATGCTGGTCGAAAAACAATTGCAATTCGTATTTAATTTCATTATAAATGGTTGTAATTGGAAGAATACTTGCCACTAATTGGGATATAAAATATTTTTATTCTCCGCTAAATTATTGCTGACACTTCAAATGATTAATGATAGCTATTTATGTTAGTTTGTTAACGAAGCTGACTGCATTAATGAAATCTATTTGTATAGTCATTCCAAAATTAATAAAAATTCCCAAATCGAGAATTTGATGCCAATAGAAAATTCTTTTTTAAACAGATACCATATTTCGTTAAAATCTTTTTGTTTTGGCCAGCGTCTTTCTCATTGCAATAGAAATGCATTCAAGTATAAAGTATATGTCATGTCAACCTGCTCCTCTTTTGTATTTTTCCGACCTTTTGCCCATTTTAATTTCCTGAAATATCTTCAGAGACTTCTTTATTTCGATTTCTTGTTGGCTGCAATAAAGTCGAAAAACAAACAAATAGCAAAGGAGCTGTAATAAACAAAAATGCAGGCTGTGAGATAAAGAGAGTGCATGTGTATTTGTGCATAAACATTCGCGTTAGTGAACCCCTCCACCCCCTCGCCTACCCCACCCCTTTCACGTCTACCTCTCTCCCCCCTTTCCCCATGCTTGCAGCTTTTCCTCTTCCATTTCTTTGAACTGAACTTTTGCTACGCTTTTCTTTCTTTGCTTTACTTTATAATTTTTCCAACTTTTGACCCAGTTTTTTCCTCTTCATGCGCCAGACAGTCGGGAATGCCCCCCAACCCCCCAAACCCCCCCAAAAGGCCCACCGCCCACCTGCGAACCCCTCTGCACCGCGCGCCCCTGGAGAACGTTCTTTAAGAACTTTACACAACTTTAATTCAAATTGGAGCGGAATGGAATTGCCTGAAAAACTGAAAAAGCGGCCACAATTTATTTCAATAAATTCTAGCGAGGCGCAAAAGAAACAAATAAAATACAGCAAATTTGTGCATATAAATAATGGCAACAGCAAGCGGCTCACGTTTTTGTGTCATGTGCATAAATATTATAAAAAAAGAGGTAGAAACTTTGTGAGGGGGGACACAGACAAAACTGCGTCAGCTGTGACGTTCAAATATATTTTTATACATTGCGAAAAAATTCGAATTGAATGTCGTATAATGTTGTAGCCACTAGTGTTCATATTGCATTTATCTACAACCATTGGCACTTTATGCCTTTCTGGTTATCAAATTTGATTTATACATTTGATTGGATAATAAATAATTGATTTCAACAAATATTAGGATTTATTTCTACATAGAGAAATTGGGTGTGATTGGCCCTAAGAACAAGAAAATCACTTGGCAGCCAATGGTTAAGATGAAGAAGAAAAGGGAAATGGCGGGGGAAATATGGAAAAGTGCATTAAATGTGGATTAGTTTGGAAAGCTAGAGATTTTCCTCGAGTAATTCCTTTTGCCATTCCAGCAGCCATTAATGTTTATTAAAGAGTTATGCCATAATGGAATATAAGACCGAGAACATGATAGCTAATAATGCAGCCACTTAAGTGCAGCTTACAGCAAAATTAATAACTTCTTGAACTAGTTATGGTAATTTAAGAATATATAAAAAAGAATCAACGTTAATTGGCTGCCTGTTTTGCAATAAGTAGTGCAGGAAGTCGGCAGAAGAAAGTAGGAGGAAAAGCCAATTAAATCGAGTGTAATGGAAATGAAAAGTAAAGGAAATCATTTTACAAATGACAATGAATTTACATAAATCTAAGAAATCTTTCTATTTGCCACAAGATAATTAAAAAATGGTAAACGAATCTTTTATGATTATTTCCTGATAAAATCTCTGACCAAAAAGTCTGTTTCTGTTCTCCATTCCTCGGGGGCCAGCATAAAGTGGTTACAAAAAAAAAAAACCCCAAGCAAACTGAAAGGTCAACGCGAATTAAACTTTGAGAACTCTTCAAGCTTCTCAGTCATTTCCATCGTTAATTATGATTGCCCTTCAGAGAACGAGAATACGCCAGAGATAAAGAAAAACCAGCAGAATTAACCTTTAAGGGCCTGAGAAGAGAATCAACTACCCGCTGATCTTTGCCGCCAGACCAAAAAAGTCATTTCAAAAGCAGCTACTAACCTTTTTTGATAAATTATACACAAAGTTTGAATGGAAATCAATTAACTATTAATAATAATATGATGGGTTTTGTCATTAAGACACGATTTCGCCGCGGGCATCTTGAAATCTATATACTTTTATAATGTTTACATTTCCAGTTGGCACCAACAACAAAAATCCAAAGCTGGCCCGCAAAAGTATTAAAGTTCAATCAAACTTTCAATTAGCAGTTAAAGTTAATGTTGATGGGGAAAAGCTGCTCCTGCTGCTTCTGCCTCTGGGAAAATGCAAATCTCTGTTGCCTTCAACACGTTATTCTCACCAATCTTCCACAGTATCGGACTTTTCATGTGGGCCCATAAACGATTGTGTGGGCGTCTGTTTGACATAAAGTGAAGTGAAGGAAATGACAGTCACATTCAGATGTGAACAATCATTGAGGTGAACATTTAAATGTGCGTGTTCATGGAAAAGTGACTGGAAAATCGGGTTTAAATGCAATAAATTGTACATTTTAAAATTATTCTGATTGGGAAAAGTAACATTTGATGTTTGCTTGCACAGATGTTCCCATCAAAGTGATTTCTAACTATAAGTTTCTGCCAATTAAGCAGGCTCAATTCTAAGCCCCAAGCAACATATTTAAATACACTAGATTGCTATAGTTTAATCATTAAATTGATTGACGACAGGCGATTGATCAAACTGTGAGACCTAAGCGTTCCTCAAAGATTGTTAGCAACTGTGAGATAGTTTTCCCTGGAACTTATTTGCGTGGCGGCTTCGTATTTCCATGTGAATTTAAAACTTTTGCACGCAATGCACCCTGATTAAGTTACCAACACCAAAGCAGATATATCTAGATAAAAAGTTACATATGTGTATTAGAACCAATTTAACAACAGAAGTTTTTAAAGACAACAATAATCTTGAATGTTTTTTATTTCATATCACAAATAAAAGTAAATAAACGCTGGGTAATTCGCACAAGAACTATAACCAACTACACCAACGTTTACAACAACTCCGTAACCAATTACACCAACTACTGCAATAATATAAATTTATAACTTTTACAATCTTCGCCAAGAAGAATCTGCATTCTGTACACAGATCACCACGAACAACTCCAGCAACTTGGCTGAAATTGGGAGTGAAGCAACGACAAGTGTCATTATATCAAGTGACTTCCTCATTGTCCGAACACTTGGCAACTACTACAGCTGCATTGCCGCCATCACACAGGACTCATGGCTAAGCCATGGCCTAAACCCCCTGCCCCCTTTTCGCCCCTCCATGCCCCCCCTGCAACTCGATGTGTCAGCTTGGCTTTTGTGTGAAAGCGCGGGCCATGCCAGCATTTTGAGTGGCTTATGCTGCGACTAGCATCAGCTCAACTTCAGACTGTGTCGCCATCTCGTACGTTTCCCCCGTTTCCAAGTTGCATGCCACACAACCCTATGCTATATTTACATATATTCTGCTGCTGATTTTGCTGCTGCTGCTTGTGAAGTGTTATGCGATTTTACATTATTGGCTCTGTCGCTGACTTAACTGGGGAATAGTTTTTGACGCAGCTTCGCAGTTATGCATTCTGGTTAGATGTGGAAAAGCGTTTTTCTTGACGTTCTGCAGGGTTATAAATAGAGGCAGCGGATTTGCTTACGGCTTAGCAGGCTGACAAACTGAAACTGAAGGCGAAAGAAAGCCTGAAGATGCCAGCAAACTTTTTGTGTGAGTACAAATCCTTTGAGGTCCTCAATGTGTGTTTTGCGTCAGTGGGGATATAAATATACATATATGTATATCAACATAGTTGATATGTTTAAATGGTTTACAGAAGTGACCCCACCATTGTGGCATGGAAACAAGGTTATTCATCATGTGCATGGGGCTTTGTAGTTTATACATGTAATGGAAATCGTGCGTCATCTACCTGCATTCTTTCTCTTTTCCATCGATTTGAACACCCTCTAGGAGTGTTCCATTTCCACACTTTGTTCATTGTGATGACGTTAACCCTACAATTGCCCCCAGGCCAATCCATTTCGCACACTTAACCCCTCGCCATGTGCACTGCAGAAAGCCATTTTCAGTCTAACGAGCAGGGAGACCCTTTCATTTCGTTTTAACACATTTATCAGTAATCAGAGCAAAAGCTCGGCCACAAACAGATAGCATTAACCCCCTGGAGGTAACTATATTTTGCCATTTTTTTTTTTTTTTTTTTTTTTTACATTTTTTCTTCTGCATATTGTTTTTGCAACAGAAGCAATAAGTGAGGCATTCAGCTTTGCCGCTTGGCTGCTCCACTGGCCACATTTTTATTTGTGACGAGTGCAGCCAGACGGACGCGGCTCTCGGTCTTCGGGCCCAGTCTTCTGAGTTTCTCAGTCGGCTCGCCGTTTGTCAATTACCCTACAAACCTCCAAGCAGCAATACCCATAATAGCAACTGCAGCAGCAGCAAAAAGCAAAAAAAAAAAAAAAAAAAATGAAAAAAATACTTCAACGATAGCAACATCAACATAAACAGCAACTCGGCTAACTCAGCTGATTGTCTTTCATAATCGTCGTTATGCGCTTGGTGGCTTGAGTTGGTGGCCAGTTGGCCGAGATGCGAACTTTTGTTACTCTTGTTCGTAGTCGAATTATGCAAAAATCGGTCGAGTTGGCCTATAAGAATTTACTAGATTATATAATTACAGCTTTAGCTGCAAGTTGGGAGGATAGTAAAAACGTGGCTTATAGCTAAAATCGGTTGGATCTCGATAATTCTGAAGCAGGGTTCTTTGTTTCTGAATTGGGGTTCCTTTTTACACAGAGATAGTAAAACTATTCCTCATGAATTAATAGCACGAAATATTGAAAAAGATAATTGCGAACACGCTTGAAAAGCTGAGAAACTTTATCTACATATATGTATAGAAATATGAAAGGGTGTTGGCGCCTTCGATGCCCAGCAAAGATATATTTTTATGGAAGTGTGGTTGCTACTTGGAGGTGTGGCCGTTGAATTTGTTGTCTTTTGCTGACTCAACGCCCCCAGCCTCCTTTCTTCCCTTTTGTAGATCCTCTTGCATCGAGTTTCTGCTGCAGCTGCTCCAAAGTTCAAGTGTTGCACTTTTTTTTTCTCTGGCTCCAACTCGGCATTGCTGTTGTTGTCATTTGCAGGTGTGCTAAGATTTGTTGTGCGTTTTTTTTTTGCACCTCCCTTTTTTTTTTTAACGGTGTGAGTATTTGTATTTTTTTTTTACTTTAGCTGCTTCCGTTCAGCATTTTTTTATAAATATTATCCCGCTGGCACTTCCACGCTTGCCTGGCTTTCATAATTATTTGCACTTCACATCATCAGCAAGCGAACAGGGAAGATAACGTGAAGGCACTAATACAACAGAAAAAGGGATTACATTTTTAAATATTTTCTCGATGTAAAAGAAATGCATTACACAAAATATCCTTACAGCTGAATTACACTTTTTTCACTGTACCACCAAGCTCGTCAATTTTTTACGCTCATTTTTTCCCATCTGTTGTCATAATCAGAAACACAAATTTTTGTTGTGGTCAATTATGGTTGCCGTCTTCCGAAGTTTGAGTTGTTGTTTTTTCAGCTTTTACTCCTTCTCCTTTGTGGTCAGCTCCTGTAAATTGCCACTAAAAGTGTTGAAGTGCAGCACTCGGGTTTGTCATTAAGAGCCAAGGAGCAAGGGGAAATCCCCTGTCTCCCTTTTTGGATCATAATATTCATATTAAATTATGTATAATGTCTGCGGCTTTCACGACTCTCAAATTACACCAGAAGGGAGCAGGGAACTTGAGAACGAAGAAGGAAACTGGGTGACACAGGAAGAGATTTTTAGGAAAGGAGTGTATTGGGAAACCAAGAGAAACACACCAAAAAATACACGGGTTATAATAAATTTAGAACTAGTATAAACTAGATTTTAAGAAATTATTTTAGAATTAGCGTGGTCACACTGTCAGCTTTAAATGAAGGTTTGTCACACTGACTGTTTTCTATTTATAAGCTCTTTATGGGGCACTTGAAAGTAGAGCTGGCCTTTAAACCCTATTCTCGTGATTTGATTAACACCCAAGCCTCAATCTGGCTTCCATTTCAATTACCTTCAGTCGACTTGGCCTCCGATTCCAGCCCTATGATTGACTAATTGCATGCCGCCTACCAACTTCAGCATGCATGTATCTTCTTCTGTTCATCCTGCTCCTCCTATATAATTTTCTCTTTGCCCAGCCAATCGCAATCAATAATTCTTCTTCTCTGCGGACTCCCTGAAGCATTTCTCAACTGCACGTAGTCTTCTGCAATTGACAAATCGCTTAATTAAAATGCACAAACGCCCCAATAAATATGCAAGTAAGGCAAAAGGAAAATGTAAACATGCAACAAGAAGTAAGGTATAGGGAGAAAAGGAGAAAGAAAAAATCCAAAACCAAAACTCAGAGAGCGATCATCGCTCAAGTTATACGCTTGATCAATGCTTAATAATTATCTGTAATTTTAGTTAATTTATTGCAAATGCTTTCAGCAACATGCTGTGCGTGTTGCGGCAACATGTTGCAAATAGCTATCATATGCGCGAGTGTGTGTGGCCAGTTTCTGTGTATTCGCGTGTGTGTGAGTGTGTGTGTGTAATCGAAACCGAAGCGAATCATTGATTTCCTGTGCATTTCATGAGCTTCGACTAAAAGCGAAGACAGACCATGGAGAAAACGAAGACTTCGACGACGCATCGATTTCACACACCTCACTATCTCGCTTCTACGTTCTCCGCATTGCTCTCTCCCTCTAACACTCGCACTTGCTTTATCCTGCGTGCAGTTCTAATACCCTGTAATCATAGACATCTTAAGAAATCTTAGGCTCCTCTTTGTAATGAAAGCTTTTTATTAATACCTAACAACAAGCAGCAAGGCCACACTGTCCGCTGTCTAATAAAACCACAGTCACACTTGTCATACTTGAAGCATGGTTAAATTGTGCTCTGCTTTCTCCGTTGAGTATAGTATTATTTATTGATTATTTTTTTTACTAGGTACTAGTACTACTAGGTATCATGCAGTCAAAACTTTTCACAGATCGTCGATCTTTGTTGTCTTTAGTCCGTTTGCTGAACTGGTTCTCAGCTTCTGCCTCGTTCTTCTGCCTCTTTCCGGCCCCGTTTCGTGCTGCATCATTCGACAATGTTTAGTCTGGTTTTTGTTTCACTTTTCCCCCGGCAAGTCGCTTTTGTTGGCTACTTCTTCGGAGTCACATGTGAGTTTCGCCCTCCCTCCCTCTCGCTCCCTCTGCATGGAAGTAGAAACTAAAAATTCATTGAACTTTCGCATGAAAATGCTCTCAAGGTTATCAACTTTAGGCCTGTCCAGTCCAACTGTTGCCAGTCCGATTCCGATCCGTTTACGACACAAAAAAAAAAAATAAAACTAAACAGAGAAGAAAATATACAAAAAAAAAAAAAAAGAAAAATAAACTCCAACAAGTTCTCTATGGTTAGCTGTTGACTTTAGTCGGGGTTTATTCAACTCGTATCGGAGTCGCGATTCTGTGGCTTTGCCCCTGTGCCACCTGTGGCCTCTACCCACCGCCCCCTTGGCCTTGACTGGCCCGCGGACACGCCCCCTTTCGGGCATGTGGTTATGCGTTTTTATTGTTCCTTAATTTGTTGGCTATATGTATTTTTAATGGCTCTGGCTCGGCTTCGTTGTGGGTTAAGGTGTGATAATATTTGCAGAGGTTGGTCAGTTAGTGGTTAGGCGTTTATTTAGTTGCCATAAAAATTGAAGTCATTTCACGTTATTATTTCACCATATTAACTTGGTTAATAAAATATTTATTTGTTTCACACTTTGCTAGTTAAATTGCATGCTTAAAGTTTGCAGTTTATGACTCACTGAAATAATTATTATAATTTCTTTATTATACTTAATCTCCGCATTCTACAAAAGTTTATTTAATACAGATTCTACAATGATTAAGTTTCCCCTTTAAAATCAATATTAGTGCACTTGTTTTGTTTTCCATACTGATTGTTTTTGATGGGCTTAATCATTAAATTCTCCATTCGATTCTCATTTTATTCGTTTTATTTGTATATATTTTTTTGACTGCGAACACTTTTTATGCTTGTAAAAATTTAAATTACATTACGCATACGCCCTGTTGCGTCGCCCCCAAAGGCAACTTATTGATATCTCTGCGTCAGAGCCGCGTTACATATTCTCCCCTCATTTCTCACTTATCTGGGGCCACATGTGTTTTATTTGCTGTGGCCGAGGCAATTTATGTTTTATTCTCCTCGCGCTCAGTGGTTCTTTTTCACATTCGGACGAGTTTTCATTTGATTTAAGGCCGCCCATTAAATTGTATTTTTGTTTTTTTCTTTTATTACTCGAATTTATCAAAATTTTCGCCACATTTATAACTCGGCGGTTTAGATACGAATGGGGAAGAAATGCAAATTTATTCTATTGAAAAAGAAAATTTGCTGGGGTAGACAACCAAATGGAGTAAGGGAAATTACACAATTATTGTTCAACATGTGAGTAGCCAAAAGACATTAAAAGCACAAAAAAGGCAAAAAGAGAAAAAGCGCCTGTTCAACAACCTAATTACATGGCTAGCAATAACAACTGAAGGAATCACACACAACTTCTCAGTTGGCTGCTCGTCTCAGTTGCCCCTGCATTTCCCTATTTTCCGGCCACTTGCCACCAAACCCTCCACCTTTTTCCCATCTATCTCCAGTGTAACTATTGCGTGTCAGTTGTGTTGACTGACGACTGCTCAACTCTTTTCTGCATTTACTCTTCCTCACCCCGGACATTTTCCCCCCCGCTCCACCACCCTTTTGCGGCTGCATTTTCTTGCATCGATTTTAAATGCCAAACACGTTTGCGGTTTGGCCACGAAAATGTAAAAGAAAAAAAATAAAGAAACGAATGGGAAAAACTGACAAGTTGAAATAAAGAAAAACCTTAAGCAGGTGATTTCCTGTTCTATGTAAATGCAAAGCGAAAACTTTGAAATGGGTATAAAGTTATTTGTTGGGAAACATAGTTTTTGTGCTGCCAAGCACGTTTGGACACAGTTTTCTCGGGAAAACATAATGGAAAACTAGTGGAAACTCTCCTCTCGTTTTGATACCACAAATAGGACATATTTTCTCATTATTAAATACCTTTATTTTCATAGAATCTAGAGATGAAAATTATTTACATTTATCCCATTTAATAGAGAACAATTTCAATTAGTTTATTACTTGCTACAACTATCTTGCAGCCTTTGCAGATCTCCCGTTTTATTTACTCTTTGTGCACATTTCTTTTAATAAAATCCTTCATTTCCTTTTCATCAACTAAGCGTTCTCATTGCCCTTTGCAACTATCTGGAGGAAGTTTCTTAAGCCCCTGGCTACAATTATGTTTCCTTATCGTCTAATTGTTGTTTGTAATCCTCCAACCCTTTGGCATACATCCGTTTCCTTTAATTTCCCTTTTTCGAGTCACTCGAAGTTTGTCAAGAGTGTGTTTTTTGTGTCATTTGCGTTCGCAATAGTTGGAGCAGGAAACGTAATAAACATTTTTATCAACAGTTAGGTGGAGTGAACGGGGGGAAGGTGGAGGTGGTAAGCAGGTGTGTGCTGTGCTGTGCTGTGTAGAATACCTGTTTTCCAGCTTTTCCAACTTCTCAACGGCAAACTTATTTATTTTTGATATGCTCCGCCCAGGGCATTCAGCTTGTGCAAACATTGAAGTTATATTTTCTACCAGTTTAAATGTGAATAATAAACTTCCGTTTTTGTATCGCTTACTTTACTTCAAAATAAGTTTATTGATTACGTCAGTTCGTATGCCTTAGTCATAATGCGAAACAGATTTATTAAAGTGAAACCACATTAAATAGTGCATGTTGAAAATAATCTGTGAATAGAGTCATTGCCTTGTATGTGGGAAATATTCACATAGCCTAATCAAAACTAATCAACAGTCAGCAAGAGCAATAAATTTGATTGCGGCCTGTTGATGTTTGTTCGGGGTCAATCCACCTTTCGATTTGGTTTGTTGTTTTCGCCTCCGTTGAAATCCAATCAAATTGAGTAAAATTGGAGCTTAATTAGTTGGACCATTTGGCATGCAAATTGCAATCAGTTTGATTTGATGATGATTGTCCATTGATCTCAAAATATCTAACTTGCAATTAATCAACGTAATTCGTCGGGATATGAGGAAAGCTTTGCACGCCAGTATGAGAACGAAAATGAAGCAGTATTTTTATCGATTTCTTAATTCACTTCATTCAGTTGTTTTTTTTTTTCTTTTTTGATTGTCGTCGCTGCTGCTGTGGCTGCAAAAGTTGATTTGGTAAATGCATTTTATTTGTTAGCTGTCACTTGAATGCTTTTCGCGGCTTAATTGATGAGTTTTGCCATACGAGTAGCATGTTGCGTGGGAGTGGATAACTTAATTTTACACTCTACTGAGCTGGGAAATAATGTCATCAAAACTCACATATATAATACCTTTTAATAGATTGGTACATTGAAATCAGGCAATTATTGTTTTTTAACTAAATTAAAAACACCGCATTTCAACCGACTTTATCTTCTTAAGCTTTCATATAACTCAAATGCAACCAACAATTCACATATTTTCCAATATTTAATGAACTTCTTTTTGAAGAACTGGTTTCCCTTGCTTTAAAACCAACAAAAAAAAAAGGAAGGAAAAATCATAATATAGTTGCATAAATTATGAACCAACCTGCACTTGTCTGTCTCGGTCTTTAAGATAGTCTTAAAACTCAAACTCACTCGGCTCTCGGTTCGAATCGAGTATGTGGATTATTTATGACACTTGCAAAATGATTTGTTGCCAAATAAAATGCTGAAAATGTTGTCGGCTTTACTTAGCTCTACTTTAGTAATAAACGTCCATGAAAGATATATATTTATTGATTAATTTTACCCCCTCTTTCATTTTCATTGCAGGTAAGCAAAAATACGTGTTATCTGTCGCTCTTTTTCATTTCCTTCGTCTGGGGTAAGTTTATTTTTGGGCTCAACGGGAAAATTTCAATTGGAAAATTTGGTTGGTACGAGTTTTCATGTGGAACGGTTTCATTGAAAATAATTTGTATGAGAATGGAAACAGCTGCACGTAACTTTTGATTACAGAGGCAAGTGTTCAAGCCCTTTCAGGCAGCCAAATAGCACTCCTCTGTTTAATTGGCTTTGATAATTGGACGGCAGTAATTATTCGGAGAAACGGTGGGCCATAATTTGTATTTTATAATACTTAGGACCTTCCTTATATGTAAGTAATATTTTAGAGAGACAAGAACCATTGAATAATTATATAAGTAAACGCAGCACAAACTAGGCCAAAAGAAAACGGAGTTACGTTCTAGAAAAATCGAAGCATTAAGGTAGATTTTCCGTCATGTTGGGCAATGAGATTATAAAGTGTAGATGACGATAGAAGTACGAGCCCCAACCACTATTAATTCGAACAGCATGTGATTTTTGCAGTGTGCAATGTTCAACACACGATAGTTTCGATACTATTACAGATAGCGTATGTCAATGTATTTTTTCTTAAAGAGAATTTGGTTCTCTTTACGATGATAAAAAAATATTTCTTGTATTTACAACAACAACAAAAATATGAGTACTTTATTCAAAACGTAGACTTAAGAGATAAGAAAAAATTGACCACTATTAATTCGAACGCTGCTTAATATAACAAATTAATATAAATTAAAATTGTGTAACGTCACCTTTGGCCTGTATTACACATTTAATACGTTTTGGCATTGATTTCAACAAATTTTGGCAATGTTCTCGAGAAATCGAGTCCCACATCTCTTGCAATTTTATTTTAAGGTCAGAAATGTTCCTTTGTGGCTCATTGCGAAGCTTTCTTTTCATTAGCCACCAAATATTTTCAATGGGGCTTAGATCAGGACTATTTGCTGGCCAATCTAAAACCTCCATTTGTTTATATTGAAGCCAATTTTTTGTTGTTTTGGCTGTGTGCGATGATGCTCCGTCCTGCTGAAAGGGAACTGGCCCGTGACAAAAGGGAACTGGCCAAAATTGTCAAGTCTGATCGTCGCCAATCTTTAAGAAATTTGGCTTCAGAGTGGTCGCAGAAAATTGGAAAAACTGTAAAACGAGAATGGACGCGACAGCAGTTAAAAAATATTGGATATGGATTCTATAAAGTATGTTTTATTATACTTTTTATATCATAACCAATAACTTATCTGACTCGTAGGCCAAGGAAAAACCCTTGCTCACTCTTCGTCAAAAAAAAAAGCGTTTGCAATGGGCTCGTGAAAGGATGTCTTGGACTCAAAGACAATGGGACACCATCATATTTAGCGATGAAGCTAAATTTGATGTAAGTGTCGGCGATACAAGAAAACGAGTAATCCGTACAAAGGGAGAAGCATATCATAAAGACTGCCTTAAAAGGACAGTAAAGTTTCCTGCAAGCCTTATGGTATGGGGATGTATGTCTGCCAAAGGGTTAGGAAAACTACATTTTATTGAAGGAACGGTTAACGCTGCAAAATATATTAATATTTTGGAAGATAGTTTGCTGCCATCAATACCAAAACTGGCAGACTGTGGTGAATTCACCTTTCAGCAGGACGGAGCATCATCGCACACAGCCAAAACAACAAAAAATTGGCTTCAATATAAACAAATGGAGGTTTTAGATTGGCCAGCAAATAGTCCTGATCTAAGCCCCATTGAAAATATTTGGTGGCTAATGAAAAGAAAGCTTCGCAATGAGCCACAAAGGAACATTTCTGACCTTAAAATAAAATTGCAAGAGATGTGGGACTCGATTTCTCGAGAACATTGCCAAAATTTGTTGAAATCAATGCCAAAACGTATTAAATGTGTAATACAGGCCAAAGGTGACGTTACACAATTTTAATTTATATTAATTTGTTATATTAAGCAGCGTTCGAATTAATAGTGGTCAATTTTTTCTTATCTCTTAAGTCTACGTTTTGAATAAAGTACTCATATTTTTGTTGTTGTTGTAAATATAAGAAATATTTTTTTATCATCGTAAAGAGAACCAAATTCTCTTTAAGAAAAAATACATTGACATACGCTATCTGTAATAGTATCGAAACTATCGTGTGTTGAACATTGCACACTGCAAAAATCACATGCTGTTCGAATTAATAGTGGTTGGGGCTCGTATACAAGAATCTAGAAAAAGAAATAAATGACAAAAGCCGCACTGGGAAATGGCAAAAAAAAAACCCCGGGACATGAAGAAAGATTTTATTTCTTATTCTGCAGATTTCTTTGTCAAGTTAGCATTTGGATCTCACAATTTGCGTTTTTCTTACCCCCATACAATGTCCATTTATATTTGCTTCATTCCCAACTTTTAGTTTAGATTAGAGAAGTGGTGTTAAATGCCTTCGGTAACAAAAAGAACCATTTAATGAACAAAATTCCACATGCCACTTTTCGACCCTTCGAAAGTCACGTTTCTAATTTGTGTGATCACTGATGGATTTCCATGTTTCTTTCTATTGATTTTCCGCTGATTTATGACTCTGCGTGGGTTCTTCAAGCAGAAAATCAAACTATCGTATCTATTTATCCAAATCCCGTAATGATAGAAAAATTGACACCGCGCCTTCCTAACAAAAACCATTAGCAGCACTTTTCTAGATTTTCCACGCTGGTTTTCCCCACCCATTTTTCGAGATAAAACCAAATGATACACAATAAAAACAAAGTTCATTGCACGGAAAGTTCTTTATCCACACTTGAAACAAAATAATCAAAATGAAATTAGTCACTCCGACATTCGTTGGACAAATAAACGTAATGCTGTCAGTCAGTCAATTGTTTGTTTGCCCTAGATTCTGACTAGGAAGGGAATAAAGTAAACGTAACTTCGTGCTGCAGATAAGATAGATTCATAAAATAGGCAATAAAACATTACAAAAAAAAAAAGAACAAAAGCTTGACGTTCTATATACGTTAAATGCTGATCACGTTGATCGCCAAAGATTTTAAGGAGGAATAGATAGAATTGTAATTGCCACTGGAATTGCCACTGATTAACTTCACTTCAATTTCACGCAATTGCTTGTGAGTCTAAAAGGTTTTTGATTTGTTGATAACATTGTATAAATGGGGGAAAAAAAAACGAAAGAAAGAAACTTGTGATAAGAACTTGCTGGCCGAAAAGCCATTGAACTTGAAAGGTTTCTTATCAATTAGCGCCGCATTTGATGTCATAAAATCAGTTGTGTGCCAATTTTAAATTTACTTCAGACTGATTTGGTTATTGGGGCTTTAAAAATATTAGAAACTTGCCATTCTGTATTCCATTCGTTTTGGGACATACATGTGTACAATATCTTAATCAAATTTTCCATAAGTAATTTGTCTAGTTTTTGACATGTTTAGTCTTAAAGTCTACACACAAAATGTGCTAGCATTCTATAGCTTTTAATCTCTTTTCCTTACATCATAATTAGTGAAGGCCTTGCTATCGCCAAGTTTCCTCTTCAAATTTCTGTTGCCAGGCTGCGACATAATGAATCCACTTTCAGCGTCACATTTTCCACACATTTTGCCAGTGCCATTTCATTTCATTTCCTTTCATTTAAGTCGTTTCCCAGTTTCCCACACCAAAAGATATAATACCTGCCACCCCCTCACATGTCATTGACTTTCTTGGGACTGTGTGTGTGTAGATTTGTATGTTTTTAGGGTCATAAATTAGCAATAAGGCCTGGAAACATATAGATATTTCGCATAACATGGCGAGTTTTAGTCACCCTGTTTTACCGATTTTTAAATTAGCTTTTTTTATGATATCGATTTGATGCGAATTTTATGCTTTTCTATAAACAACAGCCAAAAAAATAAAATCGAGAGAAGACGAGTTGACGCCTACATGCGATTTTTTTCGTCTCGAAATTTTGTTGTTTAATTTTATCATATCTTTAAATAAAAGAGGCGACCGACAATGTATTCAATTTACACTTGACACAATTCTCTGGCCGATACAGTTTTTAATAGTTTAAAAATAAAATTCGCTGCGTTCTGCCAATAAAGCGAGCGAGAGGGAGGGGGCTATAAAAGGCGAAAGGCAAGGGAAAGAGAAGGGGAATGGGTATGGGAATGGGAGTGTGAGGCGTGCGAAGTGTGCATAAAATTAAAATTAGGCACGAACGCTGTCTCTTTCCCGCTCGTGCACCCCGCTCCCTCACGCATTAGCGACCACATGGCGTCAGCTTGGCAGGGGAGCAAATACCAATGGCCCCCACCCCCCAAAGTCCCCCCTTTCGCTTACAACGGGTGCGAGCGAGAGGGGCGTGCAACTTGGGCAAGGTCATTAAACCACACAAAAGCAGCGATGCCTTTTGAATCGTCACCATCAGCTGTTTGAGGTTTTGTTTCTCATTTTCTTGGGTTTTTTTTTTATATTTTTTTTGTGTGTGTTGCTTTGCTGACTTTTTTCTGCATTTGCATTTTGTGTTGTGCTTTACGTTTCCGCTTGCCAATGCATTTCCAAATTCGCACACACACATATATTGGTAACAACGCACCTGGTTTTTAACTTTATAGCAGCAAACGGCGTAAACTGGGTCCAAAAGAAAATACAATATAAATTCTACGGCTTTGCCAATTTGCGCTATTTTTTTATGCTAATGCACAGTGGGTTATGATTAAAAGTTACGCAAAAACTAAAGCAAGCTTCATGCTTCGTTGTTCGTTCTTGTTATTTCATTTATATTTATTTTGTTATAAATGTGTCTAAAATTGATTCGAAATATTAGGAACTACTATATCCAATTTAAGTTTTATAAATTAAATTCTAGGGAGTATAATTTTCGTGTCGGAAAACTTCTTGCAGGCAGTGCAGTGTGTCCCAGTGTGTGTAATTAACACGCCCACCAACTCCCATGGCTGCCCTCCTTTTTTCGCTTTGGCCTCAATGCTGATTTGCATTTGGCTTTGCTGCCGCTTTTTCATTGTTTTTTTCTTTTTTTTTTCTTTATTGCCCGCCCTCCTTAATTTATGCATTTTTAAACATGTTTTGTGTCTGCCGCGAGGCGCTTCCTCGTTTTTAGTTGATTTTGTTGTGACATCTTTTCCAGTTTTTTTCTTATTTTCGTGTGGGAAAGTGGTCAACTGTCCCTGCGATGACTATTTTTTAAACACACACACACTGGGGTTAAAGCAACAATAATATTTGGCCAAAACTGATGGCACCTAAATGGTTAGTGATAGCAGATCGAGCTTATTTTGTATTCTTCATTATGGATTTGCGGATAAATTATTGAGGTATCGATGAACTCACAGATGGAACTGAATTTCTGATAGGACAGTCGTATTTAATTGCAATTTATGTGAGAAGCTAAAATGGGAAACTTAATCTAACATCAATATCAGCTTAATCTGATAGGGCCAAGTTCAAAAGGCCAAGAGGAATGCGCTAATAATTGCGTCACCTGCAACATGAGCTGACTCACATTCATAACACGCCCAAGTCGAGTGATTAATCAAGACAATTTGTTTTTTCCCCCATTTGAATAGAGATGGGTAGCATTTGTTCAACAAATGTTTGCTCAAAACATATGCTAATACAGATTTTTTCTAAACCAAGAAACCCACACAAATCGCTTCGAAATGCAGTTGCCAAATTGCTTTCAGCCTAAACCGATTACCAAATTTTGTTGTGTGTTGCCAAACAACAAACACAAAAGGCAACATTTTGGTTGTTAAATGCCGAAAACTTGAAAAGAAAAACCCGAAAGAAAAGTTACACAAAAATTTCCACACAAATGTGGAAAGCAAAGTGCAGCAGTGCAGTATTAAACTGCAAAACCAAATTCATTTGCTTAAAAGTGTATACATTTAAAATAAACCATATAAATTATCATTTAAAATTCATTGAAATTGTGTGTGTCAAATAAAGGGAAATGCCAATGAGAAAATTAAATAAATAAAACACGTTAAGCCAGGTGAAGGCATCCAAAGTAATTAACGTCAGCGATGAATGTCAAAAAGGTTAATTCCCCTAAAGGGAGTTCAATTTAAAGAGCCAAAGAGATATCGTCCATTGTGCCAAAGGTAACAATATCTGCAGCTAATAAATTAAAAATCAAAAGCTAATAAAATACCTGCGTAGTTATTGTGTTCTGAATTCCAAAAACATTTAGATAGAATCTTTTTGCATGCTGCCAATGCAAATACGAAAACTCCCTTAGGTTAAATACCGACTAAAACAATGAAATTCACCCGGAGCATATGAAAATCAAAATACATTTTTGGGAAAAAAAATTACATCAAAACAATGCCAACGGCATGGACCAAAATAAAAAATATACCTTAAAAAAGTGCAAGAGAATAAACATGGATGCGTGGGTTGTTACGCCTCAAGGTTTTTGAATTGTGATCTTTTTTTCCAGATAAATGTTAAAAAAAAGTACGAGGTTTTTGTTGAAATTTCTGGTGTTTTTATCTAACTAATTTTGTAGCTTTAAAAATGCAAAATGAAAAGTATACATCCGTGTAGCTCAACGCGCACCTTCCATTGTGATCGACATTTAAAGTCCATAAAGTTTTAATGAGTGTGTGTTTAATTCCTAATTTAGCTGACCCAAATTAATTATTTCAAACTTCTGTTCCCAAAAGTTGTAGTACTGTGAGTCATGTAGTCGAAAAAGTTTTTTAGGCATGACTCAACCTTGATTAAAGTTTGATAACTTACGTGTAATGAGCTTAAAGCGTATTGCAAGATGTTTTACAACAATTTGAAGTTGGCTTCCTCTGTGCCGTTCGCTCAATCATTAAGCAGCTGTTGCTCATCAGATGTTGTAGCTGCTGCTGCTGTTGCATTCAATCATCAATCAAAATTTTGTGCTGTGCGTGCCGGGAAAAAGGAGACAAAAAGAAGGAGCTGCAGGAGAAAAATGCGGTAACTGAAGGCTTTAATGATGCCAAAATGAGCAGCAAAAATGTGGCCCAGGCTCCTTGCCCGTTTGCCGGGGCCAAAATGCACTGCAGGAGCCGCAAAACTGCAGCAGTAAAATTGCATTGCCACAGGCAAATGAGGAAATGCTCCTGCTCCCTTCCCCTTCCCCTTCCCCTTCCCCTTCCCCTTGCCCTGTGCAGTCAGGCTACCTCCCTCCCCTCTGCCCGTCACATTTTCCCTGTGGCTGCTCTTTGACTAATCCATCAACAAATGAGGCTGCCGGCCATACAGCACGCATATAGCGGCCGTTGAACAAGCCGGCCTACCTTCCTGCCTGCCAGCCCAGCCAGTCGGCCAGAAATTGCAATAAAAACGTTCTCTCCTCGGCCTGACCCAAACCATTTTGGTCAGTTACCCTTCAGAACGGATCCGTGCCCACTTCACTCCACTTCACCTCACTTCACTTCACCTCCTCTCGCCTTGCTCACTTTTTGCTGGATTTTCAAGTGCTTGCGCTCCTCGCATCTTGGTCCAAACAGCAGCAGCGAATTCTTTTTTATTTATATAACACACTTATACAATTGAGGTCGTAATTATAGGCTGTAAAATCATGTTTCTGCATTGTTCCGCAAAATAATATATGCTGGATGTTTTCTTAATCAGATGTGCATAATATTGTATATTCTTAACGAATGCGGGTTAATGAAAAATATTCTAGAAAACATTATAGGAAAGCAAGATATGTTTTTAATGCCTAAGCTACTCTTAGCTACTCTTAAGCTAGCTCTGTACTTTTCTAATGATTTGGTATTTGAAATTTCAATGCTATTCATTTTACCGCCACTGTTTGTAATCGCCTATTTTTTTTGCCCAGGACTTTGTTGGCTAGATGCTTGGCTCAAAAGTGGCTGCTGATGGCCCCCATCCGCTATCTATGGGCCTGCCACGCCCCCTGCCGCCGCCCTTTTCCGCGCAGCGCATTGATGTGCAAAGTTTTTATGACGCATTCGTGATTTCTCCTTTTCCGCTGCTTTTTCCACTGCTTTTTATCTCGACATTTTTTTTCGCCGTTCAATTTCATTTTATTTCTTTTATTTTTCTTGTTTTTAATGCTGCAGTGCGTCCATTTTAAGGCCTTTTGTCCTTGACTCAAGTGCTGGGAATACTGAGAACTCTTCAATGAAATGCGGTTTTCTTGATTTTCACGGAAAAGCACAGTTTTCTGAAAATGCCTTTAAATTTTGCAATGCTGCAGAGTGAATTTAAGGCAATTACCGAAGCAATTTGAAACTAACCAATTTTACATTCATTAAACGTATTATTCAACGCTTGATTGTATTACATGTCGGTGATTATTATTTGCATTGAATTAATAAAATTGTACTACAGTATTTCATTGGATTAAGAAAACAAATTCAATACAAAATGCATAAAAAAAAGTTTTCACCTGGAGATGCGGGGCATCGATCCCCGTACCTCTCACATGCTAAGCGAGCGCTCTACCATCTGAGCTACATCCCCGTATAACGGCACACGTGCTTAGCCAATTCAAAAGCAAACGAAAACTATGGCGTGTGCAGAAGCTATACAAGAAGTTGTTGTTGTGGCAATCGCTCGGTTGATTTCGATTTCATTTCCATAGTTTGGTTTGCTTTACTTTGCGGGCTTATCTATAAATAAGCAAGAAAATGCTCAGTCAGCTGATGACAAAAGCTTTCTGAACTTGACACTCTTGGGCATTTTTCACTCAACCAACTCGTTAGCACTGATTTTGGTGCCCCATTACAGCAATTTTGTAACTCTTCAATCGTCCATTTCCCTTGGTGGTGTATAACTATGTATTTAATCTCGCTCTACTTGCGTGAATTGATTAGTTGGGCCAAAGTCTTGCCTTACATTTATGATTAGCTAATTAATTGGCCAAAAAGAAAAGCAAATTTATTGCGTCATTTGGAAAGTGCTCTATTACAGGCTAATTAGGTATGGAAGCGCATGAGCCGGAAAATCATATAAGACGGAAAAGAGATAGCGAAATGGATCTAAAGATGAGTGTGGGCCTATTATAATATTTGTTGAGCGAATTTGGGTCACTACTTGCTTAGTTTCAGTTTCAGTTTCGCTGAACGTGTCGAACGTGTTTTTGTTACTGCTGTCTCCTTTTCTCCGCATAATTCCATCTCTTTCTTTGCATATCTCGCTACCTCACTCCACTTTCCCACTGTCTGCCAGCTGTTGTGTGTATAGTTAACTATGTGCAGCAGCTGTTGGACATTTACTTTCAATATTGGAATGAAACTTTTTAGTCTCTATATGGGTCACTTTGACGTCATTATCGATGGCTAATCAAGATGGTGTTGCAGGAATAACCAATGAAAAACAACAGGAGGCGACTGGTTACAGTGCGCGCTCAACTTAATGAAATGTATAATAGTTTGACTACAAAAAAGTCAACTAATGAAATATATTGTAATTTAAATAAGGTATTTGTTTCAGTGGGCTGATTTCAAATTTTCAAAATTTTAAAGTTCTACGTTCAACTCTTCAAGCAAAGTGTTCACTCTGCAGAATGTATACTGTAGCTTAATATCCCGAAGGCAAATTGGCTTTATGCGGTTTTTGATGAAAACATTTGCTTGATTAAGGCCACAACAACAGATGTGACCAAAATTAAAGGAATTACAGGGGATCGAATGGGGGAGATTTATCTTGTGTAACATTATTTTTGTGCCTCGGCTCCTATGCGACATGCCACATGCTACACCCAGCATACACACACAACACACACCACATACACAAAAGTCATGATTAATCGCATTTACTAATCAATACAAATGTCACTCAAGCCATTTGACATTTAAGATTTGTGGTCTATCGCTCCTGTGTTCCCATTTTCCTCCTTTGTGTCCCCTTTGTGGCTCATATTACGCATACGCACAGTAGTCCCAGATGGCGCCCAACGTAGCAAGTAAGTCTCGCCATTTGCAAACCCACCAGCCTTTGTCAATTACCGGGCGCGTAAATTTTCCAACTTTTCGGACATGTCATGCAGGTGGTGGTGCTGGTGGTGCAACACCAAAAATGCAAAAGGTACTGGGGAAATATTTCTCACATGTTTCACAGAATTCCAACTATATGAGTTCACACGACTTTGCGGTTTTATCAACCGTCATTTTTCCCACTTTGTTTTTCCGACTATCAGGCATATTTCAACTGGGAATGCTAATTGACATCGCGTGCCAGAATGAATGTCATCAGTAACAATGAGAAATGGGAAAAAGTATTTATATATTTTTAGCCCTACAAATATGTGTAATAAGGTCAGTTAGGGGTTAATAGGGTGAGTAAAATGGTCAGCACAACGGTTCAGTTTACAGGAAACGCGTTTCTGCGAACAGAAAAAAAGGTAAAAAAAAATCTAAGAATTTTTTTCAAATATAAATCGAATACTTATAGGATCGCGACTTTAGTGGGTTATTCACTTTTGTTATAATCAAAAATAGTTGGAACCGTGATTGAAACACTGCTTGCTCTTTTTAAAGAAGGGACATTATTATAACTGGCAATTACCATTAAATGGCCATCATTTGTCTATTAAAACAGCGCAAATAGCGTGCTAAATTCATAATAAAACCCAAGCGTGTCCTTGCTTCTAATGCATTAAAGCGGGACTTTGATAAATGACTGAATTAATTCTAAGAAGAGCGAATAGAAGGGTTTTTGGTAGATTTAAGTCGGGCACGTTGAACATCCTTTTTCGTTTCAAATTCTCACATTTGCACGCGTCTCAGTCATAAATATGAAAAACGTTTCATAAATTATTGATAGAAGATACAAACGAGAGGAATAGCGATGCGTGCCATACTGTAACGAGTTACGTAAGACCTACCTCAAGTCAAAAAGATAAAGGATAAGTCGTAACGTGGCTTATCAACAGCGAACGGCCTTTCAGTCCGATGGTGCTTGTGGACTTGCTATTGGGATAATGCCTATGCAATGGCTATATAATATATATACTCTTATGTGTATTATGTGTGCGCCTTGCGATAAAGTGGCAACTTCATTCAAATCGTTCGTTTGGCATTGTTTGTCCGTCGAGTATTGAAATTTATTAGAGCGTCGCCCATCAATGATAGGGTTGGATTAGGGCAGAGGATGCAAAGGATACTGACAGAGAGCCCAAACAAAGGAACCCGAGACCTTGAGCTGTCGGTTGCGCTGGCTTTGGAAAATCTTTTGGTTATTACCAGCCATCTTGGCCTCGATTTTCCACCCACCATCTCTCACTTTCCATGACTTCGGCAATTCAGCAATTCATGCAATATATTTTGTTCCACACTTGAATCGCCCCATTGTTATAACTTTCTCCGACACGTACAAAATCCTATTTTATTTCGGGGCTTTCTGCCACTTTGTCAAGAGCGAAGGAAAGCGAAGGAAGGAGTGAAAGAAACGCGCGAGTGGAGCTATTAACTTATTAGTACAACGTGGCGTATGAGCAACTTGTTGAGAGGAATAAAGTCGTGAGAGAAAGGATCAAAAAAAAAAAAAGGGGGGAGTGTATGGTGCAGAAGCAGGGGCCTCTGAAAACAAGGACGTGGCACAAAAAACAATGACAGCTTGTCATGCTTATGGCACACGCTCCACCTGAAACGCACACCACACACACACACAGGCACACTCATACTCATACTCACGCATGCACCCACACAAGCTTACACAACGTGACGCGAAAAAGTCGGCTACATTTTTTTTCCTTTTCTGTTTATGATATGAAGGAAAAATGGTAAAGGAAATATTGAATTTGTGCCGTGTTTTGATAGTGCGTGAAATATTTGTTTTAATGCGTATATGCGGTATATAAATGGAAATTTATACGACTTGGTGTTTCTGTACATAAATCATTGTTAAGATTGTTTGCTAGTAAAAGTAAAAGTAGTAATTGTAAGTGTTCTTTGTAATATATTCAAAAGATATATGTTCAGATGCCTAATTTTCAGTCAACAAATATACATTTTTCCAAATTAAAAAACTTCCCAAAATTACTACTTTTATGCGGCACACTCGAGTACATAATCCGTTTGGACCCGTTTCGCATAATCCAAGTGCTGCCGTACTTGCAATTCCCTTTGCCACGACGTCGCTTTGTCTGCCAGCCTTGGAGTAACTACAGCGCACACGTTACCAACTCCCCCAACCTGGCCAAGAGTCCTTTGTTTTCCTTAGCTCACATGAGAAATGTGCCCGACAACGGAGACGACGACGTTCGCCATTTACATTTATAATATTTTTATGTCACCCACGGCAAGGCTCATTTCCCAACCCCTCTCCCACCCCCCAAAAGGCGCCCACTGTTGCAACGGTATATATCATTAGAGAGTGTACGCCACGCCCTTGGGCTGGGCTTAATTTTAACAAATTATTCACAGACGCCACAAGAATTTTTTCCTACTATTCTTGCAAAGTTCTCTTTTTGTTTGCTTCTTCATCTTTTATTACATTTTTCCACCCTTTTTAATGAGCGGTCGGCGGTGGAAATTTATACATTTTCCTGCCAAGCATAAAAAGAATAATAAACGGCATTACCTTGAACTTTTGTTTGAAAAATCTTTTGCCTCAACTTTCATGCGTGCCTTTCTGAGAGCCAAAATGAAAATAATGCAAAGCAAAGGTTTCTATTTTGTGCAGGTGAAAAGGCCAAATGAATTGCCTTAAAAGCTTAGCCAGGCGCTAAGTATAAATAGCCTGAAATTATATGTTTATCCTATAGTATAAGTCTTGTTTTATTCCCTTAAATGGGTCTTGTTTTATTCTATTAAATTGGATAAAGTCAAAAGGGTGGATTTCATAAATTAAATATTTTAAGGAGAGGGTGTTAATGAGATTACTAGAATGAATAAAGCTTTATAGAATAATATTAACTTTAGAATAATTGTAAAACAAGGGATAATCTCATTTAACTTACATGTTTGTTCCCGGAAACACAAAAAGTTCTTTCAAAAAACTAAGGTCCTTACTTTGTTGGCCCAAAATGAACAGCCTGAGTTCCCGAGGCAAACTATCGTACCACCTCCATCTTCTGACCCTATTTCTGTTTGTTGCTGTGCAATAATTAGACAATTAAGCGCATAATTAATTTAAAAGTAACCCGAAGAGCCCCGTGGGCGGTCAGTCCTCGTTGGAGCTGAATCCAGAATCCCCAGCTCAGTTGTCCGGACGACCGACCTTTTTCGGCCTTGGCCCCACGGGCTGGATAAACAAACGAACATGCAAGTGTGTTTGAACAGCCAGGAAGCTGTGGGTTCTGCTCTAAATGCGAGAAATTGAGAATTTCGATGGGAGAAAGGGGAGCCGGGCTAAATTAAACATGCGAAGCACAACAAGAAATCGCTCGACCAGGCAAAATTAGTGGGCAGGAGGCGCGGGTCGAGTGGAAAATCCATGAGAAATGCTGATGACGGTCTTAAGTATGAAGCGACAACAAAGGAAAAAGGCAATGTCATTAGGAACAAATGCTTTCTGCACATCGAAATTACCCTGGAAAATATTTAAATTGTCAAAATCAATTTATAAAAGAATTATAAGGCAAGAAACATTGCGCTTAAGTAACATAAAAATTCTGTAAAAATATTTAGACTTAGGGTAAATAGTTCATATAATTTCAAGTTCTGCCGTTGAATGTCCAATTCACCCATTGTTACCCATTAGCCGTCCAATCAGCCCAAATATGGTGGAGTTGTGGGCGTGGCAGATGGGGCTGCACGGACTTGCGGCTACTGTTTTGCCTTTGGGCTCCTTCTCGGCTATTTTTGGGCATTTCAGGAGCAGAACCACAAACGCTCCATTGTTTGCGTACAAATCCGCACAAAAACGTAACGTAACGAAATGAAATGAAACGTAGCGATTTTGCCTGGGCGGCCACACGAGTTTGTTCAACATTTCGGCTGCTGTGCTGATTCAAGGGCACAACGTCGTCATTATCATCATCATCAGTATCATCATTATTATTGTTATTTTTGTAACCACCCACCAGAGGGAGAGGGTGGCTATGAAAGTTTTGCCTTTACGCCCGCCCCACCCATCGCCATGTGTCAAATGCATGTGCCGCAAACTTGTTTCTTCTATCTGGCGCCGATTTGGTTCGCTTTTTTGTTTGTCTCTGGCACTTTGGTAATTTTCCATTACATAAAATACTCGTTGCATATGTTGAGGCGCATTTGCGTCAGAAGCTGGAAAACGTGGCTGAAGGAAAATGTCATAATCAATCTGGCTGAAGGAGAGATGGAGGGCGGATGGCAGCGCGGAAAAGTCAACATTGAATTTCAATTTCCAACAGATTTTTACATAATTGGTTACGACAAGTTAAAGTTTGGTTTTTGGCATTTTGCGATCTCACGGAATAAATACAGGAATATTTTGAAAAGCTTAGCAAAAATATAATTTATGCTTCAGTTTATCAACTATATAGTGTGAATTAATAACTAAAATTTAGTCAAATTAACACCTGTTATTATAATATTAAAAAGCAAACTCTAAAGTCAAATTAACACCTTATAATATGAAATTAAAGATTAAAAGCAACACTAATTTTCTTCTATTTGTTCTTCTCATTTTAGGTAAGCCATTAGCAACAGAACAGCATGAGGGATAAATAATTCTAACAAACAAAAAGGGATAAGTAATAATTAAGATCGAAAAGTTTTTATATCATCAATTAGGTCAAAATCTTTTGTCAGCAACTAAGACACAAGTTCAAAACAATTACGCAGAAAATTATAAAATTATGACAGTGACTGTGGCCAACTCCTCCGCCTAACTTTCCTATATATGTATATATATGTACGAGAATATTTCATTAAATGTCGTTGGCAATTTGGAGCTCTGTTGTTGTAGACTGTTGTCGTTTTTCATGCCATTCCGCCCCAAAAAGTCTGCGCAAAGCAGCAGTTTCTTGGGCATTAAAGTGAAATATGGCCAAGAGCTCAAAGGCAACAACGAAGAAACGACGAAACGAAGAAAAGCGGCAAGCAATCGAGCTAACGACATTGACAATGACTCTATTGTTTTGCTTTTGCCTTGAAAACATTTTTAATGTGTTCACATTTTTCGTAGTATACTTAAGTGCGAAACTTGAAGGGGGCGAAATTATGTTGGCAGGATTTCGAATAAAGTATGCAATCAAAATGGATTTTAATTGATTTTAGCTTCGTTCGGCTGTGAAAGTCATTGACTGCACATACTAGCACTAGACGACAATCCCAAACCCCTGGAAAATTCTAAATTGCATAAATTTATTTTTCTCTCTCTCTCCCTGTCTCTCTCTTTCTGTTGCTCTCTCGCTCTGCGGACGGAAAATGCCACGCCTACCTGTGCCTGCCTTTGCCGCCTGCAGGCCATTTGTAAAATTGATTACGCGCATAAATTGAAGCAGACGACGACGATGAAATGGGCGGGAAATTGGGAGAAAGGGTGGCACAGCAAGGTGGGCAGGAAGTGGGCGGAGAGAGCGAGACAGGAGATGATGGAGCGGATGAGCGGAGATTGGATTTTACTAGCTTTCCACAGATATTTTCACAAACACACCACACACACAGCTAACTATGCTAGTTTTAAATTGAATGTTTTGAATGCATTCATGACAGTATGTGGAATATTCGTTATTTTGTTTATATAATCAAATTCAATTAAGCCTAATTGTTTTCGCCTGTATGAGTGTGCACTTTTCCCCCATTTCCCTTCCTGTTTGTGCCCCATTTTTCTCCTGCTCCCTGGGGTGAATAAACCCCAAAGTTATTAGTCAATTAACAAAAGCGAATATGTTGCAATTAATGTTGCGTAGTCACAGAATAACTGCGCGCGAAAGAGACAGCCAGATGGCAGAGTGAAAGAGAGAAGAGAGTTGGGGGTTGGGCGTTGGGCGTTAGAATTCCCAGCTGGTATTGGCATACATGGGCATAATTATAACAGTGTGAAATGGTTGAAACATGCGAATTAGTTGCTGTCGGTGGCGTCGAGGGAAAACCTGGTCTAAACATGACGCATACGCAATGTATGCATGTATATGCTACAGGCGAAACAACTAGTGATACATACAAGTTTTAATCAAAAACAATGTTAAAAACTTGTATTTTATTGAAGGAATGGTTACGAAAACTAACACCTTTGATTTAAGGATTAATTTGGATTAGCTTATATATTTTATTATTGTTATATAGTTAAAAGAGGTTGCTCGAAAGTTTCGACACCTGCTCACAGTGTACACCACCATGAATTTTCACTTTATCCCACGTATTCGCCGCCGGTAGCTGACCAAAATAATGTACACTGCGAAATGCTTACATCAGCAGAAGGACAACAATTGGATGGATCAGCACATCACAGGATAAACAGAGAGCGGGGGACAGAGAGATGGAGAGATGGAGAGATGGAGGTGCTGGGGGAGTGACAGAGACAATCAAAGCGCCGTCAGGACAACGGCACAAATTAGTAATTTACACGCAGGCCAAATGCGAAATGCCACCCCGTCGACTGCCACATGTGGCATATATAATGGGCCTATAATTATAGCAAAACTGCAATTAGTAATTGAGGACTACGAACAGCAAGCGCATATGCGAGCGCGCAGTTTCGATGCACTTTAAATTTTAAAGTGATTTTGTGAATTTGTTAAAGTGGTTTTTATTCTATATTTCATATATACCCAACCTTAACCAATAGACTAAGATGGCAGATTGCTTTTAAAACTGTGGCAGTGAAAATAATCGAGAGGAATGAGATCCAGAATGCTGAGGGTTCAATGAACGACTGGATCTGGTAGATGGGTAAAAAAGAGGAAAGGGGGAAAAGGGGCAGTCAGACGACGACGACGACGACTGCGGCAGCAGGAAGTTAAAGGCCCAAAGGCAACAAATGCTCACTTGGATGGATCAGCCTTTAAGGAGCTGGCCGAGAAGGGGGAGTGGCTCGCGAGGAAGAAGAAGGGGGTGTGGCTGAGGCAAGAATGTGTGATGATGAGTGCACAAGGTGATGAGTTATTCAAAAAGCATGTGCAAAGTGTCAGAAGAAATCAAAAATGAAATTATGCAAGCAGATGAGGGCGAAGGCTGCTGATGCTCCTCTCTCAAAAAAGAAAGAGGAGGAAGGGTCCATAACATCGTTTTGTGTAATACAAAAAGTATGTATGGAATACAGGGAATGCAAAGGAGAGCAACAAAAAAATGGAAAAGGAATGAAATAATAATGTAAAGTTGAGGCAGATGTGACCCGCAGGCGAGGTCCGAACCCGAAAAGTCATTGAAAAGTTATTTTTCGGCTTAAGCTGCTAAAGCATCCGAAAGGAATGTGCTTGCAGCTGGATATTCGAATGGGAAATGCCCTACAACTAATATTTGAGAAAATAAATAAATAAATTCTTGAAATTGGAAATGCCTAACAAAAAATATGCCCAAAAGAAAATATGATTTTTCCAGTGAATAAAAAGGTTATTTGAATTCCTTTGCGGCCTGGAACAAAAACAGGAATGAAAATATGGCAAAAATAAAAAAGGGAATGTGACAAAACTTTCTCGGACCATCGAGATGACAATTTGAAGTTTTCCACCCTTTGGGGCCATCGACTACTCCCCAACTTTTTCCAGCAGTGCTTAACCCCCATTGTCCACAATCCGTAAACCCATTTTTGATTCAATTCCGGACACTTGAACACGAAACGCACGCACACACACCTGAAAATGAGGCAAGACAATTGAAGATGGGTTCTATTCCCTCTAGTTCGCCGGTTTCGATCAATCTGAAGGGCAGGGGGAAACTATAACAAATTTTCAAGTTGAGTGGAGACATGGGAGTTATGGAGTTATGGAGTTATGGAGTCATGGTGCCACGGAGACCAGCACAAATGAAGGACAGACCACGGGGTCAGAGATGATAAATTATTGATCTCTTTGTTGTCTCGGGTAATTATCATTTAGTTCTGGCACTTTTTGTTTCGCCTCGAGTATATATGTATATATTGCCATTGCCATTGGGCCTGCTTTAAGACTTATTTTCTTATTTATACAACTGGGTTCTCCCCTTTTTCTTTTCTTCTCTTTATTTTCTTAGAGGGACACGCACATGATAAATGATTTCCCATTAACTGACATTGAAAGAGAGGGGAAGAACGAAATGAAACAACATCAGAAATTGCAGCAATGAAAATGGAAAAACCTAGGGCGGGGAAAATGCTGTGGGTGGGGCCAATCAAATGCTAAGATCAGAGGGGCATGGACACACATAGAGCGCTTCCTCGCACTAAAGAAGTGCCTGCATTTTGTCATCCATCATCATCATCATCGTGCGCTCTCTTTCCGTTCTCAACTCGTGCCGTCTCTGTCTGGCCCCTTTTATCATTCCGCATCATTCGGCTCATTTGTCCATGTATGTGGTCTTATCGGTTCACTCACTGTGGTTCCACTGTGCTAGCTGTAAACAATTTTTGATTTTAACCCAATTCATCGCAAACAAAGTGAATTCTTGATTTTGAGATTCCTGCGCGCCGGCGACTTTGATAGATGACCATAAAATTTTAATGGGTGCGACTCTTTTTCCACTGGCGATGCGCTATTTCTTGGGGTCAGATAGTTTTTGGATGAGAGATAAAGGTTTGAGATTTTCGAGAAAATAGTTTTTAATAGCATGCTCATGCGCTCTTAATTGTAAGTGCAGTACGAGTTGTTTTTGATAAAAACAAAACAATTTAATCTCATCTCATTTGTCTGCATTATTGCGCCTGTTGTTTTGTATTTTTGCATAATCGTTTCGTTTCTCATTATCATTAACACTGCTGACATTGTGCCTAGACGATTTTATTCGTTTTCGCAACTCAGACATGCAAATCGCTTTTCTGCCTCCAAGAAAAGCGCCCTAATGTATGCTACGCTCAAATTGGATGCTGACTCATCCAGCAAGAAACGAAAACACAGACACAAACACACACAGGCACACACACTCACACACACACACACACAAGCACACACACAGGCACACACACAGGACACACAGAGGCGCAGATAGAGAGGCAGACAAACCAATTCAATCTGCAGCAATTTGCCATAATTTTGAACGCTTAAATGTCGTCGGCCGAACGAACTAACAGGGCTAAAAGATTTACGGCCCCCAACTTATCACGCAGCACAACCAGATTCTCGAAAACAGGGCAAAAAAGAAGAAGGGCTTTCAGTAACCGGAGAAGTGAAAGATGCTGCACAAAGACCATAACAAAAATATTTTCCACCACGTACAGGGAAAATCTGAAAGATACGGGGGTAAAGTAGTAAACTTGGCATAATATTAGCACACAGTAAAAATATATTTACCAACTATTGAATACAAACAAGGTAGTAGTTATATATATATCATGGTAAAAGGGCTTAAACAACAGGAGCTTGCCTTACGAACAAAACCTTAATTGCATACGTTTTCTGGCTGTGTATAATGCCTCGCAAAGGAGTTGGCCAGACGGGGGACAAGGACTTGGCCCCAGACAGAACAGGACGCGCTGACTAACATCCAACATCCAATACCCAACACCAACCAACAGCCAACACCAAACAGCCAACAGCCAACAGCCATGGCCAATGGCATCATAAAAGTTCTCCATAAGCCGACCCGTCGCCTCGGTGTCGTCGGTGTTCGACACCAACACCACCACCCAAACTGGATTCATTCTCCTTAATTTCAGCACCAAGTGAAACCCAACCCACATGTCTGTTGTTTGACCTTTTTTCGCAAATGTTCGTATTGCTAATTTTGTGGCCATGTCTGTGTGCGCGCTTATCAATTGCGAGACAATACATATTTGCCTACTTCTAGGCGCCATTTTGTAGGCTCGAATGGAAAAGCTATTTTTCTTTTTTTTTGTGGTAGGACAGTCGTCCTGGTGGACTGGAAAACAAAAGAGGCAAAATAACTCAGGCGGCATTGTCAAGGCAAAAAGTTGAACGAACTTTTTAAACTCCATCGAATGTTTGTTTGCTTTCGCCGGGTGTCTGTCTGATTTTCACTGTGCTTTGTCTGGCCAAAAGGATAAAATGACATTCATGCCAAGGGGGTTGATGGTGCTACAGAATTCTCCATTGAGGTCTGTTTATGATGCGACACTTGAAGTTGAAGTTGAGCGGTGAACAAGAAGTTGAAAATTAACTTTGTCGGCGTTGAAAAACAGAAGTATTTTCATAACAGCAAGTTGAAATATGTCGACAGAGGAATAAGGCGGACTTATCTTAGACTTATATATTATTTTATTGTTACATTTATATTCATAATCAATATTTTGCATTTTGCAGGGCCGTCACAGATCCGCGGGATGGACGACGAGTGGCCTTGAAGAAGCTGCCAAATGTGTTCCAATCGTTGGTCTCATCGAAGCGCGTTTTCCGCGAGCTGAAAATGCTGTGCTTCTTCAAGCATGAGAATGTAAGTGGAAATTGCAAATGCTTTCTTGCTTTTCTTTTATCATTATCGAGAACTTTTGTGCCATCGCCGATGACATAAAAATTTAATTAAAATATTTACATACACGCCACTTTGATTATGGTCATACTGCAGTGGGTCTTTAACTGCACAGGATATTTATCCTTTAAATCTTTGTGCGTGCCAGTTCGACTGCCTTTGGCTTGTTCTGCCCTTTTTGGTGCCGTAACAATTTATTAACAATTATATTTTCCACTTTAGCGCTGGACTCTTTATTGCATGACATATAGTACATACAACTGCCAGGGGATGCATTTTTTTTTGTGGATTGTATGCCTCTGAAAAATATATATGCATATCCCTTTGGCAGAAACTTTTCCATTTTTACGCCCTCCATTTAATGTCCGTTGTTCTCTGCTCAAGTGGAATTATTGTGCGCTGAAATTATTGTCATTAATTAAATGTTTGATGTGGGCATGTGAATTCATTGAATTCCAACAGTTCACTTCTTAAAGGGTTAAGCTCCGTTTCAGTTTGGATTCGTAGTGATTCTGCAACTACAATAAATCACAGGGCTGGAAAAAAAGGGAATTATGTATTGAAATATGGCAAAAAAGCGATGGCAACTCAATAAGTGATCAAATAAAATGGAACTGCTTTAAGAAAACAATTTGTTCAGCATAAAATTGCTTAAATAAATTCACTCCACTTATGATCGATATGTCAGCATTAAATAAATGCAGCAAATTTATGACAAACAAATTTGTTTGCAATCCCAAAAAAATGCCTGTGAATTGTACAACATTTTGTGGCAGTTTGAAACACAGCCAGAGGCGATGGCAATAAATGCATAAATGCATGTTGCAATTTGGGCCGAAATACATTAGCATATACACACACCGAAAAAGCGGCCAACTTTTGAGGGTCAAATGTTTTATGCGATTCAATGGGACATTTCCTATAAATTTATTCTCTCTGGATTGTCAGCGCTTATAATTTATTTACATATTCATTGCAATTGCGCTGCACGTGCCGCTGGCTTTTGAAAGATTTGCATGGTTTTTTTTATATTTTTTGTTTCTTATTTCATGTTTTATCAAGAACCTTTTGTTGTAGTCCATATTTGGTGTATTTGGCATTTGCATTGAAAGTTAAAAGTCAACGAAGAGGCTATTGCGAAACTTACATGGGTGCCTTTACTATGAGAAACTGTCACATGCGATTTGCCGCACTCTTAAATGTCACGGTCTCTCCCCTCTAATAGTTTATATTTGCTAAATCATTTCCAGATTGGTTCAACTTCATTAGACATCAAATAGGCCGTGGGCTGTCTGAAAGAGATGGACAGCATATATTATATCTATACATCTGCCATCTCTGTTTATCGCTCATCATCATTTCCATCAGCCTACATGATTTCTATCTTCTTTTTTTTCCAACTCGCGCTTGGCTGCGTGTGAATTTCCTTATGCAATAATGAAGAGGTATAGGAAAAGTGGGCGTTATGGAGCAGACAGCTACATAGATTTCCCCACCTCACACCACACCATCCCCAATCTTGATTCCATATGTTGGCAGCAACAGCAACAAGAAGAACAAAAGGCAGCATTTGCTGTAACACCTTGCCCAATATGCAAATTTTCTATTAATATGCATAAATGGCTATAGGTGGGTGTATGAATGGCGGTTGGGGGAAATCAAAGAAGCGCAGTAGAGGCGCGACTTTGTTGTCAACGCTTGAGGTATATGGTACTGTTGCACTGAGAGAAATAATATTATATTCTGGTTAATTATTAAACAGTTTTCTAATGTCAGCAATCAAATTTAAATCCACTTTAAAGCACAAGCAAAGCAGATAAATGATATGAAAAACTGTAATTGATAATATTTGAATACATATCTTTCATATAAAAAAGCATATTTGATTACTAAAAAAAAAAAACATTGAAACAAAAAACATTCAGACAATAAATTCAGTACATTACAAAAAAATACAATTTTTTTTTTTAGAAAATACAGTTTGTATATTTTTTTCGAATGCGTTTACATCTGCCTGTGTTTCCTGTTTCATTTCCTACATGACAGACATCATTCAGGGAATGGCAAACAAGTGCAATCAACTCCAAACGGTTGGCCAGAAAGAGAGGGAGCGACAAGCAAGAAAGAGTCAGCAAGAGGCATTGGAGCCCCAGACAAGTTGTTGACAACGTGGGGGGGGGGGGGATGGGCGTTGGGGGGATTGGAAAAACACTGGGCTTGGCACGTGGCTACCTTGCATTTTATTGCAAATTGGGTGCTCCATACAGTTTTCATATGGGCTGAGCGGCTCAACTATTTATAACTCAATCAATGAAAGACCTCCATTCGCATGTTGTGAGTTGAGTGAGGGGAGAATGGTGAATGGTGAGGTATTCATTTCAGAAGTGATTTTTCGGCAAAATATTTTGGGGTCAGCATTGATTAAATGATGGAGAAGGTGCTGAAAGTGTGCACACAATTTGCGTAGACGTATTTGAGAATTTGATTTAATGTTTTACTTTAAATAAAGTAATAAATAAAGTGTTGTAAACGTTTGTAGTTTGTAAAAAATAATAAATTTTCTTTAGTTGGCAGCAACTCCCTGACCCTTTCAATCAATCAACATCTTGAATCTTTTTGCGCTTTCAATTGCTTTTCACATCCACAAATGACTGCTCTCATGCTTTATGCATTGCAGTTTTTGTAAATCGCAGCAAAATGTTTTCGCCCCATTATCGGTTGCCCATTTCAATTGCAAAGCCAAAAATAAAAATGGAAAACCAATAAAACGATTTGCTGTTGGCTGAATTCGTTTTGTTGTATTTTATTTCTTATTGCAACGTACGTGGCGCACATTTCAAAAGCATTTCTCACTTGCAACTCGGGCGATGCAGGAGTTTTTGCCCATTTTTTATTTTTTGTAGATTTTTTCAAGCAAGCATTTCTACGCAACCTCGAAGCTGACTGTCAACTTCCTCCCGACAAAATCCATCTCTATGCGGGAATCTCACTCCATTTTCCGGCCAAAATGATTGAGTTTGACGCGCTGGCAGCATCAATTGCATGCAAATTTTGTTATTATTCGCATTGCTTTGGCTCTCCGGCAATTGAAATGCCACTTTCGGTAGACATTTCGCTGGAGGGCAATAAATATGTTGATTTTATAAGAAGCCAAATCCTCATCGAGTATACACAGATATACAATATTTCCAGCTAATTCCTAATCATAGAGATACATATCTAACAGGAAATGTAGCACCAAATAAAGGGAGGAGTTTCTTAAAAAGTTTCCTGTAAACTTGAACTAGCAAAGCGTAATCAAAGAAAATTTATATTGTTGCTTCTCAAGGTTTTCTTCTGTTTATACATGTAGTATATATTCGTAGCCCTTCGAGTTGTAATAGTCAATTTCGATGGAGTTGGTCCCCCTCTCATTTAATTAGCCCACAAATATGTGTTGACAGCTGCTGCTTGACAATCTTTTAGCTAGAAATTTGTCCCTCAGCTTGCAATGAAAATACTTGTGAAGTCGAAGCGGCGACACTTTTGCTTTTGTTTTCCCAGCCACATGGGGCTTGGGGGAAAATTCACTGGAAGCTGAAAGCTGCTGAATGCTTCAAGTTCTGCTGCCCAAGAGGAAGTTGTTTCCAAGACCTGGCGCTCAGTGGGTTAAAGGGGTGTGGTGGTGTTGCTGTTGGTGTTGTGTTGTGTGGGTTTTGAGGTGGGCTGCCACAGCTGCTGGTTGCAAGTAGAACACAAGTTTCACTTGTATCTCTCTATCTTTACCTAACTAGAAATTCGCAGATATACACGGCAATAAATTTTCAGATTATTTAGTCATTTAAAAGATTAGAATTATTTTAATTTTTATTTTAATGAAAATTTGTAAATATTCCATTTGTATAATATGCTGCCATCTCAGCTATATTACTAAATTTTTACAGCAACTTTTTCTCGCTGTGCAACCCAGTTGTTCAACGCAACCCAGTTAGCTGTTGCTGTTATTGTTGTTGGCCAAGTTGGTTAGCTAGCTAATTTCCCCCTTCTGGTTTTCCAACAACCACCACCCTCCCCTCGCATTTTCATGCACCACTTCAAGGACACTTGAAGCTGCCTTCGGCGGTGCACAATGCATAAATTTGGTTTCTGATTGCAAGCCCAAGCCAAAATGTTAATTAGCTGCAAGCCGTGCGCCGCACGTGAGACCCCAAAATAATAAAAATAAAAAAACGAGAAAAAAACAAAAATGCAGCTCGAGTCGAGTAATAACAATAACAACCCAAATTACGCGCCTGCGCTGTGAAGTTCAGTGAAGTGCAGCAGATGAGGTTGACCGATGAAGAAACTACGGAAACCATTCAGAAACACTTGAAATTCGGCATGTTTTTTACTCATTGTTTACTCTAACTAAAATCCAAGATATTGAGGGAATGCAGAAGTGATTTTGGTCACGATGAGACGGGAATATCTATAGGGTTTGAAATAGTGATTGCAAGCGAGCAGCTTATCATTTAGAATGCTGAGATTGCACAACTATTGAATAAAAATACTGACTTGTTGGGAAAGATAGAATTAAAAATATCTGATATGATACTGTTATCTTATTAATTAATTATGTTTGTAATCAGAAAAGAGGTTCAAACAAGCTACTTTAGAAGCAGGTGTTACTATCTTCTAATCTGAAATTTTTAATAATGTGGAATAGTGTGGGCTGAAGAAGAGTTTCCTTTACCATACCTGCTCACATTTTAGATTGATATTGAATTAAGAAAGCTATATTTCTTGGTATCGAATCTATACTAATCCCTATGCAAAAGTGAGTGTATCGCTTGTGTCGGTTTCCCTCAGCTGCTCGCATTAAATGTTGCAAACGCAACAAATGCAGTCGCTAAATTACAGAATTTGCAGGCGGCTCAAGTGGCAAGTGGCCGGGGAAATAAATATAAGACAAAGGCTGCCAAAGGAGCGCAACCGAAATGAAACGAGGGGGAATTTCGCGTTGCTCCTGTGGAGTGTAAAGAAAAAATAAAAAAATAAAAACTTTGCCACTTAAGACGGCGACGCAGATTCAGACCTCAAGACGGCAGCGGCTTAGCGGCAGCGGCTTAGCGGCAACGGCCAACAAAAAACCAATATATATATACATATATATATAAAATACAACAAAATAAAAACCAGTAACCAAAGTTGTCGGCACTTTTTGTTGTTGCGTTCGCAATGCCCCGCGAAAAGTGCTCAAAATTGTTGAACTGCTTTTGGCTTTGCCAACTGCCAACGAACAAAATGGGAAGTGGGGAAATGCAGGGGGGTTAAATGTGCAACATTGTGGCAGGCAACTTTTGTTGTTGCTGTTGTTGTTCTTGCTGTTTTGTTCACCATACGCATTTGGCGGCCCAGCAACTGAAGTTGTATAAATATTGTAAATTGATTTTAAATGGGCGGTGGTGGTGGAGTTCGCCTCCTGTTAGATTTTGCGATGTGATTGCCCTGCACTGCAAGTTCCTTCATCATCGCTTCACCGCAAGCGAAAATAAATCAGCGCTTGTCTGTCTGTGGCTTGCTTTTTTTCGCCTTGACTTTTTCCACATAGATATATTTTTTTTATTTTCTTTGTATTCTCCTGTCCATCAGTCGACCGTCGACTTGGCCTCCTCCCCCATATAAAAAAAAGAAAAGACCCTCGCACAAAATGTGGCGTGTTTTGTATCTCCTTCGTCAGCGGTTAGTAGTGTATAAAAAATCATCAAGGGTTCAACAATTTCCTTGGTGATTTTTTGCTTGCTGCCTTTTTTGTTTTTTGTTTTTTTACTTGCGGCATTTAATGCCCCGGCAGCCGGGACACTTAACATGCAACTTGATTTTTATTGCAACTCCATAATTTATGACCAACCCCACGTAATCCCCCTGAAATGAGGTGCAAATTGTTGACTGGATTGTCTAGGGATTTGTATTTTTACTGCCAGTTCAATGACTTTGTAATATTTTCAAATATATTTACTTAATGATGTTTTTTGTTTTGTTATTTTGCAGGTTCTTTCAGCTCTGGACATTCTACAGCCACCGCATTTGGATTTCTTTCAAGAAATGTATCCTTTTACAATTTGAAAACATGAAAAACTCAAAGAAAAGTTAATACTTTTCAACTCGGAAGTGTGCAAATTGGGCTAACGTAAATTGTTTTAGTTTTCTAGGAACCATAATAATTTCTTAATTTATTTCTTGTGGTTTCACATCTCCCCCAGTTTAGCATATAAAAATTAATCTTTCTTTTTGATATTTTAATGATTTAATCACTTTGCAAACATTTGTACCAAACAACCTTTCAATATGTTAAATTAAGATTTTTAAACTTAAAGACGCCTTCTTGCTTTCACCATCCAGTTTTTTACCCTTTAATGAAGTCCGAACTTTCGGACAATGAATAAACTTTCAAAAATATCCAAACTATAAACCAACAGCAAATATTTTATTAATCCTTCACCCATAGAAACTATAAAAATTCGATTTTGCAAAGTGAGTTGCTGCTTTTTTGGGCGTCGCAGCCGAAACTTTTGGGCTAAAAGCAAATGTTACTAATTGAAAAAGTTTTAAGCACAAACAAACAAGGCAAAAACGCAAAAAATAAAAGATGTGTTGAAGGGAGTTCCAAAACTTTTGTTTGCTCCTTTCGCATGTCGCTATGAAATTGGTTTCCACCTTAACTCCCCTTTTTTGAATCGATCAATAGCTATGTGATAACGGAGCTGCTGCAATCGGATCTGCACAAGATAATCGTGTCGCCGCAGCACCTGTCCGCCGACCACATCAAGGTGTTCCTCTACCAGATCCTGCGCGGCCTCAAGTATCTGCACTCGGCTCGCATCCTGCATCGCGACATCAAGCCGGGCAATCTGCTCGTAAACTCGAATTGTGTGCTCAAGATCTGTGACTTTGGATTGGCCCGCGTCGAGGAGCCGGATCAGGCCAAGCACATGACCCAGGAGGTGGTCACCCAGTACTATCGCGCACCGGAAATTCTGATGGGCGCACGCCACTACTCGTCGGCGGTGGATGTGTGGTCGGTGGGCTGCATTTTCGGCGAACTCTTGGGGCGTCGCATCCTCTTTCAGGCACAGAATCCCGTGCAGCAGCTGGAGCTGATTACGGAGCTGCTGGGCACACCAACCATGGAGGATATGCGTCACGCCTGCGAGGGTGCACGCACTCACATGTTGCGCCGGGCGCCCAAGCCGCCCTCCTTCTCGGTGCTCTACACACTCAGCTCACATGCCACGCACGAGGCGGTGCACCTGCTCTGCCAGATGCTCGTCTTCGATCCGGTACATTGCATTCATTATACAATCCATGCAAGTACAGTTTAACTAATATTCCCCCCCCATTTCCGTGCAGGACAAGCGTATCTCGGTGACAGATGCCCTGGCGCATCCGTATCTGGATGAGGGACGTCTGCGGTACCACTCGTGCATGTGCAAGTGCTGCTTCACTACCTCAGCCGGAATGCGTCAGTATACGGCTGATTTCGAGCCCTCCGCCGGCCAGCCCTTCGACGATCTGTGGGAACGCAAACTCACATCCGTGCAGCAGGTCAAAGGTTAGTGCTAATCATAATTTATATAATTTTAATACCTATATCAATCAAATGTTTTTTAAACTTGCAGAGGAGATGCACAAGTTCATTGCCGAGCAGCTGCAAACGGGTCGTGTGCCGCTGTGCATCAATCCACAGAGTGCAGCCTTCAAGAGTTTCGCCAGGTGAGTGAGCAGTTCCTTGCCAATGCCACCAATTCAGTTTTCCCCTCCTCCACCGACAAACCTTTAAACTTTTCCCACCTCTGCACGCCGTCCTGTCTTTGCCCCCCAAAAAAAACATTTTACAAATTTAACACCTTTAGTCAAAATTGTATACCTCTTTTCTTGATACACTCTTTCGTTTCGTTTATTTATGATTTTGATTTTGATTTATTGTTTAAATTAATTGAACATGGCTTCCGTGTAATGCTCTCACTCTCAATCTCTCTAAACCTAAACCTATTCCGCTAATTGTCGTACCTGTCCCAACTATATCCAAAACTATATCTATATAACTCTCTATTTGCCAATTGAACTACCGAACTACGATTATAATTTGTAACCTTATTTTTAAATGATCTTTTTCGTTTGTTCTTTTATTTTTGTTGTTCAACATGGATATTAATCTTGAAATTTCTATTAAATCGAATCGTTATATTTGCGTTGTTAAGCCAATGAGAATGAGAAAATCTACTACTACTACCACTACCACTACTACCACTACAACTTGCACTGCTGCTCCTGCCGCTGCTCCAATCCGCCGCCGCCTACTGCTGCGCTCTCCTCAAGAACCGATCGATCCAGATCCAGATACAGATCGAGATATACTAGGCGCGCGATCTCCTCTCACTAGAACGAATCGATATAGACACGCAGAAGTCACAAGATACTATCCGCAATCTCTGCCGATTGATTGACGAATGAAAATGAATATGAAACTGAAAATGATATTGATAATGAAAATGAAATCGAAATCGATAAAGAAAACGTAACCGAATACGAATACGAAAGCACAGCCAAGATAAAGATACAATAATACAGATACAGATACAGAAAATGAGGCCTCGGGGCGGCAACTGTCTCTCTACTCCTTCTTAGGTCTGTTGATAAAGCGAAAAACTTACTAAATATTTATTTATTTAGTTTATCACCTTATTTGTTCATATTTCTTTTTTTATCTACTTTCCTACCTATTGCAAATGTGTATAGAACCAAAATGAAATAAGGAAACAAAAAAAGAACAACAACCTATTTAGTTTTAACCATTTCCTTATGATTAACTTTTAGTTATAATTCTACGTTCATTTCTTTTAAATGGGTATTCTTGCGTAACATTTTTCTGTACATACATGTTTTTTAAAAAGCCAACAAGAATACAGCAGTCTAACCAAGAACATTATAAAATTGTTTACAAATGTCGCAATGAAAATTGAGAACAAAATTGGCAAGGCAATTACATATCTGTTAAGAATGGAAAACGAAAAATATGCAGAGACATTTTCAACTATTTTATAAAGCTATTAAGTCGATTAAAATCGAATAAATATGAATATAATGCATATAACCAGCTCCATAATCAATTTTGTGTTTTTGTTTTGTGTTCGCATTCAACTCATATATCTATAAACTATATATATATATATCCGTTATCGTGTACAGCAGATTTCATCCAGTAAACAAAAGCCCATACGCACCTACAGACCATAATTCCCTCCATGTCTCGAATAAGCAATCATTCCCATATCAAATGTTATGCACACCTATCATTAAACGTTACACAAGGACCTATTGCAAATGCTTTGAATATATCCGTGCCAAAGAAAAAGCTACTTTATCTATTTAATATCAAATTCAAGTGTCATGAAATTAAAGAAAATTTGTTTTCAACTTGTGAATAGCTAACGCCCATCATTTAGCTCAGTCATTGTCCTGCCTAATCCTAAAAACATCTCGTTATCCATGCAGGTTTAGATCATAAGCCTTGAAAATACCCACCATATGCTTGGATAAGTTTATATAAATTTGAAAACTGCACAGAAAATCATGCAAAATATATATTTGTACAATTTGCAGTGCAGCTGAGCAGCAGTGACAAAGAAAGAACTGAAGTAGATTTGAACGCTTGAACAACTACCATTTTCAATGACTTGAAATTATTATGATTAACCAAAACAAAACCAAAACCAAAACTTTAACTTTGTATTTTATAAATCCCCCTCCAACCCGAAACTCTTTTTTGTAGTTCTACCTTGTACATTTTCATTTCACGTTTCGTTTTAAGATTGTTTTCAATGGGAGCTATTTCTGTATTTAGTTAGTAATTTGTCTTAAATTAAAGCTTTAAATGTTTTCTGTAAACTTTTCGTTGTACATGGCATGAGCAAACTAATCTAGATGTTTAACCAAAAAACCACCTATTAAAATTCAATATTAAAATTCGTTTGTTTTTTTCATTTTTCCCCACCTGCAATTTAGTTCAACTGTGGCACATCCTTCGGAGCTACCGCCCTCGCCTCATCAATGGGAATGACGGCAAAATGAGGCGATTGCTGCCTAAAATCGAAACAAAAGCAACACAGCCAAACGATAGACCCTTGCCGCCGAGAAGAAGGAGGAGAGGAGTCGATTCCCAGTCCAAAAACCCCTCGAAAACCAACCCCATCCAAAACCAACCAACCCAATCAAATCCAGAGATAACTCAACTCAGCCAGGAACAACTATTGAATAATTTTTAAGCGCCAAACGGCTTTTAAGTGGGCGTTTGTCTGTTTGAAAGTTAAAGCATTCCACCACCGAAATTAACTAAAACAAAAACAAACAATTATTTAATAATACTATAGACAAACAAATATGTAACGTAACTCAACGGAAACTAGTCTAAACAACAAAACTGTAGTTAAAACAGCAGGCAGCATCGACGCAAAACAAGCAAGTTTAAAGAAAACAAAAACGTAAAAAAAAAAAGTGAAAATTAACGAGAGAGAGAGGGAGCAGCAGCAGTAGAATCTACGCACTAAAAACAAAGCGTATTTAACAAATAACTATAATTTTTTGGCAACAAAGCAGACATTTTGTTGTGCTTGACATGAATTGGAAATGAAAATTCAATTAAAATAAAAAACAAGAGAATCGTTTTATCGTTTTATGTTAAGCTCCTATTAAAACTATGTATATGTAAATTAATTAGCAACACACACACACAGACATCGTATTCATTATATACAAGTATGCTTAAATCTTAAATATATCGATATATATATTTAAAGTAAAATAGTTACAAAATGCACACAAATCCAACATTTGTTTGCCAAAATTTACCTCAAGCGATAGTCCTTTTCGTCCGCAAACGCAAAAAGGATCGATTCATTTTCTGTTAGCATACGACAAAAACATTTAATAATGCAATGTGTAGCTACAGTTAAATGTGTACTAGGCGCTAAAAGAAAAACAAAAATTCTTTTGAAATTATGCAACTATTTTTATTTACACCAACGTTTGAAGCTTCAAATTTGAAACTGGTTTCTAGAAATATACTCTAAATGTAACTGACTATTACAAAAAAATGGTCAGCCTAACTCATTAGGAAAAAAGGAAAAATATTCGATGAAATTAGTTCAAAGTTTCAACTGTCGACTGAACAAAAATACAATATAAATTAATATATAAATATAAATTAAACAATTTCAACTTAATTTAGTTACGACAATTTTCGCTTTGATAATAGTTTGTTAAGCTTCTTAACCATTAGTTTCATAAATGTAAACTACACAATAAACAAACCAACAAATGAAAAACCAACAAGTGGACGACGCACTGCCCCCAGTGAATGGTTCGAGCGGATCACACCCATCTGGACGGAAAGAAGGCATCCCATTGCAGGGATCTTCTTGGAGTCTCAAGGCGCCGCCCGAACCAATTCGATTTTAGTTATGTTTAATTTGCTTTTAGTTGATTACCATGTAATATAGTTTAATTTTCGACTAACTACACCTCTGTCTCTCTCAATGCTCATCGCTATAGACTATAGCTAAGGTGCAGGACAGGATCGGTTATAGAGGATCAATTGCTAAGGCCTCGGCTGACCAGAACATTAAATATGTTTAAGACTGAGTTTTCTCATTTGACGACGACAATTGATTGATTGATTGATTGAGGATATGCAATATTATAATTCGCACTTCATTTATTTGAAAGAACAAAAATGAACATTTTGATGTAGATTAAGCACTTAAACGAAATTAAAAAGCGTATACCGTGTATGTGTATTTGAATGTCTTTTGTCTTCAATGTTTAGAGCAAAACAAACGCATGAATATTTAATCGAAAAACGACGATGGATTAGAAGAAACTCTTGATGAAATTTAAACTGAAGCTAAACTTAAAATTTTCTCTTCTTCGATTCTCTTAACTGTGCTGCTTTCTTATGTATGTAGTTATTAATTATAGCATTATATATATTATCCAATATATATACATGTATGGATTAGCATAAAAACAAACAAAAACAAAACAAAAACCAATATGAATTCAAAACTTTCACGGAGATCTCATAGCAAAAACAAAACGAAATGAAAGAAAAGAAAAGCATAGTGGCACCAAAATGCAAAAAGGCATCGTGCAGCAAAGTAGAATTTCTTTTCAACTTTTGTTTATAACTAAAGTTTTTTCTTAAACGTAAACGCATAGAGTACAGATTGTTTTCCCCTCATTTGACCATAGAGAAAATCGCTCGAATTAAAGTGACATCAGCATCGACATCGACATCAACAACAACATCCACATCATTTACATCTCTAAGCACATACTCGTACTCCCCGTAGTGGTACATATACAAAATAACAAATAACAAATACGACTATAGTTACGACCGATAGTTAGTTTTCGTTCGGTTTAGGCACCGTGTACATAGCATTATCTCCACGCCCCCACCAATATTTAGCCCACATCTCTCTCCTTAGCGCAGTAAGACGGTTAGCTATGAGGTACGATACGATACGAGTACGATAAGTAATGGACATGTACATTATACTACACGAATAGCACAACCCCCCTCCCCCATAATTGGAGCAGGTCTGAACTAAAACATAATGTAATTCACACAAGATATGGGCCCATATATACTAGGGTGTATGTTTGATTTTGGGGGCGAGTCTGCCGCCTGTTTGATATGAGTTCATAAGTTAAGATCAACTGTAACTGTAACTGTAAACTGCATTAGTATTTGACTTGTAAACCGATTTTAAGGATCATTCTTAACTATATATATTAGATACGAATTACGCATTAATTTACGTTAAATGAGAATAATACGAAAAAAACTGTGTAAACTGTTTGTATAAAAAATAAGAACAAAACAAAAAAAAGAAAAAAACGAATCCATTTTGTTTTATTTGTCGCATTACCTAAAGTGGATCCAACCCAACCCAATGCATTTGCTAATTAGAATTTATAGCCATGTAACACTGCAAGCCACACAACTAGCACCCACTATATACAATATATATGTGTATGTATATTTATGGACAATATTTGAGATTAAAGCCCACACACAATACAACACACCACACCAACAATTCTTCAAGTTTGTAATAGAATGCAGGAAAACAGCAAAGACAGCATTCCATTGAAAAGGACACCTAAGGATGCCACGTACATTATAAACTTTGAACATGAACCAAATATATATGATGATCAAATGATGAGACTCTGAGAGAAGTCCTTTGAAACTAGAATTGGTCAAGATTGGTAGTTTAAAACATAAAAATGATTGCGCTCAGGTTATTAAATGTAAAAATTACAAAATACTCCTATATACATATATGAAATAATCCCAAATTCGCATAACATATAAATAACCACATATATGTACGTTTAACAAGTTTAACAAAAGGCTGTTTGTAGAAATTGTGACACAGTTTTTTTAACCCGAACCCACTAAACCCGCAACTAACCGACGATTCACCAACTCGATGTGTAAATGCAAAAAGGATAATTAGGCATCTTCGACTCCACAGTGAATGTAGTTCTAGTTGCTTACACTAACCAGAAACAAAACTGGCTGCTTTGTGCACTCCGAGAAATTATGTAAATACTAAAGCAAACGATAAATGATAAATGGTAAATGATAGTAGTCGTCGTGCATAAATTTAGAGAAAACTTTGTGATTGCTTCTCATTGATGATAATGACATAACTGTTTTGTAGGGCAACCTTAAGGCAAATATTTTTTCTTATAAGCAGCATGTAAAAACACTTGAAACGCTAACCGCAAAACGCAAAGCAAACGCTATTTGTAGGACACACCAAACGTAGTTAACAAACACGATTTAAGCCCATATAAAACACACCCCCTATAAACCCTAAAAATCGATGGCAAATGCTTAACCAAAAAAAACAAAAATGATATACGAGTTATTGTATGTGTATGGGAAATTTGCTAAATGTTGTAAAAAGTATATTACTCGATTATAATGTAGCACTCGAAATGGAGTCTCTCCAATCATGTAGAAATCCTCATCCAGTAAAAGCACGCAACAAAGTTCCCTAATACTTTACACATAATTTGGTTTCCTTGACCCGCAAGCTAAATTAAACATGAAGTGTTTAACTGTATATATGTAATGTATTAACCACATTAACCGAATATACTAACTGAAACGAAACTAAGCCCGCAATACATACCTGTGTAGTGGTAAATGGGCCGGCAAGAAATGTAAATTACCAAATGCAATCCTTTCTCCAGGACGAAATGCAGTCGAGCTACCGAACTCTGCATAATTTACATGGAAATCGTAAAGACACACTAACCATTGTATTAACTCAACTAAACCACACTAAATAAAACCGCATTAGACTTACTAAATATTATTATAACGTAACTGAAAAAGAAGAAACAAATGCTTTCAAACTAAATAAAGTTCTTTGGAATTACAATGCAAAAAAAAAAAACCAAAAAAGATACGAAAAAACGCAAGTGTTATTATTAACGGTGATGGTAATATCCCCTAGTTATATACCTTCAATTCCCAAAAACAAAACTCTTGGAGGGTGTTTTTAGTGTCTGGCTTAAATCAAGCTTTCATATATTCAATATAGAAAGGAATTCAATCTTAATTCGTTTTATGGCTCGACTTTTACAAAATGTACCCAACTCCAGGTGGGTAATATCAAATTCCAGTAAGCTTACGTGTCTAAAGGGGGAGCTGCTTCAGCTCTTACAATTGGCTTACAAATTAAATTGGTTCTGCTTCAGTCTTAGACAAAGTTATGAAATGCCTTTGATGTAAATATATGTACGATTCTTTCGAAAAATAATGGGAACTGCTTCACATGAATTGGAAATTGAATTGGTGTGCCCAAAATACTGACAACTAATCCTTGTTGCCGTAAATACTGTAGCTCTTCTCCACGAAGATCTGAATGGAACGCTTCACGTTCTGCTTGTGAGGTTCGGGCAGCTGCTCCAACTTGGGTAGGATTTTCATTAGGAAGCGGAAGTCGGGCGATAGATTTATGTTCGTCTCGATCTCCTCCGAATTCATTGTCACCTCCGAATGCTCGGACTTCGGAATCTTGGCATTCTGGATGGGAAGTGGCATCTGGATGGATGAAGGCACTGAACTTGGCGTGGACGGGATCTTCACAAAGTTTGTTGGATTCTTTTTGGGCGGCAATGTGATATGTGGTCTGGGATTATTGACCACCGGCTTGGCTTTAGCCACCACTGGTGTGGGTTTGATCTGCTTCTGTTCCTTGTCCTGTATGCGATTCAGTAACTCGGGCAGCAGTTTCTCCAAATGCTGGGTAAGATTGGCCTGCGGCTTGTCGGCCATAATCATCAGTTTCTTGCCCGCCACATCCTTATCCTGCTCCACGACTACGAACATCTTCCGCTTCTTGGCCTGTCCATTTGTCTCCAGAGTCTGACCCTTGGTCTCATCCGACTTCTCGGTGATCACGTACAGTTTCCTCTTCTTGGCTTGACCGTTCTCCAAGCGATTGAGTCCATTCTGGGAATCCTCCAGGGCTGACAGTGGCAGCGAGGCTTCGTAGTCGGAGTTTATGGACTGCACATCGCTGGAGGCCGAGGAGCTAATGGAGTGGGAACGCTGTGGCATGGGCATGACGTTGGTGTGGGGCTTCTTGGCCTGATGTCTATGGGGACTCTGCAAGAGAAGAGGGGGTTTATTAAAATAAATTTGCATATGCTGAACATAAGAAGGGGATTAACACTCTCCTTAGAATATCCAATTAAAATGTCCTAAGCTTTTACAAGATCAGTATTCGTTTGAAGCATAAAGCTTTATCAGAAAATTACATATGTTTTAAATTATTTATTTTATGTACGCATTTGTATTTAATGTTGTTAAATGGACTTTAATAGCATGACCTTTCTGTAGAGCACGTTTTAATGTGTATATACCGATATGATTTTTTTCAATTGGTTAATAAATAATGCAAATTGCGTTATGAAGTCTAGAACATAATTTCTGTCGCAGCTGAATTTTAGCTTGACTCAATTACCAACCCCTATGAAAGCTGAACTTTTGTGTTCCTTTGTGCTGCCACTCACCTCAACAAGTTCAATGGTGGTGCTGCCGGCCAGCGCCGACTTGACAGCACCGCTCCCAGTTCCTGCACCTCCTCCTCCGTTGACTCCTCCTCCTCCTACTTTTCCTCCTCCTCCGACTCCTGCAATGACCGAACCTCCTGCACCATTAATGGGTAGCACTGTGCCCTTGGAGGACGACGACTTGCGCAGCGGCGTCATCTTGATGCGGGTTTTGGCCATCTCCTGGCGTTGGCTGAAGTGTCTCGAGCAGATGCGCAGCTTTTGGAGGCCGCCGAGTTGATCCACCAGTTTATAACTGACTCCAAAGTGACGCAGCCAATGATTGCAGCTGCACGTAAATAAGAAAAGCAAGCAATAACGACTACTATTACTAACCACCAAAAGCTCAGTTCAGAATGCTTCTTTTTCTTTTCGAGGGGGGGTCAAAAAGCTTTTCGCACAATTTCCCAAGTTATCGCCAAATGGGAAACATACCAATTATTGAGGGGAAAAGAGACGACGAGCTAGTTGCGATCGGTTGCGCGGTTCTTTGTTTAATGATTAAACCGACAAAATGAAACTGCATTGGAGTTTCGTTCTGGTTCTTGCGACGCTTTCAAATTAGATCCGACTTTCGCTCTCCACTCTCTTTATCTCGCTCTCTCTCTCTCTGGCTGACTCTCTGAAAAAGTTCTTGAAAAAGTTTTCGCTGCATTTAAGCTCTTTTTATGCTTCTTTTGCGAGTGCGAACGAGAGAGGCTGTGCTTTCGCACGCTCTTTCTCGCTCAGCGGAAGTTTTGCGGGGCATTGTTATTGTTTGTTGTTGCTGTACTCGCTGTTGCTTTTGCTGCAGCTTCTGCTCAACTTCCCCCTATTTTTGTTGTTGTTGCTGCCGTTTGTGGAAGATGGGGGAAAAGTCGAAATGCCGCTTATTTTCTTTTTTCCTTTATGTTTATGGCTAGGCGAAACAACAACATCAACAACAGTAGGGCCTTCAGGGTGGACCGAATTCTTAATTATTGCGCAGGTCAGGAACTGCAACATCATTTGCTAAACCATCTGACACGTAACTCAAGTTCAAAAACTATTTCAATAGCTTTACTTTTTAAATGTAAAATGCAATAGACTTAAATCCGTAGTTTCACAATGGTTCTGCGTTATTTATGACACATATGTGTGAAATAAACATTGTCATAATTCGCTTTAAAATTTCATATCGTAAGCTCGTAACTTTTTAAACGGAACTCATCAACTACAGTTAGATAACATGCTATTATAATAAAACTTAACAAAAGTCCAGTACATTCTTTCAATTGTTTTTCTTCTAAAAAAAATAACCAAACTTTATTCTGATTTCGTTTATAAAAGTGACTTTGACTTTTTTGGTCTCAAAGTTCATTCGAAGATAATACCACTAAAAAGGTAAGCGAAGAGCTTTCCTTAATAATAAATAAACCCAAACTTTCTGGGGTTTCCCAACATGAAATAAGGGAAGAATAAGAGCGGAAGAATATAGTTAGCACTGGCCCACTCTAAACTCCATGGCCAATGCCAAGTAACTTTGGCAGACGGAACTCAATATTTTTTTTGTTTTTACTTTGCGCACCAACTGCAGAAACTGGAGATGAAGAAGCGGCAAAGAAACGCAAAATAACTTCACTTCACGGCCAGCAGAGCAGAGCCCCACGCGCATTTGTTGCATTTACAGGAGAGCGTGAGAGCTAAAAATAAATGGCAGTCGGAATCTGGGACCTATCCCCCGACCACCCACTGCCCCGCCCACAACGGCATTATTGCATTTCTGATTCTTGGCCGCCATGGCATTGAAATTTTCCTATGAAAATGATGCACTTCTATGCGAATCGAGAAGAGAGAGAGACAGAGAGGGAGAGGCGGAAAGTTCAATGACCTTTGACTGCGAGTATCGGTATCAGACGACAAAGAAGAAGAGGAGCGCCGAGCGGGGTCCAAAGCTTTGGATTGTTTTGGCTTTAATGGAAATGGTATATGGTATGGCATGGGATGTGGTGTTTAAAATTAAGAATGAGCACTTGTGATTCGCAACAAAAACAAGCTTCAGATGATCAAATCGAATCGAATCGATCGGAAAGCTCTTCGTAGGCTCTAAAAACCGGTTTGGTTGTGGTTCTTGCAAGGAGCGTGCACACGTAATACTCACCGATCGGTATCGTGGACTGGGAAACGACGCAACTCATTGGGCTTCACATCCTGGCAGCCCATTAGGCAAATCCTGGAGGACGATGGCAATACTGGTTCCGGCCCATTGGCTCTAGGATTCAGGGACACGGCCTGGCAAATGCGAAGTGTGGTCATCATGTTGGTAATCTATTAAAGATAATGTTTATTCAAGATTAGACCATTTTAAGAAACAATGAAGTTATGTACATGTGTCTCATTTACCATACTTAAGTATGAAAGAAAACCTAGAATGACCTGAAGAACTTTTGCTCTTGCGAATAAAAGCTTGCTTTGCTGCACGTTAAAAAGCACCAATAAGATGCACATTCACGGAAAAGCTTTTTGGATAACTGGAGCTTGCCTTACGGACACGCGTGGTCTTACCTTTACAAAATATCGTGAAATTAAATATATATGTACCCCTCTTTGCCATTATTTACCTATGCTTATCTTAGGCAAACATAAATGTACAAGTTGAACTCACCTGTTACAAAGTCTCCTTTTCTCTGACCAGCAGTTGTGAGTTGAATAACCCCACTGTAAGAACTCTAGGTGAAAGCTTTCGGTTCGGGGAACTTTAAATACAGTTCGCGCGCAGTGTAAGCGATCTCAACTAGCTACGATTAAATGAAAAGGGCTTCTATCTTCTAATTAGCGGTCTGCCATGCGGCTCCGATTATGGTTATAATACGTTCTGCATTCTATGTATACTGCGCTACGTCACTTGTGGGCGCCGACTGTCGAAAGCTCCGGCAGTGGCACGCGAAGGCATCGCGCGAAGCTCGGTTTGGAGAGCGTCTCTCCAGCTTTGGCGAGCTTTATGCCCATGCGTATGAGATCTTCGCCGGAAAGCTCTGACCCATTGGGAGTCAGGCTGAGCTTTCAATCGAGTACAGTAAAAACTGTCACACAGAGACATTACACAAAAATTTTTTATATTTCGACTAAACTTTAAAGTTGGAAATAATAGTGTATTTAATGATGAATTTCATTAAAAATGAGTTGGCTTAATTGTAGTATACATACTACATACATAATTTAAATACTACTAAATAAAGTGATGATAACTCACCATTCAATAATGGATTGTAAATAAAATATTTAGAATGCAATACCCAAAGGCCATTTAACTCTAGTTTTAAATGCGTTTACAGAAATTAGCATTTAGATAGCATTTGCGCTTATCAATTGTTAGTGTCATAAATTTGCGACATAGCTAAGCCGCCAACTTTTCCATCCCATAATTAATTAAAAGTGTTAAGAGCTTTCCATAAATAAAGATACCAATTGCTGCAGGTGTTGCTTTGGGGCGTGCGTTCAAACGATTTTTGTACATTAATTACGGCCGCACAATTCGCGATTGGCAGCCTTCATTTGGATATTTAAAAGCCAATCAATTGGCGGTTCGACGAAGTCATAAATTTCAATGGGCGCTCATCAGCCGAAGGAGGCAAGCCCCTCGAAAAAAAACAGAGGCGTCGAGCCGCAGATAAGCATCCACTTGTCACATCACTCATATTTCCAAGCCGTCAATTTGCATTGTCTGTGAAAATTGCAGCCTGCAGCAACTTGCCACTTGCATCTTGCAGCTTCTTGCTGTCACATGGCAATTGACCCATTCGCCTGTTATGGCCAGGCCAGCCTCAATTTCTAGTGTTTCTCAAGTGCTAAAGCAAATAAAATTTTAACGGCTTGTTTTACACTAGCCAAATTGTCAATTGTCGTGGCCTGTTGATTGCGTTTTACGACCGACAATACGACAATAGTCGCACAATTACAGATGGACCTGATCTGTTTTTTTCCCAAGAACAATTGTGAAAACTACTACACGAACTGCTACTGAGTGGGCCGCATTCGAAAAACGCGCTCAGTCAGCATTTTAATTTCTGTCTGATTGAGCCGAATGAGTCGAGCTGGCGATGTAGAAGTCCAAGTGTTTGCCGGCGATGCCAGACGGCGATAATTCCCAAGGGGCCAGGCTTCATCGCCATCGCCTGTGTGGTCTCGCTATATCGCTATATCGCTATGTCTGTCTGCCCGACAGCCGGGGGCAATCGTTAACTGGCAGCCGATTATGTGATTGGAATATTGACAATTAGGCGTTTACAAATTGATTTACTTGTAATTTTTATGGCGCCCCTGAGAGGTACGCTGCCTCGTTAAAACTACATAGCTAATGGATGCTCCAGACGAATGCTGATCATTGAGAGACGTTCAAAAAAGTTTAAGCTAAAAAATAGTTTTTCTGGATGAAATTGAATCAAAATATCTTTGTCAGAAGTGGGATTCGAACCCACGCCTACAGAGTAGACTGCGACCTGAACGCAGCGCCTTAGACCACTCGGCCATCCTGACTCTTAAGAGCCCCAAGGTCAAATTTCATTTTGGTTGGGACCACATGTAGAAATAGTTTATCCTCGAGTCTGACGTAATGAATGTTAGGCACAAGAAAAAAAATGTTACTTGGCATTAGAAAAAAAAATGTATTTGTTGATTTTCTGGAAAATAGAATTTAAAAAAAGTCTTGTCAGAAGTGGGATTCGAACCCACGCCTACAGAGTAGACTGCGACCTGAACGCAGCGCCTTAGACCACTCGGCCATCCTGACTGTTAAACTAGCGAGTGCTAATTTCCAGTTTCATCAAGGGCCAGTTTGTTCTTGATTTTATAAACTTAATAATTTCAATATTAGACTACTCAAAATTGTTGTTTTTGTATTAAAAGAAATGAAAAAGGCGGCAAAAAGTTCTTGTCAGAAGTGGGATTCGAACCCACGCCTACAGAGTAGACTGCGACCTGAACGCAGCGCCTTAGACCACTCGGCCATCCTGACAGTTTTTGTTCGGGTGTCAGAAGGCCAATCCGATTCGCTGGCATTGTGCTGCCGCAACATTAAGTATACGCCTCGTATTACGAATGTTTGAAAATCACACTTAACACTTGAACTTGCTGCCCACACTTGAATGCGCTCCCGATGAATTATTATAATCGGCACCCCTGAGGCAAAGACAAATTGCCGCTCGTCGCGGCATGGAAAGGTGTGTACAGACAGTACAGTCAAGACACGAAATCACATGCAAGCGATGGAAATGATAATAAAAAGCAAGCGAAATCGGGTCAACGTCATACATCACACTGTGCAGATTGGCAAGTGTCACTTTTTTTATATATTTAGATTTGTTGCCCAACAAATGACAGTCAACAAAATGGCGATATTCATCGAGGGGGAGCTGACGATCGAAACAGGAGTAATTAAGTTGTAGTTTTTCGGTTAGCCAAACTGGCAAAATGTCAACTAGCCCAAAGTGCGGACCGCTTGACATTTCACACGCAGCTGCAGTTGCTGTTGTTGTTGTTGTTGTTGTTGTTGCTGTTTTTGTTTTTGTTTTGTTTTTTATGCAGCATTTACTGGTCGCACGCACTTTCAATGCATTTCAATTAGTTGGAGCCGCAGCCGCTCCACTTTGACTTTGAGTGGCCGTACCGGACTGGATATTTTCCATTTTTACAGACTGATGGCAGACACTTGATAGGCCTGAGCGTATGTTAATCGGCCGACTCGACCTGACAGCCCAAGTTAATTAAAGTATTTGCTCCCAACCCAGCCACACAGCCACACAGCCACCGAGCCACCCAGCGTACATAATTCCCATTAATTTGCTAGTTAGCAACGCAGCCACTGCTAAGATCACCTCAATTGCACTCGACTCATTATGATTAATGATCGCAGCGTACAAGAATTGTTTGAGGAACGCGGTGACCCACAAAAGGCGACACATTTTCCTTTGGCCAACTCGAAATAGAATTAGCAAATTGCCCGAATGTCAATCAAGCGTCATCAATCAAAATTTGTGCTACTGTCAACTCGATCACAATACCAATACAAATACCAATTCAAGTATAAATAAGCGCAGCCCAGCGGGCTGCAACAGTAGGGTGCAGCTGAAATATTTAACTGGAGGTTATAAATTACCATAACAATTCTGAATTCTGAATTTGGAATTCTGGGGAGCTGCGTATGTGGGTCAACAGTGGAAAATCCCCTCCCGGCCAAAACCCCATGATATGTCAGCAGAGTTGTTAGCACAGCCGCACAAAGGTTAAACCGAGGCATTGAATGCTTTTCCAGCTTCGAGCTGATGCAAATGGAGTTTGGATTAAGCTAATACCTGATTACCTTCGGCCGTCTTTCTATAAGTTCTTTAGAGCAAATCATTTAATGAAGATATTGTGTAGTTTCCAAAGATTTAATCTGCCTAAAACCACCAGTCGTTTTGTGGGCGGGGAAAAGTGTTTAATTCACGGTGATACCAAGTGATAAATGGCAATTCCACAACAGTGGACAGCCAAACGACACGCGTTTATGGCTGCCTTGATTTATTGGGTTCTTTAATATAATTGCATTCATATTTAAATGGGGGTTTCGAGTTCAAAAGCATACTAATCTGATCAGTTCTGAATTTAAGTTTAATGGAAAAAAATCATTAAGGTTGTCGCTGTCAAAAACTGCATACATGATTTATAAATCAATTTTAATAAAGAACTAAACTAAAATGATTAATACATTCAAAATGCTTTACTGTATGAAACATGCCCCATTTTATCGACTGATCTTTTCAGTATGCTTCAATTAATACCCGAATCCCCAACAAAAACTGCCCCAATATTTCAATTAGAGTTCTATAGATCCAAACTCCGTGCTGACAAAGTCAATGCTCCTTTTCAAGTTCAAAGTCAATTCGGGTAGAAAACACCAACAAATAAATAATACACATATAAACTGAAGGAGGGGTCTAAACAAACTGAAGACTCTGTGGAGCATTAATCAATTGTGGCTCACTCCTCTTTTTGCCCTGGCTATTTTGTCGCGATACTTTTCTGCCAAATTTGAGCAAAGTTAATTAACAGGTTTCATTGTCTCGACTTTTGGCGGCTCAGGCGAATACCATATTTTTTAAATTTTGTATTTTTCCCATTCTGTTGCTCAGTTTTTTTACGATCGCAATAAAACAAATTATTGTGGGGGCGTGTTTGTTGTGGGAGGGTAAAAACAAATACGAATTTGCATATAGTACATATGTCGAGTTGGGTGGGGAGTTGCAGGGGGTGAAGTCCAGAGAAAGCACCTGCAAACAAGTTGTAGAAAAAGCCGGTTCCAGCTGCTTGTCCTAAACACACTTAATTAAAGATGCAATTTGTGGTTCTTAAACACTTAAGTTCCAACAATTACCCACGCAGCTATGGCTCATTAAATGGGAGTTTGTTTAGGGGCATTATTATAATCTATGAAAACTGCCGTTCTTTTAAGACATGGTATTTATTTATGTACAATTTACTTACTTAGTTAAAGTTCTCTGGATAATTAAACACATTAAAAAATCAAGAAAATATTAAAACTTTTTAAGTTTATCCCTTTTCATAAAATGTTTAAATATTTGCCATTTTTGTTTTTTATTAATTTCGACGTTTTGCATTGCACGTGCAGCGGCTTAAAATTAGAGAGAAAGGGACGGAGAACCAGAGAGAACTCGCCCACGCATAAAAAATTAAGAAATTACAGCAAACACACGCGAACAAATGAGTTCTCTCTCTTCGCTTCTCTGAGAGCTTTTCTGCGATCAGTGCTGCCAATGTTGTCGAATATAATATCTGTTTTTTATGGCCTATTATATAATTATACTCTTTGTTTTATATCAGACCACTACCAGTTGCTTATTACATTTTAAATTATTTATTTATTATATTTTTACATTTTTAAACCAAATATTTGCGCTGCAAGTGGCTGCTGTTTTCAAGAGATCCAATCTGCGAACAAATCAGTTTCTGACGGGAAAAAGGCTAGGTCGCCAGCACTGCCCACGATCTTCGCTCGCCTCTTTAAGCTCATTTCTGCTTCATTCCGCCTGCATTCGGCTGGCGGCAGCGTCGCAGTAAACATCGCGCGTCTTGAGAGCGGCAAAAACGGAGGTCGCGGTGTGTGTCTTTGTGTTTTCCATACTTTCTGCTGCGGATTATAATAATAAAACGAAATGCGGGCTATAAAATGTGTTTAGTTATGTAGGAAGATTTTTAGTTTCGAAGGAAACAGCCAGGCAACCGGCGACGTGCAATTACGAAATTCAGTCTGTGACAAGTGTGTGTGTGTGTGCGTGTGTGTTTGGTGCGTGCGCTTTTATTTTGGCTGCGCTTCCATGTGTGCGTCTATAAATAACAGAAATAACAGATATAACAACAACAGCAAGAACAACAAGAGAAGCAGCAACAAAAGGCAAAAAACCAAAGAAGCGAAAACGCTAAAAATGAAATATCAACAGCATAAAATGACGGGTTGATTGACTTGCAGGAATTTTAAAAACAAAAAAATACACGAAAATCACACATTTTCGGGTAAGCGTACATAGTGCTCATCCTCTGCTTATCGCGAATCCAGAAGCTACAGCTTCCGTTGTTTAGCAAGAAACGCCAACAAATCGCTGGAGAAACGCACTAGAATCGCCCACAAGTTGCATTCTCTGTAAGTTGAACATCCGAATGTAACAGAATTTTAATCTATGTTAGTTTCTATAAGACGTTTTTAGTAAACCTAAGTTACTATTTTCCTAAAACAAAATGTTTCTCCTACATATGTATGTATATGTATATTCCCCATAAGTTTAAGTTTATTTTGATTAATAATTTAGTACGCCCTCGCGATTTTGTATACATTTCTGTAGGCTGTCAAATTTTTTCCTAAATTGGACTTTTCTATGACCGCAAACAAAATCATAAAGATGTTAGTCATTCGCTGATTTTAAAACTATTACAAATCTTTATAGAATTTTAAAAAAATGCTCAACACTTTTAAATTAACTAGTTTGAATAAAATTTAAAAATACAAAACCTAAGTGAACTTAATTTTTTTTTAATATTTCCAACAACACAAAATTGTTTCTGTGCATTTAAGATTCTGTGTTTGTATGTGTGTAAGTGAGTAAACATAAAGGCGTTTTTCTGCAGAGTCATAAACTCCGAAACCGTATACATTTTGGGGATTTTTCGGCTTTTCTGCTCATACACACGTCAGTGCAACGCCTATAAAAGCCTCACATAAAAGTCAAGTCAATCAATGAAAGGGCAGCCAAATAAATTACCCACAAAAGAGTAAAACAACAAGTAATTTAAGCATTAAACACAGACGAGGCGAAGGCGCCATGAATTATCGCCCTCCATTTTGGAGAAAAGGCTGCAATTAATTCAAGCAAAAAGTTTATTAAAATCGAATTAGTTTTCCCCCAAAACTAAACAGATGACACCCACATAGTCTGAATACAACGAGCCCCAATGGAGCCGCAAATGCGGAATTTTGGCAATTCCGGGAAGCATACATATGGTCTATCCGCCTGACCCGCCGCCTGCGATCTTTCTCTCTTGGCCAAACAATTTGATTTGCGTATTCCCGCATGTTTTTCCGTTATACATTTTCAATTTCCATTTCACTTGATTGAAGTTTTGGCCTTTTGCACATGTTTTTGTTTACGCCTTAAGCAGTACCAACACGCGCACATTTATTTAGATTCAAGCAATCGAATTGTTATTCTTGGCGGGGGCAACTAAAAACCGACCAAAATAACTTGAATAAATAAGCAATTTGATTAGACAGATAAATATAAAAAGTAGAAAAAAAAGGATTTGTCAGAAGTGGGATTCGAACCCACGCCTACAGAGTAGACTGCGACCTGAACGCAGCGCCTTAGACCACTCGGCCATCCTGACTATGAAAGTAACGAGAACCCGAAAATGTCGTGTAGAAATTATAATTATTTCGAGTGCATACCTTTAATTATGTAAATTAAAATTCTTAAATTCTTAATGGAAATAAATTTAAGGAAGCAATAATAAAAAAAGGATGTTGCGACTGCATTGTCTTGCAATTCCAGGCATTGTTAGAAATGTTTGCGGTTAATTAACAATAATTAGTTAATTAAATATAATTAGTACTTTTAAACAAGAAAAGTTTTTCAAAAAATTCTTGTCAGAAGTGGGATTCGAACCCACGCCTACAGAGTAGACTGCGACCTGAACGCAGCGCCTTAGACCACTCGGCCATCCTGACACATGAGATGAGCATACCAAATGCGCGTTTTCCATAGCGCCCATACATTCGTTTGCTCTTCATATGGTTCTGCTATAAAAAGTGGTTTACATAAAACTGCCATAACTCGGGCTGATTTAACTGTGCGAGTTTTTATGCAAATTAACCAACTTTCTCACGAGAAATAACACCGAGGAACATGGAAGTATATCAACATCTTGCTTGTATTTGCCGCTAATAATTGTGGACGTTAATTTGCTGGAATTACACAACCAATCGCGAGTTAAATAACAAGAACTGTGCAATTTTGTGACGGAGTAATTGCAAATTAAATCGATTCGATCAGCTGCTTTGCGGTTGCACTTTGTACAAATGCCGACAACTGTTTACAAAGTTGCTTGCGTACAGATATATCTTATCTCTGGGTTTCGGGGTTGGGCTGGCGTACAAATCGCAGACAATCGCCGCCAACGAACAAAAGAAAACAAGGCCTTTCAGAATACCTATATCTCTGCGGATTTCCCAAAAAGCGTAACTCGAAAAGAGGTCAAGACCCGTAGCATTCCTCGATTCGAGCCAAAAGCGAACTGGCTAATAATAATCCGGTTCAAGGGGGCGTGGTGGGTCTTGGGAACGGAACTGGGGGTAAAAAAAAAAGAGAGCCCAAACCCTTCTCATTAAGCGGCGTTCGTCTTTTGTTGTCTTTTGTTTTCTTTTAATATTTTATATTATTTATTGCCACTGCTGAAAGCTGTACGCCGCGGTAGTTCGCCTTTTCGTTTGGGGAAATGGATATTTTAATGAGTTTGGTCCCAGCACTCGACGACAGTTTTTCCGCTGCTCGATGTTCATAGTGAAAAATTTCCAATTAGATTTTGACACTGCTCGGAAAAATACATTTGCAGGCGAAGAATAGGCGGGCATTGTTTATGGCTTTCCTTTGACTCGATGCCGACATCTTCATACGCATATAGTACAGATAGATATGGCCATAGACAGATGTCTGAGTTTGCGAATAGACGTAATTTGCATTTGCTCATTTTTCCGCTAATTATTTGTTTATCGCAGGAAAATAACCAAATCGAAACGAAAAATGCAAAATCAAATCGAAAAATGTTTTGACAAGCGTCGATAAATGATTTTTGCCATTGAACTTGTTGCCTTTTCCTTGCTGATATAGTTAAAATAAACAAATTATAGTGCACTCGAAGTGCTAGTGCCGGTAAAAAAGAGACATACAGACAGCTAAAACCCAGTTTAGTTCCAAGGCAAGTCTCGCTTGATAAGTTATACTCATTTATAATCATCGAAATGGGTCAGCAGCACTGCTCAAGTCGAGCAACAATTGCGCACGCAATTTTTATTAATTTAGAATGCATCAAAAAACCATTAAGCTGCGCAAAAATAAATACCCACAGGCATGACAGCATTGTAGAAAGGTGGGGGCATCCGAATTGGCTGAGGGTAATATAAAACTGACACCATTTAGTAAGCAAAGTGCTGTTAAGTTTGCATTTCTCTTTGCCTTATTTGTTTGTAAACAAAGCAAGTCGAAGCTGACACAGTTGGATTGGATTGGATTCTGATTTCGATTCTGAGTCTGATTTCCAGGGCAGGAGCTCAATGCCATTTGGCTGGGTCAGTTCTGTGGTTACTATGTATATGCAAGACAATATCGCGAAACCCACTGCGTCAACAAATTCAAAACGGGAATCAGCACCATTTGTCGTACAAGGTCTGGACGGGTTGGCTTACATCGCAGTGCTTTTGAGTGCTTATCTGAAATGGGTGGGGATTCCTGTGGTCGTTAACATGAAGCTGGCGCTCTTTCATTAATAGCCAAACAAACCATTGGCTCACGGTCAAATGTTTGATGAATGACTTGGCAGCGCAGTCATGTTCAGGCCGTGATAAGCTGGCTTGCGGCACGCCTAATGCACTTTAATGCCCCCCTTTTGATTACCCAATATCATGTGAATGGAGCACCACTATACAACAACAAGATAGTGGCTTCAACTTTTTATTGAAGACCAATTGTCAGCAGGGCGTGAGAAATTACTTGTGTGTGCATTAAGCGGCTTTTTACCCCACCCAAATATAAAATAAAAGTGAAACATGTGTTCGCACATGCTTCATACAACGAAAAAATAAATTCCTAGTGGATTCAATTATTTGAAATTCTAAAAAAAGGTTTGTCAGAAGTGGGATTCGAACCCACGCCTACAGAGTAGACTGCGACCTGAACGCAGCGCCTTAGACCACTCGGCCATCCTGACTTGTAAAAATCACTTGTCAAAACATCTTCGCACGAAACGGAAATCTTTTACCACAAATAAATAAAATAAAAAATAAACGCAATTTGTATTCCCATGTTTGTATAATCTAGCTGTCAAATAAATATAATTTTTAGTACGATGCCCTGGCTGCTTCAGCGGTCATAGATTATGATCAATGCCCTCAAGAGTTGAAAGATCAATTTTCGGGTTATTATTTTCTTTTTAAAGGCCTTCATGTGGCTGCGGATTATAATTTCAAAATTATCCAATCGTTCCAAGGTGCAAAGGTGCAGTGTTATGGCCACATTGTCGATCAGTAGTACTCGGGAAAGATTATAGAAGTCGGTTACAAACTGTTCCAGATATTGAAGCTTCTTTGTGCTAGCTATCTTCCTATGTTTGTTGAATATTTCTTCTATATTTTCTGCGGATATTGAAGTGTTTAATATTTCAAAACAGGTATTTTGAGCATAGGGATTATGCATATTTAAATATCTCCAATATCCCGGATCAGCAATGAATAAAAACTGGCTGCAGATGCTGGGCTCCATGTCTGACAAAATCTTGACCACATTTCTATTGATCAAATTATTGTGAAGGAGAACAAATTTCATAGTGAACATTTTTAATTTGGGCAGCTCGTTTCGTATTAAGTTGTTCAAAATCTCACTGATAAATACCTCCTTTTCTTGAACTTTTTCATCTTCCAAAACTCCAACGTAAATGACTAAATGGAAACTTTCGAAAATGCCACACATACTAAATATTAAAGAACTGTAGTTGATGTGCAAATTTATTGTCTGAAATGTTAAGAAAAACGGCTTTTCGTGACTTTCATTTCGGAAGTTTTTGAGAATTTCTTGCGTAAACTTTATGTATTTGTTTTCTTGCATTTTGGGATGGAGAGGTCTTTCGTACAGCTCCTTGCACTTTTTCTGATCATCTTCTGTCAACTCGTTGAAGGATTGTAGAGTATTGATGAATAGCTCTTTCATTTTTATAAATTTTAATTTTTTTGGTGTGGAATGAAAGGGCAAAGCCTACTTGATTTATTTTTCGATTTGAAGGAAGAAATTATATATTTAAATCGTTGCTTTTTAGCTTTATTGCCTTTTCGTCCTTGACTTTCTTTGTCTTCGACGGAAGTAATCCTCTCAGCTTTTTCCTCGATGATTCCGGTTTGGAACTCGCCTTTTTCACGGGTGAAAATGTCACGATGGATGTCATTGGGAAATGGGCTTGATAGTACATGAAGCTATGAGGCGTTGTGGCCAGGAAGATGGCACTCCAGTTTGGATACTTTAGGAGGTGCATAGTGCTTGAGATGACACTGGGCAGTTGAGTGGAGAAGCGCGACAGGTTGATGAAGTACCTCCTCTTCCGCCGAGGCTTGAAGTTGTCCACGTTGATCAGATACCACTTCAATCCGAATCTGTTGGAAATACTCATGGACACTGGCTTTAGTAACGGTGCGATTTTTAAGGACTCGCGCTTGGCATCATGGCACTTGGATGAATCCTTGGAAGATGTCTCCATAGTCTCACTCTGAATGTACATGCTTGTAGTTAATATTAAATACAATTAAATTTCTCTTTTGGGACTTTATAAGCAAGGCCAACTTAGTACTGAACTTGACCCCACGATTAATGGCATAGAATTTAATCGAAAGCAAGTAAGTACGAGAACTTTTTCCAGGGTTGATGTGTGTAGTAACAAAAAATTTGAAAATCATTTATCATTGCCCAGATATTGACACGCCCCGTCAATATAAATAATTGCTAATTGCTAGCCATGATTAATGTCTGGCATCTTTTGGAGTTCGTTTGAAGAGCTACGGCTCCGAAAACATTCGACTCGCTCAATTTGCATAATTGCAATTTATTGTAAATCCGTGTGCAAATATGCAAGAAATTTGCAGCAGCTCTTTATGGCAAACCAGAGGCCAACGGCTTTTCACAATTTGAATTTTGTATTTTTTCAATCTGACTGTCTTTGGTTGCTATTCAAATATCCCGCTGTCATATGCAAATCGCTCGGCGACTCTGAATTTGGTTTTTAAATGCCACTAATTGTTGGCAACCCCTGAGACCGAAACTGAAACCCAACGAAACTCTTTATTACTTCGTGCCAATCGTTTGGCAATCAATCAGTGTGTGCACTCCATCTGACATTGTTGCTAATTAGTTGTCAGATGGGCCAACACTGCACTTGCCGACTGCAGTTGCATGTTACATGTGGTTAACGATACAGTAATTGATAAATTGCCAATAAATCTCAGGGATGAATGTGTTCTATAGATTGCAATTTATGGGTTGCCGACATAGGTTGCACCTATTAAAGAGAATAATTTAAATTTTATTTAATAATCCAGATGTTATATACCAGCTTTTCTTTGGCTCTAATTATCTTAAATACCTTCCAAATCTGTTATGTGATTATAATGGCAGTGTAACCATAATCAACAACATGAATTTTTCTACATTATATTCGACTGTGTTCTCATGTTCTCTTTACCGAGTTCAAGGGCAATCTCAATTCAGACGATCTTTCAACCCACAATATGCTAGACAAATAAAGTCTAGAATTCATTCACGTTTCCAAGTAATTTAAGTAAAACGAATTTCGCTATGTCTATATACTGATGACCATATGTGTGTATATATTTATTACAGATTAACCCGAGAATTAAATGGCGTGTGGCTTTTATGGTCGCCGGTCCCACGCAAAGTCACGAAAATTGGACGGAGATTTCTCATTGTCGGAGATTTCACATTTGCCCCACCACCACGTAGCAATTCTCAAGTTCAGCTGTAGAAAATTAATATGATTTGTTAAAGTGCAGTGGAAAAGTGTGTGACACAACTGGAAACTGGGCAGATAACCATTTCCGCGTAAAACCATCCTGTGGACTTGTAGCATCTCTAAGAAATTATATATATATAAATATTATATATTGCCTGCAAGTGGGTCAAGTGGAAAAGAGTGTAAATTAAACCAACATTGGCACGTTCCAAGAAAATGCAATATCAACAACTACGACCATTGTAACTTAATTTATAGTACTGCTTAGCCTTTTTACTTTAATTACCTACGCTTGTGCATATATAATTATGCAATCGCTGCAGTTCCCGTGAACGCACATAGCAATATCAGCGGGCAATTCATTGATAAAAAACGTTGACAACAAGGGGCAATAAATTAACAAGTGCCTAAAGAGGAGTAAAAATAAAAATTAAACACACCGAAGTTCAACAACAAATAATTGTAATAAACTGTACAAACAAACGTGTAAAACTATAAAAAATAATAATTTGTACTAAATACTAATTTGCACAAAATTAAATTTTATGAAAACGTAATCTCAGCAATAATTTAAACCACTCGTAAAACAAAAACATATTGCAACGAAATATTCAAGAGCTATAAACAAAAACGAGTGTCTATAGAAATTAAAGCAGCGATAAAAACAGAAAGCAAATCAAATAATGAACTCACCACAGCTGGCGCCCACCACGGCGCAATCTCACCACGCTGAGAGCGGCGACCAAACAGCGACGCCTGGAAATAAATATGCGCCTGGAAGAAGGCTAGCTGCGCGGCAAACACTTCGCTTGGCCATCCCGAAGGCGCAACCCGGTGACCCACTGAACCACCCAACGGGTGTGGGCCTCTTTCGCCCCTCCCCCTCGCAACTGCCACCTGCGCCGATTTTGAAGCGCATTCCAGCGGTCAGCGCCGCCTGCAGTGGCATACCCAAGTCCGCCTCGCCACTGGAATCGCATCACCTGCCCAATGTCACGCCCACCACCGCCACCGCCCACTCGCGACTGGCGTACGGCATGCAGGGCGCGGGTGGAGGCGGCAGTGGCTGCTCCAGTGCCTCGTCAGCATCCAATTTTCTGGGCGTGCGCAAGCCCAGTCTGACCTTGAACTCATCGGACATCCGGAACAACAACGATCTGTTCGCCTTTCCCAAGGACATGTCGCCTGTGATGGGTGGTGAGTAATAGCTTTCCTCCTATTTAGTTGTAAAATAATTCAAATTAAATTTGTTCTTTTTAATAGAACACAGCCACTCGCCTATGTTCACCGACATATCATCGGCGAACAGCAATGGTTCACCAACACATCACCACCAGCTGGGCAGGCTATTCAGCCTCAGTCCTTCGAGCATCAGAAGTTACGGCAATGTATGTAGATTTTTAAACTTTCTAGATTAATAAGATACATATAGGGTAGCAAAAGTGCCTGACTGCCGAGACTTTGATCGGCCCTTTGACTTTACAAATTCCCACTCGTAATAATTGCCGATGACTATTTATAAACACACAGTGGGAGCAAAGGTCATGACTCACTTGGAGCTGTTCTCTGGTTTTATGGTGTCCATAAACTCTTACTCAAGCTTTTGTTATCCCTCATTCGTTACCTTTTACAACCCCTGAGCCGCTTTTTAGGCTCATTTTGATTATTGTTTTGCATACACTTAAAGAAAAGTGCTGTCTTCTACCTGAGAAATATAATAGTGCACAGTAATAAGCCGTAATTAATTAATAAGATCTTCAATATATATTATTATCTTGTCTAAATTAGTTGCCAGAACTAGTTGGGAATTATTGACACAGTGTTCCTGGGACTCTTCGCTTGTAGAGCTAAAATCCAGGATATTATTATTTATACAAACTAATATTATTCAATTAGTATTATATTATTCCATTAGTATTAGTTTGAGTGCACTCCATAAGTAACTATAAACCACGATGAGCTTTACAGTGCCATATTTAAGCAAATACATAACTCACACCTCACACGCGACTTCGTCTGGATTGGGGAGCTCTTGGGGATTGGGGATTGGGGTTTGGGATACGAACCACTCCCTGAGTTGGCGACTTTCCTAAAACCGGCTTTGAGCAGAAATAACTCTCTCCCGCTTGGCGTTGCTTTACGTAAATGGGTAGAAAATAGCGTCAACTTAATTAATAAATAACATTTAGCACGTTTTCAAACACACAACTATAGAAAGGGGCAGCTCCACGGAAAAGAGGGGAAAGAATCGTGGCCAACGAGCCCACTCAGTATATAGCGCTATAACCACGATATTGGATGGCTATGCCGGGTATGAATAATCGGCATTTGGCGTTGATTTTTAGCATGGCCCGTGCGTCGTTAAGCAAATTTCTCGTTTGCGAATGCCCTTTCCAAAGGTATACTGCATTACTTGGTCGTTTTGATTACTTTGTGGCACTATCACCCTTTAGGGTGAGCAACTGATTAAGTCGAGTAATCAAGTTGTAATCAATGCGGAACAAAGAACTATTCGTGTTCACTGATCGTGCGATTAGATGGGCCGACAACCTTTTAATTAAGAAAAGAACAGATGACCCATATAGCGGAGGGCAATACACCTTAGCTGATAAGATGACCAGCTGAGTTAAATGTTTTGATAGTAACTCACATGAGTTAAAACAAAGTATTCATTAACCTAATCAATACTTATCAATGTAAACAAAAAGATATTTTGACACCAAAAATATTTTCATAATTTCTATATCATACTTTCTATTGATTAGATACCTTCCACGAAGTGTTAGGGTATTCCCATCGCCATTTCCCAACTGCAGATCAATTAATTTCTTTCTCCCCGCCGTTCTCAACTATTTGACAAGCTCTTCAAACACACAACGTGAGTCGCAGAAGATTGTTGTTAGTATTATATGAAGTTGGGTGTATGACAGCGCCCGAGCATATTAATTAGTTGCTTGGGTTTGAGTTTGGGTTTGTCGGGGAATCTTCTTCCCAAGCAGAGAGCAGCCCCAGTGAGAGTGTAGTATTCTGTTGTTGAGAGAAAAAATCGATTAGTACTGGGAGACGCCAAGTTTTTGGTGGGACCGAGGAGCACATATAGTGTCAGTCGAAATACAAACTAAGTCAACTTGCGTTCTGTTCGTTCTGTGTTCGCATTATAAAGCTCCCCAAAAAGCGGCAAACACTGGCGGGAAAAAATAAAGGCAAAAAGAGAGAGGGGCACAAAAGCTACATATAAACTGACGGACGGACAACTGTGTTTTGGGTCTGGCATTTTGTGGTTTTCGGCAAGAATTCCATTTTCAGTATTTGTCGAATTGAGATGCGCACCGGTTCGTCTCCGATTCCCGATTCCAATTCCCCGTTCGTATCCGAGTTCTACGCGAGAATCTTTGTAAATCCACGAGATTAATTGCTCAAACGTTAGAGCATTAGAACGTTGGAACATTAGAACGTTAGATCGTGCTGAACATCCGCGGAAAGTTGATGTGAAAACCGTATAGCATGGGCAATCGTTTGAGCGGCTTGTGGTGCAAGAAAACAACATTGAGTATTACCCACCAAGACGAGCAGCAATATAAGCGGGAAACACGGAACGATAAGAGCGCACCGCGTAGTGGCCGTAAATCAAATCGAATTCGAACCAAATCGAGTGGTTCCGGTGATGGTAGAGGCACTTTTCGTCTCGCAAACGTACGCCGTTTATCACTGAGAGATAACCCCAAAAAGACCAATAAAACAAGTTTGGATAACCCCAGCATTGCCACCGTAGAGCAAACCTTTCGGGAGCTAACCAAGCGAGCTGATCTCGATTCCAGCATGAAAGTTAATGCACAACTAATGCCCACTGTCAAGGTTAGTTCCACTCAAATAACTCAAATACCTCAATTATGTCATTTGTTTTTGCTTGTATCACTCGCATTTGAATAGCAATGGAAATAGATATGGGCGCTAGAGTAAAAACAAAAGACAAACTTGAATTATTCCGATATGCTACTCAGTTCACGGCCAAAATCAAAACAAATTGTCCAAATGGTTTCGTTGTAGTTTTTGGTTTTGGTTTTGGTTTCAGCTTTCGGCTTTTGGCTTCAGATGGTGTGTCATTAGCATTTCAGGTGTGTGAAAATGCGGATGCTTGTTAGGTGTCGCGATCGGGATTAGCTGCCATAATTTATGACCAACATCTAATTGAAATTGTAAACAATAATGTGAGTCTGTGAGTCTGTGAGTCTGAGGCTCTGATGAGGGCATTAGGGAAGGCAATTGGCCAAGGGTCTTTGGAGCTTGTTTGATAACAAGTGGATAATGTAAATGACGCAAGCGCATCGGCAAATAGATACTGTTTATTGACTCTAGTCAGTATTCAGGCAAATAATGTTCAATAATACCCGTAAATAGCTTATTACCACAGAGTTTGGAATATCAAATATTTGGAAAATCTCACAAAATTTAAAATATGTGGAAGATATGTGACACGTTGGGTAATTTTATGTTTGGTAGGCGGATTACTGGATTTGCGCACATTCAATATTTCCGAGAGTTGTGGGAAACTATTAAAACGCATTCAACTACTTAACATACATTTAATCTGTCCCAAAAGCATCCTTTTAATCAGTGAAAAACTCAGTCTGACGCATAAATTACCTCACTCCCAAAGGCTCGCGTTCGATTAAGTGTGTTATTCCAGGGAATTGAAGCCCTCTTTCGATTCCAAGTGACCCAATTCCCAGTCACAAATAAATCACACAAGTCGAGTGCAACCAAGGGTAAGGAGAAAAACGTGTTAAGCACGCTTTGCATACAAATAAATAAACAATCTCTCGGATGCCGCAGGGGAAATGCATAAAAATCAATTACGCATGAAAATTCCAATTGAGAAAAACTCAACGATAAGCCAAACAAATCAAGGCGCATGCGTGGCCTCAAGCTGAAGTCTTGAAAACTTGGGGCGTGGTATCTCATTTTTGGGAAAAGGTTATAGCTCTAGGCTTGGAAGTAACGTCTTTGCTGCGGATGCAGTAAAATGTATTAAGCTCCCACGGTGATGACTCACAGCTAAAAACTTCTTCATTGCAACTCGATCGACGCAAGTTGCTATTGGATACCCAACCACGGCTTTCGGATGACTCAGAGATGTTTTAGGCGAAAGCCCATTCATTCATACGTAGATACACGAGTAGATACAAATAAGTACGTGGCGAAGGAAATAAGAGTACAGTGGAGATTCCTTATGGTAGCTAAATAGCTACATTTTCTTTTTTCACTTTTCTTCCAATTTTTGATAATGATTTCTGAGTTTTTGCCGAAAATCCCTTTTCTGTTATTTTGCGACTAAAATTATGAGTATTTTTATCAGAACATTCAAAATATTAGTACGAATTTGGAATGGCATACATCGTTGAGCTCGCAATTAAATTTCCCATCGAACTGTGTTTTCAAAAAAAAAATTATATTTTTTTCATTTTTCTTCAAATTTTTGATGATGATTTTGGATTTTTGCAGAAAATCGATTTTCTGTGTTTTTGCGACTATCAGTATTTTGATTAGAACATTCGAAATATTGGTCCGAATTTGGAATGGCATACCTCGTTGAGCTCGTAATTAAATTTCTAATCAAACTGTGTTTTCAAAAAAAAAATTATATTTTTTTTACTTTTCTTCCATTTTTTGATCATGATTTGTCTTAAAATGGTAACTGCTGAATTGCTGTGTTTTCAATGATATTTTCGTTCATTTCCATTACCAGTTTCTGGTTTCAATTTATTTATTTTCCTACTGCTTGTTTATTTATTTATACTGGCATCTAACCAATATTTTTGTATACCTACTGGCTTTGTTCATGTCAACAAGTCTACACAACACAGTGTCTATTACCTCGAGCGCTCACTTTAGTTGTGAAAGATTGAAAAGCTCATGTGCTCATGTTTTGGTTTTGCTGAATGGACATGACTCACTTGAAGGACCTGACACCTGACAAATTTGTGATTAACTTAAACATTTCTTTCAATACGATCAAAAGAAACTGGCACACTTTAGTGAGTAATTTTGTGACCTGAATAGCGAAAGTAGCTGAAGGATGCGACAGATTTATGTGAATGAATGGATGATGAATTAGCTGAGATAAATTGCATAACCAGTTAAATAATGAACGACCTTCTTCTGGCCAACTTGCTCAGGGTATCCAATAAATACAGATTCAAGTGAACTATGTAGGTGTGGCGAACTTTTTACATCAGTTCAAGGCATATTTATACCAAAATTTCCTGAAGACTTTTGCTTATTTTCGCTCCACTTTGGCATTTCCTGCAAATGCGAAAGCGTACGAAAAACCATCTGATAAACAAATACGCAAATCAATTAGATTGAAAGGAGAAAAGAATATAAAAAAAACAGCAAAAGATGTTAATAGATTTTTCCCATTTAAACGCACGTGTCGAATTCGAATTTGAGATGATTTCTGTTTGCTCAGATATCAAGTAAATAAAGCAAAATAGACGTACAAATAAATACATGGTAAATATAAACAATAAGGCGACTGATCGAGAGGTGAAAATCAACCGTGATTTCCTCGAAAAATTCCCAGCAAATCATTGCCAAAATGCGAAAAGAAAAAGATGTAAAAGTATAAATAACAAGAAATCAAAACAGTTTATAGTTCGCACCCAAAAGCCAAGTAAAAACAACTTGTTCAACGATCACCCACTCTTAGCTCTTTTTCTGTTTCTGTCTCTTTCCGACTGCACTACTCCGTCTCTTTCGTTTGAATTTTTCTCTTTTTTCGAGGCAATCAGCCAGCCAGGCAGTCACAAAATAAAATTTCAGGCCTCAGTCTTGTGTCGAACACTCGAACGTCGAGTTCGTGGAGCGGAATCGAAGACAACGACAAATATAGAGAAAATCCAAGAATAAGGCTACTTAAAAATAATACAATAGATTTATTGTATAAGCGTATTGTTGTGAAATAGCGAAAATGCCTACGGATCGCTATAAATCGTAGTGAAAAGTGCGTAAAGAAAAATATTTCCATCGATCTGTGATCGTAAATAAAAATGAGAGCTAAAAATAAAAACACAAATGTGAATAAAAATAAAACAATCACACATGTGACGTTTGAGAAACAGAGAAACATGTGCAAAAAGTCTGGATAATATATTGCATACGCGAAACTGCAAACACTTTGTGTGCAATTACTACAGAAAAATATTATTCACTTTTGACACATTTCTAAAAATCTGAGAAAAATATACACAAATTAGCAATTAAATAAAATGAAAGATTCGTGAAATATCAATGTTGAAAATTAATTTGCAATCTAAATATCAAACGTACAAACGTTTAAACATACTCTAATATACATAAAATGGCAATATATATTAAATAGAATCAACATTTGTAAATGAGTGCACAGTTCATAGAAAATTCAAGAATGAATTTACATAAATTGTTGAAACAAAAATTAAGTGGGCTAATAAAACGAGTTAACAGCAGAAAACCGGTCTCAAAGCGAATGTGCTTGGAAAAACTCAAAATGCGCAAACTCAAATTATTGCGTAGGCTTTTCGTCGCTTTGGCAGACTTAAAATCAATCAGACAAACGCCCACAGTAAATAAATAAATAAAAAAAAAAACACTCATCGGGCCAAAAGTGCAACAGGAAAAAGCGGTTAACGCCTTTTGTCGCCCATTGGCATTAGCTGTATTAACCAAGCGGAAACTCATTAGCCAGTTACATGAAGACACAGCGAAAAACACTGGCAAACGGAAGTGGGGAAAACCACTGCACGTGGGCTTTTCAAATGTTTCACTCGAGTTTCCATGTGGGCTTTGAACTTGTTCCACGCCCAGAAGTGTGAAAAACCAAACCAAAGTCGAATCGAGTCAAGGTCTGAGCCGAAAGAAGCTGTAAATGTCATACGTATCTTATGTGCATCTCTTGCATGTAATGCTCAAGCCAGTGGAAAGGTTTGGAAGTTATGAGTTGGGGAAACCGAAGGGTTTACTTTTATGGAGCATAAAAAGATCGTAAAGTAAAGGGTTAAGTTCTCTGCAATAAAATGCTAGAAATTGATGCGCATTCTTCAGCTTCGAAAGATACTTTTATTCTTTGTTCCTTATTTTTTAAGCCAATTCAAGCTGTTTTTAACCTCTCAATTAGCAGCTAGAAAAACGATCGGTTAGCTATTTTCAAACGAAGTACAAATCATCAGCTGGGGAAGCACAGAGCAACTCCACCATTGGGCATTGTATCTGGAGAATACTCAGAAAACTATCCATAGAAGGAATCCATAATCAGTTACGCGTATTGTGTATCTTGCAGATACATTTGTCACAGGCACGGCCAGGCACGAAAACCAGTTCTGTGGCATTTCTTGTGTAAGCCTTTCTGAGTGCGATCTTTTGTGGCTCTTTCGTATCTTTCGGTTAACGGTTGCCAAAAGCAGACAAAATCCAAAATACGAAATAAAAATAAATACAAATATACAGATAATCACAATAAAGCACGAGCACAAAAACCAGATGCTTGATAATTGTTTATGCGCAACAATACTAAAAACGGTAAAATACTTTTGGCCAGAGAGAAACACTTTCTGAATGCGATTATGCGGATAAATTACACGGTCTTCTTCTGCTGTTAACCCCAAGGAATGCTAATCGTCTGCCTTGTTAATAATTATATAAATGAAAAATGTTTTTGTTTTGCTTCTTTTGTTTCTGTTGCTAAGAATTCCTAGGAAAAATGCCAACGAACCCACCATAAATAAAAGGGTAAACAAACAGCGAGTGCACAGGGAAAACCCCTCAAAATTTAAACAGTGTGTGCGAGTACAAGTGATTGAATTTGAATAAATTGTATACTCAATATCAAAGTGCGGTGAATCCAAGTGAAAGATTATTAATAAACAATGGTTGTCACATCGACAAGAAGTCCGCTTCTGGCGCAAACCCAACCGGCAAATGCCACCGCCAGTGGCACTCACACTTCGGCCGCCCTGCGATCGCGTCTCATATTTCCCCGGCAGCATTATCAGGTAATTGTCAATCAATTCCGCCCAAAACTGCCTCAATCGATTCCCAATTGTGGCGCAGAGTCAAGGGTTTCGTGTTAAGTGTTTGGGTAACAGGGTACATTAACCCCGAGGCGCCGTCGCCGGTAGAAAATGACCAACCACCAACCAGACGACGGCGAGAGCGATCTCCTAATGGGTCAGTGAAAGGCACCTTTGCTACCTATATAAAAACATGAATTTATGATTCCTCCTCTGACGCAATGGCATTGAGACCTGGTTTTCTTTTTTTGTTTGAAAAACAGCACGTCTAAACGCGTTAATGACTTTGAATCCACTATGTGGGATTCCTAGAAACTGCAGTGGTATTATGTGTCTATAAAATATACAAAACTATAACGAAACCTACGGATATGAAGTGTGGAAATATTATTTGTAAAAAATCACGTCCACTGATTAAAAAAAAATGCAAGCCCATTGATAAAAACAGGAAGTGTATATTTGTTGATTTCTACAGTATTGAAAGTATTAGGTTTCCTTTGGAATGATATGTATGTTCTCAGCTTAAAACAAAAAAAAACTAAATGCATTTAAAATCATTTTTAAAACCCAGCGCAGGTTGTAAATGTCATTTTAAACATTAAATGAGTGGTCATAAAACGAACTCAAACTGAAAATTAAAAAGCAATTTTGGTGCGTAGTACCACACTTTAAAAAGCGCCAGTAGTCTATTAAAAAAACATTAATTTTTCACTTTTCAAACACGTTTTCTTCTATGTTTCGTGGCGCAGCGTTGGCAAATTCAGAGAACATAATAACACAAACCATTAAAATTGCCGGCACATAAATCGAACGATAGCAAGCTCTTTGTTTATAATTAATTCCATGCGGCTTTTGTTTATTAAGAACCAAATGCGTCGACTGGAAATGCGTCAACTGCAGTTGGCCCGGGGATTTCCAGTTGGCCATTTAAAGTGGTTAGCCCAGATACATATGTACATATAACATATATGTATCTATTGATATTGAACGATTCCAGAAGCAACGAAACATCTGCCAATTTGCACTCTCGACCTGGGCCAAGAAAGTCTCTGCGTATTATTCTCTTAAATTGATTAAAGATTTCGTGTATCTCCTCTAAAAATATAATTGTATACGCTTATATAGCCAAGATCTGGATCTTTGGGATTTTTGTTGTGTTGGTCTTCGTCTCGTTCTAAAGTGGAACCGAATGTTTTATTTCTGTACTCTGCTTTCCATTGCCGACGTCGCCTTTGTCTATATAATGTAGAAACTACATCATTTGATTTCCAGTACGTGCCTCTTACGGCCTGCCTCACTGACTTTAGTCGGCGCCGTTGACGTCAATTGGGGGAACGGACTGTCCGACGGACGGACGGACAGACGAACGGACGGACAGATGAGCGGACAAACGGACGGACTGTGGTGGAGCAAGGCAATCATGCCGTGGTTCTGGGGATTTACTTTTGCTCTGACTACTCCTCAACTTGGGGCAATGTTAAGATATCTTTCGGCGCCCCTTCGCTCTGTTTATAGGATCAGTGCTGTGGCGTTGCAGTAACTAAATTATAATTCTTTCACTTGATTTAGGATTTCCATTATTGAGAAATGTGTTATTACAGTTGGAAAATGACTCAAAATTGGGTTGGAGAATTTGGTATTTCAATTAGAGAAGATATGAGAATGGAAGGAGTAAACAAGGATTAAAATACATTCTACAAATTCCATTTCAATAGCTTTAGATTAATCCATTTAAAATCCGTTCCTCAGCGATTACATTTGTATCTCAACCGAAATGACATCAATAAAAAGCCATTTTCCTAACAACCTTTCATTTAATTTGCTGAATTATGAACCACTTTCGTAGATCTTTGCCAGATAGAGACTTGCTGGTCCAGTTCAAAGCTGCAATTTATGAATGAATTCAATTAAGATGATTTTCCTTCCAGCAGCGGGGAAAACCCCAGAGCGCCTCGTAGATCTCACACGGTCCACTTGAATTGCAGCTCAGCTCAATTAAAAGATAAACGCAACAGGGTGAAGTCTTAATTCAAATTTGCAACGGTTTGGTGTGCGAGAAAGAGAGGGGGGAGAAAAAGAGAGGGTTAAAGTCTAAAACTGTTAGCTTACTCGAATCTCTAAGAGATATATAATGGGAGTTCAAGCAATTTAAACGTCAATTATACTCGATATATGTTTCAAGTGTCCGGTATCTTACGTTTTAAAGAAAGAGAAAACCCAAAGAGACAAGAGCAACAAGTTTCAAAAGCTTTTTACTGCATGGTAACGCCTGCTTCTCACTGCCAGTGTTGTGAAAATGCTAAAAAGCGCCAATATTGTTGTTTCTCTCTCTCTCTCTCTCTTTATTGTGCTCGCTCTTTCCCTCCCTGTTGTTTGGGGTGGGCGGGCGGCAAACAAGTTTACTTTGCTCTGCTTTTGTGCTTTTCATTCAGTTTTCATAACTCAGTTGTGTTCGTCGCCGTCGCGCGTTCAAAAGCTGAAATCAAAATACCAGTTCTAAACTATATAAAATCGCAGCGCAATAATAAATTACAAAAATAACGTGATTATTACCCTGTTTATACTATCTCAAATAATGAATTAAAAAGTATGTTAATTTCTTTAAGTTGTTTTCAAGTAAAACGCAAACAGAATAATATTCTATATTAAACATTAAACATCAAGTTTTTAGAATGTTTATAGTGAATAAAAAAACGTGAAAACTATGCTTTAATATGCAGTGATTATACAGATTGCAACTTTCTTTGATTAAAATACATGGTATAAAGCCCTTAATTTTAACCATAAGGTAATAATTGCATACAATTTAATTATTTAAAAGAAAAGCCTTTTTAAGGTCGAAAAAATTCGATATCTAAAATTGGATTTTCCACCAATATTGCCAATATTTGGAATCGAATGCTGAAAACGTTTCGTTGTACATTTTAGCAACAGGAAGTTTTGTATAAACTTTTCCCCCGAAAAGACATAAAAAAGTTGTTATTGTTTATAGTAGGGGTATAATGAGCCACCTCACCCCTTCCTGGCCACAATTGGCTGTGCGATGGGAAATGTATCTTATAGATAGTTTACGTAGTTGTTGCTCAGTTTCATGGTCGATTGCCTCGATTATGCTTTCTGATTGCACTACACACAGTCTCGGCTCTCATATAGAGAACCCATTAAAACGATATACAATTTGGCACTTTTACCTCGTCTCCCAGATTGGCAGTTCGCCCAGGTGAAAAGAATCTGCGAACCGGTTTTTCGTTGCACAGGTAAACCACATAGATATGAATACAATTTTTTTATGATTTTTTTTGTACGTTTCTGTGAAATGTTTTCTTTCCCTCCGTTTATTTATGGCTTATCTCCGACAGTACAACTGATATCGAATCGCGGTCGCGACAAACATGGCCAAAAGACATTGGCCCGACCCACGCAATCGGGCAATCAAAGGGGTAGTCGAAAGTAAACACACCCTTGTTCCAATTGCAGGGATTGCAATCTGACCTCCGACCTCCTAAAATATGACACCTCCATCCCTAAAGGTGAAATAGTTTCTCAAATGCGACATGTTGTCTAAAAACTTGGTAAAAGCTTGGCTTACAATAGAAGGCAGCCAGAAGGATTTAGACTTTTTACCTTAATTTACAGAAAATTAAAGCTCTTCACCATTTTCAAATTTATACTAAAATGGGTCTTAATTTAAATGTTTTCGATGAATTTCTTAATAATTTTTTTTCATTCACTGGTGAAATTATAGTTTAAGTCGTATGATTAAGAGCTGTCTTGACTCATTTTGAGGGGGCTTTGAAGCCGACTGAGATAACCTAAAAGTCATGCAAATTAGTTGTACAATCGCAGAAATGCAATTTACATTTGAAAACAACAAGATAATAAACCACATTCGAGATTCGGATTCGGGTAACAACATTCCACTAGGAGTAAAATATGCTAGATTAGTTTAAAAGTATTTCATTGTGATAATTCAGAAACAATTGATTCCCAGAATCCCTTGTTTTTAGACCCCTTAACCCCGTCGCTTTTCACCGTTCCTGTGGTTAACTTTTGGCAAGATTCTCAGGTGAGCCAACCGCCCACGCAGTTTGCCAAATGTAACGTCAAATTCGAATGCATTAGATTAATCTCTGGGTAATGAGACAAATTTTAGACAGATCTAATTGGCAATGGCAGTCGCAATCGCAGCTGTTTCAGCTGCAATCGTTGCCATACAAAAGATGCAGATACAAAACGTAGAAGCCAGATGCAGATACAAATACAAATATAATCACAGAGCACGACAATGCCAATGGCATTGACCTTGAACTTGTGCGATTTTTCCCGTTTGCCTTGCCTTTTTGCCGATTTTCCTTTGCTAAGCAGCGACTTGCATTATCTAACGCAACGGGGCAATTTGAATAGAAAATTGAGTTTGGAGGTGCAGGTGGAGCTGAGCGGAAATACCTCTGCCTGTCATGTCATCGTAAATATTTCCCCGCTTTAATATACCCGTTACTTGCAGAGTAAAAGGGTATACTAGATTCTTTGAAAAGTATGTAACAGATATATGAAAGTGTTTGCGACGCAATAAAGTTTAAATATTCCTGATCAGATTTACTTACAGAGTTAATTTAGCCATATCCCTTTATCCTTTACACTGAGTAATGAGTATCTGATAGTCGGGTAACTCGAGTGTAGCATTCTCTCGGGTTTTTCATTCAATTTGCTACCTTTAGTGCTCAAATTGCAAAGCGCGTCATTCGCTTGGCAGGTGGAATGGCAGGTGCATCAGGTACAAAATATATGTCCCGAAGTGGGAAACTAAAAGCCGAGTCGTTGGCGAAAGTGCTAAAATGGAATCATTGAATGTTGGCTAAAATAAGTGCACTTGAAGGTGCCAGTCGCCAAGGAGACAGTGAGTGAAAAAATAGTGACATTTTTCACGCCCTTTCGAAGCTGATTTATTGAAGTTCTCCTTTGCAATGAGGTCGCATTGATGTTTCAAAAGCTAAGATTATGTTTCAACACATTTTTTTAGAGATTCTTAAAAGGCAGGAAAAAAACGGAAATAAAGTGTATACAAATATAGTTTCACTTAAAACCTTTAAGCAAATCTTTGTTAAGGCGATCAATAAAAATCACTTTTTACGACGCCATTATCTCTTGAAGTTAAAATGGTGCATTTTTGAAAAAACCTATAAACACTTTTATATCTCTGTATTTGCTTCTTCCTTTGCTCACACTTGGACTAGAGACTATTCATCAACTTTTCGCAGTCGGTGTTTGCACTTCCAGTTTGTTTATCGCCCTCGCCCACACGACAACCTCAACCTACGACCCATTGGAAACAGTCTCGGTTTTTGTTTTCGTTTTCCATGAAATGTCACAGCCCACACTAGAGCTCGCTTCATATTTTCTTCTTTTCGCAATTTCTCCTTTTTTTTTTTTTTTTCTTTTTTTCCACCGCCAGTTTGCATTTGAAATTTGCCGCCCTAGAACAATAAACTGGCTTCATGAAAGTAATTCTCTCTGTGTGTGGGGATTCTCTCTGAAGAGGGGAATTTGGGTGGAAAAACGGGTAGTGGGGTGCTAGAAAATGGGATGGGGACTGGATACTACTGTTCAAAGCAAACAAACAAAGTTTGGCATTCATAGTTGAATGCCAGGGACTAATTAAACAATAATAAAACGCAAATACAACGAGCGTATAATACGTTTTATGGTGCTTCTGGCACCCCTTTTGCCGGCCACCCACCAACTCATTCACCCAAAAAAGACTTCATACCCCTCCATACTGAATACGTATACCCCATATCAGCAGCACCCAAAAATTATTGTCACGAATACATTAAAAATCACTCAACCGTTGTCTCGTGTGCCAATTTTTTTGTTGGTATATAATTTTACTAAAATTCCGACTCCCACCACTCACATCCAAATTCAATGTGGTGTTCATTTAAATCACATAAAAATCAAACAAAAAAACCCACATAAAAGCCAGTTTTATTATTCCATGTTCTATTACGGGTTCTTTGGTTTTTTTTTTGTCTCTGCTTTTTTTTATATGTTAATTGATAAAGTTTTATAACTTTTTAATGAAACAGCCAAACGAAACTGAACCAAAGTGAACCGCAAATTATATGCAAATCCACAATGATGAAAAAATCCCTACCTTGAAACGGTTTTAGTTTCGGAATTTGTGACATGTCTTCAAAACTAATGCTTTGATAAATCAATAAAACTTTGCTAATCATCAAGTTTAAATTCGAAGATAATTTGTGCCTTGTGGGCATTAAAATGACTAATGAATTCCCTTCAACAAGAATTGTGATGTTTTTCTTTTGATAATAAAATTAAAGTACATTTCTGAGCTAATAAATTGATTTGAATTTGTAAATTAAGTTCTTGAATAATTGAGATCTTAAAACAGATCTCAAAACATCTCAAAAACTTTTAGTTTGGAAGTGCCTTCTTCGACGAAAAATTTAGATAACAACTTAATTATTTAATTGCAAATTCATCTCAAGTCTAAATTGTTATTTATCTTTCCGTGTTCCACATAAATCATCCACTGTCAAAAAACCATTATGAAATACTGTCTGATTGGAGTGCGAACATTTTTTCTTCGTTTTATAATTCTTTTAAAACAAAATAAAGCCCTCGCTTAATTTATGCAAAATGGTCATAACTCAAAGCGACAGAGGAATTCACCTTTAAAACAAAACAAACAGCAAAAAGTTGTCGTTTTTCTTTCGTTTTTTTTCGCTCTTTTGCTTTGGCTGATTTGACAAATGACAAAAATAATGATAATACCAGTAGCCACCTGCTGCAGGGATTCGGTGAATAATACTATAGACGTTATTATTATTGCCCAGTGCCAATGTGAAATGTGAACATCTCCGACAGCTGTAAACTGTCGACGGCATCTGCGGTTTCTGAGATCGCAGATCATGCAAATTAGTTTGCCATCACATATTAAGAAATTAAAAATTCATAATTTCGTTGGAGTTCGTGGAAAAGAATTCAGAGGCATTCTTCGAATACGAGAGGCGTTTAATTGAGACTTATGTTCATACAAGGGGATAACAAACAAATAAGCGAGCTTTAAATACCGAGAAAATCGCAGTGGGTGGGGTTGGGCGAAGAGTTCAAAAACCTCACCTTCAGTTTAGGGCATGCAAAAAGACGGCGAAGGTCGATTTCGGTTTCGACTGAGCCACGGGCTAATTAGAGTCAAAGGACTTGCCACAATGGTCATGACATGTGGCAGTCGACGGACGATGGGCGACGGGCGCCACATGGATATGGGTAAATCGCGTGTTTTTGGCCGCTCCCAGCTGTGAAAAATGGGTCGCGCGTGACAGGCAGCCAAAAGTGTGGGTGTCACGATGGAGACGGGGGTCAGGTCCACGCGGAGCCGGCCAAATCCGGCTAAAATCAATAATAAACACGCAAATACTTAAGCTCCTGCGCGGTCTGAATCAGCGAATCCGCGCTCTTAAAGTTATTTCGCCAAAAAGCGTAACAGACAGCCACACTTGGAAGAATTACCAATATACAAAAATATTAACATAATGACAGTTTTTATCTAGCTGTTAATACGTCAAAATGATTTTTTAAACTCATCAAAACATATTTATCACATCAATATGTAAATACCATTTGAACCCATTTAAACCGATAAGATAGAAATAAAAACTTAAATAGTACAATAATTTTTATGGCAGAAGTAACGAATTGTTTGCTGTGTACAAATTGGCAAGAAATCCGCATTCGAGCCTACTTTGGTGTTGTCTTTTGTGTGTGGGCTTGAAATGCGTCAATGTTTGAATTAAAATCTGATCAAAGTAAAGAAGCTGCCAGCAGAAACAGCAGTGATAAGTCAACAAGTCGTGTAAATATCAACAGGGGAACGTCAAACTGTAGCCGCCAAAGAGAAATGTTTTCGAATGCATACAGCATGCGATTTGCTGATATGGCCTCTGCATACAAATTATCCCAGCGCTGTGCCAAATGTGATGAATGATTGATCAAGTGAATTAAATGACATTAGCCTTGATTAAGCGCTCATAAATTAAATCAACGACATTGGGTTTTCCCGACGGTTACGAAGAAATACATACTTCATCTATTAGTTTCGTTTAATGTGGGTAATAATGCACTTTTAAGCAGTTACATGTCGTTTGTTACATTGATTGTGAACAGCTATGTCTATATACACACATAAAAAGTATCGCAGTAGAAATACAAATTAAAAATAATATTTGTTGCACAGCAGCAGCTTAAAATAATAATATAAACAATGACTCTTAACTTAAAGTAATTGCACGTAAAGGAACTTATAGACAACTGGACTTCAGACGAGTTTGCAGAAAGTACAAAAGATCCGAGTACATTATAGAAATACAAATAGATATCACACACACGGTATAGTAGATCGACTAACACACACATATAGATCTCCTAATCCTGATGCATATATATTTATGCCTTGATCTTGCGGCCCAGCTTTTGTGCTCCGTACTTATGACCATCGCGGCCGGAAGAGCCACTGCCTCCACTACTTCCATGTCCATGGCTGTGAGAGTTGTGCGACTTGTGCTTGCCCAGGCCATTGGACTTGGTGCGCGTCTCAAAGAGGACATCGGAATCCGTCTCTGATTCGGTCAGCGATGTGTTTCGAGAATCTGTGAGTGAAAATATTGCTAAATAAATATTTTGCGACGAGGAGAAGATGGCGTTGATACTTACAATTGGCTGCTTCTTCGTCCTTATTACCAATCAATGAATATTTTTGCACTTTCTGACGAAGGCGCGGCTTTTTCGATTGTCTGCAGGCACAGGCTATGCCCCAAAATACTCCAGATAGCAAGAGGCAACCCACAATCACCCCAACAAACACATACAATATGGACCAGTCTGGAAAATGTACAAAGAATTCAGCATTGAATGCCATGAAGGGCATTACAAAACTTACCGCAGTTGGCCTCCTGGTTATTAAAGAAATACCCAGCCGATGGCATCCAGAACGCTTCGCATATGCAAGCTCTGGTGATAGGATTACAGGAGCCATGACCAGAGCAATCATTTTGGCAAACGGAGGTGCGAATATCCACGGCGAATGGGCCCAGTATAGATGCATCCTTCTGAAGTTGGGTTCTCAGCTGCCGCTCCACTTGCAAACCATCCAATGCCTTTCCCTGACCATCGTTCACATAGAAGACCAGGACAGTTGCATCCGTATGCAAATCATATTTTAGCTCCCTGACCTGAATCTTATTCTCATCTCCCAGCAACAACTGCAGTTTTTGCACCACCGAATCCAGTTCGGATTGTGCGAGCACAGAGATGCCCATGGGCAGGGTCATTTGGACCAAGTTCAACAGCTTGGGATCTCGACGGACATTCACGCTGACGGTATCGGAACTGGTCAAACCCTGATCGTCGCTCACAGTCAGTGTAAATACATAGCGGCCTTGTACTAAATTGGTTAACTGGAAAATTGTATAAATAACATAAGTCGCAGTGGGATTAGAGATAAATCTTTACTCACAATCATCACGGGTTCTTTGTCGGTATCTGCCACAATGACGCCCGCTGCCAAACTGTGCTCGTCGCGTGTCCAAAGATACTTGACCACAGCCAGGTCATCCCAGGATTTGGAGCCATTGAAATAGATGGCGGTGGCCGGCAGGGTGACGGTATGATCTCCACCGGCGTTGGCTATTGGAGCTGCGTTGCGTTCTAGTGACGGTATGTAATGTAATTAGCAACAATAAACTGCGAAGGATTAAAGAGATGAATACCTTGTACAATCTTCACCCAAGTGGTGTCCATAGCGGTGTTATTATTTTCATCAGCAACTGTTAACTCGAACTCATAAAGTCCCAGTGTAAGCGAGGTGGCATTGGCAATCTGCAGATATAAATGGGATTACATGAGGTCCAACATAGCGATATAAATATTTACTTACTGATGAGTTGGACTTCAAAATGACAGCATTATTGGGACCGCTCAGCTGCTTCCATGAATAACTCTTGATGCCAATGTCGTCTTTGGAATCGGAGCCATTCAAAAGCACCCAGTTAATGGGCAAGCTTGTGGTCTGTAAAATATATGATATGAATTACTATAAAAGATAATTCTTTAACTCCAAACCTACCGTATTTGTTCCTGCCTCGGCAACTGGTGGAGAATTCGTGGGAGGCTTCACAAACACATGGACCTTAGCTGTGCTAGATTGCCCGCTACCATCGGTGACTTTCAGCACAAAAGTGTACATGCCCTCCTCCAGATTGGACAGCTGAACATAGGGAGTCCTTGTGTTCTGCATATCCACAGCTTTGGCCTCGTCGCTGGCATCCTTGGTCCACTCCCACGCAACGATCTCGTGATCATCCGAACTGGCTGTTCCATTCAGAGTGACATTATTGTTGGGCAAATACAAGATCACGGCATCTCCGGCATTTGCAACTGGAGCATAATCGGTTTCCTTGAGCACTGCTATCGTGGCAGTGGTTGAATTGGTCACGTTATTGGAATCGGTTACGGTTAGCTTGAATGTGTAGTTTCCCGGCGAAGTGAGATCCAACTGGAGTGTGTTAACCTCTGGTAAAACTGGTTGGTAACCAATTGGTCCCGAGATCACCTCCCAGTGCCAATTGGTGATCTTATCATCATCCGTGCTGGTGCTGCCGTCAAGTATGGCATTGGTGGTCGGCTGACGGATGATCTGCTCCCTGGGCGAGATGATGACTTGTGGTGGCTGATTGATTCGGTTCTCTGGAAGCACTGTAACATTGGCCGTGGCCTCGCCAAAGGTTCCATTGTCTCCAGTTACGGTGACCTTAAAAGTGTACAGTCCCTCCGATAGATTCGATAGCTTCACCTTGGACTTGCTCTGATCCGAAATGGTGCCATTCATGGGACCCTTGGGTTGTGAAATCAGAGTCCAAAGATATTTGTACTTGGTATCACTGGTTTGCTCATCGGGCACCGTAAACGCCGCAAGGGTCACCTCCTGCTCCGGCAAACGCACTTCCTTGGACATTACAGAGACAACAATATCCTTGTTCTGCTCTGCCTTCAATGGTGGCGCTGATACCTCCGGTGAGTTTTCGCTAGCAGCCGCTTCTTGCTGTCCCGCCTCATTGCTGGTGAGATAGGAGCTATATGGAACCGCTGCCATAACGCACTTCCTCTGCTTGTTCCACACAAAGCCCTCCGGACAGGTGCATACTCCCCTCACGGCATTCGGCTGGAGTGGTACACATTGTTGCGGCGGTGGACAAGGTGTCTCCATGTCGCAGGTGGTGAATTTAGAATTCGAATCATAGTAGCCGAGCTCTTCGTTGGCCAGTACATCGTTTTCGTCGGGCTGGAAGATCATTTGATTCATCCGCTTGTCGGCCAATGGAAAGTCTTCGTCCTCATACACAGGGGTTTCCTGCGACGAGAGGTTATGAGATTACTTATAGGTCTATAGGAAGAAACCAATATCGTAATCTTACCTGATTACGAGCTAGGTAGCTTAACCTTCTGGGCTGCTTCCAGAAATTAAGTGCGGCTTCGTCGTAAGGCAGGATCTCAGCATTCTGTTTGGCCGCCTCCGCCTTGAGGAGCTGTGGCCAGGTGGCGTCACCCAGTGGATTGACCAGTACCATCTGAACCTTCTCGTTGGGCATACGAACTCGAAGCTTGGGCAAGCAGCCCTCGTTGCTGTGGCATCGAATGTGATAGCATTTGGCTTTAAAGACGAGCACCACATTGCAGGCACTGCTGCCATTGCGGGGCTTTTCGCAGCATGCCTGCAGGCAGTTCCACAGATAGGCCTCCTCCTCCAGGGGCTCCGCTGCATCCGCCGGAGGCTTGTACTCCTCGAACACACCCGCCTGCTGTTCATCCCGCGGCGTGGCATTCTCGAACACGTGCCTCAGCATCTTGTGGCACACCAGAGTCGGCGATATAGCACCACCGCCAACTGAATTATCCGGACTGGTCTCCTTGTGCTTCTTGGTACCACCACCCAACAGAGCGTTTTGCGTTGTGACGTCGGCATATGCTGACGCCATCGAAGTGGCCAGCAAAAGCAGGCTGCAAATCCAGTTGCCCACTTGTACCATCTTCAGTGTGGGTTACTCCGCAAGTGCCCGACTGTTTGCTGGTGTTTCGGAGTTGATATCACCAGTGGAACACTGGCTCTGCGATTTTTTCTTTCAGCCACAGCGCACAACAAAAAAAAATAACCAATTACTCCAGCTGATGGCTGATTTATTATGCCAGCCCTGCGCAGCAGGCAGTGTTGTAAGTGGCGTTCCAGAGAGAGTGGAATGAGTGTTGGGAGGTTTCCAGCGGAATAGAGCGCTAGATACGCCAGTTACCGCTAAGCAGCGAGCATGGAGCACGGAAAAGCTTGGAGAGAGCTTTCTCTCTTGGTGGCTTGGTAACGGTTTTCACTATTTCGAACAAATTGCGCAATTATTGATTGGAGTTATAATTTATGCACACATAGAAGCTCTTCAAACTTAAGATATAAACAAAAATACTATATATGTATATTGATTAATATTAAATGCCATAAACCATGAGTTATTAAGATATGACTCACACCATATCGTTTTCGGCTGGCTCCGCTATTATTATATCCGCTGCTGTATTTACTAAAAATGGTCTCGTGCTGCCCACACGCAAAAAACACTACAAAACACACCCGTCGTATGATTTAAATGGTAATAAACACAGCCCACGCGCCAATCGAATTTCACAAATCGCATTGCAGAAAAATTAATTACGTTTCAAGCAAACGCAGATAAATCACCGCATTGTATTTATGCAAATTTGTAATTGCAAAACACTCAAATGCAAGCCAGAGAATATAAATCAAACTGAATTCATCGAATTAAACCAGAACTTATGCTGCGCCCTGTCGGTTTGTGTCGTTTGTTGTTGGACCCCCTGAAATCCGTTTAAAGTCCATTTATCTAGGCATATAATATTCACGGCCTTGTTGGGGTTTTTCATGGCCAGTCCTAGTTTTATCTAGAGCTACTGCATTAAGTAACCAAAGGAAGGAAAACTGTGGAAAAAAAATTGATTGTTGGCACACCTGTTTGTGCAGATCTGGGAATGAATTATGATAAGAAATGTATTTTACTCAACAAAAAAATGTTTCTTAAGTAAATACTTAATTATGCCTGGTTTTTGGAGAAGTCCCATTTGAACATTCAATCAAGAAATACAACACATAAATCTCAATGCACGGCACGCGTTGAGCATATAAAGTGTTTTAATGGCTCAAAAATTGTTTGAATTTTTGATTAGCCTATGGGGAATCCACAATTTCTGTTTATCACCAAGCCATTTAACTTAAAGCTGTGCTATTTGTGAGCTAAGTCGTTGTATTTTACTCATTACCATACTAGGAAAATGTTGCGCCATTACTCAAACATAAGCTGATAAGCTTGCATTGTAAACCGACTATTCACGTCTAATTCATATTTCCACTCGTTCTTTTTTTTGTTTACTCCACAGATGACAGACTTCTCGGATAGCTCGCCAAGTGGGGTGTTGAGTCCACCATCCTCGCTGATCGAGAATTTCCACAAGAAGAACAGCTCACCGCAGCCGATTGGCAGTAGCAGCACAATAAGCACACTAACTCCAACGACCTTGAATGGAGCTGTGGTGGGTGGTGGAGTGGGTGGTGCTGGACACCACAGCATCGCGAATGGCAGGCAAATCAACACCAGCTCTAGTTCATGCAGTAGTCTTAAGGAAACCTCACACCAGTCCACATCCACATCGCAACAGGTAAGATTCAATAACTATTTAAAACTATATCAACGAGAAATGCGAGGATCTCATTCTTCTCCGTTCCACCTGGTTTTTGCCTGTTAATAATATATATTTACCAAGAACTCCATCCACTCAAGTGCTCGATTAGACAAAATAGAATCTGACGCAGCCGTGGTCATCAGTTCAGATATCTAAAGCGAACCGTTTTCAAATCAAACAGAGCTCGCATAATGCCGCTATTTTTAACGCATTACTTAAGGAACCCCCTAATCTGCAGTACCTTTCGGTGTTGTGTTGGCTCCATCGATAAGTCTAGAGGTTAACACTTGATAACCGATCCTCGGTTCCTCAGTTCCCCAGTTCTATGATGAACTCAACGCCCTTCCATTGGAAACCATTGCGGCCTGATAAGATTACCCTTTGGTCTTTCATTGCCCCACTGGCGACGTTGTGGCTGCTGGGCAAACAAAGTCGGTTTTATTAATCACGTACATGTTTATTATTTGCCCGTCTTGATTGAGTTGTACACTATGTACATAAATAAGCATTCGAATAATTATTGAACACTTTTGTAAGGGGAAGGGGGGGAGAAGAGCAAAAAGGCAGGGCGAAACGTGCCGCAAAATTGTTTAAACGTTTTAATGACCTTTTAACAAGTTGTTTATGCTTTGGTTTTACGATTCAAACAGATTAGATACGAATTGGGGTTTCACTAGAATTTGCATAGCCAGCACACGTTTTTATCTTTGCATTTTCCCCGCTTTCATTTCGATAAGAAAACTGGCAATCTAATAGGCGACACTTTTTATCCGCTAAAAATAGATACTGACCCATTTGAAGTTTGTCACAGGGACTGTCCATCAACATTTTACATTTCTGATTTCGCGTATTATCTGATCTGTTTCTTATTAAACTGAACACACGTATAAATAGTTTTGACCTGTTGGAAATCGATTTTGATAGTAAAGTGCCTATGCTGTTGACCATTCATAACCCAAAAATAGGCCCTGACCTGCACGAGCTCTATGCCCACTTTATTTAATTTACTAAATTAGAACTTGACAGTTTATGAATGAGGTAAACAGGGAAATCATTTGCTTTTGTAATAAGTTTATGACACATTTTGCCCGCTAGTTAAGCGCTGCAATGACTTTCGCAAATGTTTGAACATCCCTTGCACAAGCGAGTGAGAAAGATTGCCACTGTCGGTGGTTTCGATCTCGACATACTCACAATGTATCAAAAATGCTACTCTATAACTTCTTCAGTTGCCTGAAATTATTTTCAGTAAAAATGCAAAATGGATGTAACTTCTGCTTATATAACAGAGTAAAGCTGACTCCAATAAGTATACTATTATTATAGTAAAATGTGTGCAACTAATATGAAATGGCTTATATCTACCATCATACTATATCTTTTAAAAAATCTTCTTGAATAGTAATACTATCAAAACGATTTCCCAAAATGAGTATACCCCTCATAGTTAAGGGTATCCAAACAAAACCACATTCTCCGCAGTCTTCTTCTTGGTGTCTCTTATTGACTCGCTTTAAATGGAGGCTGAGTCACTTGCCGGCAGCCGGCACACTTCGTCGCCATCGAATTCTACGTCAGCAGAGCAGAGTGCCTCCGATTCCGTCCGGTTTCATTGGCCCCCGTAGTGCCCACTTCCCCGGATCATCATTTGGTATTCGTGAAGTTCATTTGCTTATCTGTGTACATCCTGGTTGTGACTGAGATTGTGTGTTTGTGGTCCAAGTTCAACAAGCATCATTACTGCGATGTGATTGCTTTTGGTTTGCTGTGATCAAGAGTTCATTGTATGTATGTATGTATATAGGGAGTCTCATAAATAAATATATATATTCTCAATATATATTCAAAACTATAATCGTCAAATTCATTCATTCATGCAATAAAATAGAACACAAATTACACACTGCTTCGGCGAATTGCTTTTCTTCGAGCAGCATGACAATTTAAGTTTTCCACGGAAATAAGCTTTATTTTAGATGGTTAGCAAGCCAATTTTGCGATATGATTTGACTTTCGAAGAAATTGTTGAGTTAAGCGAAATGAATAGACGGCTATGACGCGGGATATGATAATAAGTTGATTAAGATCCTTAACTTAACATAGAGATGTGAAAAAGAAATACATGAAAGCAAAAACAAATAATATTATAAACAGTAAAGAGCATAAACACACAGAAAACATGTAAACAAACAATAAAACCAGTGCCATATTAATGTTTAAATACATTTAAAACCCATTTATTTTTATTAGGCAAGCTCAACGGTCTGAACAATAATTAAAATATTATAAAGGCTAAGCAAATTTGCTGAATAATTATGCATGTATTAGCACCCAATTATTCAAATACTAAATAAAAGCTAAACAAAGCTCTTTAGCTCGCTCGTCCAATAAATAAAAAGTCCCGTGGTAATCAGAAAAGTAAACATCGCAAATTGAAATGAGTAGAACGAGATACAATCTCAAAGTATCTCGAGTCAGAAAATCCGAGTATCCGAAAATCAGAAAGAACGAACTACAAATCGACCGCAAGCCGAGAACTCGTTAATTAGAGAAGCTTAAGTTTGAAAAGCTTAGACATTCACACATAAACGTGGATCGAACACTCGACTTGGCAGCCTGAATTATGGAAATGCAAATTATTCACGGCATAAATTAAAGATTAAGCGAAGGGAAACACGGCGAAAATAAACACACACAACAGTAACCACATAAAAGCTGGGGGAGAGCCGCCCAGACTTGTATTTACAATTTGATTTCCTAGAATTCCTCTGCCGCAAAAACTCATACGCTAAAAAGCTAAACCATGTGTTGCCATTTAGCTGCTCGTTTGTCTCTGTTCCTCACTCGCTGTCTCTCTTCTTACACGGCACGAAAATTGCTAGATTTTGTGCATAGTATTTAAACAATTGATTCAAATTCACAGAACAAGAGATTTGTACAGCAAAGAATTTGTATAGTAAAGAATATTCACTTGCCAGAAAATATGGCTTACACACTTAGCGTATAACTTTGATGATGTTATGTTCATAGCTGCACCATACAGCATTGTCTGAATAAATAAAATTTTAATATCTTTCATTCTATAAAAAGTTAGAATGTCTCATCATTTAAGAACTTTATTTTTTATAGAACTTTTCATTGATCCTATGAACATTGCTTACTTAGAGTTGTTATGCCTAATTGCAAGTGTAAAAGAGATCCCAAGTTAATATCCAAGTATTGCCGCATACAAACTTGATTTAGCTATTGTTCACTACTTTTTTCTCTCAGTGCATTTTGTTGATCGCACTTTAAAGTGACGCCGGCAGCGACGCGACTGAAACGCGCTGAAAAAGCTCTCGAGCGCCAAGCTCCCACGCTGCCTGTGGAGCTAGAAATTTCGTGCTCGGCGCTCATTTTTATTTTAGTTAACGAAACGAACGAACCAGCGACGCGCTAAGAAATCCAAGAAATACTATAGCAAAAACACTCAGCCGAGGCGGAAATAATTTTGCTGTAGTTCTTTTTTGCTAGCGTGTGTGCCGTCGAAAAAAAACCAAAAAAAAAAAAAAAACAAGAAATAATACAAATCACCTTTATAATAATTTTCTCCTATGCGAGTACCGAAACGAAATCAATGAGCAAAGAATCGTGGCTTTTCTTTTTTGCCCATTAACGAACAATTAAACGAACTCTCTTTGTTATCAGTATTGCACAAATAAATAAAACCCAATCACACCACGAACAACGAACGTAGTAAAGAGAATACCAACGAAAAGTGAAAAAGTCAGTGAGTGAGAAAAGTAAAAGTCCTGCAAGAAGAAAATTGTGCAGGGCCGAAAGTAAAATCTATATGAAAATATTCATACATATATAGTCTACAATCGTGTGTGTCAGCCTCTGATAAGCTCCCCTCATCCCAACCTGATTATTATTCAGTGATAGAAACGAGCGCATACGTTTATATATGCCCGAGTTAAGTGCTTTATCAAAACGGAGGCGTATACGTAATATGAAATTCAATTGAAATCGAGGAAGTTTCAAAAGAAGTTGCCCACTCTGATCGAAAAACCAGCGATCTACGAAGGTTAGTCCAAACGATTCTCGAACAAAACATCATTGTGATAATTTAGTAAATGACGCAGAAATCAAGGGGGGAATGAAAAAAACAAAAAGAAAAATGAAACACAAGTGATATCTAATCTTTTGATTTCGTGTCCAAGCAAAACTCCTTCACCCTCCGCACTTGTAAGGGAAAAATATTTATTGATCAGGGGTACTTGAAAGTGTTACCTTACCGATAAGTTTATGTCAGCCGGAAAGTGAGCAACTTGGGGTGCGAAATGTTTGCTGTTTGCTATTTGCTATTTGCTGTGGCCAACATGTCGTATGCGTAACGCCAATTCAAATCGCTCTCGATTTATGTGTGTGTACATGTTTTATTGCCCAACCAGAAGAACGCCTTATAAAACCGATCGCTGCCCACTCACTCGCATATATCAACGTTCAACTGTTCAACTTGTTTGACTATTGGGGCTTCTTCTTCGCTCATTTCTTCTTGATGGCAGACGCCAGAAACCTGGCCAAAATTAGATTTGATTCATAATACGCGAACATTTGTCAAAACGTTTCGAGCTGCGGCTTTTCAGCAAACAAAACCATAAATAGAAAATCGTCTTCCTTGGGTTTTTCCCAGAAAGTTATGAGTGTCAGAGTTTGCGAATAAAATCAATATATATAATAAATAATAATACATAGCAAAAGATGTTTAGCTAATTAAATCTTGATGAGCGCATCGCCAAGTTTACTGACCTAGGGTCAATGGCTTTCTAAAACCATTTGTAGGTCTGATCAATGAAGTAATGTTTGCTGAACCTTTTTAGTGGCAAATCCCTATTCAAATAGATTTGTTTTCATGTGCCATAAAGCATTTGGTTAGTTATCACAATTGAGGAATTTAGATAGTGAGGCCCATCCATCTATTTTTTAGGGGTAAGCTCCATGAAAGTCACATATTGTATGGCGGCCCAAGCAAATGTCGATCCCAAAACAAATGGCTCATTTGATTTATAAAGACCAAGTTAAGCGCCCGGGCCCATAAAATGCGAGTGCAGATAGCGCCAGACGTTAAAGCATATTCACAAAAATATATATATACAAATATATAATGTTTGCACAGAGCTGAGGGGAAAATATGTCCTCTGTACGCCACAAATTCCTCGCATTTTTCCGCCTATGAGTCTCTGTGCCAGAAAATAACTCAACTTTCTATAATTGTATCCGTTTGTTTTTTGTTTTTTTACTGCAGGTTGTCAACAGCAGCAGCAGCAGCACAACGACGCGGGTGGAGAAGAAGTCTCAGCGCCTGCACCACCACATAACCTCCTCATCCTCCAGCTCTTCAACCACCCAGGCTCTGTCCACCTCATCGGAGATGAAGGCGGCGGAAATCAAGCGCGATCTCACAAACATCCAGAAGTCCATGTCGGAAATCAACGATCTGGCCAAGGAGCGAATCACCGGCGGACCCGGTTCCATTAGCACCACCTCAGCCTCGGCGATCACAGCACCCGGCACAATGTCCCAAACGACGACCAGCCGGCTGGCACCCAAACTCACATCCGCCCATCCGTCTATCGACGATCTCAGGGGTCTCAGCAGCCAGGACAAAATCACCCAGCTGCAAAAGAAGTAAGTGATCATCGTTTTGGTCTCTCTGGGAAGTGGGAAGTGGGAATTTTCCACAATTAACTAGTGACTAGTCGCAAAAAAAAACTTCAGTTGTGCCTATCTATCAGATAGTCAATCATCGGCGATAGTGACACATGCTGTGGAAATTCTTATGATGTTGTCAGTAGTTGGTAACTGAAACTTATTTTATATGCAAAAACAAACGTATCTAATTATTATCAATGAAGTGCAACGAAAGTTATATTTACTATTCTTAATATCTTAGCCATTCCTATATTGTATAACATTTAGACGTTAATTGGACATTCGTCTGTTTATTTCTGCAACTTGTTAAAGCATTACTCAAATATATATTTTTTGTTTCGACAGACTTCGCGCCTCGTTCGAGAACCTGGTGGACGACGATGACAGCAATGTGATCGTGACCCTGCCGGATGACGACGACTGCCCGCATAACCACTTTGGCAGCGGCCTCAACCTCACCCATCCCACCGCCGCCCAGCTGAGTGCCAGTGGGCTGAGCGGGTCGAGCAAGACAATCGACACGATCAAGTTCCAGGAGAAGAGCATGAAGACCGAGTCCAAGACCAAGGTGGTCACCGATGGCTTCAGTTCCGAGCAGGCCACCAGCAACTCGGCGGAGATGAAGCGTTTGCAGACCGGAGATATAGACTATCAAGAAAGCAAGGGTGCCTCCGCGATGCGGAATCGATTGGAGGTGGATGGTGTCAAAACGGAGGAGAATGCAGCCGTCATTAAGGTAAGAACTTACCAAGTATGTTATGTTCTAGTCAGCAGGGAAATCAGAGTTAACAACCTGCTAAAACAAGCCATTGAACTCGCCCCCTAAATCAAAGAACAAAAGAGCTTTTGTAAGGAGCTTTTTGGCACATGGAAAAGGGGAGTTATCCCCACCGAAGGGTGGTCAGCCCCTTTGAAAGCTTTCGCTAACTGTTAGACCATGACACTCCTTTCAGTTGGGAGTTCATCGCGTGCATGTTAAGGTCGCATAAGGGACACCAGCGCCAAGGCGTTAATGTACCCCAGTTCTGGGTGAAAACTGTCCCAAAGTGAAAGTCGTCAAGTCGAAAACTACTGCCACTTATTCGCGCAGCAAAGAAAATCGATTGTCTGGCGCCGAAAAGCCTGCAACATTCAAAGCAAAAGTGATGTGAAATGCTCCTTAACAAGTGCCTGCTCCTCAAGAGCACAAAATTCATCCGTAACTACTGCAAATCCAAACGGGACAAACCAACCGGAATGTTCCGAAAAGTTCAGGTACCATTGAACCCAAATGGATGTAATTATGTTTGTCGTTTTTCGCCATTACCCAGGGTTACCTGGAATCGGCAAAGTAGGGGAAAAACAAAGTTCCAACAGCGGATTTAATCTAATCAGCTTTTGGGGCGGCTGCATTACATCATTGTTGATTTGCATACGCATATAAGGTTTAATTATTTTATGATGGGATAATGAAATTCCTGGCTGAGGCATAAATGGTAAATGTCAACGATGGTCGTTTGTTTTTCAAGTGGATCAGGGCAAACGTACATATATTGGGAGAAAAATAGGTCTCTAGTGCACTAAAACAGTCACATAGAGATGCAAATTAAATGTTCTGGATTAGTTCATATCTATAGGATCGTATAACACATAACAGCAATACTCGTCCACTGAAACAATCCACTTCCAAAGTACAATCTCAAAAACCATCAACATGTATTCCATTAAAGATCCTCTTATTAGGCACATGCCATCTCAATCCATAGACAGATATTAGAAATCTCACACGAGGGCATCGACAAGATGGGCTACTTTTGTTTGGCCCTCCGCCAAAATATGAGGCAATCAGACAGACAGCCACGCTCCATGTGCCGCAAACAAGTGCCTGGGTTCAAAGATTCATAAAGAATCCAATGAAAATACTTTGATACCATTTTTATGGATTGGCGAGTAATCAAAATAGTCTTAGGACATTTGCGTCAATTGCATGAATCGCATGGAGGGCACGCATTAAATTATTTCCGAGAAGTAAATGGATAAATGGGAGAACCATATAGAAGTCGTACACCCGCATCGGCAGTCTTCTTCCTATTTTTGATTTATTTGCCACGAGTTAACGCTCCGAATTTTCGTATGTTCTATGGCAAAAACAAAATCGCCGTGCTCTCTTTATTTTATTTTCGAAATTATTTAGAATAAAACGCCTCAGAGCAATACGCGGACCTCAGTAGCAGACAGACGAGCGTCGTGAGCGTTTCAGCGAATCGAATGTTGGATTATACAATAGAACGGAACGTATAATCATTTGCATATATAAGAAACCGATGTGTGTCTATGGCTAGATCGTACTAAATACAAATAGAGCGGAAGTGACAAAGACTTCCTAATTAAACCACAAATCAGACATACAGCGATTCTGTTTACGAATGAGAATATTGTCGCAGGTGGAACGCTTTGCGAAAAATATAGAAACCGACCTTCGAATATTGAGAATGTTACAAACTGAATAGATTCAGTGGTGAAATTCAATGTAAAGAAACAAGTGGTTACAAAGAAAAGTGTATTGAAGTAAAATCACCGCAAGGAAACCGCAATAAAATGCCATAAAACGAATTAATAACAATTTTATGAAATCCTTTTGAAATATAAAAGAAATATCTATCAAAAGCGGATAATCGAGAACCTAGAGACAGATGGCCTACCGCTTTCGACGCTATGTGAGCTTTTACCAATGCCTTCGTTAAGTTTTCCCCATTTCCATATGCAAAATTGGCTCAGCAAGTCAACAAGTGTTCGATTCGGTCATTTCATGCCCTGCAATGTGAATAGACTCATCGTTTTGTGTACAGTGAAGCTGTGTCAAGTGCCTTGTTAATTGCCATTAAGCTGTAGAATTATTACAAGTTCTATTTGTCGGTCAGTGTCACACACAGATACAAAAAACAGCACCCGAATACACTGAAACAAAAAGAAAACAACACACACAGAGAAAGTGACGGTGACGGCGACGTCGACGTAGCCAATTTGTGCGCTATTTTTATGTGAATGAAAATAAATAAAATACAAAGTATATACATAGCTGGGGAAAAAAATACGCGAACGAAACAGCAGCATTATAGCATATATAGAAGTACATACACAAGTTATATACGGAACGAAATAATCACCAACTACCGAGCCGACTTTGGCATTGAAATACCTGCTGCCACCTCTTTGCGATACAAGCAAAACAATGTCCAATCAGGCACCCTGGCCCGTTCGCAAGGGCATCTTCCGTTCGAGCGGTCAGTCGGATTTCACGCCCACCCGGTCGCCCAGTCCCATTGTGGAGATGCCATTATCGCCGCCGCCGGTGGCCACGCCCTCGAATAGATTTGGAATCAATTCACCGCTCTCCCCGCCACCACAGCCCATTCAGGTGGTGGCGGGTTCAACGACAGCCACTACCATGTCCACTGCGTCCGCTGCCAGAATGTCTGGAGCAGCTGCCTCCACTTCGTCCTCGTCCTCCTCCTCCTCTTCGTCGTCGCAGTGCTCGTCGCAATCCTCGTCGCAATCATCGTCGAGTTCTAGTTCGCACACCAGAGTACGTAAAAGTTCTAACCCGCCCCCACAGCCAATTAGCAGTTGTCCACTGTCGCCACCACCACCAACACCCCAACAACAACAACAACAACTACCACAACAACCGCCACCACCAACGCCCATCAACAACACCAACAACCACTCAGCAATTACAACACCCAATCACAACAATAACCACAACTGCAATCAAATGCGAAATGTACGCGAAATTCCCATTGAGGTGGAGCAGAGCAAGGTATAACAGGGATGGGGGCGAGTTTGTTAAGCTCTAGTTTAGATTTAGTGATGTATAAAGGCAGTACGATGTTGAGAAAAGGTTTCTAGCTAGGTATAACAGTTTGTATAACAGTTTGTATAACAGTTTATATAACAGTTTAGAAACATGTTATACATGCGGTACTTAAGTTCCCAATTCAAATGATGACTTTTAAGAATAAAAGTACGTCAGCTTATTTAACTCATGACCATGATACGAGTATTAAGTGTATACACATTCGTATAACAGTTTTATGTTTGTAATTGCTATTACTGATTTATCCAACCTTACTAATTGCTTTACCCTTTTTCCAACATCACCTCCACACAATATCCAGGAAGCCCTCTCCCTCCGCACTGGCGACATCACACAGCAGGCGAGCAACAATGTGGCGGCCTCCAGTATTACGGTGCAAAGTGAGAATTTCTCGGCGGACAAGAAGGCGATATCGCAGTCGCAGCAATCCCAGACGATGACCTCCAATGGGATAATCAGTCAGGAGAAACATGTGTCCTCCGCATCGCAGGCCAACTACTCGATGTCGCACAAGGGCGTTTCCAGCAGCGGCAGTAGCATGATCACCAGCTCCTCCCAAATGTCCGCGATGAATGGACAGATGCTGAAGCTCGCCGATCTCAAGTTGGATGACCTCAAGTCGCTGACAGCGGGAAGTGGACAGCAGGAGATCGAGCAGACCATCAACAAGTATTCCAACATGCTGACCTCAATAGTGAGCTCGCTGCAGGAGGATGAGCGAGGTGGTAGTGCCATAACCGTTCACGATGTTGGTGGCAAGAAGTCCCAGTACCTGGAGAAGATCAACGAAGTCATACGGCGCGCCTGGGCAGTGCCCACACATGGCCACGAGCTGGGCTACTCATTGTGCAATTCCCTGCGCCAAAGTGGCGGTCTCGATCTTCTCATGAAGAACTGCGTTAAACCCGATCTCCAGTTTTCCTCCGCACAGCTTCTCGAGCAGTGCCTAACCACCGAGAATCGCAAACATGTGGTGGATAATGGCCTGGATAAGGTGGTCAATGTGGCCTGTGTCTGCACAAAGAACTCCAATATGGAGCACTCCCGCGTAGGCACTGGCATCCTGGAGCATCTGTTTAAGCACTCGGAAGGCACCTGTTCGGATGTGATACGATTGGGTGGACTGGATGCCGTGCTCTTCGAGTGCCGCACCAGTGATTTGGAGACACTGCGTCACTGCGCCAGCGCACTGGCGAATTTATCACTCTATGGTGGTGCCGAGAACCAGGAGGAGATGATCCTACGCAAGGTGCCCATGTGGCTGTTCCCATTGGCCTTCCACAACGATGACAACATCAAGTACTATGCCTGCTTGGCCATTGCCGTGCTGGTAGCCAACAAGGAGATTGAAGCCGAGGTGCTGAAGTCTGGATGCCTGGATTTGGTGGAGCCCTTTGTCACCTCCCACGATCCCTCCGCTTTTGCGAGATCCAATCTGGCACATGCCCATGGCCAAAGCAAACATTGGCTCAAGCGATTGGTTCCGGTTTTGAGTTCCAATCGCGAGGAGGCCCGCAATCTGGCTGCCTTCCATTTCTGCATGGAGGCGGGTATCAAGAGGGAGCAGGGTAACACCGACATCTTCCGGGAGATCAACGCTATCGAAGCTTTGAAAAACGTGGCCAGCTGTCCCAATGCCATTGCATCCAAGTTCGCCGCTCAGGCTTTGAGATTGATTGGAGAGACAGTGCCGCATAAGCTGTCCCAACAGGTTCCTCTGTGGTCAGTGGAGGATGTGCAGGAGTGGGTGAAGCAAATCGGTTTCAATGACTACATCGACAAGTTCAACGAGTCCCAAGTGGATGGGGATCTTCTGCTGAAGCTCAACCAGGATAACCTGCGGGCTGATATTGGAATCGGTAATGGAATCCTGCTAAAGCGTTTTGAACGCGAGTTGCAAAATCTCAAGCGGATGGCTGACTACTCATCCAAGGACACGGCCAAGATGCACCAATTTCTCTCGGAGATCGGTACTGACTACTGCACCTACACGTATGCCATGCTGAATGCTGGCATCGACAAGTGTGCCCTGCCGCACGTTAACGAGGATATGCTGATGACGGAGTGCGGCATCCACAACTCGATCCATCGTCTGCGCATTCTTAATGCGGTCAAAAACCTGGAGAATTCGCTGCCCAGCTCGTCGGAGGAGAATATGGCCAAGACGCTGGACGTTTTCGTTAGCTATAGACGGTCCAATGGCTCCCAACTGGCCAGTCTTCTCAAGGTGCGTATATCTAATGTGCTTTGGAAGCGTGTTCTCACTTACATGATCACCATTCGTTACAGGTTCACCTGCAACTGCGTGGCTTCTCCGTCTTCATCGACGTGGAGCGCCTGGAGGCGGGCAAATTCGACAACGGCCTATTGAACAGTATTCGGCAGGCAAAGAACTTTGTCTTAGTATTAACGCCCGATGCCCTGCACCGCTGCATTAACGACGAGGACTGCAAGGATTGGGTGCATCGCGTGAGTATCTCATTTGCGGCTGGATCCCTTAAACAAATAGTTACTCATAAAGGAATACTTCTTCTACAGGAAATTGTGGCTGCCCTCAACTCGAACTGCAACATTATACCCATCATAGATCAGCAATTCGATTGGCCCGAGGTGGAGCGACTTCCCGAGGATATGCGCAGTGTGGCCCATTTTAACGGTGTTAATTGGATCCACGACTACCAGGACGCATGCATCGATAAGCTCGAAAGGTACATTAAGCGACGCATTTAGATCTGGATTAGCCCGGGACTAGGACGATGGATAACTCCATTACCGATTACCTTAAGCCTGAATAACCCAGAAAACTTCAAAACTAAAACACTTAAACGATTCCCATTCTTCTGATGCGGCAGATTTTTGCGCGGCGAAAAGAATATCGATCGCATTGCGGCGATGGTGCCCGGCACCCCCGGTTCGGTCTCATACCAAAGAATGCACAGCAACGACTCCGACTACCAGAGCGGAGGCGCAGGCGGAGGATCAGGAGCAGGAACTGGAGGAGGAGGTGGTGGCGGCGTTACGGGCAGTGTGGTGGATGGCCTGATGGTGACGGCCAATGGCAGCGGACAAGGTGGGCCAACGAGTACTACATCTACTACTACTTCTACTCCCAACTCAAATTCAAGCTCAAGCTCTAACCAGAGTCCCCCAGCGGCTCCAGCGTAGAGTGAGCCAAGTTAAGCTAACGATTTACAGAGCTAGCCAACTCGAATATGTTTTAGGCTTAAGCAGAGATCCTCAAGTCACACTCTCTAGTACAACTCTCTCTCTCACTTTCTACCCCATACACTACCCACTACTTTCTCACAACTCAACTACTCAAGCAACCCATTACAACTCCACTTACCCATTACTCTTTACTCTTACCAATTAATAATTGATTTAATTCTGATTGCCACACACTCAAAATCGCTTGAAACGCCGTCTCACGCGCAGCTAATCACCAGGCAAATAGGTACCGCCAATCTCCCTCACCGGCCCGCCAAAGGGGCAGCACCTCGCAGCTGAGTGGCTATTCCCGTGCGCCCTCGAAACGCTCCCAGATCCTCACCCCCTATCGCACCCAGCAGGCAGCCCTGCTCCACAAAACGGGAGCGGGTTCCGCGTCCATGCAGAATATGATGCCGTTGGCGTATCTGCCTCCGCGGAGAAGTTCCGCCGCTGGATTGGGACATGGATCTGGTTCCGGCATGGGCAGTGGCTATCGATCGCACAGTGTGGATGGGCTTCTAGATCAGGCGGGCTCAACTCCTGAGCAGAGAATAGCAGCCGCTGCGGCCAAGGTGACGGCGGGAAGTACAGCTCTAACCAACGCCAGTTCCACCAGCACACTGCAACCCGAAGAAGAGGTGACGGAAGCGCCGCTCAGTGAATCGGTGACCCGGCGTGATAAGCATACTTTAACTCCACCGGGAAATGTCCAGCAGCATAGAAAGTCACGAAGTCTGGACCATATTCTCAGCAAACAGACTTTGGCAGAGCTGCTACCGCCGAGTAGCGACCTCGCAAATGAAACGCAGAGTATGCAAAACCTGGCCATTCCAATGACCCCGCAGCCCCAACGCAGGGACACTAGCTCCTCCTCGAAATCCCCCACGCCCGAAAGACCACCACAACCCGCCAAGGAACGGGTAAGGGAACGCCAGAGTCCCGAAGGTGTGAGTGCGACGGAGAGCGAGCGGGAGGATCAGCCGGATGAGTGTCTGCGACATGGCAATCAACAGAGGGCATCGGCCTCGGTGCATCGGGGAGCCAGCTTGACCAGCAACAAGACCTCCAACTCGTCTCTGGGCTCCAACTTTAGTGCCGGAGGAAACAACAAGACGATATTTAATCGAACGATGAAGAAGGTCCGCTCGCTGATAAAAAAGTAAGCCATAACGAGAAGGCGGAGAGACGAGAAGGACCGGGACTTGATGTCTCCTCACTTGTCGCTCGTCACTCGCTATCTGCTCCATATCACTATAATCCATCATTTCACGAACTGATTTCACGCAGCAGTTGTTCCATGTAAATTTAACTGCCTAATATGATATTGCTTAGGATAATAGCTTTTGAGTTGTTTACTTCGAAAGAAATCAGATCGTGAAAAGATGCTCTTAGTTACTCGCCACTCGCCCACTAAGTGCCTGTTAACCCGTTTCTCGCCACTCGCTGCATTTGTGCCATCTAAAAAGAATCTCATCCAATCATGCATTCATCCATCTCCTGGGGACCCCTACAACCTTTCTACCTCCACTTGCTGGCTCTACTTCTCTTTCTCTGGTGTTGGTACTCGTTCGCTATTTTTACTCGCCACTCGTTGACTCGTGTCGCTAAGCATCCACTAAAACTCGCCTGCGTTGCCCAAAAAAAATATAAAAAAATACTATACGAACTCCACCCCCCTGCCAATTTCTCTATCTTCAAACTCTATTTGCCTTGTGATTAGTTGTTGATTTTGATAATTATTTTTTTATTGAAAAATAAGTAAGCGAATTTACATTGCGAAAACTAATTTATGAAAAGAAAAACACAATTAACGACTGCATAAATACGAAACCTAATTTATAAAACACAAAACAGAAACCAACTAATTCTAAACACTGCAAGAAACAAAAATACATTGGAAAACGAAAACACTATATTTAAAATGCTATTTATAAATAATATGTTTAAAAATTTGTACATTTCTCGCGAATGCAACTTGTTCTTGTAACCGTCCGCAAAACGTAAATTAGAAATTGCTAAATTTTAAATTAATCCGTGTGGCTTAAAACGAAAATATTTAAGTGATATTTAAACTACGTACATATAATCGAAATTTACTTAATGCAAAATTTTTACAACAAAACATGCTGTACAAACCTAATTTTTAGCGCAGGAGTTCTTAAGGCATATTTTTATTGATTTTTGCAATATATATTTAATATTTAAATAGTGCCTAAAGTTGAAAACAAAAACCGAAAAAATACGAAATACAAAGAAAAAAAAAACAAATAAAATGTGACCTAATTCAAACGAACTGTGTATTATTGGCCCTATTCAGCCCTGCTCCCCTGCTTAATCAGTCAATCAGTCCATACTATATCATCAATCGCATGTCTGCATACCGATATTATAAATTATATGTTTTGTTCTATGTTTGTATTGCGTTACGCATTTGAATTTGTGTTTGTGCCTCCGCCTCTAATGGAATTCGAAATGTTTTAATTTGTAAATATCTTATCACTTTATTTTCTTTCCTCTTTCTTTTTCTATCTCTATATCCGGACTTTTTTGTAGACCATAAATGCGAAATTGGCTAACCGCAATCCGTTGTAACTGTTGTTATCGTTGTGCCTGTTGTACTGCACCCGCCCACAAAAGCACCCACCCACCAAATCGACTTCGATTTCCATTCGGAAAAAAACCCATCATCGCACCTGTGAGATCAATAACGACGCCCACTCAGCATCCGCCGTCTCGACAACCAACATTCATTGTTATTTATTACCAAGCAAGCAACACAAAAAAAAGAGAAAATAATTAATCAAAGCAAATAGCGATACCAATAAATGTGTATACAATTGCATAAATCCAAAGTGTCCCCTCTCGAACATTTTTTAATTTGTATCTTACCCATCGCTCCTTCCATTCCGAAACAGCAACGAAATGGAGGACGAGGAACTCTCGGGCATCATTCTGTCCAAGGCCACCTCCCCCAATGCCGGGCGCATGATCTTTTGGTAAATGATGGACCACCCGCCCACCTGACACACACTCAGCCACACAAACGTATCGAATTTTTGTAAATACTTAAAAAACAAACAAATAAAAACAATAAAACGAACGAACTGAAACTCAAATCATGTTGTTAACGAAACATCCAGAGGTCTTAAAAGCACACAAAAGTACAGTTTTCAAAAGCAACACAAAATTGTTAAACAATTTGTGATAAAAGGGTTTGTAAATAATTTTTGTAATTAGCCTAAAATTTAGGTTTTAAGGCATTTTTTTTAACGAATTAAGTTAAATGTTTCAATGTGTAAGAGTTATGCTGCCCATAAGACTTTTAAAAAGCGTTCAGTGTGTCCACACTAAAAAAAGGATTTGAGTCGTAATCAAACAATCTGTGATTTTAACTTAGCCCTGAAAAGGGAAGTCAAGTAAGTGTCACATTCGTTTTTTGTCACTTCCGCTACGTCATTGTCAGGAGACGTGTTCATTTGCTACATTTCTTTTTTATATATTGGGCATAATCCGGTTCCAGTTCAAATCGCTTTCGATTTTTTGACAAAAAAAAAAAGTATAAATACTCCAATATGTCTAACAATACCGAGAGCAAACTTTTGCTAGAGCCGAGCGATGGGATCGTCTTTAATGGTCCATTCAGCCGCTCGGTGAACCGCAAGCTGGTCATCAGTAACACCAGCAAGACCCAGCGAATGGCCTTCAAGATGAAGACCACCACTCCGAAACTTTTTTACGTGCGTCCCAACATCGGAGTTTTGGGGCCCGAGGAAAAGGTCACCATCGACATCATTATGCAGCCAATTCTGCAGGAGCAAATTCAGAAGCGTCACAAGTTCCTTCTCCTGGCCGCCGAGGTGACTGGTGACATAACCGATATGCAGGAGTTCTGGAAGCAGCAGAGGCCGGAGGATATCTGGGACACCAAGATCAAATGTGAGGTGATCCCTTCGAAGGAGGAGGAGTTCCGCCAGGCGGGGGGTTCTACGGACAACAAGGACGGCGAGGTCCATTTCGATGCCCAGGAGGTCAGTGAGCCGGTGGCCAAGTTGCTCAAGCAAATCAGCATGCTGGAGGACGAGCGTATGGCCCTTAGAGACCAGATCGACGATTTGCGTGACCAGACGATTGGAACCAATCCTGACCAAGCGATGATGCGTCGTCCACGCCAAGGACGCATCAATTTCTTCTACATGGCCGCCATTATTCTCACTATATTGGGTGCTTTGCTAGGCGCCTTTTATGGCAAGCATTTTTTGTGAATTCTCATGGCAGTTTTCAGAACGTAGGCCAGTAAATTGCACCCAAATTGTACGAAAATTAGTTGTCAATTAAACAATTTACCTTGCCTAACTTTTGTTTTGAGATAATTCTACCAATAAACTACAAAAACATTTCATTAATTTGTTCTATGCATTCTTTTGAAAATCAACTTTAAATATTTTCAATTTTATTTTATTTTGAAAATGAAACCTGTATTTACTTAACATATCTGTGAATTAGACGTCAAAATTATTCCGATTTCCATTGGCAAGTCGGAACGTAAGCCGTTTAAGCTAGTGTAATTTAGAAATAGTGCAAAGCACTTGCTAAAATTTAGAATAGCTTTTTCGATTTCCGCCAAGAAGTGACCACCTGTCTTGGCCAGTGTTGTTAAGCGCGTGTGGCCACAGTGCTCGGCAACCCTGCTGCCGTGCGAATGGGAATGTGGTGAAGAAAAAAGAAACAGCGAAATACACACGTATTTTGCGACGAAATTAAATAGAATTCCGGCTTAGGGGTATAAGGACACTTGAAGGATGTCTGCGCGAATGCTGAAGAAGCTGCAGGGCGACGCTGACAAGCTGGCGCCACCGCCCGATGACGAGGACTGCGAGGAGCTGAGCGACAATGATGAACTGGAGGACAGCGATATGCGACGCGATCGAAAATCGCACCTTAATCCATTCGATTTGGTAGGCCTTTATTTCAAATAGCCAGCTCATCACCTATTCAACTACGTCATGACCATCGTCTGTTCCCACCTAAATTTGTTCAGCTCAATCAAGCGGGTTTGAGTCTCTCGGAGAGTGAGTTCAAGGAAGATGACAACGAAACGGAGCACCCATCTGCTGCCCTGCCCAATGCAACTGCCAGCGCGGCCAAGAAGAAAAAAAAGAAGCGCAAGAAGAAGGCCAAGTCCAGTGGGAATCACATCAGCAGCGAGGATAACGAGCGTCACGACAAGTACTTCGAGAAGGTGGATCCGCTTCTTGGCAAGGTCTACGATGCGGTGCCGAGACAGTCGGCGAAGCAGGTGGTATCGGCTGCCACCGGCACGTCTGCCACCAAGAAACTGCTGGCCGTGGAGCTGCGGCACCTGAATCCACAGAACGAGATGCGTCGCACCTTTGGCAAGCGCGTTGTAAAAGTGGAGTAAGTTTGCGACTTACGTTCCTTTTATATACCGACATACCGTCTTACAACCAAACTTTCTTTCAGAACTAAGCGCGGCAGGCAGAAGCCCACACTGAAGTCCACCTACATGGTTTCCGCGAAGGATTCGTGGCCGGCACTGACCAAAAACACCATCACGATGAAGCTGCTGCCCGCCCCCGACTCTCCATCGGTGTCCTCCCAATCCATCACAGATAGCGGTGCAGAAGTTCAGTGGTTCGCCTTCGAGCACAGCCAATACTATCAGGGAGTGCAGCAAATGTTCCTTTCTGCTCTGGAGCGCATTGACTCGGAATTCCTGATCACACTTATCAAACGCTGTCCTTATCATGTCGACTCCTTGGTCCAACTCAGCGAAGTATGTAAGATGACCGAAGACTTTGCCTTAGCATCCGAGCTTCTTGAGCGCGCCCTTCTTCTTCTGGAATCGTCGCTGCACATGAACTTCAGTTTGACGTCTGGCAACTGCCGACTGGACTATCGAAGACAGGAAAACCGCTCCTTCTACATCGTGCTGTTTAAGCACGCCCAGTACCTGGAGGAACGTGCTTGCAGTCGCACAGCCTTCGAGATCTCCAAACTGCTCCTGAGTCTCCAGCCCGACACCGATCCCCTTGCCATGATTCTAGTCATTGACTACTATGCCTTGCGCAGCAAGCAGTTTGGATGGTTGGTGGAGTTCTATGAAGAGTATAATGCAGCGAGGAACCTCAATCAGCTGCCCAACATGGCCTACTCTTATGCTTTGGCCCTGCACACGCTCCATGGCGCTTGTGAACGCTCTAACCAGGCTCTGCAATACGCCCTGCTAATGTTCCCTGGTGTTCTGCGTCCTCTTTTGGACGAGATGTCGGTTCAAACGGACAAGAGGGTGCTGGCCTCATCGTACTTCTTTGCGGATGTGTCGGGCAAGTAAGTGGAGTCTTATCTCCTTGAATGATTAGTGGAATTTAATGCCTTATCTTGTTCGTCAGTCAATCGCCAGCCCTGCACCAACTGGTGTGCCTGTATGTGTGCCGTGCACGAGTCGTTTGGCGTCAGAACGAAGTGCTACCCTGGTTGGAGTCCAACGTTAACATAGTGCTAGATCGCATTGAGAGTAAGGACCCCCTGGTCAATGAGTACAAGGAGAAGCGATCACTGCGGTATAGTGGAACGCCACCAAGGCCCATCCTGCGGCATGTCATACTCTCCGATTACAAGGAGAAAGTTCCGCTGGCGGTATTCGTGTCCAAGGAGAAGCAAGCCATCATGACCTACGATCCACTGCCGCCACCAAACAGCGTTAACTGCTACCAGCGGTAGGTCAATCAAGTTCCCAAAGTCAGTAAACTATAACACGCAACACTTGCAGAAAATCGTCGTCAAGCAGCAGCCCCACAACGAACACGAATAATTCCGTATCAATGTTTTTTCAATCGCTATTGCCTTCGTTCAACATCAACAACCTGGCAGCAAATGCTCAGCCTCAAGAAGGAGGAGGAGCAGCAGCAGCAGGTGCAGGAGCAGCTGCAGTCGATGGTAACATTGAAGCGGGCATTGAACAAGGAGCTGACGGCGTAGCTGGAGCCATCCGTGAAGGAGAAGGTTCGTATGAGAATTAATTTATTAGAAATATCTTGAGATAAAACCATTTTGTCGCCTCCGTGTCGTCACAGAGCATGGATTATAGAATATGATTCGCTGGTTATGTTTGGGCTTTACTTAATTTCGTTTGTTTCCCTAAATTGTATTAAAACATTAGTTTTCGTTTAATAACTTCTCTGCCATTCCGTTCATGAAATTGACAAACATCTAAATTAAACTTTTCTCGAAATTCCAAAAGAATCGCTATCGGATAAGCTAGTTACACTTCTTCTTCAAAAATATTGCAGAAGCTGGCTTGCAGCAATCATTGACTTTAATGATGGACGCGATGCGAGACTTCCTGCAGAACTTCCGGATTGCAGAGCATTTGCGTTCGCCGGAAACGGCGGCGGCACAATCCACGAGCAGCAACGACGAGGAGGAGGGCTCCAGTGACTACATTGACTAGTCGGCTTGTCAATTACGTGAGGCGTAACAATGTTTTTTCGGATTTGTAGCATGTAACATGTTGTTCGGAAACCACCTTTTGCTATTTTCCCAGCTAAGCGACACCGTCACAAAATTAATATATACAAGACATAGAGCAATTTGAACACATACAAAACATATATGTAACTTATGCATTGAATAAAATTTTCCAGTACAAGCTTTAGATCAAATGCGGCAAAGGCGTTGAGCTTAAAGAATGTTTTATTGATTTATTTAATGCCTTTTTAATTACGCTTATCAATATAACAAACAGATTTCTCATCAATATTTCTTTTCGTTTTTCCTTTTTTGTTCATTCAGTTTTTGTATTTGTTGCAGCTATTGCAATTATAAATATTTCTATGACAAGTAGAGCGTTTTCGTATTTAATTGTGTATAGAGCTGGGATTTCTCCAAGAGTTTAGATCGGTGTGACTGTGTGTGATCGTGTTTGAGTATGGTATAAAAGTCGACTTCTAGAAATAATGCACCTTAAGTAGAGGGGTTAAACTGGCAGACATCGGAGTTGTTGCTTTATAGTTAGCCTAACAAAATCACACGAAATTGAACAGAACGAAACTGATTTACACAGAGTTAATAGCTAAACACATATAGAAATGAATAATTACTAATACTTTAGCGTGGAATACCGAGACGCAATATATATATATACGGTTGGAGAACAAATTAAATTTCAAATGGAAAATTATATCAAAAATAACTGCTGCAAGCCGATTGGATCGGATCAATTATGTCATGGTGCCAAAGACAGGATTGTGACGGCAAATGCTGGGGCCATACTCCTCGTAGGCAGCCTTCGTGTGACACACCTGATAGAACTCGGGCTAGAAACGGTAAGAATATTGAGATATACAAGATCTTTCAGATTTTAAGCTACTGCAACTTACCGTTGAGGCCAGCATGCTGCCTCCAAACCATACGGCGTACCTCTGCATGTGATGCGTAATCACCTGAACATCAATGGGTTTTGGCTGTTACGAAAACATTATAATCAAGTTAGAAGTATGACTCATTAGCAGCTGTGATATCACCCACCTTAATACGTCCCTCGGACAAATTCTCGCTGATCCGCAGACGTGTGTCCACCGATCGCTTGATATCTCGCTGCAACCTCCTGCCGAAGTCCTTGAACATCGTGGATCCACCGCTCAACACAATGTTATTGTATAGAGGGCGCCGCACATCGATTGGGCAGTTTTGAATGACATTGTCCACTATTTCCGACAGTGGAATGGTGAAGTCGGGGTTTGAGAACTCGGGATGGAAGAAGATCTCGGGTCCCAGGAATCGCTCGTAGCCCACGTCCACATTGAACGGCGCCTTGGTAACCGTGTTCACACCTGTAAAGTTGCGTATCCACTTGCCCGGCTCCGTGTCGTACTTGGCAAATTCTTTGGCGATATCGGGACAGATGTAGCAATGCTTCTCCTTGATCGCTTTGGCAGTCTCGAGGCTCTGTTCCGGCGGAATGCCCACCTCTCGTTCGCGCAGCAGGCTCTGGATGAACGAGGTGATGTTACGGCCTGCAATGGGAATGTGCTTGATACAGGAGCCGATAACGTAGCCCTCGGCCTAGAAATGAAATCAGGTTAATATGTTTATATGGTTGTAACCAATACGGTATTTGGATTCACTACTTTGAAAACAGTTTTTACCGTATCCAAAGCAAACCCAACTCTGCTGATAAGATAAGATGTGCTACTTACCACGGGTATGACGTGCGTCACTCCATCGCCGCTGTCCACCACGATGCCTGTGAGAGTGCGCTCCTCGGCAGACCGAGAGGCCCAACTGGCAGCCAAGGCAAGCACCGCCTGGACGGCGATGTACAGACCAGGAACGTTGAACGTCTCAAACATTATCTCCGCCGTGTACTCCCGATTTTCGGGTGTATTTAGCGGCGGCTCAGTCAGCAGGAAGTAGTGATCCTCAGGCTCGGCGCGCAGATACTTGAAGACGCACTGCTCCAAAAAGCGCTCCATCAAATCCCAATCCTCCACCAAACCATGACGCACCGGGTACTGTTGGAATGCAATGTTAACGTGATGTGGTTGCCTATCAACAATAAATAAAAGAGCATACCTTGATGGAGTAGCCGGTGGCATCAAAGGCCTCATCGCCAATGAAGAAGTCCAGGTCTTCGATGCCCTTTGTGATGCGCCGTGTGTTGGTGTCTCCCACTCGGGCCGACTCCTTGATGGCAATCGCCGAGGGAATAATAAACTGGGGCTCCTTATTCCCGGCAAAGCCCAGTTTGGAGTAGCTGAATGTGTAGACGAACGGTGTTAGTCAGACGACCTCCTTTCCGTCCATTTGGAGACCCCCACGGGCAATCGAAGCTAAAAACTCACCCGGTGCCCACATCGATTACGCATGCCGGTAGCCTGCCTGCCATGGTCGCTGCTCGTCCTTTTGCCTTGCTGCCTGGTAAAGCTCTTCAGTTGCGATCCTCGCTCGCCTTTGACACCAATTTCCGTTCGTTTCAGTCGCAGATAAGCCCCAATTTCTATATATTTTCAACCACACCTCCAACTATGTGTCACTTTGCTCTTCGTCACACACACATTCGCATGTTCACGTACGAGCAGCTGCCAGGGCTGCAACCAACGATTGGCAATGCAACTTGAATGGCAATTAATCGGGAATTCTGTTGGAACCAAATAAGAAAAAATATGTTTGTTTTGGACCTACTTGGTCTTGCGAGAGATTTCGGGCTTTCCAAGCTAGCTCACTTTCCAGGGCCGTGGATATTCGGACCAAGTCAGGATATGAAAATTGTAAACAAATAAAATTATAAGTCACGCAAGACCAAGTAGGTCCATAACACGTTTCACAAAGCATTTAACTATAGTTGTCTGTTTGCCATGGTCTATCTGAGAATTGTGGATCGTTTTTCAGTGCTGAAAGCTTATTTGTAAATAGCATAGTATGACTGAAATTTTCCGTTAAACTGTTACCGGCGAACTTGTTGCAGCCCTGTAGGGCGCAATACACTGCGGCGTTGTTCAACACAGCCTGGCGCTGTTTCTTCTTCTTCTACGCTTCGTTCGTCTCGCGAATTTCGGCGGTGTGTGTGTGCGTGTGTGGAGCCTTTTCCACGTTTTTTCCTCCGGAAAAGAGATTTGCAATTTGGCCCCCACATTGGAGCCACTTGTGCGGCTAGCATAAACCCAAGGTCTACATAAAGGCAAGAGCAGCGGGTGCACAGTGGGCACAAGGTGACCGCCAAACGACGACGTGCAGCAGATTGACCGGCGAAACGTGGAATCAGGCAAAAGTAGCAAAAATGGAGGCACAAAAACTCACGGAACTGTTGCGCGCAACTATTGATCCGAATCCGGAGCAGCGCAAGGCGGCCGAGGATCAACTGGCCCAGGTGAGCTTAGCCCCAAAAATAAACACCCCCACTTGAATTCGAATGGTCTTCGAGGTGGCGCCATCGACTGAAAACCATGTGCTTTTTTAATTGTTCGCTTTTAACCTCCCTTGCTCCCTCTCTCTCTTGTCACAGTGCAAGTGTGTGGGTGTGGATACTGTAAGCCGATATCGGTCAAAAAGTTTGCCCTTTATGTGTTTACCATTATCCCGACTTCTATGTTGTTGCCCCAAAGGCAACAAGTCGATATCTATGGGGCACATACATATGTATGCTATATATGGCCAGATATATATTTATATACCGCTTCACAGCGGTCTTTACTTGGTTCTTAAGAAATCAATTGAATTGTTAATAAATAATTAATTAAGACTTTCGAAATATCTCCGGATTGCCCTTTAAGTAAAGCTTACGCAATCTCCTTGGAATTAAATGTGGGCAATCAAAGCGGCCAGTCTAATTAGACCCCACCCCACTGACCAATGGATTTGGCCCCACTGTAGAGGCATGCTCATTACGACTGAGTCAGCATCTAACGATTTGCATGCCCCTCCCAATCACCTCCCACCAACCCTCCCCTTGTCAATTAACTTTATCAGCGTTTATGGCCAGCAGTTGTTCTTGGCTTCTCCATATTAATTGAGCTCTGTGAACAGAATTTAAAGTGCGTCTGCCATCGATTCTTTGACCAATTCGAATTGAACCCCACCCACAGCAACAGCTGTATAAACAAATCTATACATTCTATTTCATTTCTATACGTTATAACCCCCACAGATACACAAAATCATCGGATTTGTGCCCACCATACTGCAGATCGTCATGCAGACGACAGTGGAGCAGCCGGTGCGTCAGGCTGGAGCTGTCTACCTCAAGAATCTGATCAACAGCAGCTGGTCGGACCACGAGGCAAAGCCCGGGGAGCCGATACCCTTCTCCATACACGAACAGGATAGGGCCATGATCCGTGGCGCTATAGTAGATGCTATTGTGCACGCTCCCGAGCTGATCAGGTGAGTACATTCATCGAAAATCCTCTCCAGGGAGCTAATTTTCTTCTGTGCACAGGATCCAGTTGTCTGTTTGCGTAAACCACATCATTAAGAGCGATTTCCCTGGCCGCTGGCCACAGGTGGTGGACAACATCAGCATCTATCTGCAAAACCAAGATGTCAACGGCTGGAACGGAGCTCTGGTTACCATGTACCAGCTGGTCAAGACCTACGAGTACAAGCGGCACGAGGAGAGGACGCCTCTAAATGAGGCAATGAACCTACTGCTGCCCATGATCTACCAGCTGATGGTGCGACTGCTGGCAGAGCAGTCCGAACAATCGGTGCTGCTGCAAAAGCAAATTCTCAAGATCTACTATGCTCTCACGCAATACACGCTCCCACTGGACCTCATTACTAAGGAGATCTTCTCGCAGTGGATGGAGATCTGTCGTCAGGTGGCTGATCGCACAGTGCCCGATAGCTCGCACCTGGACGATGACGAGCGAACGGAGTTCCCCTACTGGAAGACCAAGAAGTGGGCCCTGCACATTATGGTTCGCATGTTCGAGCGGTACGTTGACGGCTTTATTATGTTGATAGTCTAATTAACTATAATTGCATTTATATATTCAGTTATGGCAGTCCCAGCAATGTGGTTAGTGAAAAGTACCAAAAATTCGCAGAGTGGTATCTGCCCACGTTCAGCCAGGGCGTCCTAGAGGTGCTCCTCAAGATTCTCGACCAGTACCGAAACAGAGTCTACGTCTCTCCTCGCGTCCTCACCGATGTGCTGAACTATCTGAAGAATGCGTAAGTAACTCAGTATTAAATAAACATTCCTGTAACATTCAGATATTAGTTGTTCGTTAAAGGTAGTTTAGTACTTTCTAAAAACCTACCCTGTAGGTCATACCTAATCTTTGATAGTCAGTCTGACAATTTTTAAAGCTGATAAGATGTAGTGTTTATAATTGCAGTAAAAAAAGTCGATTTCAATCAGTTATGACTGGTTTTTTAGTCAATTAAAATTTATATGCGAATTATTGTTTTATTAAATGCAATTTATTTCTTTCTCAGTGTAAGCCACGCATACACCTGGAAGCTTATCAAGCCTCACATGGTGGCTGTCATCCAGGATGTTATCTTCCCCATCATGTCGTTTACTGACTCCGATCAGGAGCTCTGGGAAAGCGATCCCTACGAGTACATTCGCCTTAAGTTTGGTAAGTGCTCTAATAAAACCACATCTATTAAACTACAATACTAACCGCTTCCAAATAGATATCTTTGAAGATTATGCCACACCTGTGCCGGCTGCCCAATCCCTGCTGCATTCTATGTGCAAGAAGCGCAAGGGCATTTTGCCCAAGGCCATGGCCACAATTATGCAGATAATTACATCTCCGAATGCGGACAACAAACAGAAGGATGGTGCATTGCACATGATTGGAACGCTGGCAGATGTACTGCTGAAAAAGGCTTTGTACCGCGATCAAGTGGAGTCCATGCTGACCACCTACGTGTTCCCAGAATTCCAAAATCCCGCAGGACACATGAGGGCGCGTGCTTGCTGGGTACTGCACTATTTCTGTGACGTCCAGATCAAGAATCCCCAAGTGCTAGCCGAGATTATGCGTCTGACCACAAACGCCTTGCTAACCGACAAGGAGCTGCCCGTCAAAGTGGAGGCAGCCATCGGTCTGCAGATGTTCCTATCGTCCCAGGACGAGGCGCCGCAATACGTGGAGGCGCAGATCAAGGAGATCACCAAGGAGCTGCTTACTATTATTCGAGAGACGGAGAACGAAGATCTAACAAATGTTATGCAAAAAATCGTTTGCACCTTCACCGAGCAATTGCTGCCGGTGGCCACCGAGATCTGCCAGCACCTGGCAACCACTTTCAGCCAGGTCCTGGAATCTGAGGAGGGATCCGACGAGAAGGCCATCACGGCCATGAGCCTGCTTAACACCATCGAAACTCTGCTCAGTGTGATGGAAGAGCACCCCGATGTCCTGCTCAACCTGCACCCGATCGTTATTAATGTGGTCGGACACATTTTCCAGCACAACATCACTGGTGAGTTGGCTGTGGGTGGCTCTTAATCGTTAATATCTTTTGTAAATATCTGGTCATCTTTTTAGACTTCTATGAGGAAACCTTCTCGCTGGTCTACGACCTGACAGCCAAGGCCATTTCCCCCGAAATGTGGCAGATGCTCGAGCTCATCTACCAGGTGTTTAAGAAGGACGGTATCGACTACTTCATCGACATTATGCCTGCTCTGCATAACTATGTGACAGTCGACACGCCCGCTTTCCTCTCCAATCCCAACAGGCTGTTGGCCATTCTTGACATGTGCAAAACGGTAAGCTTCTATTCTGAATAATGAAATGTGTCAGAATCTTGATTTCTCAATTATCACATTATTTCTTTTAGATGCTTACTGGTAGCCCTGGCGAGGATCCAGAGTGCCATGCCGCCAAACTGATGGAAGTGATCATCTTGCAGTGCAAGGGTCAAATCGACTCAGTGATACACATGTTCGTGGAACTGGCTCTTTCCCGGCTTACTCGCGAGGTTCAGTCCTCAGAGCTGCGCACTATGTGCCTGCAAGTGGTGATCGCGGCACTCTACTATAATCCCCAGTTGCTGCTTTCCATTTTGGACAAAATGTCCCAGCAAAATAACGAGTCTATTAGCGCGCACTTCATTAAACAGTGGCTTCACGACACGGACTGTTTCCTAGGGTAAGAATGCATAAACTTTTAAGTAAACTAGATAGCTTATTATTATGGTTTCTAGCATCCACGATCGCAAACTTTGCGTCTTGGGTCTGTGCACCCTCATCTCGCTGGGCGAAGCAAAGCCCCAGGTTCTAAGTGAAGTGGCTGGAAAGATTGTGCCCGCACTTATTTTGCTTTTCGATGGACTAAAACGCGCCTACGAGTCTCGTGCTCAGGAGGAAGAGGAAGAAGAGGAGGAGGAGGACGGTGACGACTGCGAAGAGGCGTTGTCCAGTGACGAGGATGACATGGACGAAATGGCGCCCGATTATCTGGATAAATTGGCTGAATTTGCCAAAACGAAGGGCAATGAGTCAGGTTTCGAAGTGAAAGCCGAAATTAAGGACGATGATGCTGACTCGGACGGTGATGCGGAGGAGTCTGTTGGTGATCTGAATGAGACTGGACTGGAGTCATTTACCACGCCCATTGACGATGAGGAGAACGAAAGCGCCATCGATGAGTACTGGACGTTTAAGGAAGTTATTACTGGTAAGTTAGCTTGTTATTTCTCCAACATTAAGAAACTAAACAATCTACATTTACCCCATCAGCACTTTCTGCCCAAGACCAAGCCTGGTATGCGCTGTTGACCTCCAACCTCACACCTGAGCAAGCCAAGGCGCTGCAAGAGGTAGTGGTGACCGCCGACCAACGCAAAGCCGCCAAGGAATCGAAGCTGATCGAGAAGCAAGGTGGCTTCGCCTTTCCGCAGACCGCCGTGCCCACTTCTTTTAAGTTCGGCTCCTAAGAAACTGAATTGACCAGATGACCAGAGACTTGGTTCAATATCTGACTTGATTGTTTCTCATATTCTTTCCAAAAATAACAAAAACATCAAACAAAATACATCTGGCATGCTGATGATGGCTTTAAAGGCATTCTCCTGGTTTTCGTACACTCCGTGTACCAATGTATGCTGCGGCGATCGGTCGATTGATCAGATCGATCGGTCGAGCGGCGTCGAGACCGCACTATATTTATTGTAGATTTATATTTTATTTCCTATTTCTCGGCCATGGCGGCCAACTAAATTATGATAACTTAAGTCGAAAGTCCATTGTAAATCTTTGTATGTAAACGAAACAAAACGAAAAACAAACACGTCGAGGACGAGAAGGTCTCATTAAATGAGATTGTGCCCACCAGCACGCCCCGTAGAACTCCAAAAAAGATGGCATCTAGGGAAAAAAAATGAGAATTCAACGCAGAGCATTTCACATACATTTTCTTTATACACACATACACGTATATTCTGTACTAAATGAAGCGATATTTTTGAAAAATAAACAAAAAAACATTTTTAACGTTTGAACTGGACAAAGCTATTTGTTATTTGGGTATCTCTTTGTTCGGTGAATTTAAAGAATTAGTATTGTCGGAGTTCATAAATTAATCTTTTTTAATTTTAAAGAATAATTAATGTACGGTTTAATATCAGAGATTTCTATAATTTTAATCTGGGCTAGTGCCCGCCCTGAAGTTATCGATAAGAACGATCATCCGCCCATTCCCTGAACACGTTTTCTCACACTTAATGGTCAATTGATAAGCGATATCAAAAATAATTATTTGTTTATGCCTATCGATATACGACTACAGGCCGCATTTGTTTACAACCGAATTTTATTTACCGGGAATAACTATGAAAGTAGCTGTAGAAGGATGCGCGCATGGCGAATTAGAACGAATATACGACACCATAGCGGGCATCGAAAAGGATGGCGGCACCAAGATCGACTTGCTCTTGTGCTGTGGCGATTTTCAGTCCACCCGGAATCTGGAGGATTTGCAGACGATGGCTGTTCCAAAGAAGTACCTGGATATGTGCACCTTTTACAAGTGAGTAGAGTTTCTAAACATTTTCAGATCAGTAGGTAATCCCTTTTTCTTATTGAAGGTACTACAGTGGTGAGCTGGTGGCGCCAGTTCTGACCATATTTATTGGCGGCAACCACGAGGCGTCCAATTACCTGCAGGAGCTCCCTTATGGCGGTTGGGTGGCTCCAAATATCTACTACCTTGGTTATGCCGGCGTTGTCAATGTAAATGGAGTTCGAATTGCTGGAATAAGTGGAATCTTCAAGGGTCACGACTTTTTGCGCGGCCATCATGAATTCCCTCCCTATACGGAGTCCACTTGCCGCAGTGTCTACCATGTGCGGCAGTTAGAAGTCTTCCGGCTGAAGCAATTATCCGGGCGAGTGGATATTTTCCTGTCGCACGACTGGCCCACCGGGATCTATGAGTACGGAAACAAAGCGCAACTGCTCCGCAAGAAACCCTTTTTTGCGGCAGACATGGAGAGCGGGAAGCTGGGTAGCCAGCCATTGGAGGAGTTACTAAAAGCAGTTCAGCCGGCTTATTGGTTCGCTGCCCATTTGCATTGCAAGTTTGCCGCCTTGGTGCCACACAATCAGAGCCAGAAGGTGGGAGATGGGGAATTTGGCTCTTCCAGCAGCAGCAGTGAAGATGAGGACGATGATAATGAAAAGAAGGCTCCTCCTACACCATCCAAATCGGTTCCCGTGACGAAGTTCCTGGCTCTCGACAAATGCCTGCCCCGTCGTGCTTTCCTGCAAGTGGTAGAGATACCCAGTGATCCTGTCGAAGGCACTCCCCGTCTGGAATACGACGCAGAGTGGCTAGCCATCTTGCACAGCACAAATCACTTGATTTCTGTAAAAGAGAATTATTATTACCTGCCAGGCAAAAAGGCGGGAGAGATCACTGAGCGATTTAAGTTTACGCCCACTGAAGAGGAACTAGAAGGAGTGACTGCAAAGTTTCAGAACCTTAAAGTCCCCGAGAACTTTGAGCGCACAGTTCCAGCCTTCGATCCCGCCGAGCAGTCTGATTATAAGCACATGTTTGTGGGTCAACCAAAGGTTCAACTGAACCCTCAGAGCAATACGTTCTGTGCCACTCTGGGTATAGACGATCCACTGTGTTTAGTTTTATTGGCTAATGGCCAGGAACTGCCTGCGGTGGGAGCTACCGAATTCAAGGATAGGGATACAGAAAGTTCTAAGCTGCGGCCGGTAGAAGAAGATGTTATTGAACCTTTGGTTACGCCAACTAAAAGGAAACTTAACTTATCCCTGCCAGCTCCTATATCGGCAGCAGCAGATACCACCGATAAAAACGTAATAGACCTGCCCGAGGAGGAACCAGAAGATGCAATTATAGCAACGGAAGCCCCTCAAGTTGAGGAGCCTGCATCAGTGCCCGCTAGTCCCAATGTGAAGAAACTGAAGCGACGCAACCAAGACATTTACCAAGCGCAAGAAGATTAAACCCTAACAAATTCCGTGAGAGCGGAGCGATTTATACAAAAAAAAGGCAATTTTATTTAAATAACACAGAAGATACTTGGCTGATACGACCAGCCAACGGGTGATGATGGGCAAATAAATAGGAGGGTGTTAGCTGCTGGGAAGCGAGATAACGACTCACTGTGTCCCGCTGGCATTTTCGGCATAGATCTCGTCGGCGCACTGAAAAGCGGCCTGCACCACCGACTCGGGCGTGTCCACAACATCGCAGTAGTACGTATCCGGTGATGGGATGCAGTGCAGCTGCACCTGGCTGCCATCTGCCTTGGCGCGATAGAAGCGGCACTGTCGCGGTCCATATGTGGGAATATCCGCGTCGTATGGCGGACTAAGAATGTCAAAGAATGCGGCAACGTCATTACCAATTTGGGCAATCTGGTGGTAATTTCTCTTTCTAGGCGTCAATGTGGCACACGGACCAGCCGGCGTGACCAAGGTGGGTTCCTCGGCATTCACCTTCACTACTGTGGGATGGGGATCATAGGTGAGCGGCTCATCCGGGCCCATCTGTTGCGAAAAGCTGTCCACCCTTAACTGGCCCCAGATGCAGCGTAGCAGACCGAACATCATGGGGTGGTCATGCAAGGGAATAGTGCTCGCTCCGCGCACTATGAACAGGCTCATGGAGAAGCGGTCATCCTCGAAGATATGCATGTAGCTGCACGGTGCCCGATGGCTTCCCCCGTTGCGAAAGAGCTCGTCGCGGAGGTGCAGATCCCGGTAGGTCAGCTCATCCGTCAATTGACGCAGGTGTTGCAAGTTCGCATTGAAACTGGCGTGATTTGCCCGGTCGAACGTTTTGAATGCCTGCCGCAGTACATTGCTGAAGTGCGTCGTCATCTTTCCCGGCCAGGTGTACTGAACTCCGGTCAGTTACAGTAACAAACGGCAAGAAGCGACTGCAAATCTTTTCCAGAGTCAAGATAAACAATCAGCTGATCCAGTGTTGGAAAGCGTATCACGGACTACTTGGATGTTTTTTTCGTTTAATTATTTATGTATTAAAGAACATATTGAAACAAATGCTTTTATTAATGCCTAATTAGGTCTAGTAACCGCGCTCCTTGGACTGTGTGGCGTGCGTCAGGATCCAGGACTTGTAGTCGCGCTTCTTCATCGACATCTGCTTGTGGCGTGGATGCGTGGGACAGATGACATAACCGCGCTCCTGGCGCACCACGATATAGCAGTCCTTGCAGCGTCGCTTCAGGCGGCCCTTAACCTTGAATCCAGCCACCTGCTGAACCAAAGTGGAGCCAGGTGTCAGCAGTCCCGACGCCTGACCGATCCCAGTTGTGGCGGCCACAAGTGTGTTTTGCATCGATACACTTGCAGGAGCCGCCGGCCGAATGAGAAAGTGGAAACCACGCGCGGCACTAAGGCCGTTCCACAAGCGGGAGCCTTGTTGCAGTATTCTACTAGCCAGGGACATCTAAAATTTACATTTTCATTAATATTTAAAAAGAAAATTATAAGAAAAGCGCACCACCTCCTATTGTTTTGGTTTCAACTGGTAAGAAATCGATTACAACCGATGACTTTAATTCCTATGCAACACTAGTTGGCGCTAAAAACGTATCGAATTAAAAAATTAACTAAATTAATAGGAATTTATTTAGTGCAATATTCGCAATAATTTCTAATTTAGCAAACTAAAAAACGTTTTTATATTTTATCGAGTGGTGCAAAATTAACCCCTCCATTGAACAAATCAAGATTTTATGATCCATAAGAATGTGTTTTTTAATCAGAATGCAATTAAAGGAATCCAGAGCATATTTTAGTGCGCAGTTGAGAACTTATTCGAATAAAGACTTTTTTTGATTAATCGATACTGATGACTTCCACAGGATTCGATGATGACTCGTCCAGGCGGGAACGTTTGCATTTGGTTGGTCCCGCGGGTTCGTCATCAGATGAATCTAAAATCTCGGTGATATCCTCATCCTCGATTACTTCACTTGGCTTGCGCTTAGCGCCCGACTTTGGCGGACTCTGTACTGAGAGCTTGTCCGTGGCCACGACAACAACATCTGCTTGGTCTTCGTCTTCCTCGATTACCAGACAGTCATCGTCATCCTCCTCGACCACTTCGGTGGGTCGGCTGCGCTTCGAGGTAGAGGGACCATCGTCTTTTGAGTCTCCTTCACCGTTGGCCGAACGCTTCACAGCCGTTTTTTGTTCATCCTCCTTGGATTCGACTGTGTCCTTCTTCTGCTCCTCATCCTTTGGCTTCAGCTGTGAGGCATCGGCCACGACTTCAAACAAGTTTTCATCACGCTCCGCATCAAAGTGGGAAATGATAATACTCAATTCGTAGTTCTGGAAGAAGTCGTCGCACTTGAGAATCACACCATCAACAATGTTCAATTCACTTAGGAGCTTGCCCTCGTTGCATTCCGTCTCTCCCTCCTCTGAGGATATTAGAATGGAGCCAGTGCTCTGCACAGTCACATCCGGATTCAACATGTTGAGTGTTTTAACTAGGACCTCGTCACGCAGCTCCTTTATATGCATACGCTTCGTATCGATCTTGAGAGTAATGGCCGGATCACTGGCGCATACATAGCAGTTGGGATTGGGGCCTGGCAGAGAGGCGTCCGGGACAAGAAAGTGATTTCGTGCATTTGGTCTAAGTCGCGCATAGACAGCTTTGCACTGCTCCCACTTGGCCTCCAGCACTTTGAAAGCCCGCATCACGGAAATACCCGCCGTAATCGCATTTGTTGTGGCAATAGCAGGAATGATGTTACCCGCCATCGACTTTATCTCGAACCTTGATTTCCGCTCAATGTCGAAGATGTGGGACCGCACGTTGGCGCAGGCCGCCACGAAATCCATGGCCGGCTGATCGTCCTTGTCCCAAGCCAGAGTATCGTCGCCTTCCAGTTTGAGGAAGGTAGCGCTCAACTCTTTTAAAGAATTGGCAAAGACCTGAGCGCACTCCTCGATGGACCACACCTTGTGGTGCTGCTTCGCCACATCCTTCTGATCGCCGGAGGAACCTTCAGGCAGCAGGGTATCCCACTGCACTGGAACTGGTGCCTTGCGGGTCTTCCACAAGTTTGACATGCGCAACAAGTAGGTAATGTCCTCGTTAAAGAACTTGTTGAACAGCTTGCCTGCATCGTAGTTGCAGTCCTTAGCCCACTGGCGAGTGTTTATCCGCACTACGTTGCCATTGGCAGTATCCTCCTTGGCCTCCTTTTCTTCCTTGGACTCTTCGCCTTTCTCATTTTCCTTCTCATCGTCTTTGGGCTCACCGTCTCCATCGGCGCCGTCTTTTTCCTTCGCATCGGGATCAGCAGCATCAGGAGAAATATCCTCATCTTCCAAGGACTCACCAAAGAGTTGACTGCAAGTCAAAAAGAATATTAAAATTAAAGTTTGAATCGGTTTAATGAACCTATGTATTAGGAAAACTCACTTAAAGAGATGTTTGGCCCAGACAATGCAGTGAATCGGTTCGGAGGGCGTATTGCGTATGGTGCAGCCAGGAAAGCTTCGCTGTTTGTCCTTCGGCGTGCACTCGTAGCACTGGGTGAGGCCACGCTTGATCAGTTCCACTTGGCCATTGTAGCCGGCGGTGCCGCTCTCAATTAACGGGACATCCGCATTCAGACACATGCGATTAACATGGTTCCTAGCGGCCCTGTTGTCCAAGGCGCTGAGCACCAAATCGAACTTCTTAAAGAAGTTGACACCATAGTCAGTACTGAAAAGGTGTTGTTGTTGTTTTATGATATCAAGAAGCCAAGGCGAAGCTATACCAACTTACGAGGTAACACTGTCATGGTAAGCGGTTATCTTGGCATCCGGATTGAAACTCAGTGCGCTTTCCCTGGCCACCCGCGCCTTAGATTTTCCAACGTGCTCGCGATGGAAAAGGAACTGTCGGTTCAAGTTGCTCAGATCAATGGTGTCCAGATCAATCTAGTTAATGTTAATATATTAATACACATTAAAGTGCAATACTTTTTCGAAGTAACTTACAATTTCGATATCTGTAAAGCCGCTGAGCACAAGGTTTTTGAGCACCTCGCAGCCGATTCCGCCGGCGCCCACGACCAGCACCTTGGACTTCTTCACCAGCTCCTGCAATGTGGCCGGGAAAACACCATCGATAGCTGCTGCCATTTTTCGTATTTACGCTTTCCTTTTCTTCTTATTTTTGGCAACAAAATTGCAAATTGATGATATGCAAAAGCCGAAAAAGTGACGCCGCCGGTGCATGTGTTGGAAAACGTAAGAAGGTATTTCACTACCAGGGATGGCCAGATAAATAATATTTTGGTGACTGTTACTTATCAGTTAAATGCTAATTATAAATAAAACAGACCATTTGTAGTATTATTGTATTTCAATTTTATTATAAGATTTTATGAAAATCGCAATGGAGATAACAAAGAAAATAAAGGAAACTTTGAATGACATCAAATATCATTTGTGCAAAAAGTCAACAGAAATCACTTGTAAAACAGATTTAAGCACATTTGCCAACACTTCGGCTCCACCACCACACTTAGCGCAAGCTGGTCACACTACATACTGCGCTAATCAGAAATAGAGAAAAGCATTTTAATTTGGACGAAGTGGACATACGGATCACGGAGCACGGATCACAGCAAACGCGGAGAGCGGAACACGGACGAGAACTGCTCAAGCGGAATCAATACATTGGGAATAAATCTGGCGATAATCGAATAATGGCCGAAGTGCGACGCAGGAAGGGCGAGGATGAGCCACTGGAGGACACCGCCATCTCCGGATCCGACGGAGCCAATAAACGCAATTCCGCCGCCGACTCTTCGGACCATGTAAGTAGCAATGACTTGTATGTGGAGCAGCCGAGCGGCAGCTGTTCCGGATTCCAATTTGCATAATTCTTGGAGCATAGAAAACCCAATGTGTGTATACCAACAAATGTGTGTGGGTGTGTGTTTTTGTTATTCTCTGACGCACAAGCAGGTGGGAGAAAGAAGAGAGAGCTCTCTCCTGGAGAAAATCCAATAACAAACACAAAACACACCACCAGCCAGCCGACCATCCTCCCACCCACCTGCTGTGTTGCAATATAGCGCCATCATTACCAGCAAATCCAATTAGATGGACGACGCCAATTAGGGAAGCACTGGGCCAAGAACCCAGAGCCGGAACTATTACCATGACCAGACTTCTTCCTCCCTTTCTCCCTTTTTTTTGTGCTTGGTGATAAGCAATCCAAATGCCTTCTTATCAACCGAGCAATTTGGCAACAAACAAAACACGCCACCCAAAAAAAAAGCCCGCAATTTGTCTCCCCACTTTGGCCCCCTCTCTCTTCTGTGTGCCTTTGTATTGGATAAACGAGTGATTCTGATTATGGGTATATAGGCACATACATACACGTATCATGGACTTTGCTCGGTGTCGTCCAATAGAAAGTGTTTAAACCCTGCACTCCGGTCGTATCGAATCTGATACGAAACCAATTTTGCAATCCCAGCCAATGCAAGCAATCAATAAACGAATCTTTTCTTCTTCTCCTTTTGCTAGGTGGACTCCGAGGAAGAGAAGATTCCCGAGGAAAAGTTCGTCGACGAACTGGCCAAGAATCTGCCGCAAGGAACTGACAAAACCCCTGAGATATTGGACTCGGCCCTCAAGGATCTACCAGATAGGTATGTGAACCAAATTCATATGCACAGTTGAAGACTTTTGAAGATCATGTCTGATTACCCAAAGCCCCAATATTTTAGTGGTGATTCAAATTTTGAAAAAGTACTGTCATAATTTATAGAAGTGCGAATTTTATAAATCCGACAGTATGAGTGCGTTCCAAAAATAATTCATATCCACAGCTGTCTACAGTTGGCGAGCAAATACTCTAAGTAAATATGTACATTTACAAACAATTATTTTGTTGCGCATTCCACAGATGGAAGAATTGGGTGATTCGCGGCATCTTCACATGGATTATGATATGCGGCTTCGCACTGATCATCTATGGGGGACCGCTGGCCTTAATGATCACGGTAAGTTTATTGGAATTCGTTTAAACGAGTCTTCAATTAATTATCGTCCTACTTTCTCTTTGCAGACTTTGCTGGTGCAGGTGAAGTGCTTCCAGGAGATCATCTCGATCGGCTACCAGGTTTATCGAATTCATGGCTTGCCCTGGTTCCGAAGTCTTTCCTGGTATTTTCTGCTCACCTCCAATTACTTCTTTTACGGGGAGAATCTGGTTGACTACTTTGGCGTTGTAATTAATCGGGTGGTAAGTAAATTATATTATATTTTACCCATTTATATCTACATGTTAATATGCAATTCGATTTACAGGAATATCTAAAGTTCCTGGTGACCTATCACCGCTTCCTCTCCTTCGCCCTGTACATCATCGGTTTCGTTTGGTTCGTCCTTTCACTGGTGAAGAAGTATTATATCAAACAATTCAGCCTGTTTGCCTGGACCCATGTATCTCTGCTGATTGTCGTCACCCAGAGTTACCTCATCATCCAGAATATATTTGAAGGCCTCATTTGGTTCATCGTACCTGTCTCGATGATTGTGTGCAATGATGTCATGGCGTACGTGTTCGGTTTCTTCTTTGGGCGCACTCCCCTCATCAAGCTCAGTCCCAAGAAGACCTGGGAGGGCTTCATCGGGGGTGGCTTCGCCACCGTCCTCTTTGGCATTCTGTTCTCATATGTGCTGTGCAACTACCAGTACTTTATCTGCCCCATCCAGTACTCGGAGGAACTGGGACGCATGACTATGTCCTGTGTGCCAAGCTATTTGTTCACGCCGCAGGAATACAGTCTTAAATTGGTAAGTGATGATGCATTTCTATCTTAGGAAAAAGTTATATGTCTACATTGATAATTGTATTCATTTCCAGTTTGGCATTGGCAAGACTCTCAATCTTTACCCCTTCATCTGGCACTCGATCTCCCTGAGCCTGTTTAGTTCCATTATTGGACCCTTTGGTGGCTTCTTTGCCTCTGGGTTTAAGAGAGCTTTCAAAATCAAGGTAAAGAATCTTTTGGGGTTTAAAGGTTTTTTAATTGTAACGCCATTTAATTTGAAGGATTTTGGCGACATGATTCCCGGACATGGCGGCATTATGGATCGCTTCGATTGCCAGTTCCTTATGGCCACCTTCGTAAATGTTTATATATCCAGTTTCATCAGAACTCCGTCGCCGGCTAAGCTGCTGACACAGATTTACAACCTTAAGCCAGATCAACAATACCAAATTTATCAGTCGCTTAAGGACAACTTGGGCGACATGCTAACCTAAACTTAAACGGTTACCAGTAAGATTCGGACAAGACGTTTGCTTAGTCGTACGTTCTATATGTAATGCAGAAATTTCTATATATACATTGATATATATCTGTAAGCGAACGGGCCAGCACTTTAAGCAGCCACATAAAATAAGTTAATTACGGGCATAATTTTTGTTATGTTTTTAGTCCTTAGTTAGATTTTGTTGCTACATTTTAGTTAATTTCCTAAGTTAGTTTTTCCTTTTCTTGCATTAAGTTATTGCGATTGTTTTATTTGGCAAAACTCTACACAGTGCAATCGTATTGTTAAGCGATTCCATTAATTTTAATGCCCATGTGACAAGGCGTCAAGGCAAAGCAAACAGAATAACTATGAATTTAATATCGACTATGTGTGTGTGCGTGTTGTTAGTGAATTTAATTACGATAACTGTAGCTTAGAGATGATCAGGCGGGCAACGCCGGAATCTGGAGATTAGCATAATTAAAGCGCATTTTAGTTAAATACCTGAAGGACGAAATTATGAGATCAAGTTACTAGGGAAACTCCTGTAATGCTGTAATTCTATATAGTGCAATATGCAGACGGTAAACCATGGACTTTAACCATTTCAATATTTATTTCTTAACGTTCCTTCGGTGTTACAATACCCATTATGCATCATGCATCATCCTCAACCCGTGAAACTTTCTCAAAAAGTACATAGATGATATATAATCGGTTACTTATAAATCCTGTTATACTGTACGGCATTTAAGAAAGAAAATGCAATTCGTCGGCGTTTGAAAGAACTAAGTGTACAAAGATTTCAATATTAAATCTTACAGTCTCTATGTTAAATATATAAAAAGATAAAACATAAAAATTAACAATCATTTTTAAAAAAAATATGGGAAGCGCTTCTCTTCCATGGCACTTGGGGCATTCATAACATCTAAAAATCCATTTTAATCTCTTCAATTAATAGTTGACCGTTGTGTCCCCTAAATCAGGTGGATAGTTTTTACCATCATCTTTTTCATTAATGACCGCTGTAGGTCGTCCACATCTTCGCGTTCCATATCGAAGTATACTTTCCGACTGCGAGCATCGTCGAGAAGGTTGCGCCACATTTCAACGGACTGTAACACATTTAAAAGTTCATTAAAATATATGTTTTTATTAATTTCAATCTGGATACTGACCTTTAGATCGTCAAAATTACCACAGATGACTAGGCAACGACGCGGTCTAGTCAGTGCCACATTTAGTCGCTGATAGTTTGTGAGGAAGCCGCAGCCGCGTGTCCTTGCATTTGAAATGATGATTACATCCTTTTCCAATCCTTGATACGAGTCCACAGTCTGAGGAGTGAGATTCATGTGACTGGGTATCACCTGGCTAAGGGCGTAACATTGGTTTTGGTACGGCGAAATTAATCCGTAGCTAAATTGCTGGCTGGGCATATGTTTGTCCATTTCTGTCAGAAGTTTGGCTACAAAACGTGCCTCCTCGTCATTGCTAATACTCTTGTTTTGGGCGCCACTGTTGTCTTGGGTGTACTTTAAATTAATCACGCAGTATGGAATGAGCGGTGAGGCGAAACGAGCAGTACACTCGGCGTTTATCAACTGGTCTTCGTAGAAATACTGGTTAGGCCATCGACAGATCTCTGGGTGCATGCGGTATTGCATGCTAAGCTTAAAAAGTTTCGTATGCATCAACTGATTACTTCCCGGCTTATCAAGCTGTGTCTGAAGGCTTCGCTGAATGCGATCAAACATGGAATTAGAAAGGCCAAAATCTATGGCTTTCTTGGACAACACCACAGCCGGAAGTTGTTGTGTGTCGCCAACCAAAACCATATGCGTTAAACCAAATCGCATTGGCAATAGAGTCCAAGGCTCTGTGCACTGTGTGGCCTCATCGACTATGCAAATGTCAAAGAAATCCACATAGTTGGCCAATTTTACACAGGACGAAAGCGTTGTGCAGATGATATTGGCTCTGGCCACACAAATCTGAGAGATCTCAAATTCCTCGCGCTGCGTTAGCGGCGGATTCAATTGGTCGGTTATCAGCTGTAGTTGTCGTTCCTTCTGTTGCAACTGTTGCAAAAGATATGTTGATGTGAGATTCGCCTTCTGCTTCAGCTGTTGAATCTCAGCCTTAAGATCATTATGTTGCTTTTTTAAGATTTCAGTGTTCTCAGGGCTAAGGCGCTGCAACTTCTGATCCTTGGCTTTTTTGAAATGCGCCTCCAGTGAAAATGGACGCGAGTAGGGGCTCATTTTCTCGTGCATTCCAAAACGCAGTAGCTGAAATCGGTCGCGGCTCATCACACGCAAAACTCTGCCTAGCAGCCCAACAATATGATCTACGGCTGTATTAGAATGAGCACAAATCAGGATTTTGCGGTCCAGAGTTTTGGCAGCATTTCCGTACAAGGTCTGCAGACATAGTTCGGAAATAACCTTTGACTTTCCGGTCCCGGGGGGGCCCTGGATCAGTGTGAGACTCGGTTGTAAATCGTCAATGATCCGTTGGTAGATGCGCAAGACAATGTTCTCCTGGTGTTCGTTCATCTTGTGGCACCCCTTAAAGGTAAACGGTTGCTTTGGCAGTGAAACCTCATTGACTGCTTGCGTAGGCTTCAAGATACGCCGACAGAGCGGCGAGCTAGGGAGCTGATGAACGGCACTCAGAGCCCCAAGCTCCACCCGTAAGCTGTCCACTACTGGCCGTGCAGTCAACTGCTTAACGCTTTTCATCATCTCCTCGGATATATCTTGTTTAAGGATCTCAAATGTTAAGTCAAAAACGTTGCCTGAAAGGTCAGAGAAGGAATGCTCTTATGTAATGGATGTCTACACTTATCTTAATATATGGTAATGATTTACCTGATACACACTTTAGCTCCAATAGATTGGCAAAGGTCTCTTCGAGTAAGCCACGACTGTAGAGGGTATAAAGGACGAATTTTCCAATGGGTTTGCTATTGACTGAATAATAGGTACGAAAATTAGTAAGATTGATACCAAATATTGAATGTACTTACCTCTGGTAACCAAACGGTAGCAGCCATCCTGCAGATAAACGTTTTTTAAGCTGACCAAGAAAGAGTTTTGGTTGTTAATTTTGTAGTCTCTTTCGATGGTGGAAAGCAGCTCCAGCTTCATTAAGGGCACAAATATCCTGCAAAACGTATTTAAGAGTAAAAAGTGTAGAAATTGAAGACTTCCATCAAACTCACTCTCTGTAGTTCTTGAAACTATCAAATTCAGGCGGAATTGGCATTAGGACATCCTGCTCCGCAACCCCATCTACGGTGCCATGCTTTAGCCATTGGTTAGCCCACTTGAGAATGCTCCGCGAGTGCTGCCGTATGTCATTCACCGGTTTATTCTTTTTTCTAATCCATTCGCGGCGATCGCGGTAGGAGCTGAGGAAGAGTTTCATGCACTCCTTGCGTCCCTGAACCTGAGAGCTGGCTCCCTTGACCCTTTCGATGTAGTGTACTTTGACATCATCGTTGAAGTGCACCTTACGGAGTTTCATTTTCATCTTCTTTGAGTCTTCGGCTTTTTGATGGTAAAGCTCCATTTCGGCAAAGGTTACTTTGTTACAGGTGCGCTGATTCCTCGCCCGCTCCGCTGCCTTACGTTCCACTGGACGAGAGCAATGTGGCTGCGGATAATTAACTGCTTTATCAGCTGCTTGGAGCTGCTGCGAGAATGTTTCGGTAATGGGTGGTGGTTTAGGAACTGGTTTCTTTTCCGGTGGTTTAGCGTTATCCGTCTTTGATACTTTTGGAGCTGGACCCTCCACTCCTTTGGTTAGAAATCCGCCACGATTGGTGTTTTGAACGGTTGGAACACTTGTGGAATGCTTTCTCTTATTGGTGCTTGTGCTATTATTACTTTCCTTCGGCTTGTCATTCAGCTTCTTGAGGGCTTCGCGGCGGCACTCCTTTACCTTTTCGTCTTCTTTTTTCTTGTCTTTGGGTTTTTGCTTCCACTTAGCGTTCATTTCAGCTTGATAGTCAATAAAACGCTGGCGATCTATCACCTTATCTTTACTTTTCCCCTCTGCCGAAACCCCTCGCAGCTTGCCGCGATTCTTTGGCAAGGATGGAGCCTCAATCACAGATGGGCCGCGTGTCAGTCTCGTCTCATTGGAGTTTTGAACTTTTCCAGTAGTGTCGCCTTTAGTTGGAGAAATACCCTTGATCCCCTTCTTGGTGGGATCGTCAGATTCCGTGATCACAGGACGATCCGTGTAACAGGATTTGGATCGGTTAAGCAGCCGTGGACTCCTTTTAAGAGGACTTTTAGTTGGAATACGGATTTCCTCAATGGTCTGTTTAGTTGGCAGTATTGGCTTATTTTCCTCAGCCTCAGCTATGATTTCTTCGCGGCTGTGTATTGTCTTGCGTCGGCCGCGAGTCTGCGTTGTTTTTCTTTCACTTTTGGTTTTAGTAGGCGTTGTTAACTTTTCTGGAGCCTCTAGTGTTACTATAAGTTCTTCGAGATTATTATCGACGCCTTCAATGTTCTTCTTAAGAGGCATTTCATCCAATTCCGCAGGCCGATCCATGTAACAGGATTTTGAACGGCTGCGAAGTTGTTTTTTAGGTGGTTCCACCTTGTTATTAAGAGCATCTTTGAAATCTTTTGAAGTGGTAGCTAACTCATCCCGAGAAGTGAACGACACGATTCGTTTACGAGTAGAGGACTTTTTAGTCTCCATTTTTGGCGCGCTGATATCTGGTAGCTCGTTTCGGGATGAAACTGTTTGCCTACGCTGGCGAATAGAGCCTTTTTTGGTTTCTGCCAACTTTTCCTTATTATCTACTGATATCATGGTCGGGATTTTTAGGCAGGACTTAAGATTGGAGTTGAGTTTGACCTCTATATTGTTATTTACAGTATCATTAGCATTATCTTGCTTTTCAACATCGGCGGCGGAGCTGATACTGCCGGTAGTTTTATCGTTTTTTAATAGGACTGATAATTTACGAACAGCTGGAGGATCCGGAGTCGTGCTGTCGGCTGTGTTGAAGACAAAGCAATATATCATATTGATGATAGTTAATTTATTTGCATACTTACCCTGGCCCACAACATGATCGTTTAAGGATCTTGTTTTGGAGTGGCATCCCTTTTGTTCTGTTTGTGGTGCAATCCCTTCATTGGCTGTATCGTCGTCACTGGAGGATGAGATGCGCATTGCCATCTTTGGGTGTTTTGCTCCAATGTCTAGCTCTGAGTCAGCATCTTCCTCTTCATCCTCCACCGGATAGGTTTGCGACATTTCGATGACGTCTGGTACCACCTTTTGGCTGAGCAGCTTTGACCAATCCGCAACCTTATCATATAGCTCCTCATCATCGGAATCGCTAATGTAGACAATGTCGTCGTAAGCTTGCTTCGATGGCGAACCTTCAGCCAAGTTCCCCAGGTCATTGGTCTGCAAAAAGAAGTCCTCTTCTCCATCGCTTACGGCCATTTCGGCCTTCATTTCCCTGAGCACTGCCTGAGACATGGCGAAACTCTCATCATACTCTTCTTCATCGTCTACTTCCTGCGCTGGCGGAGGGTTACCCTTAACTGCTTGCATATCCGACTGAGCAGGGTCTATGTTTTCTTGTGGCTCCGAAATGCTCCTCTTATCCGCATCCGTGTCCAGTTCTATACAGTCGCCGTCGTGTATTTTTTTGTGAGTTATAACATTGCTCGCAGCCTTGTTGCTGAGCTTGTTATAAAGATATGGATTTAGTTCCAATACAGAGTCGAGAATAGCTTGGTTTGGATCCCCAAAAATGTTTTGTATCTCTTCTGAAGTATGCTTTACGATCTCCTGCTTAACTTCTGTAAGTTTTGGTAGATGCAGACTGGTACTCGATGGTAGTTCTTCCGCCTCCTCCTTGCCGGTGTCCTTTTCGATGGCAAAGTTTGGTAGTTGCTGTTTGAGATTGAACTCGGTGGGCTGATTGCCACTGGGAGATCGCACGGGGGGCAGTGGTGTTGTATCGTCATCGTCGGAGGATAGAACGATTTCTTCAACTACCGGCTCCTTTTTCTTTAGGGTAAAAATAGCATGAATGCCTGTAATTTCATTGAGGCTGATTCCCGTGACTCCGAGGCTGATTGTTGAGCCCTCTGCCACTGCCAAACGATTGATCTTGTCGCCCAGCTTTCCTCCATTGATGAAAAGCCCATTCAGGGGGTGCTGTGATAAAGGCATAGAGGATGTGATGCATGTGAGTGGGTGAGCTGCGATAACCTACCAGAGACTGCACTTCTACGCCCTTTTCGCTGACGATGATATTGGCGTGTTCCCGGGACACAAATTGGTACTGTCCTCCCAAGATTATCCTGCATCGCGAGTGGCGACCCACCAAATTAGTCCCATTGTGCAGAATAAGCCTGGCGCCAGTGGTCACATGTTCCAGGTACCACACGCTGCTCATCCTGGCCAACCGTGCCGTCACTCTTCGTTCTCAACTAAATAAAATTAAGGAAGTAAAAATTGCTGACTTTGAGTAAAAATTGAACATTAAATGTGCGCGACGCTGCATGCACTTACGATAACAACTTATCTAGCCAGTGGCTGCATTTTGCACTGTGTTCTCTATGCAAATGCGCAATTTCTTTTATAAGACATCACTTTAGAAATATTAATATTTATATGTAGTTGTTAAAACGAGAAGCTGTTCTGGTGGTCAACAATCGTGTTAATCGTTTTCAAAACTACGCAACAAGAGGCACTGTTTTGGTCAGCGGTAAACAGTAAATGGCAGTGCTGTAAAGCGAGTTTTGGTAGTGCATTGTCAAGTAAGTTCATTTCAGCCGGTTGTGATTATTTTGGTAGCACAGCCGTTAACATTTGACAAAGCTTCGATATATAATTAGGACATGAAATAAATAATTATGTTCACCGAGTATGTTATATTTACAAATAATGTCAATAAACTAACGACCGTTATGGGAAATGGCTTTACAAACACTTAAGTGGAGACTCGATCCCTGTCATAAACTTCGCTTATTTACTGCAGCCCTGGTCTACGTTTTCTATCATTTCCCCGCGACGGTTACACTATTACGCGCCAAATGGCGAATAAACAAAAATTGTGCAATAAAAGAAATTTAGATTTGAGCGTGGAATCAACAAGCGAAAGCCATGCCAAGCGTCAGTGCACCGAAAACCTGTTTTGGCCGGAGGGCGACGACAACGACAGCTTCTTTTCCAATGCCCAACTGGCGGATTTGCTGGACGGACGGAACGAGGAGCTCTTTGGGACGCAGCCGACAACCAGTAGTTGCAAGATTACTCAAAGTGGATCGGATGATGGACTGGGACTCTTCGCGGACACATCCTTTCCAAGCACACAGAAGGTTCCATCGAACAGTGTCTCTAAACCTAATGAAACCAGTGTGCCACCAACTGATAACCATCAAATTAACCTGGCAGACGAGGATAATGCCGACGAGGTGTTTAAGAAAATCAACCTCAATGATCTGAGCATAGCCGAAATGGAGGATATATTCCATGGCGCTGAAGATTTTAGTGAACCCATGGTTCAAAACACACAACTCTTCTTGGACGCGATGACCTTTAAGAGGCCCAAGACTCCGGAGAAGCTACTGCCTCCCGTTAAAGATGATTCCATGTCTTTCATTTCCAAATCTGTGCTAGAGGGCATAGTGCAGGGCACACAGTATGTGACCAGCGAGGAGCTAAAGAACCAATCCATCCTAGATCCAGTTAATTGGGAAACGCAGGCTTTTGCTGACTTCGAGAAAAATAACCAAATTGTGGACAAATTTCCTAGCAAGGGCGAATTCTATGGCCTGCCGGATAAGGTCAAGAAGATGATTCTGGAACACAAAGGCATCAATAGTCTTTATGGTATGACTGACAACGGAAAAACAATATGAGTACACTCGACATTTACCTATTAATCCCGCAGAATGGCAGGACGAGTGCCTGAATCTACCTGCGATCAGGCAGCGCAAAAATCTTATCTATGCTTTGCCCACAAGTGGTGGAAAAACCCTAGTGGCTGAAATCCTTATGCTGCGTGAATTACTTTGCCGCGAACGCAATGTGTTGTTCATCCTGCCATATGTGTCAATTGTCCAGGAGAAGGTCAGCGCCATGTCACCATTTGCAATCGACCTGGACTTTATTGTGGAGGAGTACACGGCCGGCAAGGGCAAGTGTCCGCCTCAGCCGCGTCGCAAAAGACGTAGTCTCTTTATTGCCTCCATCGAAAAGGGAGCTGTTCTAATGGACAGCTTGATAGACGTACAACGTCCCCATGAGATAGGACTGGTGGTGGTGGATGAGCTGCATTTGATAGGCGAAAGAGGTAGAGGGGCCACCTTGGAGGCTTTCCTTACCAAAGTGATGTTTCTAAATGGTAAGTGGATCTTTTGTGATATTTTTTTGTACAGATTAATAGAATTTCTGCTTTTAGCTAATATTCAAATTGTTGGCATGAGTGCCACAATAGGAAACCTCAGCGAAATATCCTCCTTTTTGAATGCTGATGTCTATACAAGGGGCTTTCGCCCTGTAGAGCTTAAGGAGTACATTAAATGTGGCCCTGACTTGATGGAGATTAACTCGTCTGGTCAAACGTTGGAAGAGATATTTGTTCCGAGCCGCAGTGTTGACTACAATGTAAGAAATATTCGCATAAGTCGTTTTGAACTACAAGATTTTGCTTTACTATCTATTTGCAGTACAGTGAAGCCGTCAAACGCGCCGATCCCGATCATTTGGCTGGTTTAATCAGTGAATGTGCACCGGAACACTGCTGCCTGGTTTTCTGTCCCAGTCGGAAAAATTGTGAGAACGTGGCGCTACTTCTTAGTCGTATTGTGCCTAAGCAAAAATTTTTTGAGCATCGCCGTAGCGAGAAGTTGGATCTAATGGATGCTCTGGACAAGATGTGCGGCATACTCAGCCCGGTGTTGGCGAAAACCCTACCCTATGGCATTGCCTATCATCATTCGGGCTTGACAACCGATGAGAGGAAGTACATTGAGACTGCCTATAGATTTGGAGTTGTCACAGTTATTTGTTGCACCTCCACATTGGCTGCTGGGGTAAACCTTCCAGCCAAGCGGGTAATCATACGAGCTCCGTATGTGGGCCAGGAATTTATGACCCTGTGCAAGTATAAGCAAATGGTTGGACGAGCAGGTCGCGCCGGATTGGGCGAAGCTGGCGAGAGTATCCTGATAGCACAGAGCAAAGACAACTTGCTGGTCGGTCAAATGCTTTTCTCGCCCATGGACAAGGCTCTAAGTTCATTGGATCAACAGGAGGCAGTTGGACTGCAAGTAAGTTTACGAAATTCACCTAGTATGCTCTAATATATATCGTCCTGATGGACTTTGAAATGTGGAGAACTGCAACCCTAGAGCTTCTTTCTTATATTATTTACTATTCTAGTTTTACTACTTACAATTAATTTTTAAATTGCGAATATTTTTGGAAACTAGCCGATTTGTATGCAATTTTTGTTCTTGCTGTCACTGACTTGAAAGATTTTTGAAGACTGAAGAAGACAAACGAGAAAGTATGGCCTTTAAATTTACCTGACCAAAGTGACCGCCTCGTAACAACTAAATTATCTTACCTGGCAACGATTTGTGAAATTATGGTAAAACTATTTTCATGCGATGAAAGGAATAAGTAGGATATGATTTAATTTAATTTATTGACAAATATTTTCTTTAAATAACCAAAATACCATTTTCTTTTTCTAGTCGCTTATCCTCAGCGTGGTTGGTTTGAATTTAGCAGAATGTCGTCGGGATTTGAATCGTCTGGTTAACAGCACCCTGTTGTCTGTGCAGGCTAAATCCCTGGATGTGGCCGTGGACGAGATTGTGCTCCGTATTCTTCGAGAGATGTTTAAAAATAAAGTGCTGCAGCTTACCGAGCCGCCAGCCAAATCCAAGATCAATTCTTCGGATATTATAACCTCGCAGGATGTGAGTCAGACCAATAGGCCTGCCGGCGAGCGACGTTTGCTCATTGGGCAGTCGACCCCATTCAAGCTAACCAATATTGGAAGAGCTGCTTTTAAGGCGGGCATTGACTACAAGCGGGCGAATGCCATTCACAAGGAGCTCAAGCAGGCCCAGCAGCAGCTTATCCTGACCCACTACATGCACTTGCTGTACCTGGTCGTGTGCTTTAACTCGAACGAAAGGGGCGATGAGTTGTTTCCGGCAGATGCCAGCATACTCTTTGGAGTTTACACCTCGCTGCCACTGGACTCGCAGGCACTGTTCCAGCAACTTGGGTTTACAGAGGCCCACGCAGCTCGCCTTTTTAAGACGCAGTCGGTGCAGGGTCCATTGTCCCTGCAGCTGAATCGCCTCTATAAGGTACTTATTCTGGCGGACATCCTGAACCTCCTGCCGCTTCCCTCTGTGGCCAGCAAGTACAACGTGGAGCGGGGTACTTTGCAGCATCTAATCAGCCAATCTACTGCAGCCGCGAGTGCCATTGTCCGCCTGTGCGAGGAGTTGGAGGAGTTCTGGTGCTATAAACCATTGTTTGAACGGATCCTGAACAAAATGGATCGATGCGGCACTTTTGAGCTGGAGCCGCTAATGGAACTGCCGGCGGTTAAGATTGTGAGTAGCAAAGTTTATAGAAAACATATAGTAATTAATTAAACTACTCTTCTAGAATCGCGCCCGACAGCTGTATGCTGCGGGTTTTCAAACCATTGAGGATATAGCCAGAGTCAAACCGACGCACTTAGTGCAATCCTTAGAGCACATGCCTCTCAGAGTTGCCACGGAAATTGTCTCGGCAGCAAAGGTATAGATTGTTTTTTTATTCTGAAACCCATTTGATTAGCTAATATCGAATGTTTTCTAGATCATTCTGATGAAAAAGCTTGACCACTTGGAAGAGGAAACGGAGAACCTCAAGCACTGTTTACAAACGTCTGATCAAAATTAGCAGGATGAAAAGACAAGTAAAAACAGTAGCTTTAGTGGGTTTTAAATTTATTTCAGTTTTTGTTTCGATTGTTATGCACTCCGACTTAAGTCTTGCATCTGGGTTCTCCACAACGAACACGATCTCCGACGAAGCTTAAATATTATGGACAATTTGTATGCAAATTGCCGTTTTAAATTAACACATTAGGTATTTTTCATTCTATATGTAGATCAAGGACATCAATTCATATTTTCCTTGTTGTTCTGTTCTGCTGGATATTTTATGCAATGCTATTTGATTAATCGAAGATAATCAAGTAGGAGAGAGTTATTTTTATAAACTACTAGATACGAGCTAGCAGACAAATTCGCAAGCTGCTACTATCACGACATTTGAGTATTATACAACGTATATATAAGTGGTGGGTTCAGGACATATATAGCTCATGCTGCAAAAATAGCACAAGCGATCGAGGGTAAAATTTGAAAAGGCTTTTTGCAGAACGAACCAAAAAATTTGTCTGATAAAAGTTAGCTGTAGGTTATCATCGGTTATGTTGCTTTTCGGCGGCTATTGCTTCATATGTCCCGAACCATTGCGAATTACGAGTACGTTTTGTGCGGCTAAACGACTAAGGTAGAGACAGATTTGTTTAAGAAGTTGGAGCCGTGCACCAAATTGGAACTCTCCTTGTGTGGGGGAAACTTATTTACAGCTGAAGAAACTGAAATCCAAAGATATGACACCATATTAATATGTCAGATACAAAGACATCAAAGACTAAAAACGCACCTTATTACAAGCGAACTTTTCAGTAGGCAAAGTCGTCGTAGAAATGCTGGGCAATCCGTCCGCCCAGCGGCTGGTGGTTCCGGCTCACTCCCGACCCGGAGACGGCTCCTCCGCTGGAAGGTCCGCCGGCTGCTCCTCCGGCAGCAGCGTATTCGAGTCGATGTGGACGCGCGGTTTGCGCCGGGACAATAGCCCGCCTGCGTATATCTGTCGACGAGAAATAGGAATCACTATGATAGCTCGCTGGTTGCGATGCGGATGCAGGTGCGGATGCTGAAGCGGATGTTGGTGATTGATACGCTGGCTGATAGGCGAATGGATTATAGGCGTTGGCATATTGCCGCTGCGATTGCTGCTGCTGCTGGTATGGAAGCTGATGCGAATGGGGATGCGGATGCTGGGGCGAGAGCGGTTTCAGCGTGGGATCGAGCGCATCGTTCAATGTCACATCATAGTCGTTCTCGTAGAGCTCGTCGAGATTGAGTTTCGGTCGCTGCGGTTCCACACGCTTGGGCGTGGCGGGCAGCGCGCTGCGAGGCGGAAGAGTCGTTCTGGGTGGACTGGGCGATGGAGGAGCCTCCGCCTCGTCATCTTCATCGCTATCGGGACTTCCTCGCAACAGAGGAGCCCCATGCTCGAGCAGACGCACTCCCGAAATGGTGGAACCCATGTCAATGGGCGTGCTATCGGTGGTTGGCAGTGGTTTTAGGGCCACGCCCACCGGTTGAAGACCTCGGGGCAGATATGGACTGCCGCCCCTGGAGGGCAGGAAAGGTCTCTTGACCACACGTACCGATGAAGGTCGCTGGGAGAAACCAGCGCCAGCGTTTCGGCCGCTCAATGAATTGGCCCGCGATCTGGGTGCTGGTGCTTCCTCCTCGACGGGCTCCACTGGATGGTCGAGCTCCTCCTCATCCTCCACGATTGGCTTGCGAGGACGTGGTGGCACTGTTGGCTTCCGGGTAGTTGCTTTGGTCCTCAGTCTCTGGTTTCTCAAAGGAGCCGCTGTCGAAACGGGCGCTGGACTCTCCTCGTACTCCTCATCCTCAAAGTCGACATCTGCCGCTGGGGCACGAGACCTGGGAGCCAAGGGACGCTTGCGCTTCCTCAGAGGTTCTGGCTCCGCCGGCTCGTCGTACTCCTCATCGGCAGGCTTCTTATCTGTTACTGGTTTCCGCAACGTGGTCCTGGTGGGCTTTTGCTCTGCGCGAGATGCTGGCGTACGTCTTCGAGGAGTGTTTCGAACTGGAGGTTGTTCGTAGTCCTCCTCCACCTTCTCCTCAGGGTAGTCCTCCTCCTCCTCCTGGGCGCTGTTGGATGGTGCCTGTGTGGTGGCCGTGATCTTTTGCACTGGATAGGAGAACTTCTTCTTTTCATTAATGGGAACAGGGCGAGCAATCCGCGGTGGAGCTCGAGGACGAGCATAAACGGAAGCGGCTGCCGCCTTTGGAGTGATGAATTCCGTTAATGGCTTTGGTGTAGTCTTCACTTTTTGGGGCGTTTGCTCTTCGGCGGCCTCTTCCTGATCCGCACCGTTGTAGGGTTTTTCATATTCATCCAGGTCATCCAAAGCGGCTGATGGAGTTGTCCTTTCCTTTTCAATACGCCTCCTTCCCAACGGACGATCTTCGTTGAAGCTGCGTCGTTCCTCCACGCGACCTGGTTTCCTCGACGATATCTTGCGCCCTGCCGTTCCTGCAGTTGGTTTGCCTCTTGGTCTCTTACTCGGCCGCTCGTCATAGTCCTCCTCCAGGGCCTCCTCCTCATCGCGGTAGCGATTCCTATTGCGCCTGATGGGTTTCTTGGGCTCCGTCCGCTTGTCCTCGTACTCATCGTCGTACTCCGGCTCCACTTGGGGCTTTCTTTGGCGTGGTCTTGGCTTGGGCCGACGTACGGGTCGCTCCTCGTAGTAATCATCCTCGTACTGATCCTGATCCTCATAGTAGTAGTCATCGATGGGTCTGCGATTGTAGGGTCGTCTCAGCGGTCGCTGTGGTCTCTGTGGGCGACGACGAGGTGCAGGAGGTTGAGTGGGTGGCGCTGGTGTGGTTGTGGTACTCGTCGACGTGGTGGTGGTGGCCATATAGAGCTCATCGTTCCTGCAGAAAGATGGGAATAGGTAGTATTAAATATTACTAAACATTCAAGTAGAGGTTCAAATTATTCACATAAGCTTGTACAGAAGCTAATAATCGTGGCTATTAAGAGATGGCCATTTAAGATTACTGAATTAATGCAATAATTTAACATATATTTAATTATCCACGATTTGTCATAATTAAGATATGATATTTAGATATCCAAAGCTGCTAACGTGTCGCCCGCTTTGACTCGTTAGGGAGTTTCCCCCGGAGGAAGTCTCACCTGTTCCAGTATTTCTGGGATCCCTCGCAGTCCACATCGGATGCAAAGTGGCAGATGAAGGTGCGCTGGTCGAAGGCCGTGAAGTTGGCGCACAGAAAGTCGTGTCTTATGCCATAGACGCAGTGGTGGTAGATCTGCAACGAGTCCAACTCTGGTTAATCACATTTGGCCATAACTAATCCGCCCTGTTAGCCATCGTTTAGCGCTTCTTCTTCTTGCCCGCTTTTGAGGTCAAGATCGAGGTGCAAACAAGTTTCAGTTTTCGGCGTCACGTCGCCAGTTGAAAAAGAGAAATTGCTGGCCAGGCGCAGAGGGATTGGCTTGGATTGGGTTCGGTTGGGTTGCGCTTGGTTTGTCTAGGCATGATGACCAATTATGTTACGTCGTTGCTGCCCAGACAAGGTCACGCCGGCTCGCTCACCTGACACTTGTACTCGATGGAGGCATAGAAGCCGTCGTGCAGCCCCTCGCACTTGAAGTGAATCTCGTCCATGGGCGGCACGGTGGACAGGAATGGATAGGTCGACAGGTTGTAGCTGTGCAAGAGGATAGGAAGGATACTCTAAGTACGTTGATGGTTGATTTGTACAAAGAAAATACTTAAGGTAAGACAATCGCGCAGGAATAAATGACTTTGAAGCTGCAGACTTTCCAATGAAAAAAGTTATTCCGTTTTTTATTGCTTAAAAGAAGTTAACACCAAAAACATGTTTGCCTTTATGGGCTGCCATAATAATTAATATGCCGAAAAAGGGTCGAAGACGCCCATCATTAACTTGGATGATCGTAAAAGTCAGGTAGAGTGGTAAGTACTTAACACCTAATAACTATTTTTACCTGTTCACCCTTATTTTTACATTATTCCTGAAGGACTTGGAAACCTTTCTTACCCTCTCAGTTCCCTGGGCAGATTCGGATCCCAGATGTAATCGATCTGCGGGATGCCAGTCAGCTTAGAGTTTTTCGACAGAGTGCCATTGTCCGACTGCAAAAATGCGTTAAAAGTCAGTGGCTGAGGCAATCCCTTCCAGAAGCCATCGTCTCACCTTGCTACTGTCGCCACCATCTCCGGTGGGCACTGGCTGCTCCTCCTCCACTTCCTCCTCCTCGACGGCTGTCGCTTCCGTCGTCGTGCTGGTGGTGCTGCTCGTGGAGGCGGGTGTCTTGGCAATGGACACCTTCTTGAAGGGCAGGGCGGCATCTGTGGAGGCCAGCAGGCTCAGCAGCAGCACTGCATCGAAAGGGAAGCGAAATTTAAATTAATTAAAACTTCACAGTTGCCCCCAATTATGTTACATAACACATCAAGGATTGGTGTTATGTCATGGTCCGGTTCGAACAGCAAGATGAAGTGGTTTTTTTGAATCGAGTGAAGTGTCCTTCGATTCGATCCGATTCAATTTAGCTCACCTGTTGCTGTCATTAACAGCCAGCCTTTGGCTTTTTCCATCTTGAAGACTTCAGTTCTCTGCTGGTTTGGTAACTGAAATGAAAAAAGTACAACATATTATGTATATTTCTGAGTTTCGGACACACCCACGCACCTTTGCGGAAGATTAATGTTCTCCCGAAGTCGTTGAACGAAGTCGTTCTAAAGCTAACAGAAAACAAAAGAAATCCAATTGAGTTGTAAGCTCGAGGGTTCTGGATTGAATATTATCTTGAATATCATCTTGGCATTCGAATCACGTGCCATGATTAACGCTACTTTCCGTGCTTGTTATTCAAGTTGGGAAGGGTTAGATTCTATATTAAGCAGGGAACCATCACCTCATGCAGAAATGCATTCTATGGTTGTAGAAAGTGTTCCTGGCTGAACTTTTGTATTTGGTTGGCTTTTCGATTTTCTTCTCCGACAGTTTTGGCCAAAGAAAAGTAGTGAAATTTCACGCGAAGAAAGAATATCAAACGCTGTTAAAGAAGTTCTTAATAATGTGGTTTCGGATGGACTTTAATGTATGCCAACAAATATCAGATGAGATAAAGTTGCATGTATTTTATGAATCCCAATTTAACTGAAGCGTTTAAACATACAGTAACTGATAATCACCCTATGCAACATAGGTTCCTAAGTAAAAGGTATTGCAAAACCGTCTAAGTGCGGCTTCTTTTCTCCACAAATCGATCAATTAACTAATGTCATCAGTGCGAATTTCGCGCACACACTAATTGTGCACACATTGATCAGCTTCACTTTCCGATTTCCGTCTCGGGTGTCGAATGTCGTTGCATAATTAGGTTTGGACGCCTTCAATGTCACTTCGCTGGGCTTTGGCTTACGTAAGGAGAGCGATTGGTTGGTGGGGCGAAATTGGAAGGGTGGTGGTCAGCGCACTGGCAAATAAATAAGTAAATACCTCGACCACATAATAAACACAAAGCATAACTATACCAAATTGAAAAGCGAGCGAGGGGAAAAAATACTTTCATTTCCAATGCGTTTTTTCTCCGACAAATTAAATGCAAAACGTAGACTTGGGGAAAAGATCATTGGAGCATTGTAATTTGGCAGTTGAATGCAATTTGTTTCGCCCAAAAAGCATTTTTATTGTGCATTGTTCGGCGGAATCTCCTTGGACTCGCACACGGGGCGTATACTTGATGGGCATTACGGATGGGCGAGGAAGCTCCTCCTTCTCCTCCTTCACTGCCTTTCTGCTTGTGCATGGCACAATTTTGGTGCTCAATTTTAGTGGCCATAAGCTCAAAGATTCGCCGATCACACCCTGTTTTGGTGCTGTTGTTTAACCAAAAAGTGTGTCGTGCATTTTAAGTGGAGATTTGATTGGATTTGATGTCTTACGGCCTGGCTTATTGACTGTTTGCCAGTCTGTTTGTGTCTCTCAGCTGGTTTGCACTTTTTGACATTTTGCCCGACTGTGTGGGCCGAGTGCGCAGATAAATATCTGACTAAATATGATAATGGTTTAACTTTTTACACAGATAACAACTTTGATGTCGATGGAAGCGAATGCGTCAACGAATGCCTCAGTCGAAATGTCAAAGGGTTCTTGAAATGCGCACAAATAATTTGGATTGTACTTTCAGATCTTTTTGGTGGGCGTGTTATGTGCTTTGTTTAATTGTTGATTTTTTTTTAGTGGAAACATGAATTTTAAGTGGCTAGCAGTGTTCGAATTTTATTGCTCCAGCCTTTTTTGTGCATGCCATGACTTAGAAGCTGTGCCTGTGTCAAAAATCTGCTAATTTCTTAATACGACCAAAATATGAAAACACATGAACCAGGCCTACACAGCCATCAACTTCGGTACACCTTTTCCCATTTGTTTAATTTATAGCCCAGAGGTAAAGGTCAGATTGGTGAACAGGTGTCTTTGGGTTTCGGTGATAAATTGCCCTGTGCTAAACGAAATGAGTTTATGGCTCTGCTTCTGTGTAGCCACCTAATTCACATAATTCGCATTTAGTACACCGCATTGTTTGTTAATGGAATATTAACTTATTAATTGCAGACGTCTAAGCTTTTACAGCCCACGGAGAAATCGGAGAGGCGAGACAATAAATGATGTCTCGAAAAGTCGATGCCTAGCTGGTCTGATTGTCTTGGCCAAGTTCAAATTCAAGGCTAAGCACGATGACAAATACCGGTGAGTTGTTATTATTTTTGTAGCTGCCTTTGTTTCGGAACTAATTGATGAATCTTTATGTCTTGTGTTCGACTGCACAAAAATAACAAGCTTAAACGGAAACAATAAAAAAATCGAGATCTGGTTTAGGAAATTTATTTTTAATTTACCCAAAAGGCTTTTCATAAAATGTATTCGATTTTTAATAGAACATTTGCATGAAATACCCATCATAATGGCCAAACTTTTCCTTGAAACTTTGCAAATTTTTCCATCTGTTTGGAGATTCTCTGACTTTGAATTGTTTTTTTTTAACAATAAAAGGCGCCTAGAACCAAAAGCACCGAAGGTTTCGCTACACGCAGACACAATGAGCAATTAAATTTAAGTATTATAATTTTTTATCATTTTATTGCCTTGTTGTTAGATGCATCATGGCCGTAAGCAAAATCGTCTGGAGGCAAACTCTCGTTTTCGTTTACATCTCAATGCGTGCATACTCGTATTTCGCTAATAAATTTCTTCGACGTCAACAACGAGTTTTGTGGACCGAAATTTATAACCCAAGTGGTCGCAATCCGGTTGCACGATAGAAACAGAAGTCGCTGGTTTTTATTTTTTTTTTGTTTTCAGTCTCAGTCTGCCATCATCTCTCTTAGCCAGTTGCCAGCTGGCCAATACAAGTTGCTGGCTGTCATAAGAAATTAGCATCTTTATAGGATGTTATGAGAGCTTCGCTTTTGGGCACTTTCAAGGTCGCCTCTTTTTTCTGTGGCTTGTCGGTGCAGTGCAGTCGATCCACAAGTCGATCGCTTTTCACGGCTCTGAATGGCACGAAAAAAGGTAAAGGTTTTTCAAAATTTCGAATATGTGTGAATCATTTTACGACTCACTTAGTTTTACGGCTGCAATGCCTTTAATCGTCGTTTAGTTTTATGAATTATTAATCGAATGGTGTGGGTTACTAGTTCACAGGAAGGGGAAGCTTATTCTTGATGAGTTAATTCGAATCAACGGAGCATAAATTGTGTTAAATATAATTTGTTTCGACTGTGACTAACGGAAATATTTGCATTGTATTCTTAAGAAGGTTTTATAAACACTTTATATTCATGGCATTCAACAAATATTAGTGTATAACTAAATAGTATAAAAACAATTCTGAGAAATGCTGTGTTTTGTTTAAAAAGATCTGAATCGATTAAAGTTTAAGCAGTTCCTAGAACTGAATCACTAACGAAAACTAATGAAATCATGACTTTGCTTGTATTAAATATTATTTGTGCATTTCAGCTCAATGGTTGTACATTTCTTTTTTATGTTGCCGCTTTGACAATTTGCTAGATATTCTCTGAGGAAATTTCCGCCGCAGCTAATTGCTATTATTTCTTATATCTATAACCCAAATCTGTGATGTACATGGGCGCCATTAGGAGCTTTTCTCGGCTTTTCCTCGCCTTTTTGCATTGCACAGCATCTTCATTCCGCAGATTTGTTGGCCGCAAGAGAAAACTGATTTTCCTTTTTTTTTTTCTGCCACACACAAATCAAAATCAATTTGTGTTTGTTTTAGTTTTTAAGCTGAGTTTTGTTTTGGTGTGCATTTAGTAAAGCTCTTCGTCAAATGGGTTTAATCGCCCATTCCGGTTGGCCAACTTTTCACTCTGACCTGAACATGGCCAAGAGTTCCCAGTTCAGTTCCCAGACGCACTAGCCAAGTATTATTTAACTTCTACTCGGCGGCGGCAATTAGGCAATGCTAATTGTTGAGTTTCTTAATTGTGGAAAACTGTGAGCGGGTAGAAGACTGCGAGGCGAAGAAATGGAGAGTGAAAAGCGCCAAATAACTGGATGAAAGTAAAATTTCAAAATTTCAAATTGCTGCTTGTGGCTGCTGTGTGTGTTGTTGCTGTCGATGATGAAAGTAAAATCTTGGCTCAGTTATGTTGGCCATATTCGATGTTGCTTTTCTTGTTGTTGTTGTTGCTCGGCGAAGATGCGCAAACCATTTGAGCGCCTCCTCACTCACACAAAGACCAATAAAAATGGTAACTGCAAATTTCAGGGGCTTATACGTGTATCTTTTGTGGCCAAAAGAGTAGGTGGTTGTGGGGTGGCGGTGGGGTGGGGGGTTAACATCTAACAATGTACAAGGCGCAGAGAAATAATTAGCAACGCCTGAGATCATTTTTGTACTTTTGTGTTGGCAAAACGCCTTTTTGGCCCTGAGAGTTGGTGAATTTGCAGCACAGCAAGAAATATGATTGTTGTAAGCAAAGTAAGTTTATTTTTCATAAATATATTAGCACGTTTTATTCCCACTGCTGTGGTATATTTTCAACACTCACAGTTCAGATTCAATTCTTCTACAAGAAAGTTTACCTATTAAATCTAGTAAATTCCAATATTTTTCTATAGTGAACTAGGCAATGTTTTCTTTCGGTGTAGCAGGAAGGGTGTTCAAATGGGTGTTTGGGGGCCCTCGAGGTGTTTGACTTGTAGATAAGCTCCGCAGAGCCCTCTAACAAGCGAATGCAAATTTTCCAACTCACCTCTTTTCAGTCGATCCAAATTGTGTTTTGTTTGTAATCCAAAAAAGGTTTTGATGTTATTGCATTGGTTTTCAATGCTTCTGTTGATTGTTTTCCAAATGTTTGCAGCTGATTTGTGTGAATTTAACGCGTTTCTTAAATGAACAATAAAAATTGTAATCCCATAAAAGTTGGCACACACACAAACGCAAACGCACGCAAAATCACACAAAGGCAAAATGCATTTATGTTTTTTCTATGCACTTGTGCACTGTTGGTGTTAGTGCAGCACTTTTCCCTGTGTGTGTGATTGAGCCTGTGCTTGTGTTGGTGCACTTGTGGAAATTTTTATTGTTTTTTGCCTGATTTTGTAACTGCCTTTGCGGCTATCGCTGTTTGAGTCCAGCCAAGAAGCGATTAGTGATTTTCAGTGATTTTATGCACTATTTTTTTGGTTAAACACTATAGCTATTTTGTAGCTTTATTTGGGCATTTTCCATAGGATTTGTTCACTTCAATTTATATAATTTTGCCAGCTCTCTCACGCACAACGACACCCGTGTGTATATAGTGTGTTTATATGGCTAGACGACTGGTCACGCCCACTTACTTAGAGACCAGCTGTGCTGGCTGCCGTTCACCTGGCTGACCGCTTGCAGACTGAAATTGCAGATCGTATTGGCCAACTCGGAGTTGGCATAAAAATGGGAATTCGGCTGGCTTTTGCGTTTGCGTTTGCCATTGCCTTTGCTGTTGCCGTTGCCATTGCCTTTGCTTTTCCGTCGAAAGCTCATCGCTCGCTAATTTTGGTCCGTCTGCGCCTCTGAAAACGGGTTTATTGCCGCTTCGATGCCGACTTTGCGCATGCGCAGCACGTTGTCCCCGAATGTTGGAGAGCCGACAGTCCACAGTCGAGATTCGGATTCGGATTCGAGAGCCCAGAGGCCACACAAGAAATCCGGAGCGGATTGGAGAGCCGTACTGGCTGGCTGGCTCTCCAGGTCGAGCTTTGCTCGCCTCCGACTCTGACTTTGTCCATTTTCCTCGGCCCAACATTCTGCAATCGGATTGTCTTTGCCTTTGTATTTACCCAAACGCTTTGCATTTGCCTCTGTTTTTGCCTTTGCCTTTGGCTTTGCTGACTTTGCTGACTTTGCTCTGCTTTTGGAGCGTGCTGCTCACTTGGCGGTTGCCCGATAATCGGGCTCAACAGGTTTATTGATTAAGATTGCTCAGACCTTTTTCTCGATTTAATTTCTTGCAAAATGTTGGAAAAAATGTAACAGAAATTAATATGGGTCTATGGGAGCAGTTTGCTGAGATATTTAATGCTATATTTAATGCAATAAGTTATAAGACCAAAGGGATTTACATGTATGCATCTCAGAAAAGTCATTAAGTCCAACATGAAATTTATATTAGATTGGAATGATAATCGATATGAATCAATTTCGCAGAAAATACCTTTTTAATATATTATAATCTTACATTGATTCTATTTATTTCTATCAATAGTATAGTTATATATATAAATTTAGTACACTATATTTACAACGTTTTAACAAAGAGCTTTTGTTTTGGATATTTACCTAACTTAGGCACTTTTACAATTTTTTATATATTTTTGATATATATTTTTGTATATAATTTTAACCCGCCCGAGATTACTTAATACATCGATCGTAATCCATTATCGATTTGCCAACTAATATGCCTGTGTGCATTACTTATTTCCAGTGCCCTAAATGCTTTGCTTTCTTTCATTTCCTCAACTACCGTGATGACCGCAATGACATAATGGTAACAATAATACGGCCAAATTACGGTTACGGTTCAATTAATGAACCGCGTTGGCCCAAACGAGCTGAAGCCGTTGGCAGATGCCAACGCATTAGTCACAAAATGCGGACCCTCCTCAGACTCGGCTCAGACCCACAATAGTAAATAAACAAAAATTGTTTAAACGCCTCATGAATTATTGCGCATACGCCGCGTGGTCCGCTCGTTCGAGTGCCTCGCTTCGTTTGGCAATTAAACGCTGGCCGCGGCACTTGGTCAAGACTGCACTTTGGGCTGGATGTGTGTTTTCATTGACCGAAAAGAAAAGCACAGATCAAAATTCAATATTCGCCTCGAATGCAAAATAATGCAAAACACTTTTCATCTCCTCATAATGGAATCAATCAAGCTCCGTTCACTGTGGCGCATGGTATGTGTATCTCTAAGCCGCTTTGTTACGTCACTAAGTACTGCAGCTTTGGCTTAGAGTACACTGCGAACTATTACGAGTGGTGCTACTAGTTATTAAAAGGCTCAAGCCAAGTGAAGTTATGCTGCAAGGTGCCTTTGGAATCTTTCTTACTTAATTAATCTTATTAATCCCTGGACTGTTTTCATCTTTTCCCTAATACTGGTACTTTTACATACTTAAGGCTTCTAAAAATATTTTCAAAGGAAAAAATATATTTTTTTTCCTGTGCAGTGGCAGTAGCAGCAGCCTTAATAGCAATAATGCTGCACTGCATCTGCGCTCGTTCCGCATGTGAAAGTTGAATTTGAGCACTGAGCCCGGCTCAAGTCAACTGAACTCCACTTGGCCCGTCTGGGTATTCAAATTGGAATAGAGCCAGGCTCAACTCGGCCTGGAATAAGTATCTGTATCTGTATCTGTATCGGAATCGGTGAGTGTATCTGTAGCACGCGGAATTGTCGAGTGCTTTATCGCCAGCGGCGTGTGCCTTGTGGCTCACATCTCACAGCTAGTTACGTTCAAAGTATCTGCATCTGTATTTCTATCTGTATCCATGTCCCTGTATCTGTATCTGTGTGAGAATGGGAGCACCGTGTCGCCCGGCTGTTTGTATGTATGTGTTGAGCTGTGTGGGTCGAACCGAACGGTTTGTTGAACCGGTATTCCACATTTGTTGCAGGTAGCACTCACTAGCAACAACGATATCACAACGTGTTGTAACTACTACTTAACTGGTCTACAAAAACCATCGACAACAAGCCATCGATCAATAGATCCATAGCCCACTATTGCCAGGTACTTAGGATGTAGCTGATAACAATTACATTTCGTGCCAATTGCACTTGTTTCAAAGGGGTGGTCCGCGATAACAATAAACTATTAACTCTTAATTACACATTCATGGATAAAAATGTTTCCCCATAACTTGGCCAAAATTGGCAGCACAGCTAAAATAAAGACTGTTTTGTGCTGGTAATTAACATATCTAACTATGTCTATCATAAATTTTTTGACTATCGAAAAAAAAAAATTTGACAAATTTTCGCATTTTCGATAAGGGGTACCATCATCAAAATTTGCGAAAAATGGGCAAAAATTAGCATTTCAATGTATGTACTTGGATCGATAGGGAATTTTGTTGCGAATTCAACGAGGTATGGCATTCCACATTTGGACAACTATTTTTACTGCTATCGAAAAAAAACCGATTATTTTTGATAAAAAAAAATCGAAAAAACATTTTTTGTAAAAAATCGGATATTTTCAATAGTCGTTTTCGCCATAACTTAGCCAAAAATGGCAGCACAGCTAAGATAAAGACTGTTTTGTGCTGATAATAAACAAAGCTAACTATGTTTAAACCTACTTTTTTGATTTTCGAAAAAAAAAATTTGACAAATTTTTGCATTTTCGATAAGGGGTACGTACCATCATCAAAATTTGCGAAAAATGGGCAAAAATGAGCATTTCAATGTATGTACATGGATCGATAGGGAATTTTGTTGCGAATTCAACGAGGTATGGCATTCCACATTTGGACGACTATTTTTACTGCTATCGAAAAAAAACTGATTATTTTTTATCAAAAAATTGAATTAATTAAATCGAATGCATTATAGTCCATTACTAGTAACCGCGCTATACCTCCGATAACTTACAATTATAATTCACGGAGTAATAAAAATCCAGAAGTGGAAAAACTGAATAAAGAAGCAATTAAAATAAATAAACACACACTAAGGAAAAAGACTTACATTAAGGCATTAAATGCAACTCTTCTGCTTTGTTGTTCAACTTCAATTATAAATCCATGAGCACTCTGAAGAACTTTTTAAAAAGGCCATTAAGATTTCAGTTTATATGGCACTTCCTTAAGTGCCACTTCTGCAATGGAAATATATTGTGGCAACTTCTTGCGGTTCTGTTTGTAATTAGCCCAAATTCATGAAAACCCAACCCCAAAACCGAGTTTGAGTCATTCTCATTTGCTTGCCCAACAGAATCGAATGTAATGAACGATTTTGATACCTTATTGTGCTCGCTCACAACAACAAAAAAAAAAGCAGTTCAACTTGTTTTTTTACAGCTCCTTATTGTTATTGTTTATTACATATAAAGATTGTGTTTACCCTGCAGCTTTTGCTTTTATTTTTTTTTTTCCTTAGTTTTGTTTTGTATTTTCTGTTGTTAAATGCAACTGGTTCGATTTTTACATTCTCTTGACGGGAGCCTTGAGCTGTGGCTGCCTGAATTGAATTGCAATTCCGCGAAAAAGCCAGCGATTCAGCTGTGCGATTGACCTTGACAAGTGGGTTCAAGTCGACTTCCAGTCGCTTAGAGGATGAAAAAGTTTACCACAAAGCGAAACACCTTGCTTAGCGTGCTATTCGATTCGGGTCGCTCGGGGGATTCCTCTCTCAGTTCGGCACCTTCCACCAAATGGGCGTCCAGTTCGGCCTCCAATTCTGCTCCATATCGCAGTATGTACCACTCGGCCAGGAAGTAGATGACCAGCGTGATCAGTGCAAACTTGACGTAGATCTTGAATATGTCGAGTATGTGAAGGAACAGCTGATGCAGCAGCTCCATTAGATCCATTGTAGCGGCCCACGTTGCGTATACTTAATGCAAAACTTTGGCTCTATCTTCGGCGTGTTCAGCGTGTTTTGCGATTTCCGAAATGAGGTCGTTTGTGGTTTGTTGTTTGATGTTGGCTCTATTATGCAATCCAAGCTGCTAGTCCAAACTTATCGAGCTGATGATGCACATTTCGCTTTCGGCCGCTTGACTGATGTCGCCTCATTTGCATTTGATCGCGTTAATGATCGCGGCACAAAAGTGCGTGTATTTTCTCTATAGATGTATCTCTCAATGGTCAGCCATTGGGCATTGGGCATTGGGCGCCTTGATTATGCTAATTTGTTTTGGGTCATTGGGTATTATCGCTGCGGTCGGCCTTTCTTTCTCCTTTCTTCGCCGTTGTCTCAGACTCCTAAAATGGCTTCCTGTAAATACAAATTTCGTTTTAATTTGATTGGAAATTAATTTGATACACACACAAAGTCGAGCGGAGGGTAAACAAATTGGATTGCGAAAAAGTGGTCCGAAAATGGGAGCACTAGGTGTGATCGGCATGGGATCTCATGGAGATTTCATGCTTGGGGCAGGTCGGATTACTTAATTAGCATGGAAAATGATTTTTTGGCTAGATTGAATATTTAGATGGAGATAAATAAGTGTGTGTTGGCTGGGAAACCAGATCGAATTTGTCAGGTTGGGCCTTGGATTTTGGGCAGAGATGTTGTAATAAGCTATAAATAATAATGCAAAGACAGAATAATAGGAAAAGTAGTCGAGTTTATGAATAAAACAAGTTACAAATGGAGAGACAGCATGGAATGTAAAATAGTGTAGTAAATAAGAAAGCCTCTTTAACAAACAACCATTAACAAAATGATCGAAACGGCAATCTCCCAAAATAAACATATTAAACATGTTTGCCAAAGTGGCCTCACAAAAAGAAATCAATCAAATTTTGGAAATAATCAAAGCCAAAGAAATAATAATCAAGTTCAATTCACTTCACCTCCGTTTTGGCCCTGATAATGAACCAATTATCGTGCTTTAAATCATTGGGAGATTAATTTCGAATAGTTCAAAGATCGCTCAAAAATGGCAGCCACTTAAAACCTAATTGACCCTGTTTGTATGTTTTAAAACTGCTTATAAACCTAAATGGAAGACAAGCCGAGACTAAGGTAAGATGACCCCCTTTGAAGACTACGCCCCTGCCAGCTGCCATTCGTCAGCGGGCAGATCGACAATTTCGAGACGGAGCCAAGTCAAAACTGGCCGGAGATTGCATCTCTTGGATTTGAATACACTTGACAATCGCTTAACGCAAACCGACTTAACCTTAGCCAAGACGAGATGTTCAAAAAACCCAGTGGGGTGAGGAGTCGGAGGAGCAGTCTCCTCTTCGGCAACTCGATAATCGCAGCCATTATACTAAGCACACAAATCAACTTCAACTTGGAGGAGAGCCGTTCGAAAGACGCCTCGCTGCTGGAGCACTCGGAAAACGAGCCGCAACGAAATGTTTTGCATTAATTTCAAAACGCATGCGAAACAGACGCAACATATTTATAAGACAGGAAAAAAAACGCAAACTGCATTGGGCAGAAAAAAACGAAAACCAGTTGCAAATATGGCATACAGAGTGGATAGCCTTCGTTTCTGGGAAGGATTTCGATCTTCCCAGCCGATTGGCAACTGTCCAAACTGACCTGTCGCATCGGCAGAGTCTCGAGAAGATTCGCCTTCCAAAGTGGGCAAGAAGATTTCGCAGAAGCCACCTCTCCACATCACCACCACCATGGAGACGATAAGTTGAATGAGTTGGCTGCTGCGTGGATCTACCGGTTTTTCGAGATCAGACCCAGACACCTGAAAGACCTTCTGACATTTGCGAATTGTGTACGCGTCTCGCTTTGGACACTGGTCACTCGGAAATGCCCTTTCCAGGTAACATCACACGTTCTGGTAAGTTTAAAAGTTGCTTTTTTTATGGTTCAATACAATTTGGTACTGTCTATGACAGTATATATATGCTTCTTTAATAGTTTTTCCTATTTTAATAAAATATATATTATTTGAAGAGCATTGAAGTTTCGTGATCAAAATACAGCATCCCTTGTGGGCAAATGAATTGAATTTGCGCAATTTATTGAAGACATTTTCAACATCATGAAGTCGAGTTAATTAAATAATTTCTCGTTTGGCACCGCCTTCGTAGATTTTGCATGAAATTCGCGTCACACTGTAAATTATTTAGTTGCATATTAATTAGTGGACACTTCCAGCAAAGCGTAACAAAGAAACGGCAAGAAAAGCCAAATATTGTTTAAGCCACTTGCATAATGCAAATGGTGTTAACTTGACTCCAGTTACCAGTTCATCGTTGCCTTTTTTCTTCGTTGTTTTTTGTATTTTTTTTTTGGCCATTAAAAAACGTAAACCGAAATGTGGGGAAAAACAAATGTGGGTGAATGGTCAAGAAAAGTAACATTTTGTGATTTATAATTCCCAGCAAACGAGGGGCGCACCGAAATCGGTGTCACACTTTGTCCCTCTTTCGGTTAATGACTGAAATTGAAATAGACTTTTAATTAGGCTTCTCGGTTTCATTTCGTTTCGCTTTGGATTGTTTTGGATTGGGCTCTGTTTTGGAATGCATTTTTGAATTGGTTTTCATTTGCCTTTAGACGCGTTATTTCCGCATCAGTTGGAAGCGGCCTATTTCTTATGCACGTACGACTGCCATTGCGTAGGTGTACCATATGTACCTATATATATCTACCTATATATACATATATAACATATATAATTATTTTGCCTCTCTGTACGCGGAAATGAAGCCTCAATCCCCCGTTGTGGCACTCAAACTGAAAACTTGAACTACTTCTTCGATTCGAGCTCACTCTTTTCGAGTTATTCAAATTCGGCTGGCGATCATGGAATGGATAACGATTATGTTTGAACGAAGTGTTACAGTGCGCAGTGCATTACTCAAGTTTTCAACACCTTTTTGTTATATTTGTAGGTTTTTCTGTTTTTTAGTAAATATTATTATATTTGTGCAGGTAAACAATCGTTGTCAGTTTGGTATTTAAAAAGCAATATAATGTGTGTTTTGCTATTTTGAAAACTAACGCATTTAAATAGGAATATTATTACGACGTGAAATCCTTATATATAAATATTTCTATGGCCTGTTTTATTCTAGCCCACCTTTTTTTCAATATACATTTACCTTTCAAAATCCGATAAGCAGTAAGTTATGTTTTACTTTCGCCCTATAAAACCTATAAACCTACCCACATATCTCCGGTGATCTGTTATGATCCCAACACCCACATTTCCTATGAGACCTCTGCTGGGGATGCTAATCCGGTGAAGGGCGATTAGCTAACTCATTACGAATGTCTACTAACCACTGTCTGCTTCCTTTTCCCATTTCAACGACACAGTGAACATTCACCAGCCATTTAGGCCGCGTTTGTGTGCATTTCCCCAATTTGCTGCTGTTTGTACTCCCATTGTGGTTGAAAGGCGGACAGAGGCTTTATCATAAGATCATTTGTGGTGCGGCAAACTCACCGCATTATTTATCCATTGCTCGGGGTATCATCGCCTTATCAAGTCAGTAAACAATATAAAACACGAACGGACGCCAGCACATACAAATATTTTTGGATAATTTTCGAGCTTCTTCTTTTTAGACGGATCAAAAGCTATATACCATATGGCTTCCAGCTGATTGCTGTCAAGTTGAGCTTTAAGAAGATTTCGTGTGCGAGTGGGACAACTGGCACTCCTATCGCAGAAAGAGATCGCGAAAAGCTTTCTTTTGAAGCTTGGATGCTAGATTTAAATCAATAAATTCAGCACAATACGTACACATTTCCATTATTAATAATTTCTCTTTATGTATTTAAATATTTCAAATCCGTTTTCCCAGTTCCTTGACTGCTTGCTTGTTATTATTTTAACGAACTAATTTAAGTTGCTAAAAGCTCTACTGAAATCTTGTAGCAAGCAGCTCTTTTCTGCCCTAAAGCTCTTTAAGTCCGTATAGCATTTCGTTTTGATCTTAGTCAGCAATTTATGTTAATGTTTATTTATGTTTTTTACGTTCTTACTCTAAGAATTTACCAATGATATAAAACATCTCATGGAACAATTGTCACTAAAACTTTCTTTACTTCACTTTCTTTACTTCATTTTTGCACTATAAAGAAATTAAAGGTGTTCCGAGTTCAATTTTGCTTCCTCTAAGGCAACCCATTTCACCAGTAATGGATATATATACCACTTGGCTACGGCATTCAATAAAACAACTCCAACCCTCTCCAGCGGTCTATTGATAAACACCAACTTGAAAAGCAAGAAAGCCCATAAAGGAAAATCGGGAAAGAGCAGGAAATATAGAATGACATCTATAGCCAGCATATATAGCATCATTTTGATAACTTGTGCTATACGGACCACTAAAAGAATGAAACTTGATTTTAAAAAATATAGCTTGAAGTGTGTTATTTGTACATACCGCTAAAAGTGAAATAAAAGCCGCATCTCAGAACGAGTGGATTACTTTGAAAATTGACTTTGTAATCGGTATCGAAAGCTTACAAATCTGAGAAGCTTGGTGCAAGTGACCGAAAAAGTTGCTATGCAGATCAGCCAATGAATGAAGCATGAAGTTAAAGATGGGAATTGAAATACAATGTAAACATATTCAAATGTCCTACATTTCTGTAACAACATACATTTAAGGTGTTATTTGTTTGTAAACAATTTTGACATTTTATTATGACCTAAAACGTTTTTGTTTTCCTAAGAAAACTGCTAATGCCCGCAAAGATGAAGATAATTATTATAATATATATTATTATAATATAATTATAATGGGAATTATTACAATATTTTTGTACTGTTCCATAGAAGGTTTAACTTAACTAATCGTCTTCGTTTTCAACGAACTTCTCTTCAAATTAAAAATCTTGAGTGCTCGCATTCAAAAGCTGAACGATTTTCCACTCACCTGAACTGCTTTACACCAAAACTTTAAACTTGATTGAAAACCACTGAACAAAAAATCAGTTACTTTTTAAGATGTATTTTTATTTTGCTTTTGTGCACAACACAAGCAATACTTTTCTTTACAAATTTAAATGAAAGGGGTTGTGTGTATTTAACAATGAAGGGTATGTGATTATGCTTTAACATATATACAACGGGTAAATTTTGGGTAACATTCAAAACATTCAAAACATTCAGATGGAAGTTCGCCAATTTGGGGTCGCATTTGTGTGACAACAACATCGAGAACAACGAGTATAAAGCTATGTTCACTCATTCGATGGCCTCGATTATTTCATATTCTTCATCCAAAGAATGATCATAATCGATATTGTATTTGTTCTTGATCTTGCTCTTGTAATCCTTGAGCTCCGCGTCGTTTTCGAACTTATTCGTATTATATCGCTGTTTGCCTCTTGAGCTGTTGCTGTTGCTGTTGTTCTTCTTGCCGGATTGAGGGGTATTGTGAGTGCGGTTCCTAGATCTAGTTTGGTTGCTTTCCCTATCTCTATGGTTAACGCTACTAGGCTTTGATTTTCTTTCGCTATTTTTACTAGAATTGTGTTGCTTCTGATGTTGCTTGTGTTGCTGTTGCTGTTGCTGCTGCTGCTGTGATGATGAGTATGACGATTGAGGATTGGTACTTGGTGTGGTAAATCTCATGCTACCTCTAAAGCTATTTTTGGTCATTTTACTGTAGTTGCTGCTATCTACGATTCTATTGCTGCTGTTGATTCCGCCGATTGCCGTGTTGCTGTTGATTGCTTGATGTTGCTGTTGCTGCTGTTGCAGTTGCTGCTGCTGCTGTTGGTGCTGTTGCTTTTGAAATTGCCGCTGTCTTCCGCCGCGCTGTCTGGTTCCGTTTGCTGTCCCAATCTTATACTCATCATCGGCCTCATATCATACTTCATTCTGCTGCTGCTGGCGCTCTGGGATGCGATACAGTTCGTCGTTGTTCTGGTAGAGTTGCTCCGATCCCTCGCAGTTCACATTCGACCACCAGTCGCAGACCCTGACCGCCTGGTTGAATACGGTTCCATTGGGACAGAGGAAGGAGTACTGATGGCCCGAGTGGAGGCACCAGTGCCAGACCTAAGATCACTTTCATATAGTCATTATACATTTACTGTGTTTTATTGGACCTCACCTGACAACGCGTCTCTGTATCCGCATAGTAACCCGGCTGGCGACCCTGGCAATTGAATGCTAGACCCTTTGGCACGGAGTCGTAGGCGGGGTAATCCTCGCCAGCAGTGTAGCCATCGATTTGCTAAGAAACATGAAATCAAGTATTTATACAGGGGCTCTTTTGAAAGCAATAACATCTAGTTAATCAGTGAAATTCAACTCTTCACACCTTTGGCCCCATTTCGAAACACTTAAAACGCAGTAAATAGAATAAATAATAATGCAGTTAAGAGTGATTCCCTCGCACACCAGAAATTATGACTTTGTGGATCGTTCGTGTGAATTATCTCAGCGCAAGCAGCGCTTCAGCGACCTTCAGTTGTGGGTGGTGGTGGTGGTGGCACATGTGGCTGGCAAACATTGCCCAAGCGCAGCAACAAAATGAACTCTAAACAATAACAAATTACAATTTAAAACAATTGCCACACAAACAGAAATTTAAAATGCAAATGCTATAGCCGAAAAAAAGGCTGTCGAAAAAAACCAACAAAAGAACCAGCGAGTGTTGAAAATTGTGCACTTGCAACAGTTGCAAGTAATTGGGGGCGCAAACAGAGCTGGTGGGGAGGGGGGGGGGGGGGGGGGGTGCCATGTGACAACCGACTGTCAATCTCATGCGTAGGAAACCATGAAAAGCCGAAAAGTGCAAAATAAAACAATAAAACTCCGGCGGCTACAGCACGGATCACAACACACCACGTATCGAAGCTGGAGGAGATGTGTGATTCTTTTGTGTCGATCTCACTGGGGAACCATCCATCTGGGCCAAGCATCGCATCCATTGGTTCCAGCCTCATTTGAGCGCCAGTGTGTTGCATCTTCGTTTGCTGTCTATCTTGATCTTGCCTCGATTTCTTATCCCATTATCCATTGTTGCCGCTGTTACGCTCGAATAAATCTCTCTCCCTTTTTCAGGGGGTTAAAGTTGCCGCCGTTGGCGCTTGTCTATTTGGGTTAATGCTGAGTTTATGCTAATTGAATACGTTGGGACAGGGCAAAGTGATTGGCAATGTGCAGCACATTGATGGGGTGGGAAAAAGGCTGAGCAGCAGGGGGTTTCTTCATGGGAAAAGTTTGGGAGTTTATGGGCAATTCAAAAACATCTTAATCAAGGATTTTATGGAGCTTTAAGCATAAAGTTATTACTTCAGATACAAGTTACCAAACGAAATTAATCCCAGTTTTGATATCTTTTACATACACAAACACCATATTGAACAAATATACACTTATTTCCCAAAGTGCAATTGCAACAAGTATGCACCTTCCACTCCAGTCCCATTTCGATTGCATTGCAAATTCGAGCTGCCTCGTTTTTCGGTATAACTTTTCTCAATCACTTGCAATTTTCACGCTAATAACTTTCCAGGGGCTTTTAGCATTTTCAGCGGCAACAAAAGACTTAAACAACAAACTATATGGACCGCCCATTGCCTTACTAACCCAAAAAGCGGACAAGATGCCACTCTCGACAAAAGCCCACCATCAATTATTACCCTCCACTCTCAACCTTTGCCCAGTGCAGACCAGACCGTTTTCCTTTAAATACCAACCCGCTAAGCCAGCCGAGATGGGCCACGGCAGTTACAGCTGGAAAATGGTTAATTTTCCCTGCATTTTCCCTTTATTTCTGTTTGGCGAGCGCGCGGCTGAGGGGCCACCAAGGCTAATTGATAATGCAACACAGCGGAGAGTGCCTCAAATGGTAGAAAGCGAATGTTGCTCACCCTTTTTTTTGAGCTGCCTGAAAAATGTTATTTTAGCTATTTAAGTGAGTAAATATTAGTGCTGAAAACAAGTATGTCTCTTGGTTAATAGTAGTTCTAACCAGAAAATACTTTTTAGATTGACTTAGAAATACTCAATTCCTTTTAAAAGATCAGTGAATGTATTAAAGTATCGCTGCATAGTTAGAGTATTTAAATTAGGGAAGCCAAAACCCACGACGACACCTTTTTAGGAAGAGGCGTCCCCTATTTTGAGGCAGCTTTGGGTTCACCTTTCTCTGTGTGTTTCTGGCCAAGACGTGAGAAGTTGTCTAACACTTTGGCAGACAGGTTGTCTGCATCGTGTGCTAGCCCCTCTTCCCCTTGGGAGCCCCGAATCTACTGCCGCTTCTTCTGGCTTTTTGGCCTCTTCTTGCAAAATGGCATGCTGCATGAAAAGAAGATGGCCAGAAGGGTGAAAGGGGGCCACAGGCGCTTTTTTGGGCTGTTTTTTTTTTTAGAGGCAACAATTGTAATTGTTGCTGGTGTTGCTGCTGTTGCCGTGGCTGCAACTTTGCGTGGGAGTTTGTTGTTGCTGGCGTGCCGTTGTTGTTGCTGGTTTAGATCCCTATCAAACAAGAGACAAATGGTGTGCGCAATCTTTTTACTCGAAATGAATGTAGGAAATTATCTCAGATGACACTTTTTTGTGTGCGGCTGCGGCTGCTGCAGTTGCTCATGTTGATACAGCAACGATGCAGACGAATGGGAACAGACGCGGCCAATGAAGTTGTCAAATCAATGTTGGCCAAATTATTCAATAAGCCATTTCCCAAGCTCATAAAAGGCCCATGGAAAAATAGCTATTTTCCATGATTGCGGTCCACAAAAGCGATTCAAAAGGCAAAGGGGTATTGTGAAGTTTTGTGGCGTTTTGCTCTTTTGGGTTTTTCGATTTCAGAGTTCGGGATCAGGATGGGGATAGGGAAGAAGACGACTCCACTTACCCCATTGACACAGTTCCCTGCCAGCATTGAAAACAGTCCGAACACGACTATCATAATGCAGGCGCTCCACTGAAGATGCTGCTGCCGTCTGTGTTGCTGCTGCGGTAATTTGTTCGCTGCTGTTGTTGTGGCTGCCATGATGTCTGTTGCTTTTTTGGCTTTTGGTGTTTTGTTTTTTTTTTGTAAATTTTTCTTTTGGTAATCCGTAATTTAAATGTGATTTTTTCCTATCTAAAAGATACAAAACGAAAATCGATACAAAACGAGTCGAGTGGGTTGATGTTATTTATTTTGTGCGCGCAGCATAATTTTTGTCGGAATTTTTTAGAAAGGAAACATCTTCTCCTTCTTGGCTTATGCGGCATATAATTAGATTTTATATCTAAATGTTTTCTATAGTCGGACGAGAGGAGGCAACCGCAATTGCTAATGGACAATCAAGTATTGCTGACGGCGATGTTGCAGCTGCTGCCGGTTGCATTCACTTTTTGTGCCCGCGGATTGTGTGCTTCTAATGGATCTTAATTGATAGTAACTCGAGTCGCTTAAGTCGGGGTTAACGATATTGCGTTGGATTCTTGTTTAACACATTGTTCGTCGTAATTTGCTTATTTCAGTACACGCTTTTTATGGAAGAACATAAAGGGGCTGTCCTTTCAATCTAATCACCATTAAAACGCATTAAAAATTAATGAAAACTTAGGTTTTAGTTGTTAAAGAGATGTACTTTGTACGCACATTTTAATTGAAAAGTATCTAACATTTAGGTAACATTTTAGTTATCAACATTTATCTGTAGTTAAAAAATATAGCAGTTAAAGCTTTCAGGTCAGTAATCCACTAGATGCGATAGTCAAGGTGCAAAGTTTTATTAAACCTCTTATAACTTGCACATTTCTAGACCTATAAACACTTTATTTGAATGTCATTCCTTATATGCTTCCTTCTTTATGCTTAGTCTTCTTAAGACACTTCCTTATCAAAAATAACACCATATTCAAACAGTTTTTAATTAAGGCGCCTTATCCTTTAGAACTACAATAGTTTTATACAGAAACTGAGTGCTGCAAGGGCTGAATTCTGTTTATCCGTTCTTAAGGATGTTTTTTCATTTGCGGCCCCTCTTGAAAACTAATTTGCGCAATCGATTGCTCAACGCCCAACACTATTTAAATGCCACGCACTTTGCCGCGCTAATAAAACACACGCCGCAATTTATTACAGATCCGATCGAGCCGTATCGTATCGTATGGAATCGGACTCACTTCGTTTCGAACGGAGGAGCAAGCGCTGGGGCTCTGCACGTGTTGCCGCGTTTGAAGTTGATGCAAAAGTTGTAAAAAAATTCGCATCAATTTTAGTTTTATACTCAAGAGCAGAGCGCTGGCTCCGCGGACTCTCTGCAGATGAGCGAGGCTGCCAGCGGCTAAATCCACCTCGTCATCGCTGGAATTGCCAAAGAGCAACATCATCGCAGAGACGAGGCTGGAAAAACTAAATCATCGTGTCTATTGATGCCTCGCTCGGCTGGTCGGCTCTTCAAATCGCAGTTATTCTCTCATTCATGAGTGCGGGGGATTTTTTTTTGGATGCCCTACACAAAAAAAGCGCGGTCGGCTTTTGTTTTGCTTTCGCGGTTTGTTGACGTTTGCCTGGCTCTGTTGCAAAGCAGCGAAAAATTAGTGCAAATTTCGGCTTATTTGTGATTGTGATGTCACTTGGCCATCTCCATAGCGACTCCATTTAATTGTCACGCTTAGTGCGAAATTTTCGCTCATTAGCGGCCGATAATCGAAAGACTTAGGCAACGAACTCGATTGGCTTCGTCGAGAAAAATACCTAATTGACCGATGCCAAATAACAAAAATTGTAACATATTTTATCATAACAAAAAACGTCGCAATCATGTAGTTAATATTGAAATTTGGTAATATTTATATATATTTTGCAAGTATTGGTACAAGTATAAACCACATATTTTTTTTAATATTTAACACAGTAAAATGGTATTATCATAATTTGTAACATGGTTCGCTTGTAAAGATAAATGTCTTATGCTATAATTTCCATTCAGGTCCTAGAAACTTCTTGCTGTTTCTTAGTTGACTAGTTATAAATTACACAATGTCTAGAACTTGTAATCTCCTGGGGATGTTGCCTAAGAGATTACGGCCCATTTTCCCGTCAACTGACAGCATTTAATTTCGATTTGCGAAAAATGATCATACATTAGACTAATTAAAATAAAATGCTGCAATAAATTTCCATCGCTGCGCCAGCAAGACACATCCATTTGCTCTAGAATTGATGCCGTCCCAGCCGCTGAGCCGAGCCGCTCACTTTCAAAAGATGTGCACGGTGGCAATCCGGTTCATTGAGTGCGCTTCAATTGCTGAGACATCGACGGAGTCTCAAGACCTGGGACCCCGAGATGTGGCTGCTGCATTCTGGTTCACCTTCGAGAAAAGCAAGGCATTTGCAGACGTCAGGCATTGCCAAACGTCTTTCGTGGCTTAGTTTTTGGTTTTGTGAGCGAGTTTCGGCGTTTCAGCGTTTGGATTGTGTGAGAAATTCCCTTAATCAGCGCCAGTTGCACTGCACCGGACCACTAAAAATGGACAAGAGTCCAAGTTGTCCAATGGATTTCTTGAACATATCTTATTAACCTGCAAAGCAGGTTTCGTTTCCCAATTGATTTTCGGATAATTGATAGTTAATCGATTGGAGCAGAAGTGTTTTCCTAGCACCCACAATTAATTTCCAATGATTTCACACGCCGAGCTGGCGACCTTGACTTTTACCCATTTGAAGGTCCATTGTAGTCATCATCATCAGCGGTGGCGGTAAAGCTTCTTCATTTGAAAATTGTTTTAATACGCGACGAAAACAATGATCGAGTAATTATGTGCCTTATAAATGTCGGCTTCCCGTCACCGTAAATGTTATGATATGACAGTAAACGCATTTTTCTCTTAGCTTTTCCGTTTCCATTCTGTTGTCGGTTTTAATGGGCCTAATGCGGTAATTTATTAAATTAGTTTAGAAATGTTTTTTAATGCGCCGGCGAAGGGGCATCTTTTGTGTGGAGAATTGGATTACCTTTGATGGCATTACATCAGGGTCAGCGTGGGCTGACCTCTAACTGATCGGTTTTTAACCACAAGTGTTTTATAGCATGTGGTTTAAATCAATGGAGCATTGGATAAGTACTCTCAATTTTTGAATTTTGGGGGCATTCAATTATACCTATTGATCAGTGATATGCCTTTCATTAACTTGGTAATATATTCTGCTAGCCATAAACTGTACATGTTAAGTTCTGTGCACTTTTAAAGTCTTTATAGGGCATTGATTTATGGGAATTCATTTAAAAAAGGTCTAAAAATTGTCCATCGTGCATATTGAACATACTTATTAGGAACTTATTTCCATTCAAGGGGCCACATCCATCAACCAACTTTATCCGAGTTAGCCAGTTGAAGTAGTTCAAGGCTGTGTAAGACTGCATCCTCCCGGCCAGTTCATTCATCACCTCGTTCCTCCTCAGCATCATTTGTCAATTGCAGTTCTGTGGCGGTAACGAAACATACCCCGCCTTCCAGCAACCAATGTAAAAATACTGGCAAACAGACCGCAAACATTTGGATAAACGCATTAAGTTCTCATTGTTCTGGTTTGGAGTTCGCTGCTCCGCACCAAAAAAAACAAAACTGAAAAACTGAAAAAAGAATAACTGAATTCTCTGCCATTGCACAAAAACAATACAGTTCGGTTTCGGGTTGTTCTCCTTTTTTATGACTTTGGACCGACTTGATTATTGTGCAAATAAAAATTCTAATGACGATTTCGGCAACAACAATGCAATTATGCAAAGCCAGAAGAGGAAGGTAATTAAAGGCAGAACAGCAAAAGCGGCAGAAGTCTGAGGAATGATAATTATCACGGCGCTGCAATCAACAATGAATATGCTAAACAGTCCAAGTTTCAAGTCGAACGGAGGAGAACATCCTATGGAGCCATTCCACATCGCACATCCCACATGGCACATGCCATGTGGCTTCCGCCAGAAGCCAAAATAAACAGAAAAATTACAAGAAAAAAAAATTAAAGAAGAGCACCGCCATGATCTATCATCATCACCGGGCCAGTCTTTGTCTCGGATTTGCGCAACTCCACCCCTTCCTTCCTTGGCGGCACTCTCCAAATACCCAAATACCCAAATACCATACATCATCTAAGCCGAAAGCAAAAAGCTGAAAGCTAAAAGGTTTCACTCCACCACAAATTGTGGCAAATTGTCGATAGGTTTTGTAATCAAGCCATTGAATTGTTTTGCTTAACAGAGTGCAGAATCTGCCGCATATGGGTCAAAATCGAATTTTGCCTTTGTTTTGCGAAATTGTTTTGTCACTTTCAGATTAGTTGAGTGCATTTGGCCGCAGTTGAGTTACCCAATGTTTTCTGATATCTTTTCCTGTTATTTGCCAGTCATTCGTTTAAGTGACTTGATTTTAATAAATTTGCTTTTTTTTTTTTCAAATTCCTCGTGACAAATTTGCATTTGCGAAATAGGTAAATACATTGAAACTAGGCTACAAAGCGGTTTCAATAAAAACTTGGGTGATTTTAGAAAGATGAAAAATGAAGATTTCCAAAATGAGATATAGCATAACTTAGTACAAAAAAAGGGTCAAAAAGATAAAGTTAAATAAACGTTTGATGAGTGACTGACAGACATAAATCTTAAATATTTATGATTTTTATGAATCCTAGACATTTCCGTCGGTTCTTCAGTTGGCCCATCAATTTCAGCGCCTTTCAGTTCTATTATTATTTACAACTACCATTAGTCAATTCAAAAAAATTAGCCAGGAGAATGCCAAGAATAACTGATTGAATTGCCATTTGATGTTGATCAAAATTATTCACCAGCAAAGTGACAAGAAATACTCAAATTTCGGTTCGCAGCCAAGCGAAGAGAAGCTGAAATAGGAAAACCAATTACCACAACGTTAGCAATTGCTGCTGGAGATGATTGAAGCCAATGGAAGATCCATTCAAAAATATAAAAGAAACTGACTAGAAGGCCAAAACCATCTGAACCCAGCCTGATCGGATTGCAAAGTTCACAGTGGATGATGATGATGCTGATAGACAGCGCTTTGGGGGAAATTTCATGCAGAAAATGGCATAAGTAAAACGAGAGGAGATCACATTGACCAGATACTGGAGTACTTATGAAGGAGCACGGCCAAATGCCAGTGGAAGCATAACGAGGTGCGAACAGGGTCAGCTCTGGTAGCCTTTAGCCATAGTCGTAGTTGAACTCAATCGAACGGCCAGTTGGCCAACAGAATGTGGCCTGAAGCAGGTACGTAAATTGTCAGCGAAGTGCTAAAGTTGGCTAGTGAGCGTTTGGATATATGATAGCAATGTAAAGATTTTACAGGCATTTTTTTTTACAACGATTCCTTACCATTTTAACAATCAGAATATATTTTCAAAGTCCCCATTTCAAGGCATTTTCTTTGGACTGCCAGCAATTGTTTAATATTCCGCATACGTCATGTTGTCCATTGCCTCAGCTTGCAAGTCAAGCTGTTCGCTGCTTTTCCTTTACTTTTGTATTCTTTTTATTTCTTAGGTTGCTTTTTGGTATTTGCCTGCTACCACTTCAATTGATTTTCGCCTCTTATGCCTCGAAACTGGAGTAAAATCGGAGGCAAGGTCAGCTCGCTGCTCGATGGCTTTGCTGGCCATCTGCACAATATGGATGATCATGGAGCGAGGATGATGACGTTGATGTCTCACTCTCAGAACAAACAAGTTGTAATTGGGTCGACTTTTGTGTACTCGAGTCTCGTTTATGATTATAAACAACAACGGCACGAGAAGCCAAAGGCCTTACAAAATGGCCAAGTCATAAAAAACCTTTATCAAACGCTTCGCTGATCCGACAACTTCAATGATGTTTCTCTGTTTCCAGTTGTCTGTGCTCTGGGTTGTAGTTGGATTCCCCCATTGGATTGTTCGCATCGCGTTCGTGTGAACTGAGGAAGGACGACCTTTGGCTAGACTCCGATTTGAAGATGACACCTTCGACCGGAGTTATCCATATCGTGATGTTATTGGGAATGACTCAGCCGCATCTTTGTTTCTTTACGGGCTGAAACGAATTGATTTCAGCTGAATTATTTAAAGCCGTAGCTGCAATTTGCCTCTAAACGAGCTTGGCATTTGTTTACTTTATCTAAGTGGCGCTAATTGACCCTTGCATCGGAGGTCATACATTCTCCTTCATATTTAACAAAACCTTTTTATTTTAGAGGTTTTAAATAGAAACATTCATTTTATAGTTTGTAAGCATAGTGTAAGAAAATTGTAATTTAGGTTTCTACTCTCAGACTTATACGAATAAAATGTTATTGACTGGCATCACATATTTTTAAATTCATGAAGCTATTAATTAGTTAACCACGGCATCGAATACATAAGAGAATCCCGGTGGAGTTTCATCTTAATATCACGGTCACGTACGCCTCTTGATGATAGCCATGTTGGCCAGTTGCAGGATGCGATTGAAATCGACTTTGACGTGAGCGCGCCAGAACTTGCAGCGTCCCCAGATGACAGCCGGATAGTTAGGGCTCGTGATGCCGTGAAAGATGCGCGCAATATTCCTTCCGCTAAATGTATTGTCCGGGTACATGTTTATCAGGGCATGAACGTCGTCTATGATGTTCTCATCCGGCACGTTACTGGGCTAAAGAACAGAGCGGAAGGCGATGAAACAAGGTAATGGAAGTATGTTGGTAAAGAATTACCTCTATTTCCAGCTCCAAATCCTGTGGATAGTCATTGGCAAAGTAATTGCGCACGATAGCCTTCAGCTGCTCGCCCCGATCCTGCGGAAAATCCGCACTGCAGCACTGGCCGCAAGAGCTATAGGCCACAGCAGCCAGTCCATGGGCCACATATTGCAGCTGGATGAGCTGCGTACGCTCCTGTTTTACGGATCGCGTATAGAGAGTGTCCAGAGCGTTGTCGATTTCTGATTCGGTAAAGTCGCCCGGCACCTTAATACGGAATCCCAAATCATAGAAGCTCACCGTGATGGGCGATCGCTTGGGATATCCATTTACTATCGAAAGATTAGTTAATAATTGAAGGGAACTATATTTGAACGAAGTAGCATCTCACCTTTTACCCACTCCAGATCCTTCAGTTGGTACTTGACCACACCACTATTCCAGCCAATTCCTGCCGCGATATCGGTGACCGAGAATTCAATGATGTTCGAGTCCTCTTTAAAAGTCTTGTCCCTTATCTGCAAAGCAATGGCCATGGCTAATGGTGGACATTCCTTTGCAGCATGCCTGTGTGTGGGAAAACCGAATACATTAATTTACAATACCATTAACTGTTTTTAAAAGACATACATACTATATGTCGACAATTTGTAAAGAACTTACTTCAGGTACTTGGGTCCACCATAGGAGATTATCTTGACCATCACATATGCTGAGCTGAGCACACTGATGCACCACCGGGGGTCGAGCTCCATGTAGCAAAGCAACGTGGATATGTTCTCCGCCGGGATGTCCAGCATCTCAACGGTTTTCTCCACGGAGAAGCCGATCTCGTGCCCCGGACACACATGCACCCTGGGACCATCACCTTCAAGGGCGATCGGCGGTGCTGTCCCCTTGGCAGCATCCTTGTCACAGCTACATGGCACGAAAATCTTATGCAGCAACTTACGGATAACATGCCGATCAATAGAGTTCGAATACACATGACGACGCAGCTCACTCTGGTCGCCACCCTTTGCATCCAAGAAGAGGTGACAGTGGGATGGCAGCCCGTCGCGACCTGCTCGACCAATTTCCTGCACATAGCTCTCAAAGTTTCTTGGCATATTATAGTGAATTACGGCGCGTATATCCGGCTTGTTGATGCCCATGCCAAAGGCGATGGTTGCCACCACAATGCGCAGCTCATTACCCATGAAGGCCTTCTGAACGGTCCGCCGCCTGGAAGCGGGCATTCCGGCGTGATAGGGCTCCGCTTGCCAGTTCACACGTTTGCGTTTCTTAGACTGATCCTTAGCTGGTTCCCTGCGATCCTGTACGCACGTTCTAATAAGCCCAGCGATTCGCTCACACTCATCCCGACGCGTACAATAGATGATGATGGATTGGCAGGGCTCGAAACTAGAATGATCGAAATGTATTTGCGCCTCCTTCATGTGTTACGGCGGTGGGCTAGGTCTTACCGTTCGCTATTAAGCAGTTGAAGCAACGCCGCATCTCGGTTATCGTCCTTGGAGACGGACAGCACTAGATTGTCGGGCAATGGGATATCGCTAATAACACCACGTTCTCCATCTGTTATGCCAAGGTGATTTATAATGCTCACACGCGTTGGCAATGTGGCTGTGGCCGTTAGCCCCAGCACCGTGCGAACACCGAGATTCTTTCTCAGCACCTTGCAGATCATCAGGTAGCTGGGACGAAAGTTGTGACTCCACTGGGACACACAATGCGCCTCGTCTATACAAGCGAAAGCAATGGGCGGCAGCTGACGAAGAATAGCTCCAAATCCCGTCGCTCTTTCCCCGGCAACTACCGCCTCCGGAGAGACAAGAAGAATGTCAATCTCCCCATTGGCTATCATCTGCTGAATCTTCATACGCTGCGGCGCCGTCTGATTGGTGTGCAGACAGTGAGCTCGCAGAAAGTGCGGCACTCCGGTCACCTGATCCTCCATAAGCGACACCAATGGCGAGATGACTAGCGTAATAGCTCCCACCTTACGGCTATACAGATAGGCGGGCAGTTGGTAGCACAAGGACTTACCGCTGCCCGTGCTAAGTGTAACTAGTGATGAGAGTCCGGAAAGAGTACGCATAATGGCGCGATCCTGACCTAAGAGGGAAATGATTTTAACAGATTACAATGAAATTATTCCATTGGGAAAGGTTCCTCATACCTTTCCTGAAGTTGGTGTGACCGAACATGTGTAGTGCCTCCAGAACCTCCGGTGTCGTCTCCTGGACACTGCCATCCGGAAGAAGATCGTATAGGGGCTTCACCCCACCGTGCTGGCTGCGATTCGAACTGGGTGCGTTGGGGTCCAGGCCAGCCTCCTTAAGAAACTGCTCGGGAATCTTGTGGCCGACGTATGTCTTAATAGGTGAAGCGGCTTTCTCTTGCGAGTCCGGCTGACTTAGGGAAGCTTCCACGGCCGCATCCAGGGCTTCGAAATCGACGTCCATTTCATCGCTAGACCAATTCGGATCTGGATGATGCTGTCCCTCCTCATCACTGCTGCTTTCTTGGTCCTCGTCCTCTGACTTATTGAACTCATCGCCTTGCAGGATGGCTGCATTGGCCGCCTGTGGCAGCCTTGAGATGTTGCGACTGTGTGCCACCAATGCTCCTTGGCTGGCCATCTCCTGGGCCTCGGCAAGTGTGGGAAACGGCGAGGGATCCTCTTCCAGCTGTGCCGAAAGAGGCAATAGGCTATCTCCCTTCACCTTGCACTGCTGAGCGAAATGTCCGACTCCGCCGCACTGGAAGCAGGTGAGCACTCCGCCATCACAGCCACCCATATCCATGTCGGGCCCACTCAAGGCCGCCACTCGTTTCTTATTCCGCCACTGTTGCTTCTTATACTTGCTGAAGTTTACGGACTTTTTGCCACGGACGAACTTCTTCTTTTGAATGTTTATTGTCACAAAGTTCTCGTTTAATTTACCAGCTGCTATGCGTTCCTCAAGTTTCTTTCGTGCTGCGGCTCTCTTTTCATCCACTCGGATGTTGGAACCTTCCGATAATCCTGTGTTGGATCCAGCGGCAAAGGTTCTAATATAGCGCTGAGCGGTAGCATCAGCTTCTTCTAGGTCCTGCACATTAATGCGAGGAACGGAGGTAAGATCTCCCGCCTCCAAGGCCAGCACGTATTTCAGGTCTTCCGGATTCAATGGCTGGCTCTCATCCTCTTCTGGATCAGGAGCCGGTTCGGCAGCAATGACTTTTTTAGAGTTTTTGGGCTTCTTCTCCACCTTGGGTTTCTTTTCACCCTTGACTTTGGGTTTCCTCTCAGCTTTCGGCTTTGGTTCCGCTTTAGGCTTAGTGGTCTTCTGTTTTGCGGCTTGTTTTGCGGCTTGTTTGCGCTTTGCCTTATCCTTGTTTTCTTTCTCTGGTACATATGTGGCATCCTGATCTTCATCGGCAGAGAAATCCATACCATATTCCTCGGTTCCTGGGTTTTCTGTAGTAAATGTTTCTGTCTCTGGTTCGACTTCCTTGGGAATTTCAACTGAGGCGGCTACTTCCACTGCTCCTGATGCTGCTGAAACTATTTTGCGACGCTTTGCCAGCTGCCGATACTCCTGTGGCTCCGGCTCTTCTTCACTCTCAGCCACAACAGAGTCAGAGTCCGATTCGGTTTCCTGCTCGCTTTGTCGAGGTTTACTTTTAGGAGCAGCTAATTGTTGGCTGGATGCAGGAGGTGTGTGACTGGGATGAGCTGGTTTCTGGTTCATGGTAGCACTCTTATTTGTTTGCAGCTCCTGCGTGCTTGGCACCTGTTCGGGCTTGGCCAGCGCAACTTGTTCCTCCTTAATGGTGGGCTTAAGTTTACTCAAATCAAGATTGGCCAGGCCAAAGTTTGTTTTCTTGGGACCACTGATATTATTTGCTTCTGCAAATGGTTTCTCTTCCTCAAGGGTGTTCTCCTTGGTATTCCGCTGCAGCCAGCCGTCGTCCACAACGGTTTTGATACTGTCCTTGCTGTGATCACCGGCCAGCATTGGATTGATAGCTAGGGCCTGCTCCTTCTCCTTGTACTCCTGTGCTTTGCGTATGAGTATGGTCTCAAAGTCGGGCAGTTCCTCCTGATGATCAGTGGGAATTGAGCTAAGTAAAGTGGTGGAACTAGAGGAACTGACACTACGTGACAGCGGCTTCCGAGGATTTCGTTTGGCAAATCCGCGCGTGGACTGGAATAACTTGGCACTCAAGCTGGGCTTAAGACTAGCGGCCGCTTTAGGTTGCTTTCCCTGTATTGGAGCTGATTTGGAGGACTCTAAAGGCTGTGGTGGAGCTGCTGGCTTCTTACTCACATTAACGCCCCAGGCATTTTGGTTGATTGCCAGCTCCTCCACCGCCTCAAATTTGCGAATGACATGGTTTTCATCGCGATTGACCAGATTGGTCAGTACTTGACGATTGGGCAGATCGTCGAGATTAGAGAACGAGCCCTCCGCCGACTGTGAAATCTTCTCCAGATTAGCAGAGCTCTGTGGCTCCACCAGCCCAGATATATCTAGGGGCAGCTGGGGACCTCCATTAAGACTGAGGTCCGGGTCCAGCATGCTCACACCCAAATCACTGGCCTGTGACATCTCCAGGATATCGTATCCATCTTCGCTGAGCACATCGTTTAGCGTCTCCTCCAGAAAGGATGTCTTCAGCTTGTAGTACATTTTGTAGGAGTCGCGAATCTCCTGACTAGCCTCCCTAATATCATACTGCAACAGGTCAACCAGTTAGCAAACTTGTCACATTCGCTTCCCAATCTCACCTTTGATGGAACACGGCCATTCTTCTTCTTGAAATCTTTCTCCCACAACTTGACGCGCAGCTTGTATTTTTGGTATTTCAGCTTGAACACCGAATCGTCCATGTCGACGTGTTAGTTTAATTGTTAGTAATATGAGGAAACAAACATTTCAACCAGATTTCGTTAACTAACAAACCAATACAAGTGCAGCTGTTTTCGCTTAGCGCGCGCTTTTTGACCAGCCCTGCCAGACCAATGGCTATGTGGCAGAGTTGCCAGACTATCGCCGGCTAAGACAGTGGGCAAAAACACGTCAATCCGTTTTAAAAAAATTATAATATTTATTTATTTTTTCTTTTTGTTAACATTACAATATTTTAAAAATCTTTTTATATTGAAAAGAGCCGAAAAATAGTTTGTCAGTTATAGGCAAACAAGGTACAAATAAACATTAGATATTTATTGATATTGCTGCGCATTTTATACAGTTTGTGTTCGTTTGTGTGGTAAAAAATATCGAAGCTTGGCCGTTGCAAAATGCAATTTTCACAATGATGCTATTTGGGTGTATGACTCGCAAAGGGCTTTCCTCGCTGGAATAACTGAAGATTACAGGTAATAGCTACGTAAATAGGAGCCAAGCAAAGCAGCCGCACGACACTTCCAGCAGGGTGAAGAAAGCGGAGGAGGTTAGCTGTGAAAGGCAGGGCGATAATGTGAGCTTAGGTATTGAGGTGACTACATGAGTATCAGGGCAATCTCCTCCGGCTGCATTGATGGACAACGCCAATTGTAAAGATAGTACTGCAGGTTTCCATCCCCGGCGCCAAACTTTAGCGGCGCAAAGTACTTCTTGTTCTCCATGAGATCGAGGGCATTGTACACGTCCATCTGGACATTTCGTGCCGAGATCAGTGCGTCGTTCATCAAGTCCAGCCACGGAGTCTTTGTAGACACATTATAGAACGAATAGGCGGCACGAACGGTCTTATGCACCGGATGGTGCATCACAGACGATGGCAGGCAGTAGTAGCTGGTCAGATCAGTGATGTTGCCCTTCTCGTCGGCTACCACGAAGCAGTCGATAATACCTTCCTTGGGCGTAAACCAATGACGAAACTCCTCCTTGCTGAACACCGGGCTTAGCTGAAAACGCTTTAGGTAGTCCTCCAGCAGCTTGTGGGCCTTATCCATGTCCTTCGCCGTGATCCGGCGATAGCCCTTTGTCTTTGGCTGATCGGGCAGTTTGTACAGCTTCATTGTCCTCTGCATGGTCATGTTACGTGCGAGATGCGAGAAGCGCACGTCTACAAGCTTTTTGGGATTGAGAGATCGATGCCAATAGCGACAGGTGGCTACCGGCGTGGGCAACACTACTCCAGCTGTATAGGCCGCCTGGAATATGCCCGTCAGATTGACGCGACGCGTTATCTCTCGAATCAGGACTGGAGCTACCCGTTTGCTTCGCAACTTCTTGTGGACGCATAGGAAATTGATGTCCACTACCTTCAGCACCTTGTCGTACGACTTGAGCTTGCTGGGAATGGCCGAGATGAAGCCTACCAGTTTGCCGGACTTCTCAACACGAACGCCCACATGCCAATCGCGTTTCCAGCCAGGTGGCTGCAACGACCACTTCAGAAACTCGGGCTGGTAATCGAACCGGAACATGGCATCATCGTCCTCCACGTAATTCTCGTTGAGCAGCGTGTACAGCTCCTTGAGATCATTGGCGTCGTTCAGGTCCAGTGTCACCCACTTGAAGCCGCCTGGCAGAGTGTAAGGCTCCGCTCTAATCTCACTAACTTCCTTGTTCGGTTCAATGCATTCGTTGGTGGTCACCTGCTCGTCCAGCTTGGTAACTGGCTGTGTGGACCAAAATGCGAACTTCTTGGCCATCTGGCGGGTGCTGGCCATCGCATCGGAAACGGCTTGTAGCAAGGCCTGTTTGCCTGAAAGAAACGAATTGTCGATTAAATTAGCTAGTAGCATAACACTGTTCAAATGACAAATTTGTATCATAAAAAGGTTAAGGCAATCTGGCAGTGAGCTAGTTTCGAATGCTTAACAATTGACAGCGAGATGCCAAATTTGGGATTTCAATTAAGCATCAGTCAATGAAATCAACGAAGTAGAAATTTTTATGTCATATATTTTGTAATTTTGTAATATAGAGCTACCTTATCCAAGTATACATATTCATATTTATTGTTATTCATGAGTTGCTCATTTTTTAGATTGCTGTTATCTTTAAAATTGCACACAAAACGGACTTGGAATTTAGAAAGAGTAGTGTCCGCATAGGCACGCACATATGTATATAAAGCATTTGCAAGTTCGAGTTAAAGAAGCTGGACTGTAGTTCGCGACAAAACCTAACCTCATTTTTTCAGCCGAAGGAGGAGCCTTCAACTGGGTTTTCACTGGCATATCGAAAACTTACTTGCATCCGCGGACACTGAAGCCTCATTCTTGGCACCATCAGTCTGCTCCGCATCCTCGTTTCCGGCTGTATTCGTCGATGCCGTGTCCTGGATCTTTAAGCCGGCAACAACCTTCTCGAGCATTGCCTCCGATGCCACGGCCACCTCCTTGGCCTTCTGCTTCAGCTCTTGACCTGATTGGTCCTCTGCTTTTTCGTTCGGCATGTTTTCCAACGTATTTCTCTTTGAATAGTTTAGCAAATTAAAATTGCAATGAAATCGCAAAACTACAAGCGGAGCAGCTGATTGTTTTTGGCGATACCTATCGATGTTTTTCAGCGAATCGAAACTTGCTCGAGCATCAGTGTGACCAAAGGCTCGCTAAATGAAGAGCTTGTAGCGGTAACAGATTGGCAGTTTGAACTACGTTGCTTTTTAAACTATATATTTTTTTCAAGGCAATTAATACGTATACTGGAGTTGAAATAAGTTTTTTTTTTCCAAAAATGTATTAAAATTATAGAGTTTACGAGGGTATTGCCAAAACACTTAAGACCTCATCAGTAAAGTTAATGTACTGCGCTTCAGCACAAGCAGAGTGAAAAGTACTATTCCAAACGCGTAGTGATAATAGTCGGTTATCATAATGATCTGTTTCCAGACGAACTCGAACCTCGCAGAAAACGGAATGACATCTATGATCCAAGTCAGGCCCATCACGACGGAGAGTCGCAGAAACTGCAGGTAGCTGTGTTGATAAAACGGCAAGGATAACTAGGTTACCAAGGTCCAAACTTATCACGCATGACTCACGTCTCGCTGTCGATGTGGATGCAGCCCATCCTTCCCTCCTCCTCATGTGCGAACCTCTTTATTTCCCCCTTTACTTTTCGTATGTAAATGGCTGTCAGGGTGAACATGACGATATTGAAAGTGCTTAGGATCAGCGACGGCCCAGATTCGTAGATCCAGGAGGATGTGCTCGAAACTGTTTCAATATAGTAAAGCAATACCTTGGTAACGATTGAAAGCTTACATTTGGCACCGCACTTAATAAAACCGACCAAAGGCAACCAGTTCCACTTATAGAGATCGTTTTCCCACATCAGATTAACCATATAAATACTTCCTGTCATGACGGCGGCTGTAGTCCAGACGAAGGCGTTGTACAGCTGGAACCTATAAGTAGGTTCGGTTCGATTGAGCGACGTCAAGAGTTTCCATAATTGGTAGCTGATGACGGAGAGCCAGAGATTGGAAGCTCTCCAGAAGAAGTACAAGCTGTAACCTGCGAGAAGCCTTTTATATTTTCAGGGATATCTTTTACCACTAGACGAATTCAATAACTAACCAGCTAGAGAGCAGATACTGTTCAATACCTTCATATTAATTAGTAAAATGATCAAATACTGGATTAACCTAGAGACCATGCAGCTTATAATGCACTTGCCAGTCACATTGCGCAGATCCTTGATGTATAAATATACGGCGATTGTCAGAATAAAGCATATAATTGATATTGTTATGACTGCAACAGAAAATATCAATCGTTAAATATTATATAATAATAAATTTCATTACTCTCTTTATATCCAGGATACATGTAAGTTATGCAGCTGTGCTTCACTATCCACATGGAGTTTGGAAAGTCCGAATTAAACTGATACGGATACAGGCAGTAGTATTGCTTTTCAATGGACAACTGGCCATCGGGGATTAAAAGCGTTCCATTCTAAAACCAAACTGTTAGGCCCAGTTATTAAAGTACTGGATGACAAACCTCTACGTAGGTAAACTCATCCTTGAGCTGCACCATTTCATCGCAAGGTAAGAACTGATCTCTGATAATAGCCATCTCGGTTAATGGTACTCGTGTCTTCGTCGATAGGTCCGTGGCTGATGTCAGGTATATATAGGATTTTAACCGGGCGAGCTCCTCCTGGAGACCATCAACGCACTTTCCGTTGGCCAAAGTGTACTTGATTGGGCAGCAGATTCGAATGCAAGGACGCAGTTTGCAAACGCAGGCCCTTAAACGCTTTTCATCCGGCATCCTTAGTCGGCCAAACATCTTGTAGTCGTAGTCTCCAGTGAGGTTGGCCGGAATTGGGATGTCATCGTATAAATACGAATCGTTTTGTCTTTCAACGTTTGAAATATCGACCGTGTCGAAATAGTTGCATTCTGGAATATCTGCCTTTGAGTTCCTCGCAAAAATAAAAAGCAGAACTGTACAGAAAATCTCTGAAGGAAATCGCATGTTGAGTTTAAGTCCTACAACATTTGCAACTAAGAGTTTTGCTCGACTGTTGATCGATGTTCTTGGTTGGCGAATTAAATAGCCTTACTTGGCTTGGGCAAACAATCACATTCATCAAACAGTATTCCCTGCTGACCCGCCTAAATTCCCTTGTTTATCGTTGAAAAGAAATTTACTCATAAAATGAACTTGCCGATTAAGGATATGACCGCAGTTCGGATATGTTATATACTCAAAAGAACCTAGAAGTTCACTTGAATACATATTTTACATCATGATAAAAATAAATTGAATTATTGAGTAAACCAAACTCGAAATGTTCTGTAGTCTTTGCTTTTGTAGTAAATTTTAAATTTAGGCGGGAGCTTTTCCCTGGCGTTAGGCTTTTATTCTATTTAGGGATTCAGCTCGAGCCACCTGGCCACTCTGACACCTCCTGATAACGCAATTGTATTGTTTATATAGTTTCCAAAGCCGAACGAGAATGCAATGTGGCGATATCAGTTGCTGATAAGCACTGAAACCCCGCAACACACAATCCACAAACGACGATGACCGCCACCAAGAAGCGCCTGAAGATCGTAGCAGCCATCTCGCTGGTCCTTCTGCTCCTGGTCTACCTGTACCGAATGGCCAGCCATTCCCCAAGCGGCAAGCCCCCCGTTTCCGTTCCTGGCGGCGAGGAGGTGCAGGCCAAGTTTCCGCCTACGGAGAGTCCACTGCAAAGGAGCCTTCAGATGGCCTACGAGGAGCAGAGCTCTCTTATCCGAGAGCAAAAGGCCGAATTGCAGCGCACAAGGGAGCATTTGGCCAGATTGGAGGAGCAAATTCATAGCCTTCAAAGCAGTACTCCGCGCAAGTATCCGAAGGTTAAATACCTGAACTACAAGAATCGCAAGCGCATATTAATTACCGGAGGAGCGGGCTTCGTGGGCTCCCACCTGGTCGACGATCTGATGGTCCAGGGGCATGAGGTCATCGTGGTGGACAATTTCTTTACGGGACGCAAGCGAAATGTCGAACACTGGCTGGGCCACGAGAACTTCGAGCTCATCCACCACGACATCGTGAATCCGCTTTTCATCGAGATCGATGAGATCTACCACTTGGCTTCGCCTGCCTCGCCGCCGCACTACATGTACAATCCGGTGAAGACCATCAAGACCAACACCATGGGCACCATCAATGTCCTGGGTAAATACTTTATAAACTTAATCAAGGACTATACGTAAAGTGTATATCTTTTAAAGGCTTGGCCAAGCGCGTGATGGCCAAGGTTCTGATAGCCAGCACTTCGGAAGTGTACGGCGATCCCACGGTGCATCCGCAGCCGGAAACGTACTGGGGCCATGTAAACCCTATTGGGCCAAGGGCCTGTTACGACGAGGGAAAGCGTGTCTCGGAGACGCTGAGCTATGCGTATTCTAAACAGGTAATACCCTTAATAATATATATGAATAAATACCATTCCTAAGTCAGATTAAAAAAAAAAAAAGCATAACTAGTTGGCATCCAGATATGTGGCAGAACTTTCCTGTTTCGATGGCTAGTTGAGCATTAATTTAAATCAATTGGAATGCCACTAATTGATGTTCCGCTCGAATGGCTATCTCGAGATATCAAGCGCGAACACTGATCACATTTTTCGATCTTTGCCAGCAATATGGCACTCAAACTGATTGCTCTCTAATTGTATCTGTATCGGCAGGAAAAGGTGCAAGTGCGAGTGGCGCGTATCTTCAACACATATGGACCCAGGATGCACATGAACGATGGACGAGTAGTCTCAAACTTTATACTCCAGGCGCTGAGGAATGAAACCATTACCGTATATGGGAATGGCAAACAAACGCGGTCATTTCAGTATGTTTCCGATCTGGTGGATGGAATGATAGCCCTAATGGCATCCAACTACACACAGCCGGTGAATTTGGGTAATCCCGTGGAGCAGACAATCGGCGAATTTGCCGAAATCATAAAGCAACTGGTCGGCGGGCCAAGTGTGATAAAGCAATCGAAGGCCATGGAGGATGATCCGCAGCGCAGAAAACCTGACATAACTCGGGCCCGGCAGTTCCTTCACTGGGAGCCAAAGGTTCCCCTAGAAACTGGACTCCAGCGAACCATCTCCTACTTCCGCAACGAATTGGCGCGTAGCGATCGCTTTCAGGAAAGCTCCAACAAGTACTTTGATACACATACACCGTAGCATTAAGTGGGTCTAGCTCTTATTGGTGATGATGGAACGTCTCTAGTCTGCAAATGTAAATATGACCATCGTTAGCACTAATTGTAAGCTCTTAGGACCACGGAATACCTTTTATCATGGTTCATTTTTTGAAGTTTTGCGAAATATCAACATATGTAGGGAACTGGGATAAGGGGAATACAAATGCGATCAACGGTGTAGCACTAAATTTTGGTAATCTAATTTGAAACTGTTTAGTTAATAGAAAATCCAAATATGTTACAAACACATTTAACACATCAATTCACAACTTATTCTTGAGCTAAGCAGGATTTTACGGGGAAAGCTCCAACAAATATAGAAGGTTAGGGAGTATGGAAACATCAGTTACAAAATTTGTAAGGTTTAAAGACGTAAAGTGCTATTTTTCTGACCGCAAATGTACCACATAGAAACAGAATGTGTTACGTGACACTAAGAAACAGTATAATTCATTGTATTATAACCACTTTCGTATTTAACATGAGCCTACAAATTCCCACGTTTCACAATTGTGAGAATTGAACAAATTATTGAAGAACTGTGACACATAACACCTATCTGCGCCTTTATCCAGTGTAAGCAGTCCCCGATTCTAGACATAAGTAGGATTTTCCAGTTGCTGTAGTTGGTAGATCATTAAAAAGATATTTTTTTCTGCGAACTAATCTTACCCGACAAGTACTTTACTATCTATATACATGGCTTATCCTACGCTTAATCTACTCAAGTATACATCCAACCTACGACTATATTTGCACCTGTGCTTATCAGCTAGATCAACTAGATTGGGAGCCCGCATAATCCTTTTCACCTGGCCAGCGGCTCGAGCATCTCGAGGAACAGTTTCTTCATGGTAATGACTTCATCGCGTGCGATTCCCCGCCAAAATCTTCGCAGGATATCATCCGCCTGCCGCAGCGAAGGCAGCAGGAGCAGCAATTGTTGCTGATGTGACACAGCTGACGAATGACGCAGCAAGTAGACCACATCGTTTAAAGAATTGAGAATCGTATCCCGAAATGCGCGCAGGGAACTCTGATCATCCAGCAGGATGTCGCAGTTGGCCAGCAGGAGCGCCTTTAATAAGTAGTACTCCTCCCTCCGTGGCGATATTCTCTCCATGCGCTGTGCAATCTGGACGCAGTGGTAGTAGAACTCCGTGTAACCGCACTCCTTGGCCAAATGCTCATCCATCCAGACATCCGTGGCGAAGCATAGCTTGCCATTAAACGGCAGGGACCGGAAAGTCAGTTGGAGGGTTAGGATCTCTGCCCACGACACCTGGAGCAGCTTCATCTGGTCGTTAAGAGGCAGATCTATAAATCCAGGTATCTGCTTGGCCCATCCAATGACGCTGACTAGTTCCTTATCGTAAATATCACTTAGGACGCTTAGTATCTCATTGGGATCATTGTTATTGTTGTTCTGGAAAATGCAAGTCCCATTGGGCGTGACTCCAACGCTGGACTCTAGCTTTATGCTGCCCGAGGAGGACGAGGCCTCATCATTAGCAATGCTAGTCGTATGCACTTGTGGCGACGGCGTTTGGACGCTTAAAGCATCCGGCTCGTAGGAGTTGAGCACCTCCAGGATCTTGACATCGCACAACGAGGTGGTGTTGGACTGGTAGAGCAGCTGCATAGTCTGATAAGAGTTTGAAACAGGGTTCCTCCGGTACTTCTGCCGTCCTCCACGAACTCGATCCAATCGCACACCCTCCTGAAAAGGCAAAGCAATTAGCTTTTAGGAACTTCAACTCTGGACTAAGGAATTACCTTAAGCATGCCCATTAGTAGACACTTCTGGAATCGGCACGCTTGGCAAGCCTTGCGTCTCCGTTTATTAATCTCGCACTCGTTGTTCGCCGGACACGTGTATTCGATGTTGCCTTGGATGGTGCGTTTAAAGAACGCTTTGCAAGCCTCGCAGCTCGCCACACCATAGTGAAACCCACTGGCCACATCGCCACAAACCAAACACAATCGACGAAGCTCATCCCTGACAGATCCCGATCCTGTTCCGGCACTCGCATTGCTGGCATTTCCCGCACTCGTACCACCACCTCCCGCTCCGCCATTGCCTCCACTTGTACCACTTCCCTTTAGACTATCGCCATCATTGCTTAGGGATACATTGTGCAAATCGCAGGATAGGGAGGTCGTCGAACTGCAGAGCTGTCTTTCCGGCGAAACCGATGGCGAGGACTTCAGGCCGTTTGTGCCACTCTGCGTGGCCGTTGACTTGGAGCTGGGACTGAAGCAGGACGCCGATGGAGTGTCCACCTCCTGTTTGATGTGTAAGATGCTGACGCCGTCGGACATATTCGGGCCTTGGCTGAGCGAGGAAAAAAAGTTGCGGATAAGATGAATGAATTGATACATTGATGTTAAACAGTTTTTTATATAGATGAATGTTTGAAAATTGAAGAAAACCTTTAATTCAGTAGAAAGCGATGAAGGCTGAAGAAGTAAAGAGTTGAAATGTGGGAAAAACGTTCAATTTTGCAAAATCACCGCGATAAAGATCGCTTTAGTTTAATGTCAAATAGAACGCACTGCACAGTGGTAAGCATTGCCTCTAAAAATAGGTACTTCGGCATGCCGACATTGTTATCTGAACTTATGAATGAGCATTCCAAGTGGAGCCCACAGTGCTGGCTAGTCGCACGAAATCTAGTCACGGAATTCTTAATGAATGCAAAATGTAATTGTAATTAAGCCGCGCAAAAACCAAAACAAACGGAGGTCCGCCCAGTGCAATTTGACTGCAATCCCCGATCCACAAATGTGTAGCGTACCCTTCTTCCGCGTAGAACTTCATCGGTGGTCGTGGAAAAGTACGGGACAGAAATGAGCGTAGAACCGAAACGAGCACCCGGAGTGCGATAACAGTACTGTGCGTGGAGTACCTTCCAGCTAAAGGTACTACAAATCACGACGCACAGTGCTGACATTGATTAGGCAGAAGCAAAGTAAATTAAAATCGGAAAGGGACAGTGGTGAGAGCGAAGCTTAAATACCCTTCTCATTGGCAGCCAATTGGAATGCCAGCACTTTGACCGCATTATCAGCTAGGCACTGAACACGAGTCTATATTTAGTCTATAATGGCAGGCTGAAATGGTCATATATATATCCCTAGCTCCAACAACGGGTGGGGTACTGCAGACGGACGACCCCTTGGCAGGGTATAAAACGCGCGCTGGCAAAGACAATGGGGGGCAGTAGTGGTGTAGTAAGAAGACAGCGGGCGACATCAGCCAGGTTGCAGATGAAAGATAAGCAGCGCTAAGCACTCAGCTCTTATCAGCCCAAGGGAAGCCGAAGCCAGGAGATTGTGATTGGGGCCCAAGGTGGGCCTGTCCGCCTCTGTTTACATACTTACATAAAATCGTTCTGAGGATCTTTTGTGTAATCAGCTTCACTTTAACAACGTCAATACAAATCGGGCTCCTCGAATGTTTGCATGTACATGTTTTGGTCTGATTTGAGCACCTTGTTATTGCTTCGATTATCGTTTGTCTGCATTTTTCGATGTTCGAGACTTTATTGTTTATTCACTGGTCATTTACACGGCTTTTATTCAATTATTCAAATTCAGTTGCACTTTCTATGAGAATGTGCGAGCGATGCAGACAGCATCTGCATCGATTTTGTGCGTCTGGATTTGGATTTGGTTTTGGCACTCGGGCAAGGCACGAAACGTCACTTTGCGCGAACACAAGTCACATTATGCTGGGGTTCTTTAGTGTTTGCATTCGATTCTTGCTGGTTTGCGCGCAGATATTTGCATATTGGAAAGATTAAAATGTAATTTTATTTTCTTTTTTGGTGAACCAGACCTGACCAGGGCTGGAAAGCACTGAACACCTAGCCAGGGGTGCAGACGATGCTGGTTCGTGCTTACGACTCGGTGGTTCCCTTTTAAGAACTAATAAGCGTGCCACCATCTGATATCTTTAAAATAATTTCTATTGTTATTTCGAGTTCCAACATTAGTCACACAACGAATATGTCGTTTATTGTCTTTATATTGTAGATCTATGGTAGATGCTAATCTTAAACGGGAGTAAATGATTTCCTCAGTGTAACCAGCTCAGGCACAGGCTCAGCCCTTTCCAGCACTGGCCGATGCAACTCTGCCTTCGACTCGCACTCCCTGGTGCGCTCTGCTCTGTTGCTGTCCAACTTGTCTTTGTGTGGGAGCTGGTGTGTGTGCGTGTGTGTGCAAAACAGAGCAAAAACAATTGCGCGACAAGAAATCCAAATATCATTAAACATTACGTGGATTCAGTTAAATAAACGCCTTGCAGCCAACCACAAGTTAACAGCGGTGTCCTGCGAATATTGATACGGCCGAGGCAGAGGTGTAACCGTTAAAAAAAAAGGTACAAATAAACGAATCCCAGTCACGTATGTACATTTCGCAAGCGAGTGTGTGTGTGTTTTGTTTGTTGTTGTTGTTTTTATCAGCAGCCCCAAAAAGTGTACACACACGCGTGCAGCGTTTGTTATTGTATTTATTAACATATGTATATTTATTGCTTTGGCCCACGCTTTGTTTGCGCCATTCGCCATTCCGTAATGCGCCATCGGTAAATCGGGAGATCGGGCCACTATTCTGGCCGAGTATTCAACCATGATAGCTAACGATTTACGCCCAATCTGTTGCAGGACCCCAGCCCCTCCCACACAGAAACCATGATGAGCCTGCTCGGGCGCACCGATGTGGATGCAGGCGAAGTGTTCGTCAACTTCAACCAGAACATAACGTAAGTTACAGGCCACACTCGCTAAAGAGAACGGTAAACGCAAACGGACAGTGATATTTGTTCTACTTTTGTTCATGTTGATTAGATAATTATCTCTACAAATAATACTTTTCTGCATTAGGCAATGTTAGTTTATAATTTATATTGACTTGTACTAGTTTACAAACTTTCAACTGAATGAGTCATAGTTTCAAAGCGAGTTAAATTTTTGTACTCCAACTATTATTGGCATACCCATTCACATTTGCCATCTTTTTCAGTTCGCTGGCCGTGGCCACCAGTGGAGGCTACAGCCTGTACAGCCTGGGCTCCGTGGACTCGACCCTAGACAAGATCTACCACACGAAGAGCGACGAGCTGTTCCTGATCGAGCGTCTGTTCGAGAGCTCCCTAGTGGCTATAGTTTCCCAGCGAGCTCCTCGCAAGCTCAAGGTGTGCCACTTTAAGAAGCAGAGCGAGATCTGCAACTACTCGTATGCAAACACAATACTGGCGGTGAAGCTCAATCGCGAGCGATTGATTGTGTGCCTGGAGGAGTCATTGTACATCCACAACATCCAGGACATGAAGGTGGTGCACACCATACGCGATACACCGTGCAATCCGCAGGGTCTTTGCGCCCTCTCCTCGTCCTCAGAGCACTGCTATCTGGCCTATCCGGGTAGCGTTACTGCTGGAGAGGTACAAATCTTTGATGCCATCAACTTGCACGCCAAGACCATGATTCCCGCACACGACACACCTCTGGCGGCTTTGGCCTTTAGTCCCTCGGGCACAGAGATAGCCACGGCCAGCGAGCGCGGCACGGTGATCCGAGTCTTCAGCTCCCAGGATGGCAGTCGGCTGTTTGAACTGCGACGGGGACTAAAGCGGTGTGTGTCCATCGTTTCGCTGTCGTTTAGCACGTGCGCCGAATATCTGGTGTCCAGCTCCAACACTGAGACGGTGCACATCTTCCGACTTGATCGCAGTGCCACGGAAACGGCCGAAGGCCATGGCGGAAAGCAGTCGAGCGACGACTGGATGGGGTAAGCGGTGTTGGATTCGGATAAACCAACTTCTGTTGTGTAGCTTTTGTAGATTGTTGTACTTTCTGCTCGGTGCAGTTAAGGCTACTGGTCAACTATTATGGTGTGGGTGTTCTGTACATAATCGCTTTTACCTCCCGACTCCTAAGTTTGAAACCAAACCCATCCGCTATCATCTATGGCTTTCGTCGAATTATTATGTATATTGAATGTCACATTTGTTTAATTCAAATACTCTTTTTTCCCATTTGGTATGCAATCGTTTTAAATCCATTTCAACTATTATTTTCATTGACCACACCATTCATATGTAAACTAGTCCCGTCATTTTAAACTTATTTAAAAGAATACGCTTTACACAAAGAGCTTTGTCTCCAAAACTAAATAGTAAAGTCAAGCAATACCAATATAGTAAATCCGCCATAATTTTAACCAGCTATTTTGAGAACGGGTCCAGATCAAAGTATCTTTTTTGCGTAGGACTTATGAATTTTTGATTTTTCTCCTGTTTCTCGTGTGGCACTTGACATTTATCTATTTTTCTTTTCTTTCATTTTGCGAATCCACCAAACACGTACCAACCAACCACCTCAACAACAACAACCACAACTCAACCACTCACCAAATCTACTCTCTCATGCAAGTTACTCGTTTTTTAGATTCTTGAGCAAAACGGTCACCAGTTACCTGCCCACGCAGGTGACCGACGTGTTTAGCCAAGGCCGCGCCTTCGCCTCGGTCACTTTGCCGGAGGCGGGAGTGCGCAGGATGTGCGCCATTACGACGATACAAAAGCAGCTGAGGTGAGTCTCGAATCGCCGTTCTGTCTTCAGTTCAATTTGCAAAGAAAAACTGTCATAAAATTCTACCTAGATGTGAAAGAATTCCAAAAAATTTCAATTCTATTCAAGCTTATAACTGTAGGTAGTGTTTGTGACTTTTAGAAACCAATGCCCTTGTTCTGCGAAAAGCAGCCGGCGAAAGCATTTATTCTACCTACTTAATCTTCTTTGAGATCGCTTATGTGTTCAACAAAATGTGCTCTTGTATCCTGTTGAAATGTACTAAAATATAAAACAAAACTTAAATTGAAAATGAAATACAAATAGAACTGAAAATTGATTATCCTCGCTTTAATATGAAGTTCTATATAACCCTTCATTCGGTTGCCTTTGCAGACTGCTGATCGCCTCGCAGGATGGGTACTTGTACGTGTATTCCATTCCCACCGTCGAGGGCGCAGAGTGTCAGCTGATTAAGAGGCACGACCTGCGGCTGGAGGATCACTATGCCATGGATATCAAAGGTGCTTAACTGTTCGCTTCTCGCACACACTTCACACTTACACACATCCCAACCAAACCCACAATCGAAACAAATTCTCTAGTTGATTCACCTCAAACTCTAGGCCTGAACAGTGGCGTGAGCATTGGCGGAGCAGCTGGAGTTCCGCCGAGCAGTGCTGGTGCAGTCGGAGCAGGCACTGGTGGAAGTGGCAGTGATGGCAAATCGGCTGTTTCTGTTTCCGGTGGTGGCGACAAACCAAGTGGCTCATATGCGTCGGCCGTGAAGGGTGACGATCCTGTGGGACCCTCCTCAGCTTAGACAAGGACAATGATCAAAAACGAGAGATGCAGAGATGGTAAACGAAACTCACTCCTCAAAGTAAAAAGGACGATGATGCTAAAGTGATTGCAATGATGCTTGGCGGCTGGCGACGGCGGCGATGATGATTTAACGACGGTGGCTCTATGGCGTCAAGCGTATTTAAGTAAATAAATAGGTCATAGACTTAATTTAGCTCTTAATATTGTCAGCGATGATTCTTCCTCGTTTTGTACCAGCCAATATTCCTTTGTACGGCCTCTCCCAACCCAAAACATTTTTTTAGTTCTAAGCCCCCGTTCCTGGCGCTGCCATTGGAATGTGAAATGCTTTTGTCATACACTTCTAAGTTAGTTGTTAATTAATCATTTAAACGGATTTACAGATTCGCTTTGATATTTGAGTTGCCAGCTTTTTATATTAAATAAACGGCCTTTGCAAATTAGTTGTATTTCCCCGCATATTCTTTTATTTTACCAGTCCTCGCGCCCTCATTCCTTGACAATCCACCGAACTCGATTTGTATGTAAAGTTCTCGCCTAGATATTGTTTAATCATATCGAAATATCTTGGATTAAGCACATGCACCACACCTACATATATAAAATCTTCAATTTAAAATTAAACATTCAGCAAGCGACAAGATGAGTGAAAAAAGAAAATTTGAAAAACCGGAGTGTGCAAAGAAGGAACAATTTTCGGCATATATGAATAGAATATATTTTGTACAAATCAAATATTTTAGAACATAATATTTAAAATGAAAACAGTTTACAAACGAAACTCATACGCTACTTTATTGTATTCAATAAATTATTTGAATTAAAATTTGTTTGTGGGTGCATTTTCCGCTCAAAAAAGTATATTATAATAGTATTACCTTTTTTCTGCTTTGTAGAAACAAAGTTTTCGAAATGTTTAAGTGGTAAATTTATAATTGCAAATGAACTTGAATTCTCTGTTTTTCAACACTGAAGCAGGGGAAATTGGATGTGCGTCATATTAGCGGCGATAGAGGAACGGTGGAATTTGGAACAAAGGGCCGTTTCTTATTAATTTTGTTTTTCGTTATTTGGAGGTGAATTCCAAAATAAATATTACACTTCATCTACTCCTGTCCAATTGTTTTAGGTATTCAGCATTATAAACAATCCACTTGATCCAATCTTTGGTGACATTTTCCAGTTTATTTAAAAATGAAGAATCAATTATATAGATTTCGTGATTAATTATTAGGGAGATTAACTTTCACAGTATACAATATGCACTTTTGCTAAAGACATTTACAATTTGTTACAAAAATATGTTGTATTTTGTCTTTTGGACTACATTCTAAGCCATTTATTCATCAAACAATGTGCAAAAAACATAAGATGGGCTTCAACAGATTTACAATTTGTGCAAATATTTAAGGGCCTGTTGCTCAAAATGGACACGCAAGCGACTTTTGTGCTCGTAATCAGGCTAGTACATATGTGGGTACGTAGAAAGACGGATTTATTATTTAAGTTTCTGTAGTGGCTGTCCTGTCTGCGAAGCGCTGGATATTTGAATGTATACGTATTACTATCTTTAGCGTGGCAGAAACATACACGTAACAATTATGGATTGGGCGAACCAAAATATAAAACGGCGGAGCAATTTAGCGAGTTAGCGTTAGATTAAGGGAAGCCTTGGCTCTTTCCATCTGCCTTCGCTGTGGAATCCAAATGACATTACTACAATTAAATAAATAAAGGCAAAAACGCTTGCTTAAAGTAATCAATCTACACCACGGAACCGCTGGACCTGCTCATTCATTCAATCGATCCTATCGACGGTATCGCCCCAAATATGCGCGGCAGTTGGGGCACGAGTGATGGACATCCATGCAGTCGTCGATGCAGCAAGGTATTAGGCAGCATCCCAGCCAGCATCTAAGAAAAAAGTGCATTAACTCTTTTGTCTTTGGGAAAGCAGAAGGTCAGTCAAAACTCACCCGAACAGGGCAATCAAAAATCCGGACAAGTAGGCAATCATTCCGGGCTCGGTGCGTGTGGTCGTCTCGATCTCGGCATGGCACGATGGACAGATCATGTGCGTCGAGGTGCGACTAATGGGCACAACCGTGGTCACAATCGTGGTATTTGCGTTGGTTGCGGGCGCCACCACGGGCGTATATGGACCCACGGGCTTCACCCCGCCCACCGCCTCCTGGTAAGAGGGCGGGGCCGAAGGGGGCGGCACATAGGTGAACTGCGGAGGAGCACTGCCCGGTTTACTCATATTGCTAGGCTAGTAAATGCACTTGGCGGTTAAGAATCTGTAAGGAAAAGCAATTAAGAAAATTTAATGTTTAATCAAAACAAAAATGTCTACAATTTGAACATTAATTTTACTTTTTAATCAAATTTCGTATTCTTTTTGTCGTTTTGTTTTTATTATCAGCACCAAGTCCATTGGGAGTTCCGCGACTTAAAATACTTAAAAAGCTATTTGCCCAATCAAAAAATTGGGTTTGCATTTTGTTTATCTACATTCAAAATTCTAGACGTATATGTTCGTAGATATGACGAGAAGTTCGTTATATATATGTTATATAACCAAAATACATTTGGTGTAAGGATCAACTTCAGTTTTTAACGGATTGGTGATAATATGTGCAAAATAAAACTGAAAGTTACACATTCAGAAAGGTAAACAACCAGAACAGCTTTGATTAAGAAAATAGACGCTGAAAATAGCACAGAGCCCAATGGTCAGCATCTCAACCCCATCCACGGCGCCATGAGTCACTTTTGCTCATTTGGCACGCATTCGATTCTATTGGAGAGCAAATCCGCATAGAGAGATCTCAAAACATGCTCTACATGTTGTATATACCCTATGCAGAATCAAGCAATACACCTACTAAACCAACTGATTTGGTTAAAACTAAGAAAAAATAGTTTAAATACCGTGGAAATATTTGTTTTCCGTGTAGCAACAGAACTAAAGAATCTGCTGGCGGTCACAAGGCAATTACCAATTGAAATTCCATCAAGGGATTGTAAATTGTAGACATGCAAAACTGGGAGCAACAATCGGAGTTTTCGGTAGAAACTCGGATAAGATATGGCAATTGTATTCGTATGACGACAACTGCCAAAGCAATTGAGCAATTGTTTTTACATGTCTGACGCTCAGACGACAGGCGCTCAACTTTTGGAGCTGAAGTATAATGACCTGCCCCTCATCCAAATCCAAACTGCGCCAACTTTCACCATTCGTTCAGGGAGCTGTTGCACACAGATATACATAGATATCTGAAGCACATAGCTGCAGGCCAGGCGGAAGTAGATATGGCCAAGCCAGATAACCAGATGTCTTGGTCTTGGCCAGAACGCCAACGAGCGGCTAAAACCAGCTGCACTTGGCGGAAATATGCACAGATACATGAGATATACGAGTACGATGACGTATGTGGGCGATATGCATGCATTGATCTCAGCTAAATCAGCTTCGATTTGGTTTACACTCGATTGAAGCAAATTCGTTAATGCAATTAGCATCCACTGGCGTCCAGATTCTACTTAAACTCCCCATTTACCAGTCCGATTCCCAGAGTTTGCCATAGGCATCGAAACCAGTTGAATGCGGCGGCTGGCATTAATTGGAAAATAAATTGAGACTTTGAGGCACTAGAAATCCATCTCCCCAGAAATCCATCCTATGTGCAACCGCAGCGATTACGTCATGCTTTCAGACATTCATTATCTTCTCAGCTCGTATGAATCTTCGCTTTGAAAAGGCGATAGTCTTGCGTTTTTGGACCTGGCGATCTTTAACTCACAGAGTTTAGTGCTGACACCAACTAATTCCCTTTGGTAGTTAAAATGCTTGATATATGTCGGCAGACTAACTTGTTTTCCCAGACTATCTTATCAAATCTTTATAAGGAATGCAGCTAAGATGCTAGTTAATAAGATTAATAACAAAAATGTACATTCTTAAAAGGGCTTTATAAATAAATAAAGACTGTAATAATACCCAAAATAAGCCGATCTTATAAAAAGATACAATTATTCCTCTTTTATCCTGTGTCCAAACGATTTTGGATATATTCAAGCAGCAGATCATAACGAGTAAAATATTTTTCGATATAGAGAGCAACCATCTTACAAAATTCATGCTTCTTTTTAGAAGAGTATGCCATAAATTAGAATATTCAGATGTGTACGTCTGTGCGTACAAGGTCTGCCACTCGAAGCGATCAGAAGAGATTTAAAAAACGCCTTAATATGTATTTAATTTTAGCCTTTGTGTTAATTTCAGGCAGTGTTTTCGTTTATTTCTCTGCCCTATGCCAATATCATGAATCGAACTTTAGGCCCACGGGGCGTATTTATCCAACAAAATTACAACAGAAACCAAATTACGATTGTACGTAAGCCAGAAAATAGAATAATTGAAGACATTTTGTAGTTAAATAGTGGTGAAATTGCGCACAATTACAGTGGAATATAAGCACTTTTTGTGGATAGAACTGGATTTGAGTTTGGGCGACCTTGGGGACGCCCTTTTAAGATCGCTTTTTGGAACGGAACCGAACTTAAAACCCAGTCCACTAATGATCGTGATGATGATGAAGCTGCTTTGGATGATGTGTATTCCGCACACTATCTTTCGCACCGCCAGATGTTTTCGGCCGATTCCGATTCCGATGCCACTGATGACGTAGTCGCGCCAAAAATAGCCACTTCTGTGGGCGGCAAGGACGCGGGGGGCGTGGCAAAAACAACAGCAAATGCCAATGGATTCACAGGTGTGTGTGTTGGTGTGGGTGGGTGGATTGGATTGCTCAGTTGAAACTGCTTGTTGCATTCGATGGTAATTAAATATCTTGATATTATCACACTTCGCCATGCGCCAGCTTACACCATATAGCACATATAACCACAGAAAAATATACCGATTTTATTTGCGCTTAATTTTAATGTACTTTTATTCGCACGCACACGCTTATATGTACATCTCGGTATAAGTATAAGTGCGCACACTGGGGCCCACTTTAATCTGATTTTAAGTTTTATCTAAATAAGTTTGGTCCCGTTTTTTCTTTGCTGCCCATATTTGGCTGTTATTATTAGCTTTTCGCACCTGCACAAATATTCTTTCGAAAGCGATCGTTACCTCGTATTTTGCAACCGAGAGCGATACGTTATAATAATAAATTTCTCGTGGCAGAGTGACCTTTACAAGTATTGTTCAGAAATACCGAAGTGAGGCAATCGATAGATTTCGATTAATCTTGCATCGATTGCATACCATTTAAAAACAACACAAGTGTAATCAAAATGCACTGTGAAAAACACACGCCGGATATTCGCGAGTTAATGCCAGTGCGGGAGCACAGATGCGAGAAATGTCCCAGCCTAATCTTTGGCAACCTCAGTCACTATCAACTGCACCTGCGCCAGCGGCACCAGGAAGTGCTTCCACCCTCGCATATCGGCGCAATCACTGCGTTCCATTGCCCCGTGGAAAAGTGCATCTACCATGTGGCTACCAAGGGAGCCCGCAGCTTTACCAGCTTACGGCTGCTGCGACAGCACTACCAGAAGAGCCACCTAGACAAGAACCACAAGTGCCAGGAGTGCGGCGAGAAATTCCTGCTGCAACACCATCTGGAGAAGCATCAGTGCTCAGAACACAAGTGTCCAGTGTGTGAACTGACCTACAACAGCAAGGCTGGTCTGAGGACTCACATGCGGCGCAAGAACCACTTGGTGCAGCATGAATCCGGCAAGGTTCCCATTCCTTCGCTGGCCACATGGAGGAAGCTGAATCCGGAGCCAATTCCAGTTCCTACAGATTCCTTCGCCTCTTACAGTTTGAAAGCTGGCAGTGATTTACCTCCTGCAGAGGGGTATATAAACACTCTGTCATCCAGCTTGGCTGAGGTTACAGCACTATCTGCTGAATTACCCAATCCTGAAACCAATATCCATTCCACTCTTGAACTAGCCACCGATGTGCCGGCTCCAGAGGAACATATTCTTTGTTTCCTGCCCATTATGGATGTGCCCTATGCGCTAGAAATGTCATCCCAGAAACTAGATATGGAAACACAAACGGAGGAGGACGATCTGAATGCAATCAGGAACGAAGTGCTGGCGCCCTTGTTGCGCGATATAGAAACCCAAACACCCGACACCAGAGGCGACATAGGAACGATGACCGATGATTTCCCAGAGCCAGTTCCGGTCGAAAACGATTTCCACGCGTATCCAGGAACTGAACCTATGTTTGACTTGCAAACCTCCGCCCACATGTACACCCAGACCTGCGACGATTTGTTCGAGGAACTGGGACTGTCCCACATTCAAACCCAAACCCACTGGCCAGATGGTCTGTACAACACGCAGCACACGCAGACCTGCGACGAAATAATGGATGAACTCTTCCCCGACAACTTTCAGTCCACATGTACACAAACCAGGTGGCTGGACTGGAAGGATACAGGCGAAGGCGGCGGTTAGAAGGATCAGATAGAGCGCTGCTTTATTATATATTCCATGAATATTATTTTATTTTTTGTTGAAGAGAAAATTAAGTAAACAATTGCTTTGTAAAAACACAATACAATTCTAAAGCCATGTTATAATACAAGTTTGTTCATAAGTAGTCGGTTTTAACGTAAGTCTAGACAGCCTTTTGGCGAGGTCAATAAGTTTTTGTCTTGGAGCGACCAACCGACTTGGTCAGGAGCAATTCGGAGCATTGGAAAAAACAATAGCTGCAAAAGCACAGGGCCAAGTAGTTGCCCACTCCACTGAGGTAGGCGCCGCGCATCAGGAAGTCACCAATCTCTTGTCCTCCGATAAAGTAGACATTCGAGAAGGCGGCCGGAATAAAGAGCTGGGTGGCCAGCATGGCGTACAACCGCTGAGCACCAACGGCTCCCAAATGACGCTGTGTCCATCGCTGGTACTCCGGCATCGAGGTAAACGTCTTAAACACCTTCTCTGCAGCCAGGCAGAGGAAGTTCAGAATGCTCCAGATAAGCACGTATGTGTAGCATCCATGCCAGACGAACACAAACGCAAAGGTCAAGGCGGTGGCGCCGAACTTGGCTGCTGCCGATGATCGCTTTCCACACAGTTCTGCGTAAATGTGCTGAAAAAGGAATTCGTAGAGGCCCTCATCGAAGTACTTCCACATGTCCGAGTAGAAGTGGATGCGCCCTATGCAGCGAGGTCTATTGGGCGCTGGGATGCCATCCTGCAGAGCAAAAGCTATTCCCAAGCCGTATGTTACCACGTAGTATAGGAAAAAGAACTGGCCCATGAAGTAGCCGGCGGAGTGCTGCCAAAAGACCGAGTCCATCATCTCCACCATGCGCACATCCCGCGACATGTAGTGTATATAGAAATAGTGCAGGGCGCACTGCATTACCAACCACCATATGGCGCTGCGCAGGACTCCTCCGACAAATCCCAGCCAGTTCTGCTCTTCATTCTCCTTCCGTGCTGCAAACCTCTGGTAGCTGATGATCGGCCCATAGGTCAGACAGGGAAAGTACATGGCGTAGCCCAAATACTGAATTAGGCTGTATCTCCTCAGATCCTCCTCTTTAGCCCCCATCTTGGACAGCGAATAACTGCAGCCGCGAAGCACACTCCAGGACATGGTGACAATCACCAGGACATATTCCGTGTAACCGACGCGATCTGTCCACCAGACATTCTTTTGCATCACATTGATGCACAGTATCCAGCCGGCGGACAAGAGCCACACTAGACATTTTAGTGGGAGCAGGGAAACGAGGTAGTAGCTGGCTATCAGTGTGACTAGTAGCACCATCGATGTCCAGTCCAGGTTCACACTAAGAGCCAAGGCACAGACGCCGATGAATCCCAGACACTGAAGGCGGGGGCATTTCCAGCGTATAAATCCTTGGACGCACGCATGCAGTAAGTAGAAGGGCCAAAAGCTGGCGATGAAGTCTCCAAAGTTTTCCAACTCGTCGTTGCTGTCATCCCGACGACGCTGCGATAAAGGATAGAATCTCCAGCCGTCCGGAAACTGGAACTTTGCCTCCTTGGCTATATGATCCCGGAGTCCATAGATCTTGTACAAGCCCACAACTATGTACGCAATATAAACGCCGAAGTAGACGAAAATCTCGCAGCGGGTGAGCAGAGTTCGGTCTGGTAACCTGGACATCACTAGACCACCGACTTGGACTCTTCATTCCGGGAAAAGATTGCGCTAGGGATGTGAAGAATCAGCAAAAATATCGATATTTTTATACCCTTGCTGGAGAAGAGTACCTGCATTTGAATTAGATTTCTCTCATGTCGCTACAAATTGTACCCATTAAAATTAGTTTTTGTTGATGTTTGGTTGTATTTAATTAACCAATGACGATGAAGTGAACAATAAAAGAGCAGCTGTACTTAAAATAGATAATGTTATCTACATATAGAGCTAAGTCTAAAGAACTACCTCTGGTATAGCATCTCTCTCTGCTCTTCTGGATTCAGTTTTGGTTTTATCAGGATCTAGGACAAGGTTGATGTACATTGATGGGACAACACGCAGTTAAACGCTATGCTTATGGCTTCTTAATGGTAACTTATTGATTCCAGCTGAACGTCTCTACCACCAGAATTCCCAAAGCTTATTTCTAGTTTAGCATATCTTCTCCGTACTCGACCTTCAATTCCTTCTTAACCTTTCTGTTCTGGCTCGTCGAGCGTCGCTGCAGGTGTCTCCATAGTGTGCTCTTGGGGATCTCGAACAAATTGGCCGCGTGGTTTTGCGACATTCCCTCATGTAGGCACGCATGCACCGCCTTGGCCAATTTGTCGCGCAGCTCATCCTTGGGCGTGGTGTCCCGCTTTCGACAGGACACGAAGTTTGGCAAGCGCCCCTGGGCGGACAGACGAACCTTGTGCCGGTGCAATGTAGACATGGGGATTTGCAACTCCGTGCTGATACTCTTCAAAGAGTCTCCATTCTTCAGGCGTTCGTAGGCCTCTAGCAGCGATGGTCGTTCCCGGTTATTTCGCATGTAGGCGGGATTAGTGCGGACGCGGCGCCACAGGACTGTCTTGGAGATGTCAAATCGGTCTGCAGCCTTTTGTAAGCTTAAGCCCTCGATAATAACCGCGTCGGCCGCCAGATCCAAAGCGTCGTTGATATCATCTTTTACCTCCCGTTTGAGTGCCACAAACTGCTGGAGTCGCGTTGGCTTACAATCGGGCAATCGTTTGACAGGCTTCGCACTTATAGAGCGGCGGATTCGAGACTTTCCCCCGCCCAACTTTCGAGGCTTTTCATCTATTTCATCGTCCACAAGATGGTCGTGCACATCGTCATCGTCGTCCATTTCAGTACCCGCTTCCAGTTCCATAAGAGGATCGGTTGATACGAACTCTTCCTCGATCATTTGTGATTCGTGCTCCTCAGAATCCTCAGCAATGTCCGCATCCACGTCATCGTCTCCGAGGTCCACTTCAGCGCCACTGGTTGCCGTTTCATCAGCTTCAATTTTTGATAAACTCGAAGCTGACTGTGTTATAGTAAAAGTGCCCGTGTTCTCGGTGAGTATAAACTGATTGCCGCTGGAATTTCCGTCCATGTGTTCTATGGAGTAGGTGATCTTCGGCGGCTCGTAGACATCCAGGTACTCCAAGGATCGGCTGGAGTGGCTGGGCTGATGCTGTGACCCCGCGAGGACAGTGTCTGGCACAGACACCGTCGGTTGTGGCTCCTCCTCGTCGTCCAACAGCTCCGCTTCAGCAATCTGAAGGCCAGTTATGGACTTGGCCGACTCCACGGCTAACGAATTGTTGTCTACATCGACGCTGGGTGGACTAGCCGATGGATTGCACTCGAAACTGATGGCAGACTTGATGCCCAGCAGGTTAATGGCCTCCAGGAACTCGGAGAGCGACGCGGAGGGCAGGCTCGTCTCGCCCATGTAGATGAAGGACAGCATGCACTCCAGCAAATCACCGCGGATGTCGGGCAGCATTATAGTTGCCTCCTGGCCGCGCGGAACGTCGACCAGGAGGTTGCGCATCAGTTCGCTGCAGGTGCTAAGCACGAAGAGATGGGCGCGCACTCGAACCCCGTCCCTGGAGGCCAGAACCACCTCGCAGTGCTGATTATCATTACGCAGCGAGCGTTGAATGTCCATTATCGTGGACGAGTGGCCCATCCACTTTAGGTGATTCTGCAAAGGGGCCGAATGTAGATTACAATTTTAATTATCCCGGGGCCTTGTCAGGACGCGTTTCACTTACCATCTTGTTGTGTTTTGATTTCCAATTGATTTCCAAGAAGTTTTTAATTTCAATTCTCGCAATTCCAAACGCAACGCGATGCTAGAGTTTTCAGCCAGGGTAGTCGAGTGTGCCGAAGATCTCGGTATTTTCGTTATGTTTTCCATGTGCTGTACGTCAAGCAACGCGTTGGTATTTTTAATCAACAAATCAAGAAGTAAGATATATTTATTTTTGATAAGCCAGTCAACAATGTATCTTGGAAATTAGTTGTTGTTAAGAATAATTTAATGTTATCATACACGAAATAAAATTATGTCTGCGGTATTTATGTTATACCCCAATTGTTAAAAAACCAAACGAGGGTTGTCGAGTATGATTAATTTGGGCGCACTGACAACCCTAGAGCTCCAACAACTATATTGACATTTTAGCATTACATAAATTGTCAAAAACGGAGCAAATTGTTGAATTTGTATTGAACAATTTGTAGAATGGCGGCCTTAATCAGGAATCTGGGTGCCCGGGCCGCAGTCGCCGCTCTGTCGGCCAAACATGGTGGGTATTCAACCCGCCTCCAGAGCTTCAACTGATCTATTAACACCCTCAAATATCCAGTGGTTCCCGCTGCAGGATCGGCTGCTCTCCGGATGGCCAGCACAGCGCCCGTGGATCCTAAGAAGGCGGATAAGCGTAGGTAACAGTCGACTTTATCGCAGTGCCCATTACATGTAAGGCATTCCACCCACAGCCACTGTCCGCCAGCCGGATGCAGTTGCTCGCTCGCATCTCTCCGATTTTGGGCGCTATGTGGCCGAGTGCCTGCCCAAGTACGTGCAGAAGGTGCAGCTGACCGCCGGCGATGAGTTGGAGGTGCTTATTGCCCCAGAGGGTGTGGTGCCCGTGCTGCAGTTCCTTAAGGATCACCATCAGGCGCAGTTCACCAACCTCGTCGACATTGCTGGTGTTGATGTGCCCTGCCGCAAGAACCGATTTGAGGTGGTCTACAATCTGCTCTCGCTGCGCTATAACTCGCGCGTTCGCGTCAAGACCTACACCGATGAGCTGACTCCCCTGGACTCCGCCTGCGAGGTTCACAAGGCGGCCAACTGGTACGAGCGTGAGATCTGGGACATGTACGGTGTGTTCTTTGCCAACCATCCTGACTTGCGCCGCATCCTGACCGATTACGGATTTGAGGGACATCCCCAGCGCCGCGACTTCCCGCTGTCCGGGTACGTGGAGCTGCGCTACGATGATGAGAAGAAGCGCGTCGTCTGTGAGCCCTTGGAGTTGGCCCAGGAGTTCAGGAAGTTTGACTTGTCGGCGCCTTGGGAACAGTTCCCCAACTTCCGCAACGCTAATCCCCCCGCTGAGGTCGTTCCGCCACAGGCGCCAGCCAAGAAGTAATCCGGAGTCGGTTTGTTAAATGGTAATTAGATCAATAAAACGAGATCACTGTGAGATGTGTAAAACGTAAAAGAGACACTCGACTTAGTTGTTTAGTTTCCTTGGCTCGTTGCAGTTTTTATAAAACTATTTCCACATAAAAACGCAATGCGTATCAAACCAGAGGGTCACAAGTATTTATTGATATCCGTCTTGTTTACATATATGGTAGTTTACACTCAGAGTTAAACGAATACGAATTTCCCGGATCTAGCACATCCGTAAACCTTCTTAAAGGCCATGTGCACATACATACATAGATATAAAACGTTAAGTAAAACAAGTGTGGGCCTCTTGACAATTCGTGCGCCTGCGCAGCGGTGCCCGGCGAAAGTAGAGGTGCAAGGACGTACTTAAGTTTAAGCCGGAGCGGATTGGGGTAGTGATAGTTGATAGTTGTACTTGTTGAAAACCTAATCGTAATTCGAGCTTCAGAAGTTTGATACACCTGGCTGCCTGGCTGCACCGTCGTCAACGTTTTATTTTTTGTTAGATTTTTCGTTCGGTTTTTTTTTGTACAAGAACATACACATACATATATATATATATATATAGTACATTGGTACACACACATAAACATAGTATTACATTTAGCGATTTAAAAAAGTATTCACCCCGCATTCATTCCAGCGGAGTGGTCCAAAAGGTTTTCGTTACTTTACAATGGCTGCGTGCATCTGGGCACGGCTCAAAAAACAAATCTCCGGCGCCACATGGCGCCCTCTCCGGCAGTCCGTCCATGTGCCCGGACTCCGGGCCGGATGCACAGTGGGACTGGGACAACAAATGAAAATTTTGGTGCAGGTCGTGAGCGCGCGTTTTTCGCGCTTCCTGCTGACAAAAAAACAAATTCGACAGACGACCGCGTTTTGAACCATGATCCAGAAAGAAGTCCGAGTAATGCGTGGCTTCAAGTCTGGTGGAGGTCATCCTCTCGGCGGCCGTCCTGTCACAAATACAAATATACGGGCTTGACCACGACAGCTCCAGATTATATCGATTCCGTCTTGGTATAATGACGAGCTGCACCCGCTCCACTGCTGCTACTGCCGGCAGAGGAAACGTACGGCGAAGCCTTGCCACTGCTGCTGCTTCCCGATCCCGTCGTGCTGCTGCTCGTCTGATTGTCGCCCGCTGTCGCTCCACTGGATGCAGCGGCCGCCTCGTTGTTGAGCCGCTCGTGATACTCCTGGAAGCAGGGCACAATGCACAAATTCGTCTGGCACTCCGGGCAATGGTATTTCGTTTTGCGGCGCAAAATGCGTCCATGCCCGTCGATGGTGTTCCAACAGAAGTTGCAGCCCAGCGCCGGACCTGGTCGAATGACCGGACAATGACTAGAACGCGGATTCTCGAGAGTGATGATCTCCCGTTGGGTCTGCAAAAAAAAGAGGTGCATATGTAAGTGAGTGATCTTTAGATTGGGTACATATCCAACTCACCTGGGGTGAAGACACCGAGCGCTGCAGTTCCTCGTTCTTGACACGCAACGTTGGCAAATGCTCAAACGAACTGCTCATGGTGGCCTGGCCGGGATGCAGATGGGTGCCACTGATGGAGCCCGAGGCAGACTTGGAAGTCCGCAGCCTCGAACCACCTCCGTTGGCGGCCTCTGCTGGATTCTTTACTGCCCGCTCCACGACGTGCGATCTGCTGATGGAAGGCGAGTGCGGAGACCTGCGTTCGTGTGCCACATCCGAGCCAATGGAGAACGTGGGCGACAACGGATGCCTACTGGCGCTGTTCTGGAGCCCCGAATTCGGCGAGGTAACCACAGACACGGCCGCCGACACTGTCGACGAAGAGCCGGGACTGGCATTTGTGGGCGTGGCCGCTGTTTCACTAGAAACCACTGGACAGGCCAACACGCGCGTGGGCACCAGGTATTGCGAGGAGCCGGCCGGCGGCGGGGACCCCGAGGCGTAGATGGACTCGGGCAGTGAGATGTGGTGCGGATGGTGAAGCGGCGCCGGAGTGACATAGCTGGCATTTGAACCCGACAACGGATGCGAGTATTGGCGGTGCAGCGGGGCAAACGGATTGCTGCCAGTTGCCATTGCGGTACTGGATCCACTAGCGGATCCGGCAATGTGCAGCGCAGACTGGCGAGGCAGCAGCGGATCCGAGTGCTGCTTGATGAGATAGGGAGTGCTGGACGGCACGCTGAGCAGGTGCGGCGTGGAGGGGCCCAAACTGGGCGCTGGTTCAGAGGCATGGCGCTCGATCCGCGGTGGAACGGTTAGCAGGTGATGATGGTGGTGCACAGCCGGCTGGTGGTGCAGATGATGCGAGCCCGTGGTAGAGTAATCTCTGGCCGTGGCACTCGTAGCACCCGCAGCATTGAATGGATCAAAGTCGAGCGTCGTGGCAGCCGTATCCGGGGATATCTGATTCGTGGACGAGATGCTGTCGCTGTCCCGTTTCACCCTCGGCTGGCGGGTGAGCACCCTGTTGCGCTTGGTGCCCATCACGGCGGGCGAACTGGGCGTGCCATCTGGATCACATTCGCCGGATCCCACGCCTCCGATGCTGAAGGAGCGCTCGAAGCTGCCGCTGCCACCGCTGCTGCTGCTGGCGGCCGCCAAAGGAGGATGTGGCGGATGAGGAGCATGCGCCGGACTGGGTTCTGCAAGGAAAGCGGTTCAAAGGATTAGTTTTGGAGCTGGTTTAGAAAGCCAGGACACGGTCGCTTTAGGTTCATGACGAAATGTAAGTATTTCAAATACTTTGGCACCATTTTCGAATCAATTGTAAGTATATTTCAAGTCATCCAATCTGCAACCGTGTCTTTCTGAATGGGGAAAAGCGAAATGAAGCCAGGGGAGCAGGTGGAGTATGTTGTAGTTTTGAAAGTTTATTCGTTTCTTGCACATCGACTACAGTCTAGAATGTTCGTTCCATCGCGATATTCGTTTGGGGCGCGCATTACTTGGTATGGTACATGCAACTTATAATACAATCGGTTCTTTATGCACTTACGCTGATTTAAATAATTTATATATATATTTAACACACATAACTAGCGTAGTTATTGGTACTTTGCAATTGTAGGAAACAGAGTTAGTAATATTTGCTTATTGTTTCGGCTATTTTCGCGTTGTTTCATCCGTGTTCTGTTCTGTTCTGTTCTGTTTGGTTGTTCGGTTTTGCATGTTTCCGGGGTTTTGTGTTTCTGTGGTCTGGGATCGGATCGGATCGGGTTGGCTTGGGGATCGTAGGGATCCTCCGTGGTATACCATGCGTGTGGGTGAGTGTAATAAAAGTCCATTATCAAAGTTTACGTTACTCTATGACTTCTAACAAATCACGCTTAGTTCTTAGTATGCCTTGACACAATATAAAAAGTTCTCTATTAGTACAATATTTATATGAATCGTTTAAAAAACACACTATTCGTAATCGTTATTCAAAACCGGAATTGTATCTCCGCTTTCCGTCTTCGTTTCTGTTTTGGTTTCCTATTTGCCTTTAGCTGCAGTCTCCGTTTAGGATTTTGGGTGGTTACGAGTTATCTTTAAGTTTCGTTTGTTTGCGTATCTGTATCTTGTAGTCCGTCACCGATGTTGTCGCATCGCTATTTGTATGTACATTGTCTATGTACAAAGAAATCGGATAAAAACAAGTGCCGAAGTAAACGAGTCCCCCTGAAAAACACCCCCTTCTTAGATATGTTGTTTTCGGATTTGGAAATATATATATATATAACCTAGAGTCGATCACCGTAAAACCATGTGCCAGCGCAGCCTTGAGTAACTCAGAAGGAAATGAAAAAAATTGTGTGGATACATTCACAAATATAAATATATATACATATATATTGATTGGTACATATTTATCATACATATCCGGTTCGCTTAAATGCTCCTCCTCCACCTCCTCCGCCGATCTAGTAGCTTAGTCTATGCTCTTGACACTCGATCTTATTCGGCATGGAGTTGGGAGTCGCTAACGATTACGCCTATGCGTCAAATTGAGTGGATTTGCGTCACTGTACACAGAAAATGTTTTCACATTGATAGGGAAGCTAAATATAATGCTCACGGGGAGGTCCTACATACTGATATTTGCTATTGTAACACAAGTGCAGAAATGAAATCTCTTTCGAAACGAAGAAGAAAACTTATTTCTGATGCGCCAGAGCCTAGCAAACCGCAGGATGTGGGGAATTTTTTTTTGCCAGAAATTGCCAATAAATCTCATTTCGTCCTTAATGTTTAGCATTACGATTACAAATAGAATTTTTGGTTTAGTCCATTGCTTGCTTGCATTACAGAAAGTGGAATATGGAACGGATTCCGCAAGGTTTGATCGGCTGCTGGCACACAGCACCACTTTTTAGCTGCAATTGCTTACAAATCATTTTATGTTCGCGATTAACACTAATAAAATTTTATAATTTATGTACAATTACATTATTCTTTTACACGTAATATAGCTATATATATATATATATATATATATCGAAGATCTGCACTACCGATTTCTTAGTTAACAATCGTAAAAATGTAGGGTTCAAAACATTTAGCTTAAGGAATTAGGTTCTATGTAATTATTACAAGTGCGGCCGGCTTGCCTGCTCTCTTAATTCGCTTCGCTCCTTTCCTTTCCCCCTTTTTCCTTCCGATCCTCCTGATTCGCTTAGCTCTGCTCAGCGCAGGAATCCGATCCGATTTCACTTGTGCTTCATCCTCGGCCGACATATCGAATCATATTGCCACTTTGCCGTACAAGCGGGTGCGCTATATACACTAGATTGCTGCCGTTGCTCTAATACCTGTATCGATCGTTTTGGGGGCTCTGTGTCCGAAACTAGAACTACGATTTGTCCAAGTACTGCAGGCCTGTGTTAGTCACCGTAGCCACCGGCGGTGCAGCCACCGTCACAAAGTTGTTGATGAGGAAACTGTGGGCCATGCCCATTGGAACGGAGACGGGCATGGCTGATATGCTCAGGGATTCCGCTGGCTCGCTGGCGGCCATCACGGCGGCTGCCTGCAGCAGAGTGGCCGTCCCCGCCTGGCTCGAAATCGTATTCTATATTGAGTTGAAGTTAATACTCTGTAGATTCATGGCGGTGGTCGGATTAACGTTGATGGTGCCGGTGCCTGCACCCGTTCCCGCACCTGCTCCGCCGCCGGTGGCTTCGATATACCGCTGTCGCGTCATCGAGTGGACATTGCTAGGCGAATCCATGTAACGCGGATCGAACAGGCTCATCACCCCGATCGCTGGGTGCGAGTTTCCTCCGGCCGGCAGACTTCCAGCTCCGCTTCCCAGGCCAGCGTGGTGCGGGGTGCACATGAGCGAAGGCGTCGGGGTCTCCGCCTGTGGTGGTATCTGCATGCCGAGCGTTTCGTTGGTGTTGTCATCACCCTGATTGGTTGAGGGCGTGGGCGACGGTGACAGATTCGGCTCCTGTTTAACGACGCGCGCTTTAATGCTGGGCCGTGACACGGGATAGCCCCGCTTTTTGTATTCCAGCCACAGTGTCCTGTTGTTCACTCCGTAAAGTCGTGCTGCCTTGCAGAATCCGATACCTCCCGTGCGTACCGCCTCCAGGGCTCGGATAAAGTTCTCGTCTCCCTGCGGATTTACTGATCTCTTGCGCTTCACCACCTGGTTGGCCGCTCCAGTGGCTCCACCGTTTCCAGCACTGGCATTGCCCGCTCCTCCGCCAGCAGCACTGGCTCCACCAACTCCCGCGTGCACGGGGGACTGGGTCGGCGTGGGTCCCTGACTGTAGACCGATTGCACCATGTTTGATTCATTGGGTGAGGTGGGCGAAAGGTTTTGGGCCGCCGTCGCATAGCTACCGACTAGGTTGTTCACGGTAATGATCTGCGACGAGTAGGCCTGTCCGGAGGCGGAGGCCTGCTCCTGCTGTTGCTGCTGCTGGTAGTGCAGCTGCTGCAGGTGCTGCTGCTGTTGGGTGGCCTGCTGTTGTGCTTCATGCTGCTGCCGCTGATCGCTATTGACGCCGCCGGCGCTATTCGCACCACTGCTCTGGCTACCGGCACCACCACCGCTGCCACCGCCGTTGCCCAGCAAGTTGGACTGGCAGGCGGGCAGGGAGAAGCGCGGATAGTTGGAATCGACAACTGTCCATTGCAGACCTGGGAAGGGGAGAGAGAGAGAGACAGCGAATGAAAGATTGTTTCTGTTACTGGTACTGAGGCATTTCGATCGAAATTGAAGTTGAGATCGCTCTCTCCTAGCTCTAATGGATCGGGATTAGGTCTGGTCTGGTCTGGTTGGTCCCAGTCCTGTTTGATCTTAGTTCGGTTGTGTTGGTACTGAGACAGTTTATAGGTTCTGAGGCAGTTTATAGAGGTACAATAGGTACAATAGAGGTAGGTAGTAGAGGAAAGATTGCTAAGGCTAAATCATTATCATCGGAAACCGCTGTTTGAAATTCCCACAAAACAAAAATCAAATAACGCAAGTAAACGCAAATCGAGAATGAACAATTGAAAAACAAATCATAGGTTTAGTTTTTGGAAGTTTTGGTTTTTGTTTTGGACTCTGTGCTAGCTCTCTCCCATTCCCAAGTTCAGGCAGGATTCGGTTTTTTTTTTTTTTTTGGAATACAATACACAATAATAGTTAAACATAGAAAATTTCGGCATTTCACAAATATTTCGTTGCACTTAGTCGGTAAATCGGTAATGAATAATCGGTATGCTAGATCTCATATTTAGCTTTAGCATTCATTTCTCCAAGCGCTGTGTACTGAAATTGTTTCGAAATGGCACCGTTCGTGTGTGAGATATGCAGATGAAGTATGATTGTGGGCATTATTTCGATGGGTGAATCGAGAGTACACAGTGGTTCGGACTTAAGATTGTTTTGATTAAGAGAACAAAGGTGACAGTGCTTTTCAGTTCAATGAACCCATTACTAAGTTCGCAAATGATACCTACAGTGTAAAGATCCATTCTTTCAGTCATGTCAAGTAGATGCTCGTTTCAAAAAAGTCTAGTGATTTTAACATACTGTTCCCCCTTGACTCAGCTTTCTTTTGACTACGAATTGCAGTTAAGTACTCTGTGTTTTGTGTTTCGTTTAAAAGTAATCAAGGCAAAACAAAACTAAGAAAGGATAAATAGAATCCATCCTGGCGAATGAAATCCCTACCCGATGAACAATGAGCTTTGATGAAACAGTGTGCTGGCTTTTGATTTCCAATTGCGACTTACCCGAGTGCGAGGACTGGGAGTTCGGTGCGTCGTGCTCCGATGGTGTAGTGCCGCCGGAGATATCCAAGGGCATCGTTTGGTTCACTCCACCAATGTCCACTTCGGGCTTCTGCACGTGGGCACCGAGAAGAAAAAGAAAACAATTAGTGTGTTTGCTCATGCGGACGAGGGTACAAGGTTAACGTGACCAATTTCATTACAATTTGCATGTGTAAGTGTCCGTGTCCATCGTCCAGATCCGAGTCCTGCGGCTGCTGGTCCAGCTCAGCGCTGGCCGACTCCTTGAGCAGCTTGGCCGCGTGCAATGAGTGGCCGGCCAAACCGCCGCCCGCACCAAATGTCATCTGGTTCATCTGGGCGAGACTGAGACCGGCGTTGCCCGCACCACTGCCTGCGTCCAGGGAGCTGTTGTGCTGCTCTTCCGCATTGTTGCGATCGCCTGAGCCTGCGTAAGCGTAAAAAACCATTAATTCTTGAATCGTTAAAATGTTGAATCTATCACGACGATGCTTTACCCAACTCCAACTCACCGTTATTCGAGGATTTGCGCAAGCGCTTGCGCCTGGTGGCCGGCGATGTTCCAGCGCTCAAAGGTGATGGCGTACGTCGCATCTGGTGGTGATGCGTCTGCGCCGCCTGCGCCTGTCCGCCCTGCTGTTGCTGATGGTGGTGGTGATGATGCTGCTGCTGTTGTTGCTGCTGCTGGGCCTGTTGCTGTTGCTGCTGCAACTGCTGCTGCTGCTGGTGGTGATGGTGCTGCTGCTGTGCCTGTTGCTGGGCCTGCTGTTGCTGCTGGAACTGCTGGGCCTCGCTGCTGCTCCACAGGGAGTCCCCCACGCTGCTTCCACTGGCAGCCCCAAGGCTTCCAGCCGAGTTGCCCGCTCCAGTGCCCACTCCTGCGCCGCCCACCAATTCGGTGCCGTCGGTCGAGGACTTGCTGTCTGACTTGGTAAGATTGGCCGGATCCGTTGGCATCTCCGCTAGACCTTTGATCTTCAGCATCTCGGCGGTCTTGAGGATGTGCGGCAGCTGCTCCTGCGACACATTGACCTCGCCGTAGTACATGAAATCCACCATGGTCTTTAGGTCATCGTACTGCACGTCCTTCAGGATGACAATGGGATGTTGGCACGGATTTGTTGTGAACAAAGCCTATTGAACACATTTAATGTTTAATTTAGTTCTCAAGGAATATGCGCTGCAGTGGTCTCCAACTTACCTGAAAGTACGAACTGCAGGCGGACAGCACGATTTTGTGGGCCTGCAGCTGCCGACCCTCGGCTGCCAGGGTGACGTCCACCAGGGTGCCATTGTGCAGCAGCGAGGAGCACACGGAGATGAAGTTTGGCTGGTGGTTGTTCCACCGCAGGCAGAACTGCTGCACGGACATACTGGCGAGGGGTCCGGATCCGCGTCCGGGATGCGGATTTGGAGCTCCCTAAACCTCAATCTCCGGAGCAACCTCCTCCTCCTGCTCCCGCTCCTCTCCGCCTCCTCCTCCTTTCCTTTTTTGTAGCCAATTAATTCGCACTGATAACACTTTTTATCGCCTCCCGCTCGCCGCTCTATTGATTTTTATTAATTTTCCTTTGCTTTCCGGTGTTTTGTTCGCTTTTGTTTTTCACTCTGCCTTTTTAATCAATTAAATTTTATGAACAATCGCTGTCTGTGCATGTGTGTGTGCGTGTGGGGGGTCGGGATTTCGGTTTTTGGGGGGTGCCGACTTCTATGCCGCACGCATCGCGAGTCACTGCAAAAGGGGTAATAAAAATGGGGTTTAAATAAATCAAACATTATCGATGGTTACACAAATTGCTCAACAACAAATTCCACTCTCTCGCTCTCTTCATCTCTTTTGCCTTTCACAGCTGCGCGCTCTCCTCGCTTACAATAAAAAGAAAACAGAAACAACAACAACGACAGCAACGGCGGGACTGCGTGTGTATGTAATTATACAGTCGCGAAAATGAAACACACACATACTGGCACACCACAGCCATACTTGTTGTTGTTGCTGCCCGCTGGCCAAAGTTTTATTTTTGATAAAACCGAGAACGTAACGAAATCGTATAGCTTTTTGTATAGCCGCAGCGTTGTAGACCTTGAATTTTCTTTAATTCTTATGACGTAATTATATACGCGCCCCGCGCTCCGACCTCTCTTTCGCACTTAATCGCCAACCCCAGCCCATCTCCCTCACTCTATCACCCACACAGACGACCGCCGACGACGTACTAATCGCTGCTTCTTCGTTTATTCATCGTATCGATATTTTCAGTTTTCTGTGCTTCAGTCGTATTTATTTATGTCGCGCGTTATTTTCGTATGTCTTTTAGGGGCACAAAGCTGATGCACAAACTAGCGGAGCGCCACATGTTTTTCACTTGCTTTTCGCCCTCAGAAAAATTATTTCTTTCTTTTTATCGCTTTAACAAACTTTGACTTTTTGTGGTAGGTTTTTGCTGTTGTATTTCTTCTTTTTCTTTTGCTTTCCAAAAACAAAATGGCGCGCAACAAATTTATGCGAGGGGCAAAACAACACCGAAAACCGTTCGAACGAGCTGAATTTCAATGCGTTTGGATGCCGCACTGTTTGCGCCAACATATTTACCACTTTTTACATTATTTTAATGCGAATTTTCAGACGAAAAACGCATATGAAAATTCTTACGTTTTACTTCTTTATGCGAAAGATTTTTGTGACTATATGGCAACTTTGCGTAAGACGAGTTGGCAGGTCGCTGAACAGTGTGACCACTCACAGAACAAAACTATATACCAAATTACTAAAAATTCTCCAGAACTTTCAATTAAGTTGTTAATTGTGCTTAAATGGTCAAAAATTTATTGTTTTTTTCAAATGTTTCCTACGGTAATACATATTATTTATTTCATTCGGCGTTGCCACACTTTCCCTGAATTTTTGCACTCAAGGGAACTAGTTTGGTTCCCTTGGTGACTCGCGAATTTGTTGTTGGCTTTGGCTAGAGATGGCAGTATTGAATACACTACGATAGCCTGCAGCCACCAAATTGAAGTAATTGTGCTTATTGGGCGGTAAAATACGTAAATACCACTTAATAGCCGTTATAAGGAATGTAAATAGTGGTAAGAATTGTTAAAAGTTAATTGTAACCAGCAGAACACCATCTGAAGACATCGATATTCGCATTGCTGTGCTCGCCGGTATCGATGCATTTTCGCCTGTTCATCTCTAAGCAGCAGCTGCAAAAAAAATCAACTATACTATTTTACATTCGGTGCGTAAAGTTTATGAGAAAAGAGCTGTTCACAGGATACCAGATAGCGTCATGGAGGAACTACGCAAGCATTTATCTAAGGTGAACGTGCCCTGCGCATCCGGGGCGGGCAGTCCTCCGATCTACAAGGACGAGTGCGTCTACTCCTACGACAATCCCGAGACGCCCACCGGCTTATACGTGTGCCTGCACAGCTTTTTGGGTTTTGGCGAGGCGTACGTGCGGGAGTACGCCGACAAGACCGGCAACCGGGTCTTCCTTCACATCCAGCGGGTGAAGACGCCCAAGGAGGGCGCCGATACAGAGGCTGAATGCGATCCAGAGTCGGAGGCTGGGCCGGAACGGAAGATCACCCGCCTGGCCATCGGTGTCGAGGGTGGCTATAACGAGTCGGACATGGCCAAGAAGTACGAGATCAAGGACACGTACAGCATCGTGGTGGCCCCCCAGCTGGACAAGAAGCTGCCCTATCCGGATCCGGAGCTGCCCATGCGTGTCACCCAGGCGGTGGAGGCGATCCTGGCCGCTGACTCGGCAATTGCCAAGCTGGAGAAGGCCACGCTGATGGGTTAGTTGCAGGATTGTTGTCTCGTGAATCCGAAGTTAACCTAAAATCAATTATTTTACAGGCACCTGGGATGGTGAAGTGCGTCAGGCCTCGAAGTACGCAGAGAACCTGCAGCAGCTGGACAATGGCAAGAAGATTCCGCCATCCGGCTGGCAGTGCGAGAAGTGTGATTTGACCAACAACCTCTGGCTTAATCTGACCGATGGCTCGATCATGTGCGGTCGCAAGTTCTTTGACGGCAGTGGAGGCAACGATCACGCCGTGGAGCACTACAGAGTGACGGGTTTCCCGCTGGCGGTGAAACTGGGCACCATCACCGCTGATGGCAAGTCGGATGTGTTCTCCTACCCGGAGGACGACATGGTACTTGATCCCCACCTAGAGCGCCATCTCTCCCACTTTGGCATCAACATGGCGGCGATGAAGAAGAGCGAGAAGTCGATGGTGGAGCTTGAGTTGGATATTAACCAGCGGATCGGCGAGTGGTCGGCACTTACAGAGAGCGAAAGTGAGCTGCAGCCTCTGGCTGGTCCTGGATACACTGGCATGCGCAATCTGGGCAACTCCTGCTACATCAACAGCGTGATGCAGGTGCTCTTCGTCATCCCAGACTTCCAGCAGCGGTTCGTGGGCACCGGAGCGGAACGCTATTTCAGCGAGTTCCCCAGCGACCCGGCCAATGACTTCAACATTCAAATGGCCAAGCTTGGAACCGGTCTGCAGTCGGGAAAGTACAGCAGTATTGCCGAGAACACTCTGGACACCGATCACAGCACCGGAATCTCGCCGGCCATGTTTAAGAACATTGTGGGCAAGAATCACCCAGATTTCAGCACCAAACAACAGCAGGATGCCAACGATTTCTATCTGCATTTGCTCACCCTGCTGGACAGGAATTCACGGAACCAAACTAATCCTGCAGATGCTCTAAAGTTTCTGCTGGAGGATCGCGTTGAGTGTCTCGCTAGCCGCAAGGTGAAGTACAAGACACGCGAGGAATACAGTTTCCGTCTGCCTGTTCCGTTGGATAAGGCCACCAATCTGGATGAGGTGCGGGAGTTTCAGGAGCGTGAGAAGGCGGCCCGCGAGACCGGACAACGGCTTCTGGATCGCGACATCGTGAGACACAAGGTTCCCCTACAGGCTTGTCTGGAAAGGTTCTTCGGCCCGGAGCTGATCGAGCAATTCTACTCCACTGCCATTGATGGCAAGACGAATGCCAGGAAAATCACGCGATTGGCCACCATGCCCGACTGCCTGATGATTCACGTAGGAAAGTTCACGCTGGGCGACGACTGGGTGCCCAAGAAACTGGACGTTTCCGTGGACATGCCCGATGAACTGGATCTGAGCAACTGGCGCTCCACTGGTGGCTTGCAGCCTGGTGAGGAGGCTCTTCCTGAGCCCGCCGCAGAGGAGGTGAAGTTTACATTTGACGAGGCGGTCATGTCCGAGCTGCTGACCATGGGCTTTCCACCAGAAGCCTGCAAGCGTGCCTGCTTCCACACGAAAAACAGCGGACTGGAGGCAGCTTCTAACTGGTTGATGGAGCACATCGCTGACGAGGATATCTCGGAGCCATTTGTGGTGCCGAACAACAGCATTGGAGACAGCGCAGCCAACCAGTTTGTGGCCAATCCCGAGAGCCTGGCCATGCTCATGAGCATGGGCTTCGACGAACGACAGGCTGTGGCTGCTCTGAAGGCGACCGATGGCAATGTGGAGCGTGCCACTGACTGGATATTCTCACACGCCGATTCCATTGGTGTTGAGGAAGTTGCCCCCGCATCGAATTCATCAGCTGCAGCGGCTTCCTCGGCGCCCAATAAGACCGACTACCGCGATGGAGGCGGCAAGTACCGTCTAGTGGCATTCATCTCACACATGGGCACCTCCGCCCAGGTGGGACACTACGTCTGTCACATTCGCAAGAAGGGTGAATGGGTGATCTTCAACGACAGCAAGGTGGCCAAGTCTCAGAACCCACCCAAGGACCTCGGCTATCTGTATCTCTACATGCGCGAGCAGTAGCCAGCCCGATCTCAGTCCAATCCGAATCACCCCAGTCCCACAACCTAATATTATGCGCCCTGAAAAATGGAATTTAATAATAAACTACATATACAGTGCTGCAATAGGTTTTTTTGAGGCTTCAAAACTTTTTAAAGGGAAACTTATCTTTCGCGGATTTCTACTATACAATCCAACCAAATGATGAGTCATATGCTTGAATGATATATCCATTCCTGATGACTAATATTTCGCGTACATATGAACATGTGTAGCTAAAAACAAGAGAGAACGCTATAGTCGAGTTCCCCGACTATCTGATACCCGTTACTCAGCTAGTCTAAGTGCGAAGGACAGTTTTTGGCGGTTTGTGGGCGTTAGAGTGGGCGTGGCCAAAAGTTTTTTGGCAAATAGATAGAAATTTACAAGACTAATACAAAAATGAAAAAATATCAAAACATTTTTCAAAAGTGTGGGCGTGGCAGCTTTGGGCTGTTTGTGGGCGTTAGAGTGGGCGTGGCCAAAAGTTTTTTAGTAAATAGATAGAAATTTACAAGACTAAAACAAATATGAAAAAATATCGAAACATTTTTCAAAAGTGTGGGCGTGGCAGCTTTGGGCGGTTTGTGGGCGTGGCAAAAAGTTTTTTTGCAAATCGATAGAAATTTACAAGACCAATACAAAAATGAAAAAATATTAAAACATTTTTCAAAAATGTGGGCGTGGCAGTTTTGGGCGGTTTGTGGGCGTTAGAGGGGGCGTGGCAACCTGAATCGACAAACTTGCGCTGCGTCTATGTCCCTGGAGTCTGTATACTTAATCTCAACTTTCTAGCTTTTGTAGTTCCTGAGATCTCGACGTTCATACGGACAGACGGACAGACGGACAGACAGACGGACGGACAGACGGACATGGCCAGATCGACTCGGCTACTGATCCTGATTAAGAATATATATACTTTATATGGTCGGAAACGCTTCCTTCTGCCTGTTACATACTTTTCAACGAATCTAGTATACCCTTTTACTCTACGAGTAACGGGTATAATAATTCCATGAAAGAATACAATAGATGTGCGTTTTTAACTGGAATTTTATTCAGTTTTCTTAGCACTCGACTCCTTGGAAATAGGAACAAGATCTCTAATGATGCCGTTCAGCCGATCTGCGAATGCTTGGAAGGAGAACTTCTGCTGAACGCGCTTGTGACCCTGGTCACCCATTTTCACACGCAGCTGCTCATCTCGGAAAAGCTGGTGCATTGCTCCACCAAAGCTCTTCTCGGTTTTTTCGCACAGAAAGCCCGTTGAAGTGTTCACCACCGTTTCGGTGGGTCCACCGCTGTTCAATGCCACCACTGGCTTGGAGCAGTACATGCCCTCCAGCGGCACGATGCCAAAGTGCTCGTTCTCGGGTGTATACAGCAGGCAATGAGCGGCAAAGAGTAGGCGACATTTCTCCTCGTCGGTAGGCGAGCGCAGCAACACAACGTGATCCTGCAGCTTAAGCTCCTCCGTGAGCTGCCCCAGCTCCGCAAAGTGCTCGACATTTTCCATGCATCGGGTGTCGTAGCCCCCCGCGATGATAAGGCGACAGCGCTTGAAGTCCGTGGTGGGCAGCATGTCGCCCAGGAGACGCAGGGAATGTAAGGCGAGAGCGTGGTTCTTCTTTCGCTCGTATCGATTGATGTCCAGATAGATGAAGGCGTTGAGTGGTACGCGCGGATGCACAGGCTCGTCCAATAAAGCAGACCGCTGCTCCAGCTTTTTCTGCATCTGGTCAAAGTACTGAGTGTGCAGCGAAGGATACAGCACATCCGGCACCGTGCTCAGTCGGCGGAAGGTGTCCTGGAAGACTCGCAGCGTAAACTTGGAGTTGACCAGCACCTTATCTGCTAGACCGATGGTGTGCTCCTCCAGCCAGTTGATGGGCAGGCGGTACAGGCGCTTGAGCAGACCTTCACGGCTGCTGAGAAGCTGATCCGGGAAGTGGCAGTAGAATAGAACTTTCGGACGATGAGGGGCGAAGCGGAGAACCGGAATGCATACAGAGATTAGGTCGCACACCACCACATCCACCTGCTCGCGCTGGGGCATGAAAAAGCTGGCGTAGATCGCCGCATAGAGCATGCGCAGATAGGCACAGATGGCGTAGAATCTTCCAAAGAGCCCGCGTGGCAACCAGTCGCCCACAACGTGAACCGGAAAGGTGCCGTCCGCCGTCTCCTTGAAGCAATGCGTGCTGTCGTGGTGATTCGTCAGGAAGCTGACCTGGTGTCCTCGTTCCTTGAGAGCCAAAGCGGCATCCACCACCAGTCGCTCGGCTCCTCCGATGCCCAAATCCGGGTGGAGGAACAGAACTCGAACCATGGCCTTAATCGGAAAGGTGCAGTAAAATTATTGAAAAACAATATGCTCGAACTAGGATTATATCCTTCTGCTAACGGGGGTCAGAATATTTGCATTCTTCAGAGGGCTTTGTTTTTATTATTTAAAACGTTTAAATATTTCTTCAGCTGATTCGCGTAAGTGTGACCATGGATGTATGTTCTAAAGCGGTTCTAAAGAAATATACCAAATAGATTACATATATTCCTTTTTTTTATTTTAAATTATGCTTTTGCTTGTGCATTGTTAATTAAGTCTAAAGATATCTATCTACTTTATTCATATATTATTATACTTATTGTTGATTATATGTTCTGTAACCTATTTTATTACCTATAATATTAATCTTTCCCATAATATTTTCCCCATGTTGTGATTTTCATTTAGATATTATATATAAATTAAAACTTTGAAAATTTGAGCTCCTAAAATAAATATTTGATCCTAATTTGAAATTCAAGAGAGTCAAATTTTTAGCACACGAAATGCGCGCGCTGCGGCAACCCTAGAACACATGTTGACAGCGCCCGCTTTTGGCGTTTTTTAGCCCCAAATCGACCTTGTTCTCGGCCCGTGTTTGCAACGAACGCATTAAATTTTCGTGAAAATAGCTCCGTTGAGTCAAATCCCTGCCAGAAACTGCCCAGAGATCCCGGTGATCCAGCTCCAGCCACATGAGGTCGTCGATGGCAGTTAGCCCATAGGCATGCGAGCCGCCTAAACCGCCGCCGCAGTTGTTGTTGTTCTTCTTGTTGCCCAGGCGTCCCTTTAATGGTAAACTAATAATTGTGATTAAAGCGCGAATAGAACGAGCAAATCGAGTGTGTGCCGTGCCGTGTGCGCCTCAATTAAGTGTCGCCGCGTAGTAAAGTGAACAGTGTAGTAAACACCGAGCAAAACACAGGCGATGCAGCCAAATTGTTAGGCAGTACAGCGAAAAACACTGAACAAAAAAAAGAGGCAGCAACTCTCCGGCGTTTCCATTGTCAAAACAAATACAAGCACACACCGCACACCCCCAGCTACTGCACAGCTAACGGTAAAGCTAAAGCCACGTAGCCGCAACGTTGCCAGCGCCGCCAAGATGCCCAAAATCCATGTGAAGAAGCCGCTGGCGGGATTGGTCATACGAAATCGGGCCCACAAGAGCAAGAGTGTCTTCACGGTGAGTACATATGCATATATTCACGGATTTCGGATCGGACTAGCACCGTTCCGATATCACTATAAGTGGCCTTATCTACGGAGCCAAGGTGATTCAGCAAACGGCGTGTGCTTGACGCTCCAGTCGCGATTTGGGCATTACTTTTAGACGTAATCGAGGTCTATCAAACGAACGATTCGAGCACTGAAATGTTTACTCAGTTGGCACGGGGGTTTAAACAGTGCTTACTATAGTATTCCGAACTGGACATGTAGTACTATATGTTTATAAGTACGCTCTGATATGAAATATGCACTTTCTATAATCAGAAACAAATGCCATCTATATATCATAGTAAAAGGCACTACATTCCACAGAACTATGGTGTTTTATTATCGCATAAAGCCCTATTTGTGTTTATTAAGATGCTTCGATGTGGAATATACACTGTGATTACATTTAGTAATACAATTGTATAGTTTGGACGGTAATTTCAATTGCAAAACTTTTTATTTTTTTAAGGATTGTGTGAAATTTAAAGTGTTAGATTAAGATTTATTAAAATTAAAATTATAAAATCTATATAAGGTCACAAAGTTTATCCATTAGCAAAGTACTTTACTAGGTCTCTCCATTTTCTTATCAGCAATTCTGCCATATTAAACACGTTTCACGTTTGCTTTGTTTATGATCGTTTTATGCTAATTATTTGCTAAAAAAAAAGCCACGCGGTATTTTAAGTCTGAATAACTAGAAATTATCTTAACACTACTACATATAAGTATTGCAAATACAATACTTTTCAAGCCATTTCTTATAAAAACACTCAATGCACAGCATAGGCTGTAAAACTAGTCAGATTTTTCCCTCAGTGAGCGTAATTTGTGTGCCTTACTGCGGGAAAATGTGGCACTTTCCTATCGCTAATGATGAAGCAAGCCCATAAAGCTGATATCCACTGTAGGGGGTGGTAAATGTGGCAGACATCAGGCGATTTCACCCATTTACGATAGTAGCGATAATATCACAAGGTTTTCCCCCAAAAATCGGGCGATTGTTTTAAAGCTCTGCACTGGATTCGGATATGAAGTGCAGTAAAGGCATAAAACGTGATTGATAAGTGGGTAACTCCCACGGTGACTCCTCATTTGCCAGTGCTCCACTCCACTCCACTCCTCTCCAGCCACAGCTACAGCTCCAGCTCAAGTTCCACATCCACTTCTAGTTTTATAAGTGTGTCACTGGCAATGGCGTAATCAATTCAACATCGGTGACCCCATCCATCCCGCAGCCAGATGAACCACTTGTGGTGGTCGGCTTTCGATTTCGTGGAGAAGCTGCTCCGTGGGTTCTGGCCTTTCGCTTTCTGCTCTTTGAGTGCTTTTCGGGTTTCTGGTTTTATTTTTACTTGGGGCCATTGAACTGCCTTTTGTTTACTATTCCTATGCTATACCTATGTGTGTTGTTCTTGGCTTTCCAGAACTAATGATCGCTCATTTGTTTGGGAAATCACTGCGCGTGTGAATATTACATTAGTCACCATTACTTTCCACCCTCGAAAAGCAGCCTTTGTAATGGCTGTAGTTTTAGCCATGACATTATGAGCAACTCAGGTGAGGAGGAGCAGGAACTCCCCCATTCCCATTTGCAGCCCATGTCCAATTTGAGTTGGTCGCTGGGGAAATGGATTCACCTGGAGTTTGGTAGCCAGCCTGCCGCCAAGCTCCCATTTCTATGCAACAGTTTTCGATTTGCTGGCCAGCTGAAAAGCTCATGACGCCTGCGCCACGGTCTAGTTTTCCTGCCCATTTCCCCCATTGGATTTTCACTTGTTTTCCCTGTCTAATGGCTGGGAAACTTAATTAGGGCTCGAGCCACGAGAATTTGGTTTTCGGAGTTGCCGAGCGACCTTGGCTAGCCACTAATTATCCTGCACGGTATAGTCATTAGACTTCATGCCACCCAGGAGATTTCAAACGACGCCATTTTTCATACAAATTAATTTCAATTAGGAAGCCCTTTAAATGCGGAAAACTGTTGAGAAAGTCATGAATACTTTATGCACTTTAATAACAAGAATATTCTTTTTAAAACATTACGTTATAGGAGAAATTTTATTTACAAATTTGTGTTTAATTTACTTTCCACTGTAAGTAATTGCGCGCAGTGTACAGTGTACTACCGTTCCCAAGCAATTAGATAATTTCCCCAGAACAAGTCATTGTTTTTCGTGGTTCTCTGAACTTTTTGCCAAAATTCCCTTGTAAATTTATTCAACGAAAGTAGCTTTTTGCCGTGAGTCAAATAGAGAAGCAGAAAAGCTGTTTCATTCATAAAACACTGCGATAGGGCGCAGAAGCGAACAGGTGCCAGAGATATGTAAAAGTAAAACCACAGAATGAAGTCGCATGAGAGCGTGGCAAATGGCCCGTTGAGCGAAAGCTTCTGCTCGGAAAATGCGAAGCCGGGAAAATGTGGCATGCAACAACAGCAACACGGCAAACAAACAAACATTGGCCAAAAAGTCCGATGGTTATTGTTGTGGGAAATTCTCGAGCACGCGAGAAAGCAGGTTTATGGAGCAAATCGACGACGAAAGTGAAAGAATCGAAAGTAATTTGGCAGGGAAAATGTGGGTGATAATCCCAAGGGAGAAATTTAATTTTAATAAAATATATATGTACTAGGCTTAGAAAGATCAAAATATCCTTACTTTTTATGGAACATTTAACATAAATAATTTATTCAAGTCTGTAAAACTCACTCATGTGCATTCCTTAGAATAAATCATGAGTTCGCAGTGAGAGGCATTTTCTGAAAATACCAAAAAGCTTTGCGCGGCCAAAGCTTCAAATGAAAAACGCGAGGAAAAGTGCAATCGAAAGCGAAAGAAAATGCTCTGCCAGACGCTTTTCCAGCTGAGTACGGCGCAGCGTGTGGAAAAGCGCACATCGAAGTAGCGCACATTCTGTCGCGCTGTGTACCAAACGGAAAATTCGCCAAAACAATTTCCACGCGTTTTCTTTTCGTGACTGCTTTTGTTGCTAATTATATCGGATCGGTACCATGTGCAATTAAATAGAGCCTTGTATGAACAGCAAAGAAAATTTGAAACAGCTCGTTTCTTAAAGGAAAATTCCGTGAAAAATGTGTGTTTTTGTGCAAATTTAATGTTTGAAAAGTGGGAAATGGACGAAGCGAAGATTGAACTTGAAATGCTTCTCAATTCGCTGACCCACTCAATTCGCTTTTCAGCTTTCCACCCACGGAAAAGTGGGAAAATCGTCCGTTACGCAAAACTGTAACTGTACCCCCACCGCCACTCTTGTTGTTATTCTCGGCTCATTTATGTTTTTGTTCATGAGATCAGACTATATGTATCTCTGCTTTTTCTTCGCATCTTCGTTTTGGCGCAGGAAAAACCAAATGTGGCGGAGAATTTTCCCCTTGAAAACCGAATTTTCTCAGCCTCTCGTGTTACTGATTTTCTTTGTTCTTTGCCCGCCTGACGCACACAAAAACAAAAATGGAAACGAAAATGAAAATGAATAGAAACGAAAAGAAACGCAACGAAAAGGAAAAGGAAAAGCCTCCGCTTTCCTTGAAGAAGGTCACCTAAACTGGGCGTCCTTTCGCCCATTTTCCGATCCTTATAATTTCCTTGACCAGTATGCTGTTGTTGTTTAATGTTCCGAGAACTTCGCATAATTCCGTTTGCATTAAGCGCTCGTAAAATGATTTTTTATGGCCGATGAGCTTCTGGCTCTAGAGGTTCTCATTTAATGTGGGCCCATTAAATGTGAGATAATCTCATCCGCGGTGCATGCAACAATCTGATTTGCATTCTATATGGATTTAAGCGTGTTTTATAGCGTACAGATTACTTCATATGCAGTCATTCTGGCGAGAAATCATCTCTCCACGTTTATTTTGCTAACCAAACGTCCAGAGTTCAATAAACCTTCGCCGCAAAATTTCCATGACACTTTTTATGTGCTTTTCTTTTTCTATTTTTTTTTGCTGGGAAAGCGAAAAGAATAAAACTCTGCCACGCATAAATTTCCATTCTCATCCTCGGCCCGAGTTATAGGTTGGGATTGAGTCCTGAAGCCAGGACAAACATTTGCACAGTCAGGGGCTCGAATGCCAATCAATTATGGCGAAACTTCGCTTCGCCACATGAGTGGCTGCTCGAGTCCCAGAAAACGCCGTTGGATAACGCGTTGGCATCCATAAATTATATCCCCAATTCCGAGGCTTTGTTCGCAGCTTGGAATCTCCCCTTTTGTCAGAGCTGGGGGCTCCTATTGTCTCATAGACATGCCGCAATGGGTAGAGTGTCAAGTGCAGCACTTTATTTCATAGCCCAGTGACTAAAAGGTACGCTTCAAAGTTATCTGACTTGTCTGCAAGTTGTTTCCATTTTAAACATATTTAAGAACTTTTAGTTGATTTATCTACCTTACATCGATAATAATATGCAAACATGTGATAACTATTGAGCCAATTCAATTATATTATGCAACTGTTCGTAGAGACCAAAAAGGTTGTTTAATAATATGTTTATGCGCACATGTACTGTTGGTTCTTGTGTTTCCATATAATCTAATCCAGTTGCTAATGCAGTACCAAGGAAATTATCTAAGCCTAGTAGTGCCATTCGTTTTGGGGCTGTGGCATTTTGGCCACGTGCCAATCCTCGGAGCACTCGCTTCCGTTGTCTCCTTATGCAAATTAACTGCACGACTTCCGCTGATGCAGTTGAACTGTCGTGTTGCAGCTTTCATTCTGTCCTTTTGCGGTTGTTGCATTTATTTATTTTTTTTTTTTTTTGGTTGTGTCAACACTTTTTGGGCAACAGTTCGGGAATCATAAATTTATTAAAACTGCTTGTGTGCCGTGTCTTGGTGTCCACGGTGCTTGGTGCGGCATGCAAGGTCAGCCGGGTGCTCGCCATCGAATTTAGATTCGGATCGGGTTAGCTTTCGGCTGGTGTGATGGGTAGTTGGGTGGTTGGGTGGTGCCAGGGGTTCGGTTCGCTTGGTTTGGTCTGGGTGCATCATCGCCGCTAATCAATAAGAGACGCCATTCATTCGCTTCGCTTCTGGGCTTTTTTCATCCATTTCATGTGGCTGATGAAATCCCAGGTCACTACATTTGGATGATTGCGGCTGGGATTGCAGCGATTTGGATGTTTTTGCTGCCAGCACTGCAATTTCCATTATCTAGCTGCCGGAATCTGTGTGAAACCACAAAATCAATAAATCATGTGCTCTGCTGTGGTGTCCTGTGTCCTTTATTCATTATTCTTATGCCCTGAAATCGGTCAATATTTGAATTTAGAACTCCGGGGGATTAAAACTATTACAAACAATTGAATTTTATGCAAACTGAGGGCTCATAAAAATGAGGAAGTTTTGTCAAATTAATTTGAAAATTCCAATTCATTTTTCGATGTATGTATATCTTTTAGCCAATCGATAGAATTGATTATTTGCGGGCGGCAGTGGGCTGTTCAAAGTGTCAACCCAGAAAGCCAGTGAGCTACAAATCATCTTCCCATCTGGCTCCTTCTGCTCTTTCTGCTTCTTCAGCTCCTTCTGCTCCTCCTGCTCATCCCGCTGATCCTTGGTGCTCATGGGGCTGAAACCCATTTAGACGCTGCACCCGTCGCAGCTTGACACTTTCTGGCCACGTTGTTGACAAACTATTTTTAATATTGAAAGGCAGCGGGCAGCGTTTGCTTCTCACGAGAGTGTGTGTGTGTGTGTGTTCATGTGTTGGCTAATGTGAGCAGGCACATTACGTATCCGCAGCGTTGCACGCGCGCTGCAGGCTCTGAATTGAATTTCAACGGCATCTGCTGCTTTGGCACAGGCTCGTCTCTTTCAGCATTTTTCGTCCTTTTCATTTAGCCGCCGCTCGTGCACTCACATGACCTTGGTGCCACGGAATGCTCTCCATTAGCCACCAGTCGTCGTCAGCCAGTCCGCCGTTCATGTGGGCTGACATTTGGCATCAACTAAGGAGAAAGATGAAAGCGCTTCGCTGGTCGATAGAAGTGCTCATGTGCGCGTTTTCAGTTTTCAGTTTCACTTGGCAGGAATTTAAGCTCTTCTACATGAGAAGAAAATCTATATGAGTAGAAAATCTATTTGGAAAAGATATCTATATAAGTAGAAAATCTATTAAAGTAGGAAATCATATATGTATATTCGTAGGTATCTTTAACAGTGCAAACTTTGTTTAATTGTTTTTAGCGAGGTGTTCATATTTATTCATATTTCATTTTAATGCATATACCTTTCTTTCATAATTTCCATTAAAATGTCTTTTTCATTAATGCTTTTGTGAAGAAAATCAGTTATTTTTGTTACCCCAACAGGAATAGTTCCATTTTGGAATCCTCGTCCACAGTTTTGAAACAAAAAGCCCGGATAGAAGAAGGAAATTTAATGGAATGGAATTCCGCTTATTGTTTGCTTTTAATGCCCAGCTTTTATGCTGCTTACCCCTGCCAAAAGTGTCGCTGATTGATTTGTGTGTGTGCCGTCAGGCCTGCCGGAGTATTTTTAATTAAAATTGCGACAGTCCTTTGCTTAAGGATTCAAGCACCTGCCAACTCAGCCACCCACGCGCGATAATCTCTGACTTGGGCATGTGGCAAGCAGAAGGTATCGGGGAGCAGGATATTCCACTTCATGACTTTGGGGGCAACTTCTGGGCTGCCAGTGCTCGGTGTCCTTGGTGCCGCGGGCTTTGGCCTACTTTTCAATAAGCCACAACAATGGAGTTGCCAGTTATTGGCCATTGTCTGGTGGTCTTGGCATTATTGCGAAATCCAAATCGAAATCAAGTGCGCCACGAGCGCAGAATATCTTTGTGGAAAAAGGGGTTGTGGCTTCGCCAAAATACCATCTACAAAATTAGCATAAAATGGAAAAAAATTCGAAATATGAAAGCATTTCTTTGCATATTATTGTATTCTTACACTTTAAAATGAAGTTGAAACCAATTTAATAAAGTTAAAGCTTCTTACAAGCTTAGATTTCTAAATTAGGAGTTTTATAACAAACTCTGACTACTAATTTTATGTAGGAGTTCACAGTCATTATTGATTCATAGCAATTTATTGTAGATAATATTTTTTTCAGTGCGGTTAAATGCATTTTAATGGAGTTTAGATTGTATCACGAATTTCACCTGAGTGGCCCCCAACTTGACCTCGCCAGCCATTTGGCCATTTAAATTTTTTGCGTGTCCTGCGGGGGCAACCCATCAGATGGATTACCCATGACCGGCAAGATTAATTAGCAAACCAAACCAGAAAACCAGAAATTCGCAACGAATGCCACTCGAGGGCACCTTTAGCTTAGCAGTCGCCATCGCCAGTCAGCTCACATCCCGTTTTAGCCGGCTTTTCATTTCAATTTGGCAGTGCCCAGCCCAGCGACAAACTAGTCGCTAGTCTCTCTCTCTTTTTTGTGACATTAATGTAAGGAAAACATGGAAATGTATTTTCCAGCATGTCTCTTGCCAAATCGTTACGCCATCGTGTTGACTTGTTGTCTGTCCACTTTTTCCCTTTGTTTTTTGCTGTGCCTGCAAAACGGATGCCTTTCCCCCTTTTTCCCCGTTTTTGTTTTTTTTTTACTTTCCTAGCCGCTCCTGTCAAGGTCGCTCCTAATGCCTTTTGATGCGACATATGCAGGCCGCCCATGTGAACGAGCTTCAGTTGGTGGATGAGATCCTCCGGTTCATTCTCCCGATGATTGACTTGGCAGCTGGCGTTTCCCTCTCGGACAACAGGCTGTCCAAGTGCAAGTCCAATCCCTTGTCCTCTCGCGGAAATTGAATTTCTGTAGCGGCTTCTGTTCTCCAACCTGCACTTGACCCGATTGCCGTTTCCCACGGACTAACCAGGCCGGCGGTCAGGTCACCATCATCGCTTGGAGCTCGGCTTTCATCTAACTAATTCCACGCACAGCGGTTGACTGACAGTGGAGGAGATTCGCGAACTTAATCAAATTTCATTCTGCTGAACATTTTACATATTTATATACCATAATATATATTGTAAACAAAATTAAGTAAATGTATTTAACATATTTTTCTGAATTTGTTGATATAATCTCTTTTAACAGCAAAACAAATTAGTTCTATGCATTAACCTTCAGTTGGTCGGCCTGATTTCTATGATACTCTTTCAATATCACATTCATATGAACATGCCTTATGGCATGTAATCCCATCAGATCTTTTCGGCTCCGTCATCCTGATACTGTGAGACAACACAAATAGCCAGCATAAATCCAGAGAGCTATGTATGTAGATAGCAATCAAACTCATGTGGTCGTGTAGCAAAAACATTTCCATTGTACTGGAGACCACTGCTCATTTGCTTTTAACGCGAAACTTTCATCATCGTTGTCAAGTTCATCCATGTGATATGTGCGACAATTGCTTTTGGGCATTTTATTGTGGCTCCCCGTAGCACCATGTACATGTACGAGGGGTATCTCTGCCAGTTTGGATAATAGAATTGTCGATTTAATAGAATTCGAAACTTTTCAAGTCACAATGGCTATAAACTACGTGTGCTTCCAACTAGTGTTTGACTTGTTCATACCCTCGTTTATAATCTACATTTAAACCAAATCTGTAGTTTCATAAACATATAGAAAACAGGAAACACATCTTAAGCCAGTGACTAACTTAATGCTTAATCATACTATAAATATTGTGTATTTTATTGTGTATCATTATATTTCGTGTACTTGCATTTAAAAGCGCAATTTGATGGAAATTACAAGGGATATCCCACATTCGTTACTTCAAGCTCAATTTCTTTGCTGTATCGAGTGGCTCTGCTTGTGGCTCTTTTCTAAATAAGCTCCACAGCAGGTGGACATGTGTTTCTCTCTGGGATTGTGGCGCTCTGCCGAGCTTCCGCTCGCTGGAAAACTGGAGCACTGGCGAATCGGTGGCCTGGAGAACCGAGTGCCCAAGCGATTCAATTTAGTGAGTCGCGCACTTTGGAACGCAGCAGACGTCGCTGGTTTTTTTTTGGGGGGGGAAAACGATCTCGATCTCGATAACGACAGCGTCAGAGTTGGAGATGTTTTTGATTCCCATGTTTGTCAAAATTCTAGGTGACTTTTTTTCGTCTGTCGATTTAATTAAAATTTCAGAGATCGATATACGCGCGCGTGGTGCGAATCGCTGTGAGCGGACGTGAGTTTCAGGGATCCAGAAGTCGGGAAGGCGGCGGGTATGTGAATGTTTATTCCACGATCTGCGGACTGGGCACTTCCCAGAAAAATACACACACACTCATCTATGCCCATCTGACATGGCCGGAAAATTGTGAATTGCTGTGAATTGCCAGGCAGCAGCGACTTGATTTTCCATTTATTTCACTTTGATGCCTTTGCTTCGATTTAAATTGCTTCGTTTGCTCGTTTACTCGTTTGCTAATGTTGATCGATCTACTTTCGAGCCTATCCAAGCTTGCGACTGCGATTTACACCAGGGTGCTAAAATCGCCACTAAGCAATGGCATTAAGTGGCTTTTAGCGCGATCTTTATCTTTTTCTGGGCCAAGTAAATGTGGATAACACACGTGAATTCCTAAAAAAACAGCATACTTTGCGGCTTCTTTAAGGATTAACTTCATTTTCCAAAGATAAATCACATATCTCTCGAGTTGGGGCAGATTTTTGATCGGTTTTTCATTAAATATCAATAAACAAGAGTGATGTGTTCAGCATGTTGTTTCGCCAACTTAATATTCCTAGTGAACTTGAACAGCTGAAAGCAAAACGCGCGTTTCGCATGAATTCAAATGAGTAAGCGCCATTCGGTTGGCCAACTTTAATTGCAGCTAGAGAAGTGCCTCAAAACTAAGCTAAAAAAAGAGCGGTAGCAAAGAACAGCGTGTTCAAGCCAAACAAATGATAAGATAGAACTTCGCTTCGATTGTCGCAGAAACGAGGAGGAGATAAGCGGTGTGGAGCAGAGTGAAGAGCATTGGACATCCGGATAGCATCCCAAAATCATAGACGAAATCATCACCACTCACAGCGCCCATGTTCGTGGACCCGTGGCAATGGAAATAAGTGTGATAACCGAACCCACAGAAGCACTAGAAACCAATAGGGAGGCACGCAGCTAAAACGGATCACAAGACCATGCGCAGCGGGCGAAGCTATGGCCAGCGGCAGAGCGACACGCTGGAGAGCAGCTTCGAGCTGGAGGATTCCGAGGCGGAACAGGTCAATTCACCGACGGCAGCCAAGGGTGAGCCGTCGGCACCCGGCGATCGAGATCGAGAGCGGGAGCGGGAGCGTCAGGAGTCGGGTGAACAGACGGACAGTTTGAGCACCCGCAGCAGCAGTTCGACGCCAACAACGGCGGACGTGGCCGATGTGGAGACCATCAGCTCCCTGCCGCTCTCTCCTCCCGCCTTTGGCGATCGTGGCAATCAGCTGGTCAAGCGGCACTCTCCGCTGAAGGACAAGCAGCAGCAGCAGCAGGCGGACAGCAGCTCCAGCTCCAGCTCCAGCTGCAGTCAGCAGCCCGATGCGGACGATGTGCCCACGGTAAGTGGGTGCGATCTGCGGCAGAGTCCGCCCTCTAATGCCGCCTCCTCATCCTCGTCCTCCACCTCAACTTCCACATCCCCGCAGACATCGCGGTATGCAGCTGCAGCGGCACATCCCAGCGCGGCATTTGCGGAAACGGCGATCACCGCGTCCTCGGCAGCGGGCCGTGTATGCGGCGGAAGCGGAGGAGCCGCCCACAGGCGCACCCACTCGGCCGCTTCCTACATCTCGATGAGATCGCAGGGCGGCAACTCGGAGGCGACTCCGGAGCGACCAAAGCGGAACCGCTTCTTCGAGTGGATACGCGTTGTATGCAACATCTGCTGCTGCAAGGTATTTCATAGAAAACAGAGACTTTTCATTTAAGTTAACCTTTTACTGACTCCACTAATTCCACACACTTATGATAGGTAATACTCTCTATAGGTAATGGAGCTATATGTTGAATTGAGCGTTATTATTATGAATTATCTCATTTTAAACACGTTGAGGGCTTTACATAATTACTCAGAATCGAATTAGGTTTCTTTCACAATAGCAGATAAGATGTACCATATGTAAGATAAACTGTCAGTTTATGCGATAAAGTTGTATTTATCTAACAGATAACGCTTATCTCAGACCTCGCCACATGTAATTGGAACATGGAAAATTATTGTTTTCGTGGAGAATATTATTGAAGAAAAAACTAACTACTAGAAAGTGTTGTTTCTAGGCACTGTTCCCATAAATCATGTCTATAAGTATACGTTAAAGCGAAAAAGTTAGATATAAAGGAACATAAAAGTAGTGAAAACTAGAAAATAGGAGAAAATCGGATTGCTCCGGTTATCAACTTGGGTTTCGAGTCAATTGAGTGTAGTAAATACAAAGGCTCATTAGATGTCGTTCTCGTCAATTCAAGTTTCCAGTTAATTAGCGTTAGTAATTAATAATTCAATAGGACTTATTAAGAGTCGCCTTTAAACCCTCGGAGCTCTTAGCTATTATATTTAATTATATTTAATTTCTCATTCGATCTCTTTTGATCATTTGAAATTTGGATTTCGTCTCCTATTTATTGATGCGCGACAAAACAAATCAGTTGCCGGCATTCCGAGTCCATTGCCAGCCGCCTCGGATGACATTGGTGCAGTTAACGAGCTCAAACAGTTTCGCATTTAGTACAATTTATATTTAGCTGACGCGGGACTCAAATGTTTACAAATAAAGGCGGCCACCAATTGGCCGGGGGCCTCAAAGGGTTAACGCGGCATTCTCGTCGCCTTATTAACTACTGGCTCCGTTCATAACGATGACGCACTCACTCGGCTTGGGTGCGCCGCCAGTGCATCCTGCCATTATGCCAATTGGCAGCGGACACGTCCATTTAATTTGCCAATAGATAAAACTGCATTGTTACTAATGAGCCATCGAATTTATTTCACAGAGTTCCGGCATCGGGGAGCCGAGTGTTCATCATGCGCTGGTTGTGATATTTCTAGAGTTCTTCGCCTGGGGCCTGCTGACGATGCCCATAATATCGGTGAGTTCGATTCTATGTTCTATAGTTGTATCAGATCTTAATCTTTACTGCTTCTTCCGCAAACAGACTCTCAACCAGACGTTCCCGGATCACACATTCCTTATGAACGGCCTGGTCATGGGCATCAAGGGCATCCTGTCGTTCCTGTCGGCGCCGCTGATTGGCGCCCTTTCGGACATCTGGGGCCGAAAGTTTTTCCTATTAGTCACAGTATTCTTCACCTGCCTGCCCATACCGCTGATGTCCATCAATACGTGGTGGTTCTTTGCCATGATCTCAATTAGCGGCGCCTTCGCCGTCACCTTCTCGGTGGTGTTTGCCTACGTGGCGGACGTAACTACGCCGGAGGAGCGATCAAAGGCCTATGGCCTGGCCTCGGCCACATTCGCCGCCAGTCTGGTCATCTCGCCGGCTCTGGGCAATGCCCTGATGGAGATGTACGGCGACACGCTGGTCGTGGCCCTCTCCACGGCCATTGCGCTGCTCGATGTATTCTTCATATTGGTGGCCGTGCCGGAGAGTCTGTCCGAGAAGATGCGCCCCGCCTCCTGGGGGGCGCCTATCAGCTGGGAGCAAGCGGATCCTTTTCTGGTAAGCTCAAGCTGTTGCCTCTGGGTACTGATATTGGTTTTGTAACACTTTGTTCTTTTTAGGCGCTGCGCAAAGTGGGCACCGATAAGACCGTACTGATGCTGTGCCTCACCGTGCTGTTATCCTATCTGCCCGAGGCAGGGGAGTACTCCTGCATGTTTGTCTATCTGAAGCTGAAGATGGGCTTCAACTATGTCGAGGTCTCGGTCTTCATAGCCATAGTGGGCATCCTCAGCATCACGGTGCAAGTCACACTCGGCTCCTTCATGCAGTGAGTTTGAATTTCTTCAGCTGCATTTACTTAGTGGCTAATTACATGCTTCTTTCTCAGAGTGTTTGGAGCCAAGCGCACGATCATAATGGGCCTAGCCCTGGAAATCGTGCAGCTGCTGTGGTACGGCTTTGGCAGTCAAAAGTGGTGAGTAATAACTCACACTTCTTCCAGGCAGATCATATAAATTATATTCTACTTCCTGTCTTTCAGGATGATGTGGTCGGCTGGCGTTGTGGCTGCCCTGGGCTCCATCACGTATCCCGCCATCAGTGCTTTTGTATCCCTATATGCGGCTCCCGAGAGTCAGGGTAAGTTAAAGGACTATAACTGCTCCATTTGAAAGACCTTTACTGAATGAAATGTGTGTACTTTAGGTGCTGTTCAGGGCATGATCACGGGCATGAGGGGTCTGTGCAATGGCCTGGGTCCGGCGGTCTTCGGCGTCGTCTTCTACCTGTTTAACGTGGATCTGAACGACGACCACGACTCGCACGCGAAGAGCAGCGGCAGCCGGGCGACGAACGTGGAGAAGATCTCACAGCATGTGCCAGGTCCGCCCTTCGTGTTTGGCGCCTTGTGCGTCTTCTGTGCCATAATAGTGTCAGCGTTCATTCCGGAGGGACAGACTTCCAACTTGGAAAAGAAACGTAAGGGTCCAGAGCAGTCGTCGTTGTTGAAGAGTTCGCCCACCCACCTAACCATTTTCCCATCCATTGTCCCAGAGCAAGATGCACCATTTGAAACCTACTCTTAAATAAAATTCCCCGTGCTGTGAAACTCAGTGATGACTTTCCATTCCGATCTTTCGCAGGTGCCTCGCTAGACGTGCAGTACGAGATTGAGACGGGTCACAAAGCGCCCAGCTCCCTGGCGCCGCTCATCCGCTCCGACTCGCTGGCGCAGCTGTAGTGCGCTCCATCGCCGGCGTCCTATCCACACAACTTGAATGCAGCTGGTGGCTATAGATACGTATAAGCAGTGTTAAGGAGTTAAGGATTTTGTAACTGTAACAAATGCTGTAACTAGTTTGGCTTTAGTTTTCGAGTCTATTAGGTGCATATATAACGCAGATCAGGCCGAGATAATGTTATTGTTTTGATGGTTAGATCTTCGTTTTACCATAGTTTCCACAAAGCACCTTGCCACACCACAAACCACCTCAGCCCAATTATATTTCTTAACTAATTTATTATCGCCTAAGTAACGTAGTCACATATATTCGATTCGATTGGCCCGTGTGCTTGCCCGCTTTTCCGGCTTTTGGCTTCTGGCTTCCGTTTCCGTTTCCTTTTGCTTTGCTTTTGCGAGTGTTGGTTCTCTTTGGGTTGGGATTACATCACAGCAGACAGGTGTTAGAGCTAATAATGTTTTGCAACAACAACAAAATAACTGCCAAATAATAAAAAAAAAACCAAGTAAGTGTAATCCGATATCTTCGAATGAAATGAAACCGCGTAAATTCAGCACAGCACAATACTGCATCCCGCATATCGATCGCATTTCTAATTTAGTTCACTCCAAAGCCGTTTAGTTACAACACTTAGGAAGAGGAAAATCCAAATAAACTGAATACCAAGCTTTACTTTGAAAATCGTAGTGATTTAAAGTCTAAACTCTAAAGAAATAAATTTGCAAATTATAATGAATGGGGTCACAAACTAGGCGACTTTAACCGAAAAACCACAAGGTATATAAGAGAGAAATATGTATATACATATATATGTATATATAAATAGAGAGATATATGTATGGGCACTGACACAAATCGAAATGTTTTTAATTTAGCCGTATGCGAAGTTAGCGCCTCCGATCATGTGCAACGCTGTAGTTTTTATTTTGATAATAACGCAACTAATTGCAGAGCCTTCAACAAAGTCAATGCTTGAACGTATAGGGAGCACACGTGCATGTGTATGTATAGTATAGTACCATAGATATCAAAGTTATATTTTTCGATGTTGCTACAATCGTGTAAAACTCCCCCACTTGCTCCTCCACTCCCCCACTTACCCTCCCACAAATGAAAACATGCCGACATAGGACGTACGTACATACACATCCACCCGTGTGAGCAGTGGACAGGTGGTCAATGGAGTAGCGCCCCTTTGGAAAAAACTTTGGGGGCTACGAGATACAGAGACAGAACATATACGAGAAAACTGAACCCAAATTTTGATTGTAAATTATTTAACGTCTAACATAGTGTTTTAAACGAAACCAAAATAAACAAAATTGTTTAATGAAACGCTAGTACAATGAACTCGAGACTCCTTTATCTGCAAACAAGAAGAGGCTAAGTATTGAAACTAATTTGTGGGAAAATAAAAATCCAGGACGATCAACGTTGGCTTTTTGTCTGTCTTTGGGAAAATAAAAGTCGTAGTCAAAAACGGTGGCTAAAGGGAGTACTGAATCCCTATTCCAATACATTATACTGCCATTACTCCTTTTGTATTGTGTTGAATAAAAGAATAGAGCTCCGTAAAAATTTGAATTTAAAATAATTTCCGGTTATGATTTGCGTCTCCCGTTAACGGTTTCTTTAGATATTTTTCCAGGGCTGCGACTTTTTTTTCCGGAATGCATTTAGTATTAATTTTCGTTATATTTTAGCGCATTTTTCTAAGCCACGAACGGGTATTCACGAGCTCCGCGCACGGTCACACTGGTCCAGAACTCTTTGAAATGCGAAGTTTTTCGATCGGATAAATTTGGAATAAAAAAGGTGAACATCCGGGGCGGATCTAGTCTGAATGGAGCGTGCCTTCGCGTGACTGAAACCCGATTGGCCACGCCTACTGCCACGGGAAAATATGAAAAGCGAGTGAAAATCACAACAAACGCCAGGTGTAACTGGCAAACAAAGAGCAGAATGTTTCGAAAGGGCGGTGCAGTGCTGTGATACATACAAAAACAACGCCAACTATATATGTATATATATATACAAATGTAGAACAAATGTGCTCCATTTAAAATTGCTTAAAGAGATTAACTTCGGATTATAAAATATCCATGTTTGCCGTGTAACGAAAAACTCCAATTGGGCCAAAAGGGCCACTGGAAGCTGGGAAAGTGGGAAATCCTCGTTGCGCCAGCGACCTTAATTTTGTTGTTTTTTCTTCTTCTTTGTACAACGAACTTTCCCATCGGTTTTGATTTATCTGTTAATATTAACCCAAATTCGATTGGAATTTTACACGATTTAACACGAAAACACGAACAACCTTTAGTTTTGTTAAGCTCAAGACAACGTTACTCGGTCCGGTCGCATTGCATTTTTATAAGTTGAACAAATTGCACTCTTAGCTGTCCAAATTGGGTGTTTTATTGAAAGTCCGGCGACATAATCCTCCGCTTCCCTTCATCTGTTCCCAGCATCTGTTGGGGGGATACGAGCCTGAGCCTGGGTCTGGAAGTCTGTAACTGCGACCGATCGCTGGATCCTACGGCTAATTGGATTTGGACGCCGCGTCGCATCAGCATCATCTTTCACAAGCCCGACGAGTCCAACAGCCAGCTTAATTGGCTTAGGCGGCGGTTGTCGATGTTGGTGAGTGTCCGTCGGCTCATTTATTCTGTTTATTTCAATTTACCCAGCCCGCGAAGCGAGTTATTCAATTTGCGGTGTCGAATTAGTGGCTATAGCGCCCTTCCTGTCTCCAAATTTAATGCTTCACCCACCCTTCTCGCCCGGAATTCCCACCTGGTGGTGTGCATAATTAATACGCGGCACTGCACTAATTGCTTCATCCCAACAAAACACTCAAAAAAGGAACTCCCGCAGATGTACATATATACACCATGTGTACATAAATATATGTGCCACACATCCCTGACCTGAGATACAAGATACAAGTGCGTGTGGTGGAAACGACACCCAGCCGAGCGGAATCCGTGTATTTATAGAGTTACGGGTTCTATTCTATTTCCCAGCCACACACTTTGCAGAACTCGGAAGCAGACTCTAAAAAAGAGCCCCACATTATAGATTTCGCTTGAATAGGCAATTTTCCATGGGATTACGATAAAAATATAAATAATAGGCTCCACATTTTAGAAAAAGCGAAAGCATTTGTTGATTTCATTCAAAATATAAGCCCAAATTAGAACCGAGATAACACAGTCAAAATAAATAAAGGGCCACATGACTTTCAACACCAAGCGATTGTAGTTATGATAGGATTAAAGCTAGAAAAAACATTTAAAGCAAAACCGACTAAGCGGTTTGCATGACATTTCACAAATTCCAAAAATATTCAAATGCAAATATGATAACAAGTCTGGTTATAAATAATTAAATATGAAGCCACTTGCTCAAATAGGACTAATAAACAAGTTATGTAGAATGCTACATTCAAGCTAAAAGTATTAACATAATAAGAAGCCAGTAACAAACACAGCAATATTTATCTATAAGCAAATTTAGAGATTAGCCCAGAGTTTGCAATCATTAATCAAATACTCAAAACGCAAATGAAGAACTTATGACGCTGGTCTGCCTTCGAAAGCTGAAAACAAACGAAAAATGGAACCAAGTTCATCAGAGGTTTGCAATATGATAAGCGATTGGATAAGCCAACCTTCGTATCAGATTCGTTAAGTAAATAAGCTGACTCAACGTCCGAGAATCGAGATGATATAATGCATCTTTGGGCACGTAAGCATCTGTCAGTTTCTGTCAGTGTACATGGCTTCCGTTTCTTCCTATAAGTGAAGCGAACTACTTCTCGATCGTCTGCACCTTTTTTTTTTTTTGTAACTCTTCAGTTCATTTCCGCCCCTTTTTCTCCGACTTCCTTTGTTTGGATTCGTTCAGTTTTCATCTAAAGAAGTTTACTTTGTATCTGCTTGTGTGATTAGCCCATTTTTCTGCGCTTTTTTATTGGAGAGTGAGTCAGTGACGAGAAACGAGTTTTTGCTTTGGCACGACTTCACTACATCGGCAGGGCAACCTGTTCTTTTGCGATATCTTTCGCCTCGAACCGCCGTCCATGGACTCCACCTCCACCTCCACTTCTCCGCCGGCTGTTCCAAATTCGATGTGGATGTCACTTGGCGGAGGCGGTTTGAATTGAAAAGATGTAGATGCTGCAAAGTGTGTGTGCTCTTAATTCGGTCGAAAAGTTGGCTGCACTTTTCTGGGGAAAAGTTTATATTTATAAACTGATTAATCACACATAGCCCACTTGGAATTTGAAGATGTCTCGCGGTCATTGTGCCATCGTTCGTTATCTCAGATTCTGACTCTTTCCGGTCTCGTAAATTAGTAAAGTTCATTGCTGGCATTTCCTTCACATGGTCTATATATAAAGCATCTTAATTGCAGCCATTTCATAGAACTATCTGAGTTCTTAAGAACGGCATTAGTTGATAATTGCAGGAATATGTTTAACTATAACATTACTAGGAAATGTTTTTAATTTGGCAAATGGTAAGGCATTTATTATTCCAAGTTATCAGCAAAGGTCATTGCTGTCTTGGTCATTACAAAACCTATTTATTCTAGTACACATTGCAATAATAACTGCAAATAATTTACGTTCATGGGAATTCTTTCAAATATTTATGTACCACTCAGCCATTTTTCTTCGGGACTGGCATTGATTGTGGCTCTGTATGGATGAGGAAATTGTTGTTATTAATGCAACCTTCACTTTGTATTTAATTCTTTTGTTTATACAAGCCATAAGCAAACGACGCTCAGGTGCCGTCATTAAGTTTATCGTGTTCGAATTCCACTTTTTGCTGACTTAGCCGCCAGCAGATTTTGAAGTACCTTGCACTTGGTGTTTCCGCAGATACAGTGGCCACCCGTTCTATGGGTCCGTGCCTGTGACCCAATACGGGTATCGCCAAATAAGTTTGTTTAACTTTGTCAACTTTCTCTTGTTGGCGCAAAAACCAGTTGGATTCAATCAGCTGGTTTGGAACAGGCAAAGCCATTCAATTGCAAGAAATGGACTGTTGCCTTTGTTGCGAGCTGTTGACTCATATTATCTAAAAGGGAAATTGTATTACGATACGATACGAAAGATACCTACTGACGACAATGGGAATATTGCATTCGTAACAGCTCGTTAATGCATGAATAATCTAGTTTATTTCGATTCATTCTGTGGCGAAGTTTGTTCTTCAAATTAACAGATTGCGAATTGTATGGCGTTTATCGCTCTGGTGGTATTGTTATTTGTAAATAGACAGTAAAGTTGATTAACCTAGCAAGTTTATTAGAGCTGTGTCTGAATCTGGTTACTTTCAAAAGTCTAGATAATTCAAAAACCACTTTACGACTCGTGGTGTTGGCAAATTAAAAGATTTGATTCTCAAATTCCCAGAATTGTTTACATATTATTACCTGATTACTGCCAATACTTCGCTATGGCGTTCTAGCAATTTTCCAAATAATAATAAAAATGTTATTGGTAGCTTGTTGTAGTTGTTTACTTTTCTAAATGCCATAGCAAGATTTTTATTATCCGGAAAGTTTTGAGTTTGGTCTGTCTATTAAATGATTTTGTGGGAAATTTACAATATAGCAATTATTTAGAAGGTGTTTCTATAATTTCTTCCATGTGTTCGTTTATATACAAAAACTGCCTTAAAAACAAATGTTTAGACATAAGCGAATATAAATGCTATCGTATTTACTTAAAACAGTTGGCAAACCTTTTTGGGAGTATATTTTATAAAGCTGTGGGAGATATTTGTTTATACTGATACTATTAAGTGTGGTTTATTATTCGCCTTTTCCACTGTGTAAAACTGAACTCTGACCGGAATTAAGGGCATTTTGCGTGTGGCCTTGCCGAGCGTTTGCCTGTTCCGCCCACTGTTCGAGGGAGTGCAGCATCCTTGCAGCCACGTACTGCGCATGTTCCTGATGGCCATGATGTCCTACAGCAAAGCCGAGGCTGCAAATTGTTTTGTTGTCCCTAATTCGCTGAGGAGACGCGACCTCTGGCTATGCTATGCTTGGTATCCAGTATCTGCGATTATTGTCCTGCGACGTTCACTTCCAAGTGAGTTTACAGTATGGGAACGGCAGCAAACTTTGGGCAGGAGCAGCTTCTGTTTCGCTGCCCGCAGCGTAGCGCGTGTCAAGGCCGTTCAAAGGCTGCCCCATCATGGGGGTATAGAGAATTTTCTGCACAGTAGCGGTGGCAACGCAGCATAGCAGCAAATGGAGCATCGGTTTTCCAGCGTCTTTAGTTCGCTCCCAGCCAGACAACGCGGCGTATACGCAATTGACACCAAACACTCGTCGTCCGCTTGTTTGGGACAGCCAATAAGCCCTGTCAGCAGGTGCAGTTCGCAGCAAACGTCTATTTTTACACAGCCATCAACACGTCTGGTAATCCAGCTCTTTCCGGAAAGTAAGCAGGGCATAAAGCGAAAGAGGGGCAACCTCGAGATAAGCAGGCGGCATTGCAGTGCTCCGAATGTGTTTAGTGTTATATATAAATACGTATAGTGTTGCGACACTACATTCTGTGCTCTTTTGGGGGCACGACGGGGCCAGGGCGCAAGGGCTAGGCTATAAAGCATAATGCCTTGGAAAGCCGTCGAGCCGTCGAGCCCTTGTCCACTCGCCCACAGAGTTCAATAAACTTTTCGATTTCTTTGTCTATGGCTGTTGTGTTGTGGTGCAAAGACAGTCGATGAGTGTATGTAACTGCTGCTTGTTGCTCGCCTCGATGGCCATAAATTTACAGTTGCCAGTGGCGGGTATCAAATGAGCACACTCATTCGTATTCTTGGATCTATGCTGGAAATGTGAGCAACGTTGATAGTGAGTAGGCAGTGCGCTCGGAAAAACCCAAGGCTCCATCAGCAAATTGCTGGTATAAAATAAAAGAAGGAAAATGCAATTCCGAGAATCATCTTAGTGACAACCACATTAAAAGCAAATTGAAAGTGCCATTTGCAACCAATGCTGTGCACTCGTATATTATATATTCAAATATGTATACTCAAAAGAGCAATTTGTTGTTCCATAATGTAAATGGTGTAAATCGGACTAAAATCGGAGTAATACAATATTTTAACATTTCCCATTATGATACCATTTTAATGCAAGTACATTTAAAGTGCACATTTAATAGTGACATTATTGACATCAAATAATGATTGATTTACAGTGCTTGAAAAATCAAATGTGTCTCTTTTTAATGTGATTTACACATTAAACAGCATTTCGAGTGGCGTCAACAAGATAACGCTTCTGATTTGACATCGATAAGAATAGACCGCAAAGTTCCTTATCTGATTATTTTAAACAAACAGGTCGCAGACACATAATTTCGTTTATATGTACATACATATGTAAGTACCTGCATAACATAGGTAGGAATATTTATTTATGCGGTTAGGACTCGCACACACAAGAACCTTTGGCACAAGCTTGCTTTTTGCCGGCAACGTGTTCATGCCTCGATGGCGCAGTTGGCAGCGCGTAAGTCTCATAATCTTAAGGTCGTGAGTTCGAGCCTCACTCGGGGCATGTACATTTTTTGTTTTGTTTTTATATTTTGCTTTTAAAATATATGTTTTTTGCTTGCAATTGCAAATGCTTTGCCTATTTGGAATATTTCTCTAAGCTAGTAATTTGATATTTGGGTAATTATGCAAGGGCGACACATGCACGCCATGCTTCCGAGCATAGCTGGTGACTCATGATCTACGGACAAGTGCATTCAACCGACGCCAAAGGGACTTTCACCTCCCCGACGGAGAGATAACACCTGCCAATTGTGGGCAATGTGCCAAAGCCCAAGCCGAAGCTCAGTCCTTTGTATCGACAGTGGTTTGCATTCTCGGGCAGCAAATGCCTCAACCCATTGTCATCTTCTCGGCTTTTATTGACCTTAATTGATGTCAAGTGGATGTAAGATTGCCTTTGGGTGTGTGCTTGTGTGCGCATTGCGATGTGGAACCAATCCTATCCGATGCCTGGATTGGGATTATGCCCCATTTGCCTGGACACACCAAGAAACAAATATATTTTATTGCCCCGGCCAAGCATTTCTTATTGGACGAGGACATGCTACTGCCGCATTAGGGTGTGAGCTCTGTTCTGTCCTCGAATAGTCCAATTCATTTAGCATTTTCTTTGTCTCACCTATTTCCATTTAAAAACGGAAGGAATTTAGATTAAAGATTAATTTGATAGGTGTCGGTGAAGATACACATAGAAGATATATCTTAGGGCTGAGATCATCATATATTTAGTGGCAGACACTAAAACTAAATTCCTTGATTAATCCTGTATTCCATTTTTCTGATTGCAGGCCACTGACGTGTGAAATGGGTGTGGGCTACTACACCGAAGAGAACACGATTAAGAGCAGCAGCTCAGCACGTTAATCAGTTTGAGGAAGCTTCTCCGCAACAGGAAGTCCTACGAAAAGCAGCCGGCCATGGGTGAAGTAGCTGCCACAGTGGAGCCTCTGGCCGCGGTCAAGTCGAAGTCCCTTCGATCCCGGAAGCGACGACAGCGACGTAGGCGACAGATAGCCTACCTGGCCATATGTGGATTAAGTGTAGCCATATTCGGCTTCGCATTGGCCACGCTTATCAGGCCCACAACCGCCCAGGATAATGATGCTCCCGGGAGCTGGCGCAAGGGATATGTGGGCCATGGCACCACGCACGAACAGCTTGGTCAGCCCCATTGGCCACCAGTCGAGTACACCGCATACCGACCGACGACCAACTACTCCAAGGCACCACCTCCACCCACGTCGGCCATGAATCCAATTTTCAATTTTACACACTTTCTATATGACAAGATTCTTTATAGGGAGGAACCCATACCGGAGGGTGAGTAAAGCGCACATTTGATGGTTACAAAATAGAGTAATTACTTTTCTCAATATTGCAGGTTACATTGTGGTCAAGAATTCGGACACTTTGAGCCTGGGTCCTAAGGTGGAGGAGAACGACTGGCGGGATCTACTGGCTCATTATTGGCTGGCTCTCATCTGGGTTTTTATTCTCGTGTTGCTCATTATTATCATACCGTTCATTGCGTGAGTGTTAAGATCATAGTAACATAGCTAACATAGATAACCAATATTTATACTCTACAGCGTTTGCTATTGCTGTTTCTGTTGCTGCCGACGATGTCGACAGGGATGTCCTCCATGTACCAGTAAACAAGACGCTCAGCGGCGCTTCTGCTGTGGCATCTGTCTGTTGATCCTCATCATCGGACTGATGTAAGTGGAGGCACTTAACCAAGAGAAGCCTTATTTGCAATTATCTTTCTTCTTTAGCTTTGGCATCATTATCGCCTTTGTGACCAACAAAATGATTGACAGCGGCTTTGCCGAGACTTCCGAGACAATGAAGCGCGGCAGCGAGGACACTTGCACTTATTTGAAGGATGTTTCCGATCACGTATACCATCTGATGATGAACAACTACGAGGAGATGGAGACTCATGTGCTGGATCAATTAACCCGTAATTAGACTGATGGATTGCACTCTTTTGATTATCCATTTAACATATGTGGCTTTTCTTAGATGCCCATCGTCACATATTTTTGGATCTCTCCGACACTTCGGAGAGTAATTCCCTGGCAGAAATGGAACGAGTATTAGAGAATATGCCCGAGGCTCTGGAGCTGATGAGACAAGTCGAGAAGATGGAGAAGGATCTGCGCTTCTATGGCTCGCAGTTAAGAGATGGTAAGGAAATGTCAAATACTCAAAAAGGCCGCAGTATAATAACAAAACTATTTATTCAACTTCAGGCGTCCGCGGCATTAAACGAGATGTCAACTTTGCAGTGGCCAATCTCTGTCAACTGCAGATGTGCCAGAAGTTCCTGATTAGCAGCAATATCGAGCACATTGATTCCTCGCAGTGCTTGCACTTCGACAATGTATGTTTGGAATTCAATTTGTACGAATATAAATAATAACCCAAACGTCTTTCAGCTCCCGAACACCAAAGAATTTGTAGAGGGAATGGAGACTATAGTTGCAAACAAGTATTACGCTATACCTCAACGTGGACTCGAGCGTCTGAAGAAGGTTAGCGACAAGGTGAAGACGCAACTGTCCTTTGTGGTGCCTCCCATGATGCGGGATTTAACGAAGGGCAGAACGATCTTCCGAGAACAGGCGACTAATGTGCGCAACATTGTCGAGGGAGTACTAAGTGATATACATATAAAAACTCTGCACTCGACCAAGTCATTTGAGGATGTCTACGATCGGTATGGGCACGATAGGAACGTAGTCAGCCTAATTGTGTGCTTGCTCATTCTTCTGGTAAGGCGAACCTTCAGAATTTCAACCAAAAAACCTTAACTATCGGATTTTCATTTAGGTACTTTTTATACTGATCTTTGCTCTACTGTGCGGCTGCTTTGGGCGACGACGAACTGGATATGGTGATGAATGCTGCAGCAAGTCCACTGGTGCCACCTGCCTGCTTCTGTGAGTAGCTTAAACCTTATTCTGTCCTGCTGTCTTATTTATTACACTTACTTATTTTAGAGCCATTCTGCTGATATTCTGTGTTTTCTCCATCATCGCACTGGTTGGACTTTTCTACTTTATGCTGGGCATGGTAACGTACCAGGGTGCCTGTGCACCACTGAGGGATCAGGAGAACAACACGATATTCAGGCAACTGGACGCGTCCATAGATCTGAATCATTTCTTGCCGGCATCTGAATCTACCAAGGAGATGATGCAACCACTAAAAATGTCAAGTGCGATAAAGGCTTGCCGCGCCAATCAGACCATTTTCGATATGATGCGTCAGCATAAAATATATGATATCAACGATCTGACGCGCATAAAAGTGATGACACACGCACAGGAAAATACAGATTCGATCAAGGTCTTCGACGAGGATCTGTCCACCGTGGTACTTCTGACGCAGGAAGAACGTGACGAGCTAAACGCTGCGCGCGACAGCAAGCTTGCGAAGTACCATAGCTCCCTGTACTTACCTAGTCTGTGCACCCAGTTCACGCCCATGAACCTGAACGCCCTGTCCGAGCAGCTGTACAAGTTGTCCAACGATCTGGAATACCCTGCATACGGCTGGGCCAAGGTGTCATTCTGGAATGAGGGCCTCAACACCAAAGCCTTCTATCGCAATTTTGTACCGAAACTTACGAGCCTCGTGGAAAAGATGAAGGCCAATCTAAAGAAGATTGACGAGCTCATTTCGTACGAAAACAATGACTTTACCAATACAATCAAAATTCTCACTGCCACTGCCATAAACTCTGAACAGTTTATCCAAAAGCGCGGCAAGGACTATATCAATACACTAGGAAGCAATTTGACGCAGTCCATTGACCAGATGATAGACGACTACATCGATATGATTATAAAGGAGGCCAACGAAAGTGTGGGCCACTGTGCACCCCTGTCGTACATTTATTATCGTGGCGTCGACTTGATTTGCCACCGTATCGTGGATCCCATTGTGAGTTATTAGTTCTTTAAAATGAAAAGGTTCAACATTTAATTTCAACTCTTTTTGCAGAATGGATTCTGGGTAGGCATACTGCTTTGCGCCCTGCTCTTCCTGCCCATCCTGTTCGTGGCCCACCGCCTGATGTGCCTCTACAAGAAGATCTACCCTTATCTGGCCACCGTAGGAGCCGCTGGAGTGGTCGAGGGCGGGTGAGTTGACTTCCTTGCACTACCATTAGCTTTCAGGCATCCCCGCTAAACCGCCTAACCCAAAGCTGTCCCATTTGCACGGGTGCTCCGTATGTGCCACCGCCTGTAGTTGCCTGCTCCGGCGGACAGCAGACTTATTGCGCCTGCCCCGCGGGCGCAAACACCCGCGGTGGCGGTGGTGAGGAAGTAATTCAAGCTGATGAAGCAGGTGCTGTTGCCTGGGATGTGATTGAGGTGGCCTTAAAGCAATCAGATCGCGATCTCTCCGCCAGCAAACGCAAGACAGACTAACACCTTGGGTTGGACTCCATTTTATCTAATTAACTTTCAGCATTTGTTTTATAAATGTATGCATGTACCGACAAAAAAAAAAATTCAGCGTTTGCACCATAACTAAGCCGTCCACATTCTTCTCATTTCACCGCTAACCCCGCATCATCCCGCCCACAGAAGCGACTATCTGTACGATGCTTATAGCGAACGTGATCGTGAACATGTACCATTGGCTAAGTAAGCGATCATCCTGTCACCTCTCTCTCTTTGCTGGCTAGCACTTTCGCTAATCCTGTGTCCCACTCTCCCATTGCATCTCCTTTTCCAGCGTTCCCAAGAAGCGTCGCAAGGCCTACGAGCGGCGACGGGAGCAGCAGGATTACTTTGAGGACGCCTCGCCCAGCGTCTCGCGGGGCAACCGCTCTGGCGGCGATCGTGGTGGCGGCGGAGGCGATGGAGCTCCTGGCAGCAGCAGCATGCGTTACAACGACATGGCGCCAACGTAAGTGCACTCCACCACCCAGCGAATCCTTCTCCTGCTTTTTTGCTCTAACTAAAAGACTTTCTTATCATTATAATTGGTGAAATTATCTTTCTTAAGTAAAATGTATTGTAAGAAATATTTGATTATTACGAAAGGCTTTTTAGCAAATCGCCCCATAGAATCTTACCATAGTGAATGCCTTGCAGCTGCCTTGTATTGAGAATTAATTAGCTTGACCGCATCGATATCCAGTTTCCCTTGATCGTTTAGACCGCTGCTAAATCGCTATAACGCTAATTTTTAATTTTGTTTAATTTAGCGCTAAAGGTGTGACCAATGGCACTCGGCCAAAGGCATTGGCGGCAGATGGTTTCTTTTAGGCATGGCCCGAATGCTAAGCGGTTTTGGTTTCTGCTCGGTAAAGTGCCTTTTGAAAGACTCGATCGGTGTGCTTCCCCGACAGCCTCGATTCGAATACATTTCCGACTGTTTGTGAAAAGACTGGAAAAAACCCCCTACCAAAAATTTGCTTAGTTCCCTCTGTTTTTCTCTGCAATCTGAACTCTTTATTTCCAATTTAATTTCAATTTGTTCAATTTTGCTGAATGTTGTAAAAGAACATTTGCGCTTTGTTAAATATTTTAATTTTCCAAAACGTTTATTTCTCTTCTGTAAAAAAGCAGTCTTAAGTCGGCGAACTATTAAATGTTTATGTATTAAATTTGTACTGCTTATTGGATGAGCTTGCGAACATTGCTGCTCCAAAGTTAAAGACACTTCTGGACACAATCTCTTAACAGACAAGCCCAGACAGCTCATTACTCAAAGCTTATCCTCCCAGTGGCCTGGCCTCCTGCTGGTAAATGCCCGCTTTCTCATGACCAAGTGCCACTAACTCCATATCGGGTTTCGATCTATGTTGACCAACTAATCTGATTAATCGCAGCTACTGCGGCCTTCTGTGTTTCTGTTTCTGTTCCTGTTACAGTTTCTGTTTCTGTGTTGTGCGTGAGTGGTCGCACTATAAATATTTAATACGCCCTGCATATTTCCCATGGACTAATTCGATTTAATTGCAATCCACAGGCACTGGGACCACGAGCCACCACGATACCACAATCCCCCAGCTGCGCCGCCATCCTCGGAGTACGAGCGTCCGCCGCCCTACTACTATCCGGGTGCCTCCGAGCAGGATTAGACGCACGGAGGCGGTTTGTTCTAGAGGTGGCAACATGGATGATTTTATTTTGAACCCTCACGCCCCACGCCCATACATGTATACCCCCTACTGAGACTGTACTTTTAGTTAAAGGCCTAAACGAAAATAACTGAAATTATATAATTTTAATTAAGTAGTATCGTAGCATCACGTGTGTTATCACTTTGGCCCGGCCAGGAGATCAGCCATTGACCTGGAAGCTGGAGAATAACGAACGCATAGTTAAATATTTAAGTGCGGGCCGAAGCAAGAAAGCAAATGCGAAAATTCTCAAACACCCATTTATAGTTACTTTAAAAAATGTTGCCAAAAGACGAGCACGATACGATATGATGATATGTAGCGGACGAATCAGGCTGGGATTGTCCCAGCCGGGAGCATTTAGTGAACTATGGAGTCCGGGGTCCGGAGACTCTGGGCCAGAGGGTCGAGCGGCAGGCGTCGGATCTGATGAGTCCCTTGAAGAAGTTGGCCATTCGCCGGGTCGCACGGCCGCAGAAGCTTTAAGGAATCTCATAATTTTATTATGCACACACTCAGAGCAGGCGAGACATACCCAAAAACGAAAACAAAATGAAAATGATAATGAAGATGATAATGAAAATGAAAATAAAACAAATCAATACCTAGCAAGCAACTACGTAAATATTAACCGATCAAAAACTTTATGGAATCTGTAAACTTCCCGGAAATCAAAATCGCGGTAAAGAAAATATGATCAATACCAAAACTGCCATTTTAATTTAGAAAAGAGCAGAACACAGAGTTGGAAGTTATTCAATGCATTTAATGTATTTATTTTAGAAACAATACACAATACTACACTCTTCCTTAAAACCGACAATTTGTGCATTCGGACACTGATCAACCAATCAAATAAAACCCTCTATTCAGCTACAGATTCGAGAATACAAATACTTGAATGTAACACGTATTTTAACACGTTGTCATAGTTTAGTAAGAGAAAACCAAAACAACAGCAAAACAAACAAACACCCCTAAGCATTTAAACGTTCCCAATTGTAATGTCTAGAACCTAAGGGCAAGCTGTAAGTTTCCACAAAACCTATAAACACCATACATACAAAAATATACAGACATGCGAGCATATTGGATGGATAACACAATTACATAATTTTTAGTATTATTATACAATTAAGATGTATGTTGTATTTTACATTTGACGTACATTAAATGATTTCCGCTTAAGTCAAGTAACCATGTATCAATATTGCCCAGCGCAAGTAAAGATTATCGAATAAGATCCCGGAAAATACAAAAAACACAAGAAACCCAGTTGCCAGTCAATCATCGAGCTCCGTTGATGGTTGTCTCTGTCGTTTGCAAAATTTTGTCAATAAACTTCAAGTGGTTTTATGTACGAATAAGCGAGTATCAAAACTAATTGTTTTTTTAATGAGTGTTCTTAGTCAGAACGACTGTACTAGTTGTTTTTACCGAAGCAATCTTGAATTTCACAATCAATCCTGTCGATAAACAATCTAGTTGAAAAGAATGAAACTAAAAGTGTTCCTGTGGCAGCTATGGTATTCCCCTTTTTGGATTGTAGCCCTTCAGCTTTATATAGTTAAGTCCCAGACTTCCTCTTCTATGAGGAAGTTTAGTATACAAAATAGGTATGTTGAACCAGAAAGCAGATCGAACGATAATCAGAACGATGGGGATGCGGACTCTTGGCGTCCAATCACATATTTACCCCATGTTTTTACTGGATTCGTGGTCTCAGACTCGGAGAATGTTCCCCACGGATATATATCCCAGGATGGCAATGACATTGGATACAAGGTAAAGGATGACGACTGGCGGGAGTATTTGGCATCGCAGACGGGCCTGAAGATATTAGTTCTTCTACTGGTTCTTCTCTTTCTGCTGATGCCCATCTTTGGGTGAGAGCTGCTTCATTTTTGGAGAGATTATAGTCAGCGAACTGATTCCCATTAGGCTCTTCTATGCCCTCTGCTGTGCGCGCTGTAAGAACACCCAGAGGTCCAGTAAAGGCATGCGCTACTGCTGTGGCATTCTATTGGCCCTTTTGGCATTGCTGATGCTGTGAGTATATAAGGAAAGTTGCAGCCTAGTGGGATTATGGATTTATTCGCAGTTTATTTCTAATTTTTGCCATATTGGCGGCCACTCAGCTGCATAAAAACTTGAAGCACCTCAAAGCGATCGGTTGTCATGCCGGTAACTCCAGCAAATCAAACGAGGACTACATATACCAAAGAGCATCTGATCGTATGCATCAGCAGCACATCATCAACTACGATCGGATAGTAAAAAGGATCCAGAGTGCTCTCAACCGCGAACCAACTATTAGCAATCCCAATAGGGAGCCGGAAGTCCTTGCCAAAGCCATTGAGCGGCTGAGTGTGGTGTTGCACAATATGCCAAGGATCACGCCAGTTGTGCAAAGGATCCAGAATGAGTTGCTCAATGCGCGACGTTTGGCCACTCAGTTTCGGGATGGTGAGGATTTTGATTCCTTTAATAACTGGTTATTTAATTGATAATCCTAAATAGCGTTACGTGGCGTGAAACGCGATCTCATGGTGTTGCTAACATTCCAATGCAAGCAAAGGGAGTGCCAAGACTTCTACCGTGCGAATGAGATCATGATGCTCGACATGGGCTGTTTGCATTACGATAGTGTAAGAGGATCAGTTTATGCATTTCAGAAGCAAAACTTTAATATACCACCACCCTTAAGCTACCAGACTTTGAATCACTGCTTGCATCTGTTCAGGAAGTAATAGACAGCAAGTTTGTCAGTTATCCAATTCTAGCAGTTAAGCAATTGCGACAGGTTTCCAGGGTGATGAAAGATCGCATGAGTGGCGTATTAGACTCCATCAAGGAGGACCTGAACAAAGGAGGTAAGTTAAGAACCTTTGAAGACTGCTCACAACATTTTAGTCCGATAATCTCATTAGCCAAGGAGCTGAACAAGAGGTACGGCGCATCCTTGAAAGTCTTGCATCGCGTGGTTGAGGAGATGAAGAAGGATATGCCGGTGGTGGTCAAGTCAAATGCTGGATCTGGATCTACACCAGCCGCTGCCTTGCGTAGGAAGCTCGGATCCTGGTGGTTCGGATACACGTTGGCCTTCATTGTTTTATTAATGCTGGTGCCGCTTATTCTGCTCCTTGGTCTTCTGATAGCTTTGTCCAGTCCGAAAGTAGCCAGTTGGCTGCTCTGTGCTGTCCTGGTTGTTCTTTTCATCCTGTTCTCGATTGGAATCATCCTGGTGCTCTTCTATCTGCTTCACGGCGCTTTGCTGTATCATGCATTTTGCTCTAAGTATGGGTTATCATTTCGCAAAGCACTAAACTAAAGTTTCATATCATTAAAAGGAAAGCACCACAGCCGGTGGAAAACAAATCTATTAATCCCAACGAGTTTCTCCCAGAAAACGTAACCACCTTTCGCTCCATGCCCATGTTGCGAACCTCGGATATCCTGCAGAGCTGTGTTCGCAACGAAAGCTTGTACAATGTACTGGGTCTCAAGGAGATCTATAATCCGGATGGTTTACGCGATGATGTGATGGAGGACGTTGCCAAGTCACTTGAGAAAATTGAGAACACTGAGTGGCCCGACGGACTTAAAGATATTCATCCCGAGGCAGAGGAAGCTGCCAAACAGTTATTGAGCGGAAATATATCTGCATATGACATAAAGGACTACACAAGACACATTTGCCGCCAATTGGTGCCAGAACCCAAGCCAGGTCCTTTGAACGTGTTGACCAGAAAACTGGAAAGCCTGGCGATCAAGATGAAGCCGGGAGTCGCTCTGAAAAACCAGGCAACTTATCTGCGAGCCTATCAAAAACACCTGGGTGCACCCTTGCAAACGATTGTCCAGCGATTGATAAATCGGCTGAAGCAAATGGATCGCCTCTTTTCAGGTGGCTACGGTAGCTTCACCAGGTACCTCCAACATCTGCTGGACAAGATTAAACTGGGCGACGACTTCTTGCGGCGAGATAATAAAAAGTTAAGCGATGGAGTGGCCCGCAATATCAGTAAATTAGTGAAATCGGGCCTGAATGATTACGTTCGAATGGTCGACGGGCCCACCAAAGTGAACATGGACAGCTGTGAGCCCCTCACCCGAGAGGAGGATGCAGCCATGGTGGAGTACGCCGACCTCTGCAATCGGATTGTTAAGCCAATGGTAAGTAAGGAGGTGATTCCCCGATAGCCACACACTTATGATTGAGCAAATAATCAAACAAGTTTGCATAAACTTAATGGTGAATCAATATTTACTTTAGTAGCGTATAAGTGATCAAAAAACCCATGAAAATCTATTATTATAGAAATGTATATGCTTATTTATTTTCTATCTTCATTCCGTAGAATGCCATTTGGTTTTGGCTATTACTGTTTTCCCTGCTACTCCTGCCCGCCATCTGCTGCACCCACTTTTTAAGATGTCGTCTGAAATCTTTAAAGAATTATTCGGAAGCATCCTTTGGAGGGAGCAACTTTGTGCCCCCTGGCTTACTGCCCATGGCTTTGCCACAATGTGAGTGCTACAAGTACCTTCCCGTTTCAACGGAGTCAAATGTGGACTATCTGGAGGGCAGGGATGACTACTACTATGTGGATCAAGCGAAGCACAAGAGGGAGTGATTTTCAATTTGTCTAATTTGACAATAACTTATTGTAGAATTTTCAAATATGTTTCAAGTTTAAAACACCACATCCTGGAATCCAAAGTCATTATTTTTTATATGTTTTCTAGACACATAATATTACTTGTTCCAAATGTAGTAATAGAAAACGAATTATAAAATGAAGTTTCTATGCTGGGAGGTGTTATTTTGGCCCATGCACAACATCCTGCCTAATTCCTTGTCCTGGACAGAGAATGTGACCACCTTAAGTATGCTTAACGAAAGTCAGAAAATGGTGGACGGGTCCATTGGATGCTGCTCCATAGACTGGCTTATGCAACTCCAACAATCCTCGTGTCCGCTGGTGAGGCTCTTGATACTCGGATTGTTGGCATTGCCAGTTTATAATGCGATATTGATTGTGGTGGGGTGAGTGTCTAGTTTATAAAGAGTTAAATGATCTAAGTGAATCCTTTCCAGATGGCGTCTACACCACAGTGCTTCCAGCAGTGCCGACCGTTTGGTGCTGGACATCCAAAGGACCAGACCTGTCAAGCGTCGAGCTCCTTCACCGCCACCACCACCAAGACCACCACCGCGTCTTCGTAGGAATAAAGTCCCCAAGACATCATCTTCAAGTCTGATACTATGGTATCCAAAAGCCCATCTCAGCCCAAGGAATCCGTTTGATGAGGAGGAGCAGTACAAAAACCTCAGGGAGAATCTGAAAATGGTGCTAGGTGGCTTACAGCGCACTCCTTTGCCCCTTCCGCCACCACAGCCCATCTTTATTCCCCCTCTAGTTGAACCCCTAACGCCACCGGAATCACTGACTCCAACTGAATCCCCCAGGAAAAGTAACCAAAAGCCACGCTCCAAGCTTCTGTCAGGGATCATTAAACATCTAGGCATGAGTTCCATTCGCAAGATATGGAAAACACATGCCAGCCGAAAGAAAAGTACGACTTCTGCAAACAGCTCTCTATCTAATTCCAGTGTGGGATCCAGCTCCTTCTATGTCTACTAAACCAAAGTCTGGTAATGATCTAGGGCACATCTATCAAGAAATCAGCGCTCCATTCAGTGTGAAACTATGCGATTATATTTTGTTACGATTAAAAGCGTGCTGAGGTCAACCTTGTTGGCCCGGCCCATTAAGGCCTTGAATCCGCGTTGGCTTTATTAGAACATATCCGGCATCGCAGTTCCAAAACGCTGGCCGACAAAAGACCTAAGCGACAAACCTTGTTCTCGCGTCAATCTTGTGGCGGCAACCAACAAAAATACTATGTATATGATAAACACCGAAACAAAAGTTAAACAAACAAAAGGCAAATAAGCCCAACTTCGGTGAGCTTGCTCGTTTTCCCGATGACTGGCTGATTAAGGGGCAGCGAAAGCAGATCGCTATCATCACTGCCGTTTCGGCTCCACTTCGAGCTCCTCCTCCACCAGCCAAGCATCCAAGTGCAGCTCCATCATTGTCTGGGCCACAATAGCAGGAAGGAAAAGCCAAAGAGCACGGGAAAAAACAAGGTGCTATTTGTTGGAGCACTGAAACTCGGATGCTCTGCCACACCATAAAGATTCAGAGGTGTATGTTTGGGTTGGGCGTTTTGGGTAATCAGAAACCCAAATGGATTAAAATTTGGGTATTCGTGGAATTTCTATTTCAAACTAAGTTATGGGGGTATTAGAAACATTTTATAGGGGTAAAGCAAACCTTCAAAAATGTAATTCTTATAAACAGCACTAATCCATAAAGAGATTAGTTCTATAAATTGCTTTAAGCTTTGTCACTGACCGCAAATCATTTTGAAATACCCTTGAAATTGATTTTGCTTAAAATGAATGAATACTTATAACAAAATCAGTTTGAATAACAATAAAGCGAATAATATACAACCATCTTCAAAGGACGTAAATAACCAGCTTTGGAAAGGGCAGTTCACCCTCCAAAATTACAACGCAAAATGAGCGGACGACTCCCAGACGAGTTTTTGTTCTTCCGCAACCGAATGAGATGACCAGGGCAACCCAATGCTGCGATTGCAGTCGATCTGATGGTAACTAAGAGTGAAGAAAAAAAAAAATAAAAATAAAATTAAACGAGACAAGGCCCCCCAGGCAAGGCCATTGAAAAGTGAAAAGCCGCTGGTGGACGGCATATGTTTTTCATAATTTGTAGCTAAAAATTAAATCACGTTTCTTATCAGCGATGTGATGCGATTGTGAGTGCCTTTCTTTTTCAACAATTACCAAAATCATAAAGGCAGGCAGCCAACGAAATTACCTACAACGAAATTTCACTTTCAGTTTGTACGACTGTGTGTTGTGTTTGTGTTTCCGAAAACAAAAGACTTAAGGCACGAACTTGCTGGAGTGAAGGTTAAGTCGTTCGATTTGATATTCAATCGGTATAACGAATTCGAAAGCCATGCCAATGCACTCGTCGAAAAGGTCCCACCTGAACCGCATAGATAATAGGTAGATAATAGATATAATAGGTATTTGCCATTCGAATAGATTCCTTCTTCCTGGCTCTCGCTTTTTTTTTTTTGCCTATTTGGCTTTCGGTTTTATGTACTTTTGTGCATCCGATGTGAAACCTGGCCCCCTTGCGAAACAGAGCATCGTATGGAAGAGTTTTCTTTGGGGGAAAACTGGCACACATAATTGCAAAAACACTAAAGCTGCAGCAAACATCAAATGGCAAATGGCACGCAATGGAACGGAATGGGCATAAAAATGCACGCAACTGAGTCGGCCAAATGATTTACAGTGAAAGGCGGTGAAATTTATGGCATGCAAAGCGTGAGAAGACTCCTCAGCTGATCCAAAAGATCACCAGGAACTGTAAGACCAGAACTTTGGAAAAAAACCGACTTCAATCTGAACTTTCGCTTTCATTGGAGCGCAATTTGTTGACGCTTGCTGGCTGATTGGTGGTGGAAGGGGGTGTGGCCAGGTCAGGGATTGGAGTTGAAATTGGACGGGTTCCGCTTATGAAACCCCTTCACAGAAACCCATATGCTAATTAACCTCGACTGCCTCCTGCTTTCTATCGTGTGAAACGTCAGCCAACTGTTATGCGCAGCGTATTTTGTAAATCATATTTCGAATTTGCATTTAACGCAGTCGCAGATGGAGATGGAGATGGAAATGGAGATGGGAATGGGGATGAGGATCAGGTCGGAGACATTTGGCTGACGGCTCTTGGCCGTTTGTCTTTATGCTAATCAAACATGTTTGTTTACAAAATCCCAATCGGATAACAAATGGTGGCTACCAACCGCCCCCTGTACGGTTGGGTGGGGGAGTCAACTAGTTTTACTCTGCTTAGTTACCAAATAAACGGTGTTCAAAATTATTATTATTATTTTTTAAACTATTTAAAATCGCGTTTATGCGGCCTTAATCCTCTTTAAACTAGTTTTTATTTTAAAACATTACTCAATGTGTAAGACAATTATTATTAATGTTATTAATGCCAAATTGTAGTTCTCTGTGAGCACAACTCTAGATCATAGAACATACATTTTCAAGATGTTTTATTCTAGCTTTTATTATTTTAAGTTACAAATTTTACTTTCTAAGTGACCATATAATCGATTTATTAAAATGACGCAAACAAATCCAGTAAAGTCTTTATAATACTTTATAATAAAATGCTACAAAAAATGAGGCAGCTCTAAAATAAATTAATAAAGAAACTGAAATTGCCTAAATCTGTGATTGATTCAGTGACGTTACAAGTCGCCTAAATAAAACCGGTTGATTGTGGCTGAGTTGAACGCAAATTGAAAGGCAATCGATGGTCTAGTCCACCAAATCCGCTGTTAACCCTCTGTTGCCCGCTAACAGTGCTGTACGAAAGAGCCGAGCAAAGGCAACGCAGCAAATTTAATTTTCCATGCAGCTCACAGCGCGGGCTGCAAACCGAAAACTGTTTTTATGCTGTTGCCGCTGCCGCTGCTGCTGCTGCTGCTGCTGCTGCTCCATTGCTTTGTTGTTGGACTGCTCGTATATGGCGTCGTACGTGGCGGACCTGAAACTGAAGCTCAGCCGTTGTCAAACACAAAACACAAAACACCAAACACCAAAGCAACAAAAACCGAAACCCTGCTCAATCCGGGGGCCAAACTAAGCTCAGCTATACTCTCAATGCACTGAACCAAATACCGCTTACTTTTGGCTAAATATAGTATTACCGAAGAACTAAAGACTAAATTTAAAAGTACAGCTGCATGTAAAAGTATTCTACTGTTCAACTAGCAAACAAAATTTCAGCTTGCAAGTTGCTACTTTTCAACACAACCCTTTGCAGCATTTAGATGTGGAAAACACCAATATTTTCTGGCAGTGTGGACGCCGACGTCGCTGCCGTGGCCGTTGTTGTCGTCGCCTTGTCTTGGCAGCTGGCGGCGGCGGCGCTCGAATCAGTTTCAGTTTTTCAGTCCAACGTGCGAGTTCGAAGCGACAAGCGGTCCACTTCGCCTTTTTGGGGGCCAGGATTTTTGAAAGTGACTAGTGACTAGTGGCAAAATATGTGCGGTTAGCCACGACAGTTTGCAGTGTCTCGACAGCTCCAACATACCTAAAAAGCAATCCAATCGCATCGAATCGAGTCCAGATCAATCTAATAGCGACTGCCCGCTCAAGGAGAATCGATTTTGTAGCTTGTGGATACGCGGCGCGGAGTCGAGCTGTAAAAATGGTGAGTGCAAATGTGTGTCAGAGGCATGGAGCTATGGAAATTATCATATCCACAACCAAAACCAAAATCAAAACCCAACACAACACAACCCCCTCGACTTGGCAGAACAAAAAGCATGCCAAAGAATATTGAAAGTCCGTTGACGCAACGGAAAAACGTATGTTAAGCAGCAGAAACTCCATGGCAGTTGGAGAACGTAAACTAAGAATGCACAGCAAAAAAATCGCATTTTAATCAAGAGTATTAAGCATAAAGAACATAAAACAATGATAGGCAGAAGAAAAATCACAGAAGTGTCATAGATGATTTGTTGATACCCATTCCACTTCTTGAAGTCGAAAACACTTTTTAAAATCTAAGTATCATAGATGACTGGTTGAAACCTTTTCCACTTCTTGAAGTAAAAAACACTGTTTAAAATCTAAGATCTATCTTGGAGTTGCTTGAGTTAGATACACTTTGTGTTATTCTTGTTATGCTAATTGCTAAGTTTGCTTTATTTAACTATCCAACACGTTCGCCACAAAGCTAGGAAATAGTTCGTTTCGTTCACAAATTCTTTTCCTGTGTAAGACTTTATCGCAGAATGGCTGAATGGCTGAGTGTGAGAAAAAGCAACAACGCGAGTGAGGGGGCTACAGCAACAACGACAACGGGTTCTGTACCGCTACTGACCGACCGAAGTTGAAGGCGAACTTGTCAAAGACAATGAATAAAATGAGCGCTAGGGGGCTAAACAAAAAACAAAAAAAAAAGAGTGTAAAGTGGGGGGCTAGAAGTTGGCAGGGGGTTTCAGTTTCGCTTTCATAGCTGAATAGCATCCGAGAAAAGGGGAAAATGTCCGTAGTCGCCGTCTTCAATTGGCCAATTGGCAACAGCTTTTACTTCCTCGGCCGTTTGAGGCGAAAAATGCGAGAAAAACGAAAAGCCAGCTAGCCGAAAGATTTCCATTATGGCCGCAGCAGGCGGCACGCCTCAATTTGCCAGCAAAATCAGCAGCTTGGGCAGCAAGTAAAAGTTGCACAGGCGCACAACAATAGCAAAAACAATAACTAGTTTTGTTTTACAACAATTAATATTTGCAAAAGGAAAAAAGCAAAAAGAAAATGAAAAAATACCTATAACTCGCCGCTGTCGATTGGCAAATAGTTGGCAAAGCAAAGAAACATAAAAAAAAAACTGGTCTCGAAAAAGAAAAACTGCAAAAATTAGGTTTGAAGCGGAGTCTCGAAAACAGTGGAAAAGCAAAAAAAAAAAAAAAAACAGGCAATCGGCGAATCAAAATCAAATGCGAACTCTGCTGGCTTTATAAATTAAACATTTGATTTTATGGTCTTTCGCTAGCCGCACAATGCAACCGATCGGACATACGAACTCCATTATATTTCTGTGAACGAGCTTATAATGTGGAGCAGGTCGAAATTTAAGCATTTCGAAAATGAAAACGAAACGAAAAACAATAAGAAATGCTAATTGCCCAAGTTTTCATTGTCTCCGTGATAGGATTTTGCATTAGTTATGGCACTGAAAACATACATTTCATGTGCTAATAAAAGTTTCCCAATGGAAACATACCAAATGGTCTACCAAACTAACTAGCTTCTTAGTAAAAATTAAGCTGCTTAATTGGAGATATTTTCCCAATTATAATTAACATCACGTTTTCCCCTTCTTATGATTACCAAAATATTTATGTAATGTGGAGCAGGTCAAAACATAATCGCTTTGAAGAAAGAAAACTCAAAAATGTTAATTGCCAGCCGGGCCAAAGTTTTCATTGCCTCTGTGCACTTTCGCGGCATTTTGGCGTAAGTTAATAACTCTTTTTAGTGCCGCCCCTTTTCCCATTGCCACGCCCCCCGACTTGACACGCGCTATTGACAGCCGTGACTGACATGTGCAGTAAGTTGGAAATGTATCTGCAAACTGCCGTCGTATCGGTACCTGTACTTGTATCTGTATCTGTATCTGTAGCTGTTCATGTATCTACGAGTGTATCTGAAACTCTCACTTTCGTTTGAAATGCCACTGCCGGCGCTGACAATTGAATGAAAACACTTGCAGAGAATTTTGTTTGCAAAACAAACCATTGAAATGGCAAGACAGCGAGCTTCAGCCGTGTTTACATTCGAAAAACCCCAAAGAAAAGTAAATACGAAACGTAAAAAATACGAATTAGTGGAAAAGGAGGGTGGGGGGGGTAGACAATATAATTGCACAGCGACAGACTTTCTCCCTTACAGAAAACAAGCAACGCATTTTTCTCTACGCTCTTGTCGTATTACTTTTTTATTATTGTGACGGAAGTTGCTAATGCGGTGCGACTGGGCGTATACGTAATGCGAGTGCCAGCCAACGATTACGAGGGTCCTGCCTTGCCAGATTTTGTAACCGATCCCGCAATTAGATAGTAACAAATAGAAGAAGATACAAGCAGGGAAATTGAGTAACAACAACTAACCATTTTTCGTGAAATACCAAAATATTCGTGGTAAGCGTAAGCTTATTAAACAATAAACAAGAATTGCTTTTCTCCTGATTTTTATTTCAAACAAATTAAATCATATTTTGCTTCAACGTTCTGACATTTTTTTACTTGTCCCTGAAGCTGTGACTTTTGAAGAGATTAAATCACTTTAAGAGCAGTTTAAGTCTGACTTTGCATAAATAAAAGACATTTAAATGTTTTATTGTCAGACTAGACAATGCAACTGGCGTTTCTATGAAGCAATCTGCGATATTTCTATGAAACGTGAATATAATGTGCCAGAAAATGCCAGGCACTCACAACTCAGCCACGACTCATGGCTCAAACAGCCTCAAGTAGCTGGTTCATAATTGCAGGCCAGGCCAGGCATTCCGACTTTGGCCAATAACATCTCGGCTTGAAGCGTGGCCAAAAGTGCCTGGCAACACGACGTTCTCGATTCTTGGCTGTCGGCTTCTTGGCAATCACTTTTTGCCCAGCCCTGACAGCCAGCTGCAACTGGGCTTGGGTTTTGCAACGGGGGAGTGTGGGCTGAGTGAAAAACTCTATGCACTCTATTCACTGTACGAGCCCCAACCACTATTAATTCGAACAGCATGTGATTTTTGCAGTGTGCAATGTTCAACACACGATAGTTTCGATACTATTACAGATAGCGTATGTCAATGTATTTTTTCTTAAAGAGAATTTTGTTCTCTTTACGATGATAAAAAAATATTTCTTGTATTTACAACAACAACAAAAATATGAGTACTTTATTCAAAACGTAGACTTAAGAGATAAGAAAAAATTGACCACTATTAATTCGAACGCTGCTTAATATAACAAATTAATATAAATTAAAATTGTGTAACGTCACCTTTGGCCTGTATTACACATTTAATACGTTTTGGCATTGATTTCAACAAATTTTGGCAATGTTCTCGAGAAATCGAGTCCCACATCTCTTGCAATTTTATTTTAAGGTCAGAAATGTTCCTTTGTGGCTCATTGCGAAGCTTTCTTTTCATTAGCCACCAAATATTTTCAATGGGGCTTAGATCAGGACTATTTGCTGGCCAATCTAAAACCTCCATTTGTTTATATTGAAGCCAATTTTTTGTTGTTTTGGCTGTGTGCGATGATGCTCCGTCCTGCTGAAAGGTGAATTCACCACAGTCTGCCAGTTTTGGTATTGAATGCAGCAAACTATCTTCCAAAATATTAATATATTTTGCAGCGTTAACCGTTCCTTCAATAAAATGTAGTTTTCCTAACCCTTTGGCAGACATACATCCCCATACCATAAGGCTTGCAGGAAACTTTACTGTCCTTTTAAGGCAGTCTTTATGATATGCTTCTCCCTTTGTACGGATTACTCGTTTTCTTGTATCGCCGACACTTACATCAAATTTAGCTTCATCGCTAAATATGATGGTGTCCCATTGTCTTTGAGTCCAAGACATCCTTTCACGAGCCCATTGCAAACGCTTTTTTTTTTGACGAAGCGTAAGCAAGGGTTTTTCCTTGGCCTACGAGTCAGATAAGTTATTGGTTATGATATAAAAAGTATAATAAAAGTATAATAATAAAAAGTATAATAAAACATACTTTATAGAATCCATATCCAATATTTTTTAACTGCTGTCGCGTCCATTCTCGTTTCACAGTTTTTCCAATTTTCTGCGACCACTCTGAAGCCAAATTTCTTAAAGATTGGCGACGATCAGACTTGACAATTTTGGCCAGTTCCCTTTAGTTTGCTGCCATCAATACCAAAACTGGCAGACTGTGGTGAATTCACCTTTCAGCAGGACGGAGCATCATCGCACACAGCCAAAACAACAAAAAATTGGCTTCAATATAAACAAATGGAGGTTTTAGATTGGCCAGCAAATAGTCCTGATCTAAGCCCCATTGAAAATATTTGGTGGCTAATGAAAAGAAAGCTTCGCAATGAGCCACAAAGGAACATTTCTGACCTTAAAATAAAATTGCAAGAGATGTGGGACTCGATTTCTCGAGAACATTGCCAAAATTTGTTGAAATCAATGCCAAAACGTATTAAATGTGTAATACAGGCCAAAGGTGACGTTACACAATTTTAATTTATATTAATTTGTTATATTAAGCAGCGTTCGAATTAATAGTGGTCAATTTTTTCTTATCTCTTAAGTCTACGTTTTGAATAAAGTACTCATATTTTTGTTGTTGTTGTAAATACAAGAAATATTTTTTTATCATCGTAAAGAGAACAAAATTCTCTTTAAGAAAAAATACATTGACATACGCTATCTGTAATAGTATCGAAACTATCGTGTGTTGAACATTGCACACTGCAAAAATCACATGCTGTTCGAATTAATAGTGGTTGGGGCTCGTACATATGAAAATAAAAACAGCTTATGCGATGCAAATCGAGTTTGCTGCCTCGCTCACTTTTATGCTGATTTGTGTGCACAGTTTGGCTGAAATCGAAACGCATCAAATGGTTATTGAACTCCTCGTTGAGACAGTCAGTCAGTGAGACAGATAGACAAACAGTCAGCCAGCTGATGGCGATAGGAGTGAGAGTAGTTCAACAAGTCATTGCACTGAAGAAAATACAAGTTCAGTTTAAAACACACTATAGCTACAATATACAGTACTTAAAATAAAAAATCGAAGAAGAGATATAACAAGTGCCGTGATTACTATCCACATTTCAGAACAAAAGGTAATGTTTAATGTCCACAGGCACAGCAAAATCAAAAGACTGAGGCAACAAACTTGGTACTCAAGCAAGTTCAATTGCTATGGTCTTGCAAAATGACATTAACGGCGTGTACCTATTAATAATGCGTCGTTAATGATTCGCATTTTTTCCGTGCACGGTGGCAAATCAAAAGACTGAGGCAACGAACTCGGCGAGTGAGCAGTGCAAGTTTCAGTTTTAGGGTCTAGCAGGAAGTGCGACATAAAGCCAGCGCGCTTTGTTTGTCCAACCGCGCGCTACGAGATCCATCTTAATTACCCCGCACCCAATGCCAAACCGGCAGCCAAAGTGGCAGACAAACAAATGTTAATTATGCTTGGGCCAAATCCACATCCATATGCTTAGGGATCTGTGGTACACGCGTGTGTATCAATCATTTGTCATTGCGGCGAGGTGACAAACCGAAATAAAAGCCAAAGCAAACTGGTTCGCCACTGGCTCGTCATTATATAAAGGCGGAGTATCTATATTTATCAGCCGTATATCCACGGCGAAATCGCACAGCGACATAACCGAAATGTCAAATCACTATCGGTGGCGATAGACTGATCCGCGCCGATCGGTTGCACAATCGTGGCCACTCATAATTGAAACTAATTAGGCGAAAATTGTAATTTGTGGCCCTTCCGCTGGCCGAGGCAATTATTATTATCATCCAGCGAAGACGTCGCTGTGCCATTTGGCAATAAATTCATCCGTCATCCGGCCAGACGAGGCAATAAAGTGGCTTAAATTAAAAGCAAAACCGTTTTTATAGTCTAGGCCATAAACACTGATCGGGCCTTCAAACTGGCCCATCCTCGAGGCGATCGGACATCTTTTAATTTGAATACATTTGTTTATAAAATGTATAAGCGAAACGGGTTTTGCAGTCGCATCTTCGCTGCTTAAGCGAAAAGGTTAAAGTTGAGCACAATGCCACCTGCTTTTGGCCGCTGGAGATGCAAACCTCGTATTAGGTTGCTAATAATACAAATTTCACCGCTGCTCGTTTCCCTATGATTTCTGGTTGTCTCTGTCTTTTGGGTCGCTTTGTTTATTAATAAAAGCGCATGTGGACTTACGTAAGGAGGCGGCTGCTGGCGCTTCTCCTCGTGTTGCACTTGCTGATGGCGATGACATAATGTCCGCACAGTCAGTTCCTTATTGCTGAAAAAGCTAAAAAAAAAAACTAAAAACTGAAAACTGAAAACACTCCCCCAGAAAGTGCAAGTGAAAATATGATTTTTACCCACCATTCGAGAGACACCAAGTCTCGAGCATTTTCCAGGCCGTTACCTACGGTTTCGCCAGAGTAAGCAGTGAAAAACCAAAGCCAGAAGGCTGACAAAAAGCCAAAGAAGTTGCCTTAAGTCTAATGCGACACTGACAAATGGCGAATTCTTTACGAGGCCAGCCAAAAAGCAAGACAAACCAACAAACAAACAAACGGACATAAATTTTATTGACATTATGAACAAGATCGCAGCGTGTAGGAAATGCTTGATCTGGCGGCACTGGAACGGAAGTGGTGCGCACTCAACTGTTGAAATCTGGCATTGCAGCCGCAAGAATAATGGTTATATGTTCTCGTTCGCTCTGTTGCCACTTCTGTTTGTGTTTTTTAGGTTTTTTGCGTTTTTTATGTTTTCTATGTTTTTGTTTTATCATTTTTCTGTTACTGATAGTGACTCAGCAGCAAAGGCATCAACAGCTGGCTGGCATTTTATTTGCCTCACGTTCGGGACATTAAAAAGTCAAACCAAAATGCAGTTCCATAATTCAGTGGGTGCGTCAAGAAATCCCAGCCATGTTGCTTAATCCATCAAAAGATTACACGCTTAAGGGAATAGATTGATCTTAAGATGACGCGATTAACACATTCATAGGAATTTTTTATAGCCAAAAAGGATAGCTAATATAAAACACCTTATAAATAAAATTATACTTTCAAAGAAACAAAATTTCGCCATAAACTCAAAACGTAATATTAATAAATTTGGTATTTTATTTTGTCGCCAACAATAATGTTTAATTCAAGTCTCTAAATTAACCTCAAATAAACCTCAGATTCATTTTATAAGTAAACAAGTAACAGTATTTTGAGAAATGAATTTATATTAAATGAAGTTCGTTCCTTTTCCTTGTATATCCTCGCTTATTTTCGCGGTGTAAGAGGCCCTAGAACAGTCTGTAGATTTTAGCACACTTATCATAAAGCCGTTGGAGTCTGCTGCCTCAACTCGTTTTGCGAGACGTCAATGGCCGGTTCAGGGTTATGCTGCAACAGGAAGTAATTGCCCGACCAGGAGAACCGGCAGACCAGAAGATTGGCTAAGCACCGCACCCAGAAGTGGCTGCCCGCCCTTCCCACACGTCTTATGTGTAATTGAAGTCGCATATTCTCGCCCAACAAATTGCTAAAGCTCAGCCATTATTCTAATCGATTCGTGAACCAGTTGCGGCTTAAGTACTAAAGTGCGCTGACTCAGGCGCTCTTAATCCGCAATCGTTGTCAAAGCAAAGCAGCCGTTTTTCTCTCTGGACTCGTTTGCGCAGCTTTTTTGGTCAGATTGCGCAAGGTCGTCTGGTCAGGACAGGTGCTCACGACATGGCTTAATTGTGTGACGTATGCAACTGGTCTGAGACCGGGCCCAGAAAACAAAATAGTTAGCCGCAAAATCAAAGCCAAAATATTGCCCAAGCATTTATGACTTGTGTGGCTTAGAGCCCCCAATTAATGTATACCCACACAGTCGAAAGACGCGTGTCGCGCTGGTTTTCTTAAATTTTCACTACACTTTTATACATTTTTCTTATGTTTATTTTTCGATGTTATTTTCGCTGCTTTGGCTGCGACGCGCTGCGCTGCGCTGCGCCTCACCTTGAGCTTAATTTCGGTCAAGCAAAAAGGCGTTCAACATTTAATTAAATACAGCAGGCGCGACAGAGCCGCAAACAAACGGCCAGACAACATCGATTCGACAGCCGCTAAAGTGGTAAATGGTCGAAAGCCGAGACCGCATTTAAATAAATCGCACTTCAAACGAGCGCCAACTGCATTGCCATTTCCATTTCCATTTTCATTTCCATTTCGATCGGCCCAAACGAAAGACTTAAGCGACGAACGCGAACGCGAATGCGAACGGCAGATGTTGCAGCCTCCGTGGCGCATGATTAATGCAGTATTTGCGCAATTTGTCTCGCCCGTTGAAGTTATTGAGCCGACATGGGCATTCGCCATTCGGCATTCGGCAAACGGCAACAAAAGCCACAAAATTTACGCAAATGAATTGCTATTTCAGCGCTTTCTTGCTTTCGTGCAAGTGAAATCCACAATCACCACACAGATCATATTTTAAATACCCTGGAAATAATTGAATGTGAGGTCTGCCCTGTTCGATTAATTAACATACATATATGTAATCATAAATTATTAATAAGCTAACTAACTTTTACAAAAGGAAGGAATTTAACGTTTTTCCTTTAAAATAAGTTGTTTGTTGCACATTTCTTTGGTTGATTGAAAAACATTAAATTCGAATAAAGCCCAACACCTCGGGGTGTTCAAAGTCTCGCATTCGAAGTTTAATAGTTAAATGCGATTTTCTCTGATTTCCCATTTGGAAATGCTGTTTCTTTTTTTGCGCAAGACAATTGAACAAATCCAATCATGCTGCTGGTGGAATGCAGTTGGCTTGTCTTTACCTATAGCCACCCCCTCATCCACCCCCTCATCCACCCCTCTTTCTTTCTATTATTTATTGACTTTTATTTGGTGCTGTCGTAACCGCAGACATAGAGCTTGGCGCGGCTTTCAGTTAAACTCAAACGCACAAACGTGGGGCCAAAACTGAAACCGAAGACTTGGCGGCTCTTTTAAGCCGAGAAAGAAAAGCAAGTCCCAGTTACACAGAAATTATATTTTTATTTATATGTTGGGGTTTAAATCTATGAATTTTGGAGCATATATGTATGGTATTAACACAAGTTTCTATTTAAGAAAAGAAAATATAGTACGTATGTTGAAACTCCCAGAAAATTCTCGAAGCTAAGTAATTTTCCAAGCCATTTTCAAGCCAACCAAGCAAATCTTTCGAAGTTTCTGTGTTATTCAAAGCAAATTTGTTCGGGAAATTAAGGCTGCTCATTATGAGGCTAAAACACCCAGTTTTGACCAGTGCCGAGTTCCAGCGACTTGGCTGTGCTCCAGCGAGCCGTTAGTCAACATGGACACCAGCTAATGATACCGACACACAGCCACACAACCGAGCCAACACAATGGACATTTGTAGAAAAGTTTGCAATTCGACTTGGACAATCGCCCGAAATGGTTATGCCAGCCAAAACATACAACACATTTTACGCAAGAATGCAATTGAAAGATGATTTGTTGCTTGAATTCAAACGGTTTGGTTAGACTTTCGGTTCTCGGTGATTTTCGCTTTCGCACAAGGAAAATGAAAGGCATTTGAGAGGCCAGGTTTCTCTTTACGGTCATTCCGTTTATTTCCGCGCCCAGTTTCAGAGTTTCAGAGTTCCAGAGCCAAAGATGCAAAGATCCAAAGCGAGAGCAAACCAGTTGGTCCAGACCAGTTCGGCTCAACAACTGACTAACTGACTAACTGGCCACACGCGATAAGGAACCTTTCGCGTTATTTTGCCTCAAGACTAAATAATTTATGCACCGTTTGCGGACTGTTAAAAAAATTTAAATAAATAGCCCAAAATAAGACGAAACCAGTTTCACTTTTACGGCTCAACTGCGTCCCATCTCGATGGAGAGATCCGAGGAGATTAATGGGCGGACTAATGGCGGGGGTTTGTTCATTAGTGAGACAACCTTCTCGGCGAGTTAGTAACACGACCTTGAGCATTTCTCGCCAGAACATCCACCGCTTTCTAACTGTAAGCCGCAACCGTTAGCAATCGAATCACGGTTGTGCCAATTTGGGCCATTTCTCCATTTTTACATTTCTCAACTTAACCACCTCCATTACGGCTAACTGTTTGTGGCCCACGGGCGATTTGCATAACCCGGCGTTGTGTAAGGTGTTCTTAATGGAGATGCCCCCTGAATACCTAAACAGGCAATGGGTAATGGCCAAAATAGCCCGGTAAATGGAAAAACGTTAAGTGTGTTTACCTATAGCTAAACGGGTAGCGTTCACTATATTAGCAAAAAGATAATCATAACCTACATGAAGGGTCACAGTTAAGTCAATAAGCAATAAATCAATACTTACGTTATTTCTTTAACATATTTATTTTAATTGCATCGAAAAAAAACGGATTATTTTTAATCAAAAAATCGAAAAAGAAATTATTGGTTAAAAATCGGATTTTTTCAATCGGCGTTTTTGCCATAACTTGGCCAAAAATGGCAGCACAGCTAAAATAATGACTGTTTTGTGTTGCTAATAACCGAAGCTAACAATTTCTATCCCTACTATTTCGGTTTTCGAAAAAAAAATTTTTACAAAGTTTTGCATTTTTGTTAAGGGGTACCATCATCAAAATTTGTGAAAAAAGGCCAAAAATTAGCATTTCAATGTTTGTACATGGATCGATAGGGAATTTTGTTACGAATTCAACGAGGTATGACATTCCACTTTTGGACAACTATTTTTAGTGCTATCGAAAAAAAACGGATTATTTTTTATCAAAAAATGTAAAAACAAAAATGTTTCTACAAAATCGATATTATCAATTGGCGTTTTCGCCATAACTTTGCCAAAAATGGTCGTACAGCTAAAATAAAGACTGCTTTGTGCTGCTAATAAACATAGCTAACTATGTCTATCCCTAGTTTTTCGGATTTTCGCATTTTCGATAAAATTTTCAAAATTTGCGAAAAATGGCAAAAAATTAGCATTTCAATGTTTGTACATGGATCGATAGAGAATTTTGTTACGAATTCAACGAGGTATGGCATTCCATATTTGGATAACTATTTTTACTGCTATCGAATATAAACGGATATTTTTTTACCAAAAAAACAAAAAAAAATGTTATATCCACAACTCCAAATATTTTGTCTGCGCATTATCAGAGCTGTCAAAAAAACACCTCTCAGCTAAATTCCAATAAATAAAGTAATCAGGTGTCCCAGAAAATGAAGTGCCTCGCCGCAATCCACCTTTTTCCCAGCACTTCAGCGAACCTTTGTGAATGGGGAATGGCTTCGGTTGGAGGTCGGACTTACTTTCAAAGTCGAGAGACTCTTCAAAACGGCTAATAAGTGTGCGAAGTGCAGCTGAAGATGTCTGATGTCTCTGAAGTTTTAACAGTTTTATGAGACAAACTGTCTCATCTGAACACTAGGCAGTCGCTTTGAATAATTATGAGCATCGGGTTAATTGGTAATTAGTTGGCCGGGCAATCGAGCTGAAACTCTGGGAGCATTGTTTGTTTTTCGTCGGTCAGGCAGGTCGCACTGCTGATAAAACTGGGTCAATGTCAAGACGTGTTCGTCCGCTTATGACTGGTGGGCGCCAAAAGGGCCATCCGACCGACCTCTGTCTGTCACCTGACGACCTTCCCTCTGGCCCAATTGGGGAGGCAACAAGTGCCACGTAATTTGTTGAAAGTCGACGTGCCCCCCACATAAATCACAGATTATTAATCGTACATCAGAGCATAAACCCGTGATTAATTGCCCCTTTTTTTTGTTTCTCCACTACAGTTTCCACCGCGGTTGCTGCGAATCGCATTTGTGATATGCCTGCTGATTGTCTTGCTCTCGCCCTCCGCAGACAGTGCACAGAGTAAGTAAAAAATGTAAAAAGAAATTGAACATGAACAAGTAATTGGGCAAAAAGAGAAAGAAGGCAAAAAACAAGGGGACACCCGGGTTTGAACCGGGGACCTCTCGATCTGCAGTCGAATGCTCTACCACTGAGCTATATCCCCTCTTATATAAAGTTTTAGAATTAACCGAAGAAGTCAAAACAACAGCCCCCAGATATTGATGTGTGGGCGTAACTAGATACTATTTTTAGTTTCTCCATGCTGGTCTTGCCGGAAATTGATAACCAATTTTTCTTTCATTTCTATTGTTGCTTCTACTTTGCTGTGATTGCGTTTATCTGCATCACTAACACATAGCAACACACAAATGGTTGTTGTTTAACCCAAAAAGTTAATTAGGAGAAAGGCAGAAGGGTGTGGTAGACAAACCCTTCAAGTCAACGTTAAATCTTAATTAAGGAAGGTATTTAAAAAATTATCTATAAAAAAATTAAATTGGTTTCGAAAAAGATGTAGCCAATATGATGCAATTAATTATCTATTTTTATGCTCAATAGATTAATTTATAAAATGGTGCATTGTTAACAGATAAATTCATCATTAATAAAAAGGGTCATTATTTATGCTATCAAAGAGCTACAAATTACCCAATGATTGGGCGTAAAAAGACACAAGACTAAAAAAAGTTTGAAAAATTTGTGCCACCAATTTGGTTGACCTCAATCACACAGCCCGGCTAGCTCAGTCGGTAGAGCATGAGACTCTTAATCTCAGGGTCGTGGGTTCGAGCCCCACGTTGGGCGAATTGCTTTTTTGCATTAATAAATAGGTCCTTTTAAATTAAGTGTATCGGCATTGTTGCTATGTAAATATTTAAAATCCTTCTTCATGTTTCACATGGAGTTGTTTATCTAAAATTTTATGAAAATATATCACTTTTATTTTCGGTGACTGGCAATAAAAGATGCTGAACAATTAGAATGGTGGAGTTGTTTAAAAACTTAAACCAAAGACATTAGAATAATTCTAATTAGAATAATTCTAATTAATCTTTTAATGTCTTTGCTTAAACCGTTAATTAAAACGTAAAGTATACAAAAAAAAAGTTTCGCCCAACGTGGGGCTCGAACCCACGACCCTGAGATTAAGAGTCTCATGCTCTACCGACTGAGCTAGCCGGGCTGTGCAAGAATAGTGTCTAAACTCAAGAAAACCTTTCGAGAACAAGAGGAAAACGTCTTCATAACAACACGTCTGGTTATATTTTTGTCCAAAAGATCATTTTAAAAATTGTATAGAAAGCACTACTAAAAGTGCGTAAGAAATAACAAAATTTGCAAAAAAACAAGGGGACACCCGGGTTTGAACCGGGGACCTCTCGATCTGCAGTCGAATGCTCTACCACTGAGCTATATCCCCACGTTGGCTGCCACAGACTAAGATAGCGTTTTAACGTAAAAGTCACTGTTGCGGCTGCAATCGAACATGTTCGATAGCAGCATTCAAGAATTTAACCCTCCACTGGGCATACGTTTTAAGTAGCTCAGATATAAATAAAACGACCAACAATTATACAACGCCTTAAATTAAAAAATAGTATTTTATTGCCGTTGTGCAAACATAAATATACCATCTTATGGGAATTTGAAGCTATTCACAAACTGCATAGCGATTTTGATAAACTTTTCATTTCGTATTATAGCGGAGTAAAGGTAAACAGGTTTGGCAAATGTTATAAGCGCCAACTAAAATACATCTTAGTACAGAAATACGGCTTTGAGATATTCAGTCAAATACAGCTGCGAAAAAAAAATAGCACCACTTGCCCAGTAAAACTTTGAATAAGTCTCCTACCTACAATTTTGGGCTTAAAAGGATCTGAAATACCTTTTTAGAAAGGTTAAACAATTCACTTTTTAGGAAATAAAAAAAAATTACAATTGTTCTATGAATTCTTAACTTATTTAAGGAACTTTATGAAAAATGACAAAAAAGGGCGAAAAAAATAATAGCACCACTTCATAAAAAATGCTTTAAACATAAAATATAAACTTAACAGTAACAAATTCATTAATAACAAGTGATTGTATATTAAAACTACGCCGATCCCATTAATTTAGTGTTTGGTAGTGTATCCTTTATTAGCAATAACAGCTGCGCAACGCTTTGGCATGGAGTCAACCAGGTGCTGGCACCGTTTTGGGGTTATATTGCTCCAGGACTCCTTAATCACGGTCCATAGGCTTTCGTTATTAGTTGGCTTAAAAGCTGCAACTACCTTTTTAATATTCGACCAAAGGTTTTCGATGGGATTGAGGTCTGGCGACTGCGCAGGCCACTCCAGAACATGAACTGATCTATTTTGGAACCATTCCTTGGCTTTCCTGCTGGTATGCTTGGGATCATTGTCTTGTTGGAAGACCTATTTAAGCGGCATATCATATTCTGCAAAGGGTAGCATAACCGTTTCCAAAATATCCACATACACATGCTGATTATGGTTTTATCCAATGTATTGGTCCAACTCCATAGTAAGAAAAACATGCCCATACCATTACACTGGATCCGCCGTGTTTAATTGCTTCTACTGTGTCGTGTGTGTTCTACTGTCTACTGTGTGTAGAAGGCAAAAAAGTTTACCTAGGGGACACCCGGGTTTGAACCGGGGACCTCTCGATCTGCAGTCGAATGCTCTACCACTGAGCTATATCCCCAAGTGTGGCTGCGAGCTCCAACAAAGGCCCCATGAGCTAATTATCTCCGTTACTGCTTTAAACAAGAACACGAAGAGCCTGATAATAAGCCAGACCCCTATTCTAGAAAAACAAACAATAAGAACTGATCAGAGAAAATTATATACATTTTAGAACTGGGGAGCAGGCAGCAACAAAAAGGTTTACCAAGGGGACACCCGGGTTTGAACCGGGGACCTCTCGATCTGCAGTCGAATGCTCTACCACTGAGCTATATCCCCAGTTGGAGTTCGCGCGACCAAGCGGCAACTAATGCCTCGCCAGCTAATAATATCCGAAGGCGAAGGCGTACCTCGTACTGCAGCCACCTCCCCTTTTTAACCATATTTAGTATGGTTGTTGTGTTGTGTGTGGGCTTGCGCAGTGGAAAAATGCAAAAGATACGGCCATTAAATGAAATATTTAAACAGGTTTAGCAATAATTTCGCTTTGTTATTTCTGCTGCTGCAATACCACTTCATTTAACGAAATTAAACTGAAAAATATAACAGAAACCTGGTGCGACAAGTCAGCGTCTCAATTTAGTCATTCCATCTATTTACTTGAGATTAATCTACGTTCGATATCTTAATTATTAAGACTGAATTAAGTAAATTCCGTCACGACTTTCGATGGATTCAAGCTGAAGAGACATTAATTTGAAATTATCGGCACTCGTCGATCGCAAGTGGTTGACAATCCATCGCAATTGCCATTACGATCGCGATTGAGATCGAGATTGCGGCCACCCGTCATTACCATTGCCACATTGTCGGCTGATGGGGAGCTCACTCGGATGACAGGTGCCAGCTACCGTACCTGTACAGTGAAGCCGCCGCTTCCATCGCAGATTGTGCAATTGGGGCAAGGTCAATTCGATCACGTGGTGGGCTAGATGTGGGCGGACGTCTCATGCAGATGTTCAGATGGGAGGCTGTTGAACAATGAATAACCTACAACTATGGATTTCAATGGATTGCAATAGTATAACATATTAAATATTATATATAATAAAATTTATAAAGGGAAACAAAAATATTGCAAAGATGTTAATTAAGCACTTAACAATATCATAAGAATATAATTAATATTTTGCATTCAATTTAACTTCAGCCAAGACACGTCGACGTCTGCGGCGTCCCACAACATCGGTCAGCTCCTCGAGAAGCAACCTCATCGAAACCAAGAAGTCCACTGAGGCTCCAGAGGCCGAGAAGCGCATTGACCTGATCACCTCCGCCACCACCACCAGTGCTCGTCGTACACGCCTTCGTTCCAAGGCGAAATTGGGAGCAGCTGCCGCTGGAGGAGCAGCCGTAGCAGCTGGAGCAACAGCTCTGGTGGCCAGTGGATCTTCATTGAAGGGCAAGAAGACAAAGGTGGACGATGGAACGCCGAAGATCGTGTGCTACTACACCAACTGGTCACAGTACCGTGTCAAGATTGGCAAGTTCGTGCCGGAGGACATTCCAGCCGATCTCTGCACCCACATTATCTTCGCTTTTGGATGGCTGAAGAAGAACAAGCTGAGTTCTTATGAGTCCAACGATGAGACCAAGGATAATGTCCCCGGACTGTACGAACGTATGATGAGCCTTAAGAAGGCCAATCCCAAACTTAAGGTTGGTTTTAGAAATATATAAAAAATTATAAAGTTTATTTAACCAATCACCTTACCCTATAGATTCTTCTTGCTCTCGGAGGTTGGTCCTTTGGCACCCAGAAATTCAAGGACATGTCCTCCACGCGATACACCCGCCAGACCTTTGTCTACTCGGCCATTCCTTTCCTGCGCAAGCGCGGCTTCGATGGTCTGGATATGGATTGGGAATACCCCAAGGGTTCCGATGACAAGAAGAACTTCGTTTTGCTGCTGAAGGAACTGCGCGAAGCCTTCGAAGCTGAGGCCCAGGAACTGAAGAAGCCACGTCTCCTGCTTTCCGCCGCCGTGCCCGTCGGTCCCGACAATATCCGTGGTGGATACGATGTGCCTGCCATCGCCAGTTATCTGGATTTCATCAACCTGATGGCCTACGATTTCCACGGAAAGTGGGAACGTGAGACTGGACACAATGCCCCACTTTATGCTCCCTCCACCGATTCCGAGTGGCGCAAACAGCTGTCCGTCGACAATGCTGCCAGTTTGTGGGTTAAGATGGGCGCTCCCAAGGAGAAGCTGGTCATTGGAATGCCGACCTATGGACGCTCCTTCACTTTGGCTAATCCCGATAAGCATGGTCCCAATGCCCCCGCATCGGGTGGTGGACGCGAAGGTGTCTATACCAAGGAAGGTGGTTTCCTGGCCTACTACGAGATCTGCGAAATGCTGCAGAATGGCGCTGTTTATGTCTGGGATGACGAGATGAAGGTTCCCTATCTGGTTGATGGAGATCAGTGGGTTGGTTTCGATGATGAGCGCGCCATTAGGAACAAGATGCACTGGATCAAGTCAAATGGCTTTGGAGGTGCCATGGTCTGGACCATTGACATGGACGACTTCAAGGGAGAGGTGTGCGGTGGCAATGTCAAGTATCCACTGATTGGCGCCATGCGGGAGGAACTCCTGGGCATTTCACGTGGAAAGGAGGCCAAGGATGTTAACTGGACCGCCGTTGCTGCCACATTTGAGGATATCGAAGAGGTTTGTTTACCAGTAATAACAGCTTGAACTATTTCTAATCCCTTACGTTGCTCCTTTCAGAAACCGGAACCCATCAAAATTTCGGTGGATGAGATTCTCAACAAGGTGCGCAAACCACAGGCCCAGAAGAAGCAGCGCATCAAGTCTGGAGCAAATGCTGTCGCCTCAAACAGTGAGTAGTATATAAATGCCGATGTCCAAACTTCCATCCATAACTTGCTGCTCACTCTCCTTCAGCTCGTCCTGCCCAGGTGTTCTGTTACCTGACCAGCTGGTCGGCCAAGCGCCCTGGAGCTGGTAAATTCCAGCCGGAGAACATCGATCCCAAGCTGTGCACCCACATCGTGTACGCCTTCGCCACTCTTCAGGACTACAAGCTGACAGAGGCCACCGATGATGATCCCGAGAATTACGAGAGTGTGATTGCACTGCGTGACAATAATCCCGATCTACAGATCCTTCTGGCCATCGGAGGATGGGCCTTTGGTTCCACTCCCTTCAAGGAGCTCACTTCGAATGTGTTCCGCATGAATCAGTTTGTTTACGAGGCCATCGACTTTTTGCGCGACTATAAGTTCAATGGCTTGGACGTGGACTGGGAGTATCCCCGTGGTGCCGAGGATCGTGTTGCCTACGTTAGTCTGCTAAAGGAACTGCGTGTGGCTTTTGAGGGTGAGGCCAAGTCCTCTGGACTGCCACGCCTACTGCTCACGGCCGCTGTACCCGCCTCCTTTGAGGCCATCGCCGCTGGCTACGATGTTCCCGAGATCTCCAAGTACCTGGACTTCATCAACGTCATGACCTACGACTTCCACGGACAATGGGAACGCACTGTGGGCCATAATTCGCCTCTGTTTGCTTTGGAATCGGCCACCGGGTACCAGAAGAAACTGACCGTTGATTACAGCGCGCGTGAGTGGGTGAAACAGGGCGCTCCCAAGGAGAAGCTGCTCATCGGCATGCCCATCTATGGACGCAGTTTCGAGCTTGTCAATGACACCCAATTCGACATTGGATCCCCCTCGTCCGGCGGTGGCAAGGCGGGCAAGTTCACCAACGAGGCCGGCTTCCTCAGCTACTACGAGGTCTGCTCCTTCCTGGCGGCAGACAACACCACCCTTGTTTGGGACTCGGAGCAGCAGGTGCCCTTCGCTTACCGCGGCAACCAGTGGGTGGGCTTCGACGATGAGCGTTCTCTCAAGACCAAGGTGAGTTGGAAAAACTAAGTGAGTCGTGAATAACGCTTTACTTACACAACTTCTTTCTCATCAACAGACGGAATGGCTAAAGGAGCAGGGCTTCGGAGGCATCATGGTGTGGTCCATCGACATGGACGACTTCTCCGGTCGCTGCGGCAGTGGTAAGTACCCGCTTCTGACTGCCTTGAACGACGAGCTGAAGGACTACAAGGTGGAGCTGGAATACGATGGTCCCTATGAATCCCATGGCCCACGAGGAGCCTACACCACCAAAGATCGTAAGTTGCTAGCACGGATTATCCAGGGAACCTTGAATATATACCCATCATTTGTATCAGCTCATGACGTGACCTGCGCCGAAGAGGACGGACACATCAGCTACCACAAGGATTGGGCCGACTGCACCCACTACTACATGTGCGAGGGCGAGCGGAAGCACCACATGCCCTGTCCCGCCAACCTGGTCTTCAATCCCCAGGAGAACGTCTGCGACTGGCCCGAGAACGTCGAGGGATGCCACACGCCCACGGAGGCGCCAGCCTAAGACCATCCATCTGCGGATGGACTTGTTAATATTATGGAATCGATGCCCTAGATTTAGTTGTAATGCGAAACTGCCACGAAACTCTTTTGCTGCCGCCGTCCCCATTCCCCAACTAACTACGAAAAATACTCGACAACTTGCTAAATTTCGGCTGAATTTTTTTACACTAAATATAGGTCTAGCTAGCTCTGTAAGTAGTTTTTATGTCTTAGTTACCAATTCGCACCCACAACAAAGATGAGAATGATGAACCCAAAAATCCTGAACTACTTTCTGAGAGGCGCACACACACTAACTTTCGCATTTCCGTATGACTCGTAACAAAAAGGTTTATATGGAAGATGCCCGAAACTTCCGTATAGCAAACTGTGATAATCATAAGAGACCAACCAACAAGAAATCGGCCTAAAAAGTCACTATCATTCGAAATTTGAACGAATTTGAAATTCAAGCGAAACAGTTTCCCCTTTAAAACGAAGCTTCCCAATGCTTTTGCCTCAACTCCCCATGTCATTCGCAATCTAATACAAACAGGCACAGAGAAAATTGTACATTTTCAACTTTAACAATAACTTTGTATTATAGAGTTGTAATTACGTAGTTAAAATAAAAACAAACTTAAAAAACATACAAAATGGAGTTTTAATTCCATTCTATTGACAACAAGAAAACAGCATGTATTTTCAATTTCAAGAATTTACTTTATATTTATTTTTAATGGCCCCAGTCTTGCGACAGGGCACTACTAAAAAATTATTTTAGACTCATTAGAGTGTTCCTCTCCACGGAAATCTTTAGTAAAAGGCGAAAGATTTATTCGACAATTGAAGAGAAACCAGAGTGCCTGACAACAATTTTTATCAGCTACTCCATGCGGGGACTGCTTTAACATGTTGGGAATTATTCGCACACCGGCACGGTCGCCTCGCGCTGAAAACTGTTGCTCTCTTTTGGGCTGAAACAGAACCACCCTTGATAAGGGATTTGAGGGCGCGCAGTTTGAAATCCGCCCTGTGGTGATATGAATTTGCCGACGGTTTTCTCTTCTCGCTGTGCGCATGCGCCTAATTTTCTTAGTTCTATTTTATGCATCCCCAACATCTGTAAATGTGTAACTCTTATAATCCAATTTTAATGATCAGAATAATAAAACACACCGGATTTAAAAATTTTATTATTTTTTTTATTGGTTTTCTGAAAAAGTTTTATACATTTCGTTTTTTGTTTCAATTAAATAATTAGTCTTACGTTGATGTACATACACAATAATTTAAAAAATAAAGTACGCCGTAATCTTGACAAACGGAAAGAGCGATAAAAGTACAAAAGTGTACAAAATCAAGGAAAATATTGTAAAATTAAAACTAAACTGAAGTGCATGAACCATTTGATCAGATCTTAAGAAATCGAGTTGTAAACAAGTACAAAATTAGTATAAATCACACTAAGCTGGTAAACGAACCATCTACTGATTTGCATATTTTTTTTTTCATTTTTTATAACACTTAGGATAGAATTGCCAAAATTGGAAACTTTTGCTTAGAGGAATTGTGAGTGGACTCTGTAAAATTAGATCCTTTAGATTTCTTTCTCTCATCGTCGTTATTTCGTTGCAACAAAAAATGATATCCATATGCAGTTGTTACGAGTCTTGAAATTAAATTGTACTTAAATGTATTTAAAAGTTCCTTGCTTTTCCCTTTCATGAGATTTGGTATCTGTTGGTGGTGAGGAGTAGTTGAAGCCTTTTAGTAACTCCGATCTCTCGAACGATTTTTGACTCGATCTTGATAGGCATTCCATCTTCGGTTGGGAGATATGCGGCCGCGCAGGCGCAACGCGACTTCTGGAGTGGATTGGAATATAGCGGGGAGGAGTTTTACAACTAGAGACAGACTTTCATTAGCAAAATATTGTACTCGGATGTTCAGCGCGTGCGTGGCAATACACATATATGCACTTGGATCGTTGATCGGCATGTGAGAGCAACACAAATGGTTCGAATGTAGATATTGCGTGTCGCAGACTCTTTCAAAATGGATGTATGTACATATCACGCTATTGGCCTAGACAATTTCTTTTCGATTTTAGTTGCGGTTTCGGTTTTGGTTTCAGTTTTTTTTTTTTTTAGAGTTTTCAGTTTCAGTTTTCAGAGATTTGAGTATCTCGTTGAGCTACTTTCTACAGTCGCGCTGTGCGTCGCTTTGCATGTTCCATGAACCAACATTTACATTTTCTTTACAAATACATAGTTTCTCATCTCATTTCGTTTTTGGTTTTTGTAAACATTTTAAATTGTATTTAGAAAATTTGTGTTTTTTCCATTTTAAAATATTTTGCTATAAAAAATACAGTTTGAAAAATAAAAAACGTTCTCGGCTGTCGTTCTAGCTCGTCTGCGCCTTTCGCTTTCCGTTCCTATCCAATTCTTTTCGATTTCGTAACTTCTTTTCCATATATTTTTTGTTTACTGTAGGGGAGAAGAGGCAGGCGATCATTGTCAGACATGCTTTATAAACATTTGATGTGGTTCCTTGTTCACTTTCTTAGTTTCTCTACGTTTCTCATAATCCTTATCCATCTACTCTGCATTGAATTTATCTTTTTTTGTTGTTGCTCAACGATTTGCTGCACTGTTGCAATTGTTTGTCATTACAGTTATTTATTGTTGCAAAATTTTACAATTTTTTTCTTTCGATTTTTAATACATATTTATAAATACTTTCATCCTCTCTTAGCTCTGTAAAAATAGATCCATGTTTTTTCGGCTCTTTTGCGTGATTTCTTTTTTCTTTTTTTATGTATTTTTTGCATTTTTTAACAAATTTTTCAAATTTTTTTAGCTTTTAGTTTGTTTTACTTGTTTTTTTTTTTAATGTTTGCGTTTTTTTGTGTTTTTGCTTTTTCTTTTGGAGAGATTTCGTTTTCAAAAAGTTGTTGGTTTATTTTTTGTGGTTGTGGTTGTTTCCTTTTGTATTGTTTTAAATGCCTAAAATTTAGTTAAAAGCTAACATAACATTGGATATCGGTTTTCATTTTTTTTTTGTTTTACGTTTCTTTTTCGGTTTGGCTTAACAATAAACATCTTCGTATTTTACTTGTTTATGGTTCTCAAAATGTCTTAGTCGTAATGAATGTTTCACTTAGTAGCTAATCCGTTAAATCGTAGTCGTTTTGTGGTCGTGCGGAGGGTGGCTAAGTGAGCTGCGCGTGTTTTTCTGTTTGTTTGCTGTTTGTTTTTTCTCGAGTTGCTCAGTTGGCCGCGCTTGACATCAGTTCGGAGAAGGCATTCTCCAGACAATTCTTGAGTTCAGCATAGGAGACGATGAGTACCGATTGCTCGTCGCGGGACATCAGTTGCACCTGCAAAATGGGGGTCAAGTTAGCTTTTATGAGATCTCTGAACCCACTGGCCGACCTTTTCCGACTTTACTTACGCGCTCTATGGAGCCAGCATCCAGCTTGTTGAGGCATTGTACAATGTGTGCGTGATCTAGCCAGGGCCGGCCATCCTCAGTGACGGAATGGAACAAATAATCACGGAATAATTTCAACATGTATCTATCACCAGTCTCGGACCAAGTGCAGTCCAGATTAAAGCTGTAGAAAATGGATATTTGATGTGAAGATTGTGGTTTAAATATAAGCAAATTTGTATGTAAACTTACTCGGGTCGCTCGTTGATGCTGTTAAGTTTAACCAATATGCGATACAGCCGCCCGTTCTCCATCTCCTTGGCCAACTCGTCCTCCTGCATATCAATTTTGCTCTGCAGGGCATCCAGCTGCGTATAGAAACGGGCACCGATCATCGGCATTAGGTCGGTCACCGAGCGACGGTTATTGGTGGTGAAGAGGTAACTGAAAATCACACGTGTTAATTCTATAGTTTAGTGGCTATGGCTATACAATATATGCTACATACACAATGAAGTTTCGCAGATCGGTGGAGTAGTTTCGCGTGACCATATCGATGCTCGACTGGACGTTGTCGCGTTGCACGGATTGAAGGCAGCGGCAGGCCAAAGCTAATACTAAGCGACCCAGAGCGGTCAGATCGTCCTAAAGACACGTGAACAAGTGTAATTAGTTTCTGTTCCAGCTTATGCAGCAAAATAAAAGACCATCTTACCTGCTGATGCATATTAACCAGTGCCAAGGGATTGGACGCATTCGGATCGAATTGCGTTATATCCGAGATGCAGCATGAGCTAAACCGTACACGCTTGCCCGTCACTATGATCTTTGTGGGATCAAGAACTCTGGAAAGATTGATCAGTGAGTTTCTGGCTGTCTAGCACACGGAGGTTTACATACTTGCATGCAAGACCGGCATGGTGGATGGCTTTTAAGCCGGCGGTCAGCTGCATGATGATCGACCAGATGGTGGCCTCCGGTAGCAGGGGTCCATTGCTCGTTCGCTGCATGTTACTCTTATGACTGTGATAAGCAATTAATTAATAGTTGGTGGAACAACATGATTATGATCAATAAAAAACGCACCTGAAGGGGCGGGCCTCGCCTTGGAATGGATCAGTGTACCCGTTGGTCTCTGGCGCCGGAGTGAAGTATTTGGCCAGTAATGTTTGTGAGCCGGGATGGTAGTCGTACACTAATACTAAAGCTGTAGGTGCCCGATAAACATTATTGACATGGTAACTAAGTAGGTTTGAATTTACCTAAAATACCCCACTTCATCTTCAGTCTAATTGAAGCCACAATATTATAAAGGAATCAAGTTTAACGCTCTCTATATCAGTGATTAACGATGTGTGATAATTATTCCCTGACCAGTTGAGATTACGCATTTTAAAGTGCTGAGTTATAAATAGCAGCAGCAATCGCATGCATGACACGTATAGAATAATTTTCTGGCAAACTTGGCAATCCTATGGCATAAAGCAAACTTATTATCTTAATGTACTCTAATTACCCCATTATTATAGAGATGACAACGTCCTCAATTCCCAGGGACAGCAGCATTAAACACACACTTATAGCTAATGGTTCCAAAGACCTTTCCCCACTTACAGTTATCACCAAATGCTTTCGTCGTGAACACCTCACGCAGTTGTACCACATTCGTGTGCTGCAGCTTCTTCCACATCTCCACCAGCGTCATGCACTTGGTTGACTGCAGGCGGAAGCCTTAAAGCACAATTACAATGTTAATTAATGAACAATTGAGGAAGTACAACTATCTACGCACCATGTATCCTTCGCAAGCAGTACTTGTAGCCCGTCGTGTTGTGCGTGGCCCTGTATGTGGTGGCGGGGAACGTGAGCTTGGCGTGCATCGGCTGCGCCGGCGGTTCCAGGGGATATAACGCATGGTAGTTCTCCACCTCCAGCGGCAGGGCGTGCTGCGCAGCCTCCGCTGCGTCCATAATCAGGTTGGAGATCTCGTTGCGGGCAAGGACTTCGGTGCGCATCTCGTCGGGCATAAAGAAGGCAGACTCCAGCAGCGTTTTTGGCTGCAAGGTGACCACGTTGGAGGACGGTCCCGGATACACATGCCCCGTGTACATCATGGACGCCGGAACGCCCGCACTCATCGGTGCCACAGCACTCACGCCATGCAGAGCCGGATGCGTTCCGTCCACCACCATGGAATTGACGACGGGCTGGCTGTTCTGTGCGCTGGCAGTCGGATAAAAGTATATGGTGCCGCCAACGTTCTCCTGCAGAATTAAGAATTTACTTGATAAATAGGGAGTAGTTAAGGCTTGCAGTTTGTTTTAACGCACCTGGTGTACACTGGTGGGCAGCGCTGATGGTATGGGCGATGCTCCGTGTGGCGTCATTCCGTGCGGTGGCGATTTCTCACCCGGTCCTGCGCCCGATATCATGGCTGCCGTGGGTGATTCCTGGCGCATCATGGCGCCCCTGCCCTTGAGCGGCGTTTGAGACATGCTGCTGACGAACGGAGCTGCGGCGGGATTTGGTGGTGCGCCACTAATGGCTATGGGGGCGGAGGCGGCGGACACAGCTCCTCCGCCCACCGACGGCGGATGCTGTTGCTGTTTCTGTGGATGCTGTGGCTGCTGTTGTGCGATGGTAACAGTGGCGATGGATGCGGTCTTTTGCAGGGCGAGCATGGAGGCGCCGCCGTTGGCCGTTTTGCTGATGGTCACTGAGGCGGAGGACGCCGATGACGCGGAGGAGGGAACTGCGGCTGCTGCTGCTGCGGCGGCGGCTGTTAACCCATTGACGCCGTTGAGCCCATTACTCAATTGCATGGGCGCGTTATGATATGGTGCGTAGAAGTTGGGTGTCGAGCTAATGCGCGTTGGAATGAACTCGGGCGACTGCGGCGTGACCTATGGGAAATCCATTAAAAGACAGTTATTAGCCATGATTCCCAAACGATTGTTTCGATTTTCTTATTCGGCAGGAGTCAATTTAAGGGCCTTAACCCTTTGCTCAAGTGCAGAGCTTCATGGAATGCAATATACTCTCTTGCCGAATCGAAAATGAAAACACTCCTGTAAAGAACACACAGTAGGACAATAATGTTCACTTTGATGGATAGGATCGTAACTAAACTAACTACTACGCTAAGGGGCTAGTATAAACCGCTACGCAAACATTCACTAGTCTAACACGTTTCGTGGATGTCACAGAGAACGATTGGGAAGAATTGGGAAGGGGAACCAGATATTTACGGCTTTACCTGGGACTTTTTATTTAGGGGCGAATCCAAATTAAGTAGTGAGAACCCGTTATTCAGCCCATAACCGCTCGGTGTGGCGACATTCTGTCGATTCTGGGATGAGACACAAAAAATCGGAGTAGACGGATAGATTGAGATTCGGAGAGATACAAAGAAAAAAGTGAGAAATTCAGTTGTAGTGAAAGTTCAAAATTAAAGATAGCAGAGATAGCATAATAATTGGATCTTACAAATTACAGATATGAGTGGTATGCTGCAATCGAATCAGTGGGTCTTTTGTTTGAGTGCCGTTTGCCAAAATACTACTAATTCGACCAATGTTTGTATTGTCTATGCATTCATTATCTTATCTGAATAACACAACTTCATATATCAGACATTGCAGTAGGTATTGAGTAACTAATGCTTCGAATTGTGAAAATTGAATTGTTTAAAGTTTGTCATGGTTGCACGACATTCGCATTGAATTGCTCTATTAGATTTGCTGATCTTCGCATTGTAAAAATGAATTGAGCGGCAAATATAGCACTTAATGCCATTAAATTCCGTATACTTTTCCATTAGCACCATTCCATGGCAATTATGCGGCTGGCACATTAATATTTTATAGTTAATAATTGCCAAGCTGTTCAAGATTCGCAAAACACACCCCACAAAGAATACGAAATCCATGCATAAACTCAAATTGATATTTAACTTGCATATACGACTTATATGGCACTTTGTGTGTCAGTGGACCCGAAAATAAAATTGAAAAAAAGCCGAAAAAGTCGGTCAAGTGTATATTATGTGCGACTGAGCGTTGAAACTGAAATGGTTCGAGTAAATTGAGTGAAAACAAATAAAGCATAATTAAAAATACTCGCGTAAACGTGGCCAGCTGTTAACTTGGGGGCCAACAGCTGCTTTCAATGGGTGGTTTTTTTGGTGGGCGGTGGTGTTATCATAATCTTCCTCTTAACTCTTATCGCCCTGTTTTCAATCGGTTTATTTTTGTTTTGGGGGACTGTGATAAGAGCTAATTGGGTGGGAGGGGAAGTTAGCTTACCATATAAGTGGCGAGTTTACTCTCTGACGGTATACCATTCGTTGGCGAGAAGAAAATTGGATCCATAGCAGCCGTATCTACAAATAGAGCAGAAAAATGGGAATTACTATAGAGAGAGTTGCGTTACAGACGATAATTGATTAGAAATCAATTAAACAAACATCAACATGAATACTTTGTGTGTGCTGTTGGCGCGATAAGGCTGCTTCACCAAACTCTTCCCCCTTCCTTAGACACCCTTCCCCTACAGTTATTCCCTTTCGAAGCAAACCAAAATTCTTGTTATTTTCCACAGTTATCGATACGACGATAACGCGCGTAGGCCCCAACATTTTTGGAGTATGCGCAATATATATGGTTGTTGTTCGGCTGCTCCCGCTTCCTCTTGCGACTCCAGGTCGCAGTAAATAAAGCCAAGACGCAATTTCTGCGGTAAACAACTGAGCCGCCAAACTTAGAACTTGGCAATTTGCACATTTTAAAGGAAATATAATAATACAACCGCATATATTATAGTAGCATGTAGTATGTAGTCTGTATGTGCGTGTTGTTACGGTCAGGTTGCTCAGGTGTTAATCACTATACCTTCCTCCTATGTAGACAACTCGGAAGCAGCGCCGTCATGACTAATCCACGTATGAGTGCTATGCTGAATTCTTGGTCTGCTTTCAAAGTTCTCTGATTTTGGAACCCCCTCTCCACCGGATCAGATATTCGAGTGCTGAATCAATGCTAAGCAGACTTGCTTCGCTTCGTTTCGTTTCGAGATTCAATTCGAATGCAAGTGAATTTGCCTTCGACAAACCGAAAGTGAAAAATTCAATTTCAAAAGCAAAGCATTTGATTCGGGGTACGGGGCCAATGCCTCTTGCCAATGTATGAAGAGAAAACAAGTGATATTGGCCTTGAAATCGCTATATAGCATATAGACGAATACGTAAAAATATTTATATTTATTTGGAGCAGGTTGTATTCACTATTCGTGCAATTTTGGCAGGGAGGCGACGGCGAAGAATACATTTACTGACTTCATTTTATCAAGTACTGCTGGTTTTGCCCCATTAAAGAACTGTTCATATATAATATAATATAATAAATTTGACACAGGATTATAATACTTTTGATATAGGTTTTGCGGGGATTTAGTCTATTATCAAAAAGAATGGTACATATACATGGGTTTACCAGTATTGTTAATAAGTATTTAAATTCTAAAACCACACTGAAATCATTTTAGAATGTTATTTCAAAATAATTGCGCAGCAATCAGTAGGCTGAAACATATATTTCTTTTTAAAGGGTAGTTAGACTTCGTAGGCCATTTATTGTTTATGAATTGTGAGATTATTGTTGCTGTTGATGATGCTGTGGCCATATAAGCAATAATTTGTAGCCTGATTTTATTTATTTGACTTCGAATTGAAAAACAAACACACGAGCGAAACAAGCACACACGATTTAATTGAATGCCCACATATGTTAATGATAATTATTATGTGTGCCTTAATTTATTTATATTTTGTGCACTGGGCAGGCTAATTAGGGGGCGGCGAAGGAGAAGGAGAAGGTGGGCGATAACCTGTTAGGACTAGGCCACAGTTTGAGAGCCTCCAACCAGGTGTTGCTGGTCGAAACTTACTTGAACATGGCCAGAATCAAAGTTGTTTCTCAGTTTACATAAAACGCTGGCCACTGCTTGTTTGTTGGCATGACGTCGGCACAAAAATAATGTATATGTAGGCACGTCTATACTTTAGGGTTTACGTGAGCAATTTTGGTCTTCAGTTATAAGTTATACATATATAAAAGTATTCAGTATATATTCACACATAGAAAACCGATGATTATTGGGCCGTTGCCTTATGCTGCGTTTCGCGGTGAAATGGACAGCTTTAGCTTTGTTTTGCTTCAAAGATCACGAACGCGTTCATGAAAACGCCACACTCAGATACATACATACATACATGTGTATATATTTCGAATTCGTATATAGATAGATAGTCAGATAGTCACACGTTTGGGGAGCAGGCCAAACAATAACAAAAAAACCGCGCTGTTACGTCACGTTAAGTGAATATGTAGATGTGGCAGAGCGGTACGGATGGTCTACCATTTACCGCCCAGCTCAACTCACTTTGTTGCTATTATTCAAAAAGCAGAGGCGCGTAATTGTTTTTTGTGTAAGTGTAATGAATATGCAAGCGGTGAAAATAACACATCGGATCGGTTCAAATCGGGTAACCAGACCAACCAAGACCATCGATCGCGCCACGAACCGAGCGCCAGTGCAGCGTTCTCTAAACTGAAACCCCCAACCGCTGTTTTGCTTTGGGGAAACGCGGCAGCCAGCGATTGCGCACAGTGGTCGCAGGGGTACAAAATGTGCTTTGTTAAGAAGATTTTTTCGCCACACTCCAAAAATATATATTTGAATTTCGGTGCTCCAACTCAATATTATTTAATCCAATTTTAAACGGAATATATCCCATTTATGTATGCAGTTATAAATTAACAGTTTCGTCCCACTGTGCATTGGCTGTCAGAAGAGAGTGAGAGCCAAGACAACAGAGAGCGGCAACCCCACAGTGCGTGTCAAACTGTGTGACGATGACAGACGAGCGGCGAAGACAAAGTGGGCGTGTGGTGTGGGGCCGCTCGCTCGCCCGTCCGTCCGATTAACTGTAAATATGTGGTCATAGCTGCAGATGGTGCTGTTGTTGCTTGCATATTGCTGCAGATACAGTCAAGCAGCGCTAGCTTTAATTTGCACTGAGTAAAGTTGGCAGAACTTATAAAAAAATCTTCAAAATTATTACCAAACACACATCACATTAAAGTATTTAATATTCAGCATGTGCTTCCATACGAGAACTAACCATAATATTACCCAATGGTTTAATTCTTCTATTAATTCCCTCCATTAAGCGTAGAGTTAAATATTCCCATGATTGTAGTTTGGGCTACCCAAACACCACTGTACTGGGAAAGTTCAAGCTCTGCAGGCACACGCGCAGCAGTAAGAACAATGAAAATCCATTGGCGTTGTTTGTTTGTTTGTTTGTTTGCTTATTTATTGCTCTTACAGCACAAAAGTGCCCACAGTTTGAGAGGCCCCCAGTCTCGGTTGCAATGACCCCTACACACCTCGATCGCGGGGCATCGCGTTCTGATTACTCGCTGCCAGATATTGGGATCATTTCGTAGATGATATTAAGCAGATGAATATTTAATAAGCGACTCACTTGCATCATCTTGATATATTAAAGTCAGGGATATCTTCTAAAGGAAAAACCAAAGCATGGTGATTTCTTTCGGTGCAATCACCATCGCCAAAACTAGTATTTTGCGGATTCTAATTATGAGCGTGGGGCGTGCTAGGGGCTGTAAGCGATCATCTGATAAGTTCCCATCCAATGGGGCGCATTGGGGGTGAAGGGGCGGAACGGGTAGAAGAACGGGGTTCACGCACACACGTGGCCATCGCTTTATGGCTAGCAAAACTGTCGGTGTAATAATAATTCACTCGCACACATTTGTAAGTACATTATAAATGAAATATTTATAGCCAAGGCTTTGCCTTCATTATCAGCCCAACCGCAGTCAAACGGTTGGCACAATCGGATCAGTATTATATATATGAACATACATATATAGAGAGCATTACCTGCAAGGTGTACATAATGGTAGTGAGATCAAAGGAAACTGATAGAAACCCAGAACCAAGAGAACTCTAGTCAGAACTACAAAACCTGTAAAGTGTCATTTGAGGTTAAATGATAAGGAGACACTTTACCTGAAAAGTATAAAGATAAGAGACACATAAGTCAAGCACATTTTCTGTAATTGAAATAATAATAGCCTAGTAGGTTTGGAAAGATAAATTAAAGGCTGAGTTCTTTACAGTGGCTAATTCATAACACAATCTATACATTAGATTAAATAACTAATTAAGGCAAACCAGTGCGCGTGTAAGCAATGATAACATAATTGGAAACCAGTATTAGTGAATTAAAGCTTACTGACAAAAAAATTGCTTTTAAAATTAAAGCTAATTGCTCATAATAATAAAGCAACTTGAAACATTACAGACATGTGACAAAACGGGTAAAAAGTGCTAAATACGCTTGAACTTTGAGCTTTGCTTTGCTTTTAAGACAGTATTTCCATGTTGATGCAGCTGAATATTTTAAGTGTCTATGTAGCACTTGAAGTTGGTAAAGGCTAAATGTGTTTAACTACAAATATTTAGTTATGATTTAATGTGCTCATAGATTCCTATTCTATACTTAGATAGAGATCGAAGTAATTTGTTATCATGCTCTCATAGTTAGGAATTACAAAGTAGCTTAATATTTTCCCACCAATCTCCTTCGCTGCGGTTAAGGAATAAATTAGTTCTGTTGGTGGGAACCCATGATCGAGATGGCTTTTCTGCGCGACTTCTGTTCTAGTGGCTGCTTCTCTAAACTTGGCCAACAGCACCGTGGCCCGCTTGACAATCGTCTTTACAGCCGATCTCAATCTCCAGCCTAATATCAAGCAGAGCTAGCAACTGAGCCAAGTTGAGCGTTGTTTTTTTGTTGGCCAACAGACAAGTTTGGTTGGTTTACTGCCAGCGGCAAAAGGCAGAGACACGGCAACAGCAACAGAAACAGCAACAGTTTGACCCAATTTTTCGCTGAGCAACAACAGCTGCTTTCAATCATCGACGCTTGAGCCGAACAGCTGTTTGCAATCGCTTCGGGCCGGGGATAAGGTCAAGTCGGGGGGTTTTTAGACGCTAGTTAATATCTAGCTGGAAATACATTCATATATCATATAACTTCAAGCCCAACTTGACGAGCAATGGTAACAACAGGCACTACGCAAACGAAAACGTACGAAATGTAAATTGTGTGTAAATATGTACACACGAAATTAAGCCTACTCGCTTTTTATTTATTCGCCATTCGTATTCATTTTCGTATGCATGCGATTTCGACAGCGCGAAGTTTTAAATTTTCGAAATGCGGCCATCGAGTTGACAAAGAAAAAGTCTGGTGGCTGACAAGGGGGGTGGTAGGGGGCCGGGGAGTCTGGAGTGGGTGGGGGTGACAACAGTAGCGGAAGTTGTAAATGTGAAGCGGGCCGCAAAATGATATGCAGACTGGGAGAGCGATACAGTCAAACTTCGGTAAATCGAACAGGTATCACGCGAATTATTAGAAAAAAGATTGATATTTGAAGTATTAATATAATACGACTAAATTGCACGTCGTAAATTTGCAATTGGCAAAATTGCCATGTGGAATGTTCAAGACTTCGTTGTTTTTCATAAATTTTAATCTCAACACGCTGTTATCACAAAACAAGTTTCAATTCTAAATAAATTCTAAAGAATTTTATTCACAGAAATATGCCGAGGTCGGATATAAGGAAGAACGACTGTAGAAATGGAGCACATTGGGAAAGTTCTCCGCGACTCCCTCTATCCTCCCTACCTCCCCTCTCCCTAGCACTTCAGCGGGATTCTTCTTCTTTGTGTGTCTCAGTTTCGGAGTCACCATTTGATTGATGCTCTTGTCTGATTGACGGCAGAAGCAACAACACTTTACCTCGGGGGGTTAACACATGTCACGCATTATATTCCGAAGCACAACTGTTTTTTTTTATCGCTCCACTTTTCCAGCGCGTTAACCGTTAAGACCCACACACAGACGCAAAAGCACAGGCACACACAGACAGAAGCAGCACTCACACACTCGCATTTGATAATTCCACAGACAGGGGCGTAGGTGTCGAAGGGGGCGGTTCGTGGGTTAAACAGGCGTATTCGAAAAAAACCCGCCGTTTGCTTACGTTCGCGACCGCTGCCAAAGAGTGACTAACAAAAAAACACAGAAAAAGCAAGCGGCGCAAAGGAAAAGACAGCGCGAGAGAGAAACGGGGATTTGAAGAGAGACGCGAGAAATCGAAATAAAAAGCAAACACCTCTCAGCACAAAAACACGAAGCGAAGTGCAAAAGCAAACAGCCAAGCGCAACAATGCGAGAACAACAAAAACAAACACTTTTATACAATAAAAAACCAGAAGAAATAACAAAACGAAATCCCCCAACAAAGCGAACAGCGAAGAAAACAAAACAAAATGCAAAAGCTACGAGCGCGTGATAACACAGTTTGAAAGTCACTGAACCGAACCGATAATTTCGAATATTCTAAGAATGGGGCGAGTACTGATAATGGAAATTGGTGAAGCACCCTTGACAGATAACAAATTATTTATATTTAGGAATAATTAATGTTGATAATTATCAGTTGGAGTTTATCACTTGAAAAGTGCACAAAGTCTAATTAATCGGGTTCACCAATTCTTATTCGCCACCTTTTATTATCAGACTTGCATGCATATCCATTTAAACTAAATAATAGGATGTTATAGTTTCGAATATCTTTCCCATAAACTCTCGTCAAGGATCGTAAAACACCTTCATAGTGCAGAGTGGAAGAACAATTTACGCAGAATCCGGTCCTTTTAATAACTCTACATTTGCATGAAAACGCACCGGATATCCGCGTTGCCCGCCAGCACGGAACTGGAGATAATGGCACCGACCAGAGGCAATAAAACTGGCAGACACTCGCTCCTCCACTCCGAGATTGGCATATTGTGCGGCCTGGCACGTGTTTGGGCCACGCACTTGGCCAAATTGCTTTATGGCCACTAGGACAGCGAGCACAGGCCCAGCGGCGTATTTACGAGATATTTGGGGGATATATCCCATTATAATGGGCGGCAAATGCAGAGTGGGCAATGAGAAATGGGCGGAACACCCCGGGCGTATGAGTAATGCGTGTGTGCACAGCATTTTGGCCCAAGGGCGCAATGTGATTTTTTGGCAAGCCGAGAAGCGAATGCGAAATTAAATAGCCAAGAAGACACAGGAAGGCGCGAACAGACAAAAAGGGGGAAAAGGCGTAGAAAGACGTGGGAAACACCATGCTGGTGTCATTATTAGCCGTTTGTGCCAAAATGAAAGGAGGAAGGCGAAGATATATGCAAAAGTCGGGTGCGTGCCAACAAAAGAATGTGTTGCATACTTTCCAGCGCGACGCCTTGGAATTTCGCAAAAAATAAACGCGAAAAACTAGTGTCAAAGCTGCTGCACAAACAAAAGTGGCAAGTGTGGCACATTAGCGACGTCAACTTGTCTGCAATGTCGCTCGCAGCGCGATAATTAAATTATGGGCCACAAAACAAAAGAGGTGGAAGGCGATTTCCACGCTTAAAACGCGATAATTCTAAATTAGCTGTGTACTAAATGGCAATTTTTACATTATTGATAAGGATACTAAAGTCAGAACAATGTAGGAGTTCCTGTTCGGACTTCTCATAACAAATTGGTCAGAAAAGTGTCACACTAATCTGTTCATTTCCTCACAAGCATTCAGTGCCACTTAAATTTTAACTAGGAATCGATGAATTTCCCATCGTGACTTGATAGCGTTCTTAAAAACAATGACACGATAAATGAGTCATGTCGAAAGAAAAAGCTGACTAACTAAAAATAAACCTGATGGGTTAATAATAAGATGGCAAGCCCCATTCTGTGGAGCCCCTCCATAATTGATACAACTAAATTTAGCGGCGTAAACAAAGACTGTGAGAAAAACACCGAAGGAACGAAATGGACGCTGATGGAAAACTTATTTGCAGGCAATTTCCGCGAAATGTTGTAAACAAATAAGGGAAGAGCGGGCTTCCTGTCGCGGCAGACAGCCAACTCGAGAGTAATCAATCGATAGTTATGTTTTGTTTTCAGCCTCTATAGTCTATTTAGTTTGCCAGGCTCCTGCACAGTTTTTCCTATATTTTCGATACACAGTTTTCATGTTGCGAGCACTTGTCGCACAATAAAAAGCGAAAGAACAAAAGCAAAAACCTTTTACGAATCGTTAGGCAGTAAAAAAGTTGATAGAAATAAAATTAAGCCCGGCTCTATGTTGATTTTTTTGGGCAGATGAATCGACGGACTTTGGTTTAGTGCTTTTAGTTGGTGCGTCAATAAAGTTGAGTGAAAATATTTGCACAGCGTTCAGCCGACGAACGAATGAGGCGCTTTCCTTTTGTTGTTTCGCTGTTTTATGGGCCATAAACAAAGGCCCAAATTGAATGTTTGGCGATTGAAAACCAGAGAGCTGGAAGAGCTGAAGGAGCTGAAAGACCTGCAAGAACTGGCCAACAGCTGCTCTGGAGACCCCATTAAAGATGGCCATATACACAGAACCAGTTGCTCGCCAGTTTTTCACGTCGGACGAAACGTTCTAACGGCACGAAAAGGCACAGAATATTGGCTGAAATGATGGTCACAAATCATGAAGTAATACGACTCATAATACCCATAACTGCCAGGTATTATGTGCAAAAAAAATGATTTTGGGTGCTTAAACGCGAAATGAGGACATCTTCGAGAATGCACAATAATTTTGTTTTTACGTCACACTTCCGCATTTAAAATGTGCAGAAGGGAAAATATTGTCCCCAACGCCATGATTCTGATATCATATTTAAAGGTAACATAATCTGTTTCCCATATTCCGTGTTGACTTTTCCGGTTTCTAGCAAGGTGTATTCATCCGCTTTTGGCCAAAAATTAATACACATAAACAGAGAGACTCAAGATCTCCAGTTTCGTAGGAACCTCTCTTGTTTACGCTAAATTCGACCCAAAAGAGCGGAGGGACAAGGGCGCGGGGAAGGAGCGAGTTGGTAAACCAGTTTTCCACTGCACTCGACCAGAACGGACACCATCGAAAAAGGAAGAGGAGGAGGAGGAGGAGGAGGAGGAGGAGTGAGTGGCAGGGCCATCAACAGGTAACCCAGTGCACCTACAGACCACGCAGCACCATCCAGAAGTTAGCAGCGCCATCATATTGTAGCATTGTCCATGGTATCACCATCATCGTATCACCAAAGTCAATGTGTTTCCGTCAGCTGCCGTTGACTCCAGCTCAGAAAGGCAGAAAGCCAGAAAGACATAAAGCCAGAAAGGCAGAAAGGAGCTGCTATTGTTGATAGCGTTGAAGTTCTGGTTCGCTGTTGTTTTGATCGGTCTGAATTTTCGGCTCTGCAAACGGGTTTGCGAGTGCATTCATTCAGCCCAGCCAACCCCCTCTGCCACCTATTGCCAATTTACTTGGGCTGCTTGGTTGTTGTTATACCCTTTCAGGTAGTTCAGAGATTTTCACTTGGATGGCTTAAAAGCCATCAAGGATAATTGATTATTTATTGTCTTACTGAAAGTATTGCAAATCCTTCATGACTAGATATGTGAATCAATATCGAATAAAATGAGAAACTTCCTGAATGAACTGGAGAATCCTGCAACATCTTCGGTTGACGATCAAATATTTAGGGTATAATAGGATAATATGGTAATGTTACATTATACAAAAGTCACCCCAAAGAGTATCCCAAGCTTCAGTGGCCGTAGGGAAAGCAGCCTTTGTGCTGGTCTCATTGTTTTGGTTTTGGCAAAGGGCAGGGGGCAGGGAGCTGGGAGCAGAGGAAGTGGTTTTTCCTGCCGTACCTGTATGAGTTTCCCAGTCTCGGCCTCTGTGTTCCCATCTCTTTCGCAGGACAAAGAAAATGCAGGAGAATGTGAATGCAGAGTGTGTGGAACTTGTTCCTGATCCCCGAGGGGTTGCAAGGAGTAGAAAATGGGAATCTGAGCGTTTCCAGGAATAACAGGCAGCCAAGGAAAACGATAATCGATGGTATTGCTGCGAGGAATGCACGTAATTAAAGGGAAGTGGATAGATTGTTCTGGTCCAGATTGATTATGCCCGGATTCTCGCTTCCCAGTCGCCACTCCTTTCCGTCCTTATCTCCCTTTCTACCCACTGTGTACCTCCTTTGTTCCTCGGTCACGTCCATGTAATTGCCAATAATCACAATATGCGCTTCGGTTGGAAAATTCAATTTACATGCCGCCAGTGGAGCGAAAAAAAAAACCAGAGAGAGAGGCGCAGAATTGAATTACAGGATGACCCCGGTGAGAACGCTTATGAAATATGCCAAAGGTGACTTTCAATTAAATGCCACCCGGCCAGAGGTGTGCAAAGGATTTGAATAAGTAAACTTCTCCATTCTTTAATAAGAGTTGTTGTTATGAAAACATACCATTTATATCATCACAATCTAAATTCACTGGTACGCAATAAACCCAACTTGTATAAGCAACTTGTTTGGTGGGGGGGTCCGTCAAAACCCCCTCCATTACGCCCATGCCACCAGCTGTGTTTCTGCTCTTACGTTCCCTGTGTTTGATTGTGTTTGATTTTCTTTGGCTGGCTTTGTTTTTGCTTACCTGCCGGGAAGAAATTGTTCAAGAACGTTGACATTTTTCTCTCTCGCTCCCGCCTTCGCCAATTCCTCTTTCGTTCTCTTTCTTTTTGTGGTCCTTCTCGTTTCGTTACGCTTTGTTTTTGTTTTCTTATTCGTTTTATATGCACTGACTTAAAAACTTTTTCTTGTTTTTTTTTTCGTTATTTTTTCGATTTTTTTCAGTTCTTTTTAATTATTTTGTAGAAAATATTAAAACAAAAATTTAAATAATACATACAATCCGCGCTTAACTGCTAAGTTTCACATAACACATTTTCACATCGTACGTTTGGAAAATATTTTTATCTTTTTCAGTTTTTCACGTAAGTTTTTTGCAGTTGAAATGCATTTTCGGGCAAATGATTAACAATTGAGGCGCGTCGACTGTAAAATGCGAGAAAGAGAAGAACATTGGATTAAAATAAGTAACGGTAAGCGAAAAACAGTTGTTTGTTTTTGCACAACGGGGCGACAAAATGAAATCCCGAAAAGCAACAGTGAGTGGGAGTGAGAGGGCGGTATAGCGCGGATTTCATTAAATTTTCCAAAGTGATTGTGTGTGGGTGTACGGGGACGCTTTTTCCTGCACATATACAGACACAATTGCGCGCATATTTGCTAACATTTCCACACTTTTTTCATTACATTTTGCACTTGGTTACTCATATTTTTAGAGTTTTATATTTAACACAATCCAAAATACATACACACTGAACCTAAGCCAACATATTGTGAACTTAATTGCCTGTTTCATTGTTTCTATTCTTTCGATTGTTATCGGTCGTGTAATTACTTGAATTTGAATAGTTCCTTGAAAGGATTTGCTGTTGCTATATTGTATATTTTTTCATTACCATTCCCCAGCGATTTCGCAAATAAGAAAAACGCAACACACACACCGCGCGATTGGCGCTGCACGAATGAAGAAAACGCAAAGAAGATCCAACAGCCAAGCCAAATGGAGTCCACAAACGACCCCCGAGTGTTGTATACATGCACGTACGTATGTGCATGTGTGTATGTGAACAGGAGCTCGAATAAAAACAACAACTGCCAGCTGTGTGTGCAACACAGTGGATGTGGATCCCATTTGAGGAGTGTTGGGAAAACATTCGCGCTCAAGGGGTTACATGGACTACAATGCTTGCCACTCCATTTTGCAATAAAGTATATTATTGTTAATAATTTTATCTAGCTTAAGAGGAATGTAGAAAAGTTCTCATCCATTTTAGATAAAATGTACTGTATAAAAATAGCGCATTCTTCCTAAGGAATATCCTTTCACTGTTTACATAAGTTCCGATTTTAGGGAGTATTGAAATATAGTATAATTAAATAATTACAATAACTTTTAGAAATGGCAAAGTCCCTGTGACGCACTGTAACACTTTAAGTGGCCAGGATATTTTGCAGAAGCCCTAGCAATTGGCGTTGTTATACACACATGCATATACATATACACAAAATAAATGTATACATATATATGTAAATATTTCTGGGGGAGTTCAACAGGACCCAACAGCTGGCCACAGGTTGCGTTCCACATAGAGAAATGTGGGAGCCTGGGCTCCAAGCGCGATCCACACTCCAGCCATATTTGTGGAACGCGACAAACAGCTGGCTAGGAAAAGGGGAAGAGGGCGCAGCGGGGAAGGGAATGAGATGGTAAGGGGAAGAGGAAAAGCAGGAGCAAAGGAAATAAGAACACATATGTATACGTTTTGTTTTTAAGTGGGAACAGATGGACATAATTAACAAAATTTATTTATTTATAATTTTAACTTTTTCAAAGCCATGTTTCGAAATGCTTTTATTTTATTTTTCGAAAACTGTGATTATAATTGCACATTGAATTCAAAGTCAATTTATTATGTTTAATACGCCGTTTTTCGTTATTTATTTGTTTTATTTTGTTTTTAACCCACCACCGACACCCAGCTTAAGACATATTTTTAAGACGCAATTTGTCTAAATGGCCGTTATTAACGCAAAACAGATAGTTATGCGTATAGTTTCTTGTTCAACAAGCCAACATTTTGCTTTTGTTATTTTTCGAATTGCTGCCGCTGTTGCACACACACACACAAACACAAAAAATGCCAAACACACACACACAGCGAGGTGATACAAAAATGTCTGCTAAGAAAACAGCGATTTTTCGCTGGGAAATTCACGACTTGCGTATTTCCACTGCCCAGTCACAGTTCAGCTAGCGGGAGGGGATTTTATAAAGGACCTACCGTTTGTATTTTGTAAAGTTCTTGCACAATTTAATGACAAAATCAAATTATCTTATTTCTTACATGTTTTTCGTTTGCCGCAAGCAGTGTGACCGCATCTCGCGAGTGACGAATTCTATACTGCCGGCGACCAGGGCAACACACTAAACACGGATTACTTCTTTAAATTTAGAAAATCTATGTTTCATTATGATGTTACCCAACCAAATTTTGGGCGGGTGCGGAATTCCCCACGCCAGAAATTACGAAAAAATCGGTCATTAATCATGGTGTTATATGTAATATAGATGAAACAGAATAGAAATCCTCACAAAGATCTGCAAAATACTGAATTTAGCATAATCGAATCGTGCAAAAAAATGGAAGCAGTTGACTTTGTTTTGCAAACTGCGCGGGATTCTAAATTTGAAATGATTTGGCAAAAAAATGTTGGTGCAATTCCAAGCAAATCCATTGATTGTGATGAAACGGTGTCGCCGGTCCTGGTGCTAGGAAAGGGATACCGTAACTCTAGGTGTAAAATAATGATTATTATTTTATGAACATGTATAATGGATTTTTTGTATGGCACGGTGTCTCTGCTAACGATCAGCTAGGGCTGAAAGAAAGCAGAAAATCGAAAAACATCGATAGGCATTTTACTAACATCGATACGTCTTGTTGGTATTTAGCCTCACAAAACCTTCGGTCACACCGCACAGTACTTTCTAAAAAGACAACAAATCTTCTGGCGAGCGGACGTGTCAGCGGACAAAAGGCTTGTGAACAGAACTGAGCGAAAGAACAGAGAAGAGAACGAAACGTTACGGACAGCGGGGAAAGGTGGCAATTGAAAGAAAGTGCCATACAGAGTGTGCGAGCGAGAGGGAAAGCAACCTGGGTATTGCCTGTGTGTGTGTAGTAGTCTAGTGTGCGTGTTGTGTGGGAGTTTGTGTACGAAGCGAGTGTCAAGGAAAAACACAACAAACATTATTCCAAGGAAATTTCCAGTCATGTCGGTGGAATCCTCCAGCTCGGCGGTCCAACAGCCGCCGTCGTCCTCGAACTTACCGCTCCTGGGCGACAACCAGGTTGTGGCCACTACCAGTTCCGCCTCCTCGGCCTCTTCGTCCTCTTCGTCGTCCTCCTCGTCGGGAGGCGGCGGCAATGTGGTGGGCGTGCCGCTTGACACGCAGAGCAGCGGAGAGCCGCCGGCCAAGAAACAGTTGTTGGACGGGGGTGCCACCAGCAGCAGCGGCAGCAGTTTGCTTTCCAGTGCCGCAGCCGCTTCGGGAATGCATGAAAAATTGGCCCACCGCATCTCCAATGCCCTGTGCTGCGCCGTCTGCCTGGACTTGCCCAAGACAGCCATGTACCAGGTGAGTTTTTTGGGGTATTTACAGCGGCTTGAACTATAAGCCCTTGTAAACTAGAAAAAAAAAGAAGGAAGTGTGAGCTTAAAAGGCGAAAAAAGAAAAACAGCAAGTGCGCGTGTGTGTGTGCGCCTCATTCTGTATACAAACAAATCGTGGCAGCTCAGCTGTAAGAGTAAAACACCTCTCTCCCTCTCTCCACCCTAGCAAGACACAGCTGTGCGAGAGCGAGATGTCTAGCTGGGGCACTCTTGCATTATTCGCCTTGAAAACATTGAAAGAGTGCGAGGGGGAGAGAGGGCGGGCGCAACCGCAGCATAAGCAGTCCGACCCTGTCGCACTCTCGGCCAACTAATGCAGTTTTATTGCGTTTTAGAAAACAACCCCCCAAATTGAACCGTTGCATTTCACACTATGAATTATGACCCCCCCCCATCTCTCTACCCCCCTTTCTTCTCACTCTCTTTTGCGCAGTAACACTTACTGCAGATTTTCTGTATTGCGTCATAGAAGTCCATATTATGTCTTCCCCCATTGGCCTATTTTAAGTGGGAAGAATTCAGCGGAGCAATTCCAGCATTTCATTCTCTTAATTGTGCTTCCTCGTTCGTTTATTCATTTATTCGCTTCTTGGGCCCAGTTCCCGCATTCCTTTTCATTTTATGCTTTTGCAGGCGTCGTCATTGTTGCCGTAACTGACGTTGATTGAATTTAATGCACAAATACAGAAATGTCTCAAATGCTGCAGGGGCGTAGGCCGAAGTGCAACGAAGAGGGGTGAAACTTATAATGATAACCAACTGCTTACTGCCTTGCCTAGCCACAAATATAGTAACAAAACTAAGCCGGGGCCTTCTAACCTCCAGGCCCCTCCTGCTGCGCCTATGTGCAAGATCTTTTACGTAAGGCGTATGTGTAGGTTGACATTGCTCTCTTTCTCTAACACACATGTGCCAAGGCAGCCGTAACTGCGTCATTGAAATCGGTTTTGTATTACGGTACAATGAAAAAGAACTGCTGACCCACACAGAACTATCAAATGAACGTTTCATTCTATACACAAATAACGCTACCTAACCACCGTGGATTGATTCATACTAAATGGTCAGAAGGAATTCGCTGAAACCCGTAGAAACTATTAATTAACTAAAATAATTTCCGATTGTTTTCCTCTTTTTTTTCATTTCCACTCCTCTTTATTGGCATGTTTGTCTGTCTGTCTGCCTCTCCGTATGCATGTATGTATGTGCACCCTGCACACTTACACACACGCACCTTCGGATTTTTGCTCTCTGTTATTGTTTTGCTTTTGCCACTGCGTTGCTGTTGTTGTCTCACTCTCGCCAATGTCGTGGCCAAATCAGCTGTTCGAGGCCTGGGGAAAATTGAAACGACGTTTTTGCCGATTTTAAATACGTAGCAAAAAAAGGAAAGAATAGAAATGAGTGTGTGCTACGCATATTTGTTATTGGAAATGCAGTGATGCCTCGGAAATTGCTGATGAATTTGTGGAATCAGCGTGCTGCAGGTTCTAAGACCTGTAATCTGGAAATAACTCGTTTTTCCAGTTCGGGTTCCAAGTGCATGTGTGTTTGTGGGGGAAAGGTATACCTGAAAACACACCTGAGTTCTTTTTTCCGTTGCCGTTGATCTTTCGGGCGATTTCCTTTCGTACACACTGTTGACGTTCTCCTTCTGTTTCCACTCTCTATCTACAAAAACACCATCAGCTGGGTTTTGTTGTGTCTGCGTCTTTCTGCTTTCTGTGTTATTGTTATCGGTGGAGAAAACGCTTCAACGAGTTAAATTCCTTTGTCAATCCCGAGGATTTTCCATTAAACAATCGAACTGCCAGCAGCTGCTGCCTGCAGTTAGACTAGGTCATAAATTGTCAGTCAAAGAACATGAATTCATGGGTTCATTCAACTGCCAAGATACAGTAAAACACTTGAACACTCAGATGCCTCACAAGATACACACAGAGCACAGAGAAAAATTGGATTCGAAAGTCAAAAGATTCCAAATGACCTAACATAAAACTACAATTGGAATTTTCCAAGCACGAACATGTGATAACATGCCTATCCCATGACATTTAATGTTTTGACGGTCAAATTTGTACGTAATACACATATTTTTAAGGGGGAGTCATTTTATGCATTCCGTTTAGGGTTTCATATCTGCAGGGTAGACAAAAGAACAACGATATCAGTGAAACCCGTATATATTTATTGTTGTTTGTTTGAAACTTTCGGGACGATCCTCGAGACGATGAAAATTTTGTTATGTGCACAAGATACACAAGAAAAGCATTGCTTATCGCTCAGAACTCGCGACTCCGTCCACAAATAGTGCCCAGGGACTATCGCTTGCCTCCTTCGGAGCTGAATATTTCCCAAAATAGATATAGAAATTCCAAAATGAGAGAAACGGGCCCGCATTCCACACAACCGAATTGTAAATAAACGCATGCGGCGACTTTTATGACTGCTTCTTACAGCGGCGGGGTTGAGTTTTCACTTCACTGCGGGGTATTCAACTTTATCTGGCCGTTATCGGTCCACTATTCCCGACCCTTCATCAATTGCTTGACCAACTCATGTCCGAAAACCAATTGAAAACACACACCACTACGTTGTAATTGGCTTTGAACGGAAAAAAGAAAAGTAACCACACCTATATGATAACTACGCTAAATTTAAACCAGAACTATCAACTATTTATGATTTCGATTTTGCTGCAGCCTTTTTTAGATAAAGTACCTCTCTTAATGATTAATATTAGTTAAGTGAATAATCTCAATTTCGTAACCTTTGTAAGCACACGCAACAAAACAAAAAAAAAGAAAAAGAAACAAGATTGTAACCGTAAATGCTAAGTACATAGAACAGATTTCATAATAGCATTAAAGTTAAACCCTGAAATGTATCTTAAACTAAACAAACAAAAAAGAAACCCCAAAAAATGAAACGTGAAACTGAATTCAATAAATTTGCAAAGGAGAGTGCAAACTTGAGAATGCAAAATAAAACCAAACTACAAAATAGCGTTTTTATTTCAACCAAAAAAATGAAACCACACACAACCCGGAGCCCCAAAGCTAAACATTTTCAGACCTCACCTCAGATCACCTCCCGCCAAGAACTCCACGCCTCGCCATCTTCCCCACCCCAAAGAGAACTCCAAAATAGATTCATTCATTCGAAGAACCCACCCAGAAACACCACATTACCCACCCCACTCATCCATAAAAACTCAATACAAGCTCTCTGCAACAAGGCCGTATTTTGACTAATAGAAAACTTTTCTTCTTTTTTCTTTAATTGCAGGTTAATTTTCATTCCACTTTTGTTTTAGTTCTCAATCTCTATCCATCTACCACTCGATTGCTTAGTCGTGAATTTACTAAAACTGCGTTTTTCTTTCCCTCTGCTCTTTTCATTTGCAGTGCCAGATGGGCCATCTGATGTGCGCCGCCTGTTTCACGCATCTGCTGGCGGATGGACGGTATGAAACCACTCTAGAAACCAAACTAAGATCCTTGCCAATGCCGCAACTAACTCCAACTAACTAGTCCTGGTTTTTGTCCCTTTCCTAGCTTGCGCGATCAGATTGCCACTTGCCCCAATTGCCGTGTGGAGATTTCCAAGAGCACTGCCTCGCGCAACTTGGCCGTGGAGAAGGCTGCCTCAGAATTGCCCAGCGAGTGCCAGGTGAGCCGTTTTATATTACTTATTGTATCTGATTACTTAAATTGCTTACTATCGTCTGTAGTTCTGCAACAAGGAGTTCCCATACAAATCTCTCGAACGCCATGAACAACACGAGTGCCAGGAGCGCCCGACCAAATGCAAATATCATCGCATTGGCTGCCAGTGGCGTGGACCCTTCCACGAGAGTGAGTGCATCGACTAGCCCGCATCAAAATTTATACTAATTATCCAACTAATTCATAGCCAACGAGCATGAGCGCAACTGCTTGCATCCCCAGAAGTCTGGATACGAGGTAATGGCGGCCCTGGAGGCCCACGATGAAAGGATCAAGGAGGAGAAGAAGATGTTCAACACCCTTATTGACTTGCTTAGCTACGAGAAGATCATATTCAATGGTGGGTGTGACATAAAAATCTCGTACTTCCTGGTTGTATGTATTCACATTCTATCTTTTAGATCTGCAAATGAAACCGTACCGCACAGACGAGTACGTGCACAAGCTTTTTTACGAGACGGCCCGCTTCTCGGCCTTCAATCAGCAGTGGGTGGTCAAAGCGCGCATCAATAACAGCCAGCGCGATCCGCATCAGTCCAACGAGCGGACCATCACCTATCAGCTGATCCTCAAGACCAAGACCAGCACGCCCATGAGCATACATTTCTTTGCGCTAAAGGGTCCATTCTCGGACATGAAAGTTTCAACACAAATATACAAACACGAATTCACCGAGACGGTGAGAATAACAAATATTTATAATAAGAGCTGTTGACTAGTCATGTGTTTATACTTTTTCTGCAATTTCAGAGTACCGAAAGCGAGTACTATGTCTTGCCATTGCCAGATGGAATCGGGGGTAGCGGCTCAAGTGAATGCAACCGTATGCTGGCCAACAAAGGCATTAACTTCCGGTGAGTAATCATTGACAGTCTTCTGAAAGCTGAAATTTAATAACAAATATACTCTTGCAGCCTGCTCATGTTTCTGCTGAACAAGTAAACACATTCGCTGTGCAGCGGATAAAGATTTTCAAATTAGCTTAAGTTTGTTGTTTCAAACTCTTGAATGTGCAAAACCTAGACATAGTTGACTTATATTTTCTATCAATGTATATGTAAAACTTCGAAACGGAAACCACGAGCCTAGCCTAACAGAGAACCGCTTCCCGATAACCCACAACGCGTTCAGAGAAACGTCGTAACATATTTCAATCAAGTTCAAGATCACGCAGACGTAACGCGGTAGGTTGTAACCTAAGTTTAGTGTAGATTCGCCTACATTTTGTACATGAGATAGCGCCATTTTATGGAGACACTTTTCAATAGCAATGTTAACTTAACTGTTAGTGCTGGTGGCGAAATGGATACGATCGATGGACAAGACGGCAGATGTGTGTTTGACTAGCGTTTAATGATCTCACAGGAAGGAGCCAGCCCACGCTAACCCGATAATACCGATAATAACCATAAAATAGCTGTAGATTAACTTTTTGGACGCAAGGACCGCGAGTCCACGGCTCCGTTTTCACTGTAAGAAGAACAACACCAAGTTGAAATTCGAACTCTAAGCAGGCGCATATAAAGCGCTCTATGATTATAACGTTGCTATAGATTACTACGATCACATACTCCGGGCCGAAGAAAACATAAATCCCCCCCGCCAAAAAAAAAAGTCGAGTCCTCACGTTCAAATCTTGTCTAATCCTCGTTCTGTTGACCATCTTACGATTTAATGCTTACAAACTTACATTCGTACATGTAATATTTATATGCATCGTTAAATGATAACTATACCTAATGCATATATAATAAAGATACTTCTTAATAAACAAAATCGAGCGGGTTTTCTTTGGGGGCAAGCTATTTAAGCTGGATACATTCATCATACACATGGCTTATATTCTGTGAAAGTTTATTTACAATTAACGTTTTTTAAGTTCAGTATCGAAATTAATGATAATTCTTATAGTTTCGAAGCATAAATTTGGTTTTTATTTTTTGAGGCACTTAACGATGACTTTCTGGTATCATATTTTCGTCGTCATATAGTTCTTTACAATCTTTGTTTTGTTTGTGTACTTAAAAGTAATGGCTTAAAATAAAGTGATTGAAGGCTTCTATTCATCGTCGTCCTCCTCCATCGCCTGGTACTTGTTGCGCACATGGGAGGCAATGACTTCGCGGGGATTCTTCTTGAAGTTCTTGTCCTTGATGAGCTTCTCGAAGGACTTCACGCTGTTGACCATGTCTGTGCGCTTTTTCCGAATCTTCTCGTTGGCACTCAGTGGAATCTCTGGTTCTGTGAGCGCTGCCTGTTCCGAACTATCCTTCTGCTTGCTTTTCACCAGTTTGTAGATGTCCTGCAGCGAGGGCAGGGCATCCCGGAGTGGTTTTAGATCGCCAATGACCTTGGTCTTCTCGCGATTCTTGCGCGCCTGGTCCTCCTTGCGTTCCTTGCGCGTTTCGGCGAATCGTTTGAGCAGTTTCTTGTGCTTCGCCTCGGATTTCTCCTTCTTGGTGGTCGTCTTCTTGGGCGTGAGTGTCTTGTGAAGGAGGCGTTCCTGGCGCAGCTTCCCCTGCATGTCCTGCGCCTTCTGTTTGGCCGCTCCCACCACGCTTTTCGCCTTGGCCCTCACATTTTTCTTGGTCTTTGCCATTTTAATGCGATTTCTGCGGCAACAAAATCAAAACAAACATGCAGCGTGCTAAACCAAAGAAACAGTGTCACCACACTTGCTATCGTTAGCGATAACAGTCACACCGCTTATCGGCTATCGGCGGGAAGCGGATTATTGCTAAATATATGTTTGAAATTAATTATTCCTAAAATTAGATTACATTCTCCAGCGCATAAATATGAAAAATTCAGCATTTTATTTTACCGCTACCTATTCTTTTAAGTGACTAATAAATAACAAAAACAAAGACAAACAAGAAGATTTTAGTCTAATACCAGTCACTGAACCGAGCAATTGTCCGGCTCCATTTGTCCATCCGGCTGGCAATGGTTTCGTACTCCTTGGGACGCGGTTCAAAGACCCGCTCCACTTGCCGGAAACGTTTGAGATCCTCCACATCGCGCCAGATTCCGTGGTTGATGCCCGCCATGAAGGTGGCGCCCATGATGCTGCTCTCCGCATTCTCCGCCCGCTCCACTCTCAGTCGGCTGAGATCCGCCAGGAATTGGCAGACGAAGTCGTTGCGGGAGACACCGCCGTCAACCCTGAAATATGTGAATGCAGGCTCAATATAAAATCGGTTGAGATATCAAAGAAGTTTAGAAATACCTAATCATATGAAGCTTTTGAGAGGTTTCATCTTCAGCGGCCTCGATCAGCTGCACCAGACGAAAGACTATGCTTTCGAGCAAAGCCCGCACCATGTGGGCCTTGGTGGTGGACGGACTGAGTCCAATAAAGCCACTTGCTGACCGATAATCGTTAACCGGCGGCTGTCGAAGATAAGATGGGGATTAGCTAATCTGGAAACAGTTGCAAGTGCTTGACAAACGTACCCCCAGGCCACTGAAAGCGGGCATAAAGAACACATCGTTCGTGTCTGGGACAGACTGAGCAATATCTGAGGTATTCGCTGGACTGTCGAAGAGCTCGCACGATTGCGCCCAAGTGACCACGGTGCCAAAGTCATGGGATGCTCCCTCAATGCAGTAGACGGCTCCCTGTTGTCTCGTTGGTTTCTTGAACTGCCATGCCACCAGTGGATACATGCCGGAGATGGCAGCTTGACAGCGATCGCCCGTGACCAAATTGAGAAATGCACCAGTACCCATAGTGACCTTGACGTCGTTCTTCTGGAAACACTGGGAGCCCCAAATGGCAGCCGTTTGGTCACTCAGGGAGGCAGCAATCGGTATCTGTGTGTTGGCCCACTCCGGACCAAAGGCAGTGGGATGCACATGCCCGAAGCCCTTGTAGCCGTTGTCCACCACACGCGGCAGGATCTTGGACTGCAATGGAGTGAAATGTGTAAAAACCAAGCTTTAAGGGGAATATAATCCACTCACATTAATGCCGAACAACCAACTTATAAGCGGCGACCAGCTGAGCGTAAAGGGATCGTACAATCCCGTCGCGGTGCTCGAGGTTACATCGGTTATGTGCTCCACATCCTTATCGCGACTACTGCCAGTTCTGAGCTTGTGCAGGATCCACGAATCCAGCAGCTCCACACGTGCCTTCTTCTGCATCAGCGCCTGCTTTAACTTCTTATTGTGCATTATCTCGAAGAGCAGCCTTGGTGTGACCTGGCCATTCATCAGCTTAAGGACGCTGCCGGCGAGGAATCGTGACTGGCGGGTGAGCAGGAACAGGGCATACGACATCCAGTTCATGGAGCTCTTTGTCCAGCTGGTGTTCCACTGTTCGACCAGCTCGTCGGCGCGCAGGTCCTTCCAGGTGATGAAATTGTGGTAGTACTCGCCAGTGCGATGATCCCACGTGAGGAAGGTGCACCGCTGCGTGGAGATGGTCAGGCAGGTGATGTCCGTGGGTGTCAGCTGGGCATCTGCAATTGGTATCAAGTGTAAACATCTTCATATTCAGAATCGAGCTGCACTAGGAAATTCAATAATTATAAATAAATAATACCAAAGGTATCCAAATTCAGGTTTACCTTATATAGTTTTTAAGTGGCTCTCACATAAGCTTTTTATTAATATATTGAACCATGCAGTAAACCTGTTGGTGGTTTTTAATACACCCGATACTCACTTTTCACCGCCTGCGTTATAACGCTAACGATTTTGCGCCACAAGCTCTCGGGCTCGATTTCGAAATAGCCCGGCTGCGGGTTCAGTAGCTCCACCTAATTGCGCCAAAGGTCGTAAAGGTTTTGCTTAATTAACTTTGCACCGAGGTTGAAGATCACTTGAAGATCGAATCACTTACAGCATCCACCGCCGATCCCCGGACCACACATTCTTCGTCCAGTACGAAGCTCCGCACACAGGTGGTGCCCACGTCCAGGGCGAGTATGAAGGCGCGTTGTCCTGGTCTCGAGCACTCCGCAGATGGACGATCCTTGGGTGCTCCTGCTGGCTTTGCTGCTACGTTTGGAGGCGCTGACATGTTTCCCAGCGCACGCTTCTTCGATCACTGGCTTTGGGACGCTGTTGCGCCGAACTGACGGGGCGACTTATCCATTTCGCTAATGCTCTGGTTAGTGCTATTGTTATTGTTATTCCGGCGGGGTCTCATAGTGCGCGATTCAGATTTCCTTATCAAGTGCTCGACTTTTGTTTTTGTTTCGCCTGCAAATGATAACACAACTGGTTATCCAGGGTTGCCACCTGCTCCCGCCAGCTGCAAGTAAGCTGGCTCGAAAATAGCTAGAAACTAGCTAAAAGGACAAGCTAATTGTATGAATAAGTAAGCAGATTGCAGGGTACACATTTTGAACTTATAAACATTAAAATACTAGAATGTAGTAAATAAGTGCTGTTAAATGGTTAAGCTGATTGCTGATATAATTGCATTGGTCAGTAAGAGTGTTGGCTAACACATAAATATCCCTTTACTGATTCCCCTCGCAGTGGCAACTCTAGACGGCGCAAATTTCAAATCATCAAAACCAAAACAATCAGTTGATAAGGCCTAGCACCACGAATCGTTCAGAATTATGATTCTTATCATTGGTGGCGATAAGTCCTCTAAAATTAGAGCACTATCGACACGATTACTCACGTGTGCCGCCAACACTGATCTTATCTTGGCGAGGCTTTTTTTTTTAACAACTTTATTTGCTGTACACATAGACACTTGCATATACATTATGTATATATATATAGGTACGAATTCAGGTATATAGATACTACACATACAAGATAAACCTTTATCTAAAATAGTTAGCATTGTACTAATAGTTGTGTCCAATAGAATACATTTTACAATCAACTTGTTAAACACATCGATTTACAGATAGAGTACTGTACTGGATAAAAGCTCTCAGAAGCCTCCTTGCAAACTTAGGTACTGGTTTCGGTTCTCTTTGGAGATATGTCTACGCCAAGCAGAAGCTTCGTCGCATGCTGAATTCGAGGCGGAAGCCTTACATGTCCGTTGGCAGGATGTCCGGGATGAGGTACTGGCACAGCTCGACCTCGTCAGCCACAAACTTCACCTTCTTGGCGGTATTGTCGTCCAACAGCACGCGAATGGCCGGCCAAATTGTGGAGAACAGTCCGGGCGAGTTGATGATCAGACAAACGCCCAGGCGCTCCGGAAAGTGCTTGCCCAGCAGCCAGATGAGATTCTGCACCAGCTGGTAGTCCATGCAACTGGTGCTGAACTCGGCCAGATCGAAGACAATGCACAGGCGGTCGGTGACCTCCTCGAAGCACTTCTTGCACGCCTCCTCCAGGTTGTAGACGATGAAGCGCGTCAGCTCGTCGATGTCCCGCTCCGAGCTGTGGTTCTTGGCCGGAATGTAGATCACCGGACGACCGACGCAGTCGCGGTGGCGCAGCAGGCGGGCCTTCTTCTCCAGCTGGCTGCGGTCCATCTCGGCCAGCTTGTCCACGCCGTACGTTTCGCGCCACTTGTTGGTCTTCAGAATGGCCTGAAGTGGAAAAATGCTGTTCATATAAGGGTCAAGGATCCGAAGTTTCTATCCTTAAGCCAGAGCTCTAATAGGTTTTATTCATATAATTTTACAAATAATCTTCGAAGTAATTGAATTTCATGTGGAGCACGATATGGATGATGATATCATAAGCTGCCCATGGATTTATAACCATAAAAGGAATTAGGCTTGTTATTGCATATTAAATCAGAGCTCAGAGGTGCTAATGAAGGTGGAAATTAGTTCGAGACCTTGTGAAAGGGTATTCAAAGCTGCGGTTCTTGGGAGGTTTTCTAATGGTACTGATATATAGGGCTTTATTTGCGTATGGCTCACCTGAAATGCGTCATCTGTGGTCTTGAAGGCGCGCAGATAGCGGCGCAGTGAAAAGTCATTATGATACTGCTTTGGATCCGCGTCCACAATCAATTTCATGCGCTCCTTGAGATCCTTGAAGTCCTGCTCGTTAATTGGCGCCAGCTCTTCGGACGACATATTGCAGAGCTCGAAGCGTTTCCTGAGCGGAATGTACAGTGGGTTTCCGTGCTGGAGAGTCGCGAACTGCAATCGGAATGTGCTGACACTGGGCGAAATGCAAGCCGTGCTGTTTATTTTTCCTCGGAAATGTTTTTTCACAAACGAAACGGATTTGTTTTTTCTTTTTTTCTGACCAGTGTGACCGGCTGAACTTTGTTAAAAGCTGTTATTCACGTTCCACAAAAATACTAGTTGCATATGTAAAATACCGCAATGGTACCGTTATTGGTGGGAACCGTTACATTTAAAAAAAGCTTAAATTTTATTTTATATTGGACAAAATTAAACTAAATCGTAAGATTAGGTAATGATTGGGAGAAAACATTAAAAACTTTATGTTGATTCTTATATTTTTTATTTTAAGCTCAAAGATTTGATTCTATAATGGAATTATTTCCCTAACTTTTCTTCTTTAAAAAAGTGATTTAGTCCTTTGAACATTTACTTTCTAAGAATTCTGAACTCATATAGATTTATTTGTAATCATCTTTAAACAGTTTGAATATATATTTCATGTCCTTACATTTTTCAAAAAAAGAATAAAATAAATAAGACGGCATCACTATTTTAAGCAGCCGAGCTAAAAATATATTCAAAGATTCACGTGCACTTAATATGGCACACGTTTTATATACAAACATGTTAAATATTTCGTAAATAGCTGTAATTGTGTTCAAAATGTTAACAATACATGATTGGTTGGCAGAAGCAAGCCACAAATAATACAAAATACGAAGAATGCACAACTCTCTCATATCGGCCACCTGGGACCCTAAGTATTAGCTACAAATGCAGAGATTCCTAAATTGAGATTTTGATTGCTTGATGGTTTTTCAGTAAGCTCCAGCCTCTGGGAGAGCGGCCTGCACTCCTACTTGGGCACCATGACGCGAGCTATGCCCGGCAGGACCTCAGCTTGGAGTGGCCCGAACTCGACGCGCTCTCCGTCGACCGTGATGATGCCGTGATTGTCGTGTGGCTCCAGGCGGAAGGCTCGCACTGGCAGCACCTTCACGTGGTCGTTGTGTGCCTCCGGCAAGTGGGTGCCGGAGCTCATGTTGTAGAGGAAGCTCAGCAGTTGCGGGCGGCTGATGCCGGCGCGTATGAGGATCAGGTAGATGGTGCCGTCGTTTAGTTGGGCCTTCGGCGCAAAGTGGCAGTCAATGCCCAAATGGGTTTGATACACGGCGTGCATCATGACAAACTCGCCCTCTTCCACTAGCCAACCCTGATCCTCGGGCAGGGGCTCGTCCAGATCTGGCAGCTCGCTCGCCGGACCGTAGTTCTGCTGCCTGTTTTCTAGCGCGGCGGCCGACAGGCCAGCGAACTCACTCTCATCCGCCAGACTGTGGTAGATGCTCTCCGATATGGAATAGTAAAAGCTGCGCCGCGATCCCCCGGACAACCAGCTGTCGCACCTCGAGCGGAACGACTGATTGATGGACGTCTCCAGGGAGATCACGTCCGCAAACTCCTGTGGCAGGTACTCGGCACTGGAATGATAGTTGGGCGCCGGCCCATTTAGCCTGTCGATGTGCGTGTTGCAGCTCCGGCTGTTCTGCATTCTCCGCTGAGCAGCATAGCCGGTAGCGCTCTGGGTTGAGGAAACCTGATGGTCCGTGAGGAGATAGCTGATCCGGCCATTGTAGGTGCGCAGATTCACCAGACGGTACAGGGTCCATACGGTGAAGCGCTGGTAGCCCAGCAGTCGGATGCGCTCGCTCTCGATGTCCACGTCCGAGATCAGACCCCAGCCGATGGATAGGAAGGAGTAGAGGGAGCGACTCTGCAGCTGCACGCGAACCACGTCCATGGGTGAACTGCGTCCACTAATTACGGTCAGAGCAGCTCCTAGCACTGGCTTGCTGAAGTATGGTTCGCTAAGGAGAGAGGTTTCAAGTGAATAGGTTTCAAGTCAAGCCGGATTATCTGATTACGAGCAATAGATCGGATAGAATAGACGAGACAACTGAATATTGTTTAACAGTTTATAAACATTCTTTTCTATCAATCACCGGTTAAAAATACCCTTTCAACGGGATGTTAAGCTATAAATGAGCATTAAGCAATCGGAAATATGGCCATACAATTAAGATTTCTAATTACAATGATATGCCAGTAAATTTTGAACAAAATTGGGGCAATTAGCTAAAGATTGTGCTGAATTGATATGGAAAGTTTTTTCGGGGATATCCCCACTTGAAGAACCATAAAACCATTTGACACGATAAGACTACTATTATTTCCTATGCTCAGACTGTAATTTAATGATAGGAAAACCATAAAGGAAATCTATTTTCTGGAAAAGTGCAAGTCTAGACTAAGAAAGGATTGTTTTACGCGAAATGTGATGAGCCACCTGAAAAAGTTGTCTATAAACTTGAGAAAGTAACGAAGTATAGTGTTCTATCAAATGAAACATCAAACAAAGGTAACATACTTGTAACAGTGGGCAATGGACCGGGCCAATCCGTTTCCGGAGCCGCAAGGAATGATTCCCAGTGCGAGATGAGGCAGGACGTGGGCCCAGTCTTGGCGCTGCAGCAGTCCATTGACAATCTCGTGGAAGAGACCGTCTCCGCCGACAGCCACCACACAGCACCAGGCGTCCAGGCATCTGGTGCTCAAGAACTCGATGGCGAAGTTGGAATGCTTGGTTACATACAGGTCATAGGGCACCTCGGCCTCGTTGAGCACCGGCGTTACGTGCATGTTGAACACCTCACGCGCATCACCGGAACCGGACTTGGGATTCAGCAGCACCAGCACTCGACGACGTCGCTCATCCGCCGTCGGTGCCACAAAGATCTCCTCCAGCGTGCGATGCAGCTGCCAACGGAGGGACCTGTACCATCGATCCGCCTCCCTCATGTTGTCCTCGAAGGTGTCGAACGACCTGAATCGCAGCGTGAGCACCGTTCGCTCCCTGTGCAACTCCGACCGCAGGCTCCTCTTCTTCAAAACGTAGGCAAACACGTAGAGGAAAGCGCTGGCATCACCGGCATCCGATGGTAGATTCTCGCGGCTATTGGTGCTGCACTTGCTTGGGGTGTTGGCAGTGCGATGATGATCCCCGGACGCCGAGATGGCCGGCGAATTGGGGTTACCGGAGCTGCACGCACAGGCTCCCGACATCGCCAGGCGCCGGCTCTTCTTGGGCCGCATACAGCGGGCACCCACAATATCCGAGATACGGACATGCTGCTCCTTGACAATGCTGCCGCCCGGCGACTCCCGCTGCAGGGTGAATCCCGTGGCGTCCAGGCGCACCCGAAATACGTGGCTGCCCTTCTTGCGTTGGCTGGTGTAGAAGGTGTCGCTCACGTCGTGGCCCTCATCCGGATCCTCCGCCCCCGGGGGCGTGGCCCTGGAACTGGCCGAGCTTGGGCTGGTGGTCTTATCAAGAGATTCGCTCATTTCGACTGGAGATTCGGCTGCCAAGCAGCATTTTTCGGGGCTTTTGTGTCCAGGCTTTTATGGCTCCCTTATCATCCAATCATAGCCGCAGTGTTACCGTAGGTGGCAGGCACAAATATACCAACTGGCACAAAGAAACTCTAATTTCTGTGGACATACAGAGGCTAGCTAAAGTAAACCGTTAGTTAAAAGAATATTTATTCGTAATAAATTATATTCTACAGAAAATACGAATTAATTCAGAAAAACATTCAGAAGAATTTAAATTAACACAGTGTTAATTTGTATTCGAATAAATACCGAAATGTGTTAGATGGCAGTATTTTTCGCAGATGCATTGGACAGCATTTTTCGGCGTTCCCAACGCGGTCACACTGCATTCAGTGTTTTGTGAACTGTTCAAGAATCCGATTCGAATATAATTGCTAGGAATAACAATGATGCAGATGAGCGAGTACAAGGTGCTCCCGCAGAATGCACCGCAGGACGAGAATGGCGCAGTGGTCCTTCAGCCGCAGGCGGCGAATGCCGGAATCAATGCCAACGGAGCTGGTGCGTAGTGATGGACATATATGGATTAGTCCCACTGTTGAATTCCAACGCTCAAATGGACGTAGTGGGATGCGCGCGTCTGTGTGGGCAAGTGGGCGTGTGCAAAAGGCGGAATTGCCGTCGCCACTTTCTTGGCGTTGAATACAGCAGCGGGCACGGCAATAGCAAGCAGATATTGTGCATCAATAAAGTGGCTTACAAGTGGTTTAAAACAAATAATACCAATAAATGAAAGGAACAAAAGTTTGTGAAATAAAAGTATTTTAAAATAAGATCAGGAAAATAAATAAATGCCTAAGCTGAAAACTACTATCAGTGCCCCTAATCAACTGACCGCCATGGTAGCTATGCTAATTTCCCTTTCCGATGCATAGATATAGGAAGCACATTTTACATATACATATAAGTGTATATATAAATATATAAATACATAGAGAGCTAATCCGGAACAACGCCCCATTGCAGAAAACTGGATGTCGATACCCGTGGGCATGCCCAACTGTCCGCAGGGATTGGAATACCTGACCGCCCTGGACCAGCTGCTCGTGTCGCAGAAGATCGAGAAACTGGAGCTGCTCACCGGCTTCGAGACGAAGAACCGCTTCAAGGTGAAGAACTCACTGGGCCAGAATGTGTACTTCGCCTTCGAGGAGAGCGATTGCTGTACCCGCAACATGCTCGGCCGTTCGCGTCCCTTCGAGATGAAGATCCTGGACAATTTCCAGAACGAGGTGCTCCACCTGTACCGGCCCTTCAAGTGCGACCTCCTCTGCTGCTTTCCCAGCTGCATGAACGCCGTGGAGGTGTCGGCGCCACCCGGCCAGGTGATCGGAAGCGTGGAGCAGGTCTGCACATTCATGCGGCCCAAGTTCAACATCAAGAACACATTCGGCGACACCGTCCTGCAGATCGAGGGACCCCTCTGTCCCTGCAAGTGCTTCAGTGATACCAACTTCAAGGTCAGTGCGCAGCCAACAAGTGGTTATTCATGGCTCTAGATCTCGATTCCCCTGCTCAAACAAGTGTATACACACACAGCAGCGGTCAGCGGATTAGCATATAAAGTCGTAGCAGCGCAGATGGGCTTTATCAGTTAACTGTTTAGCTCGCTCGAAGTTCTATGCGATTCTTAAATGAACAGCAACAGGAATCCAATTAATTGCTCTCTTAATTATTGAACAATTATAAGTGGCTGTATCTGTGGCTCTGGCCTCATTCAGGATTATTAATCACAAAAGCGATGAATAGCACCCACACCAGTTTACATTTTCAATTATAGATATTAGATATATGCTTTGTACAATAGTTGAAACCTCAATCCATTTATACTTTTTATGGCTCCAGTAAGCAAGCGTATTTGTAGACACAACAGCCCTTTTGCTGACCGCTGCTGTGCGCGGATAAAAGTACAGAAACTGCAGTCCGAGCCAGTGACGTCATGGCTCGACATGCCTGACTGTCCAGAGCGAGTCAATTAACTGCGATGCCGCGAACTGCGTACCGATTAATGCGAAACGCAAACATCTCTCACCCCTTTACTCGTACAGGTATTGAGCGCGAACAACGAGGAGATCGGAAAAATCAGCAAACAATGGTCCGGACTGGGAAGGGAGCTGTTCACCGATGCGGATTACTTCAGCATCACCTTCCCGCTGAATCTGGATGTTCGCATGAAGGCGCTTATATTCGCAGCGCTATTTTTGATTGTGAGTATATCAATTTTGCGTATATCAACAGTCAAACTCAACACAAGGCAGATAGCTCATACGTCATAAAGTGAAATATAACATTTGCCACTGAAATATACTCATTGCCCTACTTTGATCTGTGCTAATTTATGTTCTGTTTGTTCCAGGACGTGGTTTACTACGAGCAGTAAGCCGTCAATGGATCGAATTATAAAGGAACAAACGCCCAGACATTATTATCGCCGACTGCTTTTTGGTTCGACGTGTTGCATCGTCATAGCTATAAGAATTTTGTATCCCCTTATTTGATTAACGTTTCCGGGAATCTGAACAGTGCAACGCTTTGATCGATATGGAATCTCCAAAGCAAAAGGAATCTCACGCATTATTTCGATGTGAACCGCAGTTGCACCTTCGTTTTTTTATGGACCTCGGTTTTTGGCATTTAAAGCACACCACAATGTAGCACATACTGACAACGCACAAAACAAAAAACAGACTACACACAAAGAATCAGACGAGAACGAGTGCCTTATGACGTCCTAGTTGTTATTGTCGTCGCCCCGCCCCGTTTCCCAGATTTATATACCTCGACATACCTAGCTTTGTTGTACCCAGAGGTCGGAGCACAGGATTACTTAACTGCAACCATGGCGTACCTAACTAATTTACTATTACCTATTACCAATTACATATAACATATATTTTTGTATGAAACTAATTGCAATCGAATTGTTACCCATTATTATGGCCTCGTGAGCCAGCCTTCAAGGCATTTTGAAATCGATTCAATCTTGTCCTTTTTGGTGCCGCTGCTGTGGCGCCGCGCAATTTGCATCACTTTCACATGTACTTCATCAATTTATTTATCTCTCAGTTATGCTGTAAAATAAACAAACTATATTTTGTACAAAACAAATGCGAACCATTTGCAATCGGTGGCATTGCGTATATGGACTTTCTGTACAGAGGACTCTCGCGATTGTTCGTTTGGGTCGTGGACTCAGTCGTGAACATTAGGAATGTAACTGGGCTGGGCTGCTAAAGGAATGTGCATCTATCTCTCCCTAGTTGTTCTTGGCAAAGTACTTTGTTTTCTCCTCCGGATTGGGAACGATCTGTAGCAGTAAGAGGAGTAATTTCAGTAAGGCTTACTTTGGGCACACATTTTACTAACTAACCGTATCGGCACCTGGCCGCCAACCTGCTGGGCACACCTCCCCGTGGGTATCAGTGTACTGGAAGGCCTGGACCAGGCGAATAGTCTCATCTACAGAGCGTCCCACGGGCAGATCATTCATGGTGATCTGTCGCAGCACTCCGGTTTGATCGATGATGAAGAGGCCACGCAGGGCATGACCGCTGGACTCCAGGTAGACGCCGTAGTCCTTGCTGATCTTGTGCGTCAGATCGGAGAGCAATGGGATCTTCACGTTGCCCAGACCGCCCTCCTTGCGCGGCGTGTTGATCCAGGCCAAGTGGGTGAAGTGCGAGTCCACGCTGACGCCAATCACCTCGGTCTTGATCTTCTTGAACTCGGCGATGCGGTCGGAGAAGGCTATGATCTCCGTTGGACAGACAAAGGTGCTGAAATGATACAATGATAAGTACAACTTACTTATTGAATTTCATACTAAATGGATGTACTTACAAGTCTAGTGGATAGAAGAGTAGTACCACATACTTTCCCAGATACTGGGATAGCGATAGCTTCACAATCTCCTTATTAACTACGGCGGTGCCCTCGAACTGGGGAGCTGGCTTGGAGACTGCGGAATTGAAGGTAACAGCGACTTAGTAATGCTAATCCCGGTTTGTATGCGTATCTATGGAACTTACTGAGTGCCTTGGTGTACTGCAGCTGATGGTCGCCCTTCGGCTGGTCGGGATAAACGGAGCCGCCGGCGAAGGAATAGCACGATTCACTATCTTCCGGCTTAGCAGCTCCAGCAAGTGCCACGGATAGCAGTAGGAGTGATAAGTACTTGGACATGACTGGGCTGAAACGAGATCCACGTATGTATATAGCTATTGGATTCGGTTAATACGGTGTTTATGACACGCAACCCTTACAATTATTGCCGCCTCTTTATATTTATAATAAACCCCAGTACAGTGGTCACCAATCTATATAATCCTAATCATTTAATTAATCAATGTATACCATTTTTAAAGAGTAAAGATATAATTTAGCTAGCTTGCCAATCTTGCAGACACTGATTACAAAGAGAAGATATTTCTTTCAGGCACTAAATCCCTTTTCAGTCCGTGCAAGCCGGTGTCCACTGTACGCACCTACCCGAAATTCGAACACGCCCACAACTTGTAGCCACGCAGTCAAAAAAGCAACTATTTCAACGGCCAGAACTTCAATTGATTTGCGTAGAACGCGCTTATTGTTGCTGCGCTTCCGAAAAGATAAGCTTATCAATTTCATTTACTTTACTGCTAATATATTTTATAGTTGTCAGCGTGTAACTTAACTGACTTAAACAAATAGTTTTCAGAACTACTACAATTCCAGTGCCTATGCGATTGCCTAACTTTCGTTTTAATATTCAGTTTCAGTTGCAGGCCAAGTAAACTTGCACTGAGCACCCACACACACGCACAGCTGATACCTTTTAAGCGCTATAATTAACTCTTTTTGTTTTAATAACAAAGTGTTCTGCCGGCATTAGTGTGGCCGTAGCACGCAAAAATACCTCGATGATGATCTGACACCAATGCTAAAGTTCAGCATTGCCAACATGAATTAAATTTTCGCACAATATTTAAATTTTCATTTGAATCATAATCGTAATTAAAAAAATAAATTTATATGCGTTGTATTGTCGAATTAAAAAGTATTACCCAAAAATATGTTCTACCCAAGTTTTTAATAAAAACACCACTTTGTCGATTAACTTTTACTTACTCTATAAACTTTATTAAAATATATATATCAATATATAAATTGCTCGCGCTTAAAAATTAAGGTTTACGGCTGGAGTTAAAACAACACGTACATATGTCTCTCTGCATGTTTAATTGCTACGACCAATAAATATAGATATTTCTCTCTTACGGTCTAGATGATATAATATGCATTGCATCCGTATTATGCATCCTCTAAAAACTACAACAAATTGAGCAAAAAGTCTGTGTTAATTTCACAAAAAGCGAACATTAAAAGTACATTGCTTAGCATGCGAATTACTCATCTACTTTGTTAGCTTTGATTGAGAATTTTTTTTGTGGGAGTTAATGGTAGTGTTTGTAGTTGTTGTTTTTGTTGATCTTCATGTTGTGGTTGCTACAGCACTTATTGCAGATGGGGTGAGAAAAATGCACCTGGCCTTCTTCCGGGCTGAGGTCTAGCTCTCCCAGACTTCGTCCCGCTGTTTGGCAGCTAACAGTTTGCGTTCTGAATAAGAAGATTAGGTATTAGATTAATATAAGACGAAGGAGGAATGTCCTTGACCCAGTTTAATAACAGAGCTCGCACTCACCTTTGGCTTCACGTAGCACCCGTCTCTCGTTCTCCCGTTCTTGCGGCGCCGTGGGCAGTTTGACTCCCAGTGCACCCGATACCAGTCGCCGGGCCAAGGCCGTGCAGGTTTCCGGACGCTGGCGATACGGCTGCAGCGATACCGCACCGGCCTTCTTCGCCTTCAGTCGTGACTCCAGAGTGGCCTCTGCAAGTGGCTTCAACTTGACAAACGGATGCCCCATCGTCAGCACTTCAGCAGCTGTGGAAGAAACGTTCATTTTCATTACAAAACCAATCTCCGGTTGAATTGAATAGCCACTCACCAATACGGGAACTGCTAAACACAGCCAGGGCATGGGTATCGTCCACCCACTTGATGTCGAAGCCACTGCCCCTGTACTGGGCGAAAAGCATGAGCAGGTCGGGAGTTTTGAACTCAACGGGGAAATTGGACACCTCCAGAACGTGGGGAAATTCCTCTTCGTTGAGCAGTTGCTGTTTAATGTGAAAGACCTGTGCCGATTGCAGAATACAGTGTTTGCTGTTATGATGCTTGTTAAAAAGAAATAGCTACTCACCGTATAGTCCATTTTGGGCAGCTCTATTTTGCACTTGCCCACAGATTCACTCAGTTCCTGGAGTATCTTGGGATCCAGACAGTCGCCGCTCTCGTCGAACATCTTCTCCCAGTCGTCCTCGTCCTCCTCGTCGTCATCTTCGGTGGTGCTATCTGCAGGTGGTTTTACTGTGGCTGATGCTTGCGGGGATGGGATGGCCTTAGTGGCCGATGTCTCTATTTTCTCCGGAATCTCCAGCACATCTGAGTTAAAGGTTTGTTTCATGATGCGTCGATTGCTGCGATTGATTTCCTGCAATCGTTTCAAAGTAAGTTAAATCCTTTCGGGCATTTATTGTGGCATAACTTACCTTAGAGGCTCGCTGCAACTCGCGCACATCGTTATCACATTTGGCCGGCTCCTCGCCATTGGTGCTTGTGGCCGCCACCACATCCTCGATGCGCAGTGGAGGCGATGGCTGGTTTTTGCCATTGCTGGCTGATTTGTTGCCATTGCCTGGCTTTGTACGCTGGGCGCCGCTCATGATCTGTGCATTAGAAAGGCAAGGTCAGTGTTAATATAAGTTTGGAAATAGAGTATCACTTCGAAGGCTATTCCATTCACAAAATGCTAACTGCTCTACACTTTTTACTAACTCGTAAGGTTTTAGTGGCACTTAGATTAGTTCTCGTCCCGTTTGCGTACACCCACCTCCTTATCACAGTCCGCTGGCTTTGCCGGTCGGCGTTCTTCGTTGGATTGAGTATCGTTCTCAGATGTTGATATAACGAGCACAGTGGCGTTATCGGCCGTTGTTGTTGTAGATAGAGCTGTTGATTTCTTTCCGCGTTCTCTGCGCTCCCGATGCGATTTGGTTTTCTTCGATTTGGACGGCGGCTGACCGTTGGCGTCGTCCGCTTTGCTCGGTTGTGTATCTGCAACTGGCGGGGATTCCGGCGCTGTTGTAATTGCTGCTGCGACTGCTGCTGTTGCTGCTGGTGGTGTTGTTGCAACCGCTGTCGCTGTCGCCGTTGTTGTTGTAGTCGGTGGTGTAGTTTGACTGCGACGTGCCCTTGGCACATAAACCGCTCGATCGGGACGGCGTTCACGTCGGGTCGCTGCTGCTGCTGAGGCGTCCGCTTGCTGCTCTCTGCGAAGGAGCGGATCAAAACAGAGGTAACAATAAATGGCGGCGAAAGAAAACAGATAACCGATTAGCTCACGACAGAATATTAACGAAGCAGTTTCGTCAAAGGTATATACACAGTTTATGATCTATTCCTGATTCCTGATCTATTCCTACCTGTTCGGGGATTCTTTCGAGGTAGGACTCGTAGATGCAGGGGTTGCTGTTCCTGCAGCTAATGGAGTTGTTATAGATTCGTTTGCTGCAGCTCCTTCCTCGCTGCTGCTGTTGTTGTTATTGCTATTGTTGTTCCTCAGTGCTGGCGGCCTGTATAAATCCACCGAGTTCGATTTGCTTACTGCAAGATACAGATACAGAAAATGCCATCAATGAGATACTTTAAGAAAGAGACGTCAGATACCATCTGTTTAAGATACTTCTCGTGTATACAAAAGCATAAAAGCAGATAGATCGCCAAATGAGAGAGGCAGGCAGACGATTAGCAACAATAGTTGGCAAATGCACAAAAAACAAACCAAAACAAAAAAATAGAGACTAAGGTGAAGCAACGGATTCGGCATAAAATAAATTAAAAACAAAATTCACTTATGTCGACCCAATTTTTCACGATCCGCTCTATACTCGATTTTCGTGAATGTCAACACGAACTTGGCAGGTGGATCCCCTGGGTGCAAGGGGGGTCTGCGGGGGCGGTCCAGAGCTAGTGAGCGTGCGCAGCGGTCGACCAGCTGAGCGTCTACCTGCGTGTAGCCAAGTGAGGTGAAGTGAGGTGGTGAGCTGTGATGCAACATCACCAAAAAATCCGCTCGAGAAAGAGGGCGACCTTGAATGAACGGCCACGGCGCTGCCGACGTCGCTGTCGGCGTCGCTCAGCTGGCACATCTGGTTATTTTTGGTTGATATACGTGTTATCTATACACTTGGCTGGAAATCAGCCATTACTTCTGATTGGAAAGCTCATTAATGCGCCAATTTGCAGGGTATCTATTAAAACTGTTCAATGTTCAATCAAGTATGTAGATATTAAATTAATAGAACAGAAACATTTAACAACTTGGGCAAATTACATACATACATATGTGACTTAATTTTAAGTATTACTGGGTATTTTCATATTCGTCGCGATCCCTGGTTTTCATTAACATTTTTGATTTCTTTGTTTGGCGTCTTTTTGCGTATTTGCAAACACTTAAATTTATGGCTGCTTGCTAAATGAAGAGCCGCAACGCTTCACGCCAAAATATAAATCATTAAACAACAGAGTATTGCCTTTGTTTATATGGCCATCTCACTGTGGACCCCTTACTCACATGGAGTTTCGCTGATATGCTTCTTAACGCCCATCTTACAGAGCTCCGTGGCGTTTCTTCTGCTGGCGCTGCTGCTTCTGCCGTTCGTGTGATAGTGCGAATTGTTGTTGCTCCGCCAGCTTCTCGCTGCCTCCCGCTCTCTATCCTTCTCCCTCTGCTGCTGCTGCTTGCGACTGTTAATTGTGCATTAGTTACTAAAACTATGGATAATCTACCATATGTGTTGCTCACTTCTCAAAGCCGCTGGGATCCAGAAGCTGGTTGCGAAAGCAGAGGACGGTGCGGCGTTGCGCCCCTTGGCCCACTGAGAAGGTGAACAGATCGTACTGCTGGCGGTATGTCTCACATGTTTGGTGGATGAGATAACGGCGGTAGTTGCCCACAGGTGGAAAGAGCAGAACGCTGCGAAAGAAAGCGACCAAGAGGGTGAATAAACCATCGATCAACGTAAATTCTTTGACTGTATGCGTTTATGCGGGAATTCCATTAACGTTAATTGGGCGAATTTCAGATAAGACCAAGCAAAACAGAACTTCAAGCACAGTTGCGTGTAGATACTAGGCAGTTATGATAAAAATGAATCATTTCCTCTTACGAATTGCTAAACACCTTCTTAAAGGTTAAATTGTTTACTACCAGAATGTTGACATAAAACATTTATTATCCTGATTGATTTCAAATCCCTTTTCACCTTTTTTTCACAACATAGTAACATTGATCTGGATTATAGCCCCGCATAAACGCAGCTAGAAAAGCGCCCAATGGGACCGAATCTTCTAACAGGTTGTTGGGAATTCTCACGTAGAAGAGGAAGCAGAAGAAACGACCTCAAGAAGAAGGCGAACAAGCAAAACAAAACGGAAAGGCGAAGCACGACTTGTAAACTATATTATGTAAGCGGATGGTGTAATATTTTGAAAAAGCTAAAGTTTCTATGCGCGGCTTGCGGTGTTGTTTATTGCTCGACGCTTAATTGTTTATTAAACGCGGGCTGAATGCAAGAAGAGCGCAAAGGCACGAAGCCCCAAAAAAATATCGGTGTTAGTTGGCGCAACTGCAATGCGGAAAAATCGCATTTGCTCTCGTTGTTGTGGTTGTTGTTGCTGTGGCGCAGCTGGGAAAACTCGAATTGTGCAGAAAACGGAGGGGGAGGGGGGGAAAAACTGGTAGTATCTGCACGAAAGGCCCACAAAACTCGTACTACTTCTCGTTGCTGTTGTTGTTTTTGTTTTTCAGTTGCACATTTCCGTATTAACATTGTTGTAACGGTACTTTGTTACAAGTTATTCTCTATCTCTCTCTCTCCTTCTTATTCCCCGTATTTGTTGTTTTTGGAGCAATGAAGGGGGAATACTTCCTACTCCCTCACTCGCATATTCAAAGACCACAACAGACACACACACACACATGCACAAACACCAACACACACACAAACACACCTACGCACTTGATATTCTCGTGGCAAAAAGTTCTAATTCGTTCATTCTTTTTGGTGCAATTGTATTCTTACCCACTATTCAAGCGCTTTTTTACAAAGAGCTCGATATCACAACCGACATTATGCACAAATTCCTGATCAATTAGGCTTAAATTATTTGCGAATGCCTCCAGTTTATTTAAAAAAAGTCGCGACGACGAAAAAACCGACGTCGCACGCACACAAGCACAGTTAGAACTTTCAGTGTAACCAGACGGTGAACCGAAGTGAAGCCCATATGTTTTGGCGGAACACGAACTGCCTAAAAAATACCGATTCACCGCGCTAAGCTTAAACATTTGAATTTCCTAAGTAATCGATAACATCAGTCATTTTACATTTAGTTAACAATGTAAAGTAAGAATAGATGTAAAAACGTTAACGGATTTGAAATGTAAAAGTTCTTTTTGAACGCAGTATAGTATAACAAACTAGTGGCAAATTAAATTATCTTTTTTCCATTATTGACTTTAAAAATGTTGTTTTTGCAAAAAAAAAGTTAAGCAATGTTTTTGTTTATAATTCCACTTGGGCGTAAAAAAGTGGTAATGTGTGAGAATAAGTTCTTATTTCGTCCATCAAGTGACGGCTAAAAGTAGCTAAAGTATTTAATTTTACGGACTTTGTGGCGTTTTTTCGTTTCCGTTTTTCCTACAAAACACTGCAGCATTTTTCGCTGCTAATATTTGAGAAAAAGCTTCAAATTAAATTTTGCATAAACACGAAAGTCCAAGCGGAAGAGTTGGGGGAAAACCTGTCGTTCACTCCATATCCGCTTTCCCGGCTGTCAAAGAGCTATCGCGCCCTTGACACCTCCCACACCACCCAGGTGCCCAAAAACCACCCACTTGCAACACCTCCCACCCCCCTCCACCAAGCGACAAGCGCCACTTTCTAATGGCTCCGTTCAAAAAAGTCGCTATTTGCACCGGGCAAATGTTTATTTATGAATTTCTTTCCCTTTCGGCGTTGCTCTCTGCGAATCGAAGTGTCACCAGACAGTGGGTTTAACCACGGCAAATATTTTGGCAGTGCCAACTTTTTACCCTCATTTAATTTGTTTTGGTTTTTGCATTTTATTGCCCAATTAATTGGGCGGCCAACGTCAACGGAGGCAAATAAAGTTGCGTCCTTGCAGATGATAAATCGGGAAGCACAAATTCGCCGCCATTCACCGATTTCAGTGCAGTGGGTTATGAGCCATAAAAGTCGATTCGAAAGCCACCGGAAAAACACTTAAAAAATAACTAGAAAAACGAAATTTGACCTTAATTATAAATATATTTTAGATATGAGAAAGGGTGAAAAGTATTAATGTTAGTACTTGGATTAAGCTTAAACCATTAATCATTTAAGTGATTTGAATTCTAACTGCTGGTTCTGTAGGAAATATAATTTCAGGATTTTAGTAAACCTACAGGACACTTTTCTCCGTGTGCTTGGTTATCGCTCATACACTGCCATTCATTACAGGTCTGAAGGTTGGCCAAAAACTATGCCCATTGCCCACTGCCACGCCCCGCCCGGCAATTTGTAACGCCTTTTGCTGTCGTCTCCTGTCAAAATGGCATTCATAAAACCAACTCTTGGGCCCAGTCCCCAATTTTCGGCAAATTGTCCCCGTTTATTTCGCCTGATAATGCCTCAATAAAATCTGGCCGGCATCTTTTATGGATAGGTGTTTTTCGACTGGGTATCTGGTGTAGGTGTTTGCCATCGGCAATATTTGCACATATTTCTATCCTGTGCCTATACAACATTTCCCATGTTATGCCAAACTATTTTGCAATTACCAAAGCTGTAAATTTTTACGATCTTAAAGCGAATAGAAGGTCCTTGTGAATTTGATTTTTATCTGTTGGGGCCGCAATCTGTTTGGCTGGTTTAATAAAATAGTTTTCCACTCGTTTATGATTACAACATCATCTGCTTTTAATTACTTTCGAGTCCCGCTGAGTGCCCTCGAGTGTTAGGGTTAGCAATAAAAGTGTTCTTTGAAAAATTATCCATTTCCGAACTAAAGATTCGCCGCATAGTTAATGTAACGACTAATTAACCCACATTAAACGCTTCCTTTTCATTTAAACTTTTTTCAAGGCAACTTTGTGTATTCATCTATGCTTTTTTCCTCATTCTTCATTAATTGGGTCGCAGTTTCTAAAGATTATGCCGCAAAATGTTTTGAGTAAGAATTAAAAACATCAAAGAAGGTGGGTGAGAAATAAATCAGTCTTTTACCTTCGCTCTGTTTGTTTTCCCACTTCCATTATCTTGAGGCTCCCTTGTGGCTCGGAGAATTTTCCGCCAACTGAAAAGCTGCCGCCCAAGTCTTTTAAGACCACTGCGAAATTGTTGGCTGCATTTTTCTTATGGCTTTGCAATAAATAAAGTTTTAATTGCCCATCGACAGGAATGTTGGCAGCGAAGATTATAATTTCAGATAACTCGCACATTTCAACAATTTCAATTAATGGTCAAGGGATTGGGCCACTTTTATTCGGAAGAATCAAGAGTAAATTACCATAATTAAAATGCAAGTCAGAGGGCAGAGTCTAGACTCCTTTCATAATTCACTGATAAACTTGAGTAATTCGGGCTACGTGATTCAGCTTAATCGAAGGCCAGGATAAGCACACTTGAGATAATCAATTTATGGCTTTACACGCCTCGTAATTTGCCAATATCGATGCGACAGATTTGGTTTTCAATTTCCATATGGCTGTGGAAAATTTCGTATTCATAGCTGAATTAAATTTCCACTCGAAGACAATCGATTGGAAAATCCCGCGCAACTCCTTTTCCATCCCATCCACTTCTTCATTTTCCCTTTCTGGCCACGGATGCCTTTCCTTCTAATTTCCTTTTATCGAATTTACGATTTGTTGGTCATGTCATCAACTCTCGACTACGCCGACGACAACGTTGCGGATACGCAATGTTTGGTGGGTTTTTTTTCGTAGCTCGACCATCGTCATTCGGAACTCGTTTTTCCTTTTGTGCCCCGATTTTTTGCATCAATCTTTGATTTGCAAATTATTTTTGCATTCCACACAAACGATTTGTGTTTTTACAGTTGCGAGGCATGGGTTTCTTTCTCCTTTTCGGGTCCTGCCTGATAAATTGTGCCACATAAAGAGCAACATGGAATCGACTCTAAAGCCTAGGGTCGACATTTAAGGGGCATGAAACGGAAATGTGGGTGCGACAATAAACGTGGAGTTATGTGTTGAATTTGTTTCGCTTGCCTGCGAGAGGTGTTAAATCTTAAAGAGGCCTGTAGAATAGTCGTACATTCATATGTGGCAATTTTGCCCAGTTCAAGGATTTCTGGGAATAAAATGTTAATACGACCATGTAATGGAAATATGTATTTTCAATCGGCGTTTTCGCCATAGCTTGGCCAAAAATGGCCACAGCTAAAATAAAGACTGTTTTGTGCTGCTAATTAACATATCTAACTAAGTCTATACCAACTTTTTTGATTATCGAAAAGAAAAAATTTGACAAATTTTCGCATTTTTGATAAGGGGTACCATCATCAAAATTTGTGAAAAATGGCCAAAAATTAACATTTCGATGTATGTACATGGATCGATAGGGAATTTTGTTACGAATTCAACGAGGTATGGCATTCCACGTTTGGACAACTATTTTTACTGCTATCGGAAAAAAACGGATTATTTTTGATAAAAAAATTTGACAAATTTTTGCATTTTCGATAATCATCAAAATTTGTGAAAAATGGCCAAAAATTAGCATTTCAATGTAGTTACATGGATCGATAGGGAATTTTCTTACGAATTCAAAGAGGTATGGCATTTCACGTTTGGACAACTATTTTTACTGCTATCGAAAAAAATCGAAAAAAAATTTTTGTAAGAAATCGGATATTTTCAATCGGCGTTTTCGCCATATTTCTAGTTTTTTTCTGTTTTTTTCTTATGAAAAACCCATGTTATTAAATTAAATTATTAAAATTTTTTGTTTTATTAAAAAATTAATTTGTTTTATGTTAAAACATATTACGAAGATGGCAATCATAAAATAAAAAAAAAATTTTTTTTTGCACCTTTCTGTCAGTGCATCTTCGGGGTATAATGACGTAAAATTGTCGGTCCCTTGAAAGTCGCTATAAACGGATTCTACTGTAGTTATAAAAGCAGCCCATCAATGACAATGAATAATAATGACATAACTCTGTACAAACACATTAGAAAGAAATACTACAACTTTAAAGGGTCCAACGCATTAAAGGCAATTAAAATGCGTATCGTTTGCGATGGAAACTCGTTAGCAGTGATAAATGTGATTTGCCACGGGCCTACGACTACTAGCATTTGTAAACATGGCCTATGATTCATTAATTTGAACTTTATGCAAAGTAATCAATAAGCTGAACGCAAAGACGCCTCCGCAAATAACTCTCTCGTTTTTATCAGCTCGTCTGCCGCTCATAATTTATGGCTGCTCCAGTGGGGCAAATCTTTGGGAAGCCGCAGGACGCGTTCGCATGCATTGCCAAATGTCATGTGGCGCCGCATGAGCTTCGTCCTTCCGCCCACGCCGAAGTCCTTTTGCCTGACATTTGCAAAGTGCAGCTGGGCGAACTCCAAAACAAGGCAACAAAAAACCAAAGGCAAATGCACACGATGATGCTGGCCGCATCTGTGTCGAGTGCACTGAGAAAAACCAGTGTGACTTTCGCAGGCATTATTGAAATGAACCAAGTGTTGAACCAAAGGCAGAGGAACTTCAAAAATTATGACTAGACTGTGAATAATCGATTTAAGTATACAACTTTATATATATTTTAAATTGAGTAGCCTTTTTCCTAGTATTCCGCACTGTTTCACTTGTTTTGCTCCTGCGCCACGACAATAGTCTGTTTTTTTTTTAGCAAAGTTCTGAAACAATTTGTTGTTGTTCTGAACTTGGAATAATACCAACTTGAATGTTAAGCCACCGTCAGGAAAAACGAAACTAAAGAAACTGTAGACACGAAAATGGTCACGTTCTTTGCGTGAAAATTTCCACTTATCCTTTTGCGTACGCTGTTGTGTGCAGTAAACACTTTATATCCGCAAGTAGTTGAAAAGTCGTGGAAAATGGCAGCCGATTATGAGTGGGAAAAGTGCGCAAAAGTTGGCGAACATAATGCAAATTGGGCTAAGAACGTGGATAATTATCTTGATTGCTTTATTTTGGAGGAAATATATTAGAATTATAATCAATGTTTGTATTTTGCGTTAAAATTAATCAGGTGCTCAGAATTTTATTCTTTTATTAATTTCATAAAAGAAGTTTCCTTTTCCCAACTGCTTAACTTTTTAAAAACTAAAATCTTCAATTAAAAACACAACCAGTCATGCGGAAGGATTCCGCTTGGCAGTTCCCTCTGTTTTAGCCATATAAGCACTCTGTCTAATTGGCTCTGCAGCGAAGTTGGACATCCAGAAATAAAACGGGTATCCCAGAGATTGGCCAATATTCCGTTCGTCACGTTCCCGCCCCTATGTGACCACATTCCGCAATCAAAATCACAGCCGAGTGTTTTGGCCAACTGGCACAGCACTTGTGCATTGCGATGTGATAGAAATGTTTATAATTCAACGGAAATGCTCGGCGAGAAAGCCTCACAAAAATCCACCAACAATCGTTGCCTCTTACTACCCACAAAGTAAGAGTATATATGCTATATACACCCTGTGTGGTGTGGTGGCGATTGTTGCGCTTTCTTGTCGGTTGGAAAAACATGGCAAATGCCTTATGGCCGTTGTGCACTTCCCCACCAGACTTAAGTGGAATTGGCTTTAAGTTTTCAAGCTGCCGAGGGCAGCGGAATGCCAGGAATAGACCCCACTTATCACTTAAGAATCAGGAGCTCGACGATATGAGAGCCTCTTGGGCATGCAAATAGGAAGTGGAATCCATTTTGGTGGGCGCCTGAGTCTTTTTTAACTTCCGTGACATAAATCCGGTAGCCTGTGCCCAACTACAGATGCGGTCACAAAAATAGCTTTAAGAATGAGTCTAAAACTTCCTTAAACTAAACTTATTTGGAAGTTGACATAACCAGTAGCTTTTAAGAAGTCAAATTAGAGTTTAGTTCATAGAAATTAATATTAAAATAATTATGATCCATTTCTAAAAGAATTTTGTAATGTGAATTGCAGCCACTTTAGATTTACCACTAATTTTCCGACCGCATTTGCTAGTCCAAAAATAAAGTCTGTTGGAACATGATGCCATCATCCGTCATCTGGATATCCGGTTGACAGGCGAAAATCGGGCGGAATCGCTAAGCTGATTTACTCCAAGTTGAGCGGAGGCAGAAACTGAAATGGAAAGAAAAACAACGGCGGTGTCAATGACTGGGTCCTGAAATCCAGAGTCTTGAGTCCTGAGTCCTGAGTCCTGAGTTCTAAGTTCTGAGTCCTGAACCATCAGCTCCTCCCCCTTTTGCACTAATGAAAGTGGACGAAAAGCGCTTAAGTCAATTTGAGTTTGACTCGGAGAGCGAAGGCAGCCAGGACATCGCAGGATGTCTCAGAATCACCGAGGAGGACAGCGCCGAGCAGCAAAGTTCAGCTGGCCAGGCGCGTGTTTCCGCTTAAAAGTTTTCTGTTCTGTTCTGTTTTTCCAGTTGCTGTCGTCAGCAATCGAGGCGCCCCAAATCCTCGACAGATTGTTGTTACTGCCATCGCTGTGGTGTTGGCTAATTGCGATTTAATGACGATGACAATTTGATAAGAGGATTTGCTGCATTGTCCATCCGCCAGTCGCGTTGTCTCCGTGGAATCTACCGAATAGATCCACCAATTGAATCAGCCATTTCGATGGTACACGGCGGAAAAATCGTAAAACTGACGCGATTTACCAGAAAAGAAAAACTCTGTGTAAGCATACTTTTAAGCTACATATCAGTTATATGTCTCAATATTTTTCTACAGATATAATTAGCTTGAAGAATCCTTTGGCTTATTAAAACCAATCAACATTGTTTCCTGTGCATCACGAAGACAATGCAATCACATGAGCATTTTACGGGCCGTCGAACCAAAAGAAATCTGCGATAAAAAGCCAATGTCAGCAGCAGGAGGAGGAGTAAAAGGAGCAGAAGGAGCTGGGGTCCAAGTCAAAGGCGCCTGGCCGCAGACAATGGCTGTAAAATAACTGGAAAAATTGAACATGAATTGAAATAAAAGCGATAGTAATTGAAATTGAAAACCCGAGGAAATTCGCTGCACGAAATCATTGTCATTTGAGGGGAAAATCGTACGAGATTTCCGAATGTGTCATCCAAGTAGCTATGCTTTAATCTGAAATTTAAGTTTCTTTAAGAAAACGTTTAACTTAAGCCCACTTTGGCATATATGTATATGTATAAATGTTTGTGTACTATTTCCATCATAAAAACAAGGTAATATTTCAATAGTATTCACTTTCTTATTTACACAGTTTTTCTGCTTTTTATTGCGGGTTGTCCTACATTTCCCCCCAGGCTCAAATGCTGTTTCACTTTGATGTGGGTAGCAGTCGCATATATTTATAATTATTATTGGCATTTCCAAGGGGCCAAATTCTACCCTTTTTTGTGGCCTTCTGATAACGGTCGAAAGCAGCCCCCTTGTCAAATGACTTTTCATAAATGAAAAAACCGAAAATGTGCTCAACTCTCGCTTTCGCGCCTTCAATTAATGCGACAAATGTGTGACGATACGGTATAAATATAAAGAAGCGTTGTTACTTTTTGCAAAGTCTGCGTTTTTCTTTTCGGCCAATACGTGACTTGGCCGAGAGTGTCAATGACTTTCACAGACTCTCCCCAAGTGGCTTTGTTATGTCCGCTCTAAAATCCCGCTTTAAAGAGCAAACTCTCGAATCAATTAATGCGCTCCATGGCCATGAAAGTGGCGAGTGGCGATAAGCCAGCTACACCCCATGTGGCCACTGGCAGCTGGCCTGGCTGATACAAACTGCTTCAATTTTAATGTCCTCAAACTGTCATAAACTGTAAATGCACAGTAAGTGCCATAAGTATAAGGCGGGCACGCTGCGACAGATTCTGTCGTGTAGATGGCCAAGAAGCTAAAGCTGTCAGCTCAAGAATTTAAGTTCGACAAGCTTGCGAAACTATCGTACACTGAACACGATTTTCACTCGATTATAGTTATATGTATTTTGTTTTTTTTTATTTAAAATTAAAGTGGGAAATTAATCACATTGCTTACTTTTTTCCCCTTTATAGCTGACTTTTGATTCAATTTGCCGCTGGCTCTTTGAACTCTTTTTTTTAGGGTTCACTGAGTTAAGCTTTTTATTAAAACGCTCTCCATATTTGGCCAGAACAAAAGCCAGTTTTTTGGTTAAGTGCAAAAACGCCCCGCAGGCTGAAAGTCGCCAGACCAAAAGCCAACATTCGACACACAGGGAACAATATAGTCGCATGAGAATTCCCATACATATGTACATATGTATATGTATGTACATATAGAGTGGAGCACATGAGTAACCCGTTGGCACGACGTATCAACGCCCATTTCGCTAGCTAAGGTCTCCTGGGTGGGCGCTGGGGTTGGTAGGTGGGCGTGGCACGTGTCGCCTGCAGCTTTTATTAGTTCAATGTCAATGTTTTGTTGTGTGATCCTGGAGAGCTTGTACTGTAGAGCTGGATTTTTAATTTTAAGCGCATGTCGCCGCTGCTCTCCAGCCACCTGCATCACCCATGTCTGTTTGCTGATTAAGTGAGTTGAAGCTGCAGGTGTCCTGCATTAGGACATCCCGCTGCTCCTTCGAGGCGAAAGGAATGCAAATTAAAATTGCTATCTCTTCCTTCGGTTTGCGATTCTCCGGAAGTTCTGTGTGTTCAGCAAATTGAATGAGGTGCAGAAAGCAATCGATATCATGATGGCAGAAGTAATCTTAAAGTTCCTTTAAGTCTGGATATCTGTATATCTGGATATCCAATTTCCTTTTTCCCAGAAAACGACCGCAACACGTGTCGAAAGTTTGCGGGCTAAAACCATTGGCATACACTGAGGTCCCTAAGTAAATGGCACTGATGGTAATTTAGAATGGAGATTACAGTCAATTTCCACTATTTACATATAATGAAATGTGGCATTTTGCTTTTAAAAAAGGGCTACCTTTTGTGTTGCAGTGTTCAGGTTGTTTCCAAATAAATACCATCCGAATTGCTATGACAATTTCTTCAAGTGCACACTCGAAATTAGGCGTACTTACCACATCACAGACATGGAAATTAGGCCAAAAGTACATAGCCAATAATGTTGGAATCCACTTGCGTAATTCGAAGTTCGCTGGCGGCCGTTTTAGCCACGGCAGCAGGCAGTCGTATGCAAAACTTTATTAATTACGCGCCCCGATGACCATTACCACCATCGACCATCTACCATTGACTTTATACCATCTACCATTGACTTTATACCATCTACCATTGACCCTGAGGCTATTCTTGCAGTCCAGCGGAACTTTGTTAATATTGGGCTAAACTGAGTTTCGCCCTGCTTTTGTTCTGTTATCCAATACAACAGATTTCACTCGGAAAATCAACACCCATGGCAAGTGGCAGTAACAAAGAACGAATCGATGAATTGAATAAGTCAAATAAAAACAAGAGAGAACGCTATAGTCGAGTTCCCCGACTATCTGATACCCGTTACTCAGCTAGTGGAAGGGAGAAGGAGAGTCTTAAACACAGTTTTTGGCGGTTTGTAGGCGTTATAGTGGGCGTGGCAGAAAATTTTTTGGCAAATCGATAGAAATTTACAAAACCAATACAAAAATGAAAAAATTTCAAAACATTTTTCAAAAGTGTGGGCGTAGCAGCTTTGGGCGGTTTGAGGGCGTTAGAGTGGGCGTGGCAGAAAGTTTTTTGGCAAATCGATAGAAATTTACAAAACCAATACAAAAATGAAAAAATTTCAAAACATTTTTCAAAAGTATGGGCGTGGCAGTTTTGGGCGGTTTGTGGGCGTTAGAGTGGGCGTGGCAACATGAATCGACAAACTTGCGCTGCGTCTATGTCTCTGGAGTCTGTACGCTTAATCTCAACTTTCTAGCTTTTGTAGTTCCTGAGATCACAGCGTTCATACGGACGGACAGACAGACAGACGGACAGACGGACAGACGGACAGACGGACAGACAGACGGACGGACAGACGGACATGGCCAAATCGACTCGGCTATTGATCCTGATCAAGAATATATATACTTTATATGGTCGGAAACGCTTCCTTCTGCCTGTTACATACTTTTCAACGAATCTAGTATACCCTTTTACTCTACGAGTAACGGGTATAAAAATCATTTAAATAACGATTTTTATAGAAGGGAGAAAAACAATGTACATAATACGAATGTAGTGTGTTGCTCATGACATAATATTATGATACCATTTATTAAAATGCTTGTAAAACCTAAAGTGATTGAATGTTATGTATCAGAATAAATTTAATAAATTTCCTAATAATAATTCAGGCAACCCTTAAAAAATTTGTATGTATCGGGAACCCAGTTTTGTAGACCATGCATATGTCAAATGTCAACTACATAATCGACTTCCAAAAAAACAAAATCTATTAAGTCAGAAAAACTTTGCTAAAATTACTAAAGAAAAACTTAGTAGACTATTTCAGCAGCATGTCAGTTGAACCACTATCTATCGATAATTCAACAATCCCATTTGAAAACTGCGAAGAAAACGAGTTCCTGGCAAATATTGGATTACTATCTACGACAATGTAATACTTTCTTTATTAGCTTTGAACATTTATAACTAAAACTGTGCTACCTTTCATAGAATGACGCGTCGTCAGTTAAAAAAAGCAAAAAAGCTGTTGGGGGAAGGCGAAAATGATGAGTTATTCATTAAACGCCCTGCTTTTGGGGCGCGAAGCGGAATTTCTGAGAAGCCAGCGATCCAGGAGAAGATTAAACCAAAGGTGTTGTCCAAGAGAACTGCGGCCTTTTCAAAAGGTTCCAAAATATCTGCGGACTTCTCGGAGGACGATGAAGAGAAGGAAAAGGAGCAGTTCGATCCTTACCCAACTGATTCTATACTTGGCAAGAGGTTCGTAAAGTTCAGAAGATTCCTCAGATCCTTTACAGTGAGTGTACTCCTGTTCATTCTCTTATAGATTGTACAACTTTTTGAAGTATCTCAGCTCGCACCGTTGGATTTGGTGTGAGTTTGTGGACTCCTTCCTGGACAAACCGACCCTGGGCATGGGCTACGATATGAAGCGGTTTTTATTGGAGTACTGTCCGCTCCTGGAGGGCCGCTGCTTGCCACGCCGAGGATGGCAATTGATACGCCGGAGTATGGGAAAGTCGCGTCGATTTTCGCCCGCCTTCATCGAACTGGAACGCAAGGAACTGGAGTGCAAGCGGCGCCTTGTCCGCCAGTTGCAGCAGAATCAGTTCCATTCCAAGGAGAACATGCCCTACATTGACCAGATACCCAAGCAAATTCCACTGCCGCTGGTGGCGGATGCCAAGGTCAGTGGCTTTCTGCACGTACATTCGCTCAAGGGCATCGTCAATGGCAGTGTCATGGGCTACGATCCGCAGGACTACACCTACGTGGTTCGATTCGCTAGAAATGGTAATGCCGTGGTGCTCAGTCTGCCCGATTCACGGCTCTATTGCAATCAGGAAACCGCGACTGTTCCCTTGTCCATTATAATGCGCGACCCCAAATCGACGGCGATTGTAGCGGATAGTGCAAAAAGCGAGAAGTTCGGAAACAAGAGGTACAACAAGGATCTCCTGGAGTCCGTGCTGAAGGTCAGTAATTTAAAGGGTGTTAAGCAGAAGATCGTCATGGACTTGGCCCAAATGAATGAGGATTTCGAGACGGGCAAGGAGACGGGTCTTTCAAGTTGTCGTCGCGATGCCAAGCTCACTCCGCAGCGCGAGAATCTGCAGCGTCGCTATGCGGCCAGCATGATAACGTTGCACCGGCTGAACACCGATATCCTGGAGCCACTGCGCATCCTGCATGACCACCTGAACGAGTACCGAAAGCTGGAGGAGGAGCAGGAGGCCAAGCGCGATCGTCCCGCCAGCGAAGTGTATCAGAAGTGCCGCAAGCAGGCGGAACAGGATCTCAAGGCGGCCGGAGATGAGAAATTCCTGAAGATTGAATCGGATCAGACGCGCGAGTTGGTCCTCAACCTGCACACCATACTGTATCTCAATGGCAAACTGGGTCGCGAGAATAGCTCCGATATGGAGACGATTATCGAGGATCTTATTGCCCATATGGTGGACAATATCCAGCCATCGCTGGGCCGCCAATTGAAGGAGGCCACGGATGATCTGATGCCACTGCGTCAGCAGGTGGTTAAAATATTCAGTGACGTGCAAAAAAAGGAGCGCTTCCACATCACCCAACAGTCTCCAATGCAAACGGTGGATGGCATCTACAACTTTGTGGTCGAGGCCCAACCGGATTCTTCCTGCTAAACAGTGTTTACTTCTGTACCTTTGGAAATGCGCAAATAAAGCCTCCCTCTTATTTATGGCTCAATTAGGAGGAGTGTCATGTGCACTAGGAGTTTGCTCCACCAGCGGAGCTTAACGAAGTTCCCAGAAGCTGCAACCTTCTAGAGCTTCTTTGGTATTTACGTGGATGGGTGTTCGAGGGGAGGGCACGTGGCTCTGGGATTTATTTCTAGTTTTCAGAAGCACGTTCCACAGGAAATCAGCCGTAAAATAGTTGACAGATTGGCAAACCAAATAAGTAATGCGTATGTGAACGAAAACTTTAAGGGGGCACTAAAAAAAGGATAATCTGGGGAATGCCTTTTGCAAGGTCCTTCAGATGTATTGAATTTTAAAGGATTTCACAGTTGCTTTGTTTGGTAATTTAGGAGGAAGTTAAATACTTTAAACTGGTTAAGAAAAAATCGTTACGGAACTAAGTACTAAGAAACCCTACAAAAAGTAGGTATTTAAATTTCCTCTTTTTGGAGCCCAAATTTCTTGCAGCAATGTTGCAACCACATAAATCAGCATTTACGAGTAAAGTGTTTTCTATTTTTTAATTACCAGATGGATGCACTACGCTCGTAAATTGTGTGGGTAAGCCAGTACCGCCGAGGCACTTTCCAACGCCCATGTGGCCGCCATAAAGACATCATTAATATGCCTCTGGCTGCATTGCGTCGCTCTGTCCCCCGGGAAAGAGAAACAATCGGCAGAGGAGCTGATGGCGTGTGTCCTGCGGGAATGGACTCCGGCCATTTGGCCCCCGGATGTGTCGTCATCGAGCAAGATGTGCGTATCCTCCATGGAATCCACCCAAGCGGACGGCTCGTAAATATTTATAATGCGTTGAAGCTGCAGGCTATAAATTTATAGAGTGCAGCCTTTTTTGCACTATGTGATACAAATGTGGTAAATGCTTTAGTTGTGGGTGCTATTACAATTAAATGGGGGCACTTTTTATATGTGTATATGTATTTTTAATCAGAAACATCACATAACACATAGTTTTTGTTCAACAAGTTTGTAATATTTTTATCAGTGCCCTGCGTAATGAAATATGTATTTAGACATTAACTTGATTAATGAACTCGATGTATCCATTTTGAACGTTTCAATATCCAGGCAAACTTAAAGAAGACCACTGAAAAAATCAGCAGACGTGGTAGTTTGACATCAAGTATCCGCCAAGGGCCGCCAGGATAAACAAACGTAACAAATGGCAGCAAATAAATGTGGGCAGGCCAAGTTTATACGTTCAAGTGGCCGCGTGGACCAACTCGAGCTGCGAATGTTGGCTACGAGTGCTAAATGTAATTCAATACACCGCCTTACATAATGCATTCGAGATGAGTAAAGTTTTTTGTTCCGTTGACACTTGATCATTAATTATATTTGCGCGTGGCGGGGCATCGTTTATATGGAATTGAATCAATACATAACAGCTTAAGTGGCAACACATATATAATCGCACATTCACATGCCAGCAAAGCAATCGCTTGAGACCGGCAACTTAATTGATTAACGACTCTGCAGGCCTGGTGCGGATGTGGGCGCGGATGTGGACGCGGATGAGGACGCGGATGTGGACGCGGATGTGGGGTTGCATTAATCCAAATACCAAGAAAACTTTCGCCACAAGCCGCTCAATTTGCTTTATTAAATTGTCATCCGTGGCTGGCTTTTGGCATTGCTTAAGTCATACCAAGCCTAAAATTTGGGTCAGCAATTGCGGGCTGATTAGAAAGCCCTTGGGCGGAAGTGGAAGTGGGCGTGGCACGTTGGCAGGACTCACACTTCTTGGCCCGACTGTTATTTGTTGCCATGCGCTTATCATTTATCGCAATGAGAATCGCTCGGCAGGGCTACACGTTAACTAATACAGCTACATGTTAAAAGTAAAATGGTTTTTCAAAGTAAAATGTTTTTGTATCAGTACATAAACGTAATGATATATATAATTTAATATTTATCATGTTACAGTTTATAGCTTTTCATTAGATAATACGCAAAGAGCTTTTAGATGGCATCCCAAATGCTCAATATACACATCTGTTTTACGTGAATATGAAGCAAGTGAATATATAATGTTTAAGTTAAGGGAAACCATTTGTGTAGCATACTTTTTTGGGCGCACTGATTTTAATCAGCTTAATGGCTTGGTTGCGTAATTGGTTAATTTGATATTGATGGTTGGCAATTGCTGTCGGTTACATAATAAATATAAAATTAATATTCCTTTCTCTTGGGAGAGGTAAGCGCATGTGTAAGTTTCGGTCGAGTGCCGTAAATCAGTGCTCGGCAAACTGAAACTCCACTTGAAATTGAAATTAAATACCAAATAGTAATACAACACTAAACGCAATTTAGCCAAAATGAATAATATTTTATTTGCTCAAATAAATAAATTAAATTAAATTTTGAAGGGAAAACCCAACACAAGAATATTTTACTTCAATTTTCTATTTTTATCTGAGTGTAGATGTGCAGATGTGTGTGCGACAAATGATTTATGAAATGGACAGCAGTTTGCGGCGGCAGTCGGAAAACTGAGGTCAGCGGGAAACAAAATGCAAATGTGCAGCAAAAACGAAATGAGAGCGGGAATAAACACAACAGTCCAAGTAACAGTAAACAGCGGAAAAACTAAGGGAAAAGCGATGGCAAAAACAATAGCACAGCCTGCGGCTTGTATTCCGTAAAGCGGAAATAATGGCTTAAGTTTGCTTACGCTTCTGCTTACGTTATAAATTACAATGATTGACGTCGCGTGTGGCGGGCTCCACGGCTTTAATAATGCCTGAAATATGCGATACTATTTATTTTGAGCGTTGAGCCGTGAATCGATACGGCAAAATATTTATCATCATCATCACTTTGCTTCAAGCCGCCATGGAACCGTTCATCGTCATAACTTGGCCAAAATGTGTCATACGCTTAGACAACTAATTTTTTTTACAGCCAATTAGCTAAACTAACTATCCCCATTGGAAATTTTTCAAACTTTGGGAAAACAAATTTTTTTCAATTTTATAAAATTGTATATTTTTTTCAAAAATGGTCAAAAAATAAATTTGAATGCCATTCGATTGGATATCGAATTACGAGCATAGCGAGGCATACCATTCCATATCTAGATCATTTTTCGATTTTCTATGGACAAACTGTGACCTGAGCCTTGCCGCCCACATGATGTGCATTGCATATTGACAGAGCCAGCCTTTCACAGATGTACAAAAACCGAGAGCAATTAGAAGGCATCATGGCGAGCCCACTGCAAATCCACAGTCTCGAGTGGTTCCTTTCTTTTTTGTGGAAAGCCAATGGGTTGTGGCACAAATTGCTGGCCGTAATTGGAAACCAGCAGGCCAGAAAGCAGCTTTAAGTTCCTAAACCTTAAGTTACCCAGTCTAAGCAGTGGTATTTTAAAGGTGCTATTAAATTATTATTCGTATTTTAAACTACATTTAAAGAATTTTTGTTTACTATCCTGGGACATATCAAATGCCACACACTTTTGCTGACCTCAATTAATTTAAGAAGTGGACACCTATCAAGTCCTGCAATTTCAACAGCTTTCCGCACAGATTCACAATCTCGCTCAGCTTGTTTATTCATCTGCCAAATGTCTTTTGGCCTTGGGCACATTGCTATCAGCAGTGCATAAAAACATATATATATTCGTACATTTTCATGTTTGCCAGCTCTCAAATCTTGGATCTCACAAATGAATTTTCGAGGCCACTTTTGTCACAAATTATAATGTGTTGCAATTTGGTTTAATCCACGCGCAGTGAGACCGAAACTGTGCCCGCCCAGCACGAGAGTCCTTTATGGCCACCCTCAAGGCTCAAACTGTGGCATTGCTCATACGCAGCGTGGGCCAGGGACATTTTCGACAGGCGACAGAGGACGGACGACACTTTAAGCCACTAGCTTGGTATTTGCATTTTATGCAGCCGAACAAGGTGCTCTGATTGGCATTTAGTTAACTTTGGCATTCGAGCAGCCAATTGCATTTAATGCAATTAAAGTTGCATACAGATTGCTTCAATTGAGGACCAGAATCAAAAATCAGTAAGCTAATGGAGTTTAAAATATCTAATTAACAGGGCAATTATGTGCATTCAAGTGTAATTTTGACGTTAACGCAATTTATACACATTTAATAAATCAATTAACTTGATGCGAATGTAATTCGGATGTTAACTGAATTTATAAATATTATCGAGTTAACATGAACTTAAATTGAATTAAGTGCATGTGGCATTTAAGTAAGACCAATAGTCAAAAGTGCGATTGACTCTAAGACTAAGTCAATGAAAACTGTATACAATTGAATCCGTTCAATTAGGTTTCTCAGGATTAACACTTGCATATTTTCAAATAGCTCGTTCAAATCTCTTGTCGCATTCAACGAATGTAGAACTATGAAGAACACGCTGAAGCATCCACATATCTGCATCACATTTTTGTCCTGCATCCGACACGTGTTTCCACTTCTTGGATTGCACTGCACAATCCTGGCATCCATTCTCGTTTTTCAATCATGTCTGAGCCGTTTAACTTATAGCACGAGCGTATAATTGTCCGACACACTTGTGAATGTCGCCATGGCAATAGAAATTTGCCTGGTATTTACGATTTTCTACTTCCTACCGGTTATACTGTCTTATTTGTAAAACATCAAAACGTTTCAATTCTGCTTAGCATTCATAAGCTGGTGAAATGCAACAGAGAGCTTTCAATACGAAGCTTGTTGTTTCCCCAGCATGTCCATCACTCACCACTCAAAGGAGATTAAGCTGGGATCGAGTTCAAGGGTCATCGAGGGTATATGGGTTGGAATACGCTCACAATACGGGCATTAAACGATTTAAGAATCGACTTTATGGTTATTTACCTAAAAACTAAATGGCCAAAAGCAGCAAAACATGGCAAAGCATTTTAAAATGGGTAAACTAAATGGTTGGTTACTTGTTATATTCAATTCCTGCACACAAATCACTTTTAAAGAGGGCAGGGTAAAATCTTATCGAGTTTTTCACGGATGTTTTCCAGCACCAGAGGCATTCGGAAAGTGGCAGCAATTCCTGAAGAGAGCAATCCATTCTGGACAAATAATTGCGCCTTGTGACCCAGCTGATGATGCTATCTGTGGATGATTTATTCGGTGATAGGGGATAATTTAAAGTTTCCCCATTGTCTGCGGCCAGTTGGTGCTTCGTTTTCGCTTTAATATTGCTTAAGCAACTGTCGATGGCCCGAAGTGTTAGTTGTGTCCACAGGTCAGGCTTGATTAGCATATAAATCAAGTGGATTTGTTTCATTCTTCACTTCTGGCCAGCCCCACGTCTCGAGGTATTAATTAGGAAAAACAGGCGCAGGCCCCAGGGATCGGGAAATTAACTTGGCCTTGTAAACTTAATAAAAAAGTTTCGGACTTGGTTCGTTTTCTTTTTCTTCGTTTGGGGTCAGGGGCGAAAAAATACCACCATCGAGTTCAGCAAACTTTGTGCTTAAAATTTCATTTGTTACTGTTGCTCTCGAGGTCTGGCGTTTGGAATTCGTTTGTTTTTCTTTTCCCTTCGACTCGGAAAATGCATTCTTTTCGTATCCACCCACATCTATCAATGTACATTTAAGCCCAATACTTGAACAAATTGAGATCTAGGCAAATGGAAAATCCAGAGCACTTTCCACTTGAGCAAATTGCGAAGGCTTCGTGTGCACTTGCCCACTTACCAAAAACTCTTGCCCAGGTAAAACAGAAAAACATAAACATTTTGTAAACTCAGTTTGGGCAGACAGACAGGCGACAAGTGTTTTCAGGGGAATTGTAAATAGGATTTAACATGCCACCTAAACTTAAGATTTATTAGGCTGTTCAAAATGTTCTTCAGAACCCTTTTCTACATTTTAAGCCTAATTCCATTGTTTATTTGGTTCTTTATTAAATTTATACTCAAGCTTAAAAACAGCAATATACTCAAGCTCAAAAACAGCATTATACTCAAGCCTAAAACCAGCATTATACTCAAGCTCAAGCACAGAATTTTTAAAAATACACAAAAAGCCACTTATTTCCGTAGACATGTTAATTAATTCCAGCAAATATGCTGGCTCAAGTATCGTGTAAACTCTTCCCTATTTACACGCGGAAATTTGAAAAAATCGCGTTTTGTGGTCTGGTGTAAAGCAGAAAACTCGCTCGTTAGCTTTTGATTTGCCCCTCAGGCAGCTGAGCCATAAATTCAGCCACAAATTCAGCTCGTTTGCCAATTTGCGTTGCTTTTTTAAAGTTCGCAAAGAGAGGAGAAAGGCAGCGGGTACTGCACACTTTTGACCGCCGGCCATTCAACACGGACCCGTCCAAAGAGCCAGCGAAATCCGTTAAATGCTCGCTGTCCCGGGGCGAAAGTGCCGCAGGGATAAGAGATTTAATGAATTTATGCCAAGGTGCGGCGCTATCCGGGATTCTGGCTCCGGCTCCAGCTACGGCTTTGGCTCCAGCTTTGCAGCTGGACAAGTGTCGGATTTGGGGGCCGCTTGAAAGACGCTTCTCCAAGGCGACAGCGTTATCAACAATGAAGCTGAATGCCATTTTAATTGGCGCAGGGGGACAAGCCAAATGACAGCCGGTGGCAAGCACTGAAAGAAATATCTATCTTTAAATATATTCCCATTTATTTCTAATAATTTGTGTCTGTACTAGGCAATAATGTGAAATTTATTAATTTTAGAACTTTTCACTTTAATATGGTATAAAAGTAGGTGTTTAAGAAAAGTTTTGTACCCTAGATAATAAATTATTTTATATCGTGTCCGTGTGAAAAGGCGAAAACTCGTCGACACGAACGGAAGTGGCTCCCCTGGGAGGCAAAGTGGGTGGCGCCACTGGGTGGCTGCCCCAAGAAACTCCCGTCTCGTATTCACGGCTTGACTTGGCCTTCGCTCATTGCGCACAATTAAAAGTTATCCGCGACTTTGGCCACGCCACGGAACCACAACTTGGTCCTCTACTGATCCACTCATCCACTCCCCTACAATCCAAATAACAAATGTGCAAAAGTTTAGTGAATTAAATGCGTCGCCGATGACATTTTCCCAGGCAGTCGTTGCCGACAGCTGAAAAGTTAAAAAGCCGGCACACCAAGACACCGAGATACGCAGACAACCGAAGGAAACTTTCAATTGATTCCGACAGCCTCGTAGCCGAAAACTGCTTAAAACTAATCTAGTTCCTGGGCCCGAAAGCGTTTCGCTTGTGGTTTCGCTGCAACCTACAGGCCATCAGTTTAGGGCCAAAAGGTCAAAGTCTACTTACCAATGATCCTAAACAGCAATTGCAATTGTAGTCATTCTCTAGGATGGAATATATATACTACTTTTACTTCTAACTGAGTGAAAGTGAATGCTTTGTCTACATAATCAATTTTCTTCCATTTTCTCCACTCAAAAACATAATTCCCACTTGAACTAAACATGAATTTGGCATTAAACAAGAGTATCCAGAAGGGTGGATGCCAAGTTCTTGGCCTCAACAGGTATGGCTTACAGCAGTGGCTGAAGACTATCGATACGATCGTATTCGATGGAGATGGTGTCCTGTGGAGCCACGACAAGGTCCTTGATAAGGCAGCAGAGACCTTCAACGCACTGCGTGCTATGGGAAAGAAGGCCTTTATTTGCACCAATAATTCAGTGACTTCGGTCGACGGAATCTGCAAACTTGCACAGGAAATGGGTTTTCTGGTGACCAAGGATGAGATCCTTTCCTCGGGTCAGGCTTTAGCAAAATTTATGCAGGAGAAGAAGTTCAACAAAAAGTGCTACGTAGTGGGTGGCCAAGGAATCGTCGACGAACTGAAGCTGGTGGGTATCGAGTCCATGCCACTGGATCATTCCTCCTTGCAGGGATTTTCCATGCCAGATCACATACACAGTATCTTCTTGGATCCCAATGTGGGTGCTGTGGTGGTGGGTGCTGACAAGGATTTCAATACGATCAAGCTGACAAAGGCGTGTTGCTATCTGAAAGATCGTGACGTAATGTTTGTGGCCACAAATCGCGATGCGGCACTTCCGGCGGCTCCAGGACGAATGGTTCCCTCTGCCGGAGTGATGGTGGCTGCCATTCAGGCGGCCAGTCAACGGATGCCCTTCATCTGCGGAAAACCCAATCCGTATATGTGCATTGACCTGATGCGAAAGGGAGTTATTCAGCCAGAGAGGACTTTGATTATAGGAGACACGTGAGTGTTATTTACATTTATTTATAAGTTTATTGGATGTGCCTTCTCCTTCACAGCATGAGTACGGATATCCTTTTGGGCTACAAGTGTGGTTTTCAAACTCTGTTGGTGGGCACTGGGCTTAATAGTTATCAGGATGCCATGGAGGCGCAGGCATCTAAGGCTCCATTACTCTATCAGCAAGTTCCTGATCTATATTTGCCAAAACTATCCAATCTGTTGCCCTTTCTATCTTCTCGAAATAGATAAGTTGTGAGTTATAGTGGCAATAAAATCAATAGTTGGGTTTTCTAAACATATAACTAAGACTCAATCAAAGCTTCTTCTAGTTTTTACTCAACACACAGAATATAGAAATACTCGATTCGATCGAGAAGCTATGTTCAAGCAAACTTTTACCGATTTGACCAAGTTGCCGAAGCAACGGGTTCGCCAATGGCTATCCTCGTTCGAGACTGTGATCTGCGATGCTGATGGAGTCCTTTGGCACTTTGCGAAGGCAATTGACGGAGCTGTGGAAACTTTCAACTACCTAAGTACCTCTGGCCGAAAGACTTTTATTATCTCCAACAATTCGGAGATTTCAAGGCAGGAGATGGCCGATAAGGCAAAAGGTTTTGGCATTGAAATCGAAGAAGCTAGTGTCCTGACATCGTCCTTCTCGTGTGCCAATTTCCTGGCCGTCAAAAAGTTCCAGAAGAAGGCTTTTGTCATGGGCGAGAAAGGAGTGCATGCTGAGCTGGAGAAACTTGGCATTTGCTCTCTGAAAGTGTCCGAAAAGCTGGAGAAGACCATGCACGAGTTCGTCACTGAGTTGGAACTGGATCCCGATGTGGGAGCTGTGATTGTGGGTCGCGATGAGGGCTTCAACATGGCCAAGTTGGTGCGAACCGGCAGCTATCTGCTGAATCCAGATATTATCTTTCTGGGCACCTGTTTGGATGCCGCCTATCCCATCGGCAACAACCGGGTGATGGTGGGCGCCGGTGCCACCTTGGCGGCCATGAAAGCCTTCACCGGAAGGTCGCCGTTGGTGCTGGGAAAACCCAATCCCTGGATGGCCACTACGCTGATGCAGTCCGGGGCCATAAAGCCGGAAACCACACTAATGGTGGGCGATACGTAAGTGTAAATTTAATTACTAATTTCCTTTTTCCTTTCTTTAATTCTTATTTTCTTGCAGTCTGCAGACGGATATCCACTTCTCTGCCAACTGTGGCTTCCAATCCCTGATGGTCGGCAGCGGTGTGAATACCCCGAAGGAAGTGCAGCAGATCATCGAGGAGGGTGACCCCAAAAAGAAGGTCCTGGTGCCGGATACCTACCTTCCCAGCCTGGGCCACTTGCTGGAGTTCCTCTGCTAGACCGCATACAAATTGTAAATTATCATTGCCTAGCAGATTCTGCATAAAATCAATACCACAAAAGCGGCCTGTCTTCAATGTCACCCACAAATCTGGGCCCTTTTCTTTCCTTTTGGCCGGGTATTTCGGGTATTTCGGTCCCTTGTCAAAAGTCGAACACTTGCAGTCCCCAAAAAGCAACAAGACAAATGCTAAACTGAATATATCCACGGTGTGTTCGACACTTCATCGCCATCACCATCGTCATCGTCGACGTGGTCGACAGATGCGGTCTGTGCTGCTGCTCCTCAACACTCGAAAAAAAACTTGTCAGTATATGCACTGAAGTATATGGAAAAAAGTAGTTTACAAACCAGTTCTATACGCCTAAAGTGTTCTAAAATATAACGAATCAAATATTTTACACTCAGATAAGAAATAAATAATAATAATAAATAAGAAATAACCAGATTACTTAGCATTACATTTGACTAATTATTTTTTTTGAGTGCACCTTTTTGAAGCTGGCAGTCTGAATGGCTGCCATGGACACGCCCCCTCTGGTGTGTTTAAAACGCTTTTCGTCGCCAGACATTTGCTGGAGCCACATATAAAATATATGGGCCACAAAACGTGTGGCATACTTAGCGGCGTCGCAAAGTGTCCTATTGTCCTTTTTTTCTTCGTCCTTTTGGCGGGGGCAGCTGTAGGTGTCAGTTCAGCATGTTTCCAAGTTATTGAATGTCACAATTGGTAAATATTGTCTATTTTTATTCGTCTATTTGTGTGTTTTCAGCTGTTCTTTATGATTCAATGGGGAAATAATGTGTAGCTCATGTCGACTGTGTTTAAGTTTTATATAATATTATTAAGCTGAGTTTCTTGGAACTGCTTTGTTTATTGGATTGAAACTATATTTAGATTAAAATAATTTCATCTAAGCATCTGAGGGAAACTAAAAGCACGATATGGACGCTCTAGGAGTTTTGTCAAGGTGTCATTGCTATTGTTATATATTGTTAGTTATAAGTAAAGTCAATTAAGCAATAAATCAACTTTGTACTTAAAGTGAGTATATATTTGTCATATAAAATAAGTCGTTATTTTCCCCTGGGAATGCCTATACATTCTACCATTCAGTCTTAATAGGGGACTACTTTATATTCGATTTTTCCTTGTCCTAGCTGCCATGGTCAATTCCAAATGTTGAGCCTTGTTTACAGAGAACTGTTTGCTTTCTGCCTGTGACATCTGCCCATCCAATTGTCAACTAACCATTGAAGCAATGGCACTGCGTTGCCCAGTAATTGAGGGCGGTTCAAAGCTAATTATGCGAGTGTTTCAGGAAATGGAGGCATACAGATGCACTGCTAGAAACACAGCCTTAGACTAAGGGAATATTTTATATTTAAAGCAAACTAGGAAGCATTTAAGCATATTAAAGGAGGTCCAAAGTTAAGTCCTCAGTACTGCGGATGTTTTCTTCAGTAGTGTGTAGTGTGCGTGGACTGGGTGAAAAAGTTAGAAGTGAAGCGAAATTTCCACTTGGCACTTGCGTTCAGATCCCGGGTGTGGATAGCTGTCAGGACGCCTCCGGCTCCCCACGTCATTGTCATTCCGGCGGATAAAGTGGGGCCTGGGGAATTTAGTTGTGTATTAGATGGCGAACAAGTGCCCCTTGTTACGCGGCATCACGATGCTCGATGTTTGGCATTGTTTGCCATTGTCTCCGACTTTCGTCCTGCCGTCTATGTCGTCCTTTCGCCAGGCGAGAAAGTAGTGCGAAGTTTGTGAACTTGGAATTCCGGCGAATCACATGGCCAACATTAATTAAAATTTTGACGCTGCACAGCTTCGATGTTTCGGACAAAAGACGGCTAATTAATTAGCAAACAGCGCGACAGGGTCAACACTTTGTCATCGATGCCACTCGTCTCGCAAAAAGCCAGAAAATCAGAAAACTGTTTGTCGTTTGTCAAAGCCTCAGTCCAAGGACCATCGCCACTTGAAGCCCGAATAATGATAATCCCAAGCAGCATCAAAAACGCATCAAACTGTTAGGGCGACACCGCCACCGACACACGACAAAGTCATCAGCAGAAATATTTACTCGGGGTCGCCGGGGCCATGGTGTTGACATTATCCGCAGCTGATTTATTATCGCCCAGCGTGCTGACACTTCAGTGCTGGCAGAAACAATAGAGTTGCCTCGACGCCTTTGTTTTTGGCACCCACAAAAGGATCCAAATCTGTAAGCCCGCGGCATTAAAGTATTTCATGAGTTTTGCCAACTCCTGCAGACACTCATACCTCTAATTATGTGCTTACCTTGGAAGTTCTCAGATAAAAACGATTTGAAATATTAACCACTCTGATTCAAATTTCTGCTTTAAATACATAGCGTTCTGTAAATATTTCGTAAAAAGAGTACTTTGGGTTGATGAAATCACAGTGCCTGGCTGATATGAGCAATTAAAGTTATTTGCCAATTCAACTGGTTATTTTTCTCAATTATTTGGCTCCCAGTGCAGTGCTTTGTATATCATTTGGGGATATTAAAACCATATATTAGCAGCAGAACACGAATATGTGTATGCCAGTTCCAGGAAACATGCAATAATATTCACTTTAAATGAGTTGTGCTTTTGTTGGCACCCCGTGTTCCAATTATTTGCCGCTATCTCGGATCGGTTTATATCCCCATTATTAGGTTGGGGCTCACGTGCGGACTGTAATTCACTACGGCGGGTTGGCACCTGGGCAAGTCGACCTTGCCATCCCAATCCCTATACCATCCCATTCCACCCCCTCTGTGCGTGTGTGTTTGTATCTTATTGTTATGGTTATTATTATTTAAATTCCTTTGTGAGCCTGTCGAGCATTATTACCGGCTTCCCGACTGTCTTGACTAAAGTCGACATCCTGCCAACGTGCTTAGCATAAGATACGCAAATGCGTCAGGACCTCCTTCACTGCCCGCCCACTCGTTTCTAATCTCCCTCCCCCCTTGGCTTAGATTTTCCAAGAACCGAGATTTTCCCATCGGCCTGACACTGCGTTGGCAATTATCCGACAGGACCCGGCCAAATTGAATTGCAAGTGGCCGTCTTAAGTGCTCGTTATCATTTTCCAAACTGCGTCTGGCTAGTAAACTTTGGCTATTATGGCGGCCGTGGTAATTGCGGTGCAAAATCTGAAAATCAATGCAAATCAGGCTCGCAAAATGGGCTTATATATATATTCGCACACTAAAAGCATTTCGGATTTCTCATCATCATTTATTTGCACAATCGTTGAATTTGTTTAAATTAGTTTCGATTACGTATTTGCTAAGACTATACAATATTAAAGCTAGTCTAGGTCTACATGAATTTTATTATTATTCGGCAAAGGAGATACTAAGTCATTGGTTTTTATCAGATTTTTTTTTTATGAATATTAACTGCTGAATTTAATGAGCATAAAGTTGATTTGAAAACTGCGAGAAGTTTTATAATTTATTATATTAATTTTTATTTATTTGTTCGTGTTCCATCATATAATTCAAAATTATAAGTTAGTATCCCCTTTCCTGGACTTCAATTGAAATCTAAATCTCTTTGGTTTTCGTTTATGCTTGGCATACTAGATCGTAAGTATATACAGAACTCTTAAAAGTATTTACACAGTATATTGGGTATTACATATTTTAGGGGCCAAGGAGCAATAAAAATAATTCATTTGTGAACACCTGAAAATGTCTTTTTCTTTTGTTGTTTATTATTGTTGCATTTGCTGTTAAATTGAGCTACTTGAGTTTTTTTTCGGGCGACTAAATAATGCTGGCGAACTTTTGAGCTGACTGAACTTTGAGCGGCATTTTTAAAACTTTCTGACAAGTTGACAGATTGTCCGGCCTTTTTTGTATATTTAGACCCAAAGAACACCAGTTTCCGGGAAAGTGTGAGGCAAATCGAAAAGTTCGGAAAACCCAAATCAGCCAAAGAAAAGGAAAACCATTCATCAAGTTCGGCCGAGAAATGCGTCGTAAAGGATATTTAATTAAAGGCAGCTAAAGTTTACGCTAATAAATAAAACTTCGGACAAAGGCCAGTAGAAAGTGAAACGATATTGGGTTTGGCAAAGTTTCGATGACTAATTTAGTGCGAAATTGATACAAATTCAATTCATTGAGCCAGGGAAATGATGGAAAAACGCCAGGAAAACCATATTAAACTCTCAGTCTAAGAAACTATTTTCTTCAGCCTGGTCGCAACTGAAACTAACTTTCTTAACAGCTATATCAACGAGTGAAGTTCTGGAGGAGTAGTAGAGAAATTGGGAAAGGAAACATTCAACGCTTATCACAAAGTAACGCAACGCTTGGAGCGCTTAGTTGATGCCTTCTGTACAAACTAGTACTTAGTAGTACAGACTAGCACTTAGTAGTACAAACTAGTACTAAGTAGCACAAACTAGTACTTAGTAGATACAACTACGGTCAAAATATAGCATTCTGCGGGGACTTAAGCCTTTTTGAAATTGTTTACATCTAATTTAGAAAGCTACGTTCACCTTTTATAATAGAATTATTAATTAGCCAAAAAAAGTTTATATCCCTTTGGTAATAAATTAAAAAAAAAAATTATTTTGTAAAAGTGTAATTATAATTCATTTTTAAAAGTAAAGAAGATTAAATTTTAAATTATTTAAATAAACGTAGTTATTTTTGTATCATAAATTAGAAAGATTGGAAATCATATCTCCATTAAAATCCAAATGTTACACTTAGCTAAATTCAACGAAATCCTTACTAGTATTTTGACCACAGCTGTTTGTTACACCCTATTTCCGTGTCTATTTATATTTACATGACTAGTGCACTAAGTCCACCCCTTCCCAGTGACCCATTCGAATCGTATTCACTTGGACACAGTCTCAGAATCCGGAGGAGACGTGTCCCAGTTTTTTGCTGTCCGGCAGGGTCCAGTCGTAACCAATTGAAGTATTGTTATTGGTGGTCGAGTTGGTGGTGGATGCGGATCTCTGCATTTCGCGGGCGGGAAAGTAGACCACTGGACCAGGCGATGGAGCTCTATTCCGCTTGATCTTGACCAGGCCGGGTGAGCCAGAGACCTGGGTAAGTCGCACATTGTTGAGCGAATTATTGCCACCGCCACCAACGCATCCCCCGACTCCTGGTCCGCCGGTGGCCACCAGGTAAGTGGTGGTGCTCCGCTGGGTGCCGTGCCGTGAGAAGCGGCCGGAGGATCGGTGGTTCAGAGTTCCATCGCCGTTGTTCGATATGGAACTCTCGTAGTGGATGAGATCCGGTTGGTCACGACTCAGGCGGCGCTTGAAAAAAATGAGTAAAAAAATGCGCTTGAACTTTTCGCCAAAGATGATGTATATGAGAAAGTTGACGCTGCTATTGATGGTGATCAGTAGATTGGAGATCTTCGTTATCTTATGATCGATGGTGCTGTAGAAGGCCTCGGATATATTGAGCACCAGCGGCAGAAAGTTGAGCATAAAGAACACTATCACCACGCACAGCAGCATTGTGGCCAAGCCGATCTCCCGTTTTTCTGATCTGGATAACCTTTGGCGCTCCCTGTTAGCCCGCTTCACCTGCCTGTATATCAGGCAATTTAGTATGGCCAGGGTGAGAAAGGGTATAATATAGTTTACGATCAGGTAGCACCAGTGTATGTAGATGTTGATGTACGCCTCCGATCTTCTCAGTCTCGAAGGTCTCACGCAGTGAAGTATTACATCCTTGCCCGGTTCGGGATAGGTGATAGTCAGGACCTCCCAAAATCTGGGCATATTGTAGGCCAACGAGAAGCACACACACACTATGAAGTATATTTTAGCTCTGCCATAAGTGCAGAGTGCCCTCGCCTTCAAGGGATGACAAACGGCCACATATCTCTCTAAGGTCACCGTAAATGTCATATATATACTAGCTGTCTGGGCTATCATGCCTATGGGGAATACCGCCGGCGATATAAACGGATATACGTAGTTATAGTAGCCGAAGAAGTGACCCGTGTAAGGATATATGCTGGGTATGCCAAACAGTAGTATCGACGTGATAATCAGCACCGTATCGCAGCGTGCCAAGCCAGTGAGTAAGTAGTTAATGCTGGATCTCATCTGCGGTCGGGAGAGGATTATCATGGAGATTATGTTGCCCAGGATACCGAGGACACCAACGATATTTATGAGCACTCCGCACACCCAGAACTCAATACGATTGTTCTCCAGCAGCGGATTGTACACATCCTCGCAGATTCGCGTCCAATTCGGTTCTGGATCCAGGCCCAAGTCGTCGTAGTGGGGATATTGCAGATCCGTTTGCACCTCCGTGTGATTGAGTACGATCTGCAGAGTGGATTGACTGTGGTTTTGCGGGAACAGATCGTAGCGCACCGTTGGTCCCTCGGTGGCCATCGCACTGGCCAGGAACTCATCGTCGCTGATGGGTCCACCGTAGTCGTAATCCGTGGGCGGTGGTGGCATCACACCCGGCGAGGGTAGCTCCAAGCGGAGCAGGAGCCGCGCAACCGCTGCACCACTCATCGCTGCCGGAGTCAAGTGACCCACTTTAGTGTCCTACTCGAATCCTGGGCATAGCATTGGGGCAGCCAACGTGCAACTTTCGCACGAACATCAATTCTGCGGCCACAGGTCGGGTACTTATTGTGGCACGGTTCACAGGACACGAGCACCTGATGACGATGTCCTTTGTCCTGGCTTCCACCCGGCGCCGTCGGCACTTTAAGCTGCAAAATAGGAAATGAAAAATGGAAGGTCATTTTAAACAAGGTTGCTAGCTGAGCACTGAAAAAAATACTTAGGATGAGGTTATTTATAAGAAAAAGAAATCCTCAAAAATTTTATGAAATGTGAACTTAAATGAATACCATTTGTATCTATGTAATTTGCACCTGAGTTGTATCATTAAAGTATTATCGTATGGAATAAGGAATAATAAAAGAAGTAATTCTTCCATTATTAAGAATACTTTTTAACAGTAACAAAATTATTTGAAATTATAGTACCCATATTTTTAGTAACATTTGTTTCCAGTGTGTTTGTGAAAGGTAACTTAGGTTATATCGATTAACAACAAGAAGCCTTTCCTCTGTGCCCCCCAAACAAACTTATTTGCTTGGCTGTCGGAGGGGAACTAAGTAAGATATATGTATTCTTTCCGGAGACCCAAAACATTTTCTGTGCTCATTATAAATGCCTTTGGTGTCAATTGCTAGCCTCTTGCTGCTGCTGTTTAAAAGGAAGCCTAATTGATGCCTGCTTTTACAGGTAAATTTGTAACAATTAGTTCTATAATTAGAACAAGGTTATTACGTTTCATTTGATGATTTGCCCATTGGTTGTGCTCTTGGCTCCGTCTGGAGTTTAATTTTCTGAAAATTAACTACACAAAGTTGCAGAAGAATGAGCGCGGTAAGATCTCCTTTTGGAATATCTTATAACCATTTTCTAAAAGAAGATTCCAGTAAGTGAGAGAGGAATGTGAACATTTAAAGGGAAATTCAAATACACAGCCACGTTCAATGCCAATATTTTTAGTTTGGACTAAGTATTATCAGCTCTTGGATACTGCAAAACATATAACGTTTATTCACGCATTTATCGATCATATAAAAATTATCTGCTCATAAATACAATAAAGTTGTTGGTATCAGTGTGTCAGTTTTGATACCACATATACATATATTTAAATGTAACAAACACAGGCCGTAATCTCCATTATAAGGGTCAACAAAAACCAGCAGCACATTAGTCTGAATTATTTTCGTGTCCCGAAAAGGATTGCCCCTAATTGCCATTGAAATTGGTTTCTGCTGAATACAGTGTGTCGTTTTCTATTGGCCATTATCCTTTAATGAAGGTCCTGTGTTTGTCACACTCTAATGATTTAATTCACTTTATTTGTTCTCGGCCCTTATCGAACTGGCTGGCAACAAGTGTGTCCACTAAATCATTTATGGGTTTCGGGCCGCACTAAATACGTCGTTGCCACGTGTAAATATCACGAATTCCCACACCGCCGCGCCCATTGAATGTCACATTTTTGACACATCAATCAAGCTTAAGTGGCCAAAAACCGAAATCGGAAATCACCCACACACCCGCGGAACCATTTGGCCAACAAACAAAGGCACAGATACACCAAGAATGGGGCCAAAATGCTAGCGAAGACTGATAGCCCATCCAGTGGCCAAGCAAATCAGTCAAACCACACGCCCATATAATATTGTATCTTTAACAGGGAACTGACAAAAAAACAAAGTTGATTCCATAAAATTGCATTGAATACATTGAACACTTATGATTTACATTTTAGATTCATTATAAGACAAATTCCAATTTTAAATAGATGCTATAAAACAGGAACCCTAGCACGCTAACATGAAATATATTTTTAAAAAGTGTTTTTTATTATATTAAATTCCTTTTCCCTCAGTGGCCATAAGCAGGACTTCTGTGCATAATGAAATCAATATAGATTCCCATGCCGAAAGCGATTGTGAATCACTGCTGACGTAATTTACGACCAGGTTAGTGAAACAAAGAGTACGGCAATTGCTGTTACTGATTATATGATACATGTAATTGTGGCCCTGGGTGTTTGGGTGTTTGTGATGTCTGTTGTCGTGCTCAGTTAACCGCAGAGTGCAGAAAACCATAATGACTGTGGTGCTGGGGATGAATGGAGGGCAAAGGGCGCACACGTTGCGTATGCGTGATATTTGGTGAATTTGCATTTGTTATCTCTGTGCAGCAGCAGCATTTTGATTAACTGAAATGTCCGCTGCAGTTGTTTGCATGTTAAGTGGTCAGCGTTTTGTGGTCACTGGAATGCAGGTGTCGCTGAGCACTGACCCATCCACCTCCAACCACCTCCATTGGTTTTCATTGTTTCGACCCTGGGCTCCTAATGCGATTATCTCAATTAGAGGCGAGAATTGAAGTGCTTTCGGTTGACTTTCTCCTACGCCAGCAGCAGCAGTAGCAGCAACTGTCCAGGCAATTATAAGGCCAATTATCTTTAATGCCTCTGACCCTTTTTGCCGCTTCTGACGACCAGCACGTGTCCTGTTTTAGTTGCCCTGCCTCCGTGTAACTCACACATTTACTTTTTACGGCACCGACATTGGTAAATCGCCCACACGACCAGCACCGAAATGGCTTTTTTCCCAGTTTCACCAAAAGCAAAAAAAAAATGTCGATCCTAGCCAGCAATTTTTCCTCACAGCTGGCTGTATGGCGGCATTTTTGGTATTCGGAATGCCTGGCCATTTGCTTTTTGTCACACGGAGAAAGGAAAACAGAGGCTTTTCAGTTTCACTGCCATTTGGTCTTTGTTACTGTGGTAGGCGTTTTTTTTATCGGCTTTTGTTGTTTCACATGTTCTCCGGAAAAACAAACGACATCAAAGAGCGTTTTGAGGAGGATGAGTACTCTCCAATGTCCTGTCGATATTTTTGGAATACCTTAATTAGGCATAAATTGCCAACCAAAAATGCTGACAATATAATTTAAGATGGCAAAAAGCTGCTTTATTTCTTATTTAAGTTAATTAATTTGTACTATTCTGTGGTGTTTTTTATTAGGTTCGAATATATTCCAGTACAGCACACATTAAAACGAAGCGAAACAAATAAATTTCGATTCCACAGAAAAGAACAATTGGCAGTTTGGGTAAAGTGGTTCTTACAGCCTTCTGAATGGCTGAAACAACCATAAACACAGCTCGGATTACGCGGCTTAACCACTGAAAGCTGACTGAAATCTACATGCCAGCCATCCGAAAAAACTTTAAACCCTTAAGCTGCCTCAAAAAAAAAAAAATAACAAAAAGAACTAAGCCCAGTTGTGTGAACTTTGACTGAGCCCTGCGATTTTTGCAGTTATGGTATAATCGGTTTTTCCAGTTTTTCCATTTTCACTTTCAAGTGCTGGCAGTGCGGCTCGTAATGCTAATTGCATTTTTAAGTGCTAAAGCAATTAAATCAAATGTGCATAATTGAGTGGGATTTTATTTACAGCCGTGTGTTATGGCCAAATCAATGCCAGGTTAAATAGAACAGACACGTCGCATCCTTTCACTTTTCACGTTGAGCGACAAATAGTTTCAATTAATGTTGCATTCTGTGAACGACATTAAGCTTAATTATTCTAAAAGCAATTTGCATATGGAATGCTTCTTGGCCATCCGTTTTCCTTTTTGTTCTCCCATTTCTCTAGTTTTCCTTTGTTGGATTTTCATGAGTGCAGTTGGCTTGGTGTGGAAAATCCATGTTTAGTTTGGGATGGGATTTTTGGCATGTGCTGGGCAGATTTGTATTTCCTATTCAAGTGGGTTGATTGAAACGGATTCGAATATGATATTGATAGTTTAACAGGTGGTAACTATTAATTAAGCTCGTTACGAATTTGGGGCATAAATATCTTGACTGTTCAATTAATCAAGCAAATTGTAAGCATTACGGTAATTTGGCTGCTTTCATGTTTAATTAAATATAATTTGTTTGCCAATAATTTACTGCTTACAATAATAACAATTAAGTAAGTTATTTCAAATATAACACACATGGTGGAATGCTCACTAAAAATACACAAGATTTATTACTTCAACGTGTACTAAGCATTCTAACAATAAAATAAGAAATAAGAGAAAAACCTCTCATAAAAAACCCCTATAAATCGACACCATACGTCTTGCCATATTTCATTCGACGGCAGGCATTTTTGCCGAATTTATTTAATTAAGCAGCTTAAGTATATTAACTTATGGTTGCCTTCCACTTCTCCATTGTGATTCCGTGTGCCAGTGGAATTCGTTCAAAATACATATAAACATCTAGCATTGGATTTAGTGTTTTCTGAACGCAAAACTTATAGAACCGCGAGTGCTTAGCCGCATGTTGAGCATATAAAGCCAAATAAAAAATATAACATATAAAAGTCAAAGAATCTGGTTCTCTGGCGGCATGAAATGAAAACACACAAAATTATAATTATTATATTTCGCAGCGAAAGAGAGAAAAGCGAGCTCTTTGCGATTTATTTTTAGTTGACAGTTTCAAGGCTTTTGCTCTCGACAATCTGGCAGACGGAACCAAAAGGAAAGCGCTAAGAAATACAAAAATGCGACTTTTCTCCCAACCAGGGATGCCGCGAATGTCCAGCCCGGTTTTGTTTGGTTTGCATATTTTTGTTGCAATTTCGGTTTTAATGACCATCCACTCGGGCTCTTGGGGATTCCAAAAAGCATTCAGCCAGCTCTTCTAATTGCCGGAACTCGCACAATTTGATTGCTCAATGGCCAGGTGCCGAATGCTCGCCATAGAACAACTGATTTATGCCCCAACGCCTTCTTCTTTGTTACTCTCCAGCACAGGAAAAAAAATTTAGATTTCACTTTAAATTAACAGAAATATACTTGGAAAATGAATGTTGTGATTTTCTTGAGAAGATTAATAGTTCTAAAGTCTATGTTTTCCAATAAAAAATCCAACATAAAATGTTTAGCTGTTATTGTAGTAAAAAAGTAATGTGCTTACAACTGGTGTATAAATATCTTTCCGTGTAATCTCCCATTTTTCTCTTTAATAGCCGACGCGGTTGTTTTCCTGAATGACTGCGTTTAAGGTAAATAATCGCTGCATTGTTGCCTGCACAGTGCCACGCGGCGTATACTTAATCATTGCGACATTAAGTAGCTGCGAGGGGGAAAAAGGCTCAAGATCTATTTGCCTGCAGCATTTAACCCAAGGCCAATGAAATCCAGTGCGGCTGCTATTCATTTGTCCTCCAAGAGTTCTTGCACCTTTCTCTTTGCTTTTACTTTCCAGCTGGTACGGATACAATTTTGCAACATTTAGTAAATTAATATGCACTATGTGGGCAAAGAAAGTGCATGTGAATACATTAGAGTGCCAGCACCTGTACAAATATATTAGGCCAAACTTAAGATGCATGCAAATGTACGAGCTATTTATTTAAGGCCAAAACTTCTGCCGAAACTATATTAGTACTTTTCACTGCAATCATTCCATCATCTCTTATTCGGTTTCTGCATTTAATTAAAATTAAAATCTCTAGAACTTAGTGCCTGGCATACCTGCTCAAAAGAGTCTGCAAACAAAGTTTGGCAACAAAGTAGCAAGTCAAAATGATAATTAAGTAGTTGGTAAGGCAATTAAAGCCAAAGGCATACATTAGATATAATGCTGTTTCAGCTTTATTTGTGTTTTTGCTACTATTTGAAAAAAGAGAAAAAAAATATTTTCCAAGCCTCCCCGTAAATAAAATTCAAATGAAGCAATATTAAATTTGCATTGCAACTATAATAAGAAATATAGTTACAAAAATTCAGCTTCTTGGTTACCATTATTTCGCTATTCCTACTTAAATTAAAATATATTCTCAGAAAGTTAAAATCCATGTACACAAGTAGTGCAGTGCGTAAAATGTGTTTTACTTGTTCTGTATTGTTGTAAAATGATAAAGAATTCGATGAGTGGCGGTGTAATATTTTGTATACAATAAAGAACTCTTTTCAAGATGTTTTTCTTTAGAATTCGTGTGTCACAATAAAACCGAGAAACTGACGAAGCCACTTTCAATGAAACTTTCTTGGATATCGAGTATGTTGGAGCGATTGCATCTCACGGATGACTCGTCGTCACTCAGTGGAGGCGAGTCCTTCTCCATTATTTTCCCCAGACAATAAAAATGCCTTTGTGGAATATTTTCAGTTGACAAACCACATGGGAGGTTCGCAGCGCAATAAATTAATCTTTTTAATATTCAACATGCTGCGGCTTATCGACATGGAAATCATGAGGATTTTCCACACACCCAAGGATGCTAATAAAAAAAGCCACTTGACATTTTGCTTTCATAAGGAAAACGCATGTATTATGACACACGTTTTCCGTTTTGTTTTTGTTTTCATTTCCTTTAGCTGTTGTCTTAATGGGCTTATTAAGACTTATTTGCTTACCTTGGGAATTTAATTTACAACTCGAGTGTGTGTGCAAGATATTCGCATATTCCCATTTGCATATCTTGGCGGCGAGAATGTCAACAATCAATGCCAAGGGACAGACGGCGCGATGGGGTTAATCGAAGTGGAATGGAATGATCTGCGATTCGACTTTTTTTTTCTGTTATTTTGGGCTGAGAGTTCTTGGCTTTCTCGGCGGTTTTTCTTGCGGTGAAGATAATTTAGCAATGTGTTTTCACGTTTCGCCGCCGAAAAGAAATTTCTTTGGGGAGCTTTTTATCGATGCCGCTCACTCACACACGCCACAATATATTTAATATATTTATTTATAAATTAATGAGCTGCTGGCAGCCGATTTCACTTGATTATATACTTCGGAAGACATTATTAAAACACTTTCTCCGTTTGATTTCGAATAAACAATACTTGCTTGTTATTTATTTGCTGAATATCACTCTGAACAGCACTCTCACTCTCGTTTCAGACACTCGCTCTCCCGTGTGCGTATGAGTGATATTTTTAAAATATATCTCGAAATTCGTTTTCCGAACGCTTTTTCTGCCGCGAACGCGTTGAATGCTGACTGCCAACTGTGCCGCCGAATTTTCCACTTAAGTTTTCCGGCTTGCCGCCTGGCAACAATGTTGCATGTTGCCGGCACATCAACATATTGTTTCTGGGCATGCGCCGCGGAAATGTTGCTGATTTTCCGGGCATTTTCATTCATAACGAAAAACTGGCGCCGTCATTACTGCAAGTTGCATGTTGCTGCAACACCGCCGTAACAACTGCACCCAGTGAAAGTGTCTGTCCGTCTATTTATAAGGCAGCCAAATGTCGTAAGGCGAACAATCAAGTTTTATACCCTCTATAATGACCACAACGACCCAGTTTGTGTTTGTGCAATTGGGGAACGCACAGACACCCGCATATACACTGCCCATGTCCACCGGAAATGCAGCACTAAACTTGGAGAAATTTACTCGCTGCGTGGGTGGAAATCGCTCGAGGAAATTAATTTAATGTTTATTGTTTGGGCAGCCGATGAGCAGAGTGGAGCATTGTTTTCCGCGGAAGTGGGCGAAGGATAAGCCAAGTGGTCTTCGAAAGCGCTATCTCGCAATACAACTTAAGTTTTTCCTGTCAGCAGTTGCAAGTCATTAAGGCATTCTTGTGCGATACTTTTCTCCATTTAACAACTTATCTTTGTGCAATCAAGAGACATGTCATATAACAAGTTGACAATATATACACATTTATGGATGGGATAAACTTAACTTGTTTGCTGTATATGTTTTTATTATTCCTTAATATTTATTCAAGTGCCTGATTTATTTCTTTGTGTAGCAACGACTATTTGCCCTTCAAAAACCTATTGAACTATACCAGTTTCTTGGATGACACTTTGAACTTTTGCCTTAAATGATGAACAACATCTGCTGTCAGAAATGCGTTTATCAGACTCGGCAATAAATAATCATCCTACACTCAATGTATTCATTTTCTAAGGTTTCAGTCAATGTCTACGCACTTCGGGATCGCACTAAATTAAATTTCAGCTATTCTTTTGAATATTTGCCATACAATAATTCGTTGGCTTTCCGAGGAAGCCCTCAAACTTGATCCGTTCTTGGCATGTGCCAGAGTTTTTGGGGTTGGGAGGGCAAGGAAAAAGGCGCCGAAACTTGCAAAGCTCAGTTCAGAGACAACGCGGCGGATTACGGCTCGCTGATTTATTTTCCCTTTGGGTTTTTCTTCTACATTTTCCCCGCCTGCAGCTGTCAGTACGTAGGCTTTCTACTGGCAAGACAGTCGAAATATATTTTTAATATTTTCATTTCCCAATAAGACGGCTTCCTGGCTTCCTGGCCGTCTGACAGATGATGTTTCCTTCCTTTCCGTCCCACGAACACAACAATTTCAAAGGGAAGGTGGCGTTCTCGTGGGTGGCCATGCCAATCATGACGCGGATGACGCGCCATAGAGTTTTCATTTATTTGGCTCCCGTTTGACACTTTAACCGCCAGGCGATATAAAAGTTTTCTAATGGAAACGGCGCTGACCAGCGGAACGTAACCTTTTGGGGCACTTTTAGATTAATCACCACGACATTTCCACTCGGCTTAACCTTCATGACCCGTCCCACTGCGGTCGCACTTGATTCGCACAATTACACAACAAATCCCACCGCCAAAGGACCGCCCACTGTCAACCAATTTATTGGCAGCTGCCCAGTGGCCAGAAAAAAAGGAAACTTTATATGGATTCAGTGGCAGATTTAAGCACGTAACACGCACTCAAAAAAGGGGACTCTACAGTATAACTCTGCGCAAATTACACAATAAACAAAATCATAATAAATGAAAAATGGTAGTTGTAATAATTACTATACCTATTATAATTATATGTATATGTTTTAGTGAACTATAAGTTATAGGAGATTGATTTATCAGACAAGCACTTTTAACTATGGGAAAAAGTTGTTTATTCATATTGTGCTTTGAACTTTTCTGTGTATAAATTGAACTTCCTGCTTAGCTTGCACTTCCGCTCGAAGTTGTTTTTACCACAAGACAAGGAAAATTGGAAAATTGACTTTACGGCAGAATTCACATATTTTCGCATACGGCTTTGCTTGGCGCAATTGCATAACAAGAGGCAGCTGTTGAGTATCTGAATTTTGCTTATTTGCTTTATTTTTTTGTAGGCCAAGTAGACTGAAGTTCTTGGAAATGTCTGCACTTGCGACAGCTCGTGCCAGATTCAAATTGGCTTAACGCACTTTCCACTTGCCACATTCCACTTGCAATGCAGTTTTGAGAGCCGTAGAATAAAGCACGGAGTAGAAGTTCCATAACTGCCACAGCCATGTGGCATGCAAGATGGATAACTGTAGGATTTGCTAGGGATTCCGATTCCGCATCTGCGGCTCGTGACAGGTGGAAATAGATTTGAAATTGACAATCAGTCGCGAGCTAATATATTTTGCAATTGAAATTGAAAAACAAAGGCCGAATTCGTTTTTAAAAATTGACGATGGGCATGAATATGCCTGCTGAATATGTATGCTGTGCATACACATGGAATTGAATTGAAACTTGTGCGTAATTTATTCTGTACAAGCTGGCCATCTACCAATTTAATTTGAATACAAAATGTTACACGCATAACAAAGTTTAATTTTGTTGAAGGTTGCTAAATATTTGTCAACTAAATACCGTTATTGAAATTTCTAAACTTCTCTTCTCTGAAGCAGGGTATTAATTAACTTGAAAAGTTATATTAAATAAAAAAAGAAAAGCTCTTATTCAAACTATTTTGTCTTTTAAAATCCGTTTGACTTGGTCTATTATTTCTAATTGAAAGTGGCAAGAAGGTCTTTTAACAAAGTGAAGCTTAGTAAACTGCAATGCACTTAAATATTCTGGTGCTTGACATTTACATAAACTGTAGAGTAGTCTCTGCTAAGCGGTTTACCTTTGACCTCCTGGTAAAAGGCAGTCACTCCACCCACTTTTGATTGAGCACCCGTTTCAACGTGGTTATCAGTGGGGTTTTTTCCAAAATATCCTTCCGCAGGACCTGAGCCTTGCCAAGTGCTCCATCATAGTCGGTGCTCAGGAGGCAGGACTCCAAGCCCGAGGATGACTCATCCAATCCGCAGTGACCTTTCCACATGGCTGCCACTTGAAAGCTGGGGGTAATAAATTCAAATCGAAATCAAATACAATAAAAACTTGGCACATCAACCGAACTTGTCGCCGCAAAAATAATGACTAAAAAATGAAAAAACCATCTGGCTGACTACTAGTCCCAAATTAAATGTCTAACTATAAATGCAGATACATGGGGTCTGCCATAAAGTGCCGACTATCATAAACAATAACACAGCAAATAAATAACGCATTTGCTGTTATAAATCCTCCATGCGACTCCATGTCCTTTGTGCTGCTGCAAATGGCGGCCATTTGCATAAATGAGGGACCAAGGAGCAGCTACGTCATTGTTTGCAGTGCGTCTGAAAAGTTTTCGCCACCTCCACGAGTACAAAAGTATGTTACAGAAGGTTCCCATTTTAGTTTTATCTCGACGACGCCATCGCCCAAACTCCCGACATTAGCACTAATATGCATAAATATGTCTGCGCAAGGTATGTAGGTATAATTTTTATGTTTATAACATCCCCCAGGACATTTTGAATGTAATACAAGCGACGACGGGGATGTGGGCTCTGGGTTTTGAGTTACCCTGTTATGTTTAAACCTTAAAATTGAATTAAATCGTTTACATTTAAATCAATTGGTTTGGATAATTTTTAGATTTGTGGTAATAGTGTACCTTACTTTACTTCAAATGTAGCATTTTTCTAGGAGCAGCTAACCTTTGTAGTTCATTCATCTTGTGACTTACTTTCATACTAAATTAAGATGCAATAGAATTTTCTTCTTTAAAAGAACTAAGCTGCTATTCCAGCTGTATCCCCCATTTTTACAGGTAAGCCAGGAGAGAGCGGCTCGTGGCCATTCGCATGTCGAAATGGCACTTGACCCACAAATAACCCGGATTGACCTCCCATCTGATGGGCAGCTGGTGCCGCACGCGCCGCTCTTATCAGCCGGCAAATGGCAGTTTTATGATGCGGCCTCTTATCAGCCGCTGCATTACTGCGCTGCGACCCTTGGTGACTAATCAAGGATGGCTTACTACCTTGCGGTTGTGGGCGAATCCTGTGCAAATCCTGTGGGACTGCGCCTGTGGCGACGACGGAAGCGGATGTGGCTCGACTTACTCGAGCTAACGGCGTGTCCTTTGACGGCCACCAAGTTGGCCATAAATCAGCCACAAGTTTTGACGGAAATCCAAGACGTCAGGAGCCGCGCAGCGGGTAAGCCACTAGCTCAAAAGGGTTTCCGCTGGGAGTAAAGCCTCAAATGAGCTGGGAAACTTAAGCTGTATCCGTGAGTTGGGCGGGTAAAATTATCCGGAATTTATTTTTATAAAACTGCAATTACCAGAAGTGGCGCATAACAATTACAAGGATATTTAGTCTGGGGAGCGACGTCAAGAAGGCGAAGAGTTTCTGTGAACGTTCTGAGGTGGTGGTAAATTTAAGTGGGGATTACTAAATTTAGTTTTTGCCACAAATATACTTAAATTTAATAAGTATGTATGTTATATTTATAAGACAGACAGACATAGACAGCATAAACAATTTCTAAAATCATATTTAAAGTGTACCCAGCGCGAGTATCAAATCAATAATTTATAAGCCCTTTGCAATCGAAAAACATTTGCACATAAATAAATAAATAAAGCACAAGTGCCGTTGCATATCGAGTTCAAGCAAAAACTTAAACCCTGTGACCACAATATTTAGTTGTACGTTTTGCTTTGGTCTAGTTTTATTTACCTTTTGGCTTGAAAAACTTGGCATGTGTGTGGGCAGGACTCAACCGGAACCATATACATATATACATGCATAGTTCACGTTCACCCGCAGGACCGAAGCCAAACAATTTTCGAGCCGAACAATCAGCACCTACATCGCACAATTCTGTGAGTCACCCAGTGGGAGGCTTCTGGCTTTTGGCCCTTTTGTGGCTCCACATTTTGGCCTTCCGCCACGAGTTGGCAGTGGGAAAAATGGCAAACGGATGTTGTGCGCAACGAGCCGAGTCATGACATTTGCATAACAAATTCCATTTAACCCACGCCATGATTTTCCTTCTTTTGCGCCAGGCTCCAAAAACATGGAAACATGTTTATTTTAGATAATTTCCTTCCATTCCGCCCGCATTCATTCGCTCCATCATAATTATGTGTCACAAATAGCGGGAACTCATCCATTCCCTCTTCATTATTCAATCATTTGATGCCTGTGTGCGAATTTATTGAGGCTTTAGAGCACGAAAATTGATGTTTTCTGGCCGGGATCGAGGTGAGGAATCAATGGGGGTGGCTCAATTCATCGGTAAATTAAATCAGTGGTACATTACACGACAGCCCACGCTTCAGCGGAATTTCCAACAGTGAATACCATTAAAAGAATCGTTAGGTATATTAAACATTGAATTGAAATACTCTCTAATATAGCAAAACATACCTTCATACTTTTACACAATGTGTTAATGCGCTTATCGACCTTCAAGTGAGCAGCCGAGAAAGCAAATGACTTACAGTCTTCCATTTACTCAAACAATTGAACATAATTTGTCAGCTAAGCGAAGAAATTCAACTAAGTCGGCTATAATTTGTTTATTTCCTGAAGGCAATACAATCGCAGTGGTGAAGTGCTATTAAAAAGCCACAGCGACAGGTGTTTGCGAGAGGGCCCTCATGTCGTATACGTGATGGGATTGGCGGTTTTTCGCACTGGTTTTTCGCTGTTGGTTAAAAGCCTTTTGGCCAGGTAGCGAGACTTTAATTCAATTAGCAAAAGGGCTCAGAGGCGAACACGTGCCCGTGGTTTTGACACGGGTCAGAAGTAGGTGACAGTTTCGGGCCCACTTTTAAGCAGAAAACATTGGCTAATCCTCGCGAAGTAGAGTGGATTCCTCCGGTTTTTCAGTGAAATCGCAGCGCAGACCAGCGACCTTGGCAATGATTTCGGTTTGGAGCTCCTCGAAGGGACGAAGCAGGCGGACGGGTTCTGTGTCATCGCGACCTTGGAAAAGGGTTTCCCCGCTAAAGTCAATGAATCCATACTTTCGAGCACCCAACAGCGTGGCCAGCAACTTGTCGGATATATCGTTGTAGGTTTCAAATAGCTGGCCGAAAGCGAGTACTTTTCTGCCATCAATAGGATCATCTCGACCGGATTTCTGTATCATATCGCAGAGTTGCAGGATCTCCTCCAGAGCACGAACACTGGCCTGCAAGGATCTCTGCTCGGAAAGACTGCCCGTCGGCGCTCTGCCGTATTCATCCTCTGCAAAAGTCCTCTTCGGCATCTCACTGACGTTGTAATGGGCAAAGGGGTTTATCATCATCCAGTTTTTATGCTGTTCAGCTTGCTGGTTAAAGAGCGTGATGCGTGACGAGACCGACGAGTCCTGCAGGGATTCCATTTTGAGGCTCAAAGGTAATTGGCAAATCAACTTGGCTGACCGACCACTCACCTGGTTTTCAGCCATTTTATAATTATGCTGGAAATTTGAACGGTTGTTTGCCGAAAATGTTTGTCGCTATCAAACCACAGTGAAGCCTACTCTGATTTCAGCTGGTAAGCAAACACGTCAGCCAGGTTTGAAAAGTGTGTTATTATGAAAATGTTATTACCCTGCATTATATTACTTTAAGTTAACTATAGTTTTTGGTAACTTACCTATATATTTTTAAATGTTATTATCTGTTATTATATTTAACAACAGTTCCTTTTGCTTTTAGCCCTTAACCTGATGTGATAACTGGCAACTAGGGTAGTAACAGTTGGTGGATACTTATTGCGTTCAATCATTCCACCACTGATTGTTCGTGCCACATGCATGCAAACACATGCATCTCATTAGGAAGCGCTTGTATCCCAGGCCGCATCAAAGGATTCAGATTCAGGCGCGAGTTTGCCCAGGGATAATCAATCAAAGTGTCGCCTTAAATACTTACCCCCCCTGGAGATCTACACCCACAGCCACATCCGAGTCCACATTCAGGGCCACCCACTTGGTGGATTTTAGTGCAGCCTTAAGCCAACTCCACAGGCTGTGGCAGCCATGTGGCAAATGCGGCGGAAACAGCTCGCAAACTAGCTCCATAAATTTAAGCCTCGAATGGCGCGCAAGTCGCCGGAAGTATTTGGAGCTCAGTGCAGTCGGAAATACAAAACAAATTTCCCAGAGACAGAAAGACCGAGTGGTAGCGAAAAAACAGGAATGGCAGGAATTAATGAAACAAAACGAGGAATTGAAAGCTACGAGATAATAAAAGCTAATCGAGGAATAGCTCAAGTCGAGAGCTTAATATGCTTTTAATTCCATCAGAATTCGAAATGCTAAATGCCATCTACACTCGAATTTCACTATATTCACTTTCAAAAAAGGAAATTTAATCATTTAGCTATAAATAAGTTAAAGAAAATTCGAATACAAAATACAAAAGGGAACTTAAAGTGCTGTTCAAGAGCAGCGCCTTGGATTACCATTAGTTAAAGCCAGCAAAATTGCGGCCCTAAGCAAAACCAATAAAATCTATAATATCCTTCGCCTCGGGAGCCTCCAATTAAATTCTGTCACACAATCTGCCAATCCAATTATTTTCTTTCCGAGGGCATGAACCAATAGTTCCGTCGAATGAGCATTAAGTTAAATCACGCTTTAAGCGTGTACTTTCTCGAAGGGTATCAAAACTGTTTTCCGGCGGTTTTTCTGTTTCAGTTTCCTTTCCGATGGAGGAAAAGCGTGGAGGACACGAAACAAAACAGACAAATGGCAAAATGGCGCCACTTCCACATCCGTTAAGCAATAAACATTAATGCGCAATTAATGCTGGTGTCAGACGTTGACTTTGCTTAGTGGTGTTGGCTGGGTGTTTCCCGGACTTTCCCCCCCGCCTTTTCACTTGATTTTCCCCCTGATTTTGGACACAGGTCCGTTGTCTGTTTTTGATTTCCTCCACTTGCTGTGATTAACATTTGGCGCCTCTTCTTAGCCTTTAGTTATTTATGGCTCGGCATGACAAATGAAATCAAGTGGGCACAGGGCAAACTTAATGCAAAAGCAGCTTATTTCTGGCAGTCCAGAACAGCGACTTTCCACGGCTTTGAAGTCTGTGTTTGCCCATCCCAAACCACTTCCTTAATGATGGAGCAACCAAAGGAAATATTTGTAGAGCAGCTTACCACCCAATGATTGGGTATTTTTCAAAAGGTTCGAGGGGCGACAGCTTTTCATTAGTGGTGAGCTGTGTACCTATACACACAATATCAATACCATTCACAAATATAAAGAAGGATAATATCTAGTATTGTTTTCATAGTATTAGGCATGCCTATAAAGCTAAACTATTTCAAGGAACATTTATTTTTAGCCTTTTATGAATTTTTTACGTTGTTAGGATGAGATAGATCTGCGGTAGTGAAACCACTGAGGCTTTTCCTCAGATTTTCTTCATTTTTCCTTAAGCTGAAAATATTTGTCCCCTAAAAGTAAATCCCTTCTCATCACTAGTTGTTACTAAGCCCCGCCATCTGTCAGAGAGACAAGATGCTGGTACTTCCGCCACTTGCCATTTCGCCATATGTTTTGCTATTCCCCACCGATTTTCAGTTGCATTTTCCGACCGAAGGAGTGACAGTGGCAGTTTGGCAAGCCTCGCCTCTTTCTCGAGAGGCACTTAAGATGCTACCATGTCTGCATATGGCCCCTAAGAATTTATGTGTTGTTTGTATTGGCCCCCAGAAAATCCCCGACGCATTATTCAATTTGGAGCTGCCTGTAATGTAAAACAATTTTCCGCAAATGCAACATAAAATAAAAAAAAAAGAAATAAGAAGAGAAAAGAAGAAAGAAATGAATGAAAACTGTCTTGGTTGGGTGAATTTTATGTGTGGCACGTTTGGCAATAAATTTTCGGGCTTGAACATTGGATTTACAAATTGCTGCCTAATTCGCTGTTTTCATTGAGCGAGAGACAAATTTATATGGTCTGCGGTTAACACCTGTTTTTTGTTTTCATTCCAGGGGACCCTCAACGTGTTTAATATCCTTCGATCATCGCTCGAGGTTTCAACTCCGAAAGGATATATGCATCCTTTCTCTAACCCATTTCATTGGTCGCCAAAACGAAGACAAAGCTTTTCGACTTGGCCCTCGAAATTTGTGTCATTTATAACTTTTGGGCGAAACGACAAAGCGATTTATTTTGTGTTTTCCTTCGGTCTGGCTCCAGTCAAAGTTTGATAAATGAACGCATTCCGCTTGGAATTTTCCTTTTGCATACGAAAAACCCAAAGGGGACATCTGGTAGTTGCATTTTTTCAGCTTCATTTGGCAGCTGCCAGGGTCTCGTTTATGGCCTTTTTGGCCTAGTCTGTCATAATCAGAGCGTTTAATATCACCGATGTGCACTGAACGGTCGCCGAAAATCAAATCAACTTTTGCCACGACAACAGACAGCTGATGACCTCGAAAAAAAAAACCAAAAAAACCCAATCGAAATAAACCAAACTTCGATCACAAAAAATTAGTCAAGTCAACATGAAGTGGGGCAAAAAGGGGAAAGCATTGCCACAATGTTTTTATGTCCTTTTGTTGTGATAGCTCTAGTTTTTTTTCGCCCGAAAATATGCAACAGCCGGTGCCAAAAATATGTGAGTGTGTGGGTGATGCACTGCAAAAAAAAAACACATTCTGGTGACGTAGCCAAATAGTTCCGTTTGACTTATTGGTTGTTCATAAATATTTTGTATTTCTTTACTCGGTTTCGAGATAGTACAAAATTTATGTTTATACACAAAGCCAAATTACTGTCGAATTTTCTCTCTCTGCATAGTGTATGTGCTAGGGAGCATGAAAAATTGCAAGTCTGTTTCATTGATTTGATTGACACTTTTATTGACACAGTGTTGGCCTTGTTGTTGCCAAGGGTTTTATGACCTGCCAATGAACGCGAAAGCCTTTAAGCCAATCGGCAGCATCCAACGAGCTTATATACGGATAGTTTGCAGCCTTTGAAACATTTCAGCTGTAAACCCATTCATACAGAAATTTGTATATGCGTTTTCATATTTTTATGGGCCATCACAACTTGATTTTTTAATACTTTACATCAATTCGAATTAGGAAAAAGGCAATAAAAACCTGCACGAAAATATTATGGCCAAAGCAAAAATGCAGTAATTCATTCGTTTAATACTTCATATTTTTTTTACCAGCTGAAATTTATGATATAGTAAGTAAAGTGGGCCATCTAGCTTAACACTAATCCTTTTGGACATTTTTTGACTGTTTTGTATTTAAATAAAAGCAGGTCATGTGCAGTAAATATAAAAAATGTTGAAATCCTTTAAAAATAACGTATATTTGTTTTAAAACCTAAACGCCAACTTTATCATGTTTTAAAGGGAAATCGTGGGTTATTGATACCTTTTATTTCTCTGTTTTATGATAAGTTTAAATGTTTTAGTATACACTAAATTGTTCTTTCAGCTTATTAAAAACCTCCCACCCCAGGCTAAATTGAATTCCTGCAATACAGCACTAATATTCCGACCAGCAGCAAGTAAAATGTCGGTCTAGCCATGAATTTTCATGGTCGCAACTTTGGCTTTTTATGCGTGCCACCGGAACAATGGCTTACCAAGGCCAGCAAAAGTGGCCGTAAAATATGACATTTGCTGGCCTTTTGTTTGCACTGGGCCAGCGGATCTTTGTGGCTATAATTCCAGGGCTGGAGGGCTGGAGGGCGGGGGCTGCAATCGGCTGGCAATTAATCAGGCTTCATTTGCACTTAATCGCGGCCATGATTTGCACGCAACTGCGACCCAATCATGTGGCCATTGGATTCCATTATAACAGGCAGCCGCATATTCAATTTAATTTTCATTAGCCTAGTGCCATGCGGTCATCGACGAGCCACAAATTATTTTTGGCCCCCCGGCTTGGCGAAGGGAAATGGGAATAAAAACTCATTTTAATATGCGTTGCCCAGCAACGAGCGATTTTCCTTGGCCATTTTCCTAGCCCCTTGTACCGCGGACTTAATTACATATTTAAATTCCAACTGCGCCGCCTCTCAATGGCCAAGAAATAGCTGCAAAAATAACAGCCCAGAAAATATTATGGATATTCTGGGTCCCGACTTGCAGGCCGTAGTTATGAGATACCATAAACAACATGACGTCAAAATAAGCTGGCAGATGGAGTCCTTTGAAGTTTAAGGCTTAAAAAAACTTCAAAACTTCAAAAATATTGTCTTAATACTAATATGTTCTTCACAGTGAATTATTTTGAAGTCATAAAAATCCTATTTCTGAAGAATATACAGGTGTTAAAGATTTGTTTATTATATTGTAATTGTCTTTAAGTTCAGTTATTAATTTATGAATCGAAATTAATAAGTTAAAGTTAGTTTTTCCATTAGCTGAAGCCCACGAATTAGTAACCAAAATTATACTATATTCAAGGCTACCCTTTCAGGTAGAGTAAAATCATGCTCAAGGTCATGCCGACTGTAACTCTTAAGTGGCTATCAACTGGTCTCATTCAAAATAATAAAAAAAAATCATAATTTATTGTTATGTAACTGAACCACAAATGAATTTCAAGCAGCATTGTAATATTCTAGAACAAGATGACATAAGATTTTTAGAGGGAAATAAACTACGGCTTTTAGAGAAACGAATAAAACGAACATATCACATACATGAAAACACATATCCTTGTAAAAAACTTATCCATAAAAACGTTTTAAAGACGCACTAGTTTGTAACTGGAATTCTCACTCACAAAGTTTCTGTTTTTTTACTAGCTAAATGCAAAAGCTGTAATTAAATTAAATGCAAATAAATCATAAATAGAATGTAATTACTGTTAGGCAATTAAAATAACAGAAAAAAACCTTGCTAAATATTTAATGCTGCAAGCTGTTTTGATTTGGTTTCGCAAATTCATTATGCTAGTTTTTGCTGTCGCAATTACATATGCTCATTATTGATATGTTGATGTGTAATTAATATTTATTAGTTGGTGCATATTAAATAGTTTCCATTAAATATTGCATTCCTACTTTCAAATTAATCAGGTCTAAAAGTTTCCGTTTAAATAAGCCTAATAAACTGGAATTTACAGACATTTAATTAAAATTTGTTTTATTGACAGCAGTAACATAAAACACTTAACCATCATTTATAGAGCCTAAATTCAGCAATTGCTAGATTTAATATGCTTTTTTCGGAACACAAATTCACATTCAGTCAGACATATTTGAAATTAGCTGGCATTACACGGAGATTAGGGATACCTCATCGCATCTGCATAAATTTTCGATGGCTCTGGAAATGGCTGGCTGCTTTTATGTGGCGCACTGCAATTTTCCTTCAATTTTCCTCGGCTTAATTTACGCGCTGTGGCTGGTTTCCCTATTGATTTATTTAGGCGTAGGCCATTCACGCCCTCTCATAACTGCCTATGTAGCAGTGTATAGTATGTAGGTATGTGCGCTCTGTGTGTGTTTGAATCATTCATTCATTGTTCGCTCACGCATTTCCCTACTTTCGCTGTTTTATGGCTCCCCCGCCTGGCTTTCCCGTGCGCTTTTCCTTCGGCTTCGTTCCGCTTTTCCCCCACACCCCGTGCAGCATTGATTCATGTTAAATTTATGCAAATTGCCTAGTATTCCGGCTGCCAGGATAAGGCTCTTCCACACCGACTGCCTTCTAAAAATAGTCTACACAAAGGAAAAATAGAGAATTTAGCAATGTGAGTTACAAGCGACCACTGAATTTCGCGGGTTTATAACTATTAGTCCATAAAGTCATTAATAATTGAAAAAAGCCATTATAGAGGTTTTATTAGTTTGATAAACCATACAAACTTAACCATAATATCACTGGAGTTGTAAATGATAGCCCTATTTATTTTAAGTTGACGAAAGAATACCTAACTTAAGATCCCGTTTTGCGCTGTGTACAAATTTAAGTTAAAGTCCTTGATTAGCTTTCCTTAAATTGAATTTTCCGTTTTCCAAAACGGGTTACACACTGCCTTCAAATTAAACGGTTAATTGCCTGCAACATTTAGCTGCAGCTGGCCTTGTTTTCCGAGCGGTGAACGGGGCGTATGCGTCATCTCCACTTTATACACATCACTTGCCAGCGAGTTGAGACGACAACAATGGCAGAACTCTTGGAGGGAAAGCGGGGGGGTTGGGTTGTTGATGGCGAACAGGAATAACCGCTTTGCTGCTTTATGGCGAAAACATGCTAGTCCCTATTTTCTTGGCCAGCAAAGCCAGTCGATGGTGACGTGGCCAGAGAAGGAAGGGTCCTTCGGACCGAAGGTCAATATACTCGCGGCACGAGCGTGTGGCAATTGTGACTTCGATGCGAAAATGTTTGCGGATTTCGGTCGCCGCGGTTGTAAAATCAATTCCCATTGGCACCCAACCACGCCACCGCCACCGCCATCGATATTTTCCCTGTCAGCTGCATTTCCATTGCGCTGAGCGATGGCAAAATCACATTTTCCCAACTTGACAAGGCCAAAACGTTTGAAATTCCAGAACTCTGGGTTAAAACGCAGCCAGAGGCAAAGCGAAATGTAATTACTACAATGAAATACGAGACACTTGACCCAGATAACCACCCACCCACCCATTCTCCTTCTACCTTCGAGAAAATGTGACTTCCGTACGTTTGGTTAGTTTTTTGAGGGTGCCGTTCGCAGGCTTTCCCTTCTGTAAAGGATACGCTGGAGTAATGAAATCCCGGCCAGACGAAACACAACTGCCTCATAAAGGCCAGGAGCAGAATTATTGCTTGGCTTGCAATATTCTTGGGCGAGGTCAATGTGTTTTTTGTTTATTCGCCGGCCTAGTGCCCACTGCCCCCCGGCCACGCCCCCTTCCATTCATCGGCCGTAAAGTTGGCAAGCCAACGAGAATGTGAGCGTTCTACGTGCAATTCAGCAGCATACACTGGGGAAAAATATCGCCATGATAAGCCTAGAAATCTCATTACTTTACCTTATATTTTAAAATGGAGCTGCTTAAAACTAATTTTGACTTCTCTAAGCACAGTTTTAAGGAACATGATTGGAATGTTAATAATTTACTCGATGTAATTACAACATTTTTTCTCTACATATCCGGTCTCCAAATGGAAAGTTACGCACTTCAGGGGGAAATGGTGGAGTCGCTTCGGGCCATCATAACTTCTGCTCGAAGCCAACTCCCATTTGGCTGTCGTCTGTTCTCGGGCTCAGACATTTCCATTGTCCATAAATCAAATGTTGCTTTGAAGTTGGCGCTTGCTTGCTGTGGTCCCAGATACATGAAACTATATATAGCTTGAGCGGAAATTTGGGATGAACAGAGATGTGTTGTCAAGTTAGTAGTATTGCGTAAACTATTTTTTTGTCCACATTGAAGCAGACCTTTTAAAGAGCTTAATCTTTTTACTTTATAAATATGAATTAAGCTTTAAAATATATTAAATTCATGAAGCTTGAACCACTTCATTGAACAGCATATGTAATTAACTCGTATAAAATATTTTTTGGCATTGCCAAAGTGTCTGAAATGCCACGCAAAACTTTAAATTACAGGGTGTGGGCATACGCAAATGGCAACTTAAATGTCATGAATACTCTATGAGCCGGATCCTTCCGGCTGGAGCGTTGAGCTCTGAGCATTTTCGCCTCAGTGAATTGTGAAACTTTTTGGCGCCAATGCGCGAGTGTTTTTTGGGGAGGGCCGAAGTATTCAAAACTTTTTCGCGTTTGGTGGTAAATTGCATTTCCGAATGGCTGCCCCAATTGGACGTGTGTGTGCCGAGACAATCACAAAAATTTGAGGCATACGAGGCAGTAAATTGAATTAACCTCCGCCAGAGAGAGAGAGAGAGAGAGAAGGTGGGGCACATTGTGCGTGGCTTCCGCTTCCTTGGTTCCAGCGGGGAGTATTCAAGTTTCACTGAGTGATGAGCCCACGATGATAATAAAACTGCGGCATCGGGCATGTGGAAATGTAAACAAGTATGCCACATGTGTGACGAGGCACAATTGACTCGAGTCTGACGTCTTGACTCGAGTTGCGCAACAATGGCCGGCTTTGTGGCCCAAGTTAATTGACTTGGCCCTTTGGCTGCCACGTGGCTGCATAGAGTTAATCGTCCAGGATGCGGTAGATACATGCTCCAGTTGCCAGGCAGATAGGGCACGAGCCTAAGGACCATTGTGTGACTGACATCTTAATTAAAAATGACTCATACGCGCCGTTGGCCGTGTCCCTAAACATTTGCATTTATCCCGCAACAGCGCACACAACAAGTGTCTTGGCCACATGTCGCCAAACTGTTTGTTTATACACAAATGTTTCCGACTTTGTAAATTTGTTTTGTTCTTTATTGTTCTTAAATAAATTCCAAACATCCCATTATAATTATAATCATGTTCACCTAATGCCCATGCATTCAATTTCCTTCTAATTACTATGCGAATTTCCATTTCAATTGTGTTTGCTTTTCAATGCTATTAAATACCTGCTAATTTGATGAACATTAAAATTTCCTTTGGATTTTTGCCACACATACATATGTATATTCTAAGTAGCTGCCAAAGGTTGATTGTGTATACGTTGTGCTTTTATTTTGTTCTTTGCCTAGGTCAAAATAATAATTATAGTTAAAACTTGTTTTTCTTTCCACATTTATTTAGTTTTATCTTTTTTCATTTTTTTTTTAAATGCCTTTGTTTACCAAAATGTTTATAAACAAATGTTCCCAATTTCCGACCACCTCAAGTTGAATTTTTTGTTTTCCTCTCTCGGAAAAACTGGCTGGCATCCAACCATCGGAAAGTGAATCAATCGCCAGAAAACGAACTCAAATAGTTTTTATCTCATGTTGGCGCATTTTTCGTTTTAGTTTTTCTCACAAGAAATTTATTTTCCCCCATTTTGTTGTGCTAATTATTCTTAGGCTTTCGTTTCCGCTGCTGGCTCATTGACTATTTGTTAATTTTGTAAATAATTACCGGCAATTATAAATGATGATTCCGCTTTGCTTTTGGCATTTAAAGGGCCAGCTTATTGTTTGTGCTCATGTCTCACCAAAAGTCCTGCGGCAAAACCAATTAAATGGAATGCTTAACACAAGCACGAGCTGCTCGAATTGAGTTTCAAGTACTTTGCCAGCCACCTGTGCAGACATTTTCCATGAATTGCTCATAAAGATGGTGTTAATTACACAAGGACGCTTGCCTTGAAAAATTGTGGTTGGGCTTTAGCTTTCGTTTTCAGTAGCTGACACTTTAATATTCGAAAGCGTGTAATCCTTTATTGAAAAGAAGGGGCAGGATAACTGGTAATTATTTTAACATTTATATTAACTACTACTGTCTGCTACAGTTCATTTAAGTATTCTAGCCTGTTTGCCTTTACCAATTGACTGCCAGCTTAATTTTAGTCATGACAATAGCCAACTGAATACAGAGCACACACCTGTGTCAAAGGACTCTAGTAACTCATCACGAATGGGAGCATAAAATCCCGATAACCCCGGACGACCTTATGACCAGCGGGTAGTTGTAATTTCCCGACATGTTCCCACATGTACTGGCCATTAATTCGGACCAATTCGCAACATAATTGGTTGGGCACCTTGTAATGGCCAAAACTGATTTCCATATTAATTGCTCATTAGTCCGTGGTGCGGAAGTGCGGCTTGTCTTTGGCCCAAGTGCATTAACATGCGGCAATTGGTTGACCAAGATTACGCATACGCACGGTGGCCGATGCTTTGGGTCACTAAGAAGTTGCTAACAGCCCTGCGGTCATGCGGTTGCTGTGGTCGAACAAATATTGTTGCTGCCGCAAATTGAAGCTGCCAGCCACGAACAAAAGACAAGTGCCAAAATTCAGCGGGGTTTCCACCACCCGGCCATAAATCAATTTGCGGATAGCCCTTGCCCAGGGAAAGTTTGGCAACAGATGCCCGGCCTAATGATGCGTACTTTAACACAGCGAGAAAGCGAAAATTAAATATTAATATTCAATTAGAAGCACAATTATTGATTACTATCGTGGCCTCTCTCGGACCTCCGACTTTCAACGCAATTTTGATTAAAAGAAAAAAATTTTGGAAATTTAAACGGCGTTCTGGGCGTGGAACTCATCAGCAGGCGTTTCACGTCAGGACATTTTGTCGCAGCCACATGTCGCATGCCGCAGCACAATGGACCTACAGGATGATGTACTAGGATGCATATAATGCCACAACTACGTAGCCAGCTGGACGGACGTAGCTCGGAGTGGAGTCCCATTTTTGAATAATTTAATGAGCTGCTGGGCGTCGGTGGCGTATGCGCAATATTAAATCCTGGTGACCGCACATTTATCATCGACCCACATCCTCGCACACACAGACTGCGCATCCACTTCCTCTTCCACTTTCACATCCACATGCACAGCCTTTCCAGCACGTCAGTTTAATATGTTTTTAATTGTCCGCCAGTGGCAGAAGAGTCTACTTGGCTTTAATGACCTCTTCGCTGCGGGAATGTCTCCTTTTTAATTTTTAATGCCGCCCATTAAGGCGGAATCGGGTGCGTATCAGGAAGACTCTGCGAGCAAGTTAATTAATTTTTACAACGCCACGCCGGTTGGCACAAAATTTGACGATAAATCAACTGATAATGTCAGCACATTTAGCGACATCCCCGTTCCGCACAACCAGCCCAACGGCAACGTTTTGATAAAGTTTTGGCCATGTTTAGGCGAAGTTCGCGATTGACGTGTGCGGCTGACACAAATCGAAAGGCAACCACTTGGCCCGAAGGGTTGGCGGCCAAGTTTTCTGGGTCAGCGTGCGTGAAACCTTTAATCAGAAACTGCTTAATGCAAGGGTTTTCTCCTATTTACTCCGGGATAAACAAGTTGGGAACAGGGTGTGCGTGGGCACACATCTTGTTCAAGTTAAGTGACAATGAAAGGTCAAAGTTTACGCATGCTTAAAAGGAGACTCAATAGTTAAACCAACTCAAAAGGGTTCGTGCCATATTTGGTTCTGTGTGTTGATTTTGCTTAGGAAAACAAGGCATCGAAAAAAATAACATTTTCATATGCTTAAGGAATCTTAAATGCTTTGAGCTACACTCATTTGATTTTATTTAAGGACGTTTATCATTACTGGATGCTTATGGGCTTGTAAGGATATCCAATTTCAATATAAACTTTTTAAACTAGCTCATTTAACATGTCTTTACAAGAAAGCTGTTTCTAGCTTTGTTTTAAAACGTAAATTATTTCTCTTATTCAATTCCAAATGTCAAGCGAGCAGCATCCTTACAATATGTTAGCCAATTTATTATCCTATCAGCCGCAAAAACCATTAAAGCAGCGGGGATAAAAGCACAGACACAGATGCTTTAAATGGGGTAGAATGTTTTCAGTGTATAATCTATAAATTGTAGAGCTAGGAATAAGATATTGCAATTCAGACATATGGGATCCAGTGTAAAAGCATCAAAATAAATCTCCCTGTTACGTTAAAGCCATATTCATTGGGGTCGGGGCGCAGACTCCTCATGGTTTTCTCCTACTTCTTGCTACTGCTGCTCTGCTGGATGACAGCGCAAATTTTATCAAATGCCGATTCCAGACTGTCTATGAACACCTTCCCGTCGGCCTGGTTTTTGTACGTGGTGACAATGGCGCCGGCAAAATCGTTCTGAATCGAATAGCTGAAAGAATAATGCGTTATCAACTGTCACCTATTGAACAAATTGTCGAGGGCAACTTGAAAAATGGACGATGCATTTGTATAACATAACGCCCAATCTCGACAGGCAGTCGACTTACCCGATTCCGAAGCCATTCTTGACCACCGGACCAAAGGAACCCGCTAGCAGGGCATCTGATCCCAGTGTTGAGGTACTAATGATGTTGTTGTTAATGCGCTTGTAAGCCTCAGTCTCATAGAGATCGGGAACAGGTATTCCCTCATTTTGGGCCGTGTGCCGAAGGGCAAAGAGATGCCGATCGAAGCCCTGACCCATGGCCGCCTCCTTGGTTAACTGGCCATGCACCTTGCTGCAGTTATCGATCATAGTTCGCAGCTCGCCGGCGCTAGGCTTGTTCCTCTCCGGCTGCAAGATAGCCTCGCAAAAGTCCCGCGTGGCATTTGTGCACGGTCGCATCGTTTCGGTGCGTCCGTGTCGGAAGGCAGAGGTGCTGCAGGACTCGTAGCTGCCCACATAGCCTTGGTAGGCTTGGCGATAAGCCAGCTGGAAGGACAGCTGAATGATGGAGTCAGGACTCAGGCCATACTGCTTGCATGTGGGCTTGTTGATATGTGGATACTTCAGCACATTCATGTCCAGATTATCCACAATGCTGGCGTTTTTATTATAAGCCTCTGAAACGGCCGACTTGGTCGCATCTTCGATCTCGAAGTTGATGGGTCGCACGTTGCTGAAATCGCCTTCGGCGGGAGTGTGCACTGTCTCCGTGGATACAAACGGCTGCTTCAAAGTGTCCTTGTATAGCTCGTTAAAGTAGCGAAGCACAGCCACTCCGTCGCCCCACGAGTGCTCGAAGTTTATAGCCGTGGTGCCATCCGCACTAATCAGCAGGGAAATGGATTTGTCGAACCAACTGTAACGAAACAAGATGCCTTAATGTATCAGGAAGGCTTCACTTAACCTCGACTGCTTACCGATTCTGCGCTTTTCCCGCCAGCAGATGCTTGAGGAGCGGCTCTTGCCGGTTTTCGTCAAACACTCCATCCTCATCGCCATCCAGACAAACGCAGAACAGAGCCGCATCCACCTCCCTCTCCAGAAGATCGGCATTCTTGGAATTGCTGACAAACTGCTGTCTGGTTTTGGCCCACTCATCACGCTGTCCGGAGGTGAGAGCACCAAGAGGCACGCTGGCTGTCTCCCGATCTGCATCCAGCTTGAGCACAGCCCTTAATCTGCCCAGAATCACACTGGGACTCTCGATGTAGCCACTCGAGTCCAGCACATTCACGGCGTACATGTGACCGCGACGCATAACCAGAATGTGCTTGGCGTCCGGAGAGTGGACCAGCTCGTCCTTGCCAATCCGCGGAATTCTGGAGGTGCCAAACAGCCGGTTGTACTGGCTCATGTCCAGCGGGAAGGCCTTGAAGGCGTACGAGGCGTAGGTGGCAAAGGCCTTGGGTGCCACCTTCATCCACCTGCGGTAACTGGCCGTGTCGCTCTTCTTGGCATTCATGTGGTACACCTCCGGCTCCAGGAGATCCGCCTGCAGAGATCGCCAGAAGCGCAGCGAGCTGATAATCAGGTTGGTGGCCCTCACCACCTGTTGCTGGTACTCCGGCCGCGTGTCGCTCTTCATCACCAGCAGCGGATTATAGTTGAGCGGCAGCGGTGCTCGATCGGCCAGATACATGTCGAACCAGGGCTCCGAAATGTAGCTGGTGTGCTTGTTCTCCGCATCCTGGCTCTTGAGTTTGGCGTGTAGTTCCATGCCGATTCCCTGACGGAACTGTTCCACCGTTTGCTGGGTCTCCGCCTGCTCCGCCGGCGAAAGTAGTGGTTTGGTGGCCTCCAGGAAACGCCGACAGCTGTTCTCCAGCAGCGGAATGGGCAAACGCGGCAAGGAGCGCTGGAAGTAGAGCGTGGGCAGCTTGGAACACTGCAGGTACTGGTAGTGCTGGCCATGAGTGGTCGTTGTCCTCGACGAATTTGTCGAGATCCACGACAGATTGCGGTGCACCCGGGTCCGGAACATGGCTCTCCACTCGATGGCTTTCCAAATTGGGTAACTATTGTTGTTTAAACTCGAGAGGCGATGTTTCAAAGTCCAAAACAGAAAGTGCAACAACAAGTTGAAAATTCGCGAGCCACATCAGCTGTTTGCCATCGATGATCACAGCTGATCGCCGTTATCGATAGTTGCAGTGCGGTACTTTTTCGGTATTTTACGGTGTCTGCAATGGCGCCAAAATATACACATATCGTATGTGTTTGAAATTTACGATAAAAAGATATTTTCTTATTTTTGTTTTTAAAAACATTATAATATAACCCAAAATGTAATGAATAAAAATTATACATTTTGCTTTAATTTAAAGTACATTTTAAAAGCAGTTTCTTAATTTGATTTGGCTTTTCAGCACATGTAACACTTTTAATTAAATTTTCGATAATCATTTTGCAATCACATGTCGGACACAAAATGTCGAATTGTCATGATTTCATGGAATTACCATAACGACAATAATGGGAAATTAAATTACCACTTAAAATGACCGCCGCCCTTTGGGTTCAAACATTTCACTTTCACGGCTCAAATTTCACATTTGGCTGACCTTATGGCTAACATTTAACATTTGAGGGTATAGTGTTCTCAAAGGAAAGGGTTTTGCAGATCGCCCTGAATTCCGCATAAATTCGCACTTTGCCCCGAAGGACGACGTTTCCGTATCCCTTTTGCCCATTTAATGCGCTTCGCTTTTGCACTTTCGCTGGCTTGTTAAATATTAACGCAATTTCACTTCGCCCAATTACACTGCAACCCATCCGCATCCTCATCCGCATCCGCATCCGTCGATGCCTCTTATGCAAATTTAAATGGAAAAGGGGATTCCCCTATCCACTTTACTTAATTTGAGGTATTGAGGGCCAGTGGATTTTATTCCGCAGACGTCGAGTGCAAAATGCAAAGATGAATCGATGGGGTGGGAAACGCTCGTGAAATTCGACAAAGTATACAAATTTTATGCGCATTTTCATTTCTTTCTTAGCCTCGTAATTTAAGTAAGCCGTTTGCATACTCCGACTCACCTGGGAACAGTGACCGTTTGGTATACCCGTAGGAGCCTTTGACCCACCACGTCTGCAGAATGTCCTGACCCCTTCAAGGATCCCCTGGCTGCCCCGGAAAATCCTCGCCCAAATTCTGCGACCAGCAGACATCAACAGCGGGCAAACAAATAAACGCCACGCAAATGCAAACAAAAACGCTGTTTATCTACGGACCAAAATCGCCAGGATGCCATGGCCAAAAAGGTGAAAGGACGCTTAAGCACTTGAGCGCCTCCAAATCGAACAAATCGATGGGTAATTGCTTTGCCATTGCTCCCCGTATTTTAAAGACCCACTGCGACTTTAAATAACTTGCTGGAAAAAGTAAAAGCATGGCTGACAAAGGGAAAGTAAAATAAATTAATTAAATTATTAATTTAAATTAATATGTTACATGTTATGCTAGTGATTAATGTCTCGCATTATTTTTCAAATAAACACTATAACTATATATTTGTGAAAGCTTTTTATATTAGCATAACACAAATATAAATAAATAAGATGTGAATGATTTAGCGCCAACTGCATATACAAGCACTCTTTTATCAAACTATTTTTCACACTTTTTTGCCGTTAATAACGAAATCTATTCAAGAGTCCTTGAATGAGTTTAAAAAGCATACAATCTCGACACTCATTAACAACCAACGGTGGCATAAAATTTCAACTGTCGCCACCAGATGCGAAAGCACATAAAAAACCTCTAAAAAATCCTTTTTTTCTGTGCGCTGAAAATCAACATTTGTTTCTAGAGTCCTTTGCCGGACAATAAAACTGTTGACCATTCCAGCACGCACAGCGTGACTGGGAATCCAGATTCGAATCCTTCTTGCCTGACTCTCTGCACCTGAAAGGTGTGGCGAATAAGTCGCTTTCGACGGGTTGGCAACTGCGTAAAAATCAGGCAGCAGCAAGAGGTGACCAGTTGGAAGAGTTAACTGGCAAATTCCATTTGCCTCATGATGACAATGGCAAATGGGTTTGGGTTTGGGTTTGGGTTTGAGTGGGTTTTGGTTTGGTCGACCTTCGGGCGGACAGTGATTTGCATAGATGGCTCAGCATAAATGCCGCATTCCAGTCGAGCAAATCATTGGCATGGTCATGAAGAACGGAGATGGCTCTCAAATGCCCGCGTTGACAGCCCCAGGAAATGGAGGCAATAACTCAGGCCTCACTGTAGGCGGCTGCACTGTAGGCAGGGAATGAGTTGGTCAAGTTGTTGGAGTTTAAAAGTTTACCTTAAAAATATTTAAATAAACATGTTGGTAGTCTAGTGCACAATGCAGGCAGATTAAAAAGCTAAATCAAATGTAGCCAAAGTGTAGGCAAAAAAGAAGCAGCTGGAAAACAAGGACAACACGCTGTGGAAAGTCTGGGAAATTCGCTCTTGTTTTTCCCGAGTTGTTTCCCCGCCGGCAGTCGGTGGAAATTCAAATTTAATTCACCAACGTGGACGTGCATGACAAATAAGGCAAGCAGATTAAGTCAAGGCCCACACGCAAATAACAGGGAAATACACAGGAATACGCCCACTCTATGAGGTCTTGAAAATGTTGTAGGCTGATGAATATGTAAAAGCTTTGTGCTGCCACAGTTTGCGGCTCTTGTGTGCCATTATGCACAAACATGTTAATTTTCATAATTGCCCGGCATGCCTGAAGAAAATAATGCAGATAATTGCTGCAATTTTGGGGACACTGAACTCGAGCCATTAATTTATGACCAGCCACGAGCGATGGCCAGCAGCATAATTAATATGCCACAGGAACAATCGCCGGGGAATCCTTTTCCCAGGCAGCAATGTCAAGGTTCAATGTCACCAGCAATCAATAGCCGCTGGCCACAAGGTTTATTGATATCTTTGGGTGTGGTGCGAAGTGTGGCATGCATGTATATGTATATGGTGGCACTCTGGAATGCTGGAGAAATGTTCATCTATAAATCTTATTTGCTTTATTAAAGTGTGATATTGGATGTTATTTATCAGCTTGTATAAAATCCTACTATAGTTATACCGCCATTTAAAGAGAAATTTAACACACTCAGCAAAGCAATGCCAAGATAAACCCAAACCGCTTAAGGAGCCACGAAAATAAAGTAATGATTGCTACCATGTGGCGAAACGCCTTCTCAAAATCAAGCTGCAAAGCAAAAAATATATATATATATAATGGCTATCCCAATTACTAAATGTGTGTAATAGCACGCTTGTATGGAAATGCACGCGAAATTCCTTAACTTTTGGGAAAGCCAAGTCTGCGATTCCGCCCACTAAACAACCGCCATTGTGATGATTTTCCTAGAAGGGCAGACAAATTGCTAGCTTCGTTTTCTTTTTTCTCTATTTGATATGCTTTTTTTTTGGGGCTTTGGCGTGGTGCAAAGCGAAATCATTTTTCACAAGAGTGGAACAACGGCTACAAGAACACATTAAATTGCTATAAAGCCAACGCCAGGTCCCAGGACCTCCCAAAAGGAAACGGCGCCGACATGTGAACTCCTGCCTATCGTCCTCATTTTCTGCACTTGGAAAATATACATACATATGCTCTAAAAATATGCAGATCATAAAACTCAACGCATTTTCAGACAGCTATAAAATAGCATGCATGTATATTGTTACATGCCTCTTGAAAGCATTATACATCATAATTGAATGCCATTAAATTCTGGGGCTATTTGTTTTTTAAAGTGTAAGTCTCAGTCAGCGATTCCCTGACCCCTGACCCGTGACCCCTAATTCCTGCAGATTCCTGCTCCTGGCCCCTGGGCTACAGTCCCGCCATGACGACATGTAACTGATGTTGTTCGTTGTAAATTTAATTTTCCCTGGCTGAGTGAGCCGAAAAGTGGAAGGACTGGGAAAACGGCTGTATGCGCTCCTTGTGATCCTTGTTAGGCCACGTCCAGAGTCCAAAACACTTGGCCTTCATCCTGCTTTTAACAATTGCGAGCAGATTGAATTGTTTGATTTCCCCCCGCAGGACGAAGGACGCAGGACGCAGGACGCAGGAGCAGCAGTTAGTTCGCGTGTCGCCGCGCGTTTTGGCCAATTTTATGGCCGGCAATTAACAGGTCCCTAGAAGTAGGCAACACTTTTCACATGTCGTGCTGACGGCCATTAATCAGGCGGAAGTTTATGAGGGGAGCGGGAATAGTCGGGGGCCAGCGCGTTCCGCCAATCGTAATGGAATCAAAATGAGCGGAAATGCGCACAAATAAATCAAGTTCACATAAATTATGAAAACAGGCGCCGGACCCTTCGCTAAAAATAGCAGAAAGCGTACCACTATTTGCGTCACCCAACAAAGAAAAAATATATCCATAAGCCTGCGTCATGCTGTTGTTATTTATTCGCGGTTCTTCGTTGATCACTCAAAATATTTGGAATTATTTCTGCAATATTTTCCCCCATATCTGCACTTAATTTCATGCAAAATACGGACGTGACGTCAACCTTGTCCCGCAGTAAGGATTTCGCAATATCAACGGACATGTGAATGGGGAATCCGTTTGTAAACGAATCTCAATGGCATTGGGCATTGCAATTGCGAACATTTTTGAAGCGATTTTCATTTGCCAGTGCCGAAAATGTTCAATTGAGTGGAAGCCAAAAGGCAGAAGGACGGATTAACGGGAGTTCCAACAAAGTTTGTTTCTTTTTGTGGGGGCCATTTTCGAAAATTGTTATTGCGGCTGGTTTTTGAATGGCCGAACGATTTTTTTAAATGCGAGTTGTAATGGAATTTATATGGCTGCAAAAAGAGCATTTTCCATTCAATTGAAATTAAGTCAAACGCGCAATAGAACACTTTAGTTTAAATATTTATACGACACAATCGTCTTTGTTAATTCTTAATAATCCGTATATTCCTTTAGTAACATTAAAATATTCATTGGCTTAACAATAAAAAGCTGTGATATTTTGATTACAACTATTTCATTATTCAGTATTTAAACTACCTTTGCAAAAAAAATGTTTTTATATTTTTTTGATAAAAAAAAAACACTATTTTTATTAGCTATTTATTTATTAGCTATTTATTTTATTGCTATTTTCAATAGCAATAAAAGTAATTATCCAAATGTGGAATGCCATAGCTCGTTGGATTCGTAACAAAATTCCCTATCGATCCATGTATATACATTGAAGTGCTAATTTTTGGCCTTTTTTCGCAAATTTTGATGAAATTCGCAAATTTATCAAAAATGCGAAAATTTTGAAAATTTTTTTTTTCGAAAATCAAAAAAGTTGGGATAGACATAGTTAGCTATGTTTGTTATCAACACAAAACAGTCTTTGTTTTAGCTGTGCGTCCATTTTTGGCAAAGTTATTGCGAAAACGCCAATTTAAAATATCGATTTTTTACAAAATTTGTTATTTTACATTTTTTGATAAAAAATAATCCGTTTTTTTTCGATAGCAGTGAAAATAGTTGTCCAAATGTAGAATGCCATACCTCATCGAATTCGTAACAAAATTCCCTATCGATCCATGTATATACATTGAAGTGCTAATTTTTGGCCTTTTTTCGCAAATTTTGATGAAATTCGCAAATTTATCAAAAATGCGAAAATTCTGAAAATTTTTTTTTTCGAAAATCAAAAAAGTTGGGATAGACATAGTTAGCTATGTTTGTTATCAACACAAAACAGTCTTTGTTTTAGCTGTGCGTCCATTTTTGGCAAAGTTATTGCGAAAACGTCAATTGAAAATATCGATTTTTTACAAAATTTGTTTTTTTACATTTTTTGATAAAAAATAATCCGTTTTTTTTCGATAGCAGTGAAAATAGTTGTCCAAATGTAGAATGCCATACCTCATCGAATTCGTAACAAAGTTCCCTATCGATCCGTGTACATACTTTGAAATGCTAATTTTTTGCCATTTTTCGCAAATTTTGATGATGGTACCCCTTATCAAAAATGCGAAAATTTTGAAAATTTTTTTTTTCGAAAATCAAAAAAGTTGGGATAGACATAGTTAGCTATGTTTGTTATCAACACAAAACAGTCTTTGTTTTAGCTGTGCGTCCATTTTTGGCAAAGTTATTGCGAAAACGCCAATTGAAAATATCGATTTTTTACAAAATTTGTTTTTTTACATTTTTTGATAAAAAATAATCCGTTTTTTTTCGATAGCAGTGAAAATAGTTGTCCAAATGTAGAATGCCATACCTCATCGAATTCGTAACAAAATTCCCTATCGATCCATGTATATACATTGAAGTGCTAATTTTTGGCCTTTTTTCGCAAATTTTGATGAAATTCGCAAATTTATCAAAAATGCGAAAATTTTGAAAATTTTTTTTTTCGAAAATCAAAAAAGTTGGGATAGACATAGTTAGCTATGTTTGTTATCAACACAAAACAGTCTTTGTTTTAGCTGTGCGTCCATTTTTGGCAAAGTTATTGCGAAAACGCCAATTGAAAATATCGATTTTTTACAAAATTTGTTTTTTTACATTTTTTGATAAAAAATAATCCGTTTTTTTTTGATAGCAGTGAAAATAGTTGTCCAAATGTAGAATGCCATACCTCATCGAATTCGTAACAAAGTTCCCTATCGATCCATGTATATACATTGAAGTGCTAATTTTTGGCCTTTTTTCGCAAATTTTGATGAAATTCGCAAATTTATCAAAAATGCGAAAATTTTGAAAATTTTTTTTTTCGAAAATCAAAAAAGTTGGGATAGACATAGTTAGCTATGTTTGTTATCAACACAAAACAGTCTTTGTTTTAGCTGTGCGTCCATTTTTGGCAAAGTTATTGCGAAAACGCCAATTGAAAATATCGATTTTTTACAAAATTTGTTTTTTTACATTTTTTAAAAAAAAAAATCAGTTTTTTTTCGATAGCAGTGAAAATAGTTGTCCAAATGTAGAATGCCATACCTCATCGAATTCGTAACAAAGTTCCCTATCGATCCATGTATATACATTGAAGTGCTAATTTTTGGCCTTTTTTCGCAAATTTTGATGAAATTCGCAAATTTATCAAAAATGCGAAAATTTTGAAAATTTTTTTTTTCGAAAATCAAAAAAGTTGGGATAGACATAGTTAGCTATGTTTGTTATCAACACAAAACAGTCTTTGTTTTAGCTGTGCGTCCATTTTTGGCAAAGTTATTGCGAAAACGCCAATTGAAAATATCGATTTTTTACAAAATTTGTTTTTTTACATTTTTTTAAAAAAAAAATCAGTTTTTTTTCGATAGCAGTGAAAATAGTTGTCCAAATGTAGAATGCCATACCTCATCGAATTCGTAACAAAGTTCCCTATCGATCCGTGTACATACTTTGAAATGCTAATTTTTGGCCATTTTTCGCAAATTTTGATGATGGTACCCCTTATCAAAAGAGCGAAAATTTGAAAAAAAAATTTTATTGAAAATTATAAAAATAGTGGTTGGAATAGTTAGCAATGTTTAATGGCAGTACAAAACGGTTGTCATTTTAGCTCTGCCACCTTTTTTGGCGAAGTTGTGGCGAAAACCCCGATTGAATATACATACAATATGTATATTTAAATCAGATCTAGGCACGAACTGTGGTAAATTGGTATTTATATAAAAAAAACACTTGTGTATTCTGGATGCATTCGATTGCAGCTTAATTTCCGCGTGGGTGGAAAATCGAAAAGAAAGACCCAGCAAATTGAAATGCAATCAAACAAAACAAAAAAGGGAAGGCAACCGAGTGGCTGTGCCACTGAATTATATATTCCAAGGATGGCAGGATGGCAGGATGGCAGGACTCTGGACCCTGTCCTGCAGTTGCATTTTTGCGAGGGCACGTGATTGCACTTGGCCGGTCCCATGCATTTATTTGCATATTTACCGCCGGGACAGACGCTGCTGCATTTACTCTGCATTTACTCACTGCATTTGCATTGACTCCGAGATTGCAGGCCAGCAGCCTCCACTTACACACGTCGGAATGCCGGATCTTTTGGCCGGGCTCAGAATGCAAATTGCTTTGCCCCGGCAGTTGTCAACTCAACTGGGTCCGGTCTATATATACATATATAGATACAGGTTTACCTGCAAGACAGCAATCAATCTAGTTAAACGGAATGCTGTGCAATATGTTAAACAGTGTTTAGTGTAGTCAAACGTGGCATTGATTTGAATTCCAGATGGTATTATGCTCCATAGCTGCGAAAAATAATGAATTTGCTTTGCTTTGAGCTGATTCCCTTGCAAAAGTACTTTCAGAATGAAGGCTTTAAAGCGAAGTTGGGGATTTGTGGTACTTGCGCGTAGTTTATTCTGACGGTCGGCAAAAATGGTGACTGATGTGTGGCAAAAAATAACAACCGCAACTTAAAAGCAACTTTTTGGCCATCGCAGCCTTCACTTTGAGGCAACATGAAAATGCTTTTTGGCATTTAAGTGGCTGCGAAGGTCATTTTTTTGCTAGTATTCTGGTGCTATTCAACTAAAACACTGTATATGAAAAGCTTTGCATATTTAAGATTACCAAATAGTTTATTTTAGCGGGAGATTGTGACTTACAACTTGCTTATAAAAAGGAACGATTCAATTTGTCAACAGCGAACATTTGATTATCCCTTAAAAGCTGCCGTATTCAAACAACTTTAAATTATATTCTCAAAATTCAGGGCGCCCTTCCTGCGTGTAAACACAAGTTATACAAGGGGGCGTGGCATATCGCATAAAGTGGCAAGTGTTTTTATGTGCGTCTGGCATGTAGATGGCCAAAGTATTTGCATTACCTTCTTGTTGCCACCGAGTTAAGAACAACAATTGACTGTTGCTGCCGTCGTCCTTGTCCTTATTGTAGTTGCCATTTTGCTCTTCATTTGCACTGCAAATGCGCGAGAAGGAAAAGCGGAAAAGTCGAAGGAGGCGGAAAAACGGGAGCTGCAGAAGTGGGAGCTGCGGTGGCCGAAGAAAAAATGGCGAAGGAGATGGAAACGAGGATTCTGCAGCTTAGCGTTAATTCCCTTGAAACTCGAACGGATGTGCGGAGTGGCACGCACACAAAGCTACAGTACACGCACATGCATACACACACATACACACCCACACACTTACTTAAGGATGCCCATATACACGCATAAGCAAGGAGCATCAAGTGCCATTTCGCATGACTAACTTGAGCGAAATTAAAAAAGAAATTGCAAGAAAACTCGCGCACCGCACCAGCGACTGAATAAAATGAAATGCTGCCCGCGAAGGAGTCAAAAAATAAAAAAGAAGAAGGCAAAATGGTGAAAACTGCAAGGGAAAAAGAGAAGCGCCAAAGTGGCGCCTGCAGCTTAAAGTGCAGCAAATTAAATTCCTCCCCGGAAAAACTCAAGCCACACTTTCCACGGCCGCATACACAAAGTGCCTACAGCCGCAGACCTCGAAGGAAAACGTGGAAAGAAAGGATGCTGAATTAAGAAAATAAAGTACAACTTCTTGTAATTTAAAAATTCTCCCTTAAAATATTAATAATAAAAATATTCATTATAATGGAAAACAACTGACACCTAAATAAATAGCTATTAGAAATAGGTACTCCTGTATACTACGTATAATAAAAATTTAATTTTTTAGATTCTTTAAAATGTTTCCTGTGTATTTTTTGTCTCCATAGGTCAACAAGGTCTACGAATCCTTGGTGCAAAGGACATTGTTTCACAACGGAGGGACACTTCCGGTTGTAGGCCTTCGAAAGTGGCCGGTTTCACACCTTCCACGTTGCAAATAAAAGCCAATGCAATTTTCTGGAAAATTCTGCCACGTCAACCATCCAATCTTGGCTTTTGTGCGCTCAGATCTTGAACGGTTTGGCATTTCTTTTGTCTGTGCATCGGCGTTTGCTCAATTTCATTTAGCCAAAATGGTTGTGCTGCGCCTGGGGAAATTCCAATATGCACTTTTCGTTTCGTGGGAGACTCGTTTAGAAAAGATACGTAAATGCTACAATAACTCAATGAATTCCGGACCATAAATGGAGCTGAAAAACCACAACTGAAAAAGGCAGATGTAAAAACTGCAACTAGAAGAGCAAAATTCGAAAATTCCACAGCCAATACTTCTCTTTTAATAAACGGAATATTCTTCTTTATCGCAGAACTTAAACGAATTCGATGAGAAAAATGACAACTCCGTTGGCCAAATTCCATTCCAGAGTAAACTATATTGATTGCCTTTAAGGCTATTGCAGATTGCATCGTGGAAGTCATTTAAAGGCTTATCTTATTCAGTTTGTTTTTCGTAGAGTTCTGTTAACTTTTATGGTGCACTTTTGGCGTAGCACACAATTGACTAATATTCCTGGAACTGGCGAATGAAGACCTAAAGTCGACATATATTTCCCAAGCACGTGCTCACCCGCACTCACATTCATCGGTTTGGGTCCTTTTCGAGTGGCGGGATGAAAGGCAGCTCCTGCATACATATACATATGTACGAGAGTATTAACTCCATTATGGCCAAGACAATCCAGCTAATAGAGCCGAAAACGGAGCGAGGGTATAAGGGTCCTTCTTGGGACTGGGCTGGGTTGGCTACTCCCCCACATTTCCCCCCGGTTTTTCTAATGCGACACCCAATCGGATTTGTCAGCAATGTCCGGGCAGATGGTCGTAGATGAATTCTGTTTGTCCCACTGATTACGCATCAAGTGCCATGGGGGAAAAGGGAGCAGCACACTGGGCATAAGCAAATTGTGGACAAATGGTAAAAAAAAATGTCGAGCAGGGCACTCTGAATTCCTGTGGGACAAACAGTAAACATGAATATTGTTTGCCATTCCTGGCATTGGTCAATATGTAGACAGGATACTCCAAGCTACGTGGGCAAACACTAGCAAACTTTTAGCTAAAATACATCCATATGCGGTATGGGTCGACAGCAGTTGGCGGAAGTAAATATATCTGATTTATTTTGGGATACTCCTGCCGCCTGAACAATGGAACTTTCCTTTGACACTCAAGATGGCAAATGTAATGGAAAAATTACTCATTTACTCAAGGTTTCTGGTCTATTTGTTAACTTCATTTTATTTTGTATGATATAATTACGCGGCACATTGCATATTTATGCACATCAAGAAGCAAGTGCAGTGAAGTGTTAATGAAAATACTTCACCATCATTCAACAAGAGTCTCGTTTACAGCAAGTTCTGCAGCTCCCGTATTCCAGTATTAAATACATTTAGCATTGCGCATACGCCCCGTGGCTCCTTTCGACAGACTGACAAGTGGGGCACACGCATACGAAACTCGCTCGATTGTGTGCTAGACAAACAAATGTAGTGCATTACAGGAAGGGTATTTAAGTCGAAGGTAGTTGAAGTGGGCTTCCATGTCTTTGGGAGCCCCGGCGTTCCCACGTGTGCATTCGAGTGCAGCTCATTTATCATGCCCGTCTTTGACTCGCCTCCTTTCGGTGTTGACTTTTAGCCATTTCCCACGCGTAGGAATACATTTTCCTGGGAAAGCGCAAAGGAAAAGAGCAAACATTAAAGGTACAGTTCTCCCTAATGAGCAGTGGTCGGTGAGTCAACAGCTTTTTATTTCTTTGTCGGTCTAATTGGACAATTTGCAGTGGAGCGGGAAGTGTGAACAAAATAATAATAAGCAAACAGCTTGCTCGCAATTTAATTTAAGGCTGCAAGTGACACTTCAAAGTACTTACACTGTGAAATACAATACAAGCTTTAACTGCTATAAAAAGAGTTCAATAAAATATTTGTGGTTATTTAAATAAATTTATAAATTGCACATGGCATAGTCTTTAATATGAAAAGCTCAGCTATTTTACTTTGCAAGTGCAGAGTTCCAATATTTCACTCCCTCTTAATGCTTTACGAAAAGAAAAAGAAACACAAAGTGGATAACAGCCTTCCCGCAATGCATAAAGCATCGTTGTCCTTGGACAAATATAAAACATAATGCGAAAAATAAATGCCTGAAAATGCGAGGAAACGGGATATAAGCAGCTAAAGAATATTCATGTGCCTCAATAAACCGAAAAGAAAAGCTGTCCTTTTTGCGCCAGGCACTAAAGCGAGGAGAAATGATAAAACTGGGCGAAGAAAATAAAGAAAAGCAAACAAAGGATGTGCAAACAGCAAACGTGCATTAAAAGTATTGAGAGTCTGGGCAATACACTGAAACTAACAATTAGAGAAGCGATTTGCTGGTAAGAAGGCATTTAAAGCAGCATTTATTTCGATTCTGATATACAATGCCAATGCCAACATAAAGACAATCGCGGCAGTTCGCTGTTCCGATCCGTTGGCTGCCAGGCCAAATAAATAAAATTGATTAGAAGCGGCAATGGCAGCGGCAGCCACCATGCTCCTTATCTGCTGGCAATTTCATTATTTTAATGCGCCGCACGACCATCAAAACTTATGGGCGGAGCAATCTGACTGACAGCCCAGGACACAGGACGCAGGACATCGGACATTCCAGTATTGATTGACCGGACTCCGCATCCTGTCAACAGTTTCAGTCAAACAAAACAGAGCGAAAAATAAAGCATTCCCATGCTGTTGTTTCCCAAAAAACCGGACAGCACTAAATATTTAATATTTCAAAGAAATCTTTGCGGAAATGAATTATACACATATTTTTACAGTGACACCCAGGTTTTATTCCCCTTTAGTGTACACCTACATTTTATTCAACTGCTCTTATATGCAGCCCTAAAAATAAATCTATCTCAAACCAATACGCATTTTCGTCACTGCACACACGGCGATTTTGTTCAACTTTGTGCCCTATTTCTGGTTGACGTTCTGCAGCAGCAGGAAGTACTGTCCACTTGTGCGGACCATCTGCGAATCAATCAAGTGGAACGAGCTGTAGGATGGGATCCTTTGGGGTGGACCTGCAGGACCTGCAGGACCTTCAGGACCTCTGCACTACTCTGCTACTCACCGCCATCAGTGTGGGCAAGGACATTTGCATGAACCAGGACACGTCCAGCCGGAATCCCCGGTTCGTGCGCATCAGCATCATGCGGATGAGGTGGCGAAACTCCCGGGACTCTCCGTACCAGCGCAACTGGTAGAAGGCGTTGCCAATCTCCTCGCTCTGCAATGGGGAATTAGTCACGCAATTAGACACATCAATCAGGATGCGGATTGCCCCGTTACGTCACCCACAGCTGTCGCAAATCGCTGGCCATTGTAGCAGTAGACAACTATCTGATAGCCGGCTGCCACCAGGTACATGGTCATCCGGATCATGGTGATGCTGCTGTTGTCGCCCTGCGAATGCAGACGTTAAGTTCTCCATTTTGGGGATTCCCTGCTATAAAGGACTCACCAATCCCACGCTCATCTGGAACAAAGCCAGGCCCCAGTTGAAAAGGCTGAGCAGGAACTGCGAGAATGTGATGTGCCGAAAGCAGCCGTTAACCTCAGCTGCAAAGCTGTAAGCGGATTTAAATGGATTGTCCCGTTTTTAGTTTCGTCACTTACTTCGCCACTCGCTGGTACTGATAGATACAGCATCGCAGGTACTCAACCCTGCGATCTGGAGGAACTAGCTCCGATGTGGCGTGCTCTACCATCTGGTTGAGGGACTTCATTAGCCCCACGCTATGAAGACAGAGAACAATAAAGATTCCATCAAAGCTAACGGCGCCTGAACAGAAATATAAATCACGTATATTCGGAAAAGTAACCTAAGCTATATTGACTCACACATGCCGCAGATATACAGGGAACAGGTTTCCAGATACATCTGTATGTGATAGTAGGGAAACTCTAATCCCTTGTGCTCCCAGGCAGGATAAAGAGATGGCAAAGCTTGGCATGGCAAATAAATGATTAATGGAAGTTTATAATATTTGTTTAATTTAATGTTAGTTGAATGAGTGATATACTTACGTAACATAATATCGTAGGATCCTTTGGGACGAGTGAAATAGCGATACAGGTTGATTGCAAAGGAGTTGATGAAGTAGTTTGTGGTAATGCAAATACAGCTATACAAATAGATAAGAAGTTGCCGACGAGTGCTGGCCCAGTACCTATTCATCGTGGACTCAACTTGCTGGCGAATAATTTTGGTTACAGGTAGATCTGAAAGAATGCAATCTTTAGTGGGTTAATGCGCCTAAACGAAGCTCACCTGACATCCTTTCAAAGAGCTCACACCTTTGGAGTAGTTCGTGGCACCGCGCCTTTCGTAGTAAATGGTATATCTGTTTGTGGGCAAATAGAAAGTACCACATCTTTGCTATCGATGTCAGGAACTGCAGGGCAGTGCCAGCGGTCTTGAGGAATAATAAACCATATTAACTTAATTATAATACGATAACAAGGATATTTACGACGCACCTCACCAATGCGTGGGATATCATGAATATACCTGACTAACATTTGCCAGTGACCGTAGAGCGAGGCCAAGCTGCTCAGGCTAAGAACAATTGTCCAGCTAAAAATATAAGAAAGTCGATCTATAAATCCACCTTAACACAGACTGAAATTACCCACATTCTGAGCACCTGTCCGCAGCGGGAAGGATCCATCAGGTTGAAGCCCACCGTGTAGGAGAGTCGGATCATCTCCCTGATGCTGCGATAGTTGCGCCTCTTCAGCTCGGCATCCTCTTCCGGTGAGTACATGTCGCCTAAACTGACGGCCCAACTGTGTTAATCGCCCATTTATAGGGGCAATCAGGGGGGCGTGGCTCGACGGTTGGCTTTAATTAGGTAGTTTAGCGCCCGAGGCAGGAAACCACGCCCCATTACGTGGGCAAAGTTTCACTAAATAATTGAAATACTTTGCGCTGGCAGGCGTAGAAGGGTGAGTGATGTGATTCTCGACTTGTCCTGTAGTTAATTAGTGCGACCAATTATTAGATCCACACCAAGTTCGGTTGTTATTGTATCCTGTGAAAGCTTAAAGGACTCTCGTCTATTAAGCTTCTTCTATTCTTTTGATGAGAGAGGTTTTCCACCAAAAGCTGCGCGGCTGCAAGCTTTAAGCTGAAACACTGCAAAAATTTTTGTTTTTTTCAAACGCGAGGGTGGTGAAACAAACTGAATTTGCTTATGTAAAATATTTATGTGTGGAATATGTAAAATGGTTTTGATTTTCTGTTATCCCTTGAGTGGTACCTTGCAGGTACTTTCAGCTATCGCATCCCTAGTCTTTGAATGTGATTAGGAAGTCGCTCCAGATTAGCAAGTATCTCAATTCATTGTTTTCAATAGTTACAGATAAGAGCACTTTGTTCAGAACACTCAAATATCTTTTTAAATTCCCAAGATAAATCCCAATAGTGTCTGATAAGCTTCCCCAGCTCTTCTCCTAGATAGTTTCAACATCGATTGGTTCTGTCATACTTGCAAACCAGTTTCCTTATTTATATCCCCCTTCATTGTTTAAATGATTCAGTTGCATATAAACAGTGTAGTTGAACACATCTTCGAGAAGAAATGGTTGACTCAAGTATTTTAAATTTAAATGACGACTGTCTTCACCACATTTTTAAGTATCTAAGCATCAAGGAACTCGTAAACTTAGCGGAAACGCTTCCACGATTTCGACAGATTCTTTTGGATAGACCGGCAACCTTTTACCCGGTACATCACAGAAACGATCCCGATGGCGAGAAACCAGTATTGTATTACTCCACAGTTGCCATCAAGCTGTTGAGAATCGTAAACAATAACGTAAAAACTCTGGGAGTTATTCAAGGACATAGTTATGATAAATAGGATATTGGCAACTCAGTCAAGGACTTTAGAATTCTCACACAACGAAGGAATACAATTGATTTGAGGTATTGCCTAGGAGAAGTTTCCAGACTTGAGGAAATGTTTCGATTTTCGTCTTGCTGTAAGAGCTAATAACTTATAAATCCACGGATATCATAATTATATTACATTTTGTTTTTAGCTCGTGTAAATGTGCCATCTTGCATTTGTTACCTTGAGGACTTTTTTCAACTTATTCCCGATTTGCGGGAACTTCGACTTACGGGATTTGCCAAGTGTTCCGATTGTGTTAAGACAATCTTGAAATGCTTTTCCAAGTTGGAAGACCTTTGGATTCGGGGAACCTGCCTCAGACTTCAATCTGATTATGAGCTGATATCGCAGATGAAATCTTTGACGAAACTGTCGATAAATGTTGGTGGACCTAATTGTCTGGAGCCTTTGACCAATTTAACTGAGCTGCGATCTCTTTATGTGGAGAGTATATTCAGCTACATATCGCCAATGGAAATCATAGAAATCATTAGACATTGTAAGAAGTTGGAGTTCCTATTCTGCTACTACATAAATCATGGACAACAGCCACACGATTCCATTGCAAATCTCTTCAGGAGCATCAGATCGATTCGAGATCCTAGCCAACAAAGTCCTCTTAAATTGCACACATATTTGGATCCGCCTTTGTCTGAAGAAAATGTAAGTTTCCTCAATATCCTTAATGATTATGTAGTGAAAATTACATTTTATTTTTATTTAGAAACAGCTAATCGATGAATCCTACTTCGAATACCGCCGGCAGCCTTGATACTCAATATTAAACTCAGTTTTCAGTTCCAAAAGAACTGAAATTGCAAATACTCACCATTCCTTAATTATCATAGAAATTTAGACCACTTTGAAATGTTACTCAATGATTTATATATTTTCATGACTTTTCGCTCATATAGATTTAAATACGCTTTAATAAATTTGTATGCTTGTCAACGATTTCCGTTATTCAATTTAGCTGATTTACAATCGTCGTCGCCATCAGACTACACATTAAAATGTATGTATCGTTAGGTAAATAATTTAAATATTAATAACATGTTGCTTTTGCACGTGTATTTGCTCTGCCTCTGCCTCATCATTTACTTAGTATATCTCGTTAGTTTGAATTCAAGTTCAATTCGTTTGCTGCTGGCGTAAATGGTTTACAAAATATTAACAAAAAACAAAAGAATAACAGAAACTTTGATTTTAGGGTCTTGTATATGAAATAAATATTTACAAAAGTTACAATTAATATTATGCAGTGGCGGAATGTGGCCGGTGCTCACCAAAAAACCGTGTAGATAATCCTAAATGAATTGCTTACAAAATTTTTGGATGCCTCAAGCATTTGTTAATACGTACACATATTTCTAAAAATGTTTAACTATATTACCTCGAGTTCTTGGCTTTAACATTAGTTATCGAATAAGGATTTCTTGCATTGGTTTTCTCTTTTTTGTTTTTTGCTTAGTTCTTTTGTGTCAATGCTTGTGTTCTTATCAATTCGAAAAGCGGACGTTGAGACATTTTATTATCGTCTCGTAATAAAATTTGTGTAGTTTTCTTACAGTGTGGGGTGTTTGGTGTTTGTTCGTTTGTGGCTTTTGGGTGTGGGCGTGTGTATCTGTGTGAGGTGTTACGTGTGGATGTGTGAGTGAGTGAGTGAGTGAGTGTGTGAGTTCGTATTCCCTTTACTGATATGTTTCTAAGAGGCTAACTCGCATCCTGGCTCATCGCTGGCCGAGCAGAGGCAACTAAACAGGACAAACGCAAGCCAGTTGGACAGATCGGTCGGGATAACCCATGGAGGATATGGAAACCTGCCAAATCGGTATATATAGAACACCAAAGCCGAAACACTCTCGCACGCATACACTGAATGGAATGTGGAAAAAAACAACTTGGGTTGCAATAATTGACTAACACGCTCCTCGAACGGGGAAAGTCCCCCTTTGGCGAGGATATCCAATTTTATTGCTTACGTATTCGGAGAACGGACTAGGGAACTAAACATCAAGTCAACTATCTAACTAACTCAACTAACTAACATACATAACACACACACACGCTTCATAACTAACTAACAGTATGTGGGTGGTTAGAATGCGATTCCGTGGGTTGCGATATATATACTCACATACCCTAGAAAAGCATTCGGTTGCCCACATAACAAATAACAACATCTACATTCAAGCAATATTGCATTTTCCCAACCAACCTCAATCTCTCTACTTAATAGGTGTGGCAACTCAGATTATATCAGGGGACTAAGCCAAGCCAAGCTCTATCGATAAGCCCTAAGCCCTACACACACGCACAAGTACTTATAGATATAGAAACGAACCAACGATTTTCAACTACTTTTGACATTATGAATTTGAATTTGAACGAACGATTTACATACAGATACTCGTATATGGATGGCCATGCGTATCTAATTCGGATCTAATGGTATGGGCTGGGGTGTAGCATCCCCCCTCCACTTCTGTAACTCCCCTCAAGCCATCGATCTGCGGGGTTTTAGAGCGCGGTTTGAAAAATAGTTGGAGCTATATTTTTATATATGTATATCGCTTAGTTTGTATGTATATATAATGTGTAAATATGCGAGCTGCAATTGCGATGCGTGTATATTCTATATTTGTATATACTTATAAGTGGCATTCAAAATATGAATATTTCGGTTTCATTTGTTTGCTATTTAGGCTTTTTGGTGACTTCGTCTATATACTTTCGGTTAGCTGTGTCTTGAAGGCGGTAAATAAAGGTTGCTCTGTACACGAGTGGATTGGGCTCTGCTATATACACGGTAGCTTCACGTTTATAGTTACTCCACCTATCGTATTGGTATTAATAATATTATTTTTTGCGTTTTTTTTTGCTGTTTTGTACGACTTGCGCGGCTCCCAAACACTTACGTTGCAGTTCGGGTTGCTCGGGTTGCTTCATTTTCTTTTCTAGTTGTAAAAATACGCAGATCGAATTCCGGGGATCTGCTAGGGATCGTCCCACCATCTCTAGACTAGGATACTGTTCATTGCTTTTATATAATTCACATTCCATGTTTGCTAACTTTGCTATCACTTTGAGTTTTCCCTTTGTATGCTTTGTATGTGTGTGTGTGTGAGTTGTGTGAGTTGTGTGTCTGTGTGTGTGCGTGTGAGTTGTGTGTTGTGAGGATTTCCCTTTGGAAAAGGTACTCTTTTTTTTTTTTTACATTTTCTGGGTGTCGTTTTGTGTGTGGGTCCCTAATTGCTACGTGCCCTCGTTCCCCGCCCTCTTCGCCTCCTCGGCGTCGCCTCCTTGGAGTAGAGCCCTCTGCTCGTCGTTGGCTTCGGCTTCGCCCTCCTCCTCACGATCCTCCTGGGCAGGAGGCACTGCAGCTTGGCTCGGAGCAGCAGTCGGGGGATCCTCGCCAGCTCGTTGGCTCACTGGCGATGTGAAGGTCGTCTCCGAGTCTGTGTGGCAAGATGGGTCGGATTAGTCAGTTTATTATACATATATATTAACACAACCGATTACACAGGATGAGTGAGTAAGAGTGCTAACCCATTTTATGAGTAATATCATACGTTCAATAAATATTAAATATTATATTATTAAATTAAACATTTTTCGATCGTAAAATGGGTTAGTTCTTAACGAAGTGCTAAACAGAAAGCGGCATGTGGGTGATTTTGTGTGATTAGTGTGAGTGTAAAGTGTGAAGTGGTGAGCTCAAGTTCTAAAGCTGTTCACATCGATCGCGCGCTCGGATGTGGATAATCCCAGCTGGGTGCTAAACGAATCTGGACAATCGAACGGTTGGTGAGTTTGGTGCAGCACGGATCGCCAAAGGTAAGCACTATAGATCGGATCGGTAATACTAACAGGTCGCCCGCCCGAAGGCCTCCGTTCTCCGGGCAGATATAGTGTGTCAGTGTCTGTTTCTGTGGGTTCATGTGGGTCATGCGGTGGTCATGCGGATGTGGGTGGCGATGGGTGGAGTTCGGGAGTTCAGAAGGCGTCATCGAAGATGGTGACTGACAGCCAGCCAGCAAGCGGAGGGGGGAAACGGGAGAGATAAAAAGACGGTTGTAGATGATATACTGGTTTCGTTCTGCCCAAAAGAAACCACAGGACGCACTTACAGGATGAGACAGAGAGAAAAAGAGGGGGGGAAAGAGACAAAGAAGGAGGACAGCCAGTCGACAGTGATGGAAAGTATAACCCATATGATAAAATTTTATTTATAATGATATATCCTTCATCACTGGCAGCTGGCCACCTAGTTGCACCACCACCTACCCAGACTGCTGTCCCTGGTCTGCTGGCCATCCGCCGATCCTGCGGATGCGGATGTGGAAGGAGTTCCTCGCGAGAGCAGCGGCTTCACCTGGCGCAGTGCCTGCTCCTCGGGATAGCGAGGGGTCTGGAACTTAGTGGGCTTCGATTGCAAGGTCGCTGGTCCTGAGCGCTGGTGCATTAGGGTGCGGTGCCTGAGGGGTGGTGGGGATATAGACTTAGCTAAAACTGAATGAGGTAATTTATTCGGTGAGTAATCGCTGCCGGATTCGCCCTGTAAAAACCAGACAATTAATATTTAAATTAAATATATTATTAATAGAGGATAGCGAACCATAACGGTGCCGTTGTCGGAGACGCCGGAGCCGGACATGTTGTCCGCCAGGAGACGCTCGCTCTCCGGATCGGACAGGACGCGCGAGATATCAGACTTGTTTTTCAGGATCGACTTGGAGCGCCGATGGTGCTCCAGATTGGGCGAGGCGTCAATCGAGTCTATCGATGAGGAATGCTTGCTCTCGAACTTGGCTGTGGATCGATTGATCATTAGATTATATCTTTCTTTTTCTAACGTTTAGAGAAACTACGCACCTTTGGCGCCCACATTCTGTATGCCAAACAAATGCTGGTTGATCAGTTTGGTGGCAGTGGCTAAGCTCTTGCCCGGCATGAATACCGAGCGCTTCTTCTTGGGTCCTTGACCGCCGAATCCGCCGGATCCGCTGGCCGCCGGACTGCCGGAACCTCCGGCCAGTTCTCCCTCCCTCCGGCCGCCCGTCTCGTCGTCCAGCTTGGTGTCCTCGAAGCGGGCACGAGGACGCATGCCGCCCAGGACACTGCTTCCAAGGACGCCGGCTGCTCCACTGGGTCGCATGGCGGTGAAGCTCTGCTGGAAACGCGTCTTCCGATGCTTTGGCACTGAGTTCTCGTTCAAGCTGACCCGACTTCCTCGCTCCTGGACATCGAAGCTCTGGTAGACGTCGTCCAGGGGACTCAAGCCGCCGGCTCCTCCGCCTCCGGCGGCCAAGTTCCTGAGAGCCGTATCACCCGATGCGCTCTTCTTCACCTGGGCACGCAGTCCACCCGATGAATTGGTGCTAGGCAGGCCCACAATGAAGCCCGTGGAGCTGCTGATTCCCTGGTGCTGTTCCCGTTCCAGGGGATTTATGTACAGGTTATCCATGTCGATGTCCAGGGCGCAGGCCTCGTCATTGAAGTCCGCCGTAAGGTCTCCCTGGGACAGGAAGGGATGCGTCTGGCAGCTGGCATAGGTGTCCGAGCTATCCACGCTGGCCAGGTCGGCGTTGTTGTTATTGCTGCCATTGTAGTTGCCACCGAAGAGGAGCGTTCCATTTGCACCACCGCCCACTGTGGTGGTGTTGAAGTTGTTGTTGTAGTTGTGGTTGAAGTTGGACGAACTGCAGATGGTGGCCCCGTATCTCAGGGACATGTCCAGCGGCAGGGCAATGGTGGTGGACGTGGTGGTGCCATATGACGACGATGTGGACGAGGACTGCGAAATGGCGGGCAAAAGGACGGCGGCGCAGGACGTTGGTGGCAGTGGCGGTGGCGGGGGCAGGGCCAGGAGCGGACCATGGAGCGGAGGCAGAGGTGCTGGCAGCGGCGAGAGGAGTCCATAGGCTCCTGCTTGACGACCCGCTGCCGCCAGTCGCATCTCCAGACAGATCGGCTTGTGGAAGTCGGAGGTGGGCAGCGAGATCACGCCCTCCGCATCGGTGAATTCCTTGAAGTCCTGCAACGAGTGGGGGTTCGGGATGGGGATACAGTGTCAGATGAAGTCGCTCAAGCAAATCAGAGGCCCAAGATATAACAGATATGATAGAATGGTACTTATATCCACCAAATAATTCTAACAACAAATTATGGTTAATAAGACCATTTAACATATGTATATTTAAAAATATTGATATATATTTAACTGATACTCTAGCATATCTGTTCCATCTTTCCATGAAGTATCCTTGGGAGGATCATCATTTCATACATTATTTTATTTGCGTGTTTTGGGATGTTTTCTGGCTGCTTGTTAGTGTCTGATTTAGTTTGGTGTACCTGTTGTCTGGAGTTAGCTTATTATTGTGTGCGATTTAATTTCATATTATTTCGCTTGAATAACAAAAATTAACATGCAACTAGGAGGCGCCAAGTAAAACTCAAACGTGCAGCGCTATTTATTGTTAACATTTAGTAATATTTAATAAATGAAAACGAAGGCAGTGCGAGTTCTCAACTTGTTAGAAATGATTACTTTATTTTCTAGCTATAGCTCAATATCGCTTATAAAAAAGTTATTTAAAATTCTTAATAAAGTAGAATTAAATTGCTTTAATATAAATAGTTTGTAACATTTTTTCGGATCTGAAGGATCTCCAAGTTGAGCAAACGCACGAAGTTCAATCTTTCAGTACGCAGACGCAGACGTGAGAACGTCTTACTTACCAAACCGCTGGAGTTGCCTTCGAAGTGGTTCCATACTCGAACGTTAAATATAGTTAAGTACTCTAATCGAGTTAGTTACCGAAACCAAAAAGGAAAATTTCTAGGCTAGCAATACGGAAACAATCAGAAGAGAAAGTGGAGTGCCAGAAAGTCGAGTGCGAATAGATAAAGTTGTTCAACAGAAATGGATATTCGTTTGTTTATGTATTCTTTTTATTTGCATAATTTGTTCATTCGGTTTGTGGTTTTCTTTGAATTTGTTTTGGGATGAGTGATAACAGGAAATAAACGACTAATAATCAAGAGAGCTATAACATTGATAGTTCCAGTAACTAAACAATTGTATATTTGGTTTTCATAGTTATGTATATTCGTTGTTTTGCTGGTTTTCTGGTTTCTGGTATTTGGCGTTTTGCAAATTGCAGCTACTATAATTAAGGCTTAGGCCATTTTGCTAGGATATAAATATTTAGGTATTAGGCTAGTTGTAATTACGTGCTTAGTGTGTAAATGAAAAGAATCGATTTAAACTTTCGTCAAGCCCTCAAGCTTCGGTCACTTGGTTGGTACAGAGTTAAAATTAAATTAATTAAATTAAATTAAATAATAACACATGCTGCTTTGTTTTGCTTTGTTTTGCTCTCCACTCCTGGTTGCGTTTCTAGATGGTAGATTAGGCTTTAGTTAATTTAATTAAATTCTTAGAATTCGCTATGTCTTTGTTTAGCTTTCACGTCACATCACGCCAGGCCCGTTGATAATAATAATAACAGTATAACAGTACTTGTATAATCGTAGCAATAATAATAACATTTAGTTGTAATTTGTTTTGTTGGTAGTTTAAAGCTAGTTAACGTCTAATCGCAATTCGCAGTGCCGGTCACGCATTCGATGCGCTCGGCATTCTAAGTATTTCTCGATTTCTCGATTTCACGATTTCTCGATTTCTATATCGAATCTCGTCGGGGTTTCTTGAGAATCTGGCTAAACGCTATTCGCGCGCAATGGAATACACTCGCCATGGCATCCCGGCAAACCCTTTAAGAAAAGAAACGAAAAAGAAACAAGGTCAACATAAAAATTCCATTTCCAATCCAATTCCAATCGCACAGGAAGCCAAAAGAAAACCAAAATCAAATCAAAAGTGAAACAAATAGGTGAAACAAAACGATCGATTAGGATGGGACAACACTTTGTATATTCATGGTGTTTCCTTGTGGTTTTACCATCTGGGTTGCTACCATAGTATATAGTAGTATGCCTTATAGATAGTATATGCCTCATAGATGGTATATGCCTCATAGATAGTATATGTCGATAGTGCCCTCCTCGAGCATCCGCTTGAGGGCCATATAGTTTTTGGGCGAGGGCGGCGGTCGGGCCAGCCGCTTGATGCTATACTCCTTATCGTGGAACACACAAATGCGATCCTGCAACAACGTTCGGTATCGGTTTCGGTATCGGTATCGTAATCGCTGCTCTACCAATCCAACTACTTCGGGTCGAGTACGGGGTATTTGTACGGCCTATTGTTTAGCAGGACCTATGCGAGAAGCTCAGGACTCTACTGATTTTGTAAACGGCAGTGCCACAGAAATGTATCCATACTTTTAAAATTCTAAAATAATATATGTATAAATAGGCAACTAAAGTGGGATTTCTGTGACACTCCTGCTGAATTGAAAGTCTGGTCTGGATCGGAGTTCAATGCGCTGGGGTTAACAATTTCACAGTCTGCCAATGGCTATGTACAAGCTGAGCATGATGTTAGTTCGGAGTTTAGTGGAGATTAGTCGGTAACTTAAACGTAAACGTAAACGTAAATGCAATCGTAAACAAGGAGCAATGATAAGGATAATCGGGTGCAGACATGCGACTAAACACAGAGCACAGTACACGGAAAAGCGGCTCGAACATTGCAAACGGGAACATTGGGTGGTGGTGGTGGTCACAGCTACGTTTTTTGGGGTTTTGGATTTTGGGGTGGGGTTTTGGATGCTGTGTTGGAGCCAAACCGCCCGTTACCTTGGTCGTGCAGAAACAGCACTCGAATTCCACGGGCACGTCCTGCTCCAGGTTGTCCATCCGCTGGTTCTGCAGGTTCTCCAGGGCCACCTGGCGACGCAGCTCGGCCACTTCCTATAAATAGTTGGGTGTGGGGATGTTGGCATCACGTGAGTCTTTCGTTACGTTTCGCTTCGTTCGTAAACATTTGGAATATATATATATAAATCTAGGCTTATGTACAGAAGGATCACCGAATGCAGGGCATGCCGCATGCGTAGTAACTCTTGGGGGTTAGAATATAGTTAGGTATTTCGAAAAAGTGGTTAGCAAGACAAGGAAAGGGTATAACAGCCCGGTTTGCATGCGGCTCAAGCTGTGTGAGGGTGTTGCTGTTGCCTGCTAGTGGTGGTGTTTTGCTGATCCTATTGATCCCATTGCACACTGAAAAAACTACATATATTTTAAACCTATTTATACAGCTAAACATAACCCGTAGGTAAAACAAACATAGTAGGTGAACTTTTGATTTCCACATTCCCCTTGATTTATTCCTGCCGAAAACTAAAAAATAACCTATGTGAAAGTTACTGCAACTCAATGGTTGCTAAAGCAGACTCAAACTGGTCTAAATGTGCTCTAAATGCGCCTAAGCAATCTCCATTGGATCGGTGAGTTCAAATCCTTCTAGCACATTATAAGGCATTTAATACGCTGTACCAGCAGTTCAACTGTCTGTAATAATCTGCGCAATCGGCATAGAAGCTCAACCAAGTGGTATGAAGAGTCGCGAAAAGATGCATTCCTTTCAGAACGGAGACTTCGAGGGAAATGCCTGTGTAAATTCTTTTGCGAAGCGAAGAATGCAGCGGTCAAATTCTGAAGGTCTGCTGGATCCTGGTTCAATTGGTGGGTAGACTAATTCTAAGTGCAAAAAGATCCTTCTAAGTCTTCGCTCCACTGTTCTCTTTAGCTTCTGGCATGGGCTTTCAGCCAGCCGATGATCATAACGTGATGAACACCTGCCAAGTGGGCCCCAATCTCGCTGCCCAGAGTATATCTCCAGCTGTGCCTGTATCGCCCATTTCCGACTTGTACCAATCAATCTGGCAGCAGCAACCGCAACAGACGGAGTTGCAGAACCAGCAGCAGCACCAGCCACTTGGTTGCGGTGTAAGCAAGTTCAGCCAGCAGGGAACACCCAATGCCTACTTCGAGCAGGATGAATCGGAGCAGAGACGCCAGGAGCTGCGCAACCTCGTCCAGCATCTGTACGTGGCCCAGGCGAGGGTACAACTGGAGGCCACCGAGATCAGGAAGGCACAGTCGGTGGCCTCAGCGGCACAGGGGCAGCTTGAGGAGTCCGCCAACCATGTGCGCAGCATCACCGCCTCCTTGCACACGGCCCAGCAGGAAGTGGCTGCCTCGGCGATTCGGGCTCAGATTGCCCAACTGCAGTTGGCGGCCCATGATCAGCTGCTGTTCGCCGCTCGCCAGGATGTGGACGCGCTGTCCTCGCAAATGGTGGGTCTCCAGGCGGCGGAGGGCATCGTTCAGCCGAAACTCACCGTGGATCTGCATGCGCTTCTGGACAAGCTGAAGCAGCCATTGCAGCACTATGATCGGCCCACAGCCGTTCCCATGATTGCACCTAGCCCGCCGGGAACGGCAAGTCATCAGCAACAGCTGCTCTTGCAGCAGCAGCAGCAGATGGGGCAGGTGCAAGGTCAGGAACAGGGCCAAGGACAGAGTCCAACCCAGGGCCAGGTGCCTGCGATTCCCTCAAATGGAGCTACTCCCAACGATTTCATCAGCTTGCCCAGGGTTCAGCACTATGCCAACTTGGATTACACTTAGCTGCAGTTAATTAATTATCAAGAATTATTTTTTCTATATTTTTTATAAGCTTGTTTTAGCATTACTTCCTTTCATAAAATCATATATTTCATTTAAATTATTATGTGATTTTCGTTGCTAACTATTCCCATTGTTGTGTGGCTTTTTGTCTGATAAATGTATATATTTTTCAACAAATATTGTTGGGTATTGCATTGTGTGTGTGATATTTAGGAAATGTGTGTGTATGGTTTAGAGAACAAATCTTCTTTAGCAAAAATGTATAATTTGTACAAAATCAATTTGCATTTCTTCAGATGGATGTTTATTTTTGAGATTATGAAGTTAGCAGAGCAAAAATATTGGCTTACAGACTGGAAAAATGTTAAATGCAGAACCACAATTATTAGTTCTAAGACTATGTATTCTTAAAAGCAAAATTTCTTATTAAAAAAATAGTATCTACAATATACACATAAAACTCTCTTTTTCCAATAAAAATATATGGGTTTGAAATATATTTATATCTGATAAATATTTCCAAGCTGGAATATAGAACTAAAATTCATTTCTGGTCATTTGTAAATTAACCAGCACCAATAACATATGAACTAATACCGAAACAAAAAGTTTTAATTCAGATTTAAGCTAAATAGCGAAGAATTTTTTAATGATAATAAATGATATGGTTGAAAATCATCGGTTCTATGCAGCTTTAATTATTTATTCGATCAGATTGGCATTCAGTTAGATTTGGAAAATCTATAAATGCAATTGCACGTTCGCCCAAAAAAATAAGTTTTTGTAGCATTGATTCAGCCACTGAAAAGAAGACAATCAATCCGCAAATCCATTCAAAATAATCGTTTGGTAAAAAATCGAATACATATTAGAATATATAGCTGTGGCACAAATGCATTCGAGTTGAGTAGAGTAGAGTATTAGAGTAGGTTGAGTTCTTTGTGTATACTTTGAATGTACCTCCTTACTGCGTCCCCGTAAAATCTAAAAGTTGAAATGTGTGAATGTTGTTAAAGTACTTGATTTTCTCCTCAATAGTCTTAAGTTTGATTTTTTTTTTTAGATCTTTTGTTATTTTTCTGGTTACATTTTTGTGGTGGTTGGAATTTGTTTGAATAAACTCAGGAGAGAACGTGAAGCTAAACAGACTAGGGATACTAAAACTACATTAAGAGGCCGCCAATGGGGAAAACTCAGGAATACTTAACCAAAGGACACCAAAGTTTGTGGTATTCAAGAACTGAAACTCAAAACGAATTTACCCGCACTAACAGTTGGCAACTGAGAAGGAACCAAACGTGAGTAATAATTGGGATATATAATTAGAATTATTATTTGAATATATTTCGATCCAGTTCAACGGCTTCACATTTACTAATACATAGGATTACGATTTAGGAACTTTGAAAACATTAAGATATTCAAGAAACACGATTGCGAGTATGGCAATGACTGGGTATCTCCCCTTAAATCGCAGACTTACCCCGGGCGTGATCATCATCTGGATGGGCAGTCCCTTCGCCTGGGACAGGTTGTCGTCATCAACCACACCCCCATCTCCATCGCCGCCTCCCTCGGCGCCCTCCGTTCCGGGAGCGGTGTTACTGGCATTACTGGCATTGGTGGCTGTGGCCACGGCTGTTGCCGCACTGGATGCGGCCACCATGGCCAGGTTGTTGGCCACTCCTCCTCCTCCGGTCGCACCTCCATTTCCGTTTGGCGCTTTTTGCTGAATCTGTTGCATCTGCAACATCTGTTGCTGCTGCTGCTGTTGCTGTTGCAGCAGCAATGCCTGCTGCTCGCGGCGATAGCTCTCCATGGCCATCATCGAGGTCTGGCGGGCATTGGGATTGTCGAAGCTGTACGGCGGCACTGCATCCTGCTCAGAGCTGGAGCCGCGTCGCTAAACGAGAGTAGGAGGAGTTAGTCTTATTTCCGGCAAAGATGTGTTAGGCGCTTAGGATGGAGCATTTCATTACAAATTTTTAGGGCACTTCGTACTTACTATACAAGGCATGATTCCAATTCTTTGAAATGGGAAACCATGAGAATCTTATACTTAGAATGATTATACGAAATGCTTATTAAGTGGGACTTAAAACTAGTCCCAAGTTTAAGTTGAGAAATTTTTAAATCTAATCTAATATTGGGTTTATCGGGGCATACATAAAATTCTTTCTGAGGACCTATTTCAAATTCAAACTGAATAGAGTTAGTTGTACCAAAAGTACGCATAATAACTTAAAAGTATATATTATTTTATAAATGTATAAACTAACATAACTGGTAACTAAAGTTCCGTATTGAAGGGACTTTATAGGGGATACTTCCCCCGAGTTCCCTTGAGGGCTGACTTACGTTGTGCAGGTTGGAGTTGCGCAGGTTGGCTACGTGGTCGTAATTCTTATAGCATCCGGTTCCGGTGGTGGCCGGATTGCGTCCGCTGGTGGACTCGCCTTCGGTGCTGTTGCCGTCCGTTTGCGAGAGATTGTGGCCTGTGGGCGATCGGCGGAGCGCGTGGGTTAAACGGTGCCAATTTTTGAGTGATCGTGTGTGACTCTCGCGCTTTTCTGCTTGGCATTCGTGTGTATGTGTGTGGTTGTGGTGGTGTTGTTGGGTGGGTGTATCGGTGTGGGTGGATGTTAACGTGTTAACGTGTAGTCGGGTTATCAGGTGTTAACAGGTTATATTTTTCAGATTCACGATCAGTTTGTTTGGTTCGGAGTTCACGCAAAGCCATGAATGTATTTTGTCGCCATTTCGTTTCGCATTTGTTTAGCCGACAGACGCCAGTGGTGGTATATACACAGGGTTATATATATATCGTATATAGTTTAAAATGAGTTAGAGTGGGTTTCGAATTCGGTTCAGAGCGCAAATGAAGGTGTTTTATTTGTATTGGTTCGGTTTGGTTTTGGTTTGGTTTGGTTTTTCGTTTCAAATCAAAAGAGGGGAAAAAGAAAGAAAAATGAGTTCCATGAATGTACTTATTTTTCGCTATATTTTGGTAAATATTTGTTACGACGACGATGACGACGGCGACCACAAAAACGTTTGGGGGCTAAGTTAGATTTAGTTAAGTTTGGTTAAGTGGGATACAGTGAGGACAACATTGAAGAACGACGTCTATAGTTCAGGTTTAATTTGGGGCTTACTCTTGAGTGTGATTAAATTGGTTAGAACAACATTTAGTTAACTGGTGATGCTATTGGCTCATAAGTACTACTATAACACTAGATTATAGTTTATAAAGTTAGCCTATAAGGTTAGTAGACAGTCTAAGCTAATAGTAACATTTCAATTGAATATAGTAGATAAAAAACAGAAACGAAACTGAATATCCTGCGGAAAATTGATTTAATTTAAATTTGACTTCACTTTATTTTTGTCCAAATAACCAATATATTTTCATTGAAATTTAAGTTTGATAATCTATTTACAGTATTTAGTAAAAATGGGAGAGAAAGTCCAGTGGAAACATTGAGATTTTATTTACTAAAAGTTGAGTTTTGTACAAGAAGTATGAGAGGACGTAAGAAAGTTGCTAAAAATCTGTTGAATATTTATATGAAAAATATTTATCAGTATTTAACTATAAAACTGGTGACTATTTGTGATTTTTGTGAGTGTCGGAAATGTCAAGTGCTTTGAATGGACGCGGCAAAACAAATGTGCGAAACACTGTTCTCTTGGTTTCAATTCTCAAATAGACAAAATTCCGATTCATGGTCATTTACGCCATTCACGTTCAGGTGTGTGATCTTGTATAATTAGACCGAAAATGTTAATGAGTAAAATGGAAAGAAAAACATCTCCTGATGAGTCAGCGTGTGAAATTGGCTCCTTACTGTGGCCTTTCCTGCATTCAAGGCTTGAACTCAAAATTTGGCCAAGCTTCAAACACCAAATATATATAGACACTCATGGATTGGCGGTATGTTTGGATTTGGATTAGCTGGTACAATGAAATAATACAGCGCAGTTGGGTTTTGGTTTTATTGCTAATTTCACAGACACACAAAGTTGTTTACGGCTTTAACAGTAGTACACAAAAGTACGAGTACAGTACACAGTTATTCATTTGGGGTTAGTACGAGTACGAGTAGGAATACGAGTACAAGTGAGTATTCATATTCACATATTCACTATATGTTCTTGATCGATCATACATGGCTTGAGCATAAATAGAGCGTACACAGTTTCTATAGATTAGTTCATAGGATAAGAGCATGCAGCGCGTTAGATTGGATTTAATTTTGGAACAAAGGCATTTAATAATGTGAAAACGAAAGTTCGAGGACACACACACATATATAATAAGGTTATTAGTAGGAAAACAAGAGGAAATGGAAAAATATTAAGTAAAAGGCACGTAAAGGTTTTTTTTGCAAAGTCAGTCCGGTTGCGTTTTTATAATTTGTTTTTTTTTTCAGGACTCTAGCTTCATTGAGCGCAATGATAGAAATGTTTGAACTATGTGGAACTTAAGGCAAATCATAGGTAATCGTTCAAATATCACACACAAAAAAGGGCTTCAAAATCTGTATATAACATGTATATAACTTGGTTCGAACTGCTCAGCTCGCTTATTAATATCGATATATATATATATGGTTGGGCTCACAATTTAACAAAACTTCAGCTTTCGGTTGTGTGGCCTGTATGTTGTATCTTAAAGTATTTATATATGGCTGCAAACTAGGAGCAATTTGCTTTAAATAAGGCAAGTTCTTTTGTTTTTCCGTTGTGCTTATGCGTTTTTAGGAACGTATCGCCATCGTTTGCTAAGTTTTCTGTCTCTACATTTGGAACGAGTATATTTCATTTGGTATACCTAATGCACGCTATATATCGCTGATGTATATACGAGTATATCGCTGATGCGCTCTCTAAATTAAAAACTAAGCTTACCCTCTCACAGCTACAACAACTAAGTTCATAAATAAGGCTTGCTCTGTTGTTGTTCGTTTTGGATATTCACATCTCTTGGGTGATTTCAATTTCGACATCGATTACGATTTCGATTTGGTTTACCCCATGGTGACCACTTGTAGTGTTTTATGTCCATGGAGGGAATTATTTTTGACTAGTGCGCTCGATAAATGCCTTCTTGGAGTTTACAAAGAGGTTAGGCCTAGTTATTCGCTAAGATTTAGACTAAATCAAAATTGTGCTTACGCGGATTGTATTTTCAGAGTTCTCGAAGCTCTCGAATGGCGTGTTGTGTTAGCATTTATCATTTTGGATTGGGTTGCATGGGGGAATATGATAATTCCTGGAAGATATTTGGCACACACATGCTGCCACACCCACTACTGCTGCAAATCACATTTGGGTACTTGAAAGTTTTGCTTGCAGACGAATTCGCGTTAAAAACCAAATGGATATAGCATAAACTGGCCAGGCAATCAAGGTTATCAAAGTAAGTAAATCAAAACCAAGAACATCAGCAAATTTGAGCGGGTCTTCATTTCGTTTAAATTTGTTTTAGATTCATTTTCAAGTGCTGATGGACATTAGCAAAACTTTCAATATACGATAGTACGATGAAGCATACGCCTTTTGTTTTTGCATCTAGCTCTTACACACAATACAAACATATGAATGCTGTAAGAGTTAGTTAACATAAATCAGAAAATAATGCATCAAAAATGGAAATTAATTCAATTGGCCCTCATTGCATCTAACTCGAATGCAGAGTTTTGAACATAAGAGGAAAACTAACTATGGCAACGTGGCGTATGCGCAATGCATAATTACGGTTATTTAGCAGCAGCGACTGTGTGACAGCATGTCTGTATGAGTGTGGGTGTCTTGTGTGCGTGTGTGTGTGTGGGTATGGGTATGGGGCGCCTAAAAGCAGTTACATTTAATCACAACATTCAATTGGAAAATAAATCAAAAATGGAAGTACACAATTCATTTGATTTCTGATTGATTCGAAGCTTTAAAGCAAGCCTACGCATTTGGGCTAACTGCTAACCAAATGTTATTCATTTCATTTTTTGTTCGTTTTTTGGAAGTACTTTCGCTTAAGTCTAGGACTCTTGTGTGTGTATGTGTGATTGATTCGTGTACGTGTGTGTGTTTGTTGTGGGTGTGTGTTTGTAACAAATTGCATTTGCTCTCGACTAATTTACATATACAATAACAATCGCCTGTCATTCTCTTAGCTAATTTCGCTTAGTGTAGATGGTTGTAGGTTGTTTTATTTTTTCTTTTTTTTTTGGGGTCTGGTTGTTGTTGCTGTGGTTGCCGCGGTTTGCCAGCGATTTTGTGGTGATTTCAGGATTTCAGGATTTCAGGGCGGTTTCAGCGGCTGTCTTCGTTGTCACTGGAGCTGTTCTGCTGCTGGGCGTCCCGCTCCTCCAGCAAACTGCGATTCAGCTCCTGGATTCGGGCGGAGAGGGCGCGGCGACGGGGCGTGCCAAAGGAGGGCGGCGGTGGCGCCTCTATCAGCGTGTTTTTCTCGCCTAGGTCAAAATCAGCCGCATTTAATTTAATTAACGTTTTTAATTCATTTCGTGTTTGCGTGTGTATGTGTGTTTTTTTTTTTTTGCAATTTTTCAATAATCGTATGTGTGTGTGTGTGTGTAAAATGTTTGGGTTTCGAAATGTTTTGAAAATTCAAAGAATGTCGTGAGCAGAAAGTAGAAAAAGAAGAGCAGAGAAAAGAACACGTTGTAGGTAGGATATTTAGAGGCTAGTAGTTCTAGGCATAGGCCCCATAACGACTTCGATTCGCTAAATTACAACTACGTTTGGCTAAGAGAATGAGCATATACATCATATGGTTTCATGTGTGTTTGTGTTCGCTTTATATATATAATTGTATGTAATCAGCACTTGAAAATTTTCTAAAAATGTTTGTTGTATTTATAATAATTTATAATTTTTATTTCTTTTTTTTTCTATTTGACATTATCAATTAAGTTCGAAATGGTAAACTCTATGTTGAGCATTCAAATTTGCTATGGTTGTGGCGGAATCAAAACAAGAATCAAGCAATGAGTAGCAAAATGTCATCATCATAATTCGCAATTCTGGGCAAACGTCCAACTGAAGTCAGCAATTAGGCAAACTCAATTTAACTGAAGGCAAACTTAAACCGAACAACGCAACAAATTGCAACAGCAATTGCCTAGCTAATCACTAGATCCTTGGCTATATGTATATACAGGACGACTCGGGGCTTTATATATTATTTTAGTATACTTTGGATTGCAGCTGTGCGGGGCAATTATTATTATATACCATTAATGATTGATTACCCGTTGTTAAATCAAATCTTATATTTATTTGCTACTTTACATTACTTTAAAATATGTAAAAATTTGTGTTTGAAACTACTAGATAACTGCAATGCTACTTAGATGAAATAAATGTGACTATATGAGTATAATGTTTAAGCTATTATTTAAACTTTAATTGAAACACAACCTTTACCACCTACAATGTTTTAAACTTGCATGTGATAAGTTGTTACTAGTAGAATAATGTATACATAATAATAATAATGTTTTCTGATTCTTTCCCAGTACAGCTGCAACTACCTAAATTCCACTTAGCGAAAGCTAAAAAGAAAGCTGAAGCCGTGTGGAGTCTCTTCCTGCACTAAGCTAAATATGTATGACTTTGCTGTAACTTATTGAATACACTAAGAGAAAAAGAGAGAACTCCAGAGGGAGGGAGAGAGAGAGAGTGTGTGCGAATATTTATGGTACAATAGTGTGTAGCTGTAGTCGGCGCGTGTGTGTGATATTGTGTGTATCTGTGTTTCGTATCCGTGTGTCTAGGGGCTATTATTATTGGAAGCGATTGTCAAAGGCTACGGCATTTAATAGAGTTGAATAATACGATTTGTAGGGTGGCAAAGGTGGGCTAGGCTACGTATACGCAATGTAGTCACCTGGGGCGCTTTGCACATCGAGGGTCTGCCTGCCTATATTGGGGGTGCTTTGTCTTTTACCCTTCGGATGCACGACATTTGTTTGCTTTCCTAAAATAAAACACAGTTCGGAGGGTTTGAGAGGGTTAGGGCTGCGGGGTTTTTTCTTTTTGTTCAGCGGGGCTTTCGACGGCTTTAAAGGGTCGTGAGATTCCATTGCCTACTTCTAGGCGCGCGGCTTTTATACAGCAGAGGTGTCGATTTTGGAAGGGTATCGGGGGTTCGGGGTGTGTGTGTGTGTGCTTTGTACAAGTGAAAACCCCACTAATTTCGCGCTTAATGCGATAAGTACAAAAGCATTTGCCTAATTGACCATTATTGTGTGACGCTGGGGGTGTTTCTGTATTGTAGAGGGTTTTGTGGGTCTAAAGGTCTACTTAAGGGAACTTAAATGTAACTCAAATCGCTTAACTAGTTTACAATTGATCACTCGAACGTAGGTCTGAGCTCGGAATAATCAATGGTTCAACAATTTCTATCATCTTACGGCTCAGCAGTCGCAGGACTTGCGTCCGACTTCTGTGATTGCTATTTACACGCCTCTAGGCTGGATTTTAGATACAGCTTGGTAACGGAACGAAAGTTAAACCAATCTGAACTGATAGTGAGAAAAAGCCAGGAACGGAAATCCATGCCAAAAGTATAAAAATATTAAAATGATTACTTAGACAGCTAACGCACAAGACTACACAAGAGTAAGCAAAAGTTTAAGGGATAGGAATTTTGTAGGGACTTTGGGTTGTACACATTAAATATATGATACGATTAACAATCCTTTGTAGCTTTCATTACAATGGCATTATAGTTTTGGTAGTAAGCATGGATTTTCAAGATGAATTACAACCAGCTGTGGCATATCATATATTTTTGTGTATCTATTATAGTTAGTTGTAGGATAATAAGCATAGCATGAGGCGTAAGGATCGAGTTAGCAGATCCCTTCAGTCGGCTAGTTAGTTGAGTGTTAGTAGATACGTAAGCAAGGCACATTCCTTATAGCTAGTGGTATGGGGGTAGATCTTACCTGTGTCGACAATCACATCGATGAGATCCATGGACTTGGCGAAGGCATCTTTCAGATTGATATGATGAAAGGAGACAATGCTGCCCTCGCGCTTGGCACGATCGAGTGCCTCGCGACGCTTGAGGGCCTTTTCGCGGCGCATCTGATTCTTATAAAATTCAGCAAAATTGTTAACGATGATGGGAATAGGCAAAGCGATTACCAGAACACCGCATATGCAACACACAGTACCAATAACCTTTCCCAGTGCAGTTGTGGGATAGATGTCCCCGTAGCCAACAGTTGTCATTGTAATACCCGCCCACCAAAATGTTTCCGGTATTGAAACGAATTTTGTATCCTTTTCATCCTTTTCGGCAAAATATGCCAGCGAAGAAAATATGAGAACGCCCATGGCCAGGAACAGCATTAGTAGACCGAGTTCCTTATACGAGTTACGCAGCGTAAAGCCTAACGACTGCAGGCCCGTTGAGTGACGGGCCAGCTTAAGGATTCGCAGGATGCGCATGATGCGAAAGACCTGCACCACCCGACGCACATCCTGGAACTGGTCCGTTGCATTCTTATTCGTTTCCAATAGAAATAACGAAACAAAGTATGGGAGTATTGCCAATAGATCGATTATGTTAAGGCCGCCCTTAAAGAACTTCCACTTGTCCGGCGAGGCGCTAAACCTAAGTATGTACTCTAGAGTGAACCACGTGATACACACGGCCTCAACCATTGCCAATTGCGGATTATCCTGTGGTGTACCGTTGTCAATGTGTTGTAGTTGTGGTAGGGTGTTCAACGTCAGGGCTATGGTAGACAGGACTATGAATAGTATGGATATCACTGCGATAACCTGCGAACGGTAAAGAACAATCGAACTTTGTCGAGACCATGATTCAGCAACGATTCAATTTCAATGCAATCAAATCACAACGATAATAGTAGGTATTTTGTAAGGTATTTGATATTTGATATTTGGTTTTGGTTTTTATATTTGAGTAGGCACATAACACGATACGTTCATTCCATATCAAGTCTGTCATTTATACACATCTAGTTTTGGTTTTTGGTTTTTGGGGTTTTAATTAATTTGTAAAACACGGTCACAACAATCAGCAAAGTTTAGCGAGTTCTCTGCACGAGAGTTCACTTTGATTCTGTATGACTATCTTCATTTTAATTGGGTTAAGTAGACATTCTGTTAGAGTTCTGGTCTCGAATTCAGCTTCTTCTGGGGATTGTTAGTCGAAACGGGGTCTGTTAATTTTGTTGGTAACTAATATCGTTTCATTGGGCAGGGGTTACGCTTCATTTTGGGGTTTTTGGTTGGCTTTCCTAAACAGTTCTTTGTACTTTTCAAAGGCTGCTGTACTATATGTGAAGTATATATTTATTCGTCGTGAATCCTTCTTCGTAACTCAAACGATAACTCAAAATCAAGAGGTTGGCAACAAACGAAAACAGAAAAACGCAAAACATGGGTTGGGTATTTTATTTTGATCCTAGGTCTCGAAGTTTCGGGGTCTCTAGTCTAGATCAACTCTTTCTCTGGAAGGTGTGGGTGTAAGTGGTTGAGGTGGCTCTGTGGTTCTGTGGTTAGTTAGGTTCGGTGGCTAGTGGTTGGTGGTTTGTGGTTTGTGGTGTGGTTGTGGTTGTGGTTCGGGTAATAGTTGTGGTATGGGTAACTGTAAGTGTGAGTTCTTGTTGTGGGGACAGATCACATGACGCAACACAAGGACATAACACACCTACATACTTATCAGCTATACGTGTGTGTGTCTAATCGGTTCTATTATGGTATGAGGGTGAACCAGGGGGGGCACTCCGTCGTTAAATAAGAGACGCTACCCTTGGGGTCTGCAGTCGACATAATTGTTATACAATAACCTTATTTTTAAAATATATTCTACATGGTATAATCCTCAGAAATCACCGATTGTTACGCTCTTCGCTGTTTGTGTATTTGTTTTGGGTTTGACTTGTTTTCTCTTGGAAAATAATGTTTGGTAAACTAAAGTAGTTCAAATTCATGATTGTTCTAGCAAATGACAAAGGAAGAAATCCAAATCTAATTCAAATTCAAATGCATAACTTTCGTACCAAACGAGCTAGGAATTACAATTACGAGATAGGGATTCCAAATCAAATAAAAACGAAATTAAATTAGAAACTAGAAACCGCCATCGTCGGCCATCAAATAATTGCATCTGTCACGGTAAAAACACACACAAATATGCCGTGAAATTATGCATTTATTTTTCGGCCTGTTGGACGGCTTTCTCTTTGTAAACAAACACACTTAAACCATTTTAATTGCTTGTCTCTAAATAATACATTTAATTTACCAAAAACTGCCAATTGCCGAGATTGAAGTGTTCGGAAAGGGGGGGAGAAAATGGATTTTCGGGGCACAGGAGGCCTGTCAGAAATGCAGAATTTCAATTGCGATTTCAATGCCAGATGGACTGCCATTGCCGCATTAGGCCACATGGCTTCGAACATGGCTTATTCCGAAACTGAATCGGGGTTCATGTGGAATGGAAGGACGGGAGGACTAAGTGTTGGGTGGAATGTTGGCTGTGCGTGTGACTGACAGTCGAGAGGGTTTCAGAGATAGAGATACAGAGAGAGAAAGAGAGAGAGAGTAAGAGAGAGAGAGATAGGTTGAACATCTTGGACATGCCACGCCCCCAAAGTGGAATGCATAGATAACTCTTCTGTGAGTGTCCAGATCTACCATAGTAGGCCACTGTACGCAACCACGCAGTTCTGGTTTCGGAAATGGATTGGGTTCGGAATAGGATCTTGGATCATGGAGCTTGGATCATGGAGCATGGATCGTGGGTCATGGATCGTGGGTCATGGATCATGGACTTTGGACTTGGGGTTCTGGGTCGGGGCAAGCTGAATTTCATAGTTCTGCTTCGTTGGATGAGCTGACTTCTCTAGTAATGGCTTATGGCTTGCTACGTATAGATACAAAAGTTAAAGATACAGATTATGCAGTTATTAGACAAAAGATACATAGTCAAGAAGGAATCATTACGTAGGGATAAACAAAACGCACTAAAGGATAGATACACAAACCAACTAAACCGAAAATAAAACCAAAAGGAGAGAAAACATTTGGATGGTGCTAGTTAGCAACGATGAGTAATAGAAGGAGGAGTGGAATAAAGTCAAAGTACAGATACTAGATACTATAGTTATAGATAGATACAAGTGCGAGAGGGCACGCGAGGGGGCTTAGAAATAGAGAATAAAGAGGGCTTAGACATACAGATGGGTTCATAGATTTAGAGGGGGATGTTCTTGCATTGAAGTGGTCTTGGTCTTGGTCTTGGTCTTCGACCGTCAAACTTCGGGAAAGTTAATTAAATTTCCATAGTTTCGGGGGATTTGGGGATTGAGCGGGTGGGGCAGGGCGTGGGCGGGGGCGGGGCGGGCGAGGGTTTCAACAATCTACTTGAGATGGCGGTGAGGCTATACAAACAAATTTACTTTCGATTATTATTTCGCTTTCGATTGAACAGAATGCATTGGAGTTGAGTTTCGTAAACAAAAAAGTTTGTGTGCGAATTATCACTTTGGTATACTGTAGTTTTGGATTTTGGAACTGCTACCATTGCTGCTCAGTCATGAAGGTGGTTTGGGGGGGTTTTCGGGGTGTATGGATAGGTTTCGCTGGGTTGAAAACTAAACATGATTTCGCAATACTCCTAGCTGGCTTACTTGATCACAGTCTCCGAAAAGAAAAAATGGTTGAAAACGTAACTGAATATGCACTAAACTCACAACAACTACAAAGTTCAAAGCGTAGCAAGTCGTCTAAAGCGGTTTCTGCTGCTTGAGGCCTACAAAAATCAAAATTCTGTCTATAAAGCCGCTGACAACAGAGCCATAATATGTAAAAAACAAAATATAGATGTATATATAGCAATACATTAAGCTGAAAGTCGGTGCTCCGAGCATTATGGATACTTTGCAAAGTTTAAACTTTAAGTAATATATACATTTTCTTGACAAACTACTGACTTTTCCAAAAATTTGTTTCACAGTTCGAGAAAAAGTGTAAGTTATTAAAAAAAAAACGAATTTTAGGCGGATTTCTATCGATTTATATATATTAATAGATATTTATTAGAAATAATTATATTGCTATATATTATTTGCTTTATTCTTCACAGGAAGACAAAACCTTTGCAACTGCATGAAAAAGGATAACAAATTTGAATTAACTTCCCTGAACCAGGCTGAAATCCACTTGAATTACAAGTAATGGAAGGTCGATGGATTACAGAGCAAGATCTCAGGGTCGAAGCAAAGTGAGGAGATAGGTAAAGGTGAACAGTGACAGAGAAGTGATGAGCTGAGGTGTTGTGGAAAATAAGGACAATATACAGTCAAAAAACAATTCATGCGACAAGAAAATCGGGACAAAAGAGTTTCGACTTAAATATAGAAATATAAGGATAATATACAAATATACAAAGGTTTACATAGGGCACTCATCGCAATCGCTGTACAATCCAAAATAAATCTAGTTCAAAAAGGGTAAACTTCACGTCAGTTGAATACCAGAACTAAAAATCACATTCAATTTTAATACAAAATAGGGTTGTGCAAAACTTTGGGTGTTTTTGCTCAGTGTTCGAGTGTAGTAGTGTGAGTGTGTGTATCTGTGTGTGTCGATGGGAACTCAGTTCCGGCTAAAATATTTGATCAGGTTTGCATTTGGTTCACGTGGAGTGTTTTTTTTTTTTTTTGAACGGGTTGTACGTTTTGTGGTTTTGGTTTTCGGTTTTTCGGTGGTTTGTTGGGGTTCATCAGGGGTGTGGGAAGTGGGCGTGGGTGGTTTTCGGTGGGTGCATGAGTTGGTTCGCATACTTTGTTCGACTCACTAAAAAACAAACAAAATTCGATACAAACGGCTATAGAATTCAGTACGAATCGACTACGAAATTCTATACTAGTGGCATTCAAATGCAGCAAATTTGGTGGGTTAATATTTCAAGTAGGAGATTTCGTTCGATCGATATATAGTTTGGTTACGGGTCTCGTATACCGAAATCAAAAGGCTAAACTAAAACTCAAAACCGAATAGAGACGATGAATTTTACATGTACTACCCTTTAGGGATATTGGAATAGAGTTATTCGATATAATGCTAATTTAAAGAGGGGACTAAAACTTCGAAGGCACCGTAGACGTTTCTCAAAGTGTAGACATTTGTGTGTGTGTAAGTGTTTTGTGTGAATGTTCGAGTGTCGGAAATTGTAGGTAATCAAGGTCCAATGTTTACGAAGGAATTAGGTTAAAATACAATAACAACGAGAGTTAAATAAATTTCTTCCTTATGCAATACACACGAGATTACAACATTACATCAAATATATAGGAAAAGAATACGAGGGTTTAAAAACGACATACAGATATGTATATATATCATCGCCAATGGAAAGGAAAATACCAACACAAAAGCCAAAACAACTTAACAACAATTTGGATAACATATTTTTCCAGTTTCGTTATTGTTGTTTTTTTTTTCGGTGTATTTAAGAAATAAAATAAACGTTTTTGAATATTTTTGGAGTAGTTTTTGGGTATTTTCTGTTTTTTGTTTGTCTTGTGAGCGCGCTTTGGTTTCTTGCTGAGTTGTTTGTCGCTTTCAACGAGGCGAAGATATCAACTGAGATTTCTAACTGCTTTTGTTATTAGATAAGAGCTAGATTTGTTGGTTCTCATATTTATCATTTCGTTGAAAAAAGGATGTGTTTAGGCGTGGTATTAAAAATAAACCAAAAAAGTACAGAACTAAAAACATTGTTAGTTTCTTCTTTTTTCTCACTGACAGAAAATCGAGTTAGTTATTGAAGAAAAAACATAAATAAAAATACGATAAAAGTACAACTGCAAAGGACTCTGGAAATTTTTCATTACCTTTCAAATGAAACTAAAAAGTTTAAAATTTAAATAATAATTTATATGGAATGCTTACATTCTTGCAAAAGTCCAAATAAGGTTTCAGACATTGAGAATACATTCCATATAATAAATCAAATAAAAACAAATTAAAAATGCAAAACCTAAATGAGTTTTAAAATAAAAAGTACATAATTCAACTTAAAATGGAACTCATAATCGAATGAAAAATTATAGGAGATGCACCCAAATATGTTGTAATTATTTCCATTCTCCCACCAATATTATTGGTTAAAGCCAAAAGCTAACGTAACAGATCGAGGCAAATAATCGGCTGTATAATACAAGCTGAAGCCAAACTGAGATCGTTTTGAGTGAGTGTTTCAATGGTGATATTTATAGATGTGTGTGGTTGTGTGCCCGGGTCTTTAAAGCTGATCAAGGGGTATATATAGGCGTATACGTATATATATATGGTACAAGGCCAGCCAGAATGAGGGACCCTGGGGTCCACACGAAAATTCTGATCTGATCCGAATCCTAATCGAATTCACCCCCTAGCACATGGAAAATGGAAATGCATTACAACACCTTTTTGGCCACTTCTCCCCAGAGTCCTTTCTCGTTACAATATTTTCGAGGATTTCTACAGCACACCTGCCGCCTGGTCATATCGCTTATTGCCCATTCCCAAACATGGTTACAGTGGGGTGTTTGGGGGATTTGGGGAGAACATTAGAGATAAACAGAGAGAGATTACTTCACCATCATCATCAACAATTAAGAGATATACGTATTATTAAAATATTCAGAGTAGATATAAATAGTTTATATATATTGTTGTATGTATACAGGGCTTGTCAATTTCGCAATTATACTGTGTGTGATGTAAAAAAGACTGGATTAGAGAAACGATTAGTAAACAATTTTGGGCAGTTTCGATTGCTCGATCAGTACTGGCTTGATCTTTTTGCTAATTTGAACTCTCTGGCTTGGTGTCGTCGCGTGTTTCGATTACTAAGACACGAACTAGAACTTAAACTCAAACTAAAACATAGTATGCAGCTTAATCTAAGAGAGGGTGTGGGATTGATTAGGCGAAAGCAGAAACTAAGAAGTTAACTGAAGGAAAATCAAGTTAAATGGTGCCGTAAACTCTTCATCCTCCGATATATTATATCCTTTTTCTAAAGGGGATACTTCTCGCAGATCTCTGGCGACTTCCGAGTTCCGTTCGATGGAGGAAGGCTACTGTCCTGTCCGATCTGTACGATACATGACACAAAAGCTTGAAGCACTTCGATATGGGATTTACACATGAGATCAGCCGTATTTACAACACCGATGTGGATCCCAGTGGATCTGCGCGCCAAGCAGCGGGATATATAGTAGTTAGGCGATATCATATCTTATGGTACAGATAACTGGCGGACATTCGATCGAGTAGCGAGTAACCAGTAACGAGTAACGATTAAAGTATCGAGTATATATCCTTTCGGAGTGCAAGCATATCGGTTTGAATCGCAAAAGCAAGTGATGAATTGGCAGATTTTTACAGCATTGAGAGTGGGTATTTGATAGAGAGAGAGAGTAGAGATAGATATGTTGCTGTTATCCTTACACTATATAGTACTCAGATCTGCTCGACGGCTGAGTTATATATTACAAAGTGCAAGAGCTGGCGATAGTGTAAAAATAATAGTGACTTTTGCACAGAACCAAAGTTCAACTACATAAGAGTAACTCAAGAGGTAATCAAGAACTCAAAAGTTTTGAAGAGAAGTTGGAGGTGGGGATTTCCGGGATTTGGTTATCGAACTTAATAAGGTTTCTTACGCTTGACATTGACACGGTTCACAGTTCAACGGTTAGAAACACAATACGAACACATCTATGAGAATCTTTGGGTATTAAGGGGTATTTGGGAGGGCACTGAGAATAAAGATGATCTTTTTATTAATTAATAAAAATCTTTTAAGATATGTTATACCTTTGGATTCAATCTGTTAAATAGTATGTATTTATTTGACAGAAAATATCTTTTAAATCTTGAATATATATCTTTTTTCTCAGTGCTTTATTTAGGGTTCTGGAGTTAGGACACTATAGACTACCTTAAGGTCGGGGCAACCGACTGGACTTACCCGGGCGGCGAAACTGGTGTTGGGCTTCTCCAGGAGCTCCCACAGATACTTCTGGTACTCGGCGCATTTACCTTCGCCGAACTCCTCCTCGTCGCGCTGCCGCAGGGACTCGGCCTCCTTGCGCATCTCCTCGTGGACGTTCTCCTTGCGCTGGTGGTACTTGTGCTGGCAGCAGGACTCCAGGTACAGTTCGTCGACGCCCCAGTACTCCAGGTCATCACTAAACGCGAGCACGCACATCTCGTCGACGATGTGCAGCTTGCCGGTGCGATAGAAGTTCAGGATGGAGCTGAAGCTCTTCGGATGTCGGTCGAAGAAGTACTCGTTGTCCGCCAGCGAGTAGTCGTCGCACAGCTCCACGATGGCCTCGTGGGTGGTGCACTCCCTCAGCCGCCCGAGTCGCGTGTGGGGCAGCCGCTCCAGCGTCCTCCACAGTACCTCGTGCCTCACCCCGCCCACGTTGATGGACACGCGGCTGTTGACCGCCTTCGACTGGGCTATCATGAACGGCTCGGGCGGCGGTATGGAGGACATGGATCTGGAATGTGTCCGCTGCAGGGCGCCGGTGGTGTTGCTCTGGCTATGAGTTGGTACACCGCCTGAAATCGACTGGCTGCTGGCACCACCGACGCCCCCGCCACCGACGCTGCCAACGATCTGCTGGGAAGTTGTGGGAATCGAGTGCGTTGGTGATGCGACTGGGAATGGGGCGTAGCGAACTTCCTTGCCTGCTGCTCCACCGCCCGATCCAGATCCGGCTCCAGTTCCTGTTCCTGTCCCTGTCCCTGTTGCTCCCGATCCTGCTCCTGCTCCTGATCCCGTGACTGATGCTCCCGCTGACGCACCCGTACCCGCTCCTGCTCCTGATCCCACAGCACCAGCAGGAAGACCGGCGGATGGGCCAGCAAGGTGGCCGCCATCAGCGTAATCCAGGTGACGAGAAACGAGGCCGGCGGTATTAGCTGGCCCAAGGTGATAAGCAGCACCGCCAGCTGCTGGTAGAGATCCGATGCCGATGCCACCATATGCACCAGCTCCACCGGTTCCCATCGCCCGCTCCCAATCGACATTACCGCTTGTATCGTAGTACGGCTGATTATCGCCGATGTCGGCAGGTGTTGCAGCCTGCAGTCCGCGTGCAATTGCAATTGCCTCGTTATGTTGCTGATACAGGATGTCCTGTTGCTGCTGCTGCTGCTGCTGTTGCTGTTGCTGCTTGAGTTGCAGTTGCTGCTGCTGATGTTGCTGCTGCTGCTGCTGCTGCTTCGAGAGTTGCTGTTGCTGAGTCGCTTGTTGCTGTTGCTGTTGCTGGCCAGCAGCCTGTCCACATTGCAATTGCCCGACCATTTGTAATACTCCATTATTGGTTTGAAGCGGTGTCGATTCACCCGTTGCCCAGCGTACCGCCTCACGGTCCCTGTCGCGTTCGCCGACCATAAGTCTGCTGCAATGGGAAAACGTAGATTTATTATCCTTGCATACAAAGCTGATTTATCTGCAAAGTCAGTGAGTTTTAAATGAAACGTTGGTACTCAAGGTACTCTACTTCAGTTCCATTCTTATTGACGTTGTTAAAGTAAAGTGTTTTGGGACTCACCGCTACATCGCGTCAATTGTCGTCATTACAGCCTCCTTTTTGGCGAATGTGCTGCTCTGTTGGCCGATGTCCTGCACCTTTTCCTCTGCCGATTGCTATCGCCGGGGGAAATTGATTTGGATTTTCCGGTCCCGGGTATTATCTGCGGATCTATAAATCGCTCAGTTGCGGTCTGGCAGGCTGCTGGCTGTGTCCCCGGATTCCCTCATCTTTGGCTGTGACGCTGGTTCTCCTGGTTTCTCCAATGGCTTTCGTACGGCACCACTATACCACTATCGTTGTTATGTCTATGATCACAGTTGTGTTCTGGTTATGGCCCTAGTTCAGGTTGAGATTGAGATTGAGGCTCAGGCGTGGTTTGGCAGCATTTTGTGGGGCAATAGCTGCAATTTATGACCAGAGATAAGGGGGAAAGCAATCAGTAAAGTTGGCTTATTGCAAAGCAATTATATCTAACCGCATATCGATGGCTGATAAGCCGCGTAAATTCCGAGCACCTTAATTATGCGTGCCGTGTACTCAAACACAATCAGGCACAGTGGGCAGGATGTTTATCAAAACTCAAATAAAAACTATTTTATATTTTTTGTTTATCTATGAAAACTTCATCATTTTACAATTTCTATATTGATGTCACCCCATTTGCTTAACCCATGAATCACTGTCGCACATTTTAAATCAGGCTACTTAAATGCCACGCCCACTGTGCCTTCGGGTAATGAATCAATAGTTGCGGACAACTGATTAGATAGCAAACCAATCGTTGGATAAAGATTTCCCCCTGCCTCCTTTTCCCTTCCATTTCCACACCGACTCTGCATTTGTAGCATACATTTGGGGGCTGGGAAACATTGTGGCAATTATCGAATAATTGCGTATGCAAATGAATGCAATTGTTGGTAAATCGTGCGCCACAAAAATCGAGGCCGCTCTGTCTTATTTATTAGCGTTAATTTGCAACAATCGCCAAAAGGCTCGGCCTTTGCATTTAAATGCCTATTTTTGGTTTCCTTTTGCATATTTGGCCTTTGCCCAGATTTTAGCCCTATGATTCAGTTTCTGCCGCATTGCAATCAAATTTGAATTTTTACGCCCCGCCGGAAATGGCAAGTAATATGCCTAACGGTCCGCGAATTTTTTCAAATGGATTGCCATGCGTAGTGCCCTGGAAAATGTTAACTGACCTCCGGCGGTCGTTGCGAACGTCTTCATTTCGTATTCATTCCCGCATTCGTATTCACATATATTTACATTGTGGCCCACGTGAATACCCATTCGCATGCAGATTGCTGATTTGTGCGCCACCTGTCACTCTCACTGCCCTTTCACCTCGCGTGCCAGGGGTCACAGTTCGCGAGTTATGACTGCGACGCAAATTATATAGTTTTGTTGCATTTTAGTCCGACTAAATTGTTGTTTATTAGCTACTTCTCCGAGTGCCCACTTGTGCTGGGAGTTACGTAATTGCGAATGGCAACGCCAAAGCTTGAGCAGTCACATATTTGACAACATTTCTGGCGAGTTTCAGTTGCAGGGTATTGCTTTCTAGCCGGATATGATGGAATTGGCGGTAGGAATGCATTCATACAACATTTTAGAGCTATTCGTCGAAGCTGTACAAACAATTTATTTGGTTCAATAAAAGTGTATCTTTATCTTTAACTCGCCTACTTCAATAATGTAATATCATAGTTTACTGTAGTCTACTTTATCCACCAGGTACTAATTGCGTTTTTAGCCACACTTTTTGATTAAATTGAAAGCTTTTGCTGGCACTGCTTGAATTTTCCATTCATTTTAATCGCGTGCAGACGAAAAGCAAAAGTTTTTCTCCATTTTTATTGCAATTATTTCTGGCGCAAAATGAAACTAAACTGCATGCAAACTCTCAGCTCTTGTTTCAGCTGGCTTTTATATTTCTGCTGCGTTTTTTTCGTATTTTTTTCTTTTTTGCTAAGGATGCATGCAACATGTTAGCCCCGCAGCTCGACAATTAATTCCTTGATTGTGTGAGTGGGTATCTGTGAATGTGGGCTCAAGTGTGTGTGTGAGTGCGAAGTGGGCAACTTCACCTTGGAACCTGTTGAATTGCCTTGAGGCCGTGGCAGAATGCAATTAATTTCCCATTTTAATGAGGTGAGACCTTTTCGTTGTTCCAGCGAAAGTTGGTCAAAAGCGTGCGAGGGAGGACGAAAGCCATTTCTTTTGACTGCTTCTGGCCTTGTCATAAAAACTCGGCCAGATAATGGCTGCTGAAATTTATGGCAGCACCCACTCATCTAAGCGACACACACACACACGCCCACACGCCCACACGCCCATTTAGTGCAGCCCATAAATCTGCAAACATAATTTGCTAAACACGTATGCAGAACATTACAAAATGGCCTTAATTGCCCTCAAATGGTTTGACATTGTCCATCGCCGAGCAGCCTTGACTCTTCCCAGACATTTTCGTTTTGGGAACGGAAGAGGGCTACTCGGGTTACTAAACTGGGCTAAAACAACAGCCATATAGCCGTGGGGACATTATAAACTTGCTGGCTGAATTTCATGACGGGGCTGAACGTCTGAGCAGCCTCATGTGTGATTAATGATTTCTTTGCTTTGTTGACGCTAATTGAAAAATGTTGGGCAAACATCAGCGAAAATAATTAGAGCCTTTGGTTACTAAGGGAAATTTGGGGGGCAGCAGGCTGACTGATTGAAAATTAAAAATTCAAAGGTAATCAATAACGAAGAAAGCTAAGTGAAATGTCTGAAATATGAAAAAGATTCGAACAATTTAAAAACAAAGAAAGTACACTTTTAACTAATAAAATCCTGCCCAATACGAATTGGGGCTTAGTTAACTTTGGCAGACTTCAATGCACCTAATCAAGAATGAATATGTAGAACTGTAGGCACTAAGGATTTCCCTTTCTAGCGAACTTGACAAGATACATTGCTTCAAATGCCAAAAATCCACTTAAGTGCTAAAAGCAAGCCGAAGTCCAAGCTTTTCCATTTGCATATTGCATGGCGGAATGCTTCCTGTTTTCGCCGGCAAGGGAAAGGGGTGAAAAATTGCCAAGACAAAACTAAAACTGAAACTGAAACAAAACTAAATTTAAGGCCCGCGGCAACAACAAGGCAATGCAAATATGTACAGAAAGCGTGTCAATGTGGCCCAGGCCGTAGCTCTTCTAATGCCAATTGTTGTTCCGCTTGCGAGTGGCAAACATTTATTGCCGACTCTCCAGCGTCGCCATTGCCATTGTCTAAATTTATGGGTGCCATTTTGTTTTGTTTGGTGCAAGCATTTTGCAAGTCAAGTGCATTTATTTTTAAATGCTCTACAAGGGCCGCGAAGGGCGTCTCTTCATAGTGCGTCAGCGGCAACCTCAACACTTGGGTTTTGGTTTTCTATCTGTGTCGGTGTGGCCGACTTCCTTTTGCTGGCGGGTCTTCCCCAATTCGACGCCATCGACTTCCGGCCACAACCACATCCGCCAGTAGCTGACCGCAGCCTGCATGGCGCGAAAATGTCCAGTTTATTTAGTTTATTTAGCAAAGTTTAAGAAAATCACCTAAAAGTGGCTGCTCTAAGTAAGACAAGGTCACACAGTGACTTATGAATGCCAACTGTGGAGGCTGGTCACACTAAAAGTTATTTCTGTCCAACGCTTTGCAATTAGGAAACTGCTTGTTAGTTTCTCGTACTATTTCTCTCAGTGTCTTGTTCTAATTTTATTTGGCTAACAAAAATGTGCGAGGGGCGCTCAAAGAAAGTTAGTGTGAAAGCAGCGCTCACGTCTCCGCAGCGTACTTTCCATTTTCTGTAAATTTAAGCAAGTTACTCTAATTGTGTTCGCCGCTTTCCTCTGACTTTGCCCCGCACTTTTCGGGGCTTTCTTTTGCGTGCCACGGCGACTTATTGGCCACTGGCATGCAAGCTGATTCTGCTACTGCTGCTTCTTCTTACTCTGCCTCTTGACCAACTTGACTTGGCCTTGGCTAACATTTGGGGTCTCTGTGTGTCGGTGGGTGCTGGTTCTCACTTTCACTCCGTCGCTGCACTTGGCTGTTTGCTAAAGGGGCCAAAACTGGGAGAGCACACTTTGCCGGGGCATTCGTGTATTAACTTAATTGTTTTTATTGGGTATTACGCGGCTTTATAGCCCCGAGGACCTGCATTCCGACATGGCGTCATCTGGATCCCAGGGATCTGAATTCCTCGGCCAAAATCGATGGCAACCGGGTGTGCCAGGCACCGTGTTGTTCGAGTAGTAGTAGTAGTAGGTGTCATTAACCCGGCACAAATTGCTGTCTGCTGCACACCATGGTTAATGGCTGCACTGCGTTCGTTACCTTTACGGCCCTCATCTGTTGGCCATGTCAACTGCGCAGTTGGACGGACCACATCAAATATTCATAATCAACTTTGGGCCATTGCCCGTTAGCGTTAACGGTCTACCAGCGGCCACTCATATTCCTCATATGTGCCAGTCGCCTTATTGATTTTCGATTATGGCCGCAGCACACACCCTTTCAATGGGCGCACGTAGCGAAAATTTCGATGATTTAATTGCAACTCATAAAGGTAGCTAAATACACAATTTATTTGCCATGACAGTGCATGCAATTGTACCTTAAAAGGGATTGTTATCATTGTTATTTCTATGTTTTTTTTTTAAATATTCCTGGCGAGTATCAGTTATTTCTCGCTGTGCATTTGCCAACCTGTTAGTCGTGCGTGTTTGGCCTAGTAAGTCTTAGATGTTAGCAGGAGTGGGAAGCTAAATAATGCAGGCTATACCAATTCGAATCGAGTATTGATAGTCTCTTCGATTGGCCTATTGCAAAGGGGTTTATTATTTCTTCAGACTATTACCACCCACAGATGGGCACATTAGTGATTTTGGAAATTCCGCTAAACTTGCAGCTATCAAAATCGATATTGATAAATATATGCAGTCCCAATGACATAGTGTAAATAGAGAAGATACAAACATACACACAAGTGTGTAAATCTTGTTTTTATAGTACTTATATCTCTACCTTGTGTAAGAGTATTCGAAACTTCGGCTGACTCTCTCGTCGTCTGCTTATTTATTCCAAGACTCGGAGCATTTATCAAGTCTGTGGCATTAACCGACTCATGAATGTTTCAAATGTCCGCTGTCCCCTAATAATGATAAATGATTTCGATGCGTCTCACCTCCGTCGGCGATGTAAGTTCAATGCTGGCCAAGTTCTTGTTTTGATGCTATTTTTGGCTCGATTTATTTCACCCGGCGATCTCGAAGGAAAATAAATAATGACTAGCAAATCGCTTAAAATTCCACACCACCGCACGCAGTGAGTTTTCTGCCCAAAGATTAATTGGCCATCCGAAAATAGTTGGCCGGAACCCGCTGGGACTGAGATTGAGTTCCTGGGGGCGTTTCGGAATCGTTGGCGAATTCGCGTGCCTTTTTGCAATTAAATCCAAAGCCAAATGTTTTGGCGAAGCACGTGTTTGGCTTTTGACCCCAAAAGCGCTAGTTTTTAAAGGCTCATTTGAGAGGAAAATTAAAATTCGCCGAAACTAAACCAGATTTCCTCGCTGAAAGCTTTTTAATAGCGAAATAATTGCTACTTAATGCCACAATTTCTGAAATACGTAATGAATAGTTTTTAATCCTACTATTGATTTATTTCTATATGTATGCAATATATAGGCATTCAAAGTTTGCATTTCGATTTTGCCAAAAAATGTTTTTAGACTGTAAAATGTTACCTTGCCTATAGTTATGTTTAATTTGTTTTTATTCCCCAAATACACATAGGCGATAAAGCACTTCCCATTCGTTGTAGCAAATATTTTTGTTATTTTTTCCGCAAATTTCGTTTCCCCGGCAAGCAACAAATTTTCTTCTGCACTTCGTTCGGCGGGGCCTTTTTCTGTGTTCGACAAATGACGCCATTAATATTTTTGTTTTGCTCTTTGTTTTTCGCATGGGTATATGCCTTTGTTTCCCCGCCTTCTGACTTCTGGCTTCTGGCATCCGAATGCACATTGGATTTTCGGTGCAGGGATTTCTGTGCTGGAATGCGGCAGAAAGTAAATCTTTGAACTCATAAAAATCGATGAGCGCACGCAGCCAATTTGTTTATCCATCAGATGCACAGATACGAAACAGTCTGTACGTCTTCGTTCGCTTTTCTTGTTTTCTCATTCAGGTGACGTCGTGAAACACAGATCGTTTGTTTACAAAATACTGAGCAAATTGATGGAAAGGCAGGCTAGTTTTCTTTGAGTTATTGGCAGTTTTGACTTGCCACTCAATTGCAAATTTAAGCCCTGCCCAATTGAAATGGCCAGCTGAAAGTTGAATTGATATCTTAGCTTTCTAGCTATCTGGCATATTCTTAAATTAAAGATAAATGTTTGTGTGCCGGTTGAAATAAATAATGAACTCTATATTTTAGTATTAGGTTGTACAATTTATGTTGATAACTTAAATATATAGTCACACTTTCCATTGACAATGTGTGACCAGGTCATTGGATAATTCAGAATGCAAACCATTTCAGTTTGAAATATGGAGCCTGGCATTTGGCCAGCTGAAAGCCAAAGAAATTGCTTTCAGACGGCGACATCCTTTGCTCCTCCAGCCATATCCTGCCACTTAGAGGATTTCGCTTCTTGCAATTATGCCAGGGGAAAATATGGCTCAAGCTGCGAGGCACTGATCTGGAAAAACCAGAACACGCAACGTGGAGAAGAGGGAAAATCTCACCGCCGCCGGGGAAACAGCAAGCCAAAGAAAATAAAAGCAAAAAAAAAAAAAAATAAATAAAAAGAGGAGAAACCAACAGCGAATACATAAAGCCAAGTACAAATTGTATATAATGCCAAGGACACTGACGACCTCAAAGCAGCGCAAGCTCACTTCACAGATTCATCTTTAAAGCAGTTTCCATTCAGAGAAAACCAAGAGTATTAATTCACAAATATGAAATGTACCTTTTGCAGATTAGTTTTCGGGCACATGCCCTTCCAAAGGGGCTTAATGCACGAAAGCAACAGGAAATTGAAAAACCCTGAAATCGGAAGAGTCCGGGAAGTGGGAAGCAGAAAGCAGGGAATGCTTGGAACACACATCACGTATACGCCGCGTACCACTCACACTTTAATATGGCGGGTATACGTGCGCAAGTGGCGCGAAAGTGTTGCGCATATTTGTGGTCTTTAATTTTCGTGCAACGTCCTTGGCGCAACGAAATTGAAATTCAAAACAATAAAAATAATACCAAACGACTGGAAAGCAGAAGCCGAAACGTTTTCCAAACCAAGCGGCCAAAGTGGCGGCTACTTAATACGAGGAGCTGCCAAATTGAATCGCACAAACGGAAGTCAATTCACAGACTTGTACCCAACCGCAGCCAATAGGAAAATTTAAAAATACAAAATTATTCGCCCACTGTTTGGTTCATTCGAAAAATGAAAATATCCGCAACTTGATTAGAGGTCAGGGAAAAATACGTGTTCTTTATAAATAAGAAACAGAGGAAGGCATTCACTAGGTTCAGTATCAGTAGGCCTTGATTCCTATAACATCCATCTCTCAGTTTAGGGTGCATTTGTAGTAACTATGGAGTCCAGACTTAGTGCTTCCACCTCCAGCTTGATCTCCACCACAACGCTTGTCTCTGAAGGAAAAGCAATGCCCCGAGGTAACGATATGAGCTCCAAGATCAAAGAGGATCCGGCACAGCAAAAGAAGTCCAAGCAGAGCAAGACAAAGAGCACATCTACCGGCAAAGGAACTACCACCGACTTCGAACAGTGCAGGGCCAAAATACTACAGCAGCAGCGGGCGGATCTGCTGTGGAGAACATTCACGGATGAGGAGTACTCCGACTGGGAAACGTTCAGGGACAACGATTATCAGGTGCCGCTGCGCTCGGTGTTCTCCTACGTGCAGTTGAAACCCATTCCCGGTTTGCTCCTCAATGTGCCGCCCAAGAAACCGGGACCGCAAGTGGTGGCCGAGATGATGAAGGGCAACCATGGCGCCTTGGCCCGCATTCGGATCGGAGAGCACAGGTTCAGGTGCATACCCAGCCTGCTGAAGTGCTTCTCGGTGTGGTTTGGTAGTCGCGACTGGCGCCTAACCCGCTTCAAGTTCCTGGAGCAGGAGGTGCCTGCCCGCGGCTTTGAGGTCGCCTACGAGTGGATGCGCACCGAGAAGCTGCCCGCCTTCGAGTTGCTGGTGCCCGCACTCCAAGTAGCCCGCCACCTGGGCGTAAGCCTGCTGGAGAAGGAAATCTGGAGGATGTTGTCTGGTGACTCGGTGCGCGAAAAGAGTGCCTTCCTGATCTATCTGGAGGCCAAGCCACAACCTGCGCTAGGAGAGCTCTGCGAGACGATGGTGCGCCGGCTGAGAAGATACTTTCTGGCCCTGGTGGGCAGTCCACATTTTCTGCAACTGCAAGTGGAGATTCTGGAAATGATACTGCGCCAGGACACAATCGGCGTCAACTCGGAGATGGAGGTCTTCTTTGCCGTGCTGCGCTGGCTGGGACACTCTGGCGACTTGAATCGACTGACGCACATGGGCCGCCTGATGAAGTGCGTCCGTTTCCACCACATGCCGATGACTTTTTTGTTTAGTCTGCGCGAGTCCTGCAATCGGCCGGACAAGAAGGAACTTTTTCGTGGAGATCCCGTGCTGCTGGCCTTCAATTCGGACTCGGAGACAATGGTCACGCTGGAGCGCGCCATATCCTTCATCGGTGTGCGCAGCCAGTACGAGGACATCGAGGAGTTCCTGGCCGACTGCGGGAGGCACCACATGGACGTGGTCTACCCGCGTCGCTGGGTCTATCACATCAAGTGCCCCTATCACCTGCGTAGCGTGGATTTCCCATACCAGCACCGCTTTACAGCCTCGGAATTTAGCAGCTACATCGCCAGCATCCAGAAGGAATGGGATGGCAAGGGGCCGGCGGACCACGGAAGGTCGCTGGTTATCGAATTGGAGCTGGATCCAATGCTAAGCAGGGGTAAGGCGAGGCCCCATTGACCCAATGTATATTTTATACTTGTTTACTGTTTGCTATCATTGTTTTCGATACAAAGCCCCCTTTTTCGAACGCCCATTTAAATTGAAGTTGCCTAACCAATTTATTTAGTCTTCTTCTGGTTAAAAACATTGCCAATAGTAAACACCAACTAAAATTCGTTCTAGTTGAGCGGAGACTCAATTGGCCCATGGATCAGTCAGATAGAAACCGCAATCGACAAACTGAAATATGCCCGCATAGCCCATCGATATGGTAATTATCTATTTTACAATGTGAGCGACGAAGCGATGAACCGTGACACTCCCGCATATTTGTTTGCCAAATCTGGCAGTGCCACCACGCATGTGAAGGATATTCGTCCTTCGGTTGTGTCGGTATTGGAAAATCTGGCTTATTTGCATGCAAATCAGCTGCGAACGCATTTAAATTGGATAGCAGAAAGCCGCTGCAGGGATTTGTCTTTGCTTAATGCGAAATTAAAATGAAATCCATTTCGCAGACGAATGAAATTCAAATGGGATTAGTGAAGATTTTGTCATCCACTTTGGCCAGTATCCTGGCGCAATTTCCATCTCACCTGACGGACTCGTTACAATAAAAATATAAATTATAAAATTCAAAAATTATACATATATACACACATTTATCTCGAAGTTGGGGCGCAAATGGTACGCGTAGCTGAAGAGCAATAAAAGCACGTAAGGTATAGTAATATTTCCAATGTCTCAGTAGCCGCTACGCATGATACCCTTTTACCCCGCCCCCCCTTTTAGCCCCACCTCTTTTATACCGCCCAGTAATCCCGCCCATCTCCCAACGTTTGGCTACTTTTTCTACTGTTTACTGCAATTTGTTGTTGTCCTTTTGGTTATTCCAGGACATCTAAAGCCGACAACTCCAATAACTCTCTCTCTTTCTCTCCGCTCTCTTTTTCTGTCTAGTGCGCAGGTCCTTTCCAGCCCAAAAGGGAAATTGCTCCATTCATTTGCTTAGATCCTTTGATCCGCCCGTGAATTGTTTTATGAGCATTTCATTGGCAATTATTTATTTTTTAATATTTTAAAATATCTATTTACTTATTTTTTATGAAATGCATAATTAGCTTACAGGTAGTTCCACTTCTGGGCTAACCTCTGACATTTGCACCACCCACCAAAGGCCACCCACCTCGTGCGCAGCCTTTACAAACGAATGAACGAATGAGCAGGCGAAGGCACACAGCTCAACCAATGACGTCATCACTGCTGTGTGTGCGTGTGTGTTTGTATATGTGTGTGTGTGTGCGTAGGGAAACTCGTAATGAGGTTAGGTGAAGTTTTTCGTCCTTTTGCAGCTCCTTGTTCGTCGTGCTCGCCTTTGTGCCTGCCTTCGCTCCGCGGCAAGGACAGACGCCACGACCTACTTTGGGTTGTAAGTTGGTGGGTGGTGGGCGGTGTTCGGTGGGTGGTGTGTGGTGTGTAGCGGGTGGCCTGTAGTGGGTGGTGTGTGCTCCCACGAAGTGCGCGTGGAATTGGGATACTGAATGAAAATTGGAAACAGGATACAACTCTGCTAAACGAGCGCTGTTTTCGCTGTTTTCACAGTCGCTACACTTCAGGGAACTTTTGTTTCGGGAAGGGAAATTTTGTAACCGTAGATATTAAAATTAAACCGAATTATAAGCTGGAATTATTGCAAATATATATCAATAGATAACAAGAATATTTTTTTTATGTTAAGAAAGTCTTTCTTCACACTTTGCCTAAATAGTTTTTTCTCAGTGAGTTTTTGTAGCGCTAGTGCCGTGTTACTTGTACTTCTGCGGCTGCCATCGCTGCTGCTGTGACCAATGCCACGAAAGTTGGCTAGCTGGCAATCTGAGAGCCCCTTTTCCACTTTCCCAGCTGGGTACGCGTGCACCCAGGCTCGTTTGCGCTTCCTCGCCCGTGTGACAGGTGAAGGTGCAGTCACTCCACGAGGTCACCATCTCCACCAGCACCTCTCACCCGTTTGGGGTCACCTCGCAGCTGGAAGTTATTGCCGTTCCCGTTGCCCGTTGCTCGTTGCCTGCGGTCGAGTTCGAGTGTCTGATTCAAGGACACTGGCAAGGAAGCCCATTTCACCACATTGCCAGGCTTAAATCTCGTTCCGCATCCCACCTATCACCTATGACCTGTCATTTATACTCTGTGCTGCTGATGCCATGGGACTGCGAGTTGCTCGGTGACAGAAGGTAATTCGCCTTCACTTATTCCTTGTCTTCTTTTATCTAAGGGTATCCCTTACTTATCCTTAAAGGATTGTGTTGTAATAGCACATTTTTGAAGAAACTATTTATTTAAGTCTTAAGTTAATTGGTTTAACTTAGAAGTTTTAAATGCGCAGCTCTTGCATAAAAATGTCTTGTTAAACTACAACTTTTTTTAAGCTGACTGCCAACTTTTTCTTTCAGCTTTTTGCTCGGAAATTAATGCCTCTTGTTTATGAATTTCCTCGAGGAAGTTTGTTTTGCATCTGAGCAGCAGTAGAATGTTTTCAGAGCTCTCCCCAGCCTTTCACTAAGTTCTTTTCGAACTGCAAACATTTTTAAAGCCAAAATTTCTAAACTTTTTCTCCAGCCTTTTGTTATCCGAAATGCTGCCTTTTGTTTATGATTTATGGCTGGAAAGGGAAAACTCAGTTCGTTCTGCTTGCCGTTCTGCTGCTGGCTTAAATGGAAATTTCTCGCAGGACCTCGAGGAAGCTTGTTGGGTTGTTGGGTTGTTGGTTACATCAGACCGCACATAACTTCAAATTACGAGCCCCTGACCACCGGAATTGAATGGCCCATTCCAGCACTACTACTTCTGGCCATTTCTCAGCACTGCGAGAACAGGGAAAATCACGTCGGGAGTTAATTAAACCAAGGATGGATCGGTTTCGGGTAGCAGGATCAACCTCATCCTGTCCTCATAATCCACTTGTCTCCTCCGCATTCCTGCCTTTTTATTGCGACCATTGTGTGTGTAGTGTAGAGTGTGTGTTTCGGCTTTTCTTCTTTTGGGCTTCCGCTTTCCACTGCTATCCATTGTTATCCATTATTAATTCGGCACAACAATGGGGCCGAGTGATACTATTGAATGATTTTTATTGTATTCAATTCTCATTTCCTGCCTGCTGGCGGCTTCGGTGGCCAAAGCAACACAGAAACAGAAACAGAAACCAAAACAAAGCAAACAAAAATTAATATGGTTTTGCTATTTTTGGCACAGAAAACTGGACTGACTGGAGCCGGCGATGGATCGGCAAAAACTGCGGCACACTTATTTATTATCAGGGGTCAGAGGTCGCTCGTGAGGGGCTATAACTTCGTCACTGGCTGTTGACAGGAGTAAAGAGCACTTTTGGCTTTTTAATCAAGAAGAAAACCAATCAATTTGATGGCCAAAGTATCTACTTAAATGCCTGGCGGCAAAACATTTAATTGTGATTCTACGAAATATATAATAATAGTTGGCCATACCAGCGTTTCTCTTTTTTGAGCAATGAAATAATTTATTATACAATTTTATTTGCCTCAGTACGAGCATTTATTAAGCCATTGGCCATTAGTGTCCATATAAAAGTAAGCAGTTCAGGAAAACTAATAGTAATTTGCTTAATGTACGCCCATTTAACATTTCCGTAAACACATTTTCAGCTCTAAATAATCACTGACACAACGTGCGAATTTATAGGTGAAGAAATTATCTAAAAGCTTTGTGGCTGAACATTACACTCTTTTATTAGCCTAACAAACATTTATGTCGAAATTGGTAATCCATAGAGTGGCTTAAATCAATTTTAATAGGACGTGAAAATAAATGGGGTCTAGAAAGATGCTCGCAAAAAAAACGAAATAATTTTCAGTGAGCGCAATACAAGAATACGTCTTCATGTTGGAAAAATAATGTTAAGGTAAACAAATTAATATGTTTGAAATAAGAATTTATTCCTTAACTTATTATTAATATGGTGTTTTGTTGTTTAATTTATTTCCATTTTAAACTGAATCTTATCTATTTCGCTTATATGCACGCTTTCCCACTTTCCTTTTAGTATTTGAATCTTTGGACAGATGACGGGTTTCAGTTTTTGGCTTGGGCTTTTAGCCAAGTGAAATAGAGCATTGAATGGCAATTTGCTGGCAATTCGCGAAAAGATTTTGTTTGAGATACATTGACATTTATATGGAAAATCGTTGATTTAAAGAGAAAATAAGTAACATGGAATTTCGTTTGGGCAAAGAACTATTCGAGTTTATCGAATTTTACTTTAGCTTTCCTGCTTCAGAATTCTTTATTATGAGAAAGCCCTGCGTATAGAAATCTTCTACTTGAGGCATCACTTCTAATTGCAGTTGACACACCTAATTGTGGACAAGATGTTCCACTGCGTCCTCCACGTGCCGCATATCCAGGCCCTTGGCTTGTCGCTGTGTTTCCCACAGAAACTGGGCCAATTGCCAAGGAGATATGCCGAATTCGAAAATCGTTCCTAATGTACACATTGTTGTTTGAATGTGACATGTCCGCGCCGACAACATGAATGCGCCAAACGTTTAAGTCCCCCAGTTGCCTCGACATTGCCAACTGCCTTTTTGGCTTTTGATGTCCCGTCAGAAGTGGGGATATTTTTCCGGGGTGTATGCATATGTGTATTTTCCGCCACCCATGACGTAGCGGTCACATGCCCGGGTGGGGAAAAACATTTTCCGCAACTTTTCGCCAGGCGGCCAGATGCAAATACTCAGCAATACTTTCGGAAATGTTTCATGTGTGCTGTGCCCCGTTCGGGCCAAATTCGTTCCTAATCAATCACATTTTGTGGCACACTCGAGTGGCAAACACAACGGGAATAACATATCGCAAACGTGCGAACAGCAGCAAGAACAAAAATTCTAGAGAAAAACTATAATTCGCTGTACTTTGTAGTGACTGTTCATGGAATAATGCAAACGGATAAGGATCGCTTGGGAAAATGATTCATCGTTTAGGGGGAAATGGGAAATGGGAAATTGCCGGTCTAAAACTATGCGCACATGAAATTTATATGGAAAATTTATATATGAACTCATCCAAACCTCGTAATTAAATTTAAAAAATCAAAATAAGTACCATATTTAAATCTAATTAAAAAAGATATTAAAAGAGAAACATTTTATCTGGATTATGTGCTTAGACAGATAGAGAAAACATGTTCGAGGGCATCTCAATTTGTTGTAATCCGCAGCATGAGGAAATGTTTTCCATGGAAATGGAAAAATTGCCATTAGTAATAAGTGCAAATCACCGCCGATTCCGCAGGCCTTCGCAACACCCTTCAATAGTTCTTTGGCTCGAGTTCAAGCAGCAACGTCAAGGTGGCCAGCCCCTCACCACCCATTCACCGACCATTCACCACACCCCCTCACCAGCCGCTTAGTAATGAACCAATTTCAGTTTATTTTCGTTTCGGTTTTCTTTCTTTTTTGTTTTTTTTTTTGCATATCTAGACGTCGTCGCAATGCTTTTACAGCATTAATGGTCGCGTAGGCAGGCCAAAATACTTTATGGACCAGCTGACGATGCTCGATGCCAGCTATTTGTGGTGTTGTCGCACTGCCTCCCCCCTTTTGCACCGCCCACCGAACCCCAGCCACCCACCGCCCCCTCTGGCCACTCCCACTCAAGAAGTGGTCGCACATTTCGACGCATGATTTTAATTGGTTTTCCTCTCGATTCGATTGTTTATGGCGAATCGATGGGGGGAACAGCTGATGCCAGCAATGAATGAATTGCATGAATAACGCATACGCAGCGTTGGCCCCATAGGAATGTTTTCGCCGAGAAATGGAGAGTGGCCATGAACATGACTTAAAATGCATTGCAGAAAATGATTCTGTTTAGAATTGGTTTTATATGAAAATGTTTATCAGAATAATACTTTTAATTGCTACTTCATTATCTTGTATTCACATCAACTGGAATAAACTAATAACATTTCACACAATGAGTTTTTTTTTACAATTATGAATTTTAGCCCCTGGAATAATTGCAAAGTTAATTAAACTTGTAAAAGTCATCAAGCGTGCAATTTAGTAAACTTTTCTATTCATGAGCTGCTAAAATATTACTGAGCATTGCACAAATGCGGGCTAATTTGTATTATAAATGCATTGTTTTAATTATGAGTTGCGGTTCTAGCGACTTACTTTTGCTATTTCGAAATCTACTGTAAATTGTGGCGCAAATTGGTCAGATTGCCGACTGGGAAATTTCTTTTGAGATTTTCCACATACTCGTACACGATTTAATATTCCTTATTTCTGGGCACTTGAAAATGCCATGGTCGGGTAATGTATCATGGCCACGGGATTGCGTTGTCATTGCATTTTCATTTTTAATTTTAATTTAATGTAATGCACTTGGCAGTTTTAATTGCGCATTACCCGGCGAAAGCAGAGCCATAAATTCGTGTAGTTGGATGCCGTAAAGGCCATTTTACAGCTACTTTTTATTGGCCGCCACCTCCCTTAAGCCCCACCCACTTTTCCCGCTTTTCCCCCTTTTCTCCTTTGCCCTTTTACCCCGCCACCCATGCGATCACCCATTCATTTTTGTCCTCGCTAAGTTTTGTATTTTTCGCTTTATTTTGTTTGTGTTTGCGGTCGTTTGCCGATTTTGCTGGCCAAGCCAGGGCTTTCCACCGCACTCACACACTCATGCGGAAAATTCTGGGCGGAAAATGGCAAAAGAGGGGGGTGTTGGTGTATGCACAAACATTAAACGCCCGTGGCCGCGATGTTGAACACTGCGTTAACGAGGCGGCAACAATTTTTGACACATAATTAAGTTTTTATGTTTAAACGCGTTTTTGGCCAGTGTCCGCTTCCATTCAGCGTAAATGGTGTCAGTAGGGTTCGCAGATTTTCGGGGGGCATAAAAAGAGGTTTGTCTCTTGAATAAACAAAAGATTTTCATTTGGGGTACTTGGTGCCGAAATGAAAAGCTGTTTGGCGAAACAAAAGAATGGCAATTGGACTTTTTCGTTTATTTGGCACTCAGCATGCTTTGCTCTCATTTAAAATATTATCTTTATTATCCTAGTGAGCAAATATAATATTTTATACCCATTTTTACCTTTTAATTGTGCAAAAGCTTAGATCGTTTTTAATACACATTGAATGGCTTTCGCATTTCATTACGCTTACAGTCTGAAATTCTTGCAGAAGTGAAAGAATACCTGGCTGCCACTCAATTTATTTGTCATTTATTGCCACCTGCGATGACGTCATTAGTGGTTGAACCACATAAATCAATAAAGCCCCAACAATGCATCGAACACTCAACATTGAGCAGGTGTCATTTGGCCAGATGACTGTTGGCAGGTGCCATTAACGGGGGAATTCCATGAGCTTTTCACCCGAGCCAGCGACATTTCCATCATTCTCGACATTCGCAATAAGAGAAATTGCTGCCCATAAGTATTGCAAAATGGAGGTGGCTCACAAAATGGAAATTATACGATGTCAGGGTCTAATTGGGTTTGCTAGATAATAACGTATTGTAAGCTACATATGAATATATGACATGAACTATTATTAGTTATATTTCACTACTATTTCTTTCTGTGCACACTTACACACAGTGCACACTTAGCGAGGTGCTAGTTTCCGCCTCCGCAATTGCACACATTGCGTATACGCAGCGCGGGCCAAAATTACCAAAATGACACAATCTAAACGGAAATAAATTCGCCGCCGCATGCGGCAAAGTGCAAATTTTGTGTGCTGGCGGTGGAAACTGGCGAGTAGGTGTGTCGACCAAAATAAGTTGCAGCCAGCGGACACAATGACCTTCCCTCCGACTGGCGGGGCATTAATGGAAAATGCGCGAGAGGAAAACTCGCTGGCGAGGCACACATTTTCCGCACCACAGGCCTCTTATCAGCTGCACATTTTGAAATTGATGACGCCACCGATGAAAATGCGAGGAAAATCAAATAGAAGCAGGACAAGCCGTTGCATTCGTTGCCATCTAACATAGTTGCTGTGTGCCGACGCGATAAATTCGAAAATGAGCTTTTCCTCGTTGTGAAAATAAACGTTTTTTTTTTTTTTTTGTTTTCGTTTCAGAAAAACGTTTGCCAAAAAGAACGACGCGAAATATCGCCATAAACAATTATACAAAAAAAATATAGGTACACAAGTGCGGATAAATATCGGAAGAGATTGAAGATTGAACGAAGGAGCATATGTTAACTATAAACAGCTTTCGTTGCGTTATGGAAAATTATCTACACTCACGTCCCGGCTTCTTCGATGTGTTTGTACATAAACAAACTCATCGAATTGTTTACACTCAAGTCGTTGAGCGTAAATGGCCAGAACAATAACAATAATAATAACAACAACAAAGAGGAAAACGAGGAAAAGCGAGAAAATCGAAATTGGAATGGGAATAGCAAGTGCACTTCGGGCATTGCGCATACGCAGCGTTGACAGCCATGGAATTAAATATGCGAAATTATTTATACATCTGTCTTGTAAATAATTAAAAACACACCGAGCACCGAAGGCGACATGAGTAACAGTTTATTTCTGGTGGCCAGCGTTTTGTTCAATTTCGCTAAATCAAAAATAAAACCCACGCGACGAAGGCGAAGGAGAAGTAGAAAGAGCGCGGTGACTGCATCTCGGTAAACGCAGAATAGCCGGCTATATATCTATATATATATAGCCGATGTGGCCCACATAGCCCCGACCGAGAGCCGGAGAGCGCCAGCGGAATCTCATTGAAAACAATCGCTATTTATAGGCCTTTGGGAAACCACCTGATAAATGGAAATTCTCCGCCAGACGCCCCGAAAGACAAACGCATTGTGTAGTACGACTTGATACGAAAATGTTTGTTTTAGATTCCCAGTGCTTAGCGCTTAGCTCGCTTTCCCATTATTTACATTTCCCTGGTTGTAGTTCTGTATAAATTATAAGAAAAGCATTGATGATAATCTGGGGATTTATTGGGTATTTAGTTTGGATTTCCAACTTATTTGCAATGTGTATTAAAATTATCAAATGAAAATATCTCTTATAAATGCAGCAGTTCTGTGAATAAAATTTCCACAATATTTTTTTGTTACCTCTAGTATTACACCCTGTATCTAGCTCTTTCCAAAACTGAACTCCCTGTTTGCAACACCAAATGAAGCAGATGAAACCAACTTCAATGGACCAGAAACAAATTTTCCAGCCAAAAGAGGGAAGAGCAAACAATTGCAGTTTGTTTACATTGCCCAAGGAATTTTCAATTTTATGCAACCCATTTGCCCACAGCTCCTCTTCATTTTCCGATTATTTCCTTTGAACGTGTGTGTGTTATTGTGTGTGTGAGTGAGTGAGTGTGTGAGTGTGTGTGAGTGCGTGTGTGTGAGTGCCTGATTGTGAGTTTGCTTTGGAGTGCATCTGTCATCTGGCGACTGCACAATTAAATGCCCGTTGTTGCCGTCGAGAGCGCTGAAACGGAATACAATGGAGTTGGCTTTGCATGCGAGCATCAAGATGTCTCCCGGATCCCCAGGATGCAACTTGTCGCTGGATACCCAGCGCCCCAAAGGACAACAATGGCCAAAGTCAAGCTGCGAGTGCAGCCAGGCAAAAGGCTCAGCAACACACACGCGCTCTGCACGTAATTGTTTCTCCTATTTTTTTTCTGCTCCTGCCTGGCTGAGTCCTTTGACAGCCCGGTTACAACGAGATAATCTGCAGCAATCTGGAAACGGGAGACTGAAGGATCTGGAGGGTCCTAGGCGCACATCCCTTGGCTTGCGTTTCAGTGCCAGCTGCAGCGCAAAAAGTGCTGCCTACTTGCAGGCGCAAATTACACAAATTTGTGACATTCCTTGGGGTGCAAGAAACACATAAAATGCAATATGAAACTGTTGGGAATGCAAAATTTGTGCTTTTCAACAATTGTAGGTCACTAGACGGGCACGAAGTTCCAAAAGCTGTGTAATTGCTAGAATAACAGAAGTAAGTTCACTATGACTTATTCATAAAAATATTTTTAAAAGAAGCCAAGTAGTCTAGGAACAATATTATTAATATCGCTATTGTATTGCTGAATTTCATCATAGAACGACCCAGTTGAAAAGAAGTTTTCTAGGAACAATGAAACGCCACCGCAACGTTCGTGGCAATTTAATTAAAGTTTAGAGAAGGGGCTGGCACTCCAGACCCCGGGGGCTTGAAATCGGAGGCTCCTGTCCTGTGGGGTGGGCAGTTGACAGGACTCAACTCAGCGCCGTGTCCGGTGGTACATCGTGCATCCTGCCGTGGCCTAATCGATACAGCGCGCCACGGGCGGTCGCCTGTTTTGCAAATGTGCCACAAAATGCGGCAATTGTCAATCAATTTCATGGAAATTATGTGCAAAGGGGGCAGAGAGGAGGCAGGGCGTTGAACGGCGGCTGTCAGTGGCAAGTGAGCTGAAAAAAGTGTCAGGACATGTGGCTGAAATCCACAGGCAAATAGCAAAAAGATGGGAAAACGTGGAGAAAAAACCTTACCACTGCCAACTGGCAGCTCCGCACTCGAGACCAGAGTAAACAGTTTTTGATAATCTCTCACTCGAGTGCCAAACACTCGGAGAAAAGTGAATGAAGAAGAAGGAAAACTGAAAATATGGGAAAAATCAACCAAAAATTTGAAGAACATTTTCAAGCGTCACGAATGACGGCAATGATAAGTACGTCAATGTTGTTGATGACTGCGTCGAGTGTGAGTATATGGCAGCAGCTTAAAGCCTCAAGTGTTCTCGAGCGGTGCACACAGATACAGCCAGCACACACACACACACACACACACACACACTCGCGTACTTAGGCACTTGCACACTCAAACAAGTCTGTAGATGTGCAAATACAGGGGTAATGCTTTAATGAAAGCACGTTTATGCGCAGCAGGCTATGTTCTTAGGATAATGTTCTTAAAAATAAAATAAAATAAAATAAAGTTGAACCAATAAACTTTAAATTAACTCTAATGAATAGTTAACATTGACCAATTTACTTTAAGTGCTTTGCCTAGAATAAGTGATCCTAATCTAGCACCACGCATAAACATTCCACATAATAGAAATTTTTTGCGACAACCGCCTTAAGTGCTGCGCTGAGCCATTTCAATTGGATTTTTCAGTAGTGGGCCTATTAGACCTAATGCCTTTTGGGATTTGGCTTTAAGCCGCTCGTTTTGCGGCTAAGCCAACTTATGTCTAGTGGCGGTAATTTGCCTTTTGCCCGGCAGCAAATAGTATATATTTGCATATTGGGGAATTGGCAATGTGTACATCGATTAATGATGATGAAGCCGTAACAAATACGAACAAAAAAGCAGAGCAATTTATGAGCAATTGGACGTGTTTTATGAATCGCAATATTAATATTTATGTTTGTAGCTTTCGGCCGCTGTATCTCATCGCACTGATCAAACAAACAAATTGGGAATTTCTGGGCGGAAGTTTTTCATCATGAAAAATCACTCGACTGGGAAATGCGATCATTTCTGGCATTCCTGTAAACATACTAATTTCATAATTTTTACGATAAGTACTGACTGCAATGGAAGCGCTCGTAAAAACTGATTTGTATATTTATAATTCAAATAAACATTTAAATTTTATTGATTTGTTTGCAATCGCCGCGAGTGCTTATGTTGATTTTAGTTGGAATTTTATTGGCAGGAAATCCATATGATTCAATTGGATTATCAGCGGGAGGCATACGCCAAAAAAAATGACGAGGCTCTTAGCGAAATGAATTCAAAAACATGGAAAACAAAAAGGATACGTCTGTGCGAGTTATTTATAGCGCACGGCCGTAAATGCACCCAAAAGGTAAATTTAGAAAATTACAGAAGAAGGAGCATCGCAGAGCAGCCAAGTTTTCCACTCAAGGCGCCTGAAAATAGGCGAGGATTTTCCCGCTCTTCCACAAACCCCGCATTTTCCATTTTAACGGTGACTGGCAGAATCCTCCGCAGGATGGGAATATATTCGTATCTACACGCCCACAGAAACCTGCGGCTGAGTGCTCATTAAATAGTAAAGGACATGCCCACACAAATACAGAGACATACAGCCACACACACACAGAGGCACACAGACACACACAGAGCGGTGGAAAGCGTGCGGTGGAAAAGCTCGAGTTACCGTTGCAGGCAGCCAACTGGAATCGTTAGCACACATTGACCGGGCTCAGACACTATTAATTATTCGTGGCCACCCTGACCGCCTCACTTCTTTTTACCCCTGGCCATGCAGCAACAGGAAGCATCCTCCTGTATCTGCATCCGTGGTGCCGCACCTTGAGTGCAAATATGGCCAGATACAAGATACTCATGTCACTTCACCATGCAACTCACACAGATACTCGTAGTCACCTGCGGCCGTGTGCTACTGTGTGTGTTTGTGTGTGTGTGTGTGTTTTTAGAGCTGCCCATGGCGCATTTCCCTTTTAGTTTTCGCCGGCGTCCTTTCAGTTAAAGTGCAACCATATATTGTCGCAGAACTGACTTGCAACATGCTCGTATGCATGCAAAGTAACTACCGGTACAGTGGAGCTTGGAAATGTCTTTTAATGAACAACTTTAATCAAATTAAATAGTTGGTGAAACTACATACGCTTTTATCTTCCCTTAAAATTTAAGCAATTCTCATTGCTTTAACTTTAAAATAGTAATTACAATAATAGTTGCTTGCCGCCAAGCTCATCAAATAATCATGAATTGAAAGACACACTAGAGATTTCACCACCAAGTTGGTAATTTAATAAAGTTAGTGAAAAGTTTAACATGAAATGCGTTCATTATGCATAGCTGATAGTTTCACATAATTGTTCATACAATGCTAGAAGTTTTTCATTGCTTTAATGTTTAATAAGTTCAATTAAAGCCATTGAGGAGGTGCTTTAAAAAACTCTAGATAGCAATAGGATGTAACATGGCAACTTTAAGTTTCAGCTTTCCACTTAGTGGGGCCAACCTGTGCCCCCCATCGAGCACATGACGCTGCACATCCGCTGCTGTGGAAGGAGAAGTCGAGGGAAAAGCAGCAGCAGATGTGCCATAAATAAACCAAGACAGTAGGACCAAAAACCCGTGGAGTAAAAGCCATTGCCGTAGACATTTCCATTCCCAGCTCTAACAGCTCTACCAGCTACACCAGCTCCACCAGCCCCTCCAGCTCCACCAGCTCCACCAGCTCCTCCAGCTCCTCCAGCTCCTCCGAAACTCCTCCGTTTTTGCGCCGCAGGAGACGTGAGACGTAAAACAACAGTGAACAACGGCGGTGCAGATAAAAGTGGCAGCGACACAAAGCGTGACCATTATCCTAGAAGGACGAGGAGGGACGGAGTAAGGTGGATTTTTAACACGAAATTTAAGCCTTGTTTCAGCCTCACAGATTTGTGCTTTTTTGTGCACCCAAACTTCTTTCTGGGTGCTTTTTGCCAGCCTTCGCTTCGCCAAGGAGTGCAAAATTGTATTTTTCAATTTCCTTGAGCGGCTTTGATCTGGCGCACAGGCCAGGATGTCGCCAGCAAAAAGCGAAAACTTTGCGCCAAGTCCTCGAAGCCTCTGCCCCGGTTTTCTCAACCATAGAGCCCGCCATTTTCCCCGCCGTTTTCCCCGACATTTTCCTCGCCTTTTTCCCATGTCTTCGCACAATCGTGTGCAGATGACAGTAACAAGTTGGAACAAAAAGCGCCAGCGCTTTTAACTTTATTAAGATATCACAAACATACGCAAGGCAGCCATGCCACGCCCACTTTCCCAGCAGAATTTTCTTTTAATTTCTAGAAATGACAAGAGAAAGGGGTTCACTTAATTGAATCTCGACGCCATTAAAAAAGAAATATGCCCCAGTGTGAGTGGGGTGCAGAAAACTCATGTTTAGGTACTTATCACTTGGGTGGTGGGGAAAAAACCGAGACAATCATGAAGTTTCATTATCATTTCGTTGATAATGATGACGCTAATGGTGGCTGCAGCAGCCTTGGCATTTGCCCCCCTTATTACAGCCGCCAAGAAAAGCGGAAAAGCGTGGTTTTACTGGAAAAGTCGTGGTGGCAGCTCGGATGCAGCCAAAAGATTTCCAGAAACTACACTCCATGAAACTGAGTTTAATTTCGTAATGAAAGTTGCTTGAAGTCAGCGGTGATTGATTATCAGGATAATTACTTGCCTGGCCTTTAATTACCTATTTTTAGGCAAGTTACTTAAGGATTGTTTTGAGTTTGGATTGGGGTCATCAAATCAATTATATGTAATTATCAGGATATTTAATAAGCTGAGGCAAACAGTAATTAGCAAATAATAAATTAACCGTTCCAGTATGAAAGTCCACTGCGCATAAAATATACAAAAATCATTAGTTTTCAAGTAATTAATTATTGACTTCCTTGTGGAAACTCGTTTAACTGCGTACGTTTTTCTGTGCTATTTTTCCAAGCTGAAAGCTTCAACTCGTGAACAATCAATTTCAGTATAGCTCTCAGACTAATTAAAGTTTTGTTTTACCCTTTTACTTTCCGTCCCCAGAGCAAGTTTACTCTCGGTTTGCATTCTATTTTCTGCATTATATTTATTTTGCCCGTGGCATTTGCAGTCTTCTCTGTCCATTGCCGTGTCATTAGAGGTGTACCACATCGCACATCGTGGCACAGCCGCAAAAGCAATTGCATTTGAGCATTTTGCCACACATTCCCGGTAATGTTGTGTGTTTAAGTGCAGTTCTCCGTGAACAATTACCCGGCAGACAGGACAAAATGGTATGGATGAGTGGGCGGTAAAATCGAGCCACCCACATAAAGGAAGAGTCAAGAGGCAATTAGTTTCAAGTTGTTGCCGCAAACATTTCTTGGCTGGCCATTTAGCATAAATGTGCTGGCACTTAGGCCAAAACAAGTGGCGGCCGCCTTCAAAGTGGCCAAAAAAAAAAGTGGAGCCAAGATGAACACGACCCGCAATTAATCTTGCACAGTTCGTTCTTTTCCCGCTCAGCGATTCCATGCTAATGAGCTTCGTTTTGGGAGGCCAAGATTAATCGCATTGCGTATACGCCGCGTTGCTCAGGAAATCGATGCGTAATTCCTTAGGCGTGAGCAATTGGCACTCCATCTCGGCGGCAAATGCAATCCATTGGAGGCACATGAATAAATAAGCCAGCAGGCTTCGGCTTGGAAATCGGAACAGGCTCCAGAAGTCTGTGACAGCCTGGCAGGAAACTGAATACACCGAGGAAAATTGCGACCCTAAACGTTGGAGTCCTAGGCGTTTTATAAAGAGTGATAACACATCTACGATTACCCATCTTAAATATATTATAAATCAGCACTTATCCAAGTTCAAGTTTCAATCGCACCTCTTTTTAAGTACATTTGTTTCTAATACAAATTTTTTCTCACTGCACAAGTGTTTACCCGTCTTGACCCGCTTTGCCGCTCCAGTTCTCCAATTGAAAGGGAAAATTTGTGGCTCGCTGCCGTTTTCTTGGCAGCTCTGCCTTGACAAACAGGGCTCGGTGGAAGACCAAAAAAAAAAAAAGAAAAGAAAGGAGGACAACAAGCCCCAAAGTTTTGACTGCTCCACGATTTTCGGCGATTTTCTCTGACATCTTGCCTTAAATCCAATTGTGTTGTCGTCTGAGCGCCGGGTAACGCCCACGCCAGAATCTTGCACCTGCAGAATGCAGAATACGGAATACTGAAGGCAGAATGCACTTTGCGGCCCATGTCAGCAGAGCGGCGACTTTTGAACTCCCACGCCACACCGTTCCACGGAGAAAGCAGAAGAAAGTGGACGGAGGAGGAGAAGGAGTGGCATTGCATGTGTGCCAAAAACTACGGGGCAATAATATCCGTAGCCTGCGACTCGCTGACTGCCACTGCCATTGATTTTTATCGCCTCGGGGAGCTGCACAAAGCACAAGCTCAACTCGCGACTACGACAAGAAGTTGATTTGCCATGCCCACAGCGGATTTAAGCAGTGAAGTTGGAAAGTATGTGGTATCGTAGATACCCTAACTCATACAGCCATTTTCAAGTCTTTTAAAAGCGACATAAAATCCTATTCCTAACCTAGTTCCGCAGCAAACAATTTCCCAACTCAATGCAGCACTTACCAGCAAATCAACTCCACTGCATACTGCCTACTGCCTACTTTATTTATGCAAAAGGGTATCGCTGGCAAAAACAAAATCCGTTTTTGTAAATCATCAGAAGCCCACTCAACCAGGATTCAATGGGCTGATGCACTTTGCTGATGGGTTGGCAATGGGCCTCCATGGGCCACCACTTACACCCTAATACCAGCCAGCATATAGCGTACATACTCGTATATCGCGTATTTCTAGGGCCTGTCGCTGTTTGTCATATGCGATTCGGCTGCTTGCCAAATATTGATTATGTGCCCCCAAACATGAATGGAAGCGCGCTTCGCTGACTCCGCTCAAGTGGAGGTGGAGATGGAGAAGGAGATGGAGAAGGAGGTGGATTCCGGGGAACAGGGACACAATCCGGAGGTCTGGAGTACGGAAAAGGGGCGAGATAAGCCAGAACTTTGGCGTATGCACGTCATCAGGACGAAAAAAAAAGCACATCCGGGATAACTAATGTGCAGGCAAAAAACTATAAACGAACGGATGGATAGCGGATTAGTAGGGTGGCCTCCAATCCAGTTAACAACTTTAATGGGCCAAATAAGCGATGCCGCACTTGGCAAACGCTGATAAAAGCCCAACTTGTCGACCTAATGGGCCATGAACATTAACAACTACAGGCAAACTTTCTCTCATTCTTCAACCATATTCATTGTTTGGTGAAATACCAAGAACTTAATAGCTGGACAAATCATTTAAAGCCACAACAATTTATACATTTGAAGCCGCAATTTACATTGGGAAAAACTGCTGGTAAATGCGCCAGAAATGCACCGTAGAATTTTTCATTCAGCATCGTGCTGCTCCTATTGCTGTGCTGAATAATTTGGAGCTGCCATAAAAATGTCAGACTGCAACGGTCGCGTATTTATTTCGACAGCCCGAACAATTCATAGCTTTTAACTGGCAACTGTGCAAAGATAAATAAGTACAAGCGCGCAGACCGAAGTCCAAATTTATGGACAACCTTCAGGATCAACTTTCTGCTGAGTGGCAGTCAAAGATATTGGCTGGATCATAACAAAGCCAAATAAGTACAAATGTGCTAGCTCTGTATCTAATTTGGTTCATTGCAAGCGTTGCAATTTGTCTTCAACTCAGAGTTGGTACTTTTCAATGAAGTCACATAGTAAGCATTAAGAACCAATCAAAATCAGTTTATTTATAAGTCATTTTAGTAGTATATGCAAGCCACTGATTTAAATCCTAATTTATTACGGGTGAACAACATGTTTGTCTACTTCCAATTTAGCATACGCTGATTTGCAGATTATGCGAGAGTGTTTGAGTGCACCTACTGCTTTTTCCATACCGCTAACAGGCTTTTCCGCTTCACTAGCTCCAGACAAGCCCAGCAATCCTGTCAATCCCTTTGGAAAGCTTTCACTTGGCCAAAATTGGTCTGGATGTGGGCCACGCCTTCTGAGCACGGAAACAAAATTGGCAAACCATTAAGAAGCGTGCACTGTTGTTGTTTACACATCTAAAGCAATTTTATCACCTGCGAACAATGTTTGGACTAAGTATATTTTATGGCCCAGCCTCGCCCAGAAGAATTTTCCCCATAAAGTACCGAAACATTGCCGCCTTTCCCCACTTTTCCCCGCTTTTCCCTGCTGCAGGTGAAAAGGCCACAAAAAAAAGGGGCGAACACGCTCCGCCTTATCACAATATTTGCGACACATCCACATCGCTTGATTATTGGCTTGTCTGTCAACTAGCATGAGTATTATATTATTTTTATTTTCCTTATCTAGGTGGAAGGGGGCGGGGCTATGCCGCATAGGTGCCATTAAGGCCGTTTGACAACCTGGGAAATGTGTTTGCGCAGCTCGAATAATTGTGGCCGATTAAAAGCCCAACGCAAAAGGACTCCAACTGTGGAACTGTGGAAAACCTGAGCAAGTAGCATGTCAAATTACAAACGCTAATTGACTCGTAAAGTTGCGAAAAGTGCGGCACGAGCCAAGCTATTGATTATATTAGCATAAATTCATAAAGGAAAGTATGCAATAAATGCCCCAAAGAAATATAACATTTACTGAATTTACCACAAAATATGCTGCACAATTTCCTAGCCCTTCTAATTACTGCATTTTACTTAAATTAGTACATAACTTTTACTCACCAACTAAAGAGTATTAACTTCACTCGCGTCTTGTCAAGGTTTTGTTAGGGGTTTGCTTAAGCTTTGATTAAGTTTTTGATTTGTGTTTATTTGTTATAGCATAGGAATATATTTACTTTACATTTTCCAATTGTATTAGGAGAATTTGTATTTTAGGGAAAATATTTGTCACAGACACACACGCGCTGGAAAACAAAGAAAACTCATATTATTTTACACTTTTTTTTTTTTTTGTTTTGCAATTTTGAATGGTACACTTATTTTACTCGGCGCATTAGCATTATGGTAATGCCAGTCCTAGTGCGGACTTTTCTTTTCCGCCAGCCTATCTGTCTGCCTTTGGGGCCTTTTTTTGCTTTTTTGCTTTTTTTTGTTTTAGCTTTTTTCCTTTTTCCCGTCTGTATTTGTATGCGTACGTATTTGGTGTATTTGGGTGGTACACGCCTTACTTCACCGAGGGAAAACACTTTTCTTGCGGCCCCGACACTCACAATTCAAATGAACTTCAATTCGGTATTATATTTTCTGTTGTTTTGTTTGCTGTTCCATTGTTTCGATTTTATTACACATTTGGCCTGCCTGTGGAAAATGCGGTGTAAATGTGTGTGTGTGTGTACGGTGTGTGTTCGGTGTGTAGAGTGTTCGGCGTGGTGGAGGGGACAGGATGGGGGGCGTTTTCCGATTTTCCGCTGCTCACGCACACAGTTTTTTCCAAGCACAGCACGCTCCAAAGTCTAGCCACGAACTGAAAGCGTCGGGGAAACTCCAAACTCGAGCAGCAGGAAAAGCGGAAAACCGAGAAGCTTCCAATGTCAATGCGAAGCCAATCCTTTGTACGAGGAATGTGTTATTTTGGAAGGCCCAAACCTCCTGGAAAAGCCTCGCTCTCGCGCCCTCTCTCTCACTCACTCTCTCGCTCTCTGTCTCTCTCTCTCTCTCACTTTCTCTGCTGCCGCTGGCTCGGAAAATTCGCTCTCTCTTATTTGGGACTTTCCTCTCTCCCGCTGGTTTGTTTTCCCTGTTGTGCGTGCGATTTGACAACTACATTCCGCCCCGAAAGAAATAAGTTTTGAAGTTTTCAAAGTAGATTTTCACTTGCAAACTTTAATTAATATGAATGTCTCGCAGGCCCACCTACTTATATGTTTTCCGATCTCGCTCTCTGTTTTCCTTTTTGATTTTCCTCCTTTTCGCTGGCTTTTCATATTCTGGCTAAATTTATTGGCCGTGCGGGCGTGCTTTTTTGTTAAAAATAGCCGCCATAGCCTCGCGATGCGTCGGCAGCCTCAGCGACAGCATCAAGTTCAGATGGGTTCTATTTTCTTTTTTAATTTTTTTTGGGAGGGGGTGGTGGCGGTGTGTCTTCATGGAGAGAGAAAGACAACTTTTGACCTTAGTCAAGCGAAAAGTGTGCTGTGCCCACCTGTCTTTGTGTGTGTGTGTGTTTGTTCGTAATCTTTTAAGCGACTAATTGGCCAAGTTGCGTTGTGGCTGCCAAATAATTCAGGCAACTGCAACTACTCGGCTAATTACGAGCCATGAATGAATAATCAAGGGGTGACTTTGGCCCCCAGTTCAAAACACAACAACAGTGCAGAGCTGAGCAGAGTAGAACCCCCCGGAAAACCGAAACTGAAACCCTAACCCCCCAGGAAGCCCCAATCGCTGGCACATGAATTTATGATTTCGCTGGCCGTGTTGTTATTGCCTTTATGATTATTGCGACGCCGCGTCTGTTGTCTGGCTTTTCCTATTCAGACCATTCGACTATTCAGACTATTCGGTCTATTCAGACATTGCAGACTTTTCCCGCCTGACGCCAACTAGCAACCCCCGTTTAACCGTTGTCAATCATATGACCCTGTTTTTCGGTGCTTCGATGATCTGGTGTTTTGACTCCCGTTTGGCAATTTGTTTTGTTACCCCGACAAATGAGTCTTTGTAGTTTTTGCGACACAACTGCCCCCAAAATGCTGGCTTAGCATTATTAATGTCCTGTGACCCAAAAACAAAAAAAAAATAGCTACAAATTCTTGGAGTTTCCCGCACCAGCTTCTGTTCGAAAGAAAAATCAATTGATTGACTCCGATGGCCACATTTTCTGCACTTTTGAACGCGTCACTAAAAATTTTAGATTTCGGATTAGACGTTTCGGCATTTGTGCTTTCTTTTGCTTTCTCCTCGCAAATCTCTCTCTTGTCACACTTGATTTATTTTCGAAATTTTTAATTTTTCCTCATTGACTTCTTGGCATTTTTTCACGACTTTCCGCGCACACACAAACACACACTTTTTTTCTTCTTATTTTTTGCCTTTTCGCCAGGCCAGTAGTTGCATTCGGATTGGTAACAGTTGCTGGCCAGCCGCCGACTGACTGCCCAACTGACCAAGTGACCAACCGACAAAACAGCCTGCCAAACACGAGGCACACGACGTCCACCGAACGAGGCGTCCAATGTTAAGTATACGCCGTGTGACACACGACCGAACCGAGTCCTCAGGCACCAGAAAGCCGCCAGAAAGCCACCCACCACACGTCCGTTCTCAGCTGTGGCCCAGCGCTTTTGAGAGCGTTCCGCCGGAGCCACTGCCACTGCAGCCGGATCCGGCGCTGCCGACACCTCGCCGACGCCGTGGTGAGTTTCTCGACCAGCTGATGGCCGATGAGCACACGGCGTTTCGAAAAGCCACCAGGGGCGGCGGGTCTGGGAGAAGCACTACAGCAAACGGGTGTTAAAAAACTTTTAAAGAGAAATAGCTCACTCCAAAATACAGCGCTATTATACAGATAATATTGATAAGAATACATGAATAACAAATAACTGATTTAGTTGGTATAATTAGTATCTAATGTTAAGTAAGCAGAAACTTTTTACAACAAAATTTATCACAATGATAAGTACACATGAATAACAAATTACTGATTTAGTTGGTATAATTAGTATCTAATGTTAAGTAAGCAGAAACTGTTTACAACAAAATTTATCCTCTCAAATGATTGCGTCAAATTCTTGTGGAGTTTTTTTGCAATAAAATATCATGTAGCCCATTCAAACTTATTAAGTTCGCATTATTTATGGGCGTTTAGTTTAAATGACAGGCGTCGACGAAGGAGAAACATAAGACGGTTTATCGTGCTGAAATCACAGGCATATGGTTTTCTTTTGTGCTATCCTGTTTATCTGATGGACATGTGGTGAAATGTTCCTGCTTCCCTTCGCTTTTCCCCTCACCTTGGGTTTTCCTTTGCTGCCTTGACCAGTCATGAATATAAATTATGCCCTAAGTGACAGGAGGAGGCTGTTATGGCTGTTATGTTTTCAAAAAGAAAAAATTTGACAATTTTTTCTATTTTTAATCATCATCAAAATTTGCAAAAAAAAAAAAAAAATAATACTTTTTTATTATTTTACACATGTGCATAGGAAATTTTGTTTCAAATCCAACGACGTATGGCATTCTACATTTGGACAACTATTTTTACTGCTATCGAAAAAAAACGGAATATTTTTTATCAAAAATTCAAAGAAAAAAATTGTTGTAAAAATCTGATATTTTTAATCGGCGGTTTCGCAATAACTTGGCCAAAAATGGCAGCACAGCTGAAATAAAGACTGTTTTGTGCTGCTAATTAACATATCCAACTATATCTATCCCAAGTTTTTTGATTTTCGAAAAAAAAAAATTTACAAATTTTCGCATTTTTGATTTTCATCAAAATTTGCGAAAAATGGTCAAAAAGTAGCATTTTAATGTATGTACATGGATCGATAGGAAATTTTGTTACGAATTCAATAAGGTATGGCATTCCACATTTGGACAACTATTTTTACCGCTATCGAAACAAAACGGATTAATTTTTATCAAAAAATCGAAGAAAAATGTTGTAAAAAATCTGATATTTTTATTCGACGTTTTCGCCATAACTTTGCCAAAAACGACCGCACAGCTGAAATAAAGACTGTTTTTTGCTGCTAATTAACATATCTAACTATGTCTTTCCCAACTTTTTTGATTATCGAAAAAAAAAATTTGATAAATTTTCGCATTTTTGATAAGGGGTACCATCATCAAAATTTGCGAAAAATGGCCAAAAATTAGCATTTCAATGTATGTACATGGATCGAAAGGGAATTTTGTTACGAATCCAACGAGGTATGGCATTCCACATTTGGACTACTATTTTTACTGCTATCGATAAAAAACTGATTATTTTTTATCAAAAAATCAAAAAAAAATGTTTGTAAAAAATTGGATATTTTCAATCGGCGTTATCGCAATAACTTGGCCAAAAATGGCTGCACAGGTAAAATAAAGACTGTTTTGTGCTGCTAATTAACATATCTAACTATGTCTTTCCCAACTTTTTTGATTATCGAAAAAAAATAATTTGATCAAAATTTGCGAAAATTGGCAAAAAATTACATTTTCATTTTTTGTGCACAGGCTGGCATTTTGTTTAAATTACAGGCGTCGACGAAGGAGAAATAAAGACGGTTTATCGTGCTGAAATCAGAGGCATATGTTTTTCTTTTGTGCTATCCTGTTTATCTGAAGGACATGTGGTGAAAAGTTCCTGCTTCCCTTCGCTTCCCTTCTTTGCTGCCTTGACCAGTCATGAATATAAATTATGCCCTAAGTGACAGGAGGAGGCTGTTATGGCAAAACAATCATAAAAGACACCCGGCGAATCGCTTTTAGGTTTCAATAGTCTTGCTATCCGCAACGCAGAGAATGGCGTTTGATAATGTATGCGAAAACACATTTGCACATTATTTTATAAACTGTTGAAATATTTTAGTTATAGAATAAAAGAGACCGTAAATGTCAGATAAATGTTTAATAAACAGATCGTTGATACGTAAGTAATGCGATTTTCAAGTGCCTTACAGTTGGACAGGATTGTAAAAGGTGATACGAATAATATAAGAACTGAAATCATAATAAATTGTTATAATATGCTTAAGAATGGCAGGTTTTGTTTTGAACATACAAAACTGATAACATTGCTTGCTAATAAATAAAATTCAATTGAATAGAAACAAATTTGTTTCATATTATTCAGCTTTTGACAGGCAACAATCCAAGATCACAACCAGGGAAGCGATTAGCGCGCGATTTTCTAGCGTTTTCGAGACGGCTTCGATGCGTTTCTTGTTTTGGAGGAGAAACCTCATAAAATAAGCCGATCTTTAAGCTATAACCATTACGTCACGGGCAGCATTTAATGTTCGGCGGGTTAGTGGGCCGAAAATGATGCGACAGAGGTACGAATAGCCCGAAGCAATCGACGGATTTAATGGTTTCGTTGGCCAATCGGTGGCATTGACTTGGTAGACCCAGCCCCTAATTAACCCTTTCGCAATTGCAGCTTAGCCCCAAAACGGCGAAGGCGGTGGGAAGTTGGGGGTGTGGTCCCTCCATGCGTTACATACACGTACATATGTAACCGCGTTAGTTTCAGGTATTAAATGATATCTTTGGTCCCGATACCTTGGGCTCGGAGTTTGATTAATGGGCGGCTTAAGTGAATCTCAAATCGAATCTGAGCCTGCTCGGCCGCCAGACTGATGAAGTCACTAATTTGACTTAAAAACGCATTAAATACCATTTTCGATAAGAGCTCGGAGCTCCCCATATCGTGATTTCGGCGAGGGTTTTCCCGTACTTTTCTGCCCCTCGGTCTAGGTCGCGTCTTTGTGAAAGTTGTGCAAAATAAGAGCCAAAAAAAAAAAAACCAAAATTAAACGATGAAACCCATAAGGCGACGGATAAAATTCCAAAAACGCCTCGGAAGATTTGAGAGTGCAAAGCTTGTGCTTTATGGCACATTGCCTATTGGCAATCAGCTGTTAACATAAATAATGTTTGAGATTGTGGGGAGTGGACTAAGGGATACCCTGTGAGTAAGTCATATGAGCTGACTCATTTTTGTTACTAAATATTGACTTTTAAAATCAATTATTTTTGGAATAATCTAAGTTAAATTACTTAATTTTTGTGATTGGAAAATCGTACTTGTTTATTTGGCTTTAATAATTTAAGCCTTTGTTAGTTTAGATCTTAAATACAGTATTTGTATCTTTAAACCTTTTTGGTGTTTTTTTCTAAATATATATGTACACACATATTATAAATATTAAATGCTTTTAAATAAAATGACAGAGAAATTACTGCTCAGCGCTTTCTTATTTTCACTAGGCTAAGTAAATAATTATTAGTAATGAAAAAAAATAACCAAATAAGTAAATAAGCAAAAGCAGATATCCCAATATACCTATGCTGGAGTATTCTCCTTAATTCCAGCTTTGGCAATGCACAAAATTGATTTAAATACCTTTGCCGTGAGACAAAATCGCAGGTAACTCCTACAATTGTGCGTGGTCTTGGCCATTAAAAGCCTTTTCTTGCCAACATTCAATGTCTGGGCCGGAGGCAGCGCCAAATCAAATCAACGGCAGCCGTCACAAATCTGCGACAGATAAAAGCTGTTAAATGACCTTCATTGGCCATAAAAATCCAAATTCATCGGCCGAACAATGAGCCGTATCTATGGGCCAAAACCGGCGGCAACGGCGAACAACAATTGGCGAGCAGAAAAATTAACAATTTAAATAAATTCACTTTATTGCAGCTCGCATATTGGCGACAATGTAAAATAAACAATAAATGTGATCAATAAATAAGGCCCACGTCATATTGAATGGCTCGAACCACTGGACTTCCGGTCTTGAATCGGGCCAAAAAAAAAAAAAAAAAAAGAAGAAAAAGAAAACCGCACATATCATATTATACTATGTGGCCAACGACATGAATCACGGGCCAAAAAGTTCAAAGGCTAAATTGAGCGATTAGACTGGGAGATCAGAGCTGGCCATATCTTTTGCCATATAGCTCTGCTCTGACCCAAGCTCTGCTTTTCTCTGCCTTTTTTCCGAGTTCGCAGCTCTGGGCCGCTGTTAACTTGGCTAAGACCGCTCAGTTGGCTACGAGCTGCCGCCGTGTGCATTGGCAAACGCGTGAAACGGAAAAAACGATAACGAAATCGAAAGCCCAAAATCCAAAACACCAAAAACCGAAATATCCGCGGTCTTCGGTACGTGTTAAGTTTTTTAATTAGTAGAATTTTCAAGTGAGTTCAGTGGCAAAAAGAGAAAATAATTCACTGAAATACAAAGAGCTAATCTCAGCAGAAGTGCATAAAGTGATCAAAAACATTATCAAAATACTACTGCAAATAAAACTGCAAAAAACAAACCAGTAAACTGCACACTAGGTTAGTAATTAATAAAGCAAATAATTTAATTCCCACCGTAAGTTAATAAATTTCATTGGTTCGTCTGATTTATTATAGCGCTAGATTGTTTTTGCTTTTTGTTTCTTTTTTTTTTTGTATTCACTTGTAACCAAAATGTTAGGAAACCAGCAAACACAAATTAAATCAAAGCGATCACAAAGCAAAATCCACAAAAAATGCAGACAACACTTTGGGTAAATACAAACAAAATATAATCAAGTGGGGAGAAAAAACCTGGCCGCAGCCTTGAAAAGTCGTGCTTAATTTCTTAGCTAAATGCAGGCATAAAATATATGTTTAAAAAATTATAATGAAGCCCAGCTATTTGTCTGCCTCCAATCGAAACCATTGTCTTAGTCCCTAAATTAGCTTCAAATAACCGAGCCTCTTTGTGGTGGAAAATAATGCAGAGAAAACAATCTCATAGATAGATTATTTGAAGGTATGAAAAAATGGCTAGACAGTAAGTAAGTTTCCTATGCCAAAAACTGAATTAGTAAAGACAATAAGCACTTATTATAATTAAATAGCTTTTTTATTAATTAGCATTTCATTTCATTCCGCTCTTTTTGTAGCCGGCTAATGCTTCAATTAGTTGCCAACAAAATAGCTTATCCCCTGCAAAAGTCCCAATCGGGTGAATAAGTGGGAATGTCTGGGCGAGACAAAGATAAAGATCCGACAATCGATCATTACTCAGGCGGGGTATAATCAATTAAATATAGATAGATGATTTTGCGGCACAAATCATTCAAATAAATTGATTTGAGCACTCAATTTCGGAAATGGAGCCGCAACCAATGGATTAGCCGCTAAAGCTTGGTCAGAGATCTTTAACAATTTCATTAACTTTTGGCCCGTCGGCCTAATGATGTGCAAATGGCCCAAAACACACCATAAAACACACAGCCACTAAAGTTGCCAAGGGAAACAATGCCAAACAACTTCTTTTGGCTGCTCTGTGATTTATGAGGCGATCGCCTGGCGCAACTTTGGCATCGGGGAAATACCAGCAACACTCGTACGTGGGTGTAGCCATGTGCAAGACTCCATTAGCAGATCGCAGGCACTAAATCTGGCTTCGGTGCACAGAAGAAAACATGCTTGGAAACGTAGTTTCAAAATAACTAAGCTGAACAAAATTTTAAGCTGCAAAGCGGACTTCAAAAAACATAGGTTCGAATAAAAACTGTAAACAAGCCCAGCTCAACGGTTTAATATTAAACACGAATTAAACTTATTCCAATATATTAATTTCCTTTCTCCTTTAATTATATTATATATATATTATCTATATATTATTATATATCATTAAAATATTTATTTTTTGTGTACCTGATCGGACACTTTGCCATTGCCGCTTGATTGCTGACTGATTTGTTTTGCTTGGCTCGTGCAAAAGAGCCTGTGATCCCGGAAATCCTATCACAACTTGTGGCAGGTGTTTTTGTATCGGAATAAATTCCAATTGATACTAGAATGTTCACTGTTTTTACAGGCACCCAATGCCTGAGTGTTAAAGGCAATTGCCATTTGTTCTATAAATAATTGTGGTACACATTTTATTGAAACTATAGCAGAACTTGACACGAAATCCGGTTTTTACCACTGACTGTGACAGCACTTGATTTGATCACTTGTTACCATGCTATTATAATAATTAAAATATTTGTATAACATTTTTATTTTATTTTAAGCTCGAATTATGTCAGCTGTTAATTTAAGTTCAATTATGGAATTTTTAATTTTTCCAGATTTTAGGACTAGATTTTTATACGTGAATAACTTTGGGATTTTCACTACGCTAACTCGTATAAAAGCGTGGTTAAGTACTAAAAACCATTCAGTTATCGTATAGTTTCCGTAACAATAACTCCTTTTAATATTAAATACATATTTTCTCTAATAGTTGGTAATATATCACTTTAAAAACGCGACATTTCTTGCATTGATCTTATCTTAAATTGTCTCTAAATCTTCCAATTGAATTACCGCCACTTTAAAATACCGCTTAGAAGCGCTAATAAATCATTGAAGTTTATAAACATTGTCATTAGCTGACAGCTCGGGTTGCCAATTGAGAACGCCCCACAATGCATGGGGGCGTGACCAGTTCATTATCTACGCGGCGTATACTTAATCTACGTATACTTAATCTTGTTGTCTTGAGCTTGTTCGTCACTTTCACTTTTGGCAATTTATATTCGCTATTTACGGCAGTTGTTCGAGTTGTTTGGGTTTTGTTTGCTCAAGAGACTGTCGGTGATGTAGTTCGTGTTTAGGTTATTGTTTTAGTTGTTGATTGTTTGAGTTAACAATAAGTCCAAGTGAACTCTGGGCAACAAATAAGCACTTTGAGGCATTTCCGCTGCGGAAAAACCATCAGTTTCTGTCTGTTTTGTGTGTCCCAATGGAAATGGTGTGAAAAATGGTCGTGTATTTGCCATTTTATGCGACTAATATTTGGCCAAATAACTTATGGCAGTTTCTCTTTCGCTTCAGATTTCCGAATTCGCGTTGAAGACAGTTTTTGAATCGCAATCGAGTCAAATGCAAATGCACATCGACGACGAATGAATTGACAATGACAAAAAGTATTAGACGTCCGCCCCCCTTTAGTTGTAACCAAGTTCTCCTTACCTATGTGGTGAGTATCTACTATACCAGAACTCCTTAATATACCTCAAAGTCTTTGTTCTACAGATACTAGCTTATACAGTAGCCGCCCACAGCTCGCCCCCGCCATGTGGCCTCTATGGAGCCCCGCCTTGCCAGTTCCTTCCGGCGCCACCTGGACAGACGCCCACCTGTGCCCGTCCAGGAAAGACGTACTGCGAGCACGCGGATAACTATCCCACGTGAGTACAGGATCTCAAGGGACTAACACTGTTTAAGTGAGATTTTACTTCATCTTCATTGGAGAATCAACTTAAACCCTAAGGGTTCCAAAAGCAAATAGGGAATAGAACAGTGTTCTTCTTTGTTAAGTTAATAGGCTTACACAAACCACTGATCACAATTATGTATTTTTAAAAACTATGAAAGAATCTTCAGAGTCAATAAACTGCATTCCATAAACTACTATAAAAAGTTGAAATTAGCGTACTGATTTCTAAATCAAATACCGCACAATCAATCAGTGTCATTACCGTAAGCATATGAGCAAAAATATCACAAAATGCATAAAACAAAAGGCTTGGCTCCCATCAATATTCATTTCATTAAAATGCATTTTAAACAAATGTTTGGCCACGAGACAAATTCGGTTCCAATTTAATTCGCTATAGAAATCGAAACTTGTTCGCTGGCATCGCATTAGCATAGGAGCATCGAGTGAGTATCTTTTGTGGCTGCTTCCGCGACAAGCTCTCAGCTACTCAGATACTAAGATACTCAGATGCTGAGATACTCAGATGCTGAGATACTCAGATGCTGAGACACTCGAAGTGATGCGGTTTGGGTGCTTCTGCTCTCAGCCTGCTGGGCGAATGCCTTGACCCAATAAACTTGAATTGACAGTTCAAGACACTTTTTGTTTGGCTCCTACTCTAGCACATATGTAGTATCTGGCGACTATTCGACGACTAGCCGCGTGCTTCTCGAATATTTATGAATGCCTCCAATGAATAATCGTGTCTTCGGGGCATCATAAGTTGCTTGGACCGGCGTTTTGGCGCGTGAGCCAGGGTATTTTGGGTGTGCTTCAGATTTCCTCGCAGAACAACGTGTTTTTTCAATGAATAAAACATGCTGCTTATATTGATGTTTTAAAACTATTTGTGTTATATATCTGATAAGACTTGGGATTTTAAACTATTGCTTCAAGTTAGGAATCTAAAACACACACACTGCTTTGTACACCTTAAGTAAACAAAGCCAAAAGTATTAGTTATTACATTTTGACTATAGAAACTTCTTAAGTTCTTATCATGATTTTAAGTCACTGCCATACAGATTCCAATGAAAGAGCATCTGTTATTCACCACATGGCCCTAAAAGTGCATCTTTTGTCTTACGTGTTCAAAGTTGGCTCTCGAATGTTGTAGTTTTAGCTGTTTGTTTATCATCCGCCTTCACGCGACTGGTTGGCCATGTTTGTTTGTCTATTTTTAGAGCATTTCTTTGGTTCGCATTTAAATAAAATGTGCGTTAGTTGGTAATGGTAATGGGAATGGCTTGATAAGCCCTCGGCGCCGACGCGGCAATTAAATAGGCATTTTTATTACAATGCTTGCATTGGAATTTCTGTGTGTTGCACAATTTCCAAAAAATTAAAGTTATGGGGAAGCCCCAAGCGGGTTTTTTTACTAAATAAATATAGGTGGGGTCTTTTCCGCCCCTTAACCCTTACCTTTCTCTGCCTGTTTTTGTGGCACGTGACGTGCATGCGATGCCTGTTGATAAGAAAAGTTAAATAAACATAAAACCGAGACACTGCCAATATATTATTTACGATGTCTGCGCCTCCCAATTTTTTTCTGTTTTTTTTTTTTTTGCTTGCCCGGCGGCCGCATATTAATTATGATACTCATATTTGATTTGGCTTGGGCAACGCCGCAATTACCATTTCCATACCAATTTCTGGCACTTGTCAGTCAGCCGCTCTGTGACTTGCATAATGTGCTGGCTCCGACAAGTGGCGATGCTTTCCCAGCCTGTTAACCATCGCAGCTTGCATCACTCATTGTTTCCCACTGCACGCAGGAAAAAAAAAATCTGAAAAATAAGGTCATTTTCCTCTTGTTATGAGCACACAGAAAACAAATCTTTGCGACCCGCTGCACTTCAGTTATATTGTAAGATTTTTATACTGAGCATCTTTTTAATGGTAATAACAATGAGCAATTTTATTCTATATTTTATAGATATCTCATCAAGAGCCTCGTTCGAAAGTGGGGCTATGAGGCCGCCACTCTGTTGGTGGACGAAACGTGGGAGGATTTTGCGGCTGTGGCGTGGCACGATACTCCCGTCTTCTACGATCCCAAGTCCATCTTCCCGCCCCGGGATCCCAATGCCCAGGACTTTAATGGATATAGTTATCAGACACCATTCGGTGGTAATGCCCAGAGGCCGACTGGCGGTGGCAACTCGCTCTTCGCCAGCAGTCCCTCCACGGAAGCGCCCACGTGAGTACTCGATGGGGATATGAAAAATATGACCAGGAATTTAAGCTCGCCTGTTCCGCTAACTGGGTTTTAATGTTGTTCGAGGTCTTTATTAAGATTCGATTTGTTTGCACCATAACAGAGAAGAGAAAACTTAAGCCCAACACTGCAGATCTTGACACCGAACGTAGTATTACTACAATGAATTCATTAGTGGCTTTTAAGAACCTAATTAAAATTGTATTACTTTTAACACAACTCACAAATCCAATGTTTTTCAGATTAAAATTGGTAACTTGTGGCTTTGGAGATTTAGTTACTTTTAATGGATGATATAATAATTGTTTTTGTATTTTTGTAAATTTCTATAAGGTATCTTCTGTACACCTCCTCCGGTGGAGGTCATCGCTCGGGCCACCGTTACAACTCCCAGGGCGGAGGCACCTCATCTTCCGGCGGTCACGTGTACTTCAATCACGGCGGCAAATCGACTCCCTACAATGCCACGCTCTGGCTGAAGCGCTTGGTCAGGGATCTCAGTCGGAAACAGAAGCAGGCCGACGAGGTTAAGGAGGAGGGGGTGGTGCAGCCGGAGGATGAGCAGACGGAGGCGGCCAAGGAGCAGGACGACCCGGCAGAGGATCACTCACAAAGCAAGCGCGATGTCTCGCTCAACATGGATCTCTTGGATATTGTGGGCGTGGAGGCGCCCAATCCGCTGAAGAAGCGTTCGAGGACAAAGCGCCAAAGTCCGGGACGCTCCACCCTCTGCCAGACGACCTCGCAGTTCATCACCCCGCAGGCGGCACTGAATAGTCGCGGCAACTGGATGTTTGTGGTCAATGAGCAGAACACCGCGCGCCAAATGGTCAAGGCGGAGCTTTGCGCGTAAGTAGTACTTTGGGGTTTCTTGGGAAATCAATGGAAGCGTATTTAATGGGATGAAAAATCTATGTATTCCCGTAAGTTTTTCTTTTTTAAATAACTTAGGCCCTCTCCATATCAACAGCCTTATTTATAACCCAATCTATCTGAATCTATTCTACATAAATTTTACACGTGGGTTGTGTCTCGGCTAATCGCCCTGTGCACTGCTTGAACGTTAACGGTTTGGAGGCATGATATGCCTAATTTTGTTAATTGTATTATAATTGTATTATAATACAATTCAATTCAATTCAAATTTGTATAATACCATTAATTTACATTGTTACCCTTTGAAAGATCGTTTCTCGCTTCAGTGCAATTAGTCAAAAAATCTATATTGAAACGAATGAACTGTTAAGGCCCTTCTATGAATGGTTATTTTTGAAATATTTGAAAGCATTTGGAATAATGTGAGTGACTTGTCCAGCCAGCTGAACTTGAAGTAGCCTTCCGCGCTCATTACGCGGATTTATTCCTCCTGGTTTTGAGGTAACCCCTTAACGAATTCGGCACTTGTAATCAGTGGCTAGGTGTCATGCCAACCCCATTTCAAAGTTAATAATTCGCAGCGGGGCGTCCGAGGTTTCCCCCTCTCATATTTGTGCGTTTTTTTGAGACTAGGGGAAGTCCCTCGTCGGTCATCTCTTTCTGGCATCTATAGCTCTCCCTTACGCATTGGGCACGTGGTTAGTGCAGGTCGAACTAAGACCGTTTATACGGTGTCATAATTGCGGTTAAACGAATTATCACACCCCGAAAAATGAGTGAGAAATACCAAAGCAGGGCACCGTCTGCCATTAGGCCATGTCCTTGTCCGCCGTTTGTTTCATTCCCCTCTGCTTGGTTCTTCCCCTTTTTATTTTTATTTTATTTTTTTTTTTTTGGATGCGTGCGCTACTTGAAAAACCTTTCCACACTCATTCGGAAAAAGCGCAAACAAATGGCAGGATCAACAATTGGGGTGAGGTGGTTTCTGGGTTCTGGGTTCTGGGTTCTGGTTCTGGTTCTTTGGGTTGGGTCAACGTTGCCCTAATTGTTGCCCGTTCGTCCCGCTCCTCGGTCTCGAGGCGAGTGCCCTTCCCCTTCCTCGCTGCCAATGCCACTTGTTGTTGGCACTGAACCCGGTACTTGGCGCAATTTGTTTAACCAAATGGAGTACCTACGCAGGCGCGCATAAATCTTGGCAGAGGAACAGCTGGGAGCAGGGCTACACACAGAGAAATACGAGTGTATTTGATATGTCTAAATGTATTTATAACACCAGTAGCAGTGAGCGCGAGTATCAGAGCATATTGTATGTAGTTATATTTTAAAACTGGTTATCTTTTGTTAGGTATTCCCGTGCTTGCTAATATTTATTTGCAGTGCAGGGATTGTACCGTTGCTGCTTCCGCTCAGGCGGCGACTAAGACTGCGACTCCTTATCAATTACGTACGATTCCCGTTTTAACGAGTTCGTTAAACTTTCAACTCTGGTCCGCCTTAGTCCTCCTGCAACTGGAGATCTGCGCATTTCCTCCTTCGAAGGAGTCGCAGCCGGCGCTCCTTATTTACGGCCAGCGGCCCACAACTAAATTCTGGGCAATTGTTGATTTTTAGCATTTGGTATTTCGCATTCGCATTCGCATCGGCACTTATACCGAATCCGTTTATTTTCCAGCTCGAACACCTGCTCGAACCTGTGCGAATTGCCCAACGGCTACAACTCGAGATGCGAGCAGAAGTTTGTGCAAAAACGCCTAATTGCGCTCCAGGGCAACGGGCAGAATCTGTACACGGACACGTTCTGGTTTCCCAGTTGCTGTGTCTGCACGATAGCCGCCAATTAAATGTGTCCAGCGGACAAAGGACAAAGGACGAAGGACACTATACTCTCAGCGGCGATTTTGGCAAATTCATATCTGATAACTAAATGATACTAAAACACACACACAACACCCACACACGAAACACAAAACACTCAATTATCTCTCTCATGTAGTTACACACAAACACACAATGTAGTTCTTAAAAATGTAATTTAAAATCGAAAACATCGAGTGAGGCGTGCAAAATTGGATTTATGCCCACACAATCCCTTTGAGTTTTGCATACTAGCATTAGTCGTACCCTGTGAGCGATCTAATGGATATCAAATAAACAAATATTCAAGGCGATGCATTTTCAAGTTAAGCGAGATGCTCCGTTTATTTTTGCTTGAATTAGTTTCATGGGTAAGTATAAATGCAGCATGGACCAAGTTAGACTCAACACATAATTTAATCAAATGGATTAACTGTATTTCCTTTCATCTGAAATAATTAAAAAGTAAGCATTAAAGCTAGATTAAATTAAAAAGGGTCATTCAACTCCGGTCAGTGAAACAAAAGTCCATAAATCCGAGTAAGCTTCATACTTTCGAGTGAGAGCAGCAAGTATTGCACATTGCACACATTTCATTTCCGGGCAAAACACATAATGACACAGGTAGATTTTGAACAAACAATTTTATTAAGCCCTGGGCATAGTGCAAATCGGATTTTGTGGTTTTTAATTAATATAGTTATTCCTTTGGCCAACTTCGCCAGCCAACGCAGCCCCAAAGGATTCGCAACTTTTAATTGTGAAATGCGAAATGGGAATTTCCGCAGCGGCCAGAGCAGCAAAACCATCAGCAAAACCAGCAGCAATCCAGCAACAACACCTGCCGTGCTGCCAATGCAATTGCGTTCCATAAATCCAGAAACAATAATCGTAAAATAACATCAGGTGTCACGCGCACGAAACGCGGTTCAAAAAAGGGGGTCAGTCATGCATGGCTTGTTGGGTATCCAGGGATCGAGGGATGAGGCTACGACTGAGGATTGGAGGCCTTCGAGGATACGGCAACGTGGCTTGTCGAAGGATATGCAATGGCTGTATTGATGGCCGGCATTATTACCCGATGATGTATGCCCACGTATCCGTACATCTGTGGCACTAAAAGTGCTCCAGATGGGCCCAGTTGGTGACAGAATGGAGAAGACACGGGGAGCAGCTGAAGTTTGAGGATCCTGCATCCTGGCTCCCTGTAAACATACTATATATTCGCTTTTTATTAGGACAAAGCGGAAGCATGTTTTCAATATTTAACTGCATGTTTCCCCTTAAACAATTCCTTTGCTATTAATATCTACGTTCTTATGGGTAAGTTCAAGAGTGCCCTTTACCCCATTTGCTCGTATCATAGACCATCCCAGGTGTCTTAATAAATAGCCATGAACAATTATGAGTATGACTACTTGCAGCCAGTTGTGCAATATTTCGAGTTGCACCACTGATAAGTCTGCGTTCGAGTGCGGTGCATGGTCGAAAATCTCAATTAAGCCAAGGTGCAACAGCCTCGTCCTGTTGCACTTATGTTTTGTACCTGTTGTGGAAAACTCTGCTCGCCAACCTACTGCACACAGTGGGTATTTTCAACTGGCAGCACAGTGATTCGAACTGGCACAGTGGGACGGAACCCACCCACTGTGCGGCATATTGCGGCCCATTCCACACCCCGTGACTCTGCCGAGGGTTAATTTGTCCTCTATAAGGATGTGTATGCGAGCGAGAGAAAACGAGTCCTGCCAGCTTGTATTGTGCGGAGTTTTAGCAATGATTAGCATCACGGAATGGAAAACTATTGTTCCAATACGCAGTCGAAAAACCAGGTAAAAAGGCATTGACAAATCAGGTAAGCGTAAGGCCACAAAACAAAGCATATCCAACTCACATGGGATGCAAAGGTGAAACTGTTGCAATTAGGGTATACGGGAAAAATTATAAAAATAAGTTTGCAATACAGGAATACCCAATGTTTTGATAAAATAATCCTTAAAATAAATCATATATTAAGTAAAATTGTAGGTCAGTTTTTCCTATTTGATAAGTCTACCTATAAATAAACAGAGAATAAATGTTTGCTAATTGATGCATTTATATTATTTATGTTCAAAAAACAAAATTCTTATTTTAAACTTTCAGCACATGAAACTATTATTTTCTATAAGATGTGCCAGCTCCAAATTTGATTTTGCCAGTGAAACTTTTTGGCTTGCAGGCTCCTCTAAGGACGGTCAATATCCTTCCCCTCCCCCTTCCCCCCGCCAAATCCCTTGAAAACCCAACAAGAACAGCAACAACAGCAACAGCAGTGAGCAGCTGAAGTTTCTGGCACTCGAACAACAGCAGTCAGAAAGAGAGAGCAGCACTGGCGGCTGCCTGGCAACCGAATCGGGAGCGAAAGAGATGTCCTGCTGATGACGAGCAGTGCAGAATGAGGCATCAAAGGCAACAGCAACAACAAGTCAGCAGCAACGACAGCAACAATGCAGCGGCAGCGCTGCCAGCTTCGACTTTGTTGTTGTTGTTGTTGCTGTAGCTGTGCGTTGTGTATAAAAATTTAACATCTGCTCCTTTCATGATTTCAGTTTCGGAAAACTCAAAACTCGCACAACAACGAGGGCTGTAATGGCACAAATAAAAATATATATGTATGCATCTGTGCGGGTTTGCATCCCTCTCTTTCGCTCCGCGTATGCCCGTCTCTTTCTCTAGCCGCTTGTTGTTGCTGTTAATGCATTTGGCTTGCTTTACTCGTATTACGTGTGCATTTGCCACTCTGAGCTACAAAGAAGAAAAAAATAAGGAGAAGAAAACATTGAGATACCCAGATACTCGGATGCTGGAAATGCTCCTTTGGAGCTGTGAGCTGAGTTGATGAAAAAATAAGAAGCGGCGGCCAACTGGCGGATTTTAAACGGAATGAAATAAATTAAAACGTGGCGAGGATATGCAGCCACAGGATGCTATGCTCCTGCTGGATGTGCCATGCATCTTATGGTGCATTCAACTTCAGCCAGTGATTTTCACTCCACTTCAGTGTTTGCCCTTGGAGAAGTTAGTCTGAATGCTCGCTAGGTACTTTGAATCGATCTAAGAGTTGGCTGCACTTGAAGTTTTAAACTTATAATTCAAGTTTTATTATATTTAACCTTATAGGCTGAAGATATTTCAACATGTATTCCTTTATTTGGTTTCCTACATATTTGCAAACATAATATCTGATTAAAACATATACATACATGCTTCAAGTTGGCTAATAAATCTTAACCCTCTTTCCAGTGTATTACATTTTTCATTTTTTCCAAAAATGTTTATTTATTTTTCTGTTCATGTTTTGTGCGCACATTTCATTCATTTTTCAAATACTTCTGCAGCGCCAACTGTCAGATACATTTCTGGTTTCCTTTGCCGCACGTCTTTTTATTGTAGCTGCTTGCAGTGTGAATGTCCTTTGCTGTCCTCACAAAGGACACGCAAAAGCCAAATAAGAGCGCAAAAAAAAAAAATATTCAAACTGGCAAAGAGCAGAATGCAGAAGTGCGAAGAGAGAGACTTGCAGCAGCTTGTGAGTTAGAGTGCAGAAAACCCTGAGGAACTATGAAGAACTTGTCTGCGGATCGTGAACTTAAGAACCATCTAAGAAGAGAAAAGGCCGGCTGCATTTTGCTGTTTGTGCAGATGTTTCTTCGAGGTTCCTCTTCGGTTTTTATGGATCTTATGGGTATGCGCTATGCGTATGGGACAGGTCAGTGTTCGGAGGCTTCATATTCAGATTCGGATTCGGAGGATTCGAAGGATTCGATGTTAAGGGTTAGGGGTTGTGCCCCTGGGTTGAATGATTTTCCATTACGCAATGCAAATAGACAGCCGCGTTGCGCGCACTCGCTTTGTTTTGTTATTTTCTCTGTCAGCGCCAGGCAACAATGCAACTGTCAAGGTTTCCATTTTCCGCCGTGGATTGCTCTGTATGAAAAGGCGAAAAAATGGCAGCTCCACTAATAGTTGGCATGAAACGAGGTTGCAACAGGACCGCCACGAGAAAAAAAAAAAAAGTGAAATGAAATCAACTGACATATAGAACCGCCCCCGCCTTTTGCGCAAAACTCAAAAAAAAAGGGGCAAAACATGGCAGGCAAATTGTACCAAAATCCCGCAACGGCAGCCAGTGCAATGCCAGGATATATGGCACATGCCCACAAGGTCCTGCCTCCGTGTCCTGCGTCCAGCGCAGCAGCAGCAGCAACAGCACCGCAGCAACGTTCACGGCACCGCAGCGGGAAAGAAAGTTTTCTTCGGCTGGTCGAACTGCAAATACCCTGGAAAATACAGATTTGTAGTTTAGTAGCATACTGAAGACGTCCTTATCAATGGAAATATAAGTTGCAAAATATTCAATTTAAATATATAGTTTTGAATAAATGTAATAAAATATACCTTGGCTACCTTAAACATCCTTGAAGCCTGTGTGATTTAGATGTTTATTCTGCTTATTGCTTTTAAAGGATTACTTAAGCATTTGAGATATTGTTTGCGAGCAATATAACCTTTTGTTAGGGTATCACAACAAAGGCAGCAGAAAATATCTCGTAGTGCACATAGATTGCAAGTTCGCATTGTGAGCGCGAAACTAGGGAAAAAATTTTTAATTGGAACAACAACTGTACAGCGGCGCAGCAGCAGCAGCAACAACAACAGCAGCAGCAGCAACAAAAGCGCACTTCAAACGCCGCATGTTCGTGTCCGTGTCTTGTTGCAACTGTGTGTGTGTGTGCTGGTGTGTTAATGAAAGAGAGAGGACATGCAGCGTGTGTGTGTGTGTGTGCCAGGACTCTCGAGCCAAAAGTTGCAAGCGCAACAGCAGCAACAAGCAGCAGTTCGAAGTTAAATATTTAAGAATTTATCAACTTTTTAGGGAACATGGAAAGAAATGCATAGCCGAAAACGGAAATAACTTGCTTGTACTTCAAAGTTGCTAAAAATTAAAAAAAATGGTTTTACGTACTGGTAATGGACAGTAATACAATACAGTAATAGACATAAAAATAAATTTTTAAAAATTATTGAGTGCGGAATTAAAAACAGAATTTAAAAACCGCTAGTCAAGAGAATTTGGTCGTCATGCTCGTTTGGTTCTTTTTCACTTCAGTTCGATGGGACGCAGTGCTGGTTCGATGCGAACATGAACCAGCTCGCTTCGAACGCGAACGTGTTCGACACATTTTATGTTGCCTCCTTCATTTTCATTTTCATTCGTCTGCACGGCGCAATCAGTTGTTGTGTATCCTTCGGGTGAAAAGTTTCCTACTAAACACGGACTTTTGCACCGCCGCCGTCGCCGTTCGAGCGCTAGAAACGAGTGCGAGTGCGTGTGAGACTTACTAGCTAACAAACTGATTTTGAATTTCGGGATATTATACTATCCCTTCGGTGTGTTTGAGTTCAAGGACTCGCGACTAACTTGTTCCAGTTTTGAAAACAGGCAGCCCACAAAACAAAATTGCCCATGTGACCAGTGAAATAGAGTATACAAAAGCATAACAAAATCTCCAAGAACTCCAAGTTTTTCCGCTTTTCTTCCAAGTCCCGGTTTCATTTGCAGCTCCAGTTTCGCGCTCGGTTCTCTGGGTTTCCCTGCAATTTCCGCGATTTCCTTCCTTATTTCCCTTCGTTCCGTTTTCGCGTCGCGGTTTGTTATTGTCAACTTTCGTTTTCGCGCGGCTTTCCTAACGGTCCAACGACGGGCGGCACATGGATAGTGAAACAGGCTTGGATTTCCAATAGCTTCTAAGTACTCAGCACTTTCCGAGGGAAAAGGAAAAGTTCGAGAAAGGAAATGGATTAACAACCAAGGTTTGTAATAGGAATTTAAAGCTGCAGAGCTATTTACACCTCAACCAGGAGTTTTTGACTTTAGTATATCATCTTTTTATATTCGCTCTTTGAGATTTGAGATTTACAATTTGCACAAAAAACGAAATAAATGAGTTTTGTTCTATTAATTAAGCACAGCATCAAACAAAAGCACAAATAGCCGCATACAGAACATAATTAACTCTTTGAAAAACATGCTCATAAAGTGTTTCCAAGAAACAGAGAAGAATGCCCATATCCCTTTCAAAAAACCGACTCCAATTAATGAAGCCAATTGAGCAAATGTATAAAAATGTTGAGCTCCAATCAAATATAAAACTCTACGCTTTTGTCCCTAATCCCCCAATTAAACTCACCTCTCGACCGAAAGCCAAAGAAAAACAAATTTCCAATTGAAATTTGCATTTGGGGCACAGGAAATACTTTCCAAGCGTAAACATGTAAACAAAGAGATAACAATTGTTATTGGTCATCCGAGGATCGAATTACAATAAGTGCAAGCTCAAAGGAGCCCCATAGAATGAAATCACAATCACCTAAACCTCAGCAGGCAATTTCGGTGAGCTTGGGCGCTTTATTTGTGCAAGTCAAATAAACAAAATAAAAAAATAATAAAGTAGAGGCAGAAGCTTTTTCTTTTGCACCGCTAACATGTTCGGAAATGAGTAATGACTTTTGGAAGAAGAACTGCTTCTGATAGATACATTTGGCGTTTGTCTTAGTGCCAACTTAAATTAAAAAGCAGCGGGCTCGGAAGTTCTTCTGATTGTGAAGAGTTGAGTTGAGCTGAGGCCGTCAAAACGTGCCAGAAAGCGACACACAGAGATACAGAGATACAAAGCTACAGATACTCGTAACTAACAGTAACGTGCGTACATCTTGCAGATACTTTTTGGCGCGCTCAGAACAGAAGCGCCAAAAACAGAAAATAAAACAAGAAGAGTACAAGGGTACAAGAGAAGCACAACAGAAAGCGAAAAGCTAAAAAACACAGAAGGAGATACTTGTGCTCCTACAAGACACAGCTACAGCTACAGATACAGATACATGGCAATAAAGAGAATTTAAAGAAAGATAAATAATAAAACCAAACAAATTGAGGCGCAGGCCGCGAAAGAAGTTCAAGTTCAGCGCATGTATCTCTGTGTCAGAATCAGTATCTGTATCTGTATCTGTATCTGTTGGATGCAATTTGTCGGCCGCCTGCAAGTTTATTACTGCCTTATCCCCAATGAATCTATATATAGCTGCCATATTTTGTTTACAATTTCTTTGCCACCCGCGATTCATTCATAAAACACACACCAGCCCAAAATAAAAGTTGGCAAAAGGACACGCAGGCAAATTAAGGCTTTGACCTAGAGAAAAATAAACAACACCCAGGATATAACCCCTGCCCCTCAACCTGCCACTCCCCCACCGCCCCCACTCGTTAACGGTAACGTGCGTGACTTTGAAAGCATGCAAGGCAAATGACAAACTCGTAAATCTCAACACACTCACGGGAAGTGGGTGGTGTTGTTTTTTTTTCTTTTTTTTGGGATGCGGGTGAAAATGCGAGGCATAAGTGCCCCTACTCCCTTTCATGTGCGCTTAATACTCAGCCGCGTATGCCTGTCCATGGACTCCTTGCATGGCTTCATTGGGCCCCACAGCACGTTTCATTTCATCCACACCTGCACCACCTCACCACCGCTCCACCGCACCACTCCGCGCACCACCCATTCGCACACCCAAACACCCAACCTTCGGCACAACTCAATTTGCACGTGACACACAGAGGAACGAGATGTGGAGCAGGCGAATTAACTCGCGGCAGAAGCTCGAAGAAAATATCTTTCAGTTGGGGTTTCATTAACTTTAAATATTTTCCAACATTCGAGCATGAATAGAAATGTATGTGATATGGCAGACTTCAATTGAGTTGGGAGTTGGAGTATTATTCTAGTGACTTATTCAAACAAGGAACCCACACTAATCGCACAACTAAGTACAACTTCAATGCATTTGATGCCTTGACTAAAAAGGTTTACTTATTTACCTACTTTCCCTAGTATTTAACTTTCATTTCAAGCCCTGAAACACTTCCTTCCGCGCAATATAAACTCGATCAAGTACATCCACCTTCACAAGAAATGCAATTTCAGCCGTCTAGTTCGTATTCGTATCATTAACATAAAGTGAAATTATTTCCCCACCCACTTGCCAGTTTGTGGGGCTTCTTGAAATGCTACCCAAAATGCTAAAATGCTGCACCCCCAGCGAAAATGGAATGGAATTTTATTCATTAACTCGCTGCGCTGCACATTTGGCAATTGTATAACATGCATAAATATGCAAACTTATTATGCCCGAAAAATAGTTTCGCAATAGCCGAGTGCTGGGGAAAAATGTTAATAAATATTTAGCCCAACTGCTTGCGAACAATCCTCATATGAGCAAAAGTTGTAAACAAGCGCACAATGTTCGTATAACATATTAAAATATTACATTGAAGAGGATGAGCTGGGAAACTGGTTATGGAGTTGGAGGACGTGTGGGTTTCAGTGGGGAACGGGAAGGGAAAGGGGAGCACTTCATTTGCACAAATGGAGCGTCAGCTTGACAGGCAAAGGACTGAGAAGATCTGCGGAGGCGACGGGCGAGTCCTGCAGGATCCTGGGAAATGGGATATGCGGAATCAGCTAGTGCCCAACTGTCGTTGGTTGCACTTGTTATCAGACGAGGTTGCTGTGGGTAAGAGTATCTGTAATAGTATCTGGATAGTATATAGTATCTACGGAGTTCGTAATCAAACTAAATGTTGGAATTAGTTATTAATGCAGGCCATACAAAGTCCTTGTGAAGTTTGTTAAATATTTAAGGGTATTCTAATTATATAGTTTTAAAATAGTAAGCATGTGCATATCCACGCTTTAAGGGCATCGCAAAGTCCACAAGCCCTTCTCGAATTTCCATCATATTTTCCACCTTTCTCTGCCATTTCTGGTGGCTCGGCTGAGTTCAAACAAATGCGAAGTCAAACAACGACAGGTAGCACCGGTAGATGGTTTCCCTCTGGATACACCAGAAACCCCAGATTCTGCTCCTGCTCCTGTTTCTGTTTCTGTTGCTGTTTCCGTTCCTGTTTTCGTCCTGTGGCTTCACGTGCTCTGCTCTTCTGCACATGCAACGCCACTCTGGATGTGTGTGTGTAGCCTAGTTCCTCGTCCTGCGAGGCTCCCTGCCCCTCTACATAAAACACACATATGTATATGTACTGCCAAAAAACAGCCCTCGCAGTCACCTAGATTCTATACCGCCTTCTGCCATTTTCATTCCACGACTCCGCAGCGACTTTGTTTTCCAAATGACGCATTGTTCAGTCACATATACATATGTATACCATATATATATATATATGTATATGAGATATAGTGCTTATGTGTGCGTCTGGTCTGCGTGTTTAATTTGCAAATTGAAAATGCGAGAAAATAAAGAATGTTGTACGTACATTGTACATACATGTTGCAAAAATGTGCTGCATTTAGTGTGAGCGGCAAACAAGAAATTTAAGTGAATTGCGGTCATTGTTTCTGCTTTCGGTTTATTTGCTCAGTTGAGTTTTTTTTTTTCATATACCAATACTGGCACAGTTCTAAATAGAAATCCCTGTTAATATAGACCATCCCATATATGCATAACATTGAAACTTCGCCAGGGAGCTTAACACGATGCGATAAGATAGCAGCTTGGAAACTCGAATCAGATAAGGCTTTTACAAGCAATTTATACAACTTTCGGTGTTATATCACTCGGTGGCAACGGAAACGCGAAAGGAAGTGTGCTTCGCCCCAAGAAATGCAAACATTTAAGTACGCCACCAGCTATCTAAACATGGCTCAAAAGCTAAGGAACCCAAGAATCTTGGGAGTTGATAAGCAATAGATCATAACTTTCCCTTCAAAGTTAGGTTTTGGTTTGGGCCAAGGCTAAAAGAAGAGCTAATTGCAGGCAGCACATGCACATGTTGCCAATTTCCCAACTCTTTGGCCCAATTTCGGGGCAAATCGCGAGTGGTCAATGGTGCGATCGGTGGATTGGCATCGGGATCTTTATCGCGCCATGTCGAGCGGTAAGACTCGTAACTCGTAGCTCGTAATTCTCCCAGGAAACGAAGGACAAGGAGAGGGGGCCGGGGAGGAGGAGGACGAGTCCAAAGTTACAGCTGCAGAACAGGACAGGATGAAAGGCCAGAAGTGGAAACGCGAAACGGAATCGCATAAAACGGAAAGTGCAGCAAATTGTGGCAGCTGCAACATTTTGTGTTTTTTTTTCTTCCTCGCTGCAGGTTCTCTTCTTCGCTTTTTCCTTCTCCTTCCCTTTTTTTTTGTTGGTTTGCTGCGCTTGGCCGTTGGCCTTTTACCGTTTTTATTGAAGGCACTGCCACAAAGATAATGTGAGCGAGACGGCGCGCGGGGAGGAAGCGAGAGGGGACAAAAGGGCTGGGGCAGGGGCAATTGCAGCACGCAAATTGCAGTCGACAAAATAATCAGACTTTAATTGTCGTTCTGCAACAATGTGCAGCACACTCAAGGCAGCGAGAACCGAGAACCTCAAGGAACCCGAAAGAAATTAAGGAGAACGCGAACAATGGGGCAGATGACTCAGTTGTCAACCGAAATCAGGCGAAAAGTTTACCCATTTCGAAACTATGGGGGTGAAATGTGCACACGGCTGCGAAGATGGTTAATTTGCAGTGTGGGAAACCTTGAGAAAAGTATCTTAGGTAGCAGCGAACAATGCCAGATACTTTTGGTGCAATCTGAAAGATACTATATGTTATGATATATAACAGTTGCCAAATCGTTGGCTTTGGATTTCAGTTTGTTGCTATAACTAACTAGCCAAGTTAATCCAGAACTGAATGATAGGTTAGTTCAAGAAGTCCCAAACTTATTAATATTCCATCTTCACTCACTTTAACACCTCAAAAGTCATGCATTTATGCAGCTCAGCCTGCATTTAAAAACTGCTGCAGCTTGAGGCGCATCCAGAGCAAACAAAATCATCATTCTCGCACATTAAAATCATCATCATCATCATCATCATCATCATCATCATCATTTAGGCCGACGTGGTGATGAGAAAGCCTGGTTCCGAGCCCAATGAACTTTGTGAAGCGCAACGAGAAATGCTCGCTGGCCAAATGCAAAAAGCCAAAGGACGCGCTGGGCAACAAAAAAAGAAACCAAAAGTACACCTGTGCCACAAAAATAAAGAAAATAATAAAAATATAAATAAGGGAAAACGAAAAGGAAAAGATACAAGAGCGGGCAAAAAATGGCGAAAAAAGGCAAGAAAATGACAACGGCGTTGAAGGCAACTGAAATACGCTTATGTGATGGTATAAGTGTGTTTCACAAGTGTGTGTGTATATGTGTGTGAGAGAGGCTTTACAAAGCCAAAACCAACTTGGCAGCATAACTTACAAGCCAAAAAAAACAAAAAAAGAAAAAAATCGAGAAAAAACAACAACAGCAGCGGCAATAAAAAGCCAGAAGTGAGTGTCCTTTAGCTCATTTTTTTTTTCGCTGTACGTTTTTTATAATTTTTTTTTTTTTTTGCCGCTTCCTGCCTCGCTGACTTGGCCGCTCATTATATAGTCAAAGACCATAATTATGTGTTGAAGTTTGTAGATGTTTGAGGCCAGAGAGGTAAAGAGCCACAGGGAAATAACAAAAAAAGAACTTAATGGACAAGCCAACTTTTCAGCAAGGATATTTTTATAAGAAACTCTGGAACACCTTCAACTGAAACTTTACTAACAAAATTCATTTTTTTTTCCATTCTTACAGCTTTCAATCAAAGGATTTGAGAACAACGGCGGCCACAACAACACAAAACACTTTGGAAGCTCTTTAAACAACTTACAAACGGAAAAAAAACTCTTTCGGCCCAAAAAATCAAAATTGCAAACCAAAACATAGCGAAGGCGTAAAATGAATTAGGCTAAACACACAACTTATATGAAATATAAATATTATAACTATTAAAGCCAATAACAAGTAACGCGCTAATGTTTAATTAATTGTTAAGTCCAGAACCCAAACAAACAAACAAACGGAAGACAAAGATTTTTAAGCCTACGCATAAGTACAATTTACTAGATATAAATACTTAAATTATTTTTATATCCGACGACATATTACAAGCAAAATCAATTGAGAAACGAAGCATAAACCAGAGTACAAATACTTAATCAATTTACAACAAGCAAGCATCAAATATTATCAACCACAAACTGCAAGTAATTAATAACGTAAATACAACAAAAACAACAACAACAAGAAGAACAACAACAACGCATACGAAATACAAATTTTACAAATTACAAATTTACAAAGATTTTTTAAATGAAAAACCAAAACCAAACCAAGTCTGCTACAAATTAAATCAAATATCAAAATACAAATTTTTGCCTAGCTGCCGTTTTTACAAAACAAACAAAAGAATAAAGTACAAAACAACCAACCACAAATCTTAAACAACAATTTTTAAACCAACAATTTATTAAAGCACTTTACAAAGAAGAACACCATAATAAGTAATCAAATAATCAATAACTTTGCATTAAAACACGCAAAACCAGTGAGTTCAAAATAAACGAAATACAAATCTTGGAGTAGCTTCAACTTATATTATAGTATACAAATCTATTATACGGATATAATCAGAGTGTTTTACACTAGCCAACAAACAAACAAACCAACAAACAAACAAACCAGTCGAAATCAGAAACATTTTTACGAAGAACTACCTCAAAAATAAAGAGAAACAAGCACGAAAAGTGAGCCGAAAAGTGTACAAAAAATCAAGCAAACAAACAAACGAATCTTCGAATCAATCAAGTACAAAGCCCCGCAGTTCAGCAATACAACTGCATAGCCATGCCAGTGTTTGAGCTTAAATGGCGTCTTCAATTTTAGCCCAGAGCAGCGCAGGTGCTACCGTCGACAGCAGCAACTTGGGAGCAACTGCAGCAGCAGCAGCCGCAGCAGCAGCAGTAGCCACATCTGTGGAGGCCACCGTGTCCAGCCTGCACAACACCCATCTCAACCAGCTGAGCAGCCTCAGCCAGCACTACACTGCGCCGTATCACCATCCGCATTCGCATCCGCACTCGCATTCGCATCCGCATCATCACTACCAGCAGCACTATCCGCAGCAGCAACATCTCCAGCAGCAGCAGCAGCACGCCCAGCAGCAACACCAGCAACATCAGCAGCAGCAGCAGCAGCAGCAGCAGCAACAGCAGCAGCAACAGCAGCAGCAGCACTGGGACTACTATGCCAGGCAGCAGCAGCAACATCAACAGCAGCAGCAGCAACAGCAACAGCCAGCGGCCGCCACCGGCAACACCAACGGCAACAGCAGCAGCAGCAACAACTGCAACAACGGCAACAGCAACAACGGCAACAACAGCAACGCCGACGGCAGCAATACCACGGTTCCAGCGCCCCTGGGCAGCAGCAGCAACAGCAGCAGCAACCATGCTAATGCTGCAAGTGGTGGCAACAATGGCCAGCGGCACGGCGATGCCAATGCCAATGCCAATGCCATTTCCGCCGCCTCCGCCGCAGTAGGAAATCCGGGTAACCAGCAGACGAACAACGCAGCCAACTCGAATTCGAACTCCAATTCCAACTCGAACGGCAGCTACACGCGTCCCTGGGAAATGGAGTCCAAGGACAATGGGCCACAACCCCAGACGCAACCACCACATCTGCAGATGAAGAGCGGCTTCGAGCCGTTCTCCAAGCTGCCGTCGTTTCAGAGCCAGTTCCATGGCTTCAATGAGCAATTACTACCGGATGGAACACCCATGCCTGTGCCCATAGGAGCAGGAGTGCCACCTGGATCGGCAGCAGCGGTCGCAGCTGCTGCAGGTGTCCTACCTCCTGGCTCCGTGGGACCAAACTCAGTAACGGGATCCGTGGGATCTGTGGGTCCCACTGCCATGAGCTCGCTGCAAACGGTGGCCATGTCGCCGGCCAGCATTTCGGTCAGCTCGCCGGGCATGATGAGTGTGGGCTCACCACTGACCCAACTCTCGAGTCTGCAGACCAGCATCACACCGCCATCAGCGGGCAGTTTTCCGGCACCACCGCCGCCGAACGCCTTTGCGCACCACCACGCCCTCAATCCGCACCACCATCATCGAGGAGCCACCGGCTATCCCACGCCCTATGCGGAGCTGCCACTCTATCCGGGATTCACGCCGTTGGGTGTCAAGAAGGAGCCGAGCACGGGCGGCAGCGATTTCGAGATGCTGCTCAAGAAGGAGGACTTTGATCTCAGCAACAGCGGTGGCGGCGGTCTCATCCACCATCCGCTGCAGCACGGCCAGCCGCATCCCATACCCATGGGCATGCACACGCCCACCTCGTACGATGGCAACAACAGCAACAACAGCTATCCACAGGCGGCAGGCGGTGGAAGTGGCAGCCACACGCCGCACACCACCACCACCGCCCAGCCCACGCCCACCACCACCACGCCGGTCAAGGTCGAGAAGCTGCTGCAGTCGCCGATAGCTCGGCTGGAGGCGCGGAAGAAGGAGCGCCGGAAACAGCGGCCCAATTCGCTGGAGTCCAGTGCCGAGAGCGAGGCCAGCGGCATGGACGTAGACCCCAGCAATCCTGGCCAAGTGGACGCCGTCTCCAGCACGGCCAACTTCAAGAGTCCGTTGAGTGCCCTGGGCATGGGCGATAGCAACGATGCCAATGCCAGTGGATGCGACAAGCAGGTATGTAGCTGATCGGTGGGTGGGATTGTTGAAGACGCAGAAATATATCGATTCACCTGGGATCAAACAAGCATCAAAATTAATCGTTTTTGTTTAATAATTATCGTTGAAATCGATATATTCCGGAGAACTTCGACAATCCCATCGATAAACTAGCGAAACGGGGCGAACTGGCAACCGCTGCGATTAACAGGACTACGGTCGTCGCCACCATCTTCCGCCACCCACACTGAACCACCCGCCAATGCCACTGCCACCGCCCACAATCACAATCACACCCACCACCCACAATCATAACCACCACAACCAAAACCACAATCACAACCACAACCACTCCAACGACAACAACTCCTCTTCCTGCTCTCTTTTCCAGTCCAAGAAGAAGCGGAAGCGGTGCGGCGAATGCGTGGGATGCCAGCGCAAGGATAACTGTGGGGAGTGCGCCCCCTGCCGAAACGACAAGAGCCACCAGATCTGCAAGCAGCGCCGCTGCGAGAAGCTCACCGAGAAGAAGGTGAGTCCACGTCTCACAAGTCCCTATCCCATTCTCAGATCCAATCCCATCGAAAGCGGTGGGGAGTATCCCACAGATTCATTCACGGGCAGCGCCAAAGTTACTCAATGAAATTGGCGGGCACAGTGGTTTTTACGGGAATTAAATAACTATAAACTTTACTTTTATAGGAACATAAATGTAAATAATAGAAATAGAAGTTAGTAAAAGGTATATCTCTTTAATTGAAACATTCTATTCTTGCACTTTGAAATGGTGTTAGTTACATACGATTTGGACCAGAACTAGTATTATTCGAACCACTGTGCCCAAACGGGCAGCTGGGAATCGGTGCAAACTGGTTCTGGTCGTCAAAAGAGAGCCGGCGGCCAAGTAGCATCCACATCCACATCCACATCCACATTCGCATTGAAGATTCGCGGTCTTTCGCACCAGCGGTCAGTCACTCAGGATTTATGTCAGCGCAACAGATGTTCCTTGGCCAAGTGGAACTCGTCCCGTCTCTTTTTGTCGGCCCCTCCGGCAGCCGTCTCTTTCTCCAGCTGCTCCAGCTCGATTTGAGATTTAACTAGTAACCTACAATGTGCGGAGTGTGTGTATGTGCCCAAGTGCCTGTAGTGATATGTACGAGGTGCACTCAAGTATTCGAGTATCTGGGTATCTGAATATCTGAGTATCAAAGTATCTGAGTATCTGCGCCGAGTGATCCGACATCCGCGCATCCTCCAGATACTTGTGCCGCTTGCCAGCTCCTTTTCGAAATCACTTAAGATGCCGCAGGCAGAGCGTGTCCTTTGAGCGTTCGGAAATCAGGTTGCACATGTGTGCGCGACTAACCAGTCGTTCCCAAATCTGGGATCTCAAATTGCGCTGCATGTCGTCACTGGATGTTTGAATTGGTTGGATGCTGCGAGGTGAAGTGGAGGCTTGGGAACAAGTTCAATGGCCCAAGGACCACTAAGGAGTTTCAAGTGATCTGTTGCCAAGGATATGTGTGCATCTCAATTTTCTATTTTAAAGTTGAACAAGTTTGAGTGAGCGCAGTACGTGTTTTATCAAAAGATAAACGACTTCTATAAGAATTTTCTACTTTATTACGAATGGCGCTCATAAAAAGTCATCTTATGACACTAATATGAAGGCACTAAAATTACGTTTTATCATCCTACCTGAGCTCATAAAATCCAAAGCACTCGATTTAACTAGAATTCTGTTTGCCGTAAATTGCTGCCCAGTTATAGCGTTGAACCAAAACCTTTCCCACATACTTAGCAATTGGCTGGGCCACATGAAATTAGACTACTCCAAGAATTCCATTCAAGCGGCATGGTTATGGTTGCCCAAGGTCTTGTTCCAATTTCCCGCGCCCTGTTGGCAAATCTTGAAACCCCGCCAGATAATCAGGGTATTTGGAGTATGTCCAATATTGACAGACGCTTCCACATTGCGACGCTATTTTCTCGGGGCCTCAGAACACAAATACAGACGTCCAATGACAGCAACAACAGCAAAAGCAGCAACAGCAACAGCAACAAATGCCCAATATGCCATATATGTACATAAACATACATATATATAAAATAAGAACAACAATAAAAATAACGATAATAACGAAACGAGGCAACGAAAACAATAATAAAAGGAAAGGAAAGGAGCAGATGTTCACATGTTACAAACGCGGCTTTTGATCGCACACTCACACACACACACACATGCACATACACTCATGCACACATACCAATACACGCAAACAAAGCGGCACACACAGATACACACACACAGACAGACAGGCAGACAGACAGATAAATAAATAAGCGAGTAGTGCGCAGCGTTTTGTCTCTCAGTCGCGATCAGCGGACTGCAAACAGGAAACAAAAAAAAACAAAAACTCTATGGGAGAGTGCAAAAGAGACGGGTATATGCGGCAAAGAAAGAGACGGCACGAACGGACAATTAAGGTTGACAGGAGCGAGGAGATCGGACGCTATACAAAAGGCCGTCAAACGAGAAAATGGCACGCAGAGATCTCAACTATAGACCCCTACCCCGCCATATAGCCCACCCCCCCTCTGCACTCTGCAGAGCCCCTGGTTATAAGACACACACCCCCCAACACCCCGCAACGCCGTCACACAGCCGTCTCTTCGGACGACACACATAGATAAAGTTGTAAATTTCGCAGTGACATGTCAATATGGACAGCGTATCTGCAAGATACAAGATACGCGTCGCGATAGTGCAACGCCAATTTGGAGCTATATCCCCCCGCTCCACCGCCCCACCCCCTTCCTCTCTTCCCATTGCGCCTCCTGGACAATTGACGCTTCAGTTTTACGATGCACCATCCTTTGCTTTATCATCGCCATCCGCAACATCATTATCAGGGCCTTCATTGTCCAACTGCCTCACATGCGGCTGAGCTACTGGAACACTGTGTCACTGGGCTGGGGTTTATCTTAAAGGAATTAAAAGGGCTTTAAATGTTTGGCCACTCTTTCTGTTAAGTAACTACACAGTTATGATATCTAAATATTACCGAAAATATGTTTCTTTTGCTAAGATCTTCAATGCCTTTTGCTAGCAAACAAATGTTCCGTATTCATGTAGCCCAGTGTAAGCTGAAATTACTCATGTGCTCATATATTTATGCCTTTGTCCATGGACTTTATAATGACAAGGTTTTCGCGGTTTTTTTCTTTCGCAGCCCAGAAAGTTCTCAGCTAAAACTCACAGCTGGCCGCATCTGTCCAACTTCTTTGGTCCGGTTTTTGCTCTTAATGGTGATAAATTTTGAACGTGAATTATTTCATTCTTTGGCTTCCCATCGATGGCGGATCAATGCACTTTTCGACTCATTTCTCTGCCATAAATAACTTATGCTTTAAGATGAACTCCAAGTCTGTCCCTTTCCGGTGTTCAGATTTCCCTCTTGTATTTTTTTCGTTTAATATTTTTTGTAATTCCGTTTTTTTTTACTTTCGCCAAATCAGCTAAAAAGACCTTCGGGCTTAGTCATTAACTTGGCTATTTGAATTGCTCAGAGAACTCACTCCGACCTCCACCAAAAAAAAAAAAAAAATAAAGAAAAAGAAAAGTGAAATCCCTGGACAGGCCTATCTAAGAGGATATTTCCTGTGTCGCTCCACTCGTCTGGGGCATTTTTCTTCCTTAAATATGCAGTTTTTCTTAGGAATTTTCTCATTAAAATTTGAACATTTTTTCTACGTTTTTTTGCTCTTCCACAAATAAGAGGAAAACCAACAGCAAGACGGACAAATATTGAAAGTGTTTGAGTAGGAGGAAAGTTAGCGAAAGCCAAAGAAATCAACCCCAAAAGTCCATTTGCAGTCTGGTCGTGGTTTGAGTGATTGACTTCATTGCTCTGTCCAAGGATGCCCTTCCTTCGTGCCACTCTAGGATCTGCTTCTTTTTCCGCTTCTGGCTCTAATATTCAATTCACGCTGCGCTCCAACTTCATTGAGGCAAATGCACTGGAGTCACTAAAAACCAGCATACAGCCATAACAACTTAAAGGTTTTCGCTTCATGCATACAAAATGCTCTGTAACGTGCATATGCTCACATGAAACCTCGCCGTATCCTTATCCTTAGTCCTCAGTCCTTAGTCCTTCTTTGGGCCAGGACGAGTGCATTGCTCCTACTTGAGGCCACACACACACATCCACACCCACACAACAGCACATCCCGTTCGTGACATACTCTCGGCAAACACACACACACTAGCAAATGGAGAGCGTGGGCACTTGCCAAGGTGGCTCATGCACTGTGCTTAAAACTTGGTCCTTAAGGAGAAATCAAATTCTTCAGCTGGCTATGGAATTGCCACACAATTTAAACCAGACTTGGGGTCTGCTACCAAGCTTGAGTTGAAATTCACCGTTTAGATATTGGGACACTTTTTGTGACAGTGCCCCGTTTTTGGCACGTTGGCTTGCCAGCTCCTGGAAAACAGGATAATACCAATACACACACTCTCCAGTGGATACTTGAGCCACGACTGCAACGCATGGTGGTGCTGCTGATGATGATGTGGATGATAATAATGACGTTGGCAATAATGCACTGGATGTGCGTCATTATGAGCATGTTGTGCAATCTGATACTCGGTCGTGGTCGTGCTCCTTGGATATCCAGTTGCACTTGGGCATCCTCTTTCATCCTGCCCACCTATCTCCTTCGCTATCTCTTTCCCCAGCTATCAGTTGTCCCTGTCTGGCACAGAGCTTGGCAAAAAACGGAAAAATATGTTGGCCAAAAATGTGTTGTCTTTTTGGTTAATTGTCGCTTGTGGCCAGGCACACGACTGCCACCCTCTCTTCTGCTCCAGAAATCCCAGTCCTTGTCGTTCGCCAGTGATTGAATCATTCAATCTATAGGCAGGCAATATGTGCGTTTGTCATTCGATAAGTCCCAAAAGATGCTGCCAGGCATGTCTCCCATCTCCCATCTACTTACCCCCGAAATGTGTTTCAGTTTGAGTTTGAGTTTGGGTTTTTCAGTTTCAGCTCGAGTTCAATGCTCTGCACTCAACTGGCAGATAAAGTTTTGTTTTACGTTTCTGCTCAGGTACACAGCAGAAAATTAAGAACTTAAAGTGCACAAAATAAATTATTATAAATCGGCAAAAACTATTAGTTTTGGGTTCATGGTGATTTTCAGCTACAGCTCTATTTTCCATATCCATCTTACTTAGTTTGAAATTCTTTTTCTTTTGTGCTTTGAAAATCAATCTTAAAATACCATAATTTCCAACTGTATCTGCAGCTCGTGTCCTGCGGCCGCCGGGCCACAAATCCTATTGAAAATTCCAGGCAGCTTCCGTTGTTTTATTTCCTCCTCGAAGGATTGCATATTCATCTGTTGCACGGAGCACACACACTATTATTCGTTGGCCATCTGCAGAACTGGCTCGCCTGCACATCTGTTCGCATTGTGCTCCATGGCATAGGAATAGGTTGAGAATAGGAATTGGCATTGGAATCGGAATCAGGATGGGAATAGGAATAGGAACAGGAATATGAATCCTAAGCCAGTGCAGAATCCTGAGAGCAGAACTTAAGCCTCATGCTGTGGAAACACACATGCACGCACGTCCATTAAAATGGCATTGATGAATGATTTTTGTGTATATTATTTTATTTTAAGCTGCTTAGGCTTTGTGGGGATTTATGCGTGCGTTCTTTAATTGCCAAAATTTAAATCACAACTTTGAGCACCATCATTTAAAAACGTGCATTGTTTTCATTTTAATGGGTTCTCATCGCTGCGGCTATTCGGGCACCAAATTGCTGCCATGACAGCCAATTAGTGCGCTTATTTTTTTAAAGCCCGCCAGTCGCTCTCTATACACACACTTGTGCAATGTGCCATTTTGCATATATACATACTTGTTTATTTTCCATATAGTATATATGCGGTTTTATTATCCAGCATTGAGTAATTTTTGGTTGGCCAAGCTCCCTCGTGCACGGATTTATTTAATTTGTAATTATTGCTAATTATTTTATGCATCACAGCTTATTTGTATTTACAGTTGATTTATTTTCATTTCTATCTTTTTTTTCTTTCAGGAACCCAAAGCCAAAACCGTACGTATACATTTTAATGTTATTAAGTTTGCACTTGGAGGGGCTTTAAGTAATTATTATTTAATAGTTTTAAAACACAACAAAAAATAGGTGTTTTTTCTGTAACAATCGAAGTATTTGGTGGAATGTCATATCTCGTTGTATTCGCAATGAAATATCCTATCCAGTGGTATGCAAGTTTAAAAATTTGTATTTTTTCCCATTTTTAATTTTTTTGAAAATCAGCAAAAAATAGTTCGTGTTAGTTAGTTCGGTATAGTATAATGCAAAATAATCAAAAATGTGATTGGGATAATTAGTTCTGTTCAAAAGCTGTACAACAGACTTCTTCTTGTTGGGATATACTGTATAAAATATAATATATTATATTTGTACCATTGAAGCGAATGAACAATCTCATTTAGATCGGTAATTAAAATGGAGTTCTTAGAACTCGTCAGCCGTATTATTATCACAATTATTTGATCTTTGTTCTGCAGATTCGGTTCTCAGTAGTTTTTTTTGGGTAGTTTTGTTTTGCAGAATGTCTATTGTTTACCCTGCAGATACAAATGTATCTTTTCATCTATGTAGCGATTGCTATTGTGTGGTTGTTTCGGTGCTCTTTTTTTACCAGCAGAATTGTTTGTTCTGTTGTCTCCGCATAAATTAAATAATAAAATGCTTGACTCTGTACGTGTGTGAGTGTTGTTCGCCAGTCTGCGCAATTGAATGCTTTTGTTGCTGTATTTATGGAACAGATTTGCCGCTCATGTGGATGAGAATGATGGTATGGATGAGGATGATGGTATGGATGGGATGTTGGGATGGATGGGTTGATCTGGTGGCTCTGATTCTGAATCCGATTCTGGTGGTGGTTCTGCTGCTGCCCGATGGCAATCAGTCGGGTCGCACTGCACACACACATTTATATAAATCTGCGCGCTGATCGTAAAGCGTTGTTAAATTTTAATAAATAAATGTTCACATCCTTGTTAAGTTGCCAGCGGCGAGAACGAACATTTGCATTGATTGCACTAGCACAGACAAGCGGAAAGAAGCGAAAAATGCAAATTAATGTTATATAATTACGCATGGAAGGGAGCACGCTGCGTATACTTGATGGCAATTTGCATAAGGACAAGGCTGAGAAAAAGCGGGACTTTGTGAGCACTTATCCTTGTAATAGTTAAAGGACAAAAGTGCCGCATTGCCCGTCCTTTTGCACCTTTTGCACCTCTATTCCCCCGATAATGAGTGCAAAATCAGTTGGTCCCTCACCGCCTGTCCGTTTTCTTAATGAGAGACACAAAATATCCATTCCGTAATGAGGTCCTTGGCTGGTGAAGCATTACGCTGCGATCCTTGGGGTGGCCAGGTGCAATCCAGCAATTAAGCAATTTGTTGCCTGTTATTGTTTATTAATAAACAAACAACAAAGCGAGACACCGAACTGCAGCGCTAATTGCCACAGCAACCGGTTGGGAAACTGGCGGCAGGACCGCTGCACAGGCTGCAGTGAAAGCCAAATGGTTAGAGCTCAAATGGATCAAGGATATCCATGCACATGCAGAGTCCTAGAAGCGTGGTACCCACCGGAACCCACGGAACCCTTTTTTTCTTCTATTTTTGAAGTGCATTTCACCCGTTGCCGGCCCCCTTGGAACTCTTTTTCACTGCCCGCTGGCTCAATTTAAATATCAGCGATGCATGGCCAAAAAGGGGTTAAACTTGCACTTCAAGAACACGGCTTGCTTTTATAAATATAAATATTATAAAATTAAGTGTCATATAATGGTGTATTCAGACTGAAACAATCGCTTTATTGGTAATGATACTTAAATAACATTTAGCTCACTTTGCTACAACTTTATGTCCTAAGTAGGGCCTATTCTCTCGCAGTGCATCACTGCCGTTCATGTGTAGCTGTGTGCAAGGTGCAATTGCAGTGCATTTTTCAGCTTGACCGACTCGTCGTCGTCGTCGGCGGCGGACCCTTTTCACAGCTTATTCCCAACTGCGCGACAAACTAAGCAAATTCGCACCCCAGCTGAAATGTGAAATGCGGCAGGAAAATGTGGAAAAGTGTGGGACGGTGGCGAGGGGAAGGAGTCGGAGTCGGAGGAAACGGTTGTCATTTAGTCCAGTTTCCGAGGGGTTAAACGCAGCCATAGGCGGACAGATACACACACACACTCCCATTTGAAGGAGAACACCTAACTGTAATGGCTTAGAGGGTCAGCAGGTTACAAAACTTACTAATTGCTGGCGGCCTTTGGCACAGAATGGTGGAATAATGGTGGAAAAGTCAACTAAATGGGGCACTAAATGCGGCCTGAGTTTCCACGAGGGGGATGTGCCGAGGATTTAAATATAATTACATAATTATGGGTACCTGTGTGCAATTAAAATGAAAATGTATTGGCTATTAATGGGTTCGCACGCGTTTCGATCTAATTGTTTGCTACCAATTTCTTAAACTTTAAAGGGTCAAATTATCAGTGTGACGCGCGTTTTGTGCCACTTTTGAATTTCAATATGTAACATTTCCTGCATTGCCTGCCAATTTCTCGTTTCCTGCCTTCTGCTGGATTCCCTATTTTGGCCAAATCCGTTTAAGTCAAGTGAATCAAACGAAATCACAGAGAGTATAAAACGTAGGGCCAAAGCCCGTTGCCTTACAATTTCAATTTCCAAATGTTTCCCGGCGAAAGTTGTTGCTTGTTTTTGCTGCTTGTGCTTGCTTTTTTTTTGTTGTGCTTTGCTTACAAAGTGCCTATCAAGCTGTAACAACAACAACCAACAAGAAAATAAAAAAAAAATACAGAATGATTGCATTTTGACAACAAATGGGAAATGGAAAACTCTGGCATATTGTTACAACAAAAACATGGAGCAGAGGAAAAGTGAGCAGAACAGGGACGCACTTTTCAAATCGATTTTTGATTATTTTTGCTTATCATTCTGTTTGCTCCCTCCTCCTTTCGGGTTTTCCACCCCTCTCCCCCCAGCGGGAAAAACAACAAGGAACCGCCGTAAATTCAATTTAATTTTCTTTAAATATTATTTGAGACAATTTCACCGGCATTACAACGAGAAAAAGTGGCACACCATTTTTGGTTCGTCGCTCTGTGTGCGAAGTTTATTTTATCATGTTTACTTTCAATAACTTTCAGATATATCCCCCATTTTTTCGCATAAACCTGGCAAACACAGAAAAAAAAAGAAGAAAAAAAAAACTGGGGAAAACATCACCGCGTTGTGGAAAACAAATTTCAGTTCAGTTCGTTTGCTATTTATTTTATTTATAGCTGAGAGCCTTTTTTGCATTTGGCGGACTTTTGTTTGTCGGCGCAAATTGAAAATATAATTGAAACAATAAATTGTTATGTTGCCGAGAACTAAAAGAGTTGGCCGTGGATTATATGTATTTGTCCGTTTTCGCTCCACTGCTTTTTTTTCTCCTTCCTGCCAAGAGCAACGAAAAAATCAATTTAATTTCAGGTTTTTATTTTTTTTTTTTTTTTGTTCACCCGACTCTGGCAGCAACTAAAAGTTGGTCTCACTTCTCTGACCAAAGTCAAGTCATTTGCCAAAGTACGAAAGTCCTGCCGCGCATAAACATCCCCTAACTTGGCTAACGTGGGGGTGGTTTGCAGTCAAGACAGCAGCGAGCGAAAGAAACGCAAAAAGAAAGAATTAAAGAAATGTTTTTTTCAAACTGAACAACAGCAACAACAAATAAAATAAAGTAAAAAAAACTCCACAGAATCAGCGGCAACAACAATGAGCCAGCCGTACGTGCAACATGAATGCGCTGCAAAAATTTCACAGCACGTAGCTGGCAGTTGTAAAGGCCACTGGAAAAAATGGGGGTATGCTCTGAAGATTGAATATTATGATAAGTAATATTTATATAAGATGATCTTACGATTGTGACTTATTATAGATTAGATTATATTAGATTATATTTAAAGGCAAACTATCACTAGTTTGATGTTTAATATTGAATAGAAGCGTAGTGTTTCACTTTTATTCCAAAAAACCTTGAATTAGTTTACACATCAGCAATGATAAGTGATTTGTGATCCTTCCAAAAAAACCTTGAATTAGTTTACACATCAGCAAAGATAAGTGATTTGTGGTCTTTCCAAAAAACCTTGAATTAGTTTACACATCAGCAATGATAAGTGATTTGCGATCCTTTTCTGCCCGTGCAGGACTTAAACTTCTGAGCAGGACTTTGCACTTAGCATTTAGCAGTGTGCGCATGTTGGTGTGTTATCAAACAATTTAGCGCATTGCATTACAAGCTGTTCGCGCAAAAAAAAAGGAAAAAAAGTTGCGATGCAAGTTTTCTAATTGCAATGGCGCCCCCAAAGGATATTAGGAGTGCAGATTAGGAGGGGGTTAACAGCAGGACTTAAGCGTGGGGTTAAGTGTGGGTTAAGGGGCACTGGGGTGGATCCACGGGGAAATGGGAAAATGGGAAATGCGCCTGGCACGCACTCACAAAGTATTCTTGTTGCTGTTGCTGCTGGCACATCATCAGCTATGCAAACAAATACGCATAAATATGCACGCACACACACCCACCCACCCACGGATTTTTACAAAAAAAAAAAAAAATTGAAAGGAAAAATTGGAGGATGAGTATAAATAAGAGGAAGCTCGAGCAGAGGGAAAATAACAAACTCAACAAACACGCACACAGCAGCAGCTACAGCGAGCGGTACATGTGCAAATACACAAATACACAGGCCCACAAACATCACCTACATCAGCTCCATCTCTCTCCTCCCTCCTCCCTCCTCCTTTCGGCACTTTCTCCAGTTTTTCAAGCTGCTTTCAAGCTTTCTCCCTACGCACATTGCGTGCACAACAACAGCAACACCAGCTAGAACAGCAGAGGGCTGCAGAAACGGAAAAATGGAAGAAGAAAGGAACGCACTGCAATGGCTTCTTGGCTCAACTCCCTGAACTCCTTACCTCAACTCACCTCAGCTTTTCTTTACCGCGCCTCCTTGCAAATCTTCAGAGCATAACCCCATCGGCACTACAGTGAACAGGTGCTAAGGTGAACAATAACCAGTTTAGTTATCCGTTTAATTAATAGTCTTAGTTGTGGCTTAATTACTAGTCTTAGTTGTGGCCAGTAAATATTAGCCACTCTCCTTCGATTAGCACTTGGCCAGAAGCTTTGACGCTTCAAGGACCTCTCCCAAGTGAGCCACTGCTAAATCCTTACATCAAACGCACATCAAAGCGAAGAGTTCACCCTTCAAAAGCCAGCTAATTTTTACCCACATCTTTGCGCTTTTGAGGCAGCAAAGTGTCGAGCAGCCGAATTGCACTTAATTGATATTCACTGTGGCCCAGGATGACGCACTTTTGCGCGTGAGGCACTTGCCATTCTTCGCCAGCGTTTTCAAGTAGTTGGTATAAATATTTGCATTTCACAGGCCGCACCGCATTGAAAAATGGGGGAAAAACCAGAAGTCTTGCTTCGCCTGGCACCCCAAAAGGAAAATCTGCCGGGAAAGGAAGGAAAAGGAGGGGAGGGCAAACAAGTAGAAAGGAAAATATAGAAAAATTACCATAGCCTTCGCTGGCATCTTGCCCCATCTGATAAACAGCCGATGTTTGCCATGTTTGCCATGTTTGAGATGCTGCGATGCATCTGCATCTGCATCTGCATCTGCTGTGCTACTTTGTCGCTGTTAATTATAAAAATTTTCCATTTTCCCTCGTTTTAGCTGGCAAGTGGAGGAAATTTTCTAAGCGAGCGCTCAAAAGCATGCTACAATTTTCCCCCGTTTGCGGCAGCTTTCGTCGAGCATCATATACATACATACATATAGTACATAAGTTGGTATATAAGCACGTACATACACGTACATATATTTTTAGACTTGTTTGAGCAAATTGCAAGCTGGCAGTTTCTGAGGGGTGTTGCAGAGGGGAGGAGGGGGTAGGTGATTTTCACAACAAAAGTTTAAGAAAAAGAAAACTGTGCAAATAAAACTTTTTGCTTTCGCTGGCTTTCCACTCGCTGCAAAAGTCCTTGCCAAGGGTAAATGCAAAGTTCGCACACACTCTCACACATTGGGAAAGTGGCAAAAGAACGAATGGGGGGAAAATGCGTGTTGGCCAAAAGGATGTTGCAGGATAAAAAAAAAAAGAGAAAAAAATAGAAAGGTGGAGAGAAAGCGCTGAGAAAAAGAAAAAGTGAAGAAAATGCCAAATAAAATGGTGGAAGCTGGGCTTTGATTTCATCTCACAGCAGCGGGTTGCAGGACCCGGAGCAAACCAGGACCTTTGCAGTTGGCAAAACGCTTCACTGCACTTGACTATTATTGAAGTTGGAGCCCAAGGACCAAGCAGCAAGCACCAGCAGCAGGACCCCGGACCCCAAGTTTGTCCTTGCAAATAGAGCTGCTGGGAAACTTTTGCCTTGGGGCCTGCGAAAGCAAAGGCAACATCTTTGGCACTGGCTCTGGCATCCTGGCATTCTGGCATTCTGGCACTCTGGCATCCTAACATCCTGGCACTCCGACTGGCGTCCTCATCCTCATTCTCCTACTCATCATTCTTTGCATATTTTAGCGCGCGATTCGTGCCTTCGCGTTGCATTTTTTATGTGTTGGTAGGTCATTGCACGTACAAAAGCCACTTTTACTGCAGCTGCCACTGCTGCTGCCATTGCTGCTGCTGCTGCTGCGAAACTTTGCTGCTGCTGCCAAATTAAACAACATTTCTGCTGCCAACGCGCTGTTGAATTTTATTTTCAGTTTATATGCCCTGAAAGAAGCCCACGGAGTCCATAAATTCTATCATTCGATGGGCAAGTGCCGTCAATTTACTCATTATGCAGCAAAAGATGTAAATAGTTAATACTGTTTTGTTTATAATTTATAATTATTTGCAGTTTTTATTTGACTAATTTTCTGAAACTCAGAGTATTTAGACTTTCGCGTGTGCAAAACTCTTTACTTCCGTTTAATGCATTTTAATGGTCAGTCTTTTGTGGGTGGTTTTGGCTGCTGGCTAAGAGAAACGCGAACCGAGCTCTGCGGCTCTATCAAATGCAATTTGAAGCGCTGTGCCACGCCCCCTCATCAGCAGCCGCGCCCACCTTCTCACTCGGACTCTGTCAACTCGAAATGCATTATTTGCATTTCTTGTTTGGTCCACAGTGGTCGCGAAAAGTTTCTAGCCCGCACTTTGTCCGTTTTATTTGAATTTTGAATATGCAATGGGAATGGCTTTTTAATTTGCGATTCGAGCTGAGCATAAATCATTTTTGGATGCCATGCGACGAATTAAAAATTAATGCCATGACACGGGATCTGCCGAGAAGTGCAATCAGCAGGAGGATAGAGAGTTGAGGCCTTCTGCTATATATCCTTTTTTGCCAGGATAGAGGATGAGTTCGCTTTTTGCACACAGCACCGGCACATTTTTATCGATTTTCCTGTGGCAATGCAGGCGCTGAAATATTTGCAACCCCAAAAACGAGTCTGAATTTTTTCCTTTTTTTTTCACCCCGCTCCTTGTCAATGGACCACGCACTTTTGGAAAATACCAGAAACGCTGGGAAAACTGAGGAAACTGAGAAAAAAAGGAGCGGAGTGACTAGAGAATAGAGGATGGCATGGAGAATGTGCACAAAGTACAGAGTGGGTGGAGTGTGGCATGATAGTGCGTACGTGTGCGTGTGCGTGTGTGTGTGCGTGTGGGTGTGCGTGAAACATCGAAAAGGGAGAGATGGAAAAAATTCGCAATGAGGGTTGAAAATAAATTGCTTTTAATTTGATTTCAACTCAATTAAATCTACGAAATGGAATTTCAAATTAATTCTTTTCCGCTCGCCCGCCTCACTTTGCTCACTTTGCAGTGGGAGTTGTAGCCTTCGGCAGTATCCACAGTCCATTATCCTTGGTTAGTCCTGCCACCAAAGTGCTGCCACCAAAGTCCAGGTCCCAGTGCTAATGCACTTTCATTAGCACGCATCTGCAATCCCAACCAAGTCGAATATAACTAATTAAGTTCAGTTCTTTTGTCCTTTGGCTCTCCTGGGGATATTCGCCCAAATGGCCAAATGGCACAGCTGTCCTTGATTATTGGCCATCGAGGTGCTCAGCTAAATTGGGATAGTTTTTAATTTTAATAGCACGGACCAGGATGATTAGTATTTTCACGTTGCACTGTGTTTATTAATGTTTATAATTGATTTAATTAATTTACCTAAACATTTTAGTTGAACTTATACAAGTTTTCCCTCTGCGAAATCAACAGAAACGACAGGAATCAAGAAATCCAATAGATCTATTGATATTAGATCTGATTTTCAGCCTGAGAAGCCTTCTGTGTCCTGGCCTCACCTTGGCACAATTGTTTCCCACTTCCATTGTTTTGCTTTGGCATAAGCCATAAGTTCGCAATTAACACGGAGATTCCGATGCTAGTTACCCCCATCTTGGCGGTCATAATGAACCCAAACCCAAAGCTAAAACCAAATCCAAAACCCATCTAGAGCCAGACCCTCGAATTGTGTCACAAGGCAACCGAATGCCCTTTGTTGTGCTTTACCCCTTTTATCACTCATTTTGTGGCCTGTGACGGTGACGGTGACTTTGGCTAATGCTTTTCCGCTTTTTCCGCTACCCCAACAAACAATGAGCGCGCTCCCCCTTCTGAACTTGACCTTGATAAATTTGTGAAGTGAGCTTTTTAGCACATATCAAAACGGTTACATCTCAAGGGGCGAACACACCGAAATCGTTGAGGGAACGAGGGGAAGGTTGACATTGAAAATTTCGCATCTAAATTACGTGTAACAAATCGTCGGATGACGCATCCTCGCCCCCCAGAGAAAGCAGATATGTAGGTATGTATGTACGTATGTATCTGGCTATCCAGATACATAATACATATAGGGGTGGCTGCAATTACAATGCCAAATGAAACGAAACTCACCCTCGTCCGAGTGTAGAAAACAAATGTATATGGACGTGTATACGAGTATGCAGGAAGTCAACCCCCGAAAAACCAGAAGAAAAAGAGAAAACTCTGACAGCCGCAATCAAAATGGGATATAAGCCATAAAAAGCAAATCCAACACAGGCCTTGGCCCTGGTGAATCATCATCATCGTCGGTCTCGTCCTCATCTTCCTGGTCCTCATCCTCATCCTCGTCCAGAATTTCTCCAGACGAATTTTGCGGCCGACTTCAAGGACGTCGGGCTAATCAGGAAGCTCTCGCCTCCCCCACGAAAGTGATAATCAAAATAAACAGGGCTCAAGGTGGCGAATGTTGGGGGGTTTCTGGGTGCGACAACCTTGAAATGTTTTTGCCTACGAAAATCGATGTCGCTTCCCGGAGGCTGACTTCCCCGACTCCCACACACAAAAAAAGGGTTGTCCTTGGCGCGGAAGTAATTAAGGCTTTATTTTGACACAGGTCAAGGTTGGGAATCCCATTGGGAATTGGGATTAGTGTGTGCCCTTCTAACTTTTGGTCCGCTCAGAATATTCAGGTGACCTCAGGTTGCTTTAATATATTCCACTGAAGATAAAGTTCAAGTAAATTAAGTTTAAGTACTTTTTAACAATTTAGGTTGTTTCTTCATACTTGATATGATGCCTGAAGCGGAACAACAATGCATTCCTTCCTGTTACAAAGTCTAGAAGAAATCAAGGCATCTACATTTTATTACCTCCTCTTTTCCCGCAGTGTCTGCCCAAATTGGAGCTGTCGAGTGGTTCGATGTAGGAGCTTCATAATACATCAGCCCGAACGAAGGGTTGCCAAAACTCTGGCGCACACATAAACCAAACTTTTTATGGCTCATTAGGAGGGGTAGGAAATGCCGAGGGGTTGCTATTGCCATTGCTGTTATTGTTGTTGTTGTTGTGGTTATTCTCCAGTGACTTTGCCCCCCCAAAAATTGTGTCATAAAAAGCGACCCCTTGCCGCTGGCTTTTCCCGATGTTGTTGATGATCCGGATCCTACCACAAACCCAGTTGGCCTAGGTCAGTGTTCGCTTTTTGGCCCATTTGTGTGGTTGGCGGCTGGCGGTGTGCGTGTGGCCCATTCTGCGGTTAACTCAAATTCGAAATGGGGGCTACCTGTTGCTCGGCTCCCGTCGCTACGAGAGCCCCCAGGAGCAGAGCTCCACCTCCCTTTGTGTCCACTGTGAAAGTGAACCGCCGGCGGGCTTTTTGAGCAGCTCATTATGGCATCGCAGCAGCTGCCACCTGCCTTCCGTTTAATAAAAACTAATAGCCCCAATTAAGTCGACATGCGTTTTGTGTTTTCCCATTGTTGGCGCTAATAAAGTCGGCACAAAAAAACACCCTGCACTTAATTGAAAAGGGCAGAGGCAAGGAACCTTTCAACAGGAAGCTATGAAAAAATTGATTTAAAGAAGGTTTCGTTTTCGAGGCTCATAAACTGTCATCGATTTTTTTTTTGGCGAGGAAATGACGAAGCTTTCATCACAGGATTTTATGCATGTGTTTTTCTTTTCTCGTCTGCAGGACTGTTTCCTTTTTTTTGCGATTCTTTGTGTGCCTCCTGGGTTGCCTACTTTTGGCCCTATTTTTGCGGGTCGTTGGCCTGGTTTTTACGGCCTTTTTGGGGCTTCTTAAAGTCGATTGTCTGTATACGTACATTAAGCTTTGGTGGGAAGTTCGGGTTTCCTGAATTGGGGGATTTTATTGACTTGGCTTAAACTGTTTATTTTATTAGTAAATCTGCTAATGATATTGTGTTTTGTGTTCTTTATTAACAACTTCATAATCACTTGGTCTTTTTCATTTTTCAATTAAATCAAGGAGGAGTATTCAAAATGACTTTCTGACCAATTTAAGAGTACCAGCATAAGATACATACCCCTTACGATTAATTTGGTTCATTTATTTATATGTCGGATGCAAAAAGTCAAAGTAATATAATTAAAGTGAAGTGAAGTATAATTTATTAAACAATCCGCTTGCAATCATAGTTTAAAGTTATAAATGAGCTCTACAAAACAAAAGTCTTGAGTAAATCGAGCCAAGTGGATTTCCACTTTGGGAATCGTTCAGATTCACCTCCAAAGTATTTTTCTCCACTTAAAACTCGAAATACTTATTCGTACCAAGCACAACTGTACCGATTCCACACTCTACGTAACTTTGTCGTATCGGTTTCAGCCGAAAACACCTCAACAACTCCCGAAGGCAGCAACTAAATTTAGACGCCACCGAGTGCAACCCCAACTCGCAGTAATCCCAGATACCAGACTCCAGTCATCCCCAGTCCCAGTGACATCGTCTCCATCTTCCATTTCCAATCTTGTGGCAGTCTTTTCATCATTGGGGGGCTGCAACTGGCACGCTCTCAACTGCGACTGTGTGACTCGTACTTTGGCTGTGCATTAAAATAATTGCTTCCGAAATGACAACTGCTGCTAAAATTGAAAAGAGCCCTGTACGCAGACGCATTTCGTTCCCAGTTTCCCCCGGATCCCCGTACCCCCGATTCTCAGTTCTCAGTTCCCAGTTCCCTGATCGCCCCCAAAAGGTTGACGTTCTTGCAACATGTGTGCGCGCCTGCGCGTGCCAACAATGTAAATGCAGCTTGGCGATTGAGATGGCAGTGGAGTACACATACCGCTTGGGGTTGGCTTTTGGGGGGGAAAAGAGGTCACTGAGAAAAAATGCCAGCTTAGTTTTTAAGAAACAAACAAAAAAGAGACTTGAAACTGCAGGTTCCAAAATATAGTTTGTACATAGGTAGTACTCCAAGTTAGTAATTTAGAGTGCACTGCCGAATTTTCTCGCAGTGTCTGCGATGGCGTCGCTTATTTACCGTTAAGATGCAGCGGCTGTCAATCAGCCACCGAAAAGACTCAGACAAGGGCATTCCGCAGGCACTCCTGCGAAGCTGTCTGGATCCGATTTGGATCCATATGTCGGCCCCGCCATTTCCCTTGGCCCTCGTCGTTCTATTTTTGGTTGCAATGTGGAGCTGGGCACGCCTGCGCACACACTCAAATGTGCGCGTCCATAATTTACATTTTCAATTTTAGTTTTCCAACCGTTTTACCGTTCGATTCTCCGCTTTCCCAGCACTTTGCCTAATGGTTCTTCTGAGACCCGATCGCGTCTCAGGCTCTTTTCTCCACGGCTCTGATATTTATGACCCTGCGCCGGAAATAGATTCGGAATTTGGTCCAACAGGCGGTTCAGTTGCAGCCTGCTGCATGCTTATTGGAATTATCTATGGTTTCGATATCCATATGTTGCGTTTTACTCTGAAGTAATTTAATTTGGCAGCCAGTTTCCTCTGTGGCTCAAAGTCATTATTCAAATGTGTAGTTTTGAACCTGTGGGAAAAGTAAATGAACTGTTGGGTATCAGGATGCGCTGATCCTATTTTATAGAAATCAATTAAAGGGAAATTTTCGATAGACCAGCAATGCTATTTTAATTACATACATTTTTAAACAAAAGTTATCTATGCTGATTCCTGATAATTACTGCTAGTCTCAATACCATCAAAAAACTTTTAACGATTTCTAGAAGTTGAATTTCTCCAATATGAAAAACGGGAGTCTCGAAGCCTGAGCTGTTATGCCACTCTCATATATAAACTATAAAAAGGATTAAAAATGAAATGCTTACCTGTGTTAATTATACTTTTATTGTTAACACCTTTAATTTCTTAATGAAATTGCATACAATCAATTTATGGGAACGCTTTAGCAATTCTACATACATTTTACGTACAGCGCCATCTAGTTGTCGCCTCAAACTAAAAAAACAGTTCCAAGGTTGGCCGCCAGAGGTCGTTCACGTACATGTAAAATGGTAGAAGAGCTGTGGCGCGATAACAAAAGTTATCTATGCTGATTCCTGATAATTACTGCTAGTCTCAATACCATCAAAAAACTTTTAACGATTTCTAGAAGTTGAATTTCTCCAATATGAAAAACGGGAGTCTCGAAGCCTGAGCTGTTATGCCACTCTCATATATAAACTATAAAAAGGATTAAAAATGAAATGCTTACCTGTGTTAATTATACTTTTATTGTTAACACCTTTAATTTCTTAATGAAATTGCATACAATCAATTTATGGGAACGCTTTAGCAATTCTACATACATTTTACGTACAGCGCCATCTAGTTGTCGCCTCAAACTAAAAAAACAGTTCCAAGGTTGGCCGCCAGAGGTCGTTCACGTACATGTAAAATGGTAGAAGAGCTGTGGCGCCCTCTACCGGGTAAGAGATGAACCATATATTGGTTTGTGTCTAAATAGTTTACTTGGCATATAAAAAACTAGTCTTTATTCCTTTTTCAATCGTGTATGAAAAAGCCCATAAATAAATAAATAAAAGTACACTTACTAAAAATATTTAATTGGATATATTTATTTCAAATATTTGTTGTATATTTTTGTATAAAGGTATACATATTATTTTACCATTGGAATATATTAACAATTTTATAATAAATCTAAAATATATTATAAATTAATCTAAATATCCCTTATCGTTTCAGATCGTATTCGGTGCAGATGGTCAGCCCGTTCGAGCCGATTCGAAGCGCGGCCGAGGCAAAGGAAAGTCATCTGGTTCCGGAAATGGTTCGGTTAACGCCACAGGTATCGCCGCCGGCAATGGAACACCAACAACTGGGGTAAGTGACGTCACATTGACTTTATTGCCAAACCAAAAGCCCAACTCTCCTCCATTTTATTCATGGGAGCTAATTAAGTCACGCGACGACACTGGCAGACAGACTGTCTGCGGTCGAGGGATTGCCCAGGCCCGTTTCCCATACTCCCAACTCTCCCAGACCCTCATCCACATCGAGACCCCGAGCACCAAGCTCCACGAACGAAGTCGCAAGCCCCAGATCCCACATACCCAGATACCCTGACCCCTTCTCGGACCACCAGTCTTTTTTAACGGCACGCCGCAACAACGTTTTCCACGTCATCACGCCCGTCGCCACTTGCGTTGTTTGTTCAGGCCAAGGCACTGGGAGAAAAGAGTACTATACTTCACCTAGAGTTCTAATACAAATGTATCATCTTAATGCATGTTGGTGATAATGTTATGTTTTATATAAGAGTATCATATTTTTACCTTGCGAGGCACATTTGAAATAGTTCACTTAAGAAACTTATGATTTTGCAAAGTCAAATACCTCAAGTAAGGGAATTGTTCTGAGTGCAGGGTAATCATTCCAACCCAGGTCGGTCGGCTTCCTCGAAAGCCAATCCCAGTCCCAGCTCCAGCTCAAAGTGGCGTACTCAGCCACGGCACCGGCAGCAGAGAATCCCCGACATCCCGACATCCGACATCGCAGACATCCCAGACATAATCTCCGCCGCAGGCCACCAACCGCACGTAGCTGGGGGTCACCACCATAAAAACCTGGCAGTAGTAGAACGAAAGGAAAAAAAAAAAAATGAAGAGCCGGGCGAACGGGGCAGACAAAGTTGTGCCGCCGTGTTGACTTGCTCAAAGGCGGGCTTGTGCCACTTGTGCTATTGTGGATGTGGATGTGGCAGCCACAAGCCGCACGTAGCAGCCAGAAACCAGAGGCAAAAGACCCAGGAGCCAACAGCCAAGAGCCGAGGGCCCGCAGCCCAGAGGATAGCTACCCAGCTACTTATTGTTGCCACGACGAGGGTCTGGGTCTGGGTCTGGCACTGGGTCTGGAGCTTGGGTCTCGGTCTCGGTCTCTGTTGCTTTTTTCCCGTCGCCGCTGCCGTTGCGCTGGGAAACTCTCCACTGGGAAACGACTCACTGACTTTGCCTTTCTTGGGGTAAACCCGGGAAAGCACCACTGACTGCCACTGCCACTGCCACTGCCAGTGACTTTGACCTTTGACGGGACAGGGGATTTCCCTTTCAGCAGCTCACGCAACAGTCGGTCCTCCATGTCGTTGCGATTTCAAGGTCGGGAGCGTCGTAAAAACATGACACAAGCTAATACAGTGAATGAATGTTACATAATACTATGGGTGCCTTTCACAACGATATTGTGGTTTGCTTGCAGGAGCATTTAAATGAGGGATACCATTGGAGACACTGCTAGTAATCATATTCACAAGAAAATGATATGATTTATTCAGATTTCTAGGAACTATCTATACGTATGCAGATACATACGAGTATGTAGCAGATCTATCTGTTAAATATATATATCTTACTGACAATTTCTAGTTTCATTGAAACTCCACCAACTTTACATCAATAAGATGCTCGCAAAGTAACACATAATAATTTCATGATACATTCCAACACTTTTAAGCTTGTGACTCCATAATGAGTTTCATTCATTGTTAAATCTCCTTTCAACCACCGAGTTACCCGTGTGGCAGCAGCTCTGCTCTTTCTGGCTCATCACTCACGTCACTTTATGCGGAATACTGTGGTGTGGAGTGGAGTGGAGTGGAGTGTCATCCCCTCGCCATTCGTCTAAGCCAACGATTTGTTTGGCAAGTGGCTTGTGGCAACATCTGCGTCTGGAGGCGAGTATCCTCCAATGGAGCGTTGATTATGTCGTCACAGCGACTACGACTGCGACTGCGACTGCTACTTGGAGACTCCCCGTGGTGGCAGAGCACAGCACAGCACATAAAAAGGCAAGCAGACATCCCCATCCAGCTGGATGTGAATCACGTGTGGCTCCGCTGGCCATAAAATCAGCTAGACGGCAACAGGTTGTCCTGGTCCTTTGCCTTCGGATTTCCCAAGTTGCAATGACGGCGGGGAGGGTAGGAAACCACTAGAAATTGGCTCAAGTTTTGCGTCAGCCCTCTGTCTTTGCCTCTTGATTTTCCTCCCCCCGCCGATTGCAACACTTGCGAAGTTTTCCTTTGGCAAATTTTCCAAAGGGGGAAAGTGAAGTGAAGTTTTTGGTGGCCCAGTGACACGGACACAGCAACAGAAACACAGCTACGGCTACTACTTCATTTTTCTCTTTGCTATTGCCACCGAATTCAGGTCGCGTTGCATTTGCCAGGAAATCCTCCTGTCGCTCCCAACCTTTATTTCCATTCCACTCGCGACCTTTCACCATGCGATGGGACAAATGCAAAAAAAAAGGAGTTATATAGGACCCGGCAAAGGCAAATCCATTGACGGCACACGGCACACGGGTCCTGGGATTTGGGATTTGGCCAAGGACGAAACCGGTAAGCTGCAACATTTCCATGGTCAGGGCCAATGCACTCCTGGCTGGAAAAGCCCACTCCATGAAACTCCTGTGGCGGCACGCTTTGACGCCTGCAACGTGGACCTGGGCATCGCAGTCTACACTCGCAGAAATATGTATAGCCTTTCGAGCAATAATTCGAAATTTAAAACTAATAATCGAAGATAAAAACTAATCATCAAGGATAAATACTAATAATTGAAGATGTCATAATATCTCTTAATCGACTACAACTATTTCATTTTTAATGAAAATTAGATTGAATAATGTTTCAATTCAAGCCACAATGATTTAACTATAACAAAGCGCATATATCTCAATATTATTATAATCCTTAAAAATAGCTAGCTTTTTCACGTGCACCTTTTGGCCTTCATGTTCATGTTTGCGTGCAGTTACCAACATTTCTGGCCCGCCAGTTAGCCAGTCAGCCAGTTGGCCATTGTTCAGTCCAGCCGGGTCGCGGATTGGGTCGCATTGGGTTGAAATGGAGCCGAGCCGCATTGAGTCGGGTTTTTGGCTTTGATGGCCAGCTCCACTGGCAATTCAGGGTCGCCATGTCGCCATGTCGCCATGTCGGCTTTGTCCTTTTGGCCAACGGCAACGGCATCAGCGACAGCGACTTGTTGCACTTCCCACACTCGCCCGACTTTTAACCAGGTTTTTATCCTCTCCCATCTGTCTGCAAATCTGCATATACATGGATGGGCTTATATGCGGAATGCGGCTGGAGTTTGTCATCCCGGCGAATGGGGACAACACTGTGCTGCAGGAAGTGGGTTTCTCTTGAATGGAACTAGAACTTTAACTATCAACACTCAATAACAAGTAAGATTGTGATATAACTCATAAGAGTTATGTTATCTAAGAAAACTTCTCGCCATGGAAATCATTCTCGTAGTCGTATTACTCAACCCAACTTTGTAGCTCAGTGTCCTGCACATTCGCGATGCATTTTTTGCAAACCTACACCCCTGCACCACCAACCACCACCCACCATTCTTGTTTTTTATGGCGTTGGCGTTTGCCACGCTGGGAATGGGGCCATCCCACCCAGCTACCGAATGCCGACCAACGACCACCGACCACAGTCCAGCGCCCCTGGCAATTAGTCAACACATGCCGGGCGATGCAATCGGGCTGTCACAATGTTTGGACATCGACATCGACGTGGCACGCAAAGGGGGGGAACAGGGAGCTGGGAGCTGGGGGCTTTGGGTTGAGGAGGGGCCACTCCAATTGGCAGCCGACTCGTGCACTTAACGTCTAATTAGACGGCGCCCGTTGAAAAGCCGCTCAACGGGTTCCTCGCTCCTCTGCTGGCCAATGTCAAAGCGAAGGCTTTTTAAGACTTTGGCCACACCTTGGCCATCACTCAAAAAGACAAAAAAAAAAAAAAACAAAACCAAATGCAAGGCGGCAAAAAAGCAAAACAAACAGAAGTTGCAGTCTGTGGGCCAGACATAATCGTAAATGCCAACATGTCGGCGCCAAGTCGGCTGGCTTGGCTGCCATGGCTACCTCAGTGGCACAGTACCACCAGCCGTGACAGCAGCAACATCTACGGCAGCAGCAGCAACAGCAACAGCAGCAAAAGCAACAGCAGCAAGAGCAACATGAAACACCAAGGGGACTCCTACGTGCGATGGCGATACAAGAGCTTACAAACAGCTCGTAAAAAACAGAGAAGCAGACCCACGGCCCGTGGCATCAACAGCAGCACCATCAGCTCCTTCACCACCAAGAGTTGCAAGAGTTGCAAGAGGCAGCATCAGCATCAGCAGCAGCAGGCGGCAGGCAGACAATTTGTCGTCCAACTGTCCGCATTGGAGGCACCGGCAGCACCAGCAACACCAGGAACAGCAACAGCTACCCAGCAGCAACACTTTCTGCACAGAGAGAAAAAGTGGCTGAAAGAGAAAGCTATAGATGATAGTCAAGAGAAAGTGTAAATGCAAAGAAAGAATGCAAAACAAAGATTTAGTATTGACAAAACAATTTATATATAAATATATGGATTGACAATAGCTTATCAATTTAAGCCTTATTTAATTCCCATTTGCACACCATATTTTGAAGCACTTTTTCCAGTGCATTTGGCTGGTGTCCCAAACTGTAAGAGGAGACGGCGACAGAGCGACTTTTGGCACACGCAGCACGTGAGCCGGGGCAACCTGTCTGCGGTGGCGCTGTCCTGCTGTCGCTGCTCTGTCCTTCTGGCATGGCACTTCCCCTGCTCCTGTCCGCTCCAACCCCCGCTCCTATACCGTTTTTCCGTTTATGAAAGACCATCGAAACGGACGGAGGGACGGACGGACGGGCTATCCCGTGTGGGTCTTAAGTCGAACAATGAAAGCGCTGAAAGCGGCCACGCAACTGTTGCTGCCACTGCCACTGCCACTGTTGCTGTTCCGAACGGGACACGCCTGCGGCACCTTCATTGAAATCCAAGCCAAGAGGGCTGGGGAAAAGGCCAAAATGAAATAAATATAAAAAACAGGCAAAGGAGCACACAGGGAAAGCAGAGCGATCCAATGTCAAGGTTGCGGTGTTTGTTTTGGGTCAAGGTCGGCGAAAGGCGCAAAGGCCGTGAGAGTATCCTCAAAAAGCGGGGAGCACGCCTTCGTCTAATAATAAAAAAGGGGCTGTGGGCTTAATTTAACCCTTTTCCGGGTTGATGTCCTTGCCGTCCGCACTCGAATTCCTCGTCCTGTGGCTCGTCCTTGCGCCACGCGCCGGGGCACTTGACCCTTTTTGGCCGGCGACACAACACTGTTGCTCGAACATCCTTGAGAGTCAGTCAACCCACAATAAAAAATAAAAAAAAATGTTATAAAAAGGTCCTTGCCACCGCATCCTTTCTGGTGTCGTCAACCTTTTGTGAGCGGCTGACTCGTAACTTTCTGCTTGCTTTGGAGTCCTTTTTTCTGCGTTCTTTCAGCTGCTTTATCAACTGTTGCTTGGGGCATCATTTGCATGTCCTTTTTCTGCCGGGCTATCCTTTTTTTCCCTGCCAGACAAGTCTGCTGGGCGTCTGCCCCGAAAGGTTTCCTTTTTGGCCAACAAGTTGAGTGACCTTCTTCAAAGGATTTTCGCTTGTCCCTTTGCCATCGCATTTCCTTCTGTTCATCCGCTTTGCGAATTCCTTTTAATTATTTAAGGACATTCCTGTGTGCTTGAGACATTTGGCAAATGAAAACTTCAACTCGATTTGCTGCCTCAAGTTTGCCTTTAATTTTTTCGTTTGAATTGTCTTTTTGCTTAATTAATTTTCTTGGCTGCTACAATGAAATTTACAACTTTTAACGCACACTCTAACACAAAAAGGACGAGCACTTCCGTTTCCTGCTTACAGCCACACACACATACACACACAGAAGCGCACAAGTACGCACACTGCAGCACAAAGCTACACAGGGGCTAAATTGCTGCAATAAATTTGAAATTCAATTTAAAATGAACATAAATTGCTTCAACTTTCGAAGCTTGTCATTTTTAAAAAACATTTTTCAACTAACACACACACACACACACACAGGCAGTAAGCACCCAACAGCCAGCCAAACGCACACAAACATAAATCGCATTAAGCGCTTTAAGGCACAAAATACTGCCATAAAAATCGTTTGCTCGTTAATTTCTTGTGTATTTGTGTGCGTGCTTTATTTTTTGTTGTTTACTGCCTTGTCTTACGCTTCCCCGGCCACCCACCGCCACCCACATCCGCCTCCCCCACTTCCCCACTTCCCCATTTTCCCACTTTCCCCGCCACTGCCCCCGTCCTTCCACCGTACATAATGGCAACGAGCTACAGCTTCAGCTTCAGCTTCCTCTATATACACTTGATAAATGTGCATGGCAGCGACACATACACACACAGCAGCGCACACATTCAAGGATATATACACTCAAATATATATATATAGATTTCTATGTGTACTTGTGTATACCTATAGCTATAGCTATATTGGACAAAAAGTAAGCGAAGAAAATGAAGGCAAAACACTGGCAAGAAAATTGAACTCAATTGATACCCAGCAGCTTTTTTGCCGCAGAATGTGCTGCGTTTTTGAAGTTGGCAAATAACATTACAAATATATATAATTATAGTAATGTTTTTTAAATATGTTAAGTTAATAGATTTAAAAAGATACTGAAACCATTTAAGTATGAGAAGTTTTAAGATTTTTTAACATGGCTTTTTTAAAAATTATTATCCATATACATTACTAACGTACATCATACATAACAAACATCATTAAACATTAAATGACAGAACGAGCTTGTTGAATAGTTCGGCATACCCCAATCAAACTTGCGCGGTATTCCGCAAGTTGTAGATGGAAATGGAGGTGGCGATGGCGATGACGATGGCAGTAGTAAAGCTTTTCAATTGCCACCCCCACACAAATGCGCGTCTATAATGCCTTATATAAACCAACTCTCTACGCCCCACCTACACCCATCTACACCCACCTCCACCTCTCATGTGCGTGTGTGTGTGTATCTGTGTGTGTCAGTCTGAGTGCTCGGCTCGGTGGTGTTGAGGTTGGGTGGTTTTGCGAGGGGGTGGGGTCGCTCGCTTTAATTTTGGCATGCATTAAGTGCGCTCCTGGGGGTTGTTTCCCGTTATTATTCCATAGATATTTTTTTTTCGTGTGTTTAATTTATTTATTCGCAGTCGCCTTAAAGTTGCAGTGCAGCTTGAAATTTTTCATTGCCTACTTACGCGGGCATTTTGGCTAATTGCCCGGCCACACATTTGATGATGTCGGCCAATTGCAACCTTCTCGGCTCTTCAACCCCTCTTCTTCGCCTCGGTCTTGCTGTCTATATCTATACGGGAATGTATCCTTCTACTCACATGTGAAATCTGCCAGACAGACTCTCACACACACACTCTAACACCACAGCACACCACACCAGCACACCCACACAAGGACTGGCTTTGTCTGCGATTAGTTGCAACCCTTAAAATGCCTGCATTGCTCATACGACCCGTTGAACGCTTTTTGCCGGCCATTCTGCTTTGTTTTGTCCGTCTGCGTCTTCTGGCGGAGTCAACTTTTTGCCACGTACATGCTGCAACTAATTTTCTTTGTTTTTCAATACTCCTGCGATTCTCTTGGTTGTCTGGCTGCCGCTCTGCCCGCTCTCTGTATGTACAAGTCCCCTAAATATACTATACATATACATATATCTTAGTCACCGAAATTGGACGAAGCTGCCAAAACGGTCATAGACATAATCGAAAATGTATAGGAAGTGTGGAGGAGGGAAAGAGGGGTGCAAATCTGTCTGGTCCTGGAGCTGTCTCGTCTGTCTAATGCACATTTGATGGCATTCGCTAATTGCTTGATTAGCAATGCGGTTCTCACGCCCGCCCCCTCGCCCGCGGACTTCAAACGAATCGGCGATTATCCCGGCCAGAGAGTTCAACATAAATTATAATTAATACGGCCGACACGCAAGAATCGCAGATGAGGATACAAGATACACAGCCCGGCATCACGACCAAAGGGCGTGACAGCGTAAAAATAAAATGTAAAATGGCAAAAGCAATATGCGAATAAGCGAAGGGTTAGGCCGAGTCAAGAAATAAATTAAACATCAAGGGCAATATCTGTGCGATCTGCAAATATGGAGATAGGCTCAGCCAGCAGCAAAATCAATTAAAAATATGCCGCTTCTCAATTTAAACACACATTCCCAGGAGACCAATACAAGATGCAATGAAAAGATAGAATCCGAGATATTTAAAAAAGAAGTCCTAGAATAATAGCAGTACAAAGCAGATCAGTTAAAGCAAAAACTACTCGCAACAAGTTAGACAAGAATTAACAACCAATTATAAAAATAGCAGAAAACATTGCAAACGCAGAAACTTGAAGATGTGCAAAAAGTACTCTCAATATTTGCGCAGCATTAAGTTTCATTTTAGTTCAGCTGCATCGTTTCTCGCACTTTATGTAGCCGTTTTTCCTGCACAAAAGCTGCAAAAAGAAAACCAAACATTCAGGCCAACAAAAAAAGTAGAAGGGGAAGGGTAAGGGAAAAAAGCTGAGAAGTGAACACATAAATTACAGGCGAGCAGCAACGAGAAAAGCAAAAAGCTGAAGCTGAAGTTGAAGAAGATGAAAAAAGCCAACAACATGGAAAACTGAAAATGATAAATTGCAAACTGCACATAATTATGCAATTAAAGTTCGACGTTGTACCACGTTGTACATTGAACATTGTATATTGTACATTGCCCGCTTTGCTGTGTACTAGTTGTTGTTATTATTATTATTATTATTGCCTGGGCTGGGCCAACTTGTAAACCAAAATCAACAGCGAAGGAAAACAGTTGGCAAAAAAGAGGAACACGAAATAATTCGCATAAATAAAGGAGCTGCAACTAAATGCAACTGCAAAACTTGCTGCACTTTGCCGATCGCTTGCCCCTGATTGTTGCCACTGATGGTTTTGTTTTTGCGGTTGCACCAAATGTAAATAGCAGCAACTTTCGCAGCCCACATTTATTACACTTCAAGGTTTTTAAGGCATGCATAAATATTGAAGGTATTTACTCCAGGTGTTATTTATTCAGCTCCTGTTATTCTTAAGAATTTAATTACAGTCAACAAAAATAGTCAAACTTACTTGCAATGCAGGCCAGAAGTAAAGTGCAGCAGCGAAATCGCATTAATTGGTTAAAAAACACCACAGAAATTCATTTAATGCTGATATATATTTTTACTTTACTTTTACGCCATTTGCTTGCCCAGCACGCACACACTGCGAAAATGGGGAAAAGTGCGCATTACCAGTGCGCCTGTGTGTGTGCGCGGGTGGAAATTGGAAGGAAAACTACGAATATTTTTCGTATGCACGCCCAATTTAAAATTAATTGCCAGACACAAAAGCGAAAGAACACTGGCAAAATGACGATGACAAGGCGGGAAAAGTGGGCAAACTGGGCGGCAAGGGGTGGCGAGGTGCGAGCAAGTTTTCCGAGGGCGTTGCTAGTGCGTGTCTGAGTGTGTGTGTGGGTGTGTGGATGTCCTGGCTGTGCACTGAAGTATGCATGCAGAAAATTAAAATTAATAATTTATATATTTAAAGCACACCAGCAGAACACAACACAACACCAAGGGAGAATGCCGACAAGACGTCGATGCAGAAAAGCAAATAAAAACACAAATAAAACTGAAAATAAAAATGAAAATAATAATAATGCCACACAACAAATAAAACGGCAAGAGTAAATTCATTAAATGAAAAACCCATTTTACTGCACGCCGTCTGAAGCTTCACTAAAAATAAACAAAAATAAAATATAAAATACAAGGGCCGCAACGGCGGCACGTAAACAGAAAACAAACAAATTAAAAAATTATTTTTCATAATTGAGCAGCGGCAAAAGCAAAAGAAAAAGCAAAAGGCAGCTGCCCCCTTCTGTCCAAACAGGGGGCGTGGCATGTGGCAAGGACGGAAAGGGAAGAGGAAGAGCGAGCGGGGATAAGGAAACGTTCAGCAAATTGCAGTAAATTACAGGGCGACGGCCAAAAGGGGCGTGTCAGGGGTGGGGCACAGAACTGGTCGCCAGATTGACAAGTTCCTTAAGACAGCGGTTCTAGGGTATAGGGGTGTTACCCTAGAACACCCATTACCCATTACTAAATCGAAGGGTTCGAACGCTTTTCATATTCCCATAATGAAGTATTCACCTGAAGTACAAATTACAACAAGTCAGATATAACTTAATTGGTTCCAAACTCTATAAGTTCTTAAGTACTTTTCTGTTATATCTTTTATTAAAACTTCAATAGAATTCTTGTACTTTTTAAAATGGCAAAACTTTTTTAGAGAATTTCAGCGTATTAAAAATATTGAATACACTTCTCAGCAAATTCTTTGCATCCTTGCACAAATATTTCACAAAACTTCACCTGAATGTTTTATAAATGTTCTATAAATGTTTTCCTGCCTCTCTTACTTTTCATAAATTTTGAAAATTTGCCAGCGAATTCGCCCCATTTGAAATGCTTTAATACATGACTGAATTCGTATTCGAATTCTCGCTAAAGATTGTAATCACTTTCCTTATGGAGGATGAAGCCCTCCCAACCGCAGTTATGCCCTCCACCACCGCCATGAAATAAACAAATGTTTTTTTTGTTTTTGGTTACCCTGCCATGAAGAAGCCAACTCCCATTTTGGCATTAACGTTTTGAAAAAGAGCCCTTGGAACAACCCTTTTAGCCAAACCGCCACCCCAAAATGGCGCACTCATTTCATTTGCTTAAAATTCCAATTCACTTGAAAAACGAAAATTTGAATATTTTGCATATTTTATGTCTGTGTGCTGCATTTTTTTTCTTTTTTGTTTTTTTTTTTTATGCTTATTTGTTTTCGCTGTGTTATGCATTAAGGAAAATTGTTGAATAAAACCGGCCACTTTTGTGCCAGAAATTCCAGCAGCTAATAATAAAAAATATAAAAAAGAAAATAATGTTGTATGGCGGCCATAAAAATTGTTGCTTATGTCGATGGAGGGGGATTTCTTCAGGCTTATAAATAATTCATGCGAATCGCGCGTACAAGAAATTAAACGAGAAAAAGCGCTGAAAAGACAACTGAAAACTTTGAGGAAGTTTATTGATTTTCCTACGTGTCCGTATATTTCTGTATATATATCTATAGCTTTATTCGTATATTGCCAACCCTCTTTAAAGGCCTCGCCCCAATAAAAATGTAAAAATAAAGGCAATTTTTATTGCAATTTGCATGAATAAACTATAAAATAAGCATATAAATATAAATAATGTGTGTTGCCACAGTTACAACAAAAACGAGAATAGCAATAATAAGCCACAGTTACAACAACAATTCAGGAAACTTGGCAACAAAATAAACAAAAAGGAAAATAATCGAAGCAGAGCTTCTTCGCAGAGACAAGAAAAACAATAAGAAGTGGGGAAAAACAAAAGTAAATAAACGAAAATTGTTTCTACTTGCCTCGCAAACCCCATCACCCCCCATTACCCCCTTTTTGCCATCTTGAAATCAAGAAAAATAACAAGAAGAAAAACGAAGAGCAGGAAAAAAGGAAATTTCAGCTGGAAAACGAACCGAAGAGAAAATAAAATAAATTGCATCATAAAAACGGGCCGAAAGTAGGAGCCATAAGACGGACAAAGATGGCAGCAAAAATAAATAGCCAAGTTAGAAGAAAAATAAGCAGAAGAAGCAGCGGCAACAGCAGCAGTTAAATTAGAATTTTATGCAAATGAGATGTATTTATAGACGAGATAAGACGGAAAAACATCAAGAATGAAGCAGTGCAGAATGCGAAATGCAATCGAAGTTGAGCAAATTGAGCAGCTAATTATGGAGTTTCGAGCATCCAACTATTTGTAAAAATAACCAACTAAAGATCCTCACTCTAGTATCATTTTTTTGTAAGCTTATAATAGGGTATTTTATATTTTAGGGTTTGGAGAACCCACAAAGCAAGCAAAGTTTATCTTGCAATCCACATTTTTGAAATATAGCATTTATTCACCATACCCGGCAACTTCAATTTCCTGTTCCGAAACTATTCCCAAAAGCTAATTCCCAAAAACTTTGCTCGACCAAAAGAAAAATATCCATAAAAGCGGCAAAGAAAATAAAGAAAAGGTCAGAACTGCAGGGTAATAAAAGAGGGGAATATGAAACATGTGATATAAGTTAAGTGATATATGTGCTCCAGAGTGCACAGACCCCATACAACACACCCATACTACTCACCCCCACCCCCCCCCCCCCCCCAAAAAAAAGAACCCACAACCCTTTGGATCTCCGGCTGTAGGTGCATTAAAACTTTGATAATTACATAACTTTTATGTATATGAAATCTCGCAAAATGTTTGGCTGCACATTTTTGCCGCAGGCTGCAGTCCAAGGGGGCGTGATGTCATACGGCGGCAGGGGCGTGGCAAAGAGGGGCGCCGACTGAGAAGGGGGTACCGTAATAAATAAACGTAAATTTTGCATGTGGCGAGTTAATGCAAACACAGACACACACACACACACAAGATATACACAGATACACAGAAGCAACCTTTTGGATGGGTTTTCCGTTTTCGGGGACGCGGGATGCGCGGGGGGCATGGCAATGTTGGTCCAGGAAAATGTAAAATTAATGCATAAAGTTTACAACAATAACAGCAGCTAGAGCAGCTATAGCAGCTACAACAACAATGTCCACAGCGACAGCCACAAAACTAACAGAAGTGGGGCCAAAGTGGAGCCAGAATGGGGGGCACGATGGCCAGGAGAAAGATATTACGAGTAAATAATGTTTGCCGGAGCAGCGTTGATAAAAACTGGCATACTTTATGTTTATTTAGGTTTTTCCTACTCTGCTCACAATTTTCCCAGCAATTTTCCCGTGCAATTATCAGTGGGGCAAGTGGGTGCGAGCGAGAGGGCCGATTAAAACCGGATGCCGGAAGTTGTCAAATAATCATTGCTAAATGAATACTCGCATTTACGTCAATTGCGGCATGACATTTGCAATGAGGGAAATACATCAGCTAAGAGCTACTTTAAAAAGATGTTAACTTAGATTATTGAAAAATCTGAAAAGATAGAAACTAAGAAACTCCTTTTCATTATCTTAGGCTTAAAGCTATGAAATGGTTTGCCCAATGAAAAGAAGACATTAAAAAGTATGCAAAACTATGGGTTTTTGTATTTTATACTCCTCTGTTTGCTTTTGAAATAAATGTTGTATAAAATATTTTAAGAATTTTTTAATCACTCTTGTACATTCTGCTCAAGTCTTAGTCTAGAAATTCTACTTAGTTAGCCAAAAAAGCCATTGTTGCTTGAAACCCAAACACACAACACATTTGGTAAGACTTTTCTTTATGCGGCCATAACCATCTGCAGTATTTCAGGTTGCTTTGTTGCCCGAAGCACAGACAATTAACCATCAAGTGGAATATTAACATTTTTGTATCTCTCTAAATGCAACATCTTGTTGCACAAAACGTGGGATGCAAACAAGCGCAAGCAGATATAAACAGTTTTCGCTTTTAATTTCAAAGTTTCGCCGAGCTGTGCAACATTTTGTGGGTTCTGTGGGAGGGGGGGATTTTATAGAGGGGGATCTTAGGAAAGGGGTTATATGGGGGGTTATATGGAGGGGTTATATGGAGGGGGTGGGCAGTTAAGCAGCCAGCGCAAGCTGCTTTTAATGTTCCATTAAAACGTGGCTGCGTTGCTGCCTCATGTTGTTGCTGCTGGATGTTGCCAGTTGTTGTTGCTGCTGCCTTACAATAACAGTTACAACAATAATAACAGCAACAACAATAGCAACATCAACGTCTGGAAGCGAAACTAAAGCCATAAAAGCGACAGCAACAACACCAACCCAGAATATATTGCGTTCTGAAGCCGAAGAGCAAAGAGAAAAATCACAAACAAAATGGCTTAAAAAAAAGGGGAATTCCAAACAAACTGCACATTGCCCGCCATTTTATATTATTATTATTATTTTTGTGTATTTTCGCTTGAAAGGCAGAGAAAAAAGTCACAAAAAGTGATCACAGTGCACATGCGAGTTTGAAATCAAATAAAAGTGTATCGGAAAATAAGGCAAAATTATTTTAAAAAGTAAAGAAATTCATTTTTGAGGTGAAAAATTAATACTGAATGAATTTGGAGCCAAGAATCTGCTAAAACCTTTTTTTCACTGCACCCACAGAGACAGCAACATTTTTAATATTGCCCAGAGTTTGTGTGTGTTTGTTTTTCGCTCTGAATGTTTCTTCTGTGAGTTTTTTGCTGGAGAATTGTCGGTTGTTTTTATGGGTTTCAATATGTACATCGTATAATTCAATGTCGGGTTTCCATTTTATATGTAACATATACATATATGCAGCTTCTTTTGCGCCATCTTCGGCATTCGGCTTGAAGCCATTGCAGTTCAAGTGTCGCAAAAGGGCCAAAATGAGGCGAGAAGCGAAGATGCGAGGGAGAAACAAAGTTCCAGATAATTGCCAAACACGAAACACGCTCGAAAAGGGCCACTCCCCCAAGAAAGTGGGAGGAACTGGGCGCGGCCACACCTACGCCCACATATATAGATACACCCTCGGCAACCTTTTGCCAAGCTTTTTGTTCTTCCTCGACTGCTTGCAATTTTCATATCATTTAATTAAAATCGCAAAATTTCGTACACGTTTCCATTTTTGTTTTCGTTTTCCTTTCCGTTCCTTTGGCGTTCGCTCGTTTCGAGTTTAAGTTTTATTTTTATGATTTTTATGGCCCGGTAAAAACGCTGAGAAAAGTGCAAAAGGCAGAAAATTAAAAATACTTCTTCGATGCGCAAGAAGCGAAAATAATAAAAATAAAAAAGGGGGGCACACACGAAATGGAAAAAACGTGAAGAAGACACCGCGCTTGCTTTCGCAAAGCGAATTCAATTGAAATGGATCGAGGAGTTTAAATACCAACAAAAATAAAACAAAACAAAAAACATATAAAAATGAAAACGAAAACGATAATACAAATATTCCCCATTTGCAGTGGCCCCAAAAGGAAGCGGGCGTAACATCATTAAAACAGAGAATGAGAGCGAAAAATAAGAAATATATGAATATAAAAACCAAAGTCCACCTTTTTGCTACCCGCTGTGCTGTGTGGTGCTGTGCTGGGCCCTTTTTATAGCCCAGCTTGATTTATTTGCCCGCCGCCAAGTTTTATTTGCCAAAACACAATTTCCAACCAAATGCAATCAACTGCTGCAATCAAATTATTCAATAAGCAAACACGAGGCGAATTCGAAAACAAAGGCAAGCCAAAAGAACAACTTTGGGTCTTGATCGAAAAGCAAACAAACGAGCGACTTCCTTGCATTGCTTTTGTTGTCATCCCCAAAAAGGCAACAATTGTTGCTCTTAATTTGCCCAATAAGGTTTCGATCGAAAGATGTATGTTTACTTAAAAGATAAATGTAAATGATCTGGATTTTCCTGGGGAAAGTTTGTAAGCTGTTTCAAAATATTCTCAACCTATTAAAATGTTTACTAGAAATTGCTAAAACCTCTGAACTCTACTTCACTTGAACTGCACTTGCTATAAATTTACTGAACCCAAGGGTCACACAATTTTGCTTCATGAATAGCGTTAATTGTAATCATTTAAATGAAAACATTCAACGATTCAAACATAGTTGTTCTACCAAACTCATCGCAATTTATTTCCTTTACAGAATGTTGTAAATTTTCCTCAACTCGGTTTTCTGTTTGAGCAAAGCATGTTTTTAATTTCATTTTACTTTTAAATCAAAAGCTTGCTGGCAGCTCCTTCGCCGTCTTCTTCTTCTTCTTGCGCTGGCTTTTCCTTACGCTTTTCAGTTTTTACTTTTGTTTTCCCCGCCCGCTCCCTTCGTGTATGCGGGTGTGTGTGTGTTGAAGAGAGATGCAAAAAGCAAACTAATCAAAAAATTCAATTTCCTTGGAAAATTTAATTTTGCTCAGGGAAAATTCAATTTGCTTGCCTTCGCCGGCGTTTCTTTTATTTTTATTTTTTTCAAGTTCTTTTCGTGTTTTTTTGAGAGCTTTTCGTGGGCGGGAAAAGCTGAAAACTGGTCGCTTTTGTGTGGATTTTCCAAACGATTTTCTTTTTGTCGATTTCCCCCCGTGTGTGTGTGTGTGTAAGATAAACACAATTTTAATGCTATTACTAGCAAGTGTGTGTGCGTGTGTTTTTTGATCATTAGGCGCCACAAAGTATGCAGCTCTGCGCCGGATTATCGTTTAATTAATATTTATGCGCGTTTTAATGAAGCTGGCAGCCAGCTTCAAGCAGCGAAAGGTCACGGCCAAAATGTAAGCGAGCCAAGTTCTGAAAACCAGCTAAAAGCAGCAACAGCAGCAGCAGCAAGTTGGCCAGCTGCAACTCGCAACTCGCCTTGAAACTGGCAACAATGCCACAGCAGCAACAGCAACAAACTAAAAACGAGTTTTCGATTTGCCCCCCGAGTTCTCCGCCAAATGTTCCTGGCCTTTTCTGCTTTTGCGCCTTTTTCTCTTGGCCTTTTTGCTTTTGCCTTTTTGGCTCTGGGCGCGATTTAAACATATTTTTAGCCGCACACACAGCCAAACGGACAGACAACAATTGCATGCATATTAAATAAAGAAAAAGAATGCGCCTTGGGGTTGCAGCCGCAGACTCATGAGATGTGCTGACCCCCAGCACTCGTTTGACTGGTCTTCTGGATCGAAGTGGGGGAAAAGCGCCAAAAACGGGGAGTTCGGTCTCGATAGACAAGAGATGTTCGCGATTTTTGGGGAGACATCATTTTGAGTGTCAATAAAAGTAATACCAGTAGAGATCTGGAGAAGTGGAACAGTATTTATGGGATGGAAATGAAGAATCTATGTAATTTATATTTCATTTTATAAGTATTATTTTTAAACATTCCATAATTTCAAGATGAAAGTATGAATGTTCATAAAAAGATGCTCTCATATTTCCTGCAAGCTAATATCAAGCTGAGAATAATACGATTTTTTCACCGATCCTGGTTCATTAAAGCGACTATCGGAAAATATTAAAAGTGAAAATGCAATTTATGTGTTCATTGTCTCCGTGCAGCCAAAGGAGCAGAAACAACAGCAGGCTTAACGCCTTTTTGTCGTAAATTTTTACACAACTTCTTTCTGCATTTTCCGTCTGAGAACAGTGGGAAAATATACACAAAATATGTACATTTATAAGATTATGAGTCTGGAAACTTATGTCACAACATATAAACAACTTATATATGTATAAACTTAAAGAGAGTACAAAATAGTTCTGCTCCAAAGAACTTTATTTTATTTATTATGGCGAAAACGCCGATTGAAAATATCCGATTTTTTACAAAAAAATATTTTTTCGATTTTTTGATAAAAAATAATCCGATAGCAGTAAAAATAGTTGTCCAAAAGTGGAATGCCATACCTCGTTGAATTCGTGACAAAATTCCCTATCGATCCATGTGCATACATTGAAATGCTTATTTTTGCCCATTTTTCGCAAATTTTGATGATGGTACCCCTTATTGAAAATGCGAAAATTTGTCAAATTTTTTTTTTTCGAAAACCGCAAAACTTGGGATAAACATAGATAGATATATTAATTAGCAGCACAAAACAGTCAGTATTTTAGCTGTGCTGCCATTTTTGGCGAAGTTATGGCGAAAACGCCGATTAAAAATATCAGATTTTTACAACAATTTTTTTCTTCGATTTTTTGATAAAAAATAAACCCTATGAAATATGTATCACCACTGTGCATTCCCTTGTTTTTCTTTTTGTATTACAATTTTTCGCACATTTCTTGGCTTCTGGCCGCTGTTGTTGTTGCTGTTGTTGGTGCTGTTGTTGGTGCTGTTGCATGCCCTTTTTGAGCTTTTATGTCCTTTCTGTTCTGCTGCTCTGCTGTTCGCTGCAAAATGCACTTAAGCTCCGGGGGCAAGAAGAAGCTGCATCCCCACTCCCCCACTCCTCCACTCCTGTAGCCCTTTGCTCTCGAATTCCCTTTGTTTTTTGCACAGCCAGCTCAGTTCTGGTGCCTTTTTGTTGCGGCTGTGATGTTGCCTCCTTGTACCTTTTAAATATTCGCAGGCATCCATAAATCATTCGAGGTTATGTTGAATTTTTAGACAATTTTTGTTGTTGCCGACCGTCTGCTGACCCGCTCCCCCATCAATCCCCCTCGAACCCCCCCAATCCCCAAACCCCCTTTTGGCCATTTCTTGGCATGATTTGTAGTTTATGGCCGCATTTTGCCTCGTTTTTGTTGCCATTTTTCGTTTCCTTTTGCATTGCGAGGCATATAAATAAAATAGTGGCAAAAGTTGTGGGTCCTTACTCTTCGTCTGGCAAACCGAAGATTCCCATCTCATCTGAATCTGAGTTGGTGTCAGAAACGAAATGGAAAATTAGTTCCTTTTTTTATGCCTTTGATATGAAAATGAATGCAGAAACTCAGTCGAGACAGGCAATTAAAAAATGAGTTGACAAGGGAGCTGCACGAAAACTTGTGGCTTAATGATATTTATGCAGAAAAAGAAATCGTAAATCACTCGCAAGTTGATTACAAAATATATATGGTTATTTTTATAAAAATAATACCCTCTAAAATTGAATTAATAGCTCTAGTACTCTTAATAAAATGTATTAATGATAAACCAGTTATTATTTCTGTGACTTCTATTGCCAAAGTTGTCCCTTCCAAATGTGAATAATTTTCCATTTTAACCGCGTGTTGGCCACGTGCGGATTTTTCCCAATGCGTTTTTTTTTTTGGCCAACTGTCTGCCCGTTGTTACCACACTCCACACACACATTTCACTCCATTCCACATTTTTCGCGTCCCTCAGCCGGCATTTAAATGGATGAAAGCGAAAGGATTTTGGCAAAGTCCAAAATCAAACAGCAAAACATTTTAGCGACGCGGCAATGCGAAAACAAGAGGGCCAAAAGCGAGCGGCGTTGGAGATCGGTGGGGGTTATATGGCCAACAACCAGACAGGCTCTCTGTTATGGCTGTTGCCTTTTTTCCAGTTGACCAGGCTCGCGGCAGAAGCGAACATAAAAAAAAAACAGCACAGAAACAATAAAAAAAAAGGCCAAAAGCGCGAAAAGGGTAGAGAATAAAGAGTCTGATGTGGTCTAGAGACTGGAGGCTGGAGGTTGGCTGAAAGTCTGATATTTGTGCGGCGGTTTTTTTTATGGATATGCGAGTGTTTTTAATTAAGTGCAAAATAATGAAATTTTTTTTGGCGAGAACGAGGGGAAAGTGAATTTGGTCACTTTCCGGCACGAGCTGGAACTAAGTTTCAACTTGGGAAATGTGTGGAAAACGATGTGCTGCGAAAATGGAAATGGCGGTGGGCAGCATTTAACCTCTTTCGTTTTGCCCAAAATGATGGCGACTGACTTAATGCAATTTCTCGCTTTTCGCTCTCAGATCGCGCCATGAATTTTCATTACTAGCAGCGTGCATTTTCGCCATCGTCCAACCCACACACACACACACACATATACACACAAGAGCACACATGCACACAGCACCACTCGGAAAATCCCCGCACCTCACTGCACAGCCACGCCCCCTGTTCACCGCCCATCTTGGCCCATGGCACGTAATTCAATTTCGAACTGAAGTTAAAATTCAATTAAAATGAGTCAACTTGAGCGTAATGCAATTTCGCCAGCCAATGCCATTAGTGAAATATTAACGCAGTAAAAAGAGCAGCACAAAAAAATAAAGAACGCAGAGAATCAGAAATATACAGCAAATATCCAGAAGATATCCAGACGATAGCAAAAACCAGCTGGATAAATTATGATTTAAGCAAGGGGATCTGCAAAAAATGGCATGGCTTTTAAGGGTATTTTCGCTGTATAAATGAGTAAAGAAAAGGATTAGTTAATAACGGAAGCCTGAGATGTTTTTGCAGATATTTTTGTATACAGTACAATGAATATATGGTCAAAGCAATTTAATCTCATATCAAAACTTTTGGTTAACAAAGAAAGGTCAACTTTTCGAAAACTCAATCATGAAAAAATTCTTTCAGGGCACAACAAAAGAAAAGTACTTAAAAATATTATCATGCCAAATATGGCTTTGAAGTATCTTGAGAAGGTTTCCATTTAAAATTCCAAGCAGATTCCAATTTAAATACGAAGCTTTTAAAGTCATTTTGGATAGCACCATTACATTAATGGGATCTACCAACTTTCCTTAGACGCTTTTCCCAGCTTCTGGCAACCAATTTTCCCCATTTCCCGCACAGTGAAAATACTGCCCAACCCCAAACCCCCCATTGGCGTATTTCTTGTTCGCTGTTTCTCCGCTCACATATTTTTTTGGACTTTCTTTCTCTATTTCCGCTTGGCTCGTTATGTAAGCCATAAAAGCTGAAATAATGCCTGCCCTGGCACACGCCTAAAAGTATGCTATAATTCAGACCACACACATACACACGCAAACATACACACCAACACATGAAGACAAGTCGATTGGGAGCCATGTGTGTGACTATAAAAAATGAAATTATTAAATTTTATGTAGCGTAAATTCTTTATGGCAGCACACAAAAAATAATAACCAACAATTTCCTTACACATGAGCTATTTCAAAGGATTCTTTACACTTTACCCCATTTTGTTTTTTGGGCCACATTTGCGGCATGTAAATATCACTATAGATTTTCTGGGCTCTTATATAACTGACTGACCCTAAGCAAGATACAAAAAAATTGCTCGAGTAATCAGCACAGCAATGAAAAACCTTTCCGTCTGACATTGAAAAATGCGCGGTCACGTTTTTTTCGCATTTTTTTTTATTTTTTAGTACGCGTTTGGTTTGGTTTGGCTTGATTTCGTTTCGTTCCGTTCCGTTTCGTTTTATTTTTAGAGCGCATAATTTTTGTTGTTCTGCTTTTGGGCCAACTTCGCAGACGAAATTGTTTTTTCCCTCGCCCTGGCAAAATGTTTATTTATTTATTTATTTGCCTTTTATCCTTTTTTTTTCTGAAGCTGCCTCTTCTGCCAATGGCATCGCCATTGTTGAAGCTCGTGACTTGCCCGTTTTTTTTTTCTCTGGCGTATTTTTCTTTTATTCCCTCCTTTTTTCCTGCTTTTTCTGGCCATTAAAACGACGCAGCATAATGGCAGGGAACGGCGGACGAGACAAAAAGCGAAAATGCAGCAGGAAAAAATACGAAAAGGAGTGGGATCACGTCGAGCATTCACATAAATTAAACTACCTGTCGCTCCAGAGCTGTTTTCCCTCTCCCTCTGATACGATTCCCCCCGCGAAATTAGTTTCATCTGCTCCAATATCTCACATTTGACTAATCATTATCTTAATTGCTTCTTCTCATTCCAGGTAAGTCGTCCTTCCTTTTCGAAGCAAGCTGAAACTTTAGAAACTGTAAGTAGCAAACGCGATCTGACTTTGGGTAATTAATGATACAGCAGGATACAGAATATACAAAGGTGCTTAAAAGTATGCTACAAAATATTTTAAGCTAGCACAGAGGGTCATTAATAATGATTGTGCTGGTAAATATTTGCGGCTATAAAAATATCCGATTCCCAACATTTTGAGAGTAAAAGGAAAGGATGTTGCATGCAATTTGCAATGCATTTTACCACATGCAGTTCTCGTTGCTCCTTCCTCCTTTGTGAAAAGCTGCCGCAGGATATTCTGCGCATCCTTCGCATTGGAGAGCACAATCAGGCGAGAGAGATAGCAGAATAACGAGAGAGATTCCTCACTCAAATATGCAAATAAGCAGCAAAATGCATTTACCGATTTCTGAACATCGAACAGTGTTGCAAATGGCAATATGTGTATGGAATTGCCAAGAAAAATTGTGAAAGAAACGAAATAACTTAATGCCAATGAGAGCGATGGGCTCTTGCCATAATTGGCAATAATAATGGTAAAATGAGCTATTTACATTGTGAATAAATATTATTATTGACGGATAAAGGGCAATCAAGTGCCTATGAACAGGGTTGGTAAGAGGATTAATAAAATTACTGTGTTGTACAGAGAACGTAATTCCCAAATGATGCAATATGAAAATAAATCGATTATTGTTATCTAAATAAAGTTCACATTTTTAAAGGCTCATGCAGGGCTTGGTTTTGCTTTTTGACTTAAATGTTTATTCCAACTGGAGCACATTGAGTTCCCCGAGTCCCCATCCAATTACGGGGCCAAAACTCTATGGTTTTCCACCACCGACATCGGCGCACTCATCGAAACCGACTCAACTGAAAGCCAGCGAAACAAATAAATTTTCGAAGGCAGTAAGAACGTTGGAAAACAAAGCTAAGCTAAGCCATGAGCAAAAAAATGAGTTATTAATGGCAATCAATCAAAAACTGGCAAAACGCTCAAGCTAAACAACAAAGCGCGCACAGGACAACAAAAGAGTGAGGCTATGTGAGGGGGAGTGAAATAAAAAACCGCGAGGAATTCATAAATTGATTGATTGATTTAATGAATGATTGATTAATGCATTTCAGTTGCAAATTCCCCCATGCAGAATGCAGCAGCAGCATCCGCCACATGAATCCGATGCTCTTAAAAAGCGCAATGCACTTTAAAAGATTTGTTTAAGATTTTGGCAAGCTTTTATAGAAATGTGGCAGTTTATATTTACACTAACTTGTGCGTGTTAAATACTTGATATTTCGTAGCTCTATTATGGATAAACAACAATTTGAAAATATTTTTTTTTTCCAAATTTCGTATTTTAACCGTGATTTTTCTCCGTGTGCAGCCAAAGTTGGAGTGTGCAGATTGTGGCCTTCAGTGGCAGCCTTCAGCTGACAGCTTGCAGCCTTCTGCTCCGCTCTGCTCCTCTCGAGTGCCAGACAGGCGGGCGGGGGCGGTAGGCGGGGCCGGGTGGGCGGTGGGAGCGGTCCGGGGCAATGGCAATTATTGCAGAAGGAAGCTGAGCTCCGTTTGGCCGTGGCATTGTCGGAGTGCCTGGGATTCAGGAGAGCGGAAGGAGCAGAATGGGCGGAAGGAGCGGATGGAGCTGCAGTCGCCCGGCAACTGCTTTAAAATGCATTTTCAATTAGGCATAATTTCAGACAGCTCCGCATACATTTACCCCCTGCGACTTGCATCCCCCCTTTTGGGGTCCCCAACCTATGATGTGTGAAAACATATCCATTTGGACGTGATGTACGTTGAGGCCAAGGGATTTGATTCGGCTTATTTTGGAATTAGTTAAGGCCAATCCAATCCATATTGTGCTCAAAGAATGATTGGAATATTTTCCGTAATTGACTTGGGCATTTGATAATCAATTGTGAAATATTAAGTTTCGCTTTGTATAAGCTCTGATTTCATTTGATTGCATTTAAATTCTTGAAAAACTACTTGAATGCTCCTTTTACTTAGTGATGTATTTATGAAATTTAAGGCTTAAGGCCTAGAATGTAACATGTGATTTTTTAAATGGTTAAAAAGCACATTCTTATAATATTTACTAACAAAGTTCCTAAAGTAATGTGGCAACAATCACCTTTAACTATCGAATTCTTGGGCACAGCTCAATTTCTTAATCGGTGAAACTTTAATGAGAGTGCACATAAAAATGCTCCCCGCAAGCGAAACAAATTAGTGAGCACAACACCAAAGCCACAAGAATGGGAAAGGCGGGGAAAGTCGGGGAAAGTAGGTGGGGGTCGAAAAGGTCCTGGCCATATTCTACTACTACCCATGCTGCAATATAATATTGTACCAAAAACAAAGACAACGCAACACAAAACAGGGGGAAAAAGAACGGAAAACTTGCACAAGGTTTTTAATAACGTGGAAAACACAAGGAAAAAGCAAATATTGATGCAAGCCGCAAATTTCAATTAAGAACAGGAAGAAGAAGCAGACAGGACATTGGCGTCGGCAGAGGCAGAGGCAGCGACGCGGCCAAGCAGCCAAGCAGCCAAGCAGCGCCAGCGACGGCGAGAGAGAAAAGCGAGCTGAGAAAGGCGAAGAGAGAGAGCGAGAAGAGAGAAGGAAGAAGTGGCTGTAAAGCATTTGATGTAATAAAATAACGTATACGCCGGGGTGGCAGCGGCGAAAGGACGCAGAACGAGAAGCGAACAATAAGAGCAATTTAAGCCGCAGGAATGTGAGTGCTGGTGTGTCTGTATGTGTGTGTGTGTGTGGGAAAAGGCCGGAAGTGGAAGTAAAAGGGGAGGCAACCGGAAGAGGAAACGCCACAAAAAGGGACCCCAGATAAAAACAAAACCAGAAAACAAGAAAAGCCTCCCCCTCCGAAAAGCCCATTCCGCATCAAAAATAATTACCACGAAAATCAATGGGCAAAAAATTGGCAAAGTACAGAGGCAAAAGAGACAGCGTAAGACGGAAAAGTAGCGAAAATTGAGCGCAAACTCAAAGGAGAAGCGGAAGAGAACGCCAAAGCGGAAGTAACGCCAAAATGCGGAGTAGAATGGCGAGAAGAAAGGCGACGAGAAAGGCGAAAGCAAGTGCCAAAAAGGGACGATGACATGACGAGCCAACCGAGTGTGTATATGTGTGCGTGTGTGTGTGTGTCTATGAGTTTGCACAACATTTTGCTACCCTTGCTGGCTGACAACCCCCAACTTTCCACAATTTCCACGCGGCTGCTGTCTATGTCTGAGGCATATCGATTTTTTCCGCCTTCCACGGACTTTTCCGACGCTATTTTCCTCCTGCTTTTCTTTTTTTTTCATTTTTCCTTGGGCGCGTCTCCCAGGAAACACGCTTTTTATTCGTGGCGAAAAGTTGACTTGTTTTGATTTCTATTTATAGCGAGCGGAGCTTGATGTCAATGAACCTGAAGGATTGCATTTAGTTAATCAGCTAAGCTTAATTAATGGCCAGCTTTAATGTAAAATGCAAAAGGGAATATTTGTAATTAGGAAAATGTAAAATATACGTGACTCAAGCTTACAGCTGAGTGGATAGTAAAAGCCATTTGCTAATTAGCGCAAATAAAAGCTAAAGCTGGTAATTAGAAATGTAACCTAGACATAGATTAAACATGGAAAATCATTGAGCTCGAATACATAGAAGTGGAAGTACAAAAGCAAATAACTTTAAATAAGTCTTAACGTAAATGTACAAAAGATGTAATAAAGTGAATGAAAAAAGTTTAAAAGTAAAAGGGGAAACTCTTAGGAAAGTAGCAGAACTCAGACACTTTTGCCTTTAAGTGGTAGCTTCCGTTGTAGACAAGAAGTTTCCATTTTGTCGCCCCAAAGAAATTGCATAACAAAGGGCGAACAGCGCGGAAAACTGGTGAAATTCAGGCCAGTACCAGAGGCAGAAGCAGCTAGCAATTGTTGCAACGGCAAGATGAAAAAAGGGGTGGCAGAAAAAAAAATTGCTCATCAAGCGGAGGACCGAGGAAGGCAGCAGAAGTAGATTTTCCCGGCCAGGATGTAGATGCAACGTCATGGCAGCGCGTGCGAAAGTAAAAACCGGGAACCCCCGGCGGCACAAAGGAATCCGGGAATCTCGTGTCTGGGACTTCGGGGACCTCAAACCTGCCAGCTAAACGCTTTCACGCTGTCTGCGTTAGCCGCTTTTCCCCAGTGCCAGTGTGTGTGTGCGTCTCTGCGTGTGTGTGTGTGTGTGCGTGAAGGTTGACATTATGAACTTGAAAGTTGTACATAAAAAAGCGACAGCAGCAGCGTGGAAATTGTTATGAATGAATGCATGTGGGCGGGGGAGCGAATACGGGGAAAAAAAAGTACCTGCATTGCCATGCCAACCGCCAAGTATTTATTGTTTGTTTTTGGCCGCGACGCCGGGCATATAAACAAATGTCAGCTGTGTGGCCGGCCATCAATTACGCATGCAATCGCAATCGCGGGTTGAAACGAGGTCAAAACTATCGGCAAACACAAAAATTCGCGAGGGAAAACCAGTGGGGGGAAATGGTGTGGGAAAGTCGGTGGAAAATTCACAAAACAAAGCACCTGCCGATTGAGCGATGAATGAACCACACACTCACACTGGCACGCACGCGATACGCACACTTGTGCAATGGCCTGCAGTTCCGCAGATTCATTCACACACACAGCATACAGCATACAGCATACAGCGTACAGCATGTAGCACATAGCATCACTCATACGCCGCGTGGTGCAGCGGCGGGCGAGCCATAAAAAAGAAGTTTCGGCCATCGAAAGAGAAACGTTTTTTGGGCCAAACGCGAGGACTTTCTGGTCCTATTTTTGTTGATTTTTTTTTGCCACGATGCTCTGGGAATGCAACTGGCTCTGTGACTGTGACTCCCTGACCTGCTGCTCCTGGTAGTCCTGGCCATGCCACTGCGCTAAAACCTTGTCCAATTCCCCGACTGGCGAGGACATTTGCACTTTTATTTTCAGTCAGGGCCAGTCAGCAATGCGTTTCAGGGGTTGCCAAAGGTCGACTGGCACTGCCATACAAAACGCAACCAGTTTCCACTCAATTGCAGGGTGGGTTCCATGACATTCTACAGAGTTTAAAATACATAAATCTTAAGGGGATTATAAGGTTCAGATTCAGGACAAGCAGTAATGCTCTTTAAAGATTAGCATATTATTGAATTTGTAAAATACAATAAAGGAATAATAGGCAATAGCACAATCATCATCTCTCTACACAAATTAATACGATTTTATTGCATTTTTTTTTAAACTACAAGAGTATTTCGACATTGAAAAGCTCCGCTTTGGTTTCTACTGGGTACCAGCCAGTCGACTACCAAAACTCTTTAGCTCATTGTTGCTTTGGCGCTGGCCAGACGCGAAATTTGAATTTTTATGCAGCGGCAGCAACAAGAGCAGCAACAAGGAGCGTGCCGCAAAAGTTTGTCGACCTATATAACCGATGGCTACCGACACCCTCGCTGGAATGCCGTGGTCCCTCCTGGACCCCGAATCCGAATCCGAGTCCCCCAGGTCCCCCTCCGTCATCACGGATCTGCGGCAGATACGTGTAATGCAAGTTCAAAGCAACAGCAGCAGCAGCTGCAGGAACTCCAACTATTTGGGGCGTCACGTATTTGAAATGCAACAACCTGTTGTGGGAAAAATCCAATGCCAGACTTTGGCCAGAACAGCAGGGCGGGGTAAAAGTTCTGCGGCGAATTCTCGGCATCCTGGACTTCCTGCATATCCTTGAGCATTTGCCGAGCAGTGAAAGTCATTTCGTTGAGACACGGCCCGAGAACTTTTCTAATTGCAGGACAATCAATATCGAATTCGGCAAGAAGTGGTGGTAAGTCACCCTCTTGAGCATTTCCGAGCCCCACCCCCATTTTGCTCCCCAACCATGTAACCACACTACCTTTCTCCACTTTTCACCCTCCATCCAAGTTTCTCTATACTTTTGCCGAATCACGTGTACACCATACGAAATATATTATATGTGCACAATAAGAATCAAGGAACAAATACATTTGAAAGTGATTTAAATATCCTGAATCTACTTTAATGCATTGTAGTTGTGTGTGATTTTCATACGCAACTTTTATTTATGAACACTTTGGAAAAGCGACATTCTTTGGCTCTACACTTGAAATCGCTTATTTTCCCGGTGTATGTACTCATCCCCATTTTTAGCGAAAAGAAGGTGCGGCCCAGGTTGGGAATTTTTCAAAGAATGCCTGGGGGTGGCAAGGTGCACACACACCCACCCGCTAATACACCCAACCCACCACACCTCCCACTTTTAAGTCAACCCCCATCCAAAGGGGGTGAAAATTTCGGGTGGCGCTTTAACAAACGATAGCAATTTAGAAGATGCCAGAGGTATGCAAATTTATTGCCGGAAATGTAATTTACAAAATACGCTGCAGGCAAATGGAAAACAGCGACGTCGACGGCTACGCAGGCAGCGACGGCGGCAGAGCGATTGCAAGCTGTTTTTGCATTTTTTCATTGTCTGCTGCTTCTGCTTTTGTTGTTGTTATTTTATCTGGTCATTTTTGGGGGAAATAAAAGTTGAGGTTGGCCGAAAAATAAAGGGAAGAAAAGGAGTAAGGCGTTAGGAGAAGAGAAGGAGAGCCTTGAAAAGCGGAAAAGCAAGGATCGCTGGGATAAGCAGGGGGCGGGGCAGGCAGAAGGCGGCTTACAACGCGTTTACATTACACAAACAATCAAATGCAACGCATGCGCCGCAGAGAGCGCGAAAGAGAGGGTCGAAAGACAGAGAGAGTTGTGGGAGGAGTGTGAGGGGCAAGAGAGAGAGCAGCTGCATATTAACTCTTCTTCGCCACGAAGAAAGTGGGAGAGGCGGCGAAGAAAGGGGGCGGAAGGTAATGCAACAAAAATTCTAAAATAAGCTCAAAGCAAAATTAACAAAACATAAAATTTGGCAAGACGGCACAAGAAAAGCACTATAGCTACGAAAGTGAAGGAAAACAAAACCAAATGGAGAAGGAAAACAAAAGGGAAATTCAGAGGAGCACGCGGAGATGCTGCTTATGCAAAGTGCACAGCAAAGGGCTAAACCCAAACAACAACAACCAAAGCAGACGAGACAACAAAGAAGACCAACAGAGACAGCAACAAAAGGGATGGTCAAGGAGGAGGCGGAGATTGGGGTGGAGAAGAAGCAGGAGAAGCAGGAGCAAGAGGCAACAGCACAGCACAGCGCATATGAAGGAAAAGCCAAAAGGCAAAGCGCAAAAAGAACGCCAAAATGCAGCGACTGCGACAGCGCAGCAGCAGCAGCAAAAGCAGAAGGAGAAGCAGGAGATGGAGAAGGAGAAGCTAAAGCAGCTGCTCGGCGACAGTGCACAGTGGGGTCAAATGGGGAAAATGTTAACAGATTCTTTAAAAACAAAATAATTCAATTAATCTGAAGAAACAAGACTTACGTAGTAAACATTGAAAACAATTGAAAACTTATTTATACCTTCGCATACAAAAAAAAGGAATATTTTAAGAAGTATGACTTATAAATTGAAATATAATACTAATTCAACTGTTATTAATGAGTCTATGAGAAAGGCTAAAAAATCTGGGATTTGTTAAGTTGTGGCACGGGTAATTTTAAAGAGCTCTGGAGAAGGCAATTTTTTTGACCTTGTTGATCCCCCGCTCCCACTCGTGATCAGTTGACCCACTGTGCAGGTCAAGAAAGTGCAAGAGCACGAGTTGCAGTGGTATAGGTGTTCGCTGCTATGTGTGTGTGTGTGATAGCGCGTTGGTGGCGCAGGAGGCATTTTGTTGTTGTTTCTGTCGCTGTTGCTGTGTTGCCTCCAAAACAAAAAAAAAAACGCGGAGCCTTGCTGCCTGTACTTTTTGCTTTTGGCATTTTGTGGCGATATTCGCGAAATGCGCGCAGCACTCACACACAAACACATACGCGAAGCAGACAAAAGACGAAACAAAGTGCAAGACGCACACGGGAATAATTGAATTTTATTACATTGTTTGGAGAGGCACAACAACAAAAGTTGCAGGAGCGAAAGAGAAAGGGCGCCAGGCGGGGAGGGGCAAGCAAGGGTGTGAAAGAGAGACGGAGAGAGTCTCCCCAAATGCACAAGTGTGCGTGTGCAACCACCAAGGCTATACACACACACACACACACACACACACACGCTGCAGCGACGCGACTCGAAGAGAATAATGACCCCAAAGGCTTGTCGATTGTTGTTGCTTTTCCTGCTTTTATTGACTGCTATTTTCGCTCTCCCGCTCAGCGACATTGCACGCGTATGTGTATGGGTGTGTGTGTGCGAGAGTGTTGCAGTTCTTGTTGTTGCTTTCGCTGGCAGAAGAGCAAGCAGCAGCAGCAGCACCGCCAGAAGAAGAAGAAGCAGAATCAGAAGAAGCCGGCATATGCTGCGGCTGTCCCAAGCCCAAAAACACTACTCCCCACCGCCCCCTAAAACACACCCACTCCCCATCATTTGGCAAGCCTACCGACCCCGCACCTCCCTGCGATTTCCACGCCCCTAACACCCCCCAAGCAGCTGCGGAAAAGAGGTCGATGATGGTGACTGCACTGCGAGAAAAATCTGACCAATATCCAGACAATAATTAAGAATTCTTTGACAAATGTGTTTTACGACTCGTATACGCAATTCGACCTTAAAGTATGCAACACATTTATCTGTTTACATTGCTTAAATATATTTCCAATAAGTGGGAATTTTTTCAGTCTTACGATCACTAGCAAAAGTATTTGAAAGAATGTTTTAACATTTTTTAAACTAACATGGATACATTATACATGCTATGCCCAAATACCCATAATACTAATTACTAAAGCACTTTAACTTTTTGTCTCAGTGATGCGGCTAGAAGTTTCGGCTCTTGAAAGGCGTAGACACAGGAAAAAACGAGGAGATGGTCCAAAGGGAAGGGCGGCGTTTAGGCGGTTACTGGAGGGGCTAGAACGCTGCCCAGCTGAAATGGAAAGATGCAAAAAAATAGAAAAAAGATACAACTTATGAGGCAGCCAGCGAAGACAACAAAGGCGAAAATCAAACAAAAAATAAACAGAGAGAAATGCGACAACGAGCGAAAAAGACAAGAAAAATGCAAAGACAGCAAAGGAAAAAGAAAAGCCAAATCAAAATAAAGAAATGCAAGACAACAGCTGCCTTTTTTGTGTGTGCTTGTGGAAATTATAAAGGCATTTTCCTGGGCCTCAAACTTTGCAAAAAGCATAATAATAATAATAAAAAAAAAGTAAATGGCAAAAGGCCAAGGAAAATAATAATAAAACAAAATTGAAATTTGTAATGAAGCCACTTTTTTGCTCCCCCACAAAAGCACTCTCACACACACACACACACAGGCGCACACGCATTTGTATCTGTGTGAGGGGTCGGAAATTGCTAGCAGAAGCGGGAAAGGCGGGGAAGGTGGGGGAAGGGAAGTGGAGTTGTGGGTGGCTATATAGCTAAAGCTTAATGGGTGGCATGAAATATTGCCGGCTAAAGTTTTTTCCAAAATGAGTTGCGTGGCAAAAGAGCAAAAGCAAAACAAAAAGCCAGATAGAAATGGGCAAAAACAGAGGAAGTTGAAGTTGCAAACTGTTGGGGAAATGGCAATTCAAGGAAACCAATTTAAATTGAGTTTGATCATCGTCCCAGCTGCCATAACGATATGCGTACATCCCACCCAAAATCAATATAAATGGCACAATATAAAGTTGCCCCTCGAAGTTTGTTCGCTAATTCAAACTCACTCGATATTGATTCCCGGCAACTTAAGTGCCAATTAGAGCAAACAATACTGGTCATTTGTATTAATAGAAATAATTAAAGGATTTCCTGGTATTTCCAACTATCAATTTGTTTCGTGGCATTCGTTCTTTTAGCTTTTTGATTCATAGAATTTCTACAAGTAATTTAAAGGTTTCCTTTTCAAGAAATCATAAAATAATTATATACAGCATATAAGCTACCTTTGTATATACTTTGGAGAAACAATATCTAAGCTCCTCACAGCGCAATGAACTTGGTTTCTTTGCAATTTGTATCCCCAATGCAATTACCATCGACGGAATTTGCGTTCCTATCTAGATTTAAATTCAGCCCATCTATTTTCCACTCCACGTTCCCCCATTCACCTTATTCTGCTTATCTAATCGATCTTTGCTTCTTTCTCGTTTCAGGTAAGTAACTGCTTATCAAGATGCCAGCTATTTGGCCTAAAATATATAGTCCTGGTGCGCTGTAAGTAGCCTAAAAATATGCAACAAAGGTGGAGATCGGTTATCGGGAAAGGCAATTCCCAAGACTTTGCACATTTCGCTGTCAGAAATGGCTAAAGAAATTGAAAAGAACTTAAGAAGTACGAATTTAGGAGGCATTAGGGGGGTTTTGCGTTTTCCAAGGGGGGTAAGTGGGTGGCAATGGTTCCCCCGTTTTCGTTTTCAGTTTTTGTTTTCTATTCGGTCGTTCCCCGCCTTTCCTTTAATTTTTTTGTGCCTTTTCGGTTTACCGCAGTTATTTTTTACTACCTTTTTGCCGTAGCAACCGCACACAGATACACGCACACCAAGTTGCAAGACGCCGACGTCGGCAGCGCTGTCGGCGAATGCCGGCGAGAGAGCGACGCTCTCGCTCTCCCGCGTCGCCACAATGGCGGCAAACACGTTTCTTCGGCTGCGCTCGGCTCTCTCGCATGCGCTCTCGGCTCCACCACCACACGCTCACACCCGTGCACGGCCGTGGCCGCACTCACACACCCAAAGACAAACGGCGCTGCCGAAGTCGTCGCCGTTGTATCTGTATCTTTTACGCTGCTTACACTCCACGTTCAGATTCAGATTCATTCTGTAAGCGCGATTCCTCGAGGACGTAACGTGAAACGTCGGCCGATCAGCCCGGTTTTTGAGCAGCTATTCAACGGTTACGCGCCCACCACCCACTCACCACTAACACCGAAGAATCAGCAACGCCCCCCACTTCACCCGCGCTTGTGCATCTCAAAGATACAAAAGTAATTCAAAGATAAATAAGCGGGGAATTATCCGAAAAATTAAAAGTAAATTCCACAAATACGTATAGTGTGTGCGAGTGGCAAGCTGATTGGATTTACTGGTGTGCCTGCGTAAATTCTTTAACTAAAATTGATTGTTTATTTCCGCTGCAGCAGCAGCAGCAGCAGTAGCAGCAGCACGAGCAAAAAGATAACAAACACAAGCAACTAATGAAATTTGGGCCAGTTGCCAATTGAAAATGTGATTTCCTTATCAACAACGGAGCACACAAACGAAAGAATACGTATATTAAGCCAGCGAGTAAATAAAATTAATTTACGCGCGCTTCGAAATCAAATTCAAAATGTCATTCCAAGTGCACAGCGAAAAAAAAACATCAACAGCGAAAGCGTCATTAAGTAAATAAATAAAAACAACAAAGCCCAGCAAATATTGTTCAACAACTAACCAGTAATTGTGTAAATAGTATCCAGCATAAACAATTTAATTGTTTAATTGTGTTGTGCAGCAAAATAAATTTAATTATATGTAATAAATATTCAATGAATACGTAGTAGGATAATAATAAAGTAAAGAAGTATAATCTGATAATTCCGTGCAATCTATTTCTAAAATAACAACACATCAACAACCATCACAGCCATAAAGTATATTAATAACTCAAGAACCAAACCCGATAAGAGCCAGAATCAAATTGAATAATAAGCAGCGTTAAAACGCAAAACTCATAAGGTGCATCCAACTTCAATATTCGAAATCGCGAAATCCGACCTAGACTTGCCATATTGCGACTGAAACCTATACCCCCAGCAGCTTTAAATCGTGATAAAAAGTAAGTGATCTGCCAGCGACTATCGAACGATATTAAAAACCCATTTAAGCCGGACACTCCCATCGAAAAAACAAACATCAATCATGGCAGGATTTTCTTTGGTCTTTTATCCGCGCTCACCTCTGCGACTTAAGTGAACTTATGTAGATTATTATTGATCGAATTTCCCACCCCAAAGGGCGGCACATAAACTACGCGATTCAGGGGGACAAACAACCCTTGAAAACAGCGAAGAAATTCGAGTCATTGCAATCGTATTGTAAGAAGGAATTTATTTTACATTTTAATTAAAAACTTTGTCTGAGAATAGTAATAGTAATAGGGTTAAAACAAGTATGGGATATGTAAATTTTAATAGGTATTTTGAGTATTCAATCATTAAATTAAAGCCAAGTTTATTATAAATCAGAAAACAAATGAAATTTCATTACCCTTTTGAGAAACGGGAAATACCAAAAGTCACGGCAGGTCGTGACAATGGTACTTTATCCGATCGAATCCCCAAACTTCGGGATGTCGAAGGTTATGACTCTGCAGTCGTTTCTCCAAGGGGCTGACTAACCCAGCTGAGAAATCACATTCCGTCTGTCATCGCAGACTCGGTCGATGGAACTTCAATCACTCAGAGACGATATCATCAATAAAAGTACTCGAGTGGAGAGTTGAAGAACAAACAAACCAAGAAATCGAGAAACAACAACAGGATTTTTGCATTAAAATCAAAGCGTAACGAATCGAAATTGAATTGAAATTGAAGACAAGATAGATGAAAGAAGCAAATAAACGAAATCAAGAAAAAAGCTCTCCAGCATTGATTACACTTGCAAAATTCGCGAAAGGGGCTGTCCGACATCCGGGAGAACCTTTTTATGAATAAATAGATATAGATATGCTGCCCTGTAGCTCTTTTTCTATTAATAATTCATTTGCCTAAAGCGAGCAAAGCATGCAATTCCTACATTTTTAATGAATTAATTAAGTTTCCCGCTTGGAAATGGTTGGAAAACGAAGCGAAGAGACGAGTGGCCAAAGAGCCAAAAAATAGACCAACGATCCGCCAGATACACTTTGTGTTACTTTGTATCTGCACATTGCATGACTTCGATGAGGCGTGCACCGCGCGAAAACTTGTGTGCCTGCAACACTTCGCCGCAGCGGAGCGAAAAATTGGATTTTCTTCGAGTTGGGCCATTGGGAATGCATGGTTGTGAAAACTTGCGAAATATACACATCATGAGGGAATTTATGTGATTATTTTTAATTACTCAACGAATTAAAAATAAGATAGTTTCGTTTCAAAAGCTTTCTCAAGACTTAATTCACCTACAAGAAAATCTTTTCCAATTTATAGATACAAGAAAGGTGAACATGATTATTCGCTAAATTTTTATAGGTCTGGCAAACTTTATTGTAGGGAAAATAAACGTTTATAACTCCTTATTTATATAGTATAATATATTTTATGGAACTAGGTGTAGCTCTTCAATAAAAGTTTAATTACCATTAAGTGTAAATATAACTATATAACTTGAGCATATAGGAATTTCTGAAAATCATTCTTATCTCTAAGAAATTCGTACCTCTTGTCGAAAATCAGATTAGGAAGATTATATATTCCGAATTGTAACTGCAATTTTAACTGTAATTGCAACTGCCTCAATATACGAATTTTGTAGGCCCCAAAATGAGTAATGCAAAATGGAGGTTCGCATAAATTTTTGTGTGAGCCAAAGAAAATACCAAAAGGAGGCAGAAGAAAGGGTTAAATAAATGGAGAAGAAAAGGAATATTTTGCCAGAGATGGGAGAATTTTTGTTGTTTATCCAGGCGAAGGAACACTCAGAATGGCAAACATGTGGTCCGCTTCTCCTCATTTTTTTGCTGTCTCTCTTTTCGCGAAACTATCTGCGAATGTGTGACTATGTATGGGTGTATCTGTGTGTGAGAGCGAAGCGCAGACAATTAGTTTTATTATGCTTTGTTGCCGAGCTTCGCTGAAATGGCACGACATAAAAAACAGTACAAAAAAAAACCATACACACACTCGCCAAAAAATAAATAAAGAAAACAAGCTGTATAAAATACGGCGCACAATAACGAGATCGTGTGTGTATATATAGATTTTATATGATGTGCATCTTGAAGATACATTTACTAAAACAACCGATGCACTAATTTTGCGATGGCCAGGCGCCAAATGTGCAAAAGTAACACATAATAAATGAGAAAGAAATACGAAATTCGAAATACAAAATACTAAAATAAAAAATCGAGTTAGGGGAATTACACGCATAGGGGAGGCGGAAAGCGAGAATTACAATTATGCAGGGCAGGCAACCATAAATATTAATTTATTAGCGTTGCGCAAATTTATCTGCGCAATTTAATTTTTTGCGCTACACTCAAACACGCACACACGTGCCCATATCGCACACAACCATAAAACAGGAAGAAAGTAATGAGCCGGCAGTGCAAAGTCGAACTTATAATACCCTGCTTATTATTCTGATTCCGCTTCCTTACAAAGTTGGTAGCATTCGCTTACCAAATAGGTTAACCACGCAAATACTTGCACACACTAAATATCCGTAATATGAAGAAATATTTTAAGATCAGTCCAATTTGCTGCCAAAAATGAAATGACAAATTTCTTTGGCATTGCTTTTATGCTGTTCTAATCTATCATTGAAATATTTCACATTTTACTGCCAAAAATAACAATGTCGTTCTACCTCATAATATATATTTTATATTATGTCAAGTGTTTACATGCACAACTGCTGTATTGCCAAAAATGAAATGCTTACATTATTATATCAAAAACATTTCAGCCTGTAAAATACTTAACTGCTTCGTATCTACTCTACGTTCTCTAAAAGTACGGTAAACTTGAAAGTCTAAATATTACTAATTTTAAATACTTAAATATTTAGAAAAACAAATACTATTTATTCCAACCCCTATCGAACCCGGAAATATACCCCTCCGAAGGCGCAATTAAATAGACTCGTATTTATGCGTGGCGGCATTTTGGCCGCGACTCAAGTTGCGAACAAAAGCAGAAGGATAACTCATAGTGTGTCCGTGTGGCAAAGGGTGTGTGACTGCGTGTGTGAGCTGGGTATATACGTCGTGCATGTGTGCGAGCGAGCGGCATAACCAAGATTAATGACCAGGCAAGGGCTGCAGACCGCTCCGCTTTGGCTCATCGCACACAACAAAAGGCAATAAAAACATAATAAATTACCATATCAAGTATACGCCCGGTGAGCCCCTTGCTCCACCCCGGGCTGTGCTGAAAACCCCTGCATTTCCGCATGTCTCTGTGAATTTATCTGCCTGGCAATAGGCGCTACCTTGAGATCTCTCCGCTTTCCATCCTCTCGAAGAACAAAACTTTTCCCCACATGATTTATGCAATTCAATTCATAAAGGTTGCTTTCTTTCTCTTTCTCAGTTTTTCACTACGCATTTTGTACTTGCAGCCACGCCTTCAATTTGTGCACGGCTCCGCCTTCTACTGTCATTTTTTAAGTAATTTCTGTTCTACTCTTCTGGCCGGGGGCACGAACAACAAAAAAAAATGAACAAAAAACTTTTCCCAAACTGTCATAAATTTTTTTGTTCGAATGCTGCACAAAACTTTGAGTCGCCTGGGAAAAAGTTTTCCCAGCTTATAAATCCATGTAAAAGTTTTGCATACACACGCAATTTCTCAACTTTTGCTCTTCCCATACACGAAAAGTACATAGCAACAAACAATTATGAGAGCAAAAACAAATTTGGCAATCAAGTTCACATGTCTTCATAAGAATCCCCCTTTTCCCCTCGGCAAAAACTCATTAAATTCCGTTTTTTTTTTCTTCTTCTATTTAAGGAATTTTAAAAAAGTTATCTAACCCTTGGGCAGAGTTGTTTCAGGTTCTAATCGAAAATTCCTTATCAACCCTTTTTTTTACGGCCTGTCTTCTTTGTACTCCTACCCTCATTAATCTCAGGTATTGCAGCTGCCGCCTTATAGGGGAAATCTCCCCTACATCTATCTGGTTTTACCTTGGGCTAAGGTCCATAAATCCAGCTGAGTGCTAGTTGGGATGTGTTATCTAAATTGATTGGTTCGGTGTTCTCGTGTCCTAATTACTTCATTGTATGCTCGAGCAAATTAATGATGACTAATTAGCCTGGCCTAATTTTTAAGTACTCAAAAATTCTATCGAAAGATTGTTACTGAATCATTAAAATATAATGACTAAACACTTTTCATCTAAAATTACCTAAATGCTAAATAAAATAAAACAAAATCGTACAAAAACTTGTTTAAACAATTCATAGCACACAAAAGTTGAAAGTCACAATGAGCTGTAAATTGATCAAACAAATACAAAATTAAACCAGGGAAAATTATACAAACTAAAGAGCGGAATTTCGCCAGCAATCAATAAAAATGCTAAGAAAACTTCGTCCATTGAAATAAATGCCAGGCATTTGCGCAAAAGTTTTTGCGCCTCCGCCTTTCCTCTTCATTATTTTGTTGCCAAATTTTCATTACAAAATAGCCAAGTGCAAAAGAAAGAAACAAATTTTTCATGAGTTTTCCGGCATTAAATTAAATTTATACATAAATTAAAGTTTTACTTCGTGCAAATCATTAGAGGCACTACAAGAGAAATAAAAACAAAAATATTCATGTGAGAAAGTCAGCTGTTGCAGCTGCATGTTGCAGTTAGCTAACAACCAAAAATGTTGTTGCATGACTGCGAGAAATGAAGGAAATCAACACAAAATTGATGAAATTTAGTAAATAGCTAATTTCGAATAACTGCATTATGCCAGATAGCATATATACGATTAAAGGGTAACTTTAGTATTAATACTATTGAATTGAACTGTGTATATTCAGTTCGACAAATTTCAAAGGAAATGCTCGGACAGCTGACAACGAGCATTTAGCCACTAATAATATCCATTAGGCCATTATGCTCGACCATGGCGAATTCAATTAGCATTCGAAAGCTATTCCAACAATGTTGTGGGCAAAACTACTCTTGCTCTAAATGTAAATTGAAATATCTGCCAGTAGCAGCAAGAAATTGTTGCATTCAGCATTATAAATTGGGCTGTAAAATGTATTTCTTGGCAAATTTCCTAGACTAATTTTAGAAAGGGGAAATTTGATAAAAATATCTATATGCCAGCGTCTGTAATATATACACACAGCATTTACAACTTTCACAATAGCATTTATCTAATGCCCAATATAAATCATTGTAATGAGCTGATACGAGAGACGAGCAAGAGCAACAAACAAACTCATAAATAATGCGATAGTTGAACCCCCCCAACTGTTTGCCCTCAAAAAAATATGTACAATATGTATATAAATATGTATAGCTAGGTTCTAGTAGATAAACCCACTCACACGCACACATAAAAAGTACTTACTAGAGGCAGTAAATCAACTGCTTAACTTCCCAAGACATAATAGAAACTTTTTATATGGTTTTTAGAAACGAAACCAGGTTGGCATAGTTCAGATCAAATATTTAGGTTTAGTTTTGCATTTAATTTTTTCCATTTTTAGTTTTTTTACGAAAAGCAAACACGCTCAAGGAAGCCGTCAGATGTATCTAAGTATCTATAGAAAGTTGTCCCAACCAGTTTGCCAGCTCGTTGGTGAGAAGAGGGTTTTAGGGGCAAACTGTCAGGCTGGGATTTATGCTGCACGTTTATTATATTTACATTTAATTTAACTCTTTCACATGCCTTTAAATTACTGTGACAAATGTCCGCACTATGAGCAAAGTTAAATGTATAACTATAAATATGTACCACTATTTGTGGCGAACTGTAATCGAAAGAAAACAATTTTCATGTAATCTAGGACATCATCATAAATTACAGCAATTTCGAGAGCCATTTTCGTGTTTCTTCCTCTTCGCTTTAGACCATTATGGCCACGTTCATACAGACAAACCGAGTAATATACGTACACAAACGGATGATTCATGTATAAGTAACTACCAGCCAACCAAGTAAAGCCTTAATAGGTAATTATTTAAAATTTATTACGCTGCCTTTCGGTTATTATGGCCAACAATTTGGCCCAGTAGACCTTATAGAGACAGCTTTAGTGCTCCACTAAAGGCCACAAAGCTAACTGGATGTTTTCATTAAAAATGCTGTCAAGGAAAAAGTGACTTAATTAGTTTTCATGTCACTAATAGTATAAGCAAATAAACGATACATACGTACATATATTTAGGCGCTTAAGGTTTTTGCGAAAAATTATTGGCAACCTTGAGTACCTTTAAAAGTAATCTGAATTACGTAATCTTTAATCAGAATTAAGCAGATAAGGAAAGTGATATTTTGAACGATATTTAATTTCATCATAGCTTGCTTATAACTTATTAGGTAAAGAACCCATAAATCAGATAACGAATAGTTCTTATCTCTAAGCAGATACCAAAGCCGATAAACTTCGGCCAATGTCTTTATAAAGAAATAAAATTTGCCACAATTGCCTTGAGTCACCAAAACAACACGTCGAAAGTCCGAAAAGCTGAAATTTATAGCAAGCGATCGAAATATTCCAACTAATCGTCAGTTCAAGGAAAACTACTCGAAATTAGACATGTTATTGTACGAAAATTTAAATGAAATCCCCCACATTTTCGCTGGAAATTCTTTGCGAATGGAAACCCTATTTTCCTTCGACTCTGTCTTTTTGTGGCCAGAGTTCACTTGAGTTTAAGTGCATTTTTGCATCTTTATTTGCACTCTGGTATTTGTTTTGTTGTTGCCAGTATATCTTAGACTTTTGCCATTATACACCGACACTTTTTCATATCCTGTCTGGAGCCCTCCATATAGACTATAGTCTGAGTACGAGGCCCCCTCCCTCGGGGATCCCCACTTTTGATGTGAGAAATGCGGCTCCATGACTTTGCTAAAAACCGAAAAAGCGTGCAAAGCAAAAAGGCCAAGTAAACGATGTATGTGTATGCAGAAGGAGGGGAAGAAACGGAATGGTTTGGGCCAGAATAGTGCACAAACAATGCCAAAAGCGCTAACAAGCACTTGCAGGCTGTCTCTATCGCACAGCCATCTATCGCTCTCTCTTTCGCTGCCTCTCCTTTGGCTTGGAGTACAATTTGTCATCGCTTGTGACCATGAATCGGGTCAGGTGTCAACACCGAAAAAAAGCCAAGGAAAATCCAGAGGAAACTGGCTTTCCAGATACATTTGTATCTATGCATCTGCCAGCTACTTTAATGCACTTTCAGCGCTCAACGTCAATATGTCAAATTGATAAAGCCAGAAGATGCCTCGAAAAAAATCGACAAAAAAAAAATGGAGAAAAAATAATGGTTAAGTGTTTTGCATGGCAAGAAGGCGGAGATGCAGATTTAAGAGTCCTTTCCTTCGCCCGTAGAGTGTTGCCAAAGCAATTCTCGGGTTTTTTTATTTTTCTCACTTTTTAGCTGTCTTGTAGTGCCAAAAGCCATGATAACTGCTAACGATTATCGAGTGCCGAGTTGGGTGGAGTGGGAAAAAGATACAAAACTAGCGAGCAGGCAGCGTTTTCCCACAGATGCACACATCGATAAATGCGGCAGGAACGTGGATGGAGATGGGTTTCGGCCTTATCAGTGTCTTAGCTCAGGTGTTAGGCGATTGCCCAGTAATCTATACGGCACAATGTTTGCTCCTTTTCTCCTCCTTACCTTACCGATGCCTGTAATAGATATATAGATATGGAAACACAACTGCTTTGCATTTGTTTGCTTGTTTGCTCAAGGTAGATTATCAGGAATAGTTTCTGCCGGATTGCCAAGCAATTTACCTCAAATTGGATTCACATATCTCCCTCATTTGCAAATAGGTTACATGCCATTGCTTATAATCCCTATGCACGGAATTACATCCCAGGTATTTGCGCATATTCCGGACCTCAAGTTTACTCAAGCCTGAGTTTCGTGGTATGCAATATATATCCGGGTATCAGGTCAAAGCAATTTTCTTGAACAAACTATGTTCTATTTTAAATTATATTTCCCTTAAATGAAATATTGTTTTAAACACAAGAAGCTTCATCTCTATAAACAACTGTTCCAGTTCATACCAATTATTGCCTCAATTTAACACCTGCCCAAAATTGGAAGTTTGAAACCTTCAATATCCTTTTGAGCCAAAAGTGCAATGCAGGCCATCAAAATTCCTCTGGCTCCCATTTGGGTGCATAAGTTTTAGCCTAGCTTATCGTTTGCAAACACCTGTGACAGCAATTGCATTTCAATTGCAGATTAATTGAATTGGCCAAATCGAGGAGCTGCCAGCCCAGTTGGATGAAATAGAAAAATATACAACATTTGGGCAAACATCAGATGAAGAGAAATTCTGACTTTTCGTACACGCAAGCCCCCATTTTCCCTCCATTTTCCCCCAATTTTCCTCCGCTTTCACCCGACAACTACAATTGTGGGGCCATCGTTGTATTTTCTGCTTTATGTTGGGCAAATATTGACATTCGTTTATTAAAATTCCAGCAGAGACCCGAAGAGTCAGTCAGCATGGGGTGAAAACTCAAGCGAAGGCGCTCCAAACCAAAGGAGTTATAGAAGGGGGCGTGGCAGTGGGCAGGCAACATTTTATGTCATGTTTGCATATGTAAATGTGTCTCGCTCTCTTCCCATTTTCTTGGGCTGGCAATATTTGCTTTTAATTTTTGCTTTGTTTAAACTGCAGTTTAATTTTATTTTCCACAAATATGGCCAAAAGAAAAGCAAATCGCTTGAGCAAGAGAGACTGGCTGAGATGTTGAGATACGTAGATACATCTAGTAGATACTATGCAGTCAATTGCCAACTGCTGTTGCACTTCAAATTTAATTGACACATTTCTTCGGCCATTTTCAACTTTTTTTTCTGTATTCGGTCTGCAGAAATAGTTTTCCACATGAGCAACAATTTACACATACAAAACTTGCGAAATACATTTTCGTTTAATGCCAAGGGGCCGCAAGTCTGCAGCCAAGTTGAAAAAATAACAAATGCACGGCATACAAATCCAACAAAAAGAGCTGCGATAAAAATTGCCAACAAAAATGCAGTAACAACACTAAACAATTCAAGTGACAATCACAAAATTGCAATAACAATGCAAATAAACTTTCAACTTTATGGTTTCTGCATTTGCATTCATTTTAATTAAATTCAAGTGCCAACGAAAATGGTTTCCAAATGAAGTCGAGGCTGCAAAAATACCTCTTAAAGAAAAATGCATTTCCATAAATAACTGCAAACTATTTTAGAAATAAATGCCAGTCATAACAAAATATGATTAAATAACTAGCCATAGAATAACTAAGGTACACAAAAACCCCCCAAAAGTTATAATTATTAGCAACTTTTTTGCCTATTTTGCATACTTGATTTGTGTCGTTTTTATGTGAATCTGATTGCCGAACAAAACAATTTTGTGAGTGACATAATAAATACTGTGATGCTGGTCACTATAATATTTACATTTATTTGTGTTTATTTGCCCCTAGTCCTCCATTTCTCTTTGCCATCGAAATAGACTGTTTTGATTAACATTTTCCTCTCGTTTTGTATCTTTTCTCGTTGACTGATTGGTTTTTCTTTGTTGCCAAGTAAGTCAACACACAGGAAATGGGATATAAAAGCGCAACTCTAATTAAGCCTTAAAGAGGGGTGTGTGCTGTGCTGTGTGTTGCATGAAAATGAAAATGGAAAAATACCGACCCTCCTAGATTAAATTGAATAAAAGTGCAAGGAAAAGGCACAAGTCATCGCTTGATTGGCAACTAAATCGAGGCAGGAAATGCCATTAGCCAAAGAGCATTCATTATTGTTGCGAGGTTGGGGTGTTATTATTAAGGTAAATATTTTAAAAACAATTAGGAAATACTTCTACTTTGGAAGTAAATATAATTTCGCCTGTCATATAATTTCGCGGAACTAGTTTTAATGGTTGTCATAAAAGTGTGATAGTGATCACGGGGTAACCCCCAAAAGGGCCATAAAAACACCTGAGATATCTCAGCGAAAATTTCCCTTACACTGCCAAAATCTTCCGTCATATTTCTGAAATTCTGCTTGGAACTTGGGACCATATCATAGCAACATCATATTACTAAATAGAGAACGCTTATCAGTGCCGCTATTGCCTTGAACAGAATGTTTTATGGGGCCCCATGCCTTATCATCATACGGTTTGTTTTTGTTTTGCTCGGTTTTCGGGAAAAATCTAGGGCAATTCATGTTTTACTCAATTAGTTGTTCAATGTCGATTTGGGAAGACATTTCATTAATTCCGCCTGGCACAGCGGAAGTTGCCAATTACAATGAGTCACAGACTGAATCGCACGAATTCCCCCTGCGAACATAGACCATTTACACAGGTTCTATTCGAAGCCCTCGGATCGCGAGGCATTCTCGTTTAATTAGATTTACTTTTATGTATGTCTGAATGTCTATATGTCTGTATGTCTGGATGTCTGTATGTCTGGCAGGGCTAAAGCACTCCCTCGGGACGTGGAAAATGCAAAGAGATTGGAATACGACTTCGAGGGCCATAAATAACGATAATGCCTATAATTGCCAACAATTCATTATTATGGTAAGATAATTTGATATAAATGGGCTCTACGTGACCCCAACACAGCCTCAAGTGCCCCGTCCTCGTTCGATTGGTTCGCAAAACAGCGTCTTAACCTCTTCGGAACCCGGGAATGCACATGACCAGAAATGAGATGGTGTCGGCGACCATGGCCCAAACACTTGGCCACTTTTATGGCCACATTCGCTGCGCCGATGAGCGAATCAATTATTGCCGCATCGTTTAACTGCACTTTTAGCCAAGGATTCTTGTGATAGGGTTCCATTATTCATTTGCCATTTATATTGATTTTTTTTTTTTTTTTCACTCTGGTGTAATTAATTAGTGACATATAATTTGCAGGAAAGTTAAAGAATAAGCTTCATAAAAAACTTAATATTTATAGTCAAGTTCCGTTTAGTAAGCTAACAAAATTCCGGAATTATTAATGGCTTGCACAATCTGCGGGCCTAGGATAAATTACCTAATTAGTGGTAAAATCCAAAGGCTTCATTGGATTTTATTACAATACTTCCACTCTTCCTAAAAGGGAAGTCGTTAATATAAATATGAATTGGTTTTAAATATGTTTTACGACTCCATTGATTGCATTTGCTACAGACTAAGGAGACTAGAGACAGATCCATTCGCTTGAAATGTGGAAATACAGAACCTCGATGATTTATGATGCCTCGTTAAAGTCAGTCGAAAACGGAAATAGAACTCGTTTAATAAAAAACACTTTGCATTTTGGCAGACACTCGAGGGCAAATGGAGAGGGCCAGACGAAGTAAAAAAAAAAATATAAATTAAAGCAACAACGAAAACAAAAACCCAAACGTTTAATTGCGGGGAAACAAAGAAAAGAGACCAACAAGAAATCAAAAGAAATTCCACAAAATAGGGTTTCAAAGAGAGGACAATAAACATAAAAAAAAAGTAAACTAAGGAACAGGCAAATGTCGAATTAAAATTAATGTCGAGTTAATCGAGTTTTGTTGTTGCTGCTCAGTTTCTTTCTCTTTGTTTTCCATTATTTTTTGTATTTTGCTTTTTGTGTTCTTCTGGCCAGCGAACAAAGAGCAAAAGGAGAAGAAAAGAATCTGATTCTCAATCTGAAAGCAGTTTGTCTTCTTCCCATTTTTTTAATGTGCACTCGCCCCCTCTCTTTCTGGAGCCTGTTTATGCTGCCTCCCTCTCTTTCACTCCCTACCATGCCGTCTCTTTCGCTCCGCATCGTCCCCTCTCTCTCTCTCGCACCAACTCGATCTTATGACAGTGTTTACCTTGGCAGCGCGCAGCCGCAACCTCCGACTTCGCAGCCTCCGCGGGCAGCAGGCATTGTACTATTTCAAGGATAACCACTAGCCCGAGGTTCTCCTTTGTGCCCTCCGATTCTGGCCTTCGGATCTGCGCCGTATTTTCCTATAAACTGCAATCGATTGGTGTAATTACGGGGGAGCACTCGGCCCGAAGGCAGCATCCTCACAGCGAGAAAGACAAACAATTATGGAAACATAGTTAAAGTACTGAAAGTTAAAAACGATTAAAGGGAGTAAATATCAAGTAAATATCATAGCATAATCCTTAGTGGAATACAGCTGTATTGACCCGATTTGCAAGTAATAAAAGTAATATGTATAGGATACCATCTTATATTATTCCATTTCGACCCACATTGAAGTGAACTGCATTTAGGCATTCATATATTATAAGCAATTCTTCTTGATTTATAAGGAACCGTCTTATATCATTGCATTTCGACCCACATTGAACTCAACTGCATTTAGGCATTCATTTATAATAAGCACTTTTCTTGATTTCACTTGGCCAGCAGACGACTTTTACTAATTAACACTTTTCTCGCTTTCCCTTGCAGGTAAGTTCTGGACATTTGCGTTGTGCTTAACCCAAATCGACGGTTGGTAAGGAGCGGGAATCCAAATACGAATCCGAATCGGAATCGGAATTGGAATTGGGATCGGAATCGGGCTAACAAGACAAGTCACTTAATGTCTGTCGCCAATTTATTCGCATTTTTTTGCGCCGCTCTTTGTTTTTGGGGCCAATTAGCGAAACGAGTTTCTGGTGTAAACGTTGAGGAAAGGAAAACATTTCCGCAAAATAAATAAAGTAAAGTAAAGTGTGGAACAGAGAAGAGAAATGTGATAAGGCGAGGTGAGGTGAGGTGGAGCATGAGAGAAAAGGCCAAAACCAGCTGGCCGAATCGGCGGTATGAGTGATTCATGCGAGTGCGAGTATCTCTTAGTACGCTCCAACTCACATCGGGTTCCCCATTCCGCATTTCCCATTCCCCATTCCCCAACCTCCAATCTCCAGATCCACTTTACTCTGCAGTAATACGACGAGATAATGAGCGGGGCCGTAAGGAAATTAAATACAGTGATTAAGTAACTTAATGACGTGGGATAAGCCACGAAATGTGCAGGCTTAGGGGATGGATGGCCAGAACCGGCCCATTCCGATTCCGATTCCGGGTGTAATCCCAAAAAGTTACTACATAAGTCTAGGATTTGGACCCCTACTTCAATCGCTTGGATCTGAAGTTGATCCGGCGCTTGGCTTCAAACTCAAGAGTCTGGTAGCTCTTGGGCAAAAGTTCACTTATTCGGCGGTCAGTGAACCGCCTTCTTCTACGACTTCTTCCTCATTTGCATTTTGTGGCAGCGAAGAACCATTTTAATTGTGTTTAATTAGACTCTCGGCTAACCGAAATAATTATGCATAATTAAAAGCCATTTTGCATTTTTAACGCGAATTTAAGGCATTAACCTCGGCAAATAAATTATGCATGTCACGTGGCATTTAATTTTGAAAAATATCATTTAGAATTATTATAACTCCTCATCTCGTTTGTCTTATAAAGCAAAACTTAATTGAATCGAATCGAATTGAGTTGAAATGAATCAAAGAGTTGATATCACCGCGTATTCCCCGTAAAATATGCCCCACAGTATTGGGACATAAATTTCAATTATAAATTATTCATCACTATTTAGGGAAAGTTGCTAATTTAGCGACAGTTCAATGAACCAAAAGTAGGCAACAGTTTTATTTTGGCCAAAAACAAACAAATAAATAATCCAGCAAATATTGCTGAGCAATTTGGCCTTTTCTCAATTCTTTTGATTTTTTTTAGAATAAATTGTTTAATTATTTTGGGTGTGGCAAGTGGATATCGCATGGATATTATTGGTTTCTGCTGTCATTTGCATAGACTTGAAGTTAATGAAATTTTTCAAATATTCATTCAGCTTATTTGTACGTGGGTGGCAGTGTGATATGCATATCAAATAGTCTCTAGAGTAGGAATTATTATATCTGTGTGAGTCCAATTGAAATGGAGAATGAAGTTTGGCTCACAGCTTTTACATGCTAATACTCTTGATTACTCTTGATTATTATATATATTCATGTATGTACTTTTAAATGATGAATAGAGACACGTTTACATGGTTTAAGCTGACCAACTGCCCCATTAACCCTCCGAATACCCCTTGTTCCTGGGCTTACCTGGCACAAAACACCGCTCACATACTGGCCGCATATCAGTTTGTATGTTAAACACTTTAAACGTGTTTTCATTTTGACTTGTTTGCTTTGCTCTTTACCTTCTTTTCAAACTTCTTACTACACAAACTACACACAAACGGCAACTGCGACCCTTTTTCATTTGACTTCGCCTCGTTGTTGTTGCCGCACAAAATTATATTTATTTTTGCATTAAGCACGAGGTCAATTAACCTCATGCCGCGTCGCGAGTTCAATAAACGCAAAGCACACACAGCGCGCCAAACACAAGCAAAACTTTAAACTACACACTCGCGTACAGCAGAATTTAACATTCACATAAAAAGCGCAAAAAAAAATACGCAAAAATACAACAAAATGGCAAAAAAGAATGCAAAAAAAACTGTGTTGTGACGTCGTTGTTGTCGTTGACATTTTGCGCATTTTACAACAGCAACAGCAGCAACAAGAACAACAACGGGACAACGCGGATTTTTTACAACTTTTTTGCCATTTTTTTACAATTGTAAATTGAGTCATTTGGTTGTAGTTGCCAGTTGTCGTTGTTTTTCACCCCTTTTTTATTATTCTCATGTTTGTTATGCACTTGACAACGACAACATATGAACGGCAGCAGCAGCAGCAACAACTGCAGCAACAACAACTGCGGCAGCAGCAGCAACAACTGCAGCAACAGCAGCAGCAACAACCGCAGCAGCAGCAACATCAGCCAAAAACTCATTCATCAACACTTTCAAAGCGCTTTTGCACCCATTTGAGATTTTGTTGTGTTTTTTAGCCTAAGGCCACTGCTTTTTGAGGGGGGTTTGGGGGGCTCGGAAGCCCCCTGGTCATTGATACGCCGGCTCGCGTGCCGTTCTTGCTCTTTTTTCAAAGCTTGCTTCCCCCCCTTTTTTTTTGTTATATATTTTCATATTTATTTGCTTGGCTTTTTTTGGGGCTCTGTCATTCTTTTGCCCATACAAATTAATTGTAGTCGTTTTTTGTGGGTTTTTGCTTAGGGTGCCGCGTGTTGCCACGCAAAATGAAAAAATGAAAAAGCGAGGGAAAAAGGTATTTTTGATTTGGTTGTTTATTTTGCCAGCCAGCTTGGTAACCGATGACGTTGAAAATCGAGGGCGGTGTGCACAGGTGTGCAAAATGAATGTTGAGTGGGGCAAAAGCGAATGTAAATCAATAATCGAGACGGGGGAAGTGCAAAAATGCTAAATAAATGAAGACAAATTGGGTAAAATTTGTTTGAACAGTTTATTACGGGCGAATTTGTTCGCTGAGTGCTATAAAAAACGAATGAGGAAATGCTGGGAAAGTATAAATAAAACTGGCATAAGTTTGTCAATGCAGCGCAATACATATTCAACAGGATTGGCGAGTTCTCACACTCACGATAAACTCGGAAATAACGTGTTAACTAAGCCATTAAAATTAAAAATACTTTTTACTATTCTTTTTGGCTAAAACTTTGCAGGCCGTATAAACATTTTTTACGATGGCATTTACAATCATGGGAACATGTGTATAGAGCACAACTTTATGACTTCTACGCAATTATATGGCATAAATGAAATAAATTATGTTGTTGCCCCGCCAGCTTAAATGTTGCAAACACAGCCAACTAATTGACTAAACTATGCAAATTACTCGATTCATTAGAAAAGCACTCAATTTGACTTTCAATCGATGTGCAAAAACAATTAACTCATTAAATGACTAAACGCTCGCAGCTCATCAAAATATCGAAATAGAAGCCAAGTTCGCCGAAGGCAGTAAAAAATAGATATACGCAAAATACCCAAGCAAATCAGATAAAAGTGATTCATGGTGTCAAGTTGCTCAGCAGTCGAGGTGTAAAATATATATGTACATTTTAGCTGCCTCTTAAAAGCGTCCAGTTTGGCATTTCCGTTGGCAGAAAAGAAACGCATAAGCTAAAAGCTTCCCAACTCATGACTCACAAATAGCTGTGTACACAGATAGATTTATATGCCGGCAATTAGCCAAGTTGATCTAATAACCCGAGTGGCAAATCGGCGGGGAAAACTGTTGCAAATACTTACATTTCCACTTGGCCAAATCGCGGCCAAGCCACAAAACTAGTTTACGTTAAAAAAAACACACACACAGAAAAACTAACACAAACTAGTATTATAATAATGACTTCAATTTTCAGGCCGGCCAGGCAAAGAGATTGTTGTAAAAAAAAATAATAATAATAACGAAAGCAGAGTAGAGCAGCGCACAAAAAAATGTATTTGGCAACTTTAGCAACAAGATTCTTTGACGTGAATTTATGGCAATTGAAGACAAGTTTTTAATTATGTTGCTGCCGTCGTTATTGCTGTCGTTGTTGTTGTTATTGTTGTTGTTGTTTTTGTGTCTGTTATGGCCGGGCATAATAATAATTTAAATATGGCCAGGACAGCCTGAAAATGAAGTGGCACACGGCATTAAATCATCGCGTGCAGCTAAAAAGGATAAATAAGCGAGGAGGAAACACAGCAACTGCTGCCTTCAATTTACTTTTTCCAATCATAGCAATTGAATCAATTTCTGTTGGGTTACTTATCGCACACAATAGCCGATTAAAATGTTTAACTGGAAATGTAGGGAAATACACTCAAAGAAACAAATAAACTCTCTTTCCCCAACTATTTTTCTTAGCCATAATTTAGTATTATAGCCTACATTATCAATATGGAACAAACAGTTATTATATGTTTTATACACACTTCGAGAGCATAACGATGGCTTTGCAGTGGCCAATTAAATGCATAAAAATATGGTTTGAAAATACCAATAATAATGCAAATATGCAGTGCAACGGCAGACGGGAAATAATTTCGCTTTATGTTGTGGCCTGCGAAAAATCTTCTCCTTCTGCTTGTAATTATGCGAGACTTGTTCTGCATTGTGGCTGCTGTTTTTGCAGCTTTTGTTGCTGCTTCTTCGTCTACATTGCAATTTGTATGCAAATGCAATCGGCAATGCAGCCACACACTACACATATACACACACAGATATGCCGTGCAACACACCGTACACACACACCATCGCAGCATAAACAACGTGATTAGCATAACAGTCGACGAGGCCGTAAATATTGCATTTTAGCATAATTGTTTATACTTTGCAGCAGCTGCCAAACGAAAGCAACGCCTCTTCGCAGTTGGGCTACTTTGTATTTAGTAAGCCAAGTAATTAAGCCAACAGCCAACATTTCGGCATATAAATTGTAATATACCACTCGACTCAAGCACACTTAATGAGTTTTCCATTCACACACACCATTCCCATTTGGGATCAGGACTTTGATTAAAGTACTGCCATTTGCATGAATTTGGCAGGCAAAATAAACCAAAGTTGCATATTAATAATTGAACAAGAGCTGCTCCTTGGAATATGTAAATCATAAGGAAAGTCCCTAAGTCATATGGTCATTTCACATAACTTGCAAGTTAATTGGTATCGAGAGCTTCAAGTTCTTAAAATGTAATAAATTTCGAATGGAAGATATTTCGATAAAACCATTGGTTTATTTTCTCACTTTTATCCAGTATTTGACCAGCCCCCTTATCCCTTTTTTAACTGCATTTTCGACTGCATCATGACAAATTTCTCACACTAGTGTCAACTGCGGAAATCTACGATCGCTTTCGGCATTCAGCATTCGGTTTTCTGCTTTCGGCTGTCGGATGTACACAATCTTCTCGGCGAATCCAACAAGTAGAGTGGAGTCGACAGTTCCCATTCCCATTCGCATTCCCAAAACCCATTTTCCATTTCCCATTCCTGCATCAAAGTCGAGTTTCAACGAGCTGTGCTAACTTTCTATTGTACAATGCGATCCAGTCACTTGTTTTTGGCCCCATTGCGATAGTGTGTGTCCATGTGTGCCAATTGCACACACACACATGTGTGTGTGTGTGTGGTGTATCAACAATGCCTAACTGCCTGTGACGTTGTTGGTGTTGGATATTCTCTGGTAATGCACTCCGCAAAATAAGGCTAAACATAAAACAGGGCCAAAAATAAGTAATATGGTAATACTAACATCCCACGTTGGGCGCCAGTTGTATGAAACGCGCTTGCTCTTTAGCATTCTTAGTACTTCATCCTAACTAAAGTTTGGAATATAGTGTAATTATGACTAGAATACTTTGGTACGTGCTTTAATGGATAAGTATTGCTTGCAATGTGTTGCTGTTGCAGTTGCGATTTCTGTTGCAGTGTCGCTGTTGCATGCTATCCCCGTTTTGGGGGCTCCGCTTTGTTCGTGTTCATTTGGCAGTTTCCGCGCTGCAAACTTTGTAATTAACTTTTGTCACGACGATGCCAAAGTCTTTCGAGGACTCTCGACCGAATGTGAAATAAAAACAAACCAAAAAGAAAAAAAAACTGCATTCTGTGAGGTGAACATGCATAAGTAATTATTTATTTGCGAGATGACAGCAAATATTTCTTAAGTATGCCACAATTAGCAACGCCAGCTTAAAAACCGATTAAAGACAGCAAACAGAAATTAAGGCCAAAAGGAGAACAATAGAACTTCCATGGCGTGCCAAAAAAAAAAGAGGAACAAAATTAAAGTAGAATACTATAATATAAGAGAAATAAAAGAAAAGAGGTAGAGGAAGAGTAAGAGCAAAAAAGAATTGCCAAGGAATTTGTTAACGACTCGACATGCCAAAATTAATGGCATGCCTGGCAATAATTAAAACAAAAACAAGGCAGCACGAAACTGACGCTGCAGAAAAAAAAGAGCAGACAGAGATGGATGGAGGCGCAGAGAAAGAGACGGGAACAGAGCATCCAAACGAGTTTTCTGGCAAAACAAAAAAGGAGGGAGGGGGGCGGAGTAAAGCGAAATGCATTATATAACAAGCATTTCCATCCATTTCCAAATGACTTTTCGAAATGTAAAGTCTGCTCACCTCTTTTTCGGCTGCGATTTGCCAATATTTGATCTATTGATTACCAGAAACTAATGTTATATTAACAGTGATGGTAAATGTTTATGTAAATGTACCTAGTCTTGTGCATTAGCATGGATTTCTATAGATTTTATGGGTATACGCCATATAATGTCAGAAAACAAACAAGAACGTATCTAAAATGAATACTTATTAGGTAAAACACGTAGGCTACCATTTAAATTGTACACATTTACCTTGTACCTTGCATAGTCGAGGGCAAACAGTACCTTTCAATCACTGATTATAAACAGCCCGACCACCGAGAGCGGCAGCAAATGTATACTTCCACCGCCCTTTTTCAATTTAATTTATCGCAAATATGCAATCGAAATGATGATGTGAGTGGAATTGCCTGCAATCAATGATGGCTTGATGAAAAGCCCTTCGGATTGACCAAACGGGAACTTTAATAATTCAGATGGCGTAAATTGAATTAGTCAGGCATTTCTTGGGGCAAATGTCATGTCAGTGGATTATTTCGATTTTAGTTAAGCTGCCGCAGAAGCGAGCTGCTTAAGAATGCAACTGTCCGTGCTATGGACGAACAATTGCAGCCTAATTGAAAGCTAAATTGAATAAAACACACACAACCACACACACACAGAGAACAAGCCCTCGACACACAGACACATGCTAACAAGGCAGCAGAAAAAAGAGGGTAAAAAGTGTAGCCTGCTCAACGGCGCACACTCGACACGTACAATTACAGTACGGCACACACACACACACACACACATATGCAGTCGCAATTACTTGTGCGATGGTGTGAGTGTGTGTGTGCGAGTGTGAGAGGAGATAGCCAGACAGTTCGCAAGAATCTCAAGAGCCTTCAACTGTGGAGCACTGCGAGAAATAACTTTAGCTGCCTACTTTTGCACACATTCATGAATGCCAGAAAAACCCTGGTGATTTCAGTGCACCTGAGGAAAATGGCAATTTCTAAAACTACTGAACAGCTACATTCGGAAGCAAGCTTACAATGCAAACAAATACGGGTTTTCTCTGCCTGTATACCTGCATAGCCAACCCAAAAGCTGCAGGATAATGGAATGGAAAGGAGAACGGCGGACAGGAGAAGAAACATTCTGTGCACATAAAAGGGGGCCAAGGAGGAAGGGTGGAAGTGGGCGGGAAAATTGTGGAAAATGCAAAATTAGCATGAATACGAAATACAAGTTAAATATTTGAGCAGCCCAAAGGTGTTTCAAGCGCCAGAGAGACGAAACGAAACGAAACGAGCATAAGAATGGAGCATTAGGAGCGGCGAAAACCGAAAAACCAGAGCCAGGAAAAGGGAAAATGGAAAATGGAAAATGCAGGCGGGCACGAGATGCCTGGATGCAATCATAGAAATTGCATTTGCCGTTAGAGCAAATGGTGCTAGCAAGTCCAAAATGAAGTATTCTGCAGCATAAGCAGAATGGGACCGATAAAGATTTGCTCTAATTGCTAGCCATTATTCCAAAATGGGATATGTGTGTCCGGGGTCCTGAACTCTAAATTGTAAATATTTAATCAGGTTTTGTGCTCCTAGAAAGTAACAAAAATTGTCTTCTAAACAGTTTAAATTAGTTTTTCAGCACCTTTATTCTGCTGTGTCCATCAAAGAAGATATGATTTCTATACATTACAAAATTTTCTATTATTTTTCTTGTACGAGGGTCGTTTGATAAGTCCGTGACTTTTTGAATAAAATATATTTTTTTCGTCAAAGAAGCGTTTTATTTCTCAACATAATCTCCTTTTAGCTCTATACATTTAGTCCAGCGTTTTTCCAATTTTTTTATTCCTTCCAAATAATAGGTTTTCTCAAGGCCCTCAAAATAGTCGTTTGTTTCTGTGATGACCTCTTCATTTGACCCGAATCTCTTACCGCCGAGCCATTTCTTCATGTTTGGAAACAAAAAATAGTCACAGGGGGCTAAATCTGGAGAATATGCTGGATGGGGTAGCAGTTCGTAGCCCAATTTATGAAATTTTGCCATGCTGACTACACACGTGTGCACCCGTGCATTGTCCTGATGGAACAGCCCTTTTTTCGCCAAATGCGGTCGTTTCTGCTTCAAATCAATATCGAATCTGTCCAAAAGCTCTGAATAATATTCGCCGGTGATCGTTTTACCCTTTTCAAGGTAATCGATGTGAATGATACCTTGTGCATCCCAAAAAACTGTGGCCATGACCTTGTTGGCCGACAGACCCACCTTGGCCTTCTTTGGTGCACGTTCACCCGGAGAAACCCACTGTCTTGATTGTTCTTTGGTCTCTGGTGTGGTGTGGTGGATCCATGTTTCGTCTACGGTAACGAAACGGCGCAAAAATTCGTTTGGATTGCGGTTGAACATCGCCAAACACTCCTTTGAAATGGTCACACGGTTGCGCTTATGGTCGTGTGTGAGCAATCGCGGCACCCATCGCGCGGAAAGCTTTTTCATGTCCAAATATTCATGTAAAATGTGATGTACCCGTTCAGTTGAGATGCCTACAGCCTCAGCTACCTCACGCACTTTCATTCTCCGATCATCCAATATCATTCCATGGATTTTGTCGACGATTTCTGGCATGACGACCTCTTTTGGGCGACCTGAACGTTCGGCATCACTTGTACTGGTACGACCACAACGGAACTCAGTAAACCATTTCTTAACCATTGAAATTGATGGTGCAGAGTCCCCATAATATTTATCAAGTCTTTCCTTGGTTTCGGTGATGGATTTTTTACGCAAAAAATAATGCTTAATTAGCACACGAAATTCACTTTTTTCCATTTTCGTTAAAATTCACGAGATCGTCTGCTTTCAATGCCTATAAAACGCAAACCAAAAAACGCAGCTTTCTCAAAATTTTACAGTCAGCTGTTAATCGATAACTGCTGACAGGAGCAGTGTTGTATTTAGAGCAGGTGCGCGGCAAATACAAAAAGTCACGGACTTATCAAACGACCCTCGTAGCTAAACAACTTTTCCCGTACCTTTTCTCCATTTTTCAATACAAGCGCGACATGACAGCAGATAAATGACAGACTGCTGATAAAATGTTAAATAAATAGCAACGCACACCAGCCATACACTAGCGATAACTAATAGTTGATTTATTTACAATTTACGCGGTGCATTTTCTTTATTTTCGCTGTCCTTTACCTTTATTTCTTTCTTTGCTTGTTGATTTGTTTTCCATTCCATTTCATTCCATTCCGCCGCCTCCTCCCTGCGCCGCCTTATCAGCAGACTTTGACTTTGGGGACATGTAAATAATTTATATTGTGTATACTCTGTTATGTGTGTAATTTATGACGACCTCGCTGGCACACTATAAAAAACGCAGAGCGAGAGGGGTGTTATATGGCCCTTATCAGCGTGAAAGTGGGACGTGTGTACTAGTAACTTGGCTAGTGGCTTAGCAACAATATCAGCTAGGGTTTCTAACTAAATTAGCATTGAAGTGTGTTTTATGCAATCAAGTAATTAGCTATGATATAAAAAGTCTCAGAAAATCTTTTCTCAAACTTAGAAACTAATCGAAACTAATCCCAAAGCTAAACTTATATTGTAATTAAAATATTTCAATATTTTCTGACGTTTTTATCAATACAAGCTGTATATTTTAGAACGAAAGTAGGGTATTCTGCGACTGTCTTGTGAATGATCTTACCTTTACTTAACCTTATTTCGCCGCGTTTCGCTTGCTGCTTATCAAGGCGATGTAACGCCCACAAGCATAAGAACACACATTAAAAAACACACACACACACACACACGCAGAGATAAACGCACACAGAGCCGCTACTAATTGCTGTTTACTCAGCGCGCAATTTTCTTTCCGACACTCAGAGAAAAAGTGGAGGCATAACACGGAACACCAAGGGCCATTGCCCGCAGTGCTTGCTGTTGTTGTTGTTATGTGTCAACTGCAACTCACTAATCTCCCACTATCTCACACACACACACAGATACTCACTCACGCACACATGCGAACGCCGTGTATCTGCGCGGTGCCATCTTTCTTTAACGTTTTATTTATTTTACCAAGAAACAAATAGTGGTCGCAACGCAAACGGACGATCATAAAAATTTAATTAACTTTTATGAACTGGGTAAATAGTGTAGGAAATGCATTAAACGCAGCGCAGAAAAACTAGAAAAACATTTACCCAAGTCCCTGGGTCTGAATATAAAAAAAAATCTCTATTTACTTTCTTTACGATTTTTCATTTGCGCCGTGTTTGTTGATGTCTAAGCAAATGTTTTCGACACTGTTTGCAAGAGTTTAATTAATATTTCAATGCCAATATTTATGGTGTCCCAATAAACAGAGGGGGTGGAAAAAATAGTTAAATTGGCATATATTTAACAATGAATATATAAAATCAGTTACCAAGCTGCTCTTGTTTTAGGAAACATTTTAAATGAATTTCATTATTTTGAACATTTGTTCAGCAAGTTGTCCTATTTCTATGCACACATCTGTAGGTGCGTGTTTATATTGGGACTGTTTGCACTTAAAATACAAAAATTAAAATGTAAGCAAAACTAATTGGCAATTTTCAATTGGAAATTGCGTGCAAATTTATTTTAATTTTGCACCTGCGTTTGCCAGCCCCATCGATGTTTGCAATGCAAATATTTTTAGAAAGCAAAAACGGAGGGAGGGAAAACCCATCAGCACCCCCGTCCACCGCACGATTTTCCTTTTTCCAGGCCGGTGTTTGTTCAAGTTATTTGGCTGCTTGACTGCCACCTGGTACCAGAGATAAGGAGAGGAATTCGAATTTAGCAGCTCGCATTGTTGGATTTATTTGCATAGCATTATGCGACACATACTATGCATACCAGATAAATCCATATGGACCCCATGGAAGGTGGCCAAGGCGGCAAATATTATTTCACACATGTGTAAAATATAAATCACTTTATTGCAGCCAATTTGCACAAACGATTTGCTTTGACTGCGATTTTGTTTGGCCCTGCATGCAAATGGCGTTTGTGTTTGCTGTCTGCACAAAACTCCCAGCCACATCAGCCACGTTAATTGGGAGCTGCCTTTTTGGGCCATTTTTGATTTGTGCCTTTCGCAATTAGCAGAAATATTTCGAGTGATATTTGTTTGCCTTCCCGGACCCAAGGAGTTTTGTTGATTTATTGCAAGAAATTTACGACAACCACAATGTTTATTTATACAACTACACGCCCCTTCTTGGATTCATCCCCCATTCAGCAGAATTCCGAAAAGTTTGTCTGATTGTGTAAATGCATATTTGCAGAGCCAGCATTTTAAATGTTTGCAGAGCAATGCTTCATTAAATGGAATCGACCGTTTCATATACATATATTATATGTTTGCAGAACAACCATATGCCAATATTTAAGTGGGTTCCAACATTTTTGAAAGCTGCAAGTGGGTATACCACCCATGAATAGTGGCGAGTTAGGCCACAAAATAAACTCTCTGGCTTAATGCAAAAATATCTGACCTGACATTATCGATTGACCTGCCCAGAGCAGCGGAAAACTATTTTTGCCTTTTCCACTGCACTTTGCATCCCTTCGCCAAACAAAATGTAGAAAAATAAAACTAATAAACGACGGGAAGAAACGACAGCGGCGCTTTTATGAACATAAATTTTGAAAGCCTTTAATGGCGAGCAGACACAACAACAACAAGAAATGGCAACCGCAGCTGTTGCTACGAATTTTTGCAACATTTTTCCTCTGTTTTCGGAATCGGCTGCACAAATAAATTGCGCATAAATCGTGGGCAACATAAATTTTACATGCTGCCCGGCGTTTGCGGACTGAAAACAAGTTGAAATTATGTGAGCGAGGCGGGCATAATTTATGCGATCGGATGGGGAGGCAATTAAAATATTTGTGCCAACTAACAAATTTCCTTAATTAAAAAATATCTTAGGCTATGCAATTAAGAGCTGGAAAATGTAAGCAAACTATATTTAGCTGACCATATTTAGTGAACGTCTTTGTTGACATGAACTTAGGTTACTGCATTTGATTTAGAGCTGGCTAAGCCAGTTATTTATTAAGTTAAGCCAGCTTATCAAAAGTTTTCCGTTTGATTTAAAGCCCAACTAACTAGAGATTCTTTTTCCCTGTTTTTTTCAGCAGTCACGCGCCCGCAAAAACTCCACCAAAGCAAACAAACTGAATGCAGCCGCTGCATCAGCAACATCGCCTCGTCTAAGTCCAGTGCCTGCAGCAACACTGTTGCCGCAGCAATCGCCAAATACCACATCAGCAACAGGCAACCTGCAGCAGCAGCAGCAGCAGCAACAGTACCAGCAGCATCAGCAACTTCTGTCGCAGCAGCAACTACTGTCGCAGCAGCAGCAGCAGCAACAGCAGTACCAGCAGCCGCAGCAGCAACAGCAGCACTTCCAGCAGCAGCAGCAGCAGCACTTGCAGCAGCAGCAGCACGCACAGCAGCAACATTTGCCACAGCAGCAACATCAGATAACCGCACAAATCCAAACCATGAAGGATCAACCGCAGCAGCCCATGGTAAGTCAATCGGTTTCGATTTCGATTTCCTATGCAATGCCATTGACCTTTTCGTGTTCCGACCCCCACATCCCCCACCTTCCCCTGCACCCACACTGCGGGTCAGACAGCTTTGATTTCCATTTCGTTTTCCATTTCAAGGCAGCCAAATGCGAAATGCAAAATACAAAATACAAAACACAACGAGCCCATAAATCCGCATGGCCACATTGCGTATACGTCACGTGGCCCCGGGCCCAATCAACTGCAGCTGTGCAAACTCATACACGCCACAGCCAGACATCGTGCATATATCTATATATATGCATATATATATATAGTAGATATAGTTGCGCATTCATTCATAAAGATTTTGTCGATTTTTATCAATGATTGCTAAATGCTTTTGAAAACAAAACCACACACACACGTGAGCCAGGTGCAGATAAATTCCAGATACAGGAAGCCAGCTGCCTGGCAACTCAGCTTGCCTACACTGGGACAAAAAATGTGTAGAGCCGATCGCTATACCCTAAATTAAAGTTTAGACTTTTAAAATATGGAATAAGCACAAAAAGAAAGTATTTATGTGAGAATTTATGATATATTAAGTGTTGAATATCTTTAATACATACCAAGCAGTTTCATGAAGTGTAATCCGAATTGTGTGTGCTTTAATTTTTACATTTTATTTGAATTTTATTGTGGCGGCCCCCCCACTGCTCCCCTTTCACTTTCACTTTCATAACTTTTCTGCGCGCTCGTAAAAATGCAAATGGAAACGGGTTGAGTTTTTGGGTCTGGCCGGCAGTCTGGCTTTGTTTTGCTTCCTTTTTTTTGTTTTATTTCCTTTCATGCGGCTTCCTGTTTATTCAGGGACCAAAAAATGTAGCATAATTTGAGGCGTGTTAATTAACAGTGGTGTTTTGTGTACGCCGCGGAAGTTGTAACACTGGCAAAAAGGGAATTTCTGTTTTGGGGCCTGGAGTTTGCCACCAATTAGACTGAGCCTAATTAGGGCACACAAAATGTGATTTATGACTGACCAATCCAGTCTAGCAGCTTTGGGTACATAATTCATGTCAGTTTTTCAACTGTTTTTATGGCCAAAATGCTTATTTATGAATGGTGTTGCAAAGCAGTCGAGGACGTAATGGCACTGAGTTGGTTTGGGTTTAGTCTAGACCTGGAATTAAGGGGGATATGGAAAGAAAAATTACCAGGAAGCAGATAATGCTCAGTAATATTACCTTTAGAACTTTACTTAAAGTGTTTTCCAAAGAACAAAGGAAATTCACATTCAGCTTACTTTAACTTGAAGTGCACATGATTGGAAAAATGAATAATTTTTTTCCATTATTTCCATATTTTCAGGCACCCATGGCCTTCTACCCCACATGGCAGGCGGATCCGTCGCAGGGCTGGCAGAACCAGTTCATACAGCAGATACCACAGAACACACCGGCCATAACGTCCCTGAACTCCCTGGACTTCCAGACGCAGTCGTATGCGTATCCCTCGAACGGCTACGTGCAGTCGGGCCTGGGATTCGATCCCAACTATGGTAGGTCACCATATGCGGCACCAGTGCAGCGCTACGACTTCCAGAGCCAGCAGCTGTCCACGGCACCGTCGGCCATCAACCAGGTGGGTCTGCAGAGTGTGACGGGATTTGCGCCCAGCTACGCTGGACAGGTGTCCGCCGCACCAGTGCCGCCGTCGCAGCAGCAACAACAGCAGCAGCAGCAACAGCAGCAGCAGCATCTGGGAGCGGACCTGAACAAGACGATGTCGGGAAACGACACGCCTGGATATCCGCGGGTGAGCAGCGTGCCGCCGCGCTCACTCAACTGTAACGGGTATTCAGGCGATTACAGCGGTTCCCCAGCCACCAACAGCAACAGCAACAACAACAGCAGCAACAACAACAGCAGCAGCAACAGCAGCAACACGAACAACAGCAACGGCAGCAACAACAACGCCACCACAGTGGTCAGCGGAGGCACCACCACACCAGCCCCACCACCCACAGTGGTGGCCCAGCCCGCCTCCTCGCCCATGCAGCCACCCAACCAGGCGGTGCCACAGTCGCCCACGCGCAGCAACATGCTGCAGCAGCAGCAGCAACACCAGTCGCCCACGGGCAACGGGCTGCAGCCGTATGTTGCACCGCAGCAGCAACAACAGCAGCAGCAGCAACACATCTCCTCGCCACCGATGCAGGATTGGAACTGGCAGCAGCAGCAGCAACAGCAGCAGCAGTCATTGGGCGCCGAGGGCTATGCCCAGGGTGAGAGACTCCATCTGAACACACGCATCAAGTCGATGATTATGCGCAAGAGCGATCCCAAGGATCCGCCGCCGGATCTGCAGCCGCAGCAGGTGCAACAACAGCAGCAGCAGCAGCAGTCGGCCGTGCAGCAGCAACAGCAGACCGGTCATTTTTTATCGTATAGCCACCATCTCCGGCCCGAAGCGGCGCTGAGCGCCAACGGACCGAGCAGTGCCACGCCCACCCACCCACTGCCCAACCTGCAGCAGCAGCAGCAGCAACAGCAGCAAGTGCAGCAGGTGCAACAACAGCAGCAGCAACAGCAGGCGGTTGGTGGGCCAGTGGCTGCCGAGCCGATCGGAGGTGGTGGCGATCACATCTGGAAGCCGCACCACGCCAACTCGTTCAAGAAGCCGAGCGTGGTTAGCGGCTATCCGGCAGCAGGACAGGATGCACAGTTGCAGCTGCAGTTGCAGCAACACCAGCCAGGACAGCACACGACCATCAGCCACTCGGTGGATCCGCCAGTGGTGGTGCCACCACAACAACAACAACATCCTCCAGTAGCCGCCGCTCAGCCCAAGAAGTCCAGGAGTCGCAGCAAAGCCAGTCGAGCAGCGGCGGCGGCTGCAGCAGCAGCAGAAGCAGCGGCGGAGAACGATCGAGATCGAAACTCCACGGATCCGGGAGGTGGTGGCCTGAAACCGCTCAGTGCCCACTATCCCCCGCATCCACATGCCGCCGGAGGACCGCCACCGGGCCAGGACTATCACTCGCAGTACATCAAAACGGAGCCCGGTTTACTTGGTCCTCCGCAGCCGAACAAAATGGAAGGTTACGAGCGGAACTACCAGAACTTCATACAGTATGCGGACTTCTGCCAAAACGATGGCCAAGGACAGCCCGTGCAGCAACACCATGGTCATGGGCAGCAGGACTACGCCGGCTATCACCACAACTCGGCCTACTATGGCGCCGGAGCCAGTAGTTTTCAGCAGAACTTCCAGCAAAACTTTGTCCCGGGCTACCAGCACTCCACTTATGGCGGCAGAGGGAAGCCGCCTGCCAACCAGCCGCACCAGATCCACGGGCATGGCCAGAGTTTGATGGAACTGGACAGGAAACCAGATACCAACAGCATCATACCACTGCCCACCAACTACGAGAAGGATATACCTGCCTATCCCATACCGCCGCATCGCTATGCCCTGGGACACGGTGCTCCGCCGCACTTGAGTCACCACGGCATGCTGGAGCCCAAGATCGAGGACATGGGCATGCTGGGGCACGGTGGCAGCTATGCCTATCTGGGAAGTGAGGGAAAACCCCTGAACAATGGATTCTCCTGCTGCAGACAGGGTGGCACTCGACCACCCACTGCGGAGCACTTGAAGGACGGAACCTGCCTGGGATTGGGTATACAACCGAAGGAGGAACTCATCGACGAGGACGAACTGATCGACACCCATGGCAATGGACTGAAACCAATTGGTGGTGTGGGCAAGGCCAAGGGAAAGCAAAAGCCCGATGAAATACCCGAAATAGTGGTGAAGCACGAGAAGATCAACCCCATGTTCGACACCACGGATCGCTTGGAAAAGGGCAACAAGACAGAGATTCCTGAGTGCGAGTGCTTCCAGTCCGACAAGAATCCTCCGGAGCCGGGTACTTACTACACACATCTGGGTGAGTTTTGCCTAAATCAATTTAGAATCATTATAACTTTATACTAATTACATTTTGGATTAGGCACGGCCTCATCTCTAATGGATTTGCGAAGGGAATTTGAGGAGCGTTGCAACCTGACGGGTCGCCAGTTGAGAATCGAGAAGATCGTGTACACGGGCAAGGAGGGCAAGACTTCGCAAGGATGCCCGGTGGCCAAATGGGTCATCCGGCGGGCTGATCTCGAGGAAAAGATTCTGGTGGTGGTCAAGAAACGACCGGGTCACAGGTGAGTTTCCTACATCATTCATTAAAGACTTCAAGACTTATAATTTTCATATTTCTTATCCAGATGCATAGCCGCATATATTGTTGTGTGTATGGTGGCCTGGGACGGAATGCCTCGCCTGGAGGCGGATAATGCCTACAAGAATCTGATCCCGAAGCTGAACAAGTACGGCCTGCCCACCACGCGTAGATGTGCCACCAATGAGAATCGCACCTGTGCCTGTCAAGGTAAGTACCACATTTTGAGCTCAATTCATTGAAAATCCTATAAATATAAACTTTGGTTACTCCAGGACTCGATCCGGAATCGTCGGGCGCCTCGTACTCCTTCGGCTGCTCCTGGTCGATGTACTACAATGGCTGCAAGTACGCCCGCTCCAAGACGGTGAGAAAGTTCCGGCTGTCCGTGAAGAGCGAGGAGGCGGCCATCGAGGACCACATGAACCTGATTGCCACTCTGCTGGCACCGGTGTTCAAGCAGGTCTGTCCGCGATCCTACGACAACCAGACGAAGTACGAGCACGAGGCCAGCGACTGCCGGCTGGGTCTGGAGCCCGGAAAGCCCTTCTCCGGGGTGACCGCCTGTCTGGACTTCTGCGCCCACTCCCACAGGGATCTGCACAACATGCAGGATGGCTGCACGGTGCATGTGGCGCTGCTGAAGCCCGGCAATCGGGACACCCGCCTCCCAGACGACGAGCAGTTCCACGTCCTGCCGCTCTACACGATGGACGGCACGGACGAGTTCGAGAGTGTCGAGGGTCAGCGGGACAAGCACCGCACCGGAGCGGTGCAAATGCTGGACAAGTGAGTGTACCGTTGAGTTTTGAGCAGCCGCTCCCAGGCACTCGTAACGGAAATCGATCAGGATCCTAGTTCTCCAGTTCGATTTTTGTTCTGAGTGTACATATTCTAGTGCCTTACTAATATGTACCTGCATGTTTTTGCTTCCCAATCATATAGATTCCCCTGCGAGGTACGCGTACGATCCACACCCTTAATACCCTGCAGAAGGCATGGCAAGAAGCGAAAGGATGGCGACGAAGCGGCGCCACCGGACGGAGACCAGGACGCGGTTGGCGATGCCAACAGCCAGAGCAGCTCCAGCAACGGTGCCCAGTCCCAAGTGCAAGCCAACAACCAGCAGAGCAGTCCGCCAGCGCTGGGAACAGCGCACATCAAGAAGGAGAATGGCAATGGTGTGAACGCCAATGGAGCGAGTGGCAAGTCGAAGGGCAAGGGAAAGTCCAATCAGTCCAATAATTCGAGTGCTTCCACGCCGGGATCAGCGCCACCGTCAACACCCTCGCCGCGGTGCCAGACTCCAGTGACAAACAATCCCAGTCCGGCGGGCAGTGCTTTCAGCACTCCACCCGTTCACGGATCAAATGCCAATCCCCAAAGCAATGGTGGCCAAGCCACGGGCAATCAGCCAGGACAACTCATGAGCTCCAACTCCAGCCTGATGAACATGGCCACCATGATCGACACCTTCACAGATGCCCAACTGCAGTCCAACCAGATCTCAAGCACTGTCCTAGACTCGCCGTACTCCTATGACTACCAAACGGCTTCCTACATAGACTCGCGGAACTACTACGGCCAGTGGCCAACGCCTCATGCTCCGATGGGCATGCAGGCGCAGGTGGGCGGACTGGGAGGAGGTGTTCCAGGAGGCGCGGTGGCAGGTGTGCCACCTCTGACACCCACCACTCCTACGGCCCAACCACAATTGGGTGTTCCCCCGGCGACTTCCATTCCCGGAGGCACCACCACCGGAGCACCAGCAGGAGCTCTGCCGGCGACAGCTCCACCTACGGCTACGCCGACACAGCTAGAAACGAGCAATGGCTATGGAGCTGGCAACTATCAAACCCTCGTCAGTAATCCCGCCTCGAATCTAACCAATCCCGGAGCAGTTGCCACGGAGGTGCAGCAGCAACATCAGCAGTCCCAGCAGCAACAGTCCGCGCTAACAGGAGCAGTGGGTCCCGGTGGTTTGCCCGTTGTGGGCGGGGCACCTGGTGACCTTAAAAGCCGGCTGGTCAGCGAGGAGAATCCCGACTCCACCACCCTGGTCAACCACCATCACCATCATCACAATCTTACGGAGAGTAAACTAACCGCCTTGACGGCCATGCAACCGATGACGAACCTCGCACCGCTGACCACCTCGCACCATCCGCAGGAGGGATTCGTCAAGCCGAAGCCACCGCCCAGCGACTATACGGCCCAGTACACGGCGCAGTATCCGAACAACTACCAGATGTACCCGCCTCCACCACCACCACCACATTCGGCGTACTCCGCCTATGATGCGTATCAGAACATGAACTACAACTATGGGTATCATCAGGCCTACTCGCCGTACGGAATGTATCCTCAGCAGACGCCTCCGCCCACGCCGCCTCCGCCATCGCCCAACTGGAACATGTACGGTCACCATCAGACGGGGTCCGTGAACTCCGGTTACGGCAGTGCGAATCCTGCTGCAGGCGCGGGTTCCTTGATAGCCAGCCATGGGTCAGTAGCGCCCGCGGGCGTGGGCCTCCAGAAACCGATTGTTCCAGTGCCAGGACCACTGCATCATCAACAGCAGCAGGTGCTACAGCAGCAACAGCAACAGCAGCAGCAGCATCAACAGCAGCAGCAGCAACAGCAGCAGGTGCAACAGCAGCAACAGGAAGCTCCGCAAACGATATTACCCGATCTGAGCAACGGCCAAACCACCTCCGATACAGTAGCCACGCCCACGCCAACTGGAGATTCCTCCGGCAGTGACGCGGGCTCGGGCAACCCTGGAGCTGGAAACCCAGCAGGCGCAAGTGGAGCAGGTGCAGCAACAACGGCGCCTCCCATCGCCTCACCAGGAAGCACCAATTCCAGCAAAATCGAGCCCATTGGCGAGGTGGCCGAGATCAATGAGAACATCGAGGCCTTCCAGGATCCGCAAATGGGCGGCGTGGCCATAGCCCTGAATCACGGAAGTGTCCTGATCGAGTGTGCCAAACACGAGATGCACGCCACGACGGCGGTGCGCCGGCCAGATCGGCATCATCCCACGCGGATGACACTGATCTTTTACCAGCACAGGAACCTCAATCGATGTCGACATGGCATCGATGAGTGGGAGGAGAAGATGCGGGTGAAGAAGATCAACACGGACCTAGACAACAAAGCCAAAGAAGAGCGCGAGCGACTAATAAAGAAGGCGGCTGGCGAGGATCTGGACGATCTCGACGAGGATGCCCTAATGCAGGACGAGCCGTTGCCCATCAAAAAGGAATCCTCCGCCAATGGCCAGCAGTTGAAAAACGGTGCCAGCGGCAGTAAAAAAAAGAAGAGCAGTGATTCCAAAAAATCCCAAGCCAACGAGCAGTCAAAAAACGAGAAGGTTGCCCTCCACGCACCAACACTGACGACCACGTCGTGGACGACCCTGTTCCCCTCGCATCCGTGCGTGGTTTCAGGGAAATACCCGGAGGGCAATAGCAGTCCGACCTCGTCCACGAACAACGCGCCCAACGGTGGTGGCTGCCCCGGCCAGCAGCAGCATCTGCCTCCTCCGCCTGGCAGTGGGCTTATCCATCCGCCGCCGGGCACGCCCACTGGCACCGCAGCACCGCCGCCGCCCACTCCGCATCAGCAGCTGCAGCTGCCGCAGCAGCAGACCTGAATCTCTTCAGGCTGAGGGGCTACTACTGGTAACCAGCCTCTGGTGTTCGCTGCATAGGCCTAATCTTAAGAATCCACACAAATCAATCCTGTTCCGGTTTTGAGTTCCGATGGAATTCGGCGGCTCGGAAAGTAGTAAATTTAACACATTTCACATATATTCGAATTGAATTTGAAAAGAAGATATACTTGAGTCTGAGTTTTAAAGATTTTCAATTAACAAGTTTTCAACGCCGAGTTATTCCAAAAAGCTAGATTGAAACCAAAAAATTTGACAAGTACATAACAGCATTAAATTCTTTTGAATTTTTAATTAATTTAAACTTTTTCGAAAACCGCCAAACTTGATCGAAATGAAACTAAAGAACAGGGTTGTATGACTGAAAATTCACTCAAAGCTAAGCAAAGAAACGGAGACAGAAGATTTAATTATTTTTGTAAATGCGTTTGATTTAGTGTGCCATAGGAGGAGAAGAATTAGAAGAGTACCCGGAAAAAGAGAGTTGCAGTTGAAAAAGTACAGTTGACGCTGCCGGGCCAGAGTTGTCACCATTCCACAAGAAAATACCCAGAAAATACATCACACTTCACTCAGCAAAAATCACACAAAAATAACAAGTTTCTAAACTGAAAAAGCAGTTAGTTTAAAATCAACTATTAACTTTAGTTTCTTAGGAGCCAGCAACAAAACAATTTCTGTTAAATGAGTTATTTTTAAAGACAAGCAGGAAGCAAACTACAAAACTACAGAGCAAAAACAGAACGAATACTACTAAAACGAAAACTAAATAAAGAAATTTTTGCTTAGAAACAAAAAAAGTCAGACTAAGAGTTAGTGGAAGTTGAAAAAAAGATCATTGCCAAAAGTACAAATAAACCATTTTTTAACAAGCAACTAGAAAAACGTAAAGAATTTCGCAAGACAACAAAAGAAAATAGTTGGTAACAGAGAAAAAAGCAGTTTTTACAAAAGAACTACACTACACTACAAGAGTTTTAAATTTAGTTAAATAACCATTTTCCAACAATTTGACTATCCTTTGGGATTGGCTCGAACTTGAGTGGCAGTGCCAATTGAATTTAAATTGTATAAATGAAACGAAACAAATGGCGAATTTCTGTCATGAAAAATTATGTTTACACTGAAAGAAATTCCCCATATGCTCAGCTGAATTATCATTCAATACCAGACCACAAGCAAAAAGTTGAAAATGGTGCGAGCAGGACAACTAGAACTACAGCTAGAGAAGAATTGAATATTTTTGAGCTCGGGAGAAAGAGACAAGCAGAGCGGCACACGCCTGCTGAGAAAGAGATAGACCGATAAAGGAGTAAGGCAGCAAGACATTTTTAAACTTTAATCATAATTTAAACTAAGTTTAAGCAACACACACACACACACAAAATGAAAAACACGAAAGTTAAATATATTTATTTATGCGCAAATCGACGGCAAATAAGGGGTTAATTCTAGTTATTATTATTTCTGCAAGATTTAGTTTGAAAAACCCAAAAAGACTCGAAACCAATCAAGTATTAAGCACTAAACAACCAACAACTAATACTAAACTTATTTGCCTAACCATTTGTAATTGTTGTATAAAACTCAATGAATAATTTGCATCCATCCAAAAGGTAACATACAATTAAAGATTAGAATGCAAATGTGGCAGCGCAACTGAATTTCAAATCAAATTAGTCTACATATAAATATATTTTGCACAAAACAAAACAAAACAAAACGAAACAGAACAAGAGAAGAATAGAGAAGAAAAGAGAAGAGAGAAAAGAGCGGAAAGGATAAGCAAAACGGTTATTGATAATACGATCCTTGATATGACGAACGGACATATAGATCGTATGTAAACTGTACGTAATGTAATTTAAATGTAAGGCAGCGAAGAAGACTTTTGAGCAACAAGAAAAAACATGTTTTGATAAATATTTAAATGTTTATATAATATATTAATATAACTTATGATAATTGATAATTGATTAACTGATTACGCAAGCCAACAACTATTATAGTTTGTAAATGCTTTTTTATCATTTTCAAATAAAAGCAAATCCTTTGCCATCATTAAGTTACACAACACCCCAAATCGACTTTTGAGTTTCGCGGGGCGCTCGGCGTACACCTTATACATAAACTATACGTATATTGGCATATGATAAAGCAGAAACAAAAACCAATTAACACTGAACACTGAGCAGCATACGTAATAAGCGGAAATCAGAATTCAGAAATCAGCAATTAGAAATCAGAAATCAGAAAAGAGCTCGATGATAACGCACCGGACTTAGCGACATTCGGGTGCTAAATCAGTTAGAGATACGATATAGCGAGATACATACATATTGTAAAACGATACACAAAACCGAGAACGTATATACAGATTGTGAAGCACGAAGCGAATGGATGAGAAAAAAAACGTAAATTATATTTATTTAAAGTACGCGCATGGAAAGCAAACAGATATTAATATTAAATAAAACGAAAACAAAGTTAAAATCGTCAGACTGCATTTTTCATTTCAAACTCTCGGGGGGAAAACCATTTCAAAAACGATCACAGCATTTCTGATTATTTTTAAAAAAATATTATTTAATGGAAAACACTTTTTCTGGAGTACAAAGTCATAAGGGTCGAAACTTATGACAATTTATAAGCTAACGCTAGCATACTCGGAGTCTTGTTTAAAACCAAACAAAATTCCGAAAAATACAAAATTGCTACAAATCAGGTTTGTGGCATTTGGAATCGGTTTGAGATGCACTATAGTATTAATAGTAAAGATACTCTTTGATGCAGCCATGAATATGTGCGCTTGAGTCGGGGTAAACTGTAAAGTGGCGAAGCGGCCAAGCGGCCTTACAACCTATCTAGCCTAGTTATTTACATCGAAGTGTTCTAAGTACATGGCAAGTGATACTATTGCAGTGCAGTGCTTAAAGGTCGAGGACGAGATCCTGCGAGTAGTTGTCCAGCGCCGTTTTGTTGAACGAGCCAAAGTTCCATTGCTGGAACCGATTGTCGGGATCGCACTTATTGGCCACCACCTCCTGCGAGAAGGGCAGCAGCTCCAGGCACCTTCTGCCCTCCTTGCCGTGCAGGAGCAGCTTCTTGCGGTAGTCATAGTACCAGTACTGGTTGCCACCCTGCATGTGACAGTCCCACAGCCAAACGGGCGCGTTGGCATCCCAGATCTGCACGTCCAGGCACTCCTTCTTTCGCCGCAGACGCAAGTCTCGCTTCCAGCTCAGCTCCCAGAATTGCGTTCGCTGCGGAATCTTTATGTCGTTGGCACACGCATACATGCCCATTTTGTTGTGCTTCTTTCTGCCCATCGTGTCCAGGCAAAGGTTTTGATTGCCCACATTCTGCAGGGCGCCCCTGGCATAGGACGGCGGATCTACCGGCGGATAGGTCTTCATCAGATCGAAGGCCACCTCCTCCATGAACCACTTGAAGGACTTGCACTTCAGCTTGGTGCGAATGGCCTTCTGCTCCGTCAAATCGCCAGGATCCACGCTCTCGTAGAGACCGTCACCGTGACTGTACAGGTAGTTCTTGTACTCGTCCATCCACACCTCCGCCACTCGTTTGTAGTTCTGCAAAGTAATCAAAAGTTAGTCGTTGGGTCTAATAAAATGATTGATAGCCCTGATAAAAATAATAATTACTGGGGAATCGCAGACAAAGAAATCTTGGTTGCTATGGCTGCAATCAAGTTTGCTTTGAAGTCAGAAACCCCATTAAAAATATGCGCAAATTGCAAATATTTTTCACAACAATGTGCCAAGTTCGGCGACCTACATGTTAGAGTAAATATAACTAAGTTATAAAGATATACCACGAAGAGTCTAAATAGGCATTTCTAGTTAGAACCAACAAGCCGGAGTTGTTCGCCAAAAATAAATAAAATCCTGTAAAATTAATTAGCCAAGTTCCAAGACAAAAGAATTTTAAGTGGGTTTAGAGGCCCTAAAATTAAGAAACTAAATGGGAGTGTCTATTGATGTTCAGGTAAAACCTGTTTAGAGCTCTATTGTCCATTCTTCATTTAGATTCCGCACTGCTCAACTCACCTTGTGCAGGTAATCGCCCTTCCTGGGACTCGGCTGATGGTTGCGAGGTCCGCGATATATGTGACCAATGCGAGAGCAAGGTGCATCGTACATTTCGCCGCCACACATCCAGATCTTGAAGCTGAGCTCATACTGCTCTCCGCCCCAGATGTCTAGGCCCTCATCGTAGCCGCCCAGTTCCCAGAAGAACTCTCTGGAAATGGCAAATAGGCCGCCAGCCATGACGGGACTCTTGAACGGATCGGCCGGATGCTTCAGATCTTCTTCCAGCAATGGCAATCGCTTGTAGAAGAACTCCCAGTCGAAGGCTCCTCGGGCACCCTCATCCTGCGCCCGGTAGTTGAAGTTGGTGTGGTCAATCACATCAATAAAGGGACACACCGCCGTCCGTTTGTTCAAGGCAATTGGTTCCAGCAACGGTGGCAGCCAGTTGTAGTTGGCCTCCACATGGGAATCGAGGAAGATGAGCACCTCGGCAGTGGCATTCCTTGCGCCTGCTGCTCGGGCTCCAATCAATCCCGTGCGCCTTGGCAGCCGCACCACACGAACCCACTTGAAGTGTTCCGCAATATAGGTCTCCAGCTCCTTTCCCAGATACTCCCGGTCACTGTGGTCGTCCACCAGAATGATCTCCTTCATCAGCTCCGGCGGTGAGCGATTTATCAGGCTGTGAACTGAGCGCATCAGCACGCTCAGGTATTCGTTGTAAAATATGATTATCACACTGACTGTGGGCAACTTCGCCACGTACTCCTTTTTGCGACATCTGTAAATAGATGAATTGAAATAAGTTGGAATTTGCAATAAATTATACATTAACATATATGCCACCAGCTAAACTTTTGTAGTGAACTCGATATCTAACAGCTATAAAATAATAAACATAAAATGCTGTCATCAAATTTTAACAAACATAAGCCTGATTCTATTCTATTCTAAGAACTACCGCCTTATCTCGGCTCTGAAATTTGGCGACTCTTTGTGACTTTTGATAAGAACTCACAGAGGATGGCGAATGTCGGGCAGCGAACGGTTAACAGATATGGAATCCGACAGCAGGGCATTAAATCCATTTTCCAGTGACTTTTGCTTCTCCAAATCTCGCTGGGACTCATCGTCCAGGGTGGCGGCCTTTCCCTTCTCCCCGAGGCCCACGCGCTTGGCATCCTTCTCCATGAAGGTATAGTCATGCCAATCCTTCTTAACCAATCCATCCGCTGGCGCCGCCATCTGCAGCTCGTCCTGGGGCTGCTGCTGCGATTCATCGTCCGCCGGCTGCGGATTATGGAGCTCCTCATCCACCGGTTCCGGCTCATCGATTTTCTGCAGCTCGGGATCCTCTTCAAAGTCGGGATCTTGTGGTTTCTTAGATTCTGGTTGCCGAATAGCTGGCACCTTCACCCGGGCATCGCCGGAAAGGCCAGCCTTTTCGGGCACGGGCTCCACGCCATGATGGACTGGTTTGTTGGTGAAGGGCGTGGAAGAGATCCAGCTGGTTACCAGTATGAAGAGAGTCAGGGAGACCAACAAGAGCAGCGAGGCCTTCACTATCCACTTGATATTGGGTCGCCGCATCTTTGCCGGATATCCGTGGCTACGTGTACGCTCTACGGGTCTCTACGGTCGCTATGCAAACCATTAAAGTCGGCGGTGTGGGTCGCGAGGTACTGGCGATATTGGCTTGTTAGCTCAGGTGCTTCCGATGTTTGCTGGGTTGTCTCTTTATCTGGCACTGCAACGTGGTCTCTGCGTCAAGAGGAAAAGTAGAAAAATACAGAAACGTAAGCACATATGTATCTTTTTGGGTCGCACGTATAAAAAAAACCCAAGATAAGCGAGTCATTTTCACCAATCCGAAAGTTGAGATAATAGCAATGGTATGGTACATCCGCTGGATAGTTACCTTATCGCAGATGTATGTCAATGAAATGTACTACAAATTAAATTGTCTTTGCCGACTGGCTTTGTTTATAATTCCTGATTTTATGGCTGTTAATCAGGTAAAACGTCATCAGCAGGTGCGTTCTTATCAGGAGTTTAGTTACATTACTTTCATTCTCACCTTACTGCGTAGGTATTCCAATCAAAACTCCATCCTATCTGGGTTGAATAAACTTGTTAACTATTTAATTACTAATTAGCATAGCAAAACAAAAGTTTGCTTCCACGTCCGCGGAAATTCTTTTTTTTTGGCTCTGTTCTTGGCGCTGTTCTAATGGCATTCACACGGAAACGCCTTCACTGCCCGTGGAAACAGCTGTTCGTACATTCGCCCCGAAAAAGCGGCGTCCAAAAAGGGGCTTTTACATGGTCGCCCAGTTTTATTTCAAAATTATAAACAATTAAATTACAAAAACTGAAATTTGTAGTACCCAAATACTAAATATTTTTTTGTAAACAACTTCTCGCTTTATTGGTTTAATGAATTCTTCTGTTCCCTAGGCAATGTTCAGCATTTTCTTCACCTCCTCCTTGTATTTGCCCAAGTTGTACTCGTTTTCGCCCTCGTTTATAAGCTGCTCCACGCAGTCAGCAAAGGATTTGCTGGGAGCCACTTTCGGAGCACCCTCTTGCGCGTTCCAGTTGAGGATTCGCTCGGCGGAGAGCTTCGACTGGTTCCGCTCAAACAGATAAACCTCCATGTCCGCCTCCGATTTGGTTGCCTCCCAGGGCTCGGTGACGAAGGACTCGTGGTAGCACGCGGTGAGTAAATACAGGGCGTAGTCATAGTTCTGCTTCTTCTGCGGGCACCGGTCCGTGACGAAGGTAACGATGTCCGTGTCCTTGTCGTAGCGATCGCCCACCAGGCGCAGGAACTTATCCCTGGCATGCGCATCGAACTTAAGGTCAGAGAGCTTCAGGGAAATGGTGACTCTCCTGGCCTCCGGATTCCTGATCGTGGGCAAACTCTGGCAGTAGTCCGTGGTGGTGACCTCCAGGGGGAAGTGGCGCTGCCACTTGGCCTCCGTCTCCAGACCCTTTGGCCATGGAGTGCAGAACTTCTTGATGGCCTCGCATTGCTGGCGGATGGCCGGCGGTGTTAAGTGCAGAAAGTTGGGTATCTTCATCAACTCCGCATTGGCGAACTTCGATGGGGCTGCTGCTCCGCGTTCCGTGAAGCCCTGGCGCAGAGGCAGAGGCACACTGGCCGGGTGGAAGGATCGTGGTCCCGGCCAAACGGCCGTCCAGTCCTGATCCACTGCCATGCGGCTGGTGCGCGGCGGTGGGACGGGATCTCGGCGGACCTGCTGGCGCCGCTGGAACTGCTGCTTCACCGTCCGCAGGCTCAGCACTCGGAATTCTGACCGAACAGGAAAATATATCCATTAATAAGCATGCATGCCAGAAAGACCCCATTGTTTACCTTCATCGTCCTCAATTTCTTGCTGCTGTTGCGGTTCCTGGTTGGAAAAAAGACGAATACCACTTTGAGCCGTCTGTTTTTTCAGTGGCAGGCGCTCCAACATGCGAGTCACAGCGCTGGACATGGTTTTATGCTTAAACTTGTGCTAAGGAACCTATTTCTAATTAATATTTCCAGCGATTTATGCGGCTTTTACGTAAACCATGCGCCAACGAACTGCCATTCGCCCCGAACAACAAGCTGTCAGCTGTTTACCGGAATGTGACATTCACAGAGAATCACATAACTTTTATAAGCTAAAAAAAAACGTCTTTTTGAATACACATACCATTTGGTATGAATAGTTTTTATTTTTTTCTTTAGCATTTTAAGAAACAATTCCGATTCCAAGTATTCTGTTAGAAAAATAAAGTATTAGCCAATAGATTGGTTTCAGCTATGGAAAGAAACAACACCTTTTTCTTTTATATACATATTTATTCAGGTAAAATAATAAAAAATATAACTCTGATGTACTGTAATATGGCTAAAAAGGATAAGTTCAATCACACCCATGTCAGAATCACCGTTCGGGATCCCAAGTCCCTCGTCACCTCGCCTTGTGCAAGTGCTCCTTTTATGTACATTATTTATTATTAGTAAAACAATAAAAAACATTGCGTTATGCTGTAAGCCCTGTGAACTATAGCTACCGTAAACCTAGTCGATCTGGGGAGCAGCTCCTTAGTGGATCTCCTGCTTCCACTTGTCGCGCGCCTCGAGTTTGGCCTCCGGCACCAGCGAACTCTTTGCGCCGCCCAGGATATTGGTGGTGGCTTGGGTGGCCAGGACCGCCGGGCAGACGACCAGCTGCGGAATCTGGCGCACCACCGCGCCCACGGCTCCACTGTAGCCCTTCTGGTCGTGCTCCGTGATGGCGGCTTCGATGAGTGTGTTGGCCGATTCGTTGATGCCCTCCCTCACTATGGTGTAGGCGTTGGCCACGCCCTCGCGCAGATCCTTGGGTCGCCCTTGTCGCCTCCTCTTGCCCTGTCTGCCGCCCTTTCTCTTCTTCATGGAGGGACCTGCAGATAACATATCGAAGGTGGTCTCCGCTGTGAATTGCAGCAGGTGTATGATTCTGGACGTGATCTCCAGGGCAGCCAGTGCTGTGCGGGCCGTGAAACTCTGTGCGCCCAGCTGGAATCCCCTAATAATCCGTCCATCCTTGTTGTACTGCTCGATGGGCAGTCGGAACAGATCGTAGATACCCTGGAAAAGCTGCAGCACCGCATTCGTGGGTCCGATTCCGCTTAGGATATTAGGCAGTTGATTCCGCTTGATGTCCTTCAGCCACTCCTTGGCCAGGAACTCGCAGAGTTTGTTCCACCCCAAGATGCCCCGGCGATTCACGATTTCCCGTAAATTAATTCCGGATCCCTGCAGCTGGGCGAGACCCATGATAAGGCCGGTGACTGGTCCGCGGGAAAGTTCAATCCGCCGTCCATGATAGTCGAAGCAAATGGGTAGTGCTGGACTGAAGATCACCTCGCGGAAGAACACAGGTGGAGCCGTTGCAGGATCCTCCTCGAACTCGTTTTCTAAGCTGTTCTCTTCAATCAGCACATTTAGGTTCCTCTCCACCATCTCCTTAACTTCGGAGTCGGGTAACTCATCTGATAACTCCTCCGGCAGTTTGCTTACCGACATTACCGGCATATCCGTTGTCGACGAACTGGCCTCCGTCTTTGTGCCACCAGCAGCACTAGCCGAGTTCCGGAACATACCCGAAAAGAAGTCCTCGAGGAAGAGCAGAGTATCCTGGTCTATATTGAGTTTGATGGGCAGAATGGAGACCCTCAAGGAACACTCTTCCGCGGAGCTCTTTTGTGGATTTGGACGCACATTCAGAGCCTTCACTATAACCATGTTCTCGTCCGGCTTGTGGGACAAATTGTTGCCCGTCGGGTGATACAGAAACTTGTTGATGTCCGAGGAGCGCAATCTATCTCTTATTTCGATTTCCGACACAAGGAGCACCTGACGGGACGAGTACATGGAGGTCAACGGGTAGGTTTCGTAGGAGAACCGGATCTTGGAGAGCTGCATCTCCACCAGAACCTCCAGATTGCGCTGGGATCCTTTGGGTTGTTTTGGCAGGCTCTTCTTGGAACCCTTTTTGTCCTGTTTTTCTTGTTCTTGAGCTTGCGACACTCCGTACTTGTAGGTATCGGACATGCCAAAGCCACTGGTTGCTGATGAAGAGGATTTCTTGAGAGGTTCATCAGGAAAATCCCGGCCGCCATAAAGGTGCCAGGTGAAGGTCATCTCGCAGAGGGTGTAACTGCTCTCGGCCACTGGGAAATTAGCTGGAGGCCTCAGAAGATCCACCTTCTCGTGCGGCAACTCAAAGTGGTTATCCACAATCTGCAGGGGGTCCTCCGAGATGTAAATCTGCTTGACACCAAACTTATCCATGCGTGAAATCTCCTCGTCATGAATGATGTCGAAATCCCGCTCCTCGAGGGACGCGTTGCCCAGGGACCCCAGCTCCTGCTGCACTTGGGAGCCTAGTGAAGTCTGAGGTTGCACTTGGCTTTGGTGGTGGTAGTAGGACTGTAAGATCACATTTGACTCAAAGTCCAGGATGTCTCCGATGATCGAGGGACTCTCAACCATCAGGGGTGTGTTCTGCAGCTTGACGGGCGTGGATTTCCTCTTCTCCTTTGGCTCATCCGGGAAGTAGAAGATCTCAATGCCCTCCTCCCGGCCGCCTGGAGATTTTGTAGCCCTGAGATTGGGCGAGCACTCTACGTCTATCACAGCATCGGCCATCAGTTTGCTCACATGGTTCTGGGTGTGTTCGCTCACCTCATGCTCCTCATTGGGTTTTGGCTCTGCGGGTTTCGTATCCTCATTCAAGATGGGCTCCTCTGGCGGACACAGATCCCTGTCGTTGGCCAAATAGGCTATGAGTTGCGCCAAAGCTGCTGCCGAATCGTAGCAAGTCTTCAGATGCATATCGTGGATGGAGGAGCGCAGATCCACTCGCGGTTGTCCACTACCTTCCGCATTCAAGCGGAAGGATATATTCAGCAGTCCCAGATTCAATACAGGTATCAAGGAGTCGTTGGATTCATGAACCAATCCCAGTTGCAGGACGCAATCCTCGGCCAGGAGTCGCAAGGTGCAGCCACTCATCGATGATATGATATTGCTGCTCAAGGTACAGTACCCCAGATCCAGGAAGGCGCGTTGTGGGAAGAATTTGGGGCGATAGTCTATCCCAGCATTCCACACATGCAACTGCAGCTCGGAGACCAGAGCAAACGGTTCGTATTCCTCGATGGGAAAGTCGGCCACGTCCATAAAGTCGATGAGTTGATTCAGCCAAGAGTGCTCCGAGTGGCAGGAGTGATGCTGCAGAATGGCACCACTTATCCCAAAGGACATCTTCATCCGCTTGATGCGCTGCTCCGGCTGCTTCTTGATCTCAGCCACGAGGGATAACACTTCATTCCTTTTCCTGTCCGGCTGCTGATGAACATTGGGGAAATTATAGATCGTGGGCAGCAGGTTTTTATCCGCCAAATCACTCCAAGCCAACTCCAAATCCTGAAGCGTATTTCCGCAATGCAAAGCCTCGATCTCGCCCAGCTGGATGCAGAAAAAACTCCTATTCGAATCGTTGTCCAAGCCATTCACTGTAAACAAACGCAGCTCCTTTATGTTCACCTGAAACTTACCGCACTCCTTGGATCGCTGGTTGGTCTCGGCATCCAGAAGATGCGAAAACAGAATCAATGATCCCTGCTCCACAAACAACTCAAAGGAGAAGGCTTCATTCCGAACTGGTGGCGCTGGTGGAGCAGAAACCGTTGGCTCCGCCATGGAAAAGTATATGCTGCTCTCCATGGTACTGGTACTGAGCAGCAAGTTCCTTCTGAACTCCTCCAGCTGGGGCTCTGCATACAGGTTTTTCGACTCTGGGACTTCGTTATCCGTATGGATGTCATAGTGCGGAGACCGTGGTTCCCACATAAAGAGATCTCCGTTCAAACGGTTGTATATCAATTCATACATACTCTTGGATTCCAGCACAACCTTAACTTGTGGAATAAACGTAAATATCTTTAGTTTGGAGCACTGGGTGCAACTATCGCAGAATTCATTGATCTCCTCCGTTTCACCAGGCAAAAGGGAATCAGTTTTGTCCACACTGCCATCGAGTCCCTCTACATGGGAGGTGTAGCCAAAGGTACATTTTGAGCTAAAGGGTGACTTCCTTGCTTTCTTCTGACCATCAGTCGTGTCCTTCAACTGAAGTACGTCAATTTGGATCTTCTTGTTCGGCTGCATTCTTTGCTGGCATTTCAAGAGGTGCACGGCGCTCTGCTTATCCGCATCACAATAAAACACATCTAGTTCATCCGAAACGATGCTTATCTGAGACCTCGAACTGACGACCAGGGCGCGGAACTCCACGGCCAAGAAATCACGTCGCACATTCTTCTTCCACCAGGGAATCTTTTGCGGATCGTTGGCCGCTCTGCCATCCACCACAGGAAAACGCAAGTGAAGACGCAGATTTTCGGACTTCACTACAAACTCCGTTTGGTTGGGATCATCTGGATAGGCCGTTGACGATGTCGAGTCCGCGGAAAACGGAGAACAGCCAAAGAGCGCTCCTAGTCGATCGTATATGGATACATCCAATTCTGCCGTACATTCATCTAAACTGACTTCAATTTTGTTGGAACAATGATTGTGGTTCTGCTTGAACATGAACGAGGAGCTCTGCGTGAGCACGATCTCCGGTCGGATGTGGTAGCCATCCGGGCAGTTTCGCTGGCGGTCAAACTGAAGCAGATGCTCCATGGAGTTATCCAGGACCTCGATGAGATCCACCGCAGTGGCGGACAGAGTAGTCCGCGATGTGAGCTCCTGGAAATAGCGCTGCTGGCTTCCACTAACGATTATTGGGGCTGCACGTAGCAGGAGGTACTGCTGATTCTGCAGCGGCATGTGATTCTCTAGGAGCGTGCCCAAAAAGAAACCACTGGCAGTGTCCGAGTAAAGAAGGTAACTTGCGTGATCGAAAACCGTGCTGCAACTGTCGATGTTGGCCGTGTTTTGGATAAGAATGTCCTGGTGCAAAGCAATGCCGTAGATTTTCGAGATCTGCACCTTGAACTTGAGGATCTCGCCGGATTTCTCTGTGTACCCCAACTCCTGCTGGAGAGTATTGGTACAGGAGGTGACCATGCTGTTTGTGGACTCGCTCATCTTTCGACTCCGTGCGTAACCGCTCCTCGGGGGATTTCCATAGGCGGAGTATTCGGAGGGGTCGGCTTCTGACATTCCTGTACACCAGTCTGCATTCTGGCCCAAAATCCCCGTCATCCGGGTTGGCTGCTGCAGACTTTGCATCTGATACTCACTGGGCGGAGCCGATTTCAAGCTTCTGCCCTTTTTGGGTCGCTCCTGCTGACCACCGCAGTTGAAGCCCTTGGAGAACTCGACAAGCAGGTGAATTTGGCGCGGCGTGAGCATGAAGTATATGTCGTCCAGACTGAGTTCTAGGCTGACCTTGGGCCCAACTATATTTTCCGTCTGCTTGATGTTGATTTGGATGTTTTGCGCTCCCTTGAGCTCCACAATCTTGCAAAGCTGCTCGTAAGGAGTGGGTCCGTACTGGTGATCCATTACATCAAGCACTTCAGATGTGTGCAAGCTAAGGCCCTCGATCACCAAATTGTGTTTGGCTATCATGGGCAGTGCATTGAAGCTGCTGTTGGGATCTTCTTCGGTTTCAGTGTCCTGGGAGGTGGACATGGGCATCTCGTAGCCCGTCTTATTTTTGTACTCCACATGACTGGCCTGGAAGGAGAGCACCAGCTTCCTGTCCGATCTGGGCATCAGGTACTCTATGTTCAAAGTAGTATTTGTTAGCTTGGCCCGTATGCGATTGAGGACATTGTCGATGGTTTCTGCGAACTTCTCCAGCCCAATCAGGGCGTTATTGTGGTTCAGGAAGGGCACATCGTCATCCACCTGCTTCATGCATTCCTCGGCCATTTGCATCGAGCTGCTCACCGACGACCACATGGACTCCAGCATGGTGGTGCCGCTCTGATAGCGTGTGACTGGCCTCAAGGTAATGGTTAGATTGTGGATCTCAAGGCTACTGTCATTGGTCATCAGCGCATTCCAGGGCACTACGACCGTCAGACGGCCAATGTGGCCCGAGACCACTTCGAAGGCCCAGCCCTGATCCTCGAAGAGATCGTTGAAGGCGTTGACCTTCAGGAATATGTCCTCCACCACCGCCTTGCCATTGTAAAGGTCCACCTTCAGCTGTTCCAGGTTCAAATTATTCTCGAAAAACTGGCCCAGGTATCGCTGAAGCAGGTAGCGACACATTTTCGTCTTGAGGCCATCCCAGGGATTAAACCACGACATCGTGACTGGGTTTTTGCCCTAACTTTCCACGTTCGCCTTCTTTGTGCGTTTTACAATTTTATGCGAGTTGTTTTTCCAGCGCAGCAGCAGCAGCAGCAACAACAACACCCCTTTGTTATTGTTTTCTGGGTGGCGAATCACGGAAACGGAAGAGAATTGAGGCTTAAATTGGTGATAAGACTCTAGTAAAAACGCTTACCACTCACATTTTTTGATTGGCGGGGGCGGAGGGCGGCTGTGGGCGGGTATATATGTGCATTATTTTGGAAAATAATGAATTAATAAAGCGCAGTAGCAAGTGACCATCAAGTTGGCCCTTGTTCTTCCTCTTTTTGTTGCTGCGGCCAGTGTGGCCAGGTGTGAGGAGTTCGCTAAATACCCCCTGCTGAGGGCAATGCGGGGGAGGACGAACAGTGCGTTTTAAATTTAAATGTTTATTTGCACATGTAACTCAACGGCTGTTCACTAATTTGTCAATTAAAATTAGTACGCAGTTTTTTAATAATTTCCAAATATACATAAATTAGTTTTTGAATTAATTTGCAAGCTACCTGTTTGATGTATATTTATATTTACCATTCATTTTAATGTTAGTTTCTGCTTTGCGTGTATAAATTTATTTTCCCAAAGGCTTCTAACATTGTATTATTTTAACAACAAATAATTTCCATCGACAAACTATTCAAAACCAAAACCACCTGTTGCTACCCTGCAACAAAGTCATGCTTTGGCCAGTGTTGGAAAACGCAGCTCCACAGCTGTTTTGCAAAGTTCTTAATTATATTTTTGTTTGCTTATTTTTTTCTTTTGTTTTCCTTTCGCTTGCAATTATTATGTTTATTTGGCATTATTTGACCCTCTTGTGCCTTGGTTTCGCCCTTGACGATGCGAAGTCCATCAAGAAATCGCAGGCTAATCTCTTGGAACCAATACTTGATCCGGATGAGAAGCTGGGGAAGATGGGGAAGTCCCCACCCGACATCTCCAATGATGTGCAACGTGTGCAGGTTCCATTAGGTGCTTCGCCCGGCGATGATGACTGGCAGGGCAAGTGGTTTCCTCATGCCCCTGGACAACAGCAGGAGACGATGGAATCTAAAATTAAGAGCACCACCGAGGCAGTTGCTCCGCTGGAGTCCACAACCAAGGACGGTTGGGAGGGCAAGTGGTTTCCACAAGCCCCTGGCGCACCACACGTGGTAAAGAAAAAACCGCTGGTCGGTAAGGAAACGAAGTCGGAGGAGTCCACAACCCAGGACCCTTGGCAGGGCAAATGGTTTCCCCAGGGTCCCCACGAACCTCACAAACCAAATAAGAGCATTTGTGATGATGGCAAGGTGAGTTTTGCTTTACAAATAATACTTAAAGGGTATTCCTCCCAAAAAACAGAATGTATGGAACATGGGGAATCCCTTTAAATTCTGCTGAATGCTTTGCCTACATTGTTGTTACAATTTTTCAGAGCAACCTTGCAGTGGACTTCGATCCAAATGACATCCGTGATAGCCTGAATTACCTTTGCATCAGCAGCAATCGCAGCTTGTATCAGCCGGATTTGTCCAGAGAAGCCATACTCACGGAGCACTTCCTGCCCAGCGCCTATCTGCCGCCTGCCAAGTGCCTTAATGAGCCCATCAGTTACTCCCATCTGCCTGCCACCAAGTAAGGCGAACTATACCAGAATTTCCTGCTAATCTTAAACTTGTATCTTTATTACCAGTGGACATTATCGGCCTATGCCCGCTGAATATGGCACATATTCCTACTTGCCACCTCAGCGATACGTTCGTAATCTGGCGGAAGGTGCCATCGTAATGCTCTACCATCCCTGCGCTTTTCCCGGCCAAGTAAAGCAGCTGCAGGACATCGTGGGTGGCTGCCTGTATCGCCATCTGGTGTCACCCTCGCTGGCTCTAAGTCCGGAGCGACCACTGGCCCTGCTGGCCTGGAGTCGCAGCCTGGAGATGTCCGTGGTGGATCGGCAACTGGCGGCGGACTTCATCCAGAAACACTCCAAGCAGGGACCCCTTGCACCGGAGGAAATGTCGCGGGTGGTTGCCAAAAGACAGACCTACAAGGAGGGCCTTCTCACGGAAGCGCACTTGGTCACCACGGCGGATGACTACGAGGTGTGCGGTTACATGCAGGAGGAGATGTAGGGTGAATGTGTTACCTATTTTTTGTTAATAAAATTCGAATACTTTGTCAATTTTTTTTAATTATTTATTTACCCATCTAAAACATTTTAATGACTTGCATAAGATTCTACTGCAGCTGAAGAGTCGGAATTCTCGATTGATATAATTAAATTAGTTCTGATTAATTAAAATAAGCATATAATATATATGCACTTAATAATATAGATTGTTAAGCGATTTTAGTAGAAAAGTCGTTACTTTGAATTTTGCCAGTGGGAACTTACAGCATTTGCAGAATAGCACTAACGCCTTCTGCGTTTTGGTATTTTCGCGTGTCTCGCTTACTGTCCTCGGTTCGGTTTAGTTCTCTTTTCTCCGGATAAAATCAAATTCAATAAACGATCGCCAAACGATCCCCCACTTGGTCGCAACACAAACAACGTCGCCCGAAAGCCGACGGCTGCATCACCATCCCCTCTCCGGAAAACCCAGGAAACCCCGGATCCAAAGTGTAGCCCCCCTTCGCAAAAGAAGAAGAAGAACAACAACATTAGTGGAGAGGTGAAACAAAGGAGACTCGCACTAAAAACAATTAATTTCGCAAATTGTGGGCTCCACAACGTCGATAAATCACGTGATTGTGCAGTTTGTATAGACCGAGACCAGAGAACTCAGCTATTTGCAGCGTATCCTGCTTGGATTTCAGGCTTTACATAACATCCAAGGCGGGCCATTCGAAGGAGGAGCGGAAAAGGATTGCATTCACTGCAGTCACTGGAGCCAAGAACAACGCGAATACGGCTTACATAAGGGGGAAAGGATACTAAGGAAATCCCCAGATAACCCTCTACTTCCACCATGAACAACCTAGCAGATACTGTTGTAGTTGATCCTGGATTTGGTGGCGGGGACAAGCAGCAGCAGGCAGGACCGGCGCCGCAGGATGCCAGCGTGGTGGTTCCTCCGCCGGCCACCAAGCAATCCTCGGCCCTGAAGAAGACCAGTCGGTACAGGAGTCGCTCGCTAAGTGCCTCCTCAACGGATTCCTTCAGCTCCGCCAGCTACACGGGCAGCAGCGAGGATGGCGACGACGTGCCGCCTAGGGAAAAGGTCCAAAAGAACTCCAGAGGCAGCTCCGACTTCTGTGTAAGGAACATAGCCGCCCAGCATGCATTTGGCCGGCGGGAGATCGAGATCGCGGAGCAGGAGATGCCGGGCATCATTGCGCTAAAGAAGCGGGCAGCCGAGGACAAGCCGCTGAAGGACGCCAAGATCGTGGGATGCACACACATCAACGCCCAGACTGCGGTGCTCATCGAGACGCTGGTGGAACTGGGCGCCAGTGTGCGTTGGGCCGCCTGTAACATTTACTCCACGCAGGTGAGTTCTGGTTTACGACCCATCCGCCATATTCATTTAGCTATTTATTACCATACGTCGCGTAAAAAGTCATGGGGTTTTAACTTTTTTGTTTAAAAATTATACATTTGTGGCGACGAAAGGCCACATTTAGGCTGCCAAATGCATTTAATGGATATATTTAAACTCATTTTTCCATATTTATTTAAATTCATATGCATATGGCTGGCTTGGTCACTTGATCTGCTCGGTCGCTTGGAGACAATTGTTGTCACGCCAGGCGGCGCAAACAAATGATCAACCATGTTAATCAATTAAGCGGCCGTGGCTCAAGTGTTTGGCAATCGCTGAGTAATTGATGTGCCCTGAATTGGGTCGCCATATCATTGGGAGTGGAAGTTACGGACGCAGTTTGGTTTCCAGCATCGAAACGGCTGCGGTTACTCGATCTGTTTGCCTATTCCTGCGGCGTGGCCGATGCAATTAGCACGAGTCTGCTGACTCTAAACAATTTATGGGACCTCTAATGAAGCGATGCGAGTGCGAGGGCGCGGACGCGGACACGGGCACAGGCCCTCCCCCGATCATTTATGCACCCATCCGTCTCAGCTTTTATCGCCCACGGCCCCCGACAGCCTGTCACGCTGATTCACCTGTATCACCTCGGACTTATCAGCCGAGCTACGCTACGAGTGCCGTGCTTAGCGAGGGTGGAGCCCGATGCCTATCAGCCCGATATAAGTCAGATATTAGCAAACGTTTACGCTGCATTAGGGTGACTCGATTTATCAGGCCAGGCGTACTTTCGAAACTCTTGAGGGCTTTACCTGTTTGACAATCATTTTATTTGCTTTGAAGGACTATTATTTTTAGAAAAAAATGGAACTGTGCTATACTAATAACTTATTATTTTTTAGAACGAAGTGGCCGCTGCTTTGGCCGAATCTGGAATCCCGATCTTCGCCTGGCGCGGCGAGACGGAGGAGGACTTCTGGTGGTGCATCGATCGCTGCGTGAACGCGGAGAACTGGCAGCCAAACATGATCCTGGACGATGGCGGCGATGCCACGCACTTAATGCTGAAGAAGTACCCGACCATGTTCAAGTTGGTCAAAGGAATCGTGGAGGAAAGCGTCACCGGAGTGCACAGACTATATCAGCTCTCTAAGGCCGGCAAGCTCACGGTGCCAGCGATGAATGTAAACGATTCGGTGACAAAGACCAAGTTCGACAACCTGTACAGCTGTAAGGAATCCATCCTGGACAGTCTCAAGCGCTCCACGGACGTGATGTTCGGTGGCAAGCAGGTCGTGGTCTGTGGCTACGGTGATGTGGGCAAAGGATGTGCTCAGGCTCTAAAGGGACAGGTGAATAGCTCTTCTTAGTACAAATATGATGTCTTTATTAACTTTTCAATCTGCAATCACAGGGCTGCATTGTGTACATCACGGAGATCGATCCCATTTGCGCTCTGCAGGCCAGTATGGATGGATTCCGTGTGGTCAAGCTGAACGAGGTGATTCGCAACGTGGACATTGTGGTGACGGCGACAGGCAACAAGAACGTAGTGGTGCGCGAGCACATGGACAAAATGAAGAGTGGCTGCATCGTGTGCAATATGGGCCACTCGAACACGGAAATCGATGTGAATGGCCTGCGCACACCGGACTTGACCTGGGAGAAGGTGCGCTCCCAGGTGGACCACATTATCTGGCCGGAGGGCAAGTACATCATACTGCTGGCCGAGGGCAGGCTGGTTAACCTGAGCTGCTCCAGCATCCCCTCGTTTGCCGTGTCCATCACCTCGGCCACCCAGGCCTTGGCCCTAATTGAGCTTTTCAATGCCCCGCCCGGACGCTACAAGTCGGACGTCTACTTGCTGCCGAAGAAGATGGACGAATATGTTGCCAGCCTGCACCTGCCCACCTTCGATGCCCATTTGACAGAGCTGAGCGACGAGCAGGCCAAGTATATGGGCCTGAACAAGGCCGGTCCTTTCAAGCCCAACTACTACCGCTACTAGGATGAAAGATGGGCGGATGCGGACAATAACACCAGCAATTAGAAGAAACAACAACGCCAACGAAAGTATTGTCTTTGCGAAGAAGTAAAACTATTTAAAACAATTGTTGACACACACACACACGGAAAACACAAAAGGATAAGGAAAGGAGAACACAAAGTTACTATTACTATTGTATTGCTTAGTTTAGCTCGAGCGGAATTCTTGGTTGCTTTTTGTTAGCATTTAAAGTCTTCGACATAGTATTTAGCACTCGCTTTAGCCGCAGGAGTATTCCCTCCGTTTACTTATCATCATCCATGACTCTCTAAACCCCAAACTAATCTTGCCCCAAGAATTTATCCCCTTCAACATTTTTGTAGCCGGTTACTTGAATTTATTTTAGATATTTCGAATGCCTGTCAATCAGACTGCTATAGCTCAAAAGACGCGATTAGTTCTCTAAACGTATATTTCTAATTTGGAATTGATAATATTTGTAATTGATTTATAAGCTGAGACATAATGGTATATTTGCATGATATTTATAAACCTATTTCGTGTAAAATCGATGTAAATTGTAATGTAAACGGATTTCCTGACTAATTCCTTTTTTGAGCTACGACAGCTGTGCAATAAGTGATCGATTTAACCTCTCGTATTGTTTACGTACTTAATTTGTTAATGTTTATGCCCCCGCTTTTGATTATGACACTTTTGTACTTTCGTTTCGTCCCGAGAGCGTTGATGGAAATGCAGTGCAAAGTATTCCATTTATTCAATTATATACACGCTGGCATATATATCAGATCGAGAATTATATATATATATACAATGCATATATACACCTAATATGTATATTAGAAAAAGTGAAAAATGTTTGTAAGAAATTTGTGAGAAACGCAAAACAATAAAAAAGGGATTCTTTATTGAGCAATTAGATCTGTTCTACTGATTGATTTTTCCCCCGTCAACCCGAATGTAAACCAGGAAAAGTAGCTTTCTTATTTTTCAGATGCATCACTCGTCTATTTCTCTTTTTATTACTCGATACTTGCCTTAAACTTGTTATGTTTTTCTTTGATACTTTATAAAATGTAAACTACACGAGTTTGTCATAAAAAATCATACACGTTATGTTTACAATCGTTTTTTATATAATTTTTCCGTTCATCTTGCGCTTGTGGCATGAACTCATCTTAAAATGCCGTAAAGTGCATATCAAACCCGTCCTAATTAGGTTAATGCTAAACACATGCGTCAACTAAATCTTAATCAAAGGTTGCGGAAAAAACAAATCCAAGCGGAGCCGAAAGTTACAGGGGATTGGTAAACCAGGCTGGCTGAGAGGCGTACACATATATTTGCATCTGGAGGGGATTGGAGGGCGGATCTAGTCGAGAAAGTGTGGCTTAAGGTGCTTCAGCATGCCAAAGGTGCGGAACCGACGGATCTTCATCACCTTCATCAGCTCATCGTCACAGATGGCGAACTGCTTGTTCTTGGGGTCGTACAGATCCCGCTCCTTGATGATGGCCCACACCTTCTTCACCACCTCGTGGCGCGGCAGGGAGGACTCACCCATGAGGGCGCTCAGTTCCGGTGAGAGATTGTATGCTCGTGTGAAGCCGGTGCTCTTACGTCCCGATCCTGCTCCTCCGGCTGCCTTGGCCTTTTTCTTGGCCGCCGGCTTCTTGACCACCTCGTAGTCCGAGTCCGAGCCGGCATCGCTCTCGGTGCCGGAATCGTCGGCATTGAGGGTCTTGCGCTTCTTCTTGGGTGCCTTGTGCTTCGTGGGCTGTGGCCTCTTCTTGGGTCCCGGCTTCTTCTTCTTCTGGGCCTCCTCCTCGCTGCTGCTGGGGTCCTCCTCCTCACTGGGCTCGCTCTCATCGTCGGGATCCGCATCAGGATCCTTGCCGTCGTCATCGTCTTCATCCTCCTCGTCCTGCTGCTCGTTAATCACCTCCATTACGATCTTGTCAAACTCCTTCTTGCGGCTCAGCAGGGAGCAGTTCAGCTTCCCCTCCACCTGCTCGCGCACCCTCTTTGCCGAAATGGTGGCCAAATCGGCGTCCTTCAGCACCGCCTGAATCTCACGACGCAGGTCCTCGCTGGAGATGTCCGACATCTTTGTTCGTGGTGTTCCTCGTTTTCCTGCGGTACACGTAGGTCTTTCAGCCTGCGGGTCACAAGAGGGGCATTTTCGATTATTCCAGTATAAGCACAAGGTATTCCCAGTTATTTTTCACTTACCGGAGCTCCGTTTTCGGTGGTAAATTCACGTTTTTTCGGATTCTTTGCGGCGATTAAAAAGACAGCCCTTTTTCGTTTTTTCTTTACACCAAGAAGTCCCGGCGTCTCTATAGGGTTGCAACTTGATGACAGCTCCAATCGGTATCGATAATTGTTTTCAGACAGCGCTGCCAAATCTGGCTAGCTGTTAGGTGTACCGAAACGGGCTACTGGAAATTTAAATAAATCTGAAGAATATTTATTACTATAACTCATTACATGCGACTAGTGTGTCAGCTGCTTAAAACTCTTAAGTGCGCTGATGGACTGCTCTACAAAATCTTTTTAAAACATTACGTTTGTATAAAACTTATCCAAGGTAGTGTCCTGATTCAATGACATTAGAAATGTCAAAAAATGTTTCACCCCGCCAAAATCTTTCAATTATTCCTCAAAAATTGTTCAATGGGTATGATTATACTATTTAAAATACAATTCAATGATCATAGTTGAATTTTTCGTATCTATGTGATATTTTTGCATTTGTTGAAAGTTATATCGCTATCGATTTCCAATCGCCTTTGATTGAAAATTTTAAAGAACCTGGTCACCCGGAATCAGCTCTAATCTGTTGACATATCGATAGTCTCAGCTAGCCATCGATTCTTGTACCAGCTCTAAGAACGTCGCGTATTTGTTAAAAACTAAAACTAAATAATATTTAACATTCGACTTAAGTTCGCCCCGCGCCTCCAAACGCTTCTCAGATGTGCAATAAGTTCTTGGCTTTATCGTGGGCCGTCTACGTGTCGCGAAATCCGCTCCGATTTGAGCAGCTGCAGCAACAATAACAATATATATAAAAGAGACCAGCAACAACTACAAACACACACAACCACGGCAACAACAACAACGTGCGCTGAGGTAATTTTGCTATTTTTTCTGCTTCTTTTTTGTTTATTTATATAAATGAGCGTGTGTGCGAGTTTTGTGCGTGCGATGTGCGTGAGATTCCCGTCTAAATTTGATTTTTGCTGCAATTTTTATGTAGGCCCCCTTTATTTAATTGCATTTATGTATATCTATCTGGCGGCTGCTTTTAATCCGCTTTCTGGTAGAGATTCGCAAAGTTTTCTCATCTCCCTTTGGCTCCTATTCGTCGCTTTTCGCTACTCCGCTTTGTGCCGCTGCTTCGCGTCTTTGTTTTGCCGGCGTTTCGACTGCTTTTTGTTGTCTTCTTATGTCCGAGACTGCGACGCCCTTTTTCCAATTGGAATTTTCGCTCTCCTGAATTTAGGTTTTTTGATTAGAAATCAATAACCAAATACAACAAATAAATGTGTAGCTTACAATACAACATATAACACAGATTATTTAAACTCTTTCATATATATTGCAAGTAATAAAATTCGGCTTGTATCCATGCAATGCATTTTATAGGGGCTTGACTGTACTGTGCCTCATAAAACTATTATTGTTTCTATTATTGCTATTTATACTGAGTCAGTTCCTTAGGCTAAAGGCATTAGGTTCAGCAATTTTGTGAGGGAATTACCCGGTATCTATAAAAATGTGTGCTGAGATACATATGTACATACATATACACATACATATGTAAGTATAAAACTGATAAAAAAAATGCACAATCCGTGATAAGAGAATAAAGAACTTATTTCAATGTATAATTCAGCATCCAAAATGCAATGACCCCGGGGAACATTATCGCTTAAGAACAATTCTCAAACAAATTTAAATATTTTAGTGGTTTAATTCGGTATATTTCCAGAAGTTAATGCGTATTTTGTAACATTATTAGTCGATCAAAATATTTATTTATTGCAGCGGGTGTGCTACGTGTTGCCAGGCATTCATTTCTTATTTTTGTTAGTCTTTTTATTTATTTTGGCTTGTTGTCGACGTACAGTGCCTGCTTGAAGTATACAGCCGCTACCTGTTGCTATTCGCGCCGTCGAAAATGATAGCATAGTTTTCGCAGTCAGTGTGGAAAACAGATTTTGGATTTCATTTTTTCTTTAAACCAATTATATGTTCTTGGCATAGTTTTTGTTTTTATTTTGTTTACCGATCTAACATATCTCATTTAAGTAATCACATAAATTATCGCAGGTTATGAAATCAGGCGACGAAATAGGTTTTTTCAAAAGTTTTTTCGCGTATAAATAGATCTCTTGGGAAACATAACTATTAATTAATTCAAATTTACGTCCATTACTTGTATAATTAATGTATTATGCAGTGAAGAATGGTTCTAATCAATTATAAATATTTAAAAGTTCAATAGGTAAAATCAGTAAAAAATGAAATATTGGTAATGAAAATCGGCTGAAGTTTCCCGCTGTTTCGAATGATTTTTGTTTATAGCTGCTTTAAAACTAAATGCTCGCTGTGCCGTTTCGTCATTATGAAACGACGTCAAATAAGAGCAGCAAAACTTTCGCATGGTGAAAAATGTTTTTCCATTTTCCGCCGCCGCTCCTGCCCCCCGAGGAACGAGAGAAAGACTTTTCTCGCCCACGCCGAAAATTCTGACGCGCTCGATTTGTGTTTGTCTTGATGCCGTGTTCCCATACTTTTTATGCTATCCGCTAATAATTTATGCACAAAAATCCAGAAATAAATAAGCAATGCCTGCATTAAGGCGATCAAAAAGTGAGCGTTCTTGGTGCACAGTGGGCCATAAAAGTCGGCCCACTCATAACTCATAGGCCAACTATTTGCCTGTGACCCTGGGCGAGGTGCTTGACAGCGGCAACAATTAGATTCGGATGGATGTGCATGTAGCTTTTTATGTTTCTAGCATGTGCACCATTAATGTGTGCAAAAGCCGAAATTCGCCAATAAATTCCCTTTTTTTCGGTGCATTCTGCTTGGCCCTGGCATTGCACTTGCAGCATGGAAAGTGGGAAATTGTGCAATGGCCGCAAATGGAAAAATCGCATGGGCGATATTTTCCCTTGAATTACGGTTCACTTTGTTTACGACAATTTCCCAATCGCAGACTGCACAGAAAGCAAGGAATTGAACGCATTAAACTGAAAAAGATATACCCATAGATACAGTAGCTAAACAATTAAACGGCTCGAGTTTGGAAATTATGGAAAATAATTTAAAATCATTACTATGTTACCTAATTTTTATGTGATCTACATACTTAGTGGTCATTGCATGTAATGGTTTAAGATTTATGTCCATGATATGCTGGTATCCACTGTATTGGGGGGCTGGGAATAGTTTGTGACTACAGGCGTCATAAAACAGCACGCCCACAACCATGACACAATCGAAGATGATGCCTGGTAATCCGCCGCCCATTCGCCCAATTTTCCCCGGGGGTCTGAAAAGCCTTTTGACGTTTGCGCCCAATTTGGCCATAAATTTAAGAAATGATTCTATACAAAATTCTGCACTCGTCAGTCGGGCAGAGCAAGCATTTTGTGTCGCTAAATCAAAACGAACGACAGCGAAAATCAGAGCTGAGTCAATTTTATTATTTTTAGTTGCTGCTTTCGGAATGTGCTTTTATGTTATACTTTTAAACGTATATTTCTATTTGCGAATTATAAGAAATATATATTGGCGCTATATTTATCCCAATTAGTTGCAGCGTTCTAAATTTATATTTGCGATTTACTTTGATTTTCATTTGCCTGCATTCCTCGGCCGCAAATCAATCGAAAGAGCAAATTCGATGGGGATACTGATCGGGGATTAGTCATGCAGGTGGTTCTCACTACATCTTTTGGCCCACCACAATCGATTTGAAATCAATTCGCAGCTCGGTATGTGTTTAGATTCTACAAGCATCATAAATTATATTTTATGGCTGGAATCGATTCCCCAACGTCCAATTGCCCAATTTGTGAATTTGTTTATTGGCAGAAAATTATGCTGCGATCTGGCGAAAGTTTTTTTCAGAGACGTTGCTTTTCAAGGTCGTTGAAATGTTTGCAAAGGATTTTTGCAGTTAAGATCTCTGCTTTGGATGGTGGCCAAATAATAAATATTATTTTTTTCGCATTTTTCACTTGGCATATCTTTTTGTTGCTCCTTGGGATATGGAGGCTCGGGAAAATAAATAGAAGGTGTCGGGGACCGGAAAATGAAATGGGGAAATATATTTTAGGAAGTCAGTCGTATATAATATATATTTAAAGTGTTAAGGCTATACTCAGATGCGAATACTGCTTGCTTTAAGATGCATTGAACTTCAGGGGGCTACATTTGGTTACTGCCTAACTTGTTTTGGGGATTATGCGACTATTATTTATATAAGGCAATGTCAAGTACTGATTGGAAAAGAAATTGGACTGCTTCATATAATCGTATTTGGTAAAAATAATACTAAGTATCACTTAAATGACCATTAATTGCTGTCTTGTGACAGCCAAGGATTCGGCACCAATCAATTTCAACCTTTGAGGGACCTTGGCGCATTTCCCCGAAACCGAACCCACCCGAAGATGATTAGACTAAGTGCAGGCAGACGCCTTGACCCACAAACCCACTTAGGAACCGATCCCAAACGATCGTAGGACCCCAAATACCCGACTAAGTGAGCAACTCTCCTTAGTGTAGGGTGCTTGGGAAAGTAGACCGAAAACTTTGAAGAAAACTTTTCGAAATTAAGAGCCGTGCGCCGATCTCTACGGCCGGACTCTCCGGCGAGAGGATCTACAGTTCTATTTTCGAAAAAGCGTTTTCGAAACTCGGAGAGTGAAAGAGCGAGATGCTGCTCGTAGATTCGTTTGTTGTTCGTGTAGGAAATGTGAAAGTTCATTGTTTCATTGAGGAAAAATGGTGAAAAAGCCAAATTATCTAACATTGGCGAGATGCTGCGCCGGAGAGGCGTTCGAAAATTTTGAAGATTTCGAATTCGGTATTCGAAATGGGAGCAGATCGCCGTGCGCCCGGAATATCTACACTCAGTGGTCTCTGCGGAGGTTTCACGTTTGAACGTCTCTCGAACGAAAACAGACGATTTTCACGGAAAAGCGCAATGTGAAAGCCAAAAAAGACTAGAAATAGCCTGGCGTGACGTCCCACACAGACGACAGACAGCAGAACGATTAGCACCGTCAGTAGCGGACTATAGCGAACCGAGAGAGGATCTTACGCCCGATCTAACCGATCTAACTGATCTTAAAGTGTTTAGCCTAAGAAGTGTTACGAAAATGCCAACATTCCATTGCTGAAAACCCTGCTAAAAGATATATCCGAGTTAGCGAAGATTGATTGAGAAGAAACCATAGATTCCTGACAGCAGGTGGTTGTGTCGCGCGAGTGTTCCTAGTGCCGAAACCCAAGGATGTGTCTCTAATAGCCCGCCGATCATCGCCGTTAATCGAGCCAAGCAGGATCCCAAAAAAGAAACTCCGATAGGACTGCACCTGCACCACCGGGCTTCAGTGGTTCGTGTGGTTTGCGGGGACCATGCCGGTCATTGCCGACGCCGCCAGCGATGAGCCACCAGCAAAATGTTGCAAACATTGTGAGGGTATGCCTAGATCTTACATCCAACCTATCCAACCTATCCAAATATCCAGATATCTACCTATCCACCACCGTTCTATGTAAACAACAATGGCCGGAAAAAGTGCAGTGCAGTGCAGTGCAGCGGGTTCGTTAACCGATTCCGCCGCCGCTGTTCTTGGCTATTAACTCCGGCCCAAAATCCAAACACAATTGAAAGATTTATGCTTGATTTGCCACCATCCCCCTGCGCGCTCCCTGCCTTCCCCGCCACTTGACTGACATTAACTTTGCTTTCCATTTGTTTGTTTTAATTATTGTTGCTCTTTGCCCTGCGGCAGCAATTGCTGGCCACTTAGTTTTTCCTGCTACCAAAAGCAAATTGAAAAAAAGCCGCTGACGGGTGTACTTAAAATTTTTTTCGGCAGTAGTGGAAAATCATGACAGCTAACGCCACCGGCTGCAAAAAATAGGCCTCGAGATTAGCTGGGGAAAAATTGACTTTCGCCCGGATTTTGACAACATTAAAATGTGACCGGAAATGTCAAAATATTTTGCTTATTTAATTAGTTTTTTTTACCTGTACGCACATGCTTGGATTGTATTTTTTATTTCGTGGCTACTGTGGCAAATAAAGTCAGATTGAAATTTAGTTATTTAGTGCAACTCACTCAATTGTAATACTAAATCGCTGAAAGTATTATTTATTTATTGAATTTTTAAAATGCTGAAAATATTTATTCCAATTTAAAAATTGGTAGTTCCAGAGGCATAAACTCGTAATAAATTAATCTTATATATTAATATCCAAACTTAATTGGGTCAAATTTGATCGTATTTAAGCTATGCGATAAGCTCATATTTAAATCTGTGAGGTGCACATCAGTTAGTTTAGTTAAATTAAGCAAAAGTGTTGTCCCTAATGAGCGGAGGCTGTTTTTTTTATTCGTTTTTGCTGCCTTTTGGCCGTGCGTTTTCTGCTTGGCACGCGCTCAATGTCAAACTGACCAGCCCACCGTCCCCGCCCCCATCCACGCCACACCCCAAACCCCACCACTACCCACCACCCCCAGCCCTTCTCCGCCTTGGCTAACGAGCTGTTAAAAATAAAGCATTGTAAAATGTTGTCAACAAATGCAGACATTGTATGAATATATAATGTAACGAGGAACCCAGCATATGTGCTAAAGTTAAACAAAGCGTGGGCGAACCCCAGAAAACGCAGTCGCCGAATCGAAAATCATACGGAAAATATTTGATATAGATAAATGGGCATATGCAACTCATATAGAAAGCGTTCTTTCGTAACCGATCACCTTTCGAAAGACAAGGAAAATCTTTGACAATAAACAACCAATAATCTGTAATGCAATATTTACGAAATAAATAAATAATTACTTTACCTGATAATATTCCTAGACCAATACAATAGTTTAGGTGTCAGATCCGTGTACTCTTTAAAGAAAACTCCTTTTATCTTCGAAAAGGCAAATAATCCGCTGCTGCCACTTGTTGAAACCTACGATAAATAAACTTTTGTCTGAAGCGTTTAAAAATAAATAAATTACTCTAATACCCAGAATTAATCAAACTAAAAACCAAGCGAACAACAGGCTAAGCCAAATCATCTTGGCCATATAAACGACTTGTTTACAACAATGCAGTCTTGTTTACAAATAGCAGAGAAGAGGAGAAAAATTCCATTTCTTGCGGCTAATCGGAACGTAAAATTTTCCAAGCCTTGACACTCTTTCAATATATCGCGCGCATATATTTTTATTTTTTTGTGATATATAGTGAATTTGATGGCTGTGATTAGACGACTGCACCAGAATGTTGGATAAAATTTAATTTTGGTTTTTTCGTTTATGGCTTTTTTATTTACATGATAAACGAGTGGCAGCCTGCTCGACAAAATTAGCTGCCGTGCGACCAAAGCCAGAATAATATGTAATTTAATGAAAAAGAAAAGCGAAACAGGCACCGACGACTGCTGTCCCTTTCCAGCCGGTTTTTCTTTTCATTTTCCCTGGTTTTTATGACCAATTTCAATGTAATTTTTAGTGCTGACTGGGGCACAAGGTGTTGTCATTTTGTGTTTTCTGCGTGTGAGCGCTCCTAAACACTTTAAAATGAGTGTCGCTGGGGCTATTTACAGTCGTCCTCTTCAGCTACCCCTTGCCACCCATTGAATCCCCTTTGTCCGGGCATTCCTGACATCTCATTCGATTGCTTCTCTGTTTGGGGGGAGACAAATCGTGCTGAACTGTGAATTCAAAAAGGGGGAAATTTTCATTTTCAGTTGTTCAGCCGAAGAATTTGTGGATCAATCGTTGGTCGAGCTGCCAAAAGCTCATTGAACTGTTTGTTGCACGGAGAAAAAAGTTATAGTTAATGTTAGTTAATAATGTCAAACTATAAGTATATACAACCTTTGTTGTGTAAAAGTTTAAATGAAATATTTTATTATTATTTTAAATAGATTTAAGCAAGTAATTTTCATTTGCTTACTTTTCCCATTTTTGCTCTCTGTAGCCCCAAAACTACTAACCCAAAAGCACTCAGTTTGCAATTGGAAAATCAATCAACTTGGAGGCTTTTCCAGCCAGCCGCCCAATGGCAAATTCAAAATTTCACTTACAACTCGGCGAGCCGCACACAAAGTGGCAAATAAATTTGCACTTGCATCATCATCATCATCTTGGCTATTTCGTATCGAAGGGAATGAATAGGAATACGAATACACAAATATACGAATACAAGAATACGAGTATGAATATTGATATTCCATGGCAGCCACAGCGTCGTGTTCGATTGTTTTTCCTCAGTTTTCCCCACAGCGCGCCAATGTGTGAAAAACATGCCGCAAAATTGCCGAAAAAGCCAAACGCACACATGGAAATTGCGGCCGACTGTGTGTATTTGCATTTTGCCCATTTTTGTAGTCAAATTTCGGTTGTATTCTGAATCAGCCTGGGTTTGGATCCTCCGTCCGTCCCACTTTCGACCACTTTTTGCCTCCCTTTCTGGCGTCTTGTTCGTTTTTTGGGCGAGCGTGTACAACGGGGCGTATGAATATATAGAAATTTATTACTCCTGCTTTTCTGGCTTGTTTTGTTGTTTTTTGTTTCTAGCTTGCGCAATGTTTACACACATTAAATGGCAGCGTCCAGTCAAAGTCAGAATTCATGTACGCGGCAAAGAAAGAGAAGGGAATCGATCGTTGGTTTTTTTTTTTTGGGGAAAACAGCGGAGAAGTTCAGCTACACTAGGGAAAATATTTTCAAAAATTGTAGAACTCACATTATTAGTGTTATAATTCCTTTAAGATGAGGTCACTCCTCAACCCAATTGCTAACATTACTGTATTAACAATATCGCTTGCAATATAAAACCAAAAAAGGATTACAGTTTCCCCCGCTTTACGCAGTGTGCATTACTTTTGCATGTTGCAGACACATGTTCTCGAGCGGGAAACCTAAACAACAACAGCAACAGGCAGTTTTCCGCGGATATATATGAGAATCCGCAGCGTATGGCAGCGCTATATAGCCCACATTGTCCAGTTTTACCTAGTTTTGCAATTTGGCCGGCCAAGAAATTCGTTGGAAAATTCGGAAAACGAAAGCGCACGCATTTGTGCAAATAAACAGTGTGTGGGCGTGTGCGGGGGTGGAAAGCAGGTGGGGGTGGGTGGTTTTTAAAGGGGTGGGCGCAATGCTACATCTATACATCTATACTTCTAAGCACTGTCTGAATAATTCACAATGGGTATTGGGCCTACAAGTGGGCGTATTAGATATTGAAATCAGAATGAAATATTCACGAGCTTGTTAACCACATAAATGAACGTTAAGCAGCGAAGCATTTTTAAATTTAGTTATTTAATTTCTAGTTAAAGTTTGCCCAAGTAGCGAACCCAAAGCCAGTCTAAATAATCTTTTCTTCTATTTGCATAAGCAGCTTTGCCTCTTGTGCTTTTACTCATTTTTCCTGAAAGACAGCAATAATTTGCTATTGCCACTGGAAACTACTGCATTCCAATCTCACAATAGAATCGGAAAAAATGTGGAAAACACAGAGACCGAGAACGAGAACGAGAAGAGGGGGACTTGTCTCTGGGATCTCGAGCTGGCAATCTGCAGGTGTTCCTTGCGCTGGATAAACAAATTACCTGGCTCCTCTTCGCCCCTTTATCTTTGTATCGTTGAATTCCCCTTCTGACTTATTGGCGAATATTTTCCTTGGTAATTTAGTGAAGTTTTCATGCGAGAAGCGTTCGTCTCTGTCTTTGCAAAGGTCGTTCTTCATGTTACACATTGCCTTTTATTTAATAAACTGATTCGCCTTGCCTCGACTGCATTTATTCGGCCGTTTCGCTTATTGAAATGGAATCCCATGAATTTTTTATTGTAAATGCAACAATTTGTATTCATGGCATCGCTAGGGTCGAGTTCAAGACCCAAGTTTATCGAGACCGGGATGATGTAGCATGACCATTATGACCAAAATTCCGACGTGATGGCGGCGGCGGCCTTGATTTTGAACTCATTTCAATGAAAATTGCAGCATTAAAATCGAGGCTAAGAACGAAAGATGGTTGTGAAAACTGAAAACTCAGCAAGGTTGCTGCAAGTAATTCAGGTGAAAAGAGAAACTTAAGGCACTTTCCTTTTGCAGTTAGGTGAATGCAGTTCATTACAGTTATCAGAGCCAGAAAATGTAAATGTTATTTGCAGGACATACCCATTACTCTGATTTCCAGCCCATAAACTTTGGCTAAACTTTAAGTATTATCTTGTGGGGCAACACTCTTGCAAATGGCACCTCCATCCATAACCCAAAGGCAGCCCCATTTAGCGCGAAAACACCCACGAAAATACACACATTTCGGAACAGAGTCCGGCGCACGCCTCATTAGAACACCTTTCAGTTTGCTGTGTAATTTTCGCAACGTTTTTAATGGCGTGCGGGGACATTTTGGCACTCGAGTGACCGTGTGCGTTTTACCTATACCCCATCCACGCCGCATTTCCCTGCGAGTTTCCTCGCATTTTCCTTGGTTTTCCCTGGCTGCTGCTGCGTCGCACGCAAAACTATTTAGAGAAGTGTCAAGAAATGTCTGCATTTTGCATTCGCCGTGGCCATTGCATTGCAACATCGTTGCAGCAGTCACACGCCTGCCACCGCATATATGTACTATATATTATACTCGTATGTGCACTGTATTTTATGTGGTACGAGTATATATGCGATATCTGGTGCGGGAGGGCGTTGATAAATTACAAAACATTGCGGTGGCTATTTTAAATGTGGCATGAAATTTGCTTTTTGCATATAATTCGCTTTTTTAGCAGCGCTTTTTATGCTGTCAACGGAATCGGGTCTATATGGCATCTATATCTCAGGCTTTCGGCTTTCTGCTTGAGCGAAAACTATGTCAGATTCCCCAATTGCTTTCGAGTGCATAAACGAACACTTCTTTTAAACAAAAGCGTCCAAACACGCAACGCAATTGCCGAAGAAAAATACAGAAACAAAAAAACCGAGAACCAAACGAAATTGTCATCTGCGTTGCGTTTTGTTTGTTTGGCGTTTTGTGATTTATTTTCGCTTTGACAAATGCACAAAAATTTGACCATGGCATGTCAAGAAGTGTGGTCATTGTATTTATAATGCCGCTCCGATATAGATAAATTGGCCGACGGGATGAGGGGGAGGAGCTGGGACTGCTGAGCGATAGATGACTGAATGGGTCTTCCAGAAAAAGAAACTGATTCGAAAAGGATTGGACAGACGCGTGATCCGAGTGGCTAATTAGTCAGGGATACACGAAAGCATCTCGAAAATCTACGTGAAATGTGTTTGAAATTAGGCAGAGATTTTTCACAACGCATAGCAATCAGATAATGAATTATGAAATTGAGAATTGCTTTCGGTGGTTGCCTTAAGGGAAATGATTAAAAATATATTTCACAAACTTATTTTACATACTAAAATCTTTAAGTCGTTTTAAAAGCCAGAGTAGATTGCAAATGTATTTACAAAATGAATTTGCTTTCCAAACTGAGAGATTCAAAGAAGCCTTGCTGATATCCTTTGAATGCCAATTAGTTCACTTGGCGAACAATTACTGCCTGCTTATGCAGCTTTGCATCTTTAATTAGAGTAGTTCTCGCTCGTGCAGTGGGCAATTAATGCCGGCAAAGTCGGATAACTTCATTTCCGCTGAACAAACAACAACAGCTGGGCGGAGTTGTCTGATGCATATTAATAAACATGAATATTGTCAATGTGGGTCAGGAAAAAAAAAAATTGAAAAATAGCAAAATGGCATAAAGGGAATCAAAAGAGCTAAAACGTAGAGCAGAAATAAAGACCAGGCGCTGCAGGCCATACGATAAAAATAGAAACCCCGCGAATTGAAGTTGAAACAGGTGCATGCTGCACGATTCGAGTTCTCTTTATGCATTTTTGTTTGCTGCAATGTTTGCTCTTGGTTGGGGGTCAATTTAATGTTTGACTCTTTCGCACTTTTCAACTTTTCCATACAGTTTTTCACACCTTCGACTTTGTTTTTTTGGCACACTTCAAAAGTGCATGCAATAGTTTTTCTCACATGTTTGCCTGTGCAAATTCAATTTAATCAAAAAGGTGTTTCAAAAACAATTGTGATTAAATAAAATAATGTTGTCATTTAAAGGGGTGTCAATTCGACTTCAGCCTGCCTTTTTCATTCCGTTATTGTCCTTTTGTGGCAGTGAAAGAAATTGCATTTTACACTCGCTGACATGGCGCAAATCTATGGAAGCTGGAATCTGGAATCTGGCAGCACACAACTTTTCAATTTCCCCCACAAATCCCATGCACATGCCAGTTAGTTGGCCCGACAATGCAATCAACATAAATACAAATCCCTAAACTATTTTAATGTCGACTTGACCCCAAAATGTGTACCTCCTGTCCTCTGTGCTGGCTTAAAGTGTAGTAGTGTTGATGTGGTAATGGAAAAGTTTGGCCAACAAAAAAATAGACAAAAATTGGCACTCAAAGAGCCAACTTAAAAACGCATCAAAGTCGGTTTTTGGCCTTTTGCCAAAGCTGCCAACAGGGCGTATACGTAATCAGATGTGTTGCCGTCCCCCAGGAAAGTTTCGTGCGATGGCTTTTGCTCTGGGGAGTCAATTGTTGTGCATGAAGGCGGTAATACACTTTGAGGTTTCCATTTTTGGGTCCATTTCATAGATTATTTAGCAAGCTAACTTTTAGCGTTTATTGGGAAAGTGTCAGCAAAAGGCAACTCATGATAAATTACTCATCCCTGGGGAAGAAAATGCTACTTTGAGGTAATAAAGACCTCTAAGAAATGTTTAAACTGCGCTTGTGTATTCCATCACTCGATTCTTGTTAATATCATTTATTTTCAAAGATTAAATGTCAGCTTCTTGTTTAATAAAAAATCTGCATTGCCTCACACTGGAAATTGGTTTTTCAACAATTTCTATAGAACGTTGAACTCTGCGCCCAATAAACATGTACATGTATATGTGCTGTGATAAAAGGGGCAGATATTGCTGCTATTGTGAAACACATTGCAGACACTTCAGTTCATTGACATCTAGCTAATATTTTGCCATTAGCCCGCAAAGAAGCTGTGTCCCAATTTTATGGTGGCAAAAAAACAGGGAAGAAATATGGACACCATAATGAAAATGTAAACCCAGACGTGGCCCAATATTTTACAAAGATTTTGCATAAATTGCGATGTTGGGCCGCCTGTGAAAATGCGAAACAATCAAATGGCAATTAACACTTTCCAAGCAAATCACATGTTAATGCCCCATTCCGATAGATATGGCCTGGCCATCTTGTGCTTTTGGGCCTAATTGATTGGCCTGGCCAATAACCTCCGCCATCTAGTTTCTGCCCACAATTAGTGGAAATTTGTTGATTTGCATAAATTTGTTTTCCCCCTTCTATTTTTTTTGTTCCTCGATCCGCTATTGTTTAGTTCGTGATCTGTCTGATTTTGGGCTGACTTTTTTATTGGTTTCAGTTGCGCATTTCCCATTGGAATTGTTTATGTTTATGCTGTGTATTGTTAACTTAAATATTTGGCTGCCATTGCAGGCGGCTCATCATGCACAGATTAAAAGCTTCGCATTTTTTGTTCACTTTTCAGTGAAACATCACAGAATCATTCTGTATGACTAACTATTTAATATCAATGTAAATAGTAGCGAGCTAAATAGTACACTAGAAACTTCGCATTAATGAAAGCTAAAGAGAAGTAAACAAGCCTTGAAGTAATGTAAATCCAACTCAATTTCAAGTGTCGCTGTTCACAAATATAGACGAGTATTTTCAAGCAGTTTGCACCTACAAATTAAAACTTGACTTTCAGTACTATTTCTGTATCCTTCGAGGGGGTCCAACCTTTCCACCTCGAAGGTTTAAATTATTTTTCGGGCTCCCTGCCGTGGTTGTTAATTGCTCGAACAGAGCCAGCGACATCATAACCATAAATTTTGATGGGCCTGCATTTATTTTTAACCGAATTTCCCGTCGTTCCATAGTTTTTATATCAATGACGATGCTATACTATACTATACTATAGTATACTATATATGTGTGTATGCTTTTTTATATGCTTGTCAGCCTTTTAGAATTTATGTTGTGTTTTTCATACATTCCTCTGGTTTGTCTCGGCTGTTTCATTCCATTCTATAAAATAATGTTGTTGTCTTCGCGGCGAGGGCGGCTGAGTTTTTTTTTATTTTATATTCTTTTTTTTTTTTTTGAGACCCCAGGGCGGTTAGTCGGTTGGTCGAGAAAGCAACAGATTTCTTCGCTTCACACGCATTTGACTTTCAAATGAAGGACAAATATTGTATGGGCGAACGGACGGGCAGCAACAACAAACAAACAAACACACGGGGGAAGTGGAAAAGTGGGGTGGAGGGTGGTGGTCGGTGTTCAGTTGGGAGGTGAAAGTGCGAGGGCGTTCTGTGAAAGTTTTGCATTAGCTCGGATTTTCTATATCTGCTGGATGCCTGTGCCCGCCCCTCGTTCCCATCCCTTTCCCTTGCGAGTTGCGAGTTTCTTCTTGTTCGAGGCTGTGCATATAAATTATGTGAGTAATTCGATTTTAAACTGTCTGTTATTTGCCGGTTTGGCCCTATTCGAAAAAGATTGTTGAAAAGTGGAAAAGTTTGCCAAGTAATTGCCAGGATATACATTTATTGTAAACATTTCGCAGCATATAAAATGTATGATGTGCGACACAAATGGATTTGGATTTGGATTTGTAATAGAAGCGGAGCAATTCATGTTGCCTATGACCAAGGCAAAATAAAGTTTATTTAGGGCACTTAAAATATGAAAAGTTCTTATTGATGAGTTGGCTTTGAATGAATTTTTATATTGTAATATTTTTGTGCTAGTATGTGATTTTTGGGAATAATAAACATATATATACAGTCATAAACAGGCAGCAGATAAGACCTCTTAAAAGTATACTTATATGTTTTTCCTGATATACCGTCATTAGTTCGCACTGGAGAATGCAACAGATTTGTGCTGGTTAAATGGTGTTTATGTAATTTAGGTGTCCTGCACTGCCATCTGCCAAACTACCAAAAAATATGTGGTTCTTGTGGTTGCTTACTTTTTTACGTTCCTCGATTTGAATTTATGCTGCACACGTTGGACGCAGAAATGTGGCATAGGCGTTGTTTGCAACGTCCGGCGGCCAAACAAAAATAGATTGGCCCAACGATGGCACTTAAGCCGCCGCGGCAGCATTTTATCGACACGAGCCAACTGTCAGTCGGATTGGAGATTGGGGATCGGAGATTGGGGATTGGGGATCGGGGATCCTAAGCATTGTCAGACTCTCTGAGCCCAGAGCAATGGCAATAGGCCTCCACTTTTTTAGACCAAATAAGACCAAATAATGCGGCTGCAAGGCAAATAACTTGGCACGCATCTTGTCGACGCCGTCGTCTCTGCTTGACTTTATTTTTTCCCTATGGCTTTTCCCATTATTTCTTTCCTTTTCTCGCATGCATGAAAAGCAGATTCTAATGCATTTTCCCTGGTCTACCCGAATAATTTCGAAACTTAACTTGTCCGCTTATGTCGGAAAATAGCAGCGGCAGTACGGGCTCCATGTCCGTGCAGTTTTTGGTCTTGTTTATTTAGGACTCGGGTTGTCTGTTGGATAATTTTCTACTTTATTCTAGCTGGGTCTGCATAAAAAATGCAAAAACCAAACGTCAGACGAGAGTTTTATTTGCTGTTTTTATTATTTTGCCAGTGACTTCTGCACATCCCTCCCTTGAATTTCCCATTCTACTTCGTAGACTCTGTGTGTGTGTTTTGTCTTCTGTTTCGTTTCGTTTTGTTTTCGGCTTTAGTTTGGTTTTGCTTGGAAAATTGTTTTCTTTTCGGCTTCTTTTTGCCCGAATGTAATTAATTTACAGGCTACAAGCCAGCCGCAAAAGTCCTTCTATAGTTGAATCTTTATTTGGCATTGCTTTCTATACATCTGCGGCTGACCACGTCGAGAATCGCCAGAGATGAGGATGGGGTTGGGCATGTGGATGTGGATGTGGATGGCATCGAATCGGATCAGCATAGATCAAGCGCATTTTCTGCGTACCTAAATGAGCATTGGCGAAAATAGCACCGTATTTAGGTTTTAGGTCGCGAGTGAGTAAAGAAAACATTTGCGAATTGTATTTTTTCTCTATTATCAGATTAGCTTGAAGTGCAGGTATGGATCCGTTATTAAAACTATTTTATTATATATCGATTTTTGGTTGAGCTCAACGTATGTTGCTTATGAATGCAACAATTCAATTTTCTTTTGTGCGGTATAGTTGATTTTTAGCCTGGTTTACATTTGTAAATATTTGCTACGCTCCAACAATCAGCGTTTCAATCAAACCGCTGTTAGCCGCCAAATGCAAACACACCCACCATCCATTCCATTCCAATCCGAGCGCCAAACTAAAAGATACACGCTCGCACACAGATACTCATGCACGCAGACATGGATACATGGATACATGGGGAGTACGGAGTATCGCATGCGAAGCTCATAAAAGTAAAATGGCGTTACACAAAACTAAACGTTGTTTCGCCCACCAACCCAGCTTTCAGTTAGTGATGCGAATCAAATGAGTGCCAGAACGTGACATTGATTTGAGATGTTTTTAAAGCAAAATAATGAATTAAATATAAATGCAGAGATAACGTTTTGTCAGTTACAAGCATTAGGATCCTTGTGATATACTTTATTTATGAACAGAAAGTATTAAATTAATCTTTATCGGGTTGTTCTCAGGTATTTTCTCAGTAAGTGATGATGTGAAGTAGTTTGGTTCTAGAAACCTACATTTTAGCATTGTCTCAGTGAATTGCCATTCTTTCGTGTCGCCGGATCTTTATCGTTGTCATTGTCAGCGCAATCGAACACACCTGAGAAATCAATCAATCGATTTGTTCAGTCAAAACTGAGTTGGCAGTTAGAGCAAGATGGCGAGCACAATCAGAAAGAGACGGAGCAGCCAAAAGGGAGAGGGTGCGGGTTTTACAATCAGTCGCAACATGTTGACAACAAATTTTGAACATTTGATAAAAACGAAGGGAAAAATCTGCCGACTCGCTGACTGTGTCGAATAACCGCTGGCATTTTATGCGCGCAGGGGAGCTGAAAAATAAAATATAGCAGGGAAAAAGAGGAAAACTCGGCGAAAAGGGACAGTATCGTCAATTGTCAGGCGGCGACACATGTAAATAACTTCAAACGCAAAACAAATGCGAAATGAAAATAAAAATAAAAACAAAAACAACGAAAAGTGTCAACAAACGACAAGGCCTTGCGGCCAAAGTGCTCGGATTTAATGCGAAATTGCCTTTTTGGTTTCGAGTTTTTCGTTTGAAAACTGCTTTAAAAAGTTATCTCTTGTAAGAACGCCTAAAAGCTGACATGACTGAAAGATTATTCTTTATTGTAATAGATTGAAGACCAATTTGCATTTTAAACTTGCTAAAGACCCAAGTTCATAAGATTGCACACATTAAACTCGTTGTTGAGGAATGCAAGAAGGGATCCTCGCTGCAAACTCTCCCGCATATTTGAAACTCTTGCCGAAAATCTGCTCGAATACCTTTGACAGTTGCCTTCAAAGGGAAATGCAGTCGGGAAAGTGGCGACATCTGAAGGGCTGTGCCGTCTTTTGATTTACGCCGTCCGGCGTGGAAAATTTTTACGCACACACACGCACGAATTCTCAGGGGGGGAAAATCCGGCTACACACATTCCATGTAAATATTTGGAGCAGCGAAGCAGCTGACAACTGTTGCCCTTGTGCAATGCCTGAAAAGTTCCATCGAATAATGAAAGGCGAGTGGAAAAGCCCGGGCAGCTGGACAACAAATCAGCTTAGACGGAATGCCTCAATAAACTTTCACACTTTTACTTTTTGTTACCAACTTTTCGCCTGCCGCCGGCAGAGAAGTCAACACAAATCCGTCCGCCTATCTGTCCCATTCTTTTGTGCCCATCTATTTTCGGACGGAGATTTGTGGCGTTCCCATTTCACTTTTTACTTTTTCCCTGAGACTCTCCAAGTTTTTACCTTTGACGCTGCCTTAAGGTGGCACTAAGTATGCGCTACACTATATATATTCTATATATATGCGTCTATATTTTATAGAGATCGCTAGAGGCTTCTGGCAGTTTGGTGGGCGTGTTGCAGAGACCATTTCGAATCTGATGATTAACTTCACGAATAATCGAATGGGACTTTATATGAAATGAAAAAAAAAAAACATTTTCACCCATGCTCATATTCATGATATACTGCAAAAGCAACTTTTGTTGCTTATTCAATTCATAAAACATTTATTTAGCTTTCGTTGAAAAGTCCTGGCATTAAGCTGTTTGATTTCAAATTAAAAGCTATCAACTAGTATTTATAAAATCATTTTGCCTGTCCGGAATATTATGTGATATTCGATTTATTGCTAGTTTTTTCCTACGCTATTGCCAGAGGCCAAAGAAATGCAAATTAATTGATTTGTCACAGCACTTAAAGTGCACGAAAGCAGGCGTAATAAATAAATTAAATGCCAATAAATTGACAATGGAGTAGGCCGCATTGCTGCCTGCTGTTCTGCCCTTCTTGACGGCTTTTTGAATTCGAATTTGGCATAAACAAAAATGATTAATGCCCACATGGAGACCTGAATGAACAGCATTTTAGAACAAAGGCGAACAGAAGTCATCAATTGGCAAATGTCGCACGCACATCCATCATAATTATGCACATATTCGAGTTGTCTGGGAACATTTGACAACTTTATTACGCGGTCCGCAGAACGTTGTGTTCGGTTTTCTACATTCCGATGGCGAGATGAGATTTACAGGTTTTTAATTAAAATCATTCCATGCGAATTTATCAAATGACGGACTGTCGTCTCGTCCATTCTTGTACATCTTTTTGTTTCGTGGGCGGCATTTGCATTGGGTTATTTGTTTTTGTTTTATGTTTTTGGACATTTGGCGCTCTTAATTTGCTTCATGTGTCACAGATGGCGCTGCACTTTGTTCGCCTCGGTTGCGGTGCAAATATCTTTAGCGACAATTTCTGTATTTTTTTTTCTGGCCGTTTTGTTTATTTATTGCGATTTTAGGCATGTTTCACATTCACCCGCCTCTTAATTGAGATATTTATTCGTGGTGCAGGCGATGTTTATAATTTATGAATTTGATGGCTGGTAAATGGGATGATGTTTTCAGCTTAATGGAAAATTAGCTGATTTAATGAGGAGCTGCTACATTTTATGCGAAACGAGTACGCAAGACGAGAACAAGACATATATTTCAATTATAACGTATTAAGACCATATTCGTTTAAAAAAATTATCAGAGTATTATTATTGCAAGAACTATAAAATTAAACTTTCTTGTTTGGACATTCTTTGTAGTTTTATCATGCGAAGGCCTAGAATTTATTAATCACTGTTTGCACAAATGTTCGGCACTCAACGCTCTCGAATGTTTTAAGTGTTTAGTCTTGTGTTTTTTCCCCTTTTTTCCCTGTTTTTGTGTGTTTGGTATTTTTAGCTTTGCCGGCCGGTTATTTTGCAAATTATCAGATTAATTGAGGCAGTCCGAAAGGTGGGTGTTATCTACAAAAGTGTGCCTTAAACAAAGTGCGCCCACAAATTCTAATTTTTCCCCACTTCTTTGTCACCCCCAGTTCGACCTCTACTTGAGCACTAAGGTATGATTATTTATGCGCCTTTAAGCCCAAGTCGAATAAATTTGAAAGAATAATGCTCGCCATATAAATATAGTATAGAACAATAAGACTTTGTCCGGCGTATATGTATCTTAATGACCCTCATTCTTTTGTCGGTGGAGAGGGAAAATGTCCGAGTAGTCGGGCTGCCAAGAAAAATAACATAAAAATTGCCGCAAAATATTTTCTAAATATTTGTATTTAGCGCAAGTTAAATAATCAGACAGATTACCAAAAACTGAGCAACAGCACAAACTGCAGATCCAAAAGCGCCAGCGAAAAGTGCCAAATATACCAACGATTATGGACACAAATTTAGATACTTATTTTCCTACTTATTAATTAAGTATTTAAAAACTTTGTTACCATTTCATAGGAGTCTTAATAATGTGGGCAAAAATAAGAAATGTTTTCCATACGGCTGCACGACTAACACACCCACGATTTCTCTGGTATATCTAAATGAGTTTCCATGTGCAAAAGCAACAAACACCTGTAGCCGCGAATCGACAAGGTTGCTCCTGATTTAGCTGGTTTTCCCTGGCAACATTGCAAGCAAATGCGCTAAGCTCTCAATTTTTCATCCGACAATGTTGCAGTTGGGTGACGTTTTCCGCGACTGGGCGGGTGGCTGCTCACCTGCTGCACCTGTTTGGCCATTGAGCCGTTGAGTTCACGGTTCACTCAGCCAGCCAGCTTGTTGTCGTTTCGCTGGCAAACACGTAACTTTCCACATCAAACTTAAATTATGCAAATGTTTGCTCTGGCTCTAAGCGGGAGGAAAGGAGAGATTTCGGCGAAATGGCGGGGCGAGTCAAAGGAAAAAGTTAAAATGAGACGATGCAAATGGAAAAAGTGTGTACACAACACGAATTATGCAATGGCATATTTGCCCAAAAATTCAAAAAAAAGTTTAAATTGAAAAGTTTGCAGAGCCGAATTAAATGTGGGCAAATTAGATGCATGCATTTTGAAGGCAATTACACTCGTTGCCTTGGTTTTTTCACTGAATGAAACAGCGTAAATAATTCCCGCTGCTCTCTGAAACGTGTGCATTCAAGAATGCTATCTAATTAATTGAATTAAGTCGACAACTGTCATGGAAAGCATTTGGAAGAGTTGCATTCCTTGCTTTGGCGAAGCTAATTAATTTTCGAAGTATCTCACTCAAGCACAAAGTCCCGCTGTGTTTTGTTTGCTTTGACCAAAATAGCATAAATATTCGTGGCACAAAAATAATTCAGTATTTATTTTGGCCGAATATGACACATTTTAAAGAACTGTGCTGCTCTACTTGCGACTAATTGCTTTTGTGGGCTGCCGGGGAATTCGAGGGTGCAAAGGTGAGTGGGTGACAAATGCCCCAGAGTTCGCCATTGTGACAGATCCGAATGACGGTGACGGTGATATACTCTTTGCTGACAGCTGCTGTTTGGATGCGCGGATGTTGCAGGCAGTCATCCAAGAAAATCGTGAAAAACCCCTAGTGACGTGCGAAAAGAGCAATTGAAGTGAAAAATGAAGACTGTTGTGTACTGCCAATAAACATCCTAACTATCCTAATCACTGTTTTTATAATTTTCGATTTTTTTTTTAATACAAATTTTCGCATTTTTGATAAGAGGTCATCAAAATTTACGAAAAATTACAAAAAATTACATTTTTATTTTTTTAACACATGTGGATAGGAACTTTTGTTACGAATTCAACGAGCAATGGCATTCTACATTTGGACAACTATTTTTACTGCTATAAAAAAAATTTATCAAAAATTATCAAAAATTCGAAAACAAAATTTGTTGTAAAAAATCGGATATTTTCAATCGGTGTTTTTGCCATAACTTGGCCAAAAATGGCCACACAGCTAAAATAAAGACTGTTTTGTGCTGCTAATAAACATAGCTAACTATTTCTATCCGAAATTTTTTGATTTTCGGGAAAAAAAAATTTGATAAATTTTTGCATTTTTGATAAGGGGTACCATCATCAAAATTTGCGAAAAATGGCCGAAAATTAGCATTTCAATGTATGTACATGGATCGATAGGGAATTTTGTTACGAATTCAACGAGGTATGGCATTCCACATTTGGACAACTATTTTTACTGCTATCAAACAAAAACGGAGCAGAGCTAAAATAATTTTTGGCTACTCTTTGCTTGTGAGCAAATTTTTATGTTGCTCCACTGCTACAGTTTCTTAATTAGAAATTTAAATAGTCCAATGAAGTACCATAATTGGATTGACCATTTTTGTTAAACCCCGCTTCAGCTGCCTTTCAGATGAAGAGGATGATCATAATGATGATGTTTTTTTGTCCTCTTAGCCTTTGGCGTCATCGACAAGCGGTTTACCTGCTGGCACAATTAAATTTTTGGCACGTAAATGAATCATTCAAATGGCTTTTCTGTGCTTTTCTTGCTCTCGCTTCTCGTGCTCGCGCTTTTCTTGCTCCCTCTCACTCGCCCATTTTCATTTCCATCTCTTGGCGGGGGCGAGCGTTGCGCATACGCCCCGTTGTACGGCCGTCGGCTCGTGTTGTGTGCAATTAATAAATTTAATTAAGAAATAATGCACAAGCCGCGATGCGAATGGGCGTCGTCGCCGTGGACGTCTTGTGTCGCTCTTTCAAGTGTGAAAATTATGATTATTTTCTATATATCATTTTCGTTATTGCGCGAAATTTAACATGCAAAATTATTATACAGGAGCATTATAACCCGCCGGCGGCGGCGCTTTAAAACTATTTGGCTTAAATCATAAATCAAAGTGTGCGCCATTCGGTTGCTGGCCCGCTAAGTTTTTAATTAAATCCCAATTGCCGCACCATGCATCACCGCGCCTAATCTGGCCAGCACACAAAGTATTCATACTGTGCATTTATTGTTCAGGGCGAAAAGCATGTGGAATAACACAGTTCTCAATAATTCACAGTGGAATTTCCGATGTGATACAATATCGAATGTGTTCCGCGTTTCGCATGGATTGGTGCTAAAATCCCCAGTTTTCTATGTCCCCCAATTGCAGTCACATAGTTCCGCCCAAATGACCCGTAGCACACGAGACCGCTTGCCAAGAAATGCATTTTCTTTTTCTTAATAGCTATTGTAATGTTCACCACTGTATGTGCGGGTGACGTGTGGTTCTGACTGCCAGTGGGCACATGTCGGTCACAAACACAGCCAGCCGCCTAGCAACCGTTGCACCACCACATTTGCAGTGGCATTTTGGTGAAATGAGAAGTGCCCAGCACTTGTTTGGAAAACTGGTCAGCAAGTGCAGTCGAGATGGGAATGATGTATTTCTTTTACTGTTTATTTCGGCATTAAGGAATTTAAAACCGTATCTACAGATTACAATTTACTATTGTTTTATAAATCGAAAACGCATTACAAAAAAGGCATTTTACTGCATTTTAATTTCAAGATTACCTTCTTGTTTTAAAAAATTCCCCAACACACTTTAAATTTCTGCTAAAGCATTTAAAATTGAATAGACCTTCTGTCATTTGTTCCTTACGAATCACATCTTTGGGGCAATCTGATCGCAGAACACAAGCCGGAATCCTCTCATTGATTACATATCCCGGCTTACACACACAAGGACCGCCGCACATATCTACGCAGGGTCCTATACCAGAGTACTCGCAGGTTTCAGGACATGCTGAAGGACACGACGCTAGGCTTCCGTTGACGGTACAGCCGAAATCCCAACTTTCGATGGGTTTGAAAAGGAGTAGGAAGCCCAGCAAGGCACAGATCTTCAAGGTGCACGTTATCAACATTGTAGATAGTGAAGACGTTTACCATTTTATGCCCTATTTATTTTATTCCCTCTGACTTGTTAGTATAGTAATCCAAATTAGTTTTGCTACGCGATTTTGTTCCAGACCATTATAACATTTGTGTGACTAAAATATATCATTGTGATAATAATTGTAAGTTAAGGTACAATTTCTTTAAATTTGTATTACTATTTTTCATTAACTTGTTAAGTCCTAAATACCTTTCCTAAACGACTTTAAAACAAATTTTATTCTCTAGAATCTCTATAATTAACAAATCTTTTAAAAATTGTTTAGCCACTGTAGTAATATTTTCTGTTACTCACATCAAAAACGCGTCAGTGAGGGAAATAGATTTAGTGGATCTTGGTATAAAATAAATGCTTTTTGGCAGCAAAAAGCAATTGTAGATCATTTAGCAACTTAATTAAACGATTAAGTACTATAAGTACAGCCACTTTGATTTACTTCCCACCCGCCATTATTTTGGTTTAATCACTGTCAAAATAGAATATTGTGTTTCACATTCGTTTTGGCCTAGAGCCTTCAAATAGTTTTTTATCGTTTGGCGAATCGAATCGAGACACGAATCCTGCCAATTGGCTAACTCACCATGACCAGAAGAATCACACCCAGGAGTTCCTCCTGAATCTGTAAGATCTCAGTTCATCAAGTGCCATGCCAAGATGCATAATTTCCCACACGGTTTTTTTTTATGGCTATAATATTCGGTTTTGCACTCTTGAGTCATCACCGCCACCGACTTATTGCGAAACTATGCGAACTGCAAATTTCGCTGGCTATTTTTGCAGTCCTTATTGTTGGCATGCGCTGAGTGGCCAATAATATTTGCAATTATTTATTTCGGCTCTCGAGAGGTGGGGGGTTATTGCCAAACCGCTGAAATATGCGCCATGAATAATTCTCGGCGCACAGTGACAGCCCCTACACGCCCCCTCCTTCCTTCGCCACCACAATGTGCGGAACGTGTGAAAAACTTTTATGTTCTAAAGATTCTGCAACTTTGAACTTTGGCGGCGACGCGGACATGACGACATAATTGCAATAAGGCTAATGCAATCGCAATCGCGATCGCAATGGCAAAGGCAAAACTATTGCAACACACGCCCAACATTTGCTAGCAATTAATAAATTGAGTTCCCTTTTTTGCGCTCTGGTCCTCGAAATTTTGCCATGTTTATGAATGAAATTGCGCGTTTTCGTCTCAATTGGTGTCCAATAAATTGCAATCACACTCGTGCGAATGCTAATTAGTTTGTAGATCAAAAATTATGTTAGCGACTAGCGCGCTGCAGCTGCTTTCGCGTTTTCGCAGCCTTGGAAAGTGCGTTGACCAACGCGGCGTATGCGCAATCAGTTGACAACCCACACAAGCTCACAGTCTTGTGCTCCCCATTCTGCTTCTGATTCTAATTCTGCTTAGACAAGTTACATTCGTCTGTGCTCTCTGGCTTTATTGCTAATTATTCCTTCTTTTTGTATCTTTGCAGGTGAGTTTCCTTTGTGGCCAATCGATGGGAATCCAATCGCGAGTGAGATGTCATTTATGTTTAGTAAGAATTACAGTGCACTTTCGCAAATGAATACCAGGAGTACGTTAGGGATTGTAGCATTTAATTTACTCCTAATAACTGGGTGCTCTTTAAACAGACGAACATTTTATTTATACAAAGCTAAACTTTTGAAATCGAATGTGTGATTATAGGATTCTAAGATGATTTACAATGAGGAATTTCAACTGTGTTCACTATAATCTCCAGCTAACGAGGCCTTGTCCTCGATTTCGACGATCTGGGGAAAGGGTATGGTAATTGGAGGCAATTCCTTGCAACATCACAACACAAACTTGACCGCCGACGCTGCCAAAAATATTGTTGTGCCTGCCATTAGTATTACTTTTTGGTGTTTTGGGAAAATGTTGACGTGCAAATTGCACGGCAAAAGTTTTCCCAGCTTTCGTGTTCTTTTTCTTTTCTTTTTTTTTGCCGTCTGGAAAGAGCGACGCACGTCATTAGGAGGTACAAAATATTGCTGGCTATGCTGTTTATTTGTTTGTTTTACCAACGCGCGCGCTGTTTAATCGGAGGGAGGGAAAAGCCGATCCACGAATTCTCCATTTTGCCATGAATTATTCATCCCTCGGTGACTGTGAGTGTGTGTGTGTGTGTGTGTGTGCGTCTTGCTTATTTCAATGTTTCATGCATAATTAAGCATTTTTGCAATTAAATGTGTGCGTGCGACTGTGTGGGGTCCAAAGCCCAAACCCAAAAACCCTTTGAACTAACAAAACTTTACCTTCGCAATCAGTATTTATCTTTGCAAAGTCTTAAGGATTAACGTCAAAAGTTTAATAGAACCCGTACTCGAACACACTATTAAGTGTCACCTTGTTAACTTATTTCAAAATCAACCATAAATGTTTAAACTAACATCACAATATTTGTATATTTCCTAGTGTTTACCCAATAATTTAAAGCTGCAATCCTTAGGTTTCCTTTAAATTAACTGCAAACAGGAAGAAGACAAAGGGGCCTCCCAAAATAATCACATGATTCGCACACAAATAATGCGGGACTTTAAATTGCTAGAATCTTGATGATTTTATCTAGATTTTTCCTGTTGCCACTTGGATACAAACTTATGGTGTTGTGATAAAAACTCAACAAAACAATGAAAATATTTAGCCCTGAATTGTTTGCCAAAAAATGTTCATTTTCATCTCCTTTATGCTTCGTTTTTTTTTTCTCTCTTGGCTAGTAGTTTTTATTCTTGCCTGCTTATTATGCCTTGTTTTTTTTTCGCCCATTCTAGCATTTTGTGTTGCTTTTTTTTTTGTTTTGCCGGCTACAATAGAATAGAAGGCAACAACAATGCAAATTGAACGTACCAAACTAAACATAACACACAGGCAGCCTGCCTGCGTCCGACTTTTTACACAGATGTATATATATATATATATATCTATACTATATGTATATATATATAGTATTTTTCACACAATAATGTGTAGAAAAACTTGCGAAATATTTTCCACTTGGCACGCAGCATGGCCAAAAGTCGTGTGTGTGTTTGTGCAGTTTACACTTTTAATTTTATTTATTTTTAATACGATTTCGTTTGGTTTTGATAAAACAGAATAGAGAGTCGAAAGCTTACTTGTTCAAAATTGAATGCAGAACGTGAATCCGGTCAAGTGTTTAGTGTTTATTCAACTTGGGTGGAACTGGAGAAATTGCTGACTGCTTTTTTGCTTGAGAAAACTAGTCCAGTTAAATCTGGACTTCCTACGGAAGTAGTTGTTTCTAGAGTTAAGTTTGTGATCCAGTGTGTGGGAAAATATCTCGAAAAATAATAGCCCACTGCAGTTGGCAAGGGAAGCAAGCAGGTCTTCTTGATTCTAAATAGTGTGCCAAACATTTCTGCTCATGGGGGTGGATATATCTAAATAAATATCGTTGGGTCCTCGCCTTGCTATCATTGAAAATTCAATTTCAATTATTAGACCCCTGACTGTGTATGTGTGTGTGTATGTTTGTTGTTTGGCGAATAGTTTGAGGATGCTGGCCCCCGGCACTTAAATGTCACATTTTCCTATGTGGCTCATTTTCTTGGCTCATATTTTCGCAAATTAAATTTTATTGAGCGTATCGTTTGGGCATAATTAATTTTAATTGAGGACACTACCCACACAGACGGCCACACCCTTACGAATAACACGGTCGTTTTGGGTCTATTTATACGAGTTGTTTTTCGAAAGGCGGAACCTATGCAAGCCCGGGTAAGCCCGAATGAATCCCCAAACTTTTCCCACATTTTCCCCTAACACTCGGCCATTACAGCGGTCTCCCTACCTCTCTCTCTAATTAACTTTCAATTCAATCAGCCCAGTGTCCTGCGCAAAAATGCACAACTCACCTGACCACCGCCCATTGTGTGCTGCAGTGTTACAATCCTGCAAGTGCATCCTGTTCCAGTTTCACTAGTGCACTTTCGAAAAGAATAGTTAGAACTAGGTTTTACAGTGCCACAAAGTGTAGTTCCACTGCTTAGATAAGTATACTATATCTTTTGATCATAGATGGTAGCATATTTCAATATGAATTAAGGAATCCCTTAGGGATTTCTTTGGTTCCTTCTCAGTTGAGAATGTTCTGCATCCCACTGCCATTTTCTTTGAGTGCACACACGCACCTCACGCATGCAGCTACATAAAAGACCAGTCAACGTCAGTGCGATCTTTGTATGCAAAGCATGTCCGACAACCGGGAGGAGTCCGCATTGTTGGTGTTTAAGGTGTGCACTCTGTGTGTGCGGTGTGTGTGTGCAGTGCGTGTGTGTGGAGTGTGTGTGATGTTGCGTGTGTCGCCCAATTGACTTTTGCTGTCGAGCAATTGTTTGGCTCAGGTGGCAGTGAACCTCGATGCCCAGCAGCAACATCATCAGCAGCGCCAAGAGCCACATCAGAATCAGCAGTAGTAGCAGCAGCAGCAGCAGTAGCAGCAACTGCAACTGCATGGAAACCGCAGGCAGTGAAGGCGACGTACCCGTCACTCATTTGCATGCAACAGTTGAACAAAAGCAGCTTTAATTCGATTTCAGTTTCAGTTGCACTCCGTGGCCCGCCTGGCGCTTATTAGCTGCCATTGTTCATGCGAAGGAGCCACTTCAACTGCAACTGTGGCAACAATCAACGCTATGAACGCCGTGAATTTGTCAACACAGGCGGCTAAAAATCACTTTTCTTCGACCAGTCGACCACTGAGAACTAATAACAGTTTCTTCTCTCAGCACCCAATATACACATCCTTTCGGTTTAGTAAAGATGAACTTATTTTTGCCAGTGCAGCGCAGAACTTGAGTTTAAAGAGTGCGAGAGAGAGCACATCGCATAATGCCAGTTAAGTCGCTGACGCCCACCTGTGTCACTCAGTCAGTTGGTCAGGTAAACGTCACTTGGCCATTTCCACAATCGAGCAGCGCCCCCAAAACATTAGCCGCTCGACCAGTTTCGGTTTTGGTTTCAGTTTCAGTTTCAGTTTGTGTTTTTTGTTTTCATATTCAGTTTGCCGGGTTGCTCTCAACACGCCGGACGCGATTTCAGAAGCCTTTCTATACCCACGACTGATAATGGCCTTATGAATCAGAATCAGTTAACGATTGGTGTTATCGTGGCCGTTTTGTTATTGTTTACCTGCTGATATGCCAGTGCTTCGGAAACTTATTCTAAGCTCAAAAATAAACAAAAGCTACGCCAAGAGTCCAAGAATAAATGTGTGCAAGTGATAAGAAGCCGCACGAAGGCGTTGAAAGTCATTGAAAGGTGTGAAAACTATTATAAATTCAAACAAAGTTGTGCAGCATGAAATTGAGTTGGCATAGTGCATTTATTGGGTTTTAAATAGTCAAGCTTAAACTCAAGCTTAAATTCAATTAAAGAGAAATTAAACTTGAGTTCACATTGTGAAATTGAACTACCGTCACAAACAAAGTTCCTAATTAAACTCTACTTGCATTAGGAAAAAAAAAACAATATTATTAATTGATGCCACAGTGATAACTTAAAAGCTTTAGCCCATAAACACCAAGAATGTTGCGATAATAAATTATTCTTAAACTAAATGTGCATGAAGAAGTTGAATAATAATTTTTGCATAAGACAAAGTTATTGGTTTATCTTTTAAATTATGACTTGTGAAGGTCAAACGTGTCAGCACCAATTAAAACTTTGAAATAAAGGAATATCAAGTGGTCTGAAATAAAACTAATACTGGCTTTCAGTTTAGTTGTTCACCACTAGCAAATTGACATAAAAATGGTTTCTCGTTGGACAATCCCCCACACATAACCGAACTACGGAGTGACTCATGCCATTGATAAGGCCAGAAGCCCAAAAGCAAACGCAGCAGATTCGGCCAAAATAATATTTCCGATTTCAATGCCAGCATAGAGTAGATGTTTTGTTGATTTGTCCAATGATATTTTCCCGCACCTCAGAACATGCTCCTGAAATTTGTTATTGTAGTTCACACATGTTGTTCGTTGTTGCTTGATTGCTCGGTTGTTTGGTTGTTTGGTTGTTCGGTTGTTCGATTGTTGTTGCCAGCTACCTGACACTTGTCAAGTTGCGATAACATGCGAAATTTCTGGCAAAGCTGCACCAAAAAGGCAATACCACTTTATGCATATTAAAAACTATAAAATAACGTTCGCCATAGATTGTTTTATTATATATCGTATTAATCTTTGGTTCGACGAGCGAGTGGAAAAACACGTTTTCAGTATTATGACCAAAATGGTAAAGAGCTCATTCAGCCGTTTGTGCACTCAGAGAAACTACCGCATACCTTTTGGAAAATATATTTTCTAAGCTAAAGTGTGTTTACAAAAAACGTATATCTTGCAGTGCTGAATGAAGACATTCATGGAAGATATTCAACTAAATTCGTATTTCTTTTAAAGGCAAAGTTTTGTGCAGTGCATTCAAACGATCGAGGCAGCTTCTTGGCTCTGGTGTGCTATACTTTTAATTTGTGCTGCTGCTGATCGCTGGTACTAGCATTTTCCGCTGAAATGTTGTTGCTGAATGTTTTTCCCATTTAAATGAGTTTTGTCTATGACGTCTGCGTATTGTTTACAAATATACGTTTCAATTTGCAGCCCCATATACATGTACATTATACTATACATTATACATTATACATTATCCACCCACCCAGCGACACATGGCAAGCGATTTTCTGTTTGTTATTGCTGCGATGTTTCCCCCACGGATCCATTTGATTTTCCCTTCCTTTTTTTGGAGGTTCTTTTCGTACTATTTCTTCTTTTTTTTTTTTTTTTGGATTCATGGCGCTTGCATAATCCTCGGTTGTCGAAGCTGTCAGCAATGTTGCCACTGCAGCTGTTATTGGCATTCAAATGAATATGTAAACGTCGCATCTCTCAGATTGTTTTCGCTAAATCGAAACGATAAACAATGCGAATGGTCACGATTCGAGGTGCAAAAGTCAGCAGGTAGCACGTTTCTAATAATTTAAATGCAACTGCTTCTTGCGGGCAATGAGTCACTTGACAAATTATGAGTTTTTTAAGGGGAAACGAAGAGACAACCTTGAACTTTACATCAAAAGTCTACCTTAAAGAAATGACTTGTTATAGTTCATTTACATGGGCAAGTATTTCCACTTGTCTACTCAATGAGGTACCAAAGATCAATTTATTTATTTCGCTCTCATTTTGATTTACGGCGCGGCTCGGAAGATAAACTGCAAATGAAAGTTAATGTTTATGCAGCCGCAGACAAATTGCCAGGTTAAATGCGAGCCTCGTACGACAAGCATCGATTATGTCGAATTGTAACGTTAACAGCATCCTGTTTCCTGTCTTGCCAAAAGGAAGTTGCCCCACACAGACACCCACACACACTCACATGCTCACACACAGGGGGCAACCTCCATGTAGCATACTTTGCGGCGCGTTGATTCGTGTATGGCTGCCGGCGTGCGGCATACATAATTGATGTGTACTCTGAAGTAACCATTACAAACTACCACACACACTTCTGCGGCTGCGGAAGACTGGGCTACAACTTCCGCCACAACTTCCGCTCCGCTTTGAATGATTAGTTTTGGCCATGGCAGCGCTCCTTCTGGCCATGAAATCAAACTAAGTGCCAGGCCAAAGTCCTTTATTTTTCAACTGTTCCGCCTGGCTGGGCTTCACTGTCTGTGGATGTCCCTGTATGTGTGTATATATATATATAGTTTTCCCTCTCAAGGTTATAGTTTTGTCAACATCTCTGGAATACCGTGGAGTGTGTATTTGTTCTATTTATTGATTCGTCAGGGGGTTGGTCCTCCTTTGATTGTAATTTACATAATGGCAACAAGTGGAACGGAAATTTTTGGAAAGTCTTCTCATTTATTTTCTCAAACTTGCAGGTTCTACAAACGCACATTTAAATTATAAATTTATATATGAATGGTTCTGTAGCGATTAAATGCTGTCTCTTACTAATTTACATTCGTAATACTTGTGCTAGTTTTTAGACTTGTTGTTCACGCCTAAAGTATTACAAAACTAGTATCTGGTTTATTTTGAGCAAATGGCCAAATCCGCAATTGTTTTTCTATTTTAGTTGAAATATTTTAAGCCAACTAATTCCGTTCAATTGTTCTTTTCGATTCATTCAATTTGGCTTCGAAGCAGGTTCCTTTGTCAATTTGATTGTTTTGTCATTTTGCCACAGCAGCAGCATTGCGCATACGCCCAGTTGACAAATTGTAATGGCCAAGGCGTTCTTGCTGCTGTTGCCGCCATCTGCAGAGTGGGTGGGGCGGGGTGGTTCAGGGCGTTTGGCGGTGGGCGGTGGGTGAAGGGTGAAGGACAGAGGTAGAAGGAGATTCCCTGGCGATCGGGGTGGCGACGTCTCGGCCAAGAGAAACCACTTGCATTTCGCTGGCTGCTGGGGCGAAAATAGAATTTGGCAATGGCTTTGGTGGCTCCCTAGTCCGTCGTCCGTTTATCTCAAAAGCATGTGGCTGCGTGTGGACATCATGTCGCGCCACCGCACACAGAGACAGCCGAACGCAAGATTGGGGCATGCATCAAAGGAACACCGGGAGAAATATTTGTTAACTTATGTTTAAATGCAACCACGAGCTTTATGTTTCATATGCGATTTAAGTTCTCTACTTGATCACGTAGAGTTACGAACTTATTTTGAATGGTGCCCTCGAATTACGTATTACTTCAGCATAGAGTAAAGAGTTGTCTTAATTTCTTTCTGTGCATCCTGCTGCTGGGCAATGTGTTGTTGCTGCTCTGTTGGATGACTGGTATGTTTGTTTTGTTTGCTTGTTGTCTTGCCTGTTGCAGCCGCTGCCGCTTTTCCTGCTGGTTTTCTTTTGCTCAGGCGCTCGCCTTAATGACCAATAAATGTCGCAGCGCATCAAATGCAGCGGTCGGCACAGTTATCCATTTATTTGCGGAGCAATTTCAAATTTAGTTTAGATAAACAAACAAGTCGGCAGAAAGCGGAATGTATGACAGATTTTCGGCCCACGCAGTGTTAAGAAAAAATATTTGGAGGCGACCTAAATGCGACAATTACGTTGAGTTCCTCACTAAAACTCTAAAAATACCCAAATTCGGGCAGCGACAATGTATGTGAACCTTTTTAAGAACCAACCAGAAATAACAATCAAAGGGAAAGAAAAACAAAAATAAGTGCCAGAAATAGGTGGACATTTGACAAGTGCATGTCAGTCGGCGGAGAGCTGATAGATAGATAGATTTTGGCCATTATGCTGGGATGGTAGCTATATTTACCGACGATCGGCTCTAAATAGTCGCCAGATATCGCCGAATATTGCATAATATGAGGCGTGTCTGGGAATGTCGCTTTCGCATGATGCAATGCATCCGTTTGCCAAGATTTTCGGCGCAATTTCGCCACTCGCAGCTCGCCAGTTCGCATTACTGTCGCCACCAGTTACGAGTAAGTGCAGCAGTGCGCCCAGTGATTCGGCAAATTGCAATTATAAATTTATAATCTATGTATGTATGTATAACTCTCGGGCAATTCCCAAGCCAAAAAGTGCCACAAAATCTCAGGCAGAACCAAAAACCCAAGGCACACATCGACCAGAAAAGAATTTGAAAAATAAATACCAAGTACGCGCTTTGCTATGTTTTCTATGCGGGGGCGGCTGGTGGGGACTGGGGATTGGGCCAACAAACTAGGTTACTTGGCAGTGTTTAGCATAAATAACTAGCACACCAGTGGCCACATCATCAGCAGCAGCAGCAACAGAAACATCATCAGAAAAGCCACATTCAAATAAATAAATGTGAGTTGTGTGGGCAGGAAATGGGGAAAGTGGAAAATCAAATAAACACCGGGTGTTAAGCCATTGCAAATTAATGAATTGGGTTGGCTTTAACTATATAACTATTAAATGTGGGTGGGATTTGAGCGGGAATGACAATGGCAAATATTTAATGGTGTCTTTAAAATACTGAAAAGCTCACTGTTTCATTAGCAAAATAGTTTGATTACGGTGAATTATTTAATAAATACATTTGCCGAGCTCACAATGGGGTAAATTGATAGTTGTATAATTACCAACCACAAAATATACCACTTTCAATTTAAATATTATCAATACTAAGCATTCATATTATGATTTATTCAATGCAATATTTCAGCTTGAATTTTTTTTAAATTCCAATTTCTAATTTTAATTCTTCATATTTACAGAGTCGACGCAAAGCGTGGACGGCGGACCTGCATCGTGGCGTTTAACGCTCGATCAGGATCTAATTGACACGCTCAAGGGCAACTTTCCCAGCTGGTTCCAGGGCTCAGCCGGCGGAGGAGGAGCAGCCAGCAAGCAGAATCCGCAGCAGCACAATCACCAGCTGGCCCAGCAGAAGCATCACCAGCTGGTGGCCACCAGTGTCATACCCATACCCATAACCATTGACACCAAGCTCGCCGCCAGCAATACAAATACACTCCAGCAACATCAGCAGCAGGCGGCCATCCTGGGTCACAGTTCGTCGTCGGCCTCGCCCGCATCCTCCGTCAGTTCCAACTCCTCGAAGAAGTCCATCAGCAGCAGCCTGAGCAGCTGCAGCAGTAGCAGTAGCAACAGCAGCAGTTGCAGCAGCAACCATTGCAACTCCAAGTCCGGTTCCGGTGGTGTCAAGGGTGCCGGTTCAGCGACGGCGAGCAGGTTCCTCAACAAATCCACCTCGACGTCGCCCACCAAGAGCCTCTCGAGGACATTCAAGGCCACCCAGAAGCCGAACGGCAACCACAAGGTTGGCCAGCTGGTCAAGTCCGCCTCCCTGCACAGCCTGAGCAGCGGAAGCAGCGGGAGCAGCAGCGGAAACAGCGCCAGCGGCAGCTCCTCGCTGCTGGCCACCATCTCCACATCGCCGCTGACCACCGTCGAGCTCATCTCGAGCGCTGCCTGCAGTGGCCTCCTGGCCACCAGGCTCAGCGGCAAGGACTTGGAGCACTCCTTTCAGGACATAATACTGCTGCACGAGGCCTACGACGACATGTCGGAGGGTGAGTTCTCTATTGAGCGATTCTCGTGTGACTTCCGTTTCTGAAATATGATTTATCTAATATCTGCTAAATTTTTCAGGTGAGCAGCGTTTGCATGCAACGTTTCTGGGCAGCAGCGATGATGGTAACAACTCGGATTGTTACGATGCCAGGCAGTCACCACCGAAGGCCATCGTGGACTCCAGTCCGCTGCAGCCAGCGATGGACAAGAACAAGGAATGTAAGTTGACCTAAAATCATGGTAAATCTATAAATCTAATATATAGATGGAAAGCTAAATATATAACCATCCAGAAAGCTGACAGCTGGCAATCAATCTACTTAAAAATGCTTCACTGTACTAACAAAACCCTTCAGTTGTTAGTTCTGCACTTGTTTACCCAATGTTTGTCGCCCACATTGGTCATCTTTCGGCGGCTGTTTGGCATTTGTCATCTGGTGCCTCCTGCTTAGTCATAAATGCCAGCCAGAGCAGCCATCACAACGATCATCGCAAGAGTCATCATCATAATCCTCGGATGCCCGCCTCATTATTGACGTTCGCCTGGGGGGCGGTGAGTGGGGCGATGGTTTCTTACAAGGCGCACACAGTTTTAATGAAGCTGTCGCGGCACAACAGGCACTTAAGGCGTACACTTGAGGTGCCACGCCCCTTCGCCAGCGGTCGAGAACTCATTCAAAAAATGTTGTTGTATTTTGTCAACAGTTTTCCGTTCCTTTACGTTCCGTTCTTTTCGGCTGGCCTACATATTTGCTTGGCATTTTGAGTGAGCAGAAATATTCATATTAATTTTGAATGGCCCAAGATGACAGGCCCAGTGTGTGGACATAGCATATACTCGTACATTCATTCGTGTACTATGTGTGCTGCATAGTCGCTAATAGTTTTGACAGCTCTTGTCGCCTGCACTTGCACGATTTTCGAGGTGTAACCGGAAATGGACGATAAAGTTCACACGCCCTGACCCTGACCAAAAAGGCTCTGTGTATCGAAATGTTTATGCAGGCAGGGTTTATTTCTCGCCCGAGAACTGCCAAAAATGTATGGTGAAAATTTCCGGCAGGCGCACAACAAGTTATCCAACAATAAACTGCATATTTAGCAACAACCACCAGTTCACTCGGCCTGTTGGTCAGTTGGATTCGGGGAGTGTGTGTAAACATTTAGCGAAAAACATTTATTATAAACACATGGCTGGCAGTCAATGATGGCGGCGCTGCAGAAATGTTTTGACAAATAAACACGCTGCACGCGACTCGGAAAAGCAGGGAAAAGCGGATATAAACGGCGGCAGGGTGACAGTTGTAAAGGCATTTTTACATGCCGCTGCACAGTGGTTGTGGAATGCAATTACTATATATTATGGGTACTGTGTTAACTTAATTTAAATAATATACTCTTTCCGCTTCACCCAAAGAGTTTTTAAAAAAAACTTGAAACACTTGAAAATCTAATAAAAATTCTGTGCAATTTACTGCCCTCGTTAGCCCACTGTGCCTGCCCCTTGGTTGGTTTTTTCGTGCATTTGCCTGGCTGGGATGATGGCGTCTTGGTTTACTCAGAGCAACGTTGATCACGTAATCGATTTTATAATACAACATATAGACACGCAGTTGGCCGAACTCATTTGTGTGCACCCTCTCCCTCTCTCTCTCTCCCCCTCTCTCTTGCTCTTTCGGCCAGCTTTTCCCGCTCTCCTGGCTGATTTTCAGCATTTTTCCCGGCAATTGTTTACCTGACCTTCGCCACAGGCACTGGGTTTTCTCGAAGGCGAAGGGCAGCTAACCGCAGCGAAATACACACATTTATTGCCTATCGCATAAAACTTTTATGTGTTTAATTTGGAATTTATGTTATTGTTTTTATCAATCGAGGGTGTTGGATCGTGGTGTGCTAGGTGTGTGTGTGTGTGTGTATCGCACATTTCGCGCATAATTAATTTACGGGGGCGACAGTGTTTCGTCACCGAGAAGATTTTCCAGTGTTACAAGGCTACAAATTCGAGTGTTTTCCCTGTCTGCCGTAAACAACAACAAGAATTGGTTCTCGGACATTTTTTTTGTTTTTCGCCGCTGTTGGGTTGTTTTGCACACATTTTTGTGTGGCACACTTCAATCGTAAAATCGCCAACAACAGCTGCCATCGCCGTCTGAGACAATTACGCGCCTTGGCAGCTCTCTTGGCTTTTTATGATGATTTCCGACAAAGAGCCCAAATTACTTTAATAACGTCATCGTCACTTTGATGTCGACTTTGTTGCGGCGTCAAGTGTTTTTTCGAAGTGTTCGTTCGGTGTCTGCCTGGGCAGCACCAGCACCAGCACCAGCACCGAAAATTAAATACACCGACTAAAAGGCTTCGGCTAACCCACTTACTCGTACTTAGATTGCACACTGAATGCACAGCAACCGCAGAAGTCGAAAGTGCAGAATGCCAACAGAGAGGTATGCACTTACGTGCACTGTAAACAATTTTCCTTAAATAACTTCTCTTTAAATTGACTCCTTACAAGTAAAGCCAAAAACGAGTAAATTAAATGCAGTCATTTGAGAAATTCAAGGATATGCCTGCGGTGAACGAAAACCATTTCCAAAAATGAATGAGAAATCATTAAGAATTTCTGCGTAGTAGATGCAGTACATCTTTGCAGATTTCCGGTCTTAAATGCTTATTCCTCGACTTGGTTAGTAGCCGCAACCACACCCGGTGCACTGCCCTTCGTCTCCGTGTGGCTTTTGCTGCTCGCAATCGCCGTGGGGCCATGGGATTTTGTGTTTTCGTTTCATTTGCGGCTTTGGCTTTATTTACCGTCAGATTCCAGCCTACTGTAGAGATAGATGGGGCCCCCCACACCCATCACTCCTTCACTCTGTGTACCAGTGTACCAGTGACCTGCGCCTTAATGGGCTTTATTTCGTTTTAATTACATGGCTGGCTGGCCATTTTGTGAATCAATTTCGCCAGTGCCCGGAATGCTAATTGAAGGTAATGATATTAGGACAGCAGGTCGTATGCTTAATATGCCAAAACATTCCCTCGAGACTGAAATTACATTATACAATGCTCGCACGCATTTAATCGGCCATTCGGATTTAATGCTGAAAGGATAATGTCCCATTAATTGATTATTTTATACGCTTTGCGATTATAATTAGATTATAGCGACTTCGAGATGCCACTGCCTTCATCTTTCAAAGTCAATTCGGGGACTTATGGTGGTTCCTTATTCCTTGTTTCCCATTATTTATTTTGCAGCAGTCTGTCACGCGGTTCACAGCGGCTTCCATTGACTGGATGCCAAGTTAATTGACATCAATCTGTTATTTAGCCGCCCGAGGAGCAGTGGCAATCTAATCAGATTATTACGCATACGCCCCATGGGGCCACACCTTCGTCGCCAAACGACAGCTTCTGACTTTGGCTTCGCTTTAGCTTTGGTCTGGCTTAAATATTTAATTTTCCAGCCCAAACTTTTTACTCTTGGGCTTGTATATATATGTATGTATATATGCACATTGTTCACACCATAATAGCCCGCACATAAAGATATTAAAAAGTTTTCCTTTTTTCGCGCTGCCTTGTTTTTCCCATTCGCAGCTGCCTCTCGACATTTATTGCCATTGCCCTGGCATTGTCAAAAAGCTAGGAAAAGGCAAAGTTTTCGCCCAAAAATTATTTCCCCCAGCTGTTTCGAGCACTTTTTTATGGGATTCCTATGTTTGATCTCCACTCCCCCGCGAATTGTTTCTATAATTTACGATTTTTGTGGTTTTTGATTTGTTGCTAACAGGTTGTCGGCCAGCTACGGTTGCATGCAGCTTACCTAACTTTTCGCCCAGCTCTCCAATTGAAGTTCAATAATTTTGTATTAGGCATAATATTACTAACACTTTTTGCCGCTTAACTAACTTGCTTCTTTGGTTCTCCATCTTTTGCAGCGCTCAAAGTGAAGCTCATGGTGCGACGTCCACACTCGCAGCTCGTCGAGCAGGGCATCATACCATGTAAGTAGATGGGTCCGAAAAGCAGATTCTATTCCTGCCCCGGGTCACAGCATTTAGCCGCTTAGTCAGATCGATAAAATACACATTAACCTCACTTAGTTGGTTCAGAGCATCTGCTGGCGCCCAATTCATCGGCAGCCAAAAAGGATATGCAAATACTGCCGTCGAACATTTCATTTCAATGGCTTTCAAATTTATGCGCAAGGAAAAGGCGAAACCGAGAAAAAGAATCCTGAAAAATACGCAAATTTACAAACTAATTCAAAGCCCTCAACGCAGACGAAAGTGAATTTGAATTTATATTATAAATTTGTAGCAATGCTGAGGCGCCAAGAGCCAGGATAAGGCTGAGCCAACTTTTGGGCACTGGATCAGAAATACATTTTGTGTATCCAAATAGCAGTAAGAGATTGTCGACGGGGCTAGGAAATGCATTAAATGTATTAGATGTTGATGAGCCGATGAGGTTTTCAGATCTCATTTTTCATCACAACTTATTTCTTAGCTTAGTAAAGTAATTGTGATTAATTGTAATGAATAGTTTACTTAACCAAATGTTTGCATATATTTAACAGCTCTGAAAACCTCGCCTGCTATCCACGAACAATGCAAGCAACTGGAGCGCGCCAAGACGAGCGATATGCTGAAGGCCAAGATCCAGCAGCGACCCAATCGCGAGGACCTCGAGAGGCTGCACATTCTCGAGGAGGACGAGTGCCACATCGATCCTAGTTTGGCGGAGAAACAGCGAATGCTGAAGAAGGCTCGCCTGGCGGACCAGCTCAACTCTCAGATCCAACATCGTCCTGGTCCACTGGAGCTAATCAAGAAGAACATCCTGCACACGGAGAAGCCGATCGAGAAGATTGTCAAGGAGGGACTCGTATCATTCAAGGCAACCAGCGAGGGTCTGCTCACAAGACCCCAGCATCCGCACAGTTATGTGACCTTCGATGATGATTCCCTGAGCTCAGAGAGCGATACGAGGCAGACACCGCCGCGTTTGGATGAGGCTATGGTCGCCACCTCCAGTTCACCCACCGATGTGCTGCAGGCGGCGGCTGCTTCAGCGGGTATCGTCACCATGGCCTTGACCATGCCCACAGCTGGTCAACTGGTGGTCACCTCACCACAGATTCTTCCCCAGCAGCAGCAACCGAAGGCTGTAGTGGTGCCGGCACCAGTGCCTCCACCTCCGCCGCCGCCACCACCACTGCCCATGACCAGTATCATCAAGGTGAAGCAGGAGACGGCCAATCTGTACGAGGAGCTGTGCCAGAGTGTCACCGGTACCACAGCTAGTCCGGTTAACCATCTGTACTCGCCCTGCTCACTGGCTTCAAGTACCTCCATGCTAAGTCCGCTGTCTTCTATCGCCTCTCCGCCACCACCACCGATGACCACCACACGTCTGCATCTGGCACCCGTGTCCGTGAAGTCTGATGCACCCGGGAAGGATAAGAACAGAAAGAAATCCAAGTCTAAGCCAGTGTCGAAGGCGCGCACCATCAAATTCCACGAGTACAAGGGTCCACCGAGTGCCGCCGGGCAAAAGCAGGATCAAACGCAGCCGGAAGAGACCTCCTACCAGTTGATGTTGGAGCAGCAGAACTGTCTGCTCAAGTTCCTGGAGAACCTCAACAAGAATCAGTCCATCATCCCAGCGCCCAGTGCGCCGGGTGTTATGCTTCCAGCAGCTCCTAGCGCGACCAACAACAGCATCACGGTAACAACAAAGACGGTGCCCGCCTTGGCCTCGCAATCCGCTCCAGCTCCAGCTCCCATCAGCCTGCCCAACACCATATCCATAACGAGCAGTACCGGTGGAGCTCCACTTAATTTTGGAGACGCCGCTATGTTGACGCCCACGCCGGCGGCCACACCCACACCGCCCACCCTGTCGCTGATTGCTACACCACAGCAACAGTTGCAGCTGCATCAGCAACACCAACAGCTGCACCAGCCAACTCCTGTTCAACGTCCACCACCACTGCCCTCGCCGGCGCTCTCGGTCAGCTCCTCTATTCCACCCAGTCCGGCCACCAGCTATGCCGAATCCACTACCAGTTCCATAACGGATTTGACCCGACTGGAGAAGATGAAGGTCTCTGACTTGAAGCAGCATCTAAAGCGCAGAAACTTGCCCGTTTCCGGTCCCAAGCCGCATCTGATTGAGAGGCTGAAACCGTATCTGCCCCTGGAACCACTAGACAACAATGTAACTCCCGCTCCAGCCTCGAGCAACAGCAACACCACCCCCGAGGTGATCACCATCAGCGATGCTATGGACACGAGCAACTGCGGTTTGTTGGAGCAACCTCCACCAGTGACCATGTTGGTTTCAGATGCAGGCATGGAGCACGAGCAGATGGATGTGGTGCAGCAGCAGATGGATAATACGCATCCGATGACGCTGCAGACCATTCTTCCACCACAACCGCAAACTGCAACCATAATCCTGACCAACGAGGAATTGCTCAGGGAGCAGCAGCGTAAGATTGACGAACTGCAAAGGCAATTGCAGCGATCGCAGCAGGAGCTGCAGAAGATACGCCAGCGGCAACAGCAGCAGCAACATCAGCAGCAGACGGTTACCGCTCAAGTGGTGAATGCATTGCCTACGCAGCAGATAACGCTGATCACCACGACATCCAATGGGCCGCAGCAGACACTAACTGTGATGCCGCAGCAGGTGGAGAAGAATGTGCCCGCCAAAGTGACGGTGAAAGCTACTGGAGGCAACAACAACCATAAGGTAAATGGACTGCAACAACAGGGATCTGCAGCCAAGAAGCCAGCCAGCAGCAACTCGAACAGCAGTAATAACATTTCCTCAACGAATCCACCGCCAATCAACCAGAAAATGGTGGTCAAGCAGCAGCTGGAGGCTAAAATCCAGAAGCAAAAGGCAGCGGCAGCGGCCGCCGCACAGCAGCAACAACAACAGCAGCAGCAACAGCAGCAGCAGGCACTGCAGCAACAACAGCAGCAGCAACAGCAACAGGTGCGCCTGCTCACGCAAAAGACACAAACTGTATTCATTCCATTCAACAACAACAATCACATAAACAACGCTTCTGCCAAGACAACAACCAAGAAATCCAATGTGCCCGCCAACCATACAAACACAACCACCACAACTATGATGCAAGCAGCCAAGCCGGCAGCAGTTGCGACAGCAGCAGCAGCCTCGCCAGCCACTCAACACCACAATAACTTGGGCCTGCTGTGGAACGAAGGAAATCAGACCATACTACTGGTGGGTCTAAATGATCAGCACATGACGGCGCACACGCTGGGCAATATCAGCTTAACGGCCACCACCACAACAGCAGCAGCAGCACCGCCAGCGGCTACTCCAGTTGCAGCATCCACGACAGCTCCGCCAAAGAAGATACTGAATGGCCACCAACGCACAAACTCCCTGCCCAGCATTGTCTTTCCCATCGAAACCAAGTCCATCATTACACAGCAGCAGTTGCAACAACTGCAGCAGCAGCAGCAGCAGCAACAGCAATTCCAGCCTGTCCAACAGCCACAGCAGCAGCAACTGAACCATGTGGACATCAAGCCCTCACCAGCACCACCGCCGCAGTACGAAGAGGCCACCAAGCAGCTGGCGGCCAGTAAGGCGGCAGCTTTGAATGGCCTTCTACCGCTGGTCAAGATTAAGGAGGAGCCCGTTCAGTCGCCCGTTCCTGCTGCAGCGCCTCCACCGCAAACAGCTCCTCTGTGCAAACGCAAGACGGCGAGCATTAAGTCCGAACAAGTCAGCGATGTTCTGGACATACTAATCAAGCAGGGTGAATTGCCGGAAAGTGCCGCTCTGGAGCCCATCACACCGCTAACGCCGCTGCCCGAGTTGTCCATGTTCAATGGAGCCACGCCCACCACTGCGTCTGGTGGAGCCAGCATAGTACCCATGGTGCCCAAGCTGGAGACGCCAGTCACGCCAGTCCAAACCCTCGACATGGCCATGGACACGAATGAGCCGCATGTGGGCTTTTCCAGCAATCAGGCTCCGAATCATGTTTTCATCGAGAGCATAGACATGGCCTCGCCCCTGCAGACCGATTCGAGCGCCATTGATGCCGAGAGTGTGGCCAAGACCTTAGACATTTTCCTGGAGCAGCACCATGCCACACCTCCACCGAGCACACCGCCCAAAAGTTGCCACAGCGGCAGCGAGAAGCCAAACAGTCCGGATGCCAAGCTCAATCACTTTGATGAGTACGAGTTGCTGGAGCTTATGTCGCAGCAACTTGAGATGGACATGGGAGATGACTCCAGTGGCTATTGTCACTCCTCGGCGGCGAAGAGCAGCAACAACAACGGCAACCTGCGACGCGATCTCAATCCCAGCCTGCAGCCGTCCATTAATGAGCTGCTGGATGCGAGCAGTCCGGACAACGTGCTGCTGAACAACAACCCGGGTGCCGATGTGGACTTTGATGCGGATAGCTTTGTGGCCCAACTGAGTCAGCACGTCACCGGAAATGGAAATAGTCCGGGGGCCAATTGCAACGGATCCATTGAATCCTCGTCGTCCGCGGTGAATAGTCACTTTGGAAGCCACAGCACACCAATGGATTGCGATGATTTCGAGAGCACACTCAACTCTTTCATGCAGGCGGTGACCCAACCACAGGCGGGCCAACACGGCGAATACACGACGTCGACGAGCATGGCCAATGGAACTGGAGGAGGAATGGGCGTGGACAACGGCACCGGTGGGGCAGTGGACGCCTTCAATGCCAGCGGCGATATATTCGATCTGTTCAACATGGATGACTACAAGATGAACTGGGCGGCAGGAGATTTTACCGTCTAGGCGGTTTATGTATTCATATAGCCCTCGAGGAGGCAGGGCAGAATTTTCAGAAGAATTCATCAATATATTTCCCCAACTTTGTTCCGTATCGAGAAAAAAACAAAACTCACAATCCAGCGTGGTGCTCACTTTTCTGAAAATATTCCTGAAGAATTCGTTTCGAAGAAAGCAAACACACACACACAAAAAAAAAAACAAAACAAATCCTATTTATTTTCTAAATGCATTTAAAACATTTGAACGTCAGTTGAAATTTCGAAACTTTACTATTTCCAAGAAAAACTAAAAAGAATGCCAAAATTGCCGGGAGTTACACTCCAAAACCATACTTTTGCACCCTTTCCTGTATAAGCAAGAAAAACAAAAACCACAAAAAACAAAAAACAGCCAAAACATTTAGAAAAGCATAACAAGTAAAACTTATCATAAACTATCATTAAAACGTAAGCCTAAAATGTTGTAAAGATCGATAAAGAGAGAAAAGAAAAACAAAAGTACATGTTTCTAATGAAGGTCATTCCAATTTGAGAATAATGCGAGTGAAATCTAACTAACTAAACCGAATGGAAGAATGAATGAGTTGAGTCCAGGATGCGGAGAAGGATCTGCAGAAGAGAAGGGAGAGAAAGCGGCAAGGGAAAGAGAAATTAAGCTAATCAAGAAATCTACAAAAAATCTTTAAAAAAAAATATATTCTTGTTGTGAGAACGACTTAAGTGAAACACATTCAGTAATTTTGTTTTAAGTTCTATTTAAAATGAAATGAATTAAATTATTTAAAGCCTAGGCAGTGCTTAATTCTAATTTAAAAGCAAAATTAAATGAAATATTTAAAACACAATTTGAGAAGTATTTCCTGCAAGGAAAGAAAAAGCCTTTAAAGTAGTCGAAGCCACAAAACCAGTTAAATTAATTTTTTTAATTTTAAACTTGGATCAATTTCATTAAAAATGTTAGTGAAAATATATATATTCTTATTTCTTTTGTTTTGCATTCTTAGGCACAGCGAATTCCGTTACTTAAATTAATTCTAATGAAAATATATTAAACACAAATAATTTAGCAACTTCGTAAAGTAATTAAATCCTGCGGCGTGTACTTAACGCACATTTTGTAATCGTGTCTATCGCAATTCGGAATTGTAATCGTTCATCTTTCGTAAGCACACCAATTCGGCTAAGTGTATTTTGTAAATTGGGAGCATGCCAAGCATTCGGACGTATATTTGAGTGTAGGGCTCAATAAAATAAATTATAAATGTAAACTGAGAAAATTAATTGATAAGCAATGGACACATTTCAATAGGAAAGCAGTAGCAAGAAAACCCAATTCAAAATTGCAAAATGTGAGGAACTCAATACACCAATAAATATATTTTTGTATAAGCAAATATATATACTCTACATTTAGATCTAGTCTAAAATTTCACACATTTCGCCCGCAGAGCAAAAGTTAATCATCACTCAACACTTGTTTACATTTGCAATAATCTGATTTACACTTGGATTGTAAGCTTAAAGTATATTTATCATCGACGCGCTTTAAGCACAAATGAGAACGTTTCCATTATAACAATTCATATACATTAATTTAAGCAATACGTTTATTGTTAGTATCAAACTTAATTACCATAACTAAGCTTATTGTTTGATTAATTCTAAATTTAATTACCTAAATATCTAATTTAATATGTTGGCTTAAACAATTTTTGTGCGTTGCGTTTAAAAGAGATTTCATTTAAATACAATACAGAATAAACTCAATCACGTCATGAACTGTGTGTATTTTTTATGCAACAACAGGGATAAAAATTGATATTATGTACACATAGATAGATATGTGCAAGAACTTAATGCGTAAATAAAACATTACTTTTTTTTCCGAAATTCAGTGGCCAAAGCACTGGGACTTCATTTACTTGACACACTGATTAGAGAATCCAAACAAAAACGATTTCGCTTAGTGCCTTATCAAGTTTTGAACTCTGCGGAGCATAATAAATACGCATTTAAGCGCATTACGCCCCAGCGCAAGATAAATTCCACATTAAAATTAAAATCAATGACAGAATAATACGCAATCATAATGATTTCATGGCAGCCACAGCGGCATCAACAACATCAACAAAACAAGGCTTATCATTAGCCAAAGCGGCCATTCCTTGATTGGCGGCCCACCGCCCACTTTGGGCATTTGGGGGCGGGGCCCTGGGCCGAAATCGAGTTGAGTTGTTTATTTATAGACCCGAAACGAAATCAGCAAACAATATGACGCAAAATTGCAGCAGCAGCAGTGCCAGCAGTGGCAGCAGTGGCAGCCATGAGTAGCCATGGCAACAATTGTCGGTTATTCCATAGTTGGACGTCTGCCAAGCGTTATGGCTTACAGCTCGAGGACAAGAAAGGAGCACTCTGGGCGGTGTGGAGCACAGGACCTCCTGCTGTGCACTGCTGTTCCACACAGATACAATCTGCTTCTGAATATCCTTTGAAAGTGAACCTGTCTTTGTTGGTGAAAGGAGGTGTAGTCTTTCCTATTCGTCGGACTTTAAGTCAGATTTCTGTTGGCTTTGATTGGAGTAACAATAGGTTTGCATAATTTTAGACCATTTTCTTCATTGCAACAAAACACCTATATTTAATTAAAAAAGGCTTTCAATTAGCTGCAAGGCTCTTTGTCTATCTCCACTGTTGTAAATTTTAAATGTCGACCTGAAGTCAATAATCAGCAACCAAATGCTAATGCGACTATAATTAATCATCGCTTCAACTAGTCCTTTATGAGCCAAAACCCATTCACTGGCTTAATTATGGACTCAAGTGCCTATTCGCAGAGTTCTGTTGAAGTTAGATAAGCTTAGATAATCATGCATTGTTCGAAAATTCAATAGCCATTCACCAGTTGTCGGTGAACGGCTTAAAGTATTTACTACGGAATCGATGGCCAATTCGCATTTTCCCCAATTAAGCTGTGCCATTACATTTAATAACTTGCCTTTTATCCATGGCAATTTATGCACCTATTTTGTGTTGTTTTTGGCCATTGTTGCTGGCAGCCACAGCGAAAACAACGGCGTCGACAGTCCACAACAGCTGCAATATGTGCCAGCAACAGTTGCCCAGCACCAGCACCACAAAAAAGCCATCCAGCACCACAGCACCACCGCACCACCCACGCGAATCCACGACCACCCATTGCGAACTAAATTTATACAGCGCTGACTGTAATTTGCGTTATTAAAATGGCGTCAGTTGCTTACCAAAGCGAAAAGTTTCACCACGCCCCCACCATCGTCAGCAGGTCCTTGGTCCTTGGTGCTTCGTCCTGGGCGCTGAGTCCTTGTCACAGGAGCCCTGTGCTGCCGTTTCCACGCTCGTCTAATTGTGTTTGAGCTGTGCTACAAATACGCGACCTCCGATGGCCAGTCGAGTAAATTGAGATTTATTTCTGCGAATTTCGAGTTTGGCTAAGACAGAAATAGGCTTATGGCAGGATAGCAGCAGGATAGCCAGTCCTGTAATGATGATTGAGGTCTCTAGTTGTAGGTGTCTTCAGATACATATTCCTCTGCTAATATTTAAATAAAAGATATAGGTACCTTTAGATGTAACCCCTGAGCAGAGTCACCTTTTGTCCAACTCCTTAAGGATTTATATTGAAATCCCTTGATCAACGCCCTATAGAGGTTTCCTAAATTGCTCTAGCCGAAGCCTTCAGGAAGTAGCAATGTGCGTACTTCCCCTTGGCTTTTGCCTTTTGACTCGGGCAACAGCAACAAGTTAGCTTGGCCATCGTCCTCCAGGGCCACTTCCACTTACCCCTGTCAATGGACACCCCCTCCCGTTTGGCACGCCCCATCCATAAGTCAAACTGTTGCTTTCATTTCTGTGGTGTGAACTTTTCACTTCCCTGCCAGCTTTGCGCACCCACTGATCGATATCAATTGATTGAGCCACGCAGCACAGAGGCACACGTTTTTTATGCCATTTGATTAACAAAGGCAAGGAATTTCTAGCGCCTCACAAATTATGACCCACTCGACAGCAATTTCCCGGCGCATTAATCAGAGTTAATTACTTTGTCAAATAAAGCGCTTTGAGCCACAGGAAAGCCAAGCCATTGCCATTGTTCTCCAGCAGGCTTTGGTGTGAAAATTCAATTAACTTCGCGCTGAAAATAGGCAAAATAGGTAAATACAGCCGAGCCGAAAATCTGTCTGGCAAACTATTTGCATTGAACATTCAAGCAAAACGGCCAGGACAACGAGGACGAAAACAAGCCAAACAATGGCAATGGCTGGCACTCGCGATTTTTGCGTCATTTACTCAAGTTTATGCTGAGACCACTTGTCGTCCTCGCAAATTGTTCTAATTAAGAAGACCAAGCTGGCGACGAAGTTGGCCAAAAGGGCGATGAGCGGTTGGAGTGGGCGTTCGGGCAGGTAAAATGCCAAATTAAAATCGTAATGAAGCACTTAAGTTGTGTTTTCTTAGACCTTTTCTGATGCCCTCACAAAGAGTGCTTGGATTTAATCGGTGGTCGGCAATGTTTGGAGTCTTTCGGTAAGGAATATATAGAATACGCATATGGGCTCTTTGCTTTAATTAAAAATTTCTTGTTGCCATCCTCGTGGGTTATCCTTTTAATAGTGGTTGTTAAATATCATAATTAATAGATTGCTTTTGAAAGGGTATTAGACACTCACAAGTTGACGACAGTTTGTATTTGGTACCTCTTAATTCAGCCATCTTGGTTGCTGGCGAGCGAGGATTTGAGATTCAAGTGGCCCCAGCATTAGCGTCAAGTGCTCGGCCGTCTTCCTTGGGGCTTCCACATAATTAAGTTGTAGCCATTGAAAGTGGGCAAAGGATTATGCTTGGTCCTTGGACCTCTCCTCTCCGACTGCCGCCCTTGGTCCTTTGGCACTTTTTTCATCCTGGCTGTCGCCATTAATTGAGTGTCATGGCGAATGCAAAATAAGCTTACGCATTTAGTTGGCATAACTGTCGGGGATAAACTGCCAGCTGGTCATCCAACTCCATGACAGTTGCACTTGCAATCGGGCATCGCAAAATAGATTTTTAAGCCAATCTAATGGCAGGCAATTAGCAGGATTTTTTCTCGTTTCGAACAGATGTAATGGGAGTTAAATCTCAAAGTGAGGGTTGTGTTTTGCTTGTGGGCTTTGATTCATCCTTGCTATAATTGGAAGTACAGGGGCAATCCTTAAAGTTTAAAGAGTTAATGCATTATTTTAATCACAAAGGTGTGACATTATTAAATTACTATTAAACTATTTAACAAATTATTAAATGCCTTTAAGCTTAAAGTTTCTAGTTTTAATTCCATTGAGCCCTGAAAAGTATGCTACAAATTCTGCATCCCTGCTATGATAGACTGCAGACCAGTCGACTGGTATTCCGGAGTCAGAGGAGCCTGGAGTGCGGCGGTCCATCTGGTTTTTTAATCGATCCGCTCCGCTAGTCCGACCCCTGAGGCTCGACAACCGACCTCTGACCTGTCGTACCGCCTGACCGTGGGTCAATATTGGTTTGCTTTACTGCGCTCGGTTTGATTTTGTTTGCTCTTGGCTGCGAGCGTGCGGAGCGAAAACTCTTGCCGCAAGACTCTCACACGCGCAGGATTCTCGGCGAGGATGTGTGCAAATGTCGGGGATATTCCATGGTAAACAAAGGCATTTGCATGAAAATGTTTTACTTTTACTTGGAGTTTTGTGTGTAACGAGCAAACGGAGGGGAAAGCAGCCCAGTGTTTGCCCTGTGCTTTTTTTTTTGTTTTTTTATTTTCGTACCCCCGATGTGCACTGCTAATTGAAGCAGGGTGGTCCCTGCAACACCCCCACACGAACTTAATGCCGCTTGTAAAATGGAAAACTTAATCTGAAAAAATCAATCTGCAATAAAAATAAAATTAAGGCGCGACGGAAGACCCCATAAAAAAAGGAAGAGGACACGCCGGAGGCGGAGATGGCGACGGAGGTCGTATAAAGAGGAGCCGAGAAAAATGGACACACGCAGGACCCTTGGCCAAAGGCAAAAGGTGTGCGTCAGGATTACGCGGCATTTCACCATTTCACCATTTCAGCATTTCGGCATTCGAGCGGCAGTGGCGAGGGTCCAAAGGATATTCATAAATAAATATCTGCAGGCATACAAATTGATAAGCTGGCAGCCAGGTCCCGACCTAAGCCCCAAGCCCACCTCCTCTCCAGAAGGACGCGCCCAGGATTCAAGCCCCCAGACCCTGGCATCTTAATCGACAGACGCTGCATACCTTTTTGGGGGCCTGCGAAATCGCCAGTCAACTTCCCGGCCGATGGAAAGGGGCTCTCGAACAGGTCCAATCCAAACATCCCCCGATGACTGGCTGGCTAACAGGTAAACACTGGCTACACTCAAAAAAAAAATAGTTCGAAAACGTAGAGAACTAAATGCGGAGCAGACAAAGAAATTAACTAAGCCTAACATCAACTTATCTTAAAAGAGTGATAATACAAAATCTTGGTATAAGATGTAGTTATAGGTAATCAGTAATACTTGCAAAAGTTGCAAGATTTCAACTAGATTTTCCAACGTTTTTGGTGATTTTTCCAAGTCTATCCTTGCGCGATTTCTTCTGCAGCATTCTAATGCCGTTCGTCCTTCAACAGGCGCTGCTCCTTTCACACGCAACGCCCCAGCTCTCGTCCTCTTTTTTTCCCTTTTCCACCTCGCATTGGCACATTTTCCTTTTGCTGCCTCCTCAGTTTTTTTTTCGCAGCTCCCCCCACAGCCCCCCCTCAGTCGCTTTCCACTTTTCTTGGGGCCCATTGAATTTCATTGTGCGCTCAAATTGTTTTGGTATTCAAGCTTAAAGCACGCGACTGCTGCTTCTATGCCTGTGGTCGGCCATCCTGCTGCTTGGCTCCTTGTGCTGCCACTGTGCCTTTCTGTTTTCTGTTTTCCTTTTTTTTTTTTTTTTTGCTTTTGTTGTTGCTGCTGCTGCAGGTCCTGCCAGCGAGTGTGCTGGTGTGCGTGCGATGTTTCCGTCCTCGGCGATGTTCTCTGCCTTCCAGCGTATCCTGTTGCTTGCGAAGCGCAACCAGTTGAACATTTCCAGCAGGACTCTCTGGGCCTCGGCTCCGCTCGGCTTTCAATGTCGTCCTTTGGCGCTCTCTGGCGCTCTCGGGCAAGGATTCCTCTGCTTTGGCTCTCTCTGTTATTCGGCTGTTGCTTGGCACATGTTTAACGCGCAATTATTTTGGTCCTGTTGCGCTTTTTCCATCGCCTTTGTGCGAGTATGGGTGGTTGGCTGGCTGGCTCGCTGGCTTAGTTTGTATTCAGACAAAGTCAACTTGAAGTTGCTGAAATAACGTAATTAATGCTGTTATTGAGCACTCAAAAATACACTAAGTTTCTGAGATTTAGGGGAGATTTTTGAATGAAATTTGGAAATTATTTTTTATTCTAAAAATTCATTTGTTTATTTACTATCACACTTTAAATTGCATATTTTAGATAAACACAATTTGAGCTATGAGTGCATTCTTTTTTCTTTGCAACTTTCCCTCTATTACAAAATACTTTTATTATTTATTACCAATTTTGAAATATTTTCATTTTAAATATTATGAATTTAGCTGCTAAAAAAAAACCCCAAATATCGTGATGCCACCATCTCCATGGACATCCGCATCATGATGGCCATCAGCATCAGCATCATGGCCGGGCATGCAACAATTATGAAAAGTCTCCACTCGGGTACGCTTGTCCGTCTGCTCGTGTAGACCGAAATCGGCGGCAGGATGGCAGGATGGCCGAGTGGATAGAGAGCGCGCACCTTGTGGCAAGTGCGTGGGCGTGAGGGGGCGGGGCATGTGCGAAGTGAATTGTGCGACGTTCGCAGCTGCCTGCATCCGCATCCAGGGAAATCGCTTAGCTGTTGCTTCGTGTGCGACTCGCAAGGTGGAAATTGATATTACTTTTTAATGCTGGCCCAGCTGGTGGCAGGACTTCCAGTGCGCGACAGGGAGGCGAGTATGCCGAGCACTGGCCGTGCGACAGAGAGAGGGCGTGTGAAACGAGAGCGCACCGCGCTTCGGCTCGAAGGACCAAAAGTGCCAGCCTCGTCACAGTTCGAGTTGAGCCGTCTCGCGAGCAGGACACCAAACGCGGAGGCTGACATATCCTGTGTGGGCCAGGTACTGTGGCTACTTGGGAACCAGGAACCCAGGCTATAGAACCTATAGCTTTTCTAACTTTTCCCGGCCAAGGTGTGCGTGTGCGCGAGTGTGGGTATCCTGGCTGTTGCTGCTGTGCGTGTGCGTGTGTGTGTGTGCGTGTGCGTAGCCGTGTTGTTGGCCAAACAAAAGCCAGAATAAGTGACGAGTAAATTTATAACCGCGCGCTTAACACACGCTACCTGAAAATATACATTTCCCATTAAGTACCAAAAATAAAAAAATAAATTGTTTAGACGCGCAGGTGAGTTAAATCCGTGTGTGCCAAAAATGGTTGTTATGAAAGGACTCGTGTGGCAGGCTAGCAAATAGTTTAATTTCCGGTCTGGCCATCAGGCGCACATCCGGTTTCAGTTTTATTTCCGTCTGTGCTCACAGCTCATTCACATGTGCCAGAATATAGAAGCCAATTCTAAAATTAATTTCATGGAGATGAATATGGTTTTTAAACTAGAAATGCCAAGGCTTAGAAGTTGTCAATAATTTTCAGAGGTACCCCAAACTTGAACAAAGTTGAATTGGATAAAACACCATTACACAAAAGGTATTGATTCCTGGTGGCCCCTCCAACTAATTCCAAACGCATTAACCAGGCTTATGTCTTAGCCCTTGAGGGGCTTTGAGAAAAGACAGCGGACAAACACCTCAGAGGCTGCAAAATAAAACAACTTAATGAAGCAAGAAATTGAAAACATTATCAAGGCGATTAATTATTGATACTTTGATGTTGCCGGCCCCGTCTAATTAATTTATAATTAAGTTAAGCATCTGCCCGTGGCCCGGTCCTTTTGGATTTACTTCCTCAAGCTTTAAGTTTAGGATGAGGAGCAACTTTAAGAGCTGTCTACAGCACCTGCCTCAGCAATTTCTGCGATTGAGACTTTATGAACGTGACCCGCCTGCCGTATCGATGGCAATCAGATTGTTGGGGTGAGGCTTGGCAAATGCCTGCGCTCCTGGCCAGCCAACTGTCATTACTCTTGGCCCTAATCCCTGCCCAAGTTCCGAGTGCCAAGTTCTCCACTCGACCGGATCCTGAGCCCACAGCTGAGCCCCATGCCCTTACACCTGCCACCGCGTCTGGTGGAGGTCTGCTCCAAAGTGCTTTTATTATGCCATTTTAATTTAGATTCCTATCAATCAGTAATAAGCATTGTGTCCACTCGCGGAGACAACGAAAAAGCGTTAAAAACGCAGAGATATTAGCTATTAGGGTCAGGAGCATTAGCTTAATATCCGCTTGATTTTTATTACAAAAACTTAATTCTATTGGATTTTCACACCGATCGGGCGAGGCAAAAATCTGACTTAAAGTGAAAGGACGCCAGGGAATTGGGGTTTTCTCTTAGTCCATTAAATGTTACTCATATTTCGGAGCATGAAAAGTATTTTTTCCATTTGCAGGGTGAAATGTCAATGCCATAATTTACAAATTCATTTGATTGTTTTTACAAGCAACACAATTTGTATTGATATTACCCACTGTTTTCGCCAAAAGTTTTTATGGCATTCGAAAGGAGTAAACAAAGTTGTTTAGTTTTCCTGTTTTGAGCGGATATGCAAATCAAGCGGCAAAACTCATTTCAGTTTCCCCACAAAATCGCCAGCAACAAGAAGACAAGGGCAAAGTTAAGCAAAACAACAAAACGCTAGGCGAAACTGATGAAAAAAAGAGGAAAACTCATTCGGATCGTTTGCATAAATTTGCGTCTTATTTTGTTGGCAATTTATATGCGCAGCCGAGTGACACACGCATTTTAATTGAAAGCAAATAAAAGACTCTATAATACATAATATGACAAGCCATAATCCTGACAGCAACAGTTATGCATGCTGACAGCTCGCAGCGTAGGGAAAATGTGTGGAAGAGCGTGCCGAAAACTGGGTCGGGAAATTCAGGGAAAGCCGGAAAATGGACAGCAGGCAAATGCCTGACAGGCTGGCCAGCCCAGCGAGCCTAATGACATTTTAAACAACTGAACGATGGCCAGTTAGTCCGCTTTTTCCCATGTGTGTGTGTGTGCCCGTCGAAATGTATTCATTAATGTCGTCTGCAAAGTCAAAGTGTTTAAAATGTTCAACACGCTCGGGGGGCACATATCCTTGTATCCTTGGCCCATCAAGTACAATCACACACACACACACGCACGTGTGCAGCCTTAATCAAAGGCAAAAATTAATTAACTTTGCGTCCAGGATTCCAGACTTATCTCTGCACCGCGTGTGTTGCTGTGCTGCGAATAATGAACGATTCCCGGTCTCCCGGATTGCGAGATGCAAAATACCAAATTGCCGCTTCATTTGCACAACAATTTTTAATAAAGCGGCAGCAAAGTGAGCGAATTTTTTCCCGTCGTCGGCTTTTGACCGCGTTTCCCGGACGTAAACAAGTAAAGGACCCAAAAAAAAAATAATAAAAAAAACTGCGGGCCAAAGATAAAAAACGCGTAAACAAATAACCGACATAAAGCGCATAAAGTGAATGATGCTGGCCACAGGAGCAAATATTTGTTTTACATTTTTAAATAAGTCGCTCACATTTGTTGTATTTTGCCTTATGCTGGCAACCAATTTGATATATACACATAAAAACAGTTGCAGAGTAAAAAATCTCGTTTATTTACATGGTTTTTATCTGCTTTAAGCCGTTTACTCATAACATTCAGCTCTTTTGGATATTATAAAAACATACCGTTGAATGTATGAGCTAACTAAAAAATTCCCCATTGACTTTCTACCTTTTGTGCCAAGAATCGGGTTTTTATGAATACTTATGTACCCTTTAAAATAGCAGGATGCTGTATTTAAGAGTTTTTCCTGAGACACGTATTTCTTTTTCTATCTTCCAAACATTTGTAGATTCCCAATCAAAGATGTCCAACTTTGTTGTGGAGCAACATTGCCTGCAGTGCGGAATTCATCTAATTGAATTTCGTTGGCATGTCCACTCTTCACGGATGAAACTCAGGAGGCTTTCCCCTTTTTTTTGCTCCCTTTTCCTAGTTACGCATGCAAAAATGTGCAAAGTGCGGACTTACGCAAAAAAATCGAGAGCTTCTAAGTGGAAGGAATATGGAAGGATATGGGCGCTGGGGTGGGAAAATGGCGCCCAACTCTCTCATTTTCCAGCTTTTCCTGCTCGCTGGAGGCTGTCGTGATGTGGAAATCGCTCCGTTCACTTGTCGTTTGCACGCTCCTCTATTTACTTTCTGCGGCTCGGCGAATTCCCAATTAAAATGTTTACCCACAGTTCTGGGAAGTAGGTAGTTTGGAGCAGCTCTTGTTCACTGGTAATTTGCATACGTGGATGCGTGACTGTGTCCCGAAACACAATTTCCTCGTTGCGGCCCCATGAAAAACAACTATTCGACTCGTCGTGGGTGAAAAAAAGTGTTGGCTGGCAGAAATAAATTACACTTTTTCACTCGATTTTAATCCTGGAAATGCTGAAATATTCCCCCGAAATACAGCGAACTCTGAGTGAATTAAAGACAGCTTTGACGTAAATTACTTTTATGTCTTGCACTTTTGCGTCGAATTTTTAAACTTTACTTATATTCGATTTTATTTCTGGAAATTATACAATATTGCAAATGTATTTATTATGTTAAATAACATAATTTATTTGTCTCTTCCGCGAAGACTCATTTTTATTTGACATTCTAATTAAGATATTTCTGCCAGGATGCCAGCAAAATACAGGGGATTTCGCCCACTCGTCTTAACTTGGCCAAATCGCCGCCACAGGGACAGTGACAAAATGCTACAAATTCTACAATTTCCCTGTGCCATTTAAGCTCTTCTTCGGCAGCTGCGTTGTCCGCCGGCTGTTGGCGTTGCCATTACCGTAACGCGGACTATCTGTAATATCCGGGCTCCCACAAGAAGTGAGGAGGAGTCGGGGCTTGGGAGCTGGGAATAGGATACCTAGGATATATAGGCTATCCACGCAGAGAGTGACAGAAGGTAGATAACCAAGGCACTGCGCTACTTGGCCGCCCTGTGTTTACATTTTGTTAAACGCGACCCTGACCCGCTTTCAGCTCAGCCCTAGATGTCCTGCTCCTGCTCCTCCTCTAGCTCCTCCTCCTGCTCCTCCTGCTCCTCCGGGTCCGAGTCCTTTCCCAGTCCCTTCTCCCAACGTGTAATCGCTCAAAGCAGCTGATAATGGCTCCGCTGGCTGCTGAAGCCCCCCAAATCCTCCCAGAATAACAACACTTGGAAAAATACATTTTTTTTTTCCTTTTAATCAATAGAATGTAACAATTAGTAACAGTTTAGTAAGCTTTTATTTTAATGGAGCTTACTAAACTTGCATTAGTTGTCTGATTTCCTCACATTTTCTGGTTGAAAGTTAAAATATGTTAGATTGAATTTCCTCTTCGACCAGCTTTGGCGTACTTTCTATGCGAATATATTGCATTTTTTGGTCCTTGTGATGAGTGAAAGGACCTCTTTTTCCTTGTGCACGGTAGGCAAACAAAATTTGCCGCATTATTTGGCCGTTCCAGCGCTGAGTTCTGCGCCAAATTGACATTTTATGCCCTTTGTGTGGGTGGAGACGAGTGGATTTTCCTACTGAATCGAAATGGGAATGGGCTGGCCTAATGAAATATTTGAGCCAGCTAAGAGTCGTGTTATGAGCGCAGCTTACGCTTTGTGCTTTGATTAATGTAATTGGCGCCCAAGGGTCACGGTTACAGGGGAGTTTGACACTTTGAACTGGCCGCACAGGCTGAACTCGCTAAACTGGCTGAGTTGGCTGAGTTGGGTGAGTTGGCCCTGTTGTGTACTCGAGATGATTAATGCATGTGCCCATCCAGCGGGCAACAGGCGCTGAGCTTAAAGTCCAACAGAAAAGGTGAGGCCCTGAGTTGGCCTAACTGAAAATCGAAAGTAATTTTACAGAAATGCAAAAGTTTCCGAGCGGAACCGAGAATCCTTGGGCCAGCGAGCTGTTTACCAGAAGTTTTAGGCAAATTTGCCCTATTTTTTGCCCCTTTTTTGCTCCTGTTTTTTGGCTGACATAAAACGATATCGCTACAATGCAATGTGGCAACCGAGCGCCGAGCAACAGTTTGGCGAAAAGTTGGCACAAACATTTATCAAACGAGCTAAGCAAAACTTTTCGAACCCCAAAAAGCGCTGTAAAAACGGAAAGGGGCCACAAACTATTTGCGGTTCGTTGACAATAAAATACCCTTTATGGCTAAGTCATTTACTGCGCAGACCTTCTGGACTCTGCTGCGGAGCTGGGTCTTATTATGGCATAAATATTCCCCTCAATTTGGCGCTCATCTCTCGTCCTGTTTGTCAGCGCAGGACTTTAACTTCCTTATCGAAATGTATTCAATTTAGTTTGATTGCCTGAGCTCAACCTTCGCAGGGTATTAGTATCGCATCCCCAAGTTGGCGCAACATTTTTTCGTTTTTTTTTTATTTTGTTTTTTGTTTGCTGGGTGTTCTGTAGAAAGTTGACATTTTTTCGCTTTGTTGTTCCTGGTTTCGTGGCTGTGGCTCCTGCGGTTTTGTGGGTATCCTTGTGCCGCGATGTTTCCACAGCTCATGTGCAGGACGCAAATTACAAGGCGGTTGTGCCGGTTGGGCAATTGCCGCACCCAGAAACAGCGAAAAGGATTGACAGTTATTAAAAATGAAACGAGGCAATTACGTTCTGGTTTTGCTGCCAGTTGTTTTTGAGGAGTGTTTTTCTGGCATGTTTAACGGGCGCTTACATTTGCATACTTCTCGGTCTATATGGTTACTTTAATATGAGGGTGAGCCAAAGGACTCTTGGGACTATCAAATTCGTAGGTCTTCACTTCGTGTTTTCAGTATTTAAATGTTGAAAGAGGATGTATGATATTAATGGTACCCCCTGTCGTATGCGTAATATTATATCTTTACCAAAACGAAGCCAGATATTAGAGAGCACTTATCGACAGCACATAAAAGAGGTGTCTAAACGTAGGGAACTCAATTCCGGACTTTAAACGTCTGGCTGCCAAAGTGCCCTACGTGTGGCAGGCTCCCAATTTGAAAGGATTTCCCCAGTGTTCGTTGTTTGTTTGTCTGAGTGCGCCTCTTTTGCTTGTGTTTGTTTGCGTGGCCGTGCATATGCTGATTGGTGGCAAGCCTTCGTCTTATCGCAGGGCCTTCAAATTGGCAAAGCCAAACGGCAAAACTCGAAACTTTTCACTTTAACTGCGGCGCTTGGCCATAAATCAAATATGTGTTTAAATTTAGCTCGTTACTTATGTTTTTTTTCTGTTTTTTTGCTTTTTGTTTGGCTCATTTTTCATGGCGCAGTAGCATTTTTGTGGCGCATTAAGCGTCGTTTTGCCAAATTCCGGCCGACCCATGCCCGGGAAATTGAATTCCGTATTTCGCTTTTGCCGCAGACTTTAGTTCGCTTTATGTGCAGTCATTGCTGTTGGCCAAATCCCAGGCGTGTGCTTAGCCAGAAAATGAATGAAAACGACAACGACGACGGGGACGAGAATGAGAACGAGAACGAAAACGAGAACCATATTAAGCGCGGGGTCGGCTGACTGGCCATATGCCAACGTCTGTTTGGGCCACTCCCCTTACACACATATAGTGGGCCAATTAAATGGAGGATTGGGGTGTGTGTAATTCGACCGACTGTTGCTCGTGGCGGCCCTAAAACAGAGAGAGAAACGTGTTTTAAAATTAGTCAAAAAAAGCTGGAAAGGATTCTCTAAAAGAGGCAGCCTTAAATCTAAAAATCAAAGAAAGCGGTAAACTCCACAATTACTTTAATCATGTGACTTTTATTAAAGGGTTATGATTTAAACTTAAGCTTTCCTTCCCCTTAGAAGATTCTTAATGCATCCCATTAAAAGTTTCAAAAATCTTAATTTAAACCAGCCATCTTTAAATTGCTCCATCCAAGAAAGCTATCCCCGATTTTAAGTTAGCCTTTTTGCCCGCAGTGAAGTTGCTCAACTTACACTTCCGCAGATAGCGAAAAACTGAAAACTTTGCATAATAATGAGCAGTTTATTTGCCATACCGTGTGCATGTGAATGCTTCTATGTGTGTGTGTGTGTGTGGGATTGCGATTGTGTGAGTGGTTTCCGGTTACAAGGTCCTGGCTTGTTCGTTTCCCCATTTGCCCGGCCACCCACAACAAACGAAGCCGAATTCAAAGGCCCGAAAAACTTGGCCGGATTCTCGTGTTTTTCTTCCATTTGCTGCAGAAATTGTTTCGTTGTTTTGCTAGACGCGGCGCTTTGATCAGATTAGTCCTTTTTTTTTGTACTCCCGAGGAAAAGAGGGAATAAATCATTTTCCTGGAGGCCATTGATTTAAAGAGCTGCACCTGAAGTTTTGCTTAAAGTGCTGCGGCTGCTGAGCTTAGAAATGGCTGAAAACAAATGTTTGGTTTCTTTCTAACAACTTTCGTTTGTTTTTGGCCATGTGTGTATGTGTGTGTGTGCTATGTTTTCCAAGTGGCTCTGTTTGCCATGCACTTTGTCTGCTGTCCGAGGAACTTGCACAGCAGGATGTTTGCCGAGGTCTCTTCGGTATGTGTTATGTGGTGAAGGCACCGCACCACACCCACCCACAAACCACTCACAAACCACCCGCAAAGCACCCACCATCCACAGACAGAAGCACAGCAGGCGGTGCTCCGCTGCTGCCAAACAAAAACGCACATCAAATTTGCATAATTTTGCGCAAAGTAACGTTTTGCACAAACAGAGGGAACCACATTCGCATTTAACCACCCGAAAAGCATATCCTTCCTCCACTGAAAATCCCAGCAACAGGCAGCAGTTCCAAAGTGCGTGTAACTTGTGGAGCGCATTAGTTTGCCGGATTTTATGACCCATTTTGCATTTAACATGTGCCAAGCACGGAAATCACTTCCTCAGCCCGTCGAGCTGAGGTCCTTGGGCTAATTAAAAATACAGTTTGCCAGATCTAACAATGATTTTAAAATGAGCTGTCGTCTGCAGGATGTGCGGTGTGGCAAACGGGGAAATTCTCCCAGTTTCCCTAAACATGTGACTGCGTAGGTGGAAGCCAACACCACCATCACCATTACCATCCTGATTGACTGCTCCTGTCAACTTATTAAGTCAGAAATGTGTGGCTGCGACGCCCACGCAGCTCACACTTTTCGAGTGAATTATTAGCATTTCTAAAAATACCGCGGCGAGCTGCGTGGGAAAGTGAAGCTTGTCAGATTTACTCGGCGAAATTTTTCCGGCTTTCCGGGTCAAAGGTTGGACTGTTTCCGCAAACGAGAATGGTTGCTTGCAACATTGTGAAAAGTTGAATATAAATCTGATTACACGGCATCTTAAAAGAAAGCGCCTAGGATTTCAGATTTTAATTACAGTGCTCTTCACTTCAGCTTGTGTATCTCAATTGTGGTGTGTGTGTTAAAAGTGTCTGTAAAATACAGCTTAAAATAAACCACACACAGCTGCAATTTCAATTAATTAACTTGGTCCATTGCCTTATTAATAAAGGTTATTCTGCGAGTAAAAGTTACTGCAACTTTAAAAAGTTATTTTTAATAATTGTTAAGAAAACCTAATCCAAGGGCGTGCAAAAAATCCTCGCTAAGGTCAAAACAAACCGAGAAATGGCATTCAGCGGCTGTTTGCTAAAGACGCTTTTGAAATATAGTAGGCTACCTAAAAAACACACAATTCCAGTGCGAACGCTGTAAATAAAATACTTGAGGTGCGTCTAGCCCTCGTGACCTTAGGCATACAAATGTGTGGCATACGCTTTTGTGTTTTGTATTTTGTATTTTGATTTTGTGTAAGCATCCCAGCAGTCGAGTTGCCTTGACATTGAGTGGCGCGCCAAATGTTAATGATGTGGCCTTAGCTGCACTTGTTGATCCCCCCAGGCTGCGTTGGCCACACTGGCAGCCCCACTCCCACTTCCTTTGTGAATGTGAATGTGAATGTTAATATGAATGTGAATGTGAATCGAAATGGTTGGGGGTGAATGTGAATCGTTTGCGGTATCCGTGCCATCCGGGCACTTTGCGCCCCGGCAATCCGTATTGATTATTGCGTTTATGGCTGCCAACTGGAGCATAAAGGCGAAATCAAACACACAGTACACAGAACACATGTATCCTGGCTGCGGGGATCTAAGGTCCTGGCATTGTGGCTCGCACCAAGTGCAAACAAACACAAATACTAGTTCGCTCGAGTCGTAGCAGGTCGCAGCTGTCTTTGATAGCAGGTAAATCAATATTTTCCAATATAAACGCATGAAGGCAATATGTTTTTTTTGTGTCTCTGGGCAAAAATCCCATGCCACCACACAAAGGCAGCTCAAAGACTCCCGCATGCAAATCAAAGCCTTTTTCCTTTTATTGTAAATAGGGAGAGCAAATTGGAGAGGAAGGCGCACAAACTTGAGAAAAATTCTCCCAAATAAAAGTATTTTCTTGCTGAACAAAATTCAGTATTATTTCCATTCTGGTTTGTTACTTTGTAAAATTAAAGTTTCCATTTTGTACAAGCACTGTAAATATTTGTAAGGTATAGAAAATATTCTGAATAGCTGCTTTTATTTCAATCTAAGCTCTTATTTAACTTCCTAGATCTGAATAGGAATTTCTAAAAAAGACGCATTGTGCGCTGATTTACATGGCAATGGCAAAAATCATCAAAGAATATTAGATATTTTGATTTTGATTGCCAAAAACTCTCGTCTCTATTGATGTGCCCGAAAATCCTTACTCAAGGACTATTCAATTTTGCTATCTGATTGGGGAGAACGTCTCGTTTTCCCAGAATACTCTCTTTTGAGATAAATTCCACTAGTTGACGTTTCGGCGCCAATATGTGTTGCAACGCTGGCTTTTCCCGGAACCAAGTGGAGTTGAGGGAAAAACGTTTCCCAGAACCGGAAGTGCGGAGAAGCTCCATTGGGGCACTTTAATCCGCTCATTAGGCAGCAGCTGCAGCAAGTGGCAGCTTAAAATGATATTTATATAAATGCCTTCTGCCGGCTGCTGGCAGAGGGATAATGCGACTCCTGGACGCACCCCTTTTCGAATGGGCGGAATATAAATTAGGGGTCTAATGGGTGCGATGGCTGGCATGCCAATGGGTGTATCCACCAACCGGAGACAGGCACGGATAAAAACACGTAGCAGCATTGTCAGTTCTCCGCTGCAATGGCGTGCTGCATCTTATGGGCTGCTTATTAAGGTACTGGCATTTTCCATTACAAGTTGAGTGGTGCTGCTGGTGGTTGGAGCAGCTGTCATTTGGCATGCCTCGCTGCATTCTGGCCACTTTTCTTGCTGCTTGCTGGCTAGCCTCCTTTATTATCCCCCCATTATTATTTATTTCGAGGTGAGCAAGGGGGGAATGGGATGGGATGGGCAATATGATCTAGGACTACGCCTTGAGTAAACATTATTAAAATTGCCAGCGTTGCTGGGAAATCCTAAAATAACCATAGCACCCAGCCAGAACGTCGAGTGTCGAGAGAATGGAAATAGTCTTTTTCATATGGGGAAAAAGGGCCCTGAAAAATGGCTGGCATCATGGCAGCCAAGGTTATCATTATTGCTATGCTAAAGTGGGCACACAGACACAGACACATGGCTATGAGATATGGGTTATGCTATATAGCATACTATATAGCACATAGTGTGCGCAACTTGTTGCTCCGGTCTCTTTATCCCTGTCGTGCGCGCTGATTATCCTGTTTTCTTTCTCCCTTCGGGTTTATTAGAAAGCTGTCAGCAAGTCTCCGCATGCTCCGGCGCACACTTGACATTTATTTATGCAAAAATGTGAAATCATTTGTGAAACTTGCCGTCAACGCACAGCATCCACATTCACATACACAAATACACACATACACATACACATAGAGTTCGCCTTTCACCCACAAAGGCCATCAAAAGGGACTCGATTGCGAAAGGATCCACGCCTCGTTGAATGTTGCCTACAAGTCAGTGGTGGACCGTAGAAAAAAGTGCGGCCCATGAATCAAGTGTTTTTTGCCTGCCGTTCTCGTGCTTTTTCTCGCAAGGCCAAAACGTCGCCTAAAAAAGTGAATGTCGCTCCACAAGTGAATGGCTTCTATTTTCTTTTTGCTTTTTTCATTTCCCACTTTGAGCTTTTCCTGCTCGAAAAGAGTGGCTGCTAATAACTGATGATTGGATAACAACTGGGCTAAGCTACCGCTGCCCAAACCAATTTCTGGGATTTTATTAATTTAATGCTATTAGCAAACTAAATATAATTTAAAGTTTTTTGGCCCACTCTTGTGTTTATGTCCTTTAGCAAGATTTGATTGATTTCCTTGCAAATTGGCATCACTTGTTTGCCCGACCAGTGCTGCCAAGCTAGGCTACAAAGCAGATCTGTTTCCTAACTCAAAATTTTAACCATAAAATTGCAAAGCAACTCGGTTTTGTTTGGGTCAAGAGCTGAACAAAAGTACAAGTTCTCATGTAATCTCCAGAGGCTTTAAAACAAAGCAATATAAAATTTAATTTTTCTTTTCATTGTGATTTGTGTTGTAAAATATTTTATGACACCTTAGCACCACAACTTTTGTGCAGCCCCTAGAGATTTTACGTACAAGTCATTCATCTCAAGCCCGGCTACTTGAAAACAAGCCATTAAGACAAGTAGAAGCCATGAATCGTAAAAATGGAAAAAAGACTTCACGCCTGATTGTATTCGTATCCTTGGAGCCAAAACGCCAACCCCCGTCCCCTCCACTTGGAACTAATTTCTTTTGTCGCATTCAAATCAAAGGCACACGTGTGTCCGGTGCTCTTCCGCTGCCAGGAAGCGAAATCCGGCTGAAAGGATGGCTCATTAGACAGGGCGGCGCTCCAAGTGAAATACTTCTTGTTTGCCAGCCCGGTTATTGCTCCATCAGCCAAAGTACGCTCTTTGTCATATTCCGTCTATTGAGTGATACAGTCATTCTCCCATAAGTATGTCTTTACCTATTCGATTGCAGAGAGAACAATTTATAAATATTGTGTTGTACAATTTATTTGTAATTAAACTGCTAAGTGTGGCTTGAAAAGAGGTTCTCAAATCTAGTTTGACAAACTGCATTTTTTACTTGAAAGCTACATACTTGTTGTGCGAATAGTGTGGCCTTTTTTCGCAGTGCACAACTAAAAGCTGTCGGTGGAGGAGTCACTGGGAGCAGGCCTTAACCCGAAATGCCTGGACGCATATCGGGCGCAAATATCTTTGGCACACTTCACTTCACTTAGACAAACAAGCGGGCGACAGCGGCACTGAAGGCCAAATGAAGGGTGTGGGTGGGGGCTACCAACAATGCCTGGCAATAGCAATATAGCCCTGTTGTTGATTGAACAAAACAAGTTAGCAGGGGATCGAAGTGAAGTGGCTACGTGGCCAGGGTTAGCTTCTCGCCCAGATCCAGACGCACAGCTCCCGGCACGTTCGTCCAGGATGTCTGACTGGCTGGCTGACTGACTGACTAACAGACTGACTTGACTGCTTGACTGGAAGACCGGCAGTCTGGGAATTTCAACGAATTTGGCAGTGCTTCATAATTTCACTACGGCCTGGCTTTTGCATACTTTGGGCCAAGTTTTTCGGCTGTGGCCCGTGTGCTTGAGTGACTTTGATGCTGTCGAAAATGGACTCATAGTTGGACTTAGACATCCTCAGCTGCCTTTGTGTAATTTATGCCCTTGTTTTTCGAGCTGTCGACGGCCTGACAACGAACGACATCCTCTGCTTACGGCCAACAACTACATCTCTCATTTACTAATTTAAATAAACTTTCAACAGCACCAGCTCAGAGTCGGCCAAAGTTTTGGCCACAGAAATTGTGCATTCTGAATGTGCCACTTGAACGTAATGAGGATGTCCTGTGCCAAAAAATATGCCCACACCATGGCCATCCTTCCATGGTATCCTTCAATTTCCGCACATACAATTTGCTGTTGCATACTTAGGGGCGCCAAAATAAGGAGGAGCATTGTGAAGAACTTGAATGCCCCAGGGAAGGCGCGACCGCAGCCCAGTTGGCCAACTTTCATAATTACGAGAGTAACGACAACAGCCACAAGAAGCCTTCAGATCCAGCCACATCTAGTATATATCTTTATGTATATATATATATATATGTATATACAAAGCTACAGCTATAGCTATAGCAACAGGAACAGGAACAGGGCCGCAAGTGCCACAGCCTTCGAAAAGTTTTCAAGTCAGCCGAATTTATGATAGAAATATACTTTCTCTGCACTTTGGGGGCTTAGTAGGTACTTAGTACCCGGAGTAAATGGAGAAAAGTCAGCTGTTGTGATAAAGTATTAATAGAGAGCGTATTTCGCAAAGGGCCCATTCAAACAGAATCGATAATGGAAAGTGTCACGAGCTCTCAATTAAATTTACATATTTCGTAAGCCAAGCAAAAATGTTCTAAAATAATACAATTATTCGCTTTAGAGAGACTATAGATCTAGAGGCGAGAAAATTAAATTTCTTGTAGTTAACTAAGATTGATATCGCTCGAATGAAAATTGATAAATTTGAAACATAGAAATGGGCTGCCTGCCTGCCTGTCGTTTAGGCGAAGAGCCTATATATTCCGCCCGGCCGAATATAACATTTGATTTATGCCCCACATTTCACATTCGACAGCTGTCTAATGCCAGGACATGCTCACCACAACGCCCCTACTCTCGTATCCTTGCAGAACTCCAGCCACGCAGCCCGATTTCAAATCGAAAGCCAAAAACCGAATGCACATCGACGGCGCACAACAAATCGAGCAGCACGATGCCAACTCAATGCTGATGATGATTTAGATGGCAAAGGATCTGGAACCGTTGGTGTAGCCATATTCGAATCCCCGAATCCGAGTCTGTTTGTGAAACTGAAGGCGGTGGTGGCGGCGGAACAGAAATGAAATCAAATCGCACAGGTAATTTGTTGCCACAATGGCCAGGTGAGAGGCCTGCCTACAACTTACTGCGGTATTTTTGTGCTTACACTTGAAAAAACTAGAAAACCCTCTGATTCTCTGATGTGTTATAGACTTCTTAAGCAGATAATAATGTATAAGTAGCCATATCTCATATCTGTGTTCTTCTCTTGTATCAGCACAGTTTATTTTTATAGAAACGATACCAACTGGGGCATATTTATCCCCAGTGCTCCCTTCGTAAGCCCCTAGTGAGTATGCATTACAAATGATGGGATTACTCGGCGCAGATGATTAGGTTTGAGTTGCACAATCGAGGAGCCAAACAATATGCGTTGCCTGCGGCATTCCACAGGCCAAGAGTGGAGAGTCCTGGCAAGGACTTGCGGTGCGGTCGAATAATGGCCTCGGCTGGCGTCTTTCATATCTGCTCGTCCTGGGAAGGCAAACCGCAGCAATTACTTCTATTCCTTTGCCATTGCTGGCGGATCAATTTAAATTGTGGGGTTCAATAGCTGAATGCGGTCTGCCACGCCCACGCCCACGCCCACGTCGCCTTTTGATTAATATGTATGTTAAATACGTTATCATGAAAAATGACTTGAGGCTGTGACTGGCCGGCCACGCGGCGTATGCGCAATATGTTACACAACAACAAATCACATCAAACGCAGGGTGGTGTTTACTTTACTCGATTTGTCATAAATTACCCGGGCTCTTGTTGATTTTTGTGCGACCTTGTAATCAATACGGCCCTAGGCACTCGCCCTTCGCGAATTTAATTGAATTCGCCGCGGACCGAGGACCATGAAATCGGAGCTGGAATCGCGTGTAATTAGCGCTTCATCAGACCGAATTAGTCCAATTTGCCATTTCCATTCGCTCACTGCCGCTAGAAAGTTAAAGCCAATTTGACACACCATATGAAAAATGCATCAATTCGGATCGCAATCGAATTAATGAATATAAGTGCTGAATATTTCATAAATAATAAAACAGCAAAGGGCAAATCAGTGGGGCGGATTGTGTGCAATTGTGGGAATTAAATATATGTCTGTCTGCTGCTCTGACATTTGACCTTCCGAGCCGCAGATATGCTTCATTTTCCGAGCGAGTTAAGGATTGAAATTTGCATTCGCTATATATACATATGTATGTGCGACTTTTTCCCATTTAAAATATCAGTTTCTGTGTTGCTGTGTAAGTAGTTTAAAGGTTTAAATTCGTAGATCAAGTTAAATAGTTTAAGAGAATATATACTATAACTTAAAAAATGTATAAATCTTTTATATAATAAACTTACCGTTTCCAATTAAAAATACTTGCAATACAAGAGTAGTTTAGTACATAGATATTTTCGTATAACTTTAATTCCGCTTAAAGTAGGAGCATGTGGATGTATCCTGTGGTGACCTGTTTTCATGCTATTTTCCTTGCTGAATCCCCCAGCACTTGCACTACAATTCACAGGACTCCGTGTCTGCTGCGGTGCCATGCAGGGAATGTCGGAATGGCAATGGTGGTGGCACTGGAGCAGTCAAAGGAGGAGACAGCTGAAGGCGCCGGGGAAATGGGTTCCTGCAGCACCGCAGACAGACAGCTGCGACAGCGCAGACACATGTTATGTGTGGCACGATAAGTAAGCACAACAACTGGGCTATATACAGTGCGAGCAATAACTGTAATGACAGCATACGCCCGAGTCATGGGTATCGATGGTAGACATGATTATGCGTAATGCTAGAAACGAGCTGTAGTACAACAAATGGATTAAGTCCAGGTTGCCAGGATGTCCTTGGCGGAAAGTGTATCTTGTGCTCTTTAGCATATTTATGACAATTTATTTAGTTTGCGCTCATATTTTTAATTGACTTTGCTGACGGGCCACGAGGTCGTCCTTCCAAGGACGAGTTGAAGGCGGAGTTGGGGGGGTCGGTTGAAGGTGGAAGTTAGAAGGCCAGAACGACATTGAATTCGCATTAGATGCGCTGCTAAAGTTCATGAGGCCGTTGAGCTGCTTTTACGGCTTGTTTAGTTGGCCGACAGTTCGACATTGACATTGACATTGGTACATCCTTCATGCATATGCTGAATAATTTACTGGGAATATGTTTGAGCACAAAGGCCCAGGCCTTGACAGCCCTAACAGCTTAACCTTTGCCCTGTCATTTAATTACGCAACGAGTGCCTAGCAATTTGTATTATTTTGCGAAAGTCTGCAGCCTAAAGTATATCCTTGCTTATGCTACACTTTAGAAATGGTAAGATAAAATATTCAAAATATTATAATAACTAGAAGAATTATTGCCAAGTATTCAGCCAAATTTAAGTATTTGGGTTTTATGAGTGTAACTCGCTTGGCGCGCACTTGCTGAGAATAATTATAATTATTTTTTATTGCCAGCGGCATTCGCCGCCTTGTGGTTAATTAATTGCGGTCACTTTGCGCTCTTTTTCCCAGTCCGCAAAAATCTTTATGGTCGTGCCATCGCTTAACGGCCATTAAGCCCTTTTTTCAGCCTGGTAGAGGTTTTGTTCTTATAAGGTTCGCTTTTTACACCGCACACTTTTTTGTCCTTCGCTCCGTTTGATTTTATTTTCTATGCCAGCCGTGCGTATAATTAATGTAAAGTTTTTGCAGCGAATAACTCAAACAATGCGTAGAGATGATGTTCTAATAAGAATTTAAGTAGCACTTCACCGCTTTTACGACAAAGGCGACAATTACACACTGTCTCCGCCCTTAAATTCGGATGAGACTGTGTCAAATTTCACGCATTCCTAATGAGTTGCCACGTTGGCGCGACACCGTAAATGCGAAAATGCGTCGCCTCCACTTTCCCACCCGCCCCCATTCTCACACGGCAAGGGGGCGTGGCAGCGTTGCGTGTTGTCATGCAAGAAAATAGTCGTCGAGCTGCACATTTTACAAAGCGATAACGAGCGGCTGGGCGCGCTCAGGGGTTTTGTGCCCATATCCATATCAAGTTAATTTGGCTGGAGCTTTATTGCTCTGCAGTGCAAAATATTTAAATATTTTATACCTGGAAATTCCTTTTCAGAATTCAAAATTCTAGAGTACAAAACATTTTAGATTGAGCTATTTCGACTAATTTCTTATTTTTTGATATCTTAACAATATGTGAGAAGGAAAGTATGAAAGACACAAATTTTCTTTCACTGTCGTATGTGTGAGGTGCACAGGGCGTATGCGTAATTTCCCCCAACTGCAAACAGGGCGTATGCGTAATATTTGCTAAGCACTCGCCCAGTCGTTTGATGTTGACTGTAGCATTTGGTACATTTGGGCAATAGAGTCCCTTGTCCAATAAGTGCCCCAGCAAGCTATGTGTAATCAGATCTGAAGAAGGAATCAAACGCATTTTGGATTGGACAATATTGGTTCCATAATCCAATGGCCCAAATGCTGGCACGCAACTTCTGGGGCATTGTGAAGTGCATGTCCCCCAGTTTCGGTTTTTCGAACTGGAATCATAATCAAATATACCCACACAATGCCGGGCCAATTTCCTCTGGGGGCCAGCGGTACAAACAAACGTGAAAGAGAGCGAGAGCAAGAGCAAATAAAATTTTCTAATAAATAATTTATGAAACAATAAGCCACAATACCAGCAAATTGAGTGTAAAAGCCGGGACCAAACACAATGCCAGGTCATTAGTTGGTGGCAACAGTTGGCCAACACAACAGATCTCTGGCGAACAATGCGTGCAGCAGACAATTTCATTTGTTGAGTGAAAACACTTTGATTCGATTTCAATTAAGATGAAAGTCAGGATACTGGCGACAGGATATGGAGAACGACGTGTCAACAGTTTTGTGGCCACGCCGCAGAACGAAGGTGCTTGAGATGAAATCGAGCCATGAAACATCTGAAGGACTCTTGCTTAGGCTTTTGCTTTTGCTACGGCTTTTGCTTTGACTTTGATTAAACGTCAGGTTGCAAGTATCGTCGTGTGCGACCGCAAGGCGAGTGCCACTTGAGGCACATGAGCCGTGCCACGCCCCCTGCTGTATTTCTCGCCACGCCCCCTACTCCTATGTCTCCACCGCCCGCCGCCCCCCAGTCATTTGAATAATTGAGTTTGCCAGCAGTTTAAACGATTGCCAGCCTTTGTTTGTGCTCCTGCGAAAAGCTCAACGTTTTCAGTGGGGGGCGTAGTTTTATTTCATTTCGCCGCGTACGTGTTCCGCATTACGAAAATCCTGAGGACGATTGTAAATGAAAATGGCCATGTCAATGGGAGTGCCATGTGCTGCCCGATTCATTCGATTCACAATCAGAATCAGCATCAGAATCCCTGGCGGCAATCTGTTCGACCAGTCCTCACGCATTCCATTCCCATCCGCCCCCCTTTTTGTTTATTTCCAGCAATTAAACCTTTCCAAGGACTTTCGAGGCGGCAGGAAACACGGCCCAAGATCGTGTAGCCGCCACGTAAGCCCGTCGCTGTCAATTAGCCAGCGATGGCGTTGACATCCTGTCCTCCATCTGCCACTTGCCACTTGGCCGTTCCAAGTCCCGATGTCCTTTTGTCCTGATGACCAGAAGCAAACTGGCAGCGGTCGCTGCTTCATTAAGAATCCCGTTTGGCCAACAATGTCGCCTGTCGTGGCGCCACTGTACCAAAATCTGCCATCTATCTGGTATCACAGTGAATTCATTTTGGTTTTGGTAGTGGTAAAACATCGAAGGCGAAACATCAACTATTTCTAACAGGCAACAAGCACTCGAAGCAACATTCATTTGATGTCCATTCAGAATAAACTGGCTTAACTCTTTTCATTGAGCGACTTAGTTGGAAAGTTGGCAGTTCATAAAATGTATATTTAAAGCAGCTTGCACGTGTCTTTGGATTGTTCTGTCGCTCATTGAAAGTTCATCTGCTCTCGAAAGTTTTCCTCTGCAAACTTTCGCTTGTTCGCCAGGCCAAATTAATTTTCTAGCAGATCGATAAACTATGATTCTTCATAGTTTCAAGTGACATACACACAGGCACCTCAAGTAGCCGGAAGATGGAGTGGGTAACTCGGCACTCATCTTATCCTGGCCCGAGTCCTTGCTACTCCTCTCCTCAACGGAACACGGAGTGTGTTAACAAGCCCAGAGCAACAAGGCAACAAAGCAAAATGGGAAAGGGAGAGGGGGAGGGAGGAGCACTCCGGGTTTGTAATCTGCAGACTCGCCGGGAAATCCCTCATCGCTTGGCTTTGTTGACAACGCCTCATTCATGGCAGTCATGAGGTCGGTTTCCCAGCTGGTCTGCAGTGCTGTTGGTTCTGGTCATTCCAACGATGCCCCCTGCTGTCCGGTTTATTTATGAACTGCGCTGCGATTTCTCAACTGCAATTGGACCTGATGCTGCCTTTCCTGGGTGCCTTTTTATTTTTTTTTTCTATTTTTTGGTGTAGTCCCCGACTGAAAGGCTGTTGCGCTTCATTTGGCAGTGGAATTGCTTCAGCCGTATTTTTCCTCCATTTATTTCGAACTGACCTGCACTTCATTTGTGTCCCATGCACGTTCTGGCATAACAATTCACTTTGACACCCCGTGCGACGTTAGTCCCAATAAATCGCCGGACATTGAAAGTTTGCTGCAGCCAGCCCACACACACAAAAATAACAAAATCTAACTGGGCATCCACTGAGAAAAAAACATACTAGAGTGATCTCTACAACCTATATTCCTTGTTGAGTTTATCTACAACTATCTTACAACTAAGCTGTTGCTTTCTAAGTTAGTAACTCAAATTGTCGTGGTTATTAAGTATTTGAAACCTTTTTTCTTTCTGTGTAGTAGCCTCTTTTTATATTCGAGCGTTTCAATTTCGATTTGCTTCGGTTACGGCCTGGTTTTTTTTTTGTTTTCGCCTAGCTTTGTTTGCCTGTGCGTGACAATTGCGATGTCCTTGGGTCCGGGGTGCTGCACAGGATCTAAGCGTGTGGGTTATAAATCTTGTTGGACTTTATTTAATGCATGTATTATTTCCAACCAAACGGACACATACACGTAACCACACACACACACACACAGGGACCTTTAATGCTAATGGCAATCTGATCAGTTTCATTAGCATGCACAGGACGAAGGATACGCGCCCGAGGGGAGCTCGCTTTTGGCCCAAAGCCCGATTCGGAAACTCATTCTCCCAATTTCGCGCTAATTAACTGGGTGCCAACTACAGCCGACCAAGTTGGCTGGAACTTTGCCAGCATCCAGCATCCAGCCTCGTCCTTGCGTCCTTTCGTCCTGCAGCCTGTCGTCCTGTTGATTTCGGAATGTGTGTGCTCATGTGATTTCATGCTTGTTACCAACACCAACAACGACCACGGAAAGTTACAATTTATGAGCACATCCTTGCGCGCTAAGCTTGTGTAAGCACGAGAGCCTGTCGTCGCTTGCCCGCCCACTTTTCCGCCCAATTTTCCACGCCCTCCTTTCCGCCTTCCCACCTTTCCCCACTTTGTGTCTACCTCTCTACCATCTACAATCGCTGCGCAAACACTTGTAACACTTTGCCTTACATCTTCCACCGAAAATCGCCCGAAACTCGTCCTGATTTCTCAGCGCGGAATGCATGTCCTGTCGCTGGCATTTTGACAGCATCAAGCGGCAACTAATTTTCATTTTCCCAAAATACAATTTAAAACTTCGCCCGCCTTCCGTCAGCGAGCAGCTCATTTGGCGAGTTGGCAAGTCGAGTATTTCATTGGGCGTAAACACATTCCCCATGCTGGGATCTATCTCGAATGGCTTTTTATGAACTTTTCTATTGCCTCGCACAATGGCCAAAAATAAAGGATAGCAGAATAGTAGCCCTTGCCAACGAACTGCATTCTGTGCGAATGACTTGGGCAAAGTTTGCAACTTCAAACTTGATCGGCATCCCTCGCTTTTAATCCGTTTGTCCTGGCAACATCCAATGGGCATTGGGTATTGCAAATGCCATTGCACTGGCTTAGCCATACATATAGATAAATAGTTCAATATATACTCGTATCCCCAGACCGTTGCAGCTGAAATCGAGCGTATAGCTCGACAATTGAATTGCTATGTGGGTCATTTCATTTAATAATTCCATTCCCCTCTGTTTGCAGTGCAGCCCAGCTGCAGTGAACGCCCGATAAGCTGGCCAAAGCATTGTGATTGCGCCGCGTTGATGGCGCGGATCTAGAGCAGCTTATCAGACAGCCAAAGAGCTTAGGACAGCAGCCAAATAGTCGGGTGGGAAAAATATATAGTCCCTCTTTGGCATCATTGAGAAAACAAATATTTGATTATCTGTTAAATAGATTTCAATGAGCACGAAGCACAGTGCGCGTAATAAATAGAAATTAACTCTTTCCTTTTACTTTGTCTTTCAAACAAAACATTATACATCACAACTAGTTTAATATTATGCTGAAGTGCCACCAATGAACTTCCGCAACTTCAGTTTTTATAGCTCCAGCTTCAGTCTGAGCTCAAACAGTCTTATTGAAAATCACATTCAGGCGTTAACTTTAAGGTTTCCTTGGCTAAACCACTTGGCAGGACCAACCCATTATGCAGGTCACTATGGAAAAGGGGCTTTTGCATGCCAGGCGACACATTATTTCCGCCTTATAAACTTCTGCCGCTCGACTTTTCACCACTTTTCCGCCTGTGCGTGTGTGTGGGTTGGCTGTTGGTGGGAAGTGGGAGCGGGAAAACCCGAAACACTGTTGATGGTTATCGTAGGGAAATTTATGGAGCCCGGCTAAGTACGTTGTAAGCCGAGCGGACCATTACACGTCCGTGAGTTGAGCACTTTAAGCGCCGCGTGCAACTTTCTCCCACTGCCAAATGACTAATTATAATTTTCCGCCTCTTTCTCGGTATACTTTTCCATGCTTTCCGCCAACAAGGAGCAGCTGCAGCCGGCGGCAATAACACCGTTTGTGAGTTATGGCCAATGTTAATTAAAAGCCAAGTGCGCAACTAGAGCTACACATAAATCAATCCCTGGATTCGAGTGTTGGCGCAACATGCAGAACTGGCATGCCAATATACCCCTGTCAATGCCTATTTACATGGCCAGTGAAAAATGGCCAGCAGAGGAGAGAGCAAATAATACCTGGCCCAGAGAAACCACAACAAACCAAATCAAAATGACTTAAAGCGGCTTACAAAAGCGGCCAGCCAAAACAAAAGCGAACATAACGTATTCGCACCGTCCAACACGGCGGATGCATGATAAATTGCACTTTAAACACACAAGCGAAGCGAACGAGTAACGCATTTTCAATCAAAGAAGAAAGCCAGTGAACAACAAAAAAAACAGCTTCAAAATGTTGCCAACAAATGTGATGTCATTCATGAAAAAGGTAAGTGACACTTCGATATTTAATGAATATATATATAAATCACGGTGCCAGCATTCCAGCATTGTTGTCACTGGCAGAAGCTCGTAATTTATGCTTAATTTCATTTTCATTCGCCAGTTGTGATTCCTTAATTATTATTCCCCGATGATAATGAGCAGCAAATGAAATGCAATAAAAGCGGAATTTTAATTCATTTGCCTCCTTTCCACCAAGTGCGCACTTGAATGTAAATCGTTAAAAACTTCTTTGCGCAGGCTCCACTGCCAATTAATCGCGAAAATTTAGGGAACTCTTTTATTCTGTAATATTCCATAGAAATGCATAACGTGACTCGGGTGCAGGTTAAAGTTCGTGTATTAGAAATCGCCTAAGTCGCCTTCGCAAACAGGCTTCAAAAACAAACGCCTGTCGGAAGGGCAAACAAAACTTTTTAATTAAAAAGCCCTTTAAATGCTTTGCCCGCCCGACTGATTTTCCCTTTTGTTTATGAGCCCGAAAAATATCAAAAATTCACAAAAAAATAAACGCAAACGGACTGGCAACAATCGAAGTGGTTCAATTATCCTGCGTAGCACCTGCAACGGGTTTGTGTCCTTTTTATAATGCGGAAATTGTTTTCGGGATCGGGCAAGCAAGGGGAAAGGAAAGAATAAAATTATACATGGGCGTGTGAAGCCAGAAATAACACAAAAATAAAAGGGAAAGAAAAAAAAGAGTGGAGAGGAGAGGAGAAAAAGAAAAGCCTTCGAAGAGTGTAAATTCCGTAGAAATTCCGGTTTGGCACAAAATACTTTGCAAAGTTAATAAAAACCAAGTTGGAAATGAAAGGCTGGGGAAATGCCGACTGACAAGCAAATGCCAGCCAACTAAATGCTGCAGATTTTTGTGTTTTCACCAAGTTTGATTAGACCAAATGAAGCACGAAATCAAAGCGGTCCAACTTCCAAGCCAAAGGAACCCATCTCAAGACAATGATGAGTCGTTGACAGTCCGTTAGCAAGTTGTGTTGGCCCAAAAAGGATATAGCAAACTTTTTCTATTTGCCATTCAAATGCCTAACAACCAATCGGGCTATTCTGGAATTTGGCGACAAAAGCGTAGGGACCGCAGCACATCAAAGGACACTCCTCATCCTCATGCATGAGTCTTGGCAACTGCACGAAGTCCTTTGCAGTTTATTTGCAGCAATTTCCTTAATAGTCCGGCCGCTGTAAAGTTCCCTGACCACTGCCACTGCCGCACTTGGCTCGTTACCCATTTGCTTGCGGTGGCCCCCTAGACTCGCCTGTGGACAGATCCTGGCCAGGCCATCCCGACCATTCCATTCCACTCCGGCCATTCCATTCCATCCTGACCACACGTGTCCCAGTCGGTTGCCCCTTGCTGTCAGTGTGCTGCACTTTATTGCGCCTGGCTACAGGCCATAAACAGCAACAGGCGGCAGGCAGCAGGCAGCTGCAACTTGCAACAGGCAACTCGGAGCCTTGAGCCCAATGACAAGCACGTGCCTGCCCCACAAACTACTTGTTACACATAGGGAAAAGATGAATAGAATAGTATATCAAATAAACTGATAATGATCCCTTTCTATCAATAGTATTAAGCTACATAGTTTATTAAAGTAAACTTATGTGAGAAAAGAAGCAAAGGATCAAAATGGAAGAATTGGAATGTTTATTAACTGGCAGCTACAAATAATAATTTAATAAATTATTTTTTTTGATAAAAAATAATGCGTTTTTTTTCGATAGCAGTAAAAATAGTTGTCCAAATGTGGAATGCCATACCTCGTTGAATTCGTAACAAAATTCCCTATCGATCCATGTACATACATTGAAATGCTAATTTGTAACCATTTTTCGCAAATTTTGATGAAAAAGCGAAAATTTGTAAAATTTTTTTTTATGATAATCAAAAAAGTTGGGATAGAAATAGTTAGATATGTTAATTAGCAGCACAAGGCAGTCTTAATTTTAGCTGTTTGTCAATTTTTGGCCAAGTTATGCCGAAAACCCCGATGGAAAATATCAGATTTTTAACCAACATTTTTTTTCAATTTTTTAATAAAAAATAATCCGTTTTTTTCGATAAGAGTTAAAATAGTTGTCCAAATGTGGAATGCCATACCTCGCTGAATTCGTAAGAAAATTCCCTATCGATCCACGTACATACATTGAAATGCTAATTTTTGGCCATTTTTCGCAATTTTTGATGATGGTACCCCTTATCAAAAATGCAAAAATTTATTAAATTTTTTTTTCCCGAAAATCAAAAAATTTGGGATAGACATAGTTAGCTATGTTTATTAGCAGCACAAAACAGTCTTTTTTTTAGCTGTGCGTCCATTTTTGGCTAAGTTATGGCGAAAACGCCGATTGAAAATATCCGATTTCTTACAACAAATTTATTTTTTTGCTTCGTGCAATTAGAAAACTTTGTACACCTGAATAAAATATTCATTGATCTTCAAAACTTTTTATCACTACTCCAAACTTTTAAAAACAATCGTGCTTAGCAGAAAGCAACAATTTTGTAAGCTGTTTTGGGCCCCTTAAATGGGATAATTAATAATGTTTTAGTGTATTTAGTTAGTGCACAAAACTGACAATTCAATTCAGAAATTTCGCAACGTGTTCTTACCATTTGTGAAAGACATTCGTTGTAAACTTGCGCGCAACTTTTAAGTGGCAAAGTATTTGCTCGCTGCGTTCGTTTCATTTGCTATTGATTTCCATTCCGACTGCAAGGATGTCTATCCTGGCGGAATGCAAACGCATTCATTCACGGCTGACAAGGCGGAACTTTCTCTCCCCAGCGCGCTGGTCGCCAGGACTTTCTCCTCATCGCTGCGCGCATTGACTGCTGTTTTATGTAGCATACTTTGCGGCCATAAAGGGCGCACATATTGCGCGCCATGTTATTGTTGTGCCGGGGAAAAGCGAGTGGAAAAGCGGCGGGAAATGCGAGGGTAGAGAGGGGAACAGCAGCTCTTAAACGTCAACACATAATTTTCGGCACTAAACATGAAACTATTTGCGGCTTCGGGCCATAAGACCCAGACCGAGCCAGACGGAGCAAAAAATCATAATAAATGACAAAATTAACACGGCAATAATTGTGCGAGGAGCTGAGAGCGTGAGGAATGCCGAGTAGTTTAACCGTGCGCAAGAAAAATGGCGTCAGACACCTGAGCACATAAATTAAGTGGGGTTTCTGGGGGCTGCAGGTGGCATCTGGGGCAGGCAGACCACCGAGCAAACAACTATACATTACACTAAGATTTCATGGGCTCCACGGCAAAGCTGGCAGGCAAAATGTAGGGCGAAAGTAGAAAGGAGCCCATAAATCCGCAGCATGAATATTTCCAGGCCGACATCAAATGACATCATCAAAAATGTAGCCCAGGCTGTAGCACAAAGCGGCCATAATCTGACACTAGATGCCGCTTAGTTCCTGCCAGAGTGGGATCCTGAACCACCCCACGCCCCTCGCCAAGCCCGCTCTTAACCCTCTAAAGCCCCAGCCCCACCGCCACAGAGGTAGGCAACCGAAAGCGCTGCAGCCAAAGCACTTAGCGTAATTTGCGCTGTGCGAACGAGATGGCTGCACTATATGTATCGTCCTTAATGCATGGCAAAAAATATTAAAATCCATTGTAGTTGTTAATCTGGACTTTGGATTACATATTAAACAGACATGGTTACATGTAACACAGGTGAAGTAATTAGTGCTGGGCATACAGTTCTGCTCGAGTGAGTAACAGACCCTAGATTTTAGTAGTTCGAAGTTGTTATAGAGGTTTTTGTATGAGATATTGGTTTAGAGCAGCACCAGCATTTGTTTTCTGTGTACTCAACTGTGCGGCTGTTTGTTCCGGTTTCGTTGGCGCTTTGGCAAATAGAAAATTTCCACTTCATAAAATGCTGACAGAGCAGAGCAGCACTTATGTTTTCGGGCCTCGGCTGGTCGGCCAGTCGCCTCCAATTGTTATTCTTCTGCCCGGAAAACTGAAACACACACACACACACATACACTTAGAGAAAGACGGCTAAGCCCGGTGAAGCCCCCTTCTTACAGGCTGTGTGCATTAAAAAGAATGACGGCAATTTTTGAAAGCCTCTCTGGCTGCTGGATTCTGCCTTTGCTCCCCCGTTGTTTAATCAAAAATTACTTGCCACACTTTACGATTTCTTGGCAATTTGTTGCGCTTCAGACGCCTCCAGCAAAGCACAGAAAAAAATCAAATAAAACGCACCGCGTTACTTTCACCTGCGTGCCCCTGATGACTGCGCAAAAAAAATCCGAGAAAATCTGAGAAACATCAGGGTAATAACCTTGCTCACGGGCAAAACTGCTCCCTGGACGGGAATTTGATGATTATATTCGTCTAGTTTAGTTAATCTCAGGGTATGAAAATGATCACTCACGCTTTGCTTAAGAAAAGGAAATGCGGTGGCTTTAACTTCTTCCGCACGATAACAAACACGGATTTTTTTGGCCAAATTCCCTGTTTTTTAGGACCAAAATTTAACATTTCATTAGTTAATTTTAGCAAAAAAACGTCACACAGCGATGTAAATGAGTGTTTTGTGCAGCTAAAAACCTAGTTTTGGTTTTTTTTCTTGAAAATTTTGAAAAATAGTTTTGTTGCCCATTTTTTCATTTTTTGTTAACTCCTTACATCATCAATTTTTCCGAAAATTTTACATTTTAAAGTGTAAATGCCACTCGATTGTCCTGGTGATTACGAGTTCAATGATGTGGGACATTCTATATTTGGAGTACTACTTTATTTGCTATGAAGAAAATACTGATTATTATACCCGTTACTCGTAGAGTAAAAGGGTATACTAGATTCGTTGAAAAGTATGTAACAGGCAGAAGGAAGCGTTTCCGACCATATAAAGTATATATATTCTTGATCAGGATCAATAGCCGAGTCGATCTGGCCATGTCCGTCTGTCCGTCCGTCTGTCCGTCTGTCCGTCTGTCCGTCTGTCCGTATGAACGTCGAGATCTCAGGAAGTACAAAAGCTAGAAAGTTGAGATTAAGTATACAGACTCCAGGGACATAGACGCAGCGCAAGTTTGTCGATTCAGGTTGCCACGCCCACTCTAACGCCCACAAACCGCCCAAAACTGCCACGCCCACATTTTTGAAAAATGTTTTAATATTTTTTCATTTTTGTATTGGTCTTGTAAATTTCTATCGATTTGCAAAAAAATTTTTTGCCACGCCCACTCTAACGCCCACAAACCGCCCAAAGCTGCCACGCCCACACTTTTGAAAAATGTTTCGATATTTTTTCATATTTGTATTAGTCTTGTAAATTTCTATCTATTTGCTAAAAAACTTTTGGCCACGCCCACTCTAACGCCCACAAACCGCCCAAAGCTGCCACGCCCACACTTTTGAAAAATGTTTTGATATTTTTTCATTTTTGTATTAGTCTTGTAAATTTCTATTTATTTGCCAAAAAACTTTTGGCCACGCCCACTCTAACGCCCACAAACCGCCAAAAACTGTCCTTCGCACTTACACTAGCTGAGTAACGGGTATCAGATAGTCGGGGAACTCGACTATAGCGTTCTCTCTTGTTTTTGTCTTAAAAATTAGCACAAAATGTTTTTGCAAATATTATAGTTTTTAAATAAGCTGATTGTCCTGGTGATTACGAGTTCAATGATGTGGGACATTCTATATTTGGAGTACTACTTTATTTGCTATGAAGAAAATACTGATTATTTTTGTCTTAAAAATTAGCACAAAATCTTTTTGCAAATATTATAGTTTTTAAATAAGCTGTTTGGTCAAAACTTGGCAAAAAATGGTCACACAGCAAGTTAAACGAGCAGGAAACCTGGTTTTGTAATTCAATCCAATAATCTCGTCATTTTGCTTCGCGTTTTACGTTCATGGCAGGCCAAGACCCAAATAAAGATTTACAGCTGCAGGAAATCAAACGCACAGCTCGATACGCCAATATTTATCCACATTTTCTTAGCCCCCGCCCGCTGACCTCTCACCTTTCCGCTTCTTCTCTCACGCTTTTCCGCAGATGGTGGCCACCGACGAGCAGCCCAGCGAAAGGCAGCAACATGCAGCGGACTCCGGAGGAGGCGCCTCCCAAACGGGGGCCCTGAACAAGATGAAGGCTACGATTTCCTCCTCGCTGCTCACCGTCACAGATAAAGGTAAGCATGATTGTAGTTGTGCATATATGTACATGTGTAGATTTAGATGTGTGTGCGGGGTTTTCCGTGGCGGTTATCCTTGCCGTAAGTGCATGCGAATTTATGGCATGAGTTTTCGTACAAGTGCCCGTAAAGCTGCTCGCTAAACTTTGAGCAAACTTTGTGTGTTTTTGGCGAGGGCACGTAAGTCGCAGCAATGAGCATTCGGCGGCTAACGGTGCGTATACGCAATATATTTGCTGCTCACGCTCGTTTGCATCGCATATTGAATATTGAATAATGTAAGGGGTCAGTGGATGCTGCATGCGAAGCCATCACCATTCACACTGTCATTGTTATGGGGTCCATGTCCATAAATGCTGCGACAAAGTCAATAAAATCGGTGACTTCTGTTTCAGCAGCACCCAGGCTACAGCTAAGTTCAAAGTAATAGCAGTTCACTACAGACCATATCTACACCATATAAATTCTTATTAGCTTCCATATATTAAGCTTTAATAAGCGCAGAGCAAACTGAGTTGAAAGCTTGAAGAAATGTGCTGAAGAAATGTTAAAACTACTATTATTTTGCGCACTGGTGTATTTATTTAGTATCGAAAGAAGCAGCGGGAAACATGAGAATGTTGTGTTGACTTTTGTGTTGTTTTTATCACAATTTAGTTGGCCACCAGCTAAGCGAAAGCTGTGGCTTGTTGATTTTATTGCCGAGCCATTCGATTTACTAGAACGAAATGAAATCTTATTTCACGACGTTTATTTAGCAGGGTCGTAAAAGAACGAGACAGATTTGTGCACATAATTTGGGCAAATATTTTGCCACTCCTTCAAAGGATGCAGTTCGGCGAAAGTGCTCTCCAGCCAGTTGGCAAGCACCCAGATTTTTGTGGCCAACTACGGTGAAGAGCTGACACATAATTTAAAAGCAGAAAAACTTGCAAATACTTTAATAGTTGCGCCAGTTCTTTTATCTTTCCTGCCACCTAAGTGCTCCCTTGAGCAGGTAAAATCGCTTTTTGCGACAAAAAAAAAGGGAAAAGGTTTTTCCTCGCCGGCTTCTCTGTAGCATTGTTTTATATTTACCATGCCACTTTTACGGCAGAAAATGTCAAGCGTGACTTGCCAAAAGGTGAAAAGGTGAAAAAGCACGAGGTGCAACTGTGCGTATGAGCAATGCCAGCAATGTGCACAACAAAAGCCCGCCTTTGTTTTTGTCTCCTGACTGTGACTAATGCACCGCGACTTTTTCCGGGCCGCATAAACTTTTCGCCATTTTCTCAAGGGTGCAATATATAAAAGCACACACGGTGTACGAGTATAAGCATATAATCATATAAATGTGTGCCAGTTCTGCGAAAAAGGCTTCACTTCTTCAGGCTTTGCTGCTGCAGAGAAAAACGCACTCGAAATATATAGAATTAAATGTTGCATAAGTGATTTTATGCAATTCACGAGAGGGCTTTAGTCGAAAAGCTTTCTGCACATAATTTTGCTCAACACTAAACATACATGATAAATAGTATCTTTGTTTGCGATTGATTAAATAAGTGTTTAATAAAAGGGTGTGCATATATTGGTCAATAGTAGGAGAAACCAACTTTAGCAAATAATCCGATTTGGCTGCCATTTACAGTACATCCTTTTTTGGGCCACACGTTTAACGAGTAACGAAGGCTGTCAGAAATTTCCGTTTTATCCGATTATTGTTTTATTTATTGCATTTGCCAACTGCCTGTCGCTAGCCCAATTAGCAAACCAAACAAATTATGTGCGCTGACAACAAATTAAGCATAGAGCCCACACACTGCATTTGGGTCAGTTCGCAGTCGGTAGTGCATGCAATCAGCGGAAAATCAACAAGTTTCCATTGGTTGGTTGCTTGGTTGCCTCAGTAATTGATTACATAGCCCTGCCGCTTATCCGTTGTCTCTGTTTTTGCAGTTAATAAAATGTCGCCACGCCCCTCGCTGGTGCCAACGGATGCGGACACCAGCGGCAGTTACGGCTCGCCCAGCTATCAAAGCCAGCAGCAACAGCAGCAGCAGCAGCAACAGGACTACGGCAGCAGTCTGAACAACAACAATAACAACAGCAGCAGCAGCACGGCGACAGCGGGCGGCGGGGGAGGCGGAGCGGCGGCCAAACAGGAGCCAGGACGAAGGGCCGGTGCCTGCCGGGTGTGTCTGAAGTCCTTCAAGCCGGACGACTACCACAAGACGTGCTTCGAGTGCCAGCAGCGAGTGTGCGAGGACTGCGCCAGCTACAGCAAGCTGGACGAGCACGAGGATGCGGTAAGTTGCCAAGTTGCCACGCTGACAGTCCTGCCACGCTGCCAGGCTGCCAGCAGGATGAGGGTGCGGCATGGGCTGGCCAGGATGCACCTTCCGGGCCACTAGGCAATGCGCCATGGTCGCGGGTTCGTCGCGGCAGAAATAAACACTTCATTAATAAGAAACTAGTGAAACAGTGGTGGGCATCGGTCACAGAGAGAAAATATATCTTTTTAACATGGAAATTAAATATGCATTAAATATACCTTTAAATGTAAGATCACACAATTGCATTCGGCATAGCTGAAAAAGTCCCAGAAGGTGAAGAAAAAGTCGCTCATATGCAAGAAGCCATGGATTATTAATTGAAATTATTTGCGTATTTTTTGCAATTCAAAGCTTAAAACTCGATTGTAAAAACCATAGAAAGTTTGTATTTTTTTGCAGTGGTAATGACTGCGTGGGCGGTGAGTGCAGTGCACATAAATTAGATTACTGGCGCTGCAAAAGGGGTTCGGTGACAATGGCCAACTGGGGCTTAACTGCGGCCTATTCATCGCGGGACATTAACAAGATAAAGGCCGAATTAACGAGATTAAATGGCATCCCCGGCAGCGGGCAGTTGCCCTCCGATGTCCTGTTCCGTGTCCTGTCGCTCCAACCTCCAATCTCCAACCTCCATCCTATCAACACTTGCCGCATAATGATCATTGATAACCACACCATGCAACATTGTCTTCACCCGAACTTGTGGTAATTTGTCAAGAAGCCACGCCAACGCCCTGAACATAAAATTTAACGTTTGTCTGTCAACCTGGCCACTTTGGCTAATTGAAATTGATGTTCATGGGCGTTGACTACCACCAGCACACAACCAGCCCACAACCGCCTGTCATACCCACCCATTGTAATTATGGCTCTTTCGATGGAGCAGACGTAGGTGGAGTCGGTTGCTGTGTGCTGTGGTCCCATCCCTGGACACTTGGAGGCTTCCCTGTTGAAATAATCATTTAGAGCTTGCCACACTGGTCACCACTAGCCAGGCATTCGATTGTTCACGAGCTGCAGATATGCTCGATGCCAAATGGGAATTTGATTTCAGTCACTCGGAAAAGAGACACAATAGTTTACAGCTCAAATCTGGATAGCACTATGAGTACGCTCTTTAAAACCTAAACCTAACCCAACCTCTATTGATTACCACGGATTCTAAGTTCAGCCTAACGTATATCCTTAAGTGCTGAATATTATATATATATATATATATATATATATATATTTCCGTGAGTGCTGATTATTTAGAATTGTGGTATGGCTTATTTGCCGCTTCATGGTCGACTTCCTGCTCAGAACTCAAAACTCAGAACTCAGCACTCACATCAAAATCGATTTCCGCCTGCCTTTGCATACGCGATGAACGCCAAATAAATCTTAAATTTTCATAAGCGTGCAGTGTGCTTGGTTGCTCTTCGCTGACGTTGCTGTGGCAGCTAGGAAATAACTTTTCGGTCGATTTCTCGATGGGATCATGAACTGGCAGCCACACTGCAGCAGCGCAGTGTAATTACAGCGCACGCAACTGGGGAGCACAGAGGCAATAAACCAGATCCGAGTTCTAGTTGCAGCTGTGTACAGTGCCGCCCATGAGCATAGGTGCACGAAAAAAAAAAGCCTTTCACAATGAGTTGATGAAAGAAAAACATTGTCTTAAAATCCATATGCATTATTCAGCATTAACAATTTACAAAAACCAGTCTGAAAGCTCGCTTTAAATATAACCGAATTAATGAGTTCCTTTTTTTGGTATTTTAAACTTATGGAGATTTCAGTTTCATGGCGACACTTTTGCGTGTTTTCAGCTGATTTCATGTTTACGCACCACAAATACAAACAGTTTTGATTGCCTTTAAACCGAAATGTTGACAGTTTTCGGCGGTTTTTCTCAGTTTTTCTCCGTGCACTGACTTAATTACAATGGCGGCAGCTTCCGCCAGGGCAGCCATTGAATACGGGAAGAAAAAAATGGGTTTTGAAAATGGCGAGGTGGAGGAAGGCACGAAGAGGACGTGGTTGCCACACATGACGATTGAAGCCGCCGGGCAAAATGAATCAGCAGCCAGGTGGAAATGTAACGAGCATTGTGCGGGCGTGCCGCGGAAAAGCGGAAAAAGGAAGTGGAAAATGCGGCGAGGCGGACTTGAGGGGATGCCGATGCAGGTGCACCTGTGTCCCCCATTTTCTATGGAGATGTGTTGGGTGTTGGATGGGCACAAGAGCCTGGAAGCAGGATTTTTGTGCAACGCGCCACACGCCGGCGGGTGGGCGAAAAGTTTTGTTCTGAAAGTAATTAATATTTATTCTCGCTGCCCAGCATAATGGGTTTTCTTGAGCTCTGGCCGACCAGCCACTAATAAATATTAGAGAACATCGTGTGCGTCCGCAAATAGGTTCCAGAGCTAAGCTGGAAATGTTTTTAATTAGCGTAGCAATGGAAATTGATTTTCCAACCTCTCCAATCCGCAGACCATGTGGCGCTGCAGCGTGTGCCGCAGGAAAATGGCATCGCGGGTGTGCATTCCGCAGGACTCGACGGACTCGATGCTGGACGTTCCGGTGCTGGAGGCACTGCAGCGGCGCCACTCGGACGCCAAGCTGGGCAGCAGCACGCAGACCCTGGCCCCCAGCAATGGAGCAGCACTTGCCCCGCCGCGAAGTCCCGAACTGCGACGCCACTCGGATGTGTCGCCAGCCTCGCTGAAGGAGTTGGAGCGGGTGAGTTGAGAATCAATAGAGGCAATTTGATATATTAAATTCATAACTACAAGATGGTTTTAAAGTTTTCCATTAGAGTTTGTCTCTTTAAGCAAACCCTTACTCAAATGATTACCCATGTGAAATGCATTTCAGCAACTGAAAGGTGGCCGCAGCATGGCGCCCAGTCGCTCCAACAGTCCGCCGCGGGGCGAGGGCCCAGATGGACAGCCCCCCTTCGGTGCGCCCCTGTCGCGCATGCAATCGCGCAGGGGGTCGCGGGTGGCGCGGCAGCACAGCTACGATGACGACATGAAGACCGGACCCGTGGGCGGCAGCATGGGCGGCGGTGGTCCGGCGCTGGGCTTGGGCGCGGATGGAGCGGGCCTCGGCATTCCGGCCATGCCACGCAGGTGTGCAGTTACTCTTAACCTGGTCAACGTAACCAGATTCACCCGCATTTTCTACCCCTCCACAGGAAGTCCGCCTACGATGTGTTTGCCCCCGGGCTGACGCAAGGTGGTGCCACTCCTGCCACGCAGCTGCAGAGGTCGCCCGGCGAGGGCGGCATCATGCCGCCCATCCAGCTGCCCGGATCCAGGCGACCCTCGTTCCGGGTGCCACATCCCTCGGAGGACATCCAGAACGACGACTCGCCGGGCTCGCCGGATAAGGGCAGCCCCGTCCTCACCGTCGACGATGACCGGCGGATGCGGCGACGCGGATCGCAGCTGTAAGTGTTTGATGCAATATGTTTGAAGAATGCATTTCAGTGTTTGATTTAAAAGGCTTAAAAAAGATATTAAAGGGTTTTATTTAAAAGGTTTGAAAAAGGCATTAAAAGGGGTTATTAAATATGTTTAAGGAATGCATTTAATCTTATGATGCAATATGCTTTAAAAAACACATTTCAGTACTTGGTGCAACATGTTTGAAGAATGCACTTAATAGTATGATTCAATATGCTTTAAAATGCATTTAATTGTATTCAATATACTGAAGGAATGCATTTAATTGTATATTTAAATATGCTTAAAGTATGCATTTAATTGTATGTATAAATATGTTCAAAGAATGCACTTAAGAGCACACCCAATATGATTCCATATTCCAGACCCGATATAGCCATGCTGCAGAATCGCGGTGCCCTGCCGGCGGTTCCGCCCTCCTCGATTCCGCCGCCCATGGCTTCATTTACGGGCCCCAATCTGGAGGATTTGGAGGCGCCGCGACGACAAACATCAATGGACGGCGAGGCCATACGGATCGTAATTCACGACGTGGATTCGGGCCCGATTTGTGCATCTAAGCGGCGCATCATTCTGCGCCGGGATCCCACGGACAAGGCGCACCGCAGTGAGTACAGAGCTTAGAGACGCAGACACGAGGCACCAAAGCCCCGGGCTTAGCTTAATGTGCTCCTCGAATGGCGTGAGACTGTGTGGCAGTGCACTGTAAACAAAACAGGGGATAGAACCAGTGATTTCCACAGATACAGATACAGATACAGATACAAATTGTGTAGCATTTCTTTTCATATAAGCTATAAGGTAAGGTACAGCACTTGGTTGATGTGGCAAGGGAAACGAACTGAGTTCGCATTGTTTGTCCACTCCATCCGGATTCGGTTGATGTTCTGCCCATGGAACCGCACCGGAAATGGGCAAGTAAACAGGACTCATTACAACGTTTGGTTATGCTAATTCGCCGGAGCAGCGCCGAAGTCGGTTGTGGGTATCTCCGGGTATCTCCGGGTATCTGTGTGGCTACCTTAATTCCCCCAGCAAAGTGCAGGAGCTGCGGGGGACGGCCAGGATAATGTGGTTTGCTCCCAGTGGGCCTTAATGAAACCCAAAGCGGAAGCAGTCTGGTAGCAGATTAAGCAACTGAGCGGATTTCATCGACATAAAGGCACCGAGAGCTCCGGATTCCGGATTCCGAGTTACGAGCTTTGAGTTCCCAGTTGCAGCAGCAAGGACACCCAGCACCACACACACACACACACACATACACCTACACACATACACATCCAAAGGACATTTAGCTGTTCGGCATTGTTGGCCAATGTCATTTGGGTGAGTGTGTGTGTGTGTCGGGGTTTTTTATTCCCTCGCTTTGTTTCCCACTTACTCTCGATGTATTTTAATTATATGCATTTTTGTTGCATACCTCAAGGGGCCAGTCAGCCAGGATAGCAGGCCAAATGAATTTTTAATTATCGACAGCGGACTTGGAGCATAAAAATCAATACGAAGAGTTACGTGAGCATGGGCATTAGGATTCAACGCCAATTTAAATGGGGCACTTTCGCCATCCCCCCTTCCAATTGAATGGGAAATAGGAATGGGAATGGAAAACTTTACGCCTGCTGGCCATAAATAATAATACCCCCGAATGTTTGGCATACACATACAGTGCATGCATGGCCGGCTCCCTTTTTGGCCAGTTCATGAACACATGCGGCAAAAAGTGGCCAACAGCCTGGCCAGAAGGCCAGAAGTGAGAAAGTGAGAAAGGCGCCATTCTCTCATCGACCCAGAACTGCAGTCTCGTCAAGGGCAAAGCCAATTTTCAGATTTCAAGCTGGTAACTAGAACACAAGGGTTTACTTTTCCATAATTGAAATGCACAGACATTCCAATTCTCATGTTTGAACTGAACTATGAAAAAACTACTTAAAATAGCTCTCGTAGCCACTCATAATTCGCTTGGAGTTCATGGCATTTGGAAGGATCTTGTGAAGAGCTCTTAACGAGCGCCTATAATACCAATAAAAATAGCTGGCCACCTTGCAGGTTTCCATACCATTTTTCCCATCGCTTAGCCAGCTGTGCGACGTGCGCTTGCTAATATAAAATTTCAATTTGCATATCATAAAAAAATGTCAATACCCAACAAATACGCACAGGTACCTGCAGCGCTGGCGCATGGAATGTATTCCATACTACAAGCGATATCGTGAGTTAAGCCCGCTCTCAGGAGCCTTGTCTATATATCTACAGCTATACCTATACCTACATATATATATGAGTATATCCATATATCCATGGCAGTAGTGGCTGCTTAGCTCGGCATATTTGATATGCAGCGAAGCAAGTGGAATTTTAATGTGCTAAACCATTTCCTTGGTTGCTGCTGCTGCTGCTGCTGCCTGGCCTTTGTTGTACAATACACCTCATGCTCATGCTCATGCTCAAGCTCATCCTCGTCCTTATCCACATCCTTGTGCCTGACAGGAGCCCTACGTCTCCTTAGCCACAGCGCTCACACACATACACACACATGGCTTGTGGTTGTGGCAGCTGTGCTGGAATTTCGCCTTGATGTATTGACGGCGCTGAATGGCTTGTAATTTAAGCGCAGCGCCCCAAAAAACATGCTACACTTTTTGCGTTTACATTCGCACAGGTGCACGCAGGTGAGCGTAATTAGTCGCTGCACTCGCATGGCTAATTAGGCATCCGATGGCGATGTGTAATTCAATTGTAACCAGGCATCACTACGGCGAGCTCTTCAATTATGCATAGCTCCAAATGTTCCGATAGCAACTGTTAATCGCGACGAGGCTCTTGGCCAGGTGAGAACAGGTGAGGGGCCAGGTGTAGCGGCAAATGGCGCCTTAACACGCCTAATGAAATTTTATACAGTCACATACAGTCACACACACACACACACCCATTTATTGGGGCGACGCACGAACCTCCGGTTCTGGCATTGCGTGCTCGCTTTCCCCAGCTACAGGTGGCCATGTGCCACGCCTCCTTTGGCCCACGTCGTACAATCGCTCGCTTGGCTGCTCTTCATAGTTCTCCGCCTCACAAGTCACTCCAAACGAGCCATATCCCATACTCTACACAAAGAAAAACCTAATGCATCCTATATGAATAACATATAGAAATATGAAAGACTCAGTTACTAGGACACTTTTCATTACAGCATGTTGGAAACTCGATTTTGAATCGAATGAGATCAGCCAACTTGTTTCAATCAAAGGGTGCTGGCATTTGCCGGCTGCTGCCATCGTCTTAAAATGGCTTATTAGTTTAACCCACTGAAATCCTGGTTGCCAGGACACACGAGTAGTATCCTTGCACGTCGCTAGCTCTGCTAGTTTAATTAAGAGACAATTTTTATAGCAGCTGATAGAAGCCACTAAATCGCTTACGCTCATGACTCCATGACTCGTTTTCCCGCACAGGAAAAGGATGCACAGTTCCAGCGTGGGATTCGATGGCCACGAGGGACTCGAAGGATGCAGGCAGGTGTGCATCGATTAAGTCGTTCGATGTGTGTCAGCTAAAAGTTTGCTCACTTAATGCCATTACGAGGATGTGGAGCATGTGTGTCTGCCAGGCAGAAAGGATGCAAGGACATGGCACAAATTAAAAAGTTGCCAAAGAAACGCAGGGAGGGAAACTTTAAAGGTACAGCTTAGGGATAGTTTTCCAATTAAAGTGGCTTAGGCCAGTTAAAGGGTACTGGCCTACGAAGTGAATCCTGTCTGCCTAAATAATGACCTATGTACATACAAATGTTGATTCAATTTGCCAGCATGTTTACGGCCCTTGGGCGAACAAAAGAAACGGATACCCAAAATGGGAATATGCCCCTGGAACTCCGACCCGCTGGCCATAAAGAAACACACCTTTGTGTGGCTGTGCCGGGCGGCTTATTAAATCCCAATGATGGCCACATAAAAAATCGTTGGCCATCCGACAAACAAATTGTATCATAAAAGTCCGGCCCGCCCAGAAATGGCAAATAAGCACGAAAAAGGCCAAGTGGACAGTGGACAGTGAAGGACAATGAGACAAAAGGACATGGAATACGGCCAAAACAAGGAGCTTACCTCCACTCATGATTTTTATGGCCAAAACGAATCGAAAATTTCACTCAGCTTCATGTTAAGTGCGGGCTTTAAGGCAAATGGCAGCACTCAGAGAGAAACTAAGTCAAATATACATAAATTGACACTTGGTTCTATTTTCAAAATAAACATTCGACTTTTGGTAAACTTTTAATAGAGACGAAATAGTCATGTTAGCTGTTGCTTTAATAAATTTAAGCGAGTTGCTCTTTGAAGTATTCACCAAAAACTTACATTTTTTTAAGTGCATCAATCGCGATTTGCGAAAACCGTGGCGTCATCGAATAATTTGGGCCTTTTCCCCGCTGACAGCAAAAGGATTTGCGTTTTATTTATATCGTTTTTATTGCAGTCTTAGGGCGAGGGTCGGCAAAAAAAGTTTTGATTAAAAGACACTCAACAAACAGCGGGCTGTAAGAAAATGTCGCCTTATCCTAATTGGGTATCAATGCGCCTGAATCAACAGCGACGGCGGATGCGCAACATTTTATTGCATACTACCCAAGTTTGCCGCCATTTCGTGCGCAAAACTTGGACCTGCCGTGCTGTCCTTCCGGCTCCTTCCTTCTTCCTTCTTCCACCAGCCCTCAGCTGCCTTCGCCCTTTATCCTTCGTCCTACCGCCAGATTCCTGGAGATCTCACCTTGGAGACACAATTTCATTGTCATCGCTGCTCCGGTGGCTGGTTAACTTTCCTGGCCATTGTCTGCAGCTTTTTCGTCCTACGGCGACGGAAATCCGCTTTTCCAAGTTTTCGGTGCACAAATTGTTGAAATTAGTTTTCTGCGCCCAATGATAAGTACTTGAAACTGAACTGCAGGCCCCGAAATTGCAATTAAATTAATTAAATTGTTTGGATTCGCCAAACGAAATCTTACAGCTTGGAAACGCTTTTCGCTTGGTGAAATTATTTTGCGAAACTCACATATGAAGTTTAAAGTATGGAACTGAAGGTATACAACGTAATGCCGCTTTAAACTAAATCTGCTGCCCACATTAAAGCAGCTTGGTCACTTAAATTGTTATAAATGTGCGAGGGGTCAAGCTTAAGTTGGAGAATAAATTTGTGTCAAATTTGGGCGAAAGAAAAATACTGAAAAATCCACAGAAGCGCACATTCATCTGCACAGCCAAACTCGCTGACTTGGCAAAAAAAAAGAAAAGAGAAAACTTAGCAGACAAACACAAACAGGGCGGGCGACATGGCGTATACGCAACGTGGACTTCGCTGGGTTTTTCCGTTCGGTTTGGCGACTTTTGTGGCACTGCAAAGTGCAAATGAAATCAACGCAAATTGTTGCCACATGCCCGAAATTTGTATCTGTATCTGCGAGTACGTGCCTAGTCGCAGTCTCCGATTTTTGGTCCAGTTCAAGAGCCTAACTATTGATTATTCCATCGCCTTCCCGCCTCTTGGCCTAATCGCTCAGCGTGTCAGTGAGGCTCTTATTAAATCTGACACTGTCTACTCCCGCAGCACGTGGCTTTGGAATGCGCGTCGTCGGCGGAAAAACCGGAGCCGATGGCCGTCTGTTCGCCTACATTGTGTGGACCGTTCCAGGAGGAGCGGCCGAGAAGAATGGCCTGCAGCAGGGCGACAAGGTGAGTGTGGGTGTTGGGTGGTGGGTGGCTGGTTTTGGCCAGCCTGTCATGATTGGTAATGACTCAAAGGGTGGCGAAGTGCGGCCAACCGCGGTGAGCACTCGGCCAGATGGCAGTTCTAAATTAATAGCACATGATTGATGATATGCGGCACGAGTCGCTGGGAGTACACTGTAAATAAAGAGAAACACTTCAACAAGTTGCACTGCACCTTGCATTTGTAACACATTTGTATACTTAAAACCCTTAAGTTGGAAATGATGAAATAACTTATGTCTTGCATGAATAGATACTCGAATGGAATGGAATGTCGCTGATCGACCGGAGCTTTGAGGAGGTCTGCTCCATCATGGACCGAACTGGGGACGTTGTGGAGCTGCTGGTGGAGCATGCCACGGACTTCCGGATGTGCGATCTCTTCGATGAGAACCTGCCGCCCGGCAATGCCGGCGGTCAAAGCGGACCTCGCAGATCCGGAGACGGTCCCGTCGGACTGGGCCTCATAGCGGGTAAGTTGTGCACAAGGGATACCATCCTATTATTCTGTACATAATGTACCCAGCAATTCAATATATTATATATATGTACCCTGCAAGTAAACATTCACATAATTTTCATTTGTTGCTCTCGTTTCTTGTTACTTCTTATCGCGACAAACGAATTACCGAAAAAAATCCAAAAAAAAACAGAACCCGAAACCACCACAGACAAATCACCAGCATCGCCAACTAGACGGAAATTACCAAAAACTCCGGTATAAAACTATTTCGTTATACTCATTTGCGTAAGAGAATCCAAGCTGCGGCAGCAGTCGAGGAAGTGAACATACTATATTATTAATTTAGAGATACTACCGCCTAATGAGAACACACCGAGCTATGAGCAGCAAGCAGCAAGCCAAACCCAACTAAAACTAAAACTAAAACTGAAATTGCAACTGCAACTGAAACCATATGCATACGATATTAAGTAGCTATTAAACGCAGCTTAAGCATTGGCAGCAGTTTTTTCTCACACGATTTCAGCTTTCACAAAGTGCTCACGAAATGAATTGAACTCTTCGTACTTGATTGCAGCTTCCATGCTATGATATATATAAATTTATATATATATAAATACCCGTAAACTCACCTTTTCTATAGTCACTGATTCAACGATTTTCTTTGACCTTTTCGTTTTTGGTACACATTCATACCCGATATTTACAGTAGCTAAACGAGTAATATACTACTTCCTGATTTCTGTGTTTCCCTTGATTTGTTTTCCATTTTTGGATTTGAATTTTACTTTTGAATTCTATAATACAGTTTATGATTACTAACCATGCGAAATGGCTAAATGTGTTCATTGCTATTCTTGTCATATAACCACCAGATGTACTTACATATATTTATTTTTCGGTGTTGGTAGAACTTAGTGATTTCGAGAAACTACAAATATATTACTAACATGCCCAACTAACGTATGTAGACGGTTAAATAGCCACTAAGCGATTTACTAATAGGAGTGGATAGTCGAACTAGCTCAAAGCAGTTGATACCGATACAGTGCGTATCGAAATGTTTTCGTTTCCAAGTCTATTTTTCCTTGGTTCAACCTTCTTCTTTGCGGGCACTCGAATTGCCCCGAGATCACAGTAAGAACAAAGCACCAAACAATAGGGTTTTAAGATATTAAAGTTTTAACGTAACGTTCGTGTCTATGATATCTCGGCCCTCCGCTGGAGATTCCCTCGAGAAACGAATCAAATTTTGAGCTACTCCCCAGATCAAAAGTGAAAAGAGGAAAACATAAACACCGCTTGTGTAGAACTTATCTTTAGGCTCTACGAATCGATACAATAATAACAAAGGAACAAGACCTACTGAGAATCACAAGAAGAGAACTAATGTAAAAGGCTCGGTTTGGGCCAGTTATAATATAGTTTATAGATAAACCGAAATCTTTATAAATGTTACTAGTGCAAATTTGTAGCGAACAGAGTTTAACAATATTTGTGTGTGTTTTAAATGTTATTGACTTTATGATATGATATATATATATGATATATATATATATACTTACATATATGTAATCGTAAGCAAAATCGAAAACCAACCAAATTGGACAAAAAACAAAAACCCAAAGAAAACATATAGACGAAAATTAGTAGTTTGTTGTTGAAATGTTTAAATGTGTTTTTAAGCCAAAGTACCCGAGACACCTTATATCTGTATGGTACACGACTAGAGTCCGAGAGTTGTGCGTATTTGTAGACCCCGTACTCTCTCTATATGTCAGTCAGTCAGTGTTAGAGCTGTGTTTGTATATGTCAAATCGAAATTGAAACTGAAACCGAAACCGAAACCGAATCCGAAACTGAAACTGAAAGTGAAGTAGAAAGTGAAATGGAAAGTATGAGCGAAACCGGAAACGGAAGCGCAGGCGAACGCTTTGGAGCCCACCTACATACAACTCGTATTCGTAATTAAGAAACACATTAACGAAGTGCTAAACGGAGGAGAGAGAGATGAGTGTAGAATCATTTTCGAGAGCTAACTGAATTTACTCGTTTACCTTATAGCAGATGCTTTGTAGCTATGTAACTCCTGTCAGATGGGTGATAACTTAACATTGATTTCGATCACGACACTTTGTATAGACTACCCCTACTTGTAATCGTAACTCGTAACTCGTAACTTGTAACTCTTAACTTGTAACTGTAACTCTAACCTTATATTGTAACTGTAACTAATACCTGTAACTGAATTATGTACTAAAAATTTATGAGAAACCTTTACAAAAGTCACATGGGCAGGTCACGTGCGAAAGTCCCTGAAAAGAGCTCCCTGGGAGATGGAATTGTGAATTGTGAATTGTGAAAAACTGATGAAACATTTTTTAGATTATCCGCACTAACCACAGCTAACCGAGGTTGAGATATTTATTTAAATCCATACTATATATGTATACATTTACAACTCAACGCTATACGATACTTGATTATATATATCTATATACAACCAGTTAATAGTCACTAATGCGTATACCAGCGTACCGAAATGTGCTAGCAACCTAAATTTAAAACTGAAAAACGGCTAACAAAGAAATGTGAAAATAAAGTCTCTCTATTTAACTGCAAAACAAACCGAACATCGTGCAAACAATTGCGAATCTCTTGCCTGGACTTGCTTTATATCCTTTCGCAGCAGACCCGCATCTCCGTAACTCCGCATCTACACCATCTACATAGTAACCACCATCCGCCGATCCACCCAAATCTGCCAAACCCCGAAGCCATCAGTCAAATGGTAAATGAACAAAGCAACTCTATCCCAAGTACCCTGTACATTCAGCATACCCAAAGCCCAATTAAATATACGTACTTCAGCCTCGCCTCTGTACAGTTTTAGCACCCAGTATATCAGTATATCATTATATCCCTAGCGAACAAACAAACTATTATGATAATATATATCCCCGACCAAACAAGAAACCAGTGTAACATAGCTAGGTTCTATAAGATACTTTGTAAAGCCCTCCCCTCAGCCAATGATATGTATTGTAAAGTGCGCTTTCTCTTGTTTTTATGTAATGCTGCGTTCTTTTCGCCTTGGTTCCATTTTATTTATTACGTATACGCCCTGTTTTCTCTCTCCTGGTTTCCTGCTGCCGCCACGCTGTGTCCCCTGTACACAATTTCCACCTCCACTTCCACCTCTCTGTCAATTTATGAGCTTTTGTTTGGCTTTCGCTTAGCAAATGTTTACCTTTACTTTCGTCTCGATTCTACCGCTTCGTTTCGTTTCGTTTGGTTTTGGATCTGTCTGTTCAGTTTGGCTTTGCATAATACCCGACTACTCTTTAATTATGCCGCTCTCCCGCAAAATACTATATATATCTGTGAATCATATAGTGCCGTAATTGTTCGTCTTCCGAAGAGAAGCCCTGTACCATAGATTTTAATACATTAATAGACACACACTTTCCGTAACGAATCCTTTCAGTTTGCATTTGCTATCCGTCGAAACAAAAGCTTATTGTGCGCTAATGTACCACCTGATGTTCGTGTTTAGATAGAGACGATCAAGCCAGGTTTTTTGCTACCAGAAATACCAATTTGTCACCAGGGTCACCAGGATACAGAGCATTTAGAACAGAGACACAACAACATACAAGATTTTCAGTTCAATTCGTTTAGTTTGCCTGATTTGCGATTCCATTTAAGTTGGTTTCCTCCTAGATTCCTTGAGTACATCACTTTGATTTGTTTGCATTTTGCCTAATTTGCATAAACCTACGCCTAAGTTTGACTAGCATTTAGTGGCTCTTGAATCTTAAAACCGATTAGCATTTCTCCTAAACAACTTCGACTAAACAACTAAAATCACTTACGAATATACTATTTACTATATAGATAACAACATGTGCTGATTGTATACAAACTCAATTTTCATTTCCTGTACAACCAAATGTAACCCCAGCTGGCACGAGTTATGGCTATAAACAAAATAAAACTACCAATGAAAACAGTAACCAAACAAGAATCAAGACCTCGAAAAGCGAGGCGAACAATAACCAAAAAAACCGAAACAATCTAAATATATGTACAAAATTAAAAACCGAGAGTAATACGACTGTCATTATTCAAATTGATGGCAGATTGATTGACCCTAGAGCTGTGCTGCTTCCACGCGACTGATTGATTGATTGATCTGTTGAATGTAATCAGTTAACCCACAATATGCATACGACTTCTAAAAGTATAATCAATTCGATTTGAATTTGAATTTAAAGCAATAAAACTTGTCTTTGTTCTTCCCCTGCTCCCCTGTAAATATCCTTGCAACGTAGCATATGGCATCTGTAATAAGTGTTTAATTCTTCTGTATATATATATATATGTATGTGTATGTATGTATATGTATATATGTTTTTTGTGGCCCACCTAGCTGTCAATGTCTATGTGTTTCCATTTACTGGCATGCCTCTGTTTATTATTCATACGCAACTTTTGCCGCAAACTTTTATGTCACTTTGAGTTATCTTCCAGAGAAAAAAGGGGGAATTGCGGTTGCCAAAAACTTTGCAGCACACTGAAGTGCCCCCAAAAACCAACGGGCAGGTGTCAAGTGGGCGTGTGGCTTTCCCATTGCGGAGGAAATCATTTCCCAAGGGGGGGAGTCACCCGGTGACTTTTTGTCTTGGCGGACTTGTCAGCAACAGGTGCTGACGTCCTTTAATTGACAGCTGGGAGGCATAAAATGCTGCGAATGCTGGAAATGTCGAAAATTAGAAAACTTTTAACAACAATTCAGCCCTGGATTCCCTTTTTTGCGCCTTTGCGCGACGGCCCTTGTCATTATTATTATCGACTACGACGATGGGCCTACAAAGTTTTCAAGTGCTTAGGCTTTTATCGCCGGCGCCTGCCTGATGCCAGATAAACTCCAATAATCCAGGCAGTACATGTGCCTGCTTACCTGTAGATAAAAATAAACATGCCACCCCCAACTCCCCTCCCACTTATAAGTCAGTCGCAACACGAATTCGATTTCCACAGATGAAAAGTGCGCGGCATAATGTAATATTTTTTTCTTTTTCGCTCGTAAAAAGTTGCCGAGCAACAGTTCGCAGTTTCCAAATACATATACACCTACACACAGACATACACACACACACACATGCGTGTGCTTCTGTGTGTGGGCACCATTTCCGCTCGCAACACGTTATTGCAATATGGCGGCTTCCGCTGCAGATCCGCCCTGGAGAAAGTCAATTCGGACGTGTGGTTGTTGCTGCTGCGCATGTACACGCCATGAATATGTTATGAAGCCACCAACTTACCAACTACTAGGACACGGCAAAAAATAATAAGACCCAAGGGCAATTTACAGCAGCCGATTGGAATCGTTTTCGCTGGCTGCAAACAATGTACACCTCAAATACACAGTAGGCTAAACTTTTGAAAAACATGCCTGCAGTCACGAGAATCAAGTTCAGTGACTCTATAGCTATTAGTTAGTTAGATAAGCTATTGAATCAACTGAATTACCAGTTGAAGGGAGCAGAGTTGACGTTTTTCTTGGTGCACACATACCACATACAGTTCGAGCAACAACTGCAGCCTTCATGCGCAACTGCACCGCAATGACTTCCGTTTTGGGGCATAGAAAACGATAGACAGAGGGCCTCGAGCAGATTGCATTTGCGGTTCGCTTTGTTTATCTGTGCATGGGCATGTGTGCTTTGCCTTTTGTAAATAGAGAACACATGCACATCGCTCTGTTCGCAGTGTGCGAACATCATAATTTGCATTATGTTTATGTGCCTGCCTTTCAGTTTCGTATTTCGCATTTCGTATTTGTGTTTGCCCTCAGGGGAATGCGTTGCAATTTAACTGGCATGCTGCACAAAACACCCACCACCCACTTGCCACCGCCCCTTCGTTCTCACTCGTTTAATTAGTTTTATTTACGTTTTGATTGCTTTAATTTGTTGTTCAGTTATGTACACACCCACATACACACACACACACATGGAGAACACAACAAAAATAAAAGCGAAACAAACACGCAAGTTTTCAGAGAACAAGAAAACCAGCCGAACAACTGTAAATAGGCAGACAAACAAAGTGCTTTTGTTTAGGCTCTAGGCTAATGAATCTAGACTATGCCATATCTCTACTATATATATACAAATATTCCTAGCGATTGTTAAGAGTTGAATAGCGTCAGGCATTCGCAGTTGGAGCCTTTGTGAACCGTGAACTAACGAGCTTTTTGGTCGCCACAGGAGCAAATTGCCCGCGAGAAGCTGGTCACCGGAAGGGTCCAGATCCAGGTTTGGTACCATGCCGAGCGCAGCGAACTGGTCGTCTCCCTGATGGCCGGCGATGACTTGGCATTGCGGGACGAGGCCTACGGACACGGCAATCTGCCCGAGGCGTACGCCAAGGTCCGCATTCTGCCCAAATGGTGAGTGCAAGCGTAATGGTCCCTGCTCGGGCGCCATTACCAAAACGACAAATTAAAGACAACAACTTAATAACTCTTGGTATAAGTAAGCCATCCAGAAATCACTAGGGTTTTAAAATCTTTAAAAACTCTTTGAAAGTATGCAACAACCAGCACTAGTAAACAACCCTGGAAATTTCTCTGACAACCTCTTAAACTTCTATTAACACTCTCCTACATTTTATTCCCACCTTCAGTGGCGATGGCTGCGTGCAACAAACGGAGGTCAGCCGACCCACCCAGAACCCGATTTGGAATGCTACACTGACCTTCGGTCATGTGAAGGCCGACACCTTGATGGATCGCTACATAGACATCCAGCTGTGGGACCTGGTGCCCCACACCGAGTCCATTTTCCTGGGCGAGTGCAGCATCGAGCTGCAGCAGGCCTTCCTCGACGACCAGGCCATCTGGTGCCGCTTGGAGGACACCAAAGGGCTGCGTGGCATTAGCATCAGCAAATCACCGAGTGTATCCCCACGCGGCTCCATCGCAGCCGGAGCAGGTGCACCCAGTGGCGATGTTACTCGGTTGCTGCGTCGCGACTACAATATGCAGCGGTCCAACTCCGATGATGTAGACTCCATCGGAGATGGAACTTCACTGCTGCATCCGGATCACGCGTGGATAGCTGGCTCGCGACGCGGTTCCTCCCAGTCGGAAACCATGGAGGTGGAGGTCTACCAGCTGGGCAAGGACTTCTCGCGCTCATTGCCGGGTTCGCGTCGATCGAGCTTCCAGGATGCCGAAAAGAATCGGCTGGAGGAGGACGCCATGGCCACGCCGCCCACCTCTTATTTGGTGGGACGGCGCCGTTCGTCCGTGGCTCGGCGCGATCCGGATGAGATCTTGAAATCCTTGAAGGCTGTCCGCGGTGAGCTGGGGCGCACCATGAGTCTGGGCACCGAGCAGCACAAGCGCATGGGATCGAGACGTGAGTAGGGGGAGCTACACTCAAAAAAATTGGGTTGACATAAGTCAAAGCCCAAGAGCGCCAAGCGAATAGCACAACTAAGCGAATGATTGAAGTCTTTTATTATAGAAATTCATTTGGTTGAACAAAATCCCCACAGTTGCTCAAAAGAAGTCCCTGCTCGGTTGCCAAGTTGAAATAAAACTTGTAATCACAGTTAATTAGTTATGCTATGAGTTAAAAGCTCTTGAGAAATTCACTTATGTCAGCCAAATGGGGAGGGTTCTGAATTGCCAAAGGAAATCGTTTCAATTAGTATGATTTTCCCTACCACAAAGCCGAGATCTGAGCCACTCACTGCAAGAAAAGTCTTGCTACCTTTCACCACTTCTATCTGCTATATTCCTGTGTCTCTGTGCATTTCCTTTAATACCCACTAAAACTCAACTGTGCCTTGCTGCTACATGCTATGTGGACACCCACTATACCACACATTGCATCTAACACGAATAAATCTGCCACTGTCTCTATCTAATAACTTCTTCCATGTCTTTCCCCATATTAGCCACAATATCGGTGTCGCATTATCAAAGCTTTGACACACCCTACACAAACTGGACAAAACACTAAACGAAACGAAACGTAACGAAAGCCCAGCAAAGCCACACAAAACTTAATTAAATCCAATGCAAAATCAAATAAACTATGCATAAAGCACTAACTAAAGCCACTTATTTAAAGCCCTCAGCACCTGTCAGTTACTCGTAATTCTTTTGCTTAATCTAATCTAATGAAAAGGGCTCACTCTCGAGTGGCCCAACAACCACCACACTGCACCACCAGAGCAACCACAAATGGTAGTAAAACAGAAAACCAAAAATTGTTGAAAAACCAAAAAAAAAACCTTAAACCCTTTTGTAAACTATACAAGAAACTAGAAATACCTGCAAATTGAGCTTAGCAGCAAGTATTTAACAGACATAAAATGCATAGAAAGCAAGAACTACAGTATGTACCACACTAGAAACACCACCAAAAACATCACTCACCACCACTGGTAAGAATGCAAAATGAACTTGAGTTGAGATTGAGTTGCGTTTGGCATTTTGGTTTCTTCTCTTTTCAACCTTAATTAGCGCCGTAAACCTGGAGTTCTCGATTCCAGCTAGCTGCATGCAAGCCACCTAATTAACGCCCACTTTCACACACAATTACTTAGTTGTATCTGTCTACTATTTACAAACATACATACGTACTATATGTGCTCGCATGCATGTTTTCCGAGCGGTGAAAAGCCGAAATCTCATTACACACTCATCCAGGCTCACGTACTGCTTGATAATCCACTGGAGGACACGCGGGTCACATGAAAACTTCTCGTCTGCGGCTGTGGCTTATTTAAGCTTATTGATGCTATTTTCACAGCCCCCCAAAAAACACAAAAAAGTTGCGAAAAAGACACAGGACAAAAGCCAGTAACTCGCAGTAAATTCGTGTTTAAAATGCAAAGCTCGGAGCGGGAAACCCCCTTATTACCTGTTGGCTTCGCAACAGTTCGCCGCACTCATAAACCCTTCAACGCCCCAGCGAAATAGCTGAGCCTTGAAATTAACTTTTCAAAAGCAAATGCGAAATATGAAAACTCACAGCGACAGAACGCAGACAACAGAACTTTGCCGAAACTCGCATTTCCCAGAGCCACAAACAAGCCGTTAAATATGAAAATAAGCAGCATCGCTGTCTGGGAAAAGTCCTTTATATACACACACACACTCCTATATATATATACATATCACATATGTAGCACATAATACAAGCTGTATTCCAAATTGACGGCTCCATTCTCGCTGGGGATCCTTGCTGCCAAGATGTCCTCATTGTAGTGCCAGTTCAGCAAAAAGCTGCCCGTCTTTGCCAATATGTTTTCTTACTTTTCGCTTCCCATTTTCCTTTCCATTCCTTTCGATTCCTTTTCGATTCGATTCGATTCGATTTTCTTGCTCGACAGTTATTATTAAGCCGCTTAGCGATTGCCTCGTCTTCCGTTTCCGCTTTGCCTTTTACGCACACACTCATATCCGCTGGGCTCCAACACACACCAACAGGGAAAAATCCACTCAAGACCCATAGTATAAACGCAGCTGTCGCCAAGTTTATTTGACGTTTATTTTATTTTCGGCTGGTGTACAAAAATATTTGAACTTTCGCCATAATCCTTTTTCCGGGGCCACATCAAATTTGTACTGCGTGCTGTGCGCCCAATTGATTGAATGATTGATTGCCCGATTGGCAGGACCGATAGGAAAGAACTCCCATGCATATAGCAAAACAAACGAATTCGGGCTTTGAAAAACTATGCTCGCATACAAATTTATTTACCAATATACTAATTTGTAAAGCTTGAGTGTTTAAAATGGGTTGGTAGCCAGTACACAAGCATGCCGCAGACTAGTAAAATTGAATTATTAATCATATCATTAGGGTTATGGGTAAAGTTATCGCTTACCTATGAGCACTACAATAAAGGTATTGAAGGTTACGTAGCAGCTGTGCGACAAGGTATATCCAACATACACACTGGTTATCAAAACCCCGGACCGACCTATCATAGTGATAAGAGCAAAGGCCTTGCCCCTGCAGATCAGCATAGAAACTTGTATTGCAATATGCAATGGAATAGATGGACTCTTACCTAAGATGAGTGGGTACAAAATCAATGAGCAAGGAACCGGCCAATCTGACGCTGCATATGAGCGGATCGATTATGGCGAAGAAACTGATCAGTATCAGGGTGGGATGCTCCATGAAGTTAAGGGCTACGCATCCGAGAATGGAAACGCAAACAAAGGCTATTATTACCGCTCGACGACTCAGCCAAATCAGGAACACACTGGTGGCAATAAAGAGGCAGAGGACAACGCATCCGTGTATCAATGGATCCTTCATTTGCTCATAGGTCAGGTGGCACTGCAAGAAACAGGGAGTAGAAAGTATTGGGACTGCAATGGAATACCCAAACGTACGTCTTTATTGCCTCTCGGCTGTGCACTAATGTGTTCCATGTGTTCACATATGGTATTCCTGTCACCAAACGTAGACGTAAGAACCCGGATTCGCATCATCCAGATGGGCAGAGCAAAACCTCTTGAAAGGGAAAAGGAAGAGATACATAAAGAGGCCAACAACTTTAAGGTTGGACTTACAGGCCCGTAAGGGTAAAGAATATGAAGAAGAAAAACCACATGACCTTGCCATATTTTACCATAAGCACCTTGGTCTCGTGACACTGACCGCGCTCCTCGTTTCTGGCAACAAGGATTAGAAATGAGTATAGGAACCCAAACTATGACACAACTGCATCCTTACGGTGGACGCAGGCGCGCCTGGGTGAGCGACTCCACACCCAGACTCTTCAGTGTAACATCCTTGCCCTTGTTCATACGGCAGACCCTTTCCATGACCTTCATGGCCTTCTCCTGGTCGTCAATCGACAGATAGTACTTGGGACTCTCGGGCAGGAATATGAGAAGAGTGGTTCCAATGATTCCGGGCAGCTGGTTGCACAGCAGCAGGATGCGCCAGCCACTGGGCTCCATTCGCATCGACAGCAGCGCACCGCCCAGAGCTGGAGGAAGGTGAAATCTGCTCATCTGAGGATAGTGGCGAATCGATTCTTACACGGCACGTAGATCATGCTTACTCCGAGGGAATAGCCCATGATGGTCAGCACCCTGGGTCGCAAGGAGACCTTTGTGAATTCACTCAAGTACGTCGATAGGCTGACAACAGACGCCACAATACTAAGCGTGGATGGTATGAAATCAATCGATGTAGAATTAGAGCACTTGGCTATACTCACAAGAAGCCACAAACTGTACGCACGGCCATGAAGCTCCAATACTCCGGCATGAGGGCCGAGATCAGGGAAAATATAATCGCAACGATTGATGCAAACCCGATGACCCTGCGTCTGCCGTACAGATCCGCCAGCTCGCCCCATATAAAACATGATATCATCTGGGCCGAGAAGTTGGCAGCCAATAACCAGGCCAACCGCCTGTCGTGTATTTCCATTTCACAACTAGCCCCTGCTATCACCACACCAAATCCCAGCTGCTCATTGGTCATCCAAATCTGCATTAGAAAGCAGCAAAACAAAATTATGAACTGCATCTTGCCGAAACCTATTCAGAACGAAATGATCAGGTGACAGGCTCATTATACGGAGCACGGCACTTACCCAGCTTGGTAAAAACCTCATCTATGTCACTCATCTTTGCACTGGCTATTAGTATTTCATTTCGTACAAAAGGCTTACAACCGGGTAATTTGTAATATAACTATTTGCAACGAATGAAACATAAATACAGATTGCTAGACTACGAGGCTTATGGTAAAGTCTTTATTTAAAAAATTTTCGTTAGTGCAACACGTAAAAATTAATACAAGCATACCATATTAAACTACGTCCTTGGGTTGAAAGACTGCCAGAACGACACAAACTGCGGAGAGTGAAGGTCTTAGGAAATCGAACATTCGGCTCGTTGGACCAAAGCGACACTTACTTGCCAGACAGATATTGAAAATATTAAAGGTTACATCGCAAGTGACCCTTATGAAAAGCCCAATCATGGTGCTGCCCAAAACGCCACCAAATCGCGCCAAGGATCTGACCATACAGAGTGCCTTGCCGCGCAAATTGACGGGCAGACAGTCGACCAGCACCGAGGTGGCCAGCGGGATCAGGACGCCAGGCAGGACCATCATTAGCACGAAGAAGATTAGCACCATGGTCGGCTGCTTTAGGATGTTTAGCGATAAGCCCATGAGAAAGGCAATCAAGATGTGCAGGGCAATCACATACTTCCGGAGCATGAACTGCACCAGCAGCGAGGCCAGTATGAAACAACCAATGTAGGTTAGGCCGTAGTAGACGGGATCGATCAGGTTGGTCATCTCGTCGTTGCATGGTGATGCCTCCTTTTTCGTGCCATTGATCACCTCGTGGTCATGCTTAAATGTTGGGTTATTATTGACCAGGTCGCATAAGCGATTCGAGCCAGAGTTGTCCATGTTGCGAATGACCGGAAACCAGATTCCCAATCCAATGGAACTGCAAATTCGTTAATAATTCGCCTTAACTAGTAAAGGTAAAGTGGATTTCACTTACGTGAAGAATATCCCAAAAATAAGCATGAGACAGATGAAAAACTTAAAGACTTCGGGTTTGGTAAAGAGCAGTTTATACTCGTATCCCACATTCTTCCAGAAGCCTCCGTGATCGACCGCACCCGAGTTATCTACACTCAAAGTAATGTCCATGTCCTCCCACTTCTTTCGGTTCATCCGGCATATCCACTGAAGGGCCAGGAGTGCCTTGTCCGGCCGATTGACGGACATGAGAAAGTGCGGAGTCTCCGGCACCAGACAGATGCCGACAAGGGCCAACCAGCCGGGAATCATGAAGAGCATCATCAGGAATCGCCAGCCCCGTAAATCATAGTTGCTGCTGAGGTCCACATGGAATTTGTAGGGCAGAATAGCCATGGCCACCAGTGGACAGTAGATCAGAGCTAATCCCTGCGATTGGCTACAAATGGCCACAGTTATGGGTCGCCACTTGACCGCGTGGAACTCCGCCAGGAATCCCACCTGCAAGGATGCAACCGCCGATAGACTGTAGGAGATTTTGGGAAATGCTCAAACTTTTTACTCCATTTCGATGCTCGTGCCACATACAAGGTTCCCACTATTACCCGTGCCACAGACAGCGAATAGAGCTCCGGCATGAAAGCGGAGAGCATCGAGAAGCACAAAGCTCCTACGAGTGCCAACCGGATAACGAACTTGCGTCCGTACCGGTCCGCCAGGAAGCCAATAAACAATCCGGAAGCAACCATCCCGCCCAGCAGAGAGTTGGCCAATAGGGTCCTCTCATTGGGTGAGGTATCGAACTCGCAGGAGGTCAGCACCACGAGATAGCCAGCACTCATGGACTCCGTTACGGAGTACATGTACACGAAAAAGCTCACCACGAAAATGATCACCTGACCACCCCCATAACCTGGTGAAGACCAACGGTTATCCATATTAATATATATATATTTTTTTTATATATTCTTTTACCAATGGTTAACAGGGCAGTGTCCACATCCACGGCCGGCATCTTTAAAATGCAGTAAACTATCTATGCCAATAAAACGAGAAATTTCGAAAATATGCAATTAAAAACGACTAAATTTTCAAATCATAAATGATTTAGATGTTGTTTAGCTGCATGCTTTGTTCAGTGTAGCATTTCCTTTTTCTTAACTTAGTCCTAGTCCTGCAATACCTTCCATTCTAATCTGCCAACAGCCAGTGATGGGAAACTCTGATTGGAAATCGAACTAAATGTATAATTCGGTTTTTTAAGTCATACATTTCCGGTACTCTTTACTGATTAATAAAGTTTTGAAATTTTTATAATATATTAGACAGAATACTTTAAGCTGCATGAGGTCCTTTACCAGGTCTTAAGTAACATGTGTTCGTGATCTTAGCTGGTAGTTTGTCTTAGCCTCTTAGTAGTTCGTAGTTTTCCCATCACTGTCGGTATTACTTGATACATTGAGTTGAGTTGAAAGCTGAAGAAGATTACGTAGGCGAATAATCTAACATAAGATTTCCAACTGAACAGGTGCCAGTCGCGTTGGATTGCCGAGCGGACCGAGTAGCCGCAAGAGTTCCGTCTTGGATTTGTCGCAGCAGCATCAGCAGCAGTTGCAGCAGCTGCAGCAGTTGCAGTTGCAGCAGCAGCAGCAGCAATACCTGCAGCAGCAGCTGCCCATGGGAGTGGGCAATGCCGACACCAGTCCGCCGTCCGAAGACGAGGATAAGCGTTACAGGCCGCGCTGGAAGGGATCGGGCAGCGTGTTGCCGCCGCAGAGTCCCAAGCAGGTGCTCTCCCGGCTCAAGCAGGCCGCATCCGCGTCCAATGTGGCCCAGGACACGCAGCGACAGGGTCAACTGCTGGCCACCAATCCGCTGCAGCAGCGCAAGAGCAGCGTGTTCCAGCTGGACGAGTCGCAGGCATCGCCTCCAGCGACCACCACCACCACCTTGCAGCGCAAGGGCAGCGTGTATGTGGCCAAGGTCACCGAGACCCCGCCCCTCGGCACGCCCACCCGCAAGGGCAGCGTCTATCAGAGGAGCGGAGTGGGCTTGGCTGTGAATAGCCCCGGAGCAGATAGTCCGCAGCGGAAGCAGTCCGTGTGCAAGACCCTCAGCGGCAGCTATGTCAACATATGCCCCCTCACGGGTGGCGAGTCCAGCTATGGCCTGAAGCTCGGCCCCTCGCAGATCCATCCCAAGGGTTACCGCCTGACCACCGCGAGGTACGGCGAACTGAAGATGGGTTTCCTGAAGATCAAGGGCAACGTGGAGGTGGAGGTAGGTGGATGTACAGACCTAAGAGTTAGAAGTTACTGTACCTCGTTTGCAGCTAATCTGCGCCCGTAACATTGTCAACGAGGACTGCGAGACTCCGCCGGATACATACGTGAAGTGCTACATCAAGGACGGGGACCGTCTGCGCCACAAGAAGAAGACGCGCGTGGTGCGCCACGCGGCGGAGCCCCTCTACCGCCAAACCATTAAGTACCAGGTGAGCAAATGGCCCATTGTTGTAATGCACCTGCCAACTGCCAGGTGACGATGATGATGCTGACGAGCAGCCAGCACTCCGCCATCCTGATACTGACCACGGCCACGTCCGGATGTTATTACCTGCCACCAGCATTGTAATGCGATTAATGGCCACTGGCCGCGCAGCATCGACGAGCCCAATTTCCGCGCCCAGCGGGTGGCAGATAGGTGGCCCAGCCTTAACCCTCTGCTAGCCCATGTCCTCGTTTTGCTTTAAACACCTGTTACGAGGAATGAGAGCCCTTCATTAGGAGTCATCAAAATCTTTTGATAAAAATAAATATCGTTTTATATCCGTTAGAGCAAAGGGATGTTCTAGATTCGTTGAAAAGTATCTAACTGGTAGAAGGAGCGTATATATATATATATAATCTTGACCAGGATCACTTCATCACGTTCGTCTGTCCGTTTTTCCCAATTTTCATCGAAATATGTTGACATTTCTCGTTCGCATTTTTACCAGTTAAGTAACAACTATCTGATAGTTGACTATAGCGTTCTCTTTTGCTTAAGAGTTAAAATTTATTTTTACAAACGACATAACTGAAGTTCAGTGGGCAAGCAGAGGGTTAAGGCACTGCGGGTGGGCCATATTTTTATTGGAAGCCATGTAATTACCCAAACGAGTAACCCGTAACGATAACGAATCTCCATGCAACCGCAGAGCTCGGACGTCTTTGGCCGCAACATCGTCATCATGGTGTGGCAGCGGTGCGTGGGCTTCGAGCACAACCAGGGACTGGGCGGCACGGAGGTGAACCTGGACAAGCTGAGCATTGGCCAGCCGATCAATGGATGGTATCCGCTGTTCCCGATGCACAGCTACGGAGGCTCCGACTCGGACAACTCTCCCTGACCGAACAACCCGGTAGTCGCAGTCCACATGCAGTGCCGGAATCGCCTGGAGTCGGACGTAATCGGAGTGCCACTGCAAGCTCAATTTGTTAGCGCCTAAGTTATGGACACCATATACGCATAAATTGTTACCCAAAATATCCCTAAACCCCTAACCCCTAACCCTGTATGTATTAGTCATAGTTAAATGAGCTTAGCATTTTAGGCTGGCAGGTGCAATCGGGTCGGGTTATGTTACACTAAATACTTTATTCGTGGTGAGAGAGCTTTGTAAGTAGGGTACACAGATAGGATGCACCAGGATGCACCAGGATGCACCAGGATGCACAGCACCAGGATGGGGAATACGAGTACCCATAGCAGACAGCACAATAATTGAGGAATCGCAGTACCAGAGGCATATTTACTCGCGTTTATATATTTTTGCTTGTTGTGTTTGCGAAAGTTTAATGTTGTTCGCATTTGTATGGAAGTGGACATATGGATATGTGGATATGATGATATGTGGGTATAAAAAATGGAAACGAAACGGGCACCAAAACAATAATGTCGAAACTTTGAGGCAACGAAGTGGGTGGATCATCCGCCCACAGAGAGGGATTTAAAGCTTGGTAGCTGACAAATGCATATTTATCCGATTAAGTGTTAATTAAGTGTTTCGCAGAACAAAACCCCAAAACCAAGTAGGCTAGCCCCAACTATCTGTACAGCTGATAACCCCGCCAAGGTTTCAACTGCTCCGCGAACTGGAGGTCCGAATATCTGGACAACTGAGGATCTCTAGCTATGAATATCTGTGAATCTGAATCTCTGCACATCTCTGAATGTCTAGTAATATCGCAAAATGGTGAGACAAAACAAACGGAAACTAGTTTAAATCGACAATCTTTATGGGTGTGTGCTTGTGTGTGGGTGCGAGAGAATTGAGTGCGATTAAAGCGTGATTAAGACGAATTTACTGTAGTCATTTTATGATAGGGCATTGGTGGCAACACAACACAACAGCATGGTTGAAGATTAAAGATATCACCTGTTCTCCTGTTCTTCAAACTCTCCCGACGCTTCAGCCACTCAAACAGGACAATCTCGTGTAGTGAAAAGTGAAAAATTTACATTTTCGGAACTTGTGTATAAATCTAATATCTAATCAGCGTTCAGCCTAGCGACTTGGAGTTTCAAACTAAGGTTACTTACAAAAACACATTAGATTTATTTATACAACGCCTACACTTCAGTCTTACTACCTAGAGTACTTAAACTGCAAACAATTTGTGGAACTTTTACGGTCCGAACACTTTTTACCGTCAGTTGTTGCGGTGGCTCAAATGTCCTTAAGCTCTCCTTAATCGTAACAGCAACTATACTCGTATGGTACGTGTATCTGTATCTGTATGTATCTGTATCTGTATCTGTTCAAGGGCAGCCGCGGGCCTTCCTTATTGTTAGATGTTGCTTTAAAGACCCAAAGAGGAATACTTAGTACCAGATAACCCATTGTTGTATCTTGTAAGTACTTGGTAGCTGTCAAGGTAGTCAGGGTAAAATATATATACATATATACTCGTATATATTCCTGTGTTTCTTCGGTTGGCTAATTACTATTCACAATCTGGCTGTTGTTTGATATACCTAGTTGGGTAACGAAAACTAAAATGGTTGTGCTATCTCAAAATTAAAACTACTTATTAATGTTCTGAATTCGGCACAGTGCGCTGTATCAACTACTCTTAGGTATTTTTCGTCTTTTCTACTTACTCTAATCTACGACTACTATTACTACTTATCGTACTTGACCGGATTTGGGTATCGAGTACTTTGAAAATCTGTAAAAATAACACCATATCAGCGTGTAGCGTTGGGCTGGAAACTGGGGAGGATTGCGCTTCAAAAGTGCCGAGAGGGCTGTAGCAAGGCTTATAAGAATACAAATCCACTACTTGTTAATGAATAACTTAGCCATTACCTGCGTACACTATGTAAAACAATATACAAAAATGTGAACTATATGAATATGAACGTGCATATTATATATATACTATTATGTTTAACAAAACTGTAGAAAAACCAAAAGAGACCCACACTATATGTATATCAAATTGAGTTTCAATAAACATCAAATATTTATTTGAAGTTGTCTATTACTCTGGTAGTTTCCTTTATTACAATTCTAGGTTGGATATGACTAAATATTAGACAGCAAAATTATGGTCCGCCTTTCGCAGTTGAAAGCAAATAACTTAGCACTACAGAATTTCTTTGAATTGCTTTCAAACTCATATACACAGAAGAAATACATTGAATTGCATTTAATCAGCTACCTAAAATACGCCGATTGTAATTGGTAACAAACAAGCAAAGGAATTATGCGCATCTACATTAATTAATTTCTAAATTTGGCGATGGTGCTGGAAGTGGAGTTCCCTGGTGGAGTTGCTCCTACAACAGCTCCCCCGTTGTTCAGCAAGGCCGTAAGAGTGGCATGCGAGGAGCTGAGCGTTGAACTGGCAGCCAGCTTGGTCTTCAACGGCGTTGTCGTGCTGCCCACCACCTGACCCTGCAAACAAGGAGTGGGTGATGCAGCCGGGAGCTCCTTCAGCGCAGCTTCATCAGACGGTGGCGTTGTTACCGCTGAGCTTTGCTGAGCTGAGACACCCTGGAGAAGAGCATTTCTTAAATGACTGTTGTTGGTATTCCCCGACTGCTGCTGGTTGGGCAAAATATACGAGTTTGTTATAAGTCCGCGGCTCTTGATGTTCAGGTCCACGAAGAAGAGCCGCATCTTGTGTATCATGGCATCGGTGACGCTAAAGGTAAGCATCATGCTGAGATCTATGTTGGTTTTGTGCCGATACAGCTCGTGTGTTTGCTGCAGCCGGCACACTTCATCGTAGATGAGAAACAAAAACCGTGAGCTGCGATTCTCGGCGGGAATAATCCCACGGGTGGCCAACCACTCCCTGTCCTCGCCATCCGGCAGGTAGCGTATCAATTCGGGATGCTTGCTGGCCAATCGTTCCTTACCGTCGGTGCCAAAACCAAACGCTAGGTTGGCCTGCACATCCAACACGAACTTGGTGGTAGTCGAGATCTGCGCGGTGTTCCAGAATATCTGCCGGCGCACAGGAGTGGGCAGAGTGCCACCCACCAGTGGAGTCACCGAAGAGCGATGCTGCGGTTGCTGTTGGTTTTGCGTTTGTGTTTGTTCCTGTTGCTGCTGCAAAGGCTGAACTGTTTGCAACTCTGGTTGAGGAAGCAAAAGAGGCTGCGCCGCAGGGTTTTGGGTCTGGGCTGGCAACTGGTTGGATGTAGTCGCCGTGCAGGGCATGGGTTTGTTTGGCACAAAGCTCACGGTTCCAGTAAACACTTTACTAATTGGATTGAGATCCTGTTTAGCTGAGCGTTTGAGAGCCAAACGCTGGGGATCCGTGGCGTTTGCAACCAAACGATGCTGGCGCACGAAGTTCGTGTACTGAGCCTTCGCATTCTCCAATAAAGCGCACGAGGACATCTTCTGAAGCGTTTCCTCATTAACAGAATGCTGGCCCAGGTTCTCCTTGATGTTGCCAAAAGCGGGCTTAAAGTAGTTCTGGATCAATTTAAGAAAGACGGATCAGAAATGGGCTGCAATACCAAAATGACTATTACACCTACTTGCATATATTTTTTAATTAGCTCATTGACCTCCGCATCAAAAGCTTGCTGTACACTGATTCTCAAAAGTTCTAAGGCTCTCATGGCGGATTCAGCACTGCCGCCACTTTCCATATTGTGGGAACCACCGAGTCGTTGGCGAATGCGTTGTAACATGTTCTCGGCCATGTCTGGTGTGGTTACATATTTCTGTGAGGACAATATATATTAACTACTCGCTTGCACAGATAAATAGGCTTGTTTTTTCACCTGCGAGGACTCTGCATCGGAAGAGGTGGATTCGCCCAGCAGGGACAAGGTGATTGTGTTGCTTTCAGGTGCCACATCCTTCTCTGTCTGCTTTCTGCCACCCTCAACCGGACTGGCCACCCGTGTGTCCATCGAATGTGTGGTTTGATTAGAGCAATCGGAGTCATCTGAGGAGGAGTTGGCTGCCTGCAGCTGCATGCCCGGGGACGAACGCTGCTGCACCTCGTTTGCTGATGAGGTGCTGCTATTTAAGGAACCGCCCACATCAGTGGGTATTTTCCAACTTCGCTGAATGACCATGTTTGGTTAGATATTTTTTAACAATTTCAATAAGTTTAGTTGCTGTTGGGCTGGCCGCAATCTGGGTTTTCTGATTTTCCTGGGCGCGAGCTGAGGCTATTTGTCCAGGGCCGCGTTTTCAAAACGCCTGCGCAGAAAAGCCACCCCCACACCGCTGCCCATTTGGCCTAGCAGCCATCAGCTGATGGCGGCTCCGCGCAGTCCATGTCGAATTCACCCATCTCCAGACGTCGCTGTTGATCCAGTACTCGCTTAAGGCTATCGTACTCATCGCTTTCGACATCCTCATCCGGCTCCATGGTGTGTGGAGCTTGTTCCTGTTCGTTGACTCTCTTTTTCTGCTCCTTAAGAGTCTTTCTGTGCTCTGCCAGCTTTCGGTCAAACGTATCCATGTATTGCAACACATGGCTGGGTTGGTAGTCCTCGGGGGCCTCATAGCTCTTACTGACGGGCAAGCCCAGGACATCCTGCATCATAAATGGAAACAGCCAGCATACTAAGGGAGTTTCGCGGCACACATAACTAGCCTCTTTGTGGTAAAATAGGAAGCCATCTAGCACTGGCTTGTTCTCCGGGAAAATGGGATACTTGTGCAGAGCCTGCTCCACAGCAGAGGTGTCCTCGAAGTCGAAGTGATCCAGGAGCTTAAATTTCTTTTCGTTGTGCTCGCTTATCTTGGCATAATCATTCTCCTCGAATCGAGCGCGCAGCCAGTAGAAGCGAAAGGATGCCTCGCACTCCTGCAAGTCCTGTTGACCAAATGCTATGGCATCCAGCACATAAAAGGTGTCCGCATCCTCAACGTACACGCAATCCAGTATTGTTTGGCCCTTTTGCAGCTGCCAGTCGCCGGGCAGCGAAGATCGCCAATCCATGAACATCCAGCCGCCTTTGGAGTACGCCTTGGTGATACCCCTGCTAGCCACCACCAGGCACCTTTTGCCCGCAGGACACGGAACCAGTAGCCACTCACTAAGATCCTCGGGCTTGTGTCGCAGCCACTCCGAAAGTTGTGGTCTGTATGGTATGCCTTTTTGGTGACCAGATCGTCTTCCGTTTTTCTTCTTTGGCGCCGTTTTCCCGGGCTTTTGCAGCGGACGTGAGTCATCCTGTTCCTGCTGCCGGCGCAGTTTCTGCTGCTTTAGAAGCTCCTTTTGGCGCTGCTTCTGCTGCTCACCAATATCCAGGCCCTTCTTGTACAGCTCCTGAAAACTCGAGTCCATATCGAAGGAAGTTAATCAAAACAATGTGCCGGCTGGAATGCAGTGTGACCTTATCGCGAACGACAAAGTATGCCGTACAGTTAAAAAAAACGATCCAACACAATCTCAGTTGTCATCTCGTCAATTTTGTCATCATCCAAAATTGCAAAAATAAGTGAAAAAAACTAAATTTTTTTTTGAAAACACAGTTCAATTGGAAATTTAATTACGAACTCAACGAGGTATGACATTCCATATTCGGACCAATATTTCGAATGCTGTGATGAAAATACTAATATTTATAGTCGCAAAAACCATAAAAACGATTTTCGGCCAATATTCAAAATCATCATCAAAAATTGCAAAAAATTTTAAAAAAATTAAATTTTTTTTTGAAAACACAGTTCGATTGGAAATTTAATTACGAACTCAACGAGGTATGACATTCCATATTCGGACCAATATTTCGAATTCTGTGATGAAAATACTAATATTTATAGTCGCAAAAACCATAAAAACGATTTTCGGCCAATATTCAAAATCATCATCAAAAATTGCAAAAAATTTTAAAAAAATTAAATTTTTTTTTGAAAACACAGTTCGATTGGAAATTTAATTACGAACTCAACGAGGTATGACATTCCATATTTGGAGATATATTTTTTATGTTCTGATCAAAATACTGATATTTATAGCCGCAAAAACACAGAAAATCGATTTTCGGCAAAAATCAAAAATCATCATCAAAAAATGCAAAAAAGGTAAAAAAAATTTTATTTTTTTTTGAAAACACAGTTCGATTGGAAATTTAATTACGAACTTAACGAGGTATGGCATTCCATATTCGGATCAATATTTCGAATGCTGTGATGAAAATACTAATATTTATAGTCGCAAAAACCAGAAAAACGATTTTCGGCCAAAATCCAAAATCATCATTAAAAATTGCAAAAAATGTGAAAAAAAATATAATTTATGTTAATTGAAGAAGTTGTTTCAGCGGGATAATGAACAGCCTGCCAAAAATTGTAAAATAATACAATAAAAAGGGACAAATATCAGGTACAACGGGTGTGCACTGTATGTAGTTTCTCATTATCATATATGCGGTATTTTGATAACTCATTGCTGGTCACACTGGCAATTCGCATTGTTGTTTTGCACTTACTTTACCGGCCTTTTTATGGAAAAACAGCATTAAACTCTTTAAATTAAGTACAAAACATGAATAAGGCCTCCAGAATTTTCTGCCCAGCCCTGATCACACCCAAAAATGCGGTGGTTAAGCAAACGGAGCAACTGTCCCGCAGTCAAAAGGTAGAATTCCACTTTCAAGGTGTTACGAAAGAAGTTGTTATTAAAATTTTGGTATCATTGCAGCTGCTCACAGAACTGGGATTGGTGAAATCGGGAAGCAATGGCACCTACCAGATAATGCCCATGGCGCAGCGATCGGTGGACAAGTTCATTGACCTGGTGCAGAGCAACATGCTTTTGGCTGGTGGGCAGAAGATCACCCTGCCCATCCTGACGCCCACGGCACTTTGGAGGAAGACTGGGCGACTGGAAGGCGACATATCCGAGTTCTACATGGTGCGGGATCGCAGCGGCAAGCAGTTCCTCATGAGTCCAGTGAGAGAGTGAGCAGATTTCTTCATTCCCCATTCAAATAAACACTTATTTCATTCGTTAGACCCACGAGGAGGCAGTCACTGCCATGTTGGCCAGCACCTCACCCATTTCCTATCGCCAGTTGCCATTGAGGCTCTTCCAAATTGGTCCCAAGTTCAGGGATGAGCTTAAGACTAGATTTGGCTTGATGCGAGCCAAGGAATTCCTGATGAAGGACATGTACTCCTTTGATGTCTGCGAGGAAACAGCCAGGGAAACGTACTCAGTAGTTAATGCTGCCTACGATAGGTTGTTCAAACAGCTGGAGGTTCCTTTTGTTAAGGGTACGTAACTTTCCGTTCTGAAAACAAAACACATTATTTATGTAAAACTCTTTGCCAGTTAATGCTGATACTGGCATGATGGGTGGCAGTGTGTCACACGAGTACCATTACGTATCGGCCGTGGGCGAGGACAACCTGCTGCAGTGCAGCTCCTGCGGCTTTGCTGGCAACACTGAAGTTGTAAAGACCCCAGCTAGCTGCCCGAGTTGTAACAGCACGGATTTGAAGGAAGTACGAGGAGTGGAGGTGGCTCACACCTTTCTGTTGGGTGACAAGTACTCCAAACCCTTGGGCGCCACCTTTCTCAACACCAAAGGCAAGCCGCAATCACTGGTCATGGGCTGCTATGGCATTGGCATCACTAGGGTTATTGCTGCCGCTCTGGAAGTGCTCTCATCCGACCACGAACTTCATTGGCCAAAGCTCCTAGCGCCTTACGATGTGTGTTTAATAGGACCCAAGCAAGGCAGCAAGGAGCAGTCGGAAGCGGAGATGATAGAGAATGAACTTGTACTAAATGTAGGAGAGATTTGCGGACACCAGGAGTTGCTGCATGATGATCGCAAGGAGCTGACAATCGGCAAACGTTTGCTGGAAGCCAAGCGTCTCGGACATCCGCTAATCATTGTGGTGGGAGCAAAAGCAATCCGTCAGGACTCCCCCAAGCTGGAAGTGCACACCAGCAAAGGGGAAACTCTTGAGCTCGATTTAAGTGAAACTCTAAAACTGGTGGCAGAACATAGTCAGTATAAGAAAAGTCTAATACTGGGATGTTTTCAGCCGGACAATGAAGAAAGTAAAAGACGATCAGTTGGCCATCAGCTTTAGCTTTATGCAATAAAGGTAACAATAACACACAACTTTTTACAACCGCGCATCCAGACTGATTAAGCGCAAATCAACTCCGAGCAGCGTTCACCACGATAATGACTAGTGATCCGCATAATCAGGTTCCGGAATCTGTGGGTAGATCTGCACTTGTAGCTGGGGCTTGCGTGGCGGCGGTGGTGGCTTAGTCACCATGCTGGTGTACGACCAAGGCATCTGGTTGCGCAGCTCCTCGCTAACGCGGGGATTCACTGGAGCGGGATATATCTCGCTGTAGCGATTGTTTAGGGGCGACGTCACCGCCAGTTGTTGGACAGCCGGCGAAGGAGCACGTGGCGTTGGTGGTTCCGAAGGTGGATAGTTGAGGAGGTCGGGATGAGCCTCGGTGGTGCGATAGGTGTTGATGTCAGGCTGCGGAGTGACCACATCTCTCTGCTGGGGAACTTGTGGTGGCAGCACCATCACAGGGGACTGCAAAGTGGTGCGATCTCCGGGTGTAAACTGCTGGGAATTCGGACGCTGCTCCGAGGGAATGAAAATGGGCAGCGGCTTGGGTCGGATCTGCTCCGGATATTGAGTGTTCTCTTGCGGTGCCGAAGGCTGAACAGATTCCACTAGGGTGGCCTCCACCACCGGCTGGACTAATGCCACCGCAGGCTGTGGCGTCGGCTGTCGTGTGGGAGCCTGACTCCTGCTGATGGCGTCTGATCTCGCGTTCTGCTGCGCCATGATTCCGGACAACGAGAGACAGAAGCTGACTCCAATGATGTTCAGCAGCCAGATGATGCCCGCGCGACTTGTGAGGCACAGTAGCAGAATCGATGGCGTGGAGAAGTATACGCCGAAGGGCTCCATTAGGGTCCAAATATTGCCAACAGTATCACTATATGTGACTCCAATGTAATCCAGTGCATCTTTCATGGTCTAAAATGGAAGCATTATAATTTATAGATGAATAGAACGTAGTTTACTGTACCGTTGTATGACTTAAGTCGATTCCATGATACACCGAGGCCACCACATCGAGGACACTGCCAGCTAGCACGGATAGGAACCAGGGCCAATAGACTACTCCGGAGATCAGCTTGGTGGTGCGATTACACAAAGTGGCTGCAGTGGATCTTCAGTTATTATAACAACTAAATGGGTTTTTAGTTAACTCACTTATTACCAACACCGAAGTGGCTACCCATAGTCCGCTAATAACTGCGTAGGTTATCATGAAGATGAACTCCCGGTTGGTTATGGCATATGACTTGGGCCAATCCATGGTCAAAGGAACTTGTTCTCCAGACACCTTCAGCACTGGATCACCACAGCTCTCCTCTGTAGCAAAATGGTATGTAACGTTGCAATAGCGTTCTGTGGAATCTCTGAAACAAACCCATACTCACGCGAAAAGTAAATAATTTCCATGGCGTACTTGAAGGGATTTTCACTGAAGTCCGTAACGCTATCCGGACACTCCCGGAAGGTGATGCCCCAGATGGACAAGCCCAAGTAGGCAACTCCCTGGACCTGGAATGCATATCCATGAAATTAGTGACTAGCACAATTGGAATGTTGAATAATCTTTATGGCACTCACGAGTATGACAATCGCCATGAAGAGTATGAAGCACTTGGAAAATCCAGTGCCCATGGCGGCCATCTTGATGGAGTGCTATTCCTTCGCCGTGGGATATTCGCTATTCCGGGTAATGGGTTGTGCAACCTGTGATCGCTGGGCCAGCCAATTGCCTACTCGATAAGACAACGCACGCTTTTGGGGCTATAAATTCAATTTGAAATTACAATTCGTCAATTGCGAGGTCTATCTAATCAGCTTGATTAGTTTTTTGGGTGGATTTTGCATATAAAATCAGGATAGCTCAATCATTCCTGGTCTTTTCCTTGCCACACTTGAGGACCGCTAACTTATCTCTCGATGGGATGAGTCACAGAAGGAAATTACGTTGTCGTCACTTCAATAAAGTATACGCAATGTGGGCCATAAACATCGGAAACACACTCACGCCAAATCACAAATCGTTATCTCACCGTTGGAATTGAATCGAAATCGCGGCTTTCTCGGAGGTGAAAAATGGAAGGCAAAACGCGTTCGCCGGCTGCCTCCTTTGGACTGAGCTCTACCATCGAATGGACATCGACTCTGGGTCTCCAAATGCTCCGCTCTTCCAAAGCGATAAGATAAACCTAATGAATTTAAGGGTTACACCTGTTATCAAAAGCGCCAGAACGGATCGGTGACTACCCCAGATTGTGACCCGCAATTGCAAAATAGCAGAGTGCAAATATCTTGCTCATTTTGTAATACAAATTGAGTGCGCTATCAACGAGCTTTTAGGTTTATCATTCGGAGAGCATAGGCACATATATCAGAACGCAAATATTGGCGAACCTGCCCCCAGGTTGGTAAACAAACAAACTACCAACCAGTTAGCAGGAACTAAAGTTAAACTCACAGCTGATGGCGAGTTTATCAGAACGACAAGTGACTTACTTATCACGTCGGACGCGCACGCTGCGTATACTTGATATTTGACACTCAGCTCTTTGACTCGTGTACTTTATAAGTTGTAAGTGATTGAGTGCGTGGCGGGGATTTCTTTATCGAAACTGATTCACAATGCACCCAAAGAAGCACCTGAAAACAAGAAGCACCAGTAATTGTTTTGATAAACCTTGTTTACCCTTGGTACATGGTGCCACTGGGAATTTAAAGCTAACCCCATAAAACTTATTCACACCCCGCAATTCTATTGAGCTACCACTGTATAATAGGGTGTGTATTATTTCTATCAAAATAAAGGGCTTCTGAAAATTGGTTTGTAAACATTACTGCATAATTTAAATAAAATAGGTATAAATAGTTTTTGTATGTGTTTTTGTAAGAGTTCTATCCCTTTATCCATTTTTCAAAAATTGTCAAACAAAAGGCAACAATTAATTTGCAAATATGTGATAAAGAACGAAAATAATACTCTTCTACGATATAAATTCACACCCTTCAATTGTGCATTACTTACTTATATATTTACAACCTCTCATAGAAATATTATCTATTCTAAGTAATTAACAATGTTTATTTGATCATATAGGGTCGTTGATTTGAAAAGTATTTGGCCATGTGCTTTCTTTGTGACTTAAACTTTATCAGCAATAAACAAAACCTCATTTCGCTTTCTCCACAATTTTTTAATCAAAGTGCAAACAATTGATTCGCAATATGTTGACTAATGATATTGGTCATCGGGCAATGAAGCTGATTAACACTTTGGGCCAAATATAAACACATCGATTGGATAGTTGGGGGCCCCAACAATTTGGCAATGTTTTATTAACCCAATTGAAGTCCACGTTTGCAACACGCTTTAAGAGAACATATATATTATTTGCTTAAAAACGAAATATTTATTTGCATACGTTGTGATGTTTTTCCCACCGGAGATTCTGGGAAGGTTTCGTATGAATCGTTCATGCCTGGTTGAACCGCTAGCTTCATTAGGGCCTGTGTTTATCCAAGCAATTAGAGCCTCGAATTTGGCAGAGATCCCCGGGTAGATCTGGCCACCCAGTTCTCCACTTCCCGCAGCGTGTGAATTGGAAATGCAAATAAAGAAACTTCGGATCTGATCGGATCACATGACTTTAATTGAACTTGGCGTGTCATAAATATTCGAGTGGCGGGATGAGTTGGAGATGAGGTTTACAGCTAGAGGGTTCAGAGGTCGACCGGCTTAAACGCGAGCCGAGAGGATGACGGGATCGGCCTCCACCTCGGCCACCTTCTCCTTCAGCTTCTCCTCGTCCTTCTTCAGCTTCTGGATGGGCTCCTCCGTGGTGGTGGTGGTGGTGGTGGAAGTGGAGCTGCTCACAACGGTCAAGATGGTGGTGGAGCTCTTTTCAGCTTCCTCCTTCTCGACGGCCTTTGTGGTCGTCTCCAGCTTGGTGGTGGCTTCCTCGGCGTTGGTCGCAGATCCAGCAAGGGCCACCGCTTCCTCCACACTCTCAATTGGAGCCGTGGACGTAATCGATGTTTTGGTGATGCTTATCTTGGTCTGCTTGCCATCGCTGCTGTCGCTATTGGAATCCTCCTTGATGGTGGCCGAGATCAGCTTGGTGTGGTGCACCTGGAAGGTGGGAATCAGTGGCAGGGCACCGCCATTGTGTGGCTGCACGGACACATGATCGATTATCAAGTGGGCGGGCAGACCATCCTCCCCATCGGGCACCTTTCTGGTGGTCTGCAGCAGAATCTTGCGGGCCAAACCGTCGTCCGCGGACGAGACGGCTGATGTGGCCGGCGTGGACTCATCGGATCGCTTGATCAGCTCGTGCTCCTCAGATTCCGGCTTCACTTCCTCCACCACGCTGCCCGGCGCACTGGCCTGGTGCAGACTCAAGGCGGACTGGAACAGACTGTCCTCCAGATCTCCGATCAGACCGTGGAATGAGACCTGCTTTAGCTCGGCATCGGGATTGGCTTCCACCTGCCGCTTCACCACATCCTGCTTCTCCAACGGCTGATAGCCCGCGAAGAGGTCACCCAAATCGAAGGGGGCGGCCAACGAGGAAGCCGCCAGGGTCGCCAGCAACTGAAAGATAGTTAGAAATTGTAGTAATGAGAAAAATTCATCGGTATAACGGCTTGATTTAAATTAAATTGAATTGTAATCTAACTGATTACATTTATAACTAAAATGCCTAGGAAGATCTTCACTCACGGTGGTTAGCAAAAAGCACTTCATGGCCACTGCTACTGCTGATTTGGTCCGGGTGGTTGTGTTCAGCTCCAAGCTCAGATCGGAAATAAGTTTACGGCCCAGTGGCCGGTGAGTTTTTAAAGTTTTCCGGCGCCCGCCGAACGGCCGACTGAAAGTTGCGACTAAGCTTTATTATATCGTTCAGTTAGCACATTAATCGCTTGGTTTGCCGAACTTGTTTTGGTGACTGCGCGTGCTACTCCCTCGATGTTTGGGACCAAACCAATTCTATTTGTGATTCGCCCGTGTTCTGTTTGTTGTCCAGCTCCACGGATTCGACACTGCAAGAAAAAATCTGGAATTGCTGGAAAATTCAAATTATCAATCCCTAAGATCTTAAATATAAGTATATAGATGAAACTAGTTTTCAAAAGAGATAAGTCATTGACTTTTTATAATTAATACGTCGCCTAAACCTTCTATCTAGTTATCATATCTGCATCCAAATATAATTCTTATTGTAAATTAATGGTAATACTTTGAGCCTTCATGATTCAAGTTTACTTCAATTAGTTGAAATATATTCCAAGGACTTACATGCTGTGACCCAGGAGTTTTAGAAACACATCTTAGAGTGGCGCTTTTTAATCCAATTTGATTGTCTTAATTGCGGTAATTAACATATATTTACTAAAATTATATTTCCAAGAAGACGATCAAAATAAAAACAAGCTTAGTCTGAAGACTTCAAAAGGCCAAAACAATCGCACAGAGAAAGAAAACACGCTCTACAAACCGCAAACTATTTTGGGAATATGAATGTACGTTTGTATCTTTGAGATACTTTTGCATCCCTGGGATGACTGCACTTTGTACCAATTACAACTGCGCCTCTTTAACACTTCATAATTAGAGCGGTCGCCATGAGATCACCGGGGCACAAAGTTGATATGCAAAATGTGCAAATTAATTTCAAAATTTTCCGCTGAGACAAAGGTCCATGCTGAGGTGAAAACTTGTTAAAGAAACGCGCCTGCAAACCGATTTGCCTCCATATCCCAAAACCGCAAAGCATTTACTGTGCCTTCGATTAGCCGGAGAAAGACTGGCGATGAAACAAAAAAAAAACGCAGAATCCGGGCCATCATGAATGAAAGTCAAGATCTGGCTGGTTATGCCGGAGTATGGGCGGCTTTAGGCGGTTAACTCTAGTGCAGATTAACTTCAATACTCGGCGGTTATAAAAATCACAAATTTTTAATTTAATTATACATTTTTCAGACACTCGGCGGGGGATGTGCGTAATACCTCATCACATTTGTTCTCTAATTCTTTGTCTGAGTCAGCAATTTCTTGGTACTTCAAAGTTCTGACGTTTCCAACTATTTTCTGATCCATCTTTTTATTATTTAATAACGAAACAAAGCATGGCCCTGACACACAAGAATAGAGCCAAAGCCTTATGATCTTTCACTGCCACACGAGACGTATGCGTAATATGAAGAGATTCAAATTGAAGAAAGCTTAGCATGTGACGGGTGAAAACTTCACATTGCACATGAAATGCAAACGATTGTCGATATTCTACGTCAGCCGGGGCGTATGCTTAATGTGAATAATCTTGGTAGACGGGCGCGTGTCCAGACCACATGCAATGATCCCGACAAATGCGTCACTGGAGGTGCAATGTTTATGGGATTATTTTTGGCCCAAGCCGAGGAGTAAACAACCGTGCGAGAATTGCGTAGGCAAGCCTTGCCAATGGTCAATATTTGTGGGGCTCCGACTGAGGACAGTCCCTGGGACACGCTCCCAAAACGAGCGCAATTAATTAGAGTCTGGGCAGCTCGAAAACAATCGCCAGTCCAGCTAAAAACGGAAGCCAAGTCCGAATCCGCGCCTAGAAACCGGCGACAGAGACCCCGGAGAGTGGCAAACCTGTCGGGCAATTAACAGATGCCGATAATTACGCGGAATCGCGCCTCGCCAGCGGACCCAGCCGAAGTTCCAGCGCCGCTCCAGTCGCTATAAAAGCGCTCTGATCTGCACTAATTAACTTTAAACGCGCGAAAGTCAGGCGAGGCACCGGAGCCACTATCCCTCCAAGCAGAGCTACAGCAGGCAGTCAGTCTTCCCTTAGCCCCAAACGCCTAAACCTAAACATGCAGGTCCACCAGGCTGTGTTTGGTGCCGCCGTGCTCGGCATGCTGTTGGCCATCGGAGGCTCCCTGCCCGTGCTGGATGCCAGCTCCGGCATCGACAACGCCACCATCGAGGAGCTGAGGGCCAGCGTCAACGATACCCCCAAGAATCTGTAAGTCTAGAAGGGTTCATAATATTCCTAGAATGTCTGCAAGTTAGGAAAGGTTCATAATATCCCTAGAATATCTGCAAGTTTATAAAAGTTCATAATATTCCTAAAATATCCAAAAGTCTAGGAATGTTCATAATATTCCTAGAATATCTGAACATAGAACTGGCTATTGAGATTTCAGCATATACTACTTTTAGATCTTCACTATATCACTTATATACAGGAAACTTGAAATAGATTTGATTGCGAAATCCAATATTAGTAATTAGTACAGTATTATTTTGTATTTTTATCCAAAATTAAATTGTGCTAATTGAAACATAGATTTAACCAGAATTAACTAATTAATAGACGTAGACGTCACTTCCAAAGGCTTCTAACCGGTTTTCGTTTTCCTTTCAGCTATGTGGTCAAGGCGGTGGTCTATGAGATCGGCATCCTGACGGAGGTGGGCGAGAATGACACCAGTTTCGAGAGCCAGGAGCGCGTGGATCTGACCTTCTACGACACGCACAGCAACAAGAGCCACATTGATCTGGGCAACATTCCGCTGCCCATCCAGACAAACGTCACCGGTCAAGTGCTGACCGGCATTGCGCCCGTGAATCTGGGAGCCTTCAGCAGTCCCCAAGAACTCCTGGAAACCCTGCCCCTGACCGGCAGCATTGTGAACATCACGCACAGCGACACCGCCTTCTATCAACTGAGCAGATCGAACACCAGTGCCGCCGACAAGCCACAGATCCTGGATCAGGATGCGCTGTCCAAGCTCACGCATGCGGCCCAGTTGTTCCCACCATCGTCCCAAATTGGGCAGTCAGTGCCAGTGAACCCAGCCGCCGATAACGAGGTGCCCCAGACGGAGCCCGAGGATTAGGCTTACTCCGCGGAATCTATCTCATCGTGATGCAGTGCGTTGCTCTCCATGCAATCTACAAATACGTGTATACTCTAGATCTACTTAGTTTTATGGCTTCACACTTAAGTACCTACAGTGCTAGAAAAGACTGGACGAGGACAAGAGATCAGCACTATTGCCTTGGTCTCATCACAAGGTTGGAATTTCACTTTTCTATTGCAAAGTAAAAATAAATTTCGCATTAGTGCTAGGTAAATGAGGCGTCTCTCTCTCTTCTTTCCAACTGGTGTTATCTGGTCGTCTTCGGACGGTGCGAGGTGGTCATAGTCATGTGAGTGGCGAATGCTAAAAGCATTCCGATCACTTCTCACCTCTGACGTCGGCGGCTGATGGAGTAGAACCTAAAATCAGAGGCCCGGCTGGAACCCCTTGAGGTGCAATGAAAATCTGCTGTGGTCGTCGCATTTTATATTAACTAGGTTTTTAATTTTCTCATTTTCAGTTTGTTGTTTGTTTGTTGTTGTTGTTGGTTGGTTGGTTGGTTGTGTGTGGTTTTGCATTATAACTGTATTACATGGGGATCTTAGGTGGTAATAGATGATATATATTTTAATATTAATAGATAATGTGTAATATAAATATAAGTTTAAACTTGTACACAAAAAGTAAAATGTCGAACGTCTCTCAGATCAGTTTAGAAGAGTCCTCCTCCCACGCTTCGCTTCATGAAACTTCATCTCTGCCTCATCGACTGTTCGTACAAATAAGCTAGAAGATTCGAGAGAAGAAACGAAACGTAGCACGCTATCTGCGTGGGCGGGGACCTATTCAAAATGTATATACATACTGCAACACACATACTCGTAGTTTTCGTATAAATAGTTTAGTTTTTAACTAATTTACATAGTCATCATGCTGACGATGCGCTCTGGCGGCTTCTTCATAATATGCTTTAAATATAGTTAATTATATATGTATGTATGTGGTATATTTTAGTAGTAGCTACAACTTCAACTTATGTGCACACTCCAAAACGTATGTAACTAAAATCCGTAACTAGTATCTCTAGTGAATCTATGCCGTTAGCGTTATGTGTATCGCGTATCCTGTAGCTGGTGTGTGGGTGTTTAGACCGCATCAAGTGCGGGCTACCCTTGTTTTGTCAGGGGTAACAGGTCAGGTGGTCAACGCGACGGCTTTCCACTCTGCTTTCTTGTTCCCGTCCGCTCCAGTTTCTGTTTATTCTCTTGTTCTTTATACAATCCGACTTACAGAAGTAAAAGGGCGGGACCTTGGGGGCGCCAAGGTCACGTTGGGCTTAAAAACGAAACTAATGTTAAAGCGCTGTCAATGCTGCAAACGTTGCGAGATTAGGTTTTTGGTTGATTCAACATGCTCTTTAATCTGCGAAGACAAAAAAAAATTATAAATGGGAGAACGTTTTTCAAAATATTAAGAGAGATAATACGTTATTGCTTGTAAACTATTATTTCTAACTGATTGTGGATACAAATATTTATGATATCTAGACAAAATATTACTAAGGAACTCCGGATATTTTCAAGCCATAACATAGAATTCTCCCAATCAATCTAAACAATTTATCTGGAAAATCACGTACCTATGACATGACTCTCCATATTTGTGATGCGTGGCTTCGATGCGGGCTGTGGTATGATGGTGATCTCATCGTTTATCTTAAGTGGCTTCAGCAGAGAGTCATTGGCCGCTCCCAACGAACTGCGCGACATCCCTGCCCCAGATCCCGAACCGCTGGACTGCGCACTGTTCTTCTTGCTGTCCATCGCCTTTCTGGCCACGGTACTGTGAGCGGTGTAAACGTGCGTCTCAAATTGTTTGTACATGCCGAAGGTCGCCGTGCAAACGGTGCACTTGTAGGACAGGTGAGCGGGCTTCAGGGTCATATGATGATCGCGCGACACGTGATTCAGCAGTTTCCATTGGTACATCTAAAGGAATAGCAAGAATAGCGAGATGTTATACATTGTTCTCTGTGTCCACCTATACGAAAAACTCACCCTTCCACAGACTGGACAGCGACCAGCATCCTTGCCCTTGTTGGCAGCCTCCTGCATAGAACTTGTGACCAAGCCATGTGAGCCCAACAAGTGTCTTTCCAATCCCTGATCCGTAAAGAACCGGAACTGGCACTTTTGGCAATTCAAAGGCGGCCTATTGTAGATCATTTTCGGGTGAATCTGTTTTAAACAAAGCATTTATTAGTAAAGGGGAAAATTGGGGAAAATGGAAACTCAGCTCTACCTTCACTTTGTGCATCCACTGCATGTGGTTGCGCAGCTGCTCCAGATCCTTTATGTAGCCGTCGCATATCTCGCAGATAACAAATTGTGCCTTGTTATTACCGCTGGGACTCTGACCGGGCTTCATTCCTGTAGCCGCTTGTGGCGCCTTGCTGGACGAGGCTCCCGCTCCGGCACCCACCGAGCTCTGTCGAGGTAATGGCGTTATCGAGATGCTGGGCTGTCCGGCCATCGGCTTCTTGGACGCCTGTATAAATAGATAGATATTCAATTAAAACCGGTTTTTAATGGGAAACTACAGAGAGTCTATTTTGGTACACCTACACATATTAAGATTTTAATTCAAGATGCTTAAATAGAAAAGACTGTGCTGGCCTGTATTAATTTTACAAATATACCCTTTTAAAGGCCAGTTTCAGCTTAAATTAAGTGTTTTAAACTCCAATTTTTAGAGCGTAAAAACGTAGCTTACCTGGACAAGCTGTCCGGCAGCCAGCTGATAGCTGTTGGGCAACGAGAGTCCTGCATTCATCGCGTTGCCTCCGCGCACAGGCGCCGGATTTCGCACCATGTTCTGTTTGGGTGGCTGTGGGGCTCGCTGACGCATCTTGGCCGCATTCTGGGCAGCTAACGCGGCCTGAAGGTTATTCCTCGCCTGCGCCGCCGCTTGCTGCTGCTGGATGTTAGCCAAAGCGGCCTTTTGTGCGGCTGCCTGTGCAGCCATAGCCTGGAAGAGATTAAGTCGATTATAAACTGATTACCGAAGACTTAGATGTAGATATTCGTACCTGATAGGCGGTGGCAGTGCCCACAAGACCATGACGTGGCTTGATGCGCGGTATCTTGGCCGGTGCTTCCCAGTCGTTTGGCGGCGCCAGGTTTAGCTCCGGCCGGAACTTCTTGGCGCATACAGGCTGATGACGGGCCAGCTTTGCCTTTCCATTATCCTCAAAGCCGCAGTTGGGACACTGGTGGTAGGGCAGTGGCTTTATTAATCGCGCCTTTATGTTGTGCACCGCCTCCATGTGGTAGACAATCTCCGTGGCGTTCCGTATCTCAAACGTGCAGAAGTTACACTTGTACAGCACTCCGTTCATATGCGGCGTCTCGTAATGATTGGCCATCGCCATGGCAGACTCCGACTTGAAGTTGCAGAACTCGCATCGCTTCATTCTGAACTTGAAGGGCGCGTTTTTCGTTTTTGATGCCTGCAGGTTGCCAGACAGCGCATTGATGGCCATCTCAAACTCCTTGGAATTTTGTACCTGCGCCTTACGCATCTTGCGCTTCTGCAGACGCAACAGATCCGACTGAACGTACTCCTGCACCAGACCTACTCCAATGTCCATAAAGAACTTGCCCAACGGACTCTCAAAGTAGTTCTCCTGTCCTGGCTTGTTGCCTCCCGGATTGTTTACCGACACTCCGCCCGCTGTTGCCAAGGCGGCGGCAGGCTTGATGGCCACCTTTAAGGCGCTCAGGTCGTCGTTTGCCTCCTTGATCAGCACCTTAGTTCGCACTCCCGACTCCGAGTCGTCGTCGTCGTCCTCGTCATCATCATCGTCAGACTGCTCCGACCAGGACTCGTCGTCACCACGTTTTTTCTTTTTCTTCTTGCCGCTCTCATCGGCCGCGTCCGCTGGCTTGTCCTCTTTGTTTTGCTCGGTCATCATGTCGAACTCGTCGCCCTTGTCTGCCTCGGCCAAATCCTCAGGAGACAGCGCATACTTGGTTTCGATTGCCTTGACGACCTCGCAGATGTTTTCCCGTGGTGGTTTTTCATAGATGTAGGGTACAATGAAGGAGGGCGCTTCCAAGACGAACATATCGTCGGTGAGTCCGGGCAGAAGGTTGGCGTTGTTGGTCATGCTGGGCAGCCCAGTTAGCGATAACGTTGGCGGATTTAGCTGCACTGGACTGGCGCTCATGCCGCCCGTCATGGGAACTAGCTTGGGCGGCACAACACCCAAATTGGTGGCCGCTCCAGTCACAGCATTCGTTATGGTCACCGGGTAGACAGAATCTCGGGGACCCGACACAGAGCTCGGACTGCCATCGAGAGGCATCAAAGAGCGGGCATCCTTGATGGTAAGCTGGCCCATTCCCGAGGGCGTCGAACTACGCTGTCTCTTGTGGCTGGGCTGTTGAAGCTGCGGGTCATCCAGGTCGCTCTTGCGCTTGCCGCTGGGCGAAATACTTGGCGGTGTGTCATCCTCAATCACGACGCAGTCGTCGTCGTCATCGTCCTCATCATCCTGCACGGGCGGCGGAGGGGTGGCCTTGACAACTGGCGGGAGTTTCTTTATTGGCGGCGGTGGAGCTGGCGCCTCCGTATCGGAATCAGAGGCTATCAGAACAGCATCGTCGGAGGATTCGCCACCACTGGAAGAAGCTGGTTTGGCTGCCTGTTCTGTGGGCTTGGCCGGCTCCTTGTGCTCCGTTATATCCTCCATTTCCTCGTCACTGTCCTCGTCCAGGTTGACCACACCACCATCGGAGGGAGCTATTGCCGCCCTGGCCTCTGCTATGCTGGCTTGGCCGTTTTCCTTCTGCTTGGGACTAGCCCCAAACCCGTTCTCCTGCTTTGCTGGTGGCTCTTCCTCGACGACCCCGTCGCTGGCCACACTCTCCTCGCCATCTAGATGCGGTTTCTTTCCGCTATCTAGTTCATTCTCCTGAACTGTGACTGCTCCCAGTGGATCTTCAGCCTCGCAGCTGTTTTCCGCTGTGCTACCGATCTTCTCGGCCTCGTCTTCGTCCTCTGGCTCGTGATCCCCATCTCCGTTTGTGGTAGCCTCCTCCTCCTCTTCCTCATCCAGTTTGGGCTCCTTCGAGCTGCTGCTGGTAATCTGTGAGTCTTCGTCGTCGTTCCCCACTTCGTTTTCCTCCACGTCTTCGGTCCCATCCACCTCCATTATCTCGTCCGGCACTGGAGCTTGTGGAGATGCCTGGGCCACATCCTCTTTAACGATGTCCTTGTCGCCCGCAGAAAGCAGCTCGAGCTTCTCATTGGAAGGGACATCCTCCAGGTGCTCCACCTCCTCCTGCTGCTCCTCGACCACTTGCTCCTTCTCGTCCACTGTTGTGACCTGCTGCTCATCGTCATCTGCTGATGGTTTACTCTGTTTTGGGGAACTTGATGCGCTGGCAAGCTTTGTCGTGGGCTCGGCCACGCCCTCCGGCAAAACGACATCGACTTCAGTCATTTGAGGTCCGTTCTCTGCTCCGTGGAATGTGCCCAAGTCGGTTTTTCTTCCAGCTGTTTGTGTTTCTGCAAGAGACACAGTGAAATTGATGAATTATCATAAAACTCATTTGGGAATTCAAATTTTTACTTAATTTTACTTAATGACTGCTTCTTCTTTAGACCAACCGGAAAAATTGGCACGTAAAAGAAAACTAAAGTATCAAAAAGCAACGAATGAGCAGCACAAAACGCAGCGGGCGAAGAGTAAAAATAAAAAGAGCTAATACTGCAGAAAGAGGTGGGCGAAGGGGCGAGACGGGGCGAAAAATTAACAATCACCGAAAAATATTTAAAAATCTAGGTGAATTTAAAAGGTGAACTCAAGAAAAGGCGGACCAAAAACGGGGCAACAGCGGCAGGGGAAGGGAAGCGGGGGGAGTTCAAAGAATGGTTTGATACAAAATGGCTGCCATATTGGATTAAAACTAAAATACAATTTAATATGTAATGTAAGTATGTAAATGGCATTACACTGCGAGAAAAAGCACAAATGCAGGATGGGGGGAGTTATGGTTTGCCGATACATGTAATTTATATACTTTGGCATTAACACACTTGCCTATAAATATATATAAAACATATATTTATATATGTTTATGTGAAATGTTTGTATGTACAAACGAACAGTTACCGAGCAGAGCCAACAAAACGATTGACATACATACAGACACAAACGCACACACACCGCCTGCACACACATATATACAATCTATATATAAGGCACATATATATTTGTATGCTTGTAAACAGGGGGAGGGACGCAGGGCGGGGGGCGGCACGGATGACGACGTTTGGCTTTAGCTTTATTTTTTGTAGTTGTTTTTGTTGCTCGGCTGGCGGCGTGGTGGAGTATACTACCGCTGTTGCTGTTGTTGTACTTTTTGGTACAGGAGCGTGTTTTTGCGCTAGTGTTTGTCCCTGTGTGCGTGTGTGTGCGGCGCTTGCTTGCGTATGTGTGTGTGTTTTTTCTGCTGCTATGTTGGATCTCACCTTACTTTTAAATATTCTAGGTTTCTTTCAAACTGAAAACATTTTTCAGCCGCATTTAGCAATGTTTTTCTCTTTGCCGCACTTACATTCACATTTTCCCGTCACAATCGGCAGGTTGTTGTTTTGTTTCGCCTCCCTTTTGGTCCCTTGATCACAATAAACAAAAAACCGAACTGCCAGCAAATGAAAGACCGTTTTCTTTGCAAAATAACCAGGGAAAATCCGAAAATTTTGCGTGGGGTTTTTTTTTAATTGGAGAAAAAAAAACTGAGTGGAAAGAACGCCGAAGCGGAGACACAAGAGACGAGCGAACGAACAAGCAGGCAAGGCAAACTGGAAATGTGTGAGGCGGAAAAAGCAAAAACAGAGTTGCAACGAACAGCCGGGCGCGCGCAGGGTTGCACCTCCTATCGGTTATCGATTGTAGGGCATCGATAGCTGATTAATTGCTGGTGCCAATTGCTGATTTCGCAATTATTTTTGAATTTAATTCGTATTTTGGCTTATTTCTCTTCTCAATTAACGGCAATAGCTTTTACATTGCCGGCTAGGGAGAGAGCTCTCTCTCTCAATCGAACGCCTCTCAATTATAGCGAATAAGCGTATGAAGCGCATGGCCCGCACACATGGGCCTTTGTGCCTGTATGTGTGTGTGCATGAATGGAATGGCGTGGAATGGGAGGGAAAACAAATTTGACAATTGTACGCGCGCCACGAACGAAATGAACAAAACAAAACTGAAACGGCATTGCTTGTCGCCGGTTTTACTTTGATGGATTTATGCGAATCGGCATGTGCAGAAATTCAAACAGAGCGCGCGAAAATATCTAGATGGTTTTAAATGTGCCAGGTAAATATGGCAAATTGCAACTCCCCCGCCGCCGCGCCCCTTTCACCAACACACTCATATTAGCACACACACTAGCGTCTTAAACTGTATACTCATCACGATACTTTTGCTGATGCTTCTTCTTTCTCCTCCAACTTATTTCAGATTACGCTGTCCCTCTCTTTCGCACCCACGGCCCCGGGGTATATACAATCGTACATATCTATCTATATGTATACATACAACTAAATATGTATGTCCGTAAGTAAGTCGCCCTATGCATGTGTGCGTGTGTGTGTGTCTGTGCGATTTGGTCTATATGCAAGTACAAAATTTGAAAGTAACCCGCTTCTGGCGCATTTTCCATCCCCGTCCCCTGACCGCCGCCCGCCCCCTCCCCCGTGATCATCAACTTGGCAGAGGTCGAAGGGCATCCGGAGCAAGGAGCAAGCCACCTAACCAATCGCCATCATCATTAAAGACCCCAAACCCCAACTATCGCCGCACTTTATGTTATACATACACGTGACCCTTTTCGATATCGAGTAAATTAGCCAATTCATATTTTTCAGTGCAAAGTAACAGAGTTAAGCAGAAATTACTGAGGCAGTTGGGTCCTATTATCTCAAAAGTTCATTCTATAGGATCAAAAGTTTAGATACAAGATACATTTTTAAGATTGATCGCCGTCCTCGAATGTATTTAAATGGATTATTATTAGTTATTAATTACTTTTCGTGTAATCAGATGATTTCGTGAATTAAAAGAAATTACGTATCAGCTTCAAAACTTCAGTTGTTCGAGGACTTGCTCTAGAGAATTTGGACTTCGATCAAGATTAAAGATCCATCTGTATTGCTATTGATCAACAACTTTTCTTGACCAAAAAATTTAAATTTTTTATCTATTTGTTTGGTCATTACTTGCAAATTGTAAGCAAAAATAATTGTCTATGTAAATGTATGTAAATTGTGTATGTAAATTTTTCAGTTTCAATTTAAAGATCAGTCCTTCTATTATCTTTTCTTACAGTTTAAGTATATGTAAACAAATTCAAATTGATTATATAAACCATGTTTAAATTCACATATCTATGATAAAATGTATACTACAAAAAATAAAGATAAAGATCATTTAAAAAAATATCACTACATATATTAGGATGTGAGTCACTGATATTTTTCCAAGTTGTATGATTCACGTAAAGTACATGCTTGAAAAATAATGAAAATAATAAGTAAGTTAATTTTAAACGACTTTAAACTTTAAACGAGCATCACTTTTTTGAAAACATAAATTGACAAACAATTTGTATACAAATCGTATTAAATATTCTAGGTATTAAAGATAAATTTTAAATATTGAATAGTTTCTTTCTGACCGACGTGTCAAAACCATGATGATCTAATCTCAATGATTCATTTCTAAATAACATTAAATCAGAAATACATGCAGTGCAAAATCTCAAATTTGTACTATATCCAACTTAAACTTGAGTAATGTTGTGTAGAACTTGGTTCTTTAATTAAAAATCCACAATCTGTAGTGACAGCGTCATTCTGGGGTTCTGATACAAGCATAAATAAATATGCAAAACCGAATATTAAAGCCACAAAACTCACATAGCAACAAAGAAAATCGAAGCTTACTTAACAACCGTTTACAGTTTTTGACCTGAATTCCTCACCTTAATCATTCGCTGCAGGTTAACTTGTTTGGTACAAGTTATAGACAGATAACTAAGATGTGATCTTCAATCCTGGGACGTCTCGTCCTCCTCGTCCTCGTTGAAGGACAGTTTACTACTGGCGGCCTTGGGCTTTTTGGTCTTGGAGGTCTTGGTGCTGGACTTTTCGGACTTCCTGTTGGCTTCGGATTCGGGCTTATTTTTCTCGATGTTGGGCTGCTTGACACGCTGCTTGAAGACTATTGGCTGAGTCAGATCCGCTCGCTTTTCGGCTAATTCTGGAGAAGATTGGAAATGGGAAGTTAAACTACTATTATGGGTAGAATTTAAACGGAGTATTGGAGTTATGCAATCAAGCAATCTAAGAATAAACGGCATTAGTCCCAAACTGCTCAACTTTGGGGAAAGTTATTATCAAAATCGAACACGTAAATTTCTATGTTGTTTGGTTTAAAAGATGGCATAAACTAATAGGAATAAGGTACTTTAAAAATAATCTGATTTTTAAAACTGCATGAGCTTAATTGGAAATCGTAAGGTGAATAGAATGCCGGTGCTGCATTTCATTATTGGATTGGAAAATGTATCTGGGTTTTAAAAACTGCAGCATGGCAAAGGGGGGGGGGGAAATCAGAACAGGCCACCCACCGGCCCCCCATCACCCCGCTTTGCTCCTCCCTTTTCCAAGCAGCACCCACAAGATGTTTTTCTCGGCCCTGGGAGCCCGCCGCTTCTCCCCCCTCTGCTCCACCTACTGATTCGCAACCCGCCCCCGCTGTTCCGCCTGCCCTTTCCTCGCCCTCCCCCTCCGCCACCTTCACCACGTCGTCAAGCCACTTTGGCCCGCTCTTTTTCTCTTTGCTCGCTTGCTTCGTTCATCATTGTCTCTCCGCTTTGACCGCCTCCTTCATCCGTTCGTTCTTGCACACGTTGTTTTCACCCGATTTTCTGCGCTCTTCCAAGGGAGCCCAAGGGGAGAGGGGGCAAGCGGAAGGGGCGGACAAAGCGAGCGGCAGCTGCTGTTGTTAACTTCTTTGCCGGCTGCTTTATCGCCCCGCCCGCTTTGCCAACGATTTTCATCACATGCTCTGCTTTGGCGGAGCCCCAATGAAAATGTCAGTGTGTATGCTTCGTCGGCTAGCCAGTGCGGGTGTGTGTGTCTGTGTGAGGGGTGCTCCGCTGGGCAAAAAAGGGAATCTTCAGGACGGAATGCCCAAGATTGCCATGGCAACATGGGGCTTTACAAAGATTGAAAAACCAACGGTGCTCTTCAGAAAAAAAAACACCTACTTGCAACAAACGGCTGTTTTCGCAATACCGTTATATTTTTATTGGCAAAAATGCACAAGCACACGCGCGCACACATGCATAAGCACCGCTATATACGCACGTACATATATATGATTTAGATATATGTAACGCCGGGCAGAAGAAGACAACCGCTCGATTCTGACTGAAAAGTTAAACTGAAAGACAAACTACAACATCCTACCTACGCACACACGTGCAACTGCCGCCGCCACCGTTGGCTATGTGCATATGTGTGTGTGTGTGCGAGCGTGTAAATATGTATGTACTAGAGCGCTATGTATGTATGTTTGTATGTACATATGTACCGACCTTTGGAGGCCAACAGTTTCTCCGTTTTGGCCTCTTCAGCGGATAGATCTCCCGGCTTAAGGACGACCACCTGCGGCTGTTCGTCCTCCCGCGAATCCTCCTCAGAATCGTAATCCTCCTGATCCTGCGGATCCAATCGCTGGCGCTATCCAATGGTTATATGTACATATATCCGCATTAGAATGCTGCAGAGACCTTCCCCCAAAAACTCACCTTGGTCTCTACGGTGGGTCCCTCCTTGTAGCCAATTTCAGCCTTTAACTTTGCCAGAAAACTCGGTTCTTGCGGCTTGACGTACGTTATGTTGCGCTTGGACATATCAGATATGACGGCTATATCATTGCACTTCTCGGCCGATTTAGCAGCGGTTTTTGCACTTTTTATTTACCACAAATGTCGATAAGAAAAACATATGCTTATCGAGCAGTGTGGGGAAACGCGCGTTGAAAATACTGCAACGATTACACCTGCTGCACTCTTAAAAAACGTAATACATTTTTAAATCCAATAGAAATAGTTATAATGTTTAAGTTTAAGCTTGCTTTTTTAATACTTTTAGTGCCATATATTTGGGTCCTTGTTATTTATCGATAGCACCGAACAGCTGTACTACCGTGTGCAAAGTGCTGCCCATAAGAATTGTTGAAGGGCAGCACTGTTAAGTAAAAACGGTTACTTTTTGAAAATGTTTGAAACTAGTCAAGAGTTCATATTTCTTAAATATTACTGCACGTGTTGAATATTTTTCTTATTTGTTTTGATACTATTCTTGAAACACAATTTTTCCCCTTACCCCACCAGAATATCAATTGCCCCGAGACGTGCAATCAATTTGGGAAGAGATATGCATCCTCATCTCTTGCCAATCAAAAAATGGGCGCATAAAACTGTCGCATAACTTGCAAATTTTCCGCTTCACCTGGAATTCTGTGCTCCGAAACAGAAATTTGATCGCTTCTGACAGCAAAACAATACACAGCGGCATTCATCAACGTCAGTGGCTTCCATTTGCGATGTCGTATGCACAGCTTCCTCCCCCCGATTGAAGCCCCTCCCCCCCCCCCCCCCCCCCCCACCTCTTCCAGGGAACATAATAAATCATCTGCAAATTGATTTCAAAACTTCGACAGCTAACCAAAAAAGTGCTGCCGAAAAATAAAAGGCAAATGAAAACTGCAGCGAAACGGAGAAATTTTATGAGCTGCAGCATATGTTGGCAAAAATACAAATAGGCTACACTGAGCAAAATAGCCCTTCATATATTTACGTAGCTTAGGTAAGTTATTAATTTAGAAAATATAGGTATACAACTTTAAGAGCTTCTATATTAGCTTCTATATTTAATTTTATTTATTAACCTAAATATTCTAATTCAAAAGTGTAATATTGCTAGAGTGACAAAATAAGGCCATAACCTATTAATAATAAAACCAAAAAGCTATATTTCAAATCTTTTGTTTCTCTGTGGAGAAGGGGGATTCCCCCTTGAGAAACTCCGATTCTGCATTCTGGCACGCGGCTGCAGCTTTTCCCCGAAGGGTTTTCGCCGGTCCCCGAACTAATATCAAATTGATAGCTTTTAAATTTGATTTCGCGTCTTATCACCGACCGCTTAAGCGAGCAGTTTCGGATCTGCAGCCCCCAATCACCACGCAATCCCCACCGCCCCCACACTACCCCCCGCACTCCATGATGGTTGGAAAAACAAATGGAGTGTGCCGGGAGAAGGGAGGAGGGCGTAACCCCCTCATGCATTAAAAATGAGGATGGCAGGGCATTTGATGCTGTGCAAGTGCAACGTGGCGTATGCTTGTTGTGTTTTGTTTTGCTCGCTTTGCGTCCGCATTGAAAATACATTGAAAATGCCGGTGCAACACAAGTGTTTCGGCCTTGATACGATGCCCTGCGATATACATATATATATATGCGTTATAAGCTAAAAGCTATGTATGCTGGATATAGAGTCATCCATCCATCCATCTGAGCGGCCCATTCAGAATCCATAGGCTTCAGTCACATGCTGGCCAACTAATATCGAGCACCCTTGAGAAGCCAGAGCCTCAGCATCAGCCTCAGGAAAATGTTATCACAGTCTGCATCCGGCACGGAGTCCTCCGCCTCTGCCGAAGTGCAACTCGGCGACTCGGTTCAAATTCCGCTTTTCAGTCTCTGCTCCTCGGCGCTCAGATGCTAGTCGGCATTTGGCGCGTGCAGTTCAGTTCACTGTTCACTGTTCCCTGTTCACTCGGTCGAAAATTCGCCGGACTCGCTAGATAGCGAAATATCGTTCTAAAATTAAACAATTCGCGGAGGCACTGAGAGAAAACAGTCGGTCGAATCGTTAGGAATTCGGTAATTTTGATTAGCAAAACAGGGAGAAGTTTTAGCCTATAGTAAAAACTTGTGGAACTAAAATAGAAAAAGAATATTTGTAAATTTTAAAATGCCCAACTGAAATAAAAGAAAATATTTATAAATTATAAAGTGACTAACTGAAATAGAAGAAAGTATTACTTAATATTTAAATGGCAAACTGAAATAGAAGCAAAAATTTCGAAATATTTAAATGCCTCACTGAAATGGTAGAATTTATTTTTAAATATTTAAACGCCAACTGAAATAGAAGAAAGTATTTCTTAATAATTAAATGCCTGACTCAAATAAAATAATCAAACTGAAATAGAAGAAACTATTTTTACAAATGTTGTTATTTTTATGTTAGTTTTAAATGCTTAAATAAAATAGAGGAAAAAAGTCTTAATATTGATATGCTTTAAAAGATAGCATTAATAAAGTTTTAAAATCGAAGATCAAATTGAATGAACTCTATTCCATTGAGGATATATTAAGATATAAACAAATTTGACCTTTAAAAGTTATTTAGGAGATAATACACAAATGCAGGCGTCTATCTAGGGTTTTCCAAATGTATTTTTATTCATTTTGTTGAATACTTTTCATATACTATTTGCTGGGATATGAGAGCTTATCAATTACCCTTCAAATTCGTACGTTTCCATAAGAGCAGATATGACTGCTTAGGATACCAAATGATATCTCTTGGATTTCTCTTTGTGCAGCTGCCTGAGCTTTTGGGCGATATGTAAGCCGCACACTGCCACTGTGTTTTAGGGACCACACTTGGTGATAAGCGCCGTCCAACGGCTCAGTGATAAGCGAGTGGTTTGAACTTCCGCCCCTCGCAGGCGATATTGTCGTGTGTGGAGTTGAGTTTCTTGAACAGTTCTTGGATAAACATCCAGTTGGTGAGAAGTGCGCGAAACTAGACTGCCCTCGAAATGCGAGTTCCGCTGCTGCTGCTGCAGCTGCTCGGCTTGCTGCTCCTCTCCGGCGGAGTCCAGTCCATCTACTGCCCGGCCGGATGCACCTGCTTAGAGCGCACTGTGCGCTGCATCCGCGCCAAGCTGACCGCTGTGCCCAAACTGCCCCAGGATACCCAAACGCTGTAAGTACTCTATGCCATATACTTAAAACTCAACAAGCAACATGCATCGATTCAATACTTAAATAATTAAAGATAATCAATCAATTTAAAGAACTTTTATGGTGCTCCTGGAATTCCAGTTTCACAGGCTTAAGTTCGAAATGGACTTTTAATAGTTATTCTTGTCCAAGTTCGGCTTCCAGTTGCCTTTCGTCGAGTGTACATAAATCAACGCGGGAGTTGGCTTGCAAATCCATAAATTAGTTTTTAATGTTTTCTGTGCACGCTGCGAAAAGTTGACGGCGTTAATTTGACGCCCCCCTTTTCTGCTCCTCCTCCTTCCATGGAGTCCTACTACTCCTCCTCCTCCTCCTTCCATGGAGTCCTCCTACTCCTCCTCCTCCTCCTCCCAAGGGAGCCAGCTCCAGCTGAATCCATGAATCTTCCGCCAAGCGGCGCTATGTTGACTCAATTAAACGGATGTCTAACCGGCAAAAGCTGACTGCGATTTGTATATTTATCACGCTGCCTGTCGCGTATTTGCATGCATGTGCAATATTTCTGACGTTGCATTTATTTTCGAAAATGTCAGCAGTTTTCGCATGAATTTCGGGCACCACAACCATTCCGCATCCAACGCATACAACTTGGCAAATGTTTGCGGAGCATATGCATATTTATGTAGGCCGTGGCGTGTCCCAAGCCGTAGGAACAACCTCCCAAACTCGCATCCTGGCAGAGTGCAGCAGCTGCTGCAGCCGATGGCAAGTTATCAGCAGACAGAAAAACAGAAAACAGTCTCCACTGGGGGACAACAAGATATCCGGACAGACGGAGGAGCACGGTTTTCGTGGTATTTACGGAGAATTCAATTTCCAGCGGGGTTGACGGCGCTTGAGCCGCGTTTGATGGCCGGGATTCGCTGATTCGCAGCGGGGAAAAGCTGCAAAGGATTTTCACACACACACACCCGTCAGGTGGAAAGCCAGGACCATCGTGGTCCTGGGAATAGGTGAAGCCACTCACTTCACGTGTCAACGAATTTGAAAGCCTTGAACAAATCGATTATATGGTGCTTCAAAAACTATAAAGTGCTCTCTCAACTGGGGCACATTATTCGCTGATTCGCCGTTTCCGAAGCACTTTTAAGTTGAATCTGATACATTTTAAATCTGAAAAAAATCATTGGATAATTGAATGTTCCTGAGTTGGAAAAAACGGTTTTAAATAGCTTCATTAAATTATACAAGCCGAAGGAAAATGCTCCAGCCAAGCGGCGGATTTCAAAACTCCTGACAGGTGGATAAATTCCACCTGTCCGTTGAATGGGTGAAACCAATTACTGCAGCTGTCATCGAATTTTGGGTCCCCAAATACATGGATTTATTATTTCATTTTCGCCATTGAACGAGTGAGTTATGGGAAAGTACAGTTTGGTTCATTTGGCATTTTAAAGACTGCTTCCAAATTTAAATGAATATTTTAGCGACATCAAAAGCTGGTATTAGATTATGAATTTAAGGTCGCCCGACAGGTGACAAAAGCATGAATGGTTGGCAAAAAACAAAATTCCAAAACTGAAAAATAATATGGAACTAAAAACTTCTCTGACCGCGGCAGAGTTAATAATTGAGTTAACCAACATATCAGACCAAAGCAAAACGGCAAAACTACAAAACTATACAACTATGTGCAACCAACAATGCCTTTTGTATTTAAATATTCTATTGTGCAATCCGCAACGCCATCGAATCCACATCCATTTGCAATCTCAACAGGAGGATCACATTCTTTGCCATTTGTTTGGCTTGCCGCACAACAATTTCTCAAATGGGTGAAAGCTGTGGAAAACTGGTAGTGGGAGCCAACAGCATTTGGCAGTACTTAAATTAATCTTCATTTTAAATAAGGTGATGGCTGCATAATTTATCATGCCTCGAGAGCAACAGCATCCGCACACAACAATAGAACAAAAAAAAACTGAAAAATATTAAAAAACACAGAAAAACACTGAGAAAGACTGAACAAGACTGCAAAAAAAGTGAGCAACTTTTGCGTTGTCATTGCGATTCGCTTTTCATTTATTACGCAGCCGACCCGTTGCACACTTTTAATTAATTTGTTTCATTTATTACTGCATGTGTCTAAAAGTTGCTCTTGTTTTCCCCCATACAAGCGCATGTTTGTGCATTTCGCTCTTGTCTGAGGCTGTCGACTCAGATTCCAGCTTTCTTTCCATAATTCTCGAAATGTTTCTCGGCAGTCTGTGAAAAATATGAGCACACATTTTCCCAACCAGAGAGACACTATTATTTTATAGCTCACACATGCCGACATTTCGGTTTTCGGTCTTCATGAAAATATTCTTGATTTAATTTCCTTAATGGCGAAAATTTTGTTTACAATTTCTGTCGGAAGGTCGCTGCAGATAAATGTCGAGCAAACATAAAAGAAACTACGTCGAAAAACTACGTAAATACAGACAAATTTTAGTAGAGGTAAAAGCAAAGTCAATTTCTAGTTAAATTGGACACAGAATTAAAGTCAAAAAGGCAGAAAAGATGTGTAGAATTACTGACTATATATGCTTATAATCAAATAGGTGCACAAGCATTTTTAGGGAAATATTAAAATAATGAATAGTAAGTTCGATAGCATAACGATCTTCAAGATCACCTCCTAGAGGTTTCCATTCAAGCATTTCCTGGCAAACTTACAAAAGCCTTTTCAGTGAGCTCTCTCCTATTTTGCACACTTCAGCTGCCATTCCTCTTCAATTTAATGCTGCTTACAGCTCCAGTCTTCTCAAGGCCTAAGCCACATTTCACTTCTTTCAAACTGTCCATCCATCAGGCATAAAGTCGCTGCCTGCGCAGCCATTGAAACTTCTCGCCGGGATGGGGCCATAAAAAACGGATGCAGCAGCTCCACATCCACATCCACGAAACATGCCTCTCACATCCTTGACTTGCCTCGAACAAAGGCCCAAGCATTTTTTGGCCCGACCCGTGTGTATTTAAACTGGCAACTAAATGGAAGTCGAAACTGTGTAACATACGGCATCATTCATTTTGCCACACCCCCACCTCTTACGCCTCCAAACGCCCACTCACAAGGCAGCTGCCAAAGGAGGGGGTGGGGCTCTCTTTCCTTCAGAGCTAAATAAATGCACTTGATTTCATTTCATGATGATGCATTTTTAGCTGACCTCCCATAAGCACACATCTCGACTTGCTCCGCCGTGGAGGCAGTTGCTTTGTCATTATTCCCCGGATCGTGGAGCTCGTCCAGTGGATTTACCCCATCCATTCCGGACTCGTGAGCCAGTACTTACTTTTAAGGACCGAGAGAAATTGCTTTTCGATAGAAGAAAAAGTGGTGAGGTTGAAATTTATGTTGCCTAGGTCAAGCTTATTGGATTTAAAACAATTAGGCAATTTAAAGTGTAGAATAGCTTTTATTTATAACAGAAATTGAGAGTCTTAAAAGAAAGGGATTTACTTGAAATTAGTTACGAAATATATAAATATAAATATATAAAATATGTATAATAAATACATATCTAAGCAATTTCATATTTCTTTGCTGTCTATGCCCCCTTTTCGCTCACTGTATCCTCAGTTGAAAAGACGAGCACATAAAACGCACATGCAGCCAAGACATATGAACTAAATCTGCTCGCCGGCAGCCACTCGGCCACACATGCTATCATCTAATAACTCGGGCATTATGCACATATGAAATATATCTCATAATGCCGCACCGACTTGCCACGCCCCCCGCATGGCCACTGCCACCCGCTGCCGCCCACTTTGCGGCGGTGTGTCAAAACAAAAGTCGCCGCACGTTGCATGCATGGCATATTAAAAAGTTTGATTAGCGTCCAGTTCGCTGCCTCTGCTTCTGCCACGCCCACTTGCCACCCGCCCACTGGCCGACAATATGCCACACCGTCCGGCAAATACACACAAACACACACACACAGAAATATGAGCATGAACATGAATATGAATACGTATACATATATGGACAATATTTGGTTCGGTTTTTTTTGCGAATCAACTATTTGCGAAAACTATTTTGCTAGCAAAAATGTTCCAACTCCCCTGCTTGCTCCCGCTGCTGTTTCACTTCGACCCCCAAATCATCCATCCTCTTTAGGCTACCCCTATATATATATATGTATATGTATGTATAGAGGGACAAGCCCCCGGAAAAAGCCCGATTTTGCCGTCATACTTTCCTGAATTTCTCATCTCGTCGGGTGCATTTATGCGTGAGAAATGCCTTGTATTTTGTAGCTAGTCGTCGTGGCCATATCCTTGTTCCTGCTGCTGTTCCATATCCAGTTGCTTCTGCCATGTTGTTATTAAATATGCATAAATTTCCTTTTTGCACAGGACTTTTGCATTTACATTTGCTGTTTATTTGTCGGTGGGAATATTGAAATTGTTACCAATGGATAGCAGATTCCAGCCCAGAGAACTGGTTTCCGGTGGGCATGGATTCGCATGGATTCCAAACTCCAGACTCACCTGTGCATGAATATCTACCTAGTAGGATGGGAGGTGGGAGTTGGGAGTTGGAGGGGTATATACCTAGATCTATCTATCTGGGAATATATGCAGGATATGCAGCCTGGATGCGGATAATTATAATTATAGTAGTCGGCAAGTTGTCGGTTCAAGTTTCTGGCCGATTTGTGAGTATTTCGATTCGCCTGTGTCGAGTTATGGTGGGTTTATGAAGCTCGTACTATTGCAAATAACTTGCTAATGAGATTTATAATTGATAAGCAGAGAACTTTCAACGTTTTCTCAGAATCTCTGTGTATTTGCAAACTAGTTCTATACATTTTATGCAGTTAAGTATATGTTTCATTTAGACCACATTTAGATAAATCAAATTTATTAAATGCTGCTTATTTCCTCTGGCTAAATAATTATTAATAATAGGAAATATGTTTTTGTGGACAGTTTTATTCAGTGACTTGTAACTATTAAAAATTATTTATGACATTTTTGGCTTTATGCTGCTTTTAATTAAAATGTGCCGTAAACAAACAATATTCTTAGTAATAACAACAAATTAGATGTGTGTACAAAAGAATTCAGATTGCAATGCTAAAAAATGGAATAATGTAAAAGTGATTATAACGAACAAAAATAATAATTTACATAATTTCTAGGTGAATGAAACAAAAAGGATTAATTAAAATTTATGTCAGTTTTCTTATGTTCCATTTAAAATGGTTATATTTATTTTAAAATTAGTTATGTGTTTTTACAATGCGTTATTTAATTTAATTGCTTACCTTCATTGCATTTAATTTCCTTAAATGGCGCTTGCAATTGAAAAACTCATTATCCTAATATCGCAGTGCCATCAATCACAGCTGTCTGCGTTTGTCTAGTGATAAATCCTCTTACTGCATTCCGCATCCAATTACCAATCAATCAAAGAGCATCCAATCGTCGCTGTCTCATCCGTCTTCCTTTTATGTAGACTGCCACGCCCCCAAAAAAGGCTCCGCCCCCGTTTGTGAAATATAATATTATTGTTGGTACGCTTTTTGCCCTTGCAGTTCAGTCTGGTTTGACTTTTCAATTGTTGCCATATTTTCGCAGACCGAAAAAATTGACTACATGGAAATACAATTAAATTGTATGTATGGTATATGTATGGAATTCCTACCATTCCGCCACCCAATCAGTAATATGATTTGTAATTATGCAAATGAAGCGGTAGACCGTAGACCAGCGAACGCACTTGAATGGCTGAATGCAGTTCTCATTGATTAAAGCTGAACGTTTGGGAAATGTTCACTTTTTACATTGGCGCACCTCAAAGGGAAATCCCCGAAGGCAAAGTTTTTGCCAATCAAAGCGTATGCATTTTTAATTCACTGTCACAAGCAGAAGTGGAAATGGAGCTGCAATATCGACTGGCATCTCGGGGTGGGGCATTCCCGATTCGAGATTTTATATTCCAGTTTCCAGGCTCAAGACTCGAGGGTCGAGACTGGGTACACGAGATTACAGATTCCGCCAAGGAATCTGTCTGCCAGTCAGCCGAGCTTCGCTTCACTTTGACATAGAAAAATCTTCTATTGATTTCCCAAAACTCCCCCTCAATTTGCATTTAAAGTTGGACGCTTTCATTTCTCCCATTTCTTGCTGCTCTCACTCGCGCCCCTCTTTAATGCTACAAAGTGCCACTTGGTTCATTTGCCAGCAGTTCTCCTGCTCCTTTGGATCATGCCACTGCCCCCGCCCCTGCCACTGCCACGCCCACCAGCTTTGTCATTTCGCATGCTCGTTAGTGCGGAGCAAAGAATGCAAAGTAGCAAGATAGCAAGAGCTGTGTGGAAAATACAGCAGCAGCAGCAACATCATCGCTGCACAAACACATGCCACAATTTATAAGCAAAGTTATTCTGCCACCGAGAAACGGTTGGTGGCAAGTCGGCCAGGGGGGCGGGGCTGTGGCAACTAGCAACATGTCAAAGTGGAGCAATCGGCATGTGCAACGGACACAGAACAGGACACTGAACACGGAAAACAGGCGTGCACTGCGGGAAAAAACAGGCAAAAGTTGCCGATATTAAGATGTTCTGGCTGCCACAAAAGGTTTTCTATCAATCAATACAGATGTTGCAAAATGACTCAACCTTGAAACTGAATACCACCTAGAGAGCAAGTACATAGAGAAAAGAAATATACTTCATCACATCTAGTTTTCAATAAGTGTGCGTTTTCAGCAAGGCGAGCTCCTTTTAATGTAATGATTTAGCAAATGGAATTCCACTGAAATTCGCCTCATAAACCCTCTGTCCATAAAGAAGTGATAGAGTTGAGAATAGATTGCAGTGCAGTCCTGGCAACTGGCGGTCAAGCATAAGAAACGGCAGCATCAGCAGCAGAAGAAGAATTGCAGCAGCAGAAGAGGAGCTGCAGCCCATAAGTATGCTATGGCTATGGCAACGGAGCGAAGCCCAAAAGCGAAGGAATAAGTGCGCAAATAAAAGCGTTGCAGGGCGACTGCTGGATGCGGAAACCTCCTCCTCGTCAGCGCCGCCTGGCCAGGTGAGATGCCACCGCCATGTGGCACGAACTACAGTCAACAGCAGGCGATGGCCGAGTCAACAAAAAAACAACAAGACAGCAAGACCAATGTGGCTTAGTTAAATGGGAAATACTCTTACACTGAATCAAATACAGATGACATGTGCTTACTCTTAAAGTCAGTATGGCCTACAAAATCATAGATATTCAAATGAAATATATCATCTATAAAATAACAATTAGGCAAAGACTTCATCGGCTTATTTGTGACACCATATCAGTTGGTCAGGACCTCCTTAAAGGGTATTTCCGGACGCCAAAGGAAAAGAAACTCACTGCTCAACCAGGCGGCAAACCAAGTGAGTGAGTGGGTTTGGGGTCCAAGGAGTCCGAGTCCGAGTCCCAGCCAAGTGGCACGCCACGTAGCCAGCAGATAGCAAATACAAGATTGCTGCTCCGGGTACGGAACTTGCCCCAGACAGATGCATAATAATGTTAATGTAAGCGCCTGCGACTTTGGGCTGTGGGGTCGAGTATGGGGCAACCACGGCGTATGCGTAATATGCCAGCAAATTTGAAGCTATTCTCGGTCGTGTAAGTTGAAGGCCACATCGTAAAATGAGCATTAGATATTTGTAAGCTAGGTAGTTAAAATTAGCTTTTACCTTCTTTCAAAACTAAACAGCTATTTTATATCCACCTTTGCTTTATTCCCTTTGGCTACAAACACTTGAACACTTTCATACATTTAGGAAATAGTTCGTAATTTAATTTCCTCGGCATATTTATCAATTTCCATCCACCTAGGCCAAATACATTTATCCCTCGGAAAGCCGAAATAGAACACTGCATCAGAAGGGCTTTGGGTAATATTCGCCTTTTATACGCATATTAAACCGTTTCCACTTGAATGGCGAACTGATTTCATTGCATTTTTATAACGCATATATGTTGCATGGCTGCATGATTGTATGGGTGGTGTGTGTGGGCTGAGTGTGTGCCTCCTCAAATAAAAACGAAGAGCTGCTCATGCACCCAGCTCCATGCTCGACATATAAATCTGCTGTATAATTGAATTTCACACGTTGCAAGGAAAAAAAATAATACCAAAATGGTGCAGAAAAAATACGAAAAAAAAAAAAAGAAAGTGCATAACCAGCGGCAGCGAAAGTTTAAATAAAATTTATTTCAACAAAAATACACACACTCGTTGGGCAAATGTGTGTGTTCAGAGATGGCAGTTGCCTGAAAATGTGAGCATTATATATTGAAGGGCGCACGAGTGGGGCGATGGGAGATGGTGCTGCTCCTCCAGGTGGCCACTTTTAACCATGAAGGTGTTTGCCTGGCCAAACTGGAAGCAGCTTAAGCATGCCACAACGAGCAGCCGGGATGATGAGGGTGGTCTCCTTGCGTTGGTCTCCTTGCGTTCGCAGGACGACGAGGAGCACGAGGACTCCCATAGACAGGCGGCAATTGCATGTGTGTAGAGTGCACTTGTGAGACATTTACACCTGTAGAAACGTCGATGGGAGGGGCGGCTTTACGAAGAGCATTCTGAGCTGGGATATGAGGCACGGCTGAAGGAGCTTTTGAGGCACAACACATTAGCAGTCAGCACAACAGAACAGAGGAGTGACGCTGCAAATGCAACATAAGAGCAGTCGTCACGAACCAAAAATTAAACTTTGTAAGACATAACTATTTCGTTTTTATATTTTACCTTTATTATTAGAGATGCTTACAGCATTTTTATGCTCATGTTCACATGAGTGACAAAGAAAGGAAGCAGCTCATAGCCAACAGAAATAAATTGAGTTACAAAGGTGTCTGAAAGTATGCAACCTTTTTAATTATTTTCTTCTTTAAACAGCTCGTTTTGATTAGAAGCTCTGATAAAATACACCAATCTGGGTGATAGGTTTTGGGTTTTCCTGGAAAAACTTGAGAGAGCGGGTCAGTCAAAAAACGGCGAAGTGAGACAGCAATTTTAAGTAAGAGGAAATTTGTAGCCCGGGCATTTCTTTGGCCTTCTAACATTTCGTTTTTTCTATGCTCCTAGGACTTTTGCACCCTTTTCCTCTCCGCTCTTTGATTTTCCAACGCTGTCAGGAGTTTTTCTTTCGCTGGCAGCCCAAAAGTATGCAATGCAAGTTTAGATGCCTCTTGTTCTTGCAGCGTCCTTTTTTGCTCAAGACCGTGAGTGCCAGTGTGTGTGTGTGTGTGAGTGTATGAGTGTGAGTGTGTGTGTGTGTGGGACGGAAGTGAATTTTCTGCACGTGGCTTAACTTCTGCTGCCTGCTCTGGCGTGTCATGCAGTCAGCAATCTTTATCCAACCCAAACGCAAGCAGCTCGAGTGGGCGCCTTTCATTCTTTTCTTGCGGATTCCGCTCAAGGATTGCATTTAACGCAGGAACAGGAAGGAAGGAAATGCCATGTCGACGCTAAAACTGGGTTAGCTTACATAACGACAACATTAACGACAACGCCTTCCTTCCGGTGGGCGGCGTTCGGGTGGGCGGCGCATGGGTGGTATGGCGTTGGCTTCACGCTTCGTCGCTTATTGGACATAATTACTGAATATAACCATTCTGTGGTGGCTCCACAAAACGGGGCACTCAGAAAAATGCCCGCCAGGAATTTTAAGAATTTCTCTCATATTTTTGTGAACAATTCTATATTACATAACATTCTACTGGTAAATTCTTTCTTTAATCAAAATTCGAATAACTTCTTCACTGCCAAACTATTTCATTTAAACTGCAAGGTGTTTAGAAGTATGCAGTGAATTTAAGCTGTCAAAAAATGTGCTTGCATACCCTTAGAGCACCTTCGATATATTCTTGAGATGCATCCTTGATTTCGCCGAGTGCATATCCTTTCGCCAAAGCCACTTGTGCGTAACGGCAGCGCCAGATAAGTGCAACAAAAGCCACGGCGGCGGATGCAGCCAAGCCAGGCCACATATCAATTCCATGTGAGCGGACTAACTGCTCCTGGTGGTGCAGTCCTAGTTCCGGAATGTCCTGCTTGCTGCTGGTCAGTTGGAGGAGGGGGATTTTGGTTCCCTTATCGCTTACACTTGGCAAAAGGAGAGTCACCCTCACCCGCACACAGTTCACTATTCGCACTGATTTTTTGCTCGCCTGCCAAATCCTTAAAGTAGCACAGCTTTGGCCCAAGGATTTGTCGTAGCAAAGTTTCGTTCTTTGTCAGTTGGGGAAAACAATGTTAATTGCTTTGCAGTTTACTTTGCGCAATCCGGTTGACTGGCTCAACTGTTGGACTTTCTTGGTACAGGTGACATCCGCTAAGCCGTAAACTGCGGCTCTCAAGTGCTTACAAATCCGCTGTTAACTTTATGGCTTAAATGTACATTTACTCCTTCTTGAGATTTAAGTGCATAGCAATTTAAATAATTTATTTAATGATTTTAATGATCTTAAAGGAACATGTTCTCATACTAGAGATTAAACTACATAGTTAATTACCAATTTAAATAGTTTATTAAAAGGAACATTTACTCATACAAGAGATTTAACTACATAGTTACATAACTACCCATTTAAATAGTTTTGTAAATGATTTGATTTTCCCGAGATATTCACTTACACACTAAGGATTCAAATTACTCTGCAGCTTCCTTTTGCTAATGTCATTGCCACTTTCCCGGGCAGGAGAAATTCATTAAGCCCCGATCTACAGCTCTAAACTCTTTGGCCAAAATCTTTTGTTGTTCCATCTGGGCTAAACAAAGCGTTTTATGCATGCACACTCCGAGCCAATTACGCAAAGTGCTCTAAGTATCTCAAACAGTCCTAACTGGACACAATTACATTAACAGTTTAGCACACACACGTATGTATGTATGCGTGTAGTTGGCAGATATCGGGGATTTCCGGAGGATAACGGGTTAGATATAGCCATCATCGTCAGAAGTGAGCGAAATTGGGGGTAGGCAAACAGGACGAAAATTAAATCACAGCCACAGCTGCAAAGGCTCGAAAATAAGTCCTGGCGAAAAGGAGCGGAGGCAATGAAACTGCTGCTGCTACTGCAACTGCTGCCACTACGGTAACTAACTTTAACCCCGGAATCTTGTAGTCCGTAACGCCCATCTCCATTAACCCACACACATACAGACACTCATACACTCGCACACACACACACACACTGTCAGGCACACAGACAAAGTGACTGGCTGACTGGCAGCTGAAGTTTTACGCTCACAGATAAACAGTGTCAAGGGTTAACAGCAATGGGATGGAGGGGCGGTGGGAGTGGCCTTTGTTTAATAATAATAAAATGTCACTGGGCAAAAATAAACGGCTGAGGAGCCGAGCGGCTGACGGATTACATTGCCAAGTGCTCCCCACAAGCACACACACATAGTAACACACACACAGTAACACATAGTAACACACACACAGTAACACACACACACACTCATGCAGCAAGTCAGTCAGAGCAATTGTCATGCATCCTTTGGACTATCGTCACTGGCAAATCACCTGGGCAACCCGACAGCACACAGGCGGATACTTGGCTGCGAGAATGTGAGTCCTGGCATCCAAGGATGCGCCCGCCTTGTGGGTGCAGGCACTTTTATTCCTTTGGTTGTTCTTGCTGGCCATGTTGCTGCTGCTATTTGTGCTGCTGCTGCCGGCGTGTTTGTAAGCCATGTTATTACAATAATGTGCAATCTGAGTCTGAGATGCAGCACTGCAAGAAACATCTGTAGGGAAAATGAATGTGTGTCTTTAATAGGTGTCTTAGTGTATATTGCGCATTCTGGAGGAAAGCAAGCCACTTGAAAGCTATCTATCTATCTATTATGACAACCACACAACACGAAACTATTTGCATCAGCATAGGAGTACATCCTTAAATGTATAATCTTTTTCTTGCTCTGCTGGCGAATGCGGTCTCTGTGGTGGCTTGTTGCGAGTGTTTGTGTGTGTGTGAGTGTGAGTGTGCGGCAGGCCAAAGTTAAATCATGTTTTTATTGTCACATTTGCCATAAAGGCAGCCGAGGGACCGTCAGACCGTAAAAGGACTTATACTGGCACAGGAGCAGGTTTAGGATCAGGAGTAGGAGTAGAATCAGGAGAAGGAGTAGAAGCAGGAGCAAGAGGCGTCATAAGATGCTGCCTAAGCTGCAGGCAAAGGTGGGGTGGCCAGGTGGCCAGGTGGGCAGGCAGGTGGGTAAGCCAGACAAATCATAATCAGAGCACAAGGCAACAAGCTCAACAAAGCCGGAATCACCTTAACAACCAGGTGGTGGGCTGCTCTTAACCGGGGGTGTTGGTTTGGGGGCGTGGCCGATGCCACTGATAAGGCAGCGCATAGGTGGCCTTTTCCTTCCTTCTTTCAAACGCGCTTATGGCCTTGTTTACGTTGCATACTTTATGGCGCAAAGCGAAAGGGGGAGAAGTGGGTGGTCCTGCGGAAAAGCGAAGGAAAACGTGTGTGTGCGGAACGCGGAAAAAAGCGAAGCGTAAGCGTTAACTCTAATAAAAATGCAGTGAACTGGAAAATATACTGACTGCATGATAAAAACTAACTGGCGCTGAAAGCTGGCAGAAACCAATTCCAGCGAGAAAATGAAACCTTTAATTCATTTAGAACACCCACAAAAGGTCCAAAACGTTTTCAAAATCAGCAATCAAAGTGACTTGTATCAAAGAGTTTTGATCGTGGAGGCTAATGAAAATAGATAACTAGGTGTGGATTAAACAGCATTTAATTTGTATTTATTTGTGCATTACAAATGGGTTTACTTCACGATGTCTGTCATGATTTTTCACTTAGGGAAATTGCGAAATTCCAGTTGACTGACATTGCTCGTTAATAAGGCTCTCAAAAACCGCAATCGTGGCCAAATAATCAAACTGAAATCTCAAAGGGGACACCGCAAACATACACTTGTCGAAATTGCATGGCATGTACCCCCAGAAAATGCGCACTAATTTACTTGCTGCGGTTTTTCCTTCACTAATTGTGACAGCTAATTGAAATCAAATTAGTGAAGCCACTAAACAGCTTAATGCTCGCTGAGCACGAACCAGATTTTCCACCTCGGCGATGAGGGGGGAAATGGGTTAACCATAAACCCTACACAATGCTAATTGTTTTCATTCAATTTACTGTCTGCGCGCCGCTTTAAAATATCGCTCTTGGCTTCAGTTTTGGCTAACCATAAATTTTCGTCATGGACATCAAAGCGTATACGCAATATGCGAGTGTGTGTGCGAGTGGCATGTCCTGTTTGCAAGAATGTGTGTGTGGAGTGGTGTGGGTGTGCAGACATGCGTGAATAGACAAACATGCCTTTGTCAATAATATGCATTAATTAAGTGCAGACATGGATGCCAGAGGAATCAAACCAAGGATATCCGAGGTGCATCAATGGATTCCCAATCCCGCGCCACAGGACATACATACATACGTACATGCGGACACACAGGCATACACACGTACATACGTACACTCACTGACACGCAGGACTCAACACCAACACGGCGGCATTGCAAATTTAATTGAAAATATCGAATAATGCGAAAATGCAAATGTCATTATCAAAATTCAGGCCGGCGGAAGTGTCACAAGCGCTGAAAAGAAGTTTCAAGATTCAATTTCCGTTTCCGCACACATCACGTGCCTCGCAGCAGGTGGGCATTAGGGCGTGGCCGTAGGGGGCGTGGCAGCGGGGCGGTGCGCGGATACCGCCCCATCAGCAACCCAGTTATTTATGCCTCCGTTTGGTTCCCATTTTTTTTTTTAGCAGCTCCGTAAATAGTTGCGCAACTGACACGACGCCATGAGATGAGGCCATTGCATCGGCGCCCCGCTGAATCCCCCATTTAGCCGGAGAGCAACTCCAGCACGCACTTGGTCAGGAGTGGGTTCTGTTCCGGCACATAAGCACTGAGAGAAATTGTGGCTAACACATGATCCATCATTCAAAAGAATGCCTTGCAAACAAGTGTTGGAGAAAAACTCTCTTTAAGAAGAACTAATTTGCAGGATGACTTACTGCTCTAAAGTCAAGGAAAGATGGGAAGACCTACTGCCATTTTCTCACAGTGCACCACATTTTGGGTAGGCTCGATGAGGCATTGGTCCGGGGAAGCCGGCTGTCCGGAATCCACAGTCCGAAGTCCGGAACCCGGACACGCACTCAGCGTGTGTGCACATTGAAGTGGACCATCGTTTGTCACTCGAGGTGGGTGTGGAAGTGGGTGCAGCAGGGGCAGTGGATGTAGAAGTGGCAGAGGAAGAGGAAGAAGAGGAGGACACGGGCACAGTGGTGCAAAGTGGTGGAGAGGTGTTGGCTATGCAGAAAGAGAATCGGCAAGTGGCTGGGAATTTTAAAGCACTCTACGGCTGGGCAAATACGATAGCGGTGTGTGTGGGTCAAAGGGCAGAAAAGACCGCTTCCTTGTTGATTCAAATTAGAGCGATCCAACTGGCGGCACCACTCGGCTTGACCCACTGTGAATCTGAATCTGAATCTCAATCTGAGTGTGAGTGTGGCTGTGGCTGTGGTTGTGGTGCAGGGCTCTGGATGGTGGCCCTATTCCTTGTTGACTGTTGGTGGCGGGGCTAATGGAGTTTGCAAGAAGTGGGCAAAAATGTGGATCAAGCAGCCGTACTTGCACACAAAGACCCCACCAATCTTCGTTCCGCATTCTCCGGCTACTCCGGTGCTCCTTCCTGGCGGGAGAAATGCGAGCAACTTTGGCAAATTGTTGCCAGCGTATCGCTGCCCCACTTCCTTGGATTCGCCGCAGCTGCATGAGGTTGCCAAGTTGGTCCACCAGGAAAAATATTTACCAGAACTTTGAAGGCACTACAAAAATTTTCGGGATTACATTTCAATTAACTGAAGTGCAACGTGGCTATGGAAAACTAGTTTGCGGACTTGAGCTTATTAAAAACAAAAAACAAATAAAAACATATTTTGTAGCGAACTTTGGAAAATTCCTTCATAATAAAGTTTGCTGTAATAGTCTTTATGGCACAAAGAACTTTGAAAAAATCTACAATAAAGGAGGGTAGTCGTAATATTTTTTTGAGTGCAGCTCTGAGAGCGGGGTTACCACATGGACACCAGTGGGTCGACCTGCCTCGGGCCGTGAGTCTTTCATCAGACCAGAGCCGTAGTCATAGCCATAGCCATAGCCATAGCCGTAGCCATAGCCGTAGCCGGAGTATAAGAGCCGGAGCCAAGACCGAAACCAAAACCCGGAGTGGAATTTCATGGATGGGCGGAGGAGGGGGGTGCTGCTGCTTTGTTTATGTGGCTCCATTTGGGCATATGCATGACCCACTCAACCACCCATCAGTGGCACCCACCACCATCCTGTGGTTGCTGCTATTGTTGGGCTGGGGCCTCAAGCTCCACGTGAGAGTGGTTTTAGTGTTGTTTTGGATTCGCGTACCTCCTAGTTGCATAGCTAAAGGGTATATTCGTTTTAAGCAAATGTAGGAATAGATGGACCAATTAAAGGTGTTGCTGAAACTAAAGATTAAAAATCTATATTAAGTTATAGATTTATTCTAAAGGCATGCTGTGTACTTACTGTCTAAAAATGCATATTAAAAGTAATAAATAGCTAGCTTAGGTATGCAATACATCAAATAACAAAGCATGTACTACAGGGTATCATCTAGTCGCACCCCTCGACTTAAGTGCTCTATCTTGTTCTGGATTTTTAAGTTGTTTTCGTTGTCGTAGCTTGTTTGTGTTGCCTTTTTTGTTGTCCTGTGTGCGAGGTTTTGCCTTTTTCCCGTGTGTTGCATCCTCGTCTTTAGTTGCAATTTGAGCACAGACACAGCAACAGCCAGTATTGCACTTGGCCAACACACACTCACGCACACACTCACACACTCATACTCACACTCACACTCACACTTACATTCACAGTGAAATGCTGACACCAATTAGGGTGCAGGTTGTTGGTGTTGCTGCCGTTAGTTGCTGTTGGTAGTTAGTTAGTTCGGTTGCACTTTGTGCGTTGCATGTTTACAGTGGCCACAAAACATAATTTCTGTTTAGACAACTTTAGCCCCAGCTCCAATTGCAGTGGCTTCTGGCCAAAAGCTTTGCGAGCAGGGCTGGAAAAAAAAAATACAAAACAAAAAGGCGGAAAACAAAACAGGGTCATAATTATTGCGCCAACAAAGACAGCAAAGCAGCTGCCACATTGGCCAGCGGTAAACGATGTTGCCAGCAGGCAGAGGCACCACCAGCTGAATTTTCGGTATAATTTTCACTTTTGCCAAGTGAAACTTTTTCGCTGCCGCATTGAATTTGCAGCCAGCGAGCAGCTAAAACCCGAGCAATAGCAAAAGCAAAAGCAACAGCAACAAAGTTCATGAGTTGATTAGAAAGTTTTTTAACCGCTGTTGCAGCTACATCCTTAACCCGCTGAAATCCTACAGCCATGCCCCCCAGCACATCATGCACTCAGATAAACTACTATGGCTTTTACCGCATGCAAGGTAATAATACTTATGTATGAATATGTAACCAGATACTCCTTCACTCAATTTCTCATCGTTGTCCTGGGGAATTTCTTTAAGTGAACCGTTGCTAATGGCAGCTCGTGAGCTTGGCATATGCGAAAAGACCTCAATCCGTGGCTTAGGCTCCCAACTCCGCACTGCATGCCACATGTTATATGCCACATGGGTAGATGGGTAGATGGGTAGTACGAGTAGTGGTGGCTTATCGCTTGGCTGCTTTGTCGCCGGGCAGGGGCATAAACTATGCGAGCGCGAGCATCAACTTTTTGTAATTAATTTTTAATGTGTGCAAAATGTTTGAGTAAACGAGCATGTTGTTGTTTGCCATAGCGAGCGCCGCCATATCAAGCGGATGTCGTTAGAACGGTTTATCAAGCGCTCTAAGAGGCGAATAAGCTGCGGCTATATATACTATATACTCTATACTCTATACTCTATACTATTTAAGTTTGTGCTTAGCTGGTGTAAATAATTGGATTGCGTTTCAAAACGGGCGGTTGCCAGAAGCCAAGACTGCCAGGCTTCTGGTTACCCAAACGGAATTTCTTTGCACTAATTGCATATGACAATGCTGCAAAACATCCATACATCCCCACCTGACGCCCCCAAAAAACCACCTTACACCCCTACACCCTTGCAACACCCACCCATGGTGTGCGAGCGAGAGGGAGGAAGGAGCAACGCAGACCGCATGACGAGAATTGGCAACTTGCTGCAATTTGCTAGAACCAAAAATTGATTTACCCTCAACTGCAAGTCTTCCCGCTTCGCACAGCTTTCAAGGCACTTGAAAAAAATGCTGTTCGCTGGCAATTTGCATCTCGAACTTCGGAATTCAGCAGAATTTGCAGCACTGGCCAGCTTGCGTATTATGCAGAGTTGGCATCATTGACTGCCACGCATACTGGGCATCATTGATTTCATTGTAGAGCTTGAAATATAATATATATAATACTTTAAATGCTGAAATGGTTATTGGAATTTAAGAGTGTGACGTTTGACACCTTTGAGAGTCCTTTTAATTTGCCATCATGCACTGAAATACAAAACTTAAGAGTAGTTTTTCCCGCAGTGTTGAGCCCAACTCCCCTTTCAATCTTTAACCGACTCGCATCCATCCATCAGATAAACGTTTTGCTATCTGCAATCTGCGAATCGCATTCTGTCTCTTTGTCCATGCCATGCCATCCGCATCCACTCACGCTGTGTCCGTTCTTGTTCTTGTTTTTCCGGCAACATTTTTGCAGAGATTTGCGTTTCAATCACATCGAGGAGCTGCCGGCCAACGCGTTCAGTGGTCTCGCCCAGCTGACTACGCTTTTCCTGAACGACAACGAGCTGGCTTACCTGCAGGATGGGGCACTCAATGGACTGACGGCGCTGAGGTTCCTCTATCTGAACAATAATCGGCTAAGCCGCTTACCGGCGGCCATCTTCCAGCGGTTGCCACGCCTGGAGGCGATGTAAGTGAACCCTCCTTAATTAAGGATCCCCGCGTGCAATCGCCTTACTCAATATCCTTCTGCAGTTTCCTCGAGAACAATGACATTTGGCAGCTGCCCGCCGGCCTCTTTGACAACTTGCCGCGCCTGAACCGCCTGTAAGTCGATGATGGTTCGATTCCACTTTTCGTCTTTTTTTTTTGTGAGGAGACTAACATTCTGTCCTCCTTCCTCCACCATCCAGGATCATGTACAACAACAAGCTGAGCCAACTGCCAGTGGACGGATTTAATCGGCTGAACAACCTGAAGCGCCTGCGACTGGACGGCAACAACATCGACTGCAATTGTGGCGTCTACTCGCTCTGGCGCCGCTGGCACCTGGATGTGCAGCGCCAGCTGGTGTCCATCTCGCTCACCTGCGCTGCTCCTCAGCTGCTCCAGAACCAGGGCTTTTCCAGCCTGGGAGAGCATCACTTCAAATGCGGTAAGTTTTCAATTTCCATTTAAGTCACACACGGAACATGAAGCAACTTTATGCTTAAGTACGCTTGCCATCAAATGGATTGAAAGCACGATATCTGATGAGCGCCGCAGATGCATTTTAATACCGAATTGATGGCCACTCCACTTGAAATTACTTGCAGCAAAGCCGCAGTTCCTGGTGGCAGCCCAAGATGCCCAAGCCGCTGCCGGCGAGCAGGTGGAGCTGAGCTGCGAGGTCACCGGCCTGCCCCGTCCGCAGATCACGTGGATGCACAACACGCAGGAGGTGGGCCTGGAGGAGCAGGCGCGGGCAGAGATCCTGCCCAGCGGCAGTCTGCTCATCCGCAGCGTGGAGCCCAGCGACATGGGCATCTACCAGTGCATTGCGCGCAACGAGATGGGCGAACTGCATTCCCAGCCCGTACGCCTCGTAGTTAATGGCGGTAACCACCCACTCGATTCGCCCCTCGATGCCCGCAGCAATCAGGTGTGGGCGGATGCCGGAACACCCACGCACGGAGCAACGCCATCGCCATCGTCAACGCCATTGCCATCGCCACCGCACTTCACCCACCAGCCGCATGACCAAATTGTGGCCCTTCACGGCTCTGGACACGTGCTGCTCGATTGCGCCGCCTCCGGCTGGCCACAGCCGGACATACAATGGTTCGTCAATGGCCGCCAACTCTTGCAGTCGACCCCCAGTCTCCAGCTGCAGGCCAATGGCAGCCTCATCCTGCTGCAGCCCACCCAGCTCTCTGCCGGCACGTATCGCTGCGAGGCTCGCAATTCTTTGGGCAGCGTCCAGGCCACCGCCCGCATCGAAGTGAAGGGTGAGTAAGTGCCAGAGATGCTCCATGTTGAGTGGGAAACTTTGTTTCCAGTCCAGGTACAGATGTGTCTATCTATGAATCTATATATTTTTGCTTTTATCGCAAACGCACGGCGTAATGTTGAACAACCTTATGAATTATGGTGTTGTTATCCTTAGTGCCTCATATATTTACCCATATGTGCACCCAGCTACTGACCATCTCTGGTGCAGTACCCACACAGAGTCAGTGTTTATGCCACACACCATCGCCCTGTGACTGCCACACAGTTGCTGCTGCAGGAATAAGAGTCACAACTGTCGCGCTTTACTCAATTTGCAGTCGATTTAATTTGTTTTCGTCTGGGAAAAGGGCAAATGGGGAGTGGCATTTGAGACTGACCAGGATGCAGCTGCCTGGCGAGGCCAACTCAACTGAACTGATATCGGGGCGTTGGGACTTTGCAGATGAGTTTGGCCGGCGGGAAAAGGGCCTCACTGTCCGTTAGAAATATTGCGACAACTTTGACAGCAGGTGGTGCCGGTGATTGGATGCAACTTCATATAGACAAATCAAATCACAAAAGTTTGTGTTTTTGCACTCGCCAAATTTAACAATTTGTTCAAGCAAAAAAAAGTTTGGGATTCCGTTTTTTCGGAAAAATATTGTTTCCCACGAAAAGTTCACGGCAATGTTTGCAATAATTAACTTTTAAAGGTCAACAGCATATATTGTGATTTTTGAAATTGTACAAAAAATTAAAAAAATGAGAGAAGCTTTAATTTTAGACTTACTATATTCTTACTATTATTATAGGTAGCTGTGGCCGCTTAGGTTTTTTTCCAGTGCACTGACGTTATGCGGTGTGTAAGTAAATGGCTCTGGGTTTGATTGGCGCCCATTAAGCGCTCTCGCTTCGCAGCTTCTTGCCCATTAAATAACCGATGAAGTGCATCCCGGCAGGAGGTTTAACCCGAAACAACTTGGCACTTGAGCTTTTTATGTTTTTCCATTCGTTATTGCCGTATTTCGAGCGCTTGTACGTGACTGTACTTTATTGCGCAATAGAAACGGCCAACGGAAACGGGGAGTGAAATTTATAAATATATATATATATATATCCACTGGGGAATGGGGATCACAGACGGCGAAAAGTGCATCCACCGCCTTGGCTGCAGCACAATGGCTCATTATAATTTGTGGTTGTCGGCACAAAATGAAGTGCGAAATTTATGCATTATTTTGCTGAATTAAGTGCAAAAATTATAAACTATTATGTGCGGCGGGGGCACGCACAAATGGCGCGCTGTGGCTTTAAAAATGTGCACTGCGGCTTAGGGGGTATCACGGGGTATGCGGGGCACACGGGTACCACCAGGCGGATGAACTGTTTAAGCAGTCAGGCATGGCGCCTGGTCAGCATAATTAACCCACCAAACGCATAAACAGACACACGGGCAAACACTCAACCAAATACAAACACACACACTCGTACACAAGTAAATATGGCGGCCACGCCGAAAAGTATGCAGCAGAAATTTCATATTTTATATTACGCATACGCCCCATGGGCATTGACCAACGCACAGTGGTGTTAGCAACGGCAACACGTGCAGATTGTGCTCAATAAGATATGTTTAAAATGCAGCTTCTAAGCACTGTGTATCATAAATATAGTTTGTTGTTGGACATATAAGATTTGCTTTTCAAATGTATATATTAGCTGGCATATCAGATTTTAAACATGAATTCCCACTGCGCAGCGCTTAAAGCGGGTCAAAAGGCGGGGGGTTTTTGGGGAGTGGACTTTTGGTGTTGCTGCGGCAACAAAAGACTCATAGAAACCGAACCGAAAAGCCAGGCCTCGCTTTAGTCGCTTGTTGCTGCCATTTGGAGCAGTAAAATTGGAGCTCGAAAATCACTCATTCGCCCCGTTGCACCGCTTGCCACTCTTGCAGAACTGCCCGAAATTTTAACAGCACCGCAAAGCCAAACAATCAAACTTGGCAAGGCCTTTGTGCTGGAGTGTGATGCCGATGGCAACCCGCTGCCCACCATCGACTGGCAGTTCAATGGCGTTCCCCTGCCCGGAAATACGCCCGACTTGCAATTGGAGAACGAGAACACCGAGCTGCTGGTGGGTGCCGCACGGCATGAGCATGCCGGTAAGTAGGAGAAGTGATTGCCAAAACGGTTTACATTGCATTTTCATTCGATACCTTGGACATAATACCGTGAATCCTGCCCCCCTCCATCGCAGGTGTCTATCGCTGCACGGCGCGCAACGAAAATGGAGAGACGAGCATGGAGGCCACCATCAAGGTGGAACGGTCGCAGTCGCCACCGCAACTCGCCATCGAGCCAAGCAATTTGGTGGCCATTACGGGCACCACCATTGAGCTGCCCTGCCAGGCCGACCAGCCGGAGGATGGACTGCAGGTAAACTCACTTACCGGGATTGGCCACGGAATCGGAAACTTTTTATTTACCCGCCACTTGTTGACGTTCCCTTTTGGCCTCATTTTCCGCTTGGCCACCGGAAAAAATGAACCCAAAAATTGCATACATTTAAAGTTTGCTTTTGAAGAAAGTAGAAATTGTAATATAGACAACTTTACACATTATTTAAACACACGCGTTGTGTTTTTCTTACAGAATAACATATTTTTAATGGAAATTATAATATAAAATATTATTATATTTTTTTCACTGCAACTCCTCAGATTACGTGGCGCCACGATGGGCGACTCATTGATCCGAATGTGCAGCTGGCGGAGAAATATCAAATAAGCGGCGCCGGCAGTCTGTTCGTCAAGAATGTGACCATCCCGGATGGCGGACGCTACGAGTGTCAGCTGAAGAACCAGTTTGGTCGCATTTCCGCCTCCGCACTGGTTACCATCAGGTGAGCGGAAAGGGGGGGATGCTGAATCAAAATCAAATAGCTCAACTTTGGGCGACGACCGCAACTTTAATTGCGCTGTCGGCGTTGAGAGGAGGGTGGATTGCATAAAACTCCATTAAAATCAAAGGGAAAACTTTTGCTCAAAGGCGAAAGAACTGTGGGTAGCTGGCAAGAAAAGGCCTCTGCCAACAGAGGATGCACTTAAAATGCGTTTAAGTGCGCGGTAAAGTTGCTTAATTAATTGAAAAACAGTTGGTCTGCAGAAAAACTGCACATTAACTTAACGACGCTGCGATGCCGGAAAGAAGTTGTCGTATATCTTGACATTTTTATATAAAGACCTAAAGTCATTTTAAAAACCCCGGGGGTAGCGTACATCATTATGTACTTCAAATTGTGTTTAATGAAATCAAAATGCTTTACAATTATTGCCAGCAGACTTGAACCTTGCACGGCTGAAATGATTTTCGAGTCCTTGCAGAGTTCCAGTGAAGTAAATTGCTTGGAAACCACTGCCGCAAACTATGAAAAGAACATAAAACCATAAAGTAAAGCTGCTGGCTAAACTACAGCACAGTGGCCAGAAAACGAGGAAAAATTCTGGGAAAATCTAGGGGATAAACATCAAACTGCGACTGGCTGTTATCAAAAGCAGTTAGCAGCTGGGCAAACTTGCTAATCCTCTCCAAGTTGCCAAGGCACTGGGATCCACTGTGTTGTCAGCTAAACTGCAAATAAAATATGCGCCGAGGCTCCAGCAAGTGCAACATGAACATCAAAAGGCGGCGAAAGAAAGCACAAAAGTTGTCGCCGCCATCGCCAGTTGCCAGTTGCCAGTTACCAGCTACCAACTACCAGCTACCAGTTACCAGTTTTCAGTTACCAGCTTTCTGTTGCCAGTTGCCAAACTGGAAAACGTGCTAAGCCCGGAAAAGCTACGTGCCACACTCACACTTACATCGGTCGGGGAAAATGGCAAAAGACACAGGCAGTGGAAATTCCTCACTGAGGCAACCGCACAAGTTATCCAAATTGCCCAAATTGAAATTGAGTTGACAAGTTGCTGGCTGCGACAAGAAAAAGAAGGGCTACACACTAAATAAAATGTATGTCTTCTTTGAAGGGAAATTTAATGCGGAATTATTAACTATTACCTCAGAATATTACTTTCTTTTAAAGCTGGATTTAGATTACTTAGCAAACAAATACAAATAGGTTTCCTTCGAACAATTGTAATGCATGAACCTAAATATCTATAAATCGAACAATTTATCTGCACCTAAAACTCAGCTACTTCTAATTGCAATTGCCTATGAATTTTGGTTATTTTTCTAAAGGTGCACAGAAACTGAAACTAGCGCCCATCTTGTACCTCAACTTTTACACTCCACTTGCGGCCTTAGAAGTTTTCAAATTGTTTGTACCGAAAAAAAGCGACACGACGTGAATTTATTGAGCAAATGGTCTCTGCATCATCCGCCACAAGCCGTAAATCAATTTGAGGCGACAAAAACGGAGTCGTGGAGGATGCGGACTTGGCCATTAACCACCGACTGGCGAACTGGAGACCAATGATGGGCCACAAAAGAACCGCCGGAGCGGCTTACTTTCTGCTTACACAGCCATTTTCCCTGATGCATAATGCAGCAGAAAAGCGGGTGGATTTCCATGTGTGGCACCCACGGAGCATTTAGTGCCAGGAATGGGGGGCACGGAAGCTGAATCGGCTTACAGTTCTGTGCCGGCAGCATTAGAAACTTTACTCATTACGCCGGGTTTTCCCAGTTTTCCCCGTTTTCCAGTCGCCCACTCGCCCAGACCGCAGCAAAGCAGCGGGGGCGGCAAATTATAAAGAAAAAATCCAGAAAATGGGTGCGAGAAAGCCGGGCGCCAAAAGTGAAAAACTATGTTGGAAGAATGCAGGAGTCGCAGGAGCAGCCATCCTGCCCCTTGAAGAGTGTGAGTGAAAACCGCTGAAAGACCCCGACGAAACCAGTGCAACAAAAATGGCAAAAATAAAAAAAAAACAAGAGAGAACGCTATAGTCGAGTTCCCCGACTATCTGATACCCGTTACTCAGCTAGTGGAAGGGAGAAGGAGAATCTTAAACACAGTTTTTGCCGGTTTGTAGGCGTTATAGTGGGCGTGGCAGAAAGTTTTTTGGCAAATCGATAGAAGTTTACAAGACCAATACAAAAATGAAAAAATATCAAAACATTTTTCAAAAGTGTGGGCGTAGCAGCTTTGGGCGGTTTGTGGGCGTTAGAGTGGGCGTGGCAAAAAGTTTGTTGGCAAATCGATAGAAATTTACAAGACCAATACAAAAATGAAAAAATATCAAAACATTTTTCAAAAGTGTGGGCGTGACAGCTTTGGGCGGTTTGTGGGCGTTAGAGTGGGCGTGGCAAAAAGTTTTTTTGCAAATCGATAGAAATTTACAAGACCAATACAAAAATGAAAAAATATTAAAACATTTTCCAAAAATGTGGGCGTGGCAGTTTTGGGCGGTTTGTGGGCGTTAGAGTGGGCGTGGCAACCTGAATCGACAAACTTGCGCTGCGTCTATGTCCCTGGAGTCTGTATACTTAATCTCAACTTTCTAGCTTTTGTAGTTCCTGAGATCTCGACGTTCATACGGACAGACGGACAGACGGACAGACGGACAGACGGACGGACAGACGGACATGGCCAGATCGACTCGGCTACTGATCCTGATCAAGAATATATATACTTTATATGGTCGGAAACGCTTCCTTCTGCCTGTTACATACTTTTCAACGAATCTAGTATACCCTTTTACTCTACGAGTAACGGGTATAAATATACCAAAACACCCAGAAATCCGCCTAAGTTGTGGGTAATGCTGGGCGTAAAACAAAAGCTTATCCTGTTACGGCCACTTTTGTTGTTGCCGCCCGACTCCTGTGATCCTGCTGCTGGCAAAAAGGCTAACCACGGAAATACATTGCCGTGCGCCACAGCGTGTGGCAAGTGAGGAGTGAGTGAGACGGCAGTTGGGTGCCACAGAGAAACTTTACACCAAATGGGGCACTCGCAAGTGCTGACTGCAGGATACCCTTACTATGGAAAAAGGATTTATAATAAATTAATTTCAAAGAGCAAAACTATAGTTCATTTTATAAAGATAGAAAGTTTTATTTATAAGCAAGGCAATGACTTAAAAATATTAATTTCTTAATGGTATAAACTTAATTATAAACCTGAAAAAATTTAAAAGACTTATATACCACTAAGAGAAATTATTTTTAAAACCAGGCTAATTAGTTTTCTGGTAGCCTCGTTGTACTTCTTCCCCTTTTCATTGCACTTTGTGCAAACAATGAATTTGTATTAAACTTAATTGAGTAAACTATTACTGCAAAGAATAAGAAACAAGTATAATTAATATCTTTTGCCAGAGATAACGTTCATAATTCTCCAGAGGTAACTCTACCCTACGAACTTTTACACTGTGACTTTTCTACTTTTAAGCACTCTTTGAGGCACCCCGAAAAGATGCATTATCTGCTGAAATAATTGTCCGAGTGTTGCACAAACTTTTTCCAAAAACTATCAATGTCCAAAATACCGTGGGCAATTGTCAGCTATAGAATAGAACAACGGACACCCCATCGAGTGGCCCGGGGAAAAGGACACTGCCAGGAGGGCAGCCACAGAATGGCAGCGTGGAAATATGTAGTTCCTGGCGCCGCAATATCCACTGACTGGAGCCGGAGCACCAGAAACAGGAGCAGTGGCTGTGGCAGCTGGCAACTGGCAACCGATAGTGGCAGACACTGGTGCAACAGGGTGTATTATGGTCGTTAAGTTATTACCTACAGCAGCGCCACCGCCAGCGGCACACAATGCCAAAGTTTACACAGTCGAAAGTTTCCTAAAGGAGCATTCCTTGCCAGCAGAATGCCAGGCATGAATTGTTGTTAATGCTGCCCTCCACATCCGCTCCTCCATCTGCTCCTCCATTCAGATTCAAGAAAGGCGAAAAAAGCAAGGCGCGGATTTTTCCTATGACTTTTCTCCGCTGCAAACAGAATGCAGCATAATTTCGTGAGGCAGAAAAAAAAAGGGGAAAATGGAGTGGCTGGCATTTTTATTAGACAACGCGGCCATTTGGGCGACTCCTGCCACTGGCATTATGGTAATTAAAATGTGCAAATTCCCTGCGATATCTTGATTGTTTCCGCGCTTTGTGTTCTTTATGTGCGTGTCAACTGTTGCCTCTGGGCATTAAATAAAGATTTATAAGAAAGTAACCCGACAACTTGGGGAGTAATGCACGGTATACCATCTTTTGGGTCACCAAATGCTATGCCCTGGGTCACCAAACTTCCTTTGCTTATTTAAAGCTATCAGCTTATGTTAACTAATCGCCCTTTGTTTCGTTTCCACATTAGTTTTATAAGAAAATAAGCCGACAACTTGGGGACTTATGCACTGTATGGCGCACAAACCAAGTCTTGGGGTCACCAACTACTTAGCCTGGGTCACCAAACTTCCTTTGACTATTCAAAACCATCAGCTTATGTTAACTTATCGCCCTTTATTTCGTTTCCACATTAGAAACAACGTGGATTTGGCTCCAGGGGATCGGTATGTGCGCATCGCCTTCGCCGAGGCAGCCAAGGAGATTGACCTGGCCATCAACAACACCCTGGACATGCTCTTCTCCAACCGATCCGACAAGGCGCCGCCCAACTATGGCGAACTGCTGCGCGTCTTCCGCTTCCCCACCGGAGAAGCTAGGCAGCTGGCCCGCGCGGCGGAGATCTACGAGCGGACGCTGGTCAATATACGGAAACACGTCCAGGAGGGCGACAACCTGACCATGAAGAGCGAGGAGTACGAGTTCCGGGATCTGCTGTCACGCGAGCATTTGCATCTGGTGGCGGAGCTGTCGGGCTGCATGGAACACCGCGAGATGCCCAACTGCACGGACATGTGCTTCCACTCGCGGTACAGGAGCATCGATGGCACCTGCAACAACCTGCAGCATCCCACCTGGGGTGCGTCACTCACCGCCTTCCGCAGATTGGCGCCACCGATTTACGAGAACGGTTTCAGTATGCCCGTGGGCTGGACGAAGGGCATGTTGTACTCGGGTCATGCCAAGCCCAGTGCGAGATTGGTGTCCACCTCACTGGTGGCCACCAAGGAGATCACACCGGATGCCCGGATAACACACATGGTGATGCAGTGGGGTCAGTTCCTGGATCACGATCTGGATCATGCCATACCATCCGTGAGTTCGGAAAGCTGGGACGGCATCGATTGCAAGAAGAGCTGCGAGATGGCACCACCATGTTATCCCATTGAAGTGCCCCCAAATGATCCGCGCGTCCGAAACCGTCGTTGCATTGATGTGGTGCGTTCCAGCGCCATCTGTGGCTCCGGCATGACCTCCCTCTTCTTCGACAGCGTCCAGCATCGCGAGCAGATCAACCAACTGACCTCCTACATAGATGCTTCCCAGATGTATGGCTACAGCACTGCATTCGCCCAGGAGCTGCGCAATCTGACATCCCAGGACGGACTACTCCGTGTGGGTGTCCACTTTCCGCGGCAGAAGGACATGCTGCCCTTTGCTGCTCCCCAGGATGGCATGGATTGCCGCAGGAATCTCGACGAGAACACCATGAGCTGCTTTGTTTCGGGCGATATCCGGGTGAACGAGCAGGTGGGTCTTCTGGCCATGCACACCGTTTGGATGAGGGAGCACAACAGGATCGCCAGCAAACTGAAGCAAATCAATGGCCATTGGGATGGGGACACCTTGTACCAGGAAGCTCGTAAGATAGTGGGTGCCCAGATGCAGCACATCACCTTCAAGCAGTGGTTGCCCCTGATTATTGGCGAAAGTGGCATGAAGATGATGGGCGAGTACTCGGGTTACAATCCCCAAGTGAATCCCAGCATAGCCAACGAGTTTGCCACAGCTGCCCTGCGATTTGGCCACACCATCATCAACCCAATACTCCATCGCTTGAACGAGACCTTCCAGCCGATACCCCAGGGCCATCTGCTCCTCCACAAGGCCTTCTTTGCTCCCTGGCGTCTGGCCTACGAGGGTGGAGTGGATCCCCTGATGCGCGGCTTCCTGGCCGTGCCCGCCAAGCTAAAGACCCCCGATCAGAATCTCAACACTGAGCTCACAGAGAAACTGTTCCAGACGGCCCATGCTGTGGCACTGGATCTGGCTGCCATCAACATTCAGAGGGGCAGGGATCACGGCATGCCCGGCTATAATGTCTACAGGAAGCTATGCAATCTCACAGTGGCCCAGGACTTTGAGGATCTAGCCGACGAGATCAGCAATGCCGAGATACGCCAGAAGATGAAAGAACTGTATGGGCATCCGGATAACGTGGATGTTTGGTTGGGCGGCATTCTCGAGGATCAGGTGGAGGGCGGCAAGGTGGGTCCCCTATTCCAGTGCTTGCTGGTGGAACAGTTCCGCAGACTTCGGGATGGCGATCGCCTGTACTACGAGAATCCCGGTGTCTTCTCACCCGAGCAACTGACCCAAATCAAGCAGGCAAACTTCGGTCGAGTGCTCTGCGATGTGGGTGACAACTTCGACCAGGTCACCGAGAACGTGTTCATCTTGGCCAAGCACCAGGGTGGCTACAAGAAGTGCGAAGATATAGCTGGCATTAATTTGTATTTGTGGCAGGAGTGTGGCAGGTGCAACAGTCCACCGGCCATCTTCGATTCGTACATACCGCAAACGTACACCAAGCGGAGCAACAGGCAGAAGAGAGATCTCGGCAAGGTGGACGAGGAGGTGGCCACCGCCGAGAGCTATGACAGTCCGCTGGAATCCCTCTACGATGTGAACGAAGAAAGGGTCAGTGGTCTGGAGGAGCTGATTGGCAGCTTCCAGAAGGAACTGAAAAAGCTGCACAAGAAGCTGCGCAAGCTGGAGGACTCCTGCAATTCCGCCGACGTCGAGCCGGTGGCTCAGGTGGTACAGTTGGCGGCGGCACCGCCCCAGGTGGTTACGAAGCCCAAGAGGAGCCACTGCGTCGACGACAAGGGCACCACCCGGCTGAACAACGAGGTCTGGTCTCCGGACGTCTGCACCAAGTGCAACTGCTTCCACGGCCAAGTCAACTGCCTGCGGGAGCGGTGCGGCGAGGTCAGCTGTCCGCCGGGAGTGGACCCACTGACGCCTCCGGAGGCCTGCTGCCCACACTGCCCGATGGTCAAGTGAAGAGCCATCAATTGAATTACGCATATCGACGTTTATCCGTAGTAGCCACCCACTCACTCTAATCAAAACCAAAATGGAAACACACCGGCAATTGCGCAATGAGCATGTTTAATTGACAATTAACTAACAATGTACTGCTACACGTGTAATAAAATAAAGCACATTAATAACCCATAGTCATTTATTTGTACAAATTATTCAACTTACTTGCAGAGTTCCAAAAATATTTCTCAAAAAGAATAGCCCTTTTTTTTAGGTATACAAAACAATTTATTTAAATTAGCGCGGGTCTGCCAGTCTAGTCGAACTTGATGTACTTCAGATGCGTGCCCTTGGCTATCACCGTGTCGTCCTTCTTGTGCTTCAGGGTGCAATCGATGAAGGCGAGGTACTTGCCCACCTTGGACAGGTTGGCCTCAATCACCACATCGTCACCCAGTTTGGCGCCGTTCAGAAAGTTAACGCTAAGATCTACGGAAACGCCGGGATGACATGGCTTGGACATCAGGGCGTAGGTGGTTATCATGTCCACCAGGGTCATGATATAGCCGCCGTGCATGAACTTGTACAAGTTCACATGATCCTTGTCCACCTTCAGCTCAGCAGTGCAAGCTCCATCGCCGCCGTCCACGATCTTGACCTTTAATAGAAGATGATATCAGTATGAGATAGTGATTTTTGTAGGGAGACTCTATGGGGAACTACTAACCTTCTGTAGGTGACTTTCAAAGCCCGTTGATTTGGTGATGATCTCGGTGATGTGTTTGGCGAATTCAAGTCCTTTTTTGCGGGTTCCCATATTATCAATTGATGTTGCCTGACAGACGATCCGCTAGCTTCTATATAACTACAAAATAAATTAGTTCGTCCGATCGGAGAGATTAGAAATGTACTAGCTAAATCTAGATAGATAGATAACTTCTCGTATCGGGCACTTGTATCTCAAGTCTCTGATAGTAATAGTTTTACAATGGAACAATCCAACTTTATTGTATGACACTCTAGGTATGACGTGTGTGAGTTTGGATTGCACTACAGTCATTTAAAATAAATCACAGTAGTATGTGGGACAAATGTATTGCTTTGATTTTTTCAATATTTGATTGCTTTATCTTCGAGTGCAGTTTTCCGCTTTTCGATGGAAAGCAAACAACTAGCCGGTATCAAAGTGAGGTAAACAGACTATAGCGCAATTTCATGAAATAGTTAGGAATGCGGAACCTACCTAACTACGCCAGTACTGCTATAAAATTTACATAAATATCTAAAATTTAAATACCCAACGTAACACCTCCGAAAAACACAATTTCAAAACAAACAACAGCTGTTTCTCGATGACGGGATTCGCCAATCGATATATGGGCACAATCGATATGGAAACCTTATCTCTATTCAAATTATCCGTTAGGATTTCTATGCTTTTGTTTTTATTTAAATGTTACATTTCTTTATCTTGCAAATTAAGAGCTTTTGAAAAACAAAGGGCTAGCACATATAAGTTAGCAAGTCTTAATAATGGTTCGAAAAATTTTATTTGGCTTTCCAACAATCTGCAAACTGTTTTAGAAATCCAGCTTTTCCTTGTCGAACTGAATGTACTTGACCTGTCCGCCCTTCGCGATTATCTTTCCGTCGGACTTGCGCCGCAGAATGCAATCCAAATAGGCCATTTTCTTGCCGGCCCGCACAGTATGACAATCAATTTCTATAATTTCGCCAGGTTTCGCTGCTGCAATGTAGCTCACATTCAGGTTGGCCGTAACTCCGGGATGGGAGCCTTACAATAAATGTAAAACTTATTTAGATCTCCTTGTAATTAATAAGCATGTGAAATACCTTTTGACATCAGGGCATACGTGGTACAATTATCAACAATTGTCGCCGTGAGACCGCCATGCAAAGTTCCTTGGCGATTCAGGTGCTCACTGGCCACAGTGAACTCTCCTATTGCGCGACCATCACCACCGCCTGTGATTTTAATCTGTGAATTCAATTTAATTTAAGGCGGAAAGTCAAATTTTTGAAATTGTAGTTCCCACGAGAGAGATGGGCACTTCAAAGTCGCACTTATCGATTGTAGCGAGCCGAGTTATGTAATACCATCACTGATGACAGTCAGCTGTTTGCATGTGAGACTTTGACGGCGTCTATTTAAATTCGCCTGCACTTTTTGTTTATAATCTCACCATACGCAAAACCCGGTCAAATCCATTGGACCCGCTGGCGTACTCGGACATCTGCTTCACAAAGTCCTTAGAAGAGAAAGCACTTTAGTTAGCTACTTGACCAGTTACATGGTGTACTAACCATTCCCAGTTTCTTGGCCGCCATTCCGGTGGATTTGGATTCCTGAACTGAGCACGACGAAATGACGAAAGTTACTGAGGGAGAAATTTCACATGGCGTTCAAGATGTGGGGAACTGTAAGTGTATGCGTGCTATATAGGTATACCCACACATCCGAGATAGTGATTGCCTATTCTATGCGGTTTGTTGTGCTCGCTCTGTTCGTACTAACAAAATACTTGTAAATAATCCGCAGTCTTCAATGACATTGTGTGAAATATCTTGTAAAATTTTTAATACAGAAGTAAAAACTCATGAGTGAAAATGTTTTTTTTCGTTCTAGCTAATCTGGAATTTCCCATCCTAGCCAAAGGATTCGTCCGCCAGGACTCGGTACACGACTTTATAAACAGCGACTCCGACGGCGACTTTATAGCACTGAGCGGCTCCAAATCGGATGTGGTCACTTTGGAGTTGAACAGCAAGTTCATGGTCGTGGATCCCTGTCCCTATTTAGTGGCCATCTTGGATTCTTATGCTGCGGAGACAAGACCATTGGACGTTTTGGCCAGCAGAGTGGATTTGGTGGCCATATACGACAGCTGCGATGTCCTGGAGGCACAGCACTTGGCCCTGGAGCCGGCCTACACCGCTGTGTGCTCCGTTGCCGTGCCACCAGCCAGATTAATAACTGTCAAGCGGGCACCCAAGCAGCTGGCTAATGGAAATCTGCTCCTGGGTTCCCTTTACACCTATGGATCCTTAAGCCTAATAAGCAAACCCGCGGAATACAGTCGCTGGAACCCTCTGGAAGAACTCAATATCGCTAAAACTCTGAGGGACACTCTGTTGCCTAAAGTGAACACCGCCAAGATAGTAGACTTTAAGAGTTATCAGGAATATATTGATCCCGCCTGGATAACTATGTTTGCTTGGTTACCTGATGATTCAAATACCACTGGCGAACATGTTTTGGTTCTGGGAACCGCCTCCGGAAGTTTGTGGTTGCTAACCTTAAGCGCCGATGTCAAAACTCTTTTGAGTCACCACGAAACGAAAACCTGCCTGAGTCGTATCTGCCATATACAAGCTTTCCAGGATCTTCTGCTGGTGGGCGATAGCAACGGACTCATCCACCTGTACCAAATACCAGCAAAGGGAAGCAAGACCCCCACCTTAGTGAAGCCCTTGTGGGAGAAAGCTGATCGAATGGGTCTGCAAATGGCAGTGATCACCGAATGTCCCATCAAGGACTGCTATTATATAACCTGCTGCAAGGCTGCGCTTTTGCTGACCTGGAGTATGCCAAGAACAGGGAGCACAGAATGCCTGAAAGCACGGATCTATATCGGCGGAATGAAGATCACCGGTCTCTGCAGCCTGGACAACAGTAGCTATGCTGCAGGCACCGCAGGAAGCTATCTGCATCGCGTACAAATTATCCACGAGAATAATCAGCTCAGCTTGCAGATGCAATCGATAGCCATGGGTGTGCTTCAGGACTTTCAGGTGATGGGACTAAGCACCAGCAGGCACAAGAACTTAATGACCCTTTTTCTCTACCGCAACAAAGAATACATGAGTGAAACTGTGCCTCAAAAGAACCAGTTGCTCATGCAAGTGCTCAAGGTGGGGAATCAGGATCCACTTGCTCAGCTCATCAGTCACTTGGAATCAAATAACCCCATGAATCACTATACCGATTTATTAGCTGAGCTACGTCTACACGTATTTGCCGAGGAGAATTGGCAAAGGTATATGGACTACGGTCCATTAGATTCCTTCCAATTTACGGATTCCGCCACTGAAAGCCAGTTGCAGCAGCTGCAAATCAAATTCCATGTCCTGCAATTCGTGATTCGCCTGCAAACGAGCCATCTCCAGCTGACCGTTCACATCCAAAAGTCCCAGGATGAGCTGCAGCTGCTCCTTGCGATGCTGAATATCACACACATAAGACTGAGGCTCCAGTTCATTGGGTCATTAAGTATGAGGACACCATTCCAGGAGCAGGCAACAAAGTGTATGTTTGAGGAGGCCCACCGACTGATGAATAAAATTAAGACCGACTTTTCGGAAAAGCATGTCCTAGGATCCACAGCAAACGCATTCGTTGAGCAAGTAGATAATCATATTCAGCTCCTGCATAAGAATCTGGGTATTCCTGTGATAGCTAATCCCCAGGAGAAGCAACTTCATCGCTGCAGTGTGTCCCTTGTCGAGGTAAGGACTTTATAAAATTATTGTAAAAACATGTCTATAGCATCCACACAGATCTCCCCCAGCTTGGAGCGACGCTACTGCAGCCTGTGCGACCGACAGATCCTCTTCGAGTTGGAAAACCTGCGAGAACTCTACGAATCCGGGAGAAATCTGACATGTCCTGTTTGCCATGGAAGCTTCGCAACGGAAATGTTTAATGTATAAACGTTAAATTTATTCTCAACCTTCAATACCAAGTGTTTTGTGTGTCTGCCTCTAAGAGCAAAGCAAGTGAATCCAAAGGAACAGCTCACTCGGCTGCCAGATGCCGACACACATGGACAAAAAAAGGAAAGACATAAAATGCCATCGTTAGTACTCGGAAACATAGATAATGGGAGTGGTATCGATAAGTAGAATGTCCTGCTCCACCTGGCGAAGATCAGACTCCAGTTTGCTCTTGCGCTGCCGCTTGGCGATGCTGTCGATGAGCAGCGACATGGACTGATACTGCTTGGTCATCTCGGTCAGGCTCAGTCGCAGTCCCTCGAGGATCTCATTGCGCTCGGCCTGCTCCATCACCCGCATTCCCGGCACTTGCGGCGGACCACTTGATTGCACCGAAGCCCTGGTGAAGCCCTTAATGCCGCGGCACAACTCCAGCAAACGTGCCTGCTCCTTGGCGCACACCGCGTTCATGTCGGCCAGCATTCTTTTGGTTTTCTTGAGATAAATAGGAACCTTGCCGAAATCCTTGCGGCAGATAAACTGCGGTACCAATCCGGAATTGAGCAGATCGTGACGCGCTCCCACGGGAGTGTCTACATAACGAGGTGGCGGAGGACAGGGAATCGTCTTTCCGGCGCACATCCGGTTGCGTTTAATGAAATTCGGCACCATGGTGGGCTTTTTGCCGCCACTGCCCGGTGGTGGAAGTGGGGGCATTGGCGGCATCTTGGGACACTTGTGGGTATTCTCCCGCCGCCATTTGATGCCCTGGCTCTTGCGCAAGTAGGCGCACGGTGGGTCAATCGGAGTGTGAGCACAGCCCATGGTGCGATGGGCCGATTTCTTGGCCTCCGTCAGGACGCGGGTTCCATCGGCCTGCAGGATAACCGACAACTTCTTGTCCTCTTCGTTCAAGCGTTCGCGAAGTTTGCGGGCATACTTGGCTGCCCTCTCCACAACAGCTGAAAAATTGCTCAAAGTTAGATGTGAAGAAAGGATTGGTTAGTAAGAGATCCCTACGATTTTTGTAGACAAAAATGGATTCCCTTGGTCCTTGGGCCTTCTCAAAATCGTGCTCGCACCCAACAATGTTCTCATCGTGATGGGTGATATAAACGAGGGACATTGTAATGCAAATATATAAGGTTGAAAGTAGGGAACTCTAAAGCGTGATATTTTACTGACTATTCGTTTAATACTAACAGTCTGTTTAGTAGACTTCTGCGTTGCCAAGTACCTCCGCGCTGACTTTGATTGATTTAACTAATAACAAAGGTTGCTATAGATTTTTCAGAGTTTCCTGGAGATATTTAAACTTTTCTAACAATTGGAATTCGATATTTGTTCTGGATCTTTCAGGAACAGACAGAAAGTTGGTATTATTGTATGTATATTTTTTAAAGCACAGAATCAAGCTACAGCTTGTGTCGCACACGAGTTACATTAATAAATTGTAAATAATTTGTTACCATATAAAATTCGTGTATATAAATATTTCGCTTGCGTATATAAAATAATTGTTTGCATTGTAAAATTAGCACTAAGATCGTTTGTCATGGTTACATTTTGATTCCGAAGCTTAACAATAAACATGGAAGTGTTGGAAGCACGATTTAAATACGAATACGACATAGATTCAGATTCAGATACGGATTACAGATTATAGATTCAAAGCAGCACACAAAAATGCTGGTGCCGACTTACAAGCTAGATATGTGTTTTTAATGGGTTATGAATTTGACGATGTTAACGAATGTAAAAGCCACTCAGAATTTGCACTGTTTTTGGATGTGGCCAGCTTTTCTCTGCTGACCACCAATAGGCACTACGAAAATTTCGGATCAGCACATGGTCCTTTGCTATTGCACGTTGACAAGTTGATGTACTGGAGATTTGATACCATTTAGCTGAACCAGCAGTTTTACTTGTTGCCGCTGCTCTCGCGCTCCTCTCGAATCCTTTTGAATGCCTCCGTCTTGACAAAGTCCACGGATCTATAGACTACGCTGCTGGGCACTGGGGCACGGGCTCCACCAGCTTCTACGCCAGCCAGTCGCATCCCACTAGCTCCGTTTCCTCCCTGTGAATACAGATTTCCCACACTCATGCTGGATCGATTTAGCAATGGCGGTTTGTTTGTCACATCCAAATCAAAGTACTGAAGCTTATGCTCAGGCTGCGCCGCCGCTTGCTGTTTGGGAGCGGCCGCTCCCGTCAAGCTCATCATGGCAGCCGCTGCCGATGCGGTGCGCTGATGCTGTACCGACATGCTGCCGGGACTGTTTGGATGCTGTCGATGCTGTTGGCGAGGCAGGGTGCGGGTCTCATGGAAGAAGGCGTTGGCTGCCGGGGAGTGGACATCCGTTTCATGCGGCAGCACCATTGAAAGAGGTGCTCCGGAGGAACGTCGTGTTGCCGGCGACATGGTGACCGGATTACCCAACTAAAAGTAAGACATTCGTGAAAGGATGTTGTGTATGTACAACGTTTCTTACTCACCTTATAGGCATTCGGCTTGCACTTTCTGTCTACGCTGGGCGGTCCAATCGCCTGCTGCAGTTGGGCTGCACCCAATTTATTGGTTAAATGCTCCACGCCCACCGGGGGCTTTGCCGGAAATTCCTCCGGCGGTTTGTCCTCTACAACTGGCAATCCTCCCGCCACCTTTGGCTTAAGTTTGCGGTTCACTGGCGGGCAATCCGCCTGCTCCATGAAGTCGTATCGAAAAACATTGCCCTCCATCTTTGTGGGAGCTGCATTAGTATAGCAGTGTCGGGGCAACGTTCGCGCACTGGTGGGCGATGAGGCGGCTGTCTGTGCTCCGCCAACCAGGCCGGGATTCGCTGCCGCTGAGATGGCGGCCACTGCACCCAAATCGGCCGCCATGAGATTTGGCGTCGATGCAGCAATGGGGTTGGAATTGTGTGGGCTGGTGACTGGTCGCTCGCCCAGCAGCTGGTTGACGTTGTAGTAAGGCTGCTGATGAGACCTTGGAATGTCGTAGCTTTCTTCGATGAAAGCGGAGTGGGCGTTGCGGCGTGCCACAATGGCCGGTGAAGTATTTTCCGTATCCGACAGCTGCGGCAGATCGCGAGGAATTCTGCGAGTACAAAAATTGACATTGGAATGTGTTTAAAGTTCACTTGACAGTGCTTTAACTCACTTTTCATTCTCCTTAAAGTCCAATATGAGATTATTTTTGTTCTTCAGCACCTTGGCCAACTTATCCAGCGTTCCTTGGTCACCAGCCTCTGCCAGAGATGCTGCTCCCGCTAGCTTGGAATTCTTTTCAGGTGGTGGCACGCTCGCTCCACCTTCTTCGGGCATCTTGGAGAAACGCTGCGAGTAGGTCAGTACGAATGATTCGTTCTCAATGGAACTATCCGAAGGTCGAGTGCTGCGATCTGTAATAAATCTTTCTTAACTGCGAATTCGCTTTGATGTTTGACATTCGAGTGCTTACCGACATTCTCGCGCAGGGGCAAAGGATGAGCCCACTCATCGTCATCGGTGAAAACGCTTTCCGAATCGGAGTCGGAGCGCTGTTTACTAGCATTGTTATTGGCCAATTGTTGCTGAATGGAAAACAAGATAATTATTAATTACAACTGCATGACGTACTACATCGTAATCTATCAACTTACCAGACTCAAATTGGTAATCTTCGGTGAGTAGGACTGATCGTTGGTCAGATTCAGACCAATGTTGTTATGACTGCGCGGCGTATCGTAGAACTTGGGGTCCAAGTTGTTCAACGGCGTGGTGGGGTTGTTTGGTATGGCCACATCTGCACCGGGAGTTCCACTGCCGGGCAGGAATCTCGGGCTGCCCGAGAAGCACTCGCTGATCGGTATGTATGGTCCGGAGGCGGTGCTCAAAGCGGGTGAAGCCTGCACGCTGCTGTGTTGCTGGGCCGCTGCCTCGGCCAGAGTTTGCTGAGTGAGCACCAGGTGCTCCGGCAACTTTCGCACCACGCCGTTCGCGCTGACGGCCAAGCGAGCTGCTTGTTGCTGCTGCTGCAGTTGCTCGGCGGCTGCAGCTGCCGCCTGAGCTTGGATCAAAGCACTGTGATTCAGATACAGAGCCGTTGCCGGCGATGGTGGCGGTTGCTGCTGGGCAGCCGAGAGCAGTTCCTGCTGGTCGAAGTTGGCATCGCAGAGCATCGTCTCGCGATTGCTGTACTCCGTGTTTACATACACCGAGTCTGAGTTATTGTTGCCGACACTCGAGGGCATTGGTTGCTGTTCAATGACCGCCGGGCGTCGCAGTTGGGCAGATCCTCCAGCGTTCGGGACCGAGGCTTGGGGCGCTGTTGTTCCGGCAGAGGAGTGCAACGATGTGGTGGTCGTATTCTGCGTGGAGTTGCTCAAACCGCCACTGGAGCTTGTGTGCTGGGTGCGGTTTTCGTCTGGGTGTTACAAAGAAGGAGAAGGAAATACTTGAAAAGGGGTTCTTTGGACTTGGGTTTGTGTACACTTACCTGCACCCACAGCGCCCAGTGGCAACTCATTCGACTGCTTGGTGTCATGTAGGTGACACACCTGGCAGATGCAGTTCACCCAGTCGCGCATATCCGCCTCCGTTTCGGCAGCCAGGTAATAGGTGCGCTTGGGCGTCTTGATATCGAACATGTACTGAAACTTCTGCTTGCGATTCTCCAACCGCAGGCCGCAGTCCACCTGCTCGCACTGATCCAAATCGATAACGCCCTTCAGCTTGCGGCAGTTGTGGTCGGTGTAGTATTCGAGGCAGAACTGCTCCGGTATCTCGCCCTGCTTCAGCGTGAAATAGCGACGCCTCCAGCGCTGCAAAGATAATTTGGAAACAAGGCGTTAAGAGTTGCAACGAGGCGCAAAGTTGGAAGAGCAATAGTGATTTCTTTTTCTTCCATTCTTTTACACAGCCAAGATTCCTTCATAACGATATGTTCAATAGGTCGTGGAAGTACAAATATCATAATAGCAAAACAAACTAAAATGTGAGTCCCCTAAATGGGATTCAACTTTGTTGCTGTTTTTGATAAGAGTCTTTATACAGTAAATATGATAGCCTGAGAATATTAAACAAATTACACTTCTATAAATTGTACTAAGATGTCTGAATAGTGATGACTAACTTAATGAGGTAGTTAGTCATCAGGCAAAGATGATTACAATATCATTTACGCGACAATAGTTTGATATACTAATGAAGGATCTGCATGGCAATCTGAATCATTAACAGATTTCCTAGAATCTGAGAGATGCCAATGCCTTGATTAATATGTAACGAACTCTAACTATGCGATATCTTGCAGTACTTTTATATAGCCGTAGATAAATGTGCGCCACGAGTGCGCCGATGTCTCTGTTCGGAATTAAGATACCCTTGCTGAGCGATGGACTGTGGATGGTGATATGAGGGTAGGGTCCGTCCGGCTGATCAGCTCAATGGCTGACTGCACTATCGCCAATAACATAAGCTGCTGCTGGTGATGATGAGTAAGCGGGTGGGTGATGAAGCCCAAGTCAACAGCGACTGCAGCGGCGCTGCTTTTCCGCGAATCATGTTTTGCATTGACATTTTCTTGGGTAAACAGCAGACACACACACACACACACACACACACATGGAACAACACCCCACGCCCATGTTACCGTTAAGCGGTTGAGAAATTAACAGCTGAGAGGTTCGGAAACCCGCTGAAAACTGAAAACTCCAACTGATAATGGATGGATTTTTTCGGACTGTATAATATCACGCTTAATTGAATTATAAACAATAAACATAATGCCGCACACAGGCCAGAAATTGGCACCCCGAGGCGCTGGAAATACGCAGCTTATTTTCTCGAGGCATCATTAAACTTTGTTTATACAATGGCGCTCAAGATATTAGAAACGCATATGTATGTATGTATGTATGTGTGGGCAAAGGTTCTATTTTTACAATTTTTCCAAGTAGTTTGTTTACTTTTCACAGCGTGATGGGGGATTTTTCAAATTAGAGGACTTCCATAAACCTTTGATATTTTTAGACGCGGCTTAGAACCAAAAAGTTGCTTATTTCAATTTTTATATTATAAATTGATTACTGAATACTACTATTTTGACCGCTATTGCATGGCGAAGCATAAGCAAACAAATTGAGTACAGTGAAACCATAAAGTGGGTTTGCTGTAACTGAAAATTCAGTGCTGCAGACCTTTTGATCAACGGTTTGGGTGTTCTTGGAACTGTCGTATCCACTATAAGTGGTTTCAAATAAACGATCTAGAGATGGGCGCGTGACAAGGTGTCGTGCCACGAATGCTAAAGGAGTAATTATTATAAATTATAACTTAACATATTTAATTGACAATTGAAACTAGTAAATCCGAATAAAGCCATTTCTAATTTAATCTACTCTACTACTTTTGAAAAATGCGTTTTTAATAATTCATTATCTAAAATATCATGAGAGGTTGTCTAATTTCAAATCTAATGAATCACAAATTATGACCGAACGTAAGTAAAAGTTATAAAACTGACACAGTACTAGCGCATCACTAGCAAAAACAAAAACCAAGACAACAACAAGGAGCTGGAAAGACAAGTGCGCCATTGTTTTTGTGGCCGCCGTCGTTAGTTTATGTTGCTTTTGTACACTGTTTTTGTGCGTGATCCGCCGTGGCTTATCGGCCGTGCACATAAACAACGAAAAAACAAGCACATATGCGCATAAAAAACATGCATACACGAAATACGGGGAAAGTCAATTTGATTAAACGCAACAGTTGGCGGAAATTTAATACACGAGCGGCTCCCTAAAGTAAACACTAAACGGAAAATTAATTAAGCGTAAATTTAGACCACGGCAAAGGAAAAAAAAACACGTTCCCACGCCAAAAAGCAAACATAAACAGAAAGAGAGTAGATGACGAAGGGGAGGCGGGGAGAGAGCGAGAGAGAGGGAAAAACGCAGAGGAAGCCATCGTAAATTCATTCACATATTCGCAATTACTGCTGCGGTTTTCAGCTTGTTTGCATTCCAATCAACTGGAATACTGGAACCGTAATCCCTCGGCTTAATAATGAATTAAATTATACCACAAACAACAACGCCAAACAAACGCACACACAAACACACACACTAAGGCAGGCACCAATACAGGCTTAGCGTAATTGTAAAAAAATGCCACTTCCATTATCCATCGTTTTTTTTGTAATCTTTTTCGTGAGTCAATCGATGGACAAAGATTGCGGTATTTCCCTTCCGGCCTTATGTTTACCGTTAGCCAATTGCGGTTCTCTTTTCTTTGCGCATTTCACTAATCACTTGGCATTTCTGATTCGATTGCATTGGAATTTTCATTTTGATTTTGATTTTGAGCTGGGGTTTCCAGGAAAATTCCTTCGCACTTGCTTTCACGCACACACACATACACAGGTTTTCGAAAGCCTAAGGTTTTCCATTTTTGGAAACTTACTGCTCGCCAAATGCGTTTGGTGGGCGGCGACTTAATTAGCCAGCCTTCATAAAAAGTGCGATCCATTATTTTGCAGCGCTCGACGCAAATTACTTCGATTTATTTCACTCCACTCCGCGCACACCAACTAGAGGTGGGCCACATGCCAACGATAGTATCGATCGTTCGGGTCTGGCTGGGCAATATCGATTAAGTATTCGATTGGCATACAGTTGCATGCTTATCCAACACTGGAACTTTTAATAAATTTGAGTTGTAATAGTTTAATATTTACATTTTTTATTAGATAAAAAGCAAAACATGCTTAGCTTTCATTTTTAAACTAGTTATTACAGCATGCTTAAAAAGCAGTACAAATAACACATAACTATTGCTGCTAACATCTTTAGTTTTATATGTACTCAAAAATTCACATTTTGTTTGAAAACAAGAATTTGCAGATAACGTATTTACATTATTAACATAAACAAAAATTCCAAGCTTAAATCTTTAAGCAGTTACCCCTTACAAATTTAAATAGCAAACAAAGGATAATTTTTACAAATAAGTTTTATTCCGCCGTGTCAAGCGTATGCCTAGAACATACAGATTTTCCATGTAGAATAGCATTTTCTCCCACAGCGCCGCACAGCAGAGTACGACTACTACCCAGATCTCAGGCGGAACCTGCGCCACGCCGGAATCCTGCTGCAGCCAGAGCTTACTTGTCCTTGCTGTCGCCCTTGCCACCACGGATCCTACCGGTACGACGGGCAGCAATGAGACCGACCTTGCGACCGGCGGAGGTGCCTCGCTTGACGGTGGAGGCCTTACCGATGTGCTGATGGTTACCACCACCGTGAGGATGCTCCACAGGGTTCATGGCCACACCACGCACCTTAGGCCAGCTGTTGCGCTTCACCTTGTACTTGTGGTAGGCACGACCGGCCTTCAGGATGGGCTTGTCGATACGACCGCCACCGGCAACGATGCCAACCATGGCGCGGTTGGCCGAGGGCACGACCTTCTTGGCGCCGGAGGGCAGCTTGACACGGGTCTTCTTGGTATCCTGGTTGTGGGCAATCACGGTGGCGTAGTTGCCAGAGGTACGGGCCAAACGGCCACGATCGCCGGTCTTCTCCTCCAGGTTGCAGATGATGGTACCCTCAGGCATCTGGCTCAGGGGCATCACGTTGCCGATCTGGAGGGTGGCCTTGCGACCGCAGTACACGAACTGGCCGGTGTGCATGCCCTCGGGGGCGATGAACAGCTCCTTGCGGATCTTGTAGCGGTAGGGGTCGCGGAAGTGGACGACGGCCAGAGGGGCGCCACGGCCGGGATCGTGGATGATGTCCTACAACACGAAGGTGTACGGTTTGGTTAGTCACAGTTCATAGGGCAAGTAAACTTCTTGAATCTAGTTCGAAACAGTTAGTAAGCTGTCACAGGTGCTTTAGCAGGTTTCAGCTTAAAGCGAGAAACCAAAAAGTGTCTTGAATGTGGCAGATAGAAAGTCATGGCCAAATGCATGAGATCCCTTGCACTTTGAGTGGATAGGTAGAAAGGTAATCCCAGGAGCATACTACTCACCTTGACAACTCCGCGAATGTAGCCGGAACGCTCGGCGAAGTCCAGGGAACGCAGCTTGGCGGCTCCCTTGCGCTTCTTCACGTGCGCCTTGAACACGGAACCAGCTCCCTTACGCTGTGCACGAATGACGCGACCCATTGCTGCAAGACAAATTCACTAGTTTAGTACTCCATGTTGCGAATGCAGTTTCACTAAAAAAGATGGCCAATCAACGCTCTTCCATAGAAACACGCTATGAAATATCTGTCTTGGTCGACCATTTTGTGAGAAAATTGAAATATTCCATGTTTCTTGGGTATAACGTTAAATTGCGCACTGTAAACAACTTCCGCAATTGAAAACACCACCAAATTGTCAAAATTTAGCACGTGGCTTACCGTAAAATTAAAATTTGCCCAATACGACCTCTCCGGAAACGGGGCGAAAAGAAAAGAAAAGAAGAAGAGGTCCTAGAGGTGGGCAGAGAATAGTGTGGCAGCATATGGCGTCTAACGTGCCGCTGGAGAACGAACTGTTTCCCACTGTTTTTTTTGGTACTGAGCAAACTGTTAAATTGCTTACTTGTTTAATGAATTTTGCTAAGCTGTTTATTATATTATTCCCTCCAATTTAATTGTCCGTAGGTTTAGCTATCAATAGCTCGAGGATGATAAAAATTCATGATCGTGGGAGACAAGCCGAACAATGCAGGTTTGTTATCAATCTTTGCCAAGTCCATATCGCTGAAATCTGCTTGGGAACTGCAAATTAAAATATACTTTTAAGAGATGAGATTTGAATTTTTTTTGCACATCTACTCTCCCAAATCTGTTCAATACGACCCATTTATAAAATGTTTATCTGCGTATAGTAAATAAAGTTTTCAAATTTTTAAGCCAGTTGTATGCGAATATATGGTAACAACAAAATCGGTGGAAACGTTCCAAAACCGGTAGCACTCTAATGTGGAAAATATTTTGTGCTGTTAACCGCAATACGTTGATCTCACTAGCACACATTTTTCATACATAAATATATGATAAACTAATTTGTTTTTTAGATATGTTGTTTGAAATAGTATTATTAATATGTTTCCATAAAATAATAACTATAAATATAAAAAATCGTTTTTATAAGAAATCGACGTTTCGCTCAGCCAACATCGTAACTAACTTCTGATTGGAGTCAATGCATGTAAATAATAGGTTACAGTTGCTGATTGCAAACTTTTTTAATTTGCAGCTCTGCAAAACGACAAAATACGGGCACACTAATTGAATTTCTACCGCTCGATAAATTTTCGGTATGTGCGCGAATATGAGCACGGTATTCGCAGGGTATTTTCCACTTGCCGATGGTTTAAGCTGCCATCAGCTAATTGGTCACACTGTTGGAATCCGTCGGGGTTTTGGCGTCGCGTTAAACGGAAAACCGTTCTGATTTTCACTGAACTTGGGAAATTGAACTGTTCAGCTGGTTGTGCGATGCAAAGGCGATAGGCGCCCATCGCTGTGCGTGAAGAGTACGTATTCGCAGTGCGCCAGTGAAAATCGCGAGTCCTGCGCGAAAACGCAAAACGGAATCGGGAGGAAAAAGCGAGTGGCAGATTTTTTCTGTCTACCTACACAAACACATACGCAGGCTGCTGCGCTGGTGTGGGTGTGTGTGTGTGTGAGGCTGGTCCATCGGAGCGCCGCAAAAAAAATTGAAATTGTGCAGTGTGTGCGAAGAAGCTTATGAATCGACAGTGATTAATAAATGATTTAAGGGCGAGAAAAGATTTTAAAAAGTGCTGGGGAATTTAAAGAGCCGCGCCCCGTTTGCCAAACGTTAACTAACACACACAAACACTTCGTCACAAAACACACACACGCACGCAGAGGCAGAGCAGAGAGAAAGAGAGATGGAGAGAGAGAGATAGAGAGCGTGAAGAAGAGCGGAGAAGCAAAAAGAGAAAAGTTGTATGACAGCAACAAATAGTTTGATAATTGCACTGGTTTTTTATTGTGGCATTTGTCATTTAGAGCCCATAAAGCTAAAATCGCAGTAAATCCTTTGGCCGCTCCTTCTCCGCTCTTTTTCTCTCCCTATTGTTTTGTCCCCCGCTCCCTCCCCCACAACTCCGTTCGCCGTCTCATTTGCATTTCTCCTCTCTCCACCTCTTTCTGCGTGCGAAGAATCAGCAGCAGCAATTCTCCAGATCCAGAAGAACAACATAAAATAGCAAATCAAAATGGCGCACCAGCAGCAACAACAACTGGCTCCATCGGTCAACTGTTCACTGGACGATATCGATCTGACGGCCCTAAAAGTGAGTCAATAAGCTGCGGCTTATCCATCTCGAATGGAAATGGAATACGACTAGAAATAGAACCAGCAATAGAGACCCCCTCCCGAAAATAGAGCCCCCATTTTGCCCCCTCCCCGACTTTATTCATTAACACGCCTCGCCCGATTAACGTGAAAGTGACCGCCCCATGATTTTTCTCCCAGGTGTGGTCGTTTACACTCCAATTTCCGTTAGTAGTTCGTCGGTTCGGTGATTATTGGGTTTCACAAACTATTTACTCTATCTGAAAGGTGCCACAATTCAATTAGTTTTGTACACATATCGCAATCAAAAAGTTCTTTGATTTTATTTTAAGATGGTACCAATACGAAATCAGTTTTTTCTTGATTTTTTTTTTGCCTTAAAAATTATAATTTTTAATCTGATAGCGCCTGTATTATGAACAAGAAAGTAAAAAGTCCCCTCCTTACTCACTTACACTTGGTTCCAAAAATACCCCAGAATATCTTACCCAACTCGATTGGCCTTTCGAGTCGTCAAACCCTTGAAGGTTTCCCCCGCACATTTATGCAAATTGTTTAAAAGTACAACAAAAGCGAAAATTTTCTTTGTGTTCCGCCTTTTTTGCACTTTGCCATGGCAACGAAAAAAGGTTTTTTTTTTTTTTTTTTTTGGATTCATTCTCCCCCTTTGAAGCAATCACAATAATAATCGAGTTGATAAATGCACATTGGCATTTCGATTTCATTGCCTGATAGAAAACCACCCAGCTTGGCACCACCCACCCTGTAAGTAAGTTTTGTATGTGAGAGTGGTGTGCGCAACTTTTGACCGGCCGGTGTCACCTTCTCCTCTTTGGCAAGCTATTTTTTGTTTCGCTTCGTTTCTCAATGAATTTGTCGAGTCTTAACCCCCTTTCGGCCGCCTTAGCGGCCCCCTTTAACCCCCCTGTGGCCGCACGCACTGCCGCATGCGTTTGTTGCCTTTCTCTTTCACCAAACACTCACCACTCTCACCACTCTCGGTGGCGGAACGGAACTCACCACGCCCGCCGGCCCCACGTTGGGCGCCATCTCTTTCGCTTTGCGCACCCACCAAAAGTTCAGTTTAGCACCAGTGTGTGTGTGAGTGTCCGTTTGTTGACTCTGCCTGGATGTGGGGGGTGGTTGGGGGGTCGCTGGGGATGTGGGCTGGTGGTGGTGCTTGGGTCGTCGCCTCACTGCTACGGCATGTGCGCCACTGTGGTTGTGAGTGTGCTTCACCCACAGATGAGGTCAAAAGAATAGGCTTTAATGCGGACTTAAAGAAAGTTTGTTGCATAAAGTTTTATAAATCAAAAGTTGGTGGTAAATTTTAAAAATAAAACCATGTGTTTAGGAAGAGATTTAGTTGACTTTCGTGCGAATAATATTATTTTTGCTTATACTTATTGAAAAATATTAGGTAAACCTATTTTTAAAACAAATGTATGTATATATTTCTGGATTAAAGGCTCATTGTCGTTTGACTCATAATCTTAGAAGAAAGCGGCTTCGAAAGCACTATTATTGTAGCCCCAACTGTTTGCCCGTGTGTGTTTATGAAAAATTGTTCATAGTCGATGCAGAGCGACGAAGACGAGACAAAAACGAGACAAGAATGAAAATTGTTTAGTTTACTTTATTAAAAGGCGGCAGGCAGAAGCGAGCAGAGCAACACCATGCGTGCTTTTGTATCTACGTGAGTCGCATGTATCTGGATCGCTGTGTGTGTTTGTATCTCCGCTGCAGCAGACAGCTTGAAGATAGCGATGATGTGGATTCGAATGATAATGATGATGAAAACGATGATTAAGATGGGGCACACACTTACACACACACACACACTGGCTGCCAAGAAAAGCGGCTACGAACCCAAAGCAAAATCAGCAAAAATGGCAGCAGGCATGAGAATATGAATTGTGATGTGTGTCTTGTTTGAAGTGTTGTTTTTATTTTTGTTTGGCCTTCTCCTCTCGGCGAGGAGCGGAAAAGTGGGAGAAGTGGGCGTGGACGTGGGCGGCCCCCCGCCTGCATGTCTGCCATATTCCGGTGACCTGTCTGTGCGTGGCTTTTAAAGGTCATTAAGCACAATGGCAGCGAGAAGAGATGCGATAGCTGTGGAATGTCCCGAAATAGAAAACGAGAAAAGGTCAGAGTCCTTAAAGCTAAGGTTCTGTCTCTCGAAACTGGCTGGCATTGTGAGGCTTCCGTTCTGGTTTCTGTTCACTCGATAAGAGCTTCATTCCTCATGTCCGATAAGATACCACGAACTGCATTCATCAGCACAAATTTCATTAATTATTTCTGGTTTTTACGATTCCCCCTTTATTTGTATTTGGTGCAGTTTCTTTTATTCTCCACTGATAAGCATTCAAACGCGGTTTGTCTTCATTTTCATCCGCATGAGCACTAAAAAAAAGCAACGATCTTCAATCACATATATTTAGTATAAATAGGGGGCAGATACATACAATTTTTTCTTTCAAATTCACGAGGACGCCTACTTTTTATGGTGCACTTTTAATTGAACTTCATTACTTTAAATCCTTTTCTCCCCAGTGTGCGTTTATTTTAATCAACATTTATTGCATTTCGTTAGCTGCGCTGCGCTGCGATAAAAACGTGTTCGCCCACATTTGTTCGGTTTCCATGTGTCCGTCTGCGCTGCAATTTGCTCTGAGGAGTGGAAAAAATCCACACATGTTTCAGTTTTTGTGGGTTAAATCAACATTGGCCCCGGTCCTCGGGAAAATACTTTTTATAATGTTTCGGTAAGAGGCATCTCTTCGCTATCGAACGTGTGTTTATAGAAGCAAATTTCCCCGGGGTGTTGGGAAATCATTTTGTTTTCAGTTTTCCATGTGGATCTGTGGAAATCGGTCGTTAAATTATCAGCTCTAATCAGAGTTGGCCTCATGTGCTGATACCCAAAAACTAGGTAAATGGGCTTTGTGACGTCAGCTGAGTGCATTCCTAATCGAATTGGCCACGCGGCCCACACAAATTAAGCCACCAAAGAGAAATAGTTTGGGTCAAAATAATAGTAAAAAATAGTAAACACACGTACTCAACTTAATTGGATATTAAATCAAAGTGATTCTAAGCTAAAATAGAGACCGTTGAACAAATATGAATAGGTAGGAACAGTTTGCAAGTTCTAACTGGAATATTTTCCAAGGTTTTCTAAACATTACATAAATTTTTTCGTAGTGCAGCCACTGCATCTGCATAAGCCAGCTCGATGCAATTGCATGGGCGTCCTAATATGCAGTCAGTCCTGTTTTAAGCCACTCTCCTGCTCTTTGCATTTTTTACTGCTAACTGGGCCAAGCCTTTTGAGGGGGAAACGGGCCAACTGGAGGGGGGGAGGGAGTTCTGCGCTTTTAGACAAACAAAGCAAAACAAAACAACTCACAAAATTCCAGTTTGCCAGGCCAAGCAAACTGTAATAATGAAGCAACTAACCAAAGACAGAGATTTTCCAACCAAGAAAATGTAGCTAATGTAAATGTATAGAACTTAAAAATGCATAACATAGTACTATACAACTTCTGTTATCTATAAAAGCACATATTTATTTAAAGTAGTTTTTGGAAATCGGATTGAAAGATCTAGTCTAACAATATCAAAGATTCTTCTGAAGCAAACTTCACTGTACCGCCAGCGACTGCGTTGGTCGGCGACTCGATCTTTCGGCCTCCAACGGGTTGTTTAGTTTTAGTTTTAGTTGTACCCGTTTGGACAAATACAAAAACAAACAGCGGCCGGGGCAACAACAACAATATGGGGGGAGCAGAGAGGAAAGGCAAGCAAAAGGCAAAAAAGTAGGTGGTGAAGGGGGGGGGGTAGGCGGTAGATGTAGCAAGGAGGGGAAGGGGCACACATGTGGCGGCAGCTGGACAATTTCCAAAGAGAGCGGCAGGAATAAGCTGCAGTACCAACAACATCCGAACCAGCCTGTTTTGCCTGCTGGTAACTGATAACTGTAACCAAATCTACACTGGGAAAAATCGAAAATTTAATTTGCAGCAGCTTTAAATGGGAAGAAATTTATTTCTGAGACTTAACTTTAGAATGCTCTAAGCTAATGCTAAAGCAAAGCTAATACCGCTTGAGATTGAGAATACAAAACAGTTTCGTGATATTTTCTCGCAGTGTGCGATCGCTGACCACCGACTAGAACTTTTTTCTAACGGCTACCTGAACCCGGTCTACCCCGCTCCCCACTCCCCGCTGACTGCTCATTTGGTGGCATTTGTTTCTGAGTTGCTTAACATGTCAACGCTAATGAGTCATGGAGTGTGGTGTACCAGCAGATACATTTCACTCGGTTTTCATCGTCGTTTTTCTCTCCATTCAGTGAGTTTATTTTTTGTGAATTTTTAATTGATTTTTACAACGTGAAGTAATCAGCCATAAATAGCAGTAATTGCCGTTCCGTCGCACTCCCAGCACGTTTTCTTTGTCTCTGGGGCTGTGTTTTCTCTCTTGTTTTTTTTTTTTTTTTTGGCTTTTCCCTGCCTTTCCCTTTATCGCATGTGTTTGACACACTTTTCTGGGTCTCGAGTGGTAAAAAAAAAAAAGGGTTGGGGGTGCAGCCATAAATCTACTCAAAGCGGCTTCCATAGTTCTTCAGCTTTTCCAACACCCCCGCTCTTAGATTTTCCCCTATTTGTTTATTTCGTGGTTTTTACTTTACTTTTACTACATCTTTTTTTTTTTTGGTTGTTGACTTTTTGTATTTTACTCTCTAATTCCTGCAGCTTAAGGAGCTTCCACCCTGTGGAAAATTATGGGTGAATTTCACCCAGGGGGTGAAAAACTGCAGTTCGTTTGAGGCGGATTAAAGCTGCATAGAGCTGACAACTTATGATACGCCATAAATCAATCGTTTGAGGATGCCAAGAGTTATAATCCACGATATATTTTCCGAATACCATTCTCCTGTCAATAATGGCTGGATTTTTCTTGGGCGCTTTTCCCAAGCTTGTAAGACTTCAATCAATTTTCCTGTTCGACTTGTTGATGAACTTTTGCACAAACTGAATTTGGAGCACTAACTGCAGGTTACTAACTTTTCTTATCCAACTACACTGAAGTCGAAGGATTAGTTTATAAATAGTTAATTATTTTGTAACAATAGAACAACATTGTAGCTGATATGCATAGCACCCGTCAGCTTGCTTTTGTGTTTCTGGGCCAGAGTCTTCATAATGTTATCTTCGTTGTCGCAGGACAATAAGTCCATCATAAAGCCATAACAATTTTCCGAGAATAGATCTATAAGCCTATTAAATCAATATTCATTGTGCAAAATTTCTTTATGTGCGCCTCGTGGCTCTTAACCCACAACCTCTCGAACCTTTAAGCGTCAACTGGGGCTGTCGAAAAAGTCAGTTACCTGTTGAAATGGCAGCGTTCTTGTTTTTGTTTTGTATTTTAATTGGCATTTGGCTTACCTGTCGTGTTCTGGACGTCTTTGTAATCCCCAGTACCCCATTTACGCTCCTCCACTGCTCCTCCATCACCTGCGCGCTCCAATAAAAATAGAAAGCATTGTGCCTCCTCGCCTCGTCTTCTTGTTTTCGTGTCACGCTCGTGTCACGAGTGGCGTGTCAATGAACTCGCATGCAATTTGTATGGCTTTTGGGAACCCCGAGAATGGGCATGAAAGTGGAATGGAAGGGATATCATCAGATCCGATGGGTTGGGGGTAGAATGGGATGGGAGGTAGGGAATCCAAATCGGAATTTGGAAATCGAGGATTTTTTATTTTTAGCGCAGTGCGAGTGGCTCTGCGGACTACTTGTCTCTCCTTATTTGTATTGTTATGCCTTAATAATTTGTTTACAAACAACCCAGAAACAAAGGGAAAACCCGGCCCGGCCTGGTTCGTGTTTAAAGGCTGTTTAAGTGGTGCGGGTACCGAAATACCGAAAAAGAGGGTTTCAAGAGGGGCATTCGAGGGTTCTTTGTTTGCTGGTATGTGTTTGGCAGCTGTGTGTTTTTGGGCAGATTGAAATAAAATAAAAAAAAGGATTTTATTTGGGCGTTTCCACATTGATTTTCCCTAGCTCATCACTCATGTTCTCCACATATTCTCTCTTTCAGGATCCAGCTGGCATCTTTGAACTCATCGAAGTTGTGGGCAATGGCACCTACGGTCAGGTCTACAAGGTAAGCATATCGTTATATTTTATTAGCTCCTATTTACTTGGCGCTTATGTGGCTATTTTCGTGCTGATATTTTGCTCGTGTGAAGTTTTTACTGCTTTCTTTTCATAAGCAAATTTTCGCCGAGAGAGCAATGATCTCAGACTTTTGGCTTCTGCGAGTCACTTAGTCTCTTTATAATTAGCAATCGTTAGAGTTTATGCTTGACTGCGTTTCGCTTTAGTTTTGCAATGTTTTCTTTTTTTGTTTTTTTTTAAGCAAAAGCGATATGTATCTGAGTATCTGTATCTACAGGGCGACGCCTCATCTGCCGTCGTGTTCTGGGTTTGCTTTAATTAGTTTGTGTCCGCTATGATGTCTAATAACTTAAAGCGGCGAACAAAACAAAAAATGAATGACTACAAGCCAAAACACAAATGCCGAGAACGGATTCTTCTCACACATTAACACATTTTTCTGGCTCTACGCCTGCCGGGTTTATAGTGATAGTAGAGTTAATAATAGAAGGAATAAAAAGGGAGGTCAAAACTCTTGAATTTCGAAGTACGAATACCCTTTAAAATTGAGTTTGATAAGTTTTATGTTAGCTAATATGAAAACACAAATATTGTTCAACTTAATAGAGAAATCTTTCTGAAAAATTTGAGTTTATTTACGAATTTAGTAAACTCTTTTGAAGGGTATCAGAAACAACAGGAACAATCATCGTCATAATCACGCAGCTAAACAATGCCTTGACTTTGTGCTTGTATTTAAATTATAAGTTTAAAATGTATCTGCAAGATACAATTGTGCAGCAGCAGCAGCAGCAGCAGCAGAAGCGGCGGCGGCGGTACAAAAATAGACATTGCTTTTGTAAATTACCGTTAGCTGTTGGAAAATCAGAAAAAGCGGAAAAAGTGTGGCATGCGCCGCTTGGGAGGCCAACGGCAAGTATTGGTTGTTGTTGTTGCTGTTGTTGTGCCTCTTGGGCGTTCATAGTGGTGCTGTTGTTGCAGTTGCATGTTGCTGTTGTTGCTGTTGCACTTTGTGGGGGTCGCCGCCGGCATCTCTGTGATGAATGCAACCAAATTGAGTTGCCGTTGCTGCTGGATTTGCCTCAAGTTGTTGTTTATCGCCTCTACAGATGCTAAAGTATTTTTATGCCCTCGAAGTGGGTAATTTGATTTGGAAATAGGTTTGAAGCTGCATGAAAAGAAGTCATTTCGGCGCATAAAGTTTTACAACTGTTTAAAACTAAATTTGGGCGAGAAGGGCTTGTTTTTGAAAGTCAAACTAATCAGCAAGCTTTTTAATCGTTCGGATTTCATAAAGATATGCATTTTAAAAGTTTAAAGCTTACAGAAGTACCTGTAATGCAATTACACAAGTTTGTGTATTGTTCTTGATACCTCATCTAATATAAGCTCTTGCACTAAGTGAGTTAATCATCGCAGAGTTTGCATCGCTGGAGAATGAGTAATCAAGCCAGTGTATTTCCATTTCCACCTTCAAGGTTATTATACATGGGTATTCATATATTCATTATCTCCTTTTCATACACATCTATTTATATTCAATTCCCCGGAATGACCAGCTCTTTCACGTGTGCCCTTATAAGGTTCTTCAGGTGGATTAAGCTCTATCGCTTACACCATTTCACGAAATTCAGCTGTCAATCAGTTGGCATTGGCAGCTTTCGAAAAATCTCTGTAATTTCATATGTTTATGGCCTCGAAGTTTGCCCAAGAAATGCCAGTCAATTGTAATCTCCCACACAACTCAAGTTGTTAGGGTTTCGCAGATCTCATAAACCAATCAGATACAATACTATAAATTGATACCATAAGAATGTATTTTCCTGCGAATTTAAAAAGGAATAAGGCCAAATCTTGTTTACTGTGTAGTCGCAGTTCTTTGAAAACTTGTTAACTCAATCCGGCGACGTCTTTGGCGCTTTAAGTAGTTCATTATTCCGCAGTGGCCAAGCATCTGTGTGAAATTAGCATGAGTAATGCCCCCAGATACTTTGTGTATCTGATTCTCATTGTGTATTTGTATCTGTAACTGTATCTGTATCTGCATGTGACTAGGAACTCGAACGCACTTAAAAAGTAACGGATGCGAAGTCCATCCACTTGCTCGCCGTATGCCTCATTTCGTTGGTATTTACGAGTATTTGGCAGTGGTTTTTAGCCGACTTTACGTCGATTGCTTACTAACTGACTGACTGTCCAACCGGTTTACATTCGCTTTGGTTATGGGTTATTGGTTATTGAGCCGCAATTCGAGGCGAGAGCCACCTTTTTGGCCCCAGCAGCTTATCAAACGTCACAGAGCCGTGTTGACCAATTTTTGCCATTTGGCCTGCTGCCTGCTGCCTGCTTAATCATAATTTCATTTTGGTCTGGGTGTTTTTTTCTTTTTGGGTATTTCGAACAGCATTCGATGCGAGTTCCAGTCAATGACGATCTTTAGCATGACTTAATTTCGTTTCTGGGAATCTTTTTGCAAAGCTCCATTGATTTATGACTATCTGTCTCCCCCGTTTCATTTTGATTTTCGCTTTCGTGTTTGTTTTGTTTAGGGCACTTCCGCTTTATTGATAACTCGATATTTCCACCAACTGCGCTGAATGTTTGCCTTTTATCGCACTTAATAAGCTGGCCAAACTGTCGTCCACTGAGTCAGAGGAGCTGAAATGGAATGAAATTGTGGCGGAGGAGTGAGGTGGGGATGTGGAGGAGGATCGTTAGCCACATGCGGTTCCGGGGAACACGTACAAGTGCAACGTGTTAACGGACTTATGCCAAGTGCACTGATTTTTGTTTTTTTTTTTTGCTGTGGGGGTGCAGTGGGAGTGTGGAACTTATAATGAGAAGTCTGACTTTAAACGTGGTCAACTGGAAATTGAGGACGGTGGCCAGGAGGCAAAGTTCAGACAAAGAAACTTTACAAAAGTTTACAAATGCGAAAGAAGTTTACTTGCACCGTAGCTGTCAAATATATTTCTAGTTCATTGCCTGCTTTATTTCACAAAAAGTTAGTTGCAAGTCGGTTTTATTCTTTACTTAATGCGGCATTATGTTATCGCTTAAGAAATATTAAAAAAGCTCGGAGATTGCAGCTTATAAATGAAATTACAGAATAATTTTTACTTGAACTGTACTTAATTTCATAATATATTCGTCGTGTTTTGAATGCTCTAAGTGCATATGAACGTGTTGGCATCCAAACGACACACACAAAGCCCAATTTCCGCAATGTTTATAAATGTTATTTTTGGGGCTTGGCTCCCGTTAGTTTCCGCCCACACAATAAAAACAACGACAGCGGCCCACAGTTGTCGTATAATTAACATTTTTCATAGCTGGGCGAACTTTGACCCAATTACGGGGAACTCGAGAAGGAAGCAGATGGATTGAGGAGGCTTACGAAGGGGTGGAGGAGGTGGTGAAGTTGGCTTCGGAGGAGGTGGAGCTCCAGTTGGAGACAGACAAGTGCAGACAGCAAGACCACAATACATATTTATGAGCGAGACATGATAATAAAGCACGCAAGCAAATAAATGGGGGATATGAAATTAACCAACGGCGCAGGCGCAGCCAGGCAGAAAGAAACTGAAGCTGAAGCTGAAGTTAAAAACTGAATCTAAAGAGGCAGTGGCAGAGGCAGCAACTGCAGTGCAGGGCAGTCAATAAAAATAAAACACGACAAGCTAAACATGCAAAATACATTAAAGCCAATAAACAAATCAAGCAGGAAGCCACAAGCAAGAGCAATAGGAAAGACAGCGGAATACAAAGGAGAAACTACTCACACAAACCGACTTTGGGCCCCATAAAAGAGGCAGCAATTAGTGCACGAGTGCCCAAAAAAGCATAAAAGGCTCTCTCAATGTCACAGATATAAAAAAAATACAAAAAAAAAAAAACTAATTATTACGCAAATAGTATTTGTTGGGTAGGCTCCAAAAGCATTTAAGCGAACACAAGTCATTGACACGTTCACAGAGCACCGAGCGGGTACACGCAGAGAAAAACTAAAGATATAAAATGTAGGGAACCTCTACAATTACTATAAAATTGGTATCTGAATCTAGCCTTTAATTACGCACTTAATACTAAATCTAACTGCAGGATGCTAAGGAAGAATTATCTTTAAAGGTATTCCTGTATTCATATTTAAACTGCGTTTAAAATGAACTTGAAAGACTATAAATTCTCTTTAGTTTGTAGCAGTGTAGTGAAGTCTCCTTTCTCTTTCCCTGTTTCACAAATATTTAAATGATTCCCTCGCTATCTTTAGCCATTCCCTGCATTTTCTGCGCTATTTGCCGCTCATTGTATTTTTAGTGGAGGTTCACTAACTCTGCGATTGCTCTGTATTTTGGCTTTTGGTTATTCGGATTACTGATTTCGGGCCGGCTGCTTCGCTTTGTTCGCTTAATTAAATCTCTAGCCCTGACACTTTTTCATTGACAAGGCAACCTGTACACTGCCTGCCTCCCCTCCCCCCTGCTTCCCCCTTCCGCAAGTTTTGTGCGAAAACAATAAATGGGATTTTGGGTTTACGTTTTCGAGTGTTTTTTCGCCAGGTCGCCAGGTGCGAAAATAAAAGAAAGGCACATTTTGCTAGCCGCAGCAAACGGCGATGGGAAAGTCATCGAATTGGAGTCGTGGTGGGGGAATGTGGCTCACACATAGGTGTAGATGGTGTGTATGGTGTATGGATGTCTATATGTGTGTGGGCACCCAGTAACGACCTTGGGAAGTTGCGCCGCTTCTTCTTGATGGCCAGTGAGTTGGTGTCGAAGCTGCTAAGTTATGCATTTTTTATAATCAGTCTGCGTGGGTTGCTGTTTTTTTTTTTTTTTTTTTGTGGTCTCTCTGTTTTTATTTATTTTTTAACAGCTTTTGTTTTCGGCGCAAATTATATATGCATGTTGGAAGTTGAAAATTTATCACTTTCGAAGGCGGCGTGTGAAATTTTTGTGGTCTGCCCTCTCCAACTCCAGCAAACTGAAACCACAAACACTATTAAAAAAAAGGTTGATCAAAGGTCGGGCTTTGGGCCATTAGATTTGGCCAAAAGGCAAAAGCAAATGTGGAAGTGCTACCCTATTTGATTTGCTAATTGGTTCATTTAGAATACCAGGAAAATCAGCTTAGCGTATATTTGAGTATATATATGAATATGAAGAGTTCTGCTTAACAGAGGAATTTATTTTTCTTTATTTCTTTATCACAAAAACTATGATTCACTTAGAAAGCTTTTGTGATGTGTTTTGCGAGTATCTGAACTACATTGAAAAAGCTATCCATGTGTAACAAAGACTTGGTATATCTTCCAATATATTGATTCAAACTCAACCCGCTTCCATTTGCTTTTCCTCAGTGTTGATGGACACTTGACCTACTTTTCCGAATAAACTTTGAAACCCATGTGTCCAAATTACCGCCCACAAATCAGCAAATGAGATAGCTCTCTTTATCTTTATGTTTGGCCATTATTCAGCAATTGCCACAAGTATGGCTTGTGTTGTTTTTTTGCCTACAAGGTTAACTTTGGCAATAAGCAAATGTTTTAATATTTATGGTTTGATTAAATATGCAAACATTTCGCTGATTACTCAGAGATTGTTTTACGGAATTCCATGATTTCGTTTAGTTTTGTTTCGCCAGTCTATTTTTTTTGTTGTTTCTCGTTGTTGCTGTTAAACAATTAATTTATGAGTGAAAGTTTTGCAATTTTGCATGCATAATTTGCTGCAAGCAACAGAGAAAAGTCTTTGTCTTCTTTCCAAAGGGAAATGAAACCCATCTATCCGATGATACAGCCTTAGCTTCTTCTGTAGCTGCTGGCGGACCCTTATCTGCATATTGACTTATAATGTGACATCGGAAAATATATGTGTATGCTTTATTGTCCCTAGTATTGTCCATATAATTGTGCACACAATCGGGGGAGATGGGAATACAAATAAAAAAGCGAACCCGTTGACCCGCAGTCGTGTTGCGGTTGGAAGTTTCTTCTCCCTATCTGTCTTTCCGCTTAATTGAATTAATTTCCAATTACCGAAATGGGGATCGCAATTTGACAGCTCTGGAGGGACTCACTCTTGCTCTCAATTAATTAGAATATAAACCAAGGGAAGTAATAATACACACACACACACACAACACACACACCCCTAAAAATGATGGGCATTTCGAAGGGGACCGGAAATTGTTGACACGCAAAAGTGACGTCATTATCGCAAAACACATTTGTGTTTCATTGAATTTAGCCCATACACCAATGCCGAGCCCCACATATGCCAAAATTATCATTTGGCACATTTTCATCGCTCGCTTATCTCTGGCAAATAAACACTTTGGCCGTCAACAATGAAAATAGAGTCCATGACTCAATTTTCGAGCTAGAATCTACTGATACGACAATCTGGCCATGCAAATTGTTCTTGTGATTTGTGATTGTGATTGCCAGTAGACTTAATGCTCGGTAAGTCTAATGAATAAACCACAATTGTGCTGGTAATTGATTGGGAAATAGGGGGAAATTGTTCCGATTACGAATGTGGGTAATCGTGAATAAGTGTGTGAAATGGTATTTATATGGTTTATATTTATATGATTTATTTTGGGGGGAAATAAAAAATTAGTGATAAACTTAAATAGTTTATTAAAGGCTTGCTGTTTTATTGATCAATTGCGGTTATTACCTTTGTAGTCACAACAAATTTCTGGCTAAAACTCGATTTATTCTCGGGCAATTTGCTTTTAGTGGCGTACTATCAGTTTTTAAAGTTGTAAATGCCAAAATTACATTTACGTCGGCACTTGGGCACTTTGGCTCCGAAAATAACTGGCACATCAAACAACAAACTTTGACTAACTAGGTTAACCAGGTGGAGGCTACGGCAGCAACCTGGCAATAATACAAAATGGAAAGCTTTTCCAAACACTTTGAACTCGGTTTTTCCATGCCACTCTACGCCACGCCACTCGAACTCAGACACACTCCTCTGCTGACGGCTGGGAAAATTCAATTTAATGAAATGCAGCCAAGTGCTAAAAAGCCTGTTAAGTGGTTCAATGAACGAGTGGGTGGCTGGGGGGAGGGATGGAGCGCGGCGGCGTAAGTGCAACTATTGGCCTGGCTAACCTTTGACCCACCCCAACGTCGATTTGCCCGGCAACAGCGGCGCACTTCGAGCGCTGACCAAATGTAAGCCACATTTCTGGGCATAAATTTAAACAAAAAATTTCAAGCACTATTGCTCCTTCATTGCTGTTTTATGACCCAGCTGCAGACACTCGCACACCAAACGAGCTACAGCAACGTGGATTCGGGTACTACAGTACAGTGGGCCCTCTACACAGTACACCACACACTCTGGTTTTCCAAAAAGAAATATGTTTGATATCTGTAAAGCCTTAATCGGAAATACTAGGAAACCAAAGGAATTTCCAAGTATTAAACTAACTATAACTAGACTTTCCATCAACAAATTGGGTAGATTATAGACTGTAGCACACCTACGAGTTTTCAAGCACAACAAAAACGTTGATTACCCGGGTTAATCAACGAAACATACAACAATTGCTAATTGATGAGCGCTAACCTTTCCGATGCCCCTCCTCGTTGCCCCCTTAACCCCAGGGTGGCCCACCTAATCACCTTTCAAATGGAGTCTACAAATTTGCACACCGATCAACTGGCAGCGCAAAAAGCAATCGAGATGTGGAAAAACTATGCACAAATGCGTTGCGTAAGTTGGCCAAACGCAGCTGTGCTCCAAACTGGAGGTTCCCAACTCTGTGGGCCAGTGGGGCAAACTGGAGGCTGTTGCCACTTGGTGGGTTTTGGGTCGGTGGGCCGGTGGGTTACTTATGATGCCTAACTCGACGCATCGCACGGGCGTGGTGCTGTATTGCGGTTTTCCATTCGTACTCGAAGTCGGATCTCTGGGCCTTGCAAGTGTGGTAATTGAATTGTGTGGTGTGTGGTGTGTGCTGTGTGGGAGCTGCAAGATTCAGTTGGATTCAGTTGCCACAATAAATATGCCCACAAAGCTCAATGAAAGGTGTCAGCAGCACCAGCACCGACTGAAGTAGAGGAGCAAAAGTGGTAGTACCATGTGGTTTAGTTTCCTTTCGACTTGATGTGTGGTTGGAACTCTATGTGTTACCCAATACCACCGGCAGGTGGATGGTTATGGTTATTCAATACAAATTTCATGCAAATGGGATAAGTGGAGCAGGAAATTCGAGGTATAGATTCATGTTTATTTGTTGACTACATAAATTCTAGATAAATTAAGTTCTGTGACCCATTTCCCTCCTGCGACCCATAACTTTATTTCCTTTTTTCCTCGATTCCAGCGCTTAGCTAATCTTTTCAAAACATTTCCATTTCATCGTTTATTTTCTTCTGCTGATCGTATAGAACACATGTTTGTTCGGTTCATCAACATCAGTGGGTTTTTTTTCTCCTTATCGCAAACGGAACACAATTTCTTCCAGCTAACCCAATCGCAGTTTCATTTCCCCCGTGTATATGGTATATACGAAATGCACTTCCCTTTCTGCTCTTTGTTTCAAGCGATTTGCGTGCCAAGTTGGGGCAACTTGAAAAACATGTCCAAAAGTTGATCTTTTTGGGCCACTTTTTAGGGGAGGCACTTGACAGCATTTTAGCCTCTTATGCAACGTCAGTTTCCGACCTGCGTTTAAATATTTATTTCATTTTTTGCTCTCTTCTGTTATCAGCCAGCTTGCAGGCTAAAATCATATTTTTTCTGTCAGCGTCTGTTGCAAATTTTTCTCGCATTTTTTCATTGCGATTTTTGTCGACAAGGAGGGAGTGTAAAGGCAGCGTAAAGTTTCCAAATGAAGATATTGCATTTGCTTCTTACGTATACTTTTCACGATCTTGTATATACAATGCTTGTGAGAATATATATCCTCCCTTTTTATGCATTTTTCTATAGGCACTAATGCAGTTTACGGCGGACCTGTGATTTTTGCAATACAGAAGTTAATTGGCTTTTAAATACATATTTTGAAAAATCAAAGGGAAAGAGTGTGGTTAAGTTATTTTGTAATCTTTTGTAAAACAGTTGAAATGAATATCGCTCTGCTTAATTCATAGCCATGTTCTATTTTATTTTTAAAATATCTCTACAAGACAGGTCCACCCTAGCACCCAAGTATCTGTATATTTGTGGCATATCATCGAGTTGATTGTTTTATTGTTTGGGTTTCTTTTCACGCTTGATTTTATTTGCGCCTGTATCCGTATCCGTAAATGTATCTGTATCTGTATCTGTATCTGCATGTGTATCTGTGAGTGACAGATACTCGTGCTCGGTGTGGTAATCATAAACCATCTCTTGTGCATAGGTAGGCAAATCCAAACCCGAATCGGACAGCTGCACCACTCGACGCGACTGAGCTTCATTCCATTGTTGACTTTACCTTTAAAACATTTTCACATTTTGATTATATTACAAATTCAGCGATTTTTCTTCTTTTTTGTTGTTTTTCCTCGGTCGCAGAGCTTTATATGGCAAAAGGCTTGTCGTCGTCGGTCGCAGTCAGTGGCTTTGTTTATTTGTTTCAGCGGATTGTTTAGCTCTATTTGCTTTTGGGCTTTTAAGAAGAAACCGATGGGAGGTGAAGAAATGCCAAGGAGAGTGCGACCGACCGCACTGAGTGATTCACAAATATTTTTCTTTGTATTAATTGCGGCAATCATCTTTCTTCTTCGATTACCTAGCTACGTGGCTGGGGGCGGAATTTGAACTCACTCAAAAATCAAAGACGACAATTTTCTGGTACTTTCCTGGTACCCCAACAATACCCCATCGTTTCGGCTAATCGATTTCTCTATGCACAATTTTGTTCTATTGCACAAGTCAGGCTCCATTAGTGCATGTCATTAATTTGCATAAAATCTGCAGCACAGTTAGAACCTGATGATGATGCGATGATGGCCAAGACGTTCTCCAGCTCCTTTCGCTTGGTTTGGCCATTTTTTTTAATAACGTTTTGATGGAATCTAGTCATGGTGTAACGCCTCGTCTAACTATTCAATAAGCGGAAAGAAAATGACAGGTTTTTGCACACAGAGTTTTGGAATACACTAGAAGTAATGGTGTTGCGAATGCAGATTTTCATCTATTTGTTTCTAAATTTATACTATATACAAAAAAAGGGAGATGAATATTTGATATGACTGCTGTTAGGTTCAAAAACTTCATGAGTGAACGGAACACCACTTCCCCCTTTAAAAAAACCATAGAGAGTTAAAACGACGTCTTTTAAAGGTGCCCGAAATACACCGATCAACCCGAAGCTATTCAAGATATAGATCAGCGCAGAGATGAAGTTTCCAAAGTGTTTTCCCCTGTGGGTCGCAAACTAGAAACCAAATCGTCGTAATCACCCTCTTAAAGTGAACATCGAAGAGCCGACGGGCAACATTTCATAGCATCCCGTACCACATAGGCGCATCGTCATCGTACGACTATCGTCACTTAAATCGTTATCATCTCTCGTTAAGCATTTTGATTTATGGACGGGGCCGGAGCCTGATGCTCCTGCTCACTCAATTAAAACTGTATTAAATGTAAAATGACTTTAAAAGCGGCTTAGGCGACAAGACAGCAGCCGCAACGGAGATGGAGATGCAGCTGATGTAGCTGATGAAGCTGGGAACGCTTTTTGAACCCAGTAACCGGTTGGTCAGGACAACTCAATCTTGGCCAGAAAAGAGGGGGTAGAGAATAAAAAACAATTTGCGAGTTTGATTAAAGTGGCAGGCTAATTGAAACTAGTTGGGGTTGGTCTGTGCACCAGCACTAAACGCCAAAGATGCAACGTGACTAGCAAACTTTGGAACTCGTGAATCACTTGCTAAGTTCTAAGCATTAGTAGTCCACAGATTGGAGAGTAGATTTTATAATAAAGATTGACTTCTTTTTAAAGACACCATACTCTTAAATCATAGAACTTTTCCAAATGCAGACTGCTTGTTTTAATTACCTCTCTATCTGGAAATAGTTAAGAGGGCATTTTTCTCAGTGCCTCAATCTTTTTTTTAGTTTCCCCCATCCAGGTCCTGATTTAGTCACCTTCGTGGCGCTCTTGAATAGATATTTGTGGCATGTTTACCTTAACTACTTGACACTCTGATTGAGCAGACACATTACCCCCTCGAGGTTGATGCTCCTCTCCAGACAGAGTTCTCTGCCCTCCACTTGCGCTCCTCCTCGTTGTGTTGCGTTGCGTTGCGTTGCGTTCTATTGTTTGATTCCATTGGAGTCGATGGCGTTGGCGTTGGCGATGCCGATGCTGCCGTTGCGCCTGCTTTTGTTTACTTAATCACTTTTTATGCGTCGCACTTTGTGGACGCTGGGCGGGAATGCGGGGTGCGGGGAGAGCGAGACCCACAGACCATATAAAATATATAGAATATACACAGAGCTGCACTAGCCAACGCCTCCATGGTCGTCGCCAGCGTCATCGTCTTGTTGTCGTCGACGGCATAATGGAGCTGAATGGTGCTGAAGTGCATTAAACAGCCTCAATGCCGCTATGCCGCAATGAACCAAACAACCCAACCGAGTTCTGGAAACGCAACCCAGGCCTGACCTCGATCATGGCCAGTGCTCATGACCAACTCGGTTCGCGTTCTTGGGACTCGAGTGTTTTTAAATAGTTTTAAATATTCAAAGCTATAATTTCCGCATTCAAAGAACATGAATTGCGATATAGCTAAGCAAATAGAAGCCACACTATAACATTTAGAAACATGCGAATGTTATTTAAATCGTCATAATGCCAGACAGTGCAAAAACACGTTGGTATGTCAGTTGAATTCAAAACAAACTTATTTTGCCATGACTTATGTTACCCGTCACAAAACATACCCGTCAACAAACACCATTCGTCACTGGAACTCCTATATTCAGAGATTAATCCTATTTCACGCATTGAAGTATACGATTTTAAACATGAACAATGGCGAAAAAATGTCGTTCATTAGTTGAAGTTTCTGTTTTTATTAAAACATTGTTTTTAACATTTCGAATTCTTGCTTTTCTATTCAAAGGGCCGTCACACGAAGACTGGTCAATTGGCTGCCATAAAGGTGATGGACGTCACCGAGGACGAAGAGGAGGAGATCAAGCTGGAGATCAATGTGCTAAAGAAATACTCGAATCACCGCAACATTGCCACCTACTACGGTGCCTTCATCAAGAAGTCACCGCCTGGGAAGGACGATCAGCTATGGCTGGTGATGGAGTACTGTGGTGCTGGATCGGTGACGGATCTGGTCAAGTCCACCAAGGGTCAGAGCCTGAAGGAGGAGTGGATCGCCTACATTTGCCGCGAGATCCTGCGGGGCCTGAGCTACCTGCACTCGAACAAAGTCATCCATCGCGACATCAAGGGGCAGAATGTGCTCCTCACCGACAATGCCGAGGTGAAGCTGGTGGACTTTGGTGTGTCCGCTCAGCTGGATCGCACGATAGGCCGGCGCAACACATTCATCGGTGAGCCAAATGAGTCACCTGCCACCGACGATCCTACCTGCTAAAAACTGGCTTTCGTCCGCTTCTCTCCCTTGCACCATACATAGGTACTCCCTACTGGATGGCCCCCGAGGTCATTGCCTGCGACGAGAATCCCGACGCCACGTACGACAATCGCTCCGATCTGTGGTCGCTGGGCATCACCGCCCTGGAGATGGCTGAGTCACAGCCCCCGCTCTGCGATCTGCATCCGATGCGCGCCCTCTTCCTGATTCCGCGCAACTCGCCACCCAGACTCAAATCGAAGAAGTGGTCCAAGAAGTTTCACGGCTTTATTGACACGGTGCTAGGTGAGTCATCTGCTTTTACGACTGTGGTAGCAAGAAACTCTTTTTGACTCATGCGATTCCACACGCAGTAATCCCATAAGAATCATAACTAAGCGTAATGTTTTATCAACAGTTAAGGACTATCACCAGCGGCCTTACACCGAGAACCTGCTGAAGCACGGCTTCATCAAGGACCAGCCCACAGATCGCCAGGTGCGCATCCAGCTGAAGGACCACATCGATCGCTGCAAGAAGCGCAAGCAGGAGAAGGAGCGCGAGGACTATCGCTACTCGGGCTCCGACAACGACGACGACGAACCGCAGCTGGCCGGCGAGCACAGCTCCATTGTCCAGGCACCAGGCGGCGATACGTTGCGCCGCAACTTCCAGCAGATCCAGGAGGGTCGCCTGGCCGCCGAGCAGCAGCAGCAGCATCACCTGATGGCCCAGGCGCAGGCCCAGGCGGCTGCCGCCCATGCCGCTGCCCAGGCACAGGCGCAACTCCAGCAGCAGCAACAACAGGCTGCGGCGGCGGCAGCAGCGGCGGCCCATGCAGCACAACAGGCTCAGCAGGCCGCCCAGCAGCAGGCGCAGGCCCAGCAGCCCCAGGCCAATCGGCAGCCGAAACCGCCATCGGTAAGGAGATGCTGCTGAGCTTTTCACATTATACTGATTAAATGAAGTCACACAACTGAACCTTTTTTTGTTTACAGCGCCAGCAGGTTGAGGAGCCGGGTCCGCCGGCACGGCCGCCACAGCGCCTGATCGTGGTGCCGGATCCGCCGCACGCCAATCGGCCATTGCCACCGACCCCCAAGTGCGGCGAGCCGGCGGGACAGACGCCGCAGCAACAGCAGCGCAACTCGCAGAATAACTTCAAGCCATCGGTGCGTATCGGGCGTAGATTAACAGCGAAAGGGCAGGGCCGATAAGGCGGCAATCGGGTAATCCGATCTCATGGGGAGGTCTCCAGAGCAATGACTTGCAGTCGAGAAAGCATAGCACCAGCTTATAGTTACTGAAATGTGCCCAAGGATGACCCATCTGTGCCCCGTAATTTGTAAACCCCCCTCGCCCTCGCCCTCGTTGTAGTTAGTTTTTAGTTTTGCCCATATGTAAAACCATGTAAAAGTCGATACCATGCCATATCTTATCCTAATTTATATCTCTTTTATTTTCATGTTATGTGCGCCTACATAATCTATATATAAATATATATTATATATATATACCGTATACCGTATACAAATATGCATTGATAAACCCGTATATACCATATGCGCAATATATCTGTCGATTTATGATTTGACTCATGTGTGCATCATCCCGTTGCGCCGTTAAACCAACGTATGATTTTCGAACCGCACACGATTACGATTACAACAAAACAAACACTTGATATTATCAAAAACACCACAACAATCATGACTACTACTCCTAAAACAACAACAATAACAACTACAACAACAACAGTTACCACCAAGGAGACCTGAGGTATGTCCTACGATTTTCAGTTGAAGCCTGTCGCATCTTTTCTGTTTCGTTCACTGCTTGAGTTTCCTATAAAGTTTGCATACATTTGAAATTGGAGTGCGTTTCAGAAGTTCCTAACCTTTTTGTTAAATAAGATAACTGGTTTAAAACTAACATATATAACTTCGGCAACGCACTCTGCATTGATTGTTTTCCATTTGTGTAGCCCCAGAAATCCCCCCTTTTGGACCATAGTCAAAATTGCTGTAACCGGAGGTACACAAAACCCTTTGTAACTCTTGAAACCCAAAACCAAACCAAACACCTATTGCACGTGCCACTTTTGAACTAAGCTTCCACAGCGCCAAGATTGCATAACTCAACCGATTTGACTAACCACCAAAGTAGATTGATATGCCTGGAGCATAGAGTTTCCTGTGTGATTGATGCGTTTCTAATGCTGTTTCGACCAAAGTGAAGTTTACATCCAACTAACGTAGATAACGACTAACAACCGAGCTTTCTAACCGATTCTATGTAATGCTCTACTGGATCCAAAAACACCTTTTCGCTTGGCGTGATCGTTTGATCGTTATGTTTTTGTTATCTATAAGTACCGTATCGGTGGAAAATCCAATCTAATGCTCTCTTACTTTTCGTTCCCATTCCCCCTCGAAATAAATCGAAAACCCGAAATACTGTGGTGTCATGTGCAATTCAACACACACCCAACAAAATACACACAACCAACTACACACACACACACATACACACACAAATCCTCCTGCCCCTGAAACGAAAACAACAAACCAAAAAACAAACAAAAAATGTATTGTAAAACTGTAGGATCATTTGGATGTGTTAGCAGCACAATTAAGTGAATTGGGCGTGGTCTTCTCCCAACAGCCACAGCCGCAGACGGCCGCCGGTGGCCAGGGATCCCAGCAGCAGGCACAGCCGGAGGCGCCGCCTCGCAACAATCGCCAGTCGAGCGGTCTGTCCTCCTCCGGGGGATCGGCATCCGGAGGCGGCGGCTCATCCAAGCCGGCCGCCGCACTGCCGCAACAGTCGAACAATCATCTGGGCCAGCCGGTGAATCCACTGGATCCCTTGGACAGCAGCGATTCGGACAGCGAGCCGGATGAGCCCAACGATCGGGCCAGGAACGATGGAACTCTACTGGCCAGTGATCCGCCCAAGCCACTGTAAGTACACAAGCACAAAGAAGGGGCGTGACAGTTTGCAGCAAAATCCCACAAATCGATGATGCAACCAAGTAGTTCACTATCAAGAATCAAACGACAGGGAACGCAAATGAAGATGCCTGCTATCTCTTAAATTGAATCAATATTAATGCTTTAATTAGAAATTAATACAATATAAGTAATACAATCTATTTGCGGTCCCTGATAAGAAGCAACACATCATCTCTCTATTGATACTAACCCCACTTCACAACATTCTTGTCTCTCACTTATTTAAACACCTCATTGATTACCCACCGACCACCTACACCCTTCCACATCCACATTCACTGCCACTCCCATTTCATTTCCATAACCATTGCCACCAACGATTTGCCGCCCCTTTTTCGTTTTCGATTTGTTTTTGGCTTTTTGGTTTTCGTTACGTTCAGACCCGAATTCTCATATAGGCCCGGCTTGGGACCCGTCTCCGAGGACGTCAGCACGACAACGCCCTTGAGTCACGGCAGCGGTGGACCGCCCAACCGCCCACTGCCGCCCACGCCCGACGACGACGATCAGGCCGGCGATCGGACTTTGATCATGAAGCGCGTAAGTTGCACACCCATAGCTTCTTCCGAGCTCATAGCTTCTATATCCTTACATATACACGCACGTACGAGTGCGTTTCTTCGTTTAGTTTAGTTATTACTTACTTATTAGTTTTGATTTCTACCACCGATGAGATGCGTTTAGAGAGGGCTAGGGCAGAATGAGCTTTAGGATAATTGTTAACTGCATTGTGACATCGGTGACAATTGTACAAATTGTAAACTAGCTTTTGCTGGGTTAAAGGTCTGCCAACCCGAACAAAAGAACCTACGATTACAACTAAATCAAACAAAAACGGATAATATAAACTAAGTTCAACCTGGTTGTGGTTCTCTAAATTAAAGAGTTACTTAGACTAGCTTAAAATATTATTTGATTTTCCTACTAAATTTATACGAATTTGCATTAATCTTGATTCGATATATATATATATTTTTTATAGTTATTTAATGGCGCAAGCAGCGTGAAATCTTTTTCGTGAATTTTTCTTTCTTTGTACAAATTGATTTTCCAAATTTTCGTTACCTTTCGTTAACTTTTTTTGTATATTTTGATTGAGCCATGTGTGATGTTGCATCTATATAAACATTAATGCACTGGTGCATAGAATGTTGACACGATCGAGATATTGTACATACATGACTATATATGCACATTTGCACACACACCCCATAATATATATACATATATCTCTCGAATACCTGGGCTGGTACGCATATTTCTGTGACAACTGATCTTAATCAGAAATATATATATCAAGCCTTGTGCATTTGGCAACCTACCGGAATGAAGAGCAGAATTCATGAAAAACTTTCCATGCTGTGGTGGGTGGGGATGAAGCAAGCTCTCTTTTAATCGATATTTAGATGCCTCTAAGTATTAAAAACAGACCAACAACCTAACACCATTCTTCTCTTGCTGCGTACTTACTACAACAACAACCACTACTACTCCTCCCTGAACCTGAACCTGAAATCCCCAATAGAAACTAGAGCAGAACATAAACCGCCTGCAAAAGTCCGCCTCCACATCGCAAGCCAATGTGACACCGTCGCGTCGCGGCGATGAATCCAATTTGCTAAGAGACTGGGACTTTGATCGCTTCTTCCCCAAGAACGCAAACGGTCCAAGGGGCAGTGGACGTGGTAGTCCGACTACCACTGCCAGCCTGAGCCGCAGCTCCCAGCTGAGCACGCTGAAGGTGGATACGAAGCTTCAGAGGGCCAGTGTGGCGGAGGCCATCACCAGACCAGTTCCCAGGGGCTATCAGCCACTGAAGGCCGAACCAACTGCCAGCCAAAGTATTGCCAAAGAACAAGGATCGGGATCGGGATCGGGAAGTGCAAGTGGTAGCGGAAGCAGTGGTAGCACCAATTCCCCAGCGCATAAGCGCCAGGACTCGGACTCCCGACTGCCGATGAACTTTGAGCGCGGCTTTCGACGCGAGAACTCGGACTTCTTCCCGTTGGCCAAGCGATACTCGGCTGTGTTCAGTGGTGCCACTGCATCGGGATCCACAGCGGGATCGCCCTCAGCACAGGCACTGCAGAGGTCGAGCGCTGTGTACCAAAGGAACAGCATTTACAACAGCAGCATCAGCAGTAAGAGCAAGGAGAATGCCGCGCCTGGAACGCCAGGAGCAGCTGCAGCAGGAACTGCCACTGTCACGGCCACGGCCAGTGCCAAACCAGGAGCAACTGCATCCACAACCACTGCCACCAAGGGAGCTGCTCCAAAGACCTCCAAGTCCCTGGGCAACTTTCACTTCCTGCGACCGCGTCGCGAAAAGACTGAATCCGTCATTGTGCTGCAGAATGCTGCCGTTCGCGCCCAAAGGCAGCAGCAACTGCAGCAGCAGCAGCAGCAACAACAGCAGCAACTGCAGCAGCAACAGCAGCAGCAGGTAAACGCTCTCAGCTCGCACCAAACAAGCAAATCAACAGAGAGGCAAACATTTATTCAAAAAAAAATGCTGCGAACATAACTCACCACAAAAAAAAAAGAATATTGCAAAAATAATTATTCCATTAAATTGTGTTTTGTCTTGGCGCCAGAAAAGTAAACCAAACCCGAACTACCAAAAAAAGGCTGAAATTTACCATTTGGCTCGCTATATCCATACTCCATACTCACCGCATCCACACACACGCACTTTCAACTAATAGCTCGTAAATAAAATATTAAACAATACACACCCATTGTTGCTAATCGAAAAAAACCGCTGGAAATGTATAATACATTTAGGGGAAAGCTAAGAGATGTGTTTATCTTATTTTCATTGCTTGAGCATGTTTGGTTTTATTTGGTTTTTATGCTCCATTGTTTATTGCATTCTCATTGGTTTTGTATACTTTCATAATCAATCGGAGCCCACGCCATTTTAGGACCTAAGCTAACCGCAACCTTAATTAAGACTATCTAATACGCTTAAGAACACTGATTAACAAACGCAAATAACCGGTAGACAATCGAGATCGGTAAACTAATCTAATCTGTATATAATCCAAAACCCCGAAAAGAGGCAAAAGTATCGAATGCTAATGAGATCAGTTAATACCCGTAGTGCAGGTTAAAGCTTTCCTGAACTTCCTGTTTAAATGTTAATAATACGGTGTCGATACAGTTTTATGATTGAGTTTTTGTATTTTAGGCAGCTCAGGGATCATTTAAAAATTGCATAAACTACTTTAATTAGTTGAATAATGAAATCTTTATGTATTTGGGTTTAATTGAATATAAACACCGAAATAGTTTGGAAATATAGAATATCTTTGTTTCTAGATTCATAATAGCTAATGCTAGTGCTACTTATTAAACAAAATCTCTACTTTGCTGCCTCTTGTAACTCTGTAAATTAGAATGCTCTGTATCATCTGTAAACTCTACTGCTTTCGCTCAAAATTGTTTTAAAGCTTTTCTCTGAACAATGACAAACTCGACCCAGGAATCAATTACAAAAGTTTGCTGGTTTGGTATATGCAAGACTAAAAGTTAATTAAGAAACATAAACAATACAACGCGCCCGTCTGAAAGATTGTTTCTGCAACTTGAGTCACGTTTTGCCTGCTGCGCTGAAACTGAAATGTTGCTCATTTAGAATAAGTGTTAGCTTTAAAACAATTTTGAGGAACTCAGCGGAACACTCGATACCTAAATGTGATAGCGTTTAAGCTCTGTATAACAGGATACACACACATCCCGCACCCATAATACTGTCTATATACCTGTACCTACTATAAATCCATATGCGGCTAAAGTCGAGGCTTCGTAGTGGAGGGGTCCATCATTAGGCAACCTCAAAGTGTCTCATTGGCATTCATTTATTTTGTGCTGCTGCTCTTGAATCTCTTGAATCTTTTGTACGTTCTTTGACTCATTTCGTTGTTATTTCTGTTTCTCCCACTTTCTTTCCCCTGAAGACATTCTATAACCCCATTTTTCCCTCTAATTTCATTGCAATTGTTTGAGAAACTGCATTTACTCGATATGCTAACTTTGTATCATGTGTTTCCACACAGAATCGAGGAGGCGGCGGCGGAGGAGGCGGTGGCAGCAGCGGCGTGGGCGCCGATGGCACTGGATTGGGAACTCCTGGGACAAGGACCAGCAGTGTCCTGCCGGATCTACTCAGCCAGGCGTCGCCGGCAACGCCACCGCGCCATGATAAATCATCCAGTGAGGAGGTAAGTAATGTGCCCCATAAATACTCCACCACGTCCTCCTGTGTTTTTCGTTTTAATCGATTTTTCATTGTGTTTTTCGTTCGTAACCCTTGTGTCCACGTTGAGTTTATTTATTGTGATAATATATCTCGTTACAATGTACTGTTGTTCAGGCCGATTCATGCCCATTATCTCTGTTAGGAATCATGGCTTAAACAATAATTCTTGAAGTTCTTCCGGTTTGATAACAGAATCATAAAGTAGTCCATTATCAGTCATCAATTTTACAAATTCCACCTTGAAACGTATTTAATAACCAGTGAATCAGAACACGTTCGATCGAGGAATTGTCACTAACATGGGAAATAATATTCAAGTCAGCGAACTCCAATTCTTTGCTTAGAAGTAAATTATATTTATTAGCTGCTTTTTTTTGGAATACAGTTTTCGTTTTAGAATTTTTGATTTAATAATTTTTTATCCCATTCCTAACCGCAAACATGTATGTGACTAATCCCTAAGATAAGGAACATCTTTAGCGTAAACTTATTTTTATGACGTGGAGCAAAGTTCATTATGAGGAGTGTAAACAATGAAAATTGGTGGAGAAAATTGGAAAATACAATATAACTTGCATGCTCGTATGAAGCTCTCACCAAGTGCATGACAGAGTATAGTTAAAATTATTTATCAAACACATCAAAAAGCAAAGATCCAAAACGTTTAAACAAATCTCTTCTTCTTAATTGTGCTTTGTCTTTCCGCAACGTTTGAGCTGATGGCCACTACGATATATTCTAACAATTTACAAATTACCAATCAAAAACAAACAATCAAAACATTACAATAGTAAGTATGAACGAATAGTCCCCCCCACCGACAAAATGCTCTTTATTTTGTATAATTTGCTCTCTAAAAAAAAAACCTACAAAAACCCAATAAACAACTACCAAAACAAGAAAATACGTTTGTGTATAGCTATAATTTTCTCCATCTTATGATTTTTCATCACATTATCACAATGTGCCATATATTCTGTACGTGTATAGCTAAGTTTTCTTCAAAGGACATGGAAATCTTAAATATTATTTTTGCACATCTCTACAACTTTTCCCAGCTCGAGGAATTGTGTATATATTTATTTCAATTTCAACTTTTGTATTCCCTTTGTCTTTTGCGTTGTAAAGCAGCCAATCTTTTGTGGCTAACGTTTCGTCTACTATACATTACACACATTCACATACAACACACACACACTGGGAGAAATGCTTTCAAAATATTATCAAAACACAACATATTTTAAAAAGGTTTCTTCTTTTGTTACCAAAGGCCTATGGGGAAAGATTAATCACATATTGATTTTAAATTTATTTTGGTTTAATCTTAACACACTTCCGCCTTTTTACCACTGATTTAACATGGTCTGAGTTTCGGCTATATTTTCATTTGTTGTTAGTCTAAGCATCCACACATAACACTTGTAAGCACACGAAACACTATTGTAATGCTCTCTATGCTCACATAAACCGAAGCACACACCCAATCCTCGCATGGTATATTATTTAATTTATCTTATTTTTAGTTGACATCTTAAGACTAATTACAATTTTTCTGCACTTTTCTATTTTTCTTTTCTTTCTACATAAAACCCGTACAAATATCGAAAATCAATAAAAATCCAAACCGATGAAATCTATTGTAAAAATATAAATAAAAAAAATAATTAAAACAATAAACTGACATAATCGAAACGTATGAACAATAAACCATCGATAATACGAATCAATAAAATAATATATAAATCGAAAACAATCGCAATAATCGAACGGTGTTATCGATTAAGCAGTATCAAGCGGCCATTAGCTCATCCGTGCATTCCACGCCATCGAAATCGTTTATCGCCAGCAGCGGAAGCGGCGGCGGCGGTCTCGGTTTGGGGGGCGGTACCGTTGTGGGCGGCGTGATTATCAGCAGCAATCACTCGCCACAATCGACGATATCGCTCGCCTCCTCGTCCTCGAATTCGCGCCAGAATTCGCCCAAGAATTCGATCAGCAAGACGCGCTCCTCCAGCAGTATTACTAATCTCTTGCACAAATCTGCTTCTTCCTCCTCCGCGAACCTGCACCACCTGACGCCCTGCTCCTCGACGTCCTCGGCCTCGATCTCCAATCCGCTGCCACCGCACGCCTACGCCCTGCAACAGAAGCAGCGCAGTTTCCTGACCTTTGGCTTTGGGGCCGGCGGCTCTGGTCCCTCGCGACGGGAGTCGCACGTCAATGTCAATGTAACGCCCACCTCCCACGAGGCGGCCAACGATACGCCCGAGATCCGTAAGTATAAGAAGCGCTTCAACTCGGAGATCCTGTGCGCAGCGCTGTGGGGCGTCAACCTGCTGATTGGAACGGAGAATGGCTTAATGCTGCTAGATCGATCCGGTCAGGGCAAGGTAAGTGATTAGTAGCAAATACAATGAAGTTCCATTCTAATGCACTGTAATGTTTGCTGCCACAGGTATACCAGCTCATCTCGCGACGCCGTTTCCAGCAAATGGAGGTGCTAGAGGGCCAGAACATATTGGTCACCATATCCGGCAAGAAGAACCGAGTGCGCGTCTACTACTTGTCCTGGCTAAAGTCAAAGATCTTGCGCACCGACGGACTCTCCGATGTGAGTTTTAAATTGTAAAATTGCCATATCCATCCAGTCTATACTAATTTCCATTCGATTTAATCTCGACTACAGCAAGTGGAGCGTCGGAACGGTTGGATAAACGTGGGTGATCTGCAAGGTGCTGTACATTTTAAGATTGTCAAATACGAGAGGATTAAGTTCCTAGTGATTGCATTAAAAGACTCTATTGAAATTTATGCATGGGCTCCCAAACCATATCACAAATTTATGGCATTTAAGGTGCGTCTCCCTTCCTAAACATACATATAATGAATGTGCAGATTTGTAATGGTTTTCGTTTCGTAGAATTTTGGTGAACTGGAACATCGCCCGCTTTTGGTCGATCTCACCATTGAGGATCAGTCGAGACTGAAGGTGATCTATGGCTCCGCCGAGGGTTTCCATGCGGTTGATTTAGACTCAGCTGAAGTATACGATATCTATCTTCCCAAGCATGTAAGTTGGCCTGATTAAAAGTGTCGTAATTGATTACTCAATAATTGTTTGTTCTGCAGACTCAGGGTGCAATCATTCCGCATTGTATTGTGGCGCTTCCCAACTCAAATGGCATGCAATTGCTGCTTTGCTACGACAATGAGGGCGTCTATGTGAACACAGTGGGCCGGGTTTCCAAGAACATTGTACTGCAGGCAAGTCATCGGGGAATGCTCCCATCTATTTATTTGGTCAGCGTGTTAATAAACTTTTTTTTAATCCCTCTCAGTGGGGCGAGATGCCCACCTCGGTGGCCTACATTGGCACTGGACAAATCATGGGCTGGGGCAATAAAGCAATAGAGGTGAGTAGTAAGCTTGCTCTTGGGAGCTTGAGTAATCATTTTAATGCCGTTTTCCCCCTTATTACAGATACGTTCCGTTGAGAGCGGCCATTTGGATGGTGTGTTCATGCACAAAAAGGCGCAGCGCTTGAAATTCCTTTGCGAGCGAAACGACAAAGTATTCTTCAGCAGTGCCAAAGGTGCTTCATCGTGTCAAATCTACTTTATGACGCTCAACAAGCCGGGCATGGCCAATTGGTAATCGAATCGAATTCAAACCCATCCAATCCAATTCAATTCAATCCAATCGACGATCGATGATCTTGGCAGGCAGCCTTCGATCGACGCCCAGCGATCGATTTGCTCAACCGGCAAACAAAATCAACCCATAAACATTTTCTTCTTATTTTACCACAAAAAGGAAAACGAAAATGAAAGTATCTAACGCGAACACATAAAAGATAATTAGCTGATTTAAGTGAAGAGTGCATAACGATTAAGTGAGATATCCTAAACAAACACACCAACAACAACACTCAACAACATACCAACAACCCGAGGTCATGAACTTGTGCTTATGAAATTCACCACGACAACGTTTCAATTAGTAAATGTGCTAAGAAAACTCGATCAACACGAGCCTATATATATATATATAAAATAATCTACTTAATATTTAGAAACGAACATTTCACGCTCACTCGTCGAGGTTTTTTGTCAGATCTGGTCAGAAAAAAACCGCAATTAAAGCAATTCGTATCCTCCATCCTTTCGATGTATGTATATTAACGTTACATAACTGAACACTCAGCACACACGATTCAGATTCAGATTCATTTCAAATGTCGTTTCACAATTGTGTATGATTTCGCTTACAAGTTAAACTTAAGTTGAAAGCCAACAGCGCAGCATAAGCCCACAAAACATACAAGTATATCGAATTTTCAGCACAAAGCCGAAAATATAGAAGAAAATATATGCAGTTAGTTTTTGTTCTTGATATTATCAAATAGAATTTATTTGTGCGTTTCTGATAAATACGTGTTAGTGGAGAGAGCAGAGGAAATTTATACATTTTATCGAAATGCAAATGCAAATGCAAATGGAAATCGAAGCGAAGCAAAGCAAACAAAACCCACATAAAACGCCATTGTAAAAACTAAGTGATAAACAAGTAAATAATTGATTAATGTAAAATAAAGCCGTAAGCGAATGCAAAAGCGAATGCGAAAGCAACACAAACCCAAGCAAGCTTGCAACAATTGAGGAAATCCAATGGAAATATAGAAACGCACCATGACGTTTGCGAGAAGAGCTACCTTAATAACAAAATTGGAGGGAATTACAAAACGAGAACCTAGTTAAGCTGCATTTTTTACTGAACTTTTATACAGAGCCAAGAGAATGATGAAAACAAAAGCAAAAATAACGGATGAACGATTCGAGGAGGGAAATTAAACCAAAATTCTATAAATCGTAGCATGTTAAAAATTGATAACCATCTCCACATCTCCAATCTCCGCTTGTTGTACTGTGTGCATTTCTTTGTGTTTTTTACTAGCTTCAATATCAAAAGTGGTCACGTTGCAATATCTCTATATCCAGAGCATATAGAACCTCGTCCCCAACTGGCGCACATTCAAGCCCCCTCGCCCCCCAATGAAACACTAATTCTGCCTTATTTTATGTTGTTTGCGTGATTTCGCCCCACTCCTTCTCTTCCACACGAAAAAAGAAAAGTCTCATGAAGAAGTATATTTAAAATATTGTTTGTTTTTGTGTTATAAAATGATTGTACCCCCCCGTATTTAGTAATGTTCATCCAAGCAAAATGGAAAGATAAGTGCACTAAACTGCACATCTAAAACAACAAAAAAAGAATAAAAGAATTAGTAATAAATGCTTACTTTATTTCTAAAATAAAACAAGTAAAATGGTACAGAAATGAATGTAAATCTAATTATTATATATATATAATCTCAAAATTAAAAAAAAAAAATACAACAAATTATATGCATTTTATTTGAGGGTTGGTTTTGGAAATATCTTTTCTAAACTCTTTAGCTGGTTGCTTGAGTTTTACCAAACGACACTTCACAATCTACATCAATGTAGAGAATCTTACACTGGCTTGAGTCATTGCTAGTTTTTTTTTACATTACTTTACATATGTATATACTACTCATTTATTACAATTATAGTTTCTTGTTCTGTATTTTCTGAAATTTTAAAATGTTTTCAAAACAAAGTAGATTCTGATGTAATGAATAGGACTATAACGATATTTTTAACCTGCTTGTGTTAATTCAGAACACACACTTTTTGAAATGCGGCGCTCATTGCTTGAATGTTATTGAATATTCGATTTAATTGTACGTTATCAGAGTGACCGCATTTATCAAAATAATATCAAAACCCATAACGCTGTAGCACATCGCCGATAGTATCGAATAATCGTTTCCTATTGTACCAGCACTAAAAAAACAAAGCAAAACCAAAATCGGCCCGAAATTCAAGCGAACCGGACGCGTTTTCGTCGCGAGTTTAACCGCTGCAAAAATATCAACAATAAGTATAAATTGCCGCGGGTATTAAGTTCACATGATGATCGAGTGATTTTTTTAACTGAACGAATAGCGTTTTCGAAACAGTATATATTCAAGTGTTCCGGGTCGCGAGTATTTAAAAAAAAAGGATTTGTGTATACCAAAAGGGCTAAACAAAAAGCTTTTTAAAGGTAAATCCCAGAAAAAGAGTGCTAAATGGAGTTTTGCGAGAAGCAAATGTGCCGGAAAAAAAGTACAAAACAGTGCAAATGAAAATAAAAAGACGCCGACTATAGGTGTATTAGGTCCATCTGTATGTGTGAAAAAATCCTGGACAACGCCACTCCTTTTGCGCAAAGAAATTTAATAAAAAAAAAAATCGAAAAGAAGCTGTATATAGAGAGAAAAACGAAGCTGCGCCGGAGTTGAACAAAAATGTAAAGGAAAAGTAAATGAGGGGTGAGGGTGCCCGATAATCCGAGTTTACGCAAATATTTTGAAACGAAATCGCCATTAAACTCAGGTTCCGATTTTAGTGCAAATACAACGGTAAAAACACTGAAATTGCATTTGGAGTAGCGGCATTTTTAAGGGTGTGTGTGAGTTCGAGTCCTGCCGTCCTGCTTGCACCCTCTGCGCAGAAGCAGGACAGCGAAAAAAAAACCCCGAAAAAACAATTGCAAATTGCAGAAATGCGGACCGAATACGAAAATACAAAAATAGTTTCTGCCAACAGCTGGCGGAGTTTCAGACACCACCTGGCGAAAAAGCCAACATGGGACACTTAAACAGTTAAACGGTTCTCCTTTTTATGGCTTTTAATAACTGGTTTTGCAGAGCCTTTGCGCGTAGGTGCGAGCGAGCAGGAAGTATGCCCCAACCAAAGAACCGTTGATCGCAAAATGCAACTGCGATCGGGATGATGAAGAGAGGGGGAGGAGAGTGAGGAGGGGGAACGAGAGCGAGATGGAGACTGGGTGATAAAAAACCATAACATAACAAAACCAAACAAAACGAAACGAAACGAAAGCAAGTGACTTTTGTTTTTCTTTTGTTGTCTTAGGTTCTGTTTGCATGTGTGGGTTTCTTCTGATAATTTCGCTATCGCTGTTTCGGCCTTATTTATCGCTGTTCTTTGTTTTGCAATTCTGCGAGTGGCCGCCATTTATGCAAATATGCAAAAATCACAATTCTATTTGCACTATTTCCTCAATAAAAAATCGCTGGCGAGGCCAAGAACATTATATTGTTGTTAAATTCAGCTCTTCGCGAGTACAATTTCACCCTCTTTTGTGCGTCGCGTGCTCTGCGCTTCTTTTTCTCATTTGTTTATTTTTAGTTGCGGAATTTCTGGTTACAAACCGTATTTAATTTCAACGACTTCCCTCTGTTGTGCTCCTTATTCTCCAATCCCCCCCTTCTCCTTCCTCTTGCTCTTCCTTCGTCTTCTTCTCTCTCTGCTCCTTCTTTGTCTCGCAGAAACAGTTGCGCTTCATGTCACTCCCCAATACACAGAGAAAAACTTTTCAATGGTGGTGAATAAAATATTCCATCAATTTAGTAGAATTTCTTAAATGATAACATTTTGTGCAGTGCACTGGAGAAGGGAGCCCCAAAAGATACAATAAGGGGAGTTTGAGGAAAACACAACAAGAAGAAGGGCCCGCCTTTGTTTAATGACTTCTGTGTATATTTATTTATAGTTGCTTCACTTTAATGTTTCAATTTTTATTTCCACACCATATCCATCGTCAATTTGTCGGCGACTTAAAAACTCATAAAATGTCCAGCTTTTTTCCGGCGTCATAAAACTTTCGCCCACGCTCGCGCAATTTGCATAAACTTAATTAGTCAAATGCAGGCACAAAAAGTTATTCAACAAATTATTCTTAATTAAAGAAACAGCCAAAGTCGTATGGCGTTTGACAGATTGAACATTCAAATGCGTTAATTTTCATGCAAATCTGTGCATTATGCTAATCGCTTTGAATGGCCAAAAGTTAGCTTAACGCCTTGAATTTATAGTTTCACCATTTTGAGGCTTATGGCAAACTTTTGCAGCGGGTTAAATGTCCACAAAAATGCAAGGAGTTATTCTAAAATGTGCTTTCCATCGAAGAAACAATCTTTTAGGAACCCAGATGACAGATACAACATTAAATAGTTATAATCTTGATTATGTGCCAATAGTTTTAAAGACAGAAAGTCAAATGGTTCAACTGGGATCTATTGTTTCAAATTATAGCGTTTTGTTTATGGCTAATCTCGACATCTGTGTTCTTTATAAGACCATCAATCTTTTGGTCAAAAGAGAGCATTTAACTTTTCAAACTTATGGCCAAAGTTGAGAGGCTTGGATTTATTGCTTCACATTTATGCTATTTATTTTACTACTGAATCTAGTCTCAACTATTTCCACAGAACTCCAGATCGCAGATCTGTGTGAATTAAATTAATCAAATGCAAACATACAATAATACAATAGTTATTCAAGAGATTATTCTTAATTAAAGTAGCAGGCAGACTCTGTTTTCGTTTAAATCTGTATTTTATGTTAATCCCATATATATTGTTTTATACTTTTCGCATTAATGGAAAACTTTTGCAACTACATCGAACGAAATCGAGATCACAGATCTCTCCGAACTCTTAAGTGTTATGTTTTTCCGTTTGTTTTTGTATCTTTTTTCGGTGGCCCACGCGCAGCTGGCGAAATCAAGTTTAGGAATTCCCCCGTAGCCCCCAAAAAGTATGGATACCCCTGACTTTATCTCTTGCGTCACTTGATTTGGCGCAAGCTTAGCACACGACTCCACTTTTGGGGCCATATGATCTTGGATCTCTGGCATTTTCGCTCGACTTTTCAATGGAAACCCATAGCCAACAGCAACCAATGACAATAGCTATATGTCTATATATATATATGTATCTGTACTGATATTAACAGTCGCCGCAAAATGTCGCCTTTATTTATTCATCCATTTTTTCCTACTTTTTTTTTATGAGGCTGCCGTTTGGCGAGCCGCCATATAAGGCATCTAAATTGTGTGCGCGTTTGTGTCTTGGATTTTCGGTTGATCAATGATCATGATTCGTTCATGGCTTGGGGCCATTCGGCTTTTATTGTCTGAGGAAAAGCGATATTAGCTAAGCCTAATGCGGCCATTTGGGGCTTGATTTTTATTGGCTGTTTACGGGGTTCACTGAACCCAGATTGCAGTTAGCTTTGTCGCTCAAATTTGGCAGAGAAAATGTGGTATTACATGTGTGAAGAACTTGAACTTGACTAGACTTACTGTTGAATGAGTTTATCCCATAAACTAAGACTGTATTTACAAGATATTGGCACTGTTTTGAACTTCTACATACCAAGAAAACGTTCATATAATTATCATACGCCGCTCTGCAAGAGATTTCAATGATTACGCCAGTTGCAATTAGGTAATTGATAGTTGGCCACAGCTGCAGTGCTCCACCGGGCGGCTGTGTGCCCCTATTCCCGCCCAGAGTTCAACCCACACCTCTCTAATGGCCATGCAACCACTTGCGGACCACTTTGTCCACTTGTCCGGACAGCAAACCGACAAAAAACGGACAAAAAACCCTGTGCAACAACTTGAAATGTTTGTGTAACCCACGGCGAAACAAACCCGAAACACAAAACCAGAGAGGGCAAAACATGCGGCAGGCGAAGCTTTCAAATCACATAACATACAACACACAACACCGAAAATGGGTGGGTTATACTGCCCCACTTGAGGCACTCCTCCTCCAGATGCCGCCTCCTTATCCCCGATCGATATGTATATGGTATGGATATATGTATGTACCTAATGAGCCGGCGGGCAATGTCGTTGGGCATTATTAACATATATAAGTTTGCTATGGACATCCCGTCGAGTTTCTGTCCGGCAGGCGTTTAACCCTCCAAAGAACCCTCGGAGCAACAGAGGATTACTTAAAATTTCCCACACTGTATATACATATATGTATGAATATTAACATAATGTAATGCCATGTTGGTAATTTCTTAATTAACAAGTTTTGATGCCAATTATAAAAACATTACCGTAACATTCATACTCTGTCGCGTTGTCGAAGACTTTAACCCTATAACTGGCAGTTTCTGAATTATGCAATTTGCAACCTTCTGTGGCTGCAATTGCAACTGCAGCGAGATTGAATCGAATGAGGTAGGAAAAGAGCTGAATTACAGCTGCCGAGCATGAGATTCCAAAGTTGCATGACTGCCCTCCTCTGCTGCACTCCGCAGCTTAGTGAACAATGTAAATTGCACCATCCATCGCCACCTTCAAGGTTCATTCTCAGTACTCCCCACCCACCACCCATTCGAAATAAAGCAAAAACACGCCAACTTAAAGCTAGATATAATGCTGTTTATAGCATAATGGATTTGCGTTTGGAACTTTAGGTCCTTTGCCTAATTAATTGCCAGCTAATTTAGGACACCTCTCCCAGTTGATACGATATTATCCTGCCACTGGCCAAACCCAATTTCCAGTTGACCCCATTTTCCAGCTCCTGACCACAAAAATTAGGCCCAATTTGGTAAATGAAGCGTGTTGAAAATAAACATTTCCCCTGTCAATATTCGTTGGCTCTTCACGGCACACATTTATTGGCTTCATTTGCCTATTATGGGGTTGCATTAGAGTGGTTTTCTTTCTATGGGGAGTGCTTTCAGTGCTTTGTTTCAAGTTTTCAGGGTTTCAGGAAGAGGTTTTTGTTTAATTGAATTCTGTTCCTTTGCTCTGGCAGCGAGAAAAAAGTGTTGGCGAAAAGTTTTTGACAATTTACCAGATAAGCGAGGCAGGGGAAATGGTTTGATGGCGGGCGGAAAATTTAGAGAAAGCACTGCCAGCATAATGACAAAAGTTTTTCCAACCACCGGTTCACTTTTTCTCCCATTTTCGCACTGTAAACTGTAAACTGAAAACTGAAAACTGAAAACTGAGAACTGAAAACCCATTGGGGAAGCTCTTCTCGCTTTGTTTTGGTTTTGTGTCTGGCTTTTCATTCAATTTCCTTGCAGTTACCGGTGTGTGTGTGTGTACCTCCTTGTTCTCCTGTTTTCCATGCTTTTCATGCTTTCCATACACCGTTAAAAAAGTTTTTTAAATCAAAGTAATGGATTTCGCAAGTCAGAAATCCAACTTACCAAATATTTACGAGTTCTAAACGAAGCTAAATGCATCTTTAAGTTAACGGAGCAATCCTTATGTCATAAATACCATTTTTTTCTCAGTGCATGCGTCCTGTGGTGTCTAAGCTTTTTCGCCAGCCTGCATTTCTAAGGGTTGTTCCTTTGGCTTCCATTCCACTGCAGGGCAGCCTCTGCAAAAGTACAGTAGTACCGGCAAGGGCAACCAAGAACCCTGGGAACTGCCAAAGGAGGCGGGATTATATAGGTAAGGAGTGAGGGGTAGAGGGGAACCCACGGACGGCGACCCTGCCAAGTGTGAAGTGTCTACTTAAGGTTGAGTCAACTTTGATTCTGCCTTTCTCGCTTGGCTTTGTCTCCACCGTCCTTTGGCATTTGTAGTTGTCACGCCTGCTGCCCACAGACTGCAGTCTCAGTCTGCATTCCCCATCTGCAATCCATATATACGTACAGTGCGCGAAATTTATATATATCTGGACAAATTTCCATTTTAAATCTGCATAAAGAAAGGGCTGGGCTTCATATTAATCTTAGCCTTTATCTTAATAAAGTTTTAGCTGAAAGAGATGGGTGCTCTGACTTTTGCGCCGTGCATCTGCACGTTTCGGTTGCAACATCAACTGCTACATCAGTGTGGCACTTTATCTTGACAGCGACAGGCGACGCGTGGCAATAAATCAATAATCTTCTGCCCCAAGCAGAAGACACCCTGCGAAACCTGCGATGTGACAGGAATCAAAAGCTGAAATGGACGAGAAGGAGGGATTGGGATCCTGTGGATCGAAGCTTATTTTGAGTCACTGCTGCGGGCTGAATGCAAATTGGAGCATTTGGGATTGTCAGTCGGATGCAATTGGGATAACTAAATGGGGATAAGAGTGGGGGGAATCATTTGATTGGATATCATAAGGGCTCGGTGACAGAACGTATTAATATGCTGCAAAGGAAGTAAAGAATATAAATCATATTGGCTTTACACGCTCATTTAAATCTAGTTAAAGCATTCTGTAAAGCTAAGAGCCTTTACAAATATCACTGAAGCACTTTGCAGCGTTTTATATATTTAATGTGCATCCGCTTCCCCCAAAAATGTATTTAAATCAAGAACAATTCACTTTAAAGTTCCTTGAACTTGTGTGCGCCCCACTGCAGTGGCCATTAAAAATGTATGTCCACTCAGCAGTTATGAGAGTGTTCCACATTCGAAGCCAACCTTTGTGAACATTTGTGTAGAATTTTATATAAATATATAGTATATGTATGTATATGAATGTATTCAGACATTCAATCAGCCCAATGCTAATGTTTGCATTACGGCAGGATCCAATTAAAAGCAAACAAACAATGACGAGTGACAGTTTAAATGGGCACAGACACTCACTCGGATAAATATGCATTAATTAAATCGCAAGCGGAGTTCAAATTTGTCAAAGACAAAAACACCATTCAAGCTTGCAAACAATGGAACTTAAATGCACAAATGCACCTACGCAGTCTGAAATAAAAAGCAATGATGATGATGGCGCAAAGTTCACGTGCAACTAATCAATGAATGGCAGATGAATTAGAAGCTGATAAGTAAAAGTGTGCCTCTGTGGCGTGGAGATAATGTTACTGCTAGTGTTGTGCGAAAATTGCCATTTAATTGCTGTGAATCAGCTGATAAGCGGCAAGTCAACCCAATCCAATCCAAACCAATCCAAGTTCAGTTCTAGACATCGTGACTGTCACGAGGATTGCACAAGTCGGGCGAATGAAATCGCAGCTGGGCCACACGTAAATTACCCACTTTGCGGGGGCTTGCAAATGCAGAAGTTTTCCATTTTTCCATTTTGCGTCTCAAATGTTTGACTGCACTTGACTCGAGTGGGAAAACAGCGACGGCGCAGACATGGCAGGGTGGCGGGGAAAATGTGAAAATTGTGGGTGACTGACTGAGTAGTTTACTCTCCAGCCAGCTTGGCAATTGCCACAGCTTTGCCTTTTTGCACTCTAAGCGGATTTGTTGCATTTGCTTTGCATATATATACATATTCCCAGTCGTGTGTTTGTTTTCTTTAGTGGGGAGAATGGAAAAAAGTGTTGGCAAAAAAAAGCAAACTGCATTGCAAATAAATGGAAAATTTCGTCTCCATTCTCCCTGACTTTAAATATTATGAAATATTCTTCTGCCCGGTGTGTGCAAAACCTTAAAAGTTCAAAGTTGCCAAATGCTGAACTTTCAATGGGGTGGATGGGTTGTTGGGTGTGAAATGGAGCTGTTTGAACTTGCAGACGAAAGCGATTACGAATGGAGATTTGTGTAAATATTTGTTGGCCAACAAAAATTGGGGTTAAAGGATAGAATATATACATGTAGATGGAGTAATGCCATTTGTGGCTTGGAAATATCCCTTTGCCTGCAATTTTTAGAGTCTGATGATACGTGTGTTGCACTCGTTTGGAATAGTTATAGAAATGAAAAGTGTTAAACGATTGTCGTGTTTATAACCAGCTTTCATAACTAATAAAAGGTAATGGAAGGTTTTTCTGAGTTATTTAGGTTCTTCTCTTTAACTTGAAAGGTTTATAGGAGGTATAGATTTAGGTATAGATTTAATTGATTAACAAAATTGAGAGAAACTTAATATTCCCAGGTGGTACCATAAATATTTACAGCCATGTGTGTTTTCCCATTGAGCTTTCTTATCCAAACAAAAAATAGTATAAGTTTCCCATTCTCATATCAGCTTTCAATACAACAATTCATCTGCACCTTGATAGCAGCGTAGTGAAAACCTCCATTAGCCAAATTATACTTTCCGCATTGGTGAAGAATACTTCCCATATCTCTTTCTGCCTACAGATAGAAACCACCAACTATTTTTGCTATCTCAGCAATCGTGCATTACACGACACTTGTAGGAAACTGCAAATGATCTTTGTCACATTTAACACGAAAAAGACAATATCGAGGTTGGAATAATGATTGTTTTTACTTTTCACGGACTGTTCAACTTTTGCTTTCGTAGGGCCAGAGCGTTAAATCCCATTCGGCCACGCTTTAACTGGTTTTGTGTGCTTATTCATGATGTACTTTGTACTTTTGTTTTTTTTTTTTTGACTCTGTTGACATTGTCACGCTCTCACTTGCCAAGAAGGGGGAGTTTTGGGAGCTTCGACCCTCGCAACGATCTTAGTTTCGTCGTTCCGTTCCACGCTTTATTTAAGTTTATTTCATTCCATTTTTATTTATTTATTTTCGTTTTTAGTCTCTCCAGTTCGCTTTCATCTGGCGACGGGTGAAAGGGGTTAAGAGCGCGCAGCTTGGCGACCAGATGTCTGCCACGCATTCGTCGTCATTTATCAAAAACGTCAGAAGGATGGGCAAAAGGGGGGAGCAGGTGGAGCTCTTCCTCTTCTGGGGGAGATCTCAAGCCCCTGGAGCATTGGTCATGGCCACGGCATCTAGTTGTTGTCACCGCATTTGTTACGAGTTTTTAATTAGCTTACTTTATAATCTTGAAACCGTGTTAATCGAGTTTGGTTAATTACACGTTGTAGTCTGCATTATTTATGAAGCTTTTTATTTGGGCTGAGATTTAATCCCATTTCGCTGTTTCTCTATTAGTTCTAGGCATTCAATTTTGTAATCAAAACACTTGTTAGATGGTTTTCCCTTATTTCCACATCCACTTTTTACAAAGCTCTTAATTTACATTAAGCTTTTGGACACCTCTTTTTGAGGGTTTGCGGTTGTAATCCTTTTTGCGCCTTTGGGATGCCACTTTTTGTGGTCATTCCAAGCCCAAGTTGATTCAATTTGCAGTTGACATTTCATTTCAACTCGTTTGCTGACTCGGATATCGACCGTTGTCAAGTGGACAAGTGGAGGCTTAAAGCACGAGTTCCGTTTGCCTGTGGCTTGTATACTTTTTTCTATAGAAAGCCCTGCCATCTACGGACGTGGCCTTTTCAGTCTTTATGGTTAGGCTTTGCGCTCTCTATTGGTTTGGAAACTGTCAGTGCACTGAAAAGTTAACAATCTAAATGCTGTTTCAATGGTAATAGTAGTTATATTAGTAAACTAATACCTAAAGCATTCGCAAAAGTTGGCTTTAATCTATCTGCATCTGCAATCATCGTTTAAAATCCATTTTTCGCAGTGCAACTTTGTTCGCCTCTCCTGCACAATTAAAAATTCTTTGTGCACTGGCCACGATTCGCACTCCGGCGAAGATTGAGATTGACTTGTCCCAACATGGAAGGCCTGAGAAGATGTGTGCTCCACCTCTCGGGGGGATTTTCTTGTCCATCAGGTGGGTCAGTCTATGTGGCATAGAAGGTAATATGGTAAATGCAGCAAAGGGGGCGGGGTCGGTCACGCAAGGCGGCAGTTAGAGGAAACCCTATTAATGTCAAGTTCATTGCCACAATCCATCATTCGAGGAGAAAGGGGAAGGTGGATGGTGCACATTGCTGCTGGAGGATTTATTATTATGGGCAATATTGTGCAAGCTGCAACATTTCATTAGCTTGGCCCGCTGCGTTGGAAACTTGTTTACAGTGAGTTCCGTCTTTGCTGGCGGATTTGTCCAAGTTGCTCGAACTTGATATTGGCCAGAGTTGATTTTGAACTGAATATTTTGGCTTATCTGCCGATAAGAGCGCGTGATTTTGGCCCCAATCAATAATTGTCGTTCAATAAAATATATATTCCCTATGTATAATTGGGTGTATCTTATCTGGGAGCCACGTGCTGCTGCGATGGCAAGTCAAATTCAATTTGACAGTCTCGAATGTGCAATTAAAATTGACTTGCAACGTACTTTGCACTCTTTGCAACTCACCTTGCAGACCTTGGAAAAGCAATTTTCCGCAGCGACAATAAATTATGAGCTTGTCTAGTGAAGGAAAAAGTGGAAAAGCGGGAAAGCTGGGAAGAAAACGGGGTGGAGCCCAGGACTTGTGAAAGTTGGCAGAGGCCTCATTTTATCACCGCCACTTTGCATGTTCATTTACTTTATGTATGGGTAACGCCCTGAAATGGTTTACCTATAACTTTTCTGTAGCTATTTTAATGCTGCATTTCTTACGGGTTTTTCAATTACTTTAATGGCTTTCGTACCGATTCCAATTGTAATTGCAACTCCTTGGCTCACGGCGATTATCTACTTGGCCAGCCATAATTATTAACCCATGACGTTGGGGGAATCTGGTGGGGTATTTGGCAATTAAAATCGCCGCCCCGCCTCCATTTAATGTAACACTTACATGCTCTACTGCGCGGATAATTTACCAACATTTTTGCTCAATCTATTTCGCATGCCCAACTTACACTCGTATTGTTATTATCATTATCATTCCGATTTTCGCACTGCCGCAAAATGTCTTGGAAACGACGCGCATTAACGTGGCTAAAAACGGCTTTTTGCGGGCTTAACTGTTGATGGGAGTTAGAAATACTTTTTCCGATTGCCGTCAAGTTGCGATGATGGGGCATGCAATCTGATAATTCAGTTGATTATGAGCGGAAAATGTGAGGAATGTCTTGGCAGAATCAGAAATTGAGAAGCACTTAGCAGATAAGTCATAGAACGAATTCTACCACTGGGAATGAGCTTTTGACTATCGTATGAAGTCCATAGAATAGTTGATGTTTAGGTTTAAGAGTGAACACTACTTTAAAGTAGTTACGTATCAACTCTTGTGTATGTGCAATGTTTTTTTATACTTCCTCCGTTTACTCTATCACCTGAAATCCGATTGTAATTTTAAACGAGCTTTCAGCAAACATCAAAAAGCCACCCACCTGGCTCACTTCACTGCCCATTTCATTTGTTTGAAAACCAGAAAAAGAAGGTTTCTAACATTTTCCCACTGCCAGTCACTTTTTATTGGTCGTTCCGGAGTTCGGTGGACCAGACAGCCCACCTAAAACCTGGTAACTTGGTAACTTGGTAACTTGGCAACTTGGCAACTTGGCAACTCGGCTCTTAATAAGGCAAGACAGCATCGCATGGGCGGCGAGAACTTTTCTGCTCTGAAACCAATTTCTGGCGTTACATGGCTGCTCATCTGTGTTTCAGTTTTAGCCTGGCTTTCGGTTTTAGTTTTGGATTGGGCAGCTGCTTCTACTTCTACTTCTGCACCGTAAAAGGTCATGAAAAAGTTGTTTACTTCTTCCTGCTCAGACATCGCAGCTTATGAGGCCATAAAAAGCCAAAAGAATGGTGAGTGCGAATGGAGGAGAAGACCAACGCCTAAGCGGATTCGTAATAAAACTAAAACACGACATGTTGGTAACTTGAATGCGTTTAACACGTGAAACTTCAAACGAAAAAGGCCAGCGCTTTTGTTAATTTTTTGTATTTAGCAAGTCTTGTAAGCGTTACAGTGGAAATCTTGATCAACTCATGTCGATCGGCCTTGATCGGCGAAGAGCACTCGAAAAAGAAACAAACCTCTTGACGCATTTTTGTGATTGAAAGTTATGACATCTAATAATTATAATCAAGCCAACGAGCTGTTTTCGCTGTTGCTGCTGACGCTGCCATGATTTATACGCATCTTAAAAGCCAACTTGGTAATCACATTTGGCTCGAACCGACATCAAACCGTTATGAGCCGACGCAACCGCACAGACCTCTTTTCCTGATTCACTCTTAGTGGCAATAAACCCGGCCAACTAATGACATAGGCTTTCGGCCAAGAGAAATCTGATTGATTGTAATTAAAGGCCCCGCAAGACAGCAGATTCTAATGCCAACTTATTGGCACTTTCAGCCAGCATCTAGTTTATGGAACGCAAATGTCAAGCGGCAATTGGCGGATGATTGCCTGTTGGTTATGAGGCGGATGTTGGAAATGGCTTTCAAAAAGGAGGCAACTTGGCCAGAACGACCCTGTTTTTCATACACACTTCACTATGCTAGTAAACCTAATAAAAGCGGGAAATCAACTTGCATAATTTACAAATAACATTGGTTAAATTAGTAATAATCAATGAAATAATTTGTCTGCCATTCGTGACTTTCCCTTTCCATCCCACTCTCTCTTACCACTACTATATATCAGGAAAGTAAGCTCTTGAGGCTATTATCTTCCACAACTTCGCGACCTGCCTCAAGTAACTCACTTAACCCGACTCGCATTTCAGTTACATTTCTTCGTTTTGTTTAGCCATTTGATTACACCCACCACGATTTTCTCACGCACCATAAACGAGTGAAATTGTTGAACAACCATAAATTAGACAATTACAATGCGCTGAATGAATTTTCAGCTGGAGTTGTAGGCGTCCGCAGAGGGCAGAGGAAATTTATGAGCTTACCTTGAGTCCAAAGACCCCCGAAAAAAAACAATTCGTGAAGTTTGTAGTGGGGCAAATTAAGGCGACACATTGATTAGCCCCCCAAAAGCTAATAACATTGTTATTGTTGACTGATGACTGACGACTGCAGCTACTGGAAACGCTGTCTGTTTATCAATTGGCCGGACTTTCTCCCCGGTTTTTGGTTTCAGTCGATTGGGCTCGTCTTGAACTCTGGCGTTGTGTTTTCTCCCCTTTCGCGTTGCTGCAGCTCCAAATGAAACTAATTGCTTCCGTTTGCAACAATTCACCTTCAATTTTCCAGCGAGAAACGGCGAACCTACGGCAAATCCCTCGGAGGAGAGTCCAAAAACTAATTTCGTATGCCCCGGAGGGCCACCTTAAAAATGTGGCAATTCTATTGGGTTTCGTTGGCCAGCTTTCGGCTGTTTTTTTTTGGTTCATTGAACCTCCAAGTGCACAGAGAAAAAAAAGAAGATTACGATGTTGTAATGGAAATGATTTTAGTGAAGAAAATAATATGATGCGTAATATTCGCTAAGGGTTTAGTGGGAATGAAGTGTGCGAAATGAATGATCCATGTGCCTACAATGATTTAAAATCAATAGTAAATTTAAGTAGTAAACTAGTAAAAATTTTATACCGTGTATTTCAACATTTTTGCTCTCCTAACTCTTATTTGCGTTGTTTCTTCGATTGTTTTTTTTTTTGCAGAAATTTGCATTTTCATCTTGCGCAAAAGGCAAACCAAAAACACACAAAAAATGCTGACACCGATGAGGCCAGCGGTGGGTTGATTGGCTGACAACCACGACAACGTCCACGAACGAGAAGAAACAGCTAGACACGCTTCAGTGCATCGAGTGGGAGGAAGTGGAAGTGGAAGTGGATTTTGCAGCGGGCAAGTTGGAGCAGCATCACCTGGCTCCACTTGAATACGAACAAAGCTGAAAAAAAGCTGAAAACAGCTGAAAAACTGCAGAAAGAGCGCACTACAAACATCCCGCCACAATGACAAATGTTTGGAGCGGAGCCAGGCTTTAGGTGTAGAGCAGGTTTAATCAAACAACAAAGGCAAACAAAGGAGGAAACGAGGAGGCCAGCGAGGAGAAGGAGGAAGGACACCACATAGCACCTGAATTGGACAGGAGAAAGGTGAGTCCACTTTTGGCAACCGCCGGGGCAATAAATCCAAGTGCTCAGCGGGTTTATTACGAGATTACTGCAACTGTGGAATGTACATAAATTGCAATTAAACACCCCATATATTAGTGTTAGAAAACAATTACACCTTGAACACTATGAAAACATATTTATGCATAATAAAAGTCTTATATTTAAAGATTACATTACTCGCTTTAATAGTATTTACCTCGTTTTTTCCATAAACTCAACTTTATGCATGGCTCAACTTATAGCTGATGAAGCATAATCCCATCTGACAACTCGTATGCTCAGGATATGGAACACTTGTTCCATAAGCCGGGGCAACTCCCCTTCCCAGAGCTGCCACAACCGTTTTTTGAAAGCCCATCTCCCAGTTAGGCCATAAAAAACTGGCTAACACCACATACCTTCAAACGTGGTGAATCCTTAGCCAAGTTTGTGGATCCCTGGACTCCTTAATTATGCGCACATGAGACTCATTCGGGGAAAAAACACGAGTACGATGGCGCCACGTTGAGGTTTAGTTTATGTGGACAGCACTCGAGGGTCGCAACAAGAGTTTGGCGTAATACTAAAAATGATCTAATATCTACTTCCAAAGTGAACCCGATATAAAAAGTGAACTAAAATGGAAATATTTGAGGAATTTCCGCGCTCTACAAAATGTAGCATATGGAGTAGGTGGCTACCTGAGATGGGGAGTATGCAAATGTTGTGCCAGCATCCTGGCAGCTCAAGAATAGTCACCCGCCAAGTCGGCGACCACAGTTTCCAGCCGATTCCAGGCCACTGACTCAGTGGCAGTCATTTGTCAGGCTTATAAAAGTCAATCGGTGCGATTATGCAAATGGAATCGGATCGATGTGTGAGGCTCTAAACACTTTGATGCGCTGAGGACGTATCTCAATTGGTTTTGGCCTGGTGCTGGAGCTCCACAGCTCCTCCTCTGGTTATTCAATTTAGCAGGGCGCATCCTTTGAAGACCCGTTCTGTGGTGGGGCTTGCATATCTGCACTTGCACGTAGGCACAATCCAGTTTGGGTGCGGAATTTCAGAAGTGGGATACTGCCGGAGTGGGATCGCAAAGCCCACTCCACTGGGGGCCACCGCGTGCAGACTTACCAACTTGTTTTCCCACCGTTTAATTGGCATAATTTGTCTAACAAGACCAGCGAACCACAGACAACACACACAATACACATAGTACACACAATGCACAACACCCAACACACACAACATTGAGAACAAGCAGCGACAACTCGTTTCGCATTCATCGCCGCTGCGGTAAGGCGACCGTATCAAAACATCTTGAATCGTTGTGTTCTTGTTTAATAAGTGAATGTTGTTGGTTGTGTTTTTTTTTTATATTGGTCTGTACCTTCGTTAGTTGTGTTACTAACCAGGCCTACGCGGAAAATTGTAAGTCTACAAGTCTATAGGTATATAAGTCTGTGTGCCAGACAGTTGTTACGACTGGCGAAGGTTGGGCTTGGAATCGAAATGAAAGAAATACAACTAACATAGTTGACTACACAAAAGCTGGGGAACAATTCTAGGAAGTACTGCGACTCTTTGTGAAGCAGCGTCCAAGGTTGATCTCTAAATTAAAAGTCATAGATGTAACTAGTATGTTGAAATGGAAAATCTGGAAAAAGTGTATGTCAAAGGAAGTTGTTGTTTTGGAAGAAATTATAACCCTTTAACTAGTTTAGTTCATTCTGATGAATTCAAGATACATATTATATATGTTATACTAACTATATGTTATACTAACTAATTGTAGAAAAAAGAAGTCAAGAGATTTTATTATTATTATTTTTTTTTTTAATATGTCTCTTGTTAACCCGGATCTGATTGTTCACAGCAGTGACTGTGGTTCCCGACATCATCATCATCATTAGCATTTCTGCTGTTCCGATTCCTATATCCATATCATATTAAGCATCATTTTCCTGGCGCCAACTTTTATTTCGTGTGAACTGGTGGGCAACTCCAAGACCTCCCAGCGGGGGTTCCCATCTCCCCTTCACCTTTTATATGGTATGGTATGCTATGGTGTGGAGTACCATCCACAGATCCCGACGCGTAGGTAGGTGGCTCCACTAATTGCTACCAATCTTTTGTGCCCGCCACTTCACTCCACTTGCACCCGGTGTGCCACTGCCATTCACAATGGGGCCATCATTTCATTGTTGACATTGTTTTCTTGTTCACGCTCAAGAGACTGAATGTTGACGCAATTATAACACATGGCGTCGTCGCTGGCTACCCGCTGTTCACCTGGTCACCCGGCCTCCTCCTCCTGGTTCCAGTTACCATGTGCCAGTCCCTCCTCCGCCATCTCGCCTGGATCACGTGTTTGAGCTAACGAGTGCAATTTAACATTTTGCCGAGTGCAATTAACATTTATGCAAAAATTACAGAGACAGGGGTAAACTAGTTTTTTGTCATTTGCCAGGCGCAAATTGCAAATGATGATCGTTATCGTTCTGATCGGGGGCATTTAGCGCTGATTACAGTGTTTTAATGGGGTGTCTTAATCCGTATTCATGCTAATGATAATGGTGACAGTTATGCTGAGAAAGGTGCTGCGGCTGAATGGATTCTCCGTCGTTTTATAATGCAAATTACTCGGTAACCGTAATGGATATTGTGGTTCACAAATGGGAGGAGTATAAATCTCTTCAGAGTAAAAGCAGTTAGACTATATCGTAAGCTCAAGAAGTACTGAATTTTAAAAGCATAATAAAATCGATGATACTCTGCAAAGTATATAGCAACGATATGGGCTATTCATCATTTTGCATACACCCTTGAAAGCGCTCAATGGGAGATCTTGCCATGAACTGTGTGATTAAATTGCGATGCCAAGAAGCCAAGGACAAGGAGCCATGGAGGGACCCCATGTGGCAGTTATAAATAGCAGTGTAGTCTGCCAACCGAGCAGCCAATGGCACCACAAAAGCTGCAAGGATTGTGCACTTGAGCAGCTTGCTGGTCGTGTCCATGTCGATGTCCTTTCACGTCCTCGCCTCGCTGGCCATTTGCAGTGGCATTCATTTATAATGAGGGTGGATGGATGGATGGATGGATGGATAAATGGAGAGGAACTGTCATTAAATCAATATCAGTTTGGGCAGCCAAATAAATCTGCGAGCTCATTAAACTTTTACCACGGATATTATGCAGCGAGTGCAACGTTGTTTTCCCTCCGGGAAGAAGCAACGCGGCGGATGCGTAATATTTTAAGTGATTCCTTTTGGGTTCACCTCATCCGCCATGTGGTACGGGTACTTTTGAATGATACAGCAACGGTCGAGATCACCGGCTATATTTATCTCGCCGTAATCTATATCTTATCCACGTCCATCCTAATTCACGGTCACATGCATTGTGCATTTCGATTAGATTAGATAAATGTAGGCACCATCCGTCGCCATTGTCTCGTGTTTCGGGTCGCTTCCATATTTACATATTTATTATTACTAGACTTAAGAGCCCAGGCAGCTATTTACACAGTGCGGCTGACTGTTCAGTTGCGACCTTTGTCTCGATTTTGGTCGCTCCTCCTAATTGTGTGGACATGGGTGTGAGTTCACTATCTGCCGATTTGTTTACCTCTTCGCCTGTATTTGCTCTTTTCAGTCAGCTAGTTAGGCGCGTATTCCTATTGACTTTGCGATAAGTTTCGACTGTCTGCGCGGTTCAGATAGTCTGTGTGGCACAAACTGCGCTTTTTTCGCCTCCTTTCAGAGAACAATGATTATAAAGAAGTTCGTTTTGTAAGGGGCGGGGGGGTAATGTGTATAAAATTAGCTTAGCTCATTAGCTGAGTTTAGTAGTTATAAAGTTCTAAGAGAAAGGTTAGCTAGCTTCATTTTATGAGTGGTGATAAAGTTTTGTTTAATCTCTTGTAAAATCCCACAGCAGGGATTTACCCAACTACAGTTGCTTACAAACCACTCAGCGTAGGAGTAGTTCCCACCGCCAGTAGGGCATTGTGCGGTACCAGCCTGGCCCAACTCGTAAATCAATACCGCCCGAGCCGATAACGGTAACCACTACCCTATCACCTACGCCACATCGCATAGCTTTCAATGTCGCACCGCAGTGTTCCCCACTCACGGCTCTCCGGGTTCTCCGTGTCTCTCGGGGCCTCTCTTCTTGCGTTTTCTGCAAAGAAAGCCCCAACTGGGCCCCAACTGGGCATATGGCAATGCCTTCTCTTTTTCAGCCAGCAAACAACTGAGTTTTGTTCACTTTTTCAAAGACTTTCACACATCCAACACCTGGAACTCAACTCAGAAGGGTCCGGATATTGGGGGGGGCTCATTCATATCAATGGCAACTTAATTGTGTTTGATGTGCAGAAAATAACAAACAAACGCATAACAAAGGCATCAGCATAAGTATCAGCAGAAAGTAAAGGTGAAAATCGACGCGAAAGTCAGTCAAATCGATGAGCAAGAAAATGGCAAAGGTAAAACTGCAATAAACGTTCAAGTTACCCATCGATTTTATCAGTTTGGCCATTAGGGTGCGGCTGGTTGGAATTTGTAACACAGATAGCTGAATCCCTCAATATACACGACTTCCGCTGGTAAAGGAAAAACACCGGAATTCGCAACAAACATTGTGTTATAAGTTAATGAGATAATTTTTCGAATTGGTGGCAAGTTGGTTTCACCAGAGAAACGTTGCATGTATTAGTTGTAGTATTATTTAATAACTAACTTGTACTAATAAAATTTTCTTTGATTTCCTTGCAGTTCCATCATGGAAAAACCAATGCACCATGCACCCGCTCCCGTGGGTAAGGTGAGCCAGATAGCCAACATCTTCCAGCGCAAACCCATTGAGATCCAGCCGGTGGAGCAACTAAGTGCTGTGGCCGCCGCCCACGCCGCTGCCGCCGCCGCCGCTGCTGCCCACCACGCCCACGTCCAAGGAGCACCGGCGGTGCGCACGGAATCTCACTCCGCCAGGTTCAATAACGCCCGGGCTCTGTTCGAGAAATTGGGCGTGGAGTCCAATTCGAATGTGAGTTCGCGACTGCTGCGAAGTGGTTCGCGCGAGGACAACCTGTGTGACGGTTCGGATCGCTCGTCCTCGCGCTCCTCGGATCGCTCACAGTCGCCGCCCAAGCGGAGGACTCCGTTTCCCTCCGGCGTATCACTCGTGCACAATAACAACAATGCCGCCAATGTGGCGCAGAATGGAGTTGCACCCGAGCAGCGCCTGAGTAACAGCAAATTTATTGTGGAACCAGCGGCGCAGGTGGTGCCCACCTCGGTGGTCAAGTATCCGCAGCACAATATATCCCGCTTGAAGTCGGAGGAGCCATCGCCGATTCCACCACCAGCCGGTGGCTCAGTGAGTGCTCTGTTCGCCAGTTCGGGCGCTGACAAGCCGGAGAAACCGGAGCGAAAGTTCAATTCACGGGAGCTGATCGAGAAGCAAAAGAAGTGGACTTCCCATTTCACCAAAACCAAAACAACTCGGACGCACAGCGATCTAAACCGCTGCGACATCATACGTACAGTGCCCGGCACAGGGCTGATCATGGACAGCGAGAAGGTGGCCAAGCCGGCAATGGAACCGCCACAGCCTCCGCCAAATGCCAGTCCCAATCCGCCAGCGCGAGCACAGGCGCCGCCAGAAATCAAGCCAAGGAGCGGCAAGATTGGCAGTCCGGTCAAGTCGCCGCCATTGCCGCCCATACCGGCGGTCAAGCCAAAGAACGTGAGTCCGGTAAAGTTCAATCCGGATAGGGTGCGCCAGTCGCCGACCAAAACTGCAGATAACTCGCCGCCTCCACCGCCGGCCAAGTCGGCAGCTGTGCTCCAGAGATCCCTGATGCAGGAGCAGCAGGAGCTGCTGAGGAACTCCTGCGATCAGGGCGTAGCACCCATTCCGCCGGAGAAGCCGCGCAAAAAGTCCGTAGATCTCATCGAGGATGCACTGCCCTTGACCAACTGCTCCACGCCCTCATCCTGCGCCTCGCCCACCAGCTCCTACCTAATGCAGCCGGCCAAGAGAGGATCACTGGACGGCGGATCCGGAAATGGTCAGTATCCCGGCAACGGACTCAGTGGCAGCACCAATTCGGCTGCCTCGGGATCACCGGTGGCCAGTGCCTCCTCGGGACCTTCGTCGCCAGTTCACACTGAGGATGAGAAGCAGGAGAACGAGTCCACGGAGAAGTCGGAGATGGAGTACTACCACGGAGGCAACTACAACAGTGTTCCCAGGCGACGACGCAGCGAAAACGAAGGTGAGCTCTTTAAAAGAACAAATTATTCACAAACTTGTTTGGTAGACAAGAATTCATACAAAAGCAAAACAATTTCCCTAAAAAAGAACTAAAAACCAAACAAAAACCCCGCTGATAACGTTGACAAGGAGACGACAAAGAATATTTGATGACTCATCACGGAGCTGATAGTATTTAGATTAAATGTGCAATTAGAGGCTTCATAAAAGGGCTTTTATATTATTATATGCCCTGCCTATGGACATCAAAAGTCAGCTAATCCCAGGGGAGATCTAGTTTCCATGTTGCTCCACTTTGTTGTGGCCCTTTCCTTCCTTTGCAGACATAATTGATAGCCTTTTGAATCAGGAACCAGAACCAGCAACTCGTCTCAGGGCATTCTCGAACTTCCTTCATTGCGAAGTTTTGAACTTTGCTGGCTCGAGTTCAAACACCTTCCAGACATTCTCCTTGTGTGTGTGTATTTTGTTGTGTGCTGGCTGAACTGCCAGGTCGACTTCATTGTGCAGTGGCCTCCTGTTGTCCTCCACTCCACACCACTCCACTCCCCCCAGCTCATCAACAGCCATGCCATTCCATTTCATTGCATCCCACATTCATTACAAGTTTTTCTAAGCGGTGTACAAATCGTGACTTGCGCGCCGCCCCAACTCCGCCCAAGACCCTTGCCTGTCCTAACACCACCTCTTCAAAGTCTACTCAGTTGCTAGTCCTACACTGGGAGAAAACATCGCCTTCTTATGTCAACTAAGTGCCTTTCTTTTGTAAGCACATGCAAGGAAGTTGTAGAAGAACATTCCACTCATAACTACTTACTAACTAGAGAATCGATTGCACTTGATATGAGTATTTTTTGAAATGTGTCTTAAAGAGTTAGCTTATTTCTCTGCGTGTGCTCTGGAGGCAAATTCCAATATGGGTCAAACACAGCAGGCATATCAAATGCAGCCCCCAACGACAACGGCTCGACAAGCAGCATTCCAAGCGCTGTGCCCTGCTCCCCGATGCACTTCGTCCTCCTCCGCGGGTGCAATGCTCACAATCTGTCGTCGCCCATCTTCATGGTCCGAGGCTCGTTGGCGTTTGGCGGATTTTGTTGGGATTCCCGCCCCCTCGTGGGCTCTTCTACTTGGGATTTGCTCTTCTAGCGACTCCACACATAAAATTGTATTAATGCCAGATTAGGAATTCAATGATGCGTTGCTCCTCTGCTCCTCTGCCCTCCACCATCGTCCGGGAGTCCATCCCAAGCCATCCCATCCTGCTGCTGATTACAGAATTGGAATTTGCACGCCGCACTTCCGCCAGCAGCCGCAGTTCGCAATCTCAGTTTGATTCGCATCCCGAAGATACCACTTTTCAATGCTCTTTTTGGGGGGGTATTTTAACTTGCAAATCAAAGAGGCTTAGTTATAAAAAAATAGCAAACTGTGAGATATTTTTCAGTTTGAATCATTTCTCAATAAAATAATTAATATAATGTAATTGTTAATTACATCACTATTGGCACACTGCCAGATTCATATGGTAGCATATAGTTGGCAAATTAAAATATTTAGCTTGCTAATTACCTGAAACTTGGCTGTGAAACAATATAGCATGTCTGAAAGTATAAGCACTTTGGCACCAACAGTACCCTGTAGTATTTGACTTGTAAGGGTATTTGGAGTTTGTGGTTTCTACTGTCCGCTTTACTCCTCGAGTTGTAGCTTCTGCCGATTATTGGTTATCTGGCGATGCGAACCGGGGTCTGGAAGTCGTTTTAATTCATAAATGGCAGTGTTGTGTTCATGAAGGGGGCGTGGCGCACCTTGATTTATTGATTTCATTGCTGTGGAGGGCGCACTGGAATTAAGTGGATTGGATTATGTGCTCAAGTTGGGGTAGGTTGTGTGTTGTGTCTGCAATTGCCTTGTCCGTATGGAGTCCCACTTTTTCTTCTTTTCGAGTAGAGTGTCTGCCTTTTTTTTACCTATTTCCCCTATGCTCAGCTATTCTCGTGCTCTTTTAGTAGACCAAACACGATTTTTACAGCATTTTCTTGTCAAATCGCTGACACAGCACCCGTCACATGCTTAGCGCCATCTAAATGCAAATGGGAGAGTGAGTTTGTTGTGCTCTATAAACATCGTGAATAGAGTGAATAAAGTGCAGACTCAGATGGATAAAATAGTTTTTTTAAAATGCTTTTTTTTGGTAAAATATTATTTAAACTTCAAGATAGCGACTAAAAGTTTTTAAACTCCATGAGAAGGGGATATTACTAATATTTTCAAGTGAATCACTGTACTTATGGCCTTGCCATACCCCAAACGAGTGTCAGACTCGAGACATGACGAGCACACATGAATGGGACATGGACTCGTTGGGGGTAAAATGGGGGGGATTGGATCGGGAAGCAAATGAACCAAGTGAAATAGAAACATAGAGTCGAGTGGAAGGCCTAGGCTTCTGTGCTGCATGGCACATTTTGAATGGCTTGCGTCCGCCTGTCACATTCACGAGTTTATAAATAACGCGGAAAATACTACTCATACGACTGCGAGAAGATGGGTGCTTTCAGGTGGGGAATAGTTCCAAACTGAGCACTAAAAGAAACTTAAAGGAAATTAAACTTCCGCAATATTCCCCTTAAATCAATGAAGTATATAAAGTTTATTGGCTTGATTGCTTAGCAGCGAATATCAAATTAAAATATTTTACTGCAGAAAAGCTATGTAGCTTGCTTAAGTATACAATTTTTCTTTAAGTGCAGAGTGTCCACCACCTCCGTCTGTCAGTAAATTATGCCCGCCGAAAGTTGCTTGTGCTCCACTTTATAGCAGCACAATGAAACATGATGGGCACAAATATTTTATCATTATATACATACATATATACATATTGGTTAATCCCAAACGGAAGGTATTATTTATCACAAATTAAAAGCCGCTCAAATATTGACAATGTGTTACGAATAGACTGGACGAAAAGTGGGGGCTCGGCTGCATTTGTGCGTGTGTGCCGCCAACGCAAACAAAACGAAAACAATGAAGACAACACACACAGTTTACAACAAACGATGTACGCTTTTATTAACAAAGAGTCGGAAAGAATAGCGAAAATACCCACAAACAATTTGTATCGCTTTGAAGTTCTTTGCATTGAAAATTTTCATTTCCTTATCAAATTTCAAATTTGTAAGTGCCTTAAGTGCCAACTACTGTTTTTGCTCAGTGTATTTGCTTGAAGTGGGTTCTTGTCTTCGCTGGCGTCACTACAGCCCTGGCAATGATTCATATGGTTTGAGTCGCAGCTATATTCGTACTCTTAGTTTGCTGACACACCACAGCTTAGTCTGCTGAACAACAGATGGCGCCAGTGGCAGAACTGCTTGCACTGCTTGCAACAACTGACCATTAATATTCCTTCAAGAAAAGGCTAGTTTATTATGTTTTTGCTTAAAAATATAAAAGAAAAACCAAAAAAATTGTTTTCAATTCTACTGGCAATAGCAATTAGTTAGTTGATACTAGTACTTTTTATATAATTATAATACGTTTTATAGAGAGCAAACCATCAGAGTTCAATGATCCAATGTCTTAATGAAAGGCGCGTGGGTTTCTTAGACAGCCACTTGCAGACGTTTTCCCCTCGGTTTTCCTCTTCTTTGTTTGCCTACTTTGACCACCCAGCATCTTCGCATTTTCCTCATTTATGTTGTAGTTTTTCCACAGTTTTTCTTCACTTCTTTTCACGCCAAACTGATGACGTCCATTGCGAAAATGTGCTGAAAAATGTTCACATCAAAAAAATAATCAACGCGACATTTTGCTAGAGAGAAAACTCTTTTGAAATCGTCACAAACGCTGTGTGAAGTCCACTGACGGAAATTGTGGGTAATATCCTACAAATAGTTAATATTCGTATTGAAATAGTTCAATTGACTTTTGGACAACTATTTTGACTGCTATCGAAAAAAAACGCATTATTTTTTATCAAAAAATCTAAAAAAATATTTTTTGTGAAAAATTGGATATTTTCAATCGGCGTTTTCGCCATAACTTGACCAAGAATGGCCGCACAGCTAAAATAAAGACTGTTTTGTGCTGCTAATAAACATAGCTAACTATGTCCTTCCCTACTTTTTCGGTTTTCGAAAAAAAAAAATTTGACAAATTTTTGCATTTTCGATAAGACCATCATCAAAATTTGCAAAAAATGGCAAAAAATTATCATTTCAATGTATGTACATGGATCGATAGGGAATTTTGTTACGAATTCAACGAGGTATGGCATTCCACCTTTGCACAACTATTTTGACTGCTATCGAAAAAAAAGGATTATTTTTTATCAAAAAATCAATTTTTTGTAAAAAATAAAATATTTTCAATGGGCTTTTTTAATGGATTTTTCGCATAAATTATGGTTCCAAAAAGGTATATAGCAAATTATCTACTCTGCTTCCGCTTGCTAAATATCATTCTCGGCTATTTTCATTCAATTTTATTATTAGATATCACTAGTCGAAAATCAGTCTCGACACTTGACTGATTCTCTCGGATTTCTGGCCTTTCCCAACATTTCATTTTGCGGATTTTGCAATCTGGCAGCTTGACAAGCGGCGACCCTCGAGAAGAATGTGTTCGAAATCCACTCGGAATACCCTGTAACTTGGCTGCCACATGTCTGGCCCCAAAAAACGCACGCCAGAGAAAGAGAGAGAGAGGGAGAATGTTTCGCCGATCTGTCAGATCTCTCGGCTATATGCCCATTTTCCACGCTCTCTCTTCTTCGCAGCGATGCTGAAAAAGCGAAAATTTTCTGCGGCCGTTCTTCAGTTGATGTCGCGTTGATAAGCGGGCAAGAACTTTCGCAATAAATTCAAAAAAAAATTTTTAACGCGTAATCGAAAGAATTCCCAAAACAAAATACTTCAATATAGTCTATAGTACAGAGAAGATAATCCGAAGCCGTGCAAATCAAAACAAATTATTCGCCGCACGTTGCCCCGATGCGATGCGAAGAAATAGAAAATTGAAATATATAGTAACCATGAGCTAGGGGCGTGATTTTTGAGGGTTTGTTTCGATTTTCGAATTTCGAGGGGCACGTGAGGTGGCAGATTTGGCTTTTTTGTCCCCCTGACTGATAACAGATAACAGATCCTCGCCTTCGGAGTCTGGAAATGACTTGTATGGTGCGGAGAGGTCTGGCTTTTTCTTGTCACCGTCGTTGTGATCAGTTGAGAATTTGAACTGTGACGGGAAAGTGCTATTAATGGCGATCCTCTTTTTGAATCAGCTCTAAGTGTGTCCAAGAGGTATTCATTCACTTGCAACTCTACGCATTGCGTAATTCATTTGAAATTGTCTGAAATTTAATTGCAAACTGCCCGAGTGACCCTAATATATGCGGCAGTTGCGCTTCAAAACGAGTTAATTGATGGCGGTCAGAGAATACAGATGTACAAAAGATGTACAAATGTGCAAAAAGAACGCAAAAGATGCAAACATCTGCCAGCTGCATCGGAGTATCTTCTGGATATCGAAAATTATGGAAGCCTTTCTTTGTTTCGCCGCAGGTTCAGTGAACTGCATTTTGTTTTGGCGACAAACAAAATATTTAAAAAATTCATTCACATTGCCTGGGAAGTTTTTCTTGGCATGGCAACAGCCACCAGAGAATGTTTAAACTTTTCCTATATTTTTTTCGCATTTTTCTCGCACACTTCTGCTGCTTTTTCTCCTTTCGCCGAGTTTATTTTCATTTTCAAATTTAAAATTGTTTGCCACAACAGAAATATTTGCGATTGTCATGTGTTTGCAGTTTTCGCCATTCAGAGGTTGTAAAATATTTCAGTGTTGGCATTTCTTCCCCTAGTTTTCCTGTTGCCTGTTGCTGCTGGACGGAAACAGAAATGTGGCCAGCAGATATTCAACGACTTGCATTGAGATACTTTCCTTGGGCTAAGAAATGTCCTCAAGTATTCAAAATCAATTTGAGTTTCAAGTGCTTTAAGTTATTTTCTTGGGTCGTAAAAACTTGGGTTGGCATCCAGTTAGGTTTCTTTTCTTTGTAGTTTTTGTTATAGCCAGTTAATTGATTACCAGTTACCATTTATAATAGTTATCTGTCTAACAAAACTTGCATATTTAAATCAATATTTTATTTATGCATTTTGAAGCATTTGTTTGCATATACACAAATTCACATTATAAAATTTGAAATATTTGTGCAGTTGTTCAGATTGCCGTTTTTTTTTTTGCTTTAATGAATTTCCAGGAGTTTAGCTCGCTCAGCTATTTTGCAGGACATGCAGAGGATCTCTGTGCCCTGTTTTTAGCCACAGAGATTTAAGACTCTGCTTTGTTTTGGCCTCGTTTGTGTTTTCATTATGCATATCTGCATTGTCAGGACTTTTGGAAGTTGACCCAACAAACCAACAAGTACACGAATGCCGACTTTCTATATCATTCACTCCACACACTGCAGCTGCCTTTCTTCCCGGGGATTCCCCTTCTTATCTGTGCGTTTTTGGCACATTTTGACAGCAACTTCCGTTTTTTGTCTTGACATTTCTTCTTGCGTCTCTTGCAAAATCTTCCCTTTCTCTGTTTTTGGCTTCTCTAATTTGCTGTCGCTTTGTTGTGGTTCCTCAAACAATTATTTTTGCATTTTACTAGGCAAATTTGTTCATGGTTTTACTGGTCGTTCCTCAAAGTGAAAAGCAAGTGGCTACATTTTTCACCCATTTTTCTTTTTTAGCAAACACAAATCGATTTTTTCGCCTTTGATTTATGAAAAGCATTGGATGATTGTGTATATATGTAGTTGCATTTTTTCTATTCATTCATTTTCATTGCTTCAATTACTGCGGAAGTTATTTATAAACCTTGATTTATTGGAAACTTTTCCCCTTTTCGTTTGCCCCCTTTTTTCTGATTTGCCATTTGTTACTTCTCATTAATTGTCTTTTGTTTGCTTTTGTTTTAATTCTCGTGCTATTTTTTGCAAAGCATTTATTTCTGGCCCGGTTTTTCATTAATTTTCGCATCTCATTATACAACGCACACACACACACACAGAGCGAACAAAAGTGTGATTTTCGCCTTCGATTTTTCATCGATTCCAATTGCGTTTGTTTACGCCTCCTACCGCCTCCCTCCATCCAAATTGGACGACCTTCGGAATTTGGCTTGAATTTTCATCAAGTTTATTTACTTGAACCGAAACAGAAATCACACATACGCCGCATTGGCCCTCCCCCAAACTGGCCGACCTCAGTTTGCCCCGTTTGCATTAAGTATTCATGCTGCTCTTAATTAAAAGCGCACGCATGTCTAATTGGCATTAAGCATACGCCAGGGTGCACTTGACCAGCTCCAGCAAGCTGGCCAACTCCGGCTGCTGTGGTCAGTCAACTGGCAGCACCCGAAATCCATCCTGGCCTGACCTTGTTATCATGTCCTCGGCAGGCTCTCCTCTTTGCTGGCCAACAACAGCAGGCCGTGTGAGAGTGACATTTGCATTGAAGGATTGCTTTGCCATTCAAATACTCACTCAAACTCGGTGGAAATTTATGAAATTAAACCCAAACCCTTTTTTAATCATGGTTACTATATGAGCACTCGTTTTTATTACTTAATTCACCATCTGTTTAGTAATCACAACATGCGTAGCTCAGAACATTGATAAGTGTCAGTGAAGGGAACAAAAATGTGTCTCAGTTTGCGAAAACTTTGCCAAGCCTGTCGAGGTTAGTACTAGTGGAATGAAGAACGTGTTTGCATAAAAACTATACTTGAATACAAATATTTAAAATAGCTCGAGACGTTTATTTATCCGCGTCCAAGATAATTGGCAAACTTACAAAACTTCTAAGACATTCCACTGTCAATTGGAAAATGCCTACACGTTTTACCAAACAAAATATAGTATATATACATATAAATATGTCGCATGTCTGCTCCATCTCCCCACTAAAGATCCCCAAGGGTCCAATGAAGAGATGTACATATACATACGCGTATTTGGAGGCGGCTGGCTACTGGCTATATTTATGCCTTCCGTTGACAGCTTTAGCATCGGCACCTACACACGAAAATAGTCGTCTGAAAAGTCCCAAAATATATATGTGTATGCAAGTTGCGATTATCTCTGATCCATTAAGGCATTCGTGTTGCCCAGCGAAATTCGTGCATAAATAAATAAATTAGGAAAATGTGTAGTTAATTAAACAATTCATTCAAAGTGTCACAACATTTAGCGCTGAACCTGTGACTCACATATCTATATTTTCAAGCTAAGGAATGTGTGAATTATTCAAATATCAATAGAATCAAACCTTGACACTTTTGGATTGTTTGATCAAAACAAAATTAACAATATTACACGCGTGAATAACATAAATGAATTATGCCAGATTCCAAAGAAGTGGCGAGCGAGAGATGGAAGAATACTAGCCATACCAGCCTGCTCCTGAGCACATCCTACACTAATGAGCCGCACGAGGAGAGCCGCACCAGTGCGCATCGCAGTCAGAATCCAAGTAGCAGTGCCAGGATATTGGAGGAGAATGACCAAAAAAATAGCGCACTGCTCTCCAACGACTTTGTGCTGATGCTGGACTGCTCGCCCAGTCCGGAGGATGTGTTCTGCGAGAATACGCCAGAGTTCAGGACCTCCTGGCTGTGGCTCAACAAACTGACCACCTTGCACTGCCACACGCTCTACGATCTGCGCATGCGCAACGCGTACATGAGTCATTTCATCGTGTGCCTGAACCAAAGGCGTCTGACTGGCGTTTTCGAGCAGCCTCCGCCGGCGGAGTTGACTTGGTTAGACTTCTCGCAGAAGCAAGCGGCTCAGCAGTCCGCTAACCCAACTGAAATGCCGCGTTTGTGTGATCTGAATGAATCCTCTTTGGCTGCACTTAACTCCCCTTCATCACATGGCTGTTGTGGCAATCGGTCCACCTCTGAGTATTGGGATGCCTTCTCGAACTGTCGTCGTCCTTCGGGCGGAACTACTGACTCCATACCAAAACCACAACTCTGTAGGAGGCGACAGCTACTCCGTTCCGTTCCCATGACCAGTGATGACGAAGTGCGTCAGCTGTACAGAAACGAGAAAGTGAATTTCCGTTTAAGCAATTCCACTTCCTCTGCCGCAAAATCGTCCAGTCGATCGCTATCCTCGCCATCTAAATTTCTGCCCAGTAGGAGGAAGCCCAATGCGTTTCGGAATGCAGGTAGTCAAAAGTCACCCGAAGAAGCTCGCCAACGTATGATCGATTTGATGGAACTCATTAGGATGGAGTTGCGCGGTGAACCGGATCCGGATAACAAGGAGCTCTTGGAGGAGGAGCTGAAGAGATATCGCGAGTTTTTCGAGCAACATTTGATGGATAATTCTGATTTCGAGCCGCATTTGAGTGATAATTCGAACTCGGAGCGCGCTTATATGCTTCTCAATATGCAAAAGGATCTGATTAGAATGCTCAAAGAGGATTTCGCATAATGAACAAACTAGTTGCTTAATAAAAAATTCTATTTTTATATATTAAACAAAGTGTAAACTTACGGGGTTTCAGAACTGGTAGCTTTCACTTATAAACTATCCCTATATTAATGGCTCATTTCTGTGTTTCCAGGTCGTAAATCTGTGGACGACTCTTCGCCATCGGCCAACAACCAACAGCAGCAGCAGCAACATTCCATTCCCGGCTCCGCCAACGGATCTCCCCAGCGAGTGGCCAACAAGCGCAGCAGCATCACGGTGAACATGCCAGCCGCCGGTCTTGGCCAGCGTCCTCCGAGCATTATATCGACGACCAGCCAGGACGAGGGCGGCTTCAATGAGTCCACGCCGGAGCTGAAGGCGAAGCTGCAGCCCGCCTACGACCAGACGGAGGAGCAGCCGCACAGCCTCAACTACGTGGACGTGGGCTATCGCCTCAATCCCGATGGCAGCGAGAGTCGCGAGGTCTACGGATCGGAGGCTGAACTATATGACACGGCCAAGGTGACCGATATGCAGCGCAAGTTCCACGGAGCCAATGGCTTTGGCCAGGAATCGAGCACGGTGTATGCCATTATCAAGCCGGATATGCAGGAATCCCAGCCAGTGGCACCCGCAAGAGGCGTTCTCCTCCAGTCGCCCACTTCGTCCAGCGTTGAGGGATCCCCACTGCATCGTGGTTCGTACAATTCCCCACCCGTGGGAGTGGTTTCACCAATAAGGCGGCGCAACAGCAGCAACCAGGATCAGAGTGTGGGTGGTGGAGGCAGTGCCAAGTCCACGCCCCCTTGCTCGCCCGCCCGTTCGGCCTTGGTGAAGGGCATTGCGCCCATTGCCTCCATCGATGCGCACGAAGAGGAGGAACTAGATCTCGCGGAGGAGGACGAACACCTGGCCGTTGAGTATGTGGAGGTGCTGGAACTCCAGCAGGACGATGATGAGGAAGAGGCTCCTGTTCTGCCCGAACGACGAGCTCCAGCTCAAGGCTCTTTGGAGCTGCAGGATCTGGAGTATGCCGATACCAGCGCTGGCGAGGATGAGGAGGACATTATCAACCACTTGAAGGGCGACGATATCCTGGATGTGGAACTAATCGACGATGTCGTGGATGAGGTGATCAAGGTGCATGTGAACCACAGTGTGGCCATCGCTCCTCCGGTTCAAGCTGCTCCTCCAACTGCGGCGATTCCGCGGGTGGACAGCCTGCCGGATGACATGACCGCCGCCGAGGCCGAAAGATTGTTGAGCTCTAGGTAAGTCACTCCAAGTGAAGTTTATTTACTTTTGTTTGTTATCTGTAATCTAGGCATGTTTCTTGTTTCATTTACGTATTGTAACTTATCAAGTATGTCAGAACTAAGCATGTTATACTTTTAGTTTTTATCCTGTTTATATAATCATAATCATATAATTCATAAACTATTTCTTATACTTTAGCCTTTAGTATTTCTTGTTTTAAATCTTTATTTATGTCTGCATATCTTGCATATATGTATTACCTATTTTTATGTAGTGCATTGTACTCAAAGCATTTTCTTAGATTTCTGCCCATATTCATCATTTTAAGTTCAGGTATTCCTAGTTAATCAGCACAAGTAGCCAAATAAAATACCAACATTTGCCATTACCCATTTTGCATATAATAAGTTAGCTTCTCATTAGCATTTTATATATTACTTCTAGCCAATAATCAATCCAGGAATCCAGGCTGCATGCAGTTTCCCTGCATTTTCTTGGCCCTGCTTGAACTTTAGTCACTCGCTCACATATGGAGCAAATATTTACTTTGCACCACCCACATTCTCTGTGCGAGGATTTTGTGTAGCCCTCCTCTGCCTGGTTACTATTCATCATCAGCTTAGTCACCTTTCAGCGCCGGCTTTGTTGTAATTGTAAGCTAATCTGTCGCTTGTCAACTGCTGATGCACTCCGGACTCTCCATCCGGAGTCTGTTCCGCCCGGAAGTGTTGACTCCGGCGGAGTTCAAGTTAAACTTAAAGCTGGAGTTGCACGTGAATACTCGCTTTTGTGCAGCTGAGCTGATGACCTAAGCTGGTGCCACTTTAAACTGTCGAACTCGTTTAGGTATCTCCAACTCTGAGCCAGGTCTTTCAGGCATCGCCAATAAATATTTATCATTGAAATTGCAAAAGAGAACTATTCATGGGGGATTTACCCATACCTGCAGTTTGGTGTTTTACCCCTAAACGTTTTCAGGTGGAACCCCAAATGCTCGAGTTCAAACTGGGCGCTTAAAGGGTATATCTGAGTATATCTAGATTTTCGCAGTCATTTATTCTTGCCGTGGCTTTTTGCGATTCGCACGATTCGTGGCTGCGCCCAGAATTGACTTGCCATTGATTTATTGTCTACAGACAGGGGAAGCAACCTGAACCTCTAACCTCTAAACTCCAACTTCCACCCTCGCAGCTCTTGCACATATTAAAATGCACTTTTCCAACGATTTCCCAGCAAGTTGTTTCCATTTCAATCGTTGTAGTTATTGCGCTTATTTGCGTTTACGTTCTTCAGTCTTTAGTCTTCGACGCTTTTGTTTCGGGGCAATTTATTATGAGCGATTGCGAGGAAGAGGAATTACGTATCCTTTGCTTTTAGCGCCACCTCGTCCTGGAATTTTCACGTTTCGCACGCAAATAAGCAATTTCGTTTTAGCCGCGGAAAAAATTACACTTAACCGTAGTTTCTTTGGCAATAACACATACTCGTATATGTATGTGTGCTGCGCTGCATACGTCAATTAGTCGACCGTTTTTTCGGGTCCTTTATTTATGAACGTTTTCCGTGTGACGACGAGACGAGTGGAGTCGAGCTCAACTTGGAGTGGAAAGTGGCAACGAACGAGCAGCTTTGCCGACGCTTTTCCACTCGTTTTTCTCTCGCCTTTCGTGAGACGCATTTCCACTCATTTTCCGCTCCTGCGTGTCCTGTGCAGTTTTGTCCTGCATTTGCGGCGCCACTCGAATCGAATCACATGCCCGTCGCTCGTTCATCCTGTCGCATGGCTGGAAAATCGTAACGCTGCCAAAAATAAAATAAGAATAGGAAAACGCAGAACGTAGAACGTAAAACGGGAAATTCGGCGCGCGAAACGAAATCCGTTTTGGTTGGCAAAAATAAAGTGGCAAAGGCGGAAAAACGCACAAAATGTGAGGCAATCTCTCCGCCGAACATCGTTTTAATTAACATTTTCGTGCCCGAGCGCAGGAAATAAGTTTTAATTAAACTTTAAGTCCCGCGTTGCCAGTGGAACTGCAGCTGGAGCAGCCGAAGTCAACAGTGTCAACAGTGCGGACGTCTTTGGTAGGTGAAAAATATTATTATCAATATTTAATGTTCGCCATCGTTGGCAATTTGCTGTCTGCCGATGACATTTGGCCGCCCTGCTGCCGATGTTGCTGCTGATGTTGCTGTTGATGTTGCTGCTGATGTTGCTGTTGATGATGATGAACGGATGCGGAACCCATTGCGAGGATATATCCGGTTATGAGTGCCATTATCAGTGCCTTGTTGGCTTTTAATTAGAGTCGCTCACATGCGTCGTAAGTCTCGTTGGTGGCCAGTTTTCAGTTTTCATTTTCTGTTTTCCGAGTTCCGTCTGTCAGTAGGCGCACTCACTGCTCACCAGTGTGATGTCTACTTACCCATTTCTGCAACTCGTTGCTGGATTCTCTGTCGGTTGGCCAGTTCCTTGGCATTAATGGCAATTGGTCCTGTGCCTCCTGCCTGTGATTTGTTTGCCAACAGGACGCCTTTGTGGTTTGACATCATCGTCTACTTCAAGGATATTCGGAATGAGGTCTTTGCGGTTAATTTGGCACTCAAAGTCGATTAGTCTAATCACTGCATACCACATTAAATTAAGAACCAAATGTTAGTTGATTAATTCAGAGTTCATTTACAAAGTGACTCGCTATTGAAATAGTTCCAAGAAAGCATACAAATAATATGGGTTGTTTTGAAAGGTTTTTATTAAAATTATGGCTTTCATTCTTCATTTATTACATTGCCCCAATTATTTACTACTTAAACTAACGATGTTTGTGTTATTCTGCTGAGCACTAGGAGAAATCAACAAACCTTCTTAACAAGAATAACTAATTTAAAAAGACCGCCATTTGACAACTTCTTTTGCCAGCCATTTTCGTGATTAAACATTTTAATGAGTTTTTTGCTGATTATGCAGCCCGTCTCCTTTGGCCATGCATTCCATTTAGTTTATTCAAATGAAATTTGTGTTAAGTGTAATTCGAGCGCAATCACAAAAACCAACAGTGCTCCATCCCAACATGCTTCATCCTTCCTGGCCATCTCCTTCATCATCGTCACATCCTGGGCGACATCGCCAAAGGCATCAACAGGGCGACAAGTGCTAATCGCTCATTTGGCATTCAATATGCTGGCTTTTCCCCGCCCGAATCTCTGCGTTTTCCCCCTCGTCTTTTTTTTTTTTGGCGTTGGTGGTGGGGAAAATGGGGGAAAGTCAGGGAAAGGACGGGGAAATGCATTTCAGTCAAGTTTGCCTTTGGTCTTCGCTGCGCTTTTAAGCTTATTTAAATTGCGGTGGCGACTTAAGCCACAGGGGAGTGTGGGTGAAAGTGGGTGGGTGGTGGTGCCTGAGTGGATAGTGGGTGGCTGGGAAATGAATAGTGGGCTATAAGTGCATTGTGCAAGTGGTTTCTGTGCTTAGTTAAATTGTACGAGTGTCTCCTCTTTCACTTTGCGTTCAAGCGACAGCAGCAGGAAATGAGTTAATGTGGGATCGCTTCAGTCAAGGATTTGTCGTGGAAACAAAAAACCAGCAGTAAATGGGACTTTTAGCCAGGACATGACATGACATTATTGCATCACTTCCACACACCGAAATAAAATGTAACCAATTGATTTAAGCCCCCAAAGAGAAGGGCAGTAAACTCGAAAGTTTTCTACCCCGTTGTTATGGCATACTTTTCTGCACAATTTGCCCCTTCAAAGGAAGTTTCTGCCCAGCTACAGGACCCTCATATTTTCGAGAGTCCTTTTGTATGCAGTGCAATCTACCCATGATTATCGCCTGCACAATTAACATAACTTTAGGGCTGGAAAAATGATTTCATCAGGCGCATGCAACTTTCGAATGAACTGAAATAAATTGCATAATTTCAGCCGGCAAAAAAAAAACAGAAACAGAAACAATTTGCCTGCGAGCGGCAAAAGTGCAAGTTGGTCAACTAATTGAAAAACTTCACGCCCCCTGGGAATGCTTTTCGAAATGCAAAATTGAAATTCATTTGCAGTTGGCAAGGGTGTCATCCTCAGTTGGCAGTGGCAGAAAGAAGGCCCAGGGAAATCGCACATACGCAGCGTTGTCGCAAGTGGCAATTGCTTAACTCTCTGATCTCGCCTTTTTGGCATTCAACACTCTCTCTCTGCTGGCTCTTTTCTACTAGCCCGCAATTTACATAAATTGCAGCAGCGACAGCAGTTACGGCCATGTGTTGATGATGTCCTTGTCGTCCTTGGCCAAAAGTCGTGGCCAGAGGAGCAGCAAGAGCAAGGACCAGTACCAGCTGCAAGTCCAACTCTCATTTATCTTTCGGCCAAATGTTTGGGGCTCAACAGGAGCAACTCTTTTGTGTCGTCCTTTTTTTTTTCCTTTTTTTTTGGCAGCCTGCCCAGCTGAGCTCGCTGTCCCCAAAACGTTTGTCCTTGACACAAGGCCTGTTCTCCACATCCACATCTACATCCACCTCCACATCCTTCGCCTCTCGTATCCTTTTTTCTGAGTGCGGCAAGTGGGCCAAATTTTCGGGCAATTTGCTGGTCAATTGTGGGCCATTTTCGGCATTGGCCTGTGTAATTGTGGAGTACTTTCAACTGCACTCTGAACATTCATTCGCAACTATAGTTTAAAAACGCTCAGGAAACCTAAAACGATAGATTTTCTTTAGCATCAAAGAAAAAAGTAACTTTATTCTCCTGCTGACACCTAGCAAATGCCTAAAAACTTTAAACTATTTTGTAGCTGATTTCAATAAAGCTTTGTGCTTTTTCTTAAAGTGTCCTTGTTGAAGCGGAATGCAGAACTGAAACTGATTGCAGGATTAAGTTTCTCAGCGGCTGCCACTTCTCTTCTCCTGGCGCCGTTTTTTGGATGACTCTAGCTGTTGGCCATTTTCTAGTTAACTTGGCCCTTTGCGCGCTCAACATTTTTTCCGCTGCCTGTTCCGCTGGCAACTTTCCTCTTTTCACGCTTTCTCAATAATTTTTTGTATTCGGCGGTTTTAGCTTTGCCTTCTATTTTCATTTCGCTTAGTTTCTGTCATTTTTTGTTTTTTTTTTTTCGCTTTCTCTTGGTTAGCTTGAACTTTTGCTTTTGACTGCATTTAAAAAAAGTTTTCGGTTTCGCGTTTTTAGTGCTAGTATTTCTTGCGCTTTTACTATTGTTGCCCCCGCTTTGCTGGGGCGTTGTAATCTTATTTGTGTGCTTGGCTTATCGCACGCCCCTCTGCCCACTTTTGTTTTTTATATTTTTAGTGTTTTTATTTCAAAACCTCCCCCTTCCACCCACTCCACCCTCCATCAGCCGCTCAATTGCAACCGAAATGGCAACAAAGTGGGCGGCGCTGGGAGGCGAGAGGAAGTGTAGTGCAAGTGCAACGCAAAAGTTTCGAAGGCAACTTGGAAATGGAGCACGAATGACGCTTTGGCCCATTTGTTGGTATTTATTTCAATAGTTCTTGAGATGCTCTACGCTTGAAAGGGTCGCTCAGGAAAGTGGTGACTATCTGAAGGGTTACTAGTGCATAATACTAATAAAAATAATTATAAATGACAGTAATAGTTATCAGTTAGAGTTGCTCGTAAGAAGTGAAACTTCTTTTACGAAAAACAAATCTGTAATTATACAACTATTTAATGCCAAATTAATCAGTTTACTCTATTAATAAGAGAAAGTTCGCTGAAAAGTGCGGCCTTCAAAGGCTTGCAAATCCTTGTGAAATTCCCGAGGGGCTTTTCCCAGCGACTTGTGACTCTGCGATTCTTCCTGTGCCTCCATTAGTCGCCTCCAGCGATTCTTCCTTCAACGCCGGTCCACTAATGCTGCCCCTCATTTCTTATCCTCCATCTGATGTGAAAGCAGCTCTTCAGAGGCGACTTTCCTGGTGGGACGCACCTTTAGCACTTTGTTTTGTCCTGCTGACTGTTGTCCTGCTGTCTTGCAGTCCTTGCTTCCTGGAGTCCTTGGTTCCTGGCGTTCCAGAGTCCTGGTGACTGTTTACCTGGGTAAACTCGCATAACTTTCAGTTTGAGGCAAATACTGCAATTTATAGCCGCTGCGTGCGATGTGTGACGTGTCTCTACTAATTCGGTGGGTGTTGCTGAAGCCGGGGTGATAAAGATAAACAGGTGAAGAGCCCGGGTGTTTTTATTTGCCACGTTGATTGCCTGCAAGTGGGAATGCATTCACTTTGCCCGGGCAAAGTTTCTGCAAAAGTTTGCATTTTAGTTGCAAGTTATGGAATTTTTATCCTCAATCGTTTTTTTTTATATACCCCCTTCTGCTGCTTTCGGTCGGGCGGGTGAGTGGTGGCCAAATTATATTTAAAACACTTTTTATATACATATTTGTGTATGCAGAGCACTTAAGTTGTTGGCATCTGGCACACCGCGCACTGCAAAAAAAATTAAAAGGGGGGCAAATAATGTAGGCAGGTAACTTTCGCTACGAGCTGATTAAAGGAAGCAGAGTTTTTCATTTTCCCGTAGATTCTTCGAGCGTTTAATTACCTCAATTTCCTGCACAATCTACCGATGAATGGGCAAAATGCAAAATGTTACGGGATGGAATTGAATTGATGCTGGAACAGTTTATCGCATTGTTGCCACTTGAATCGAATGGGTTTCCAATTGAACGTTGCTCATACGCCATGTTGATACTGTTGACATTGTTGTTTCCATTTTCTTGTTCATATGCGGGCCAACACACACAGCACACACAACACACGCCCACACTCGTCCTCGAATATAATTGTTGCCAAGTTGTCATTTTCAACATTGTCATCGTGCTCGTCGCTGCTCCTCCTCCTCATGCAACTCCTCCCTGATGTCCTTTGTCGTCCTGTTATCATCGTGCGTTTGTGATTTTTCTTGCTGCATACTTTGGTGCGCACGCAGTAAATATTGTTCCCGCCTGATTGTTGTTGTTGTTTCTGTGCCGCCGGAGTTGTGTAGCTGCTGCTGTGGAATTTGTGCTCTGTGCTCTTGTGCCGTACGTGTTCGCCATGATAAAATGGGGTTTTTCAATTTTCATAGTTGCCACACAGCGAATGCGATTCGCTTTGTCCCGCCTCTGTGCATTCAAATTGATATTGTGTGTGATTGAGAGCTAAACGGGTTAACCTCTGATGTGTTGGCCCAATTTATGCAGATAAATCCGAAACGATAATGTCACCAAACAATTGCAAAGTCAGCCGCAGAGCTTTTGCCTTTTTGCATATGCGCGAAATGGGGAAAATATTCAGAAATATTATTGGCCTCTCTTAAAGTATGCGATGATACTCGTAGGTCTTAACAGTTTAAAAGCTAATTTGATAAACGCACCCATTGCAAACAGCAGCCAATTTGGGCTATCTATCTCCGCTTGAACATCGTACATCGCACATCGTCACATTATCCTCGTCATAGCTCACCTTGACTTGGTTTTGGCCAGGCCAACAACTTACTCTATGTTCCCCTCTACTCCACTCCCAATCCACTCCATTCCGCCAAAGACACAAGTGACTTTGAACTGGACGAATGCCGATGGAGTCTAGTCCATCGCCTCGCAAGCCGAGCAAAACTGCTATTAATAAACGAAAATGCTCGCTGTAAAACTCACGAATGACTAAACATAAATTCTGTTAAATTTATCACAACAATGGAGGGCTAACCCAGTCAGACACATGACGTCATTGTGGGCCAGGGCCACAGCCAGGAGCAGCACATGGAAAACTCACTCGGAGAGCGAGCGATTTTCCACAGCGGGGGGAAAACTCTCGCTCTTGAGTGAGTTAAATCCGCTCTCAGTTTGTGGGGCAAGGCTTTTGCATTGCGGTTTCCCGCTGGCCGTTGTTATGTTTGTTTGAATTAATTATAAATGTACGAGTATGACGAAACAATGAGCAGACTGACCTTGTTTGCGGCTCTCTGTGCAAACGCCTTTTAATGGCACTTGCCATATGTCTGTTGCTTTTCTCCTAATCAACTTGTGCTCCAATAAATGGGAAAGGAAAAGTGTTGGAGCGCGTACTCCTCATCCCAACTGCGTTTTCCGACTTTTTCTACTTTTTCGCCTTTACCGCCTTTGTTTACTCGGCACAAACGGAGAATTCCAAGCGTCGCATAATTGCATTTGTCTTTCGCAAGCACCATGGGCCAAAGAAGTGGTTTTGTGACTAACTCTGGGACTCTGGATAATAGTGTTTCAAAATCAATGTAATAAAGCAGAATTTCAATTTCAATTTTCATTTTTGTTTAGATAGCAGACCACATACATTATTTAATGTCCTTTAAGTTGATGCCCATTACCAGACTTTTATCCGCTCGCAATTATTTTCCCGTCGACGATGAAACTTTGTCATCGTTGTTTCGCGCGTCGCACGCGGCGTATGCGTAATATTTTGTTATGCATGCAACTGCGTTCGCTTTAGGCAACCCGTGTGGTTTCAGGTGTGGTTGAAAGAGGAATCGGCTTGCCCCACATTCCCCAGCAATTAAAAACGGTAGCGTGTTATTTTTATTTTAATTAAAAAGCCATAACTTTATGCTAATTCTTTTTCGTTTTGCCCGACTGAAGGGGATCGTTTGGAAAACTAAATCCTTCCACCTCCACTGGCCAACTCCTCCTTCCAAAAGCCGCTTAGTTAGCCGCTGGAATAAGTTTGCAGTTTTGTGTTTGGGCCATTTCAATTGTTGTTGTTGATTGTTTGTTTTGTTCAAGTGGTCACGAAATAGAGAGCAGATTTCAGATTTCGTTTGCAAAACGCTGGCTAATTGTTTTATAGCATTTTATTGGATTGCATTGGGGCTATCGAAACATTCGAATTGTTTTTCAATGGACCCACCGAAACCACCGTCAACTGTGTTGTGTTGTGTTGGCAATATCGTTGAATTTTAGGCCATTTGCAATATGTTTTTGAACGCTAAACTAATTACACTTTGCTGCGCTGCGTGTGAAAATGCCAATTGCAATTGCAATTACATAAATGCACTGCAACTTCGCTGGAAAACTCATTTAAATGCATGCTGTAACTATGTGCTGTGTGGTGTGGCAGCACACCTGAGGGGGAAAATGGAAATGGAAACGTGGAAAAGCGGGAAAGTGCCCACTTTGGGCCTGTGTGCTGCACTGTTTGTTGTTGCCTCACTGTCTGCCACTTGGCTCTCATTATCAACAACATAATCAACCACTTGCAACTACTGAGGGTCTGTGTGTTAGTTTCAATGATTAGCCGTGTTCTAAATGCACGTGAAAAAAAACCAATTTGCAATCTTATTTGGATAAACTAAATAAGCAAAATAAGTTCCAGCATAATTTTATTTAAAGAGAGCTTTATAATTTTACATTTCAGACTAATCGTCATATATTCTTATATTTAATTACCATTAATAAACCTTTAAGAGCTCTGCACAGTTTTTACACTTTACAATTCCTTTATTGCATGTGCCATTTATTTTCTGTAAACAAATAGTAATAAAGGGGATTGTTACTTCCACTATAATTTCTCCCCGTGTGTGGGCTCGTTGTCGTTGTCGTTGTCGCTGGCAATTGTTGGCAGTAATTAACAAACACTGCGATGGGCAGATATCCACCTTACACGTGACGTCACGCACAAGTGAGAGTGACAAACACTTAAACGTTAAATGCACCCAGCTAACTGAACTGAACTCAGCTGAGTTGAACAGAGCTGAGTTGACAACTGTCTGCCTGTGCTACCTGGGCTACCTGGGCTACCAGTTTTCCTCACTTCAGGTGCCATTGCGCGTGCAACACGGCGTATGCGACATAACTTTTCACCCGATTTTCCAGCCAACTCGCCTGGGGCTACGTGCTCGTGTAAGCGTGCATGTTTAATTTGGCATTGCGTACTTTGCGGCGCTGACTGCATTTTTCCTCCGTCCTCAACTTCACTATGTTATTACGTGCAATTAAAGGGCGCCTTGTTATTAATTTAAGCTGAACAGCAAATTATCGACTACAAACTGAACAAAAATCGATGGACCCATCATTTCCATAGGCGGTGCTCAAGAATTCGCGTACTAAGTATGTTACAAAGCTGTTTAAAGTCAAATGCCATCGAAGATGTCCAAGAATTAGCTTACTAACGTATTTAGTTTAAGGATAGCTGCGAATTTGCGAGCCTTGCATCAAATTGAAACCAATTTGAGGTGATAAATTGGAATCGGATGCAGGGAATGGGAGTGGGAGTGGTAGCCCAACTGGATGGTGTGAATTAAAAGTGCATTACATTTTAATTGCACACACTTGTCGACCGCTGGGTTATCCACTTAATTACTGTTATTATATGCACTTTAATTTTATTTACATGCTCGTTGCGTACGCAACGTTTATAAATCTTTAAGCGACGCACGTAATTGTATGCATTTTATTTGTATTATTTAAAATGATTTGCATGTTTTCATAAATATTTCATAATTTTGCATTTCTCACTTTGTTTACTTTCATTTATTTATCGTAAATTGCCTGTTATTGTTGTGCTTGTGTCCTGTCCTGTATCCTGTACATCCTGTACACTGTATCCTGTCTGCGTAGCATTTTGGAAAACAAAATCAGGTTGGTCCTGTTTTCTGTACATTCGTCGCCTTAAATTCAACTTGATCCCCCAAAGGAACGTAGCTAAAACTCTTCGTTTTTGTTTTTGTTTTTGTTCTTCTTGCGATCCCAAACAGACAACAGTCGCTGCTGTCGGACGAACAGGCCAAGGAAGTCGAGCAAATACTCAACGCCGCCCCCAGCGTGGGCGTGGCAGTTGCTACCGTTGTTGCCACAGCAACATCGCCGACCAGCATCAAGAATCTCATTGAGGATTTGCCCGGGCAAACGGCAGCTGCCGCCAGCGCCGCCAACGGGGAGCAGGACATTCAAATCGCAGCTGTCCCAGCGATTGTCGAGGAGGACGAGGACGAGGAGGAGGAGAAGTTCCAGCTGCAGGAGGACGACGACGAGGAGGAGGACCACGCCAGGGCCGATTTCGATGCCAACGGCGTTGATGCTGACGCTGACGGCGATTCCGATGACGTTGAAGCCGTGGACATTGTGGGCTATGGCCATGCCACCACAGCTCTGAATGCCACCTTCGTCAAGGCCGACAGCACAGAGACAGAGACTACCACCACCACTCCTTCGACGGCCACCACAGCCACCACTCGCCACGACGACGACGAGCCCGAGTGGTTAAGGGACGTCCTAGAGGTACCACATATTAGTTATGCCCCAGAAATGTATAATACCACAATTGTTTCTGTTTAGGCACCCAAACGCAGCCTAGAGAATTTGCTCATCACCTCCGCCACTTCGTCCAGAGGACCAGGTCAGCGTGAGGAGCTGGAGAACGGCTACGATCTGCAAGAGAAACATTCCGATCTAAACCAAACGTATGTGACGGGCGGGGAATCGCTGCACGAGTCGATAGTTTCGGTGGAGTCCACGCAATCGGATGCCACACTCAATCAGACCACGACCATCGACGACAGCATCATCTCCAGCAAGCACAACTCCACCTACTCCCTGGCAGATGGCGAACAGGCCACCAACTCTACGGTTTTGAGCACTGGCGTTACCGAACTCGACGACAGTCAGTACTACATCCCAGAGTATCCGCCAGTGAGGAGCAAGGAGGTTCTCGTAGAGGCCGGAGTGCACTACTTCGAAGATGGCAACTTCTGGATGGAAGTGCCTGGTGAGTTCCTCATACTCTCCTTCCATGAAGCCTTCATCAACTTTACTACTTCTCATATCAAATAGGTCTCCTAGACTTTGACGACGACGACTGCTCTTATCCGCCCATCACTGTACGCAAGAATCCCAAGGTTCGATTCAGTTCCGGACCCATCCACGTGTACTCAACTTTCTCTGTTAACGACTACGATCGCCGGAATGAGGATGTTGATCCGGTGGCCGCTTCGGCGGAATACGAGCTCGAGAAGCGCGTGGAGAAGATGCACGTCTTCCCCGTGGAATTGATGAAGGGTCCTGAGGGTCTGGGTCTCAGCATAATTGGCATGGGCGTTGGCGCCGATGCAGGCTTAGAGAAACTAGGAATCTTTGTGAAAACCATTACCGACAACGGGGCAGCAGCCAGAGACGGTCGCATTCAGGTGGGCGTTGGTCTTACAACAAAGTTCTAAAGTACAGTAGTAACCAACTTTTTGTTGATTCCCAGGTCAACGATCAGATTATCGAGGTGGACGGCAAGAGTCTCGTGGGCGTTACACAGGCATATGCAGCATCAGTTCTGCGCAATACATCCGGTCTAGTCAAATTCCAAATCGGACGCGAGCGCGATCCTGAAAACTCTGAGGTAGCCCAGCTCATACGACTGAGTTTGCAGGCCGATCGCGAGAAAGAAGAGCGCTTGAAGCGGTTAGTTAGTTATAGTATATAGCTTTGTTAACAAATACTAATGGAACTAAAGTTATTTTAGCCAACAAGAGGAGTACCTGCGCCGCACACTCGACTACTCCGAGGACTCCACACAGCCGGTTTCGGCCAATTCGAGTGTCTGCGAGGGACCCTCGAGTCCCGTCCAAGTGGAGCATCCGATGGAGGTGGAGGCCACACATTCGCAGGAGGTAGAGTCGCTTAAGCGTCTGCTACAGGAGGTAAGGATTCTGGATTCTAGGGCGTCCTGGGATCGCCAATCCCGGAAAGGATCTCTCTAACAGCCGTGCTTAACTTGTGTGTGTTTTGTGTGTTCTCTTCTCTCTCCTTTTGCTGAATTTCAAAATTGTGTGGATATTGAAATGCAGCACAAAGCGGTAATTGGATTTGAAAATATCATTGGAAACAAAATTTTAGATAATCGAAAAATTGTAGAGCACATTTTTAGAACACTTTGATACCTATTCAGTTTTTTTACGTTGACTTACTTTATCAGAAGTTTGTTTTTTGTTTGGATTGTATTTAGTAACTTTTCTTATAATATTTATAATTTTTGGTTTTTTCTTTGTTTTTTTTTCCCCCAGAGCGAAATGGGTTGCTTGGTTAAAGAGGAGATTATTCAAAATCTTAAACGAAAGGTTTGTTTTCTGTTATTTTGCTTATTATTTTCCCAACATCATCTCATCCATCAATTGCACAATCTTTTAAGATGAGAAAGTATGGCATACTAATAAATTTTACATCCCTTCCCAGCTGGTCAAGCTCGAGACGACGGGAAATGAGAACGAGCTGCTTAGCGAGCGACTCCGGCAGAGCGAACGGGAGCTGGGCAACATCCGGAAGGAGGCGGCCAATCTGCAGAACATGCTGCAGCAGTCGCAGGGTCAGTACATGGCGCTGGACAAGAAGTACAACAAGGCCAAGCGGCTGGTCAGGGAGTACCAGCAGCGGGAGCTGGACATGTGCCATCGCGAGGAGTTCTACCAGCAGCTGCTGCAGGAGAAGGACACCGAGTACAATGCGCTGGTGAAGAAGCTCAAGGATCGGGTCATTAATCTGGAGCACGAGCTGCAGGAGACACAGCGCAAGGCTGGCTTCCCCGTCGGCCTGCCCTACGATAGTGCCACCCTGAAGTTGACGCCACAGATGATGCGTAAGACGCCGCCAAAGCCGCTCTTCCACAAGCTGGAGACGGAGCTGTCGGACACGGAGATATCTGATCTCTCACCCGACGGCGATGGCGTAAAGACGGCCACTGTGGAGCGCAAGGTTCCGGTCAAGGACGAACTGGATGCGGCAGTGCCGCAGCACGAGCTGCTGGATAACTCGGTTAACAAGACCAAAATCGATCTGGGTGAGTCGTCGCCATTGGACATAATTTTCTTACCCAAGCACCTGTTACTCATTAACTACAAGAATGTCATGGTTTTTAACGAGTCTATGCTTTGAATCTCACAAATGCACTACTGTCCTTAAGGATATTCTGTTTCTATTTTACCTTTAAAGTTTAAACCAAATGAGTTTCGTTATTTTACGCTGTTTGTTCAATACTCAAATCTCGAACCATGATAATCCTGTTTTAAGTGAGCGTTCCGTTCTTTGTGCTTCGTGCTTTGAGCTTTGAGCTGCACCTGGGCTAAAGATTCGACCACAGCTCCTCCTCATCATTTTCCCTTTGCTACTTTCTTCTTTTGTGCTCCGTCATTGTCATTCTGTGCTAATTGTTATTCTCTTTCTTTCCTTCCATTTCTCTCGATTTTATTTGATCTCTGTGTGCCGTCTGTTTCACGTTATATCGTTATATCGTTGTTCATGTTTGCATTACGTTCTTTGCTCGTTGTGTTCTTGTGACTGCCACGCCTACACGCTGCGCCCTCATTTTGCCCAACTTCAATAAATCGAACAACAAAATCGAACCCAAATCAATTTGAAAAACACCCAAATCAAACCAAATTCGCACCCTGCCAATTGAAATCGGTTTTAAAACAAAAGCCTCCCGTGGCGGTTTAGCCAACCGCCAGTTGCCCTCAGCAAATGGAAACAGTAGCACATCGAATGGAGCCGCCGGCGATCTTGGCCAGCTCTCGAATGGCAATCTCCTCAAGCGCAGCCGCAGCAACAGTCGCAGCTCCGATTGCACACTGGATGACACGGATGAGGAGGAGGAGCGAGAGGGATCGGCATTGAACCTGGCAGGTGCTCCTGTCGTCCATGAAACCATCAGCCTGTCCAATGGCAACTCGCATCTGCTGGCCAACGTGAATAATCTGCTGCAACACCATCCGCCAGCAATGGCCAGTGTGGTCGCCACTCCCTCCAATGGCCATCTGGGCACCACCACGCCCATTCTGTTGAACTCCACCTCCTCCGCCTCGTCCAGCTCGTCCAACCAGTCGACGGCACGCGAGGCACAGATCAACCAGCTGTATGCCCAGGTGCACAAGGATCCCAGCAAGCAGCAACATCAGCAGCAGCAGCAGCAACAGCAGCAGCAGGCTCAGGCCGTGACCACCAGTATTCCTAGCATTTTCAAGAACGCTTTGGGTTCGCCGGCGGACAACGGGCTCAACGACTTCCATCGCGGCAGTATGACCACCTTTGGAACGGGCCCAGCCACCAGCAGCAATCGTGATCTCAACAGCTCGTACGACTCCATCCTCGGCTCTAACGATAAGCTGGCGGAGAACGATCCCGCAGAGAGTTGGATGTATCCCAGCAGAAGGCGAGTGGCACCCAATGGCAGCAAAGTGCCACTGCCAGGATCCAGCTTTACCGATCAACTCAACCAGGCGCTGTCCGATCGAGAGAGGTGGGTTATAGCTGCATAGCGAGGTGGGACAAGGAGTAACATGCTCTCGAAGCGAAGACTATTAGTTATTTCTTTAATTAATTTAGTTTTTTACAAATGAAACATGTTCAAAAACAGTTTAGAGCTGTGAGGGGAAAACTAGAAAGAAATTTGGAATTATTAATAAATTATGCACTCTGTTATACGGTTGCTCGACCTTTGCAGGCGACTCGGCGATGGATCCTCGCGACATTCCAGCGACGATTACACGGAGATTAACAAAAGCCAGAGCGCCGCGGCCATCAACTGCAAGACGCTGATCAACGAGATCCGCCAGGCGGTGAACGAAGCACAGCCCAAAGGTGAACTATGACCATCCAACCAACCAACAGACCAGCACAATCCTCCGATCTCCAATCTCTCTAGCCCGACTGTAGACTAACCCGTAGATCGATCCCAACCACCCCCAAAAAAAAAAACGAAAGACGTATCATGATCATCATATCATTTCATACAGATCTGTACATATGTTTACTGTTGAAAAAATCTTAACTAATTCAACACCGTTATTTCGTTATAACCATTTTTAATATATGCGAAGGTTTTGAGAGTTCATTGCAGCTGTTATCCGTTTACATTACTCGCATTACTCCCCATATGTACTCGTATATCTCTATAAATATCTATGAATGTCTAAACTAACCCCATCAACCGATACCATGTGCTCTGCGTCGCAATGCCAAGGTGCAACCAGTGCGATCTTACTAACTCTGACTTCTCTATCTCTCCGCTTCTTTCTCTCTCGACTAACTAACACATAATACGCAATCGTTCCAAAGTTAAACAAGTCGTTCCACAATCACTCTCCCCGCCCGGCACAGTGCCCTGGCAGCAGCAGCACCACCAGCAAATCCAGCAGCAGCCGTCCGCCCACACCACCGGTCCACCGTCGCCCACCAGCATGTCCTCGGGCTGCTCCTCGCCCGGTTACTCACCCAGCCGCACCCTGGACCTCTCCGGCTCCAGTTCCAGTTTCTCCGATCGCAAGGCGATGGCAGCTGGCTATACCTACAAGGGTGGCCCCGTGCACGAATGGACCAAGGATCAGGTACGTCCCACGAAGCTGCACAGCTATGCTATATACTCTTTAATGACTCCTCCTTCGCTACACCAGGTGGGACACTGGCTGATGGGCATCGAGCTGGAGCGCTACATCCCAGTGTTCAAGGAGAACAACGTGGAGGGCGGAGCTCTTCTCACCCTGGACTCAAAGGACTTCAAAACGTTGGGTGTGTGTGGCGACGACAAGCATCGGCTGAAGAAGCGTCTAAAGGACCTGAAGGCGAACATCGAGAAGGAGCGCAAGGACATGGAGAGGGAGAGAAGGGAGCGCGAGAAGGCCATACGCAAGGCCGAGAAAAAGGCGGCCAAAAAGAAGTAGTTGAATTCTAGTTGATAAGCATCAAAGTAGCCAAAAACCAAAAGCATACGCAGTATATATTGTAGTCTGTATACATACTATACATGGATACACAACACACACACAAGGAGAAACACGCGCGTATATATAAACATATATCTATTCGGTTATATATTTATATGCATGTAATGATAATATAATTTATTTGTACAACATACATCAATTATACATACGTACTACATTTTAACCTATCGAACCTAATGGCAACTAGACGTAATTATTCTAAACGAAAGCAAGGAAAGCAGCTAGTAGGAGGTCAGGGGTTCAGAAGTGGTAGTGTAGCAGTAGATCTCGGTTAGAAATGACCCCGAATCCCACACACTCAAACCGGGCCCAACATCCAACCGATGGCACTCAGACTTCCCCGTCTACAAATCGAACTCACAACCAAAAGAAGAAGCTAAGTAACTAACAAGAAGGCGTTGGACTGACTGATTTTATGATTAATTTAAAAAAACAAACAAGAGGAATTCTTTTTCAAAGCCAACCAAAACCAAAATGAACCATTTGAATTGGAGTTGCAAACGAAGGCATAGAACACTTAAGGAATTCGCTGAACAGACTTGAACGGTGTAAGAGCTGCTTCAAATAAAATACGGAATATAAGGATAATATTGTAATATCGTTTAAGTTAATGCAAGGACAAGCACTCAAGGGCATGTCTCGTTTTTCTAATTATTAATCTGTGTAATTTAATGACTAGCGCATAATCAATAATATTCAATTCTAGATATACATCTATGTGTGTGCAACAGTAAATTGTCAAGACATCTATGGAACGTACTGTACTATCCCCTAAAAATTAACGCTAAAGTATTGTACTGTATGCTATGCCTGAAAGTCATTTAAGTACTTAAGTAGAGAAGCTAGTGGAAGTGTGTGTTTTCTGTTACCAAGCGGGCTGCCAGGAAAGTTACTAACTGAGCTGTAGTTGGTTACTTTTCGTGCAGCTCTAGCAGCCAAATCAATGCAAAATGTCCACCCAAATTTGTTAAGCAGCCAAAAACAAAAAAGAAAAGGAAGCAAACTTCGTTAGCAAGTATGTCTGTGTGAATGGGCGTGATTGTAGCTATAATTTTGATTTACTTTTTGTATAAATATTTATGAAACCTTTAGTATTTGTATTTCATATTCTTAGTTGTTTGTATTTACTTCGTGTACTTGAACTTGTGTTGTGTACGTAGTTTTATTTACCTTATAATTTCGAAACGTTGCAATAAAACCGCATACATATGCCGGTGTATGTATAACAATTTAAGGCTCTTGAACTTATCAGATACTTATCAGTTAGCATCTGGTTACAACATTTCACTCCCCATGAATGTCACACCGAATGTACCCATCGAGATCGAGAGCCACAGCAATCCAATCGACTTTGATTTATCGAGGAAAAACCAAATTTAGCAACTAGTCCTTGGTTGATTACCAATTAGCATATAATACTTATCAACATACGTACTTATATACGAATACTCTCTTCTCTCTATCACTCTGTCTCTATTTGACTTTAAGACCCCGGCCGTGGCCACAAGGATAATCCATTCCACCGGAATGGAGGAGTCCGTGGATCCGACGGCCGGCAGCGCATAATCACCGCATGTGTCTCACTCGTCTCGTCGCAAGTCCTTAATATAGCTTTTGAAAAGCTCGCCTCTAAACAGTGCCACCAACGAAAACAAAAGAAAATCAACCGTTATTACTTACGAAAAAATGATGATAAAAACACCTTTTAAAAACGAATAACAAAATCAGTAAATTCAGAGGCGGCACGCCTGCGATGTCGAACGCCAATTTCCGCTTTATTTTTGGGCATCCGGCTGTTCGAAAAACCGGATTCACATCGCAAGCGTGCCGTGTTCCAAGATAATTGTTATTTTTTTGGAAAATGTACCTCAGTTGAAGTTTATTTTTGGGTAATTGTTTGTAAGCGTTTTTTACACCTTAATAACACCAGCAAAAAACCAAAAAAAAAAAAAAATGATAAAAAAAAACTAACAATCAAAAACCAGTTTAAAATTCGTAAAATTAATGATACAAGTAATTTAGCTGTTGCCCCGAAATTCTCAAAGAGTAGGGGCCAGTCGCATAACATACAAAAAAAAAAACGAAATGTTTGAGCCTACGGAACACATTCGTGCCTTTTTCATTGCGAAAAACCGTCCCAGAACCAGAATAACCGAGCAGAGGATATGAAAAGACCATCTATTCGGGTCTCTAGTGGATACTGTCAACCTCCGAACTCGTAGAGCCCGCGATCCTCTGTCACGAATACGTCGAAACATTTAAATCCCGCAAATGCCTTAAATCAAGAAAATTATATTACCCATTAGATATCCAACATTACTCAGTTCGCTTGTAGGTTTTGAAGCATTTTCGAAATACTTATTTTAGTTCTCCGTTTGCAAACAAAGTCGGCTGGATTTTGTGGCCTCGACACGTGGAGGTGTGAATTTATCTGGAGGTTTCCACAAACCATTTCTCCATTTGAAATATTCCGAAAACGCTGTTTATTTTATTGTGTTTTCCCAACTGAATGTACTTTGTATTTGATTTGGTACTTTTTTTGTTTCGTCCTTTTTTGTTTCGTCCTATCAGTTTAGTTTCTCTATTGATTAGTTCAAATCTAGTTTGTGTCTACTTTGTGTATTTTTGAGTGTACTGTTTGTATTTGCAATAAAAGTAAGGCGGTTCAAAGAGATAATTAAAACTCAGGCCAATCGCCAATGAGTTAGATTGAAAAGAGGTTTTTACAATTGGTCAGCTTGCTTCAATCTCTGTTGCCATTTTATTGATACTTTCACGCATATAAATCGGAAATTAGAAAACCCTTCCTTTAAATTATAAAAACAGAATCGGCCAGCGCAAAAAGTATTGTGAAGAAAAGTATAGAAGAAACACTACACTTGGCAATTAATGCGACTAGCCAATTATTATTGATGACAGCACTGCAATTAGCTAAACAAGTAAATTGAAAAGTAAAATCGCAAACAAATCTTACAAATCATGGAAAATAATAAATCTCAAAATCAGTGCTAATAAATATACTCTGAAATAAACCTAAATGTGAAATGAATTTCTTGTTTACTCGCCTGACAATCTCTTCTCGGAGAATCCTGTGTTAAAAACAACATCTTAATGGGTTTGTTGTACTGCACAAGCCGGGAAAATGGGACAGTCGGTCGCAAATCGAACATAGGAAGATACCTTCATGCTTCTTGGGACGCGGCCACCAACAGATACAAAATTCGGAGCCCGAGTCTCAAATCTCGAATCTTCTGCGGAAACATGAATGGAACATTTTTCAGCATTCGTGGGGTTTTTTTCTTATCATCTGGGAATTTTCCACTCACTTTGGTTGCCTGCATCTTGTGCAGAGGTCAGTTTTTCATGGTCTTCTGCAGCAAATGTTTCGAATTTGGTCTTTACATTTCATTATTTGGGCTGTTCAGGCACTTTAAATATGATTAGTCAGAGTATTCAAACCTCGGCTTCGTTTCCAGTGAAATATAGTTCTCACGCAATCGTGTTTTGATTCAATTTCAGCCTACGTTTGATTAGTGAAATTGAAAAGGGACCTTAGCAACATATATTTCTGAACCATCTTCCGATTCTCAAATTGATTAATTGCTGAAAACAGCAAGTGTCTATAGGCGACGCAGTAGTGTATTTTCCTTGAGCAACTTAGCTGTAATTTTTTGAGCTGTCTGGGTATTCGAATCATTCGAATGCATTTGCATCTGATACGGATTGCAGTTTTGCGTAATGCCATTCAAGTTGTTTACCGGAATAGAACTATGCAATTGCCATCATCGTCACTGCGGCTGAGCAAACGACAAATATGTGCCCCCCATGAAGTGATAAGCTCTTTAATGTTGCATCCTTATCAGTGTTGATTTTATTTTCCTACTCTACACCATCGTTGGCTTATTGTTTTGCTTAAGAGCTCATTATTAGGTTAAGTACTTATGGGTGCGACTAGGATCTGCTTGGCCAATCTGTTATCTCTTATCGCAGTGATGATGAGTGGGTTGCTGGGTGATTCAAAAGCCAATCCATATTACAACAGACTAAATCGTGCTGATCCCAAGGTGTCTGATGACCTGGTAAAACTTTCCGACTAGCCGACTAGTCGACTGATAAGCCCTGTCAGAGGTTAGTGTACGAATTATAATAAAAATCTCGGCAAGTGGCATGTTTTCGAAAATTATTTAAAAATAGATTCACTGATTATTTGTTTGGCATATACTTTCACGATTCGCTTCGGTTTTTATAACAAGGGATAAAAGGTATTTCTCATTAGAGTTGACATAATTACCTTGTGCTTTTACGTTGTTGCTCAAAGAACTACATTCCCATATCAGAAGTCCATAAAAACCTTATCGAGAACATTTTTGCGAAATCATTTATGGTCTCTGTTTACCTTTCGTATCGGGTGTGTGACTAAAAGAGTTGTTTTCCTTCTCCGCCACACAATTTCTTTAAAATATTTAAATTCGCTCAATTCAATTAGTTAGGAGCAACGATTCCGGCAGAATACGCGCTAAACGATTTTAAATTGAATGCTGAACAACCAGCGCCGACAGAGGCTCGCCAGTTCGTCGCTCTGCATCCCCGAGATACCGATTCTGAATCCGAAGCCGAATCCGAATCCGAATCCGAGGCAGAATCAGTATCAGTATCAGATTCTTTTCCTGAAGCGGTAGTACGACGTCGACTTTGTCGGAGCAGCAGTTTATAAACCCTCGTCCAGCAGTCGACAGCGTTCACTTTACAATCAGCGTTCGAGCAGGCAACAAACGTGAAGAAAGTGCACATACTCCTAGTACCACATACTCGTTTACCATATATATGTACCATCGTATATCATCGAGTTCTGGACGCGGGCATTAAAAACGATTTGGTGAAACGTAACGAGATTACAAAAGGAATTCCAGTTCCAGATTTCTAAATTAGTTTTGATTCGCGAAATAGAAAACGTGCACAGTCGATTTTTATCATAACTTAACGCGCGAAAGTCACATTTGCATAACCAGAAGAAGCGCGTCCGAGGCGATTATATAATTGCAGTGTATTTCGCTTGAGCAACAGCATCTCCAACTCCAGCTACTACACAATGACGGGTTACAAGGTGGCCAATGGCAATGGACACAGCAATGGAAACACCAAGGAAACAAATGGCTCCAATGGACACAGCAATGGACACAAGTTGGCGGACTACACAGCCCAGGAGAATCCCACGTAAGTGGGGGGAAGTTGGTTTAAACGGCGCTAAAAAGGGGGTATTATATCGCAGGGCTCTCACGCCAGCGGCTCGTTAACTACACACAATCAGCTTTAATTGAAACTTCCAATGGTGCTGGGCTTCAATGCTTCACGGTCTCGCCTTAACCCCACTGCGCCACCTGTCCTCCTTCCTTCCTACCTTTCCTGCCAAAGCTTTTGTGACCCGCTTTCTAAGGGGCCGAATCGATATGGCCTTGGCTATCCAGTAGGCCCTGTCCGTAGCTTCAGTCGATGCCTGATGTCAGTCATTTAGGAAACTCGGTCGGGCCTACAGGAAACCAAGTTCAGACACAGACCCCATCCAAAATTCGCTGCCTAGTGCGTAGTTGTAAGACGTTGTAGGGCTAAGACCTCCAACCAACCCGCAGAATGTGCTCCCGCGACTGTTGCTCCGGACCAGGTGGCTCCCACCGCGGCAACACCTGCACGGACAAGAAGGGCGCCAAGTCCGGCAGTCTGGCTGGCGAGAAGATCATACCCACTCCACAGAGCCTGCTGTAAGTTGACCTACGCCTAGGAGCTATCCACCCACCCTGACTTTGCTGTCAGTTTGGTTTATTCGTTCGATTCCACGAAACTATTTCCCTCGGTCTGAAAATGTGTAACACCGATTGCTGTTCGAATCCCAAGGGCAAGGCTGGCACCAAAGCCGCCCTCAATACCACAAATTGGTCAGATATCATACCAACTCCACCAAGTCTGCTGTAAGTCCAAACTTTGTTTACTTCGGTCAAACGAAATCAAAATTCCAGTGACGGAGGTGGACCCTGTCCTTGATCTTTCCGCCGCTATCAAGAGATGAGCTCAGCTCAGATCTCTTGAATTTGAATTAAGACACAGCAGTATTCCAATATTCCAGTATTCCAGGCTTATCAATTTTCGTCATTCGACGCTGCCTGCTCATTAAAATCCCATTCGAAGAATCTTTAATCTGCATACGATTATATGGAGTGGTTTCGGCTAGCTCTGCTACACAATAGAAAACGTCTATGTATTTAAAAGAGTCAAGTGTTCAGGAAATATTTTTTTAATTAACTATTCAGTTATTACTTTTTTGGAGCACGTTTCTGGCACCTGGACGCCCAGTTTACAGAGCGTCTTGTTTTTAATTATTTATATATTCTCTGTATACCAAACATTTTTTGCTGATAAAAAGCCAAGATTGCCACCTGTTTATGTAAGTGTTTAATGGCCGCATGAACTGGCAAATCGACTGCCGCTGATTGGCTGCGTAAAACGGGTGTGTTCCCTGATCTTGACATAGGCCTCCACTGCGTAATCTGTGCCTCAGATACGGGCAATTGGCAAATGGTTCGATAAAGAACGCCACTAAAACATGTTGCCGCATTGATTAATTTCGAAACTAGTTTCCATTCCGCTGGAATCACAATGCTGAATATTGATGAAGGGGCGAAAACGACGCGTCGCGTGTTGAGATCGAATTTCCATAAATGTCTGGCTAATGAAAGACCAATTTATTAAGGAATTGTGGTTAAAGTTACCAATTAGTGTAAGTTATGCGTGATTATGATGTTCCCAACCCAATGACGCACTTAATGTTTACTTATTTGAGGCCAGCTTTTGTTTTTGCCATGTAATACTGATAATACACAGCATCATCAGGCATCAGGCTTATCAATTAAGTTGAACTGATCCGAAAACAAACACGTGGGAGGTCGTGAGTTCAGTTTTGGTAACAACATCGTAACATAACTCGACTTGCAGTTCAAGTGCGAGCAATTTAACCCAGAACCAGCTGAATTCTTTATGGCTCTAATAGCACTTAATTGCTGCTTTCGAGTTACTCGATAATAGCCAGCAAAGCAAATAGTCATGACAATATTACCACATTCTTTTCATTGGCTAGAAAACACAATATTTGATAGGGGGTCCTTATCTCTATGTGCCTTGTTGACATTTTTTTTCAGCTTCATATCCGTTTATCGCAAACCTTTGCCAGCTTACTTAGCAACAATTCTTTTCCACAATTGCAGCGGAAATGGGAAAATCCAATGCGAGCTTACGCACGAAGAGCTACGAGCCCTTCGGGTTCTCAACGAAGACACGTTTGTAGACCAATTCTTCTGAGTTCTGTTTCTCTGTGTTCAACCGTCATTTACTTTATTATTAAAATACCTGTTTCCACAACACTCTGATTGGCATAAGAATCTCCACGAAGAGCCTTTCAGCTCTTCAACGTTATTTTCGTCCCAACATTTGATTTCTGTTTTTGTCCTTTTCAAGAACCATATTAATTTATAAACATTCGATAATGAATTCATGATCTCTTCTCAGAGTTCTCACTGTTCAAAGTTTTTGTGTTGTTTTCTTATCACCATCATCATTGATATAACGTTGATTGGTACCTGAATCTAATTATATTCCTGTGTGGAACTTCATCAATTGGTAAATGTATCTATTTGTTCCCTCTGGGAATTCCATTTCTTCATTTCACCGATTACTTTCGCGGCGAGTAGATGAAAAGGATCTCTTGCCTGTTTACATGTAACCAGTCATATTTATTGCAGTTCACTCGTAAATTTTGTCCACTTCTATTGGTTGAAAGATCATACAGCATTACTAAAACCATTTAGATGTAAAACTAATACCCCTTTCTGGGTTTCGATAGGTATCCCTATGAGGTCATCGAGGAGATCGCCGACTTCATTACCAAGGGCTCCGGAATGCGCCCCAGGATCGGTATCATTTGCGGTTCTGGGCTCGGCTCCTTGGCCGACATGATCCAGGACCCGAAGATCTTCGAGTACGAGAAGATCCCTAACTTCCCGGTATCCACAGTTGAGGGCCATGCCGGACGATTGGTGGTCGGCACCCTCGAGGGCGCCACTGTGATGGCGATGCAGGGCAGGTTCCACTTCTACGAGGGCTATCCACTGGCCAAGTGCTCGATGCCGGTGCGCGTGATGAAGCTGTGCGGCGTGGAGTACCTGTTCGCCACCAATGCGGCCGGTGGCATTAACCCACGCTTCCAGGTGGGCGACATCATGCTGATGCATGACCATGTCAACATGCTGGGCTTTGCCGGCAACTCTCCGCTCCAGGGACCCAATGACCCGCGCTTCGGACCCCGCTTTCCCGCTCTGGTCAACTCGTACAACAAGGACTTGATTAACAAGGCCATTGAGATCGCCAAGGCGATGGGCATCGAGTCCAACATCCATGTCGGCGTCTACTCCTGCCTGGGCGGTCCCAACTACGAGACCATCGCCGAGCTGAAGGCTCTGCGCATGATGGGCGTGGATGCGGTGGGCATGTCCACCGTCCATGAGGTCATCACTGCCCGGCACTGCGACATGAAGGTGTTCGCCTTCAGCCTCATCACGAATAAGTGCGCCACCGAGTACAGCGATAAGAAGGACGAAGAGGCCAACCACGATGAGGTGGGTTTCCTACAGTCTCACTAGTTGATTTAATCAAGCCACTAACATTCATGTTTATTACCATCTAGGTTATGGCTGTGGCCAAGAACAGGCAGAAGGCATGTTGCGAACTGGTCTCCCGACTCATCCGGGAAATCCACATGGCATCCGCTTAGGTAGCGAAGCGAGGTAGTAGCGTTGGATTCTAAATTTAACCATAGTTAATTTCGCTAGGCTCGCATCTAAGACTCACATGACCCGGATTGTCCCAAATCTTACAGTATAAGCTTAGGGAATAGTTTAACTAAATTATGTAAAATAAACTAGCAATATCACAATTTCAGCTATTTTAATCCCTTGCTTCTGAGCTACTAAAGTTTGCAGCGAGAAAAATGCAGCAGGTTGCTGGGCAAATTTTTAAAAAGGCCCACGAATTCATTGCATATCATTGGGCGGTGGAATGTTATACTAAGAAAATAGGGAATGCATACTTATAGGCTGTTTGGTATAATGGACACCAACTGCACACTCAGAACGACCGAAATACAAGGCGAACGGAAATTCCAGAAAAACAGAAATTTCAGGTCTCCCAAACAAATAAAAGAACAACGAAAAGTTAAAATAAAATGAAATGTTATTTAATAAAAATTAAATATGCGCAATAGTTTTTAACATAATATAAACACAAGTACATAGTTATACAATTAGGGAAATAAAGCTAACATTAAAATGATTTCGAATTGAAAACAATGACATAACGAGAGAGCTCGTTGGCTTTTTTTTTGGTGTTTGCAGAGATTGAACAAATGCAATTTCGTTAAATCGATAAAATATTAAATAAAATAATGGTAAAACAACTCAACTTAATATTATGTACAGTTATATAATAGAAGAACTCGATACTCCGCACACAGCTATCGAATGAAGCGAGTTGAAATTTATTGTATTGCCTGGCATCGTGCACTTGCATAATAGTCGTTACATATATAAAGGCTATGTAATATGTGTAAAATAGAGAGTACATAGGGATATGCGCACGTGTGTATATGCTATACTATATAGGCCTATAGAATACGATAGTTCAGATCTGTCTGTGTCCGTTGCAAAAGCATCGCCGCCTACAAAAAGTGCTTATAAAAGTGATTGATTTGTGTTTTGTGATTTTGTGTTCAAGTCTATAAAGTTGCATTGTGCCTCTCTCCTAGAACAGCCCACGCTCCTTCTTCAGCTTGGTCTGTTTCCAGATGGGCAGCTGCTCGAATTCCGCCCGGCTGCATCCCAGTGCCGCCTGGAAGTCCTCCGCATTGAGGTAGACCTCCAGGCGGGTGGGCTCCACACCTTCGGGCAGTGGGCGCGCTTTGAGGATTTCCAGGGGATACTCGGTTTGTGTCATTTGTGCCAGCATTGTGCCGATCGATATGGAACCATCAGTACGCCCATCCTGCAGGAGGGAATAAAAAACATTTAGATATACTGCAAATGATTTGCTGCTTGCCATCGCACCTCTTCGTTGATTTCCCTAACATCCGGACGTTCGGTCCAGTCGGGAAATAGCGCCTTGAAGGCCAGTGGCTCCAGGCCTGCCCACACAACCTGGCCTTTGATGCCATGGAAGGGCTCCTTCTCGTCCTCGCCGTGCTTGGCACGCCAATAGTCAACGGCTGTCTCGAGGGCAGCACGTCTCTCTGAGATCCAGCGATTTACTCCAGCGCGATTGTCGTTGGTGGGACTGCTGCGCTCATCGGTGTTTACTACAAGCAAAGTAAGCAAAGGTTTATTACATTACATACATAATCGTTTAAAATAGTGTACGTACTCTTTACATCCTCCAGAGGCCACCAACCCATCCAGAGCCACAACTCATCGCCGTCGTCCAGCAAAAAGATAGTCGGCTGCCTGGCATTGTACAGCTGCGACTGGCTAAAGGGATACGCACTGTGCAGATCCTGGCAGCGCAGCGGATCGCTCAGTTCAAGCGCTTTGAAAACGCCCTGGGTGCTGGAGAAGTTGAAGATCCTCAATTGATAATCGAACGACTTGGTGGCCTTAAGCAGGCTGCCGTATTCATTTCGTTCATCCTGCAATCCCAAGGCCTTCTTGCACTGATCGTCTTCGGAACCCTCCTCCACCTCAGTTAAGTTGGCAGTTTCGGCGCTGAAGAGATCTTTAGGCACCGTCTTGATCAGATCCTGAGCAACTCCTACGGCCACGTTACGAGTGTGAGGAGCACTCTTCGATCCGTGCCAGACAATTACACTGCCCTGACTGCCATGAATTAACAGCATGGAGCTGCGGGATCGCAAATGACTGCCCTGGCAGACGACTTCCTTGATGATGGACTCCTCGTTGACGTTGCCCTGCAGTTGGTAGAGCCTCCACTCGCTGCGCCTCTCAAGGCATTGCTCCTTGCGTCCACGATGTTGCCACATTTGCCGGAACAGGCGGACGAAAGCTGTGCACTCATCTCCCTGCGACACACGCATTTGTGCGCCTTTCTCCTTGTCCAACTCCACGGTCAGCAAAGCAGCCGCACCCTTCTCGTTGGCACTCGAGTCCTGACCCTGCCAGGTGAAATAGACACATCGGTCGCGACCCACAGTGCTCCTGTTCGACACTTTGCCACTGAGTTCGCGAACCGTGACCGAAATCTGGTAGATCCAGCGCACTATATAGCTCTCCGCCGAGTAGAAGTGACCGTAATCGTCGCGATTGTTGGCCGCATCAAAGTTGAACTCGTGGATCTGCCATTTGTCCGTGGACTTGGTGATCACATCGAAGTGCCGCATGGTGTCCGTATCGTAGTAGAAATTGCCACGCCCCAAATTAGCCTGCTCGAGCACCAGATTTGGTTCCTGGTATGGTTCTCCCTTGTGCAGCGCGGTTCCGTTTAAAGCACGCACCATATGCACTCCGTTTGAGAGGTAATCCTTCTCCAGATCCTCGCGTTCTACCTCTGGCCAGTCACTGAACTTCTCCTTGAACAGCACCGTCTCCATGTTCTGGGTGATCTTGCCGAGCACACACCATTCTGGACGCTGAGCGCATCTCTTGGCATACTTGGTGCTCTCGCGACGACCCACAATGCCGACATAGTTAAGGGGATTCAAGTAGCAGTCGGCATAATCCGCGGAATTCTCAGCACCAAAGTGTTCCTGGGCCAATCTCATGGCAGCCCGCTTGGCATCCGAAGGGGCATTCTTGCCATTCCACACATACAGCTCACTGCCAAAGTCGAAGACCAACACTTTACGCGTGTCCAACATGTCCACCTTGGGTATGCAGCCCCAGAATTTGTCCATCGGAACGAGGGCCTCATCCTGGTACTCGTAGATCTTGTTAGTCTCGATCAGACTGCTTTCGAACACGTCATCTTCGTCGGCATGACCGCATTCGGCTATGTCCGATTGGTCATCCTCTTTTTTGCCCAGAAGTTGCCAGAACTGACGCCACTGGCGCTCCTTCAAATACTTGCCATCCGTGAGGATCACCTCCTGACTGGCGGTGCATCCAAGATCCTTGTTCTCCACAATGGCAGCGCAGATCTTCTTGCTGCGGGAGATCTCAATTACGTTGGCAAACGATCCAACGTAGCGGAAAAGCTGCGAGCCGGCGACCAGAATGAAACAATCACCACGGTTCAGGGAGGTGTGCACGGGTTCCACCAGCCGTGTTTGGACATGGGTGCGTCCCTTGACATGAAGTAGCATCACTGGCTTGTGGGGCAGCCACATCTGCTGCAGTGGAATTGACGAGGAGCGGAGTGCCACAGACTTAAAGTCCTCAATGGAGGCCAATCCGGCGATGGCCTCTGCAGCCAGGTTGGCATTATGACCATCTGCGGAATCAATAACATTAGTTGGCTATTTCATTTCATATCGTGTTGGCTACACTTACATGACTCCAGCTTGAGGCGTCGCAGTTCCCGCTCGGCTATGCCCGACCTCATTTCTGTGTACTCAGAGCTAATGTCCTCACGAGCAGCCAAACTCTTGAGAGGATTGCGTGCAGTCCGTCGACCTTTGGGACCCTGCACGTGGCGCTTGCTTACCAAACTGTAGTAAAATTTGTAAAAAATTTTGTATTTCGAATTTGGAATTCACTATCTCCGAATGGCATTTAAAACTTACCGCTCAGTGGGCTTGATGTCATCGAAGGCGCTGATCTCGAGCTCAACGTTCTCCTCCTTTTTCGGCTTGGAAGCGAAGAAGTTCTCGAACGTTTCCTTGTCGTCCAGCCGGGGCACTTGAATCCTGGCGCCCACATTGGTAGCTGCTGCGGCACTCTTGTTGTTGGCCAGCTCCTTGTTCTGCTTGGCATTATGAGGCGAGTTGCGCTCTCCATCGGACTCCGAGCTGCTGCTGTTTGAGCGACTCAGGCTGGTGGGTCCCTCCTCCTCGGGATTCACACTCAGGCTGCGGAGTGCCGTCTTGCTGCTGCTATTGGTGCAGGAGGTGACCATCATGGAAGGGCTCTTGGCCAGACCCAGTTGCGGCTGATTGGCGCTGCGCACCTCCAGCATGGGACACTTCTTGGCCGCATCGTTGGCCGAGCGCTCGAATTGCAGCTCCACGGGGGATTGGGCCTTCTTTTGCAGTCGGCCGGCGACTGTGAACTTCTTGGCATCCGTTTGCTCTGCACGGTGTGCATTTCAATTATATTGTTCTCTGGTTTTTCTCTGGCATTATGAGCACTTACCTATGCGCTGCTTCCAGTTCTCCGAGTTGCACTTCAGTTTGCTCAAGCGATCTGAGACCTTGCCGCCCTCCAAGCTTGTGGGTATCAAAGGTGATGGGGGCAGTGGTTTGTCCGACAGCGAGTGGGCCAACGATAGCGATTCCTGCAAAACAAGAGTAAGACGAGATCGTGATTACGTTCACTTTCCAAAAATTTGAGACCACCCACGCTCTAAGCTCCAAATATGAACGCGTTTATAAAGAAATTAACCAAATCTTAATAGCCTTCAGTATATGGTCAACAATCTTGCGGCCTTATCGGCCGTTGGGTTGTTCCCAATTCCAAATGACTCATGGGCCAAAACACTTCTGTTTGCCAAACGTTTTGGGATTGTGGAAAAAGCTTTTACCAATTTTACTTTTTCCATGCCGGCGATTTAATAGCTTGTTTGTTTATTATTAGCGATTGGCGATTGGCGATTTTCCAGCTGCTGCGTCGCATTTCCCGGGCACACCTCGAAATCTGAAGGCCTTTAGAGGCAAGTTCGCTCCATTAGTGACCCGCAATGGATGCGCAAAAGTACCGGGAACCCGACTCAACTCGACTCAACTCGAGTGCCGTTTGCTTTGCTGCTAGCCAGCACAATGCCAATCTGGCGACTGCCAATCGCCGCTTGGCTAATTGCGCACCTTCCTCGAAGCTCCGGAGCTCTAGACCCGCGCAACTGGAGAGCTCCGGCGGGAGACAGTGCGCGTCATTCGATTAGATAACCCTGCACTGCGAAATATCGGGCTATTTCGTTTCTAGCTGGGCCCAATAAAGTATTGATTAGTATCGGAAGCTAAGGTAACAGTTCCATGATGATAATTTACCTAGCTATTAAATCTGTGCTAGGAAGATAATCATTACAACATTTTATATATTCATTTTAGGTTTTTGCATTTTGTATCTCCATGTAACCTTTCAGTACTTCCGAACCGAAGTACTTGTTTCTCTTGGTGTTCCGTGCTCTCAACTCAGTGGAAAGATAAGAAGCGAATAGCTATCGATATGGAACGCGGTGTTCATTTTGCCACCCTGCACTATTGATTTGTTTACATTCCCAAACTGTCAGTGCCAAGCAAAAAGTTAATTCATGTGTTTACACGGGCATCAGCATAAGTTATGGCGCAACTGAAATATCGATAGAGATATAAAACAGCGTATCTTATCTGAACAGAACCGTGTCTGTGGGTGAAGTTCATAATCGCATTATCTTGTTTAATGTGGTTAAATCCATGTTTGATTTGCTTATGCAATGTTTAGGAATGTTTGTCTATGTTTGCTCGACTTCAGACCTATTTGTGCGCACCTGTCTATCTCAACTCAGTTGAAGTGCGGATAATTATGCTCCACAATAAATTATGATAATTCAAAGCGCCGAAAGTGAAGCACTGCAATCGAAGAGACACAAATAGTAGCCAGCCTTGAGGACCCTCTCAACTCTTTTGTCACAACAACACACATATTTCTCTTGAATTTCAGCGTGTGTCATACATTGGCACCTATCAATGAATACGAACGCCTCGGAATGAATCATCCCGTGAATAAAATGATAAAACAAATAATAAAACTCGCAGTGGATAAGAGCAGGGGGCTAATGAACAAGGAAAACAAAGCGGGACAACAATTTGATTAACGAACGATGCGATTGAAACCGAAAGGTAGAATTCTTCCGCTAGAGGAGAGTCCCAAAAGTGATATATACACATCACCCAAAAGGTATGACGCCACAGCATTTCAGCCACTTAATACCAATTTACAATACTTTATTGGCCGTTGTGCTTATTTGCGTCGCTGTATAGATGCTGTATTTCGTAGAAGAGAAACATATTTGTTCAGAATACAAAAAAATATTAAAATTAGCATATGAACATATTCAGTTTTCTCTATTTTTGGTGGATTTTGGCAACCGGTAAAACTAAACCAAGCCAAATCAAATCAAATCGAATCGTAGCCAATTAGGCCAAGTTGAGGTGGCCAATTGCTTTATGGTCAAGATCAAGTGCGTGGAGTGCGTGGGCATCTGGCCAATTAGGTGGCTTCATTGTGGAGAAATAAACTGGAAATTTTCCCCGGAACTGATGTATCTGTAGAGCTGCTTTATCTATAGTTCCCTGGGTGCGGCCCCCATCAACTGGGGAGCAGCATAATGGCACTGATAAGGTCGCCAGCTGCGGATTCATTGTTCGTTCTTGATTTTATTGCAGTGGCCACTTGTTGCACCATCCAAGGTTCAATGAGACCTTTCACCGTTGTTTATATGGTGTATCTTCAGGCTCGTCGACTTTGTAAATCCGCTTGAGAGCCTTCGCTCGCCATCGAATCAATCAAAAGCCACAGCAACGAAATTACCTCACATCACAATCATTTTGCGGTGAATACTTTTCCCAATTCCCATCTCCCATCTCCCAATTTGTAATTAATGATCGCTCCAACGTTTTGATTTGCGTCAATTTATTTGACAAATTGTGTTTGGGGCCAAGACACGCTTGGATGCTTGCCTGGTTGATGGGAAGACTTGCCAAACTGAAAAATAAATTAGCTGGCAGCTGCGGCGGACTGAAGGTGCAAGAAATACATAGATAGTCCACATAGTGGAACATCTAGCAGAATATACAGTGTTTTCACTTTATTAAGAATATAATAAGACGTGTGTTGCATTTGATACAGTTCTCACTTCTAACATATAGTACATTATAGTAACATTTAACGATAAGTAATACTACCATACAAATTCATGTTTATTCATAAGTTAATACGTACAATCAGCATATTAGTTTAGCAGTACAGTTCTCTGTGTATGAGATGCTTTGCAATGACAATTCGGCTTCTGGACATAACAAACGTTTATACAATTGATTGGGATTACTAAGTACAAGCTACTGCCATTGCCAATTGCGATTTGAGTGGGAAATTCATTACTTTGATTTGCTTAAGTTTCCAGCGATTAAACAAACAAAATGCAGGCGGTTTCCTGTGAGCTTGGGACTTGGCAAGGTCTCCGGTGGCTTTGTTTCCTGGACAAATGCCTGAATGGGATGGGAGTTCACCTGGTGGTTCCATCTGACCCTGTTGGATGGCACTATAAAAGGATCCCATGTGCTCCTCATCTGGTTTCGTTGATGTACGTGGTCTCTTCGATACAGGAGGCCTGCTCTTCGTTGAGGAGATCGGTGATGGAGTAGGCGGACAGGGGGCGTGAGAACCTCCGCTCGGAGAGAATGTCATCGATACTGGTCACCGGCGAGAGGCACTGGCAATCCGGACAGTCTTCCGGCTCCTCGGCACTCCGGGCGATCACCTGGAAGATGTCCTCCATGCTGGTCTGCAGGCACAGCGACGGCGGCTTCCTCAGGCGAACCGGAGAGCGGGAGTGCTCCGCTTCCGGAGAACTGGAGAGCGGGGAGGCCGTGGAGGGCGTGGCAGAGGTGCCACGGGTACGCCTTGAAACCGGCACTGCCATGGGCTCCCAGTCGCTGTGGGCTGCCTTCTTGGCGGGCTCCTCGTCCAGTTCCTGCCACAGGTGCATCGTCTGCTCGATGTGCTGCAGCTGAGCCGAGAGCTGACTGGCTATGCTGGTTTTCCGCGAGGCGCAGGGCGTGGAGTCCCTGGACTCATCGCTCGCTCCGAACATCCTGATCTCGGGTAGCGTTATGGGTGCCACCCGGCTCACCTGGCGCGTGGTGCCCGTCTCAAACATCCTGGCTATCTTGGTGACATTGCTCCGCTTCACGGGCGCTGGACTCGGTGGCGGTAGCTCCGCTTTGGGCGCCACCTGCTGACGCTTGGGATAGACCCGGGTCACGGGCTTCCTGGCCTTGGGTTTCACCTTTCCGGCGACCTGCTCCTGGGCCAGGACGTGGCAGCACAGCTCTGGGCCGTAGCAGCGATGGAACATGTTCCTGTTCGCCTCGTAGTCCGTGTCCGCGAAGCGTTTCATCCGGATGAGGGACTTGGGCAGCAGGGTGACTACCACGTAGGAGACGAGGAGGTAAGGTAGCCATTCCGCATACTTCCAGGCGGTTTCCACGTAATCCGTGTAGTCCGTCATGCTCGCTGTGTTATCACAAATTGCACTTCGATTTGCTTGGCGGGTATTTATTAACTTTTACCTCGCTATTTCCGCTGATATCGTTTTTGCACTATTCTTTTACCATATATTGTCGATAAGGGCAAAGTTTTATTATGACATCACATCACTCTGCAAGGGGATTGGTTAATGGGATATTTTATTTATTTTTACTGCTGGCATTCACTTGGTCGCAGAACGGAACACATTGCAAAATATTTACTTGGAGTTTTTATTTATTTAGCAATGTCTTCCGTGACTGGCTTATTTACTTAGTTCGCGTTTTTCTTTTTTTTTTGTCCACAAAAATATATGTATGTATGCTCTTTTTATATGTAAAAGAGTACTGGAAATTATTCAGATTTTGTTGGACTTTTAGTTTTTGACGTGTTTTCAAGAGCTGGTCATTTCATTTCGCAGATGTTGGTTGTTAGTTTGTAAGATATTTTATTTTTTTTTTTGTTTAAATGTTTTTTAAACTTGGTTTTGAGTTTTGCAATCTTTTGTTGCACTTCAATTCTGTTCACTTAAAATAAAAAGAACTTTGAAAGGCATTAAAAAAATTAATTTTACAGTGACACTCAAAACATTGCAAGCTCGTATCCAAAGTTTCGTAGTTTTAAGGATTTTATACCCACACCCACACACCTTTCTTCAAGTGGTGTCCGCTGCGTTTTGCACCTTGCGACTGCAGTTTGCATTAATATTTATATTTATATTTACATTTATATTTTCATTAGTGCGTATTTTTATCTTGGCCCGACATCTGATATCCCGAGCTTCATATATATTTATTTATTTAGTTGCAGTTTGGTTTTTTGCGAGCTGTTTCGGATCGGATTCTTTTGTTTCTTTAGGCGCCTTTTGTATTCCGTTGCGCCTCGCGGTCGTTCTCCTCTCTTCGGCTCCTCTTTTCGAACTCAGACGTGAACGCGACTGCCGCTGCGAAATTCAGCGCTGCGATACGAAACTGCTCCCCAAGCGGAGAGCTTTTGCTCTCTCCCACTCTCTCTCTCTCTCTATTTTGCTTGGCTCCTCTCTTCAAGCAGCGCAGCAGCCAGAAGAGTGCGCTCTTCGAGAGAGCAAACCTGCCGCACTTGCGCAGAATTCTTCTTCGCAATCTGATGATGCTGTTGTGCTATTGTTGTTGTTGTGTTTGTTGCGACTGCCATTGTTCTTGTTGTTGTTGTTGGTCTGGTTGGGTCTCCTTGGGTCAAGTAGTTGGTTATGTCTGATAAGAGCGTGCGGGTGCGAGGGAGCCAGCGAATGGGCAACTTTCATTTCAAAGAAGTTCTTTCAGCAAACCTTAACCCTTTGCGACATTTGTACGAAAAGTATAACACTGCCATAAAATGTGCAATTTTCGAACTTGAAAGTCAATTTGTTTAATGTTAATGTTGTAATTTTCTTATACTTTAATATGATTAACCATTTTATGGTACTATTTATATAAATATTATTAATATTCTTCGTATTAGGCAGAGGCTCTTTATAGCGATGTATTATTTATCTCTTGCAAAAGTAGAGTAAATATTGGCAGGGTTTTCCACATTTCAACATCTCGGGTGCTATTTGCCTGGTTTATCAGAAACGCGACATATGCAAACAGCTCACGTAGGGAAATAAACCAAATATAGAGCAGCACGATGAGCAACAACAAACTGGGGTGCCTCTTTGTGATTTATGGGAATTAATTGCTAATTGTTGATTTTGCGCCCCTTAGAAATTTGTGTCATCTTTCTGTGAAATCTTCCCATCTAATATAGACATTTGCATCGCAACTCGATGTGGAAACAGATGCGCCTTATCGATGTCAGAACACACATTTTGTGCCAACCAAAGTGTAATACCTATGTATGTATATATATGTTTTTGAATCATTTGCGTGGGCTGTAGTTCTGTTTTTGAATCTTTTCAACGCGATTTGTAATGGCCAACGAGATTGCGGTCACTTCGGAGACTTCATGTCAAAGATTTTATTTTGACAGTCGCACTTTGAGAAAGTTTTCTATTTGTTGTATTTGCAGGTGGGTGTGGGTAGTCACGTATGTATTTTTTCGTATTTGTGCGCACAAGTGGAATAGCCAGCCTTGAAACACTTTGGTATTTGTATATCACTTTTCATAATTTCATATTTCACTTTTTCTTTTCAGCCAGCCAAGCGAATGCAAGCGAACCAAAATAAAAAATAATATAGATAAATAAAAACAGTGCCATTCGCTTCCTGCTGCATTCGACAGTTTATGCAACTCAGGAAACCACTTCGCATTACTTCTTATGCAACTCGCAACGGGCCTGCAGTTGTACTTTTATTTTTAGTTGCCTTAGTTGCCGCTTATCAATTTTAATGTCAATTGAAACCGGCAGCGGGTAATAATGCATACTAATAACAATAGCAACAAAGTCAAACGAATCGAGAGCTCAAATCAAAGTCGCATTGCCGCTGCCAAGTGCGAACCACTCGCTTCCAAGTCGCGATTCAAACTGCCTCGTAAATTTACAGACCGCCGAACTCGACGGGAACTCGGGATTGTATCGCATCGCATCGCATGGGATCGGATTCCTACAAAAGCCGGGTCTTCGAGGAAAACGAAGCTCGGAGTCTCCGATGGCGAAGACGTCAGCTTAGGAGGCTTTTTAAATTAAACTAAGCGTAATAAACAAGATCATTGCGGGCAAGCCGTGAAGAAGGGTAAACTATAATGTGGGGAAATTGCAAAAATAAACATCAGCTTTGAAACCGACCAAGTCATTGTTCTTTGGCATTACTATTTCTCAAAATATTTTAGGAAGCTGTTTTCAAGTCTTGCTTTTTATTCTACCAAAACTGAAACCAATCATCTGCGTACACACACATTTTCTGTACACTTCGAGACTGGAATGTGACCACATAAAAAAAGGGACAACGAGATTTTTGGGCTGGGCCCACATCTGCCCAAGCTGATGAGATGAATCACCACCAGAGAAGAAGGCAGCCAAGGAGGCCTAACGCAAAATTCATTTGGTCGCACTAAAAATAAACCAATGCAAGTTCAGCAATACAAGTACATGAGGCAAAATGATGTAATTGTCTAAAAATTCAATAGCTACCAAGAAACTAAGAACACAAAGGTACACAGTAGAGGATCGAGAGCAACCAGCAACCTTATCTCGAGAAGTAATGAATCACACACAGAAGCAATAAAAGTAATCAGCAATAAGCAGGCATTCTTGCAGCTTGTAGATACATCGGCCAGATACAGATACAGATACAGCCGCAGATATATATATACAGATACAGATACAGATACCGATACAAACGGAGAAAACAGAGGGCCGCAGTTGATTTTAGAAGTTTATGAACAGCTCGGGCTACTGCTGTTTTTCTGTTTTTCTGCTGCGATGGCATGGACTAATGAACAAGTACAGCAGCAACATCGCAACAGCAACATTGCAGCAGCAATGGCAACAATGATAATGAAGTAGACTGCGGCGAGCTGCAGCACAAAACTGCAAGTATATCAAATTTACAAAACAATTTACAACAGCATGAGGCGAGGCCTGCAGCTGGAAGATGAGCACGTTCAAGATCTCCAGGCAGAGATCAAATGCTGCGGACCCTGCGAAGCCCCTAAAACCTAAAACAACAACTTCAGCCAGTTAGAAGCGCTCCAAAAGCAACCTTCGTTCGCCTCCTTTACCATCTTTATTTCTTTACTTTGTAATTGTTGCTACCTTAAGGGAAAAAACGTAAGTATGTTTCCCACAATATATTTACTATTTGCTAAAGTAAAGTGTGTGATAAAAACAATAACTGGAAAATCATATGAATTTTCTCATTTCATATTTTAAAGTTGTTAAGTTAAATTTAATTATTAAGTTGATGTATTTTTTTCTGAGTGTGTTTTCTAGCTGCTGCAGTTGCTGCTCTTGCCACAGCCCACAAGGCAAGTTTGGAAAATTATGGCGAAATGTAAGTTGGCAGTTGCCTCCAAATTGTGAAGGCAGCAGCAGGGAACTAGACGCTGTCTTTATATTCTTAGCTGCCCTGTTGGAACCGAAACTCCTGGATGCTGAACCTATATGCTGGATGCTAGATGCTGAATGCTGTATTCTGGATGCTGTGTTCTGGATGCTGTATCTTGGAGGCTGTATTCTGGATGCTGTATTCTGGATGCAGTATTCTGGATGCTGTATTCTGGATCCCGGCGAGCCCTTCATTACTATGCGCATTTTCATTTGCTCCGCTCGCTGGCTTTCTGCGATCGTGGCCTGATAAATTGTGCTAAATTACAAAGATTTCTTTCTGCCTTGACACGCGCTTGGGGACTGCGTCAAAGAGTTGGGCAGACTAATTGCGCATACGCCACCTGGGACGTCTGCCAAACAGCGCATGAATTCGAGTGTCTCGCGCCCATCAGAGCAGAGAAAACAGAAATTCATCTTAATTATTAATAAATTGTACTATAATGGGCGTCAAGTGTCGTGTGGGGCGGAAAATGAGGGTAGAACTTTGGGGTGGAGAGTAAGCCAAACGGGCACTCCCTTTCAGATGATGTATCGTTTCTAAATATATTTAGTATGCTCTGCACATTGACCTTGTCCCACTGTCTTGTCATCAAGCACACAGAAAGTAATGTTCAGTAACTCTTAGTACAATGTATGATCAACCTACAAGTCTTGCCAGAGGAAGACACAGTTCTTTCTCTCAGTGCACTGAAAATAGGGAATCCAAAACAGTAACAGCTGTAGCAACGACAACAATAACAAAAGCGACAGCACTTGAAAACTCATTTCGCTCGAGAGTGGGGAATATAATATGCATTTTGTTTGGTGTGTGGGTCAGAAGATCGCTCTGACACGATTTCCTCACAATTTCTCCTACCAACAGACGTTGGGATGGTGGGCACTATATATATATACATATAAAAACTCGTATAAGGAGGCGGAGTCCCAGTAATTAAGTGTGATTACTTCGGGGACTACTTTGGGGGGAAGGCGCGAAAAGGGCGGGCGAAGAGTGCCCGCATAATTATGAACCAGAAGTAACCGTTTACTAGAGAGAGTTCACTAAACTTCATGTCTCGCCAAAAGCCAGCGGCAGTTTTCAATGGATCGGCTAATTGACAGTCCAAACGGAATCGGATTTTAAGCCAGGCCTGATAGCAGCCGCAAAGTGCTCATGCCCATAAATAATAAGGCAAAAGCAGGCGAAGCTCTTGGGTTGGCTAGTGAAAACCACAAACTTGCCAAACTTGCACTTCACCCAAAAAAAGGTGCACAAGTTCGTTTTCATTTGAAAATCAATGCAAAGTTGGGCTGCGCTACCCGTAAAAGTATGCAATACTTTTTGTGAGAGTCACATACGCCGTTTTACGCGAGTGGTGGCGCTATGCCTGAATGTATGCAACGTTTTTGTGTATACGACATGTAGAATACAGGACGTATACGTAATGTAAAATTATCAAGTGAAGAAGGAAACTGTATTGTAAAACTAAGAATTACATTTGGAATACGATTAAACACTAAAAATATAAAGTTCTTAGCAATAAATTATAAAAAAAATGCGATGTTAGTGTTTAAGTTTCTTATCGAATACTGCATTTTAGCATCGCTGAGTCAGTTTACAGGTATTTAGGTGAGTTTAGAGCGGCCTGCTCTTGACTTTATTATCCATTCTGATTATTCATAATAATAATATACACAGTTCTCAGCAAGACACCTTATCGCGGCACACACTCCAATTACGTCACTCCCTCGTTCCCCTCGGATGTAAGTCACACACATCAAGCAGATAACACCACCATCCACATCCTCAACCCTCCGCGATCGGTATCACTTGCACTTTTCGCATTATTATGTCATTGCCGTCAGGTTTAACGCTCAGTTGGCATTGCACGAACAACGGGCACATTGCAGAAATTGCAGAGAAAAGTGCAACAGCAACAACGTTAATAAACAAAACGATTAGCAATAAGGAAACCATTTTCACGCAATTGCGATCGAGATCGAGATCGGCTTCGTTGCGGTCCACAGCAGACCACCGCACGCATTGCAGCTTAACCTATCTTCCAGATACCAGATACCATATACCATATACACTACATACTCCATATTCAAGATTGCAGATACAAGATACAAGTGGTGGGTACTCACGTTTACGTAGTTTTCACGGTGCACATCGTCGACTTCGTCGCGCTTCGAGATGCGCTTCTTCCAGTCGTCCTCGCCACTTTTGTGCAGTGCCGCCAAACGCTCCGCAATGGAGCCGGTCTTCGAAATCACCAAAGACCGCTGATCGGGGCCCATGACCTGGATAAATGGATAAATGGATAATGAATGGTTGGCATCAGCTCACACGTGAATCGGTTTAATTGACACTGGGTCAGATACAATTAGGGGAAGTTATCCAAGGGGAAACAGATAAGTGCTTTGATTCATTCTTAACTCTGACTGAGCACTGCTTATCAACTATAGATAACTACAATAGAAGGAATATTTCTACTTGACTCAATGAATCTGAAAGCAGACCTATGATGATGAATACCACACTCACCTCGGTTGATGATCGTTGGACGCCTTGAAGTAACTGTGGCTGCGATGAGTCTCCCGAAGCTTCTGCCTGCTCCTGGTTGAGATCCTTCTTATCTGGCGATTCCTTGGCGGAGGATGTGGTGCTGCTGCTACTGGTATCCTCCTCCTTGGCTACATGACGCAACTTAACGAAGCCGCCGCCGAGGGGAAGTGGTGGTAGCTGGGGGCCAAGGCCGATGGGTGCTGCTATGCCCGAGTGACTTTTGCTTTTCGCAACGAGATTGCTGCAAGAGAAAGATACATACAGATACAGATAGACCGTTAAAAGTGTGCATAAAGTGTGGCAATTAAGGTGCGAATCCATGAGATACGAGATAAGGAGCTTCGAGTGCAGTCGCGAATGCATGCAGGAGTTACTGAAAACGTGCGTTTTCCTCAATGGACTCCACAATCCGTTCCCATTTTCCCCCATCTTAATAGGAAACTCGTGACATGGCATTTTCCCGGCCACTAATGAACGAGGTAAGCCGCCTTATTCGAACATCGTCCCCCTTCGAATAGAATGCCCAGGAAGCGATCGACAGTCAGTCGGCCTTTTATTTCTGCTCAGATTTTTTTGCCCTCCTCTGCGGCCGAAGCAATGCAACTTTCTCCTTTAATAGGGGACCATCCATGGACCATGGATTTTATTAGGCGCTGGGCAGCGAATTTCCTCACAAATGGCAAATGGCATTTTCTTCTACTGCAAATGGTCGTCGGATCGGTTATTGTTATGGCTGGATCTCATTTTTATTGGCGTCAGACATTGACGTTAAAAAACCGCGGGCGGTTAATGAGACAAGTTGATTGCTTGGCTCAGGGGATTATCCTCAAAGTCTTTGAGTTTTTTCTTTGTATCAACTGTCATTTTAAACCATGTACGACGTTGGAAGTAATTGGAAAATATAGCTGCATTATTCAAAACTTAGCTAAGGAAACTATTCTTATGCCAGTTTATAGATTTATTGGAATTATGTTTTGTCAATGAAACAAATTGCAAATACTCGTAGAGGCACAACACAATTCATTGTTATCTTCGATTGATTTGGCATAGAATTCCACTGGAATCGTTATTATTTTCCCGCAGATTTCATTCAGCACTTCCATTGATCAACAGCTGGGCTTTGTCTCAGCAAAACAAGATTCTATCTGTATCGAATGGAAACCGCCTTGTAAATTCACTGTTTTTTTTTTGAGCGGCACCGTTAAGAACGACTCGGAGATTTTTCATAATCTTCTGACCAGACACTTATTAGTCACCGGACACGATTCGGTACATTTTGATTGCTGGATTCTGACCGCCTTAAGAAATATCTCGCAGCGTGAGTCAAAGTCGGCCGGAATTCAAAAACCCCAACGAAATGGGCCCGGCATTTATATATGTCACGGGTTATTCGCCACGACAGGCGGCATTCAGAAACCGCTAAGAACTTGTTTGGATTTCGATTTGGCAATGTCAGATGTGCACTCACATTTGGAAAAACTCTGCACGTGGTTTCTTTACTCCGAGGAGCACTGGAAAAGCGATTGAAAAGCGAACTGCACGCGACGAGCGAACAAAGACGAATGAGCAGGCCAAATAGACTGGGCCCCAGTACACTTAGGTATACCGTGCACCCATCTGAGTCCCAATCCCAATCCCGTCGAGGCTCGGCACCTGCGAACCTGCGGCAGGTAAACAAACAGCCAAACTGCTGACAGCTAAATTGCATATTGATTTGGAACAATTTTGACAGAACCGCGACAGGCAAACGCTGACCAGGTGCTGGGTTTTCGGACCTCATCTACCTAAAAGGTGGGACAAAGTGTCCACTGTTTGCTGATCGTGTTAATCTGTGCAGCAGATAATATCACATTATAAGGTACTTCAGAAAACCAAGGAAGATTTGGAAATATTTTCTATTCACTTAGATGTATTGTAGAATATAAACCAAGTATTAAGACTCTTAGAAATATATTACTAAGCATCCTTCTAATTGAAATGTAAATTTTCGCTCAACGCATACATCTCTAAAAAAAACTCTTCAATTGAAACTCAAATGAAACTCGATTTCAATTACCATGCATAACCGCATGGAAAATGGCATTGGCAAAGTTCAAAGTTTAGCCACAACTGCTGAGACGTGAAATCAAAGTAAAAGCCTGGCTAATGGAATAATGGCTGAAATTGCAGACGCTATGGAGGTGGAGTGAGATTGGGATTGGGATTGGGGAGTATCTCTGGCCAGGAGCCATAGGTCAGAGGGCAGACACGCGAGTGTCTCCGCGGGACATGAACTTCCTCTGTGTCCACAGTCGATAGCTATAGTTTTTTAGTGCAGTAATTGCCCTTTGGAAAGCGTTTAGCAAGCAATTAGTTTGAGTGCCAAACTCCTGGGTGCGGTGGCGGTGAATGGACATGCTGGGGCACACCCAGAAGATATATATATGAAAAGCCAGGCGATACCACCTCCATTCCACACGACTGACAGCTGGGAGCTCAGTTTCCATGGAATTGAGACGCTTCTGCATATAATTAGAAGCCATTGCAGGGATCGTTGATCAGCAGTCCACTTGCTCAGCTCACTTGCGTTTTGTAATTGAATTACCTGGTGCGGTAATTAAAATTGAAATTTCTTTCTTTGGCCAAAAGTGAATGTGAACCGAGACTGAGAGTGATCACGCGATCAGTTTGGCAATGCGGCAGCGGCAGCGTCTTATGGTTTATGGCGACTTAATGATATAACAAAATGAATTGTTTTATAAACTATTTGGCGCGGCATAAAAAATGGCACGCCACCAAGCCTTGGCTTTATGAGGCCCTCACACGAAATGAGATCTCTAATGGAGTTGTAAACCCACAGATTCACTCAAGGTGTTGAAAATGTATGCAAAAATACCTCACATAAATTATACGACGACAGAGCCTGCTGCACTCGCAATGGCGATCAATGCAAACTATCCGTTCCTAGAGGGTCTCTGTCATTGTCTCTATGTCAAGTACCCGGTTCGAGATAAACGATTTAAAGGCAACCATAAATCAACGGCCCTGGCAACTGTTTGAGTTTGAGCGGTTTTCAGCAAGGTTACAGCCGCACTTGAGGCTGAGTAAGTAAAAATAATAATAACTCGCAGCTAATAATACTAAAATATGATATATTCCCAACAGAAGCATCTGACTTGATGGCAAACCGCAAAATGATATCGAGTTGGATCGTGTGGCCGCACTCAGAAAAATATACAATTATCATTCAAATTGTGTTAAACTTTTTTTTAAGTTAATAAACACAAGTATGTGTTCTATATATATGACCTTGTGTATATTAGCCATTGATATTGGTTTAATATGATCTCAAGTTATGTTTAGCCACTCTTTTTTGCCAGTGCAGCCATATGAAACTCAGGTGAATTGCCGGTAATGTATCGCGTCATATAAATCACCAGGTAAGCAGAAATTGACTTATGCAATGATTTATGGCTGAAAGCGAATGCGACTCGCAAAAGTTCCAATAGCAGCGATTTTGGCAGCCGAAAGAGTGACAATTACCCACGAAGGCGCCAAGCCAGGTTGCTGAGAGCATTGAAAGGTAATGGAAGATCCGGACAATGAGCGGAGATCTCAGAGATGCGAGATGCAAGATCCAAGATCGGAGATCCCAGATCCCATAGTTGGCCAGATTCAAGATCGCGTCGGGTTGACTTTCCCACGCCGCAGTTTGCCCGCTTTTCAAGTCGGCGGAGGAGAGCAGTTGAAGGCGGTGGTAATGATGCAAAATTACGACGTCAACATGGGCTTACAGCTTTTTCGCTTTTTATTTTTGCTTTTTTACCTGGGCTGCTTGGCTCTTTTGTCTGGCCATTCGACATTTCATTAGGCCGACCCAGTGGAAGGTTTACAAATAGTTACCAACTCTCGGGCCTTTTGTTCAGCAGTTTTGCTTACTCGCCCCGCTGAAAATCTTGCTTAATTGTTACTCTCAGCCAAAAGCTACAATTTCACCTCAAGTTCAAGGTGTCGCGACTTTTAGCTTGCCTTTGTGAAATCGAAATTTGGCAATGGTTTGCACTACAACTCAGCACAAAGAAGTTTAGCTAATATCTCGCATTTTGCAGTTTCTTGCACAAAAGATACGGATTAAAGGCTTTATAAGTTAGATTTGTAGTTTTTAGACCTTCAGCCTTTCTGGGGTTAACACTTGGCAACATTTGCCTTCGCAACTTTGTTGAGCAACTCCTGCAATCAGCTGCTTTTGTTGTTCCACGAGCAGGCGCAGTATCCCAGACACGTGCTGTCGGCAGAAGCAACCCTCCAGTGAGCAGCCCCATCCACCGCCGAGAGCCCCACCCACTGGGGGATCCCCAGACGTGTTATTCTTTTGCTTCCTCGGTTTGCCGGTTGCCGGGGCAACGCCGAAAATGCGTCAAAACAAAACTCAGCTCTTTGGCTCTTTGTTCGCTGCCAATGGGTATAGATGGGGGTGTTGAATCTGGGGGAGATTCATGTCGGGGCCATGGGTAAATGACAGTTGAGTGACTCCGTGTTTTGACTGCAGCGGAAGCAGGAAACATGCGTTTTTTGGGCTGGCCAGACAAAGGACTTTCCTCGAATCCCACTTACAGCTGGCTAAGATCTGGGATGCAGCTCTAAATGAATGCCATCAGGGGCGGGGAAATCCATTTTTCATTGGGGTTGTAGGTACGACGTGCCTGTCACCGCTTTTTCCCGGTCCTGCAGATGGGCGTGCACTTATTGATTGAGTTTTCCTACATTTTCCCCAACTCTGGGACCCGCATAATTACCTCTATTACTTCACCATGAAATTCTTAAGCTCTCCGCTTCAGTTTCCCTGGGAATAAAGTGAGTCGACGTTTTTCAGATGGTCTACAATTTGGCCGACTGTTTGCTTTGCTTTCTGCTTATATCTGGTATCTTCTATGGAACAGATACACACATATCTATATATATATATGTATATATAGATATATATATAGATTGATGTGACGCTCCCATTTACCGTTCGGCTGGCGTCAGAGGAACAGCGTCATCGTCGCGGAAAAAGGTAAACTTCTTTCGGGCTTTTCGACGTTTTGATAACTTGTTTTGTTTTCTGGCCAGGCCCACGACCATGTCGGCGGAACATGTGCGGATGTCATCCGAGTGCCTTAATTGACCGCCAAGTGAATGTACTTGCTACGACTGTCTCCGGTGCTCCGGTGTTCCGTCGACTTCGCCTCGCCCATATCTCAATGCCTCCGAACCCATGCCCTCAGCCCGGTCTTCTACTCATCTACTTCGACTCCAATGAACTCTGCCGCCAAGTTCAACGAGTTAACCGGGAACAACGGCAACCAGAACTACGAGCAGGAATCGCAGTCCATTCAACTGGAGACCTCTTCCACTTGGAGAAAACCACTTTTGGTAATGGTAATCAAAAATAATCCTTATTACCATTTTGTTTTTATACTTTAGGAAATAAGACATGGATCATTGTCTCTATAAGTCTCTATAAAATATTTTTCTATCAAATAAAAGATAAATCTCCTCTTAATGCCCTTTGTTATTATTACTACCCGTTTTTGCCAGTGTAGTCTTGAGGTCTGGTCTCGTGTCTTGTCGCCGCGCTCCGATTGTCACAGCTGTTTTTCTGTTTTCTGGCGGGGAAGGTGAGGTGCGATGGACTGAGGAAGTGGAGGGCTTGGACTGGTGGCTTGTCAAGTGTCTTGTTCTGCTCATCGGAAGATGCTACCGTTTCCTGGGTGCCCTGCATGTCGCCAAGTCGCGAATTTGCTATTTTCGAGGGGTTTGTCTGGTGCATAAATTTACCTTTAATTACTCGACAGAATTGAGGTGTGAGCCTTTTACTCGATCGGCAACTTCACACACTGCGACGCAATGGTGTGCACAATTTAAAAGTGTTTTGCTTGGGGTTATAAAAGCTCAGTAATTTGGTTTGGATTACGAGGCAAATTTTTAGTAGGCAACAATATACTGTACAATGAACAAGTACAATAATCTAACGAAATAGTAGACAACTTTTTGCAATGGCTCTATAAATAATTGAGATTACTTTGGTAATTACCTAGCAGAACTGGAATTTCAGCACACATTTAAACTAATACTGATAAATCAGGTCACTAATTGTATTTCACTGCATCGAAAGCTCACTGTATGTACACTTTACACTTTCAATATCAGCACTTGCTCAGTCGACATGGTCACTTTGACTATCTGTCAGAACAAAAAGCCCGCTTTGAATGCGAATCGCATACGGAGACTTGCAACACTCGGACTCATAATCTAAACACGACTCATATGTTTCAACCAAAACCAGTTCCCCGGAGAGGAACGTGCTGAGAGCCAGAGAATCCGATTATACAGAGAATATATATAGTTTTAAAAACTGAACTGAAATTGCGCTTGGCTGGTCAAGCGGCCGGTTATCATCGCTCGGCCCAAACAGTTGAACTACAAAGGCAGCGGCATCAACAACGCAAAAAGTGAAACCGAATCACAACACAACCAACTCTGAACCGATTCGGGGCTAATTCGCGGATTTAATCACACCCAAAAGGTCATCACAGCAGTAGCAAACATGTGGCTGACCTTGATCACAGCAGCGCTGATCTTGCTCCTCACCTGGGACTTTGGACGCAAGCGCCAGCGAGTCCTCGCCTTTGAAAAGTCTGGTATCCCAGGACCTCTTTCGTTGCCGATCCTGGGCTGTGGACTACAGGCTCTACACTTGGGAGCGGAGAGTGAGTTCCATAGACCAAGAAAGTAATATTGTTTAAAAACTTACACTATTCAACCTTTCAGACATTATCGCTTGGGTGGGCGAACAGTTCGATCAGTATGGCAAGACCTTTCGTTTTTGGATCCTGGGCGAGTCCCTGGTCTACACGAAGGACCTCAAGTACTTTGAGACCATCTTGAGCAGCACCACACTCCTGGCAAAGGGTCAACTCTATCAATTTCTACGCCCATTTCTAAACGATGGACTGCTTGTTAGCACGGGTCGAAAATGGCATGCCAGAAGGAAGATTTTCACCCACGCCTTTCACTTCAAGGTCCTCGAACACTATGTGGAGATCATGGATCGAAATAGCGGGGTCATGGTGGACCATCTGAGGAAGCTGGCCGATGGTAAGACAACGGTGGATATGCTCAAGCACGTGTCACTGGCGGCTCTTGACGTGATAACAGGTGAGTCGCGAAGAGATTAAGATATTTTACAACTTCAATTAAAACACATTAGACTTGACTTTTAAATAAATCACGCTGGAATTCTGAGAATTGGTTTTGTTTGCTGGATATGATTTATTTTTATATTTATTTATTTGTTTTTGATTAATTAAAACAATTAAAACAATTATAGTGACTGTCGTAAAAAGTTTGGACCGACGTAGAAAGGTCTATATTGAGCTTGAAGGATAACCAATATCTGCGGTTCGAGTCCCATTTATTATACTAAACTACATGCTTATATTCAGTATTGATTTATTTGAACTCTTTGCAGAGGCTGCCATGGGAGTCCAGGTGAATGCCCAGAACGACCCCGATTTTCCCTACATCAAGGCGCTGAAGAGGTGGGCATTACAATAAACATATCAGCATAATCAACTGAAATTCTGCTAACACTTTCCAACCACTTCCACTCCCTGCAGTGTGGTCTATATCCAACCGGATCGCATGTTCAGGTTCTCGAGGCGCTACAACTGGCTGTTCCCACTGGCGGCACCTTGGCTGCACCGCCAACTGCTGAGCGATATCCGCGTCATGCACGACTTCACCGACAAGGTCATCCGCGAGCGGCGAGAAACCGTGCGGCGGGCTAAGGCCGACGGCACCTACCGACCGCTGAGTGGGTGCAGCTGAGTCACCAGGAGGAAGTCATATGTCATCACTGACTTTTGCCTAATCTCTTGCAGGTCTGGGCGATGCCGAGATCGGTAGCAAGTCGCAGATGGCACTGCTGGACATCCTGCTGCAGTCGAGCATCGACAATCAGCCGCTGTCCGATGCGGATATACGCGAGGAGGTGGACACCTTCATGTTCGAGGGCGATGACACCACCAGCAGTGGTGTGTCCCATGCCCTCTACGCCATCGCCAGACATCCCGAGGTTCAGCAGCGCATCTACGAGGAGTTGCAGCGCATCCTGGGCCCCGATCCCTCCGCTCCAGTGACCCAAGCCCAGCTGCAGGAACTCAAGTACCTGGAATGCGTGATCAAGGAGACCATGCGATTGTATCCACCAGTTCCGGCTGTTGGCAGGCACACGCAGAAGGAGCTGAAGATCGGAAACAAGACCATTGCCGCGGACACAAGCATCTATCTGGTTCTCTACTATGCCCATCGGGATCCGGATTACTTCCCTGATCCACTCAGCTTCAAGCCCGAGCGTTTCCTGGACGGTGAGGAGCAGGGCCACGACACCTTTGCCTATGTGCCCTTCAGTGCTGGACCCAAGAACTGCATTGGCCAGAAGTTTGCCGTTCTGGAAATGAAGGCCCTGATCAGCAAGGTCCTCAGGTTCTATGAACTGCTGCCCCTCGGAGAGGAGCTCAAGCCCATGTTGAACTTCATCCTGCGCTCAGCTTCGGGCATTAATGTGGGTCTCAGGCCCAGAAAGTCGTAGATCCATCCAGATCTTGTTTTCTAGTTTCCAATTGCATTGGGGTTTCGGTCAAAGGTAACTGGGATGTTCGTGATACATAGTATGTAAGCATTATGATCTTAATCACTGAATACTTATAACGCGCTGTTGATTTTTAAATACATATTAAGTAAAGACTAATTCTAAATGGAGCCGTATTTTATTGGTTATAAATATGCCATTTACTTAATAACTCAGGGGTATACACTATTAATAGACACTTACTCATCCACCTTTCATTACAACCAATTAATCGCAATGCGACTCTCCGAGCTTAGCCACAAACAGTGTTCCAATATTTGCGGAGATTATAAAATTAGGCCCCCAAACAAAGTGTATTTGCCCAGCGGATGAGCGTGGCGCGCCATAAAGAATCCCGAGTTTATCAACGTAAATTACTGTATTTACCTACGGCCAATATTAACCAGCTACTTAGAATGCGTTCACACCATGGTAAGTTAGTCACGGCGATTCGAAAATGCTCTCCAACGTCATATAAAAGATGAATAGAGGCTGTAAATGGAAAAAGAAATGCACTTCGCGGAAGCCGTAAATTGGACGAGATCCCAATTCAAGCAATACAGCAGCCTGGTGTTTATCTATGGTTTATCATTGGCCAGAAGATAATGCGCCAAGGCAATAGAAAAGTTTTGCAAAACAGATAAGAGCATCGCGAAAGGAAATCACATAACATTCTTATCACCGCGCCTGTCAGCAGCATCGGGTGTGCATATAAAAGAGCTCTCCGTCGGAGGCAGTGCGTCAAAAGAGCTTCTGTCTCCGGTGAATATCTGCAATGTGTCCCGAGATGTCGTCCGTGCAAGTGCTGGCCTCGCTGGCCATGATCGGTTTATTGGTTGTGTCTCCTGCGGAGGCAATCAGCAGACCATTGCCACCCTACGTGGGTCTGCCCACCCAGGATGGGCTCACCCGTTTGTTCCTCAGTTCGCGAGTGACGCAGAGAGATCCCTTTGCATCGGTGGCATGTTTCGGTGGCTACATCGGTGAATCGAACCTGATCGCGGAGCTGTATAGTGCCAACTACACCAGCTGCTACAATGCGGCAGCGGACTCCAGGAGGGGCATCGATTCCGACTTCCTGGCCACACGCAGGACCATTCGACTTTCATCCGACAGAGTGTGCAGTGAGCTCAGTGCTTGCAACCAGCTCAACGGAACCCTCGAATCCTTCAAGTGTCATGCCAATGTGGTGAGTGGAACCATGAACTTTGAACTATGAAAGAAACTTTCTTCTACTGTGAATTCCTAACCATTTCAGGGCTCCAACAACACCGTGTCCACCTACAGCATCTCGGGAAACGCCTCCGAGTCGGCCAGCGTGCTGGAGGAACGCTACCGCGTGGTGGAGCTGCGTCATGGACAGTGCTGCCAGCGGGCGGAGCGGAACTATGTGGAGTCCACTGCCAAGAACTACAACTACCTGCAGGCCTGTCTGGATGGCCGCGCTAAGCCGAAGCCCATGCCCAAGCCCACGACCACGACCTCCACAACGACCACCAGCACCACCACAACCACGACCACCGAGGCACCCACCGAAGCACCAACCACCACCGAGACCCCTTTAAACGTCGAGGATCAGTTCAAGCAGCTATTGAATTTGTTAAACTAATGCCCACCAAAGTGTACAACTTTTTCAAGAAGCAACTTCGCAATTAAAGACAGGGCCGTCGCTAAGCAAAAAATCCTTGGGCAAATATTTGCCCAACTCGAAATTCAACCCTCTGGCAAATAAATTAACCCTGCACAAAAGGGGTTGAAGTATTGAGTTTCGCAAATGGCAAGGAAGAAGGAATTAGCAAAATATTTAGACAAGGAACAGGAATATCCTTTCAATTTACTTGTGTCCAGTGGAAGGGCTTTAAAATTGCTGACCTTTAATTATATTGAATGCTCTGCAGTTCCTTAGAACTTGCTGAAACACACCTCGCTCGCCTATAAATGACCATAAGTTTAGAGCATGATTAATGAGATGCGAAGAACAGATTTTCAAGCAGCTAGCAGCTCTTCCGATTTCGACACCTCCAGACGGAAACGCAGTGATTAATGATCCCGTATAAAGAAATTATTTAAGCCAATAATGGGCCAAATGTGAAATAATTCAACAAGATCTTGAGATCGAATGGATAGACAAAGGCCAAATTATTATGCCATTTATGGCAATCAAAATCAAAGTGGAGGAGCACAGAGCTGACCAAAGTGCGGAATATCTATAGGCCATTGAAGCTGGCCGCTCTTTGGTGCCAATAACCAATACCCCAATCCACCATTCCCGATCCCCTGCCCCTTTTTACCAATCAAAAGAACACGTTTGGCTTTTATGGCCTTTATGGCTTTCGGGTTTTTGTTGTTTTATGCTTCTTTCCCTTTTAAGTCGATGGCCAAGTCGGCTTTTCTCTGTGAATGCCTCCGCCTTCTAGGGCTTGAGCAGAAAAAAAAAAGGAAAAAAGACAGAACGAGATTCAGGGGAAAACAAAGACATGGCCATAGACGAAACACCTGTTGGGCCCAGAGCAAGTGGCTCATTTATTAGCACAATTGGCGTGGCATTCGACGCTGGACGCTTTTTATGGACCGGCTGGTAGAACCGAGGAGCAGTATGCCACTTATGTGCAATTCCCGGAATGCGATTACGTCAATCTGGATGCGTTTTACTGCAGACGCAGGGGTGTGGATTTCTAATTTACTTTTGCTGCGAAACTAATTAAAATGCAACTTGTAGTTGGGTGTTTACGACGTGGGTACCGATAATTGCTGTTGAAAATCCCAAGGAATGCTTAAAGGGGAGTGGCGATTATGCTACGGTGGCTAAGGTGATAAAGATTGCAATTTATAAGCCATGGCAAATTTCTACCAGCCACCCGGTTGCAACCTTAGTTAATTAATTTAAGCACTCCATTGAAACTTAATTGATTTGACCAAGCACCGGTCACCATTACTCAACGGCGCAAATTTCCCGCACCGGCTTTCATCCGATACGGCCGATGTTGAAATGCGAGGAATTAATCACCTACTCATGTGAGCTGCAGAACTCCATTCCTAACCCACATCGACGGCACAATTTACGCGCTTCATTGAGCTCCACCTCCAGCTACAGCTACAGCTTTAGATTCAGGCTGAGACTCTAGAGACTCTGGAGCCACTCAGCCGTGGCGAAAACTGAACAAAAATAAATAAACAAATGCCGCACGAAAATCTGAGGCTTGTCAACGTTATGCATAACCAAACGAAACGGGTTTTTCACGATCGAAAACGTGAACTTTTCGTTTTCATTGGGGCACGGGCTGAAAATTGGGGGAAATGTGTTAATGCAACGTGAGAGCGCCAGTGAAAAATGCTCAATAAATATTTGCGAATGTTTTGCATAAATAAATGAAAATTGCCTATGCCAAAATCGAAGCCGACTGACAGACTGGCCAATTAAGGAAAAGTTGCAAGTGCGATGGCGGCATCGTTGTCGCCAAAAACAAAAGCCATGGAAATATGTGGCACTCAGTAAATAAGGTATCGAATTAATTATATCCTGTATGGGTTAAAATTAAATGATAAAAATAAAAATGAAAAAAGTGAAAGGATGCAACATACAACTCTTAAAGGTTATCTACTATGCATCCTTTAGGTATTATCATCATTAATTGCTCCTCAGCTGAATATACCCTCGTTATCATCCGTTCGTGTACAGGGTATTTAACCAACCGTACGTAAAACTAGTTTGCCTGGAGCTGAAAAAAGCAACAACTGAAAGCGCAGAAAAGGAAATCGTCGCCCGTCGTCATCGAAGTTGTGGTTGTGGTGCCTTTTAAGGCTTTTAGGCGTGTTGCGCATGCGCCGTGTATGCTATCAATTTCAGCGCAGCTGTATGGGTGTGTGTATCTATGTGTCGGTGTATTCGGGTCATTCGCATTTTCACATTTTAAGGCGTAAGTTGTTTTTGGTTTTGCATGTTGATTTTTTATAAGATTTCTGCCTTGCAGCCTGGCCTGCACTTGCCGCCTTTTGCTGTTGCTGTTGAAGCTGCCAGTTGCACGTAGCAAGTTGCAACTTTTACTGTCAGTGAACACACAGGCACCCCGCCCCGCCCCTTTTCCTGCTGTCTTGGCCAAGTTTGTGGGGCTGCCTGGTAATGGGTAATGGCATGTTGTTGCTGCCCGATAAAGCGATTTTTGCTTTGTTTGTTACTTAATTGCGCCAAAGTCATTAATAATCGATTAACAGTTTACGGCGAGAGGATGCTGTTGATGATGGCCAATGGAAGATGGAAGATGGCGGCTTCGAATCGCCGGAAATTGGGAAAGGAAGTGCTTCCCTTTTGGTTTAGAGAGAGTGCGCTACTTACAAGATTTTAAATAAATACAAATCCTGTTCAGTTGCTTCACATCCCAAATAAAACCTTTTGTAGAGACATCATTTGATTAACTTGCATTTTCCCATTTCAACGAAATCCATGTTCAAAAGTTAAAACTTTTTAATAAATCAATGAAAATATTTACTTTGGTGACTTTTATAGCGCTCACTTATCGACATATGGAAGTTCCTCTGTGAATGTCAGCTGTCTCGCTTTTTAGCGTAGAAGCCTAAGCACCGAGCAACAGGTGTCTAATTGATTGACTGACAAGCGACAGTCGACAGTCGACGACCGACAGCCAAGATGGGTTGATTGGGGGTCTGGGAGTCTGGGAGTTGGATGGAAGCAGCAGCTCCAGGTGGAGATGGATGTGGAAATGGAAATGGCAATGCACTGACAGCCAGGGCCAAACAATGCAATTCAATATATCAAAGGAAAACAGCCCATTGTTTGTCACTCTGTCGCCCAGAAATCGATAGTACGCGATAGCAAGTGGCCTCAATGCTTCGCATATCAAGGAAACCGAAGTTGAAGTACAGGCCACGTAGTACGTACTACGTACAGAGGAAATTGAATAACCAGGCGCACACGAAGATGCTGCGCCAAACCGAAGGACTGAAATAATAATAAATGCCCAATGATGATATCTATGACAGGGCAGACAGACAAAGGAGCCAAACCAGCAGGCCCAGCACAAAGAGTTGCTTTCAGCTGCTGGAGAAGATGGAGTCGGGAAATTGGAGACCGGGGGCAGCAGATCGAGGGCAGTGGGCATGGGATGGGGCACCTCCACTTTGCATTTGCTGGAAGCAGCTGCACACAGAGAAAATCCAGATTGCAATGAGTGTGCATGAAGTTCCAAACTGAAAGTCGCAACTTACAGATCACAAAAATATCGAAGTATCCTTCAGCATTAAACGCAGTTAATGAACACAATTTAATTACGGGATTAAGCTTTTCTCTCGATGCAAAATCATGTAATTAATCTCGCAAGAATGCCACAAGTATTTTTCCAAGTATGAGGACCAGCTGCAGTTGCAGATTTATGAGCGCTTGTCAGACAACAAAAGTAGCGAATGCCAGTCCACGAATCCACGTTGCAGACCAGAACTTTGTCCGAAATGAGTTCATTGTACGGGGACGCGAAGGAGGAGGCGGTATTTCTACATCCAACCCAGAAAGCCAGCCCTCCTTGAATGCCCCAGCTAATGAGTTGTCAACTGGCCTGATGAGTTTTATTTGCCAGCCAGACAGGGCAGGCAAACATAGCAAACATAGCAAAGACAGCATGCAAATAGTGAGGAATTAAAGAGCCACGGGGATTTGCATATTATCCTGGCGGGTTTGTTGACTTCGCGAGTGTCAAAGTCAATGTCGGAAAAACGCCGTCTGGGACTGTTGAAGTGACAGTTTAAGTGCATCTATTACGGCTCCTGCGCCCTAAAAATATATAATATGCGCCCACAAAGCGGCGACTCACGTTTCCGCTTCTGGCCATAAAACCGACTAGATTTATGGCCATGGTCACTATGGTGGCGTCCGAGCATAAAAGGATGTGATGCGCTGGCCAAAAATGACTCATGAAATCGGAGGTACAGCGAATGGAGCATGCAATTGAATAGCCATTTTGTTGCGAATGCCTAATGGATTTATTATACATAAAATGTTCTGAAATGACTAATAAAGACTATCGAGTACTATAAGCTACACACATTTGAAAGCTATCATTCAGCGTAATTAAATTTTAATTTCCAATTCTCAAATCTCCTCCAGAAACTGCTAAGATCGACAGCTTTTCGGAGCGTTTCTATCGCCTGCAACAGTTGGCAATTAGTCCTCATTAAAGTCATATTAAGTCAGCTATATCCACGCAACCAATTTTTGAGTTTCGCCACTTCCTGCCAGTGGATTTTCTAGTTCGTTTTTTTGCTTGTATTTTTAAGTAATTCGAATTCAATTGCGAAATCTTCAAGTTTTTGGAGCCCACGAGCCATAAATTAGCTGGCATAAAAACTGAGGGGGCACTGATGGGGTATTTAATGAGCTGTGAGTGTGGGAGATGTGTTTCATAATGCACTCGATCAAGGGTTTATCTCCACAGTAAGTCCAATTAAACGATAGTTGGTCAATCAACGCCACAGGCCAATTTGCCCCAAAAGCACTTGCTCAGACAAATTGAGGAAGCGGAGCATTTGAAACTGACAGTAACAGCCAGCGGTAGATACATTTTCCGATACAGAAACACACAGATACAAAGATGCAGATACAACAGCTGTGCAAGTAATAGTGAAAAGGCCAGAAAGAGAAGCAGCTAAGTAAACAGGGTATAAACCGAAAGGAGTCAATGTACTAGAGCCCAACGATTGTGTAATATTTTAGACAACTTTACTTTGGGAAGGCAAACGCGATTGCATCGGGAATTGGTTGCAGTACCAGGACCCATAAAACTTCCCCAGATGCGAACAACTTTATCAATCGACGACGATGCTGTGGCGGCTCAGATTTTTTCCAATAAAATAATATTTATAGCCCCGTGGTTGGGAGCAGAACAAACCGAAGCGAAAACATAATTAATGGATCAGTGCCTTGGAATTATGTGAGTTTAATGGTTGTGTAATCTGGAAATGCATTCTCCAGCACGCAGCGCAGCATCAAATAACATGCCCCTAAATGGAAATGTTTCTCCACTCGATTCGGGAGCAGAGGCGGAGGCGGGGGATATCGGCTGGGAATGGGCTTTATATGCTATATGGTTATGGCTATGGGATCCCATCGTATCGGATCGGTTCAGCCGCTTAGCAGAGCTTTCCGCTTGATAATGCATCATTCGATCACGCGGCATTTTTCAATTAATGCCAGTCGATCCAAGTCGCCATATGCACTTAGACAAATGGCATTTGGACACAGATATCTAAAAGCAGATCTTTTGTTTAGAAGCAAGCTTCTGTCTGGTTTTCTCTTCGTTTGTTTCGACATAGTAATAAAAGGAACATAGGTAAGTGCATAACAACATATGGTCTTTAGGAACTGGTAAATATTTTGAATACAGAGATTACACCTCTATGTTTAATACATTTCTATGCTTATTTCCTTGTGTACTGTGCGAGGCCCCTGAGTTTTTCAGCTTCTCCCGCAGAACTTTTGTTTCAATCCGCCTCGTTTATTTGCTTTGGCTCATTAGCGTTTGGACTCACGTTTTTCCTATACCGACGTGATCGGGCATTGCTATCTCTATCTCTGTCCCTTGGATAGCTGCGCTCTCTCTCTGCGTTGTGGGTGTTGTGCATGTGGATTTGGGGTAATGGCGATGCACATCCACTTTTCAGACTTTCCCATGTGTATTGTGGAGTGAAATTAACCCCAAGTGCCCCTCGACTATCATAAAAATCCGAGGCGATAAGCAGCACTCGACTGTCTATTTATGGCCAATCTATTGTTTGTTTACAAATGAGCACTTTGCCATAAAAAAGGGAAATCGAAGAGGCAACTTCTTATCTAGGTAAGCTGTATATAGGCATATTTTCCAAGTATCTAAACCTTCCTCAATAACTTTTCCGAGTATTTGTGCTGCATATCCCCGCTATTGAAATATCAAACAGCGCTAATGAAGTTGCTACTAAACAAATGTCAATATTCCTCGAACCAATTTGATATCCAATAGGTATAGTTTTCCTTCAGACCTACAGTGCTGGCCAGTTGAATAAGCACAACTGCTGAAATATGAGACTAATCGGTTTTCCTGAATGCAGTGACTGCATTGCTTTGCATGGCGATTAACTATTATTTAATTGGTTTTGGGCAGACACGCTCGCCATTAAAACACGAATCAAATAAAACAAATTGCAAACTAATTTCGTTTTCATTTCTCATAATTGCTCATCAAATGGCACCGCCAAAGAAATTCGCCACGGGCCAAAGCGAACCACAAGAAAAAGCTTAATAAAAGTACAAATTATGCAAATTCATTGAAAACGAAAGGCATTCTCCTCCAACACCTTAAACATTTGATTCGCTCCGCATTTGATTATTTATTATTCGGATTACCTGTTTTGTGGGTGAGTTCAGCCGAACTCAAATTATGCAATACAACTCAGAAAGGTTTGAATAAACAAATATAATAATTACAAATAAATTGCTCGAGGTAAAACACTTATAATTTTGATTGATTTAATTTTTCGATCGTGCCTGCTTTTGGATATTTATGCAAATGCTGGCCTAAATACGGAACCTTGAACCCTGAGACAATAGACATCAAACACTTGATAATTAAAGTCGACTAAATCAACAAAATTTGGCTAAAATTGCTCAAGCGAGTCCGACTTTAAAAACTGGAAAGCACTAAGAAATAAAACCAAAACAAAAGCATCGGCTGCAAACATTTTTTGTACAGATTTTGTTTCGACAGAGAGAGAAAAACAATAGGCATTCCAAGTGCAAGCAAACACGAAAGCAACAATAATGTCTGGACAACATCAAATCTATGGCGATGGGGTGATACACTTAAAAAATATATAGTCCCTTCCAATTTCCGAAGCAATAAAATAAAACCAAAGAGTTCTTTAACATCACTGGGATTTTCCACATTGATAAAGATTTTGGTTTTTACCAGAAACTTTGTATATAAAATTTAATTTATTTTTTAAGTCATTTTTGTTTTAAGACCCATAACTGATTAACTTTGCGAATTGTTAAACTTTTGACGACTTCAATAATTCAATATTTTAACTTCACTTTTTTGTTCAATTAACTCCCAACTTTTTCCAGTGCATGCAAGTCTGCAGAGGTTTCGGTGAATCAGCAAAATGTTTGAATGGAAACAAAACAACCATTTTACAGTTTTTTCGGCTGTTCGGCTACAGGTAAGACAAGGAGAACGGCAAGGAGTTAGAGCGAGACGGAACCAGGCAGATGCAGCCCTTGCGAAAATAAAGGAACTTCTGGTTTTCTGTATGAATGCTCCGTAATTTGTACAAACCTTTGGCAGACTGCAATAAAAGCCGCTGTTTCCGCCGCAATTTGCACTTGCACTTTCAATTGCCAGCAATTGTTTTAATTAAGAAGCAAAACCTTCTTTTTGCTCGCAGCAACGATGAATTATCTGCGGATCGCGCTAAATTTGCATAATTTCAACAACCGGCACAAAAACGCGCGCGTTTCCAAAAGGTAAACAACAAAATAAAACACGTATTTGCACTGGATACCTAATAAAATCGTTGTACATTTACTACAGAATATATTCGAGCATTCTGTGCGGCACTAATATCCATAACTCTTGTTGATATGTTTCATAAACAAAACTCGCGTCCCAAACAGCTGTACGTATTTTCTTCTTCTTGCTCCGCGACGCTTGAAACGACCGTTCAGGGCGAAAACTTTTTAAAAATCGCGCTGAATTCCGGTTTCTTTCTGCTTATATACCCCACAGTGTGACCAGTTCCACGGATACGGCCACTCTAATTCTCTCTTAAATACAAGTTCCTCTCTTTTGCGAAAAAGGCGCCAATGCGGAAGAAGCTGGAAACTTTGGAGATGGTTTGAAACCAGGGAATATGTTAAGATATGAATCTCTGCTATGATAACATTTAACTTAACACTACTGTTAAAAGAGTAAAACACTGTTATGTTGAAAGAGAAAACAAAGAAAATATCGATATCAAGCGAATTATCGATTCGCAATTTGAAAGTTTGGCGCGAAACGAAATAATGTGATACTTGCAACTTTTAACAGGAAAATGGTAGCAGTAGATTAATGTTCCATGCTGTTATTAAACATTTAGTTAGTAAGAAGGAACAGTTAGTGGCCAAACAAAACTACAGTTAATTAGGATTTCCGTCAACTTTATTAATGTTTCTTTTTATTTGCTTGTTTCTTTGCTTTTATCTGCTTTTTGGCATCACGTAAAAATATATAATGTGGCATAATATATCGTTAAAACAAGTTTTCGATAAAATATATTACTTCTTGTGTATATATCAGTTAATTAGTATTTTGCACAAACGGTAGTAAGCAATGCAAGCTTCAACTTAGTTTCTAATTCTTTACAAAATGTCTGGGCCGAAGAAGCTTGTAAAGGGGTTTTGGTTGCTGCTGCAAGAGCAACACTTGCTGCTGCTGCTGCGGTTGCTGCTGTTGGCCTTGTTGCTGCGCCGGATGCGGATGTTGCTGCGGCCGCTGGCCAAGTGGCCAGTAGTAGCTCCTTGCAATGGGCTGCACTCTGACTAGGAATCTTTTTGTTCGAGTGCAGAAAATCGGTTAAATCGAAAGCAAAAGTCTTTTCGGCAAACGAACACAGGGTGTAGAAGTGGAGTGTGCGGATACATTTACAAATGTTCAATACAAGGTGATGAACGTCTAACTAATGTAAATTTCATCCCAACTCGGCATTAAATGTAAATATTTAGTTTTACTTTTGGGAACCAGTCTTGAGGAGCACACACATTTGATGCATGTATGTTGCTGTCTAAATACGATTATAAAACCACGATGCCGCGGCACTTTGCACACACTTTGCAACTGCAGGTTAGTAATAGCTATGGGTTAGTGCACTAACACACGGAGCACAGGACTCAGATGCTGCACGAGGACGAGGAGTAGCAGGACCAGGACGTGGACCAGGACTCACCCATCTGGCTGATTCTGCTGCTGCTGCGATTGCTGTTGCTGTCGGCGACGTCTGGCCACAGCACTGTTCTTGATTATGGCCTCGATCTCGCGACCCCCTGAACTCTCGCCTTCGGATGCGGATGCACAATTCCCAGCTGCATCGTCTCTGGCCAGCGAACGAGGTTGTCCCAGGGTGGAGAGATTCCGCACCAGACTCACGGCATCATCGTGCTTCGGCGTGGAGTTCTCCTTGGACACGTTCCTCAGGATCTGGGCTAGGTTCCTCTGCGGATTGTCCACCTCATCACTAGCTGCTCTAGTGGCATCTGCCGTGGTGGCAGATTTGCGGAGATTGGAAACAGTGGCATGGGTGGAGCGTTTGAGGCGGTTCTTCAGCTCGGCATTGAGATCCACGGGCATAAGACCGCGTCCCATACCTAGCACTGGCATTCCCGTCTTAAGAATGCCCTTCAGTGGCTCGGTGTTTGGTTTTCCTATAAAATACAGTAATTTTCACAAATTATTTCAAGTTTATTTTGTCAAATAATGAGGTTTGTGAAGTCCATAGGAATGCAGCAAATCAATCCTTAAAGAAACAGGCGAAAATCATAAAAACATGCTCAGTCACTGCGTACTTACAAACTTGAGAAGCGCGGAGAAAGGCTCAAAGCCACAAACATGCTCAGACACGATAAAGTACTTACTCAGCATGGGTATATCATAGTATTTACCTAATAGTATGTTGCTCTCATTCTTTAGCACATTTCTTGGATTTATTTTCTTGGTTTAACAACTTCCATTAATTAAATATTACAATAATAATAATAAATGTAATACATACTCATCATAATATAATTCCGTTTAAGGTACAATTCGTTTTTAAATGTAAATAAAAAGTAGTGTATTATGTATAAATAAGCACAAAAGCAGTTCGGCATAATAATATATAGGATAAAGGTAAACTGGAAGGCTTTGCTGGCCACACACATAATATACGAGCCGTTGGGAATAAAACTGTCTCTTGGTTTAAATACATTCCTAACATACGTAGTTTTTTTTTTCATTTATTACTTTCGTTTTCGCTTGACATATCTGTGGAATTTTCGTTTCGTTCTTTTTGTTTTCTTTATTGGGATTACTATGAGACTACTAGATAGTTAATAGCTTGGAATTGGGATCGGACGCATCTATCACACTGAGCGCGGACCCACACGAAGAGAGCGATTTGTTTGTGTTCGAAATTGAAAGCAGAGGGGTTTGGGGAAATTTGAAAAATTGGGAAATTTTGAATGCTTGGCCAAAATATACAATTTTTCAGCCCAGTAACTCGCCGTACAACAGCTTGAAGTTCCTGCCTGCGGCCCGGAGTTCATCGGGCGTAACCTCAATGTCCTCGATGCTGGAAATGGCCGCCTTTCGCCGGCCGGCGGGCGAATGTGCTCTCTTGGGACTTGGCATGGCTGTGGGACTGGTGCAGCCGCTGGAGTAGTGATCCATGGACAGGGGTCGCGTCCTCTTGAGCAGCTCTCGCCGTTTGGAAACCACGGTAGTGATCTGCGGCAGTTTCACGTGCGCATTGGTGGCCTCAACTTGGCTGGGTGGCAGCGATTGTGTCTTCTGCAGTGTGGTCGTGCTGCTGCACTCCTTAACACCAAAGTACTTGGCAAAGCGATCGTCCACGTTGGGGGATCGCATTCCAATGGTCACGGTGGTGATCTCGGTGGTGTGCCGCCGATTGACCGGCTGTGGCTGCGGCTGCTGTTGTTGCACCAGTCGGCTGATTTTCCTCCTCATCTCGGACACTCTGGGCGGAGCAGCACGATCCTCATCCTGCGACTGCTGGCGCTGCAGATGCTCCTGCTCGTTGGAGGCGCAGTTTTCCTTGCCCGAGTCGGAGCCACTGTCGCTGGTTCCGTTCGTTAGCTTCTCGGCATGTGGCTTCTCCAGCTGCTTCTCTATGAACGGAGACTTCACCTTGCCAATGGTGCGCGAATGCACGGACAGGCTTACTGGCTCCAAGCTCTGCAGTTTCACCATGCAGGAGCTGCTCCAGCTGGTGCTTTTGCTGCTGCTGTTGTTGTTGTTGTTGCGATCGCCGCGGAAGGTATCGGGCAGAACTAGCTTGCCCACAGTCCGTATGCTTATGGGCAGGGGCAAGGTGGACGACGGCGGTTCGGTGGCGGATCTGGTCAGCACGTGGAAGCCATTGTGCAGGGGAGATTCCCTCAGAGGTGGCTCCTTCTTCCTCAGCTTGACCTCCTCCTGGTCCACCTGCTCCACCTGTTCCTTGACCTCCTCCTGCTCGGGCTCGATGATGCTCTCCAGCGTGAGACTGGATGGCTCCTTGTCGTGGGGAATCGGGGAGTAATCCATTGGCGTGGGCGTCACACTAGCACTGCTGGCGGTGGTGCTGCTCCTGGGAGTGGTGCGATCGACGGGCGGACTCCTCGAATAGCTGCTGGTGCGACTGCGGTACCTTCCACTGGCGCTGGCACTGCCGCCTCCTCCGCCGCTCTCGCAAAGATTGCTGAAGAAGGCCAGCCGCTCAGCGAGCGACAGGGATGAGGGTTCTATATGGGGTTTGGTGTTAGAGATTAGTTTTTGCTAAAGTGTTCATTCCTGTGGCCTTTGCACCACTTACGCATTGCATTTGCTCAGTCTGCTCGAAGTGTCACTATTTGGAATTTAATTCAAATCTAAATATTCATTGCTGCTGCTGCTCTGGCTGCCTGCCTGTGGTTGCTTTGAGTTGCGGCGACTTACAAGAGTCAAAGACGAGCTGCGCATTCGGTTATATCCGCTGCCCACACTCAAATGCTGCCGCTGCTGCGATAATGCTATACATATCCATACACTTCCCGCACTACACTATCATTTGCAGCTGCCTTTATCAGGCACTAAACACACTGAGCGACCATCACAAAAGATGATTATTGGTACCCCCGCATAACTGAATCATAGAAAGTTCGTCTGGCGTTTATAAAGCAATTTCTATAATTCGCCACTTTTTGCGCTTTTTTTAAATTTTTGCTTTGCTTTTTGCTTTGTCCACCACACAGACGCACAACTGCCATCTTCTCGATTTTCATTTTCATTTGCAACTTTCGATATTGGTTCTTCCACAGCGCTTTCAATTGATATGAACTTTCTTTGTAAGCGAGTGAGTGGCATTTTCTGTGTTCTGTGTGGGTTGTTTAACTGATAAACAAGACGCAAAGAAATTATGGAAAATTTTTTAAGCACGATTTAAACTGGTTGGAAGTAGCTTGAAATAGCCAAATGTTTGGATTGCATCAAATTGCTTAAATCATTTACTGAAGAGCACATCTTGTGTTCAAAGGAAAGCATGAATATATATAATGAAACCATAAAAATCTAATAAGCCAATAGTGCAAGTAAAGTTTGAAGCAATGTGCTTAGTTTAAAATTTACTTCTTGCATAGATGACCATAATCAGCTTTTTGAAGTTCGAAGCCCTAGAAATTTGTGCATGCTAATTATATATTTATCGGGCGTCTATCAAGTTCAACGTCGTTCCACCTTTTTGGCAATACATTTTACTGCCTGTTTTTTGGGCCAAACAACAAAGAACCAGCTCATTATCACACACGCTCCCATCTTGGGGCCATAAAGCATGCCGATAAGTGAATCGAAGGAGGTTACCATAGCCTCACCCATTTTCAAGTGTGTCAGGAGTGATGGTGGATCACTTTCAAGGAAGAAAGAGCCATTCGGAAAGGCGTAAAAAATGTTGTAAAATAAGACAGTTAAATTATGAACGCTTAATTAACTGCGCTAAAGACCTCGATGGAAATGTGGCATATAAATGTGGAAAAGTAAATCACGCGCGTCTTAAATTACATAAAAATACAGTTGTGGGGGAATAAATTATTATTAGTTTTCTCATGCGGCAACAACAACATCAATTAAACAATTCAAAAAACAGCAACGGCAACAACAATAACGAGGAGTTAATTCATTTGTTAGAAAACTCAAACTGGCGTAAATAATGGAAAACTCGTAAATGAAAACCCAATGTACGCACATGCATGGAAAACCGAACTAGTGTACGAATTTGTTTTGCAGTTTTTCCATTTCTTTCATTGCGCAATTTGGCGTGGCTGCTGCTTTTTTGCATCTCGAATTTGTTCGAGTTAATTATGAATTAGTCTCAGGCGAGTCAATAAAAAATATATGAAATTATAGAAAACACAGACACAGTAAGCAACAACAATAAGTATTTTGTATGAATTATAGTCATAAATGTTTATCATTCCAAATGAGCATCGTGCAAATCAAACGAAAACGTAAAATGGCAAAGTTGAGGGAGCAGTTGAAAGCCGGAAAAGCTGAAGTTGCTTATCCAGGTATCCATCTCCTCCCTTTAAGAAACCATTGATGTACAAATGGTAACTCACCGAATTCCGCATCCATCGTTGCATTTGGCGTGGATCGCTCGTCACTTTGTAGGGAATTGTCGGCTGCACTTGAGGACACCTCCGCTGACGCTGGTGGAGATTGACGGGAGGTTCCTGCAAAGGACGATTGTATTATAATTGTTGTACAGTGCATCCTGGTGGTGGCCTGCTGCTTTCGTGTGGCAGGCATATCTTATCCCAAAACTATTGCACAGGAAAGAATAACAAAATTGTTTTGTGTCTTGTTTTCAAGTGTGCTACTAATAACGATCGAATTTTGGCATAGTTCTCCAAGAGGGCCTAGTTACTTTTACATCACTTCGATTCGGTTTCGATAACGAAAGTCTCTAATCTGAAGTGACCTGCACCACATATCCCCTTCCAGTATACCCCCCTTTCCCATTCACCTGGTCACAAATGTTACCCAACACGCAAGCCTCACGCAATTAGTTGCTGATTGCCGGAGACGGCGACTTTCCGAAGTGCGGGTGAGTGTGGGGCAAGTGACACACATTTTACAGCTTATTAACTTGGCCAACAACCATGAGAGCCATGCTGCAACAACACCACAGCTAATGGCAAAATCTGGCAAGCACTCTGGAGTGAGGCTATATACACACTGACCAGCAGCAGGCGGTTTATCTAATTAATATTCGCAATGTATGGGTTTTGCTGGGCTTGTTGAAAGCTGCAAAACAAATGCCTAGGTGTTTGCTTAGTGGCATTTACAGAATAATAACCATAACAAGGCATTATAATAAATTATTTAGTAACTATGCAATATGAATTCCCCTATTAGCTACTTTCCTAAGATACAATACTGCCACAGAAAAGTGTAGTGGCCCTAGCCCAACTGTAACTCTAATCTGCACCCGTTCTGGCCACTGTGCTCTTGGCCTTCTTGTTCCGGTCGGCTTGCGACATGGGGCAACCAAGTTCGCGTTGCCACCGGCTCACTTAGCGGTCGCTGCTCGTCTGCTTTATTGCCCCATGCTAATTTCCGCTAACCTAGCGATGCTAGCGAATGACTACGATAATGGCGCTGCTGATAGCTGGGTGAATGGCATCCCGACCCATCAGCAGACCTTTGCTACTTGGCTAGTCTACTAACCCGTTGCCCGTTGGTGGCGCGACTGCTCCTGCAACTGCTGGAACATATTGGCTCTGGCCCGGACGCTGTTGCTCCGCGTCAGGCCACTGGGCGGTGTCATGGTGGTTGCGGTGGTCGTGGCGGTTGAGTTTGCAGATGCGGAAGCGGATGCGGCTGTCTCGTCGCTCAGCGACTGAATGGCCGAGTCCTCCTCCAGAGCGGACATCTCAAAGATGTGCTCGCTGTCCGTGCCGATGGATAGGGTTAGCTGCTCGCTGAGATTGATGCTGTCGTTGATCGAGTTCTGGCGTGCCAACAGCGAGGATTGCGCCAATGCGGAGCCACCACTAGTAGCCTGACCGGCCAGGTGGACAACTCGCGGCGACTGCAGCGGCTGCGTGGAGCTGCGTGCCAGGCGGAACGAGGATCCCGCTCCTGAGTTCGTCGACGAGGACAGCAGCAGTGGGGCGGGCACGTGGCTCAGTGGCTGGCCGGTTATCGGGGAAATCAGCGGTGGGTGCGGTGCGTGGGTCAAGCGGATGTCCAGCGGCTTGGTGGGCTTGAAGGCCGAGCTGGCCGAGATGTCGAAGGGCGCGGAGTTGGCTTTGAAGCTGCAAGAGAAGAATACACAAGTTAATAAGCATTGGTCATCGAAGTTTTGGTTTCCCTATATCTAATTCATATTAATAAAAGGTTTATTCTATAACTGAATTCTATATTGTAGGTGAAGTGTTTGTATACCATACACATTGTTTGGTTTTTGACTAAAAACTCTTGTTTTCCCTCGGCGCAGAAATTTACATAACAACGGGCTTAATACACTGTGAATCTCATTGTGAACATTCATCTCTAGCATTCTCCCTCGGACATAATTATAGGCAATTTTGGCCAACTTAATTATGTTTTAGTGGTGAAACTTTGGCGCTGGCGGCTGCTGCTTTTTTAGATTCACTGTAAGCCTCCAGGGGAGTGAAGGTAAAAGTTTACAAGCCAGAAGAATTAGCCAAACTCTTTCGGCAATAAAAAGCCAGCAGTGAAAGGTAATTGAATTGATGATAACAAAAATAAAAGTTCAATATGTACTGCCGATTGTGCATGTTGTTGCACACAGGCTCTCCACATAAACTTGCAAGTTTATCACCCTGCAAAGGCCTCTTGAATATATTTCCTTCTATATTTAGTAGCTCACCTACAACTTGTTCGACTCTTGAGTTTTTCCAATATTTGTTTTGTTTATCAGGCCTATTTTCCACGCCTGGCGCACATCGAATGTTAAAAAGAGGAAGCGGAAAATAACAAAAAGACTAAAAATATACAACATTTTAATGCAACAACTAGCTAATTGGATTTCGGGTGAGGGCGGTCGAGGAAAAAGAATTCTCTCGTTCACATTTCAAACATTTCGAGGCACAAAAAACGGATGATTTGCAGCAACAGTTGCGAGAATTATAGGAAATATACGACTGTAGATTTCGAGTGATCTAATCGAGGAGAAGCGGGCGCTTTTCGGTTAAAATATATAAAAAACAGCTCTCGATTTTGCCAACTTAGCGGATACACAAACCCACAAAAGTCATTTGGCCGAATATTTCACGGGCAAAAAACACGCATTTAGCACGCAAATTTATGCAGACACTGGCATTGCTGCTTAACAATATATAATTTAAATATATTTCGCCAATTTGGCAATTTGTAGCACTCGAATGTTGGAATTTTCATTTGGCTGCACAACTGCACACGTTCATGGAATTTATTTTTAGCGCATTACGAAATATATACATTTTCAAGAGCTGTGCGAGTAAACCAGCGCGATTCGTGCCACATTTCACTGATTTTCCAATGGATTTTCCCAAAAGAAAAAAAAAACTCTCTTTATTTACTACCTTTTTCAATTCACACGCGGTATGCGAGCCCGTCTACCGGCAACTGGCCAAGAATTTCCGTAGGGAACGTGGTTTTCCTTCCACTAAGCACACATATAGAGAATATACTATCTGCTTCTGCACCTGATAACGCGAAGAACGAACGCGAAGACCGAGAAACGCGCAGCGATTTAGATGATAAATTTATCAGTTAGTTTCGATTTCTTCAACACACACTATTCACTGTTTATTTTCCTATCTGTGCGGCAAAGAATCTATATTTTTTCCGATATTCCGATTCGAGTTTTTTACGTAAAAACGTAAAATATAGTTAATATTTCAGCGCTGCTGCGGGGATACGTGAAAATTGAAAAAGCGATCGCGAGCAACTGAGCGCAAAATTTGTACAAACAAAACGCCGAGCAGAAGAGCAGAGAACGTCGGCAGCGGAAAGTGGGTGGTGCGGTGGTGCGAGCTGTGTGGTTCGGTGGTGCGGTGCTGCTCTGCCGCCGTCGACGTCGCTGTCGGCAAATTTAAATTATTTTCAGCTTTATTTTCTTGCCTTTTTTTTTTATTGCCCGTGCTTTATATTTATTTTGGTATGGTATTTTCCTTCTTTTCCGCCGTCTGTCTGGGAAATGTCTTCGTTGGCTTTTCTTTTGCGGTGGATTTTCCCTGACTCTTTCATTTTGGGAAAGAGAAATTTCCCGCAAGGCAAAGAGCAAACAAAATGGCATTTTCAACAATAACATAACAAAGTTCGAAGATCATTCAAAGTACATTCTATAGATTAATACTCATATTTAAAAATGTTCAAGCACAAAAACCTGTATTAATGCAACATAAAAGTGCATTTCTTTTGGCCCTCTCATATTCATTAGGCTTATTTACGGAATTTGTGAATGGACCGACTGAGGTGTGACATACATGATTTATTAATAGAATGCCGATGCCGACTTGCAGACTATTTCTCAATGGGCACATAAAATAATTATTTCCCCATACGAAACCTGCATAGATCTCGACGCAAAGTTCGTATTTTGACATACGAGGGTCGTTTGATAAGTCCGTGACTTTTTGAATAAAATATATTTTTTTCGTCAAAGAAGCGTTTTATTTCTCAACATAATCTCCTTTTAGCTCTATACATTTAGTCCAGCGTTTTTCCAATTTTTTTATTCCTTCCAAATAATAGGTTTTCTCAAGGCCCTCAAAATAGTCGTTTGTTTCTGTGATGACCTCTTCATTTGACCCGAATCTCTTACCGCCGAGCCATTTCTTCATGTTTGGAAACAAAAAATAGTCACAGGGGGCTAAATCTGGAGAATATGCTGGATGGGGTAGCAGTTCGTAGCCCAATTTATGAAATTTTGCCATGCTGACTACACACGTGTGCACCCGTGCATTGTCCTGATGGAACAGCACTTTTTTTTCGCCAAATGCGGTCGTTTCTGCTTCAAATCAATATCGAATCTGTCCAAAAGCTCTGAATAATATTCGCCGGTGATCGTTTTACCCTTTTCAAGGTAATCGATGTGAATGATACCTTGTGCATCCCAAAAAACTGTGGCCATGACCTTGTTGGCCGACAGACCCACCTTGGCCTTCTTTGGTGCACGTTCACCCGGAGAAACCCACTGTCTTGATTGTTCTTTGGTCTCTGGTGTGGTGTGGTGGATCCATGTTTCGTCTACGGTAACGAAACGGCGCAAAAATTCGTTTGGATTGCGGTTGAACATCGCCAAACACTCCTTTGAAATGGTCACACGGTTGCGCTTATGGTCGTGTGTGAGCAATCGCGGCACCCATCGCGCGGAAAGCTTTTTCATGTCCAAATATTCATGTAAAATGTGATGTACCCGTTCAGTTGAGATGCCTACAGCCTCAGCTACCTCACGCACTTTCATTCTCCGATCATCCAATATCATTCCATGGATTTTGTCGACGATTTCTGGCATGACGACCTCTTTTGGGCGACCTGAACGTTCGGCATCACTTGTACTGGTACGACCACAACGGAACTCAGTAAACCATTTCTTAACCATTGAAATTGATGGTGCAGAGTCCCCATAATATTTATCAAGTCTTTCCTTGGTTTCGGTGATGGATTTTTTACGCAAAAAATAATGCTTAATTAGCACACGAAATTCACTTTTTTCCATTTTCGTTAAAATTCACGAGATCGTCTGCTTTCAATGCCTATAAAACGCAAACCAAAAAACGCAGCTTTCTCAAAATTTTACAGTCAGCTGTTAATCGATAACTGCTGACAGGAGCAGTGTTGTATTTAGAGCAGGTGCGCGGCAAATACAAAAAGTCACGGACTTATCAAACGACCCTCGTATTTACGATTGGGCTATTAAAGTGATTCTTTTTGGCCATAAAACCGAAAGGCCAAGTCTCGTTCGTGGCTGACTGACTAACTGTTCAATTTTTTTTGTTGGCTATCTTATCGGGAGATTAGAAAAGATACAGCATAACTTCGAATTGGACATATATGAGCTGTATCGATTTAATCGGCCAACACATGTCGCCGTGCACTTTTTTACTATCTCAATGCCGGCGATTATGGTTCGATTTTTTTCCGCTTTTGCGTTGACATTTTTTTAGAGATTGATTTTCGGTTTCCCTGCTGTTACCGTTTTCTGATATACGCCTCAAACATTTTTTCGCTCTGACGTCGCTGCAGCAATAACATGGAACGACTGTCGCCCTTCCGGGGAATCCTCCTCGTCCAAAGGTTCAGTCACGGATAGATACCAGATAGAAGATACGAATGTATCTGTATCTGAACGCGTTCGCCCGCTGCCAACTACTGAATGCAACTGGCGAGTATGGGCAGCATAAATTTCACGGCACGAAGCGTCGGCAAAAGTGCAAAAGATATTGACAATACCGTTCGCTGAATGCAAATGTGACAGCCAGCGAGAGTGTGAAAAAAAACCAAAACACAAACAAAAAAACAAAAGCCTTCCAGAACAACCTGGCTTATACTGTTATTGTTGGTTGATTTTGCCGTATTGTTGCTTTTTTTTTTTTTTTGAAGGGGACGGGAGTGCCAGAGTGGAACAAAAGCCCCCCGAAAAACAAAACCAACAATAATAATAACAGCAAAACACTCACTCGCCCAACAAACCCATAAAATACTGACATAAAAACACAGTTAAACAACAAGAACAGGCAACTTTGAGGCGATGCAGATGGCAGTGGAAATGGAAGTGGAAGAGGTGCCGCTCTATCTTCTAGTCAAAATTCTAAAATGCTTTTAGCAAAGAAACTGGGTTTACGAGCACGACATTGGCCAATCCGCGATTCGCAGAAATTACCTATTTCAGGTGGGAATCGTGGCCAACAAGTTGAAAAAAGAGCTAATTGTTTGGGAATGATGGTGTGATAGTACTTGATGGTTGTTCTATCTCCCATCTCATTTCAGTTTCACAAAAGGAATAAATAGAAACTAGGCATAAATGTATAAAATGAAATAGAACAAATAAATAAATTGTAGGCATATTTTTTACCTCTTTGCCATGCGCACATATGAACAAATATTTCTATGGATGCCCCCTTCGAAGCTCGCGAATCCAATCGACCTTCCATAATCGCTGGCCATTACTAACCTTTATTCGTATTTCGCGCACTCCCGAGTTCTTGTTGGCCTCAATAGTTGCGCAGGTAATTAGGCAAGCAATAAGCTGCTTAAGTGACACCAGCAACAGACAGTCGCTTTGAGCCAAAAAAAAAACAAATAAAAGGCGGCAAAGAAAAGTGAATGATATGACAGCGAATCGAATTGAGGTCAGCAGCCATGGAGGATTTCATTGGCTTGTTCGCCAAACAAAACTTGTTGACATTTGGATGCGGAGCAATGGGAAAGCAATTAAACTACTGCCCAAATATCCGCGGGCGAAATGCGTTGAAGTTTTCATCAGAATCAGCTAGTTTATGGCTACGTGGTTAGCGGAGTATGTCCACAGTAAAGTTAATTAAGCCGATCATGACTGGATTATAATGTCGGCTATGTAATGCTGGCGCATGAATAACCAAACAACTGGTACATTTTCCAGTTGACAGAGAGGCGGGTTTTTGTGGGCACCATGATGGTATAAATATTTATAGGCTCGGCCAAGTGCCAGCCAGAAATGTGCTCGCCGGACCAAAAATAGCAATGAATGCGAGTATATAGACAAATATTGTTCCACGCAAACACAGATACGGATACGGATTCAGATTTGGATTCAGATTTGGATTCGGGGGCTGGAATTCTTGGGACCATCGAAGCGTAAACTGGCGTTCACTGCAGAATCAGTTGACAGCTTGACGGGCCACACGACGTATGCGCAATTTGTGAGCGTGAATGTGCAATGGCAATTTGAATGGAAATTCTGGAAAATACCGCCCCGACAAGGATATTTATGAAGTTTTTCATTTCAACCACATTTCAAAGGGTTTTATAAAGCGTAATACTTCTAAAACAGAGAGGTGGCAATTATTTTAGACTTACAAGCTCATCTCCTCGTTGGTCACGGGTTGCGTTTTGTACCGCTCCCGCTGCAAATCCCGGCGCAGCACACTTGGCTTGAGTACCCTGGGGGTGGTGGTGGTTCCTCCCTGCTCCGATGACGATGCCTGCAGTGGCGATTCCCAGCTGCTGTTGGCTCCACCCGCCGCACGGGATGTGGGCGTCGACAGCATCTCCATGCGCTTGATCCGCTCCGCCACCGATATGCTTGTGGGTGTGGTCACGAAGTCCACTGGGGTGCTGGGCGCAGCCTGCGAGGTGGCGATGGCGTCCAGTGCAGCTGCCAAATTCATACCAGGCTGGACATCTTGACGTTCCAGCGAACGGGTACGCCTCTTTAGCAAGCTCGGCGACGTGTTGGACTCGTCCAAATCATGCAAAGCGGAACCGAGCGACCGACGCTTGGACGGCGAGACTGTCTTTAGGATTGACGATAGGGAATCGTTGACCTCGTTTTCCAAGCCACTCAAATCGAACTCCTCTCGACTGCTCTTACGAGAGCTCTTCAGTATCGGCCGTATTTCATGTTCATCCGCCTCGCCAAAGGATTTCTTTTTGAGTATGGGCTTCGGCGGACGCACAGCCTCCTCGCTGGAGGTGCTCTCCTGCTTTAGAATGGGTCGTATCTCATGCTCCTCGCCATCCTCGTAGGTGATGCCATCATGGGCAGCCAGTTCAGCTGCAGCCAAGGTGACCGCTTGCGAAATGGAGACATGCTTGTGGCATCCTCCATCCGAGGGTGTGGATAGCGAGTCCTTTTTCTTTAGGATGCTGTGTGGCTGGCTCTCCGTGGCCGAGGGGCAACCATCGCTCTTGCTGCTGTCGTAGCTGCTCTGCTTCAGTATTCCATGGGCCTGAGCCGGACTCAGTCCAGTGCCCGCTTCCTCCAGCGAATTCCGCCTGGCCGACTTAATGAGAATACTTCGTTCGTCGGGCGAATGCGATCGGGAGTAGTAGCGTGATTCATCAAGACTCGATCTCTTCTTGAGTATTCCCTGCCTTTTGCACCGGCCAGCTCCGGCCAACGGATGATCCACCACGCTCGAAGAGAAGGTTACCGGAGAGGGATTGCTCGAAGCGCTGGAGTTGCACTCGCCCAGTCCGTGCTCCTTCTTCTTCAGTATGGATACAATTTGATTCGGGGCAGGTGGTGAATTCTGGTTCGTTGCCCCCAAAGCTGCTCCACACTCATCCGTGCTCTTTCTGCGTATGATGGCTGACATTTTCTGGTTATCATCCAGCGATGGTTGTTGCTGCAGCGCCTCCGATTGCTCGGCAATCTTCTTAATCTCTGCCAGATCGGTTTTGGTCCGCTCATTGAACTTCTGGCTGACATTGCGGGCACCTGGGACATGCAAAGGTCGTGGTGCAGGCAGCACAGCAGTCATGGTGCGTACTGGAACCTCCGGATGACGAACGGCTGGCACAAACTTTAGATACGGTTCGGATACGGAGTTGGTGGACTCGCTGCAGGAACTCTTCTGCGGCGTTAGCAAATCTCGCAGGGCTTCATCATCGCCTGGCACCAGGGGACGAGCCATTCCCAGCTCACGACGACGGCGTCGGCGGGTCGAAGAGGCAACCTCATCTGCAAGAGAAGATCAGCGATTAGTAACCACTCATTGCAACTTATTGGCGAAGGAAGCAGACTCTGGACATAACACGTGCATAACAATAAATAGGGACTCGGCACAGCTTGGATTTTAACATATTTTACACATGTTCTTTCGGTGAAGAAGCTTTCTTGATGCAGCACAAAATGATTTAGGTGAAAATGTTGAAAATGGTATTTGAAATATGTGTTTTTCTGAGACGTTGGTAGCCACATGACGCTCGAAGATCGAATGAATCATAGTGAGGTATCTCACTATTTGCTGCGGCCTCATTGGAATGCCTATTCAAGCTTGAAAGCGTTCCGCATTTGGTGCCCTGCTGTTCATCTCCCCGTGGGTCTGCTGTTTGCTGCACTGCATCCGTTGCCGTTGCTGTTGCCAACTTACCGCCATCCTTGGTGGCTTCCTCGGTCAACGAACGATTCAAATTCGATTTCCGTTTGGCCGACTTGTCGCGATCTCCCAAACGACGTGGTGATACCTCGGGCTGCAAATTATAGATTGATTAATAAGTTAATCAACGAGAACTAAATTTAAGCAGATAAACCACTTAAAACATTCGGTTTCTAAACTAACTCCTTCATGTCTAATGTGGTTTATCTTATTAAAAGTCGAATGATTCCTCACCGTTCGCTTTTGCTTTTGCACAGGACTCAGTTGCAGATTAGCCAAGTGGTCACGTCGCCCGTTCTCCGTATTCTCGGTGCTCATCGTGGAGCTACGTGGTCGCATCCGCAGAGTGCATTCCGCCGTAGCCTTGGGCGGACTGACTGCTCCGCCCGTGAAGTGCAGTTCACTGAGACTCTGCTTCATCGAGATGTCCGAGCTCACGGCCACCAAAGGCTGTCGCCTTTGTGTGGGCGGTGTGTCCACGGGATGGGAGGCGGATCTGGCCGGGACTCGGTTGGAAGTGGCTGTAGCGACTGGCTCCGAGGCGAATCCACTCGTCGCACCACCTGGCGACTTGGGCGACAGCTCCGAGCTGCTCAGACGACGATGTGGATGAGCTGAAGCTGCTCCGTTGGCGGCAACTCTTGGCGATACGGGCGAGCTGTAGCGCTGGCGCTGCTCCTCTTCCTTCTTTTTATCTGCGGATTGGGTTGGAGAAAAGGGAAACGCACACGATATTGAGGATGATGAAATGCAGGCGTGGCAACACAGAGAAAAACGTGCAACCATTCTCTACAAACAACTATTACGAATTTTAAGACACATTTGAGTGATTGATTTCAACCCAAGGTTGTTAAAAGATGAGTGGAAATCTGATATTGTTGTAAATATTAATTGAAACTGATATTGTTATAATTATTAATTAACACTTATATTGTTATAAGTATTAATTCAAACTGATATTGTTATAAATATTAATTCAAACTGATATTGTTATAAATATAATTGAAACTGGTATTGTTATAAATATTAATTGAAACTAATATTGTTATAAATAAAATTGAATCTTTAAATCTGTGATTACACACGCTTTAATTCAAAGACATGAAGTGAACCTTTGATTATTCAAGTCTGGTTGCATGAGAAAGTTTGTGTGTTGCCAGAAAACGAAAATGCACACAAAACAAACTACAGTGGTTAGGCTACGAGGGTAATGGATTTGGGCAGATGGAAAACCTGATGACCTCCACCAATTCGGGGTTGAAGATGGACTGGGAGTTGAGGAGAAAGGGGAGTAGGAGGAGGAGACTCACCAAGCGCGGCAGCGCGCAGACGACTCGCCTTGGTGGTGCGAACCGCTGGCGAGGATTGGGGCGAGGTGGTCGAGGAGGAGCAGCTGCCGCCGCTCAGCAGCGGACTGGCAATGGCCTGCGGAGGCGCAATGGTGGACTGGCACTGGCTGCCAAGGAGCAGCGGCGACAGCGGATTCTTGCGACGCTTGATGGGCGAAGCAGCAGCAGCAGCAGCAGATGTTGCAGATGTTGCTGCTGTGCCGGTGGATGGGGCTGCTGTTGCTGCTGCGGCAATGGATGTTGCTGCTGCAGATGCGGCTGTCTTAAGCACAATTAACGGAGCTTTGTTGGCATTAGCTAGGGGCGGCATGGGCGTGGCGTGTTGCTGTTTGCTATTGCTATTGTTGTTGCAAGTGCTCTTGCTTGTGATGCTGCTGTTGCTGTTGTTGCTGTTGCTGTTGCGTTGTCGCGCGTTGCAGTTGTTGTTGGTGCTGTGACTGTGGCTGTAGGTGCAATTAATACTGCATTTGCCAGCTTTTCCTCGACTTTGGCTGGCTGCTGTTGCATTTCGATGTATTTTTGTATTTTTTAGGAGGGTAAAATGCGTGGAGTTTGTTGTTGTTTTAGTGAGACATTAAAGCTTATGATTGCTGCTTGTTGTGGTTGCTGCTGTTGCTGTTGTTGGTGCTGTTTTGGTTTTGTTTTGGTTTTGGATTGCATAATGCAAATATGGGTGTCTTTGGGGGGGAAAAAAAGCAGCTCCAATCTAATGGCTAGCTGGCAAAGATTGATTGGTGTGGTGACAAACACGCAGTAGTTGCGAAAGTCTCTGGGACAAAAGAAATGCATTAGGCACAAAACGAAAGTTTTCGAGTCGATCTCAGGTCATTAGGTCTCTATTTAACGATGATGTATTAACTTTGTGGTCTTTATTGGACATTAAACTGACAGAGCCAGCGATTAGATTATCGTCCAGCGATTAGATTTCGTTCACAAATAAACCAGAATTTACAACTCGCCGAAGAGTTGAGTGTGGGAACTTTGCGTAATGGTTTCAAATTGAAAATACCATAAAATAAAGTATTATCTCAAGTTGGGGCATCCACTTTGTGATGTATCTGTGAAAGACCTTCTGTGATTTCCCAATACATTCTGTGCAAACAAAACAGCTTGAAGCACTGTAATCCATTTCAACTTTGATGTTTTGCCCCCCAAAGTGGCAAAGTGATGGCTTATGTAAAACCCCAAAAAATATTTCATAATCCACCCAGAAGACGGGCCAAAAGAAATGGGCAAAAACAGCATTTTTCGGCAAATCATCTGCCAGCATCTCCGGGTTCCGCCCGTTCATTGCCTTCTGCTGCCTGCCAAAGATCAGTGAACGCTCTCAACTTTGTGGCCCTCTAGATGGCTGGCAAAAATCAAATTAATTCCACATAGAGTGAATAAAAAAATTGCCAAATTGGTAAATATTGAAATCAATACGCGCAGTGGCAAAACAAAGGCCGCAAACAATTGAAACGAAATCGATACGACTGATCGATTATCACCATCATCATCTCCATCATAGTTGTTTATTGGTTTTTTGGCAGCTGCGCGTTCTGTGTGGCCGCAAATGCTTACCAAATGTTTCCGATTAAACGGAAACTTCCCATAGCCGTGTGATATGCAGATCTATGTCAACGATCTTCGGGCGGACTTTCTCAAGAGCCCGAAATCCGTTATGCCAGAGATGCAGAGATACAGAGAGACGACTGTCAAAAATTTATGAAACCCTTGTCCAGCTATTGATAATAAACCCGGTTCCAATACGATCGGATCCATTCATTGATAAATAAAATGAAAATTGGGTACAGCTTTCGTCAAAGAGCAGTCTGGTTGGGTTTTGGTTGGAGTCTATTAGCAATTTTATGGCATCTTTCATTTGCCTAAGTTGCGTGAAGTCTGGGCATCGATTTTAACAAATGACAAACAATTTTATTCATTTATACAAAACAGAGAGGAGTTTGCAAAAACATTTCTTGGGAAACACTGAAGTCATAATGCGAATAAATGCGAAGAATTGCGCAAATTATCTTATATAATTCGGCCTGTTAGACTTTTCTGACAGCCGAGAAACCTCGACAGTCAAAACATTGTGGAATTGATTCGACTTGAATCGAGTTGCTCAATTGCAATTTGATTTAAATGTTTTGACCGAAGGTCTCATGAGCCAAATTAACATTTGTCTAGAAAACGTTTTCGCTTGATTGGCAATCCGACAAAAATCTAATTTAGTTTAAATTGCTTTTAAGTGTCTTAAGCTAAAGAAACAGAGACGAAGAAACGCGGCGACTCGCCTCTTCCGATGATGGAGTTTGGCTTTATTTCTCGGCTAATTTGCAAAAAAAAAAAGAAAAAACAAAAAAAAATGTTGACAGGCCCACGGTTCAGGGCTGAATCGGCATGGGGCGGGCTAATTACCGAACTTTGGTTGGGAAAGTTTCCCCAAAGAATTAATGAATTTGTAATGTTCGCAAAGTGGGGTATGCGAAGCTAAATTAAAGTGTGAGATCAGAAAACGATCAGGGGATATAGGCAGCAAAGACATAATTTGTATAGATTTCGATTTTAGAGATAGTGCTAACTGAGAAGATCGTCTGAGGTAAACATACATAAGGTTTTATTAATCCAATCCAATTACTAATAAACCATTAGTCATATGTGAGCCTTGAAAAATGGATGGCTAAGACTGATGAAAGGCCTAAATACGATTTTATAGACCCAACGCGTGGGCTAATTTCATGATCTACTGAACTGTGTAATTAACCCACTACCTATCCAAAAAGTAATTAAGAACGATATTGCGATCATATAACTACAATTTGATTGGTATTGATCTAAAAAACTTTAATGATAAATGGTGGACAAAGGGGTAATGTGATATTAATACCCCAAGTAAGTAGCGCTAAAGGAGATCTACAAGTTGCTGGGGATAAAAGATAAATGGGATGCTGTTCTTAACAATGAAGTTTAAACAGGATGCGTGAAGTAAGCGGCAAGCAGAGTTTTAAAAAGTTCCCAAGGGTAATAAAGAACCTTGCATGGGAAACTGCAGTTTGGAAAGCAAAGGAGCAGTAAGCAGGATCAGTGAGGACATTACAAAACGCTCATGGACGAACTGGAACTCGAAACACAAACAGGCAACAAACACAGAGACGTCACGCAAGCAACAACGAAACACACAGATAGAGATTCAAGGGATTCAAGGACTCACCTGAGTGGACAGATGCAGTGGGGCAGGAGCCCGGGACGATGTCTTCTGGCTGCGGTGGTGGCTCGATGGTTAGAGCCTTAGGAACTTCAACTGGAGGATGTCGCTGCTGGTCATGGGTCATCACAGTGGTGGCTGCCGTCTCATAGGCGGAGCTATTCCCGTTCGCCGACGAGGATGGTGGATCAGCAGCACCACCTGGCTTATTCCGTCTGCGGGTGGGTGAGGGTGAACTGCTGGAGGAGGAGTCGTCACTGCGATGCAGCGGCGGAGGCGGGGAGTGTCCGGCGGAACTCTGGCGACTGGCGGAACGCGTGGTGCGCGTTATGAATCTGCGGAGGCGGTTGGATTACTTTATTATATTTGCTGGCACAAACTCCACACACACATTAAGCGGTTTCTAAATTAATTTAGTTACACGGAAATAAACACGCGACGCTGCAGTAGAAATATCAGAACAGCGAAACAAAATACGATCGCTGTGAAACGAGATATCCATTCGACAGATCGGAGATACAAAGATACAACTCTTGAGAGTTCCGCTAAATGCGGCACGGCTAGACGGCAGCAAACACGCTCGGCAACTGCCGCCGGCTCGCCCAGCAAACACAGTGGAAACCCACGGAGCTGCTTTTTTGTCGGTTATTTGTTTTTGTTGGTTTTGCTTCTTGTTGTTGGTTTATTTTGTTTTTTTTTTTTTGGGTTTTGCCGCTTGGTATCTTGCAGATACACAGAGAACAGCAACAAAGTCACTCCGCCGAGCAACGAAATCACTCAAAAGCGAAAAGAGAGCGCAGCTAAATTCGCACATTTGCGCCAGGTAGCAGCGGTATTTGTCAGATACAAGATATATATCTATATATATGTATATACACAAGCCGTGGCTCTAACTGCCGACCGACCGTCAAAGAACAAAGCGTAGAAAGTCTGTTATTGTTATGGATTGGTGTGACTATTGCACGCATGCGCAGAAGGCAGTGCGCAGGTAGCTCGCTAAGAGTATCTCAAGCGAAGTATCTCAAGCGGAGTATCTCGAGCAAAGTATCTCGAGCAAAGTATCTCGGAGTCCGTAAATGATATCCACATTTAGCCGAGCCACTTCCTCATCCACGGCTGACAATGCATCTTTTGCCCATATCTGTTTAGCGAGCGAGTGAAGAATTTTGCAGCTTGTCGCAGACATTCAATCAAGCGCAAGACTTCGTCTAGCTGTCCGCTTTGTCCGTCCGTTTGTCAGTTTGTCCGTTTGTCAGTTTGTTAGTTCTGTCTATCTGTGAGTTTGCTTGTACATTGTAGTTCCTTTGGTCTTCGGTCAGGTAGACAGGCTGCACATTTAAATGTCGCGACGCATCAATGTCACTCTTTTTGCTTTGCGTACTTTATGATGTCTCGTGCCTGGCGGTCACAGATACACAGATACAATATCTTTCAGTCCGTCCTTGAAGAGAGGTAGGCCATGATTATATCGATCGTCAACAAGGGAAAATCTCCCGAGGGAGTGATATTTCAGGCTCGCGAAAGTAGGTTAAGGGATTAACCCAAAGAAAATAATATGTCTGACTTCGGGATAATATTTGTAGGAGAAAAACCCACAATAATTGATATGAAAACTGAATAGTTGTATTGAAATACATTTATGTGCAAGGGCTTAGGATGTCTGCTTGATAAGAATGCAAAAGTATTTGATTATGTGTAATTAAACAATAGTCAGACAGAAAGTGAAAGTAGGAAGCCCAAAATAAAATCATAGAAATAATCAATTAAACAGAAAGGGAATCGGGTTGAATTTAATTGTTTTTCTAGATTTCGATACAGCAATTTCAGCAATCAACATTTGGGTTGGACTTCTTGGAACCACTTTTTCAAGGGTATTCCCCGGGCCTTCAATCTCCGCTGTGAACATCATTACGATCTTCGTCTGCCTTGCGCTCAGTTTTATATTCTTGATGCTTGACTTTGCCCGTCCGTCAAATGGAAATTTCCATAAATTGTATAAATTGCTAGAGACACATATGTATGTATGACGTATCAGCTACTGGATGTCCGAGAACTTTCCAACCCGTTGGAAAATCTCAGGGGGAAAAAGGAAAAGTGATAATAACCAGTTCGTGGAGGCTGCCTTTTTTTTTTCAATCATTTTGGTGGCTTCACGTTTTATTTTTGGGAGTCGCCCCACAGCTACAGCTGCGATGAAAGCGAAACCAGGACTAGACCATCGCCGATCTGGGCCAGGCTAACTGGCGATCTGGCCAGTTGGCCATTAAATGGATACCCAAGCAGACGCAGCAGGTGATCGGATGACGGTGTTGACACCGCAAACGGCCCAAACGGGGCCCCAGATAAATTCCACACTTAATTGCTGTGCATTCAAATTTTTTCCTCGTCGAGATTCTACATTGAATGCATTTTTAGAAAATTGTCTCTTTCGCTCTTTTCTTCCCCAATCTTCATTTCTTCAATGCTGCGCGCGTGTTTTTTATGAGGCATTTTTGTAGCGAAAGCCTATTGGAAAAACTTGTCGCTAGTTTCGGGTTTTCGGGCTGTAAAGCAGGTGCTTTCTACGCCGGATTTCTTTTGGGGGATCCAAGAAGGGGGAGGAGGAGGAGGAGGAGGAGATGGTGGGTCCGAGGTTGGGGGTCACAACAGCGTCAACGTGCCATTCGCTTTGATATATCACATTATAATTGATGGAACCAAACACCGGCTGCCGCTGCGAATTGCACTCCACGCACTGATGCGATTGTCGAAGATGTCGCCGCTGCGATACGATCCCAAACCGAAAACCCAAAGACCATTCCCAATCCCAATCCCAATACCAAATCTCAACCCCAAGACAATGGACGACGTAACACCCGACAGAAAAAAGGCGAACAATACATGGATTTCGTTTGTTAACAAGCTCCCCCTGCCTCTCTCTCTCTCTGTGAATCTCGATTTGTTTGGGGGCCCGGCTTAAATAGGGCCGCCAAGTCGCATTGTATAACGCGATGTCGAACAATATGGGTGAAGATGGCATATAGCGCAGGGCATATGGATCTCGACAAGAAAAAGGTGGCCCACAATGCATGCAATTTGTTTTGATTGTGCGCCAAGGATTAGTTACCCATACCAGGGTACAGCTTTAAAAACGGATTACAGCCGCCGAAGTGGAGAGAGTTTAGCTTCGAACTAAGTTGCCGCTTTAATAAAATTATACACACAACCAAAATCGCATTACATTTGCTGTTTAATCAGGCACAACTTCCGAGAACAAAACGCTTTCACCCTCAACGGTAATCAGCTTGATGACCCTCGAGTAATTCCAATCAAAGCACACACACAATCACAGTGGCGGTTAAAAAAGTAGCACGAAATGAAAACACTGTGGTTCAGAAAATCTCACTTTCTTGTCGACATTTAGAAATATAACATTTGGTGAACAAAAAACCGTCAGTCGTTAGCCAAGGAAAGGTGGTCCTGATTACAAGCAGGGTTCCAAAATAATGTAATTTAATTACTACTAATTTAAGTGAGTAGCTGCACATACAAGTACCTATTTTTCTAGCCGCCACTGTTCATCGATGCGTAATTAACCGGCTTGGAATAACTAAACATGGGGGGGCAGTTGGACACCCAACACCTGCCTGTAATCAGGACAACGATTCCTTGGCTAACGACTGGCGAAAAGGAAGCTAATTATGCGCGTAATTGCCCACGCAACAGATATAGTTACATAGATACATTTAGGGGCTTGTGATGCTTTCGGGGATGTGGATTCCATGCGGAGATGGGGTCTCTCCGGCTTACCTGCGCGCATTGGTGGCCTGGTGGTGCTGGTGCTGATGATGATGAGACTTGGGTTCTACTGGCAATGATTGATGTGCATGCTGTTGATCGGTGTGATGGTCGGCTTCGGGATCAGATAGATGATGGCCATTCGCGCCGTTCACCAGTTGCGCCTCCGGGCAGTGCCCATGGCTCCAGCGTTCCAGGGTATCGTAGACATCCTCCTGACCGAACTGGGTGGTGCTGTCGCACTCCTCAATCTCCAGGTCGTGATCGCCAAGTGTGTTTCTGATGGCGTACAGTGGTATCTTCGGGGGTTCCACAAACAATCGATTGGTATTCACAGGCTCGCCAGCATCGTAGCTCTGCACCTCCTGGGAAGCGGATGCCGTGATATTACGGACTGAGGGCTCCAGGCTTCTGGCCAGTCGCAGATTCAGTCGGTTGGAGGACAACTCAAGGGACAAGACATCACCACCCGAGAGTCCCCCCTCCTCGGGTGGCAGAGAGGTGGCCTTGGCATTCAGATTGGTCACCTTGCGACTGGAGTGCAGATTTCGCAGCGATCCCTCATCATCGCTGCTGCTGCTGCTGCTGATACCTGCGGGCAACTCCTTGGATGCTCCAAGCACAAGATGTTGCTGGTGTCCCAGCTGCTCTTGCTGTTGCAGCGGCTGTTGCGGTTGTTGCGGCTGTTGCTGCTGCGGTTGCTGTTGCGGTTGCTGTTGCTGCTGCTTGGGATTGCCGCTACTGCCGCCCGAGTTGCCGCTGCTCATCGGGGGATTGAGGTAGTGATGGTGCAGGGGCCAAAAGGTCGCCAGCTTGTCGGTTGTGGCCTTAGGCTGCTCCTGATCCTTCTTCTTCTCCTGCTCGTTGCTGCTGCTGCTGCTGCTGCTGCTGTTTTCCAGGTTCTTCTCCTTGCATATTATGTCGTAGAGGGCGCTAATTGGACGCGATTCACTGCGCACGCGCACCGCACGCCGAGATCGACTTTGGAAACGCTGCTTGTGCCGACTGTTGCGACCGGATCCGCTGGGATTAGCTACGGTTGATGGTGGACTAGCCTGCTCTACGGGGTTACAACTACTGATGGTGGTGGTGGTGCTGGTGGATGTGATGGGGGAGTGACTGGCGCCAACTTCGTGGCCGTGGGAAGGTTCACCTTTGGTGGGGCTCGCAGATCCCTGAGAGTATCTGAAGAAGCGTCCCTCGCTGCCGGTTCTCTGCTGACTCCGGCGGAGTCTTGAGTGGCTGTCGCTGGACGCAGAGTCGCCACGAAAAAATGTTCCCCTTGCCGGATTACTAATGGGCAGCGGTGGATCCTTTGTGGCCGTGGAGCTCTTCGGAAACGATCGCTGCTCCACCAGCTGGGTGCTCGGAGTACTGTAAACACTTCGATAGTTTTCGTTCAAGGCGCCCACATCCGATGCATTCGGCGTGTGGATCCTCAGCTGCAGATCCGTATAGTAAGCGGGCGTGGTGTGGTGATGGAAGTGCGGATGCTGACCACGGTACGACTGGAGTGGCGCACTCTTCTGTGAACTGGAGTCCTCCGAGTCCTTGGTGGTCTGCTGCTGCTGCTGTGGTGGCTTCTCTTTCAGCGGCTCAGGTGGCTGGCAGCTAGTTTTGGCAGTGGCAGGTGCTGTGGATAAGTCACTTGAGGCCGCAATGGTTTCTGCAAATGAGAGGTGAAAAAGAACCGTGAGTGAGAGTGGGCCAAATGAGTGGTAAAGTTAACTCAATTCCCCCAACGGCATTTCCGCTTAATGCAGCAAGATGTCCCCCAACTGGGGGATTATTACACTTAGCAAAATGGAATAGAAGAAATAGTAGTAAAATATTCGTGTGCTTTAAGAACACCTATTAAGGCTCCATTAGGTATTTAATGCTTAAATCTTTCAGTTTGCATATTTTTAGACACCTTCATTACTTTTATTAATTTAAATAGAATTGTTGTACCCACTTTTATATTTCATTTCTTTGAGTGCAAAGTTTCCCTCCTCTTGGCACCCGTGTGTTTGCTTTTCTAATTCACTTTTTCCGCACCGCACTTGGCGCGTAAAAAAAGCAAATCTTGGCAGCAATTAAATTGCACCTGAGCACTCGGATTAATATATTGCATGCTCCACAGCCAACCCAGAACGCCCCCTCATCTTGGACCGCCCCATCCTCATCGTAATCCCCACCCACTAAACACCTACAACCATGTCAAGGTGAGGTGAGGGTTGCCTGCTTTTTATAGCCAAGCATCTGGGTGTAGTTTTTGCTGGTCGCGTACTTTTGGCAGTGACTGTAGATGCAAATGCAAATCTCATTTGACAACTGCCAAGGCATGAGCGATTAGTTATGCTCTCTGTGTGGGATACAAATTGGTAAAAGAGGAAAGCACACGAGGGCCTAATTAATCTCATAAGTGTAGAGAGAGAACTCAAACGGAAAATTTGGCTATTTCGTTACAGAAAGTAATGCAACGTGTTATTTCATATAAACCACTTATTTGACAGCTGCTGCGCACATTTCAAATGCCAAGAGCCCAAATGGAATTTCACGAATGTGCACAAATAAAATACCAGCCTTTTTGGCCAAATGCTGAACAAATGCAAAGAGCTCAGCAAATTTTTTGTGCCTAATTTATTATGACAGGGCAGTCGAGAATGAGGAAAAATTATACAAATACAATTAACAGGCAAATAAGAGAGAGTGGGGAGTGATCTGCGGGATATATATTTGGCCAGCAATTACGAGTGCCCAGTGAAATTCAAATATTGAAACAGTTAGCACATCTCAAGAGGGCAAATAGTAGTATAGTAGTAAGATCGCATATCTTATCAGACGACGAGAGCAAACAGCCACAAAGCAAAAGTCAATTTGTCGATCGGAAAAATAGGAACACAGAAAAGAAGCCGGTTTGCGGTTGAAACAATATGGCTTGCAATTAAGTCAACAATAATAGGAAAATTATATATTTAGCGCTCTTCGAAACTATTCATTTTAAGTAAATTCAAGCCATTAATAATAAAGAACCGAAATAAACTTAGAATTCTGATCAACTAAAAACTACACACAAATGTTTGTAATTCAATTAGAAGAGAAAAAGCAGACGAGTGTGGGCGAGATTGTGTCATAGCTTAAACTTTATAAACAAACAACTCACATGCCCCTGAACCTTGCAATTCCAATAAGCCCCCTTTAATTCCAATCCGAAATTAAAGGGCTTGCTTAACCCCTATGTTGCCCCTGCTTTCGTGTCACATCCCACGCCCAATTAAAAAGTAAAACAACATGTTGCTAAGCGCCATTCTTTTTTGGCTCTCTTAATTAGTTTAATGTTTTTCTTTCGTTTTACGTTCAAATGAATTTCTGTGTGAATTTATTTCAGCAAAATCGCATGGGATTGCTAGTTGCGTCTATTTTTTATCACCTGAGAAACTTTTCTGTGCCAAGTCAAGTGCAAGAATACATTTTAATTGGCAATTGTATGGCGAACCGTATAAAGACGACAAATCTGCTGGGAGCTGCGCACGTGTTAAGCCATTTTCTAAGAATTTTCTTAGAAATGCCATGGGATGAAAACTGCATGTGTAGTTCAGTGAATCGAAAGTATTTGTTACAATGTAAGGAGGATGTTTCGTGGATATTTGACATAAACAAATATGGAATTTATGGGTAAATTAAGCACTTTTTTTCCCGGTCGTAAAACGGCGAATGTGTATAAGAGAATATTGAACTCAATGATAAACACAAGACTTGCACACCTCTCGTGCTTATCGCTAGCAAATTTCCTTTCCGGGAAAAAAACAGAAATAATTGAAAGCAAATATTCGCTTTGGTTTTTGTTTTGCCAACACACAAAGATGTGAAATGTTTAAAAACAACAAGTCGAAAAATGGCATTCTAGATGACAATGGCCGAGAGTTGAATGTACGCAGCTCAATAGGGCTTCGCTACTGAAAAATGGATCAAAAGCGCGGAATAAAAACATTTCGTTCATTTCTTCACCAAAATATTGTATTATATTTCCCGAATGCATTTACGCAATGCCTAAATCTGGCCGTAAACAAATTGCAAATGAAAATCCTGCAAGGCAAGTTGCCAGCGTGGGATTCTCCAACATATATGAATGGGTTGCATGCCAAAATCCAAATTCAAACCACAAAAATAAATAAACCAAGCTATTGGCACGTTGCCTTATGGGTTATACGAGAAAAGCGATTTGCAAACAGCTTTGGCAAAAAGATTTCCTACGGCCAAAGAAACTTTGAATAATTATTATGGGCCGTAGAAAAACAGCTGGGAGTTCGAGTAACCAAAACGCTTCCAGCGACAATAACAATTACACATCTAACACTAAAAAACACAAAAGAAACACAAAGAAACATCAGATGCAATAACAAAATGCTGTCAACATTTTTGCGGCTTCTTTGCGTTGAATTACCAAACGCTTCTGTGTGTGGCAGCCAACTCAGCCAACTGATTGATCGATTGGCTCTCGTCTTCTTGCGTCTTGTGGCGCAGTCCCAGGTTGCATAATTAATAAGGGGTGGTAGGGCCAAGAGGGGCCACGAGGGGCATGAGGGGGCAGGGACAGGGGCACGGCTTAAACTTGCTGCAAAAATATCATATTGTCAAGGCAATCCCAGTCGCAGGCAGACCAGAAAAAGCTGCACTGCTAGAAATTAGGCTTGAAAAAAGTGCAGATGATTCAAAACTAATTTAACTAGCAATGTTAAAATTATATTTGCATTTCTTATGTACTGAATATACTGAATGTATATCAAGTAAACGCATTAGTATTCGCATTTAAATAAGATTATTGCAATTCAAATTAAAGTAAGAGGAAGGTTTTCTTTTTGCAAATGTACTCAGAAAAGCCATCCAATGCCTATAAATACGTGTGTGGCTGCAACGCAACGGAAAAAACAACGAGGGACGAAAAAAGGCAGAAGTTGAATCAATATTGAGGAAAAAACTGCATTTTACAGAAGTGGCTGCCGTCTCGTTGTTTACAGTTTGCAGTTTGCTGCTTGCTGCTTGCCACAGAAAAAAAGAGAAGAGGCAGGCAGCGAAATGTTGCAACGACGTTTGGGATTATTTTTAAATGCAAGGGCAAGCTGCCCACGACCAAATGCACTCCCACCCACTCCCTGCCCCCCGATGTGGCTCACTTCTTTATGCAATAAGCACACATTTAATTATCAACAGCCAGAAAACTCCTCATTCATCGACATCGGTCATAAAGTGGGAGCCGCATCTGGGGAGAATCTTGGGAAACTTTTGACGAGTGCACCATCAAATTGAGTAATTTCATGTTTGGCAATCAAAAGCAGTTAAAAGAACGCCTGGGAAGTCGGGAAGCCGTTGATGGATGCGGATGTATGTATATATATGTGGGTGGCAGCATCAGCAGGAAATTGGGTTAAGAAAAGCCATTGAGCGTGGGTTGCAGTGGAAGTGGAAGTGGAAGTGGTTACTAAGCCAGGGTATCCCTCTTTGTACATCTTTTAATGGATAACCCTGGGCGAGTGACCCTCAATAAAGCTTGAGTCAACACATTTCTTCAGTTCGGTAATCGAAGCCATAAGTACTCAGTTTTCGCGAGCTGGTGAAATTTACACTTGCGGAAAACTGCTGGGTACCCCGATAAGCTAAGGCTCAGTCATGTCTAATAGTGAATGCATCACTCTGCAAAGGAAATGATAAGTAACGTTTATCGAAAGCTTATTTATATATCAGTTTACGATCCCACATAATGGTCACTCAACTTTTTATAATGGCAATATATTTACTGACCAAAGATAGTTTAAAGCCTAACTCATTTATACTACACCTGTCTACTAAAACGATTCATAGTAATGTAAAAAATCTCGCAGCGGAGGACCACTTTCAATCATTTAAGGTAGATTACATAAATAACAAATTAATTCCCCCAAAGTAAATTACTCTATTGATAGCCATCGGCACTAATCCGCTTGGCCAAAGTATCTTTCTCGTTCGTTCTGTGCCCAAGATTGGGTAACAGGTCGTTATACACAAATGACCTCCGATTGGAACAACTTTATAAGCAGGTTGGGGATTCGAACTGGAGCCCTCTCCTCCTCAGCACTTAAGCCTTTTACAATCAAATAAAATGGCCATACATCAAGAGACTTAGAGAGAGCAATATGCAAAGACAATCGAAATGAAATAAAAGCTGGCCGGCTCCACAGACACCAACAATCGAGCGTAAAACAAAGGAACACCGCACACACCATAGACAAATGACAAAATCTTTCTGGGTCCGGGTTCGGGTAACTTGTCTCGCTTTATCACCAACTTTGAAAAAAAAAAACTAAGTTTTTTAGACAAAGAAGGGTTGGGGTAGAAGAAAAAAGTGAGGAAAAACAATACTCCAGCGGAAATTTGTTGCTAAACAATGGCAATACAAATCGTTAACAGTTATTAAACAATAATCCAGTGAAAAAAACAATCGCATTTATATAGAAAATACTACAGATAGCTGGACAACTGTTCGGCTGTGCGACGCCAGCGTTTAAAAATAACTAATTGGAATGAAAACCGATTCTTTCGGGACGGAGTCCACAAGCTGCCATAACAAATAGGGCACTTTTATAAAAAATCGCTGCAAAATAGTGAAAACAATGAGCAATCATTAGGAGCAATGAGTAATATTTAATTGTCTTTAATATATTTTGATAGGGAATGTATTGTATTTCTTTAGTTGTAAATAATCATAATAACGTTGACTCCTATTGTATTTCTTTAGTTGTAAATAATAATAATAATATTGACTCCTAGTGTATTTAGTTTTGTTTACTTTTCAGCTTATACTGAAATCTATATTAGTTAAAGCTGGGCTAGAGAATGATTCAGGCGACAGAAAATCACTACGAATTTATCACAAATTTATTTAGTTTATTTGCTCATTCACAAGTGCAAATATATCTGGCCAGCGCACTGTGTATCTTACAGATCCGATCTTTCAGATTAGAGAATGATTGTGCTGTCTATTAATAGCACTTATTTTAAGAGACATATGGAATCATGGAATAGTAGGTAGGTTTCCCTACTATATTTACAAAGTGCCACCCGCAAACTGCCCACAAAAGATATCTCATAAAAGAGCGGCGTATCTGACAGATACCCGCTATCAACTGCGTAATGCTGTCCGGAATGTACGGATACTAACTGCGATATCGGGGAAAATCCATGGCGCCGCTGCTTTTGCTGCCGTGTAGATGGTATGGCCGGTACTTTTCGGGGCTGTCCAGATTGAGAACACCCTCCCGTATGAGGCACTCCTTGAGGGCCAGCATTTTTACAACCTGGCTAAAATTGGCCCGCCCCAAAACGCGGTCGTCTAGCTTCTTGTCTCAGATCTTCTTGCGGATTTTCTTATTTTATTTTAGAAAGTAAGACACACGCGTCAAGTGTTTTTTTTGTGTAAAAGCGAAACGTTGCTGGGGATTTTTTTTTTCGATGTTTTTCTTCTTTTTTTTTTTTTGGGTTTTGCAGCAGCGAGGAGGCTGCACTTGAGGCGAAAATAGAAAAGCGCTTTTCACTCGCGTCAACGTTACAACAAGAGACACTCGACGTGTCGTCTTCGCTTCGCTGTTGTTTCAGCGATTTTCCCGTAGTTTTTTTTTTATTTTATTTCGAATCATTTCCCAACGGCTTGGCCGTCCGTCTCGGCGCTAAACGATTTTGCGACTGAGCGGCGAACGCTAGACAAAAGTATCTAGAACTCGGGGCTGCCTGTGTGCGCTGCGTTTTCGTTCTTTATCTTTTACTCGGCGAAGCAAAAGAATTAAAACAAAACGCGCGCAAGTGTTTGTGAGTATCTGTGTGTGCCCCGAGTATTTGTATCTGTGTGCTCAGACTGCCGTTGTGTTTGGGGGAGCTGCGAGTAGAAGCAGCGAAATCAAAACAAAATAGCCAAAACAAAACGAAAAACGTGCTGCAACGGTAACTGCCACAAGGCGTGAAAAACCAAGATGCCGGAGATGGCACGAAAGTGGAAATTGGCGGGGAGAAAAGCTGGAAAACTCAGAGGCCGAGTTGCAAGTGTTGAAAGAATGCAAAGGCATCGATCTGCTGAGCGGTCAGTTGGATAAATGCTGCACGGTGCAATGCTATCAATTCTATCAATTGAATTACTATAAAAAGATTGATATATTCCAACTGAAAGGGGGTTTTATTTCCTAATTTATATATTAGAAATATATTACAAAATATGTTGGGCAAGAAATATGCAAACCATATCTGAATATTAAGTACCTATGGGATTGCTCAATTTCTAATTACTTTTGCAATAGCAGATGGTAAAACGCAGAGCATACACGTGACACTGTGCCACTTTGCAGAATTGCGACGGGACCAACTGCAGATGGCGGGGCATGTCACAATGCCACACCAGCAATCCAATTCAAGCATCGGGAAGAAGACCTGGGGACTTGGCCAGAAGCAGCAGCAGCAGCAGGAAGGGATCGGTTCGGAACGGGGTGCTCCACATGATGGCTGAAATGGCAGCAACTAGAAACAAAGCTCATTAAACGGCAGGAGAGCCAAAGCCAGCAATAGCAACAGAAACAGAATTGCGGCAAGAGGCATTATCTGGTTTATGAGGTTGGCCAACGGTAAACTCAACTTGGGGCGTGAAAGCGGGAGGGGGGCGTGGCAGGGGAGGGGGGTGGCGGAGGGAGGCTAAGCGGGATGCAAGAGCGGACACTAATGAGTGCGTGCCATAATTGGCGTAGCCCAGCTTGAAGGATGCGTTGGTTCAGCTGGCAACTGGAATTGCGGCAACCTGTTTGCGGCCAACCTGTCGTATACTTAATATTCCAAAAACGGCACAGGCCGCATTGCCACTAAAAAGCCACCGAAAAATGTAGTATTTATATTGTGCATGGGCAATAATTTACCATTGAAAGCATTATATGGTGTTAAAGGTCAGAAATGTGTGTGCAGTTTAAACATGAATAAATTGAAATCAAATACAAATATAACACGCATTTTGGCTAAGTGCCTGGTTAGCATACAAAACTTTTACTTTTGGCAAGCTCGCTTTTCAACCTGTGTGACATGGACATTTTGCACTATATATGCCAGTTTTTTTTTGTTCCTACTTTTGGGGGCCGTTGCGCGTTCGTGTGTGTGTGTCTTGGGGCAAATGTCAAGCGGTTTTGTGCTTGAACTTTGACCTCCCTTATACCCCGATATTTGCATGTAAGCGAGGGCAACTTCGCTTGCTCTCCTCTCTCGCCCTCTCTTTTGTGAGAAGCGTAGGATTTCCACAATTATTATATCAATTTTGATGGCGAACCAAGGCGAAACTAGGCGTATGCGCAATCTGGCAGTTCAGGCACGTGGCTCTGGGGTCAACGTGGAGTGACGTGACCTCATACACATACTCGTCTATTCCACGGAGATATCGCATCGCAGGCCCGCCAACAAATTGAGTTTGCCTTTTTGCCAAGCAAAACAAAAACTTCCGCTGTGGGTGTCAATTTATGTGTATTTTTTTTTTTTGTATGACAAAGAGCCGGTGGAAAGCTGCGAAAACTTCCTGCCACTTAAGCCAGCGACAAATTGAAACCAGTAAGCGCCACCCAGCATCGGTTGCATCTTGATTTATTTAGCGAAATCATTATGTGAGGAAAGCAGCCATTTGTTCCCGTGTGTTTAGATCACTGATTGCGCCGGCTCGTTTCACTGCCCACTCACAATATTCTTGCGCGTTCATTTCCGTAATGAGTTTGCACTCCTAGCTATTTTTTACTTATTCATTACACCCGCTACAACTTGTATTTACACATTTTCTACAGCGGAGGTGAAATTAGTAGTATTCTCGCATTTCTTGGAAATTTGTTACTATGACGATGTATGACTCCAAAAACCAACTTATTTAAGCAATTAAAGTATTATTAAAATGTGAACATATAACTTGTATGCTATTATGTGTTAATATATATTGAACTCGCTTTACCCGAGTCATGGCCAAAAGCGGCAAGTTGTTTTCCTTTTGCCAGTGCTTGTTGCTTTTGTTGTCTTGCTATCTCGCACTGTTGTTCAACATTTATGATGTAAACACGAGGGGTGGCAGGGGGGGCGAGAAAAGCGGTCCATTAGAGTGGGAAATGTACATGCACGCGTTCAGTTAATTAATTAATTATTAATTCCGAGATAACTCCGCCCGCCAGCGAGTTCAGTAAGTGATGTGAGTAAAGTGAGCGACAGTCGAGATTTTTCGCATCCCATGACGCATGATTTATGCCAATAATTGGGTTTTATTAATATGCAGCATACGTGTCGTATGATTGATGCGCCTGCGAAACGCACTCGCGCAATTGAATAATGCATCACACGAGGTCCGTTCTATAACTCAAGTGATGTCAACTGACAATATTCAATGTACTGAGAAAAAATATGTGGCTAAAGAATTTAATAAAGTTATTAAATAAAGCTGCCTCTCGCTATGACTTTTTGCCAATCAATTTCCTCATATATCCACAGACTGACATAAACACCAAGAAGTCGGGACGCAAGCCAAGTGAAGACGAGACCAAACAAACCATAAAAGTGTTTGCTTTTTGGTTTATCGACCTTTTCATCCATCATTGGCTTCGCCCTTTCCACTTTTCCACTCGCAGTTTGACAGCCACTGGGAAGTGGAAAACCGGGTGGGTGGAGGGGGGTAAAATGTGAATAACATTTAGTGGTGCAGCCACAGAACGCATTATTTAGCAATGAAAGTGGATTAGTTGCAGGCACACCTGATGCCACCTGACCGCAGCAACCTACTTTTACTCACGGACGAGGTAGGCGGCAGCTGGGAAAACCATGTCAATACTTGCCACGCCCATTTAACCGGTTTAAAAGGCGTCGAGATGAAAGCAACGACAGGATGCACGTGCAATGGGCGAAAAAGTTAGTTCAGTTCTATTCAATTCAATTCTATAGATACCTTAAAATATTTTCAAAAATTGATCTTCAAGTTAAACATATATCGAATATATAATATATGAATATATAGTTAAATCTTCCCTTAGAAACACTCACTAGTTTTTCTCTCCATGTTCAACCAGATCCCAGTGAATCCCACCAGGAGCCTGTTTTTTTCGTGGCGTGTGGGCGGAAAGTGGACTTCAAATGGAAAGTGGGCGAGCACAAGGTCGCAGGTGGACCATTCTGATAGCGCTTTTCACGCCGTCAATTCTGGGATGCAGTGCAACATGGCAGATGGCCGCGGGACAAGTAATCAAGCCATCGAACGGAACTCGCTGGCCGTTGGGAGGAATAACTTGGCCATCATTCAGATTGAGCGTCTTGCAAGCTGTCATTGCAAATGCCCGCCTTGTTCGCACTTTGGCGCAATTAGCCAAGACGATTAAAGCAGCGCCAGAATGAGCAATGAGTTTGTTGTTTTTACAATGTGCATGTTGTGTTGCATGTGGATGAGAGGAGTAGAGAGGAGAGAGGAGAGTGCACTTAGACCGACACAAAGCGACAAGCCAGAGACACCAAATGCAGTTGCCATGACAGGCAACTCGGAAAGTAAATTAGCCGGGCAGAAAAAGGGGGAAAGGGGGAAAAAGCGAGACAACCCGAGACTGAGGAAGCAACTGGCTGAACTGGCTAAAGAAATAACTTGATCAACAATGTTATAGCATAATTGCGCAGTGCCATTTAATCACAATTAAATTATATTTAATTTGCGGCGCATGGCAAGAGCAGAGCTTTCCAGAACAGCCAGGCAACAGACAACAGGATATCCAGGGCAAATCCGAGGGGGAAATTCTTGCAAATTGCAGCTTGGTGTTAATTTGCGCTGCCTGGCAAGTTTCTACTACCAATAATTGGAATAGAAACTTAATGCAATGTAGTTAATATGTAAAATGGTTAAAAGCCCTTTCTTTCTTCAAAGTATGCAAGTTAGAATACCTACTTTTAAGCACGGTTTGCATTTTCTGTGAACCTGCTAATGAACTCATATCAGCTGGGATGCCACCTTGAAATCCCCATGAGTACATTTCAATCTGCAGATAAGCAGTCGCCGAGCTGATAACTCTTGCCCATAGATGATGATGCTGATGGTGACGTGGATGCCATGTGGTTATCCGTTGACGCACTGGCGAGCATAGCTGACACTTAACCGGCGACAGTGAATACCCAACAAAAAGGAACCACAACTTTTCCTTTGAGCGCGCAAATTTATTCGACTTTTTCGAACCGCGGCAGCGTTAAGCGAGTAAACTGTTTTTGCTGTGGGCGCCGGAAATAAATTGTGGTACTTTTTCATTGGGGTTTTTTTTTGTATTTTTGCAAGTTTAGGGATTAAACTATTTTGTGGGCGGCTGTAAATGGATTTTGCATAAGCCAAAGTGTTGAATAAATAATAAATCATGGAGAATGCAGGAAATTATCATATATGTACATATGTATGGCGCACAATCGCTGGCCATTAAAGGCAAAGATTTGGGCGATGTATTAATTATGAATTTAGTTGTGTGTTCAAGGAGAGATTGTCGTGTTCAAATTTGCCATAAAAGAATCTTTTCTACAGCCAAGCACTTGACATGCAAAGTCCGATAAAGTGAGTGAGCCCAAACAAGTAGTGATGTCATTATTGGTTCCGTTTATTTATCCATGAAATTGGTGTGCCCACCTTAGCGGAAAACACTGAAACTCTTATCTAACAAGGCGCTTTGTTGGCTCACAATATTTATTTTTTGCAACGTTCCCGAGTATTAGGGTCAAGTTTGCCTTACACGTTTACCCATCTGGGTATTCGCATTTACTTTTTTTATTTTTTGTTTATATTACCATCACCATTTTCGTTATATTTTCATTCTTATTTTTCGCTTTTCTAGGCGTTTTTCCCCCACTGCGCGCTATCTTTTGTTGCTTTCAATTGAAATATCAGCGTCAATGCACGTTGCAAATTACGTGGCCCTTGAAGGTGACAGAAGTGAGAAAAGTGCATTTTGTGATGACTAGGCGTTGCATTGCACTTAGAAAAAGGAGATCCCCTGTCATAGAGTTATTATGTTTTATATCAAATATATCTGATACAGCGAAAATTAATGGTTAAAACAATGTTGCTAATCAGCTCATCAAAAAGTGAATGAATTGCAAATTGAGCGAAAATCACGAGCAGATAACAAAACGTTCGGAAATGATTCATGAATGCAAGCAAATCTGATGCAATTGCCGCTGAGCCTGGGAAAATGTTCACGGAAATGCGAAAATCAAATTTGATTGTTTGCAAATTGAATTAGGTTGCTGCTAAATAACACGATAATTGACTTGTGATGAAGTCAACCGCTGATGATGTCACTGTGAAGAGTCGGGTTCCCTTGGGCCAAGTTAAGAGCTTTTCCATGATGAACCAGTTCTCGTTTGTTTAACATTTCCACCAACATTTTCCCACGACCGTGCATAAATTTAAGGCGCCTATCAAACCATTCAAGATAGTCAATTGGAAACAGTGCGAAATGAACACTTTTCCATAAACGGACACACACATAATTGATTGATCAATAAACTTAAATTTATATGCAAATTGTTCCAATTACGAAGCGTTAAAAACACAAATCCGAAATCAAAGTAAGTTATGCAATGAAGGCGCTCGAAAATGGTAAACCAATAAAAAAACAAAAACGAGAGGTAAACTGAAAAATATGCAAATTTTTAAATGCAACTTCGTTTCATTATGCTTGAATAATTGTGAGTGGAAGTTTGAATGCAATCGGGAAATGAAGATGTGGCTGCCGAGCAGCGAAAGAGATTGTTTGAAACCTAATTAACAAGGCGTGACATAATAATCAAATCCGAGTAGACAGCAAAAAGATAGCCGAACCCCGTTGAGATATGGGAAATATGAACAATCTGATTGAGTTTTTATTGCCACCCGAGAAAAAAGAGAGAAAGCCAATGATTATTGATGTTAATGTGGTTCACACTGCTATTAAGTTAAATCGGGGAAAAACTCTTCAGAGATGGGGGTAAAATGTAGGTAAGCAGGTGAGCAATTGGCGGCAAGAAAATGGGGAAATGTAACTATCTTTTTGAGGATTCATCTAAGTTATATAAAGTAAGCTGAATTTAAAGTTTTTCTCAATAATCACCGCAGTAACCGAAGTAAGCTATAGATACGTTGTTTTAATACCACCATTAGCTTCATCATCAGCTGCCTGCGTGGGCTTTTGATGTCCAATGTCGCATATCGACTTGAAAGTTTGCCAACTGTGCCAAAGTTCCGACGAGGGCATGGAATGGGAAATGCAATATGAAAGTTATGCTTGCAATGCACTTACTGGGGGCGCCGTTTGGGGATGGGGGGCCATCGGAGGAAGTGGGTGGCCCAGGGACTTAGTGTGCCAAATAGTTTCGGAAGGGCAGTGAAAATATGCAGGCGGCAGGAAGTGCAAGTATGGAATTCAATTATGGCTAAGTGCCCGAGAGCCGAAAAGCTTTAAACGCAAAATAATAGTACTCTTTGGGTTCAAGTTTATGGCGCTCTTAGCAAGCGGAGTTGGGTAATCCAAATGCGGTTATAGCATTTGCTTTCAAGAACCATTATCACCGTCATGTTACACCTATTTGAGGCCTCACCGCTCGTCGTCACTCAGCTTCAACTTTCATCAATTTGTAATCCCATTCCGTTTACTCGAACCTCATTCATTCAGCTGTCAAAGAAAAGTTCATTACCAACCAACCCTTGGAGCCCAGCCGCATTTTCCCTTTTCCCAATAAGGAGGCGGAGGTGGAGAAGGAGGCGGTGGAGCTGTCAAAAATTGTATCCCTCACACTGGGGGACAAAAGATGAGGCCACATAGAGCAAACCAAGCTGAAAAGTATCTTTGCCAGCCGTATCTTTCGATGCCACATTGACAAAGACTCATTGTCGTCGACTGCTGGTGCACGAATCATGGATGAGTGCACCCAAAAACGCCAGCCAAAAATGGCTGTCAACGAAATTCGCTGAGCCCTGTCACCTGACAGGCGATCCTGTCTTGCCCCGATGTCCTTTCTCGTCAATCCGAGTCCTCGATGGGCCCCAAGTGCTTATGGCACATTTATCTGTTCCCATATTTGTTTTGTTTGTTTACTTAATAGATGTTAGGGCTTGAGCTCTGCTTTGTATATTATTGACAGACAGAGTGTCTAAACAACAAAAGGTCGAAGGACAACACACGGAGAGAATAGTGTCCTTTAATGAATTTCAAAGTAATTAGTAACATATTGTGTGCATATTAAGGTAGTTTACAAAGTAAATTAAATTCTAAAGAAATATCTTAACATTGTGTAATTGCATACGCAAATGGGTTTATTTACTAATCCTTATGCTAACAGACTTTTTCCTGAGTGGAAGGACTACTAAGGGGATTCCACTGACGCACCCTGACATTCGTTACATTCGTCGAGAGGTGGGCGGTGGGTGGTGGTTTGTGTGGTGGGTGGATATCAGTGGGCGGCACGGCGGGCTTTCGTCAGTCAATTGAGCTGACAGCTCACAGGAAGCGAGCGGGGGGAAAGGAAATACCAGCGGAAGGAAGACACACTCAGTGAGGCGACAGTTTTACGTAGTATTTTATACTAGGGGAGTGGGGTGGGGGAGGGGAAGTGAATCTCCATTTGCTGACGTTGAAAAGTCGCGCGTTTTGTAAATGCTATTTACGGATTTATCGATCGAATTAATACGTTTAAGTGCTGTTAGGGAAGCACGCTCTCCAAATTGGCTTTACATTTTAAAGCAATCGAATTAATCAATGAAAGTGAACTACTGACATTTGGCCTTTTGCCGCCTGCTGCTGTCGTCTTGCCAATCTGTATCTCTTCATTTTGTTTATCCTTAATATTACTCATACGCCACGTTGACGGCACACATAAATCACAGGCGCCTCAAACTTTCGTGGTGCGCTGTGGATGGCGACAGGAAGATTTCGCAATTAAGCGAAGCAGAAAAACTCACAAGAGTGAGATTTATTAAGCGTAAGCAAGAAAACCAAAACGCATAAATTTTTGTTTGTCATAAAACAGGAGGGCATAATCACGAAAGAAGGCCATCAGCACCTTCTCCACCTCCTCCGCGTTGCCTTGGCAATGGAATAGCCAAGATAAAGTGGGTGGTGGGGAAGTTGGATGAGCTTGAAGGTTACTCTTGGAGGAGAAAGATAACCCCGCCAACTCGGAAAGTCAAGAAGTACATTTCGCTGGGGAAGCGCAAGTCGGATGACCTTTAAGGCGCTGCATTTGTTGCCACAGAAACTTTCGGTTTTTGTCATGGCCAGAAATGAAAGTAAAAGGTCGCATATTGTTGGGGGGAAATTTTCAAGTGGAACCACATATGCTAACAACAATTATAATTTGCTGTAGTTTATCGGGGAAAAGTTCTCAAAAGTTTTCACATGGAAATGCCACACTATTAGCAAGTTATAGTCAATGCACTGGGTTTTTAAAGTGAAATGTCGAATATTGTCAAAGTGAGATGGAAATGAAAATCCAAATGATTCACAAGCGGAACCGCATTTTCTAATTTCAGCTAAGCCCACACAAAAAGTGAAAGAGCGACTAGAAAGAGTACTGTAATTAAATAAATGAAAATTAAATGTATTACGGTTAATTATTGACTTGGTTGCGGCTTCGAATAATTAAGCAGCGCAGTGCTGCGTTTCCAAAAACCAGATACATCTACCATTTACGTACAGATAGAAAGATACATCCCTGCCACTGCGGTAGTTAAATTTTATGGCATTTCGCTAATGGCTGCGCAAAACTGCATCTTGTGCTGCATTTCAGCAAACGCGAAACAAAGATGAACAATTAACGCGTTCAGGGGCAGATACATTTGCAGTTGTAAAGTTCGCAGAAAAGCAAAAAACTATTTCAACATATTCTATTAGTTTTGTAATGCAACGAATAGATTCTAATAATCGCAGTAATGGGCGGCATTTTTCGGCAAATTTGATTTGCAATTGTGCATTGTGCAATGCAAACAATTGAAAACAGCCTTGGACAAGAAGTTTATGAATTCAATGAAAATTGAGAAGATCAAGGTTGGCGGAAATGACAAAAACTACAATGCAAAGCAAAAATATAAAAGCCAAAATAATGTGGGTTCTTTTGATAAATAATCCAATTATAATGAACCAAACGCAAGAATGAAAATTCCATTCAGTTTACCATTATGTTGTATTGTACTTAGATTTAGATAAAAAAATGTATTTTCAACCAACTATCAGTTTCTAATTAGAAAAGACCAAAAACGAAAAACCAGCCAAATACTAAACTTTCCGAAATTAAACTGCAGTGGGCTAAAATGCAGTTGAAAGTTGGATTTTGCCATGGCAACAACATTAACAACAATCAAAATAGTAACAATAATAGTACTAACAATGGAGTACAAACAACAATAAAACAAAAACAACAAAGGGCGCGCTAACAAAACGCACGCCTCAATGCTCCAAAAACAACAACACAGCTCTCCAACAAGAACGAAACAACAACAAACAAGCAGCAGGTGACTCCACCTCCCTCTCTCCCCCTCTCTCTCACAACTCTCCACCTCTTCGCATCAACAGCTGCGTTCAAAATAATAGTTAGGGTCATACAAGAGATTTTGACCAAAGTTAATTTCGTTTTATCTATATTCATTCCATATTGTTTCCTTTACTGAAACCCTATAAAAACTATATAATATTAGACGGAATAACCTTAGTAACTACTATTATTTTGACCGCAGCTGTATCTTCATTCTGAGAGTTCAGATGGAAAAAAACGCGATTCTTACGCTCGTCGAGCAGTGAATTAAATTAATACAAATTCGCGCAATAAAACGCGCATGAAGAATGTGTACGTTTACATTAAAGTAGCCTAAGCTAAAAATAAAGACAACTTTTGATAAGCCGCCGACTAAAAATAACAACAAGACAGAGCGAGCGAGATGGAGCGCACGACAGAGTGACAGAGTAGGTCAGAGGCTTAGTGCCCTCTTGCTCCCTCTTTGTCGGTCAAGTGTAGATCCGAAAAAACACATTACAAAAAACGAAAATAAACCGAATTTAGAGCTTTCAATTTTACCGTTTATGCGGCTTAAAGAGTGAGCGAGAGGCCTATGGAGATTTCCATCTGTCACATTCTATGTTTTCTCTTATTAGCTTTTCACACTCCAAAAAATGTGGTCTACTTTTGAAGGTTTTAAACTTCTTCACAACTATTATTTTCCGGAATTTACAGAATTTTGTATTTATGTTTGCAATTATCTCAGCAAATTATTTATTATTAATATTTATTTCTAATTTAAATTAAATCTTTTTTTGTAAGACTGTCTTCGCATTTACTTACAAGTCCTTTCAACTTCCTTTTTACAAGCTGCCAAATTTTGCTGATTTTCCGTGTATGAAATGTCGAAAATGTTATATTTATTCGGTTTTCATTAATAAACTTCAATTATATTATTCGCCACATGCAGTTTTGATCACAATTATTTTACGGTTTTAGTTTGAGTGAATTTTTTGTTGTATTTTTCCGTACTGCCGCAACTCTAAGCGGGTAAATCGAGCATGACAATAAACGAAACAATCGGCTCGGATTTGAAACGCATTGCTAAACTTGTTTACGGCAACAACAAAAACACACACTAGCACACGCGGCCGGAGCGGAAACTCTGATCAGAACAGCGGCAGAACTCTCCAATTGCAATTGCGGCATCCAATCGGAAGGCCGACGATCCAACAGCGAGCAGGGCAAACAAAAGACTAAAGCCAGCTTCAAGTTGGAAGTTGCCGCTGCGCCAAAAGTTGCTGCCGTCGGGCAACAACAGCAGCAACAACAGCAACAATGGCCACAACGACAACGATCGACCGATCGTGTCTACCGATAGCAATTGTACGAGTACACTGAGCATAAAAGGGGGTTAAAAGTACTTTGATACTATGGTATCTAAATTACCCAACCAATCCCTAACGTATGGATTTATAGGTATATAATTTATAAGAAACTAAGGTTTTAATAGCTAAAGATAACAATCTTATTTAACGTTTGCAGAATTATTAGATTACTTTGACTAATAATAATAAAATAAAAAAATTAAAAATAGAAAGTGATAAAATTGTTGTTAAAGATAGCTCAAATATACACAAATTTGATAACGTACACAAATTTAGGCATTACACATATAAAAGTATCTTTATTTCTCCCGGTGTATCTGTGAGTGGTTCGGGGCGAGTGTGCTTGTGTGTTTGTGTGGGTGTTCGCAGTGCAAGAGTCGAAGCAAAGAACCAGCAACAACAGTTACGAGTACTGCTGAAAAGGGAAAGGGCGATCGGCTTTGTCATTGCGAAAAGAGAGGGAGCGAGTGAGAGAGATGCTAGACGGAGATATATCAACAAGTCAATGCCAAATGTTTTTTTTTGTTTTTATTGTTTTTTTTAGTACCAGACTAATTAACCTATTAATAGGACACCAATACGGGATAGGGTCTTTAAAAGAACGTCGCAGACCAGAAATCTCTACTCTTAGAGCAGAAATTAAATATATAGGCCTATACTTTCAAAAATAATAGGTACAATTGCATTATTTAAAGTGTTATGAGCTGTGTGGTGGATATACATATATCACATAAGCACTTATAAAGTTGAATGTGATTTCACACATGAGTTGTTTTCATTCGGTTACTGGTTTTTGTGCTTATAAATGGAAAACTGCCAATGATTTATTTGCTAACCAAATCTATATGAATTAAACTTTTTTCCATTTCCGTTGCATACTTTCAGACACTCTTTTTGCGATTACAAAACATCGGCGATTTGAAGAAATCGAACACAGTTAACTGGGTTAAGAAAAGTAAGTGGCACATAGAACATAGAAACTATGATCTCAAAAATTACAGGTAATTAAGAACTCAAAGAGTTTCTAATTCTCGATGGACCAGTCCACTGCCCAACTATCCGCACTGATTTCTTACTATTCCGCATAATGTGCAGTGATCACAGCACTCGTACCTTAATGACAGAATCTGGTGGCCAATGAACACCTATGTGTGTTGCACAGGTAAGGAAAGTTGGCAATGCAGGTGCCGTTATAAGCAATGCAATGGTCAAGAATTGGCCATGAGCTCGTTCGTAATAATGATGAAAAGCGCGCAAAGCACGGAAATGCCATAGAAAATTGCTTAATGAACCGTTTCGCAGCGCGTCTGCTCCAAATGGCCATCATGGCCATAGAATCTCTTGTTCGTCACCCAACCAGTCCAATGGATCACAGTGGACCGAGCCAATCCGAATCCAAAACCGAAACCAAACCAAACCAAGTCACAGAGCAAGTTCAGTGCCATTAGGCAAACTGGCGGCGCTGAGTATATGTATTTCCACATATCCACAAACTATTCCCCGGCCGTCCATAAAAGTGTTTAAATATGTATAAACACAGAAACACTTCACATATCTCCCGGCAAACACGAGAATATTTATTGCGTAGGAACCGAGAGATACTGAATGTAAGAAAACCCAAACTGCACACTGAATTTTCTGGATTCTACCTGCATGCACAGCTCGCTTTTATTTATCTCTGCACTTTTTGTGCATTATTTTATTTATTTTTTTATATTTTGCGCAGGCGGCACTTCAAATTGCGATTCGAATCGGGATCTGAAATCGAAAAGGGGGCGAGATGGCTAAGGGGATGCGGATTGGAGTCGTCTCGATGACTTGGGATGAGGGGCCAAGTTTAATGGTTGCAGAAGAAAAAGTTTAAGATGAGATTGCATTTGAAATTGGACGAGCCAGCGAACGAGTCAGGTAAATCAAACCAGATGCAAATAAATGGAGGCAAAGAAAAATATTCAAAACACTTCAATCAAAGTTGCTCGGATAATGAGGCATCTATTGGAAATGCGCTGCATAGAAAAATCACAAGAATCATTACAAAATGTGAAAAGTCTAAAGGCATTTTCTCCATATATATGTACCTAGTATTCGATGATCTCTGTACTCAATTTCACTGCTAGAGGCAGTGTTCAATACGTCTAAGAAAGCCATTGAAAATTCCTCAATTTGCCAAACTGAAAAGCTGACAGTACCCCAAGTGCACCATGTTTATGTGGCAAATATTTTCCTTAAACGCACGTTTTATTTTTCAAGTCATAAACGCTTATACGACCTGCAGTGCCAATGGTTTTTCAATAAACGGCTCTGTTTTTATACCGACCATAAAAAGTTAAATCGCAGTAAACCCTTAACTCACCCGAAAACAGAAAATAATAAATAAGACCGTCGGGGCGAAGGTCGAGGTACTCAAAACTGCTCGTGACTCACCTGTAAAGAGAAGGAAAAACGGAGAATGTAAGTTATACTATTTCGGAAAATTAATCACAAATCATTGCATGTTAATAGGCGACGGCAAAAAAAAAAAAGTTACATATTTCAACAGATAAATTGGAGTGTTGCGAAAATGATGAAGTCACGTCGCGAGTCTTGTGGCACGTGCCTCAAAAAGTAGCAAAATAGCGACAAAGCATAATTAACTAATTAATTTGCCAGACAGCCGGCAACTCAAAACAGAAAACTTGAAACCGAGCGGTGGGAAAAGTGGGGGAGCTAGTTTTTTATGGGTGGGCGTCTGCTTTTTGAGCGAAAAGCAAAACTTGAGTGAGTGTTTCGATCCGGTTCCCTTGTAACTCTTTCATTTGCCAATTGCCATTCCTTCGTTTGTTTTGGTTTTTTTTTTTTTAGTTTTTATTTGCAAACATTTCAATTGCTATTTGTCAGCGTTTTAGCTCTTTGTTTGCTCCCTATGGTTTATGCCTGTTTGCTCGCTGCTTTTTGCTGGCTTTTTATGACTTATTTCGCTTTGGACTTTTAATTAAAGTCCGCTTTTATGGCCCTTGCCCAGTGGCCAAAAAGTCATGTGACATCGTCGGACAATGTCCATAAAAATCTGGGTAAGGATGCGAGGACTTGGATTACTGGCGCCTGGTGAATGATCACCCTGTTTATGCTAAACGGAAGGCTATATCATATTTCTCTCGGACTCGGATCAAAGCTGATTGGGCAGTCATCCGTCTTGGCAGAAGTCTTTAAAGCGCTGTTATTATATCGTCAAAAAAAACAGGAATGAGGTTAATCCAATTAGGCTTTGTATGGCTCAAAATGATTGAGTAACGTTTTATGAACAAAAAGAGGTCAACTCTTAAAAAACGATTTACGAAGTGAGCTTGTTCTTAATTAATTACTTATTTACTGAGAGTAAATTCTCAAAAAGGTAATTCGTTATCGCTTCAAACCCATCCGAACTCAAACACAGTGCCCGAAAGTTAGATCTTCATTTAAAATTAATTACCCTCCACTGAAATCTCGAGAAGTACTACCCCAGCTATATATGAACACATCCATCCTTCCTAAGTTAATAACTCTTGACAAAAAATGCAAATTAGAAACGCAAACGGCCCGACTTGGTAGTGTAGTTTGTTTGGCAAGGGGAAAACTTTCTAAATGGCCTGCCCAAAAATGTTGAATTATGCAGATTTTATACCCTTTTCGGGGTCTAAAATCGCAATCATACGCACACAGGACCCACTTCAAATGAAGGACACTTTTTGTGAGCTTACCTGCACAAGCCAGGAATTTGGCTCTCCTCCCTTTCGACCTTTAATGCCCACTAATTGGCCACGCGTTCAATATTACCAACATTCAAAATTCCTGCGTCAATGTGCGTGTAGAAGTGAGACTGGTCAAAATTGAGTGCGTGGGGCGTGTCAGGTGTATTGAATTCGAATCGAACAAACAACGTCGAACGGAAAACAAAATCTTGTTATATTCATAAAATCATAGTTTTTGGTTTTTCTTAAATGTCTTTAAAACAATAGCAGTCGCAGCAAAGCTATGCTGATCAAACTTTAGTTTCGAAAATTCTTTATTAAATCCGATTTTTTACAATACTTTTTTATTTTCCATTTTTCGATAAAAAAAAAGTGCGTTTTTTTTCGATAGCAGTAAAAATAGTTGTCCAAAAGTGGAATGCCATACCTCGTTAAATTCGTAACAAAATTTCCTATCGATACATGTACATACATTGAAATGCTAATTTTTGGCCTTTTTTCGCAAATTTTGATGATGGTACCCCTTATCAAAAATGCAAAAATTTATAAAATTTTTTTTTCCCGAATATCAAAAAAGTTGGGATAGACGTAGTTAGCTATGTTTATTAGCAGCACAGCTATTTCAGCTGTGCGGCCAAGTTTGGCCAAGTTATGGCGAAAACAACGATTGAAAATATCGATTATTTAAAAAATTTTTTTTTTAGATTTTTTGATAAAAAATAATCCTTTTTTTTCGATAGCAGTAAAAATAGTTGTCCAAATATGGAATGCCATACCTCGTTGAATTCGTAACAAAATTTCCTATCCACATGTGTTAAAAAAATCAGTATGTAATTTTAATGCCAATTTTCGCAAATTTTGATGAAAATACGAAATTTTGTCAAATTTTTTTTTTCGAAAATCAAAAAAGTTGGAATAGACATATTAGCTATGTTTATAAGCTCATTAAAATGCGTATTTTTATAATTTAGTACTGTACTATTATACAAATTCCATTAATTTTAGGCCCCATTTTAGGTCGAATTCTATACGAGTGAAAATATGTGTATTTTTCTATCTCACCCACTTTAGCTGAACCTAATGGTGCTGCGCGAATGCTGAAACCGGCGAAACAATCAGTTGGCAATTTACTGGCAGAGCCAAATGAATGTTGAAATACTTTTTGGCTTTAACTGTTACTTCGTGCATACGTGCACAAAAAACCGTTATAATGCGGCTTTATAGCCCCATCTGCCAGCCGATGATGAAACATAATTATGTTGAATCACTCACGTATCTGAAGGATACAAAGAGCAGCGAAACGGTAAAATGTATCTGTAGGTGGCAAATGACAGACGAAGCCCATTTTCAGTCGAAAGAGAGAAGCTCCCAAATGAAAGTGAACGGAAACAGCAACAATTATAGCCCCAAATCCCTAAGACGAACCAATCAGCTTAAAGTTTTCTCTGCAATTGTCAATCAATTTGCTTCATATCCTTGAAGAAGAACATTTCTCTTGAATTTTACCTTATGCACAGAAAAGATAACATGGCAGTAAATGTTGACGTTTATTTAAGGCCATTTTTTAATATCTTAATTACTTAATATTCAAGTATGGTAATACAATAAATATATAGAACCCAAGAACCTAACAATATGCTGATGGAGGCCTTAAATTTCTTGCTGTTGAGCAACATTAAACCCATATTATGGCTATAGCCAACCGAGCAGCCAGACCAAACTTTAAAAATAGGTTTATAAAAGTCCTTAGCCACACAATGAGTCGCGGGAAACGCTGAAATGGAAGGGAAATCCCAACGTCCGCTCATTGAAATGAAAATGCAAATAAGCCAAAAGGCTGTGCAACAAGAAGCTGATGAGTCGAAAGGAAACTTCTGCACTCTAAGCAAAAGGAAAGAAAACAAAATAAATAGCAGTGTAAGGCAGTAACAAAAGTGAACTTGAGCCACCAAAATGCGTTGAATATCGCGGGGGCAGATGGTAATAGTAATGGAAATGGTGATGGTGAAAAAGGGGAAAAGCCAAGCGAGTTCAACGCACCAACAAAGGCGGCAACGGCAACAATGGAAATTGGCCAACAAATGTCAGACGGATCCAAAACAGGACAAAGGCGTTTTCCAGGGGCGGAGGGGGGCGTACACGGGGGCGTGGTCATGACCATGTAGGAGACATGAATTACGCACTAAGTGAAATGAATTGCAAAAAATTATACGCTGCAAAGCGACCAATCAAAGCGGAAATAAAGTAACTCCACAACTTCAAACAGTCACTGTGCTGTACATTCCGGAAAATTCTGCTTAACTGTTGCTGGCCAGAACGGATTTTCCAGAGAGTTTGGGGTTTCCCACCTCGCCTACACGTGCATTTCCCACACACTCGAACATTTAGCACCACCGACAATGTGAAAACTTTGACAGAACGCACCTTGTTTGGCTTTTGTTTTAGGTTTCCTTGGGCTTCTTTTTCTAGGTTTTCCTTGTGTTGCGTCTAATGAATTTCGCTAAACACTTTTTACTTTTACGGTGATTTTTCATACAGGTTTCGCTCTAGATTTACGTAAAGTACCCGACTCGAAGGATACGAATCACTTGCATGCGCCGCCACTTGCGAATCGTTGGAGAACTCAGCGCGAACTGAGATCCGATGAGATGATGGCTTGGCCACAAGGCTGTAAGAGACTGGTTTCCCATGCGATTTTCGCCACCATTTGGCAGTAATAAAGAGGCAACAGCAGGAGCGGCAGTAACTGCAATAGCAACGACCACATCGTCGCAAGTCCTGAGCGGCCGAACAGCTGACTTTTTCAGCCGGTTTTTATAAACGGCGAATTGGGAGGTCAGAAAGAGAGTTGACCACAAGCTCACTCTTTAGCAGTATTGAAAAAAGTTCTCTAAGCAAATACACATTTAAAAACGGGTTGAAATTGAGTGTAAAGGAAAACGTTTTTGCTCTTTAAGAATATATATCGTTTAATATATAACAAATTACGTCGAATTCCTATGCATTTCTAAATGTGCGAAAAAGTATGAAAAGATGGAAAACTCATAGAATTTTTGTATTTAAAATACTTTGTAACAAAAACCTTTTTTTTTAAGCTGGCAATGATATTTCCAATTCTCTGTAAGGACTCTTGTTTGGTAGGCCTTGCAATTCGCCTTGGCCAAACCTCTCTCACTCAGCGCATTTTGTTTGTACCTGCGCAGTGGCAAGGACCTCGTAGTCCCCAACCCCTGTGAACTCCCACTCTCCGTTACGCCCAATAAAGCAACTACTACAACAGGCTACACAAAATTGAACAAGTTGCCTACCCCGAAAAAGAGTTGCCCTCGCAGCTAGCCCCTTAGTCTAAAATTATGTTTGTCGAAGTTCCCGACTGTAAAATTTTGTGGCGTGCCCCATTTGATCACTTCGAACGTGGAAAAGTGGGTGGGCGATTGGGGAAGAGGGTAAAAGGGTAAGAGGGGAGCCTCGAAATGCAACCACAACAATCTGCGCAACAGAAGCGACAAAACAAACGCAACCCACACTTGACCGCATGCCTCGAGTCGACTGGCAATCGAGACCACAAAATGTTCAAGCACTGCGGGAAAATGTGTCATCGAAGTTGGTTATTCAAGTGGCATTTATCCACAAGCAGATAACAGCAAAACACATTTAAGGAATTTAAAGCAATACCTATAATTGTTTAATTGTATAAGATTAACGAATGGCATAACCAAGAAATGACAAATAGTATTGCCTTTTCATGTTTGGAGTTGCGTTAAAGGTTTTACTTTGGTTCCAATTCTTTAACTGTACTTTTACACACATGATTACGAATTTCGCGGTGTACCACGCGGCGTATGAGTAACGCTGAAAAGGGGAACGCCTGTCTTGTGTGATAGTAATTATCGGGCACAGAGGTTGTCAATGAGGCGTTTGCCGCCCACTTGGACACGCCGCCAGGGGGGTTTCATTCAAGCGAATATCGCTCATACGCCCGCTGGGCTTCCCAGGCACATTTAATGGGGTTAAGTGAGTTATGATTATTTCAGCGATAGAAGGAGGCAAACATGCAGAAAAGGAACTCCAGGACACACACACACTAGCACGCCCATGTGGTTGGTTTATTTATGGCACAGCCCTCCTTTACTTAACCACATTTTGAGGTCCTTGGAGCGGAGCTGCCTACCGAGTGCCGGCGTAGACAAAAAACAAATTAGAGCCGGGTGACATTTTTATTGCTATTTAGCCTGGTGTGCCAGTGATTTTGTGTGTGTTTTGTGTAACGAGAGCAATGCTCGGCTCCTGAGGTAAATGAACTCTTTGTGGAGAATTTTTCTTAGCTTCAAAACCATATTGTTTGGCTTCTTAAAGTCGAGGCAAAAACACTTCCGTTGGCCAATTTTCAATTACCCAAGAATCCACATGGCTTGACGACATAAATCATGGCCCGACTCCCAAAGGACAAACGGATCGATGGCAGAGATTTAAAAAGAAATACGTATATCCCATTGGCCTCTACTCCCGCAGACTCCCGACCTAGCTTAAATTACCCGACGAAATCATACACCTCATTAGGCAAAAAGGGCCAAACATAATTATGAAAAAAGGACGCAAATACAAAAGCCCTAGAAAACACAATAAGATGCCAAAGCAAACTCAGGTCATGCAGTTGAATGTCCTTTTTACGCCACAACATCACGAACCAATGGAGGGCCACAAGAAAAGTTTGAGCAGCTCCTTGAATTGGTTTCATTATGCGACCACGACTTTCCCTTTTTGTTGAAAGAAGACTTTCAGCTTTAAGCTCTAACTTTTTCTATTTTGAAAGGAAAATAAATACCTTTCAGGGGTTGCAGTACTGCGGGGCTTAGGCTCGTCAGTCTCTGACCCCACGAGACAGACAAATTGTAAACAAAATTCTATACGGCCAAATTTTATTCCTAGCATGCCTAACTTTTTTATTTGTTTTTACACTTTCAACTAAGTTTGAGCAAGGCAAGTTTTTGGTTTCTACTTTTACCACTAAAAAGTTTTCTATTCAACTCTGTCTGGTCTGCATTTCTATTTGGTATTAGGCATTTCGGTTTGCGACGTTTGTCGAAGTATTCAAAAAAAAAAGTTAAGCTATGTTAAAAAATAGTTGTTATATTTTTATTGCAACTATGATTTTTTTTTGTATATTGCCCATGTAATATATTATGCTTTAATTTTGTAGTTAAATACTCCACATAAAACCCTGGCTAAATTTATTTATTAATTTTGAAATTATTTTCATTTCACGATTATTCGACATACTCTACATTTTACACAGAACTCTACATGTCGTGAAGCGCCATCTATCTCTGAAAAAGCTTTTGCTTCAAAGCCAACTAGCCGAGGCGCAAACCAAAGTGAACAGCTTGAAAGTCAAAGGTTTCAACTTTAAGTTAAATCTGTAAATTCGATAAAAATATTTCCAATTATATTAGCAATAATCCATATTTGCGGCGGCAACAACAACAACATTTAAATAACATACTCTCTACGATTTTTAAATTTTGATTTTTTATTACCAAATGTGTTAGTCAATCGATAAAAATTTAATGGGACAGGGATATGAAACTCAAACTACACACAAAAATAAATAAATAAAAAGCATTAGCAACGCAGAAAAGGAAACTAAAACAAAAACTTGTCAGAATCATAGATTGTTTTTTAAATAACATTTTATTAATAATATATGTTTTATTTGCTTCATGGCTCCTGCTTCCATTTGTCTGGTAAATTATATAAACATTTAAATTATAGCGAAATAATGAATGCTACGTAAAAATGGTTCGCTGTCAAACTTAAACTATTAAATTTTGAGCTGAAAATATACAAAGAGATTTTAGAAAATATTGTATCATTAGTAGATGGTAAATGTAGTTTGTCTTAGTTCGTTGGTAAATCATTTTCGAAGTTCTCGTTTATGTGCTTAACATTATTTGGGGGAGTACATATCGTGGATTAAGTATTTAATTGATTAATTAATAGAGCATAATTAAGTAAACGTATAAAAATCATTGGCACAAGTTGCAGTCAAATTAACAATTAATTAAGAAGGAAAACGAGGAAACTGTGTTAAAGAACTAATTTGTTTTTACCACGGTTAGAGAGCATTGATGAATGGTATAATTTTCGTTTTGCAATTGCACAGTGGATATCAAATTATATAATAAACATAATTTTCGATTCGTATAACATAAATTGCACTTAGCATAGAAGTTGAGAATACTTTTGGTTCTTGGAAATAAAAGCTAATTTAAACATAAATGTACAAACATATGTATATTCATCCTAGACTAATTACTGTACGTGGAAAATTTAAGTGCACTTGGTGGCTAATTCATAAAAAAAAAATCATAATTTTCTCTCTTTCCAGTTTCACCATAATTACAACAAACAATATAACAGCAACAACAGTCGGGCCATAAACGGCGCACTCAGGTGAGCGCAATTGCAATAATGATAATCACACCAATTACGATCAGGCACAAAGTGAGCAAATCGTTCGGCGTAATCAGGCCCACGGTGCAGGCGACAAATACGTGCTCGAGTGTAGTCCAACCGCCCCGCGTGGCACCACCAACCGCTCCAGCTGCATCTGCCGCCGCCTGTAGTGCCACAGTTCGCACCTCGCCGAAAACGGAAAGAGCCTTGCAGCTGGTGGACGGGCGGCTATCATCATTAGCGGAACTCGCCGGAAGTCCTTTGCGACGATGTGTCTGGGTCTCAGTTACACTGTCCTCCTCTTCATTTGCCTTTCCTTCACTGCCTGCCTGCCTTTTCTCGGTGCTGTCGCCGTCATTGTGAATCGATTTAATGGCTTCGTTGAGTGGCTCTGATTTAATTTCTGGCTCCACTTGGGTTTCGTAATTCACTTTCAGCTCGGAAATGCTCAGGTTCAGTTGCGGTGTCTCGTAAACGATGCTCTTGCGCCGTGTGAACGGCATTACGGAGTCGCTTTCGTCCAGTTCCAGTTCCTCCAGTTGGTCATACGAAATTTCGTTCAGTCCAGTGGCGTTGAGTTCTGTGGCGTCAAGATCTATGCTGTCTAGCTCATTATACGTTTCGTTAAGTTGGCATTCGCTAATTTGTTCTTCGTCAGGTCTGCTTTCGTCAAGTTCTGTGTCCTCAAAGTTTTCTAGTTCGTCTAACTCGTCAAACGAAGCCTCAAGCATTCTGTCTATGATTTCCGATTCGTCCAGTTCCGTTTCGTCTAGTTTAAAGTGCATCTCATCATATGCAGATTCGTTAAGTAAGCTTTCGTTAACCTCAATTATGGCGAAACTGAGGCCATCTACTTCATCTGGCGTTATTCTTTGCAGGGTCTCAGTAGCTACATTGTAAACCTCCTGGCTCAAACTCACAGTTTCGTTAAGATTCAATTCTTCTACTACAGATACCAATTCTTCTTGCACTAAGCTGTCTTCCCCCATTGTTGGTTCGGTTTCTGCGCTACTCTCTTTAGAAATATTGAGACTTTCGTTCAGTTCTATTTCCTCCCGTAGACTCTCTTCTAACTCTTCTTCCGTGGGTAAAGGTGGGAATCCATCTGTTTCCGAACGCTTAGCATCTCCTAAACACTCCGTGTCCGTCTGCTCCTCATCCGTTGACTCCGAAGCACTGATGGAAACCTCGGACACGTAATGCTCCCGCACTTGAAACCGACTATTGTAAGCGGTCTGCAGTTCCAGCGAGGCATTCGCATGGTTAGCCAGGGGATAGTCCGTGAGACTTACATTCCCAGAGTCCGGATTGGAGGAGGTCTCTTCCAGAGAACTCAAAGAATCGAATTGAGTTAAAACAGCATTCGGCCCTCCTTCCGGCAGTGGACTTGCCCCTTCATCACGATCCATTACTATGCGAATCTTGCTGGCATAGATCCTATTGAAGTTGGGCGACAACTTTAGCGTGGACTCCACCTCCTCGTGATCATGCTCCGGAATCGTCTCTAGCTTATAACTATGGCTACTACAAGTGCTAGCATTATCGTTAGAGGTTGGATGGGTGGTTGAGGCTGAGGTGGAGGTGCTAGTAGTAACATCAATTTGAACATTCAAAACGGGATTAGTAGCGCTATTAGCTGGTTCGAGCTGGGCGGGATTAGTAGTATTGGCATTGGCATTGGCAGTGTCATTGGCGTTGGCGGAATCGGAATCAGGCGAACTCGGGGCCTCAGTGGTGGCGGGATCATCTCCGTTACCTGTGGCATTATGCGTCAGCCGGCTGCGACGCTGCTGTTTCGGTTGCTCCTCGATGCCAAAAATGGCGGCCAGCTCCTCGCTTGAGTTGTACTGTGACGGTGAGGATGTGGAGGAGCAGGAAGCTCCTCGCTCCCGGTTCCTGCCCCTTCGATCACCCACTGGCGTCAACTGCAGGGGCGGTGGCGATACCGATGGGGCGGATGGCTTGGACTCCACACTCGGATTAGTAGTGCTACTGATCGTATTGCTCTGACTCGTGCTCATCGTATTGGTGCTAATGGTGGTGCTCTGCGGTGTGGACTGCACCTCGTACGAGGTGGTGCTAAATGTCTTGATCGGATCGGTGCTTGGTGCATGGCAATCACTGCTCTGCGACTTGATGTAGTCGCTGGAGGAATATGGATTGAAGGAGGTGATGCTCGAGGAGAGCGGACGGCTGGCGCGCGAGGGACTCGACGACTTCGCCAAACAGTCGCTGCTTGAGCTGAACGAACTGGCGGTGGTGCTCACATTGGGTGGGAAGCTCCCGCTGCCACTCCCACTCGTCAGACTGGGGGCGGTGGTGCGCTGATCATCGGTGGTAGTGGTTGAGCTGCTGCTCTTCGCCTGACGCTCGCACTCCTGCATGATCTTGTCAATCTCCTCGAGCGTCTGGCTCTTGGCTTGGGTCTCTGGAACGGGACAAACGAGAGTGGCATCAGCGGCTGCTCCGCCCGTTGCGTTGGTGTTGCTGTTGCTCATATTACAGGTGGCCAGGTTGTCGTAGTCCGGGTTGTTGGCCAGCTCGCTCAACTGCCGCATGCATCGTCTGGCAATGTGCTCGATTTTGTCGGATTGTATGGGATCTAGTTTCTTGATTAGATGCGGCATCACCAGCTGTTCACCTTCTGGTCCAGTCTTTGTGGTCTGTTTCACTTGGAAAGCTTCCTGAACTACCACAGGTGGTTCTGTGGTTACTATGTCCTTGAGGATCTTCTCACAGACCGCGTTAGCAGCTTCGGAGACCTCATCGATGGCTCGGATGAGTTTGCCTTCTTTATGAAGCTTCCTTAAAGGCTTATCCTGAGGTTCCTGATCCTCCTGTCCCGCATCTGGCAGGGTTTCTAGCAGCATCTGGCCACAACGCTTGGCCGCCTCGGAGACAGCTTCAATCTGCTGCAGTTCATCCTCTAATCTCTGTTGCTCTGCATTCAACTTTGGTCTCGCAGCTGTGATCAAAGCCTCCTTGCGTAGTTCATGGAGTTCCTGACTTAGTTTAATGCTGCTGGCCTGCGCATCCTGGGCAATCTTGTTGAGAGCATCATCCAACATGGGCTCAGGAGTCAGACTCTTACGGGGAGCTGGCACAGGCGCTGCCTTTGGAGTTTCCTCTTTGGACAATCGCTCTGGCAGTTGGGCAATAGCGCCTCCTTGACTGGGATGCCTAAACGGTATGGGATGGTGTTTTCTAGCCAAGTCCAGTTCCTCATCCTGAGCTTTTAACTTTCGGAGAAGATCCAGTGTGGCGGGTACATCTTTGGTATCACTGCCATCCTCACCCTGCAGATTGGACATGCTGCCAGCTCTTTCAAGGTTGCGAGTCAGCTCCATGTAGCTATTGAGATCTCCACCAGACGGTTTCGCGGCGTCTCTTTGGATCAGATTGTATATGTTGGCCGATTGGGTGCGAACAGCCCGTTGCTTCTTTTGCATTGGATAAACAAAACTGGATTTGGGACCAGGAGGATCTTTTCTCAATGAACGCACAGCCAGATCATCTTTAATGATGTCAGGAGAGCCACTCTTCTTCTTAACCCTCACTGGCTCCACATGAAGATAATCCGACTGTGGAGCAGGTACAATGGGTCCCACTGGGATGCCAAATGGAGGTTGCTTCTCCGAGGGCCGATGCTGCAGATTGGCCAACTGTAGGTTCCTGAAGGCCACATCATCTCTGATTGGGTCAGGTTCTCCGGTTGGCGAATCTTCATCCTCGTAGTCATCAGCATGCGCCAAAGCGAACTTTTCAAAATCACTGGGAGTTGGCACCCGCATCTTGGAGGAAATATCCAGCCTTGGCTCCTGTTTGGGCTCGGCAGGTTCAGTGAGTCCTAGTGACTTGTAAATGGCCTCCAGTTCGTTGATGGCCTCCTCCAAATTGGCCGGCTTCTTGCGGGGGAAGTAAACAGGAGGTGGTGGTGCCACTGCCACTGCTGGTGTTAAGCTCATTTTGCGCTCCGGATAAACTGGGGGAGGTGCCTGTTGATGTTGCTCCCGCTTCTCCGCCACGTACTCCTCGTACTTGTTGGGTAAATCCTCGCCAGATCGCCGGTTCTGATAATGATGCGGCATTGAGTTGGTCTTATGCACATCCCGATGACGAATCTCCACATAGTTTTGGTTTCCATGCTCTTGAGTGGGTTTTATGTGCAGACTCCCACACACTATGTTATCCTGACTCGGCGACGGATTGACTGGTGGCGCAGTCCTCTTAGGCTTCTGCACCTCGGAGTACATGGGCATGGGATAGGTTCTTAGTTCGCTCAGTCGCGAGCTGGAGAATGAACGCGGTTTGGCCAAGGGCTGCTGGGGAGCGGGACTTGGTGTGGGTAGCCCACTCTTAGAGGTTCGCAATATTCCACTGGATGCTGGCACCCCTGTATTGTCCATCCTGCCTGCATCCATCATGTGTATGGGCTTCCTGGAGCGTGGTGTTGCATCTGCCACATAGTGGAAATCAATACCATTCGGCAGGGATTGCTTGCCAGGATTTGCGTTCCTCTCGGATCGCGTGATGAATCTCCTGTGATGCGGTTGCTGTTGACTCACTGGCGCACTGACTATTGACGAACTGGGCTGGGAGTTGAGCGAATGCACCGACTGGTAGTGGGGTGGCTGCCAAATGCGATCATCCGACGCACAGCGACTATTGTGATCGAAGGCGTAGGACACGGGACGCAGGTCTCCAGAGCTGGAACCAATTTGCCCGGAACCTCCAACATGCACTCTCCTCAGAGGATCCCTTGGCGGCGGTGGTGGTGGCAATGGCTTGCTCTGCATCCTTCCGTTCATGTTCTGCAGGTGTATGTGACTGTCGTAGCTGATGCTTCGCTTTCCATCGTTTTGCATCGCATTCTGCAGGTTCTTCTGGGGCTGCGGTTGCCACTGGACATAGCCAGTGGAGGCATTCGTTGGCTGGTAGATGGATAAAGGCAGTGGCTGGGTTTTGTATCGCTGCTGGGCAACAACGGGTGCTCCGCCATGACTTGGCTCGCCATCCCGGGACAATCTCTTGTAGTAACGCTCATTGCGGGCCGCTCGACTACGCCGACTTTGTCCAGCAGCCGAACCCAGATGAATACTCTCATCGCTGCGGTATTTGGAGAACGTGGAGGAGTTCAGCGAGATCAGTTCCTCTTCGCTGGAGTGAGCTCCTGGTGGCTTGGGACCTCGCTGTGCCGATCGTGATTTGGGCTGCTGGTAACCATTTCCCTGTACTCCAGGCTGCATCAGTAATCTCCTGTCCAGGGAGTTACTTGATCGCTGATAATAGCCCGGCTGATTTTGATAGTAGAGTTCCGGTTGTATAGACTCCAGAGGCAAGAAGAACTCATTGTCAATATGCGGCTGGGGAGGATGTGGTGGTGCCTGCTCTTGCCGCGGACTCACCACAATGTGATCGAATTTGCTGCTACCTCGCGATCCCTTGCCATGCTTTCCCTTTGGCTTGCTGGCTGACTGACGCTGGGCAGGCACGAATCCCGCCTTGCGATCTTCTTCGCTAGAGGAGGCACTTTCAGTCTCCTTTTTTTTACGAAAAAGCCTGCCGAAGGACCATTTCTGTTTGCCGGAAAGCTGCTGCGAGGATCCTCCAATGCTGTGGTTGCCCCTTAGCCGATCCATATCCTCTTCCTCGTCCTCCTCCTGTTGGTGATGGTGATGGATGTCCGCTGTGGTTGTGGTGGTCGTGATCACCTTCGAATCGTGGTCGTCGGCGCTGTTCCGGTCATTGGTCAGCTGAAGCTCCCTGGGCAGCGGCAATTGTGGCCGCCAAGTGGTCTGAACAGTCTGTAAATAAAGCGAGAGAAATAGAGAGTGTTTAGTTGATTTTACTCAAACGCAATCAAGATAGTACGTGTGTGTATTATTTGCCCGCAACTCGCGGAACTGTGAGTCTGATAAGATTTCGTGGTGCCAAGTTATGTTAACTTGGCCCAAAGACCTCGAGATAAGCAAACTCAGTGAGTCTTTAACGATCTTTGCGGCCATCTCAAAGGTTTAAGCTTTTTTACGACCTCACGTCGCTTGCATTTACATGACAACCAGAAATATAACTACATCTGATCCAGGGTCGTTGGACCCTGGCTTTAGAAATATATTTACAGCTTTTCATTTTTCACCGTGTAAAAAATATCTAACTTCAATCTTTTTCCACGTGTCAAATGCGGTTTTTTTTCTTCCTAAGCGAAATCATTAGCATACGGCTCCCACACAGTACATGTACACACTTTTTTAGTGAATTCAGAGCGGAAACAGCTTATTATCATGGCAAATTAAATGCTTAGCAGAGTACTTTGCAAAGCGACTTGAAAGCAAGCTATCTAGATAAACCTCTTATCACTTTGTGTATACATAATGCATATTGTATTGTTTGGTTCCTGGAATTATTTCAGCCAATTCGCTCATGATCCATCAGAGCTTTTAAGCCCCGAGGAACTATTTAATCTTATCTGACAATCCCATTTGCCAATTGAAAGGCCCCGCAAACAAATGCCGAAACTAATTCATTTAATTTATTTTACAGCCCTCTCCATACAGTTTTCATTCCGGTTTTCAATTCGTATATTTTTTTTTTCTTTTTTGAGGATATTAAACGAAAATAAACCAAATTGCGTGTGAAATTCGATGGGGAGGGGCATATATAATATTTGTTTATACAGAAAGCTTTGCAATTGGGCTGCTTTTGGGGCACCAGGCGGTGTTTGGGATCTGGACGCATCATTTCCGTTGCTGACGCCATTCGAAATAGCTAAGGATGACGGCAAATGATCTCGGGGCAGAAGAATATCGCAAAGGGTTACACTTGTTTCCCTTCCAAGTGGTAAACATATAATGGGAAACATAAGCATAATGAGATTATGCTCGTGTCGAATGACATTCGATTTGGTTGGCATCTGTAAACGAACACGAACTCGAGGATCACTTTAAGTTATCATGGAAAACAACGGCTTATTAGCAGTATTAATCCAAATGCTTTTCGATATTAAAAGATCGTTTTTCAGCATTATTCATTGAGTAACACAACTAAAAGCCTCTTTATACATATGCTCGTATTGAGTTGGATATCTAGTCTTTTAGAATGACATAAAAATTTCCAAACCCTTAACATTTGCCTTTCATAACAATTCAAAGTCTCGTAAAAATTTTAAGAACTTTTTCGATTGAATTTTAAAAACTTCCACGAACACATGTCTCATCGTGCGGTCAACATTCCCTCACTTGTCAACTTTGATTTACAGATGGAAATATATGCAAGACTCCTCCAAAAATCTTTGTTCCTCAGCGTGATTCACAAGCGGTTTTAGAGACTCATTATAAAATCTGATCTAGACTATATTTATGTAAATTACATGAGAATTTTTACTAGGGAATTTACGGTCTCCTAAACAGCTGCGTAATGTCGGGCAATGTGCCAGTAAAAATCATATGCGGCTGGCTAAGATGGCCAACACAAATCACTCATACGCAATGGCGCAAGCCGACCAAACAACAATAGGAACACATATCAAACGTGCGATTGTATCTCTGGTGAAACTATTAATAGGCACACGCAACTCCAGATGCGAAAACGAACGAGATTCCCGAAACTCAAATGGCAAATCCCCAAAAAAAAAGACGGGCAAAACGAGAAATATTTGAGAAAACTTATAAATAAAACAGGCATCAAAAGTACAAACTGGGTGGAAATAAATTCGCGCGATATAGATCGAGGTATATAGAAGTACAATCCGTATCCGTTCGGTTCCGATCCAATCCGATACGATCCGTCACGAGCACTCGCGCTTTCTAGACTGATTACGGCTAAGGAAAAACTTTCCGTAAAGATCGATTCGAAGGCGACTAAAAAGCTCCCAAAAGAAGCTCCCCAAATGGGCAGAAGAGCACCTATAGAACTTAAGAGAACCGCCGAATGGGGTGAAGAATTCCCAAGAGTGTGTTTTACATGGCGCTGCTCTATCGGAAATCCCTTTAGTTAGTCCCTAGGCCGTAGGCTAAATTTCAATTAAGTAAACAGGCAAATGGAAACTAAATTGATTTTTCTAGCTCTTGCCCAAATCGGGATCATTAAAAGTGGATTACGTTTGCAGGCAGTCAATGAACTTTTACTCCGCCTCTGGGCTTTTTAATTAAGGCCGAAAATACACAATTCAATTAAGTGGGCAGGGAAAACTCTTCAGGTGAAGGCGGTTCATACATTCATCCTCCAGCGGAAAAATACAAGCACGCACTCAGAAATAATTTATCCCAAAGTGGGAAATTGGCTTTGTCGCTTTTATAAAGTTTCCCCTTTAAAAATTGTCTAGTTAATAGATTTTTCAGCATTAATTCTTATAAAATTATAAATGCAATCGTAAATGAGAACTTTAAGAATGTATTTCACCCAATTATTTGTATGAGTGTATGTCACCTTTTGTTTTTGGTTCTGTCACGCGATTAACAAGATCATTAATTTCGGGAGAAACGAAGGGAATATGCGACCAACTTCTGGTTATGAATGTTCCCCGAAAATAGCATCTCTATAATACTGATCGAAGATGTTCCACTTGTGTCACATAAACATGTCCAAATGATTCACTCCTGCCGTATATAAACGATGGCTAATGCAATTATCTGTAGTCCAAAGGTAGGAAAACCGTTTAGACCGCTGGGAAAATCGAAAAACTGGCCTCTAGCTATGCGGAAGATCTAGACGGTGGCGAAACTAAAGTGCACTCGAAAGTGGGTGAAGTGAGTTCCATCTAATTATAGTCGGACATTTGCTATATATACACTGGGGAAAGATCAGACGCCTGAGGAACGCGCCAATATGGGTCACACTTCTCGAGAACTTGGGGTAGAGAACTACCTGGGCAAACTCGGATAACCTTGGATTCCCGCCTAACTGCTTCAATAAAAACGTATTCAAATCGAAATTATTTTGCAGCTGTGCGGCGAGAAGTTAATGAACTAAAACACGAATTTTAATTACATGTTTAATGACTTCAATTTAATAATATCGCTGCTGGTGGGGAACTTCAAAGCTGGCAAGATATATGCGGTAAGTGCTGTGCATATCAAGGGATAAGTGAAGTGTATTTATAAACTTGGCAGCGTTGTTTGAATACCGTTTTAAGTATCTGCCACATCCGCTTGCAAAGGCATCTCTGCGCGGCATCAAAAGAAGTTGAAATATCTGTGTCAGAGCAGAAAATCCCCCAAGCTTATCACACATATTATGCAAAAAAGCCGCAAACTCAAATGCCAAGCCGAAATTAAGAAATTTCTGCGCGGAGCTGAAGTCTTGAGGCTGACAGAAACAAGTGGTTTGGCTCCACTTGGCACCACTTCTAATTCATTCGGGATGGCCCACAACAAACGAATGTCTCTGTCTTTCTGCGGCTTTCGGCTTTCGAGCATGCATAATCTATACTAATTTCTATGCTCGGAAACGTGGGGTCAATAACACCCCTTTAGAACTGGCCAACTCAGCTGGAAAAACTTTGGTTAAAACTCCCCATTCCCTCACTCCAGAATTTTATTATTATTATTTATGCACAGCACGTGTTGCACTTCTTGGCTGCAAGTCAGTATGTTTGTTTATCCCGACGAGCTAATGACTAGTGCGTGATATCGCTGATGTTGCCATATTCCCATTGTTTCGAGTGTGTCTTGCGTGAGGGAATCGTCGAAGGGAGTATCTTTTGGGTATCAGAGTGAACCAGGAAGTACGCTCAGCTAGCATCGCTTTTCAGCCTTCCTCCCATTTCTAATTATGCATATTTTGTTCATTTTTCACGTCGGCCGGAGCCGAAAAATGTGAGAATTTGTTATGCTGATATGGTTGTTTTCAAGTTGGAATTACTCAAGAATCTGGCTGCATGTATACACACATAGTTTGATTAATATATGGCGGAATAAATGGAATCAGCTTCTAAGATTTATATTTGTTTTAATTATAAAAGAAAATCTTCTACTTAAAGTCTGTTCTATTCGGTAACCACTTTGCATTTCTTTCGACAATTAGTCTACAAATTTCTTTTTATACCGAAGCAATTTTCCACTTGTCCAAAACATGTTTTCAAAAGTTTCTATATTCCATAAATTCAAATTTTTCGCTACTCAGCGCCCAACTTTAACAGGCCATGAAAGCGAAAAACAATTTTTGAAAGCAGCCGCAGGCATAAAAAGTGTTTTGTGGCGGCTGTAATTTCATAAGAAAATAAAAATTCTGCGTGGCCAACGCATGAGAAAATATTTTGCATATCTAAACGAAAAAATACACATAACAAGACAACAAACAGAAGAAACTTGTCGCTTTCGTTTTCAAATATCGGGGCGTTGAACTTTTCCCAGAAAAGCCGCGTTTGACATGGAGATCTTGGGCAGTTGGCCTTTGGGCGCCTCATCGTACCTATTGGTTTACACTTCACCTTTCTTGCTGTTTGTTATACAAAACCGACTTTCACTGGAAGTCATTAATTTTCACCCAAACTCGAGTGTGAGCCAAAGAAATCAGCATTTGATCCACACACATGTAAATCGATTTTTAATTGCTACGAAATGTGCGTTGGGAAACTTGGCAGCCTAACAAGCAGGTGGTAAGTATGCATTTAAATTTATGAAAATTATTTCTCCGATTATATATTCCCCTTCTGGGAGGGGGGATCACAGATTGAGTTGCACAGCCGGCTAATTTGTAGCGTTTAGTTAAGTTCGATTCGATAGGGAAACACAAAATCTGCATAATTACGCGAAACTGTTGAAGGCCTTTTGCGTAAGCTTATGTTATTCGATACAGAGTCGTGGGATTTGGGCTTTCGTTTTGGATGAATGAAATCTTAATCGGAGCAACAGGTTCACTGGAGATGGCTCAATTCGAGCTTATATCCAAGATCTGTGTTTCTGAATGAAGTCAATCATGTTTGTTATTTATATCAAGAGGAAGTATGAGTTCTTGGTTAGAGTGCTCGTTTAATTAGCACCTCAAATTTTAAAACAAATTGTTTTTCTGCCTCAATTCGGTTCTGCAATTAACGCCTTGACAAAATTGTGAGTTTGTTTAAAGAATTCTTATCCGTCGAGGTAAAGACAGAACAAAGTCTTTGAAGGGAAATATTAAAAGTTTGTTTGGCTTTGCGTGGGCAGTGACTGAAGTCGTATAACTTTTATGATCATTCAGGGCTTGCAGGGAAAACGGCATCAAAGGCTGGGAAAGATTTTAAAATAAACACAGACAGCGATCTTTGTTACAGTTCACAAAGCGGAGCATTTTACTGTCAGACGAGGCAGAAAATGCATTTTTTGCACGCTTCGCAGTCGTTTTAAGCGGTTGAACTTGTTTTTTGTGCTGCTTTGTGGAATTAACAAGCCATTAACACGTCTCAAGTACTTTCAGACTCAAGACCTTGACCCAGCCATCTGAAAAAAAGGAGGTAATCGACGGGTAAGACCAAACTTCAATGTCGAACGGGGCGTATGCCGGAATTAATTATGATTTGCTAAAGGCACTTGTTCGAAAAATATACATTATATACACCGCAACATTGCTAACACGAGAGAAACGTGCATCTTCTTGCGCTACACAGCTATTTCCGTAATATTTTTGGGTTGAAAATACTCGAAATGGATTTTGCCATGGCCCAAAAAAAAAAAAATTCACATCATCATTTTGTTTATAATGCGTACAAACAAAAATTGAGCGGCAGCCAAACGAGATGCTGAAGCGTATTTAATTTTACGTTCTCGTATTTATTTTGGAGGTGTGTTAGATAAAGATGGAATAGGTTTTCGGTAATGAATATTTTACATTTAAAGTTGTGTAATTAATGAAGTATACAATGGCTTAGATCTATGGCAACAAGTGAGTTCTTCCTCGTTAGAGTAAGGAGTAAATAATGTATTTCATTTTATACACAAACCGATGACTGATCACTTTTGATTTTTCGTCTTTTACATTTTCACTCAGTGCTTATTTTCAAAAATTGTTTTCGGATTTTCAGTGTGTGTTTCCTTTTCAATTTTCTTTACTTTGCTGACAGACAGTTGAGTTAAAAGCTAGAGGAAATTTCTTTGGCAGAAAATAGAGATGTGCAAAAATTATAAAATATATGCGCAAAGACCACATAAGAATATATTTAGTTAATGCCGGCAAAATCTTCGCGTTTGTATGTATACACCTGAGATTTGCGAATGAAAAATGTGAATCGTTCGCGAATGAATCACTCTTGAATCAGATGTAGCAACCTGAATCTTTTATATGTGTGCCGCATCAAATAGTTAGTTCTCGTTATTTACGAGTTCCGAGGGCAAGGCCAAGTTTGGCATCTTTTTAGACTTTGGCTAGACAAGAGACTAGCAAGAAGGAAGCCGACAATTTGCATGCTAGAGCAAAGGCATTAAATTGATTTCACATATCGCGAAGCTGTTTCTAACATCCTTTGAGCGGGAAAAATAGCCGGAAGCTAGTATTTTACATTTCCGCTCCGCAACAAAGACCGCAATTGAACGGACAGTGATTACGGTTCGGTTTAGTCGAGAAATTATATGTTTAACTTTCAATCTTTACAGTCAATGCATGCCAAACAAACTGTGAACATGCATATGTACATGGGATACATGGGATACATGGGTACATGACAGGTGGTCTAGATTTTGTGGCCCAAGGTTCGAGAGCCTTCATTGCGGATTAGTTGCAATTATTGTGGCCTCTTGACATTCTTCTTTATGAAAGACCGCAGCGGTCAACACAAAACTCAGCACTTACGCACTATCGATTTTTGCCCAGGCTTAAACCTATTTAAAGCCCCCACCACTTCCAAAAGAGTGTCATCGATTTGTGTTTGTTTGACAATAAAAAGTCGCCGACATCATCGAATAGAAGACGGCACTAAAGATATATCATCGAACTTGCCCTTAAGGGGCTTCAATTAAATGACCAAATGACCAAAGGGGACTGCGATAAAGAGCAATAAACTAAGGGCTAAACCGAGTAATTAAAAAGCAGCCCATTTGATTTTGTTTGTTTTGTCTTCTCCTTCCCACTGAATTGTTATTGAACTTAATTGGATTTGGTAACTACTTGAACCGAAATGGGTGAGAAAGAGTAACCGAAACCCAAAAGAGCTATCAAAATTGGAAAATTGTTTTCTTTATGTAATTGCGTGGAGCAACGCATATGATAAAGTTGATTTTAATCGTATTTTAAAAGAAATTTTATTTATCATAACAAACAGTTGGTGGTGAGCCACAGGAAAGTGCAATACAAGCAAATTGCACAGTAAAGTGGTTTCAAAATACTGCAGAAACAATTGGGCCATAAAGTGGAAAGAGCTAACGAAAACGTTACGGTTCCACGTTTTAATTCAATTTAATTTCTGGATCTAAAGATACCAATCTCTATTTTGACTCAGTAGACCACACAGATGTGTTTCTAGTAATTTTCCATTGTATTTTCCGTCTACTTTTTACGAGACTATTTTTCCACTTTACGCCAAAGATTTAGTCGTCAGTCGCGACGATCACGTAACAAATTTCATTTACTCAGTCGACGTGCGCACTTGGAATCAAACTAAGAACAAGCTAACACTTTTAGCATTAAGCACTATAGTACAAATTGTACATACATAGTTACAATAGACAAGAGAGTAAAACTTTTCCCTTTTATTCGCTTTTATCTGATTAACAGGGAAAACAAATCGAAACTCCATTCGACATGGCATTCAATGTGAGACAACAATTACACAACTCTCGGGCACCAAAAACATGACCATAAAAAGCCCATTTCATCAATGTCAGACGCAGGGGACTGCCCTCATCCCCCCAATCTCCATCTACATCTCCACCTGGCATGTGTCATGGGTACATGGACATGCCCATCACCATCACCATCACCATCAGCATATGAAACGTTTTTCACAATTTGTGATTTCTTTTTATTTTCCAGCTGGCACACGTGCGGCAATTATACGAGCAGCCAATAATTTCGCTTAATAATACACAAAAAAGACATCGGACTGGCATGGGGAATATAGTGGTTCGATCGAACGTAATTATGGTACTTAAGGTAATCTTTTTTAACGCATTTCTTTGCAGACTTTTGAAGGTCATTGGGTAGCCACCAGTTCATGACTGGCGAGCATTTGCATCGATTAAATTAAATATAGATAAAGGCACAACAATAAAAGTAATGCTTGCCTTGACTCGTGGCCTCAGTCATGCCAAGTTTATCGATGGAGAAAAAAAATGAAAACAAGTTTTCCTCGTGGGTCTATCGAATTACATTGGAGCGTGAGTTCCGCTTTTAATACGATGCTAGGTGGGAAATATATACGCCTGATTCGCTACGTTTGTTTAAATGAAACGCTATCAAGACCCGTAAAAACCCTTACGCCTCCAAAAAAAAAAACACATCAACAAATGGGTTTGATTGCATCAAGAACCACGCCGCAGAGGCAATGAACTTGAGCCTCATAAAATATTCAAAACCAAAGGTTTTCCTCTTTTCCCAATTGATAAGGCATGAAATGAGTTTGTCAAAGATAAATCATCCTCACAAGATCGAGAAGAAAGGCCAGCGAAGAAAGAAACAGGTAGAAATGGTTCAGGGAATCAAATCCGTATAGTATTTATTCTTTCTTTATTCTTTAGCCTGGCATTTCAAGGAATTACAGAATCCTGTTCTCTAGTTTCAGGTAGTTGTGGGTGTGTCGTCTTCTTGTTTCTTGCAACATCATAAAAATGTTTGATGGGTACGAGGGTACACAGGCATTTTAGGGATGGTTCGGAAAGGGTTCCTGAACTTTAATTGCGTGTTCAGGACGTCGAGGTAATTAAATTGATACATATTTCATGTCAAAGGAATGCGGAATTATATGGTCCACACCCCAGAAAAAAAGGAATCCGTAAGAGGATGAAAGCCTCGCCCAAAAAGCAAACAGAATTCAACAACGCTAAGCCAGGGATTTATTCTGGCCAAGATCAAATGGCCAGTGACTCCTATAATAAGAGTCGTATTACACACCGAAACGGACCCATCCCAATTTGAATCCAAAACCACAGACGACATTTGAGGATCAACAGCTCGCTCATGTGTAAATCTGGAGCAAATCCATATCAATATCAATATAGATCGTCTCGTCTTGCCCAAGTTGTTGACCCAGTGTAACGGCAATCCAAGGTTTTAGCGATAGCCTAAGCATCACATTCACTTTAGAAATATTTTATTGCCTCTTTCAATAAAAAAAAAAATCTTGAAAAAAAAAATATGTCGCATTTGTGATGTATGGGGCTTTCTGTTCCGAGTTCTTATCGACTCAGCCACAATATCATTTGTCAAAGTGTCAACTCCGGGCATTGTTTGTGTTTATATAGTCTGGTGTGGCATCTTCGTTTTGCCCTTTGTTTTTCGCTGTCTGTCCGAAATCTGAGCATTGAAAATTGAGTAATATGCACGGGTATTCGGTATGCGGGCCTCTTTGGAGATGGGTTAGTCGAGATTGGCGGGGAGTGATGCGGCATTTTATAATAATGCGGAGAAAAGAACGATGAGGCACGCTATTCGAGGATTGTAGATTGGGGATTGGCTTTTTGCCGTTGCAGGCAGGTTCAGAAGACAGAATATTGAAGATTCATTGCTTCTCTGACAAGGCCGGTAGCTCAAAGTGGATAAGGGGAATGCAGTTAAAAATGATCAAGATTAGCGCTTGATGGAAAGTCAAGGTGAGTCGAGTTTGAAAAGTTCTTAGATAGTCTTTGGCTTAAAAGCTTTTGTACATAGCATTTTCACGAAAACCAACGAGAATTGGTAGATGAAAAGCGGTGTTTTCAGCATTGAAATGTATTCTTTTATTCGGTGTCTGTAAAGTTAATAATATGAACTTAGATTACAGTGGGCTTAGACAAGCATACATCACGCTAAAATTTTATAAATTAATATGGTCGCTTACGACCATTTAAACTTCATACGAATGTTTTTCAACATAACAATTACAAACTCTTAAATTGAGCAACGCTCGTTAATGTAATCAAATTAAACCGTATTTGGTAACCGATCTCAAGCGAATTTTGCGCACTTGACACCTGAAGTGTCGTCACCTGTCGCACGAGCAGACCTTTCACAGAAAGCCACACATCTACAGCCGTCAATTGATTATACAATTTACCAGTTACCAGTAAATGCTTTCTGCCGAATACTGTATTAACATTGACCGCAGTCAAAGTTGCAATTTCACACGATTCGGGGAGTAAAAGAGAGGACAGACACCCACCTGAGCAGACTAATTGCAGGTGGGCCAAAAAGCGAGTTGGCGTTTTGGCCAAAAGAAATTTTGTTGTGGTGCTGATTTATGCTCGAGTGTTTTGACAACAGGCCGTAGACTTTCAAAACGATTTATTTGGCTTTTTGCAAATCATTTTCGAATTTGAAATTGGGTTAATTGAGCTTGACTTTGAACAGTTAAAAGGGTAGAGGCATTTTTCTGTGTAGGCTGTGTTCCAGAGAAATGTGGATAGAATTCTGAGAGACGGAGAGAAGAGTTTGGCAATCGATCTGTGTGAAGTCTTACAAATGCAAGTTGTGGTTTGAAAGCGTCTTGAATGAAAGCCCCATTCAAGCTCAACGCTTGAGTAGTTTGGTCTGAAGATGCTGGAAACGGGGAGAAATAATGGCTTTAAAATGGTAATACTGATACGCTCAGGTAAATAAGTGGGCAAGTGGATCAATTCTAAGTCTTCTCAGTTCATCTGCAGATGCAGATAACTGTTAGAGTGTTAGATGTCAACTTTCCACATGATCGATGAACCATCAGGTATGGCTTAAGAATATTCCAAACGAAGTCCGCTAATCAAAGAACTATCACAAAAGAACCAAAGATTTTCACTTCATTAGGTGCGTCTTTGTCCCGGGAATCTATGGAGATACTTCGGCATACGGCATACAGCAAACGGCATACTACTCCATACAATCCATACTATCCACCGTTAAATTGTTTTTCGTTCGGCATTTTCGTAATTTACTTGATTAAATGCATTGATCATTAGGCGTTCTCCGCAGAGAGGAAAACTAGTTTACAGAATCCAGATAGTGGCAGGAAGCTGGCACACAAAAATGCTCGTCGAAGGTAAGCCACATTTTCAGCCGAAAAACACAAGACCCAGAAGAAATAAAAAAAAAACACACAATGAACTGAGGAGACACCTGCCGTCCAAGCCGTTAGCAGTTGGCTACTGCCACACAATGGACCCAAGTCGAAGTCGATGTCGAGCTGTAAGTGGAGGTATCTGGTATGCAACCTGTAGATATGCGCTTTATAATTGCATGAACCGCTGCACCAACTGACCCACTTCTCGGCACCACACTGTACACCATATACATATATACCTATAGCCCATAGAACCTCTAGTCTTAGGCACCCGCAGTCCGGCAATAATGAAGCTTGTTCTGCGGCTTCTGTGGGTCCCCAAATAAAAAGCACAGAAAATAGAAAAATGAATAGGCTAAATTAGTTTTAAACAAATGTAAGCCCGCATAAGCGAACGAGTTAAGGCGCTAATTTATGCAATTGCCTCAAGTCTTTGAACTTTTCAAACGAAACCAGCAACTCAGCAAGCTTTTCGTGTTCATTTTGGCACCTTAAGGAAAATTTCAAATTAGTAGTCGAAAAGTTCAGCTTTCCAGCATGGATACGCTGCTCCAGAGGATTTCGGAGATATTTAATAACTTTACTTCCCCCGTTGAAGCGGTGGTATACACTCCTAAGAATGCTGAGGAAACACAAGCCTCTGCAAACCAAATTCCAGAAGCCTCGAATCAGGAAACTGGGAAGCCGCATGATCGCCCTTCACCCGATGCTAGTGAACCCCTAACCTCTGGTGATATTCCAACTCCAGATGTCAGGTTGCAAAAGTTCAGGGAACAAACAACCCCTACCATAAACTACGAGTTGGAGTTTGTTGACTTTGTAGATCGCAACGCTCCTCAGGGTCTATCGAAAAAGATAATGGACATAATGCCCTATCTGCAAGTCAGCTTTTTATCCTGGCCAGCTTTTTGGATTTGGCGCGGCTACAACTGGCAGTCTAAACGGAAAACGGAGAGAATCTCCTTTTACATTCAAAGGGTTTGAAATACAGCAGCTTAACCTGCGATTTGCCCATTAAAAACCTTTCATTTCAGACCTATCAACAGGCCAAGCTAATGCAGTTGGCCATCTTAGCCACTGGTTTATTCACAATATCAATGGGTCGACCGGCCGGCTTGCCAATAGAAATGCACACGGTGCACAATAATCAGGACGAAACGCCTGACATCGGGGACTCCTCTTAGTTCAGGTAAGCCTTGATATATGTTTCTGTCTACACTTAAAACTTTACACACCAAATACACAACTTTCGGTCGAAATTAAACCTTTCGAAGATGGGCATCCAAAATTATTACGGCAATCTGAAGGAGAAGTTCTTGAGGCTCACCAGGAAGGAGGAACCAGCCAAGGCGGAGATAGCCCACCCACCTCGGATACATAATCTTGGCGAGGAAATACGTATGTTGGTGCACTCGCAGTCCTTTGAAAAGGCCTACAGCACTGCAGCACCATTTCTTTTCGCCAATTTGGGGGCGTGGCCGGGCTATTGGCTGTTCAGAGGAATGGATTATCATGTTCATCGATCGCACATTCCACTGCCCATCTACATAAGACAGGTGAGTAGGTTTGCTGTTTCGGTTTGCTATAAACTTTTAGCTAAATACATTATCATTTTAGACATACTACCAAGCCAAAATGGTGCAGCTTCTCATTGTCTTGGCCGGCACTTATACCGTTTTCCGAAACACCACTCGCTTACGATTGATGAATGCAAATAGAGTGGCAAAGTCCTAAAGTCTTCCAAAATCATGCAATGGATGTCCAAAAACCAAGCGAAGCAGCGTCTTACAAAATACGAAAACAGACCATTTGAAAGCTGAACTTGTATTTTAACAAACACAAGATAAACTCAAAAAATACATTTTAGAATCATTTCCTACAAAACTCTGGGCGTTGATGTAGCTGATTCACCGGAGTCCTCACATTCTCCACCTTTATCATCTGGGATACCCTCTCTAATACTCTTTATTACTTGTGCTAGTGCTTCACCACCGACTCCATTATCTATCAGTTCGATGCAGATTTTGAGGGTTTCCTTGCTGAGACCGGAGTTCACTATTTCCGATATATTATGCAAGACAGTCAAGCGATCGTCGGACATCGTTATTCTGCGAATTTTGATATAGCTTGAAACGAACTCTGAATGAATTTCGAAATAAATTGAGGGCAATACTTGAATACAATCCTGACAGATATCTCACAAGCTATTGCTTTTAGTAGAGAAATGTTACTTCTGGGTATACTGCTTATAAAAGATTAATGATCGTGGCTATGTCAAAATATTTGATTTCCCTCCATAATCGAAAGCCTGCATTTGTTCTGCTAACCTGAGCCCCGAGGCCTAACCGTAATCCATTAGCAGCTGTAAATCGTAACACCGTTTCAAGTTCAAAGTTCAGTAATGAGACACCTGCTCCACTGAACCGCCATGCGCTCGCCATCCGAAGTGGAAAGATAAATTAGCTACAAATTAAACAAATTATATACGCCAGAGAGGCACGCACACAGGCATTGCAAACGGAGGGGAGAATTGTAAATGGTGAAGAAATCTCAAATCTCAGCTGGCGGACAATTAAAAAACGCTTAAATGAAGATCTTTTTCAGTCTGCAAGTGCAGTGCCGCCAGCATGTGATAAGTAAGAGCAAACACTTAATTATGAGAGGGAGATCTATTGTATCGCTTGGCCTCACCTGTATGAGATACATTTTCCGCTTTTTTTTTGTTTTTCGACGCTCCGCACAACGAATGCTAATTATGCAGCATCTGGTGTTGTGATGATGAAGTGGTTACTGTCTTGCTCTACTTGGAATGCAGCTCACTTTTTATGGGTCTGGTGCAATTGCGTTCAATTGGAAATTGGAAACCGAAAAGAAGGCGATCCCGGGTCTTTTTCACTCAATGAAAATCAATTGAAAAACGTTTTCGCTGCGAAAATCTAGAACTTCACTTGAGAGCGAAGCAATTTGCAGCTTTAACTGAGGCGTTCAAACTAAAACGATTGGCCGTGTCTTATTGTACAGTTGTATATAGTCGGGCTATATAAACGCAATTAGTCAGCAGCACGTAAACAACACAAGCTTGAAACAGAAGTGGTAGATATTGAACTCGGTTTCCTTGTGGCAGGTTAATTAACCCGATCGTAAGGGGTAGTACATAAACTTTTTGGAGGGTGTTTTTCTGCTTAACACACTTTGCTTGCTATGGCAATAGGTTCGCAAATGCCTTCACAAGGTGTTCACACCGCACAAAATCGATCAAACAAATAATTTCAAACACGATTGGCCAGCTCAATGTATGGGAACTTGAGCGGTCTTTTGGTATTTCGAGGTTTCTCTTCGATATTTGTTTATGCTTTATTTATTTACACAAATATGTACAATTCGTTGGTTTGTGTTTTTAGTGCGTGGTTAAGTGCATAATTTAGTGTGTTTATTATTTGAATATTATTTAAATATATTAGTTGTTAACGCGTTTGAATGACCATCGGGTCTGTGAGTTGAGCGCGAACTGAATTGAAATTCCGCTGGGCTGTAGATACAAAGCAGCTTGTGGATTGTATCTTATGGATTCCATGCAACCTCATCATGAGGTTCGCTTCGAACATGTTTGAAAATATCTCTGATAACCACCGGATCAGGCAGGTTGCGCCCAATTTGGAATGTTCGGATATGTTCCCAAGATTCCTGGGGCTGCACTTGAAATCGCTTCGACATTTCTTGATGTCACAACTTCGGAATTCCGATTATTCGGGGGATGGAAGGCGCCCACTAGGAATTTAGTTAATTTGTTGATTATTCCGAGCACCGTGGATGGAACTGAAATTGGGCTTAATGAATGCTAAATGGTTTTAATGGGTGAGAGACTAAGGGATGAATACCAGGGAGCGAGAATACGTGGGTTGGTCATGGATGGATCATATGTATTTTCATGATAGTAAACAATACAGAATAATATTTAGTAAATAGTTTTGTCCTCTTAGTGCAAACTTTAGACACCCTTTCGAAATCCGAGATTGCCTTACTCAACCCAAACCCAAAACCTCATAACTATTCATCTCTCCACACCCAGGCGCAAATCTCAGCTTGTGGAACGCATTGCAACAGGTTCGCCGAGCATTAAAAATAAAAGCTGTAGAAATCCGTAAGGCGAAAAAAACGAGACCATAATAATTAATATCGGCCGAGAAACCCACCGAACTCCGCCAAAGGAGAGAAGTGCGTAAGTGAAAAAAAAGAAAAACAGGAAATTGTTCGCAGCAAAAGTTGCGAAATATTTCATAACCTGCCAGCGAAAGATGACAAAACTGCGGATGGATATGCATCTCGTAAAGAAATTTCACCCAAATATAATGACAAAAGTGGAGTCTCGGCCAATAATCGTTCACCCTTGAAATCGACTTGAAAAGCAGCATTCAATTTGCGAAAAATGAAAATAAAAAGGAAACTTGCGGCCAATTTTATTGGCCATGCCTGCCCGATTCTCTGGCATCTTGTGGCACAAATGTGTGGCACCGTGATAAATGCACCGAATAAGACGGCAAAAAATAAAATCAAAATGAGCTAAGAGAAAAAACCTGCAATCAGCAAACGAAAGTGAAACAAAAGCGCCGACGAGCGAGCAAGAGAGTGAAGGGGAAAAGACATCGGGAACGTTCAGCGAAAAACTTGCAATTTCCATTTTAAATACGCAACAACTTTCGGCTAGAGGCAGGCTGCATGCCACAAGGAGTCCACCTCGTTGGACTCCCCGCCCCACCTACAGCTGCTCAGAAACCATAAAGGAAGGGGCGGGAGGCAATGGATCTTAGGACCAGATCCAGGCTTACACTTGGAGGAAGTAACGCGAACAACTTTAGTAAATTTACAGGCATATTAACATTTTTCTAAATATCTTAGTTTTTCTGTATAAAATGAATCGAAACCACTGCATAATTATAATAAGCAACATAACATAATAAACATTTTTCTAAATTTTGTTCATATTACTTCGTTTTTTGTGTATGCATGAACAACAAACGACTTGGGCCGCGAACTCCTTGACTCGCCGATTTGTTGTCTGTGGATCGTCTGGCTCTTGATTGGAGCTGCCCTCCAGGAAGTGGAGAGGAGCAGGAGCAGGCAAGGAAGGCGGTTGGGGAGCCGTAGGAGTCTGGGCTGATTGGCGCTCTTTTGTTGGGTATGTCATCAGCATAAATTTCGCCTCGCATTCATCATAATTTCCATGCATTTAATTTGTGTCATAAATTGTCTGCTTTGGACTCCTAGAGTCTGGACTGAGATTGCAAAAGGGCCTTCCTTCCTTGGCCATAAATGCTGAGATATGAAATCTTCAATTAGTTCTGGGGCGGGAGAGCTTTGCTTTTGCCAAGTTCCCAGCAGGTTCAATGAACGACTGGCATTTTCGCTTTCACTTAAAGCGGCAGGGAAATGGGAAATGCAGGTTCAATGGTCACGCACTTGGCAAAACAGCAGCAGCAGCAGCAGCAACACAAGCTAATTGACATCCCTAGCCGGTGTCTGATTACCCAGCAGATTTTGCAAATGAGCCGGGCAAACATTGGTAAAAACAAGCTCAGGCACTTGAGATACAACGAAATGCATTCGTTAGATACAAAGGTACTGCCATGCAAAGATACAAAGATACAAACACACTCGACGCACGTTTGAATGCTGTGCCGTACGGCGATCAATAACAACAAAAGAGGCAGACAGTCTGCGCCGAGATGGAATCGTTGTTGGCCAGGTTAAAGATCGTTAGGCGCGACAAGGGGTCAGGTAGTAGTAGTGGTGGTAAAGGAGATATGTATGATGGCCACGATAATCAAGGAGTGGAGGGTATCTCAGGTCCGTCTCTGCAGTGCATTTTCCACTTATTTCGCCAGCCGCCTGACCAAATGAGCCAATAATTTCATTGGCCGCGACTGGTGAGCATAATCATGGGTTGCATTGATTGGAAAATCCATTATGAGCCTCGCTTTTTAGACTGCACATGCTAATGGCTCCCTTTTTACGAGCCACTTCCTCGCAGGAACCGGATTACGTAACTCCCCCCCCCCCTAGGGGAAGTCCTAAGTAAACAAATGAACTTGGTTTTTTCATTGACTTACGCAATGATTTCCTTTAACTGCCTATGGCCCAAAAACGATATCGTTGAAACTTACCTGCAAGAAAGGAAGAGGGACAGACAGATGGTATTAGTCATATGGCACAGAAAATATCTATATACGTGGTGTACATGATATGCGTGGAAATGATTAAGCAATTTCCGCTGACATGCCATTTTCCAAATGGACCAGTAGAGAGCGAGAGTGCGGCGATAGCGAAATACATATCTGCAACTGCAATCGATCATAAATCAAGTTTGCTCCATCGATGTTTACGTTCATTCGGTTTATGGCGACAGATTTTGTGGCCAACCGAATGCAGTTAATGGTCAGGAATGTGGCGAAATGTGGCGAAAGGGAACTACCGCTTTAATAGAGAGTTTCGGTTTCGTATCGTATTTACCTGCTGTTTAAGCGAAATCATTAGGAAACTTACTATCAATTACTTGTTTAATTATACAATGGTATACATAGATTACTCAGATATTCAGGGGGTATAATGGACTCAAACATGTATAGTGTTTGGTATAATTTAAGAATCTCTTCCTGTGCAGCCATCTAGTATTGATGAAATATGCAACTATTTTATTTCCTTGCATTTCCCACGCCAATTATCCCTGATCTAACCATGCAGCATCCTTGATGCAATTCCCCTCATTTTCCCACACCTCTATGATGTCTCAACTGGTAGTTCTCAAGGAAAACAAACCGCAGATCATCTGGCACTACGCCTATGAGTTCCACCCCCAAACAACTCAAACACCTGCTGACCTGTGGCGCAATCTTTTTCCACCGATTGATGGATGGGACACTGTCAGGTAGTCGGGGGCATTCACCAATCCAGCAGATACTTTCTGCCACATTGGTGTGAAATCGTTATGTCTGAAGCCGCTCAAAGATATCTCTTTGAGGCGTTTTTGGAGCCCATCAGACAGACTCTGCGCCAAGTTCAATGGACGTTCGTTGGCAGACGCAGAAAAGGGTCTCCTTTTTTGTTTCTTCAATTTTATGGACAGTTAAACAATTATATTTGGTATTTACAGCCCGCCAGACGACCATACAAAATACGCCATGAGAAAGATGATGCAATGCGGCAATCGACCAGCAACTTGCGATCAAAAAAAGGAGGAGGAGATGGCTTCAATCCAAGGAGCCGACCGGCGACAATCTGCCACTTGGCACTTTCGATTTTCGCTTTCGCAGTAAAATGAAAACATTTTGTTGCATTTTTCCAGCTGGTCACGTAACGAGACACCCAGCCAACCAACTGACCATTAAGAAATTCTCGAGGATTGGGTGCTGCAATGGTTGAGTATTTGGGACTTGAGCAACTGCACCCAATCGAGCTGCCACGCCCGGGCGGCATAAATCACAAGTGAAAAGTGCAGCCCAGTGTTGGCATCGCCATTCCATGGTGTGTGCATAAATTTTATCGGGCGTTTTATATCAGCACCTCGACGGCGAAACTAGAAGACAATGCGCAATCCGCCTAAATATAGCCCAGACTTTGAGTCCGTTCGTCATGCCAGATGCAATCTAAATGAGAACTGACTCCCGCCCCGGATCGACAGCACGTTCAGATCTCAAGTTATGATGGGTTATAGTTGGGAAAAACTATGAACGCTCTTTACAATATACACTGCTGTGCTGCAAAAAGTAATTAACAAATTTATTTGGAAGCTTAGAATATAGCACAATGATCCAACGAAATTTTGTTGGTTTCTTTTGGAAATAAATATAGTTCCTCGATGAAATCTTGAAATTTAGATATTCATCCAGAAGAGTAATCCACCTTCACCTACTGCCTTGGAATCTGCCCTACCCAAAGCCATGTCCATTAAACCTTGCGCATGTCTCGTAGAACGTACGCATCGATATGAAAAGACAGCAAAGTACGTTTGAATATTTAGGAAACAAAAAAAATCAAGATTTACCACTGCAGCTGCTGGTTTTGATTTTTATTTTAATTTTTTTATGAGCTTTATGCATGTATTTTTATGAAATCCGTGGTTTGTAGGTGCGCTCCGTTGTTGTTATTTCTGGTTTTGGTTTTTCTTGACGATTTAGGTTCATTTGTAAAATGCTCACGTGCCACGATTTCTTGTTTGCTTAGACAAAGTTGTGAAAAAAATAAAATGTATACATATATGTGGAAAATAGTGAAAAGAATGCCATGGAGTGGCACGTTTCGGGTTGAACGCAGTTCGAGAAATTTGTTTGCCTATTTTATGTTAATTCCTATGACGGACCCTAATCCGCGACTTGCATCCTATGGCCCATTGCCAATCCTTGACGTCTGACGAGGGGTGTGTCGCTCGCAGTGGTTGCAAATTAATTGCCAACTTATATGCAAATATCATAATCACCATTCTTCAATTCAAATTACATGGCGCAGCACATAACGATCGTGTATTCCAGGGCTCTCGACTCCATCCATGCAAATTCAATTTGATCTTTTCTGTATTTCTGTAAAGGAACGAAAAACAAGGCGCGAAACGATTTCCCAACCCACGCAGCAATATCGTAAAGCAGCAAACGTGTTTGCATGTGAACTTGAATGAAATGCCAAGCTCGAATTGGGTTACAGACAATTGCCCGCCCGTAATTATACCAAAAGCCCACAGAGCCCCAAACAATCTTGTCCCCATATGCTGACAGCCGGATTGATTGCTCGCCCAGGTTTTTTGGGATCTGAAGAGCAGCGGGGAGATCAGGCTAATAAGCGGGCAAATTGGGGAGAAACCTCCGAGCATTATGGCATTTTAAACGGAGCTGAACGAAAGAATGCCAGCTGAAAGCCAGAAATGTCGATCATTTGCTTGCGAAGGCATTTGCTGTATGTTTGGACCACTAGGACAGTAGGATACAAAACTAATCTGATCTTCTACGAAACTATGGTCACCAGAAATGGAAACAAAAATCGATCAAAGAGAAAACTTCTTCATTTAATCCAGTAGAACCGGGCCGAGAATCAATCTGTTAAGCTAACGAAATAGCGAAGATCATTTATCATAATCAGCTGAAAACAAACAGAAATCTTAAATGTGCTTTGGCCCAAAGCAAAGTCATTAAGTTGTCTAAAGTCTAACGCATTAACTTCTCATCCTAAGATGGTCTAAAATTTGATTAGTGTAAAATCTAGTCCAAAACGTAGTAATAGTGCTCCAAAATTAACAAATTCATAATCAAATTTGATATGCCGAATGTTAATTTGTATCAATTTGCGGCAGACCGCGGAATGAAGAAAGAAACTACTATTTTTCCAGTTTTTCGCCAGCCACGCCAAATCAATCAAACCTTAGCAGTCGCACATGGAGCAAAACAATCAAAGCATTATCGCAAAAAAAAAAAAACGGCGGGCTGCAAAAACCAAAAAAGAAAAGATTAATGAACAGAAATGTACATTAAATTGGTTGGCCCGACGCACACGGACTTTCACTTTCCACCGAATGGGGCAAGAAAAACCAATAGGGCAACGAAATTTATAGTTGGGAAACTATCCATCAGATACTACGGGTATACTTGACCCATTAAGACCCAAACAAGCACACGCAATGCAAAACGCATTCAGATATCGCTTGTTGTCCCTGGCAATTGTTTTAATTGGATTGTTTATTGGGTGAATGGGGGTGGTTGCCATGCGCCCAGCGGGTTGGCCTATCTTTTTCCGACCTCGATGTCCGCGAAATTGAGTCAACCCATGTTGCCCCCTTGTACTGACCCAGTTCACCATATTTCATGCTCAATTTTACTCTTTCAGGGTCACGTAAAACCAAGCCGACTAACTAAAAGTGTTTCTTATTTTTGCAACATTCCCCAAGGCCTTCCTATATCGCCACTGATGTCGTCAGATCTGTGGATTATTTTAGGTATCCCGCTGTTGTTTGTCCATTCTATATCTGTCTGTCGGTCTGTCTAGTAAATTAATGTCTAGCTAGGAATTCTTTCTGCACAATTTATTTAAAGACAGTTTTTAAAATCTCTATGAGAACTTTTTAAAATATTGTTGGGGTTTTCTTATGGGACGCAGGAAAAGTCTTTATCCAACAATATATATAGAGAGAAGTTGCGATTCAAAGGAATTCACTTAAGTTTTCGATAGATCATAGCTACGTTCTGCAGTAAATTTTTTTGTAAAGCAATGCTCTTTTAAGAGAACCCATGTTCTTTATGTTTAATTTGGTGACCACTTCCGAAGATCATTGTACTGATCAAGAGTAAATTTACGATTTTAATACAGCTCGTTATAGCAAGAATTTCTACGCATTTCATTAATCTTGGTCGACGTCTCATTATCGCCGACTTGACCGTTTTCTCTGTCTCGGCCAGACAATTTTTCATATTTCAACGAGCTAAAATTACGCGTCTTATCGTAAAGGAACCCTGATATTATATAGCTATTGAATACAGTCCGAGTGCTATCCCCAACAATCTGTCACAATTTATTTTAACACTTGCTCCCCCATGTCGTTACTCTGTCGGCCGAAAAACAAATTGTATTTGTTTCGGTTTATATTCGGCGATTGTTTTTTGGGATTTTCTCTGAAAACATTTCGGTGACGGAAGTGCGCGTGTCAGCGCGACGCCATTTAAGCCAAAAAATGAATATGGCTATATAATGTGTATTTAACGATTCGGAAAACAGACGAAAAAGCAGGCGGTGCATTAATATTTCAGACGCGTTTTGAACGCGCAAATCTGCGACGCCCTCGAGTCGCCAAATCCTGACTTGCATTGGGAATCGGAACGCCGTTTAATTTCCCAATATAGAAATCGCAATATCGGCAAACAGTAGCACATATATGTGGATATTCACATATAGAGAATATATAAACCAGCCGGCCATCAACTAAACGGCCCATGGCCTGCATAAACAATTTGACGTCAATTCGAATGGAAAGAGAACAGAACAGAAGTATCTGACTTCGAAATCAAGCAAAATCAAAATAAACCTAATGAGCCGCATGTATTTTCATATCTGCGCCACACTCTGTGTCAGGAAATAAATCAAAAAGCTCATGGAAAGAAACCATTTAAAGCAAAATTATATGCTCCAAAGAAAGCCGGCATTTTGTTTGCTCATAGTCTGGTCATAGAATTTACGACCGAACTATCTGTGGGACTTGAAATTGCACTCAACCCTTATGGAGAATGACTCAACTATCCGACAATCAACCAACCACCGATGAGCCAAAGGGCGTCTTTTGTTGGCCAGCTTGCCAAGTTGCAATGGGCAACATTGAAAAATAAGTATGCAAAGAGCAAAATATTTAGTCGCTGACCCTTAAAAAGCGATATTTGACATTTGTGCTCAAAATATACATTTAACGAGTGCCGCAAGGCAAAGTGAAAGTACAAAAGAGCATTTGAAATACTCTACAATTCATAGCAACGATGGCGAGTCTGGTTCATGGTGGAAAATAGTGTATTTATTATATGTTTCTCGAACCTAGATATTCAAATTTATTAGTTTATGATGCTTCCAGAACAGCAGGAATGATATACAACCTTACCTATTCCACTATAGCCTAAACTTTGAAGAGAAATGATGTGGAGCATCGATTCATTCATATTAGGAGAACGAATGAGTTTAGTTTGAATACATATATCTTATTTTTGGGGGGCCTTAATTGCCGACGAACTGATCCATTTTTAGAGGAAAACTATTGGAAAAACACACGCCAGCGGCGAACGGCTGAGGTGGAAAACGATTCAGAAGATGCGGCTGCCAAATAGATACAAGTTGCCAGCGCATACAGTAGATACAGATTTGAATCCGAATCCGAATCTGAATGTGAATCATGATGGACGCACACAAGTGGACCTCGGCCACACCTCCCCACCTCAGTTGATGTAATAGTCGGTCCAACGGATGTGCTGAAATGTTTATAAACAAACAAGGAAATTGCACGGAGAGAAAAGGAGCATATAGATCTTGGAAAGTTTAAAATAGATTCATGGATTTAAAATATCAAAAATGATAAATATTTTAAACAATGCTTAGTTGAGTTAGTAAACTGTCTGCAGGAGAGAAGTGGGAGGGGATGAATAACTTTCAAAAGAAATGTGGGTTGACTTCAACTTACACTTATTGCGCGAACTGTCAAGCATTTACATGACGAGCTTCATCATTCCAGAACAGAAAGTTGGGCGATATTTCTGCGCTTCGTTTGGGGTTGGCCTTTCAAGTAGGTTTGTTTAGGCCGCTCACGTTGTCACAGAAACCGCAGTCAGTGGGGGGTTAAGTACAAAGAAGGGTCCGAGGGGCACGGCCGAGGTGCCGAAGTATGTTAGAAAGTAAAACGCGCGCAAAACAAATGCCACTATATTGATTAGTGGAAAGAAACACAGGAACACACGCGTGTTACCGGCGAAGTTAACCGGAGTCGTTAGCCTTATTCTTTTACTATTTGTTGTGACAGCTTGCTGTCTGCACTTCGTTGCTGTTGTTGTGACTGTGGGCAATCCAATTAGCCAGTAAAGATGCCGCCGTAACAATCAGATAATGGCAATACCCCAAGATATTCACGATAGATATCTCAAAACGCTTGTACACCAACGAAAAATTGCTGAAATATCTTTGGGATTATTTCGATTCGGAACCCAAAGCGATTTGCATAGAATTTGGGATAGAAACGCGTGGAAAGCCACCGAAGACCGCGACGGAAAAGCGGAAAACGCGAGGGAAAACGCGATGCGACCGGGAACACAACCAAAGCAGAACTGAATGGCCAGTGGAGGAATCCAATGGCCAACAAATTCTGAGGCGATCCCTGAGTGAGAGCTTTTCTCTCACTCGGCATGGGTGGAAAACTGAGGAAAAGTCGGAAAATGCTATTTTAGCCCACGCCGGAAAACCACTCAAAGAGCCAAAGCATAATGAAGAAATTATGTGTGAACATTTCGACTGAACAATTTGTTTACAACGATTTTTGGCTGGAAGGCGCGCCGGCGTTCAGCGGTTGAAAGTGAAATGGCAATTGGCGAGTTATTTTTAAAAGAAATTTCCCGGAAATATATTTCAGAAAAATTTATGAAATATGCAGAATATATAGAAAACTTCAAACATAAAACTTAAAAACTTAAGATTAAGTTGCCCCTCCAAAGCATATTTTATGTTCAACAAGCTTTAATTAAGAACTCATTTCTTTTAACTGTTATGTTCGATGTTCGAACATTTGGTAAACTACATACTCCGCCCTCGTACATAAGTCCAAATAAAATACGTGAAATACGGTAAAACGTGTAATGGCTAAACTTATAACGGTAAATATTAATGGCGGCTTACACCTACGCATGTACATACCTTGAACAGTGCAGCTGGAACTCAGGACCTTACGCCCACTCCATAAGCAAACAACAGCTGTTGCAGGATACCCGCCTTCGCTTTTATCAATGTATCGCCTTTCTTGCATTAAAATTGACATCTGGATATTTCTTCGTCGTTTTAAACCCGAAAAACACGAATTTTCTTTTTTTATTTGCCGGTGACACACACATACACGCACGCACTGTCGAAAACACAAGCACTCGCGCAAGTAAACAGTTGCATTTTGCCGGCTGCATTTGTTGTTGACGCCGACAGATAAATAATGGAATATGAATAAATTGCGCTGAAAACTTACCTGTAGTATGGCTAATACCGAGCGGTGTTTACCTTAATCGATGCTTAGTTAACTACTTAATATCTCTTAAATTAATTAATCACAACTATCACACCGGTTTTAATTACGCGCCTTTAGCACTTCAATTACTTCGTTGACTTTGGCGCGAATTCTTCTAAAAAAAGACGGTGGGATGGCATAGGCACTGCCCATACACACGCGAAATGCACTTTTTATGATTTATAGCTTCTTTGTTTTCTTTTTATTATTTATTGTTAAACGAAAGCTAAAATTTGGCATTTGTTTGGCGCCGTTGCCAGATAGATTGTGGTTAGTCATATGGTGAGGTGGCTGCCAGACTGCGTAAGCAGCCCACTTTTTAGTGTTGGCAAACGGCGGTATTCAATCCCTGTTTGGCAACGCCATACAGAAACACATTTCGTTTGCAACTAAAGAGGATTTTTAAATTTTCTTTTAAATAACTTGGTGTAAAAACTTGGTGTTTGAAAGATACGCTTCCGAAATGGCCCGCACTGAACTGGAGAAGAAGACCAAGCGCCAGGGCAAGAAACGCAAGCACGAGGTAGCCGAGAACGCTGAGCATGCGGCCAGCGACGACGAGGTGGCCAACAAAAGTCTGATTCTAGCGCCACAGGTAGATCAACAGGAGGCTCTAACAGGTGGATTTCAGATTAAATCTATATTAGCTACGTGTAACATACCCCATATTCGCAGATAAACCCGCCAAGAGAAGGCAAAAAGGAGCAGAGGACTCAGCCTCAAAAAAACGCAGCAAGAAAAACCAAGCAGAGGAGCAGGTGGCCACCAGTGGAAGCGAGGAGAGTCTTCCACAGAAGCCTCACAAAAGAAAACAGGTTCAGGAAGCAAACGGAAACAAAAAGCTAAAACGCAGTAAAAAGCAGGAATCCAACTCGGAGGAAGACGACGACGAGGAGGATTCCCAACCCACAGCAGCCCAACTAAAAGAAGCAGCTCGTCCGGAAAACGCTAATGCAGTGGTTACCGTGCGTCAAAAGAAGAAGCAGAAGCACCAGCAGCGTCTCGAAGCCCAAAGGAGTCAGAACTCCAACAAAGAAGCCAAAGTTAACAAGGAATACCTTCTAAAATGGAAGGAATCCCGCCAGGAGTGGAAGTTCAATAAACTGCGGCAGATTTCCATTCAACAAACCGCCTTTGATGAGGAGAAACTGGATGAGGAGCTGTGGCCAACTGCTCTGGAGTATTTGGCCAGTTCCCAAGGAGCAGCGCGCTCAAAGATCAGTCAGTTGGCCGAGGAGGTGATACAGAAACTGGACAAGGAGGGCGAAAAGCTGGAAGACGAGGCGGAAAGGCAGAAGCTTATCGAATCCACGCGGTACCAGCGGGCACGCGATCTCCTCCAAAGCTTCGACTAGATTATTATGTTAGTTGTTACTCTTTGCCTTAGAAATAAATGACACATGCCTATTTTACAAAAACATGTTCTTCTTTCTTATAACTTTGCTCTACAGTATCCCCGATGCAAAACGACGTCTTTAAGAACATAGAAAACATTTTTCTCCTAAAGTAAAATATTATTTTACAAGTTGATAAGGTCGCATTATAACTTTACTTATATTTAAAGGTCTACATAGGCCAACAGTTTGTCTATGTGATCGACTCGTTGCTGCAGAAGCTGCCGATCCTCATCCTTCAGCTTAAGTTTGTCCAGCTGATCCTCTTTTAGAAGAAAATGCTGCAGGAAGAGCCGAACACTTTGCTTGAACTGCTGCAGCTTGGTGTTTTTGGCCACCCTTTCGAACGTCTGATAAATCTCCCTCTCGTCATTCGCCAAAAGTAACCTGACCATTACCTCCTTCATAAAGTAAAAGCTGAGTTTGTCCAGCTGCATAAAGTCCACCACTTTGAGCACTGAGAGCTGCAGACCAGCAGCTAGGATTACTTGCTGCAGAAAGCTAGCCAGATTGCGAATCTGCGACTTGGAAAGCTTTTCAATGTCATTGATTCTGTCCCAGCTGGCAAACTGGAAAGCCAGTTGGTATTTTCTGTTGAACTGACAGAATTTAAGGGCCAAGTGAGCGTAGTAAGGGTTAGCACGCTTCTCATTCAGAGCGCAATGGATGATCACGTAGGCCACCGCTCGCTGATCCTTCAGAGCCAAATGCAGTATCTTCTCGAAGGCGTCCACATAATCGGCGGCACTCATGATGATGCAGAAGATATTCCTCCTTTCAGCTGTGTTCATCTGCTGCTTTCTGGCCAGCTCCAGTAGCTGGTCCGCAAAACCGCCATTTGCAGACTTTGATGAGTTCTTATCCTGCTTTTGCTTGGCGGAACCCATCTCATCCAGATTTCCCGTCCAAGCAGAGCCCACAATCCACCATTTACCCACTTTATCAGCACGCAGGAGATCCTCCAGTGTTATGTTCAGAGTCACCACGTAGCGATCATTTTTCAGCATAGCCTTGAGACGCTTTCGCAGATTCTCTGCCAACTCGGGATCATACTGGGGCAGCTTTTGCATATTGTTGTTTTTAACAGCATTCAGAATATCAACCATGAAACGCAGGCGGGGATTCTCTTTCAGTTCAAGTGGGGCACTGGCAATCTGCGATTGAACTCTTTGCATCATGGTCTTAAATGCCAGTGGATCGTCCTTGCGCAGTCGGAAGCCAATGGACTGGAAAATCAGCAAAAGGCACTCCACGCTCTTCTCGCAAAGCTGGTCTGCCAATTTGCCTATAAGCTCCATCAGCAAACTCAGCTCGTAGATCTTGAAGAGGTACATGTAGCAGAGGACCAGTACTAGGTTATTCAACTGCTTATCCTCCACCTCCAGGCTAGCGATGTTCTTGACGTAACCATCGAATAACTCCACAAAAGTCTGCAGGAAATGAGCTCCAATCTCGCTGCCAACCTGGGCATGTAGGTAAGCTAACAACACCATGTGTTCCTGCACCATTCGCTCGTTGGTTCGCGTAGCGCCGAGAAGTGCTTCGCGAATTAACCTGGTTAGAGTCTCGTTCATGTTGTAGCGGGAGTTTTTCATGTATAGCTCCTCGATACCAGCAGCAATCTTGTGTAGATTTGCTTCTGACAAACGATTGAGTAGACCCTTGCTTTGCTTTAGTAGGCGAGCTAGTATCTCTGCCTGCTTTTCACTAGATCCCGCGCTGGCAGCCATCAAGGCTCGCTGATGTGGAGGTATGTACTTCTGACCGGCGGCTGAGGCCTCCAGTTCCACGGGATCAGGCAGGATGTTTCCCTCGGCATCGCGTTTGCGTCCGTAGATGTCCTCTTTAACTGTTAATAATTGGTTAATTATATAAACACCTCTCTGTATATGTACTCACTTTTAGGTTCATTCTCTTCCGGCTCCGAATCCTCCTCGCTTTGTTCTTCTTCTCCGCTTAGTTCTTCATCATCATCTTCACCCTGAGAGCCGCTGTCATCTTCTGGGAAGTTATCCATGGGCTCATCCCTATCCTCCTCCTCCTCTTCATCATCGCTCCACATTCCCGCCTCTTCCTTTTCTTGTTGCTCCTTCAGCTTTTTCTTGCGTTCCTGCTTCTCCTCCCACTTCTGCTTTTCCTTCTCGTCATCCAGGACAAAGTCGAGCAGATAGTCCAGGCCATCGTTGAACATCTTTCGCACCAAACGGTTTTTGTCCTTGGATTTGTTGAGTTTCAGCTTCTTTTCCAGCTTGTTGATCTCGCGATCCTCTTCCTCGTTCTCTATGCGGAGTTGCTTGAGTCGCTGCTTCTTGGACTTGCTCTCCAGTTCCCTTTGTTGGCGTAGTTCCTTCCGCCTGACCGCCTCCCCATCCTGTCTTTGGATGGCGCCTCCTTGCGTTTTCTTCAACTTCTTTCCCAATGGTTCGTAAACTTCCACCTTTTCGCGTACTGGCATCAGCGCATCCACCTCCGCATCACTGAAATCCGAATCTATGGACTCGTCATCGTCGCTGTCTATTTCCCCGGACAAAAGTTGCTCCTTGGGTATTTCATCTGGATTAATTATTTTCGCCTTTTTGCTCCTTTTCTTCTTCTTGTTTTTGCCCAGCAGCGACTGCGCTGCCAACGCCTCTGCCGCCGCCGCCACGCGCTGTGTACCGTTGGTTTTGCCGGCAAAATAAAGTCGTTTATTTTGTTTTTTGACCTCCGACTTCTGCTTTCTCTGCTCCTTGCGGGTTAATGGTTTAGCTTTGGCCTCCTTCTTCTTTATTTTTGCCATTTTGGACGGCATATACAGGAGATTTCAGGCCGGGCGCATTTAACAATTGTTGTGATTGTCAATCAGCTGTTTCAAAATAAGTGTTGGACAACCCACGTGCTTTGACACGGGTGTAGGGAAGAAAAACTGTATTTAAAAAGGGTACACAATTATATTATTGTTTTTTTAAACCTTTTACAATGTTGAATATTTTAAAGTTGATACAATAATAAGTTAAATATTTTTTTCACTGTTAAGTAAAAGTTAGCAATCTTACTTGATGGCAAGTCGACCCCTTTGCTACGCCTGTGTTCGCCCGAAGCCTTTTGCCTTTTTTAGTGCATTTTATAACCGCACAACAATTAATTTAATTTTTTGATTCTTGAATAAGAATCACATATTCTGAGCCACCATGTCCACGAGATGGTATCCCATCTACCAGCGCGGCAATCCGCAGCTGCGAGTTTTCCTGCCCAACTTCTGGATGAAGCTAATCCGGCCCACGGAGGAGCAGCCGCCCAATGTGGTCACCTTTTCGGTGTCCATGGAGATGACCAAGTACGATGTGCGTAGCTACCTGGAGAAGATCTATAAGCTGCCAGTGGTAGATGTTCGTACTCGGATTGCCTTGGGGGAGACCAAGAAGGATCAGACCTACGGATACATCACCAAAAAAGACGACGTGAAGCTGGCTTATGTAACATTGGTATGAATTCTACAAATCCACTAATTTAATAGATATTCCTCATGATATTTTTACATTTCAGCCCAGGGAAGAGTCCTTTGTCTTCCCCGACTTCTTCTCTGAAAAGGCTGAGAAGCAGGCCCAAGAGGAAAAGTCGCTGGATGAATCGAAAGCCGGTTTCCGCAGATTTCTGGACAGAAACAAGAAGCGACCGGGCACTCCAGGCTGGTTTTCCATTTAGTTTTTAGTCTGTAATCTTAGTACTCTTCCTTTCAACGGGTATATAAACATTTATTTCGAAAGTCCGAATTAACCTAAAGCTCAGCTTTATTTGTGAGGAGGTCAACCTCCATTTTTTGGGGATTTCTTGGGTATTACTTGGCCTGCTTGACGGCGGCGGCGACCCAGGCGCGGATTTTGTCCTCATCCTGAAGGCCCACCATGCGCTGCACCTCCTTGCCGTTTTGCAGCACCACTAGGACGGGCACAGCGGCCACATCGTAGTCCAAAGCCAGTTCGCTGTGCTCATCTATGTCCACTTTAGCCAGCTTGATGGAACCGGCCTGTTCACCCACAATACTTTCAATTCGCGGGGTCAGCAGCTTGCAGGGATTGCACCATCTGTTATATTACAATATATACATTAATATGCCATGTTTTAAGATAGGAAAATTAAAATTACGTTGCAAAGAAGTCCACAATCACGGGCTGCTGACTGTTCTTTACTTTTTTGTCGAAGTCCTCGGCGCTCTGGACTTTGAAGATCTCCTGTCGCGGCGCAGAAACTGACAACATGCGAATTTGCTGGCCGCTAACCAGACGACGCGACGTCTGTCCCAGGAGGTTAATAATCTGTCGCTGCATGGCTTATTTTCTATAATTTTTCTGTGCAAAATTGTTCAGCAATTGATTGCAAAATAATGACAAGAGAATCACAGCAACAACAATACGGGGCAGAGTTGCCAGATAGCATTGTAATGCCAAAAAATGTGTGTACACATTGTCAATAAAACTGTTACTTTCCAGTCACTGTTTTTAATGTCATAAGAATTTATTGTATGGTATTTAATGTTAAATAATTGCATTAGTGTTATAGATTATATGGGGTTTTAACTTTATTACGTGTACATAATTAATTATTTTGTCGAACAAGGTGGCATCCCCGCTGCGAAGATAATCAGAACTTTTTCTGGTGTGCACACATCGGGTCAACTTTTATTGTGAAGTGGGCTGCATATTTTGTTTTGTCGTAATAATATTACAACTGTTCGGTTAAAATTCAAGTGTTATACTCGTATTACTGTCCGTAATCATCGAGTGGTTAATTGGCGTACATACAAAGCGGGAAGAATCGGCTGAGAACCCCCGTGCCCTCGGGTCAATTAGGGAAATTGCCCAGCGAATTGCGCAAATGGCCAATGGAACTTTAGTTTTTCAGTCCAACTGAAGGCCAAAGGATCCGGGAAAAAGTGATCAGGATGGACGACCTGTCGCAAGGCGACATATGCCGCGTGTGCAGATGCGAAGCACAGCCGGATAGGCCACTTTTCTACCCGTGCATCTGCACGGGATCGATCAAGTACATTCACCAGGATTGTCTGATGCAATGGATGCGCTACTCGCACAAGGAATACTGCGAGCTGTGCGGCTACCGCTTCAGCTTCCAGCCCATCTACGCTCCGGATATGCCGCGAGTCCTGCCGCTAAAAGATGTCCTTGTGGGATTGATGTCCGCCGTTTTGGAGGGCGCTCGCTGCTGGCTTCATTACTCCCTGGTCGGTTTGGCCTGGTTCGGAGTTGTGCCGCTGTCTGCCTACAGGACCTACCGGTACCTGTTCCGGGCGAGCTCATTTGATATGATTCTCACGCTGCCCTTCGACATCTTCTCCATGGAAAACCTAGCAGCGGATGCCTTTAGGGGCTGTTTTGTGGTCACCTGCACGCTTTTGTCCTTCATAGGACTGGTCTGGCTGCGCGAGCAGATCCTGCACGGTGGCGGACCCGATTGGCTGGAGCGGGACGATGCCCCTCTTCAGGCAGCAGCTGCCAATCCTGCGCCTGCTCCCGCGGCCGAGGCAGCTCCAATGCCCCAAGACGACAACAACAATGCCGACGACAATGAAGCGCCTGCTCCAGTCGGCAATGACAATGAGGGACAGGATGCCCAGGCCCAGGATGCTGCTCCAGCGGCTGCAGCTCCCGTCGTGGACGCCGATGCCGATGAACAGAATTGGAATCCCATGGAGTGGGATCGGGCTGCCGAGGAGCTCACCTGGGAACGCCTGCTTGGACTTGATGGATCGCTAGTTTTTCTGGAGCACGTCTTCTGGATCATCTCGCTGAACACCATGTTCATCTTCACCTTCGCCTTTTGTCCCTACTGCGTGGGTAACTTTATCCTGAGCTCCATGGATCTTCTGCAGCCGGAGAAACCACTGCTGCACTTTCACGGCCTGATTACCACTCTGTTCGGTTACTGCTGCATTGGATTGACCCTGGTGGTGTTACACTTCTTCGCCAGGGTTTTCCGCTTGCGGAGAGTCTGCTGGTTCATTGGATTGTGCTATATTGTGGTCAAGGTGTCCCTGCTGTCGGTGTTGGAGATCGGAGTACTCCCGCTCATTTGCGGCTGGTGGTTGGACATCTGCTCGTTGCCGCTACTAGATGCCAGCCTCAAGGATCGCAAAGCGAGTTTTAAGGCTGCTCCGGGCACCTCGCTTTTTGTCCACTGGATGTTTGGCATGGTCTACGTTTACTACTTCGCTGCTTTTATATCGCTCTTGCGAGAGGTTCTGCGACCGGGAGTGCTCTGGATATTCCGTAATGTCAACGATCCTGACTTCAGTCCCATCCAGGAAATGATCCACGTACCGATTGTGAGACACATTCGGCGGCTGGTCGCTTCGGCAATGATCTTTGGATTTGCAGTGCTCTTGATGCTTTGGCTGCCTATTAGAATTCTGCAGGTGGCTTGGCCGAACTTCTTGCCATACGCACTTAGTGGCGATGCAGAGGTCAACGATCTTAGTCTGCAACTGCTGCTTTTACAGGTAAGTTTTAATACCGTAAATCTAAACCTAAAACCTAATCTAAACTCCCAATTCTAGATCGTCTTGCCGGGCTTTTTCGAGCAGACCCAAACACGCATCTGGCTAAAGGGCTTGCTACGTATTTGGTGCACAGCTGTGGCCTGGTTGCTGGGCATTCGAAGCTACCTGCTTCCAGCACCAGAGCCTGAACCTGAAAGTCCCGCTGCTGGCGAAGAAGGCGCGGAAAATGCCGCGGGCGAGAATGGAAACCAGGAAGGTGAGGCAGCGGAAGCTGGAGCGGCAGCGCAACCACCACCACCTCCTCCTCCACCGCCACCGCCAGTGGAACCGGCGCCTGCACCACGAAACCTTGCCGCCGCCCATCAGGCCATCATGCAACGGGATGCGCCCGTGGGATTCCAGCCGTACGACAAACCATCGCTGTTCGCTTTCCGTTTGTGTGCCCTGTTGGCACTTATGTGTTTGTCGATTGTTTGTGCTGCCATGTTGACGCTCACGATACCAGTCTACATTGGTCGGCGGTTGATGATGCTTTGGAGTGGCCAGCCAGGAGAAAAGGCAGCGGGTGCGGCAGCCGCAGCAGGAGCGGTAGAAGTGGCTGGAAATCTAGCTCCAATCGATCCGGAAGGAGCCAGAAAGAACGAGCGACTATTGCGCTCGCATGAGCTGTACACCGCTGAGATTGGTGGCTACCTGTGCTTGATTGTCTGCCGGGGAGTAGCAGTGGTAGTCACCCTGTTGCCGCAAGGTCGAGCGGCTGTTGTCAACAAACTAAAGCACTGGGCCCGAGTGGCATTGCAATATGCCCTGCCCGTTTTAACACTCCTGGGAATCTTCGTGCTTGTTCCGTTGCTGTTTGGATTGCTGCTCGAGTTGGTGGTGGTCATTCCCCTACGCGTTCCATTGCGCAAGACACCTATACACTTCCTGTGGCAGGATTGGGCGCTGGGCGTGCTCTACAGCAAGATTGCCATCGCCTTGACTCTAATGGGTCCGGACTGGCACTTGAAGCGGGCATTGGAGCGAGCCTACATGGATGGATTGCGTGATTTTGACTTGAAGTTTGTGATGCGGGACTTGGCTGTGCCGGTCGTTACTACCTTTGGCCTGGCCCTGGCCATTCCCTATGTCATGGCCCATATGATGTTCCCCATTTTTCTAGCCGACGCCTATGCGCGGCATGTCGTCGCCCGGCTGGTGTATCCTGTAAGCTTCATTGTGGTGGGCAGCATATGCTTCCTTTTGTTCCAGATCAAGCAGCTGAAGAAGCTCTACCTGTCCATCAAGGTAGATAAGTATCTTGTGGGTCAGAGGCTGGTCAACTATGAGCACCGCAAAAAGCAGCAGCAGCAGCAGCAACAACAGCAGGAGGAGGAGGAGCAACAGCGGGCGGCCCGAGAATTAAAGGAGAACCAGGAGAGAGATCGGGAGCGAGAGCGTGAACAGCTGGCCCAGGAGCAGGAGTTGGCTGAACTTCTGTAACGAGACCAGGTGCGAATCGTAGGCTTTTCAGGCTCTAATATGTGCGACAGGTGGGGAATCAATAAATAATCAGCTCATGCAGGCTATTAGGTTTTGTAAACGGCAATTTATTACGTGTAAATCATATTGTTACACTGTTTTAAAAACTTTATTGAAAATGATGGCAATTTTGTGTTTTTATCTTACGCAATTAAAGCATGTCCAATTTCTATTTGAAGATTTTTATTTCAACCCGACAAGGAGAAGGACGTCACATGAAGATGTTGAAGTATCTGTGCTTTCCCGTCGTGGAGATGCTCCTGCTGCTTATATATCTCTATTTAGTATTGCTCTGCCAAACAGAAGACATTGGAAATTTTCGAGTGAAATAAGCATATTTTGTCCTAGCTTCGGCCCTTTTTTCCCTCTTAGTTAAACTTGCGTTAAATGATTAATTTGTTAGCTGCAATTGTTGTTAAATTCTTACGCTATACCTTTTATAGATCCTAAGTTGTATGATATTTTGACACTCGCCACATCCCCACTTACATATGTAATCAATGGGCAGCGATTAAACCTTGTATTAGAGCCGTATGCAGAAACTACATCTGAGAATTGTCAACGGAAACTTTAGAAAAACCCCGAAATAAACCAAATCTAATATGGTAAAAGTGGTGAAAAATTAATGGATAGTGGAATAGAAAAAAGAAACTTTTTCGAGCTAGCTTTACGAACTGTAAAAATAATATATGTAACATTATGAATATAACTGATTTAAAATTAATTAATAAATTTAACTTTAAACTTCAAAAGCTGGGCACACTTTCTTTCTTATGAAAACTGCGCCAAGTTAGTACCTCGACTGCAAAATAATTTTTCAAGCCATCATCTGTTGTGACGAAAAGTCGAAAAGTCGAGAGGAAAAGCTCAAGAAATATACACAGACAATTAATCAACGTCCAAACATATTAAATGAAGCACCATAATATAAGTGGAGTCAATGGATGAGCAGTTCGCTCAAGTGAGCTAATCATTGAATACGTTCTCTTCTGAGTTGGCGAACTGTGAGGGGCGATGTCAATCATACGCCCTGTGTGCCAGCGGCAATTGACAGGAACGAGTCTCGCCCACGGCATACGGGGCGTATGAGGGATGTCCAGTCGGCAGCGGGGAGATTCCAGGATGTTCCCCCGAAAATTCCTGATAAAAAAAAAGCTGAAAAGTTGTTCGCTCTTCCTCAGAAAGTTTCGTCTGTTGCGAATTTGTTGTGCGACAAATAGAATAGAAAATAGAAATAGAAAACTTTTCAATGTTTGTAACTTAAATTGTTTTGTGGCTTGACATGGCCACGACTGCTCCAACCCACACAGCAAGCCAAGTGGCTTATGTGCCGTGGCTATTAAAATGTATGGCAGGTCCTCATCCCCGTTGCCCCTCCATGACTTGGCCAAATTAAACACTTACCAAACTTACAGATGGCCGAGTCGCAGAGATAAACAAACAATAAAACGAAATCAAATAATTTGCATTATGTCAAAGTTGAAAGTTGCCGAAACATTTTCCCTGCCAGTGCGTGCTTAAGTAGAGGGCCAAGCCAAATGGGAATGCGGCATTTTAAAGTTGACAAACTTTGGCGCGTGTTGGAGTGACCCATGGCGGGATCGGGATAGTGGATACCTCGCCGAGATATCTCGTCCTCCCGCTGCCAGAAAGCGAAGGGCTTACGTTGCGGTTCATTGAACCAGCCACTAGATACGAGTCTGTAAAATGGAATAAATTCCCTGTAGCTACCGCATTGATTGACTTGAATAGCCCGTTTCGGGGGCAGTTCCTTAAAGGGTTTCGCACACAGGAAATGTATTTATAAACAGCACAGGGCAACTCGAAATAAATATTTAAACAAATATTAAACAAGCTGCATGCCAAATGAATTGTTGTATCCACATTGGGATGAGGCTGTTTTGCGCATATGCTTTGAAATATCTGAAGCTGCTTGATTGGAGCCCAAAGGAAATAGTTCATTAAGTTGCATGGCTGTTAGTCGAAGTACTTTTAATTGGATTTCCAACTATGCGAGTGCATTGCAACGCATCGAGGTTAAGATGCAGCTAGCATTCTCGTCGTGCCTCCATAAATCAATAGGCATCTCCATCTCCAACCCATCATGTCAGCGGGCCATTAATAAAATCGTACATAATTCAAAACATTCTGCAGACTGACAGGGATCAAAACAATGCAATTTTATGGCTCTATTAAAACACCATAAAAGTCCAAATTACAAGTTGATGGCATTCGTTGGGGGTGGTCCCACTCCCTTAGTAAGTGTAAACGGATTTGCAGCTTAAAGCTGTTGCCACATTAATGCTCTTTTTTTGGGGGACACAGAAATTCCGGAAGGACCACAGAAAATGCCACAAAATGCCAGCAGCCAGACAAATAATGTTTTGAAAATGCCACTGGTTGGGAAACAAAACTCTCGCCACTCCAGTGGAAAATACACAAAACACAGCACTTGCCAACTGCTGCCTATCAATTTATTTAGAATTTCATTTGAATAATTAAAGAGTCTCGCTTTCAGCCATCGTCCATCTCTATTTGAGCATGTTGCAAAGGGGGAGTTTGATTTGATTACTTTTAATAATGTAAACAGTAAATGTCGAGCTGTGGCCAATTCGAAATGTGGCTGTGCTGGAAATTGCATTACTGATTTCCATTTTAGCTCATTTGGCCTTCAGCTCCCTTTTCTAGATTTAATTTCCGCAGAACCCTTTTAATTATCACTTATTAAGTATCTTGGTTCTATTTGATTGCAAATTAATGTGAAAAATTACTTTGCGTTTGCAATTCTGACTAAGCTTGTTTGTTGTTAGATTAGCTTTCATTCGTTGCGATTAGTTATTTAATATGATACCCTTCCCTAATTTGCACTCGGATTTCCGAGGGTAATTTTTAATTTCCACTCCCAAGTCATAACATTTATTTTCATGCCTCCCACATGGGAACATAAAGCAAAGGCCAGAAGTGGTGGAAGTTAAAAATACACAGTCAGATAAAACAACTATCTTTACTGTTATCGAAAAAAAAACGGATTATTTTTTATCAAAAAATTAAAAAAAAAATTGTAAAAAATCGGATATTTTAAGTTGGCGTTTTCGCAAAAAATTGGCCAAAAATGGCCGCACAGTTAAAATAAAGGCTAAAATAAAAAATAAAATAAAGGTACCATCATCAAAAATTGCGAAAAATGGCCAAAAATTAGCATTTCAATGTATGTACATGGATCGATAGGGAATTTTGTTACGAATTCAACGAGGTATGGCATTCTACATTTGGTTTACTGGTTTACTGCTATAAAAAAAAACTGATTATTTTTTATCGAAAAATCAAAAAAAAAAAAAAATTTTTTTTAAAATCTGATATTTTTAATTGGCGTTTTCGCCAAAACTTTTTTGATCTTCGAAAAAAATAAATTTGACAAATTTTCCCATTTTTGATAAGGGCATCTGCCTCTTGGACAACAAAACCTTTTTGATGTGAAAAGGCATTCTTAATGTCTTTCGCTTTTTCTTCTTGAACTCTGTGCCGAGCGCTGTTGTTGCTGAAAATTAACAACTTCATATGTCAGCCGTGGTAACTTTGTGCCTCTTGAAGGATGGGAAAGCATTCGTGTAGATATGTATGTATGTAGAGCATGGGAGCGGCTTACGCGGCTTTATCATTTGTCGCGCATCACGGGGCGTATGCGTAATGTGGCAGGGCGAGGACTTAAAGCACAGTTCATTTGCATGAATTGTTCTACAGTTTGTTATTGTTGTCGTTGCCGCTTGAGGCTCTTATCAAGGATAACCAACACTTCATAAATTGTCTAAAATTAGCCATAAAGCAAAGCAAACAACCCGACCAAGTTGTTGTTGTCACGGTTGCAGCAATCTCAAGAGTGTAGCAACCTGCCCTGCCACCACCACCACCACCACCACCACCAACCCAACAGCCCACCCACCCATTTGACACCCGCTTTAAGCTCGTTATGCTTTATTATAGCCATCATATCCACCCGGAAACCCTCCTGCAAATCCCCCGGACGTGGCAACTATATATCCGAGTGCAGGGAATCGGTATCCATAGAATGGGTATCAAAATATGTCTGATCTGGTTGCCACACGCGCTCGTCGCTGAAGTGGCCTTTTGATTTCCGTTGCCATAATTTATTATTTCTGCCAGCGCAAATAAAATAATTTGGATAAAAGCATCGCCATGGGAAACACGAGAGCGGTCAGTCCTAAAAAACAGAAAATAGTTAACCACCGCAGAACAAAAACAAAAACAGGAAAACGGAAAATCAAATAGGTCACTCGGCGAATTCCCTGACATGCAAACTCTTCCTAAGTAATTCAAATAACAAGTGATTGGTTTTGCGCAAGATTTGCTTTCTACTAAAAGTAATCTTTTGGCTTTAATCTTTTTCAAAGGAACACTTTTAGACAATAAAAAGTATATAAACATTATATTTTTCAGCAAAGTCGTAATTCTAAATTTTAACGACGATTTTATTAACTACGAAAATACTTTTGAGTTGTAAAGAGATAATAAACAATGAATAAACATTACTCATTTGCAGAAGTTTTTAATTTTAGCACATCTCCCTTTATCGTTAATATACCCCAGTTACCAGAAGGGAAGGTGGTTTACCGATAAAGAAAAAGAACTTGGAAAAGCTGAATACCCAGGCGTATTTATTTACTTTTTGGGCTCAGGCCGACCACAACAATAGACTAAAAAAGAGCCCAGCCCAAGTTTTAACGCCACCTTAAAGATACATTAAAAAATACAACCACATCGGACTTTGTCCGGGTTAAAGTTTGAGTTCGGGGTGCTCCTTTTTATGGCCAGCAGCCGTTGGCAGCGTCCGATTGAGCGTGAAGTTGTAAAACTTAAGGAGTGCTAAGTGCCCGTGGTGGCACTGCAACTCCTCGCCGGGATTATGGCCAATAAAGCACGCATGTCGGCGCCAGGACTCGACGGGTCCGAAAAATTAAATATGCCTCACAGAATGGCAGATTAGAAAGGTGTGCTCGTGGACAGTGGATGGTGTCCACTGCTGTGGATGGGGCAGATTTATGAGTTGGTTGGGATCGGGTAAGTGGCGACTAGATGGAGAGATTAACCCGACTTACGAGCCACTTGTTCCGCCACCTTGTAAACTCATTCGTTTAGTTAGCCATAATTTAGGTTGGCCAATGGGGAAACTGGGAGAAGGCTAAAGAAAACCCATGTTCCTTTGGGATATTTTCCGGGCTTCAAAAGCTTAAGCAGTAGTCTCAACTGTTTCAAAAATAAAGCATAGCCATGAATTGTGACTATAAATAAATGGCCTTCATGAGTAATTCACTTCACTTGATTGTTAAGGCAGAGTCATCATTTGGGATTTTTCTGATAACTTCACAAACTACAAGCTACACAATATATTGAATTGCTGATATGAATAAATTCCCAATAATAAACAAAGTCATCGAAACAACATCTGCTTGATATGGCCAAGAAATGATGTTTCATATACCAATGTTCTCCATGCCCAACTGGACTTATTTGTGGCAATCAAATGAAGCTGCATAAGCATCTCGCATGTAAGTTCAATATGTAAATTCACAAATATATAGCAGTCGGGTAAATTTTATGTGTGGCATGCAATAAATACTAAAGCCATACTACATACAAGCCAGTAGAAATGCAGTCAAATTATTTGCCAATCGGTAAAGAGGAGCAGTTCAATAAGGGTTCCAGATGTTTTTCGTTATTATTGCGACTGGGTCACGCACTTTTTGCTCGTTTTTAGTCCTGGCCAAAGCGTCGCCTCTGTTGAAGCCATAAAATTCGAACACACATAGCGCGTTTTCGCCGAATTGTCTGGCGTCTGGATGCTAGCATACTTTTTATGCAAAGCGAATCAAAATTCAATTATAAACCGAGAGCGTGTGTGTTCGCCGAGTGTTAGTTAGATGAGGGAAGGGTGGCTAGTGGGGCAGGGGGGTTTCTACACAGGGGGTCCAAAGGACACAGCACCGCCAACTGCATTGCAAAACCCAGCAACAACACTTGGTCAGGCGGTAATGAAAAATTCAATTTGGTAAACAAAAGACGCCAGCGAAACGCGATTTAATATACATGCGCCCATATGTGCGTGCAAATGCATCGACACGCGTTTATGCACTGAGAAAAATACATCAGTGTTGACTTTTATATATACAATTTGAATGTGATCCTAAGGAAATATCTGCTTAAATATCTAAATGCTCCATCAATACCTAAAGTTGGAATCATATATGGATAATATAAGTAAATATGGTTTTAGTAGCACTGGTTCTTCTCAGTGCATGTGTGTATGTCCTGTATGCACGCGTTTTCCAGGCGCCAAAACTGATGGCTCCTCTGACTGCGAAACAATGAAACTCATTTGCATTTGCCCCGCTCGTCGCAAAATGGTGTTGTGCCCCAAACGGCAATTTCAATGGTTTCAGCAAATATTTGAGCGGCCAGCAGTTAGCGGCTAACAAATTTGGCAATAAATCATAGAAAAGGTTGAAAACATTACTTAGCTGCAAATATATTTTAATGATGTGGCATAGATTTATTAGTATTTGGTATTTTGTTTAATAGTAAGATTTTATTATACAAAAAGAAAAACATTTGAATGGCACAAAAGTTGAAAATTAAAGCTAAGAAAGTAATCTAATGCCAGGCAAAGATGGAGTGGGCTATAATTAAGAATATCGAGCAGACGACAACGGTGAAGAGCATAATGCGGAATCCTACCACAAAGAATCCCCTGAAAGTGATCTTGTAGCCATGAGCCCTGCCCACCACCGCGACGAACTCGTTGGCCAGGGAGCCCAAGAGGGTGCCATTGGCTCCATAGCTGGTACCCATGCTGGTGGCCCAGATGAGCGGCAGTAGGCGTATCTGCACCTCATCATGGACGACCATGTCGGTGCAGAGTTTCACCATGATGGGGGCCACCGCCGCATTGTGGATAAAGGCGGAGAGCAGGGACGAAAGCCAGAGGATCAGCAGCATGCCAACCATGGTCTGGTATGACTCGTCCACTCGGACGATCAATGACACCACCATAAGGCCAATCCAGTGGATGAGGCCCAGTGCGTCAACGACCGCGGTGAGGACGAAGAGAGAGGCGAGGAGCATCAGTGTGCCCCAGTCGACCCTGGCCATGACCTTGGCGAGATTCTTCTGGTCGATCAGGATGAGCAGCAGGAAGGCGGCCAGCATGGATATCCAGCCCAGTGAGGCGCCGGGAATGGCCCAGGGAATCGATTGCAGAATGAAGCAAAAGACGGCAAAGCCCAGGGCCAGAAAGGATTGCACCAGCAGCATCTTTTTGCGTACCCAATTGCTCGCCTCCAAGGTGGCCAGGATCGTAAAGTAGCCCTCTGCCGGAGGGAGCACCCTGCTCCTTGGCTGTCTTCTCAGCTCGGCAATCCTCAGCTGAATATCGAAGGAGGGTCTGATATTCTCTCTCCGCTTCGCTGCTAGCTCCACCTGATTGTCGTCCAGGACATAGATCTTCTTGCCCATGGTCCAGTAGATTAGGCCAAAGGTGGACGCCAGGCAGATGAGAGCAGTCGGGAGCATGAGAAACGAAAAACGAACGAAATTCATTCCCGCGGACTCCACCATCTTATTAGTCATAATGATAGTGTTGGGTGGCCCACCAATTGGGGTAATAGATCCTCCGATATTTGCATAAATCGCCACGATAATGAGGACCAAGGTGGTGCGCAAGCCCATCGCTTCGCACAATCGTATGACGGGCGGGCAAAAGAGGAGCACCACAGTGGCATTGTCCACAAAGGTCGAGGCCATGGACACCAAGACGCCCAAAAGGGCGATCAGCAGCCAGGCATGACCCTTGGAGATGCGATAGGCCACCACGGCCAGGTAGTCAAATAGCCCGGTGTCGGCCATGCACGACGTCATTATCATATTGCCCAGCAGGATCATCATGGTCTCCCAGTCCACCCAACTCACTATCGTTTCCAGATCGGGTCTGCTGCCCAAAACGGCGAGAAGGGCCAAGGACAAGGCTGTTATCAGCAATGTGCACAGCGTGCGATCCGAAAAATCCCAGATGATCATAGCATATAGGCCAACGATCAGAATGGCGGCATACACTACACTCATTCCGGGGTCCAATGGAGTGTTGTCCACCGTCAGGAGCAGACCCACCGGATGCTTGCTCATGCTCTCGAATGAGATCACCGTCTGCGCAAAAACCCAGTCATAGGAGGAGTTCTCAAGATTGCGATCCGTTTGCAATGAGCGCTGGATCAAGGACCTTTCATGGTGCCATCCCGAAATGGAGAACTGAAAGACCCGCTGCACCTGCAGGTACTTCTTTTTATCCATGTACATATACACCATCCACATGCCTGTGCGCAGCAAGCTGCGATTCATCCCTCGATCGCGCCACTCCAATCGAACTCCAACCGCTGAGAAGTTGGATGTCCTAACCCGGTGGTTCGTCAGGTACGTGTTTATGGCCCCATTCAGTTGTATACCCACGGCGTCCTGCTTCAGCTTAACATTCCTGAAAGTCGTCCTATTGGGCAACACGGTCACCATCGACTTGCTGATCTCCGCAGGCTTATGGACAAACAGGATGATGGTGCATGCGGTCCAGAGCGACAGTAGGAATGTCAGGTTGATTATGTGAAACACATAGCCAGTGCTATCGCGATATTTCCGGATGATTGGATTCATGGTGCGTATGGATCACAGTTACGTTGAGAGTGCATTTATATTAACATTTGAAGGATAAGTCAAACACCAGTTTCAGTTTCCTGTAACGACGTATATTTGTTTAATGTTCCATTAGGGTAAAGTAATTATAAATCATATCATTCACACCGCAACTAGAAGGGCTAGAGATTTTCTTGGCTTTTTCCATTTGCGTTTTCAGCTTTTCACTTTTCCGTTCAAGAAGTTGTGGCAACATCAGTTGATGCCGCCGAGCATGTTTGTGAAATGTGGTCTTAACTTGTTAACTGGCTAACTTAATAAGGAAACTCAAGCCCTTTATGGCTATTTTGCAACCAGTCAGCATGTGGCTACTGTGTACCCACAAAATTGGAAAAATGCTGGAAAAAATGTTGAAACTTGACTTCAGTGTAAGTAGGCCAAAGTAGGTGGAAGCCATTTTCCCAGATGACCATCAAAAATGTAGCCATAATGTGTGGAAAAGCGGGGTGGAAAAGCAGAAAATGTTGCACTGCTAACTTTTTAATAATGCCGCAAAATGGACGGAGAATGGAAAATCCGACATAAAGCAGGAACATGGGATTGCCATATGGAAATGGACAAAACAGTATTTGATGCATGACAAATCTGGGAAAATTGTTGTTATTCCTGCTGCTGTTTGTTTCTATATACGCCGTATATACAGAGCAACTTTGCTGGCCAAACAAACAATGGGTGTCATTCAAGAGAATTATTCAAGCGAGAAAAGTTCTGAAAATATGCAGATTATGCCCATGAGGTGGGCGAAGAATATCTCTAATACTTTCAGCAACTTCACTTGAGTCTTTCGCCTTCAAGCTGGGTAATTTTTCTTTTCTCTCCGCCCCCCGTCGGCACTTATAATCCACTTTAGTTTTCCCCACAATTTGTCGCCATCCACGTTAATCTAAATCAGCTCTTTCATCTGGTCGCTGCACGTGCCACAGATATGTGAAATTCCACAGATCTCGGATCCCCCGGCAATCTGCAACAATTTCCCCACTTCATTCATTCTGTATTTCCAATTTTGAAATCCCACAAGTGGGCTAGCATCAACTTTAAATGGCAGCGTGGTTAATTGGAAACGAAGTGCAATGCAGACTGTCTAAGATACGCTTCAAATGGAAAATAGCAGGCGGCGTAATGAAAATGGCCACCGACCCATGCAGGTGTAGGTTGCCTTGGCAATTAAATAGGATTTCCACCTGCCGTAGCAGAGCACATTAATTTTTATTACCCAGAATGAGGTCTGAATTGTTTGACAGAAGCCAGAGTGTTTCTCTATAAAAAAATGGCTTATCAAGTGCGCTATAGGATACATAATATTTAAGGCTAACGATCTAAATAATTCTGACATGAATATTAGTTATCTAGAGAACATCGTCAACAGGACTGCTTTAATTCAGCTTGTGGTTTCTTAATTAACTCATGCTTGAATCTGAATCAAGACCAATTCTGGTGATACATATTCTCTGTGTACTGACTACATTTTATGACTCTATTTTATGCAATTTTCGTTTTCGCAGCTTTATGTCTGAGGGCGTTGTTTTTCCTGCACCACCCACCAATGTTGCTGCCTAATTAGTCAAATGGGCGAGAGTGGGGGCAGAGTGTGTGTGATGACTGTTGCCAAATATTCTGACCCTAAGCAGCGCACAAGTGTTGTCACCCCACAGTTTTAGCCAAATGTCGACAGCTGGCAAAGCAAACCGAAAACGAGTCCAGAATGGGGACTGAAGCACCTAAACCCCGAAAAACCAGACGACTGTCGGGTCGACACTATGACAGTTGTCCTGTCGCTCGAATGTCGCACGGTTCACACCCACCTTAATGAGTGTGTGTGTGCGTGTGTTTGGCTGCGTGTGTGTGTACACTGCGAATATATTGCGCATAGTCATGTGGGGCAAGCGCTGAGGAATACTCTACCAAAGGATATTTTATGAATCACTTGCAATTATAACATAATAAAAATCTAATCTTATTTATGAGAATAACAAATAATCAACAACAATCATTATGAGCCTATTCTGTTTATCTTCGATTAAGTATGAAATAATTCATATCGAAGGCTAGGGTATTCTGTAGTGCCTTGTGAAGTTACCTTTTGCCATCTATTATGAGTTTCCGAAGGCCTCTTCTGGGTAAAGGTGGCCAAAGTATCAACTGAACGCGGTGTGGAAGGTCCCCAGAATGGCTTAGGCTCCCTTCCAGGATCTCATTACTAAATACCACCAATGCAGCAGCAGTAGCAGCAGCTGCTGTTAAACGCCTTTGAAGTCGACGGCTCAGGGGCCAATGGAATGCCAGGACCCAAGGAACCTGAGCCCCAGGGATCCGGGGATACAGGGATCCAAGGTGCAGATGTGGATGGACGAATGGTTATGGTTTCGGCGGCGTAAGTGGGCTTATTTGAATTTATTGTGGGAAGTGCAGGCGCCCAGGGCGTCTCGCATGAGACTCGGATCAAAAACAATAATTTACTTGATTTCCCTTTCGCTTAGCGAAAGTTCAAGTGGCGAAACACGCGGCGCAAATTGTCTGGAATTAGTGGGTGAAATGACGGGGATTATTGTACAGGGCTGACTCCCTAGGCTAATTGCCATCCAGTGGCATTAGCTAATGAAAAGTTTGCCAATTCGGGCGAAAACGAGATAAAGGCGCTCAGTCCATTCGCCTGTAAACTTATTTGATTTTGAAAAGCGTGGAACGCGTGGAAAGCCCACGTACATTCCCAATTGGCAAAGTTCAGATTGATATATAGCCGCAATAAATTGTTAAAAATTCAATAGAAAATTGGTTTGCCATAGCTCCATAACATATGGCCCTTGCTAAAATTCTGAAAAACTCCATCGCTCGCTGACTGATTTATGAGCGCATGTAAAGCCATTCAGTGTGAGCAAAAGTTGTGCGGCAAAACTTTTCTGTCCGCATTATAAAGATGTTAATCCCAGGGACAAGTGCTCCTCCTGCCCGCAGGACTGCGCCTCTGACTCGGAGTTATCCTGACGTCAGCCTGGCCAGAACAATAGAAAAGCAGCCAGAGCTAACGAACTCTTCAACAAGTGCTCATGAATGCAAATTGTTATTATGTAGTTGCGGCCATTATATATGTGTAAATATATCTCTTACTTCTACGTTGTGGATTATGAAAATAGGAACGGCCATTTGCATAATTGATTTTAAAAATACGAACAGTATACCCAGACTAGACGAGCAGCTCTAGCTCTGTCCTTTAATTGAAAAATAATATGTTCGGTCTGGAGAGCAAGAAGTGGAGTGACTCGATGTAGTCCTGCCGCTTTCCTCATCTTCATCCGTCGATATGCTTGAGCTCCTCCTTCCGCAGGCCACCTTTGTGTGGACACATGGCATTTTATATATCCTGCCTGCGGTGATATTTCCATTTGGAGGGGGCACAAGTGGGCGGAAAATAGGGAGGCGGAAAAGCGCTTCGGCTGCCCTGTGAAAAGTTAATGATGTTGCCAGCTAGCTGGGAGCACACATCCTTCAACATTTACGTTTGTAATTAAATTTCGTAACAACTGGCAGGCATTTCGCAGTAATTGCATTTACCAGTTACATATAGACACGTGCTCAATTTGGGCCCTTTTAATATGCAATTAAACGGTTATCGTAAGTCATTCTGTCCAGAAATGGCCATCAAATGTGGGCTTCATCTTTCTGCGCCAGGTAATCTTGGTTGAGTTCTGCGGATAATATTTACATTTTATATAGATTTTATAGGGGCGTTAGGCGAATTTAAGTTTTGACATCAAATGACCCTTTTATTGGTTGTTCTTTTATAATAATTTGTATATTTTAGGACAATGCACACAGATGGAAGTGATAATAAATAGTAAGTGTATTACTCACTTCAATTATGCGCTTTTTCGCAGATGCCATTTAACCCGACAGCCATAATTCGATTTGCTCCATTTGTTTATTAAAATATTATAAAGTAATGCCGCACGTCATTCGATGGGCACAACAAAGGGCTCGTTAGGAGCACGTCGCCTGATTAACTCGGCGGTTAAAATTAAAAAAAAAAATAAAACGAATATTTAAACACGTGCGGCATATTACAGTGGAAATCATTTCTGCTGAAGTGCAAGCTGCTTTTGTTTTTTTTTTGGTTTCTGACTCTGTTGTTTGTGTTTTCCACCAACTACAAAAATAAATATGGAGATGTTGCGCTGATTAAATAAGCAAAAATTACATATTCATATATGTTACTCGTATGTGTTTTAAACAGTTATCGAAATGGTTAATAGACAAGCTAATGCAAACAATAAAAGGCAGTAATTTGGCTTATAATAATTAACAAATTGATTTTTACCTCTGATAATCCAATAATTGACATTTCCCTAATTGCACGCCATTTGAGTCGCAACTTAATTTGCTTTTTAATTGAAAATTAAATGAATGCTACTCTGAATTCACATTTCTCTTGCATGTTTTTCTAAATTTAATGTCTCAACTCCCGAGTTTTAAGTGCCCTTTTTCAGGGCCAAATACACATTTGCGACAGTTTTTGTGCCTTTGTTTGGCTAAGTTTGTTTTTAGGCCCATCATCATCATTAGAGACTACCCACGTTTCTTGTCTAGCCGATTGTCTCATTTGTTTTTGTTTCATTTTTTGCATCGTTTGTTATTTCTATGGGTTTTCTTTTTGCCTCTTTTTTTTTTGGGTTCGCTGGCAGTCGAAAGGGATGTCCTGTAAGCTTTGGCTAATTAATGGCAAATTTTCCTGTCTTTTGTGTCGAAACCCACTTAAATTGATCGATGACACTAAACTGTTGTCGTATTAAACAAGTGGAACAAAAATGCTAATGAAATGTTTGGCCCAGAAAAATATCTGCAAGAAAATGGGTAACAGGGCGCGGATAAATATAAACATTGCTTAACAGCCATTAATGATGTCACATTTTATGGCGAATGACGACAACAATTTCTTTTCATTTTATATAATAAATAAATACAGTAGATACATGCGCTTATGTCCAGTGAATATGCGGATTTAATAAGTTTTATAGCCGCAGAAACACACCATAGAAATTAAGACCCTGGGATTACTAGCTTAGTGCCGAATTTTACGCAACCGCCTGCACATCGAAATTGTTTCCGCAGGCCATAACTCTTGTCGTCACATCATCGTCGGCATATTGCGATTGGTGCTGGGTGCTGGGTTATGGGTGATGATGGCCAAATTGTCAACGGCGGGTCAGAGGACTCTAATTGATTCGTTTTGAGCGCAATGATTGCGGTTTTTGGTCGATGGCCAACATCGATCCATTGGATTTGTGGGCGACGGCGACTGTGTGTCCATTAGATGTGCCATGTGCCATAAAACGCTGGCCCAGATAGAGTGGGCTCAAAAGCCTTTCGGGCGGAGCAAATAATCTAATTAAGCAGGCCCAGATTGAGAGATTGAGATTGCTGGCCATAAATAAGGCAATCTCAGTCCGCAGGGCAAGTCATTAAATTTATGGCCACTGACCGCGCCGAATCAAAGTATTTCATTTAGATTTTAATGGCCAACTCCTTACGCAGACAAATACTGCTGTGCAAATACTGATAAGCTGCTGCGGCTGCCGTGTCTTAACGCAAAAAATCAACACAAAATTGACTGGCAGTGCCAATTAGCATTTTTTTCACAATTAATTGGTAAACATCAGTTGTTTTTATACCCTCTTATCCGAGCATTCAACTTTCAGTGCCCCCCGAGCATAATTAAAAAGGTGGGGCTTTAAATCGAGTGTCGTGAGTGCAAAGGTCCTGCAAAGGCTGGCAATTAATTCGCTGGGGATTATCGGATGTAGTGGGTTAAAAGTGCATTGTCCTGCGCCAGGCAAAGGTGCCATAAATCAGTTGGCAGAAAAATCAGATAAAAATGGCAGGGGAAAAATATTAACAATTTCTCAGTCCACAAGGCCAAGTCAAAAGTGTCATTGTTAAAGTTATTGACGCACTATAGAGTGGTACTTAAAAACAACAATGAAGAATCCATTTGGCTAATAGATTGCTATTTCAATGTCTGGAAGTAACTGGTTGCCTTTTCCTGCTTTTGTCCACCTTTCTTGCATGCAATTTCCTCGAATTGTCGTGCAATTTGTCCAATTACCACAAGAAAAACAGTTTTGTGCAAACGAAATTTAATTGAAAATTTTAAAGATATTCTCTGGGCGTAAAGTAAATTGGCAGAGAGCAAGAGTGGCAAAAGCTAGCAGACTTTCGAATTTATTTAGTAGACCAAACAGAGGGGAATAATTTCGTGCATAGTTGTCAGCCATTTGGCAAAATGTGAATGTAAATTTCTGGGATTTTCGTGCAGAGGGCTGAATGCTAAATGATGATTCAATTGAGGGACTTTCGCGCTATCCCTGTAATCCTGGGACTGAATCTGCTCAACAGTTTCTTATTCATGGAGTGCATTTTATGCGTATTTTATGCAAATTAATGGTCCTTTAAATACAAGCAGCAGCCGATGGATATAAATGAACGAAACCAATGAAGCCTCAGGCCACGACTTCGACTGGGATTTGGCCAGTATTAAGTGTACTACAATATTGAGATAATTAATTTGTGAGTACCATGTAAGGCGACACTTCAGTTCGTGTTCGTTTGGAATAATCGAACAACGGCCTACACTGAGCAAAGCCAGGGCACATTTATTCAACCTTTTCATTTGCGTTGTTCACCTGCTGCATAATTGTTGAAAAACGCCGCGGGCATCAAAGTTTTTGGCCGTCGCCTAATTAATTCTCAATTGATTTTGGGCACACGCCGGCGGCAGACAACTTTTGAGATACTTTGTCCTGTGTCTGAGCTGAAAACTTTTCCCACCGCCCGTTTTCCCATTTTCCAGTCCAGGACTGCAGTTAATAGAATGCATGTTTTGGCCAAGTTTCTCCTAATTAGCTGGCCCGTACTCGAAGTTTTAATTATAATCACTTGGCTATGCAGCTTCGCAGCTGCTGCAGTTGCTTTTACTGACAGTTAATTGATATTAAGTATACGCAGTGTGGGCGCTGCAAATTTCCTCGGCTCCTTAGGCGAAATAGTTGTGCCCAACTAATGGCCAACTTCTGGTTTGTCGGGTAAGAGGTAAGCCCCGGCATGCAGTTTAATTAAGACCCGTCCGATGACACCTGACACATTGACTTGGCCGAAGGACCTTCCTGCAATCTGCAATCTGAACGTTTTTAATTTTCCTTTTCTTGTCTCAACTTGCACCCTAAGTTGCAGCGCTAGTTCCTCGTTATTTCCACCTCGTTCTTCTGCTGGTCCAGCGTGGCAAGTGGCAGGTGGAAAAGCGGAAGATATTCGAGCAAACTGCAGCAAATCGTTGGAGTGGACATGCAAACACAGGCTTTGCGTGTCCTTTAGTCAGCAGTAAATCTCACGACCAAGCGGTGGCCAACTTTTATTGCCACATCCACCGCGCACCATCTGCCACGAAAATGGCAGTGATGGGAAGTATCTTAGGCGAGGTACGTTGTACTCAAGATCCATCTGAGGTGGTGATATATATCATAAAAAATCCTAAGTTAAACAAGAGTTAATAAATACGTACCACTGCCACTCTTTTATTAATAAGCTGCATTTCTTATAATTTATTAAAAGTTCGCTTACTTTGTATTGTTTAAGGTACCTTTAAGTTCACCCTTAAACAAAAATGTACTCTTACCATCACTATGCAGCAATTGGCGGTAAACGAAATTCCCAACACGAATACCAAGTTCAAGGACTCGGAATTGTTTTCATTTGCTCCTTCTACTGCTTTTTTTATGTTATTGCATTTCGTTGGGAGTCAGCTTAAGGTGCGATTATCTGCCAAGTGGTTTATGCTAATAGGTTTGCTTGTTCTGCTTTCTTTATACCTGTTTGCAGTCCGAGCCCAACGCAATCATTATTTATGGCGCCCCAAGGACTAATTTCGAATCAAATTTATGCCAAACTATGGAGTTCGTTATCTACAATTATTGGTTTAAAGCAAATTTGTGTGTAAAAAAAATCAGAATATGTCTGTGTGAAATGTAAATGCAGGTTAAAGCCATTGCCCAATAAATGAAGTGCATATGTGCGTGCTTGCAGCTTTTAAACACTTTATGATTTCCCCTTTTGGCATCGCTGAAAACAAGATCCCACAATAAAACCCATTTATAGTCCGCAATCAACGAGCTTAACAGGTGAACAAACACAGAAACCAGCTAATGACCAAATCGAACGCAGTGCAAATAAACGGACACAAAAACAGCGGAAGTTGTTATGCAAATTTGGGCTTTGCAGCGTAAATCCCTTATCGGTCACCAGAGCCCATATCCCGTCCAGTCCGACATGATCGAGGTCATGGCAACCGCTCCGCGGATTATGCAATAAAAGGCCAATAGCTGTCAGCTCTGCGGCGGCCACTTTCAATCTATGCATATTGTTTAAGGCCGCGATGCAGCCGCTTAAAAAAACCAACAAGCAGATAAAAGGGAAAACGGGTAGCCAAGTCCATGACAAGTTAAGGCGATTGAAATGTCAACGAACCACTGCTGGTGATGTCGAAAGTGGGAGAGCGTGGGCTGCATTCCCATCTAGGCTATAGCACGGATTTCATTTCAGCGCTTCTTCTTGTTGGAACATTTTTGGACTACTATCATCTCAAGGATATCTTTGTCGTTTCGGCAAGCGGAAAAACTCTGGAGTGCAGGTCAACAGGCAAATGCTCTACAAAAATGTGTACGATTTCTATTTTGCACCATTTCACTTTGACCATAATCACATTAATCATGAGACCAGCAGCTTAAATGAAGAATTTTGAGACCCGTTTACGTTTTATACAATCAAAGTGAACCAAGCAAGCCTCCATGTCGCTTCTCACTTACATACCTTCCATTTTGCTTGCTCTTTTTTATATGCAAGCGTATTTTGGCAAATTGCCCGCGTCATATGCGGCGTATGCGTAATATTCAGCGCACGCCACCAAGAGTCCTTGGCTGGAAAATCTCTCTAATGGCACTTAGGAGTTAAGTAAAAACTTTGAAGCTTACATTTTTTTGCTAACGCTGAGATGGCTGGCTGTTGTCATGACAGCATCGCCTTAATTATGCCAGCTAATTGTTGCACATACGCCCCGCCGCACCTTGCACAATTAATTTAAAAATTTGCAAAGGTCAAAGAAAGTTGAAGTTTCGCTTGGCTCGCCAGTCAATTGCAGAAGCCCAAGAGGAATACTTGCCCATTGGTTTCTTAACTTTTAATTTTTTAGCTTTGACCCGAGCAGATTAATTAAGGGTATTTCGTACTTGACGCCTTGTTTTGCCAGCGGCGGAAGTGAGTGAAAAGTTTGAAGAATATTCCGCTGCAAAACTAACTTTGCTAACAGACGCCATAGTTGTTTCCTGATTTCAGCTTGAATATGTTTTCTATGTTCAGGCACTTAAAGTTGAGCACCCGTCAGATGGTTGAGTCGCAAAATGTTGAGCAAATTTTCACACCACCGACATAAGTGGCAACAAACCATCTCTATATAACCATAACGAGTGTGCACTGCGAAAATAAATATTTATCTAAAGAAAATGGGGGAAATATTTATAAACTCAGTGCGCAATGCCATAGAAAACACTGTCAATGTATGCAGTAAATTTAGAAGTGAAACTTCTGCATCTGAAATATATTGTTGCAAACCCCAGAGCGCTTAAAGAAGTGATATTTTTCTGGCTCTGCAATCATTCACCAGCATGTGTGTTGGACTGACTACTGGGTTGTTCGGCTTCTTGGCAGGTGTTAAAAATGACGCTGGTTGGATGGCTTTGTTGCTGGCTTTTAGCTGCTGCCTGTTTGTTGAATCTTCGCCTGCAGCTTGTTGCTCGATTTATGCAAATTGAGACGGGAACACGAGTGGTCTCGAGTAGTGGCAAGCTGATTTTGCAGCTTTGTCGATTGGCCCCACGCGGATGGTGAAAAGATGGCAGAATGGCGAACGGAAAAATGCTGGAAAAATTATGATTTCTCCTTGCCGAACAATAAAAGGTGAGGTGCATTGTGAACATTTCACGTTTGACACAGAATTGCATTGGCATCAAAAAACTGTCAGAGAAAAAGTATAAGTTGTCAAGAGGGAAACAATAAGCTGGTAAGAGCAAATAATCCAATCACCTCAAATTTTGAAATTGTAGCTGCTCTCGACTCTTTCTTTATCTCATTTTATTTCTTTGAAATTTTCCCATTTTTCCCCTTTTTTTCCTATGAATTTCCGGCCACATATACATATTTTCTTTCCTCGTTACCGCTTTAAATATTTTTGGCCATGGTTACGAGGTCATGCTTTCTTGTACGTATCAAGTATCATGCCAAATTAAACTAAACCAGTCAAAAGACAGTATACGAGTATTTGCGTTGGGTTCAAAGAGGTGAACAGCAATTATTTTAAATGTGGTTTAGGGCAATAGCTTTGATGTGCCAAAAGTTGGTTATTGGTATGGAAACCAGGGGATTGATGGTGAGCTAAAACTGTTGAAGTGACTCGCTTCGTTTCATTTGGTTGCCAAGAAATTGAGCCTTTCGATGATAAATCGAATCGGTAAGGGGCTTTAAATATTAAACATTTACAGTGTCTAATTCATTTGATCAACATTTAATTGAGTTACGGCGTCAACTAATTGTATTAATTAACTATTAATAAACTTTCAAGCTGTTGCGGGCATTCATTTATTATTCAAAATCTGCACGAACATTGACTTGCATCAAGCGAAAAGTACACTTTCTCTACTTTTTTTTTTGTTTTGGCATTTCGTGAAAAGTTGGCTAGAGCATGGCAGCACTTTGACTAATTTATGTGCGCGCACTTCCGACGCTAGTTTAAGCCAACAAAAAGGCTCGGGAGTTTTTGGCCATTTTATTTGTGGCAATTTCGCTCAATTACCACAGTTAATTCCTGGCTCCTTTTTTGCCCGCTTCACTCACTGGGCCATGGACCATAAAGCTAGGAACATTAGGCCATTCCGATAGGGCGCTCTATGGAGCAGAAATCCCCTGCTCGTACTCGAAATCTCTCAGGGCTTGTTAATTATTTACATCAAACATTTTTTGGCCACTTCGTGCTGCCGTTTCGTAGAGGTCGCCATAAATTTCCAGCGGGCAGCCAGGCATTTTTTCCGTGCTCATGTTTCATTTTGTTTCTCGGCGGATAAGCACAGGTAATGAAATGGCATTTAGGTAAGTCGAGCGCGACACTTGAGTTTCCATACGAGAAAATTAATTACCAAAAAGGAAGGAAAATTAATTGAAAGGTAAGAGTGTCTTCGAAAATGAATTTATTTCCGGTTCTAGCACTCGATTATTTGTCTTAAGGTAAACGTTAAAAAATGGATTCAGTTTGGTATAGACCTAAATCAATTTTCCGGGTCACAAATTTCTGACTTTGAACAAAGAAGTTAAGACAGGTCTAACAACTTTCTATATGTAACACAAAAATATTTGAAGGAAAAGGAACGCAAGCAATATCCTGTCCTAAAAATGGTAAACATCATAATAAATGGAATTTATGTGTATTGATTTATAGTAAAACCATCGTTTACTCTACAATTTCCTAGGTGATTTTAAGCTTGCAAATTGGGAAATTGTTTTCGAAATGCTCTCGTTTGAGGTCATTTATGCAATTTTTACAACCAAAATTGGTTTGTTTTCGGTTTATATACGTTATTTTTATTAAAACCAATATCTTTGCATGCCCTTCAAAATTCCAGGAAAGACTTCAAAGCTAGTTTTTTAAACCGATGCATCTGGGGAGCTTCTAAGTCACTCGGGCGTGGCGTTAAATCTCAAGACACAAATCTGCTGACCGAAAGAAAATCCCACGAACTACAGCTTCTGACAATTGACAGTTACATGAAAGCTTTGGTCCGAAAACGGCAAAGACATTTTCTTTGAAAAATTGTTCGCTGGTGGGAAAAGCAATTATATGTAAGCTGAGTTTCACCCAGACAGGGTTTTTGCCCATCTGCTGCTGCTGTCCCGCTGCAATAATTTGACAAAGATTGAATATCCCTAAGTATGTTATTTTCCAGTTTCTGCGAAATGGCCCTCAGGCTAGCACATTAAGCTGATTTCCACCTGAATTATTGAGGAATGCATTAGGCTCTGCTTTACGTCTGCCATTAGATTAATTGCCGTGGCTCCTATTTCTAAATCAAATCGGATCAGCACGAGTCTGCAAATCAGAAATGACTCTGAGTTGTGCCTCTGACTTTGGGATTTCGATTCGGTGAAAAGTGCATTTGAGAATCACTTTCCGTTCAGTGAATTTCGTGGTAGCAAGAGTTGGCCCGACCCAAAACTGGACACAAGAAGTTTGTAGCTATTTATGTACTATACTTTTTTTTCTTTTCATTGTTATTTATTATTTATTTTCATATAGATAAGGAATACTTGCCAACAGTGGCCTCGAATGTATTCCTCTGAGTAATTATAACAAAAAGTGATTCGCAGAAGGAACTTCATAAATTAGCTGCTAATCTGTGGCCATTCGCTTGAATTTCGCTCGGCAGATATTAATAAACAAACTGCTTTTGGCATCAGACAGATAATGCTTCCATGTGGCAATGTGGCAAGCAATGGAGTGTGTGCACACACAATCCCCCATCATCGTGGTAATCAAGAGGCAGGGATTTTTGCCAGTTATTGCCAACATGACGTAATTACGTTAATGAGCCTCATTAGATGCGCAGTAGCTGCAGCTGCGGTATGGGTTGGGCAAAAGGCACCCAAAATGGCAACAGTGGCTGCTGAAGCTCGGTTAAGTGGCACGAAAAGTATTTTAAAGCGGCTGCAATTAGGGGCACGGTGGCAGGTATTAATGCACAGTACCCCTTGCAAAGGGTTAAAGGCCTTGGGAGACATGCACACACAGAAGACGTGGTTTGGTATGGGCCGCACTCGCACTCGCACTCGCAGTGGTATTTCCATTTCCATTACCATTCGCATTTCGTATTTCGTATTTCGAGTGAACTGAATCCGGCTGGCAGCAGGATGCTGCAATGATGCAATGTTCCAGGACGACTGCTGCTGTCAGCCCCTTGGGCTCGAATGAATCAAGTTCACGGCTGTGTGGCTCAGTGCTGGCAACTCATGGTTACATATAGAGGGAAATTGCTGATGATTAATTTAAGGACTCGGCGATTCAAATTTAATATTCAACTACCAGATGAGATATGAATGTCTGCGATACCAAGTGTCCGAAAGTATGCAGCAGATCCTTTGGACTTTCAAGCTCATACTTAATACTCCAAGGCACATATGATATAATTATACGAACCACTAAAATTCTACAACTTTTCATACATAAAGATATAAGATACAGCCAGCTCAGCTGCACTCGAGTCCGGAAACAGACCCGATACTGGACCAGTTTGAAGTCATGTCATTGGCAGAAGCAACTGGCAGCTGCCAGCTAATTGTAGTGAAATCCATTATGCAAATGGGAGGGGGTTTGAGGGGTTTGAGGGGCCTGCCCTGGCAGCTCCCTTTTGGCCACCGTTTAAGTGGAGAATAGAGAATAGAGCGTAGCGGAGCAGACTGAAGATTGCATGCACCACTTCCCGAAAAGGGAGAGCTCTCGGTTGCCATGGCATTGTGCTGCCTGTTGGGTGGCTACCTGGAATTTCCTTTCACCACTCAACACCCAAGTGCAGCAAAGCAGGTGGAGTATTTGGGGTCTGCAGCCCTTTGAGGGCCAGTTCGCTTGTGCAAAGTTTTTCAATCAATTTTTCATATGGAAAGTTTGAAGCACAAGCGGCAGTGGCCCAAGTTTCCCAGCCCACGCTGCGTATACGCCACAGGTGAACATATGACAAGGAGCATTATTAAATTAATATATAATTTGTCTGTGCTGCTGAAATACAGAACCAAATCAAGGGAATGAAAGACCATTTAAAGGCGCATCAAATTTTGCCTTTTTCCTGTGTGGAAGTTGCATGGCGCTGTGCCTGCAATCATACGTCGTGGCATACGTCGTTCTTTTCTTTTTCAGTGGCAGCACGTTCGAATAATGGCCAAAGTTTGGGCCATTTCTATGTTCTTGGCCTAACTGCCTTCGATAAAATGTGTTTATGAGTGCCGCAAGCTGGTGCCGCGTTGCTGCATTTTATGGCCTAGTATTCAAGGGCAAAGTTGCGATTCATATTTAATTGAGCACGGGCAAAAAAACAATGGTGGTAATAAAAGCATGGCCAATTGTAGCTGTCAAAATGGGGCATTAATTACGAAATTGTAAAATTATCGGCGGGCAGGAAAGGAGGCCCTCAAGGAGTAGGCTTATAATTGGGTAAAGGTAAGCCCAGGTAGGCGTCAATTGAGTTAATTAGCAGATTAAAAGGGAACAACCTTTAAATGGCTTCATAATTCAATAAGCAAAAGGGCGGAAATCAGGTTGGTTGGGTTGGGTTGGGTTGCGATACTTACAGATAACGAGGGGCGTTAAAAGATGATTATCCTGGAAACCCGTTCAACTTTGCTTTCTCTCTTTTAATTTTAAAAGTAACTTTTAAAGTTACTGGGAATTTTCCGCTGAACGCGGTTCGCTAACTTTAAGCCAAATAAAATGCTACAAGTCTCGAGTCTTGACCGCAACTAACTTGTCCTTTAGACAGCCATTTCCATGGCTTATCAGCGCTAGTGCAATCTGAAGTAATCTATTTATTTATTTGGCACAACTACTCGGAACTAGGAAAAGTTGGCAGCCAGCATTTCTCATCTTTCGCCGAACTCCTGCCACGTTTTCCCTGCTCGTTTGGGCCATAAAGTTTTGTGGCCCATTTCTCATGCTTATTGTTTTGGATTCCCTTTCCTTCTATACAATTTTGTGTGAACTTTTCCCTGCGGTTCGCCGTATTTTCTGGCTAATGCAAATTAAACTTTGCTAAAATATGCTTCAAAGAGGAGTTTCTCGCTCACTTTATTGGCCTGTATTAAAAATAATTGAAAAACTTGCATAAATTATTTAAAAATTGTGTCGGCTTGTAATGAAACAACTTTGGTGTGTTCAATTTAATTTTATTATGTTTAGCTTTTGCTTAATTTAAACACCAATCAGTGAGCTTTTCAATTCGATTTAAACCATTTTAGTTATATAAAAACTTAATTACACTCTAATAAACTTTTTTGTGGCTCTCGATGCGTTAATTGAGTAGCTTAAATCACACTTATCCGTCAATTTAAATAGGCATAACAAACAACAATTAATCTATTATTTATGCTTACTTTCAGTAAGCAAAGTGGCAACTTTATAATTAAATTTATTAAATTTAATATAGTTTCTTTTCGTTTAGCAGCTAATTAAATCGTTGTTTAAGCAACACATAGTTACATATATCTGGTGTATTCACATGTACTTATTGGTAGTTTGATTTATGTGTTCATTATTAACGAGATTGAAAATATTTGTCGGGGCTCAAGTGCAAATACTTCAATCACCATAAATTATGCGTTCGCCGGCCATTTGTCATTCGTCGAGGGGCTTAAGCGATTGCAATTACAATTTTCCCAAGAGTGGAAAAAAATGCAAATTTTTATGCATTGTTTCATTGGATTATTCGGTCAGCTGCAGTGACTGCCTTAAATTATTTACCATAAATTCAGTAAACCCATGAATCGGGTGTGAATTCCCAAGTGCGTTCAAGAAAACTATAATTCCATTCACAGCCCAAATTCCGATTTCCAATGATAGAACTCAGAAAGTATTTCAATTACCTACGCACCTCACTGCAACTGCCTCTTATTTTTCCAATGGTTGCATCAATATCAAGTCAAAATTTCTAAGACATAATTGCCATTACTAGAGATACGGACATAAATGTGTGTATATTTTATGCACAACAACTGGCAAATATTCTGCTCAAATCGTTGCCGAAAATTCGTAGTTTTGAGTGAGCACGTGAGTTGCATACTTTATGCGAATGAAATCAGCATGAAAACGCATGGCATCAAAGTGGAAAAGATGCAAAAGTTTACTATATTTGATGTGATTCATGCCGAAAAGCTGTACAGCTGCGTACAATTGGGTCAAGTGGAGAAAATAAACCACTTGCTAACTTGCCAGTATGCGAAAGTTTCTCGATCAAGATAGATATTAATAAACATTATACAAAACTATATATACTTCTGACTTTAATCTAAGTTTAAGTTTTTTGAAACCAACCCAATGATACTATTGTTTCGACCCCAGCTGTAGTTTATCCGAGCTGGCTTATGCACAGCATTTTTACAGCTTCTACTTGACAGTGAATGCTGAATAGAGTGAAGTCAAATGGTGTGTATGAGTGATGAACCAGCGTTTTATTATTATTACTGTACGGGTTTTACGATTTCTCACCAAAGTATGCACATAACTCGTGGTTATCCGGCTTCTTACACAACTAGTTTATTTTACAAGGATAACTAGGCATATAATATATAGTATACTATCAGGGTTACTACGTCACAATTCGAGCTTGTTCAGCGGTGCACAGCTGGTGCTCCGTGGCCCCGCTCCCTTTGTCCACCACCACGACGATGGCCTGGAATGCTGGTTCCACCGCATCGTTCCCGGCCAAAGGACCACCGCCACCTGGCGCACCTCCTCCGCCGGAGGAGCGCCTTCTGCCGCGTTTCAGGACACTCAGCAGGCGACTGAGCAAGGTTCGGCGACCACGACTCCTCCTGTGCTACAGATTTGTCACCTGTGTGATGTTGGTGGTCGTGCTGGCCATCACCACCTGCTGCTGCTGTCGTCCCTTCTCGAGGACAGGTGCCACCGCAGAGCGCTCTGCCCGAGCAGCTGCCATCTCGTCCTGCGCCACCGGCAGCCACTTGTCCAGGAATTTCGGACGAAAGAGCAGCGTGAATGTGGTGCGGAATTGCTTGCTCATGGAGCAGTACAGAATGAAATTGATGCTGGAGTTGATCAGGGCCAAAATGTCCATCAGGTCACCTGGTGCGGGCAAGACGACAAGACATTGGGTTATTACACTTAAATCAAAAGGCAGGGGTGAGTTGAATATGGCTTTATTTGGCCCAATCGATTGTAAACGTGATTACTTACTCAGTCTTAGGTAGCACTGCAGATAGAAGACATCTCCGAGTACGGCATTCAGCAGACCCATAATCCCCTGCGGAAATTCCGTGATGAGGAAGAGGAGTAGCACCGCCAGCAGCATCCTTGTGGTGCGATCCGTCTGCTTTTCCTTTTCCAAAGTTTTGCTATTTTTCCGTGGTCTATCCGCGGCTTTTCCATTGGCCGCCGATTTGGTTCCATTACTGGCAGCCGGAGTGGCGGGTTTGCTGGTGAGCTTCTTTCGCCGCCGCTTGGCCTCCAATAGGGCCAGGATCAATCGAACCGACAGAATGGTGAGTGCTATACAGGGTATCAGTTTGATCACAACACTGTATATGAGAAATGTGGCATTTTGCAGCGAGGCATTGTGCAAGGCCAAATCGCTGTGGTACAACCGATAGACCGTAACATTTCGCACCACTGGCGATGGAGTGGGTGGTGCAGAGGTGGTTGTCGCCAAGGAACTCACATTCAACCACACCGTTTCGTTGAGTGGTGCACTAGTGGGCGTGGCATTCAGAGCAGCCGCCCTGGCACTCAGCAACTCATTACGGTAATCAATGACATACTGGGTCATGGGAATGGAGTTTATCACTTTGCCATTCATATCCAACTGATCCACATACTCGGTAATAGCGGTGATCAAATATAGCGACGGCGACACCACCAAAACACACACCACATAGGCGGTGGTTATCGTTATGATGGTGGTTCTCATTCCGCACCACACGCGATTCTTCTGCGGATAACCCACCGCAATATAGCGCCAAACAGCCAGCGTTACCGTCAGCCAAATGGAGATGGTGTGCAGCACCTGGGCAAAAATCGAGTGGAACTTGATGAAGCAGGCCCAGCTGTAGCTGAGCTTCTCCTCCCGCGGCAAACTGTCGGTTAGTATATAGTCGTGTATGGTATAGGGTATATATTCCAGCATAACTGCCAGATCGGCCACGGCCAGACCCGTGAGTATGGCATTCGTGGGGGAGCGCATCTCGCGTCGAGTTAGCACAATGATATTCAAGGTATTCGCGATGGTGCCCAGGATGCAGACCACCAGCGAAACATAGCCATGCATGTTTTTGTAGCTGAAACAGAAGGGAAAAAATATTAAATTAACTATGAGTTTCATCCTAAAGACAATATTTCAACTGTGTGTTAAAGTAAAATCATATGCTAAACTGCCTGAAGCCCATTAAACTATTTAAATTGTATGTAAAACCGTCTTTCACTTTAATAAGTTTTATTTTTAGACAATTTCCCTACAAACCAAGCACAGAAGTGTAATAAAGACACAAATCGAAATGTTGTGGCTGAGTGGCAGGCATTTCCCAAATTATGTTTCTGTTATTATGCTCTAGTTAGCCTTAACCAATTTGTTACTTCCATGTCTAGTCCGCTTTCTGCCAGCAAAGTAGGCAATAAAACCATCCAAAAGCCATTTCCGTTGACTTGCCAAACAGCAGCGTTTGCAGCAGTGTGGCAATAAACCCTCTGGTGCCTAGGGCTTAAGCCAGCCACGCCCACGCCGCCCCCATCTGGGATAAACATTTTACCAGCTTTTGTTTAGTTTTCGTCGAGCGCTTTGAGGCCAAAAAAAGAAGAGGTGGAAAAGGAAAAGCCCAGGAGCAGGACTCAAATTTCTGGCCAAAGTTTTTGGGGAATTTGGCACAGGAAAAAAGCGAGGCAGCCCTCAACGGTTTCGGTTGCGTTTGGCTTTGGCTTTCGGCATTTCAGCATTTTGCCCTGTTTATTTTTTGCCTTTGTGCAAGTTGCAGGCAACAAATTGGACTTAGCATAAAATTTATATAGGGAAATGCGAGGCGAGACCCACAAACACGACACTTTAACGCCTGCAGGATGCAACTCCTGCGGCTGACTGCTAGCAAAAAAATGTCTAATATACTCTGAGCTCTCCAAATGGAGTGACACGTGTGCGTCCTGCTGGTCCTGTCGGTGTCAGGACTTTAGTTAAATTGTTTATTGCTTTCGTGGAAATTCCCCATTCACTCGAAACAAAAAGGGGATTCCTGTCCGAACGACAGTTTTATTGGAGAATCTAAGCCAAATTTGTGGGCAACTTTTTAGTCCTGTTACCCCCCCTCACTGAACTCACTGCAGGTAGTCTTATGCAATCCCGGCTGAATTTCCATTCCAATCTACGTAGAGAGAGAGAGAGCTTTTTGCCCGGAAAATGCTTGCCAGTTCATATTAATTTGTTTGCGAACCAAATTTTTCCAAGCCAACTGAAAAAACTTTCTGCACGGGCCATGCAATCAGTTGTAGGGGAGGAAAATGTCTCTGTTATTTTTGATAGCTAGAGAAGAAAAACTATGTCCAACTTGGCATAAAACTCTCGATTTTGTGCTGATACCTTTGGAAGGGATTTTATTGAAAAAAAAACAGGATCCTCTAGATTACACAGAAGGAAATGCGTGCATCGATGTGGTATTAAATAACGTGTCTAAATGAACTGACAAAGAGCAATCATTTCACACTTTAATATTTATTTAAAAAATATTTTGAATGTTAAAGCTCAAAATCCTAAGCGATTTTAGGTAATTTAATATAGTTCTGCTAATGATTTGCATTTTCCAGTGTACTACTGTTTGCTTTGCCTAGTTTTTTCTCGGTTTTTGGGTTTCATTTCGTCAGCTAACTATGCCTGATTTCTGGGCCAATAAATTCGAGCCAGTACCCTCCACCTGGATGCCAACCTGGCCCAAAACAATTCCAGGACTTCATTCATGTCGTCGACGTTGTTGTCGTTGCCGCCATTCATCAACATGGATTATCAAAGGCCATAAATTAGACTCAGGAATGGCTGGGAGTCTGGATTTTCACCAAGGTGCAATCCAGCGACGACGAACCCAAGAACCGTACAGCAGCAAAGTTTTTCTGAGTTTGATGAATGGAGTTGTAAATTCCTTAGGAGTTGGGCGACAAGACGAGGGTTGTGCCGCCAAAAAGTGTCGCCGGCATTCGGAAAGCGTTTCAATTTCGCTGTTTTCGGGACACGTAGACACACCTCTCACTTCGTTGATATTTTCTGTATCCTGTCCATCAGCATGAGAAGCCTTTAACGTGAAATGCCAGACGATGTGTGCCTAGTTGTTTTATTTGTTTGGGGAGTACACGGCCGCGAAATGCGAACATGCATTTGGAAAATTAAATATTTTCCAAAAGCAATTTTACACATTTCTTGGGTCTTCGGTTTTTAGGGCATTTTTTATTCTTTTGGTTAGCTTTTCTCTTTGGCTGCGGAGAGTCTCCTTTGTGCGTTCTTTATTATTTATGTTAATTGCTTGTTTTGTGCGTGTTATGCTGCGGTTTTTCCTTAGCTTTTGGGTTCTTTTTCGCTTTGCCATTAATATTGCGTATACGTCACGTTGCCGCCAGGGAAAGGGTTCTTCTTCGATGTGTCACTGTGTGACACATTGGCGTTTGAATTCTATGCTTTTTTCGGGTGTTTTGGCATTCTGGCGTTCTGGCGTTCTGGCACTCTGAGTTCTGGTGCTCCTTTGCCGCTTGAGTGGCGCCTGGAGACGGCTGAGTGGGTGCTTTTGGGGGCGGTTTGTGTCTGTCTGGGTCGTGACAGCGTCAAGTGTCGCCTCCGCTGGCAATTTGGCACGTCTTAAACACAAAAGTAAATGGCCAAGTGTTCTGGCTACACATCTAATTGCCATACAGTCGTCTTTCAAAGTCCAGCTTCCACCTTTAATTAAAGCGAATGCGGCATCGCATTCTGTGCTTCTGATCCTGTGGCCAGCCACTTTGTGGCCATTAACACGGTTGCTGGCCAGACTGGCTCTAATTAAAACTAAAAGCCCTGGTTTAGATGGTGACCCTCAGTGGCTGTTTTGCAACCGAAGAGTGAATTATTCACAGCTTCATTATGGCAAATAAATGATTATCAATGATTTATCAGCCGATTGGATAATGTTCATAATTTATGAGACTAAAAGGAGAAATAGCGCCATTATAAACTAGACATTTTTCTATGGCCCATTAATCAGTTCAGTTTATAGTGGTGTTATTTAAGCTATGGCGAAATAAAATCAAATTAAATTTCCCTTAAAGATACGCAAATCAGATAAGACCACCTTAAACGATGCCTAATCATATAAATACATAACAATTGCCCTAACTATTTATTATCGCTTACATGTATGAAATTCGAAGAATGTTGACTCGGCGTGAATTACAGAAATTGAATTTCCTACACCGCCATCAAGTTTTTAGGGCCGCTTTTAATCATCATCTTGAGGTTTTACGACCGTTCGGCATGCAACGAATATATAAATACTCGCTGCCGGGATTCACTTTTTTATGGGTGCAGCAGATGGCCGTTTGGATGGCCCCTAGGTTACGGTCAATTAAATTGATTTCAGCCATCAATTGTTGACCTTGCTGTTGACAAATCTGTTTTTTTGTTTTCGTTCTGCTTCTTGGTTTAATCGCCCGAGAAAATTGTATGGCAAATCAAAATTGAAGCTCTCCCAAAATGGGGCGATAATCGATTTCTGAACGATTCCCTTGCCCCCAGCAGCTAATGGCTATGATGTTGCCATCCCCCTGGCTGTTGTTTTATGGCATTGTTGTCGCCATGTCTGGTGGAAAGCCCCTTGGCCTTGATCGTGACATTGGTGAAAGTCGCTTACCTTGTGTGAAAATTATCCATGCCGCTGCCGCAGTAGAGCGGCTCAGTTTCATTGTTGCCACTGGCCATTGTTGCAACAGCAACAGCAACAGCAACAGTAACAGTAACGGCAACTGCTGCAAGTCCTTTGTGATTGCCGTCCGTCACTCACCGATGTTGCAACTGGATTTGCTGCCAAGGACAGCCGTGCAGAGCCTTCGCAGCAGATGCATTAATAATTTATTATCAACGGGTGGCCCCTGCAAATAAGGATAGAGAAAGAGACACTTTAGAGGGGGGAAGTTAGAGGCTGCATTGTTCAACTGGACGTATAATTAATGCAAGTTGTAAATTGTTGCGTACATGGCCGTTACCCCATCAACTAATGTGATTAAATATTGCATGCAGCACACTTCTGTTGTTGTTGTTTTGCTCTCATGGTGGCTGCCCTAAGCCGATTAGCGAATGGCCAGTAAAATGTGTATATATATATATATAAATTCTCTCAGCATAGTGTCTGCAAATTGGAGGATTTTCCTTTTATCTACTCCGTGCAACGCCTGCTGAGAAAGCTGCCTTGCAACTTAATTAGCAGCGGGAAAAGTGCACTTGCTGCGAGGATAAATGGAGGAGTTGAGATAAGGACTAGTTTGCTACCCTTAAAGGATATTTATGTGGCAAGTAGATGAATAGCATTACAAAGGAATGCAATGCAGCAGGGAAATTTAAGAATTAAATCACAGCCTCTTTTGGGTCGCAAAGTTCAAATGTTGCCCCTTACACGTCTATAAAACCCAAATTCCGGCCCATAAATAATTGAATTCGCCCAACGGCTGGGCTCATCAAGCGGGCTGGACGAGATCAGGACGAGACCGCAACTGAGTGGGGAATATAAAATATCTGGAGCCATCGTGTGGTCTAAATTAGATTTGTATGGCTGGAGCGTGGCCAGAGATAAATGCCATTTTTCTTTGCTCTCCTTTTGAGGGATTCTTTTTTTAAGTTTGCCTTGTCCGTACGAATTCCGTCGGACGTGGGCAATATGTTATCTGTCGCCCCGTTGCTGCCACCCAACTATTGCAGCATGTTGTAGGTCTGCGTGCCTGCTGCAACAATTTCCTTGCGCAAAGATTTTAATTGCATTTGTTAGGAAGCTGCAGCAGGAACAGCAGTAACAGCAGCTGCTGCTGGCAGCGGAAAAGCGTTGGGAAAGCGCTGGAAAAGCGATCGAGGGCGGGGCTGCAATTAACACGTTCCATGAGGCACAGAAACCGCAAAGCCAGCACACTGTTTAAATATGCATAGGGGGCAGAGATACATCACAAGTACTGTGGCAAGGCAGAAGAAAAGCGGCGGAAATTCACGGAAAACGAGCAGCTAATGTGCAGGATGCTTAGTAATTTGATTTGCAAATTTCCATTTTCCCATTGCTACCAATTTAGTTGTTGGCATGGCCTGCAAATGAACCGCGGGAGCTAATTTATTCTCGCAAATCAAGTTCTCAAGTTCTCAAGTGGCTAAAATGCAATTTATTTAGGCTCGCTGCGGGGAAATGAAATACTTTGGCCACATCAAATGGCGGTGAAATTAATTGATTGATGCTTTGCTCCGTTTGACTGATGTAATTGTTGTACCCATTATTATGACACAAGACAAATGGCCAAGTAATATTAATTAAAATCGTGCCGCGCCGTAATTCGATTATATAAATTAATTGCCGCTTGATGAACGCCGTTATGCAAGAATATGCCGCTCAATCCCCTCGGTTCATTCGAAATTCGATACAAACTGCTGCTGCCCAGCGGAAATAATTTCGTATAATTGCGAATATATAGTGGCTATATAAGGCCGGATGATTGCTCCGTTCATCACGAGTGTGTTGATGCGGTTGTGTGTACGGTGTGTGTGTGTGTTGTGTGTGCTGTGTGTCCTGGTGAGGTGACAAATGAAATGATTAATGAATGACAGCTGCCGGTTGCCCGCAGATGTATGCTATAATTTTTGCAAACAATAGGAAAGAATAATACGCTGCTGCTATGGACAAAGGCTGACAGCTTAACGGATTACAAGGGAATGTAATGAGCGAAAATCTGGATGCTAAACTTTTGCAATAATTACTAGGACCAATCATTCATAGTTCTTGCTTCTTCAGGGTTTTTAAAAAGTGCTGTATACCTCAATTAAGTTATAACCGGAAACATATAATTCATTTCATACGGTAGACTTACAGTAATAACTTGTTTGAAAATAAATATTTTTGCCAAGTGTGAGCTTAATTTCGCCCATGAAAAGCAATCTAATGGCGGGCCTGAATAGCGTTTTCATTTTGGACACATGCTCCGTTGGACAGGACAGCAACAATGAGAGCGTAAATAAGGTGGGTGTAAGTGGGTGTAAGGTGAAAGCGAAAGAGGAATTGAAATCAAAACTGATTTCCGCATGACATTGGCTCGATGGTCGGTGGTCCAAGGACCTTGGTGCTTGGTCCTCGTCCGATAAACGAGTTATGTCACGCCCATATTGTAGGGATTCGTGCCGCCATCTAAATCGCAGCCACAGACAGGACAGCAGATATATGTATGTATATGGGGAATACCCGGGGAGCACAACACACATCTATGGATAGTGAAGGTGGCAGGGGAGCCGGAAAGTGGCCAACAATCGTAGCGAAATGAAATTCAAGCTGCGGGGAAATCTTATTCTTGATTATTCAAGCCAGCATTGAGTTCTGCCATTTGCCGCTCTTCAAACTAATATTTGCTCCTTATTGATTATTGATTGATTGTTTTGCTACACTGTTTACTTTTCCCTGGCCAGCTGTTTGTTCTTCGCTGTGTATTTGCATTTTTCTTCTTCACGTAAGCAAACTTGTTATTCGCTGCTTGTTTGCTTTACTTTCTGCACTGGCATTATTTAAAATTGTTTTTTAAATGGTTAGCCGAAAAAAAAAATCGGAAGTTCGAAATTTCAAGAGCGGAAATAAGCAGAAGTCATTCCCCGCCACGGCCGCCATGTGAAGATGGACAGCTGGAGTTGCTGCTCGAGTTGATCAAATTTAAGATAAGTGCTTTCGCCAGCCAAGTGGAAGGAATGCCCTTAGCCACCAACAATTTGGCAAAGTAAACCTTAAAGCTGCTGACCAGGAATTTAATGAGCGAAAACTCTTGGCAGCTCGAGAATCGCAAGAGGAAAACAAAAAGATTAGAATTATACTATGCCATTAGTGCTCTCAGCTTTTCAGCGTATGCAGTGTGTGCTTCAAGTGCGTCGAGCAAAGATAATGGCCAAGGTCACACGTCGAAAAATGGGGAAATTATAGGAATACCATGGCAGCACGTAAAGCTTTCACAAACGAATGTGAAGAACCATTTAAAATCCCACTTAAAGGTGGCCAAGAGTGTGCTCTATTTTACACCTGGCCTTAAATTTAAACTGATTTCAGGCATTTACCAAATGATAGTTGTCAGTGAATCTGAAACATATTTTATATTTATATTTTATATATATATTATTTTCCACTGCACAGCCAAGCCTTATGAGAACTCAGCCCGCGTTCCGTGAGACTCTTTCCATTTGCACTTTTGCCGGATGTTTTTGGGGGCATACGGGGAATCCCCGGCGAACTTTGCCACCCAAACCGCTGGAGGGCTGCAGCCGTTTGTCACAACGATGACTTGATGACGACGCCACTTGGGTTCACATGGACACGAGTTGCCAGTCATGGCAGCAGTCTGAGAACACAGAGTGTCTAGCCCAAGGAGTAGAATGGCGGTTGTACACGGGCATACAAGCATAAATACAGCTACAGCCTGCAAATATTTGTGTCAGGATGTCTGACTTCCCTGCAAATATCCTGTCAAAGTTTTGTTTCGCTAGTCTTTCTCTCTCTCTCTCTCTGGCTTGTTTTAGATCGTGAAAGTTTCGCTAAACAAAAATCCGTTCTTGTCGATGTAATTAGACGACATGCGAATCGCTCGTTCGCCACCATTTCGGCACGTTACTCATACGCACAGGTGGCCGCAGAAACCGCAACCTTGTGATACACACGCTGCGCAGGCATAATTCAAATGTCATCCAGTTGTCATTGTTCGTTTGGCAAATTGTTCGCCGCCTTTGCGAAAAAATTTCCATGGAAATGCTGGCGCAAAAATGGGAGTGTACGAGTATGTTCGCCTTATTTCTGCTGTGTCGTCGTCTGTTGACTGGAATTTGTGTATCAAGCATACGTCATGTAGTCTTGTCTGAGTGAGTAATTCGCCAGAAACAACAAGATGATGGCTTGGCAAAATAGGATATATTATGGAGATGGGAGAATGCTAAGCCCCAGGCTAATTTTAGTCTCAAAGAGTTTTGAGCATTCAAAGCAGGGAAACTCCCAGACGAATTCAATTGTTCTATAAATGAGATTTCATTTCGAGTAAGCGGATCATGTAGCTCTCGCATATGAGTATTAATCATACTAAATGATAAGCTGACTGGGTAGCTATGCTGCATGCAGTGCATGCAACTAAGTTTAATTTTAAGTCAGGTATGTGTAATTAACTTCATTGTACTCCGGCCAACGAACAACAAGCAACCGCATTAGCTTATCAATGCAATTACACATGAGTTCATATTGCACTCCCCCTCAAATGTTTGACAGAAATTCGGTTTCGCTTTCAGTCTGCTGGCCAACATTTTAAGCTCGAACCTCAAAGAGATAACACTGAATCGGATGCATGTTTTGGGCCAAATGGAAACGTGTTGCATGGCAGACCAGCAATTTGTTGCCGAAAACTTTGGCACATGTGCAAATAGTTTCGGGTGGCTGCGCAAGTTGTTTCACTTTGAAACAATGCTGCTCTTAATTGAGTGGCAGAAAGCCGAAGCTCATGGTGTTGAAGTAGGTTAAAGATGTAGATGATGTAGAGAATGGTGCTTTGATTGCCAGCAATTTGGCCGCCCATTGGGTTTGGTAATTGCCTATCCATTTCACGGCTCTGCCAACAAAGTTATTAGAAAGGTAAACACACCCATTTCAATAAGCACAAATCAAGCATGAACCACGTGTGCAACGCGGTAAAAATACCTGCCTTGACATTGGTTTTTGTTCGCTGATAGTGGCATACAGTTGCGGCCAACAAAATAGTGTAGTTATAAAAAGTAATATGCCCAAGTAATATGCAATTTACCTAAGCATCAAAATTTCCTCATTTTGTGTATGAGGTGAATCTGAACTAACGATGAAATAATCTACAAATCGGTATGCAAAGTCATGCTGTGAACCATTAGTTTGAGCTTCACTGTTCGCTAATAAGCAGGTGGTTCTATATCCCGCCTTTGGTCGGGGCAATAACAATTGGCCAGCTTGTCAAGTGGCTGGCTGCTTGGTCCTGGCCACGCCCCCTTCGGCCCGCCCGCCCCGTTTGCATAGCCATTTTGTTGAATGGCACTGCTTGACTGGGTACCGTGAAGAGAGGTCGTCGTCTATCATTAAAGCGAGGCATTGGGGCGCAACGGAGCCTTGACAAGGTCGGTCTGTCAGTGCACTTGGAGCCACCCACCAGCCACCACCCACAAACCACCACCCACATTGCCCATTGAAAGGGCGAGACAAGGCTGAGGCGAAGGTGTGAACGTGAAATGAAATTATGTAAATAGCGAACGGCAAAGAGTAATTAAAAATTTGATCTCGAGTAGTGTAAATTTGTTCAGGCAAACGGCCAGTCGTCAGAATAATTGAAAAAAAATTCCAGCTACTGTTTGCTTTATTCTACTTTTCTTGAAATTTGGTTGGTAAAGTAATCACTTAGCCGTTTACATTTAAAGGCACTTTTAGTCAACGTCTTGCACTTCCTATGCCAGAAATTGTTTGCATTTGCGCCACAATGCTTTGGAACAGGAAATGCGTTTTCTCTTGCCCGGCAAACAATGGAAATTGTAAAATAAAAATGGTTTGCCTGGCCGCAAAGTGCAGATAATGACGACGGGAAATGCCATAAAACCAGAACGGAAATGACACTTATCGCAGTGTTGCTGTAGGGATTTTTCTCGACCAAACTCAAGGCAACTCAGCACACATTTAAAACCTACTTTAAGGACTCCTACTCAGACTCCAACTAGCAGGTGGAATTCAGAGGAGATGCGGCCATTGATACCAAGATAATAACTCAAATGAATTGGTTGTCGAGGGCCTTGGGGCTCAGGTCCTTTGAGACGCTCATCGGACCCAATAAAAACGCCAGGATGGCAGGACATTGTGCACTGATTTGCAACAACAACTGGGGATAGCAGCAAGAGCAAACAGAGACATCAAATGAGGCATTCGAAGGAACAAACTGCAAAACAGATGATTCCCGCATTATCATTCCAGCTCAGTTGTGCTACTACTGCTGCTGTTGCTCAGCGTTAAAGTAAACGACATTAATGGAAACATCAAAGTAATTTGATTGCATTTTCTCCCCCACAATGGATATGAATGAGCAGCCCAGCGAACGAAGGAATCCGCATATATATGGGGTATGTTGTATAAGTAGATGGTTACACAGAAACAAAGACTGGCTGAAATAATGCAAAAAATCATAGTTATTTCAAGAACAGACAAACATACGGTTGCATATCTCTCTCTTTAAAAGTGATATTAGTCACCTAGTAGATGCGAATTCCTTTCAGTTCCCAATTCTTTCAAGTGTACACATTTTCTGCCGTGTATCTGTGTGTGTGTCTGTGCTCTTTGTCTGTGTACCCCTGGGGTGCTGGTGTGCGTGTGGGCTGCACACATAAGTAGCAGGCATGGAAAACGGGGGCTTCTACCAGTTTCTCCCGCTGTTCTGCCATTGATATTTCACTGCCTGCTGGGCCCAAGCCCAAGCCCACGCCCCGCCCCGCCCCGCCCCCTTTTCACTCGCCGCCCTCTTAATGGCATCTCATTTTCATGTGTGTTTTCCACGAACTACAGCACGCTCTGCCTCGATTTGCTCGGTCTCAGTTGATGCTGTGTTAATTTAATTTTGCCAACACAAAAATAGACAGCACGAAATGGAATATGTCCTGCAATGTAATTGCCATGACCAAAGCAAATAAAATTAGGGCCAAGTCCGAGGACGATACAAGATGAAGGCCACGCTTAAAGTAGCATTACTCGAAGGACTCGGCATATCTATAATCATAACTCATAGGCAGAACTGGATACAGTAAATGGGTGAAAAGGCTGCCCCTGTGGCCAGGCAATAAAAGGACCTCCAAGTGAGAGGACAATTCGATTTGAAGGCCGAACTTAAGTGGATTTGAAATGGTTGTAATCGCATTTAAAAATACCACAAAAATTATGTAAATTAGAACGGCTTATCAGCAAATGCTTATAAGCTTCTGCGCTACCCAAATCTATTTTTTTCCACAGTTCTGAACCCTTCGCACATAAATTATGGAAAATTAACCCTAAACGACTCATTTAATAAGCATTTTGGCCTACAAATGCACTCAGCTGACTTGAACACACCTGAGTCCTGAGTTCCGAGGTGTTTATCATATTTATTTATGGGCCCGACACCATTTTATTTATTTACATTCAAATTTATGGCTGTTCCGCTTAAATCAATGTTAGTTCAGTTCGCCCCATTGTTCCTGGCGATGATGGTACCCTAAATTATGCAACACCAAGTCCTTTCGCAGGACATGACAGAAGTTGTGGGTCTTCTGCGCCGCAGGCCTTATCAATTCCAGGCACAAACACATGTCCTTATTTTCGGTATGCAAATGCTTCCACCCACGCAGATGTTTGAGGTTGTTTGTCTCAACTACACTTTTTTTGCTAAACTTTAAAATGGAACCGCTTTTTGGGGCAACCGTTGTGTCATGTGCCTGGGGATTGCTTGACATTTGAGTGGGTGACAGCGTAGACAGAGAGTTCAGGCCAGGGGTCAAAATACAAATGGAGACAGGAGTTTTGTTTTCAATGAGTTTTGTACGTTTCAATTCGAATCACTCAAGGATTTTATGGCACTGACGCTTGAACAGGCAAGTCTATAAAGTTAAATATGAATATGTTTTGGAGACGAAGTAGGATTTATATTAACCTCAGCTCAATCTTGACAGGCTTAATGGAGCAGGGAAACTTTGAGCTGTTTGATAAAGTTTTAGCATAGGCACTCGGCCCATTTAAGTTTGAAAAGATTGAATGACTCATGATAAAGTGCTACAGGTGAGTTTAAATAATCCGTTAAGCCGTTTATCAAATATCTCATTTAATCCAGGAAATTGTGGTCCGACCTTCATTTCCCAGCTATCCGTATCGCGGGAAATATAACTGAATCGCCAATTCTCCGTCTCCAACTTGTGTTATTTGCTTAACCCCTTCTGGCCTAAATCAACAAGCCCACAATCCACGTTTTACTCTTCACACCAAACAAAAAGATCAAGTTAACAACACACCGACCAGCAGCCAAGCATTTTCACGCGCATTAGCTGCTCGTTTTCGGAGGCATTTTCCGCGGCGGGAGGGGTCAAAAAAAAGTTCCTGGGAAAATATTTGGCCTACGTAAAATATGCAGAAAGTTCATCATGAAAGCAAATAAAACGCATACGCCGCGTGGGCGACCCAAAGGATGGCTGTCAAAATATGAATAATGGCGCAGCCAGACGAGTACCTCGGATTGGTTGCCCTTTTTTTTTGGGGGGCTCACATTTTCATTCGTTTTTTTTTTAAATAGCAGCTGTAAAAAATTAAAAGCCTGCAGCTGCCTGCGGCTGCACGGGAATATAAAGAATACTGCCAAGTCAGCTGTAAATAGCTGAGCCGCCTGCTCCTTCGTCCTTCATTTGCTGAACAAATACCAGCAAGGTCAAGTGCGTGAGTGGGCGCCTACTTTTTCTCTACAGAGTACGGAGAAAAACAGTTGAAAATACAAATTTCTGACTCAACAACATATTTGGAACGATTAAAGGAGGTGGAAAGGATGAAGTTCAGATGAAGTATTCATCGAAAATATGGTAGTAAATATCGTGCGATATAAGTATTCATTCAAGTACTTTTCAACTTCAAGTACCTTCTTCAATATATATGCTTTATATATAGAGATACAGTGGCTTTGGGCAGAAATATTTGTTTTTCGTCAAATAAGTATTTATCTCAGTGCATTAGGTTTTAGAATATACATTTTGCATGAGTCCCCGGATGGTTTGGGTCCATTCTGCTGACCACTTGACAAAATTTGGGCCTCCCTGCGATGGAGGAGGCGTGGAAAAGTGAAAAGCGGTTCGAAGTTTATGTGCCTACGTGTCGGCCATAGTTAATTTATTATCCATGGCGGGGTCCTTTATTTATTCCCCCACTTTAAAACATTACGGCTGTCTGTGCTGGCAGCTTTAATCAATTGCTGCGAAAGCTTTTTATCTGTGCTGTCAGGCGAAAAAGCAAATTATGACAAAATGTAACCATAAAAAGAGGCCAAGTCAGAGTGAGAGTGAGAGTGCAGGCGCAAAATTACCCTGGCTCCAGAAATGTGCATGAGATTTGGGTTACGAATGCTGCTTTATTAAGACATGGCTATACTTAGTACATAAATACCAGCCATGATGACACTGTCAGTGGCAGAATCCTGTGTCATTAATCTCCCATTCCACGTGAAAATTGACCCAGGACCAGAACATCGCATCGTATAGCACCTAAGTCCTTGTTTCTGATTGATGGGTATCCATTTGCAGAGCTGTTTTCGTTTGCCTTTATATAGAGACGAATAAATCACATAGTCTGGTGCGTTCGTGCATGCAATTTGCATTTAATTTTTAGTTAAGCCCTCGATGAAATCTAGTTTCGGGCGATTATTTGTCTGACTCAGCTGTAAATCGGATCGAATGTCGTCGCCGGGCGATAAAGTGGGTGACAAATTGAATGGCATTTCCCGGGTATCCAAGGATTCGAGTGGTGATACTTGGAAACAGGAGTTCGGACTTCGGACTCCGGACTCCGGACATCGGACTGCGAACTTTTGCCTAATTAAGTTGCCCATCTAATTTCGCCAGGCAGACGGACGAAGGCATTAGCACTTCTCCTCACATATCATCAGCAGGACGCGCTGGACTCGCAGGACTCGCAGGACTTGCGCCAAATGTCATCAACACTAATGGAATAATTTGAAATCTACTTAGCTGGAAAGCAAGGACAATGGATGGTCGAATCCACCGCTCTTCACGAAACTTTCCCCCCACCAACATCTTGCTCAGCTGCGTTTGTTGATAATAACATTATTTATGTTGTTTTAATTATTTTACGCATTTTACCACAGAACATTACAATGAACTCGAAGTGGGCGTGCCGTTAGCCCCCACGCTGGGCAGGATTCCTTGCCCTTTGCTCGCCTTTTGTAGTGCTCATTAAGGACGAGGAGGGCTAATTGAATTATGTGAGTGATGTGAGTGGCACAGGGTGTCCATTAACTTGTACAAATTGCCAAGGACTGCAGGTTCGAAAGGCTTAAAGACAAACATGTTTTCGCACTTAGGAGATTTGTTGACAGTGCCATAGAAATTTGCTTGCAAATTCCCATGTAGTTGGAGAAATTTATCTAAGAAATTGCCATTCTGCTGGGGGCCCTAAATTGTGTACTTTATTGGGGTTTCCTATTTATTGGCACCCTATATACACATTGTACGTGCATGTTCTATCATTCAATCCACAAAGTAAATACGGCATTACTCTGCATTTACACTAATCACAATTTTACTACTGCCGATAAACGTGACAAACTTTCATAACTCTTGGCAAAAAAACAAGTAAATATTTACGAAACCCAAATGTAGCTACATAAAAGTGAGAGCTCGCATAAATTGATTCATTCGTTTGCTTATTATAGCAAACGATAGCCCAGTGAAATTAGTTCGAAGGAGTGGAGCGCCAATTAACTTTGGGCCAAGTTAAAGTTTGTTGGTAGAATCGGTAAAACAATCATCAAAGCAGATTATTGTAATTGAGACTGTGTAATGGGCACAAGGTTAAGGCAATTCTTGATTAGAAAGAAAATAAAGCCAAGAGTATACAAAATAGTAAAGTAATTTTGATTAGCCTGCAGCTTATGAACAAGCTTTAGGTGCTTTTGAATAATTTGTAAAATTTACTTGACTTTCCGTTTGTTAAGAAGTGCTTTAATTATATTATAAATAACTTGTTGGTTTCTTACGATGCACTAATCTTGTTGCAGTAATCTGTACAATCCTAATTCGTTTAGAGAACCAAACTAGGACTCTGTTCAATCGCCCATTTACCAATTTTGCCTCTGTGATAAGAGTGCTCGGAATCCTTTCCTTTGACATGCGAATATCGTGCACAATTCCCTTAATTATGCGCCGCCAACTGAAGCGATTGCACTTTATCGGAATGAAGCACGCACTCGAAAAGGTCATCAGCCGTCATCGATGGCTTGGATCCGGATCCTTGGACTAGTTTATGACCCAATTATGCCAAAGTGTCTGGCAGTTGGCGATGCGTTTTCGCGCTATTGTGAAACCGCCTTTACAACAGGGCTCCCAGTTCGGCCTGTAACCATGATTTGTTTGCTTGACTTGGCTGACACGAAGCCAAATGGCACACGCACACAGTCTGTTGAAGCCAGTGCTTTTGTCCGGAAAACTTTGTTCCAGATACTGGGAAAACCACGGAGGAGCATATCAGACATTTAAGAACGAATTAATACGGATAATATGCTTAAGATATATTTTTAATGATAGTTACCTTATCCCACAAGGAGTGTTCTTTCTAACGTATATATTGGTTTTCAGTTCTTTATTGGAACTTCGAGTTAAACCATTGTGGCAGCTAGGAATTTATAACTACTGATTTTTCGTTCTCTGCATAGCATAGTCGCATTGCTTTCGCCTTGATTGCTGCAATTGCTTGGCAATAAATAAATGACGGAGGCGTTTGCAGTTCCAGAATGCTGTCTATTACGTGCCTGGCAAGAAAGTAGTTAGAAGGCGGCAGAGTTCGCCTCCATTGAAATGTAATTTAAATGGGTTCCGTAACCCCGCTGCCTTACGTGTTGGCCTGCTCGGATCACTGCGGCGGTGGTGACATTTATGCTATTGCCATCCGAAAGCTGTTATTTCGAGCCGCCAGCTGTGGATTCGTGGAAATCGTTGAAATCGTGAAAATCGGCCAGAGGAAACCCTTTGGCGTTTGCCGTTTGGCCGACTGCCAGGCAGCGGAACGTCCTGTCATAAAGGCAACTATTACGGGGACACTTGATGGCGTCCTGGACGACGGGCATATCCTATAATCAGCAGCAACGGCAACTAATGGCAGCACTTAGAGCTCCTCGCCAGCACCTTCTGGCCGGACTCTCATGAAAGTGTGATGAGGCCAGGTCGAAATGATTTTGGCATACTGTTAAATTCATTGGACATTGGACTTTTTAATGGCCGTTTGCTGTTGCCAAGTGTTGCGGATCCCCATGACGCAGCTTCATTAAGGTGTCCTTTTTACGGGCTGCCCCTTCTGTTCTGAGCCCTGCTGCCAGCCATGTTGAGCTGGTTGTTGCCTTATTCCCTAGGATTTTGATTATATTTCTTGTAAAACATTGAGCACACCAAGTAATCCGTTTCTAACCCAAAAAGAAGCCTAACTTGCATCGCTGATTTAGTCCTGCCACGTCGCAAGCATTATACAACATTTAGCAATTAAGGGCGGAGCTTTTGCCAAATGTTGCACGTCATAATCACAGTTTTCGCATCTTTGTAGGCGTTTTTTTTGTATTTTTCACGAAAAATTTGTTTGCAGTTTGCCGCGCTGCTTTGCAGCTTTGCTTCACTCGAGCGCTCATAAATTATGCAGGAGTCGTCCTCTGGTTATTTTTGTTGGCTTTTTTTGAATTTATGATGCCAACTTAAATCGCGAATATTCCGCTCTCTGTTTGTGTTCACTTGAGTTGGTGATGTTGTAAAGCGCCTCAAGTGTTCGCCAGCAACATTTTTGTCACAATTCTCGTTGTCTGGGCAAAAGTTTTCACACTTTTTTTGTTGATGTTGTTAATAAATTGTCGGTTGAAAAGTCCGAAACAGGAGTCAACTTTTCTATGACTGTGTTTTTTGGATATGGAACGAACGTGGCTCGAGGCAATTGCGTGGGTGGAAAAGAAGCCCCGTGCAGTGCAAGTTTTCTGAATCGCTTTTCAGTTGCTATGGTACTTTTTTTTTGTGGGCTGGAAGCTTATCAAAAATTATGAAATGCAATGTTAACTTTTTTTGTATTTCAATTGTAAAGTCAGTCTACAGCGCAATACAGAACAAAAAAGTTGTTCAAATGCATTCTATTTTGTATATTATTTGCAATTACTACTTAAGCGGCATATTAGTAAACCAGTTTTTTTAAATGGAATATAGTTTGGTTTTATCACTTTTTGTATAAATAGAATTCGTATCAACCAATGTAAGCAAACATAGAAGTAACATATCTTCTGTTTTGGCAATGATAAGCTTTAAACATGGCCAATATTAAATAAAAATGTGCCACGAGGGCAATTTATGAATATTTATTTTGCTACCAAAAATGTAATAGGAACATGCAGCGAATTTAATGTTTCAATTGCTTTAGCCATCTTAAACGCTCTCGCCCGTTGGCAGGACTGAAAGTAATTTTAATGTAATTGGCATTACGTGAGGGGATTTGTTTGGTATTTTTGGCATATCATTTTCATACAAATCTGATGCCAGGCACAGCCCATAACCGCCCATAGCCACCCACTACCACCCATAACGGGAATACCACCCTTCCAATCACGACGAACGAGCATAAAAAATAAGCATTGCCTACAACTAGGCGCTCACCAACAAACACACACACACAAACGCACCCACAATGATGTCAAGGCAGGTCAACTTTACGAAAAGAGGAGAAAAATTGGGGCATAGATTGGGGCATGGGAAAACAATCGAAATCAGCAGCCCCCTTATCACAAATCAACTCAAATTACGAACTCAAACACGCAAAAAATGAGAGCCACGAGGAAATATTTGTGCGTGCATAAAACAAAGGCGAAAACAACCACACCTACACACACGTAAACGAACGAAATTCAATAGGAAAAGCTGGGGAAAATCTGTACAAAATTTGACTGCGCAAATAAAGTAATATACAGTCAATAAGGCAAATCGTCAGACTTGATTTGAATCATTATTACGCATACGCCGCGTTATGCAAATCACACAATTTTCCCTCTGCGCTGAAACAGCGCTAGTGAACTGGATATAATTTATAATTTATAGAGGAAAAAACGGCCGAAAAAGAAACAAAGTGCCATATCAAGTTTGACGTGGCAGTTTCCTCCAAGTTTTAGCCAAGACAAAGTTTTAACTGATTTTTGATTAAAATCTTATCCTATCACGGCGGCAGGAAGTAAAAGTAAAACCGAATACGAAACCGTAACGGAAACTTTGATGAAATTTTCCGTCAAAGTCATCCGCAAAGTCTAACATATTGAGCGTCATAGAGGGGCTTTAATTAAATTTTATTTATTTGTTGTTTCAGCAAATTGACAGATGACTTTGTTTTTCGTTTTTGATTAGTTTTTGGTAGGCTAACGGAGAACAGACGGAAATCCTGTGCTTGCCATAAAAAAACATATACTCATGGCAAACATTTTTGGAAACGTCAGTCTTTTCTATGGAAAACTTGTTTATTTTGTGGGAAAGCTTTTAAACCAAAAAAATAACAAACTCGAAAAAGCGTGCATTTTTTAAATTGCCCAGCATAAAAATGTATTTCTTCGCCAGAGGATTATTGTTGTAGATTTATTCGTTTCACGAAAATTGAGTAATTATTACAAGGTGACAAGAGCTTAGCGGACTAAAGGATTAAATTACAGGTGGCCAGAAATCTGTAATGCTTGATTTAAATCAACGAATAATTGAGCATATATCTTTGGTTTCCCTAACAAAAGCACTTGCAATTAAAACTAAGCTAAAACATTAGTTTGTTTTGCCAGTTTATTTGCCGAAGTCTTTGTTTAGCATTTTCTGCCACTTTTTTCCCCGCTTTCAAATTTTCTTTTATGTTTTCCGATGTCACGTGCAAGCGGTCAGTTCTTGTATTTGCCTAGTGCCATTTTGTGATTGTTTGCATTGTTTCAGGACCAGAACAAAGTCACTATTCTGTTGGATTTTTTTATCTTTCGTTGATAGGGAATTCACTAGAATTTGCTGGCGGGAACAATGGACTGCCAAAGGGATGGCCAACGGAAGTCCTTGAAGGGTTCTTACGAGGACTGCGTAGCAGCTGAGGACCTGACCCCTTGGAATCCTTCTTTTGTGAACATCCTAAACTTTTGCTTGAGCAGCAAGTGTTAAGCAGAAATGCCTCAACACTCCATTAATTTCTCCGCTGGAAAATGACAAAAACGGAATCAGTCTCGTTGCCCAATTGACTAGACTGGCATTAAGCCGGATAAATTCCTTGGAAATCTGCAGAAAATGCGACTTAACATTACTGCAAGTGTTTGATAAGCGTTCAATTACTCTCATGTCGAAGGACTATTAAGTCCTGTAAAGGTCTCCCTCGAGTAACTTTAAGTTTCTCACAATTTATAAGAGCCACTTGATCGAGTTTTATTTGTCGGAACCCCAATTTCCTATTTAATTATTTACAAATACAGCACTTATGTTCCCATTCCAGTAGATTGTGAAATTTATAGCACTGCGCACATAGGTTAGTAATTTATAGTCACACAAATAATTCAATGGGTTGACACTTACTGCAAACTAGAGTCCAAAATGCTGTTCCAATGCCGAATTATGCTAATTATTCAACAGCTGTTCTGCAAATATTTGATTTGCCTAATGCAGTATTATCATTTAAATCTTGTGAGCGTTGGTGTTCAGCTTTTCTGTTTCATTTACATTTTTATAGATTATTTGTAATTTATGTGTTTTCATGTAGTTTATTTCACTGATTACTGTAGATAATGAAACATTTTTTTCACCGATTTAAAACATAAATATTCCATCGATTAAGACAGAGAATGGTATTTATAAAATGTTTATTATTATTTTAGTTTTGGGTGAACTCGTCACTTTAAAGAAATCTTTCAAAAAACCAAATAGATTGGCAAGTTATATTTTGAGTTTATTTTTACATTCACTTAAAACTCTTTGAAAAAAAAGGGAAAACAATAGGTTCATTATGTTTTATGTTTTATTTCTATGAATGTTCCAGTTTTTTTTATTAAATGTTAATTACGATTTTTTTTATTTGTTGGCAATTTATAAGTCTTAAACTTGTTTAAAGTACTTTTCACTGCTGTAAATAAGATAAATCACTGGAATTCAGCTAGTAACGCAGCCGCAGCGCACGGAACGCAGAACGCAACTGACACGAGTGCATGGCAAGTCAACAAATCCGCAGCGAACGGTGCCGTTGCGTTCAATGCGATTCAGTTAGGTTCGGTTCAGTTCAGGATGGTTCGGTTCGGCTGGATAGATAGTGTTTATTTATTTGGAGGGACCGAAGCGGCGACGATGCGAACGCCACCGAGAGGCAATGAAGACTGTGCGCGAGTGGCGGCGCCAGAATCCGCAGTCTCGGCTCGCCTAACTGCCAGTTACTGCTGCGTTGCCAACTGCTTCCTGTAGACTGCATCCTTGCGTTCCACAGGCAAAGACAGTCGACAAAGTCAAAGTCTGCAAAGCGGCGCTCTTAAGCCGGAAGTTAGGGCTCTCTTAAGTGAATTTGTGCTGCGCATGCGGCCACCGGAAACAGCTGTTCCGTGCAGACCATCAGCTGCTGTGCTCCATTTTGTTTATGTTTTGATGGCGTTTCGTTTTGGCTTTCGCTTCGGAGTTCTCCTTTTCCTTTCACTTTTTCTTTTGCGTTTTTCTTGAGACGAGGTTAAGGTCAGGCCAAAATCTAACAACAGATGGCGTTTTTGTTGCCGCGAAGGATACGCGTCCCAGGAGCACCGGTAGTAATGGTAATGGCTTTCACTAATTTATGCACTTTGGCCCACGTGGCGTATGCGTAACACTACCAAGTACCAGTCAGTCATAAATCATCGTTTCAGTTAAAGGTGCGAGTGGTTCAGTGGTTGGAAAAACTTTAATTTATGGCTGCTTTGAAAATATTGTCAAGGCTGAACAATCATATCAAACTTATTAGGTATATATATTTATGTTTCAAGTGTACTAAATCCTTGAATTAGTGTTGCTCAAATTAAGAGCGTCACAAATGGCATTCTCTCTGGTTGAACTAAACCTCAGAACTGCTGCCAATCTGTGGGCTCGTTTCTATTATTTTACCTAGTCCCAAATAGCTGGCCATTTGTCAGGCAAACACCCGTAGATTTTAGTGGCGGCTCAGACGCTTCTCAACCGTCTGTGGCCAGAATTTATGGCCGGTTCCCTTTATGCAAATGGAGCCGGAGAAAGTGTCCAAGTGGTAGGGGAAATGGCAGTAGAGAAAGTGTCGCCTGCCATGTTACAAGCGCATGACAATCACTTTTGCTTTTACTTGTTTAATCCTTTAAGACGGTTTCTGTCGTCCCACAGGCAGTCCCTTTCTTTTTCGTCCTTCTTTCTCTGCACTGCTGTTGATTTTGGCCAAATTGAATTTATAATGCTGGCGGAGGTTTCTCTATATGCCCCAGACAATTAGGGCCCTAAAATGCGCGTTAAGATGGTGGACCAAAAAAATACATAAGAAGCTGGCTTCAAAATGATGGTAGTTACAATTTTTCTTATTCATTTAATTCATACCCCGTTTTGGAAGTTTTCTTTTGTTTAAAAGATTCAAACATAAATATTTTTAGCACACTCACATAGTTTTATGTCTAGATAGCAGATATATTATGGCCATCGTAACCCAAAATGAAGTGATTACTAACGAGGGGTAGAACTTCCGTAACGGCGAGAAGTGCCTCCGGATTTCGAACCGCCAAATGGCCGCTGGAAATGCGCAGAAAATATATATCACAATGTGCCAGCGTTTTACTCGTATTTTCGGGGTGCAGCAGATACACTAATATAGGCAAAAAGTTTTCCTAGCTGCAGGAAATGGGTGGAAACTGCAACAAACTGCATAATTAGTGCAGAGCTGGGTCAAATGCAAATCACGAAGAAAATGCTGATTTTCTGCTGCTGAGGAAGCAATGAATTATTGTGAAATATTAAAATGAAATATTAAATGATTAGATTGGATGGCTCGCCTTTAAATATGTTTAATGGCCAAAATGTGATAACGTGCCATATCTAAACTTAAATTTAGGCAACTTCAGTTTAAAATGTAATTGTGTATCAAGGGAGAAACAAATTTCTAATTAAATAATTCACGAGAAAACACTTGCTGGCAATTAAATTGAATTCCTATAAAACATTGTTCCTATCTATTGGTTTCCCCGAAACACGAATAAAACTTCCATAGCTTGGCATGTTTTTCAATTAAATAAAAGAATTTATCGCTGCATATTCTGCGAATATTTGCATCCATAAATAATGAAACAAAAATTGGAAGTAAAAAACCAGCATTGTTGGCCACCCAAGCGAAAGCGTATGTGAGGGTGTATGAAATCAACGAAATGGATAAAAGCTGAAAAATGAATAGAAATCCAAATGGAAGGGATTTAATAATTTAATAATCATTCAGTCAATTGTGTGTGATATTTCTATATGTTTAATATTCAAACACATTTTTATTGGAGTGTACCAATCTGCTGTGTTACTTTATTCGATTTTCCATATGTATTTGGCTTTAAGCGTGTGTGCATTGTGCTGACAGCTTGAACAGAATTTGTATGGCACGCACATATGTTCATGCCAATCAAGTTGGCCTAAAACAAAAGCCAAGACCGCAAGACTATATTAATATTTTGCTTTTAATTACACCATGAAATTTTTGTTTCATTGGAATGGCCTAGTAATGCACTTTCCCTATATTCAATCGCATGACTTATTCACTACTTTGTTTTGCTTATCTGATGCAAATAGTAATTGACCTACTGAATCGTGATAAGCCCACTAAGTGATTCGGTGTATTTAAGCCTACTAAATTATTAAACTAGAAATATTTCAGTCCGTTTATGTAATGTTTGCGTTACACAAGTTGTCATTTTGCAGCGGGGGAGAAGTGCATTGTTGTTTACAAACAAAACGTCAGCCGAATACTAAACATTTGGCTTTCAGAAAAAAACGTGTCAGCCAATGTTTCGCCCAGTTTTCAAACAGGAATTGCCAATGAAAGTCAACAAATCCCAGAAGAGCAGCGCGCGGTTTTCGGCACTGGGAAAGGGTGAATAACTTTTCACTTAGCAATATTATCTTTCACTGGTTTATTCAGCATTTTTTCCAAAGTTCCTCTCAATTCCCCGCTCGTGGTTCTAAAAAAAATGACAGAATTCCGACTGTAAACAAAAGCCGATATGAAGCGTATAAAATGGAATTGGCGCCCGCTGACAATATCCATATCCGACAGCCGAAGCCAAAATTATTTACAATAACAGCCAGCAGTAAGTCGTGGCGATTTCGATTTGCATTTTATTCGGAGCGTTGGCGTTTACGGCCACAAGGACACTTTCCACTTGCTAATCTAAACATAGGAAAAGTACGGCGGAAAAACACGGAACACAGGGGCGTGGTGGCACATAAAATTATGGAAAATCCCAAACGTAAAAGTTGTCACGGGCAGGCAAAGCCACAGAAATGAGTTAGCACGTTTTTCGGAATTAAAAATGCTGAAACGGCAAACACAAAAGGCAAATAGAAGCTCGACGGGTAGCAAAGAAAAGTGTATAAACAAGATGGAGAATAAGGAAACAAAATACGACAGTAAATTTCCCAGTTGATGGAAACAGCGTGCTGACCCACGCTGGCCAAATTTTCTTTAATGCGGCTGAAGATTTAAATTTATTAGACGAGCGGAGCAAACTAATTTATGCGAGCGACCACAAAATGCCAGCGGAAACGGAAGTGGCGCCTACCAAAGAAAGGGCGTGGCCATGCAGCTGGGTGGGAGTCCCCCGTTTTAGTGCCGGGTCCTGTCAACAAATTGTGCGGAGTCCGTGGTCAGTAAGGCAGAAACTTAAAGATGAGACGAAACAGACCTAAATGAGTTCCAGTTAATACACTTAGCAGGGTTGGGCATTTGGCTACTTTGGAGCTGGTATCAATACATAAGTACATAAGTGTAGGAACATTAAAATTTTAGTACCTAAAATTTGATAGTAGCAAATTGTATATGGTAAAATCTTTTTTCTAACAATTTATATCCGGAAAATACTAGTTTACTCTATTAATATCTCTTCTCACAGTGTTTAATTTTATTTAATTATACCATTTGCAGTTATATTTTTGGAACCTTTTCAATAGTTCTAGTTCTTTGTATGAATGAGAGTCAATTTCTTAGCTAAGTTTGTATGCTCTGCCTGCCAACACTAGCCCATCAAGTAGGTTCTTATGTCCTTGAACAAATTTTCCGCCCCGACTGTATCTCTCGACTTAAAAAACACAAATGCAGCGCCGGAGGCTGCTGTTCATTTGGTGTAACCAAGTCGAGTGCTTTTCCTGCTCCGCACTTTCCTCAAACAAAAGCTCATTAAAGGACCTCTGACTCATTTTCGTTACTCGGCAGCTGCTTCGTTTGTCATGTTTCGCCACTAAGTGAAATGTTGTGCCATTTGCAAGTTGAGTAAGTTGGTCGCTACTGCGTTCTGAGTTTATTTTAGGTTCAGATACAGCAAACACCCAGCACGACTTGTGGCGGATGCGTAAATCGGGTCACGGACATAATAACAATAAACCCGAATTGTTCAGTTGATTAATTCAAACGGGAGCTGGAAAGAATTTGCGGTCAGTTCGGTGGCAGTTCCTTCAACTCGCCTTTTTTTGCGTGTCAATGACTGTGGGTCGTCGTCTGTGGAAATCAATCTGGATGCCATGCGCTCATTGAAATCGAAAGGCGTCACGTAGGCGTCGAGTAAGCAAGGGGCATTTGAAAACCTCAGAAGTTAAAGAGTTTGCTAGTTTGAAAAGTTCTGATGGGGGTTACTGGTGATAAATGCTAAAAGCACCTGCACCTGGAAAACTACACTCCTCAGATAATTTGCAAACTAGTCAGGCGTGACTGCACCAAAAGAAATGAAAGCCTAAAGATGATACGATATACCAGAAAAAGCTGTTCTAGCTTAGGCAGCACTCCTCTCTTGTAATACTTATTTTCATTTGATCTAGTATAGGATATTTAAAAATAATTACATATTGTTATATATTTTTTTTTATAAATATAAAATATTTATGATACATAAAATACAGAATTTGGCTGCCCTCCTTAAAATGTCTTTTCTATTTCCATTAAATGCTGGTGCGCACATTTTGCTGTACTTTTTATCGCACATCCGCAGCAATTTGGTGGTGGTCAGTTTTCGTTCCATTTTCGTCCTTTTTTGATGCAGATCCTTGAGCCTCGTACCTTGGAGAAATCTGCGTAATGGCGACGTGACGGGAAAGCCAGTTTGCATTTTTCAAGAGCTTTCAGCTCAGGCCGGTCCAAGTGTTTTCCTTCAATTTTCCACCCGCTGTGTGGCCGGTAATTTTTCTTAGCTCTAGTCTTGACGGCCAGGTGTATTAATTAAAAGCAACAGCTGCATAATTTAGGAGCGCGGTGGTAGAATAATTTAATCAATGTCCTTGGCCCTGCAGGTGCTCCTATGGGGCGTATAAGTAATTCAGTTATTCGGTAATTCACTTGCTGAATCAAATGATAAAAGTGTTGGATAGAGGTACAAATTAGTCCCAAATGCAAGTTTGCTGGTTGCTCATGCAAAATTAATTATCTTGCCTGTGAAGTCGTTTCGCGAAACTTTTCCGCTGAGTGCTTGTTAGCTGCTTGTAAATTATTAAGTCGAGCATATAACTCAATTAAGAGAAAAATATCGAAAAATAAATCTGTTTTATTTGCAGTACTCATTCCTTAGATTTCCTAATCAAAATTAATGTAATTTCTGACACTTGAGGCTGCAGATTCATGGCTTGCTTGCATTTTAAATACGCATCCTTAAACGAAAACGCCAAGCATTACGACTCTTGTGACAACAACAGCACGGAATCCATTCTGTGCACTGAATTATAAATAAACCGCATAAATAAGCCTCAAGTCAGCAGCAAATGTAACTCCCACAAGAGCCACATGCAAATGCCAGGCTAACAAAACACAACATTCATTTCAATTTCAGCTAACTGCGACACTCATAAAAATTCCAAACATAAATCGAATTAGCAGATGAAATAGCAGGCGGGTTTGGGGAGATAGAAATAATAGGAGTGTTGCGTAGAAATTAATGCATTTCTCGATATAACGCTGATTGTTTTCAGCCGGTCTGTAAACTAAAGTTAACTCATGAAGTATTTTTCAAGTAAACACAGAAGTGCATGCGAGAAATATTAAATTAAATCCATTTTGCTTCATAAGCATAATATTTGTGCAGTCTCAGATTAAAGCCAACAATTACGAAGCCCTTTAGTCATTTAAAATGAAATCGAATAAAACCATTCCCTGTGGAAGGCGCCTTTAAACTTTTCCTTTGCGTGTGAGATACTCGTATGAAAGTTTTGCTGATAGTCACGACGTATAAAACTGACACGTGCCTCGGATGCGAGTGTGCATAGAAATTCGGAGCATTTAATTTTCAGCAGGCTTGACTTTAGTTTTCTCCGGCTTCCTGCTTGGCATTCTGGCGGTCCGTCCCTTGGGTCAACAATCGAAATTAAATTTTCGAATATGCGCTCAACATCTTGGCAAGCTGTAAACAATGAGCAATTTTCCAACTGGGACAGGCAATATCTTTTGATGAAAGCGCCCGAGGACCTCGGAAGTTGTGCCAAGTGTGAAAAGCTCGGGAAATTGGGTGGATTGGGGGGATGCGGGGTGCCTGCCAAGTTATCTAGCATCCGGCACATAAAGTGCCATAACTGGAAATTAATTTGAGGGCATTCAATCGATCAGCTGCTTAAAGTCGCATCGTCCTCGACTGGCTGGCTCCTTTGAATGCGCTCTCCACTGCTTTCTCCTGCGGTTAATTACTATTATCATTTTTGCCAAGTCACCTGAAGAGTCCTTCGGCGTGGGAATCCCCACCTGCGCCCCCTTCGGCAGTCTGCGGTGGCTGCAAATATTTAATTATACTCTCAACCGCAGAACGCGTCGAAGGCTAATTGGCCTTCTGTTGCTTCCGAGTCGTGTGTGTGTGTTTGTGTGTTTTTCATAAATGAAGCATACTTCCGGGAGTTTCGGGAAAGTTTTCCGGTTTCTTCTAGCAGATTTTTAGGTGGAACGTAGAAAAGTAGCTTCTGTTTATTTTCATAATGCGCCTGGCCAACGGGCTTTTTCCAATTGTTTTCACAGTATGCTCATCTGTATTATTTCTACGTTTGCTTCCCATTCAGCAAATACAAGGCAAATAAATTCGGTGAAACTAAGTGAGCAAATAAAAAGTTTAACTTCGAGCAACTTAATATGTATGAATGAAAAGAAAGAAATTTTTAACGAATGTGAAAAGTTTTCGAAGGTCCACAATAATGGAAGTTAAATAAAAGAAAAGTACACAGCCAAGGGGAAACATGAGAATACTTCTTTCTCGTAAATTTCGAGGCCAATTATTCCGAATTCCTTTTAACAATAAAATACCATCCATATAAATGTAAGTGAGGTGTGGGAAGTAACTTAAGACTTCATTACTTCAGATTAATCCTTTCACTGCAACAGTAAAACCCCGGTATGTGAAAAGTTTGTTTGTCGAAAATCGTAAATATTTAATCAATTAATCATACAAACACACTCTAAGACCAGAGAAATGAGTCGTGTTCGTAAATGAAATAAATTACCCATACAAAATAATAAATAGAATATTTACCGAACAGATGTGGCCCTAAATTTATTTTCCCTCAATATTACATTTTCGTGATTATGTCGTAAAATGCGTATTAACTGCCACAAGCCTGGGACCCAAGTGTTCATTTTGGCAGCGGAACAATGATTCTCGTGGACCCATTTTAAAGTCAAAAGTTGGATGGCGCCTCACTTTCAGCCTTCGTCAGTTACGGGTCAAAAAGTGGGTTGAAAGTGGGTCGAAGTGGGCCAGAACCGCAGAACCGGCCCAATGAGCTGTTTTCGGCTTAATGGGTGGCATAAATCATAAGCCAATTGACTTGGCCGACTGCCCAGAGAGCCATGAATGACTCTAGTGCTGATCCCTTTTATGGCGTGCGAAACATTTCAGCATCATTTCATGCACTCCACAGCCTACAACATGTTATTATTTTTTCCATTTTTCGGGAGCCTTTAAATATTTTATAGAATCGAATGCTGGAGGCCAGGCACGTTGTAAAGCTGAATAAGGAAAAGGCTTGTGTTGACACAACTTTCAACTCTTTGGGGGTTTTTTGTTAGCCCCAAAATTAATGAGCTTAGCGCGCCTAGGGAATTTCCCACAAAACGTCTTCGACTAATGTTTTTTAATGAGTAAATCTGGCTTTGATTTTGCGAGTTGTTTGATGTAATCTTAAATACTGTGGGAGCATTTCATTAGCAGTAATTCTTCAGCGTGACAGAGCTAAACCAGAGAAATTCCTTTTGTTCTTCTTTGTCAGCAGCACACATGGCGTATGATTAATGTTTGCCACAATCTTTGCGTGCGTATGTGGCACGATTTGAGATTTTAATTAACAAAGTCAAATGATTTTCTGCGGCTTGGGCAGCTGCAAATATGTTATTATTACCAAATAAACGAAGTGTACTCGCTCAATCGAACATGCAAATATCGAACCTAATGGAAATTTATGAAATTCCGTGTGCAGTTGGTCCATTAACTCGATTAAGCTGCAACTGATGTGGTCTGGATTCGTATTGGTTTTGGCATGTGGTTTGCACTCGTATTCCGTATTGCGGAAATCAATAAACGAAATGAGTGTTAGAAATGCAGATTGACGACTAATTTATTCATCTTTTATTGCAACTCATTCACTTCAATGGCAGCTGTACGCCATTCCGACGAAGTAATTAACTCAACAAGTCAAGTTGAGTGCCAAATCCCGAGCAAATAAACCCAGGCACACAAGGACGAGCCTTCAGCAAATGTCGGAGGAATACGAAAGATGGGAAAATGGGGCTACTTTCAGGCCTGAAGGAAAAACAGCAAATATGTAATGAAGTCACGTAAACATTTTAATTTGGCATTAAGGTCCCTTACTCCCACGTTTCATATACATTTTCTGCTGACTGGGGAGATTCCATCGCGTAACGAAATACGTTAACGCGTTAACTTATTAATGGGGATGGTAATTGGGGACTCATAACATTTGTCACTGGACCTGCGGATACCGACTGGATTTACCTGTCTGTTTTTAGTGTTGGTCATTTTTTGCACAGCTCCATTTGGTCCTTAAATATTTAATGCTCATTCAATTTGTATGCGTATGCCATTTGACTGCCTTTTGGGTTTTTATACCCGTTACTCGTAGAGTAATAGGGTATACTAGATTCGTTGAAAAGTATGTAACAGGCAGAAGGAAGCGTTTCCGACCATATAAAGTATATATATTCTTGATCAGGATCAGTAGCCGAGTCGATCTGGCCATGTCCGTCTGTCCGTCCGTCTGTCTGTCCGTCTGTCCGTCTGTCCGTATGAACGTCGAGATCTCAGGAACTACAAAAGCTAGAAAGTTGAGATTAAGTATACAGACTCCAGGGACATAGACGCAGCGCAAGTTTGTCGATTCAGGTTGCCACGCCCACTCTAACGCCCACAAACCGCCCAAAACTGCCACGCCCACATTTTTGAAAAATGTTTTAATATTTTTTCATTTTTGTATTGGTCTTGTAAATTTCTATCGATTTGCAAAAAAACTTTTTGCCACGCCCACTCTAACGCCCACAAACCGCCCAAAGCTGCCACGCCCACACTTTTGAAAAATGTTTCGATATTTTTTCATATTTGTATTAGTCTTGTAAATTTCTATCTATTTGCTAAAAAACTTTTGGCCACGCCCACTCTAACGCCCACAAACCGCCCAAAGCTGCCACGCCCACACTTTTGAAAAATGTTTTGATATTTTTTCATTTTTGTATTAGTCTTGTAAATTTCTATCTATTTGCCAAAAAACTTTTGGCCACGCCCACTCTAACGCCCACAAACCGCCAAAAACTGTCCTTCGCACTTACACTAGCTGAGTAACGGGTATCAGATAGTCGGGGAACTCGACTATAGCGTTCTCTCTTGTTTCGATTATATTTATGCTTGCTATCTTTTTTCAACGTAGCACAAAAATCAATAGATAGTTGAAAGTTGGACTTGCTCAGCATCTTAACAAATTTGTCAAAGCAATCAATGAAGTTGAAGGAAAGATTTGTCAAAGGTCAGCAGTTGGCTGATTGAGTGCTAACATAATCTTATTTCCTTTTATGTGTTCCTTTAGTTTCTTCGTCATCAGTCACAAAAAATTCTTTAGTTACAATAGCTCATTGTAACCCATCTCTTTTTTGCATAGCTTTATTTGTATGGCTTCATAAAGCACATTTGTCATGTGAATTCGTAAAATATTCTCTTAATCAATATTGATTTAATGAACATCAAACACGTTGTTTGATCAAAATCAATTCTAATAATTGATAAGCCTCTCGAGCACCTTTCATCTCATTGCTTCAAATCAATATCCCGTCACATTTTCATAATTAAAAGTAATCATACGCATCGTGGGCCTGCGATTTCCCGACTTTGTCGTTCTTGATATTTTCCACGAATCGGAGGAGCAATCGCCTACTGACAGATGCCTCCGATGTTCCATGTTTGTGGAGGCGAAGTAAGAATTGCAATCTTTGGTTTGCAATCAGGACGCCATTAGAAATTAAAGTATCATTAAAAGGCCTTCAAACTAATTTGAAAAAGCCAGCAATAGGCTGCGCACAAAAACATTGACAAAAAGGAAAACTTTTCCTGGACGAACCCTAATAAAATCAGGAGGTAAAACCGCCTGTGGCCAAAAAAGGTTCATTCCTCTGCGTGGGTAAAGTTTTTAAATCCATTAAGTGATTTAAAAGTTTCCAAAACAGTTTCGGGCCATGGCTAAGATATGTGGGCACAGCTTAAAGTCGCCAGCTCATTTTACCATCATTTGGTGTGGGATTTATAACAAAATTTTCCACAGGCCATAGGAAATTGATCGAATTTAACATTTCCCACTTGGATTTCCGTTGCAAAGATGACAGCCGACATCAGGAATCAGCATCAATCCTAAAAGCATCGAAGCATCAAGGGTCAAATCAGTCCCCACTCCTCGAGACATTAGCATGTTATGCTCTATCTACCGCAACACATAAACCAACACGCCATCTAAAAGATGCGTACACAGAGGGAAACCTCTCTGTTTCTAAATAAACTAAATAAAATATTAAAGTAACTAAATAAAATACAAACTATTTATATTGTTGGGAAAATCCTAATAATTTTAAAAATATATTTTAGTCAGTTATTACGTTCTGTAGCCATTTACTTTAAGATACTCTGCTCTGTTCGTGGAGATAGTTATTTTTCTGTCTGATTAAAGCACTAAGCCAACATTCCTCGACGCCTTCAAAGGAGCCGCCGCAGAGCGGTTAGACGGGAAAGCGGGGATTTTCCCACCGTCGGAGATTTAGATGCAGACTACACTGATGGGTGCTGGTTGGATGCCTGCATATTGATTTAAGGAGGCGCCAAGGCGAAAGCTCTCCGGATTCGCATTTAAATTGAAATGCAATCAAATCGAAACTGGGGGTGGCGATGAAAACAAGCGGGCTTAACAAACTACTCGCTGGAGGAGTTCAAAGACTCGGTCGGGTAAATATATGCAAATGCAGCCAGATTCTAGAACTGGTTGTATCTGCAGGTCACCCTCGTGTCATCCGTGGCTGGCAGTGCAAGAAGGACAATCAAGCACTCCATTGAACAGCATGGCGAAGCCAAGGGCCCAACTTCAATCCAAATGCTAAGTCCTGTCCATGGAGATTTGCATTAAAGCATCATTTTTTGTGGGCCCTAATATAAATCGTTTTATTTGACAGAGCGGTGATGATATGCAGCTTTGCGAGGGCTCATTAAATACAAAAAGGTAATCACAGAGGACAAAATTAATGGCCATCCAACTGTCAACTTTATGAATCTGTCTGTCATGAGTGCACTAAATTCTTTTGTGGGCATACTTTTTATCTCTGGGCAGACAGGCTTACCTCGCTCAAAATTCATGAAAATCATCAAAGCAGTAACCTTTCATAGCGTTCACAGAATTCCCTGAATTATGTCTCTTTTTCGAGATAATAAAGACAAAAACTGGCTCTTTTATCCTTAAGTTTCATTTCGGGAATGTAAAACATCCATTTAAAAGTGGTCGGTCATTTTGCACTATCAAAGAAAAGGCTTTCCCACAAAATATTTTGAACCCTCAACATGTGGAAGGGGTGCACAGAAACAGAAATTTGACTAATTACAGTTTCCTCGCCCAGACAAACCCACCCACTGGTCGATGTGCAGGCCCAAAGGCGAAATATTCTCTTACGCAACGGCAGCTATGCTAATTATGCTAATTCCTGGCATTTCCAGGCTGGCCAAAATCACATTACGTCGAAAAGTGGGCGCTGCAATGCAACATCATTCCATGTAATTTACTATAAATAACATTATATCTAATCAGCCCGGGATTCAGGATTCAGGGGGCTCCAGCCCATATTAGTTGCATTCATTGACTGCAATTTGCATAATGATGCTGACTTTCGGGCACAGACATCAAGCCGGGCTCAAGTCCCAATTATGTCTGCTACATTTTGTTTAATGCCCTCAATTTACCAGCTCAAAGTTATCTCTGCAGAGTGGAAAACTCCCCAGGCAAACTCGAGTGGATTGCATTCCGTCGGTTGCCCAGGATATTCGGCCAATTAGTGTCCTTGTGTGGGCTCCTTTTGCATTAGACTCTCCTCCCCTCCTCACTCGTCACACGTCACGTATGCGTAATGTAAAATAATTTACGCTCAACCGGTTCCTAACACCATGCAGCAAGTTATTCAAAAACAAAATACAAATCTCAGCTTTAAAAAAAAAAAAAATTGAAACACCAATTAAAAACGTATTTAGTATTTAGCTAATGATCATATTAGAGAAATGAAAAGCTGTTGCCTGGTGTAAGATGACCTCTGACCTGTTGCCTGAGCTTCAAAATTAATGGCATTTTAATGGCAAAAGTCTCAGTTGGTGAATGAGCAAGAACTGGAAAATTAAGAGCAGATTAAATGGGTAGCGCAGCTTACCTTTCAAATTCCTTAAAGTAAAGAATAATTGGCTTAGCTTATAAATGTTAAAAAGAACTTGATGAAGTAAGATTAAATCCTTTAACCTTTTTTTTTTCACCCTTCAGCCCTTTGTGATATGGAACTTGTTCCACTTTACCCCAACTTCACAAAAAGGTATTGTTTTCGTTTCATCGGAATTCCACATTTTCGAGACTTTAAGTACATAAAGTCGTCGTAGTGAAAGTTATGATTAATAAACTTCTAAATGCGCAATGGAAGAGCAAACAAACAAAGCCTGTCATAAAACGCACATAATAAACAATAAAGTTAAGCCTTCTGCGTAGTTTCTATTAGGACAATAAACGACCTTGAAGGGCCCACAAAATAGTTAAATGACGAACGAGCAAATCCAAGAGCTTCTTCCGGCACTTTTGCTGACAAAACACTCCTTCGCAAGCTGATTGGAAAGTGTGCTCATGTAAATATTTTGATTGCTTTCCTTGTTCCGAGCTCATTAAGATTTAAATTTAATTCGATTTCCTTACTGCAGATAACCTTCATGAATGTTGTATCACGTGCATAATGCGTGTGTCCCGAAAATCGTTTTGTTTATCTGCCCCGTTAAAGTCTTGCCTTCCTATAATCGTTTTGTTTACAGCGCTTCGCGTGGGGGAGTATCTTTTTTTAGGGCCATTTCCCTGAGGTACTTCTGTGGCAGTACCGTAAATGAAAATTGCCTTGTATGCTTTGGGGCCTGGAAAACGAGGACACGGCTCAACAAGTAGGTTGTGAAAATCTGCTTTAAAAGTCCTGGCTAAAAATCACAATTCATATTGATACCACCATCAGCCGATTTCAGCAAGGACCTCTGCCAGGACTTTTGCTCCAGCCTGGGGCGCGTAGCTTCAGGGTCATGCAGCCATCGCCATCGCCATTCAGATTCGATTGCAGCACATTCGTGACCTGGCCGGTTTCCGATTGCGTCGATTTGTTAGCCCGCAAGTTTGCGGACCGCTGACCTTTCTCCGCCGTATTTGTCGTACCTGACCGCAGCTGCGAAAACTTTCATTTCCGCACACAGGCGGCCATGCGTGGACATATGTGCACGGCAACATAATTTTATAGATTTAAATACTGTTTTTACTTACGAAAAACCATGAATTAAAGTGATTTTAAAATCAACAGTACAAATAAGGTGAATCAAATATTCAAATGAATATAACTATATTTTTGGTTATAATTAAACAAAATAAGGTGAATTATATATTCAAATAAATATATCTATGTATATTTTTGCTTATAATTAAATATATATTGAAGAGCATAAGCCATTCCTAAGATTAAGCCTCAGAGTAAAATAAGAGTGGGTTTTTATGAATTCACAAATCGCTTACTGGCTTTATTTGTTGCGGTGTATTTACGTTTGTGGTTCGCCCCTTTGGTACTCGCCTGCCTGTGGTTGTGGGTGGTTGTGGGTGGTGCGGTGGTGCGACGACCATTTCGCAACTATTTCCTCCATGCAATCCCTGCTGATGAGTGTGTGCGTGAGTCCGTGCATTATTTTAGAAATTTTCACTCACCCGCACACGTAGAGCTGCCGGGCAGCCGGAACTCCGGCCGTAGATCTATCAGTGCGATGGAATGGCGTGTCCAGGGCATATGCACCCTGGGCAAGGAGAATGAAAGTTTTCGGTATTCCAACCTTTTTTTTTAAAATTTCCCCCACAACAGCAGCACCGTGGGAATTATGAAGAAACGCCATTGGGAGCGGGAACTTTCGTGATTGCAGTGCCATGAAAACATATCGCATAAATCCTATTGAATTGTTGGCAACAAGCGTTGCGAGTGCAACTTTCGAATCAATTTGTAGCCGGCGTGCTGTAATTAAAGTTTCGTAACTTATTTCTGTGGGGTTACGGCTGAAATGGCACAAATTTGCATAAGCGCCATACCTCATCGGATTATGAAGGGTGCAATGAGGGACAGGACCTGCAGAAATTTCCATATGCCAAGAGGCTCAAATAATTAAATTAATTTGCTGTTCTGAATGCCACTGCCAAGTGGTGAGGTCAGTGAATGGAAATTAATTTCCTCCCAAATACTTACAAGGAGGAAAGGAATTGTGGAATTATGTACTCTTCTGGAGATGGACAGTGGAATTTATTATTTTAAGAAATATTATTTCCATAGTAGATCCACATCTCTGTCCAATTGTTTGTAGCTTAACTCACGCATACCCTCTCAGCCCTTTTTTCGGGTAAACAATAAAAGGAAAAACTTACCACATACCAGTTGTAATTTTCTGCTTGAGTGCGATGGGTGAATATGGATGGGTATATACTCCATCGTATATATATTCCGTATATGCAGGCATGAATATTAATGCCGTATGAATAAAAGTTGCCTTTTGTGCGTTCGCATTCATTACGCAATTTTGCCGGCTTGGCAAAGAAAATTCTGTGCGTTTTCCCGCAGCATTGTTTCCTATTAACTGCTGTTGTTTGTCTTTCGTATTAAATATTTGCACGTGTGAAGGCCATTTACTCTGATTAATCTGCACTTAAGCAAGCAGCAGCAGCTCAGTATCTGAGTGTTCAGAATCAGAGGACTTAAGCCGCTTTAGGATTCAGCAGGTAGAACAGATTTCCGTATATGATTCATGCGCCAATTTCATCCCAACTAATTGCCCCATCAATTGCCGTAGTAATAGTCCAAGTTGTTGGTCCAAAACTGGTGTCCAAGAGTTTTTTTGCCCGGGGTTCAATGATTTTTTCATGATAATTAAACCCAAGTCCTTCATTTCACTTAGGACCCCGCGGGCTTAGCGACTAATAACTTGACAACCGGCCACGTTGCAGACGGATTGAGTTTTCAATTTAATTAAATCCCGCGTCAAATGAAAAGGGCCTGGGAAAGCCGAAGGGAAACTTTCGCACCATTTGTCACAAAAGCAGCGGACCATTAAAACTGAGGCACAAGTGTCAAGGGCCAGCGAAGAAAAACCAAGAAAGATATAATATATATATAAGCTCGCATTTTCAAAGGCGAACAAAACTAATTCGCATCAATTTCAGGGCCATCAAGTACGCGATTGGGCACAAAGACAGTGAGGGAAAGTCATCTCAGATATCCGGACTTAGCTTTGTCTTCTGACAATTAGACTCGTGAACTCTTTATGGCCATTCCAAATTAGGCACTTATGATTTAAATTATTTTCCAGTATTCTGCTCTCTACCAGTTTCTCTTCTGCAAATTAAATATGCATTTCTGTATATATTTTTAAAGCGCTCCTCTTTCTAATGATGTTTCCCCACCCGATCGAAAAACAAAGCATTTATCAATGGGCAAACCCGGTGCCTATCAACATTTACTCCCTATTACGTTATTGCTCATTCAATTGCTATCAATTTAAAAATAATATTTACACACTCGTATTTCACGATTCCCTTTTTCGTACTCTTAAGGCCGATTTTCCGGTTTTGCCGCAGTTCAAAGAGGAAAACTGGAGGGTAAAACCCAAACACGAGACGCATATAAACACTCGCATTTTGTAGCCCATACGACTTTGATGCCTTGGTGGGTGGGTGGTGATGTGGGTGCCGATACAGTGGGTGGTTTTCAGTGGTTCGGTGGTTTGCGGCAAGGAAGTTTGCATGCTCGCGACATGAGAGCTCGCATATTTCCCAAGTGTTTTTTGGTGTTGGCGCTGCGGTTATGAGCTGTTTATGCAACATTGCGCGGTTTTATATTAATATTATTAAATATTGAGATTCCTGGATATTGCCAAGAAAGTGAAGTGTATCTTAAAGAAAACGCGTTGATTGCAAGTTGAAATTCGATTCTTGATAGGGAAAATAATATACCACATTCATGGATTAAATTTCAGTGTGGTTTCTAAGGTGTGTTATCTTAAAACCCTTTGAATATATTTTTAGTAAGTATACAAAACAAATAAAAACGAATTGAACAAATGATTTTGTATGGACTTCATACTGTAAATTTTATTTAATAATTTTAGAGTACCTGAAATTCGTTTAGACATTTTCCTATCTTTCCATTGCTTGTTTTCCCCTCTTATTCCGATTAAGCAATGCATGTAATTCTCGGTATACATTTGCTGGATTTAAATTGCTTGGCTGGGATCTTGGCATCATTTATTTGCTGTGGCATGTTGCGAATATTTTTGAAAACAATATTCGATTAGAACTGTGCTTCTTGTAAACATTTTCGAATAAAAGCAACGGGTATAATTGAAATATATACCTTGGAAACAATATTTCAAATGGCCCTTTCGCTTTCCCGGCTGTCAGCAGTCCATTACACTGCGTTCAAAAAGTTTGCACACTCTAATGTGTTTTGCTGTCAGCGTGTCACACCAGATATCCTTTCCATTGTTCGACATTCCTCGCTGGCTTACATCCTGGCTGGATGTCCTAATGCCACGCCCCCATATCCAGGTGCAGTTCGGGCGGTTGTCACATAAATAAAATTAAACGCCCGGCATAAATAGAATGTCAGTTTGCTGAATTTCCGTGCTGAAATATGGCAGCTGACCACATTGCGACATTTTTTTTTTTGGCTCTAGCTGCTGGTTCGCTCCAAGCCTTTAAGCCTCAAAAGCTCGGACGTGTCAGGCTCCGGTTTTGCCCAACACTCAGTTGAGCCATCAAATCTAATGACAGTCATCTAAAACAATAAGGCGCCCGGCTTCCGTTCACCGAGCAGTTAATTCTATTAAAATGTCAGTCGACGACAGCCAGCAGAAGATCTCGTTGCCAGCTGCTTACTGCTGGCCTACTGTTGTCTTCATTTGCATGTAAATACTTGGCCAGAGACACAGCGAAAAATATCTCTTCAAAAATATCTAAAATTATGTGGAAAATATTCTACATGTCATGACCAATATATCAATAAGAAACATTAAGCTGAATACAATCCAAACGCTTATACTCTAGTTGATACTCTCGTATAATAAAATGTTTTTGTTTAAGTGCATAAATCGAAGCTTCTTAGGGGTGTTGACTTGGCGAGGGAAACTTGTCGGTTTACGGAAAGTGTTTCTCGAACGATTTTCCACTCGAAGTGCAAACATTTAGGGGCTGACGCAAAACGTTCATTGCCCAAATTATACAAAATAGCTAAGAAATGTAAATTTATTTGGCCAACAAGGTATCTGTAGTTTGGTGGGGATATGTTCCAGAGCGGCACGTGGACAAGTCCGCTACACCCAGACCCCATTTTCCGTATTTTTCGGGGGTTTTCTTGGGGCTGCCACATGGCTTTAAATTGGCGTAGCATCGCAAACTGTTTGACACAACTGGGTCGGTCCTCAGCCTTTATTTTCTGTTGTTATGTTGGCAAACTGGTTCAAGGAGACAAACAACTGCAACTGCAACGGCAACGGCAACGCCGTCGTCACCGCAAAAATGTCGTACAAAATGGAGCAACAACTCAGTTAACGGCGCACCCACTCACAGATACGCACACATGCGGCCGCACACGACACACAGATACACACCCATACAGGCAAACACGGCACGGCTGTTGAAGTATTTTCAGGGCGCACGGGGCGTATGAGTGACAACATTCAGTGCAACGATTTTTTAATGAGTTTGGCAAAATGCAAAACAACGAATCTTGGATATACAGGAGTTTAGAGATGAGTGTTGTACAATTGAGGAAATGCTCCTTGAAATGTTGTCTAACATAAGTGCCTATCTCATGCAGCCGAAAGCATAGCAGGTGTTTGCTGAATAGAATAACCATAATACAAATACTTACCTGTGTTATATACATATTTAAATTTTTATTCAATTTAAATTCAGTGGGATGCCCAAAAGTTTCAACATACCTGTAAAAACATCCTTCACGGACGCTGCTGACAGGTGCTTTTCAAGCTACCAACTGCCAACTTTTTCTTAGCTGTTCCTTTGCCGCTATTCTTACCTGTAGACACCTTCAGCCAATTGGTGTACAAAGAAAAGCAAAAAGCGAGCCCAACAATTTATTCAACCATAAACCAGAAAAGTTTTGCCCATTTTCGCATACTCCGGAACAATTGTTGTCGAACGGTCGGTGGTCACGCCTTTAAGCCCGCCGCCTTTAACTGGGCCACTGGCATCCGTTCGCCATCCGAAATGACAAATAGCACGCAACCAGGCATTTGTTGCAGTGTACTGAACTATTGTAGTTGTGTAGTGTTATCCTTGTTTCCGTTCGCCGGCTGTGTGTTTAATGAGATTTGGGCCCGCACAAGTTGTTTGCATTTTTTTTTACGACGTTTTGGCTCGACATTGCGTGTCTTCAACGGATCGGCAGCCCAGAACTTTGTTTTGTTATTGAAAAGCAATTAAGTTGGCTTTAAGTAGTAAGCGGATCAATCTTGGGGAACTCTTTTTGGGGTCAATAGCTCTTTAAATTCAAAGGGTTTTTCCCAAGTGGTTTTTCCAAGAAAACCGTTCTTTAATTTGGACCTAAATTTTTAACCTCCTTAAACAGGCTTTAATCGTAAAAGGCGCACAAAAATCGGTGAAATAAATTTGAAAACGCTACAGCAAGTTGCGGATTATGCGAGCTGACTGCTGTTTGCTTATCTTGTCAGCTGTTGCCCCGTGTTTGCTTACAATCAATCAATTACCAATGGCACGTGCACTCGTCTGGCTCCGCTGGCTCTGATTTGGCAAATAAATACGAGTATTTTGCCATTTCCATGGGCCAAATGCAAATGCCTAACCATAGAGAAACATCAGCATAAATCAGTGTGGCCTTCGTCTGTCTGTAGCTGCCGGCTTATCCGACTGTCGCTGAATAATTTAGAATCTTTTTCATGGCAGTTCGACATTAGACACAAAAAAGTGTATATCAGATCGGGTGATAACAACTGATTCATTTAACTAATGAACCACTACAAAGGGCAGAATAATTTTTTTAGTTTCCAATCTCTTAAGTGAGGCATTTTAATTAAATCCCAAGCAGTTCCTCATCCAATAGAAAAAAACCCTTCCCTTTCACCACCTTGGCAACGAAATTTGCGCAATTGAATATTCCGTTTTGGCTGCCAGCTGTGGCGTGGGCCATAATTAAAACATTTATCAACTTTGTTGACAAATGACTACAGTTTGTTTGTTCTACGCGGCACACGAACTAGCAAAAAAATCTATTGCGATTTAGGTTTTTTTTTCGCATTTACAGGGGGGCATTACGCACAGGTTACGTGAGCGTTTTAAAAAAACGTCTCCTTCTTGAAAAATCCCCAAGTTGATTAATGATTAGGGGCCTGAAGTTTTCCCCTGCCATTATTTGACATTGCAGCCCAATCTATCATGTTCAAGTGGTGGAAATGTTTTTGAGTTACCAATTTCCTTATAGTGGATGTATGATAATGTTTTTCTCCCATCTCGTAACTTGTCAAAAGCCGGGCTTGTAAACAATATGCACATGCTGCGAGGGCGTCAAGAGCCGCAGCTGTCAATGGGTTTTAGCTAACGACTTGGCATAAATAACCGCTGGCAACACTGCGTATGAGTAATAGAAATGGCCGCGCAGCACGAACAAATTCGCGAAGGCGTGTCAAGTTAATATAAAAGGAATTCTTTTCACGCGGTGTAAAATACAGGAAATTCTCGTACCCAATGTTAAAGATCCAAATATTATTTTTGCATGTCATTTTGAAGCACCATTTCGGCTGGAGTCCCTCAAACTTTGACATGCAGTTGTTTGGCAAACACGTTCACACATCGTGGCAGCATAAATTAGTTGCTAATTAGAGAGGAGCCGTTGGAAAATCTGTTTGCCGGGCTTTCCATTTGAATTTGAATTTTCTTCCCAACCCTCCGGGCAATTATGGTAATTTTTCTGCCCTTTCTGCTTGGCCACCAACTGGCGCTCACATTTTGGCCATTGTTAAATAGCCGAAAATTTTCACAGCCAAGGACTTTTGCCCCTACATTTTTTGGCCTTGATGTGCGCTTAATTCAATGAAATTTGTAGCAATTGCATTTAAAATTGCCGGGGGTTGATTTTATAATTAAGGCTACTGGCGATGATTCAGCGGAAATTGGTATGGAATATTAACATATTTCGTTGGAAGAAATTGTAATTTGATTTTTCGGCCAGAGGGTCTACTAGTAGTTACATAATAAGCTTTGCTGCAATTTAATAATTAGAAGTTGTTCATTTATTGCAAAAGCTTTTGGGGGTGAATTAAACGGAAATGATTGGAAAAGTTGTTTTCATGCTTGAATTTGTTTATTTTGCAAGTGATGAAGAACTTTAGAAGCTGGCATGCCGAGATAACCTAATTTATTAATCAAATGCAAAACAGTTTAGTTTCTTCATGATAAGTTATGCTTAAATTTAATACGTTTAAGAAGTCCACATGTTAGCAGCACCAAAATGACCCCAAAATGAACCAAATACATGGAAAAGTTTCGATGTTGCCGAACCACAAACTTTCCAGTAACAAATGTGTGACGAGCAAGGGGAGCTAAGGGATTTCAGGGACTAGTTCTATTTTCCATGTTTGTCCTTTGACCCTCGGACACTCGCTAGCCCAACCCCTTTGATTACATTTTCATTTATATCGCTTTTTCCATCCTGTCCACACTTTCTATCCGACGCTCCACTTCTGTACCTTCGGCAGTCTAAAAAGAGCTGCAAACTGAGTTAACTTGCACTTTCTCTACACAGGGAAAAATGGGAAATAGATAGAGCATTCTATGAACTTGCTAGGAAAATAAAACTAAGTTTCCAAATAAATTCGTAGAATTTACTACAAAAAGACATAAAACATTTTAGTGAATACATTTCAGTTGCCAGTTCATTTAATATGAACTGTTTCAGTGCCCTTTCGAACAAAGGGAATTTCCCAATCTGGAATCGTAAGAGTTTGTATGAGTGAGTTGTCGACCATATCGAATTGCCATTCATATATTTTCAATGGCATTTAACTGGCTATGCGTTGTAAGAGATGGACTCTATTGATTTAGGGCTGGTGTTTTTATTTCATTTCATCGGTTTGTGTCTGCAAATTGTAAATACAATTTGGGATTTACAGATGGCCCCCAAACTGTAATTCAAGGCAAATACCTGAGCTTTGGCTTATTGGATTGCAACCATAAATTGGTTTCTAATTGTGTTTTTCGAGGGAAAATATTATTACAGGGTCAGATCTGCAACAATATCTTGAAACTACAAATGAAAGCAGAGCCTTTAATCTACGGATGGCATCTCAATGAGTCTTAATTTTTGATCAATGTACCATTATTCTCAATCTTGTCGCTTTTTTGTTACGTTTTTAATAATTTGCATAATTCAGTTCATAAGATAAGCAATCGCAGTTGTGAGTCAATTTGTCCATATTATTATACTCCAATGAACAGATAAATGAATTCATAAAATCAAATCAGTGACAATTTCGAAACTGCCCGTTTATTAAAGCCTTGAAATACTGCACTTTTAACGCCCAGAGCTGTAAATTTAATGGTATTATGCAAGAAATGTCTGGCTAGAAATTGAATGCGCAACTCCTTCCACTCGAAATTGGGTGCTCCTTTATCAGAATTTATGGCAGGACCCTCGGGGCAGTAGAATGAATGATGAACACTTAGCATTTTGTAATTTTGAATTTGGCCTCTGACATCGCAATCGTTTCCGCGTACTTTCTGAGTTTGTAGCCCCTTCAATTCATTTGATACAGCATATCTATAGCTTGATCTTCGTCCTGAAACTGCTGGCCATTAGCAGCTACGAATTGGGTCATCATTTTTAGTGCTTTTATTTGTTTCTGTGCGTGTTTCACTCGCACTCCATCGCTGTTGACAAATTCGCCTCGCCCTTTGATTAAAATTACAATTAATCAACGCCCTTGACGTTCTCAATGTTGCCATTTGCTTTCAGTCACTTTTTACTGTCAGTGGCGCGTTTATATTATTCGTCCTTATGTCAGAAGGACCAAGGCAATACGGGTGCTTGATGTTTGAGTGCCAATCACTGGCTTTTTGTCGGCAGTAAATCTCCCGAAAATTAAATTCAACGACAGCAGCCAAATGCATTCAAAAGCATTATTGGAAGCGCCTTTTATTAAAATTGAATATAAATGCAGCGTAGTAAAAACAAAGTGCCCCAATAATACTTACTATAATGACATAAAAAATAAATAGAACCCCGTTTCCATCGAAAAAACATTTATTCAATACAAAAGGAAATGTAATCTCTTAGCTTCCGAATCGTTTCATAAATATATCTTATGCAATAGTTAGACTATGACTAATTCGTTTTTTTTTATTCAGATAGGCGCTTAGCACTTACACAACTATTAGGGGTGAAACTTAGTCCAGTATATCACTTATCAAAGGTGGTCACAAAATGTTGCAGGCTGCTTCCAGGGAGTCCTTTCAAGGACATCCCACTCATTTTCCAGCAGAGCAAAGCCTCAGCGAAAGGGGCTCTCGATTCGCCAAGACAACGCTGGCGGGAAAATCTCGGAATCAGCGCAGAACAATTTGTCTGAATAATTGGTCTGTACACGGTAGTTAAATATTAGTGGGTACTTGGATAATTTACAGGGCGTACAAAATGGAAGCGAGGGCACATCTCACAGCCAGAGGGCATCGATGGCGTCTTCCACATCCTCGTCGGCTGGACTCGGCTGCTGCTCACTGACCAAAACAGCCTTGGCTTTGACCTCATCGGAGCTGCTTAGTAATACCATTAGAAGGACACTGCTGCGCCTGTTGATGGTGCTTTTGCCCAGCTCTATGTCCTGATCGGACGATGCTTCTGTTTCCCTAGCCTTCTGGCTACGCAGCTTTCTCAGCCAGTCGGTCGTGGGCCAGATGCACTTGGTGCCACTCCCACTGCGACGTCTTCGCTGCTGGCCTGTGGATAACGCAGCACCCATTTGGCTGGGCTGCAAGTGCAGCTTCTCGACCAGGCTGATGTCGTTAGTGGAAACAGCAGCAGCATTAGCATCGGCGGCAACCGGACATCCATCAACATCACTGGCTGCCAGTGCCAGAGCCACCGATGCAGCTGTTCCGCCGGCTGCGGCTGACATCGCCGCCCGGCCACTGCTCTCCTGCTACACATTTGTCACTTGGGTCGTCAGCCCGAGATCGATGGCCATGCTCTTGCTGACGGCATCCGTGTGCAGCAACCGCTGCCGTCCATATCCGCCATAGCCACCCAGGCCGCCACTTCCGCCCACCCTGCCATCGCCGTCGTGCTGCGACAGCGGCAGCCATTTGTCCAGCCAGCGCGGCCGGAAGAGGAGCGCGAACGTGCTCCGGAACTGGCGGCTCATCGAGCAGTACAGGATGAAGTTGATGCTCGAATTAATAAGCGCCAAGATGTCCATGAGGTCGCCTGAAACGAGAAAATCCAAATGCAATAAATGCCGGGCGCCACCAACACGCCATCTATGGGCGGGGCTTGGACAAAGTTCAAGGACGTTTAGATGTTATATTCCCAACACTCGGAAAAAATATATTATCAAAAAAAAAAACAATTCCTTGAATATTCCTTTCTTTTTATATTGGATTACACTTCTACTCAAATAATAAAAAACTTTAAATTTAATAGTACTTTAGAAGTTTCAAATGTAAGACTTCTTTAATTTGGTGTACTAGATATACAAAATATTTAAGAGTTTGAAAAATAAGACTTCTTTAATTTGGGTGTACTAGATAAACAAAATGTACACTTATTGAACATGTCAAGGCCAGGCGAACATTGAAGCCTCAAATTTGTGGTGCAATTATGGTAGCCAACGGCGCGTATGATTGATGGCTGTGCCAAACTGGGCCCCCTTAAACACCAGCCATAAATTCAGTCAATTATCATACCCAATAAAGCAATTACGGGTTACAGACAGTGGGAGGAAGTTGGAATACTTACTCAGCTTTAGGTAGCATTGCAGGAAGAAGGCGTCGCCCAGGAGGACATTCAGCAGACCCATAATGCCCTGTGGAAACTCGGTGACCAGGAAGAGCAGCAGGACCGCCAGGAGCATCCTCGTGGTGCGATCGGTCTGCTTCTCCTTCTCCAGGAGCTTACAGCTCTTGGGTTGAGTTGGAGCCACCACCTTTCCATTGACAATGGGCTGCATATCGTTGGCCGCATGGCAGGCCAGGATTTTGCGCCTCCGTTTGGCCTCCAATAGCGCGCCGATGAGCCGCACAGAAAGAATGGTTAGTGCGAAGCAGGGTATCAGCTTGATCAAGACACTGTATATAAGGAAGGTGGCATTCCTGAACTGGCGATCATGCAGCGCCAGTGCACTGTGATACAGCTTATAGACAGTCACATTACGCTCGCCCATCGCCGAGGATGTGGTTATTCCAGTACTTAAAGTTGTCAGTGGTATGACTGTGGTTAGACTAAGCAAACTAACTGCAGTTCCATTGGCCGAATCACTTGGTATCGCCCAGGAAAAGTCTGGCGTTGTACTCGACATGACCTGCATCGTCACCTCCTCCTGGCGATTGTAGTCCAGAATGTACTGACTCAACGGCACCGAGCCGATCGTCTTGCCATTGCCATCCAAAGTCTCCAGGAACTTGGCTATGGCTGTGACCAGGTACAGCCAAGGTGACACCACTAGGACACACACCACATAAGCTGTGGCTATGGTGATCAGTGTGGTCCGCATTCCACACCAGATGCGATTCCTCTGCGGATAGCTCACCGCTATGTAGCGCCAAACAGCCAGCGTCACCGTCAGCCAAATGGAGATGGTGTGCAGCACCTGGGGAAACACCGAGTGGAACTTGATGAAGCACGCCCAGCTGTAGCTGAGCTGCTCCTCCCGCGGCAGCCTCGCACTGAGGATGTAGTCGTGCACCGTATAGGGTATATACTCCAACATCACAGCCAGATCGGCGACCGCCAGACCCGTGAGTATGGCATTTGTGGGCGAGCGCATCTCCCGTCGGGTTAGCACAATGATGTTCAGGGTGTTGGCGATGGTTCCCAGGATGCAGACAATCAGCGAGAAGTAACCGTGGAAGTATTTGTAGCTGTTCAGGAGATATGGAAAAGTAAGCCTTAATTAAATGAGTAAATAATTTGCAATTTAAACAAAATAGGGTACTAGTTAATGCTTTAAGTAAACAGAGCTTATGCTGTAAAAATATTCGAATCATAAAACTGAATTTATTTAAATACTTTATTAAATGGTTTTCCAAAGCCACCATTTTATGAAGTATCTGTTCAGCTTCATCCAAAGCTGCCTACCCACATTAGGTACACTTCGTTAGCCTTTTTGCCACCTTGGCCGTAGGCAATTACACACATGATTTCATTATGCGCCCCCGGCTGGCAAATCATTATGTAAATTACACTTAAAAAAGTAATTAATATGCAGACATGCCCCGGGGCTATGAGCCCACGTCCTCGTTCTACTCACTTTGTGTGGAAATCATCGATGCCGGTGCCACAGTAATGCGGCTGCGACATGTTCGTGACCATGGTGTCAATGATGAAGCGGGTCAGATGGTAGTCGATGGTGGGATGTCCTGGCAGGACTCCGTTTTGGTTGACCGCCGTGTCCGACTGCCAACTCAGTGCGCCCCGCTGCTCCTGTGGCGTTTCATTAAAATTCCCTTTTTCGGATATTCCAACACTCAAATATGCAAGCTGCGTGGCGAAAATGCGTACCTGCAAATAAACACCAGGCGTTAGATGAATAAAAAATGAATTCACTGTTGTGGTTTTAATTTGACCAGAATTTAAGCTTCGAAATTCACAAAATACAATGGCATTGCCATTGCATGCCACATGCAAAGCACAATGTCCAAGTTCAGGGCAGGTCAAAAGTACGATTCCAAATGAATCAACAAAGAAATGTCATTACCATTTGTCCGAAATGGTCAGAAAACAAGGCCTCGGCCCGCAATCAATAATGCGCATACGACCAGTGGGCCGGCAGAAGCAGATGATTTCGGCAATTTGTGGGCAAGCGAAGTAACATGCAACATTCCGGCTTACATGATACACGTAGGCAAAATGAAACCTTAAACTGGTCGTTCTTAGACATTTCTCTTTAATAAAGCTGTGCACTTACTTACAGCAAACAATTTCTTGCAAAAAACAGATGTTTTCTTAGTGCAACACACACGCATTCATTGGTGACATAACTCCATTAGGCAAATGACAAAATACGTAGAATGCAGTTAGTGCTGAGATTCAAAGGAAATATCTTCAATTTCATTTTTGCCCAGCCGCAGTAGCAGCTGCATAGCTGCAGTGGCCTCTAATTTAAAGTTACTTTCTTACTAGCCAAGTGTGACAACTTTTCCGAGAGTTTTGCCGCTATGCGACAATAAATTTGGACAATGAAAATTGTGCCAAATGTTTTGTCGGCCCTTAAGTGATAATAAAATCCTCTGTTTTCCATTCATATTTTTCTTTCGTTGTGTTTGTGATTTGAGGCACAAAATCTGGTTTTTGGTTTTGTAAGCCGGCCTAACTTCCATTACAGTGATTAAGACTTTTGGCCAGGGGATTTGTCCTAGATTGGGCTTATGCCAAGTGACTTGGAAAGGTCCAGCGGTGCTGACTGGCAAAAATGTTGGCAGGATAAGCGCTTTCTCTTTTTTTGTTGGTAATTATAAATGGTATGTTTGTCCATGAAATTCTTAATTAATTCACGTCATAAATATTGAATTAGGGATAAAGAAGCAGCATTTCAGAAACACAAGGGAAGCCTTTAAGGCAGCCACAAATGCCTGGCTAATTCCAACATGTGGTCAGGGCTTATAATTGAATTGGATTTCGTTGCAGGGCGAGTGCCAAGTTACAATGCAAACACGCAGAAGTAAAGCAATAAACAAATGTCCCATTGTCTCATTTGGTCTCCCACTAATGTAACTAATACGCACCGTATGCCGCCCATTACGGAAGTTTTCGGCGATTCCAGTGGGTGGTCTTTCAGTGGGTGGCTGTTGGTTGGTGGTTGGTGGTTGGACAACGAATGTCAAGTGCCTGCTGACCGAAGGACTAAAGGCCGTTAAAGCTGCGTCCAGTCACGTAAATGCGAGTACTTGTTGACTATGACAGAAACAGCGAAGTATCTTGCGGGGGATTTGGCTGCTGCCTAAAGTGCCTGGCGTTGGCAGCTGACAGGATAAAGTAGAGAGAGAGGAATGAAGGGGTCCAAGGACCTCAGACAAGGAACAACACTTGCCGCTTAATACACCGACAACACCGCGCAACAAAACAACAAAACATCCATTTAAACGATCTAATGAAGCCATCGCCAGGCTTTTCCATCTGCATAATTAATGCCACCCACCTCAACCACCTCACCCACCGTCCAGCACAATGGAATCACATAATCCACATTCACCCCATTCACCGCCTTATTTTAATTACTGCGCCACGCCCCTTCGACAGCTGGCCAACTGCAAATGTCCTTACAAATGGAGGTTTGATTGTGTTGGCCCATTAGCAAAACACGGTGTACTGGCAATGGTATCCAATTATCTGCCAATGGGATCGGTGGTAATGTGTTTAAAGTGTAATCGTTTGCCGAACAGAACGTAGAGTTAAAGAACAAGTTGGGAATTTCATATACCTGGATATGTATGTAAAAAGCTTTAGTATATACATACTTAGAATTGCTGATTATTTTTTCTCCCAGCTAAAACCACACGTCGCCCAAGTCAAGTGTATCTTTTATGTACCCTTCGAACTGGGTTCAAGCCATCTTCTGGCCAAGTACAATTACATATTTGGCCTGTCCTCAAGGCAGGACCTCACAAGCGAACAGAACACTGATTCCTTCTGTTCTTCCCTTGGCTTTGGGCCATATAATGAGCAGAGAACATAATACTACAAATATGTAGTATGTGTAGTCCCTGACCCCTCGTTGGATGCCATGTGAGCTGTGAGCTGTGAGCTGGCTCATTTCGCTGGCCGGAAATACTTTGCCAGGATGGAGGGCCCAGGAGAGTCCTTCGTGTGCGGTTAGAAACGCCGTGAATTTATGAAACGAAAAGCTACGGCACACATTTTCAGCATTCCGAGGAATCACTGGGGATGGGTGAGGCAAATTATGCCAAAAGGTAACAACAGCCACGTGCAGCTGCCCCGGCTCACTTAAAATGCTGAGTTTTTTTTTTTGGGGTCGGAAATCCGGTTTTGAAGCTCACACGCACACATTTCAGGCATTTCAGTTTTTAGTTAGCGAAAAGCACTCTCTCTGGAACAAAAAAAAATGGGAAATAACGTGGAGGAAGCCACAATATCAAAACCGGAAGCCATCATCAAGGACGCTAAAGGGGCGATGCTGGCAACAACTAAGCGCATATAATTGTCGTGGGCACAGGCGGCGTATGAGCAATATTCCGAAACAGCCAATCAAAAGTTCATGCACTAAAATCAAAGGTATCCGCACTCTCGAAATTCATGAAATATTTATGAACCAATTAAAGTGGTAAAAATATCTATTTTCATCTCTTAAAGTGCCAACAAGTTTAAATTTGAAGATTTAGAGTATAAAAATAAATATTTTGTGCTACTATTTTTTTTACCGTGTGGACAACTACAGGCTACGCATGAAATGGTCTTTTTTGCAGCCATCAAAACACAATCAAAAATAAAATCAAATATGACTTGCGGTTCAGGCCAGAACAAAAACACAGAACAAAGTGTAAAAAATTGGAAAACTGGCAACTTTTCTCCTTGTTTAGAACATGGCCAGGGGCGGTTTTCTAATTCTCGATTTTTCATCCGCATTTCTTGCTCCAACCGCTTGGCAATTTCATTCCGACCTCCTGCATGTGGAAATTTTCTTGGCTTCTCTGGCTGCCTAATTGCTCTGGCTTGTTGTGAAATTTTCCCACTTCGACTTTATTTCCGTACGATTTTTCTCTCAACTTCTTGTTTTTGGCACTTTTCCGATTGGCCCCTCAAGAAAAGCTCTTATCACCACAGTTCTTAAACTGTGTGTCGATGAAGGTCTAGAGTTATTTGGCACAAAGTTTCGCCTCTTTAAGTTGGAGTTTTCGGGGAATTAATATATATCCATTATCGAGTGGGTTCGCTTCAATTAGCCGGGTAATTCCCTGAAAGTTTGATTGACAGCTGCCGCTCGTTGATTTGGGTTCCTAAGCGACTGAAGATAAGACTGAAGGGCATTAGGAAACGTCTTCCTTCTGACACGTATGTATATCGAGTGCCCAGGGCAGTGTTTTCCCAGCTCGGATGCGCTTAAAAGCTTTTTTGTATTGCTACATATTAACTTTCTTTGTTCTTTCATATTTTTAGCTCATTTTTTTTTTTTGAAGGAACCTTAGGGTCCCACGCTTTTCCCCGTATTTTCCGTGCCACATAAATGTGTTGCGCATCGACAATTGTACACAGCTTCCTTTAAGAACAATACTTTTCTCGCTTGGTGAGTTCGGGATCTCTTTTTCTTTAGTGAAAATGTCCCAATTATTTGTTCTTGCCCGGCAGGCCATTGGCTTCGTGGCTATTTGCTCATTGATTTGACTGGGTCTATAAATGCGCGTTTGCGTGGGTGGAAAGTGTCAACATGTCGAGTGCTAACGCTTTCTCACTCAAATATTTGCCGAGCTAAGGCGCCCCGAAAGTCGGCGCCCAAACATGAGCGCATTTTGTAATTAAGCATTCACAAAAAGCTTTCTCCCAACGGGTGCAAACACGGACAGTTGAATGTCGTGTGGTCATGGAGGAGATGGAGGAGCTGGAATCCCAGGGATCGCCCACAAACATGTCAACGGTTGTCCGTCACTTGACAATCAAGCCATGGCTGCGGAGAACAGAGGATCCAACTGCATATTTTAGGGCCAAGTGCAGAAACTCCCTCTTGCAATAGCAGTCAGTGAATGGCAAATGTATTTCCACAGATATTTAAGAACAATAAAGTGTACTTTCAGAAACTACGGTTATTAAAAAGGAATATGCTAGTTGGTTATTCTAGTCTGAAAAGTTTTCTCATTTTTCCCACTAATAGTTGCCAGCACAGGACTCAAATTGAAGGCATCTCAGTGCCATTTGCTTAGTTCAAGGTAATTGCATGTCCATTTAGACCGCCGCCTAAGTTGCAGCCAACTTTTCCGGCCATTGTTCCATTTTGCACTCTGCTGTTTGGCACTGATTAGTTTTCCCGTGCAGTTTCCTCCACTCAACTCCTCGGGTATATTTAGATTCGTTTAAAGTGTTGACAATGGCAACAGCATTACTTAATTGGCTTTGATTGGATCGCAATTCATTATTTTAATTGCAGCGAATAGCGCGACACAGCGGTATAATATTATGATAGCCTATTTATAGCTAGGAAGTGCCTCATAAAACGATATATCATGAATGATTAACTATTGCTGCGCAGTTGGAGAGCAACCACTGAATTAATATTTCAATCTGCGCTAATTGAAAATGCAGTGCTTATGAATATCGATGAATGCCGCCGATGTGTGCCAAGTGTCACGCCATTTACTTCGATTATATCACCATTATCCCCGCTTCCCCAGCCGATTTGCCCCAAAGTGGAGCCATATGCCATAATGCTGGCTCAGCCATTCATTTCAATTTAGCAGCTCCGTTTTAATTTGTTTGCCCAAGGCCCACTGAATATGATATTAATCTGGCCGGCTTATCGGACTTGTTTATTGTTGTTGTCTAGGCCATTTCATACCATCGCTGGTTTATTGCTCATCGACATGTTTATTACAGTGGAATTCTGCCTGCCATCGGCAATCGGCAGTTGATTAGCAGCATAAGCCCCGGCTCTCCAGCGATTATTCCCTTTGTCTGTTGCTGTATAAAATATCAATAAATTATGACACCCACATATGCGGGACACACGGGAGAAAGTCGGCCAGCGATTAATAGAATTTTTCACACCTCATTGTCGTGCATAAACTGCTGACAATGGATTTATTTTTGGAAAAATTCGTCGGCCTAATTCAGAATTTTTCACACCTAAACTCGATGAACTCGACAAAAATGTTCAGACAGAGCCCCAAAAATTCCCATAAACGCATTAGGAGATTTCATAAAATCAATACAAATCGTATAGAGCGACTTTAAACATTTTTAATTATCTTAATTTCATTACGGAGTAACCATAAAAGCTCAAACTATTTCACAGTTTATTGGCTATTAATTGCAGCACTTCATTTGCTGCCATTAAAATGCTGCCCGCTAATCCAATAGTAAATGTGTGGCTGGCAGTAAAAGTCAATTTCATTTTTAAAAAGCAATCAACTTCCGCTGTTTCGCTGCAGCTGTTTCATCCATAAATCGAGTTTAGCTCTGACTTGAAGACAAAACCATGTCGACAATGAATTTATAGGGTCTTGGCTGGTATCTTTAGCAGTTCGCCGGCTCATCGACAGCGGAAAATCTTCTGTGCAGTTTATTTTTCCCTACTCGCAATGCTGGCTGTCAAGCTAGGAAAATAATATCCGTTGCTGCCATATAAACTTAACAAGCAAACCAAATTTTCCAAGGATAAAGTTTAAGAAAAGGGGGGAAATTCAAGTGCAAGGAGACCCTTGCAGGAAAATTCTATTCTGAAAACATCCTGTTGCACACCAAAGCCGAGAGCTGCACTTTAAGAAACCTCATCTCTTAATTACACAATCTAACACATATTTGAAAATAATAATACTCATCCTAGCATTTTGCATTAGTGAGTAAGTTACGTTGTTGTTACGTTATATATTCACCTTTTGTCAGCATGGTATCTATTCTAAGGTAACATTTTATTTCCAGTGCATGGACTCAACAATTCTAGCAATGATACAATCCCAGGCACTTGTGGTAAGCACGTCCTCATGTCGCAATGGCCACGAATTTCGATTGCGAGGACATGACAGGCAATCCCCAAACAAGAAAGCTAAAGCAAAAAAACCGAAAGGAGGAAAAAGTGGGGCAAAGTCTGCTCAATATTATTTTTTAATTTATTATCAAGTACCTGCTGCTGTTGCTGCCGCTGGTGTTTCGCGGTTCGACGGTTTTTATTTCCCAGAATTTTCTTTCTATTAAAGCGCCATCAATTTGGCGGACAAGCCGTCAGCTAACAACATTTAGTGTGCGTCGAAGGGCAAAAAACATAATGGCGTTAACTGAATTTCCAGACGCCTTTCGCTAGCGACTAGACGACATAGCATAAAAAAAAAAGAAAATGGCCACAGAAAAAATCACCATTCATTTTCCATAGTCAAACACTTTAGCTGCTATGTCATAATAAAATTAAATTACTTGCCCGAAACCAGCTGGCCATGGCCAATTGTTTGCTTTTGCTGGGGGTAAATTGTTGCTGATACAGCCTTATTAATGCATGAATTTCACATCATCCAAGCTGAAGTTGCTAAAATCCACAAGTAATGGATATAGGAGAGAGACCATATAAATGGCAAGCACTTGAAGCCCAACTGTCTGCTGTGCCCGGAATGTTTTACAGGCATTTCTCATTAATTTGCCTGAAAAGTTTCACAACAGAAATGTGTAGAACTCGCAATTAAAAAGTCGTGCCCCAAAACTTTTTTGCCTCTCCGTTCGTTGGAGCATCAAAAGTCCTAAGGCTGTTCAATACTTTTTCGAATAATATTTCCTTTCCCGTGAGCTCTGTCTGCCTGGATAACTTTTCATTCTGACATCAGCCCCTGGGGGTAAGTCATAATGCCCCAGCTTACTTTCACCTCTGGCTCCATCTGATCCTGATCCTGATCCCCTCATCACAGTTGGGGCATTAAAACCCACGCCACGCTCCATTTAACTCCCAGCCACTGCCGTGCCGTACATACTAATACACACTAATCAATGTGTGCGGATTGTGGGTGGCAATTCTCGCTGGATAATGTTAATTTTCCTCTGCATACCTGGCGGCTGATGGCCTTTGCCTTTGGCTTTGGCTTTGCCTTCGCGATTCGACGCGTGTGCGAATAATATTCATTAAAAAATTACACAATTTTTTTACGTTAACGTCACTTATATTTGGGACACACCTGCGCACTCGAAAAAATCGTACTGCCAACTAAAAAGGGAATAAATTTCACTTTGCCTTTAAAGTCGCGCATAAAGGTGTTAAATTTCAAGTGAATATTGCGACATATCTAATAACGCTGCACACTTTAAAGCAGTGGTAGTTTTTTGCCAGTGCACGCACCACCAGTCTGCCTTATTTATGTTTATTTCCCAGCAGCTTCCACCGTTTTTGCCTATTTAAAACACATTTTAAATGGCATGCTCACATGATGCGTGTGATGGCAGCATGTTTGTCGTATTTTATGGCCAGTTTTTATATGCCCATCGACTTGCGGAACGCGTCACGGCCAGAAGACGCAGTATAAATTGCATTTTTGTTAGTTTTTCCCGGGCAGACACGCACACACATAAAGCAACGAGGGCATTGGAATTAAACGGAGGCTTCTGTTGGAGAAAGTCTGCGCCCCAGACTCTCCCTCCTGTATGCACCTTCGACTTGTTGGCGTTATATTGCTCATACGCACTGTTACCCAGGCTGAACATGCTGCAATTAAGTTTTCCCCCCGAGGGCTGCTGCTGGTGGTGTTGGTACGCTCTTGAGGTTTTTCGCATTTTATGGCGCAGGCTTTTGTAATTTCTATGGGTCTCTTCACGTGCAGCCCAACTTACGAGGCTTTACATTTACCGAGGGCTGATTGGTCCGCGATTAAAGCCAGGCAGTCATATTGAAGAGATGTAGAACTACAGGTGACAGTGTTTTTATGGAATGTTTATTCAAGTCCTGTGAACCTTGCTGAGAAACACTATATACACCATCTGTAGTCCTGCTGCCAACTGCTGCCCATCTTATCATTTGCTTTTGAAAATGCATATTGAGGAGGGGAATTCTAAAGCGAGTCCCGAAATTTACACAGCTCTTGTCCTTTTCACCAAAGGTAACGAATTCAGGTGAGACGACAAAGGCGAGGCGAACAAAAGACGGCTACAAAACGCTCGGTTACCTTGAAGTGACAATCGAGCTCAGCTGCCCAAAAGGACTCGAAACGGCTACAGCTACAACTAAGCCAAACTGAACTGAATGCCCAGTGGCTCGGAATTTTTTCCACTGCCGTTCTATTTGCTCTCCCGTTTTGTCCATTTTCACTTTTCCGGTCGGACACTTGAATTGTTTTGGAGGCTTTGCCTACACCAACTACTAACGAAGCTAAGCCAGAATCAAAGCAAGTGTTTTAATTAAGTTAAAGTTGCACAAAAAGGGAACTTAAAGACTCGAAACTAAAATCTTTGTGGAAGCTCGAACAAAAAATTGGGTCAAGCAGCTTTAGGCAACTCGAGAAAATTACACCAAGCCGAGTAGTATTCTTGAATTTGAATGAATGTGAATACTGAATAAAAATGGCGACTGCTGCAGTGTGAGAGATTTGCTGTAAGACAAGGCCAAGTGGCTTGTAACGCACTTGAGGGTCCTCGAGACTTGCACACACAGCAACACCACCATCCTTCAACACCACCCGCTTCCCCAGTTTTCCACATGGGACTTTTCCGGGTGGCGCGTGAAAATCTCAGACCGAGTGAGTGGCTGCCGGAGAAGTCGAATGGCAAAGTGTTTTTCGGACATGTTACTTTGGGAGCAAACCAAACTTAAGAAACCTGAACAGGAACTACTCTTGGCAGCAGCTGAGAGCCCGAGGAAAGTACTTGGCCCTAAGTGAATGCCACTGACTGTCAGCTCATGCTGCCACGCCCACAGCCCACAGTCTACAGCTTGGTACATTGACATGCATTTTCGGGCTGCACAGGTTGTAGGTCGCCAATCCGGCCGTTATTCTCCATTTCAGTGCTTGTTTCTCACGTGCGAGCATCAAAGTTTGCAAGAGGGATTGGGATTTAATAAATTGCCAGGCCTCCAACAAAAGCAACAAGCTTACACGTAGAGCAACGAACTAGAATTCGAGACCAAGTTTCACCAGATATGAGTGCTCAATATCAATTGCTTTTATTGCTTTCAAATCCTCAGTCATTTTAGTATATAGGAAATATTGTATAGACTCAATTACAAAATATGTCTATTAATTAACTGCTTGCTGGCACAAATATGTAATTGAACTGCCAATAAAATCCGCTTGTACAAGCAATATAATAATTTTTATTCGTGACTTGCACATAGCAAACACCTTCTTCTTTTGCTCCGTGCACAAGTTGTAGCTTTTTGCAGCATGACTCACAGAATGATTTGTGGGCCCAGGAGAATTGTTGGCCAAGTGAAGTTGGTCTAGTGCCATCAGCGCAATTGAACCATTTGGAGCGATCGATTACGATGCCAAAGCAAGGTGCGGGCACACGATGAATAAATGAATGAATTAGGAGTGTTGCTGTTGGCTGGGGAAAAGTAGATGGCCAAGGGCTCTGATGACTGACAATGACATGCGGGTCTCGGCCATCGGATTGGGGCAGAAGGTGCTGCCGTAAATGGCCAACTGAAGTGCAAGTCACTCCTTGTTAGAGAACACACACAGTTGAAACAGATGTGGCAAAGTGAAGAGATTGCCTGCTGCTGCTACAGATGAAATCTTTGTTCAGCCACTTATAATGGTCGGAAACCATTATACTGCACGGAGAAAAATGGTGGCATATCAATTAGAGATAGATATCTATATAAAGTACTGGCATTTTGGGACAACAAGAGATAGTATTTCTTTAACAGAAAAACCCTTTGAAAATGGAAGTAGCTACATGAGACTCTGCGATTTCTCCTGGTGCATCCCTAATTAAGCCAGAGATATTTAAAGTCTTTGGGGTACCAGCATGCTGCAAAAATAGCAATGTAAAAGTGCTCAGTGGGCGGAAGGGAGGACCTTAGATCTTCTCTGAACCGAAGACCTCACGTTCCATGCCTGGCTGCCTGCGAAATGTCAACAGCAGGTAATGCGTCCTTAGTGCTTCCTGTTTATGCCGCAAAAGTCTTTCTCTTCCCTTGCAAACCCTTCGTCCTTCCGGCCCACGAGACGGACTTTTTTCCAGAAGTTTCGACTTGCCATCTGTCTGACTGCCGGGAGCTTGTTGATGCCTTGTCTCAGTGCAATTTCCATTTCTTTTGTTGCACAAAAGTCTAGAGCTGAGAAATTGGACAGTGGGAATGATATGTGGTGGATAAGCATATGTAAATTAGAGACCTGACTGAAAATCCCATTTGTATTGTGCCAGCAGGCAGCAGCAGTGAGAGAGATATCATTTTTCGGTGCAGAACGTGTTTATGTGACAGGACAAGAAACTCATAACTCTGCGAAAGAGCTCTTAAAGCTGAGCTGACCACAAAACTGGACATAAACATAAACGAATATTGCTGAATCGTAACTTTTCCGCTGCGGCTGCTTGATAACTGTTTCTGTTTCTGATTCTGTATCGACAGCTATCAGCCAGGCACAAAAAACCAAGAGTGCACCAAAAGAGAAATAATGATAGCCATCAACGATACGACTTCCACTTATGCTCTGTGCCATGTTTCATGGGGCATGAGCAACAGTTTGTCTGGCCATCAGACATCCACATCCACTTTCACCCATCCACAGCGATCCAAGCTCCTTTTATAATCTTTTAAGGACCGCTGTCTGTCGCGTCTTTTGTCTATTTGCCGCTGCCGCTGCCATTGACTTTGTTTATTTTCACGAGCGTGTCGGTCCAAGACCAAGTACAAATCCTAGCCCAAGTCCAAGCGCAAGTGCCTTGCCCCCAAACAAAGCACTTGAGCTTAAAGAGGCGGCCAAAAACAGTTATTCTTCGCCAGGCGCCATCAGAATAATTGCATTCTATCTATCTTGTTGGCGGCTTTAAGTTTCCATGCTGCCAATAATTTGCTTGCCTTCAGACAGTAAACTTGCTCTGCCACACATCCTCCAAACTGGCAGATACATTAGACAGTGAAAAAAGGATATTGCAGTACACCAAACTTGGAATGAATCTTTTCAAATGTAATGAGCATTTGTCGTAGTTTACTGCTGCACACTTTGAGTGCCTTAAATACAAAACTGTTGAGCTGCAAATCATGGCAAAAACGTTGAGCCCCCAAATGAAAGACGAAAGTAAGGACTTATCCACTAATGGTTCTTCTCGGTACTTTATCTACTGACGCTCGTAGTTTTACCCCTCCAGTGCTCTAGTGCTCTAGTTCTGATGCGATGCGACATCCTTTCCTTGCCAGATGCATTTAATTTAATTAAACAAGCTCCCCGAGGACCGAATAATTCACACTGACTTTTTGGTAGAACGCATTGGCATAAATAACATTTAAATGCAGTCATCATTTATGGCTGAGCTTTGCTGCGAGCTGCGCTGACAGATGGCAAGATGATATGGCGCTTGATATGGTTTCCGCCCGACCATGCGGCGTATGCGTAATATTTGCCCAGATTTATGCAATGCTATTTTCCAACTGAGCTGAAAGGCGAAAGCGAAGGGAAGGAAATGATATAAATACGAGATATGGTTATGGACCGCTCATGCATGGAACATGTGAAAACTTTTGCGATTGCGATTATGATGGGGGCCTCTGGATTTGACCTTGCATTTAGCGTTCCATGAAAATATTACGCAGCCAGGCTTTGTATGTATGTATGTATGTACATATAAGTAGACCTCCACACAACCCCGTTCCGAGTCTCTAGGCTCGGCACTTGCAATGTGAATTATTGATCCATTTAAGGGGTTTCTACCATTTTCCTTTTGCTACGGCATCACGTGCCTAGATAGCTGATGAATAGTCCGCCTGCCATTCGGTCGTCTTATTTTTATCGGACTTCGACAGAAATGCGGCTACCCAAAGAAATGGGCATACACATCCTTTGACCCGCTTTCATTTGAATTCAGTTATTTTTGCTCACAAACAAACTTAATGTGCGGACCAAACTTTTGCCAGGCTTCAACTTTATAACTGACTGTAAAATGTCCCCACTTCCTTCATAAAAAGTGCTGACAATTTGTGCCAGACACACATGTGGCTGAACTGCTCAACTTTTCGACCTTGACGTCGCTTATTTGGCTTAAACGACGGAACTTATTATACAACGATAATGAGAATTATGATTTTACACTCTGACGCCTGGGATTTAAAAGTCCGCGGACAATGTGGCGTATGCGTAATGCATAAAAGCCTGGAGAAGAAAAAGTAGCAAGGAAATGTTACTGAAACAAGGAAATATGTAACTGATTAGTTGCGAGTTTTAAACATTAATGTTGGACAGGTATTATTAATAATTATTGTTGTTCTACATCCAAAAATTATATATTAATATAAGTGAATTATTTCTTTCTTTTTTTTTACTTTGTTTGTAAATTTAGTTGATATAGTACTTTTTAAGCCATATGGGAAGATAAACGAGTCCAAGAACCTTAAGAAACAATGTAATCCCGAACTTATTAAGCGAAGGCCCGGCAAATTAAATGTTTCTGCATTCTTTTGTGAGCTAAACTCCGGCAATTAATTTAAATGATACTCAAAACCAAGAGCCCGCCGACTATGTAACCAAAGTTTGCCTTCGCTGAAGACCGCTGACAATTGACTTGGCTTGGGTTTGAGTCAGTGGCACGTGCTCCGTCTTGAGCCGTCGTCCTGGCCTGGCCGAAACCAAGCCACAATGGACAATTACTGTCTCATCTGGGCTGGGACACCGAATCCCGGACTCTGGCAGTGGCAGCTGGCATCACAATTAATTAGCTGCCCAACTTAACCGAGACCGAAAAGTTCAGGTCTCCGCACAATGGACTCGCTGGGATATGGAATTGGAAAGAGATTGGACTTGGGATTGGGATTGGGATCGAGATCAGGACTGAAGTGCATGGCGGCGACTCTTGACACTGACATGCCATGATGGGCATGCCAACTATTTGGTGCCACAATTTACGGTCTTCTGCTTCGGCTAAATGTGTCAACACTTCGACTGGCAATAAAAGCCAGCGGGCAAGTGCATAAATTGGGTGGCATTATGGCCTCTCGGCAGCTGCGAGAATAGCGCCTTCGCACATGCGACTAATTGCTGCAAGCTGTTAACCCTCTGGATGTCCATAAATTGAAAGTTTTATGCATTGTGTCTTCTATTGACATGACTGGCTGCTTTCGAAAGGCTTGTGCCGCAATTTCCTTGAGGGAAATTAGAAAACTTTGCGCTATCTGAACCAAACCGCCATTCGGTGGTTTGTTTTTTGTGTTTTGTGTTTGCTACTTTTCGACAGTGCAAACATTTTCGCAAGCCAACCTTTTGTCCATTGTTTGCCAGTGGTGTTTCTACTCTAGTTGACTTTTATTTATTGTGGCCATAAAAAAGCAGCAGGCATTGCGCAAAGTTGAAAGAAGCCCAAAAGGAATCTAGCACGAAATGCCAACAATTTTTGTATACATTTGTTTGAGGTTTACTTTATGTTCGTTTCCCCTCACGGATGCCTGTGCTTTACCATATTTTTCTTAGAAATTCAAATTTCATGCTTACAACACTTTTTACGACTTTCCCGCATTTGTACAAACAATGTTTGTTGTCCCATTCACGTTTTATTTGTTTATTTGTTCATTGACAAGATGCGAGCATCACATTTATTTTATGTTCCTTTGCCACGGCCTTCTCAGGTTTTCCATCGGATTTTCCAAAGTGCTCCCTAGTTGCCAGTTGAGTCTGGCCCATGGATTGCACTTTTGCGGACGCATTGATCATAAAAAGGGTTCAATAAATTTGCTGCCGAAATAGAGCAGAAAAGTTCCCCGAAAACGCAGATAGATGGAAAAATCTAGGAATCTTGCAAAATCCACATGCCTTCAATTAATTCCTAAAGTTTTCTGTGATTGGAGGGTACGAATAAATTTCAGAAATAGTGTTTATTGTGCGGAAAATACACAGAAATCAGAAATGAAATGAAACTTTGAAATCAAAAAGTTGCAGTTTGAGAACAGCATTAATTAAAAACTAAACTTTTCATAATTCATAATACCAAGTGCATAATTATATTTACCATCTGCTGAGACCACTTGATATCTTTTTTAATCAAAAGAAAAGTTTCTTCAATGACTTATATATCTTGTTTAGCTGCAAGTTCACTTAACTCATTTAAAACGAATTTAAATTCCCATTAAGTATCCTTTCTTAATCATTTGGGCAGCGTTTTCTTTGTTCTTTATAACTTACTACGGGGCTACCTACATCAATCAAATGGTGCACAGAAAATTACACTGAATACAATTTGCAGGACATTAGGCACAGTGTCCCCGTGAATCCCATGGATGGCCATTATGCTAATCAGATAAACCTTTTTTTGGCCATAAATGAAATATAAGTTGGTCGAAACGAACAGATGTCAGATACCAAATGCGCATAAAATAACCAAAAGTTCACTGACCAGCCGATGGAAATTCGTAAAGCCAACTTACACAAATCGAAAAAACTTATATTACGAAAAATTCACTGCACCGCGCTTAACCGAAAATGGCAATAATTGCGATTTTTCATCTTAGGGGCACATATCCGACGTTTTCGAAATATATTTTCAGCCGGGAAAACTCCGAGACACGTGCGTACGGCACCGCAATAGAAAACCAACTGAAAAACTGCGAAAAACTCGAGCGGCAGCTGCTCGCGATTTTCCCCGAGCTCTCGGAAAATCGACGGTCGGCTTTTCCTGCGCGCCTGTCGAAAGTGTTGCCAGCTTTCTGGCGTCGACGCCGGCAGCGACAGCGGTCGACCAGCTGTTCGGAAAAGCCAGGGAAACCCAGGGGAAAACGCCTTCCACCAGAAGCAACTGGTGCAGCTGGGCGGAAGACAGCATCCACATGGCATCCACAGACGGCAACAGCTGGACGACTTGTTGAAGTTGCAGACTCTGCGCAAAACAGAGAACCGGAAAAACAGTTTTCCTTGAAAGCAGAGAGAGAATGTGCAAAGTTTCCTTCTCTCCTTTGCAGAAGTTTGGTTTTTCCATTTGCTTTTGCTGCTGCCTTTGCAGTGGATCCCATTCGATTTGTTTTTATGAATGAAAACGTTTTATTGGACTTTCATCGCGCCAAAAGTATATTTAGTCGCCGAAACTTTTTGCTGGTCAAATTTATGAAGCATCAGCCAGTCCATATGGCAGTTAACCCTTTTTTCGGACCCCTTGGCGTATGTGTAATAAATCATCAAATGAAATGATAAACTGCGACAACCAGCTACCCGCCCCACCAATTTTCCCACATTTCCCAACTACAACGGCCTTTTAATAGAACCTGCTGCGAATGTGTTTAAAATCCCCTTCGAGTGCTCGTAAAACGTTCGTTTATCTTATTTGGGCTGGTATTTATTTACTTTTTATTCTATCTTGCGTACTTCCAACTGCTTCATGTTAGATTTATGTGCGGATATATTTGGCGAAATTTATGTTTGCATTTCAATTTACTTCCTCCATCTTACTCACTGTTCCTTTTTTAAAGCATATGTTGATTAGCGTCAGCCGTTTATGACATGGTTTTTCCAGCAATTGTGGGGGCTTTATTTAAATAGAATTCGTTGTAAAAACAAGCTATGTGCGGAAAGAGAAACAAACAGATTCAGCAAAGAAGCGTACTTACTTTTTCGCATTTAGCGTAAATTAAGTTCAAGTTATATTGTGATATTTTCATTTAAATTTATTTAAGATAGATATTATGAAATAATTTGAGCGAGAGTTGAAATTCCAAATTTAATTCGCGCTTTCGTTAAAATATTCCTGCCTCGTTGGGCTTCAGTTTGAAAAGATTTCTGATTGACAAGCCCCCGAGGGCGGCATTAACTTCTCGCCAAAAAAGAAAACACAGATTTCCCTTTTCCAAATCATCCTTCAATTTATGTCACATTTCGCACGTCTCCTTTCCTGGGCACAAAAGTGGGCCAAAGGCGAGGATCTCAATTATTAGGGCCTAAGTGCCGATAAAACCAAATCAATAATTTTCTTTTTTCCCCATCGTGTATGGCCGCAGGAATGCGAAGCGTTGACAATGTGGAATGCCTGCACGCGGCGGGGATCCATTAGATATGCGAGTTCTTGCCCAGATCCCTAGCCCCGTCTCCTGCTGCTCCTCCTCATTGTCCTCCGGGTGCTTACATATCCGCACACCCATGAGTTTCCAAATGACATTCAATAAGCGTTCGAGATGTTCAATTATTTTTCAATTGCATCGATTTGCCGTCAAGCCACAGAAGAACTTCGATTATTCTTAATACAGAAAATAATGAATATACAAATAATCTTAAATATACATAATAACAAAAATATTAAAATTAAAAAATATTTGTATATAGAAAATGTAAAAGGCGTTATCTTAAAAAGTATATTTTATACTTATGTATGATAAGGGTGCATTAATTTCCATAACATACATCATAACATCTACAACTGTAATATTTAAACAGACTTAAATTAATAATAAACTTTATATGTGTGCTTTAAAACCCAATGGATAATTCTCGTTTTTCCGCTTGTGCATGATTCTCCCATTGTTGTGGATTTTCCTGCCAGCACGTGACACATTGAAAATAAGCCTGGTCGGCGGAAGTCGTTTGGCACCCATTTTTGGCCTACGCCTTGGCCATTTCCCATTTTCCACTCCCCGCCCACAGGCACACACGCCCGGGGGCGGGTCTCTAAACCAGTTAGCTACTTTGCATTAAGGCTCGCCCCGGGAGCAGCGTTGAGTGGCCAACTATATCCGACAGCACTCAGACCAGTCCGTTGTCTCTCAATCGAGATTCACATGGAGATGAAGCGATGCGTTGACGTGTTAGCGGAAAATGGACGCGTGACGAGGCTCGGGGAAATTGGGGGAAATTCGGGGAAAATGGGAGGACAGGATGTGCTGACTTGACAGGGGCGGAGACCGAAAAGCTTCCGCTGCCATGGCAGCCCAGCCGCAGAACAGGATTTCGTTGCGGGCAGCATTTTCGACCCCCTGGCGATAATCCTCTCAGTCCATATGGAAATGCAGAAGCGACAGACGATGTGAGGGAACATACACTTGGAGAAAAGTAGATACACTTTGTATTAACTACTATTCCATCACCTCCAATAATTATACTCCAAAAGTTTATTAATAGTTCTGTATCTACCATTTTGTAGAGCTCTTTCTTTCAGTGAACCCTTAAAGCAGATTCGAAATCATCGTGGGCTACACAAACTATCTCCTCAAAAGCCTTTAAAGGCGCCTTGGAGGTGGCACAGCTGCCGGCGAAAGTTGTTGATATTTTGTTAACAGATTTATTTGCGCTTCGTGTTCACGCTTTCATTTGCAATTTTCCACTAGAGCTCGATGCTCTGTCGATTTTCTCGCTTTTCGATTAACCGTAGAAGTGGTGCCTCGAATGTTTTGTCCCATTCAGGCGATGGAGTACAAAAGAAATCAAAGCATTTGAGGGAAGCTGCCATTCGCTGTCAAACCCACTTCAAGTGGGCGCTCCTTTGGGTCTGAGAAGGTCCTTTTGTGTTCAAGGTTTCGGTGGTGGCATTTTGACAGTCCCTGTCCCTAGTCCCTAGTCCCTAGTCCCTAGTCCCTAGTCCCTAGTCCCTAGTCCCTAGTCCCTAGTCCCTAGTCCCTAGTCCCTAGTCCCCAGTCACTCAGTCAGTTTGGGTGCCGAGGCGTAGGAACTCTCTCTCGTCTGTCAATCTCCTGCGAATTGAAGTTGATTTATCCTGGCGGCGGAGGCTTTAAAGTGGCTTTAGACATCTCTGAAATGTCCGGCAAGCTTAACTTGTGCTTCCCAAGTAATTGTTGTGTGCAAATTTAAGGGGCTTTAAAAGTTCCACAACTTCAGGGCTTTCCACTTGGCTGCGCCCCTTTGAAAGTGTGCAGGAAGTATTAAAATATTCATACGGCTTTTCGGGGCATAATTTAATTACAGCCCAGGTTTTTTTTGTGCATCTCCTCGTCTGAGAAAGCTGAGGCTGGGGGGAAAACCTGTGCAGCGGAAAATCGTTTGTCACTCCCGTCGGGACTTATGCTTTCGTTCCTGACGTTCCTTTGACTGCCTTTTGACGGCCTTTTTGCCGCCTTCGCAGCATTCGGTTTTTGTTTTTGACACAGAAGGCCTCAAAACCGACTGTCTGCGGGCTCCAGTTATCTTTCCGGTACTTCAACAAATATACTTATTGTGTATTTCGTCACATCAAAGTAAATACTTTGTGATGTCCCTTGGGAAGGGATTTTGTTCGTTGAACTCTAAAAATTAATGAGTTATGAAGCTACTCAGTTTGGAGCTTATCTGTCATTTCCACATCAACTCATATACCTTCCGGACCAAATAAAAACAAATTCTCCCATTCAGACCCAATTAGGTAAAGTTATTATTTTGGTATTACCTTTTTCGGACCTAAGGTTTGTTTACCCAGAAAAATTGTTATGGTTTTTAATATTTCCGACTGTTAGTTTCTTACGTTTTGGTTCGGCATCAAAGCTGCAAGCTCATTTAAGCTCTTCCCACTCTTTGTTTTGATTGTGAAATAAACTCTTGCCCGGCTCTTTGAAGGCCAAAAACACCCACGTTTAGCATTTGTAAATCAAGCGAGAGGAGACAAGTTTATCATGGCCTTTTCGGTGGCAGCTGCTCCCACTCCCAGCATTTCCGAGTCCACGAGGGATTGGAGTTGATGCGGGTGACTTTTATTCCGTTTGGTATTTTTGGAGCACAGCTGGGTGGCATTGTCACATTTATTGGGGCTCTATGGGTGCAGCCCATCATCCACTCCAGACTGCGAGTGGGCGTAGTTAACACGCCATGAAGCCATAGCGCAGCCCCCCGGGGCAAAGGTCACACTCGCGGCGCACAGACAGAGTTGCTGATTAATTGATTTTATATCGAGCGCAATTTCCCGCGGCGCCTTGCGGCTGTTTTTCCAACGGAATATACGGAATATACGGAATCGGAAGCCACTGCAAGCGATGCCGTGCAATTTATCAGACAACTTCCAATTAACACTTATCTGGCCTTTTCCACACCCAACATCTCCAGGTTGCGAAGTTCGATCCTCTCGATTTTCCGCCAGTGAAAGGCGAAGAAGAGCAGTTTGTTCGAGGCAACTGAGTACTTTAGTAGTACAGGAGGACATCCAATTAGCTTAATTAGTGTCGCTGTTTTTCGCAAGTTTTATGGCAACGTAAGCTTGTCGGCAAAAGTAACAGATAAAGTTCAGATTTGTAAAAAGGTAATGTATATTCAGCAATAAAATCGTTGAAGAAATGCAGTTCATGCACATGTGGACTCACAATTTACATATAGCATATAGTACTATGCCAACTATATTTGACTTATCAGCGACAGTAGCCCCAAAAATATTTACTCCTCTCGTTCCGTACGAATATGAAACGTTTATTTGCTTAGCTTAGATAACAACAATAGCGACCAAAGTCGTTAGTTTATGTACAAAACACGAATACCAAATGCAAATACCAATACTCGAGGGCCCATAAAAGCGACGCGTTCTCGGCTATTGCCAATCTAACTGCAATGGCACTTTCAGTTTTTTTTTCAGCTTTTAGTTTGGAGTCTACTGGATCGGATTGGCTTGTGGGAGACGAGTGGTGACCAAAGTGGTGGTTTACCAACAGCCCTGCATCAGACCCAGCTGCTGGATGGCGCCGCATCCCACACGGTTCTGCATGTAATCCGGGAAGTTGCTCTGCAGGACTCGCATCGTATTCCGCTTGTAATCGGGCACCGCGTGGGTCACCAGCTGGCAGGTCTGGCTGCGGTAAACCGGCTTGAAGTTGGCCTCCGCAAACGTGGAGTTCGTGTCCCAGCGGTACACCTCGGCGTCGCCTTCGTTACGGAAGAAGATCGCCGAGCCGTTGTCCGTGCCAATGATGACCATGCGACTGGGCTTCTTGCCGAGATCTGCAAGGAATACAACAAAATTAATCATTTAATATTCTAGATAAGTATCCAAACCAAACTCACCCAAGATGCGTCCATCGGCCACTCCACTCCTCAGGTACTCCGACTTCAGAGAGAACAGCTTGCTGGTGCTCAGGTACGTGAAGTACAGTTCCGTGGAGCCGCAATCCCTGCGGATGAGGGCTATGTAGAGGACATCCCTCGACCGACAGCCGGCGGTTACGGCCTTGGGCAGCACCACCCTGAATCCCCTGTCCGCCTGGAGATTGTACACGATGATGGCCCGATTGGCGGCATCACTGACATAGACAAAGCAGCCGCCATCCGGAGCATAGTCCACCACCAGATATTGGAGACGGGAACTGCTGGAAGTCAGACCCTCCAGTGAGACGGTCTTCAGCACCTTGCCCGTTTTCACCGACATGGCCACCACTTTCGGTGGACACTTGCGCACCGGAGTCTCCAGAGTGTTTACTATACCCGTGTCCAAGACCCAGAGCACCTCGTTCTGGTCCACCACCAGATCCACCACCGATTGCAGCGCCTTGCAGTTGCCCTCCTCCTGAAGATCCCAACAGGGATAGGGTTTGAAGGTGGTGGAGCAGGTGCCCGGCTTGGCACTGGTCTTCACCAGCGTGGCCGGAACTCCCTTCCTGTAGCGCGGCAGAGCCAGATAGATGGTGTCTCCAATGAGTTGGGCACGCGTGGCAATCACATTCTTGGGTATGAACTTTCCGGAGCTCTTGAAGAGCGACTTGGTGCTGGCGCAAGGGAACTCGAACTGACCACCCGTCCATTGGATGGGCTGGGAATCGGAGTGCGCCCGATCCGGAGTCCACAATCCGTACTTAGTGCCCTGCGAACGGGCCCATCCAGCCAGGCAAAATCCAAGGATCAGGACCAAGTGCAGTCTCATTGTGGCAGCAAATTGTTAATGGTGTGGCAACGACGTTCGCGTTCTGCTCCCCAATTTGGCCAAGTGGCGTGCTTATATAACCCAACACCACATAGAATCTGACCAGCAAACGGCAACGTGCCTCGCAACTGATTTTTTGCGAGCGACATAACCTTGGCCAGAGTTTACCAGCAAACGCGTTTAAAAACTAATTGCATTCATAGTTGAAATGGAATCTTCAAATTGTGCTATTAATATGAACAATTCATTATACAACTATTACCCAGCTATTCTAGGACAGAAGCCCAAGAAGTTCTCCCAAGGAGCTAAAGGACCAAGGCTAAGGGCACATTCCTCATCCAATTATCCAATCGACTAACTAAGTGGCATTGCAATTACTGCAGTCAATTGAAAACGGAAGCCCAAGAAGCGTCTGCAGATTGCCGTAGATATTTTTAGCTAATTAATTGCCGGCAATAGAATGACTGACCTCAATCTGTGATTTTGCCAATACAGTGTGATTGGAAGGAAGAGTGAGAGAAAAATCTCAGTATACCCGGGATTTCCCTGCAGAATTCCCAGGCCATTTTGCCATTTCCATCACCGTAATTGCCCCTAAATAGGTTAAGGCCCTCGATACGGGCAGACGACAACCCGGAATCGCCCCAAACCAAAACCAACGTGTTTGGCATGTTAAATTGTCAGCCGAAACCCGCATTCCGGTTGGCTTTTCCACCCACTCCCACCACCCCCCCGGAATGATTTATACGAGACAAGCGCACATACATAGATGGAGCGAAAAAAAATTGATGACAAGCATTTCCGGGCTACTCATCTGACATAATTTATGTAAACACTTACCTCCCACAAAAAGCCACACAACAAAAACTTTTCTGGGGGTAGATAAGAGACTGCCGACTGACCCCCATTAGCTGGGGAAACCATCCACTGGTCGGGAAAACCATGGCCCCACTTTCCGCAGGCCGTTTTCCACACATTACATTGACAGTTTTTGGTTTATTGCCCGCTAACGGGGTGTATGCGTCATTTGGCAAAGTCGGGGATTATGTGCGACTTCTTTAAAACGCGCTCGCACTTTCCCGCGCTCCGCAAAGCAAAGTTCACCTTTTTATATATGTGCCAATAAAAATCCAATTGAAAACGCAAATAAGCCAATAATTAGCGATTTTTTTTTGCTGTCCCGCAGCAGTGAAAAAACGCGCAAAAAGAATTGTCTGTGGTCACGTTTGATTTGTTTTGGTAAATGGGCCAAATGAGGTTTATGCTTTTTTAACTTTGTGCTGAGAAAAGCGATTTTCTTTACCGGGAATTTCACATAAATTAAATGAAAACTTCGGACAAACTTTTTTGGAAATGCTGAACTCCAGGGTGGGCAATAAGTCACTTAATATAAAATATGTGACTGTTTTTTAAGAAGTATTTATATGATTAAATATCCTTACTCGAAAAGAAACATGGTTCTTTTGATCGGTAAAACTAGATTTAAATTGGTTTTTAGATAAAGCTTGCAGAGGTTTACAGATAGTACAGGGTATTACAAAGTCATCAGCTGCGCTTAAAGTTAATCTTCCCATACAATTCGCCGCTCGCCTAATTTATGTGCTTTGCTTTCACTTTGCTGGCTTTCTTTCGTCGGCCAAGTTTTGTTTACGTCTGCTTAAAGTTGTCCACATTGGCTCTTAACCTTTTGCAATCGCCATAAATTATTGCCTTTATCCAGTGGCCCATCTTAGTTTAATTGTTTTGCAATAATTGAATTCATTTGGCTGGCTCGTTTCATTCTGACTCGCCGACAAATTGCTCTTGGCACCCTGCTGCTATCTGGTGTGCATATGGAATATTCACTTTTTGCACACAACCAATGCTATCAATAAGAATTTTACGTTTTACGCATTTGTACGCATCTGTCGATATCAAGGGGAAAATATTTCCATATTTATGGAATATGTTGCGAACTGTGATGGGTCTTAGTGCACTACCTTATCATAATCATTTAAAGACTAGAGATGAATATACTTTTGCTGATTGTAATAATCGCATCTGTGGGCTTTCTTTTCAGAGTAAAAGAGTCTTAGCATCGTTAAATTTCCATTTGCATACTTTGCTTTTATTTATGTTGGATATTTATCTACATAAATATTTATCTACAGATTCACCGTAGATGTTGGCCTGACTGACAATCCCGCCCACACACACACAATCACATCCGCCTGCTTTTGGGCATGTGTGTGCCATAAATTCGGGGATTACGATCGGGTGAGGGCGACTTGTGGCAGTTTATTGAATCGAAATTCACAAAAATTCAATCTGCATGTAATTTGGCATTATAGACAGGACCGGTCCAAACTCATTCCCGCATGCGGAAGGAGCCGACAGTCTGACCTCCGATGAAAGGGTTATCAAAATGTTGACCCGCCGATGGTCATTTGCTGGGAAAACTTATTTGCTGTAAGAAGATTAAACATTTTGTGATTTAATGTAAGCCCACTGCTGGCCATAATTCGATGCACGTGCTGCTCCATTCCCACAATGGCGCCGGCCAAACAAAGGACTCGGCAGCTGGACACCAACACCTCCTCCGCCCACTCGAATGTGTCAAAGCATTTTTATTCGCTGCGAGGGTTTTTTGCGGGTTCATCGGCCACGTCTGGCGGATACACCTTTAATTCCATCGCCCTGAAAACCACCCAAGTTCACAAAGAGCCTTAGAGCAGGCCACAAAAAAATATGATCAAAAATGTGGTTCCAGGGGGCACCCGGATTTGAACCGGGGACCTCTCGATCTGCAGTCGAATGCTCTACCCCTGAGCTATACCCCCGACTTGATTTGCCCGAACTCGGAGCGCCTTTTAAAGTTCCCAACTCAGATAAAATGCCGCCCTTGCATTTATCTTAAAATAGAAATGAAATCAAACTGAAATGAAACGGTTTTGCGAAACTGTTGGGTGTGAATCACACGACTGTGGGGCTCCCATGATTCTCCAGCAACTTGCAATCTTATCTGCCAATAATGTGCCCCATCTACCCGAACTTTCTCCTTTCGCGCCCAAACTCCGAAAGCAAACTGATAGCTGCAGGCGGGCTGACAGATGTTTTTGTCAGCCAAAATAGCTGGTAACAACACAAGCCAAGTAGATGAAACTTTCTCGGTCGCTGAAATGCAGGTCACAGACGTCAGCATTGATATTGAACTTTTGGGCCACTTTGGCAACAGTTTCGCAGTGACCCCTGAACTTTGCCTGCCAAGGGCTGTAACTTGCTGCTCCTTCGAATGCAGAAGCGATCGATGAGTGACAGAAGCGGATTGCCCAACTTTAGCTAATTATCTATTATTAGCTATCATCAGGGTACAAACTGATATTGGGAAAATAGTTATAAAGTTATAAAAAGATTAGAAGCGATTAATTAGGCATTGTACAAGCAGCTATTCACAAACTGTTATTAAGACAAAACAATTGAAGTAAAAATCTAGAAAATGTATTTAAAGTGCTTAAGAAAAGTACAAATAATCCAGATCATCACATTATAGAAGGGGTTACATTTGCATTTGTTTTCCGCATCGGTTTCCGCATTGCTAAGAAACCGAGTGTTTGCAAGTTGGCTTAGAGTTCTGGCCGATTTCCGGCGTAGGCCAGACGTGCTGGCTGGGTGGTAACCGGTGACCACGCCAGCAGACAGACACTTGTTCCCCCCCATGTCAAGCATCTAACGACCTTGCTGCAACACGCTCCAGATGCCGGCTGCAAAAGTCGTCGCGTATAATATATATAACTGCAGGTCTGCCGTCGCTCAGACAGTTTTATGTTCTGGCCAACGTGGTGGTGAATCAAGTCGAGTGCAGAAGCTCACTTTGTGGAAAGCGCAGAAAGAAAACCCCGAAAATGTCGCAGCTTCATCTGCTGCTCCTCGTCGCCTCCGTTTCGGTGGTCCTGGCAGGATACAGCTCCTCCACCGACGAATCGACGGATGCGTCCAACTCCATTGGGGGCAGCAAGTGCGACAAGAATCCGCTGAGCGAACTGACCTTCCAGCTGAGTGGCAGCAGCCTCCACTGGCCCTGTGAGTCCACCAAGAACATCTACGTCCAGTCCGGCCGATATGTGCCCCGGAACGTGATCGTGACCCGGGCCCAGTTGCAGCGGGATTCGGCGTTCGTGGCCCTGCCCAGATACAAGCAGGGCGTGCCCTTCACCCTCGGCAAGGTCAATCTGAAGAAGGGCGAATGCCTGACCAAGATCGCACCCTATCCCTGCTGGGCCATCCAGGAGGAGGGCAACTGCCAGGCGCTCCAGTCCGTCGTGGACATAGCCGTCGATCAGAACGTGAGTGCAATTAACGCCTGTATTGTTTGGTCCTCAGCTTTTTTTTTTGGGGCTCATCCAAACTGCCATTTCTGCCTTTAATTACGGACTGCTTTTTTTTGGCCACCATGGCGGCATAGCACTTTTGACCCACTTCCTCCTTGATTCCTGCTAAATGCTTAATTTATATTTTTATCGCGGGTATATTAAAGGGTAGCATGGGTATGCTCTTAGGGGAACAGGCTTTTTTCTAAAAACGAATTTTACTGATTGCCGAATGAAAAAGTTAATGCGTTGAAGCAGTCTTAAATTTTCGTGCACAGCTAGCCCCTACAAAGTCGATCAGAATCAAGAGTTTTACTCCAGGGTATCCTTTTCGCATTAATCCCTTGCAGAGCAGCCTTTTTAAGCGGCCATCGTCGCTGTCGACCAAAAATTGCTTTTTTAATCAAATAAACGGGGCGACAAAAGCGAAGAGCTCCAAATAAAATTCATGCCTGGCAATTGGTGGCGCCAATTCTACCACGGGTAGAATAAACGGCTGAAAAAGTGGTTGGGTAAATGGAATATTGTAAAAGGCGAGGACTGCAGCTGAAAACTGGCATGTAAATGCAGTGAAAAGTTCTCGGAAATAATTCGGAAATGCCCGGAACAGGCCATCCAACCTTGTTTTGTGCATTTCGATTGCACTTCAAAGCTTGTAAGTTTTAATTTTAAATGACAGATGCATTCGCATCCATAATAATCCAATGATATTACACAATGTTTACATGGATATCTATGCCTCAATGCAAATGAACTACTTACAATGCCGAGCATAGGCTGCAACTTAATGATTTCCTTCAATTATTGTCGGCGTCAATTTGTTCTCATTTAAATGCCATTCCCGTTTAGCTGCATTTATGCAAATCATTTCTTTATTCTATTTACACAAAAGTCGACGAAACAATAACAAACAGCAAACAAGCGAGGCAACTGTATTTATTTATTTGCGCAATTTTCCATTCAGTGCTTTTCGCTGATACTCATTTTTTTCTTTTTTTTTTTTTGCCACATATTTGCGAGTGTGGAATTTTTAACGCCGTCAACATTTCAATTACCCGCCAGCAAATGAAAACATTAAAAACAATCAACATGAGCTGCAATTGATAGCAATTAATAATTGTTTCATTGTTCGCAGGGACTTCTGTGGGCCTTGGACGTGGGCATCGTCAACACCCTGGAGCAGCCCATCCGTAGGTGCAGTCCCAAGATCGTGGCCATCAACACGGCCAACAACAAGGTGGTCAAGAGCATCGACCTCAGCGACCTGGTCACCTCCGAGAGCCGCCTGCAGTTCATCGTGGTCGACTACTCCAAGGACAACAAGCCATTCGTGTGAGTGCCATCACCTACTCTTTCAGTCTTTTATAATCTTTTATATTTATTCGGATATATATAAGCTTAATTTGCGGAGACTTTATCTGTAAAATGAGCTGAACTTAATACCTTTTTAAAATATTTCAACTATGAAATTAATACCACGCTTTACATTGATATTAACATAATTACTAACCATTATTTTATATAAAAACATCTCCATTAGTACAACGAGCGCATCCAATGTGATATACATTCATGATATATAAATACTCGTTGAAATCATCAAACAGAATCAAGAGTTTGGAGTGCACTTGAAGTACTCTTTTAATCATACTTTCAATCAATGATCATTGAGCCAATTAAAAGGGAGTTAGCTACTTAGAAGCCCATATCTTATCTGCTCATGGTAGTTCCCAGAAGTGTGGCTCATATACCATTCACTGCCAACCAATTAAAATCCCATGGTGCATAGTACATGGTATCTAATCTCATTTCCCTTATATTCCCTTTACCTGCAACCATAGCTATGTGGCTGACGCTGGAGCCCGCAGTATCCTGGTGTACGACATCACCGGCAACAAGTCCTACCGCATTGTCCTGCCCAAGGCGACCGCCCCCACCAGCGATGTCCTGTACGTGGCGCTCACATCGAAGCCGGACGGCACCTCCACCCTGTTCTTCAGCTACCTGAGCTCACCCCGTCTGTACTCCATCAAGGGAGAGTACCTGCGCGTGGGCCAGGGAGCGGGCTCCATCATCGACGTGGGTGCCAAGCCCTATGGCAAACAGGCGGTGCTCCTGGGCGCCGACGGTGGCACCTCGCTCTTCTTCCGCTACAAGGGCGAGAACGACATTTACCTGTGGGACTCGGAGACCTGCTTCAAGGCCGCCAATCTGCAGGAGGTGCAGCGGGGTGGCGACTGCCGCCTGTCCACCCAAGTCCTGCCGGGACACAAGCGTTTCATGTGGGCGCTGGAGAGCAACTTCCACGACTTCATCTCGGATCGAACGGGCTGCAACGGAGCCTCGATCGTCCTGCATCCTGTGGTGCGGGAATGTGACGATTGAACCGGGATCCCCACACTTTCTTAGGCTTAAGATTGAAACTGAATTGTTGTCGTTACTGGGTCTTATTAAAATTTGGTGAATGTTTATAGTTATGCACGTTTTGGCCGTTTATTTTTGGTTTATCTTCAACATTGGGACTTTGAAAACAAGTTATTCCTCTGCATCTGCTTGGCACTTCAGAGTCTCAGCATTGAAATACTGTCCTTTTGGACAACTATAGATCTGCAGCTGGTGATCAATGCATATGCAATACTCATCCTTGGTGGAGACATTGGGACAGCTAAGAACCTCAAAGTCCGAGCACTGATGGATTTTCTCAGACACGCAGGTCATGATCCTAGCATCGATGTGGAAACCGGCGGGACATGTCATCACCTCCAGTTCCCCATCAACGCACTTGCAGTATTCGATTTCAGAGGTTCGGAAGGGACACGGGTACCTATCGTTGTTCATGCACGTGTGAGACTCCTTCGCCTGCATCCGCATGCTCCTGGTGTCAGGCACACAGCTGTAGCTGTTGAAGACGAATCCCTCGCGGCACTTCATCATCAGCGGATACAGCGAGTTGGTCGTGTCATTAACGCAGACGTAAAAGTACCTGCTATCAGCCGCCCATCCACCCACTTGACCCGAACGACTGCAGGTGAACTGCTCCTGAGTGCACTGCTCACTCTCCCGGGGAAGGACGCAGGTACCGGTGAGGGAGGAGTAACCCGCTCCGTTGGAGCAGAGTCGAGGGGTGTCCACGCTCTGGTCGCTGCACTCGTGGTACCTCCTGCAGTCGTAGGGATCCGGGAACAAGCCCGCTTGCTGGCAGCTGAAGGGACCCCTCTTGGGCACCTGGCACTGCGACTGGAAGGTGCAGCCGAAGGTTCCCTCGTCGTTGCAAAAGAAACTGTACTCCGACTGGCAGCCCAGCATCGAAATCGTTTCCCAGCTGCCGGTGGCATCGCGGATGCAGTAGCCCAAAGTGGTGCAGTTCAGGCAAACGAAGCCGGGAATGCGCACATCTTGGCAGGGATTAGCATTGGCCCTAGCCGATCCGATGGCCAGGGCGAGCAGGAGTAGACAAACCGGCACTGAAGATCTCATCTTGGAGACTGTTGGCTAGGTCAACCGTGGGACTAGCTTTTATAGCAGCTCCTAATCAGCCAGACAAGTGTCTTTTCCTTAATTAAACAGATAAGCTCTAAACAGTATTATCGACTTGAAAAGGAACCAAAATCATTACGACGTTCTAATAATTTTAGGAAACTTACTAAGCGTAGCTAAGTTTGTAATTAGTGCAAGATGGTCATCAAAACCGAAATTTATTGAAAATTGTTTTTAAGCTTATCAACAAGCACCAGCGACACACGCAAAAGAAATCAGATTGAAGATGGTACCGCCCGAGCATCTATAATACTCAATATCACTGCCCTTATCGCGGCAATGATAGTAGCCCGAGCAGTCGGCGGGATCCCCAAACAACCCAAATCGCTGACACTTTCCAGACGAACTGGGCAACTCGCCGCCATCAGAGGCGGCCATTAGGCAAATCCCCAGCTTGGCATCATAGGTGTAACCCGAGGGACAGTAGTTAAGTTGCCATTTTCCATCGATGCACAGGCAAAAGACATCGTTTGCAGTGCTGTTGGGACATGCGGAGGCAGCATACTCCTCCTGGCACTCAACGGTGCCCATCCTGCAGACCAATCGATTGGCATCGAAGTAGGCTCCTTCGGGACACTGCCAGATCTGGAGGTGCTTATCCAGGCACAGGCAATACTTATCCACCTCTGTGGCCATCGGACATTTGGCGATCTGGTGATTAGTACAACTCGTACTGTCTGTAGAGACGCAGGCTTTGATAGTTTCATTGAAGTAGAAATCATCTGGACAGGATTCAGTAGCTGCATCCAATCTCTGCTCTCGATAACTGCCGTTCTCCAACCCTTTTCCCATTTGAAACAGGAGGAAAACAAGAGAGAACGCTATAGTCGAGTTCCCCGACTATCTGATACCCGTTACTCAGCTAGTGGAAGGGAGAAGGAGAGTCTTAAACACAGTTTTTGGCGGTTTGTAGGCGTTATAGTGGGCGTGGCAGAAAGTTTTTTGGCAAATCGATAGAAATTTACAAAACCAATACAAAAATGAAAAAATTTCAAAACATTTTTCAAAAGTGTGGGCGTAGCAGCTTTGGGCGGTTTGAGGGCGTTAGAGTGGGCGTGGCAGAAAGTTTTTTGGCAAATCGATAGAAATTTACAAAACCAATATAAAAATGAAAAAATTTCAAAACATTTTTCAAAAGTGTGGGCGTGGCAGTTTTGGGCGGTTTGTGGGCGTTAGAGTGGGCGTGGCAACATGAATCGACAAACTGCGCTGCGTCTATGTCTCTGGAGTCTGTACGCTTAATCTCAACTTTCGAGCTTTTGTAGTTCCTGAGATCACAGCGTTCATACGGACGGACAGACAGACAGACGGACAGACGGACAGACAGACGGACGGACAGACGGACATGGCCAAATCGACTCAGCTATTGATCCTGATCAAGAATATATATACTTTATATGGTCGGAAACGCTTCCTTCTGCCTGTTACATACTTTTCAACGAATCTAGTATACCCTTTTACTCTACGAGTAACGGGTATAATTAGGAGCCAGATAAACAGCAGAGATGAATCCATGTTGCAAACTTTCCAAATATTCCTCTTTACTCCACCTTATATAGTACCTCATAACCAGATGGAGAATGTTTCGGTATAATTAATAGATAAACTGCAATGTTGTACAGAAAAAGTCATTCTTTTGAACATATATGACATTATGAAGAACAAAGACAACTTGAAGCCCAAAATTAATTTCATCTTCATTGCAGTTATATTGAAAAGATAAAAAACTAACTCGATCCATATGATCAAACTCATAATTACCGCAATAGAAATTTAAAAATTCACGTCGTTAGTAAACATGACTTGTTTATTAAATGTAGTCCAATGTAATATAATCCCGTGAAGAATAAATAAAATAGGGGGGAACATCTGCCCTAGCAGCTTCCCAGGACGCAGGAGGACAGCTCGGGGCGGTAGAAGGTCCCATTGGGGCAGTCCATGTGCCGCAGGGTGCCATTCAGAGCTGAGCAGTAGTAGTACTTGCGGCAGTCGTTGCCATCGGCCATCAAGCCCACGTGCTGGCAGCTATTGGGCAGCACCGAGAAGTCGTCGTCGTTGGGATCCTCAATGATTACGGAAGGATCATCGGTAGTGGGCGGCAGGATATTCGAGCCGCTGCGGCAGACGTAGTCCACGAAGGTCTCGCCATCGTTGCACCTGTGCAGCGAGGGATAGATGACGATGGTGTCGTTCAGGTTCTGGTTAACCGTCGACTTGCAGACGTAGAAGATATTGGGGTTAGTGGGCCAGGCTGCCACGTGTCCGGCACTGGGGCAGTAGTACTGTCGCTGCAGGCAGACGGAGTCCGTCAGGGTCAAAGTGCACTGGCCAGTCCGCGCATCGAAGGCCTTGTCGTTGCCACAATCCACGGCAGCAGCCACCAGAGTGGCGCCCACGAAGTAGCACATGTGGTACTTCTGGCAGTCGTACGGATCCGGAAAGATGCCCTGCGAGGTGCACTGGAAGTTGCCCTCTATCCCAAACGGATGACACGGCCCCGTATCGTTGGTGCAGCTGCCCAGTCGAGCATTGCAGTAGTATCCATTCGCCACGTCGCACGACTCCACGGGGATGTTCACCCATCCGTTGGAGTGGCGCACACAGGTGGCCAGCAGCTCACAGGACTCACAGATGGGTCCCGGACTCTGGCGGCCCTCGCAGGAGTTCGTCTCCCGCGGTTGGATGCGTCGTGTGGTCACAGTGGCGCCCATCAGAAAGGCCACCAGGTTGAGCAGTAACTGTGGGGTAAATAGAAATGAAATGCATATACATTTATCTCATTTAAGAGTACAAAAATCCCTACCACGCTCACTAATAGTTTTTTCAAGAACATGACAATGTATTCCTTTTTTGTCTTTGTTTCTGGTTAGTTTTGGTCCAACTTGCACGAGAATCTTCGATTGTCTGATTTCAGACTCTTGTGGTGACAGCAATAAAAGCCCCAAAATAGCAGACTTTAGATAGCATTTTATATCTTTTGTGTGTTTGTTTGTCTATCAACTTTCAAAAGTCGATGGGAGTTGGGCAAAGTGGCAATCGCAGCGACGTTTCTAATTACAACAACTACACGGATGGGGAATGCCGCAATGATGAGTGAGTGAACCATATTTACTAGAAAATGGTTCAACTAGATTTGAGTCGAGTGGCTGTTTAAGCAGTAAACAAAACGGTATTCAGAGCACTTTTAAGTGCTTTCGGATAAATATTTGTATACCATTTCTTTCAATAAAACTGACCACAAGCATTCCATTTGTAAATAAGCACTTATCGTAAAGCAATGTACTTAAATGCCAATTATACGTATATCTACATTTTTAATCTTAATATGTTAATGTCTGTAATTGAGTTCCGCTTCAATTTGTTTTGAAATATTCATGAATATTCGCCAAGTTGAATAACGGCAATGGGTTAGGTCACCGCTAAGCACTTAGCCACGTCATTCACCGCACTATTGATGCGGCGCACCCGCCCAACTGCGTGCCCAGTGTGAACGCACTTCTTTATACGATAGCCAGGCTGAGCCCACGAGCTCCAGTCGATAGTGTCAGCTCTAACGCCCTAACAAATAAAAAAAAGGAGGAGGAGCAAAAGGACAAAGGATGACCAAGATCCCAGGCAGCAATCTGGAGTTCGTCCGCGAGGAGGACTTCGTGGAGTACTACATATTTCCCAAGATCCCCGACAACGTAGAAGATGAAGGCGCGCTGCGCAAACTGATGCTCCAGATCCGCAACGAGATCTCGGCCATTGTTAGGGAGAAGTCCTTGGAGCGCAGCTATCTGTGGCACAAGGACGAGTTTCAGCTGCAGGTGCGGCTGGGCAGCGCCGAAGAGCGCCTGCTGAACGAGGAAACGAACCCGGAGCAGGAGGCGGAACTGGGTATGCGCACAATGTGTTCTATAAATAGCTTCATTTCTGCATTCTAAATCATCCATTTCCATGTCCCCGCCCAGGCGACCTCCCACCGCACTTCCACGGCGTTACCCACTATGGCGACAACATCAGCGACGAGTGGTTCGTTGTCTATCTGCTCACGGAGATCACACGTGCTCGCGGTGACTGCATTGCACGGGTGAGCGATTCAGATGGCGAGTTCCTGCTCATCGAGGCGGCGGATGCCCTGCCCGACTGGGCGTCTCCGGAAACTTGCGAGCAGCGCGTTTACCTGGTCGGAGGTGCCCTGCAGCTACTCCAGAACTCCGCCGCCACCAGCCAGGACGAGCCACTAACCATGGCAACTGCTGTACAACGTATACGAATGAATCCCACCCTGTATCGCTGCTCGCGGCAGATACAGTCATGCATTGACGCGCGACTGAAGGAGTACCAGATCGCTCAGCCGCACTTCTCCATTCATCGCCAGGTGTTGGAACTCCCGCACAGCGCGGCACAGCTTCTGAAACAAAAGCCAAGGCTACTCTCCTCGGCGGTTCGGGCTTTCTGCGAACGGGACTCCCTGGACGTCAAGGCCCTTCGCACCATGCGTTATTTCCCACCGGAGGCAACACGCGTGCGCACCAACGTGCGTTTCACCCGCTGCCTGTACGCCATGTTGTCGCACCAGCAGTATCTTCCCGAGAAGAGACTCGGTTGGCATCTCACAGATCCTGTAAACGAACCGGAACGGTATAAGGAGCAACTCTTGGGCTTGAAGCTGGCCAGTGGATTGGAGATCCTGGCCACTCAAGCCAAGCGGATAGAGGGCCAAAAGCTGGAAGATCTTCCTGCATGGCGATCGTATCTGCGGAGCTTGCAGAGCAAGGGCTACTTCCGGGACAACATCGAGGGCAGTGCCGAGTACCAGGCGCTGCTGAACAAGGCCAAAGAGTATTTCCATGGCAACCAGGAGCGTTTCCGCACAGCCTCCAGAGCGGGCGCAGAGATCCTAGATCTCTTGCTCCATCCAGCGGAGGCTGCTTCGGAGGAGCTGCGCGATGAGGAGAACAACCTGCAGCCCAGCGACTCGGATGAGTGGTTGAATATCAGCGCTGAGGATCTGGACTCCATGCTGCAGGATCGCTACGGACCCAAGAAGCTCTACAAGCCAAACGGACAAATGAATGCCGAGGAGTTCACCAAGCAGCTGGCAGAGTTCTTAGATCGACAGTCCAACTACGAAGGCATTGAGCACCGCGGGCTTGAGGAGCCGGAGCTGGACTCTGACGACGACGAGCCGCCGCCACAGGCCAAGAGTTCCACAGGACTGGGGGCGAAGGTCAAGAAGAATCCCTCCATGCGCAAGGCTTGCCAGCGAAATTCCGTTATCCAGCCAGAGGAACCGGACAGCACACATGTGCGGAATTTCTTGGACTTTGTAATACCCGAAGACAACTGGGACTCCACCTCAGAGATGAGTGACTACGCAGACGAGGACGATATGGAGAGAAATCTTAATTCGCTTTCTGGCGGTGGCAGTGTGTTCCCACTCGACCGACAGATCCAATCGTACATGGAGCAGATGGACCGCGAGTTGGCGCAGACCAGCGTGGGCAAATCCTTCCACGGCAAGAAGGCTCCCCCAAAGGCGGATGAGGATGATTTCGACGACATTGAGGACTTTGAGCCCATCAATATAAACGTGAACACGCTGCGCAACATGATGGATAGCTACCAATCGCAGGTGGGCGGCGCAGGTCCTGTTTCCAATCTGTTTAGCGCCATGGGCGTAGGCATGTCAGCTGGCGAGGACATGGAGCATAAGGATATATCCGAATCGGCCGTGTAAGCGGGATTACAGGAATTAGTCTAGTCGTTAAGTCCATTAAATAAACGTCAATGTGAATATTTCAATGTAATATGGGGAGTATGCTTAATTGCTATTTTTGATAACTAATCCTTGGATGCAGGCACAAAGTTTCCATAGTCGCGTCTGACCTTCATGGGTGGTTCGTTGTTGGGAGGATCATTCCTTTGGTTATGATCATGTGAGCGTTTGTAGCCCCCAGATCCTCCGGAGCCTCCACCTCCTTCATACCGATCCCGGCGCTCCCTGGGATCGTATCTGTTGTTGCGGCGATTGTCTGTGGGAATAAATGGGTGGTTAAGCTATAAATAGGAACTGAGCTTCCCGGGTATTACCCATAAATCCCCGGTCCTGGTTGTTGTGGTAGCCAGCTCCTCCTCGTCGCTGCCAGCCCCTGTCGCCGCCTCCTCTGCGATGTCCGTTGTAGCGATTGTGATAAGGATGACCACCGCCTCCTCCGCCCTGGAAACCGCCGCCACCTCCGCCCATCCAGTTCTCCACGATTGGCGGTTCCGGCACAGGCTTGCTGCAGTGCGCCATGAACTCTGGGTCGTCGTCGGTGAAGCGGTCTGCGAACTCAAGTTCGCAGGACTCCAGAAAGTTCGCGTCCCTTTCGACCAGACGGTTTATCTTTCGGTTGGGGTCCACCATTGTTCCGAGATTTATACAAATAAATTCCCTTTGACTGTATTTTTCATATGGAAGTGCGCCCAACACAGCTGTTGATGCGTTCAGCACCGGTTGTTTAGTCACTGTGACTTTGGTCTGGTCACGTTATCAAAACAAATGTTTCACTATTCACCATTAACATATGTAATATATATGATATATATAGATCAAAAGAAGTTGAGAAAATTATTAAATTAACAACATGTAAACGTTGCCTAGTAATTAATAATGTTAATTTTTAGCAATGTTTTACAAACTAAAAATCACCGAATCCAAGGCCTGCTGAGCGCGCCCTTCGCTGCAATGTGGGTGTAGTATTTTGCCGCCCGCTCTAGTACGGTCACACTGCTCGAGCGGGGGCGACTTTTCCGCGGAAAAATGTTATTAATTAGCCAGAAGAAGAAGTCCCAACTCTTCACCCGCCAGCACTAGAGAGCAGAACATGTCCCCGCCGCGTCAACACAGCGCATCACGGATCACAGCCCACACGCACGTCCAGCATACAGAGGAGCAGCACCTCGTCTTCGGCAGCGGTGGTTGGAGCAAAAGCCCCTGGAGATCCCACTAGCCATGGAGCAATCTGTGTCAGCCCGCTGGCTGAAACGCTATCGCGCATTCTTCCTCGTCCTGCTGCTCATCGTGGCCATCCAGTTGTTCCTGGCCTACAAGTCGCTAGACATTGTGGGCGGCGGTTCGGGTTCCGGATTCGATGCGGCTGAGACGCCCGTCAGTCCACCCCCACCGCAGTCTCAGGCACGGGTACAACCACCTGTCAAGACGAAACTCACTGCCCAGCAACTGGGCTTCCAACCAGACTGCGACATTCTCGCCAGGGAGGCCATCTCCGCCCTGCAGCGCGCCAAAACGAAAGACTGTCGTGAACATATCGCGCACATCGCCTGCGCAATCCAAGCCGGACGCTTCTACGCTCCGCAACTGCGGAGCAGCTGTCCAGCTGGTAATCACACGGCCAACGTTTCACTGGGATGCTTTAAGGATGAGAAAGATCGCCGCCTGCTGGACGGCTACTACAGCAGCTCCAAGACCACCAATTCTCCAGCCAAATGCGTGGAGCTATGTCTGCAAAGCGGTTATCCGTACGCAGGTGTGCAGTACGGTCGCGAGTGCTTTTGCGGTTACGACACGCCTCCTAGAGCCGCCAAGCTGCCGGACTCCAGTTGCAACACCAAGTGCCTGGGCAACGCCAAGGAAATCTGCGGCGGATTCTACGCCATGAACATTTACGAGACCGGAATTTCCAGTGAGTACGCAGAAGGGACTTTATTCTTTGTATAAATGATTCTAACTAATTTTTTAAGTAGCTTAAGTATCCTTATTTATTTGAAACTTTTTCTTGCAGAGTTCACGGCTCAACTGGCGGCCACCACTCCACCCGAGGAAACGAAGCGCGTGCGGATCGCATTTCTGCTGACGCTCAATGGCAGAGCGCTGCGTCAGGTGCACCGACTTTTGAAGGCGCTCTATGCTCCGGAACACGTCTACTACATTCACGTGGACGAGGTGGGTCAATGGCCGGAACTCGGCAATTAAAGCGCGCGCAATTAATTGCGCTAATTTGCACAATTTAACACACTGGCGGCCAAAATAGTTAGCCACTGAATGATTTATTTATGGTACTGTGCGCAGCTAATAGCTGACTAGCTATTTCAGAAATGCCATGAACTGCATACACAGTTACTGGTTATATCAACTGACTCGCCAAGTGCACAATCAGCACTGCGTTTAATTTACATTGTGCTCTAATTGTCCAGCCCACTTACGAATTGCTAAATCTTTGTAGTGTGCGTGGCGCGGCTTATAAAATATCTCAGTATCATAGTATTTGGTGTATTTCAATTAACAATCTGTTTCTCTTATAGCGCCAAGATTACCTGTACCGGAAGCTGCTGGAGCTGGAGTCAAAGTTCCCCAACATTCGTTTGGCGCGGAAGCGATTCTCTACCATATGGGGTGGAGCCTCTCTCCTGACGATGCTGCTTCAGTGCATGGTGGACCTCCTACAGTCCAACTGGCACTGGGACTTTGTAATCAACCTAAGCGAAAGTGATTTTCCAGTAAAGACCCTCGACAAATTGGTGGATTTTCTGAGCGCCAATCAGGGCAGGAACTTTGTTAAGGGTCACGGCCGGGAAACACAGAAGTTCATTCAGAAGCAAGGCTTGGACAAGACCTTCGTCGAGTGCGACACGCACATGTGGAGAATAGGAGATCGAAAGTTGCCAGCTGGCATTCAAGTGGACGGAGGCAGTGACTGGGTAGCGCTATCACGACCCTTTGTGGCCTACGTTACTCATCCCAAGGAAGACGATGAGCTGTTGCAGGCTCTTCTGAAACTCTTTCGACACACGCTACTGCCGGCGGAGTCATTTTTCCACACGGTCCTCAGGAATACCAAGCATTGCACGAGCTATGTGGACAACAACCTGCACGTCACCAACTGGAAGCGGAAGCAGGGATGTAAATGCCAGTACAAGCATGTGGTGGATTGGTGCGGATGCAGTCCGAACGATTTCAAGCCGGAAGATTGGCCCAGGCTGCAGGCCACGGAGCAGAAATCACTGTTCTTCGCACGGAAGTTTGAACCTGTTATCAACCAGGCGGTGCTGCTTCAGCTGGAGGAGTGGCTCTATGGGCCATACACTAGCGAGTACGCCAATCTGCATGGCTATTGGCAGTCCTTGTATCATCACGAGGATATCCATGGATCAGGCGATGATTTAGCCAGAAGTATTGGTGACAGCGTTATGCGTCTGTCTGCCCGTCAAGCCAAATTGGATCCTCTGGAGTTGATAGAACTCACTCACTACCTTCACCGAGATCAGTACAAGGGGTTCCTCGTCCGCTACAGGGCCAGAGGATATACAGGCAAGCCACTGCACTTGGAGACGAGAGTGCGACCGACGCAGCAAGGAAAGTTGGCGAGAAATGCCCGCTTCAGCAAGAGATTGCGGAACTTTGAGGTCTCTACGGACTTCGATCAAAAGGAGCAGATTGCCCGGAACTTTGGAAAGCTCTTGGGTCCCCAAAGTGACTTGCTATTGAGCTACACACTCCAAGCCAACGCGGATTCGGGTGCCGCGTCCCATTCCTACAACCTCACCCTACTGTGGATAGATCCGCTGGGCCGACTGCAAGACTTTAACGAATTGCATGTGGAGGACTCCGCCAGCGATGTGATAAACCACTCAAAAACTTTGCTCAAACATCCCATTACACCGGGGATCTGGACAGCCAAGTTAATAGGCCGCAACTCGATCTATGCGCAGTTGAAATTCCTAATAGCCCCACTGGCCTACTACAAGGGATATCCGCTGGCAGAGTCCTCAGAAGCTGCGACGCTAAACGCCGGGCTGGCTGTAGCTCTGCCAGAAGATTTCGAGATGCCCGTGGAGTGGCAGCAGCACCTCCAAACCGACGATGAGCAGTTTACCATGCGCGATGAATCCCTGGCCAAGGGAAAGATGCTGGGACAGGAGCTGCACAGTTGGATTGACGGACTGGTTGCCCAATTCTTTCAGCTGCGTGAGAGCTGTGTGGTGGAGGCGGACAGCGAGGTTTCCCTGCCTCTCTGCAGCGACGTCCCCTGGAGCTCACTGGCACCCGATCCCAAGAGCGATGTGGATGCCCTGCTCAAATGAGCCATTGCCATGCGTCAATTTTGTTATTAATTATCTAGTGTAAATACTCGTCGAGATTTAGATGCCGAGCCGCAATTAACGATTTTTTGATAGCTCCTTTTTCTCCTTAATGTTTTCGTATTGATTGTTGTGATAATGTGAACTTTTAAGCGCCATCTTGACCGGATGCGGAACTCCACCGCTCCAATAATAGAGCATAGCATTTTGGAACTAGTTAAGTTAGTTAGGTTTGAACGCCTTGTAAATACGCAACGCACTGGACACCAAAAGATCGCATTGCAGCCAAATATCGTGGAGGTTATCCAGAGTTAACTGTACATAAGGTTAGCTAGACGCAATTCCTTAACTAAGTCATAAGCTAGGGCACTACCAACCAGATAGCAATTGAATCAGTTGTATTCACAAAGTTTCTTCGATTTTTTGATTCACATATCAAGTTATCCAAAATAAATGAGCAATTCTACATGTACTAAGTGGTCGTTCAAAGATTCATTCTGCTCCTCTTGCGAGGTTGAACACACCCCTCTAGGCGGAACTTTGGGGGCCGGAATTCCAGGTATTTTATGGTTTTAGTAGGTTAGACTTATGGAGACTTAAAGCCAAGGCTATTTGTACTGCCGTTCGCTGCTGGCGGGCAGCCTAGATGCACAGATCCTCGTCCGGATCCTCCTCGTCGAAATCGTCGTCGGCATCGGGCGTGTATATTATGTTTCCCTCAGACGGTTCGCATGTGCTGGAATGTATACGAGCATATCATTAAGGAGATTCTCCGCAAATACCCCGAGAATCTCTTCTTATTCGAGGTAACCACTAACCGTTCGTATGGAAGGGTGAGTGCATTGCGGGCCACCACTTCATCCTCGTCAAGCTCGATTTTGAAGGTGCTGCTGGCCGGCTCTGGGGTCTGCTCCGATTCGGGCGAGGGCTGCTTGGGGGAGGCACCTGCAGGTAGTCCTCCGTCCAGCGGCGTTACCTGGAAAGAGGTTTTGCTGACTTGGCAGGAGTAGCGCCTGTTGGACACCCCACCGCCCGGCTTTCTTGAAATCAGTGAGAGTAATTTGTCGGATTCTAGTCGTAGGACCAACTCGGCCAGGTACTCGCAGCCCGCCAGGATGTAGTCGGCATGGGGATTCTGTAGGTGCTGCGGGGAGGCCCACAGGAACACACGGCACACATTCTCCGAGCGCCGCAGGCGGTTGAGGAAGCCAAAGATGAAAGCGGGCGTCTGGTAGCACAGCAGATCGGCCAAGGTGGGCAGGATGACGTTGAAGCCAGTGGATTTCGAGCGAGGACTGCTCGCCTCCAGGTCGCCGGCTTCTCCCCCGGCAGTGTTGTTGTTTTTGGTGTTGGCGCACTCGGTGATCAGCGCCTCGAAGGTGGCCACGTGCTTCAGGCTGACGCCGGTGGGCAGGGCCTTGATGGTTTCCGCCCCCTGTCCCTGCTCGTGCAGCAGACTGCCGATGAACTTGGGGGCAATGCGCTCCCGATTTAGCTCATCTGTGGTCAAGAAGGGAGATGGGGAGCTGCATTAATTGGCAGGCGATGGGGTCGTTATTGTTTACTTACCTATTACGAGGACCACTTTCTGATTGGTCACCACCAGGTTGGAGAGCATTTTGTTAGCATTTATTGTGGCACTACGTTAATATTGTTTTAAATTGTGCTTTTTGTTGAAGCTGCCAGTGCTGCTAAGCCAAAGGCGTTAGGGTGTTTCAGTCGTTGCCAGTGGGTCACACTGGCGGCATATGGGAATCCAGGGCTTCGAAGTAAATATTTTCCAAGCTTTAGCCAGATAATATATAGCTTGTTAATTTCTGAAATCAAAACTAATGTAGTCAGTAGAGTCTATACTCATTTGAACGTATATTCAACGCACACTATTTTTTTTTAATATGCGGAGCTAGAGTACTGAGATAGCATCCCTGGTTGTCCCGCTTTTTTCCAAATGAGTAAACAGAAAAACAAAGCGGTTAACAGATCGAGTTACAGTTTAAAACCCTTTGATAGTGAAAGTTTGACCTTGTCCTTGACGTGTTATACTAAATTAAGTATCAATGAATGTGTCGCTTTAAAATCAACTAGTTAATTATAATGCTGACGTAGTAAATTCGCGCAGCATTCCGTTCTTTTTTTGCTGCCAAATTATCTCTTTGTGTTTGTGCCGTTCTTGTTTTTGTTCTTGCCTTTCCAGTTGAAGACTTTTTGGAAATATTCCAAACTAAAAACATTATTGGACTACTAATTTATTTAAAATCGGTAAGTTTAGTTCTTTCTAATTCAGCCACGTTGTTGTAGATAGTTAACAAATAGTTTGGTTGCGGCTTTCCATTAATATCCAACAAGTGGTTTTCCTATAGTGGTGTGTGGCTGTAAGTTTGTTTGCATGTGTGCTTCGGTTTTTACAGTTCTGAGCTTCCAACGAAAAGCTCGTGGAAAAGCCAAATGGAAGGGCCAAGTGCGGCGAAGTGGGCGGGGCTTTAGGGCTTTCACGCCCACGCAGCCTGTGCAGAATTTCCACGGCTTTTCCTCCATATGGAAGGCACAGCTTCCTGCATTTAAAGCAGTTCGTTCAACAAGTAAAGTAAAGTGCGTGGCAGTCGTTACTACCACAAAAAATAGTAGAAATCGAGAAAAACCCAGTGTCATCGCTTTAAAGTCACTTAATTGCTGCTAAAGATAAGCGCAGGCGGTATTGAAACAGGCATTATCTGAGCAGGGCGAAGCATCAATCAAGTATACGCCATGTTGTTCTCGCTGGGTGAGTCGAAGTGCACATACAGTCATAATTCCACAGCAAGAACTTAAGGCTTTAAAGGGAAAGCGACTCTTGTAAAGTTGTGCTTAAAGGTTTCACTTCTGTGTAGACTTAATTTGGAAACTAAGCACTTTTAACAAGATTGAGTTACTAATACCAAAAACCTTACTCTCTCGAAATAATTTGTAATAACAAGTAGTAACCTGCACTAATAGTTTGTAAAATTTACCTAAAAACCTCTAGTAAACCCTTTTACGTTTTGGAATAGACTCCTTCTGGAAAAAATAGATCCAGTAGGAGCTCTACTGCACTATCGCATTACTATGCACAGAACATTAAAGTCAAAGTCGCAATTGAAATGCCGCTCAGTGACAATGGTTTGAATAGATCCGAGGAATGCGAAATGCAAAGAAGGCATCAATGCACCCCCTTCCCAACCAGAAGCGATCGACCTGGTCCGGCATACTAACCAGCATTCGCTGGCACCTAAAGCCAAAGCCAAACCAAAGTCAAAACCAAACCCAACCCCACTGGAATCCAATTCGCGTCGAGAACCAAACAATTATCGCATGCGAGAGATTTGCGAGTGGGAAAAAGCTTTTCCTAGCCATCGCCGGGCGGCGGCTGGAAAACTTTAAATTCAGTTGCGCATTGCACGCCAAAGTGTTCGGTTGTATTAACGGTGTGTCGTGTGGATTAGTTACTAGTAGTTAGTGACTAGCAGCTGCTAGTGTTTCTGTGCTGTGTCTTAGGGCAATTAACGCTGTCCATTATACTGTTGCATGTCTTTTTGTGGTTGAACCATTGGTGAATTATTGATTTAAAGTGCACAGACCATGTCGAAGGACGCGGACGTGGAGCAGGCGAACAAGCCGGAAAGTGGAGTTGTCCAGGTGGAGCCAGCGATTCCGGAGCAGCCACAGGCCGCCGCTCCTACCACGGCGGTGGTCTCCACGGCGACCACTGTGATCGCGGTGACTAATGGGGAAAAGCCAGTGGAAGCGACACCTGCAACAACTGCAACCACAGCAACAAGTGCAACACCTGCGACAGCAGAACAAGTGCAACCTGCAACGACCATCGCTGGCATTGAGTTGGCCACTCCAACTTCACCACCAACAGGTAGACTGTGCATGGCATTGGATTTTGGCTGCAAGTTTGATTAGTGCCAAGTAAAACCAACAAACCGAGTGTTTAGTTATAGTAAAAGTTAAAGCAAAACGCACCGAAAGACAGACTGCCGCCATCCCCCTTTCCCCGCCCGGTTTTCACCATCACCATCGACATCACGATCAGCAACCAGTAACCAGCTGAATTTCACTTTGGTTTTCCAGACTTTATTTATTTTGCTCCGCTGTCTTCGGACTTGTACGCTTTTCCAAAGTCAAAGTCATCTGGCCGGGTTTTACTTTCGGTGCGCCTATGTGGATTGTTTATTTCAAATTTTGCGCACGATCTGCTGCAACGCTTTGCTGGCCAGCGTCTTCGGCACGCCCACTTAACCCTAATAATTAACAGTCATAGTCACAGCTAATGTGCCAATTAATTTCACTCGAAACCCAAAGTTGCTCCAAAATGGAGAACTCCACCAACTGGAGCCCATTGAGTAACCGGGGACGCGTGGCTGCTGCCATTTAGCATTTACCAGCATTTATAATTGCGATTGCCAGCTACAAATGTCTCCGGCCCACTTATCAGCCAATTTACAAGCTAACACTTGGCCGTCTGGCTCATTTGCAGTTTGCCCGAGTCGAAATTAAAATACCATTTGCATACCAAGCCTCAATTAGGGCGCTGATAGAGGCCCTTATCGAGTGCATCGGCACCTACAACTACAAGTTTATGGCCAGAAGTGCATATTCAAACTAGGCTTTCATTTTACTGGGGTTACATGGGGCTACTAGGGTTACATGGTTAGCTTATGCATCCATCTAGTGGTCCAGATGTGAAGATATCGCTTAATATTCCCTGATTTTCTATTAAATTAGCCTCTTTTTTGATCTAAGGAAACATTCATATATTTTAGTTGGGACACAACTACTCCTCATTTATCGAGTCGAAAAACACGGCTACTTTCACTGCGCGTGCGGGAGCCGCAAAATGAATCGAACTTTTAATTTATTTAATGTGACATGCTGCGGGAGGAACTTGTACGATGCTATTTAAAGCGATTTAATATCAGATGGTTGGACTATCTGGAGAACAAAGTGATAAGGCAACTTTGCGCCTGCCAGGCAGATAAAGTGCGGAGAACGCTCCGCCGGTGCAAATTAATGTTGGGTAAACAAGCGTAAATGTTTGCGCATGAATTAGGCAAATTACGCCTGATGAGTGGCCAGCGAAAGGGGTCGTGGGTGTGTCCCAATGCCTTGGAACAGGCCGTTCCCATAAATTCAGGGCCCAGCCGATATGAGTAGATCTTGTTTATCGCAGTATCGGATGGCTGGCGGCAAAGGAACTGTTTGTTTACCCACCAAGTGCAGCTGCCATTAAAGCGGATCAGATGTACGGCTTCGAAAATGGGTTTTTGGGGAGCTAACATCAAAACTTCTGGTCGCATGTTATCAGCAAGTGCTGGGGCTATTTTAATCTTCAACACCTAAACCACAGACGACAGGTGGAACTTGTAATGGAATCATGTTTACGTAGTAGCAGCCATAAACCAAAAGTATGGATTATATATATACGAGTGCTTGAGATACCCTCCTCTCTTCGATGCCGCGATATTTTTGAGTTATGCGATTAGATCGCCAAAAATGCGTGCTGTGCGTAATGGGCTCTATTTATAGCTTATCCCAAACGTTTATTGGATTTTTCAGGCAGTGGAAAGGCCAACATGGATCCGGCGCTGATCAACTTCAAGGTGCTCTATGTGCTCACCCAGCTTTGCGGCCTGACGATGATCGTCCTGGTGGCCACCTGGATTGGCCAGCACTTCGGTGGCCTGGCCGGCACCTCCAATCCCGGCGTGGAGTTTAACTGGCATCCGCTGTTCATGACCATCGGCTTCATTTACCTGTATGGCAACTGTAAGTAAATGGAGCGGAAGAGGTGCCACTCCACTCCCATTGACTAACTCTGAATTGGTAATCCAATGTTCAATCCCACAGCCATTCTGATCTATCGCGGTTTCCGCACCACGCGCAAGAAGACTCTGAAGCTCACCCACGCCGGCATCCACATGGCCGCATTCATTCTGACGGTGATTGCCCTGAAGACGGTCTTCGATTCGCACAACTTGGCCAATCCGCCAATTCCCAACATGTACTCCCTGCACTCTTGGCTGGGCCTTTCCGCGGTGATCATCTTCTCGCTGCAGTATGTGGCCGGATTCGTGGCCTTTTTGGCGCCGGGGCTGAGAGAGAACTACAGGATCGCCATGATGCCACTGCACATCTACTTCGGACTCTTTGGCTTCGTTCTGGCTATTGCGAGTGCTCTGATGGGTATCACTGAGAAGGCCATCTTCGCCATGTAGGTGTACATATATGCTATCCAGATAGATCACTTGACTAATCCATAATCCATCTTATCTAGCAAAACTCCGGCTTACTCCACTCTGCCGCCTGCTGGTGTGCTGGCCAATGTCATTGGAGTACTTTACGTGGTCTTTGGAGCCCTGGTTGTCTACCTGGCCACTGACCCCGCCTACAAGCGTAAGCCCATTCCCGAGGACACGGCTCTGCTGAACTCCAGTTCTACCAACGAATAAGGACTCTTTCCATGCCCCAAATCAACTGCAATGCTTACTTAAGCTCAAAACTGTGCACAAAACCAAACGAAACCGAAACCTGATTACACGGATGGTGCTTTGTTAGTGATGGAGATGGAGATTCGTCAAGATGCTTGTATTATCTGTAGGAAGTACATAACCTAACGACTATGTATGACTCGGAGCTATTCACATACGTATACTTTGGTCACCAGTTGTGCAATGATTTCAGCGAGTGCTCAAGTCGTAACGTATTTAACCTCATGAAGAACATTTGCTTTGAACTGTACGAATACATCTATCTATGTGTGTTATATATGCTTAAATAAATATATATATATGTATATACATATATATCTATAAATAAATGTAAATAAGTATATATATTCATATTAAATATTCCCGGTCATGAGGACGGCTCCCTTTTGACGCTCCTGTTGCGACTCCTCTAGCTCATCCCATTCAGATTCAGCGTTTTTGTGGTCCAATTTGGCATCATAATTGCATAGAGGTGTTTTTGAGTTGTAGCATATCTTAGGGCAAACAAAGTGGAATGATAAAATAGTCGGTATCTTTTAGGCTTTTCGCAATTTGGCACAATTTTACATCTAAGTTTAAGTTTTGATTATAAGTACGAGTAGAAGGTAGCAATCATACACCTATCAGTCTTGTGCTGCGCTGGCATCGTCGTCGAAAGCATCCGCCTCCACCTGTTCTCCCTGGAAGTCGCCCAATATTCCCAGTCGGCGCACCGCCTGCAAATTCTGGATGCAGTAATCCACATTGGTCACTATGCACAGCGGTCGTTCGCCCTTGTAGTAACCCGTGTTGTCGCGCAGATAGACCACATCCCTGGTGGCCAACCAGAGTTGGAGCTTCACGAAGCAGGGACACTGCCAGGGATTGCCCTCGATGGACACGCGCTTAAGGTTCGGGAAGCTCACATTCACCTTGGACAGAAAGGTGAGGCGATTGTTGTCCACCAGGATCTCCTGCACGCTACTTAGGCTCTCCAGCACATCGAGATTGATCTCCTCCAGGAGATTGTGTCCCAAATGGAGCTTCTGCAGACGCCGCATGGGCGCAAACATTCGCACATCCAAGGACTTCAGTTCGTTGTGACCCAGTTTCAGGTATTCCAAGAATGGCAACGATGAGAAGGCCAGTGGATGCAGCTGCTTCATACGATTACCATTTAAGTTGAGCCTTCGCATGCGAGGCAGCGTGTTGCTGCCAAAGATCTGCTCCTCCAGGAACTCCAGGTTATTGTACGACAGATCCAAGGTGTCCAGGTTCAGCAGGGCGGCAAAAGTAGCAGCCTTGATTTCCAGAATGGCATTGTACTGCAAATACAGCTTCCGTAGTGCGCCCAAGCCCACAAAGTGGCCGGGACTGAGGCTGGCGATGCTGTTCCTGGACACATCCAGCATCTGGAGCCTGGCCAGCACTCGGAACTGGTTGTCGAACAGCAAACGAATGCGATTCCCAGACAAATCCAGTTGCTGCAAATGCAACACAAAGTTCTGAACAGCGCCAAACACATTTGGACGCAGTGCATCGAGGGCGTTCCGGGAAAGGTTCAACTTTCGCAGCTGGGCGAGCGGCTGAAAGGTTTCCAGGCCAATGGAGCTCAATCTATTCCCGCTGAGCTGCAGCTCCAAAAGGCCATGCAGTCCTCGAAAGGCGTTCACGTCCAGCTGCAAGGAAGATTTTGTCCAAGTAAAGGAATTTTTGCAATTTTTGGTGATGATTTTAGATTTTTGCCGAAATTCGATTTTCTGTGTTTTTGCGATTATAAATATCAGTATTTTGATCAGAACATTCAAAATATAGCTCCGAATATGGAATGTCATACCTCGTTGAGTTCGTAATTAAATTTCCTATCGAACTGTGTTTTCAAAAAAAAAATATTTTTTTTTCACATTTTTTGCAATTTTTGATGATAATTTTGGATTTTGGCCGAAAATCGATTTTCTGTGTTTTTGCGATTAAAAATATCAGTATTTTGATCAGAACATTCAAAATATAGCTCCGAATATGGAATGTCATGCCTCGTTGAGTTCGTAATTAAATTTCCTATCAAACTATGTTTTCAAAAAAAAATTTTTTTTATTCACATTTTTTGCAATTTTTGATGATCATTTTGGATTTTAACCGAAAATCGATTTTCTGTGTTTTTGCGATTATAAATATCAGTATTTTGATCAGAACATTTGAAATATATCTCCAAATATGAAATGTCATACCTCGTTGAGTTCGTAATTAAATTTCCTATCAAACTGTGTTTTCAAAAAAAAAAATATTTTTTTTCACATTTTTTGCAATTTTTGATGATAATTTTGGATTTTGGCCGAAAATCGATTTTCTGTGTTTTTGCGATTAAAAATATCAGTATTTTGATCAGAACATTCAAAATATAGCTCCGAATATGGAATGTCATACCTCGTTGAGTTCGTAATTAAATTTCCTATCAAACTGTGTTTTCAAAAAAAAAATTTTTTTTATTCACATTTTTTGCAATTTTTGATGATGATTTTGGATTTTTGCCAAAAATCGATTTTCTGTTTTTTTGCGCTTATAAATATCAGTGTTTTGATCAAAACAATTGAAATATATCTCCAAATATGAAATGTCATACCTCGTTGAGTTCGTAATTAAATTTCCTATCAAACTGTGTTTTCAAAAAAAAAAATATTTTTTTTCACATTTTTTGCAATTTTTGATGATAATTTTGGATTTTGGCCGAAAATCGATTTTCTGTGTTTTTGCGATTAAAAATATCAGTATTTTGATCAGAACATTCAAAATATAGCTCCGAATATGGAATGTCATACCTCGTTGAGTTCGTAATTAAATTTCCTATCAAACTGTGTTTTCAAAAAAAAAAATTTTTTTTATTCACATTTTTTGCAATTTTTGATGATGATTTTGGATTTTTGCCAAAAATCGATTTTCTGTTTTTTTGCGCTTATAAATATCAGTGTTTTGATCAAAACAATTGAAATATATCTCCAAATATGAAATGTCATACCTCGTTGAGTTCGTAATTAAATTTCCTATCAAACTGTGTTTACAAAAAAAAAATATTTTTTTTTCACATTTTTTGCAATTTTTGATGATAATTTTGGATTTTGGCCGAAAATCGATTTTCTGTGTTTTTGCGATTAAAAATATCAGTATTTTGATCAGAACATTTGAAATATATCTCCAAATATGAAATGTCATACCTCGTTGAGTTCGTAATTAAATTTCCTATCAAACTGTGTTTTCAAAAAAAAAAATATTTTTTTTTCACATTTTTTGCAATTTTTGATGATAATTTTGGATTTTGGCCGAAAATCGATTTTCTGTGTTTTTGCGATTAAAAATATCAGTATTTTGATCAGAACATTCAAAATATAGCTCCGAATATGGAATGTCATACCTCGTTGAGTTCGTAATTAAATTTCCTATCGAACTGTGTTTTCAAAAAAAAAATTTTTTTTATTCACATTTTTTGCAATTTTTGATGATGATTTTGGATTTTTGCCAAAAATCGATTTTCTGTTTTTTTGCGCTTATAAATATCAGTGTTTTGATCAGAACATTTGAAATATATCTCCAAATATGAAATGTCATACCTCGTTGAGTTCGTAATTAAATTTCCTATCAAACTGTGTTTTCAAAAAAAAAATATTTTTTTTTCACATTTTTTGCAATTTTTGATGATAATTTTGGATTTTGGCCGAAAATCGATTTTCTGTGTTTTTGCGATTAAAAATATCAGTATTTTGATCAGAACATTCAAAATATAGCTCCGAATATGGAATGTCATACCTCGTTGAGTTCGTAATTAAATTTCCTATCAAACTGTGTTTTCAAAAAAAAAATTTTTTTTATTCACATTTTTTGCAATTTTTGATGATGATTTTGGATTTTTGCCAAAAATCGATTTTCTGTTTTTTTGCGCTTATAAATATCAGTGTTTTGATCAAAACAATTGAAATATATCTCCAAATATGAAATGTCATACCTCGTTGAGTTCGTAATTAAATTTCCTATCAAACTGTGTTTTCAAAAAAAAAATATTTTTTTTTCACATTTTTTGCAATTTTTGATGATAATTTTGGATTTTGGCCGAAAATCGATTTTCTGTGTTTTTGCCATTAAAAATATCAGTATTTTGATCAGAACATTCAAAATATAGCTCCGAATATGGAATGTCATACCTCGTTGAGTTCGTAATTAAATTTCCTATCGAACTGTGTTTTCAAAAAAAAAATTTTTTTTATTCACATTTTTTGCAATTTTTGATGATGATTTTGGATTTTTGCCAAAAATCGATTTTCTGTTTTTTTGCGCTTATAAATATCAGTGTTTTGATCAGAACATTTGAAATATATCTCCAAATATGAAATGTCATACCTCGTTGAGTTCGTAATTAAATTTCCTATCAAACTGTGTTTTAAAAAAAAAAAATTTTTTTTTTTCACATTTTTTGCAATTTTTGATGATAATTTTGGATTTTGGCCGAAAATCGATTTTCTGTGTTTTTGCGATTAAAAATATCAGTATTTTGATCAGAACATTCAAAATATAGCTCCGAATATGGAATGTCATACCTCGTTGAGTTCGTAATTAAATTTCCTATCAAACTGTGTTTTCAAAAAAAAAATTTTTTTTATTCACATTTTTTGCAATTTTTGATGATGATTTTGGATTTTTGCCAAAAATCGATTTTCTGTTTTTTTGCGCTTATAAATATCAGTGTTTTGATCAAAACAATTGAAATATATCTCCAAATATGAAATGTCATACCTCGTTGAGTTCGTAATTAAATTTCCTATCAAACTGTGTTTTCAAAAAAAAAATATTTTTTTTTCACATTTTTTGCAATTTTTGATGATAATTTTGGATTTTGGCCGAAAATCGATTTTCTGTGTTTTTGCGATTAAAAATATCAGTATTTTGATCAGAACATTTGAAATATATCTCCAAATATGAAATGTCATACCTCGTTGAGTTCGTAATTAAATTTCCTATCAAACTGTGTTTTCAAAAAAAAAATATTTTTTTTTCACATTTTTTGCAATTTTTGATGATAATTTTGGATTTTGGCCGAAAATCGATTTTCTGTGTTTTTGCCATTAAAAATATCAGTATTTTGATCAGAACATTCAAAATATAGCTCCGAATATGGAATGTCATACCTCGTTGAGTTCGTAATTAAATTTCCTATCGAACTGTGTTTTCAAAAAAAAAATTTTTTTTATTCACATTATTTGCAATTTTCGATGATGATTATGGATTTTTGCCAAAAATCGATTTTCTGTTTTTTTTGCGCTTATAAATATCAGTGTTTTGATCAGAACATTCAAAATATAGCTCCGAATATGGAATGTCATACCTCGTTGAGTTCGTAATTAAATTTCCTATCAAACTGTGTTTTCAAAAAAAAAAAAATTTTTTTTTTACATTTTTTGCAATTTTTGATGATAATTTTGGATTTTGGCCGAAAATCGATTTTCTGTGTTTTTGCGATTATGAATATCAGTATTTTGATGAGAACATTTAAAATATAGCTCCGAATATGGAATGTCATACCTCGGTGAGTTCGTAATTAAATTTCCTATCAAACTGTGTTTTCAAAAAAAAAAATATTTTTTTTTCACATTTTTTTGCAATTTTTGATGATGATTTTGGATTTTTGTCAAAAATCGATTTTCTGTTTTTTTGCGCTTATAAATATCAGTGTTTTGATCAGAACATTTGAAATATATCTCCAAATATGAAATGTCATACCTCGTTGAGTTCGTAATTAAATTTCCTATCAAACTGTGTTTTCAAAAAAAAAAATATTTTTTTTTCACATTTTTTGCAATTTTTGATGATAATTTTGGATTTTGGCCGAAAATCGATTTTCTGTGTTTTTGCGATTAAAAATATCAGTATTTTGATCAGAACATTCAAAATATAGCTCCGAATATGGAATGTCATACCTCGTTGAGTTCGTAATTAAATTTCCTATCAAACTGTGTTTTCAAAAAAAAAATTTTTTTTATTCACATTTTTTGCAATTTTTGATGATGATTTTGGATTTTTGCCAAAAATCGATTTTCTGTTTTTTTGCGCTTATAAATATCAGTGTTTTGATCAGAACATTTGAAATATATCTCCAAATATGAAATGTCATACCTCGTTGAGTTCGTAATTAAATTTCCTATCAAACTGTGTTTTCAAAAAAAAAATTTTTTTTTTTCACATTTTTTGCAATTTTTGATGATGATTTTGGATTTTTGCCGAAAATCGATTTTCTGTGTTTTTGCGATTAAAAATATCAGTATTTTGATCAGAACATTCAAAATATATCTCCAAATATGAAATGTCATACCTCGTTGAGTTCGTAATTAAATTTCCTATCAAACTGTGTTTTCAAAAAAAAAATTTTTTTTATTCACATTTTTTGCAATTTTTGATGATGATTTTGGATTTTTGCCAAAAATCGATTTTCTGTTTTTTTGCGCTTATAAGTATCAGTGTTTTGATCAGAACATTTGAAATATATCTCCAAATATGAAATGTCATACCTCGTTGAGTTCGTAATTAAATTTCCTATCAAACTGTGTTTTCAAAAAAAAAATTTTTTTTATTCACATTTTTTGCAATTTTTGATGATGATTTTGGATTTTTGCCAAAAATCGATTTTCTGTTTTTTTGCGCTTATAAATATCAGTGTTTTGATCAGAACATTTGAAATATATCTCCAAATATGAAATGTCATACCTCGTTGAGTTCGTAATTAAATTTCCTATCAAACTGTGTTTTCAAAAAAAAATATTTTTTTTTCACATTTTTTGCAATTTTTGATGATAATTTTGGATTTTGGCCGAAAATCGATTTTCTGTGTTTTTGCGATTAAAAATATCAGTATTTTGATCAGAACATTCAAAATATATCTCCAAATATGAAATGTCATACCTCGTTGAGTTCGTAATTAAATTTCCTATCAAACTGTGTTTTCAAAAAAAAAAATATTTTTTTTTCACATTTTTTGCAATTTTTGATGATAATTTTGGATTTTGGCCGAAAATCGATTTTCTGTGTTTTTGCGATTAAAAATATCAGTATTTTGATCAGAACATTCAAAATATAGCTCCGAATATGGAATGTCATACCTCGTTGAGTTCGTAATTAAATTTCCTATCAAACTGTGTTTTCAAAAAAAAAATTTTTTTTATTCACATTTTTTGCAATTTTTGATGATGATTTTGGATTTTTGCCAAAAATCGATTTTCTGTTTTTTTGCGCTTATAAGTATCAGTGTTTTGATCAGAACATTTGAAATATATCTCCAAATATGAAATGTCATACCTCGTTGAGTTCGTAATTAAATTTCCTATCAAACTGTGTTTTCAAAAAAAAAATTTTTTTTATTCACATTTTTTGCAATTTTTGATGATGATTTTGGATTTTTGCCAAAAATCGATTTTCTGTTTTTTTGCGCTTATAAATATCAGTGTTTTGATCAGAACATTTGAAATATATCTCCAAATATGAAATGTCATACCTCGTTGAGTTCGTAATTAAATTTCCTATCAAACTGTGTTTTCAAAAAAAAAATTTTTTTTTTTCACATTTTTTGCAATTTTTGATGATAATTTTGGATTTTGGCCGAAAATCGATTTTCTGTGTTTTTGCGATTAAAAATATCAGTATTTTGATCAGAACATTCAAAATATATCTCCAAATATGAAATGTCATACCTCGTTGAGTTCGTAATTAAATTTCCTATCAAACTGTGTTTTCAAAAAAAAATTTTTTTTATTCACATTTTTTGCAATTTTTGATGATGATTTTGGATTTTTGCCAAAAATCGATTTTCTGTTTTTTTGCGCTCATAAGTATCAGTGTTTTGATCAGAACATTTGAAATATATCTCCAAATATGAAATGTCATACCTCGTTGAGTTCGTAATTAAATTTCCTATCAAACTGTGTTTTCAAAAAAAAAAATATTTTTTTTTCACATTTTTTGCAATTTTTGATGATAATTTTGGATTTTGGCCGAAAATCGATTTTCTGTGTTTTTGCGATTATGAATATCAGTATTTTAATGAGAACATTTAAAATATAGCTCCGAATATGGAATGTCATACCTCGGTGAGTTCGTAATTAAATTTCCTATCAAACTGTGTTTTCAAAAAAAAAATATTTTTTTTTCACATTTTTTGCAATTTTTGATGATGATTTTGGATTTTTGGCAAAAATCGATTTTCTGTTTTTTTGCGCTTATAAATATCAGTGTTTTGATCAGAACATTTGAAATATATCTCCAAATATGAAATGTCATACCTCGTTGAGTTCGTAATTAAATTTCCTATCAAACTGTGTTTTCAAAAAAAAATTTTTTTTTATTCACATTTTTTGCAATTTTTGATGATCATTTTGGATTTTAACCGAAAATCGATTTTCTGTGTTTTTGCGATTATGAATATCAGTATTTTGATGAGAACATTTAAAATATAGCTCCTAATATGGAATGTCATACCTCGTTGAGTTCGTAATTAAATTTCCTATCAAACTGTGTTTTCAAAAAAAAAATTTTTTTTATTCACATTTTTTGCAATTTTTTATGATAATTTTGGATTTTGGCCGAAAATCGATTTTCTGTGTTTTTGCGATTAAAAATATCAGTATTTTGATCAGAACATTCAAAATATAGCTCCGAATATGGAATGTCATACCTCGGTAAGTTCGTAATTAAATTTCCTATCAAACTGTGTTTTCAAAAAAAAAATTTTTTTTATTCACATTTTTTGCAATTTTTGATGATCATTTTGGATTTTAACCGAAAATCGATTTTCTGTGTTTTTGCGATTATAAATATCAGTATTTTGATGAGAACATTTAAAATATAGCTCCGAATATGGAATGTCATACCTCGTTGAGTTCGTAATTAAATTTCCTATCAAACTGTGTTTTCAAAAAAAAAATTTTTTTTATTCACATTTTTTGCAACTTTTTATGATAATTTTGGATTTTGGCCGAAAATCGATTTTCTGTGTTTTTGCGATTAAAAATATCAGTATTTTGATCAGAACATTCAAAATATAGCTCCGAATATGGAATGTCATACCTCGTTGAGTTCGTAATTAAATTTCCTATCAAACTGTGTTTTCAAAAAAAAAATTTTTTTTATTCACATTTTTTGCAACTTTTTATGATAATTTTGGATTTTGGCCGAAAATCGATTTTCTGTGTTTTTGCGATTAAAAATATCAGTATTTTGATTAGAACATTCAAAATATAGCTCCGAATATGGAATGTCATACCTCGTTGAGTTCGTAATTAAATTTCCTATCAAACTGTGTTTTCAAAAAAAAAAATTTTTTTATTCACATTTTTTGCAACTTTTTATGATAATTTTGGATTTTGGCCGAAAATCGATTTTCTGTGTTTTTGCGATTAAAAATATCAGTATTTTGATCAGAACATTCAAAATATAGCTCCGAATATGGAATGTCATACCTCGGTGAGTTCGTAATTAAATTTCCTATCGAACTGTGTTTTCAAAAAAAAATATTTTTTTTTCACATTTTTTGCAATTTTTGATGATAATTTTGGATTTTAACCGAAAATCGATTTTCTGTGTTTTTGCGATTATAAATATCAGTATTTTGATCAGAACATTCAAAATATAGCTCCGAATGTGGAATGTCATACCTCGATGAGTTCGTAATTAAATTTCCTATCAAACTGTGTTTTCAAAAAAAAATTATTTTTATTCACATTTTTTGCAATTATTGATGATGATGGAGGGAAATCTATGGCACTTAGAAACAAACATCGTTAAAAATTGGCAATATTCAATTTAGCCTAATATTAACTAAGAGAATGCTTACAGTTTTTTTCTCTGTTTAAAAATCGTTAAACTTTGTTTACCATACAATTTCAGCGGTGTGAGAAAATCTGTTGGCAAATATTTTGATCAGCTTTAAAATTAGAATCAATTTCCTCATTGCTTTTTAAATGCTACTATTTTCAAATATGACTTTTCAATTGTAAATGTATCTCCCATAGATAAACAAGAGATATTCAACTGTCATTTTACAACTCGACCAAAAGCCACAGATCACCATGACCAATTTAGCAAATGAATTGCAAATCCAACTAAGTACACATTAACTATTGAAGTTCGTTGCGGTCAACTGGGAAGATCAAAATAAAGCTGATTCCATTATAGAAGATTGCGCTACCAATAGTTACAAAATTAAGGACCCACGCACCTGTGCCAGTTGGTTGTCATTCAAAATCAACTCCTGCAGCTGTGGACAAACTCCGAAAGTGGCATTTACCAAGCGATTGTGCCCCAATTCCAGTCGATTTAGCAGTGGCATGTGCGGCAGATCGCATTGCTTGAGGGCATTGTGCGAGAAGTTCGCATAAATCAACTTCCTCAGGTGGCCAAAAAAGTCGCGGTCCAGTAGCTCCATTTGATTGTGACTAAAATCGATCCGCTGCAGCGCTGACTCAGCCGCAAAGTGGTTTCCCCGGATGTCAACCAGGCCGCAACCACTGAGATTCAGTTGGCGCAGATTGGGCAGAATGGCAAAGCCACTGGTATGCACATTTATTGGAGCCGCGCCAGTCAGGTCCAGATCTTGTAAGTTGGCCAAGTGATCGGCATTTTCGCCTTAAAAGGGGTTAAGTGCAAATATCGTTTAGAAATAAACAAATATGTAGATCTCCTACTAGAAATTGCTTACATATATTTATATACATTTATTCAACATATTTCTTGGAAGACGAAAATGGAAAATCAAAACTGGTTTGACTTTTATGGAAGCACCGCCTATTAATAGAATTGCAATTATGTTGCGCTTTATAAAGCTGAAGCACTCAAGTTATTTACCATTATTGCTAATTCATAAAACTATGAAAACTTGCTGTGTTTTTTGATAAGAGAGTAAAACCTCGCCCTTTTTCAGACCTCACCTGATCCCACCTCCAGTTCGGTTTGCACATTCCGTATGGAGAGCGTGTGCCAGTTTTCGGCGCCCAATTCGACCAGATCCTGCAGAGAAGCGACCTCGTTGCACTGGAAGTTCCGCCAGCCGATGGGCTGGCAGAGATCGGCACCATGCAGGCTGGGGAATCCCGCGCAGAGAAGCCACAGAAAAAGCGGCAGAACCCAATTGGCAGTTGGCGACATTCCTGCTCCAGAGTTCGGTCTCAACTGAGGATCCGCGAACAGCCGCAGAATGCGAATGGAAATGCAAATCCAGTTTGGATGGAGCAGGAGGAGAAAGAGGGAGGAGGGACCGGGTTGCAAGCCGGTTTGGGGCGTCATCAATGGGATCTCGAGCAGAGGGCCGGCCACTCAACAGCTGTGAAATGCCTCCAAATCAAACAGTTCGTTCATCTTTCTCTATTGATAGGTACTTTCTATAACTTTAATAGTGGTTTTCATACAGTATGCGTTATATAATATCGGTTATTATTACTTGACGATTATTGTGCTCTTGGAGAAAAAATATTCCGTTCCGCTCTTATTGATTTTCATCTTTTTTCCTTTGTAGCGAGAATGGTTTAGACATATTGTACAAATTATGGGAATACTCGTAAGAAAACAGAAGGAAAGAACTCACTAGCTTAGACTAAAACTTAGGCAAAAACAAGTAACAATGCAAAATTATCTAGGATCTATTTTAGATTATACATATATAAAGAGTATATAGCCCTTGTGCTAATGGGTATTCCGTTTTGGAGGCTCTTGAAAATGCTCAGATTGGCGGATATTAAATGTATGTATACGATTATATCTGGCTAACAAAGTTGCATTTGGAAGCCAAAACTAAGCCAGCAGAAAGACGGTTAAATTTAAGTTTAACATTATATTGAAGCAATGGACATACATATATGTATAAATATATGGAGATATTTAAATTACATTTCTAATACGAAAATATTTTACTAAACTGCATGTCGCGGGCTCTTGGCTAAGATGCAAATACATATCGCTTACATAAACTAAGATCTTGTACTAGGTCTATTTTCACAATTATTTGTAAGTTTTCTATTTCCATGTGGAGCGCCTCCCAGAAGACTTGCGACGGCAAAATTAGATGTGGTTGTGTCGATACGATAACTGAAAACTGGTATCCAAATCAGACTATAGTTACGGTTGGGCTTGTCATCTTGTTGCTGTTGTACAACGGCTGATAATGGGCACTCGATCCGCTCTTAACACTCTGACAGCCATTGGGGTAGCGCATCTTGACCACGTTCGCATTTTGGGCCAACGAGGATGTTGATGAGGAGGACGACGTTGATGAGGAGCACAGCGATCCGGTTGATGACTTTTTAAGCAGCGGCAGTGCCTCACCGATTAGCGTAATCCTCACCGGCTTGGAGGCGTTGCCATGGCTCGTGGGCGTGACCGTTGGCGTGGGCATGGTCGGAATGGTATCCCAACCGATGGAGGAGCGTCGTGGGGCATCGGGAAATGCGGCCGCCAGCTGCTGATTGTAGTTGGTCAGCGTGGTGGAGATGATGGTGTGCCGGCGGGTCTGGCTGATAGCTGGACAGGATTTATCCGGCTGCTGCTGCTTCTGCTGCTGCTCATGCTGGTTGTGGTTGCTCTGGTGATGGCGGATTATCGTGGTGGCTGCCAGCGTGGAATCGTGCAAGTGGAGCATCGGAAAGTGCGTGGTATAACTGGTATATTCGGGCTTACTTCTGCGGACAGAGAGATGGGGATTAGTGGGTTGTTCTAGGATGTTTGTTTACTTTCTAGAGAGGAACCATTAGCTTTGTCCATGCCATAAAAGATTAGTAATGTGGAGAAGATGGGCAGGATACCTATTTAAACTGTTTTTAATTTTTTTTAAATTATGAAATCATTTTGATTTTAATATTTTTATATTTCGAAATCTCTGTACTTGTAGCAATAGAGTTTTGATTTGGAATTAGTAGAAAGATAAAGGTATTTTTTATTAATTAAAGCTAAGGCGTTTAAGAATGCTGCAAATTGGAATTTTAAATATGTTCCAGACTGCGTTGGTATAAACTAAAAAAAAATCCCATTTAAGGGGAACAACTGTGCTCATTGGCTAAGAATGCTTATGATTCATGACTCATCTGAATCATCGAGGTTGTATATACATATATTTTTCTTTCGACCCATCCCATCTTCTCGACGTGTTGTGGGTTTATTTTTTAGTTTGCATTACCTTGGGACTCTATTTAATTGCCGCATGCAATTAAAACGTTTCACAAACAGTGTTAAATTTTCAGTGACAAATTAGTAACGTTCTTAAAGCTTAGCTTAGTAACTCGAATATCTTAGATAGTTTAAAGCTTAGTTAGGTATCAGTTGATGGTAGTTAGTAAATGCTTTTGGGCATTGGGTTAGTTTCTCAAGTGCACGAATTACAATTATCTATACAGTTGTAGCTTAGGTGTAGTATACATATAAGATTGATGGCACAGAGCACAATGATGGCTAGGATGAAATCACAAAATAGTACCTGTTGCTCCCCAAATTGTAGTCTAAATAGCGTTCGGTTAGTGTAGAAAGAGTTATTTGTTTGAGTGTATGTGTATGCAAATTCCATGGGAGCATTGCGAGTGGGGAAGAAAGAAAATTTTCAGATGGGTTAAACGGGGCGAGATCTGGTCTATTGTTAGTTAGATTCGAAAAATGGTAATTCCGCCTCCTGTTGCTGCAGCCACAGTCGATGTTGCAGATCTGCAGACTTGCAGCTTTCAGCTGCAGCTACTGCAGAATCAGCCCTAATTAGACTGCTCCAATTGCAATTTGCTGCCATTAACGTCAAGAGCCGCAAAAAGTGGCCAACTGATTTGCATGCCAGCGGAGCGTGAAGCCCGCCGAAACCGATTCCAGCAGTAAGTTGCAACGAGCTACTAGCAACTTGCAACACCAACTGACCAGCGGCAACAACACGCAAAAAATCAAATTAAATTAAGTTAAGCTCATAAATAGTAACGAAATTGAATTAAAAATTTATTAATTTATTAAAAGAAAATGTAATTTTACTGGATATCAAATAAAGGACCTTTTTCTGTGGTCGTTAAACATTTGTAGTTTCTATTTCTTATATTTTTCGCAATAAGACTAGAATTAAGACCAAACTGATGGAGTTGTAGTAAAGCTTGTTAAATATTATTTTCCTATATTTATTTAAGCAAATGTAAACAACTTTTTTCCAAGTGCATTTGCCACACTAACGAGCAGCAACAGGCGGCAGCGTTTTGTATTAGTTTTGTTAGTTTTGCGGCCGCGCAGCTGCGGTTGATGAAAAGCCCCCAAAGAATTACAAGTATTACACAAAATTACCGAAACACAGCAAAATGCAGTAACAAAATAATAGGAAAACAAGTAAATAATGTATATGTGGCCGAAGTCGAGAAGAAACATGAAAGTTTGCCTACCTGGACAAACCCTCCGCACCAATGGCAAGTGGTCGTGTCTGTGAAAGTGGAATCGGAATTGAAATTGAAATTGTAATTGCAATTGACGATAGCTTTCGGTTAGTCAATGTTGTGCAAACACATATGATCAGAGAGATATATATGTATCTAACGTATGTATATAGATGGACTTACCCGCTCCGTTTGGGTGGCCATGCTGATGAGCTCCTTGCCCTGATCCCCGCCAGATGCAGTTCCATTCGCCGCCGACTTCTGCCTCTTCTCGGCCTCCAGTTGCTCGATGAGATCTCGCTGCAGGCGAATGGTGCGATCACGATCGTCCACTTGACCCTGGAGGAGCACGGGGATTGGACAGCAGGGTAGGAGGTAAGGAGGTAAGAGCAGAGATCAGTAAATGTCAGTTCACTCTTGTGGAGCGAGCCATGAAAGGTCACTAGTGGTTATAAATATATCTAAGCCAGAGAGTGTGAAAATCATATCTACATATATATGCAGGTTGCTATCTTGGCTTAGTTTTTGCTTTTTAAGACTGTCATGCTTTGATTATTGTAAATAAGAGCTTCTTTCTTCGCTTTACTTAGAAGCCAATTGGTTTTTCTCAATCAAAGCATATACTTGAACTAAACAGCTAGAAACAATGTATATTTTGGAGTGTAAATATGGATATGTACTATTCAAAGGGCAGCTTAAATCTTTAAACGAATTTAAAGACTTTTTTCTGCTCCTTTGAAGCTAAGAAGAGATATCTGTTCATTTATAGGGTTTTTGCATGATCTGTGTTCTGTGTCAAGTCAAAGTGCAATATCAACACGAAACTATGACTGTATTTATATAAAAGGTATATATGTTGTATTTAAAGATAGATGTACAAAAAGCATGGGTATAGTATACGCATGATTGGATATATTACATGCTACATGGAGTAAGATGCCATGTATCTAATAAACATTAAAGAACAACAGCGAGATAGTAAAATGCGATAGAAAAGTCTTGTCCTGCTTCGAATCGAATCGATTTGAGACCCAGTTTTAGTTTTCTCCCGGCTTAACGAGCAAACGAAATGCAAAAAACGTGCAAATACCTGAAGGTAAACCACCTGTCTACGTAGATCCGATAGCTCCTGGAGCGGATCCTCCGTCGTGGACGAGGTCAAACTGGCCAGATCGATGTCATTCAGCTGCTTGCTATCCAATCCGCAGGCGGCGAACAGCTGAACGTTGTCGTTCTCGAAGGGATTGAGCGTTTCCGTCTGGGAAAAGAGGTAATGAAAACCAGTAGGTTACTTTCCACTCATCACTACTCCACAGACTTCCACAGAGATTGCCTTGGGCACAACCAAATGGAGTCAGCGACGTACCCGCTTCAAATCAAAATCTGGCTCCTTTTGGGCCTGGCAGTGCAAGTGAATGGTGAGTGTGGATGGTGATAGTGATGGGTGTGCCATGGAAAAGTGTAGTTTAAAGGAAAATTTATGAATGTACCCAAGAAAGAGTTTGTGTATAAGAACTAAAAGTTGTTATATATATCTACATAAACTTAGGAAAGATTGAATGTTATAAAAAAGGTGGTGACTTACTGAAGAGATGTTTAGAGGGTTTAATCACTTTGAAAAGGAAATCATAAACTCATGCTTATTATAAACACTGGCCTTATTTTTCGTATTAATGTTGAGTTAATTTTTTGTTTCTCCCCATTTGCTTATTTACTCATCATTACCTCCTGGAGTATTCGCCGCAGTCGAAGCAGCTGCTTCTTGAACTGCAGCACATCCTGGATCATGGCATTGCGGAAGGACTTGTCATACAACATTAGATCGTCCGACGAGCTGTGCAGCTCTCCCCCGCACCGCTGCGTGGATGTTCCGGATGCAGTGGCTCCACCAGCACCACCTCCACCTCCTGCTCCGCCACCCAAGCCCAGATGCTGCTGCTGCAGGTGACGCTGACGGGGCAGACTGGCCGTGGATCCCGACGAGGTCCTGGAGTTGGCCGTGCTTCTCTTTCTGGCCGCCGCCGCCGCTGCCGAAGCTCCGCCGCTGTGGGAGGATCTCAGGCTGTTATCCGAATCGTTGCCGGCGAGTTGCTGGTCCTGCAGACGGGAGCGGTTCAGCAATCTGGTGGCGCGCGCAGGCAGTTGGGCGCTGCAAAAGAAAATAACATTTTAATTATTAATCAATTGAACAGAAAATACCATAGTAATTAATATATAAATAGAAGTATCCAAGAGTATGCCTGTGATATGTTTCGTGGGCCTGCGGCGCACTGCTGGCCATGAAGGTGGCATAGTGGTAGTGGAGGTGTCGCTGCTTGATGGCCATGGGTGAGCTGGTCCGCTGCTGGCTGCCCAGGAATCGGTTCTCCGACGTCTTCAGATCCGTGCGCACTCTTCGCACTCCACTGGGCGAGGACTTGTCCGCCTCCGACATCCTCCAAGCTGACAAATCGAATATCTTTGGACTCCTGCCTGCGATTCTATTGCCCCATGTTGTTGCTCTGCGGGAATGACACAATCGCGACATGCGCAGACCACCAACAGCTGTGTGGAGACTTTGTAGAGCAGAGCCCCGTACACTGGCCAAAAGCGGGTTATAGTTTGATATATAAAATATTTAAATACTGAGATACTGGGTATTTGTGTGCTTCTTTACATACTTGACTGTTTAAATTGCCCTAAATAATTTGGAGACCAGTATTCCTAACTATAGTAGTTAAATGCAAATAGTACAAATTCGAATTTATTCAGGTTGCTTCTAAATGCTTGAACTTTGTTGGCAAGTGTAACCTCTGTCTGGGGGGTGAGTTTTGCCATTATTTAGTTAGCTTCAATTAACGCGCTCGCAATGAAAGTGAAATGCCATTGATTAGGGCCTGGCCAAGAGTAATGCTCGGCCCGCCGGTTGTCAATTGGCCATTAAGATGGGTTAGTGGGGGCAGGGAATGGATGGTAGGGGGTCAGGTGGCGAAGTAACCTGCACGACATGAATGCTGGAAATAAATCCACAGATGCCTTTCTGACTGCCTTTCAGCTGGTGAAAGTCAACTGTTGCGTGTTGCAGACACCCAAAAAAATGCAGATGAAAAAGGGGGAAAAAGGGGCAGCTCTTACACATGCGCAGTTTCAAACTTCAAATTTCACGGCATAATTTAAACAAACTGTTGAAAACGGTAACAGAAAGCCAAACAAAAGGGAAAAATCATTCAAAATTAGTTAGCTCATTCGATTATTCACGCTTGTAAGCGAAGGTTAATGACTAATGGATTCGGATTTTGATTCGGGGTCCACTGCCTTAATACCCGCAATTAAAACGATATATTCAGTTGGTGGGCTGCATTACGACAGTGAAATTAATACGAGCATACCACGGAATTTGTAAGACTTTTCTCTGCAGTAGCTGAATTATTCGAGTTCACGTAGCTAACCAAAGAGCCAAGTGTAATTGGCTCTCAGGGAACTGGCACGGCGCAATTTGAATATTTTGAATCAGCGAACTTTGTTTATGGCCGCATTAAGATGATCGCGAATCGCACGAAATGGACTGTGAACAATTTTCAGCTCATCTGGAGCGGCGATGAAAGTACGAGTTCATCTTCTTTTGTTCCGGGTTCCCCTTCTATTTTCTAGTGGGCTTGTCGGCATTTTCATAAAGGTTCTCAGCACTTTTTTATTTTTATTAAAACCAAATTCCCCGCTGCGATGGTTTCGATTGCATCCGGCAAGAAAGATTGGACAAGCTGATACAAATTTATTCGCTGGGTATTAGTTAAATTTATTTAATCTTTATAGCTTGAAAAAGATAAACTATTAATTAAATAATGAGTCTATATTAATAAATATAACTTTTAAGGCCAATAGCTGTTGTAAGCTAATAAACAGTTTGGGTAAATTTGCAACACAAATCCAGCCGAAGCCAAAAGTTCACTCGTGTGTTTCCAAACAAAAAGCAATTAAAGTGTACATTATGTCCAAATCATAAAACACAAAATACACTTTCCAAAAACCCACACACAACCGCCAAAGTTGGCTAAATTCCACATGTTTTGTGAGTTTCGCACGCCAACTTTATGCGGTTTTTGTACCATGAATATGAATACGAATATGAATGCAGCAATGAGGTCTGAAGAGATTCACCGAAATCAAAACAATACGAGTACTTTGCACAACTCAATTCCAATTCAGCGAAACTCCACTGGCGGCACTGCCGGATATTTCGAACTCCAAGCGAAAAACAAAACAAAACAAAGCGATTGTCAGACGACAAAATGCCTGTCATTGCAACAAGTGCAGCAAATGGAGTTATATGTGTGTCCATATAAGGAAGTATTGCCAGGGAAGCAGAAAAGAGGGAGTCTAACGATATATAGACCATTAATTATGTGATTCATTGGGAGATATTGCCAATACGGACATATCTAATCACAGGTAGTGTGGTTGGTAAATACATCAATTGGGTTAACATTTACAGCACAAAGTTATAAAATGTAAGATAATTATATAGCATTTACTACCTCGAATAGCGCTTAACTATATGTTGAAGTAACCCGCTTACCTCGAAATTTGGAAATAAGATCTTGATAGCATTTCGACTACTGCTTAATAACATTACGTGATGAACATTTGAGCACATAATTCTCATTTCTGGCGATAAGGTCTGCCACAAAACGGAGCAGTGAACCCCTGAAAATAGCCCCGTGGCTACGCACCTGCTTTTCAGCTACCTTTCTACACATTTAGTACAAATGTGCCTCATTTGTGGCTGCACACGCGCCACTGCCAACGGCAACTGTCGCTAACTTGGCTAACTTGGCTGGCTGCAACAGTTAACAGTCGACATCCAACAATGACAAGTAACCATAATCATAATCATAGAGCGATCCACGGAGCTGAGGCGTTGACATTCACTACTCGAACTTCACTTCCAGCACAACGGTACTTATCAATTTGTGCGGCAAAACGTCATTTGTCATAGAGTCGCAGACCTTTTGGAGCTGCACATAGATAGTATACTATGGTATGGTATTGTATGGTATGGTACCCATCCTTATATACGTACACACACATAGGAAGGGGAAGTGGAAATGGAAAGGCAGCTTCATTAGAGGTCCGAGGAGGAGGGGGCGCGAGCTGCAAGCCACGCAAGTAATGGTAATGGCCATAAAAAATAAAGAAATAACCAACATTCTCACACGACCGCCTCTGATGAGAATCCGGTGTGTATCTGCCCATGCGCAGGGTTCTCTGTTCCTCGTTCCTCCTCCTCCACGCAGAGAAATACTAGATCTTGGTCAGGAGATTAACGCTCAAGATCAGTTAATGGGTTCGAAATGGACAGCTTGTCTGGATTCCAAAGCTAGTCCATGCATACCTATAAAGCTCAATACTACTGATTGAATTGATTCTAAGGCCAATATTTTTGGCTAATGATTTTTTAAGTATATGAAGCATCTGTTTTCCAAGAAATGAAATATCTTTCAAGCTATGAAATTGAATGCATTATCTAGAAGATTCTTTGCATAACAATTATAGTTCTCTTTTTCTCAGTGTGTGAGCCGGGGATGATGATCAACGATGGTTAAGATGGGGATATGGGCAGAGTGTGTGTCTGGGAGTGGGGAATTTGGAGTTGGGGAGCACTTTCGAGGCAGACAGGTAGATGGGAAGGTAGGCTGGAGCAGCAGCAGTTATCTGTATCTGTATTTGCACTCGATGGTTTGGTATGTCCGTAGTTTGTGTGGCAAACATTCTGTTGAATTATGCATGGCGATGGCGATGGCGATGTGATGCGATGCCATGGAGATGGAGATGGGAACCCGTACTCGTATCCGTAACCAAAACCTGAACGCGTCGCAAATGCAACTGAACTTGAAGTGGCTGGAAAGCCATAAAAGGGGGCCACCTCGACCCCCGAAACCCCGCAGTATGCACTCTCTTGTTTTTTCTTTATGTGCCTGATATCTGTAATTGTTACGTTTATGGCATCAAATTCCAAAAGATTTTCCAAACGCTGCCTGCATTTGCATGTGACACACTTTTTAGCCCATTGTGTTGAGCCTACCTCTTCCCTCGACTTTTTGTTTTAGCCCTCTTTTTTTTTTTTTGCCCTGGGTTGCATATCGAATTACGCAAAGCTAAGAGCGGAAATCATCACCCACTTTGGCTACCACTTGGCTAAGGTTTCTGGGCATTCGGTAGCTTCTGTCTGCCTTTGTTAGCCCTGCCAGATTCGTAATGCCGCATTGTACTACAGTTCTCAGCGACAGTTGAAATTCAGTAACTGAAACCAGCATACTCTATACATATTGATATTGTTATCTTCAAAATAGAACGATAGATAAGTAGTAATTGTAAAAAAATCAACGAAAGGTAGGTTATACTTCAGACCAACTTTTTTATGACTAGGAAATCTGAAGACTACCTTTTCTTAAGGTCATGATAGGGAAGCTCCACCGTACTCTCTTCTACTTACTTGAATCTGCGGGTCTAGGCCAAATGCCAAAAGTATCCCAGGCAAAACGCTCGTTTCATTGACACTTGTGCCCGCGGCGTGTCTTTTGTTATGAATGCTGGTTGTTTTCGCTGGCGTCGGCGTTGGACCGCCTATATGTATCTGTATCTGAAGCTGAATCTGTATCTGTATCCGAGTCTGAGGCTGTGGATGGGTAGGCAGTATGTGGATCTGTGGCATGGAAGAGGCAACAGTGCGTATCACTGGAGGCGACGACTGCCTGCGGTCACTGGCTCTTGCTTTTGGTTATAATAGCTTAGCTTTTTTTTTGTGTTTTTGGTTTTGTTTCGGTTATTAACAACGCAATTAAATGGGTCTACGCAATAACTCCCACGCGCTTTTCAAACAACGACTCTTGCACAATTTACCCATTTACAATTGCCTTTATTGGCAGCGCGCTTCAAACCGATATTGCTGATGGAATGATATTGGATTACGAATATAATTTATTATTTCGCACAGCTGGCCGCACAGTACTCAGAAACCGCACCGAACCGCACGCTTTGAGATCTTGTTTAATACTGGAGCCGAAATCGAAGTTGGAGCCACAGCTCGAGTGCCAATGGAGTGGTATTGTATGGCAATGGAACGCGACAGTGGGCGACAAAGCGGTTTCATGGCAGCAGAAGTACTGGAGATCCGTAAAGGGAAATAACTCAAGGGGTTATAAAAAACCTCAAATAAGAGTTTCCTCAACTTAAGTATTTACAACCTAAAGATAAACCCCTCTCTCTCTCTAAAATGTGAAAAATCATTCCAAAGTTACTTGGGATCATAATAAAAATAAAAATAATAATAAATCAATAAATTAATCAGAACTTCTTACTAACTCCAATAATCAATAACATTTCTGTTACAAGCCCCACTGTAATTGGTTGCTGTTGTTACCAATGTTCCGTTTTCCCACCGTTCCCGCCAGCAACAACAGCACCAGCAACATCAGCAGGCAACACCAGCAACATCGCCGCCTGCACGAGCAACATGTACGGCGAGCAGTGGTAAGAATGTTGCTGGTGGGCCGAAAGAGTTGGCCATGTGGGCATGGGTATGGGCCGCTTTTGTTAGCGTTCTTAGAGTGTGTGGCACAGCCGTTAGACGAGGTTAACTGAATGAAAAATGGAGAAAGAAAGGAAGGCAGAGCCACAGCGACAGCAACAGCAACATCAGCAGCCATAATATTTATGCGCCCGGAATCTTTAGATTGGGGATCACAATGGGGCTCTTGTTGCATCCGCGTGAGCGGGCTAACTGAGAGGCAATAATAACTCAGATTGAGTGGGCTTATTCAGCACTTTTCAATGTGGGAAAGGGGAGAGGAAACGATGAAGGTAATGACTCATGCAACGGCCAAGCAGGTAAGTCAGTCTCAAGGTTAATCCACAAGTGCGGTTTTGCATGTGACTGGTGCTTTTATCTGAAAGTATCTGCAAGTATTTGCAGCTGGCTACTTCGAAATTGGCCTTCTAATGTCGGCTGGAGACTGAAGTAAAAGGAAAGCCAATGTCCCGACGCAGGCGCATCTATTGGATCCATCGAGTGACAGGTTAAACCGCAACAACACATTTAGCCATGGCCAGCGGCGTTTTGCAGTTATTTGGCTGTTGGCTGCGAAACAGGTTCACATACTATACACACACACACACAAACATATTTTGTCTTTTAGGCAGACAATTGATTTTTCCTAGCAATAAAGTTTTTCCCAACTTTTGGTTAGAGCCAGAAAACGACTCCATCGATGTGGATGTCGTGCCGTTGCCGGTTGTTGTTGCTGGTGTTGCTGGCTGATGTTGCTGTTGCGACTGTTGCGCTGGTTCGTTGCCATGACAAAAGAATGCGGCACTCGCCATCAAGTCTCCGGCCAAAGTCAAAATGTTATCTTAACTACGACCACGATTTGGCCAGAAAGCCAAGACCCAGACTGGAGCTCCCATAGACGGAGACGGGAACCCGGCCACACGGCGAACAACAAGTTAACAATCGCTGTTTGTACTAAAAATAGCTGATTCTTTTAGCTTTCTATTAAATCTTAGACATTGACATATAGTATCAACCATTATCATTTGTGATTATTGAAATACTGATACTGATACATCTGAAGATAAAAGTTGTGGCTGATATAAAAAAGGTTTTGCATAACTTTAACTAGTTAATGCTTCATATAAATAAGTACTGGAAACTTGTCTGTATTGGCACTTCTAGCAATATAAATGATAAGCCTAAAAGAATACCTACTCAATAAATGTAATATTTTTTCCAGTGCAGTGAAATGGGAAGGTGGTGATGGGGGCAGGCATAGACAATTGGAAATGCCAAGTGCCGTTGCCGTTTGGTCGCGTCTTTGGCTTTGGCTTCGCCCAGAATGCACAAGGCCCACAAAGAGTTGCAGTTGTATTTGCTGCAGTTGCTGGCTGCAGCATTTTGGGCCATAAACATGCCCCAATGGATAGCCCCTTCTCTTTCTGGTAGCCGGCGCTAAAAAACACGGCAATTGGGACCGACAACGGAACCTGCAATGGGAACGTTGGATGGATGGATGGAACCAATGCACCAATGGAGCAGCGTAACCTTTGGCAACTTCGGCAAACATAAGGGCGAACCTGTGAGTGCCAACCTGTCCTTTCCCACTGATCACCGATGTCTGTCTAATTTTGGGCTAATTTCAATTTCCATTTCGTTTTCCATTTACCCTTAAAATACAAGTGGGCACTGCCGCAGGGGGATGGGGGAAAAGGGCGTGCCATGCCAAAGCTGTGAGCTGGCCAAAGTAAATTGCATTTGATTAACCCCAGAGCGCCCTTTTTGGCAAACAGAAACGAGTAAACAAAGAGGCAAACACGTGGAATTTGCTGGCTGTTTGTTTTGGTGGCTAAATCAACGGTTGAATATTTCTGAATGTGCATGGTAATGGTAAGTCGCTTTAACACTCAGGTGGAGCAGGTGAATAAATAGCACTAATATTTTGGGTAGGAAAAAGAAATTATTCTCAACTCTGTAGAAAGTTTCTGTTTAAAAAATCTCTTCTTTTTGACGTAAAAATTCAGATAAGCAAAATTTTAAACTATTTTTAAGATTTCTTTAAACTTTGAGTTAAGTTATATATTAGCCTTTCTAGGGCTAACTTGAGTAATCACTTACCGGCCGGCGGAAATTTGTCGGGCAGCCAAAAAAAGAGAGAGGAAACCTGCGCTAAAAAAGGGGAGAGGCTGCTGATTGATTTGCAGCTCCTCGAGTGAAATTGGGTTGCAGTGGGGAAAAGTGCCGGGAAATGCACTTAATAATATTCCAACAGTCGCTGGCCGTCTGCCAACTGAAAAGCTAATAAAACCAAATCAAAGGCAATTCAAAGCGTTACCGCCAGCGCATTTCCAACCCCATGCAGCCAATTCAATTAGCTTTGGATAGGTGGGGGGAATTAAAATTATTCCAAAATAGTAAAATGCTTTTAACAGATACAAGATACATTCAGGGAGGCAGGAGTGGTTTCTGAGAGCGTAAAACCGCACTTTCAGGTCAATTTGTAGTTCAGATGCCGAGTTACGAGAGGTCATCAATATTTGAAATGAACTTTTGATACATTTCTGGGAGTTCATCACTTAAAGTTTGCTTACTCCTTGGCTAATCGAGTGATGTGAGTTGCCTATATCCGATATATACCAATTCTATATATTAAACTAAAGATAAAACTCACCTAATCCTCTCCCTTGGTCCACCGCGCTGCCTCCTGCCTCGCAGCAAAGTATTGAGCTCCTTCATCACATCACTGCCCCTGCGCTCCAACTCAGATAGAAGTTCCGCCTCGGTCTCCGCCTGCATGGGATCCACATCCTGACCACCACCTATCTTGTGAAGATCCGAACCACTGCGACTGCGACCCGTAGAACTGGCCATGTGATCGATGGAGTCGACACTGCTGTTCATGTCGAAGTCCATCATCAGGTCATCGGAGCAAATGGACTCGCATGGTGATAGAGTATCCAAGGATTCGGCTCGATCCATAACTGCCTTGCGCACCGCAGCCGGTGTCCTCAAACTCAACTCGATGGCCTGCTGCAGAGCGGTACGAGCCTTGGACTGACTCTTCAACGATCTGAGGGATCCTGTTTGGGTGTGGGTAAGGGTTTCCATCAATGTGGGCGTATCGGTGGCCACCTCGTGGGCTTCGCTGTTGCACAGCAGCGCCGGCTGATCAGCGATCTCATCGTCTATGAGATTTCCGCAATCCGAACCCAGAGAAAGGGAGTGGGATGCATGAGTGGGTGTGCCGGGTGAAATGGGACTTCGCCCACCTGGCGGATCCAGATCCAGTTCGAGAACCGGCGAAATATCATCCAAGTCGATGTCATCGATGTCCTTCTGCTGACGCTCCTCATTGAGCTTGTGCTTCTGCAACTTGCCACCCGCCTCCTCGGAATCCTCGGTGCTGCTGACCAAACTATCCGTGGGCGAAGTCTCATCATCCAACTGGAGGCAACTGCTACTGGCCAAAGCCAGTTCGGCAAACTTGGATTCGTTGAGAGCATTGTTGAAGGAGCGGGGACGCGAGGTGCCTGCCTCCCGATTGTCCACCAAGTGGAGATTGAGCAGGGACTCCTGGCCCACTTTGGGCGGAGTTTCCGTCATTGAAGCTGGTGAGGATTGGAGGTTATACAAAAATAAAGCCAAGATGCAAACGAAATACTTACAGATTGTGCTGAACTGCATGTCAGTGTGGATCAGACTGATCTCATCCAGACCCAAGGACATGTCCTCCTCCTTGTCATTATCACGCGCATTTTCCGGAGCCTGGGTGTCACTACTGATGCTCATGCTCATGCTGCTGCAATCGTGGGCGGCCAGAGATTCACCCGCCTGGTGACGCCAAGTGGAGGCCACTGAGGATTGGCTCTGATGTTTGGCACTCTTTTCGGAGGTGGACGAATCCAAGTAGAGCTTCTCTTCATCCACACTCTCGCTCTCATCGGAGCCGCTTGTCTTGGGTTTTTCCGAATCCGGATCCTGCTGATCCTGGCAACCCGGAGTCTCCGCCTGACGTCGCTCGTAAGTCTCCCGACTCAACACCGTATTGGATCGCACCAAGCCCAGTAATGGCAATGGAATACTCTGACTGCCATCAGTGGGTAACTTGGGTAGTGCCAGCGGTTCCACAAAGGAGTTAGACTCACTGGAAGGCGGATCATCGGCATCGCGCACCTCGAACGTGTGCCGTCCACTCATCACCATCTTGAGGTTCCTGGGCCTGCTTCGACTTCTCTTGGAACCCACCGAGCTGCCCGAACTGCTGTCCAATGCCATGTCCATGCTGGCTATTCCCGAGTCTGCGCTAATCTCCCTGCTGCCGGAGAATCCGCGTCGCGTTGAGTTATTCGTCAGCTGCTTCACGCTCTTCTGGTCAAGATGACGCGACTGCGGTTGGACATGCACCGAGGTCAGGGGATGTTGCCTGGAACTGGTGGATATGTCCTTGGCCCTGGCACCTGTCGAATGGGCGGGCACGGGTGACTGCACACTGCTGCTGGGCGTGGTTGGTGTGGTGGCTGTCAAGCTGATGGCCACCGGGTACTCCGGCCTGGGCAGGCTCACTGTCTGCAGGGTGAACTTGGCGTAGCTGGCTGGAGTGGGTCGCGGTGTGGGGCGAACTCTGGAAAAGTGTACAAATGAGGTTTAATATAAGCTTGTATTTAATATTAATTTTATACGTAGCCTTTAATAATTGTTTTCCATTCCAGTTGGAACTATATTCAATCCTAATCGACTATGGATACTCACATGACATTGGCATGCATGCTGGCCAGGTTGTTGTAGTTATATCTCGGCTGCATGGCTTTCGATCCCGTTCCCATACCCGATCCGTATCCGGAACCCGACGTTTCATCCGCGATCTCGCCAAAGAACTGACGCCGCTGGTACTCGATGGTGGTGTTCTGATTCAGGTTGAACGTCAGCGTCTTGGGCTGGGCTATTTTGGGCTCCCCATCGCCGGATCGTCCGGCATGTGCGCTCTTGGAGCGGCGTTTCACTGCGGGAAAATCGTAGGGAGTTTCGTTTGTTACTATATGATTATATGATTGGAGGCAAAGTGGGAAAATTTCTATTTATACCCGTTATTCGTGGAGTAAAAGTAATAGGTAGCCAATAGTCGAGGAACTCTACTTTAGCGATCTCTCCAGTTTTTCTTTTTAATTTTATTATTTCTTTGCAAATTTTTATATCAATAAAACATATTGGAGAACTCTCTCCTTCGCACTCCAACTAGCTGAGGTATCTGATAGTCGGGAAACTCGACTATAGCATTCTCTCTTATTTTATTTTATTTTATTTTTGCAACCAGCAGGTAGATACTCACAATTGCTCACCAGCACCGGACCATTTTCCGCTCCACGTCCATTATTATTATTATTGTTGTTGTTGTTGATGTTGTTCTGTGCATTGGCCATCGATTCCGATTCGGAATCCTCACTGGGCGCAGTGAAGCCCGCAGAAGAGGGGCGTGGCGCCGCCCCACGATAACCGAAACGTCCGCCGGCCGCACCTGTCGCCAAAGTGCCAGCTTTCTGGACAGCGGCGGCGCCTACTTTCTCAAAGTGAACGGGCACAGCTGCAGGAGAAGAGAAGGAGAGGAAAGGAGACGATTCCGATGAATTGTTGGCATGTCAACCCATTGTTAAATTGGCCAAATTGTCGCCAAATTAAAAAGCCATAATGCTTGGTCGCCCTCTTTTTTTGCCATTTTACAGGGTCTTATTTCTACCAATTAAAGAAAGCAAAAGCTGTTTTATGAAATAAGGGTGGTGTTTTCAACCACCTGGTTAGTGAACCTTGCAATTATTATTACCAAGAAAACTGCGCAAATCCACCCACCTGCATTTCCGTTGTCATCCTTTGTGTCGGCGGTGCGAGTTGCGCTTTTGTCGCCGCCTTCCAGGAGTTTCTTGAACTTCTTGGGCGTCCCATTGAGCTTCTTGCGGAAACCAAAGGACATGGCGGTGCCTTTGGTGTGCACCGTCTGATTCTGTTCCATCGCCTCCGTGGGATTGCCATTACCATTTCCGTTGCCATTGTGGTGGCGGCGACCCGACTTGCTGCCCTGCTTCTTGCTCTCCGCCTGTCCCTGTAAAAATGGGTGGGAAAGTGGGGGGAAAGCGGTTAGGAAAAGCGATTAGGATGAAAGCGAAACACATTTGCAATTCGGGTCAGCACAGATGAGAGGCCCGAGGAAACAATGGAGCCTCGAGGACTTCCCCAACAACAGACAGCACACAAAAGGATACACAGCTATTAGCTAACTACATGAGTCACTCGCTTCTACGAACAATAACTATCTGCGAGATACTTTTCATGGAATCATGATAACCATCAATATGGTAGCCTATATACGAGATGTGTTTGTAGGGTTTGCTTCTAGGAAGACGAGAATTTGCGTAGGATGCTACAGTGTACTACTATATAAAGTAGTATTTATGATAAGCTCGGTTGCACTTGCAATCATTTTTTATGCCACCTAGATATTATTTTTTGATTGTAATGGAATATGTACAACTAAGTATCTCAGAACACATTTAGTTGAACAATTGTAGGAGCATAACTATGAACAATGTAGTCATACGAAAACATGAACGAACTTTAAGCAGATATATTATACAAGACAAAGAACTATCTGTGAGATATTTTTGCGATGTAGGTGTTGTTCTAAAAGCCATATCTATGCACAATTTATCTATAAAAAATGGAATCTTTAAAGAAGGAATCTTTTATTGCGGTACCATGATAACTGCCTCGACTTCCGCGTCGTTGGCTGCGTCCTCCTCGACTGATGATTGCTGAAGGTCCTGCTCTAGGAGCGCTTCCTTATCATCGATGCTCGGCTCTTTGTAGTCACAATGTGGCTCCTGCTGCTGATCCGAATTTTCCGCGCTCGGCTCGGCGACTCCCTCGTTGAGCTGCTGTGATGTGAGTTTTCCTAGTGATACGACGACGACGGGATTGTCGCATTCATCCATTTTGCGGTTTGTCGGCGAAGGAACTCGCTTCTCCGGCGAGCCTCCGTCCGTTTGCTGCGCCCCCGGGGAGTCGTCTTGATCCTGGTACAGAGAAGGTCCACTCTAGGATGCACCAGTTCGGCAATGCTCATGACACACGGCCGCCACACGGCGCACAAATTACGCCATTTATAATTGCACTTGGCTCAACTACACACAAAAACACAAATACACAGATACACAGCGAGTGCCTGCCAGTGGTACACCCACACGGGGGTCCTTGAAAATCCTCACGGATTGCTGGAAAAATCTTTTGCAGATTGCTCGCACTTTTCAACGCCTCACGTTATGCAAACGTTTTTCGCACTTGCATACCACCTTTCTATTTGCAATTGTCTTTCCGATTTTGTTGTTAGTTTTGGTGTTATTTTTAATAGTTTTGCTTGAGTTTTTTTTTTCAGCTGCGGCAGAGTGGCGACGATTTTTCACTTGCGAAAGCACGGCAAACGGAAAATTGAATGGCGAGCTGAAAATTCTCACGGAGCACTTGGGTTTCCCTGTGTTCTTGTGGTGGGTCTGGTCGTTATGCTCTTTTCAGCTTGACCACAGAGGGAGAGTGTGGAAAATAGACAGAGAGTTTGCGAGAGTTTCCCAGTGTTTGCTCATGCGCAGAACGAGGAAAAACAAGTGGCTGTTGTGGAGTTAATGGTCGAAAATCGGGGGTGGCTTACTGTGGCGCCACCTAGCGGCGGACATGGTGCTTAGTCGGGAATTAAACCATTTTTTTTCTTGCAAATGTAGATAATGTAAGTTATCAGTTTGTTATTAAACTAGGTGAGGAATTATGAAATCCGTTTGAGATTTGTTAGAAAAATGTATGATTTCTTTAAGCTCAAAATTTGAATTCTTTAAGTTATGTAACTTGTTGTATGAATGCATTAGAATTGGAAATGCCTAATACTTTTATTACAAATATTTTATTATATCGATGCAGCTAATGTATACCTTCTAAAGCATGTTCCTAAGTATTTAAATTAAATACTATAAATTCTTAACTTATCTTATTGTTTCATGTACATATATAAGTGGTGGGTAGGCTTGGTTTTCCTTACTTGTATATGTACATTTAGCGAATCATGTAAAATGCAGGTGTAATCAGCCCCCTGAGACATTAGCCAAGTAGAATAAAATTTGGTTAAGGTCAACTGCTGATGGGAACGAAGGGATAAAGTGCTTCGCTTAAGTATGAAAGATGATATGTGGCAAGGGGGCCATTTCTGACAGCCACATCCTCCCCTCTCACCTACTCGCTTGTTTATGCAAAATTACCTTGTAATAAGCCTTGGGAGAAAAGGAATATGAATATGTAAGCCAAAAATGCGAAGGGAAGCGCGGTGGTAAGTGTTTCGAGCAAGTGAATCAAGGCCTTGGGTGGTTAGGCTAAATTTGCTCATTACATTCAGTTTTATGTAATGCTCTGAACTCCATATAATTGAGTTTCTTACATGTCCCGAAGTGACAGCATGTTTAGACAGAAAATAGGTGGGTAAAGTTAGAAACTAAGCAGGAACTATAGTTCTTCTACATTTCTGAATATTTTCTGTACAATACTATTTACTATATAAAGGAGTTTTGATTTGGTTATGTTTACTAATATGTATATAACATCCCACAGCAGTTCCATTTCACTTTTTTCCTAGAAACAATGACTATGGAGACTCACAATTGTCTGGCAGAAGAATAGATTGTTGACCCACAATCGGTGGCATCACACATTTTCGCCACACTCAACTTTGCCGCCCAGAACACGCAACTTATTGATAGTCCATCGCCCGAAGACTCAAGTGAGTTGTAAACATTTATCAATATTACTCACCACCGCCGCCAGCCAGCCGTTGTTCTCCACGGGTAATTGAGGTTCTGGCCTGATTCTGGCCTGATTCAGGATGTGGTTGCTCGTGGTGATGGAGGTGGAGGATGCATGCTCCTCGATGACCTGCAGCAGTTCGTGCAGCAGGAATTCCTGGCAAGTGGAGTACTCCGGTTCGCTGGCTGATGTCACCGGTTCCGCTGGGGCAATGGCGGCATCATTGTAAAGGGACTCGATGTGCAACACGGCCTGCTCCTTCGCCAGTTGCTGCTCCGGCTGCCTTCGCCGACTTATAGTGTAATAAAAGGGTTCCTCCTCCACCTCCTCCAACTGGGAGGATGGCCCGGCTGCAATGTATTCATTACTCCCTGTCAACCGTTGCCAGATTTTGTGTGCCTGGGCCAAGTCTTCGTGGGACACTGCGATTGTCAATACAGATTGATGATGCTGCTCTGCGTCTGGGGATTCAAGTTCGTGGAGCGGAGCCGACTGCCGGGAAACACACTTGCCCATGGCATCTTCTGTGGCCTGGTGCTCCTTTTGCTACGCGAAAGTCCCACTTCTCCTTCAACTGCAAAGAAAAAGTAGCAACAAAATATTACCAAAATGCGTCTGCGATTTGGGGCTTCTCAATTCGTAATAACTTCTGTCATTTCCTTATCAAACTGACATTTGAATAATGTAAGACAATAGGTCTTCTTTAAATGGGTCAAGGATTCAAGTAAAATGGCAATCAAATCAATAGAAACCCTTTGTGTTTTTGGAACCTTCAATAAGGAAAATATAAAAAATATTTATATTTTTGAATGAATGTACAATTATTTTTTTTTCCAAAATTTATCTTTGACCATAACGTTAAGTTATTATAGACACCTTTTCTTTCTGACTTAAATTTAATAAACACCTTTTCTTTCTGACTACAATTTGTATTTCAAATGACACTAGCGTCATTAAAATGAATACAAATTAGTTAATTAATAGCTTGTAAATATATTTGGCTTATTTTCCTAGTTAAAACAGCGTGAAACTAAAATAAAAGACTTGGCTATTTTTCCACGTAGCAATGAGTTCATGAGAAGATTCAAATGAGTGGGTGGGTCATAAGATTCGCCCCGCAAGGCATATTGATATGCTGTGAGCTTGTCTGACTTGCGGTTGGCGTGCTGGTAATGATACACCTGTACCGCCAAACCACCAAACACCCCTCTCTCTCCCCACCCCCCTTCAAAACCCAGTAACAAACCGGAGCGCCGAACACCAAGCCCCTTGGGCCAGTCCATTGCCATTGCATTATGCCGCGCTGCACGTTTTTTATTAAATTTTATTAGAGTGCCGCCGCACATGCACGGAACACGGAACACGGACGAGCAGGAACGGACCGACCCCAGGATGCGGATACGGACCCAAACTTCTTTCATGCCACCGAATGCACTGTGCGAATTGGGGGAAGTTAAGCAGAGAGGAAAGGCACACATACATACATACATACGTATTCACGCAAATGCAGGCAGCCTTTGGGAAAACTGAAGACCTGAAGACCTGGCCTGCAAGCAGCATTCTCATCCACACACCCTCTCTTCCCTGGTTAACATCACTGCGAATCCTCTGCCTCATGTTTATCCTGCTCCTCATCCTGGAGCCAGTGCTTCCTCCGTTGCTTTATGGCGTATTTGCCGCATAACAAAATTTACACCCACCGGGAGCCGTCGACGCGTCGGTGCACTCAATGGGGCTGCCCTTTGTGCCGCTTGGTCCCTCGCACCGGATCCAGTCATATCCACTAGGTCGCCGGCTTCGCCACTCGATAACAGCATTTCTTCCATAATGAATTTAAGCGGGAAATGCATTTTGGCCAATGCCATTTGAGTGACAGGACTTATTCGGTAGGTAAATATGTATGTATATTTCACGTGCCAATGGACTTTAGTTTTATGGATTGCTCGTAAAGGTAGTTCTTTCAAAAATAAAATCCATGAACCAAACAATCATCATCGTCACGTGTCCCTGGATAAACATAAAGTGCCATGCTTTTCTGGACGCTGAATGCGTAATTGGTTTAGCCAAGCAATGGACAACTTAAGGTTTAGTTTTTACTTAAGCAGAATTTGAAGCCCCTATAATACTAAGAACTTTTACTTAACTTTAATAAACTTGAAGTTTGCTAACTAACCTTAAGTACAACTATTAACTCTCCTTTTAGAAGGGTATTCCAACTGCTGTGTTCTACATCATTTTTACTCGATCCAGCTGTGCTTATGCCTGCTTATGTCGTTTGGCTTACTTACATTTGCCACGGCTTTGTGCTGCATAAATTTTCAGTGCCACGCCCCCCCAGCACACAAAGCACCCATCAGCCGCCCACTGAAAGCAACGTGGCTCTTTTGTGCTAACTGCCAACTTTTATTTGCTGCCTTTTCACATAATGAGGCAATTTTGCAGTTTGTTTTGCGCGAGTTTTCACTTGTTACTCTTCCATTTAATAAGCCAACGGCAAAGGCAAAGTAGCAAAGGTAGTGCCAAAGGAAAAGCAAAAGGAAAATCAGGTGCTGTACACGCGTTGTAACTGTTTCGGTTTCGGTTTTGGCCCTAATGCAACATTTTGTATGCGCGAGGGATAAATCCCGGCAAGATCCCCGATATTGGACGCATATGCAAATGGCTGCAGCGCAGGTAATTATGCGCATAAATAACTCCGATTGTTGGCCAAATACACTGCAGTGTGAGACCTCAAGTAATGCCCAAGATTGGCCAAGTGCGCCTAGTGGGGCGGTGTTCATTGTGCTTTCCCATCTGGGGTCGCAAGGATATCCTGCGGATGTGCCATCGGTTGCCCACCTCCTCCTCCCGCAGCAGCTCATGCATAAGCATAACCATTGCCCACTTCCAATCGATGTGGCATGCAACAGCTGCTCGCTTACAACACTTCGGTTCGCAATGGTCCATGCATTTTAATTGTGCAGCCCGGCAACAAAAAAATGTCGAGTGGAATGGGTGCGCCACAAGAACGCGGATAACCAACTCCTTGGTGGGGATTAAGCTACGGCTTTACTTTTAAAATGCATTTTTTAGTTGCTTTCAAAACTATCAACTAGAGAAAGTGTACCTTAAAAATGTATAACATTTAATGCAATAGGAAGTATTAAAAACAGAAATATTCAACTAACAGCGCATATAGCAATCCCTCATCTCCCATTTAATTATTATTATTATGCCGCAGCTTCTGCTTAACATTTGCCGCCAGAGGACACTGAAAGAATTAAACTATTTACATTCGCCAAATGTCCTTTGTTTGCGGCTCCTTTAAGCCCAATTTGTGCGAGTGTGTAAGAACTTGGACTGGTATGCCACCACATGCGTTGGTAATATGGAGAAAGGGGAGGAGGAAAGGCGAGTGGAGCTTCTAGCCAGTTAGTTGGGATGACGGGGCCAAAGTTTTGTGCCATGATTAAAACGAAACCTCGCCAAAGTTGCCACCGCTGACAATTTTAATGCAAACAAAAACTTGCTTCTCTCTTTTCTTGTGGAACGCTGACAGCGGCAAACAAGAAGGAGTAGAAGAAGGCCAACTTATTTTTGCATGCAACGCTTTTTGTGTGCCAGCCATTTCGAACCGCCAAGCCACGCCCCTCCTGTCGTACCGCCCCCTTTTCCACGCCATTAATGCAAATTGACGCGGATACAAGTCGCTACAGGTGCCAGATCCGTTCAGGTAGTTCGTCCTTTCGTCCTGTCGTCCTGTCGCTCTGTTGGCCTCCTGGTCTCCGGAAAACTTCTGGCAATTCACGCGGACATTTGCGGCTTTTCTGCCGCCGAAAGCAATTGCATTTTGGTAATTGAACAAGTCAACGCTTAATTACAACGCACTACAGTAAAACACCATAACTGTCTGCGGCATTGAAGGCAAAATCCAGCCAGAACATTTTCATCCAAACAGCGAAAGGCGAAATAATTTCCATTTGAAATGCGCAAAAATGAGCAATTTTCATTCAACCCTTTTTTTTTTTTTTTTGAGAGCATCCGACCACCCACAGTTGTTTTCGCCAGTTTTTGTGTGGAAACGTTTTAATTGACGGCTCATTTTGTCTTCTGGCAGACATTTCATTGGAAAACAGGAGCGTAGTTCAGACTAAAATGTATGCCGAAAAATGGGTTTAAAAATATGGCTTAAAGTGTGTACGCACAAAGAACTCTTTTTAAAAGTCTGAAAAAGTATGTTTTATATCCTGATAAAGTAGATTTAAATATAATAGCACTTCCTGGAAAACTGTCAAGCAATTTATATGTTCAAAATGGTTTCTCAGCGTCTTTGCTCATCAAAAACTTTTGGTTTGTATTTTATACAAGAACCAAAAAAAGTATTCCCTACCACGCTCGCCAACAATTCAGCAATTTATCGACCGAATCACTGACAAAAAAAAAGAAATAGCACGCAGTGAAAATGACTTAAAGCAATATCAGGGGACAGTGGATTGTTAAAAACTGATCTATACGCTTGGTTATTGAGCAACTTTGGCTGCGGCTGTCGATGGCTCAAAGCCTTCAGCGGAAAAATGTATGGCCGAAAGCAAAGCAAACATGGCGAACGAGCAGCGGTGGGCCAAACAGATAGCGCCAGTAGACACTTGATAGGTTTTTTTTTGCGAAAAACCCCCCCAATCCCCCAATCCCCGAATCCGCCGCTTTTGACCCGCTACCCATACACTATTGGCCATAAATCAATTTTTCAAAAATGACACTGGGAAATGGAAAAAGTAAGCTCAAAGCTGGGCGAATATTGAAAGCGTCCGCTTGCCTCGATATAAACCGATACTCGCCCATGAATTGTGAAACGTAGCAAATATATGCATGCCTGCATACATCTATATATGTAACGCACATAAATATATATACATACTCATATATATATGTATATGGTTATGTATTAATAAAAAATGTATGTTTGGTCGTAGCATTTTTTTGGCATCCTAAGAGCACGGGTATTTTTTATGCTATCGCCTGTCGGTATCGTTTTGTTATTTTTATTTTCACTTTTTTTTTTCTGGCTTCGCAAATCTTTGCAGCTGGCGTTGAAAGTTTGTCATCATAAATTTTAATATTATTTTCGCAGCAAGCGATGCAACAGGAGTTGGAGCCAAGGAAGCGATGCAAAACTTGCCAAGGAAGCGGATTCCATAGTTCGGCAAGTGGGGAAATAAGCACATTAATGGGAAAGGGGGGAAAGAGGCTCCTTTTGGAAATTTTGCAAAAAAAAAAAAACCCAGTGCGGCACACGCGGCGTATGCGCAATGCAGCAGGAGCGTCTGATTCGAAAAATTGGAGAACTGGGCGCTAGGCAACATCTGGATGTGAGCGTTTTTGGCCCCCAAACGGAAGCCCATATTCCCCAGCTTGTGTGAACCGAATACCGAATGCTGATGAGTGCCATATAGTGAATGCATATGAATGAATTACAGCTCAACATCAGCACCCCTTTTCACCACCCGCTTCAGATCCGCACTTTTTAGCCTGGTTTTGGCCTTTGAAAAGCGGCTGAATGAAGCTGGCTGACTGACTGGCTTTGGCGGCATGAATTGCATGCAAAAGATTGTTTTGCATAGATGAGTGAAATCACCGGGCACATTTATTGAACCACTGTGCCTGTGCCTGTGCCTGTACCTGTGGCTGTGCTCCACCTGGTGACATCGGAGCGAAACTGACATTGATTGGTCCTGAATTCCGAGCCTCAAAGGACTAATGACAAAGAATCAAGGGGGCGCTCAATTATTCTAGTATTCTCAATGGGCTCGAATTCGTTGAATTGATGCAATCAGTTTTTCCCTCAAAGGGTTGCTATGAAAAAATAGATTGAAATGCCAATGTATTTTAACAATAAACTGTTCTCTATTCCCGATGGATTCTAATCATTTTTAAGACAGCAACAATTTCATATTCAAAGTTTGACTTAATTTGAAATTTTTGATTTCAGGAACAATACGTTTTAGGTTCAGAAAAATTAAATATTGTTTCACATCGAAATGTTTATTATTTCCCTTTATTTAATTGCATGTGTAAATTTATCATAATTAAGAATAAAATGCTAACTAGTATAAATGCAATGCTGAAGTCTAATCAGTCACCGATCATTAAATATTTGTGCAGAATGTTTCTTAAGCGTAAATCGCTAAATTGCCGGCAGGCCTTTCATTTAAATTAATTAAATTCCCTGCACATTCGAAAATTGCCTGCCAGTATGCTAATTATTAGCTTGGCTCCTCCTATACTATATGCATATGGTTTTATGCCTTTGGATTTCGGCCTGATTACCGGACATTGGCTACCGACTGCTATCGACTTTATTTGATATTCACCGAAAATTATCCAAGCAAGTTTGAAGCTGCAGTAAGTTGTGAGTGGCCTGCAGGCTGGCAAAGACTTTCGAAATCCAGCGATACGTGAACTGAATGTGAGAGGCCAAAGGTTTAAGCCTTTAAGTGATGCGGCAAGGTCGTGGCAGTGGGTGTATAGTTTTGGGTGGGATTATGAGGAGTGTTTTTGGGAGGAGATGGGTTGGGTGGATGAGTTCTCCTTGGGCTTATTTGCATGCAGTGATTAAGTGACCGGGTCATAAATGCAGTCTGGCAGTATGGCAGTATGGCAGAAGGGCATTTTGGCCATTTCAAGCACTTCGTGCATTTCGGCCCATTTCCAAGGCAACCATAATGCCTGCCACTTAATTATTACTTAGTCTTTATTAACATGGCTTATAGCTACGGCCGGCCTCTCGCTCCCGATTAAAGCCATCAGCAGAGCGTGCAGTTTGGATTTCATTTCGTTGGTTTTGGCTTAAAATGGGCTTTAATGCGAGGCCCGGTAATTGCAAATTGTTGCCGTCGTCTTCGCCTGCGTTTGTTTGTCAATTTGCGTACTTAAAAACATTCTTTTATATAAACACAGGCCAGCGAAGACGACGCACACAGCACAACACAGCACACAACAACTCATCGTCAGTGTAACGAGCCATATGTGTTGTGCACACAATAATTACGCAATTGGCAGGAATCCCTCTTCATCCTCCCTCCGTTCCCCACTTCTGAAAACCCTCTCCATTTTGGGCCTGGTTGAGTTCGTCTTTCGACCGAGAGACGAGTGTGTCATCAAATTAGTTTTAATTATACATTATATTCGTTTTGCACACATTTCGGCATTAGCAGGAAGCACGCGTAGTGGGTGTGCGATGGGTGTACGATGGGTGTACGGTGCGTATGCTTAATATTTGCCATGGCAATCGATTTGTATGCCCGGCAGCACTCCGCCGGTTGTTCTTGTTTAAACAATTATGCCACGCTCATTGACTTTAGGCCCAGGCCCACGGGCCAGGCCAACAAGCAGCATGTGTGGATTGGATTTGTAGTGCTCCAAGCCTGAACCAGATATCTAATATGCATGGCACTCGGAGGGAAACGAAAGTAAGCGCGTCAAGTGAATGGTAACTGAAACACCGCTCAAAAAAATGCCCACTAATGGGTCATCGATGAGGAATTTCAATTGGCATCTCTTATCTCTGCGTTGACCCACTTCGCTTATAATTAGAATTTACCTCACAAAAATAGCAATTATACATAACATGTTCATAGCAATGCTCTTAGTGAAATACTGAATAAGTTGTATGAGTACCTTTTCGCTCAGTGTACTATTGTAACGATGTCAGTTGGGGTGTCAGTTTCAGCCACAGATTTGTCTCGGCATGCAAAATTACCATTTTTCACCCGCAGACCCACCTTTGCCTTATCTTATCGCTGTGCACATACTAGTATGTACATAAGTATGTATTTTTGAGGCCCGTAATTAAATTGAAATTCTCGAGAGCACTTTGTAGTTTTCGGCGCACTTGATTTGAGAGTTTAGCACAACGAGTTTTAGTTAAGTTCCACCTGTTGCTTTTCTTTGTTACTTCACAGCGCGACCTTGAAATTTGCGATTAGTTTTTCCCTTTTTTTTTTTTGTTTTTTTGCTCATAACACTACACTGCCAGTCATGAGAGTCGCGTCATATTTGCTGTTATTATTAAATAGCCAAAAGCGTCGAAGGCGTCGAAAGCGACTGACTGCGGACCACGCACAAGACTCGAGACCCGAGTGGCCAAGAATCTAAATCTACAAAGCTGCGATCGCGGCGCTGGAAAAGCTCGCTCTTCTACCAAACAGCTGGGCTTTCAGCTCCGCAAATTGCTGGCAGTGAGAGAAGCAAAGTGAATGAATTGTGATTCACAGTCCATTGTTTATGCGTCTCAATTGCGTGGAGTACACGCTTAGCTACAATTTACAGTGCCAGCAAACTGAGCCATAAAACCTTATAAGTAAGCATCGAAATATGTTTCAATTGTACTACCTTCTGAGCAAAATCCCTCGCTCTCTTTAAGTGCAAAATTCAAGACGTTGGACAATGCAGCTCCAGCGCCATTTCATATGCACAATCAAATACAATCAAATTCAATCAAATCCACCCTTTGACACCGCACTCCATACACCCTTTCCCTTTGTGTACAAATATCCGAGTGGTAGGGCTATTAAAAAGCACTTTCTTATCAATGCAGGAAAAGGCAAACCGAATGAAGCCCCCTTGCAGGCAAAAGGTGCAAAGGAAACCGAACAATGACGGAAACCATTGCCAACCAGCAGCTCAGGCAGCTCAGCACCACCACCACCCATAACAACCAGTGCACCACCCACTGAGCAGAAGAGGATCCGAAGAGGAGCCACCCAACCACCCACCGAATGGCTTGGCTGAGCGTCAAGTGTCATAAAAAAATAGGAACAACACTTGCAAGCCAAAAACTAAAGTGCACGAGTTGCCGGCCATGTGGTTCTTCACACACCCCCCACCACCCACCTCTCCAGTCAACTTTCTACGCCCAACCACCACCCACCACCCCATCACCCACCCCACCATTCACTGCCTTCCCTCCCATTTAACGTTCACCACACTCTCCTATTACTACTAGATCCATTTTCGCTCATCTTTCAAAGGCGCGTGTTGCGTTTGTGTTTGTGGTGCCTGCAGGCAGAGAAAATATCATAAGCTCAGGTTATTTATAACGTTTTAGCAAAGTATACTTCATAAATATTATATCTTGTAGGTAATTTTATTAATGTACATCCATGTAATCGAAATCTATGTGAGCAAACATACACATTGCTTAAAATGTACCAACATGTAAGTATCAACATGCTTAGCTGCAATTTACGCCATCGATTGGAGCTCACTGATTTTCTCGCAGTGCACGACAGCGGGCATATGGGTAACTGCAAAGAAATACAAAAGAAAACATTTACAAAACTTCCATTTCCGCTTTATGTGGGCAGTATGCGCAGGTGGAGAGGAGGAGCGGGCAGTCGTCGAGCGGGGAAATTGAAAAAAGATAGTTTCACATAAACCCTTGGGCATTTTCCAGCTCCACCTGCCCCCCTTCCACGCCCCACAGTCCGCATAACTCAAATACAAACAGAAATGGCCGGGCTTGCAGGTGAACATTCTGCTAGTTCGCTTTTGGGCGACGGAAGTGAGCATTGTTGAAGTTTTGCAGGGTAAATCAAATGATACAATGAAGATGCAGTCCAACGTCCAGTAATGCAACAACAACAACAGAAACAGCAGCTGATAGCAACAGTTTTGGGACAACTCGAGGGAAATGGAGCTTTTCACCACGGCAGCGACGCCTGCGCTGAAAATGCGCTCAATGCTTGAGTGAGTTTTCCATTGTTTACCTATTTCCGCTTGCAAGGCTAAAATGCTTGTTATCGTTCAGCGTTGCCTACTTTTAGGCGCCCACATGGGTGCACAAATATCGTGGTCTGCTTTTAGGCGGCGCTTAACCCTTAGCTGTGCCAGCTGGACATATCGCGTGCCATGCGTATGAGTAATTCTTCGCTTATCAACTAATGGACTTTTAATCGTGCGAATTGCGTGAAAGGGTGAAGTGCCTCCAATCTTGACATATTATTTATAAGTCTTATTTACCAAAGCCCTGCAGCTTGGCGGCTTGGCCATAAATTTTCCTATCGCCAAACGATCGAAGTAGCCGTCAAATAGACCAAAATTAATTTGTTGAAATGACCAAAATTTCGCACCACATTTCGGATCAATTAACGAGTGCTTGTGAATTGTGACAATCAATATAAAATTAATATTTTCACAGCTAATTGAACTCTGACGTAGGCAGCTATCGGAAAAGCCCCATTGGAAAGTCCGAAATTCCTCTTCCTCTCACTGGAAAGCTTTGTGTTTGGGCCTTATCATTTGTTACCTCGCCCCCAAAGTTAACACCCATATGCTGGCTGGATTTTAATCATTATTTGGCTCAATTGTACGTCATAAATATTCAAGTATAAGCCCGCAATCAAAATGATTCGACGTGTAGACGTTGGTAAAAAATTATGGCCCGCCGATCGGCACTCAACAAGTGTCACACAGTTCCTAACAAAATCCAGAAACAAAAAACCAAAAACTAAAAACCAAATACCAAATACCAAAACCGATCGATTTTGATTGTCGCCTCTCATTTCAAATGCAAATCAGTCAATTAGAGCGTCGCAGTCGGCTAATTTGCATTGCGTGAATTGCTGAGCTAATATTGTCACTTTCAGGCAGTGCTATTTATTTTTAGATAACAAATTAAACGCAGTGATATTAATAGATAACGCAACCAATCCCAATCGGCGGGGGTTCAAAACGTGTCCCTGCGAAGGGTTAAGTAGTGCAGCCTGCGGACAAACAATTCATTAACACTTTCGCACACTTGAAATTTACATTTGAAACTGAAACAGAAACAATGAAACACAATAATAACATTCCTAGTCAATGATTGTTATAAAATAAAGATGCTTACTTATATTCGTACGTTTATTATCCATATTAAACTTAGATTACTTAACATTAATTGGATTAACAACAAAAAAGTATAAATTATGTATTTATCAGATTAAATTTCATATTTCATGCTGCATTGCAAATGATTCCACATTTGTTTATTTAAATATATAATTTTGCTTCTCTTCACAATCGATTTAAGAGAGGCAAATCGAAAACGCTCTTCTCTTCGCCGCCAAATTCGCCGTCGATCGCTCCGGTTAAAAACGTGCTGCGGCAGGAACTGTAAATCATTACGTTCGGAAACGTGCTGCTGCTCGCACGGAAACACAGAAACTGCGGATAAAAGGCGGATAATATTTTTAGAGCTCGCCAAGTTCAAGTTTGCGACGAAACACAGAAAGTCGTAAAACGTACGCGAAATACATATAAGAAAATACAGAGTAAAAAGTATATAAAACAAAGGTTCCACCACCGTGCGCGCACGCAACAAGAGCAACAACAACAACAACTACGACAAAGAAGCGCCGTTGTTATTGTTGCCCTTTCCTGCCAATTTTTGCGTGTTTCATCATTGCCCTCTGCTTTATCGTCTGTTGTTTTTATCGACGCGTTCGCTCCCGGTCTTCTTTCTTCCTCTCCAGCCAGCGTGTGTGTGCTTGTGTGTGTGTTTCGCCCCCAAAATATATCGCGCTCTCGCTCTATCTCCGTTCGATTGGTTTGTTGTCAGCGCCGCGTAAAATTGAAACAAAAAAAATCTTAAAAATTAAAAAGAAAAAAGAAAACGTAAAAACATAAAACCAGGAAGTTGACTCCGCAAGATCAAGGCTAAAGAAAAGCCCTTTATGCTAATTAACGAGCTGTGTCTGAGGCACAGTGGAAAATTTTCGAATTTCGCCAAGCGGCGACGTCATCAGTGGTCGCATTTGTTGTTGTTGTTGGCGCCCGCGGCCGAGTAAAAGGTAAAAAAAAAAATAAGTAGTAAAAAGTAAAAGAATACTTAAAGTACGTGTCAATTATAAAATTCACTTTGGTCTGACGTTATCGTTGTTTTTGCTCTTCTGTCTGCGGCTATTTTCGTGCGAAAGATCTTTGAATTGTGGATATTTTGACTTTCTGTCGCATTTCCCACACACCGAAAAAAAATGTAATCTACTAAAGGTTATTACTTTAAATTTGCCAGAATTAAAAAAAAAATTATGGTTTACATCAGAAATAATGCTAGTTTTTTTAATTTTATTTACAAAAAAATTGTTTAACAATTTTATCTAATTTTGGTACTTTAAAATGTCGCTACAAAAACAAGAAATCCATCTAGTATTTAACTCTGACATTTTTAAAAATAAATTACTCAACCAGAGAACTCATGTTATGTGATATCTAGGATTTTATATAATTCTCAAAACCGAATCCAAATTTTCAATGTGTAGGAATAAACATTTACTGGGCTTTTTCGCAGTTGGAAAAGTGTCAAAGAAAATGCGAAATTTACTCGGCGCTGAAAACAATTACTGAATTACGGCAACTAAATATTGTTTAAATACCATTTGCACGCCGGCTTTTTGTTTGGCCAAGAACTTTTTGGCCAGGTTTCTGAATTTCTCAATTGCTGACGGACAAATTATTAAGCAGCCAGAGGAAATAAATCAAGTCAAGTCCCGAGAGCAACTGCAGCATGTGACTGCGAAACTTTGGAAACTGGTTCTATTTTGGATCTCTATCTCTAACCAGGGGCGGTGTAGTACTCTCTTCTTTGTGTTCTTGATTTTTGCCTTCTTTTTTTGCCTTTTTTTTTGCTTTTTGTTTTGGTTGGTTTTGTTCGACAAGCTAACACTGTTTCAGTTGTACCGGGCACGTAGTGCTACGTTCCCCACCCCCTTTCTTTTCGCTCCCCCTTTCTCCACCTCCAATACCGACCGTTTGTCTTCCATTCCCCGCGGCGCTTTATGCTAAGTTTGTCTGCTTTTTATGCAAATTTCCCCAAACAAGAGCAACAACAGGGGCGGAAAGCACAGAAAACTCCACTTTTTGGGGGGAATTCCTGCTATCAGCACTGAGAGTGCTCCAAGTCCCCCGTTGGATGCCTTTTTGGAGCCCCCTCTCCATTTTGCACAGCACGTGAATCGCTGTTGCACTTTCTCGAATGCACTGCGAAATACGGGGATAGCATTAGACTATAAATGTTTGCAACTATTCTATATATTCTATTATATGTATATAGGGGAAGTAAAGTACCTAAGGCAGCATACAATTTTTCTACACTTTAAGATATTATTATTTTAAGACCAATTAACAGTCGCATTTGATTGCTAAATCACATTAGTTGTTCTTAGTTATAGGAAATATTTCCAGATACTCAGTTCTCATAAGTCTATTTTACTTTTAGTGAAAACGTTTTGTATAACAATATTACAATTCTGTTTCAAAGAACTTTTTAATTTCCCCATTGGATTTCTAAATTCTTTTGCAGAAATATAAGCAATCATATATTGTGTTATATTTAAAGTTTGGCCGTATAAATTTGTTTTGATATTCTAAGTTATCGCTGAATATCGTACTGATAAGGACTTTTAACAGTGCCGCAGAATACCCAATGAGTGGCCAGCTTCGATGCTGTTGCTATTTTGTCGCTGTGTTGAGAGATATTTGTGCTTGGCACCCCCCGCTCTAAACGCCCCTCCTCTCGCCCCTGCCCCTACTCCAAGCATGGGGTTTCAGCTGGTGAGTAATGGCTCAATAATTTGGCTTTCCCCCCCGGTCCGCCCCCCTTCGCCAGTTCTATGCTGCAGTCGCGACCCGCACACGATAAACACACAATGTTAACTAGAATTTGTTTATCTCAACTTGGATGGTTATTTTCTCTATTTTTTGTGTGTTTTTTTTTGCTGTTGTTGCATTTTCTAGTGTTTGGCGTTTCTGTCTGATATTTAACCAAAATGTATCATGACGCTTAAAGTTGGGTTTTATTGTTATTGCCCCTTCTGCAGTTGCTATAATTGTTGCTTTGCACTTTTGTTTACACAACTTGTGGCGAATCTGCTGTTGTAATTTTTGCGTGTTTCGAGAGTTGTATTTATTGTTTCTGCGAACGATACACAGAATGTTTACAGGGGCCAGCAAACTGAAGTATTTAATATCAGAGGCTGATATTGAGAATGTACCCGGTAAAAACAGGGGCGTACACAAAAAGGGGATGGTGATATTCAGTAAACAATACCAGTTAGAAATTCATATATTTAAGTATCACTTTTGTATAATAACAAGCAGATGCAAAACAAAACTTAAAATTCAGAATTAAAATTGATGTTCAGAAGTTTCCTAATCTTGTATATTCTGTTTGTTTTGTTTAGTAATGTTAATTAGTTGAATGCCTACAACCTACTTAAACTTAAAGTTACACGATAGCCAATTGTTGCGCAACATTCAGTTGGAGCTCCGAATTTTTACGCAACCTGCATTTGGAGCTGCAAAGTACTTGTTATCGTACGAAAACTCCCTCAAGATAAGGCATCTCATTTCGTCACGCTGAAAAATGCACATGAATCATTAAAGCAAACTCGCCGACAGTTGGTCAATCAGTCATAAGCGCAGCGTTTCGTTCCGGATATGATAAAGATACTAGATCGCCTTTTGCTACGGCCATGTCTGGATATTGATATGGGCATTCTGGGAGTGTGATTTACAAAACAAAAGAAAATAAATACTCTGCCGACTTCGTTCGTTGCGGCTAAGAAACGCCAATTCTGAGAAAAACCATGTGCACACTCTAGAAAAAACAGATCGTATTTTTAAAACAGCTGACGAGAATTGCTTATCGGCTGAGGAAATAGAAGTAAACTGCAGGAAAAAGTAGTTGTTTCGTTTACAAATAATAAACCACAACGGTCGTCGATCTTTGCGTCTTTTTGCAGTGCGAAGAGCGTTTAGTCACTAGTTAAACTGCAACTGCAATGGCCTAATTGAAATGCGGTTCGGTTCTATATTTGCAGTTGGAATTGGAATTGAATTTCAGCCTTAGGTTTTGTGTGTGCGGTGGAGCGTTGCCAAATGTTTTCATTTCGATTCGATTCGAGTGTCGTGTTTCGCATGCAATTGATTTGAAGTGCTTTGAACCTTTGAACAGACGAACAAACTGCCGATCATAAATCCTTCAAGGTCGCGACAATATGGTCAATATTGTCACTCAAGTGGAGAGTTGCACGGTGCTTGATAAAAGTGTACTCCACATATATGTATTTCCCCAAAAAATGTTAATTTCGAAGTAAAAATGCTGTAAACTATTTAAAATGCGTTCTGTGCCATGTTTGAAACGCTTACTTATGCATTAATTCAATTAATAAATGCTAATTAAATTTAGTGTGCTATTTTTATGTTAATAGCCATGTAAAAGTTTTGTGTAGTAATCGACTTTGCCATGTGCGATAACCGCAATTATTCACTAGTTTAGCTACTGTAACAAACACCACTTGATAGTATTACGCTTTTAAGCAGAACTCTGAATCATTATTCACGCCTTTCAATTCAATTGTAAGCTGCAATTGTGCGATTACTAACCTATTCCAATAAGTGCACTTGAACTAGCCATTTGTGTGATTTAAAGTATAGTTTATAGTAATGAATCGCACCTGGAGGGCTTGGTAATCAGTCTGTGGATCGTTGAAAACAAGTATTTATGATCGCACATGATTTATGGCGGCACTTAAACAATGCGTTTCCAATTATCAAATATATTTGTGCGCTCATATATTCAAAAATATTATATGGACACACTTCTGTTTAATTGCCGGCATCGTTAACGACATTTCGACATTGCAGGTAACCGGGTATTATAGTATATAGTATATCTCGAGTGCCTTTTAAACTGACATTTATATGTTCGAGTGGGTTCGAAACGCCAGCGTTTCGCTGTCGTGGAAACAATAAAACCAAAATCTCACTTTCCGGTAGAGTTGAGATATGGGAGTGAGTTCGAGGCGCTTGAGTGCTTTCAAGTTCAATGTCAGCTGCAGTTGCAATTCCAGTTGCAGCTGCCTTTTGCACCGCTGACTGTTGCAATTTGGTCGACCGACAAAAAAACAAAAAAAAACCAAAACCGGTTTGCAACTTGTTCGGGCAGCACGTGAATGCAAAGTTCTGTGGCATTTAGCGGCAGAGAAGCAGGATTCGCGCAACTGCAGCTGACTGACAGAAACCGGTTGAAACTGGATGGATTTGGTGGCAAAGGGTGTGAAAAAAACCGTCGTTTGATAAGGAGACGTCGCACGAGACTCGACTGATAAGACGCAGACTTGTTTCGGCTGATTACATAAGCAACTTGGCTATTTAAAGCCCTCGTTGGCCATATATCATCTATCGGCAGGCGGCTAATTGACATGTCTTTGGGGGTTAAATCAAATCAATTTCGGAACACGACACATAATAGACAATTTGATAATTTATGTGGCTGCCGTGCCGCAAATCCCATACATTACTGTCAATTGCTTAAGTAAACTGGCCGCGTTGCGATCTATATCGGAATCGGGAATCGAAATCGAAATGAATGGCTAGCCCAGTGGACAGATAAGAGTGTTAAAGGTGTAGGCGGTTCTTTTTTGATACCCGCTAACGTATACATTATACGTTATACGTATATACAAACAAATAATTTAAATCAAAATTAAGTCAGACCGTCGTACGATCGATCGTTTGGCGTCATTTCGCCAGCGCACGCTAATGAACCCATAAAATTGATCACCACGTTAATTTTCACTGCTCCACTCAACTCCACTCCCTCCCTTTTGGGCCACGGAACTTTTTGGGGTTTTAAATTGTAACACCTTTGGATTTTATGGTAACCAGCGAACTGCAAACAGCGACCAGCGGCGTTCCGACCATTTTGTTTGCCCCAAGTGTCTTATAGAGTTATAAGTTAAGCTATAAGTTGCCTCTAATTTTGATAACATGCAACTGACTGCCATCCATCCGTCTGCTTTCCTTGTGCGAGCCATAAAATGTGTAAATTTATTTGTTTTCCCTCGGCTACGTGCACTTTATCGTATCGAATTCGGTTAGAATCACGCGATCCGCGATCAATCGCACTAAAAAAAACAGAGCAGTCAGCTGAGTTGGTCGAAACAGAAATAGGTCTAGATTGATCTTAAACTCTGGCTATTTTTGGGTTTTCTATAACCTTATCAAGGTATACCACTTCTTCAGGATTTCATTGAAGGTTTGGCTACAAAAGCTTCCAGCTAATAAAAAATATTTTAAACAATAAATTCCGGTTTAAAAAGATTGTATTGCCCATATAAGTTTCTTATTGTCCTAAAATTACTTGTCAGCTTTTAAATCTGAATTTGTTTTGCTTAAAAGATTGCATCTAATAAATTGGTTAACATGTTACCTATTTCGTAAAGTCATTTGGGTTAAAGACTTATTTAACTAATAAATAATTAGTTAGTCAAAATTTAAACAAAGTCCGTGCAAAACAACGGTAAAACTAAACTAAACTAAACAACTAAACTGCTGAAGTTGAAGCTTCAAAAAGTTCAGATAGCAGGTACAAATGCCAATAATAAACGAAGCAATTTAGGGATTTAGGAAGAATACCCAAAGGCAGCGAAATGATGGAATGGGTGTTCAAATATTTATACAGCAACCTTGGAAGAGCTTCCGCTCGAATTCAGCCATTGATCAACTTTGAAATCCTTTTATTAGTTAATAGCGTTTGCCGTAACATGCCACCCAATTTTCAGCAGACGCGAGGCAATATCAAGGTTGCCAAAAGCCAAAGTTTTGTTTGCACACCAACTTAACGTTAATCCATGGTCAGACCGAGGGAGACACATCAGTTTTTATCAAGGAACATATGGCAAACAAGGCGGAATATCCAAGGCACAAGGCACTAGGCACACATGGAACACCAAAACCCCTCCAAAAACCCCTCCCACCAAAGACCAGTCACATTTTCTTACATAATCAACGCGGCGAAGTGAAAATTTGTGGGTTGGCAGACAAAAAACGGTTAATAGAACGGGCTAAGTTAAGCACGAGACTCATGTTGGATTGTCTACGCGATATACGATACGAAACGAAGCGCTGCTCCTCACTCACAGACACAGATACAGATACAAACCCCAAACCAATACATGCAAACAGTGGAGCGTTGAGGGCGTTTTTCGCAGTTCGTTGCTACTTCGGTTGGCGGCGGCTCATTTTTCAAGCGTTCTTGGCGGCAGAAAGAAGCTCACATAAATCAGCGCATTCGCAGCCGCAACAGGTTCACACGGCATTCGTACGCCACGGAGCAAGCCTCGTCGGTTTCGAGTGTCCTGAATATCGCGTATACGCCCCAGTGGCCCCAGCTGTTCGCGATTGCATCCGTCGTGCAAACCAATGGCCAGTCAGCCAGCCGGTGCCGGTGCCTAATTGAATTTGTGTAACTCGTATTCCCCGCTACAGTAGTTGGCCATTCTCCTGTTGTCCTTTTATCCTGCCAGTCCGCCTGTACTGCCGCAGATACCTGAAACAGGTGCCTACCTACTTAGTTACCTACTGCATTATTAAGGACCTGCGGACACGTAACATTTAACACCGGACAACAACTCCTGGGCTCAATTGTGTTTGTGTTTGTTTCGGTTGATTGCCGTTTTAGGTTCAACGCTTGCCACGCCCCAAATCGAAAGGGCTGCTATCTTTACGAACAGGCGCCGCCCATTATTGACGTAAATTATGGTTTGCATTTCAGTCAGATGACAGTGTGTTTTACCAAACTATTAACTAGATCAGTGATTGTTAATAGAAACATAATTATAAATAACGCGGTAGAGGAGTATTTAGGATTAGACAATGGCAGAGTTGTTTTAATTAATTAAATAACATAATTCAATTATGTATTTCAGAGAAGCAAAAGAAATTTAAGAACCAGAAAAGCTGACTGACTAGAACGGCTAGGCTAGAACGTACTTCTTTCGAAAAACCAACCATAAAACTGTGACAATTTTTCTGGGTATTTTTTTTTGCTCACTTATTGCAAGTTTAATTCGATAAGATGGTGATTAATCATATCGCACACAATTGAGTTAAATTTAGGCATGTGACACCAGGCATGATGTTTAAAAATGGCAATTCTGTTCATAGATACGGAACTGATTTAATTATTATAATTTTGATATGAAACCAACTAGACAACAAAAGAAAAGTATTTTCTTCGCAAAAGTAGAGCAAACAGAACATTTTTACTAATAATAAGTGATTGGTTAGTCAAAATGGTGAAAGTGTTGGCTGATATATGACAAGATTTTCTTTCAGTGCACTGCTTTATCACTGAAAACGGAGATGCAGATCGTTAACTGAGCGTTCTGATCGTCAAAGAATACCGCCTTGAGGCGTCGATTGCCACATTCATTGCCCCCTCGAGTTCCCGAATAATAATTGAGTGCTCAAATAACGCAAATTGATCAAGAGCCGTCAACGAAAGTCGCGTGCTTCAGCGACCCCGCCCCCTCAGCCTTTCCCCGCCTTTTGCCCCTTTCCCATGCGTGTGGCTGCCATTTAACTTTAATTGAGTCGCGTCGAATGGTTTTTATTGCGCTCGGTACTTATATTTTTCGTTCAATTGGCCTCCTTAGCAGTGACAAAAAATACACAAAAATACCAGCAACAGACGAAGTTGTTTATTAATGAAACTGCGTTCCATCCACTCGCCTCTGTTTGTTCAAATTTTCGTCTTTTCTCTTTTTTATATATGTTTTCTTCATTTATTTATTAATTTTTTTGTTTTTTCACTTTCAGGGCGTTGAATTCGCTGCCCCGAATGCCGAGATTCTTGGAGCATCCACAGTGGCCGCAGCAAATTACCAAGCTCACCATCACTCCGATGCCATTGCATTGCCTGATCATCAAATAAGCGCCTTTAAGAACCCCTATATCTTGGGATTGGATCCAAATTAAAACAAAACTTTAAAAAGCAACACTCAAGATGAGCTTCAGTTCGGCCAGCGGCAGGGAGAACAATGTCCGCAAACTATCCTTCCTGGGCTTTAATACCAAAAAGAAGGTGAGTAAAATTATAAATATATTGTACAATAAAACCTCAGCTGATCTCGGTTCAACAATGGTGTGCCAAATTTAATATTGCCTTGAAAGAAAGGCCTCTCAAACTGGAAAAATTACTTTAACCAGATCTTAGGTGCACTTCCTAAGTATCAATAGATGAACTATAGATACTTCCACCTAATGTATTGCTTTTGGGCTGGGTAATTAATTAGGCAAATGGTGGGGGGTGAGCTCATACTCCGCCTGATGATGATGATCCCGATAAAACTTTTACCCCGTCAAGGTTCTCCACAAACTATTCTGTTAGTGTATTGAAACCAATACTTATATATACGAAAAATTGATTATACAAGTCTACGGCCATTGGTAGTTTTCCATTAAATAAATCACTTTAAAAATGTACTGTTTTTTTTTTATTTTTTGCTAATGCGAATTTGTAAATAATTCAATCGCTAGCCCACACGGTAATGTCAAGTAATTGTTATTGATTTTTTTTTGCGGGCTCTGTTATTTCGCAGTTGTTTACTTTTCTACACATTTCCGGAGTGTGTCCGTTGTTTTTGGGGCACACCGGCAAAAATGCCCGCCAGCCACCAAGTGACACAATTTAGAAACCAGTTTCCAGCAAATCGATGCGGGTTTCATTTTCAATTTTAATTTCAATTTCGATTTCAGTTTGGTGTGCTCGTGTGCTCGAGTGCTCGGCAGTAGATCAGTGTGCCTAATCATGCATTCATTCATGCCAAAGTGCCGCTTTTGTGCTCGCGTTTTTGCCCACATTCACGTATCAACATTACGTATACGCAGTGTGTGTGTCTGTGGCTGGAGGGCGACAACAAGTTGTCAGCTTAAAGGCTAAACGCTAAAAGCGTCGAAGTAAACGCATTTTAATTGTGCAACTAGCAATTGGCAATAACGGTAACGGGAAGCTAGCCAGACAGACACTCAGCATTCAAATGAAGCGCACACATCACTTATTTACACTCACCAACACAGAACGGGAAATCGATATTCGCGGTGAAGGCCGTAGCTTTGGCACTCACTCTGCGACATTGACAATGAAAAGTAATAGTACGACTACTGCGGAATTGTAGCCGTAGTCGTAGTAATCAATTCATTGACACCTGGCCAGGTGAAAGCATCAAGTTGCGGTAGCCGTGGGAGCAGCAACCTCAATTAACTTAATTGCACCACAAAGTATGCCATGATTTAGCTGCAACATTCGAATTGGAATGATCTAGAATGCAGTTATTTTATAGTAAACATATTCAAAATGAGGCAAAGTAATTTGCACCTTCAAACAAATAAAACCTTCTTGAAAAGTATATTCTTAAACATCCCTAATTACAAATGATTATCAGTAACGTTAAATGTGCATAAAAGTAATATTCTGCTGCTGGTAATTTGTGTACCTCATATATTTGGCTCATTATTTAGTAAGCTAGTGTAACGATTGATTTATAGCCCGCATTACTTTTAGCATTAATCAAATTTGCTGATACTATCAAAGGATATACCCCCTATCGTTGCCTATTACATATTTATTACTTATGGCAACAATCAATCAATTATTGTTGCTGTCATCCATCGCAATCCATTTAATGTTAATGGTCTTACATAATTCAGGTTGCCCAAGGATGAACTCTCATCTTGAGCTGCACTGTAGAGGCCTGTGACTCAATTAGCCATTACAACTCGCCTGTTATCGGTAATTACCCAAAACACACACATGGGTGTGTGGGTGGCCAGCTAATGAGCCCTAATGTACTGGCGTGCTGTTCAAAGTGCCATCAAGTGAATAGATTTTTGTGCATGGAGAAAAAAGAAGGAAAAGCTTTTTTGCACACTCATACACACACATACAAATGCCCCATCTTTGTGGGCCATACACAAAACACCAAGTGTTGGCCTTGAGCGGCCTTGACCATCATCGGAAAAGCTTTGCCATCATCGCAAAAGCTTTGCCATTAATTATGCACCAGTGGGTGGGTGGGAGCTACGACAGGACACTACAGCCCACAATCAAAACAAAACAAGAGAGAACGCTGTAGTCGAGTTTCTCGACTATCTGATACCCGTTACTCAGCGGGGTGCTACCGCACCAAAAACTGTCAGTGTGGAAATTTCCACTAGCTGAGTAACGGATATCAGATAGTCTGGGAACTGGACTATAGCGTTCTCTCTTGTTTTTTATCAATTTTTATGCGGGGTGCGTGGTGCGGTGTGCGGGGTCCGGGGTGCGGTGTGCGGGGTCCGGGGTGCGTGGTCCGTGGTGCGGGGTGCGGGGTGCTGGGTGCGGAGTTCATATGATTAAATACATGTCAACTTTCTAGCTTTTGTAGTTCCTGAGATCTCGACGTTCATACGGACATGGCCAGATCGACTCGGCTATTGATCCTGATCAAGAATATATATACTTGATATGGTCGGAAACGCTTCCTTCTGCCTGTTACATACTTTTCAACGAATCTAGTATACCCTTTTACTCTACGAGTAACGGGTATAAAAATGCTGAGCTGCCAAAGCTTTTGGCCTGCTGCGAAGCTTTCTGCGTCGCAAACTGCATTCCGATTTACGTCAGAAGCAGCAGCAGCGGTGGCAGCAACGTATCCTGGTGGATAGTGGGTGGATGGGTGGTTGGGTGGATGGGTGGTGGTGGCAGATAGTAAAGCCCTCCTGCCGTGGCGTCCCTGAGAATCAGCTGAGCGTGGCCAAAACGCTGCAGCGCTGCCAGCTGAGCGGCCTGTTCTACCGTTATACGCGCGCTTTTGGCCAACGCCTGCGCACTGGGCCAGAAATCAGGTAACAGCAGCAGCAGCAGCAGCAGCAGGCAGCAGCCACAAGCAGCATGGCTCCTCATTTGCTGGGCAGCCTTCCCAGACAACGGAACTGGCCAATATTTGGCCTTAAAAACAGATATACATATATATATATATATACATTCTGCTCCTAACTCGCGGGTCAAAGTGCAACAGGCAAAAAGGTTTTTGCGTGGGAGGAAAAACAACAACAACAACAACCCAATTACCAAACTAGCAAACGTGATCGAAAGTTTTGCACGCAAAATAGGAGCCCTCAAGGTAATGCGAATAACTAACAAGCCTAGCTTGTTTGATCTATAATGTTAATCAAAAACGCACGCACACAAACTTTTCAAGAGCACACAACCTTGAAATTGCTTTCAAAAGAGCCCCCAAGCAGACACACACTTTCATATATACCATTTCGCAAAGAAAATTGGGAAAAGCCTTTTCACTTACGGGTGCTGTCCTTTTTATTTTTTTTGGTGAAATTATTACTCGAAAAGTTGGCAGATGGGCCCAACAAGTGAGTTTGCCCTTTAGTGTGCCACAGGCAACCAAACTCCAAGATCCTTTGCATATACACACACACACACATATGTATATACACGACTATGAATTCCGGAGGAAATTCGTTTTGGGTGTTGCATACTTTTTGGGGCAATAAAACGGCTCAGCGGCAGTGAAAGGCACAGAAATGTTACGGAAAATGTTACCCAAGCGACAGGAGTCAACCGCCCTGCACACACGTGTGTGTTACACATTTGCGGTTACAAATATAGCTTTACATACACAAATACCCAAACATATTCATTTCAAGGTGTTTTTTTTTTTATTTTTTTTTCGTGTGCGGCATCTTAAAAATTACCAATAATAACCGAGTTTCATTTCGGTTTGCCGGATTGCTGAATGATTGACTGCTTGAAGGGGATTTTGCGGTTTCGTGTTTCCAATTTGTTGGCATTATAAAAACGTTGAGAATTATTTAGCAGCTCATGCATTATTTATTCTGCATCACACCTGTACGGTAAAACAAAAGGTTTTCACTGAACTTTTCCTTAAGGCAGCAAACTTGAGGTGGTTCATATTTAAGTTTTGTACAAGTTTCGTTTATTGAAAGTTGTATAAGCCTCTTAGTGTCGCAGGTTGTAGTTCATGGGGAAACCTTTTAAATAATTACATAGTTTTTAGTGCTGAACATTTAATGGAAAATAAATCAAGATTCAGTTATACATAACTGTTACTTTCCATGCTCAGAGAACTTGCCTTTTCAATAATTTTCTTTGTTAAAAGAAATTCCCATTAAACTCCTTTCAATTTCCGGGGCATTTCCGGTACAGTTTCTCACTTTACAAAATTCCCATAAAATTCAGCACATTTCCTGGAAAATGTTCTATTCATTTTCGGCCGCAGGATAGTAAATAGAGTAGGCTTCGGCTATTTATTGCTAACAGCTAACCCACACACAATAGCAACGCACACAGACACACATGCACACCACACACACACACATGGAATGCCATCCACTGACCTTGAAGTATGCAACACTTTTCTATTGTGCGAAGCTATAGTGTGTGAATATATAAACGTTTAGTGGGTGAGCAGCATTGTCAGCATGATTTCCCATCAACAGATTACGTATACGACGCTTTAACGCCAGTGCCTTTGACCAGTTTAACCTTTCGCACGTGTCCGTCTCGCCGCGCCCCGCCACCCACCCCTTGACCCTTGACCCGCCGGCGTCCTGTACCCACTTTTACGCTTTTCCACTTTTCTCCGTTGCTCTTGCGCTTGTGGGAGTATTTCCGCTGCGGAATTCACATTAAATTAACACAGATACACACAAATACACACACACACACTATTGCGAGCAGGCTGTCAGACAAAAGCGAATATAGAAGCATCGTTAATTTGTGCAAACAAACAAAAAAAAAATGGAATGGAATGGAAACCTAAGTGCGTAGGGAAAACGGGCCACCGAAAATCAACCAAATTATGCAGAGGCCATGGATAACAAAAAACTCGACAGCTGCAAACAAATAAAAACTTTTGTGTATACATGCATAAATATATCCAACTCAAAGTCAGAAGTTAAATGCAAAGTTAAACGGTTACCGTTTTCCCAACATTTGCATGCTTTTTTATGGGCACGTTAGTTATGGTCCAATGTTGGACTACCACCATAAAAAAGTCAACAAATTATTGGCGATAAAGCTAAAGAGATAAAAAATATGACCATTTGGGAACTTTATGTTTAAACTTGGCTATTGAACAGACTATAAATTTAAATATTTAAAAGTTATTTGTAATTTATTTTAAAAATTTTTTAAATACTAAATCCAATCAGATATATTTCTTAACGTATTTTACCCAGCACATTTAAGCTTATATAAACTTTGGCAATTTCCAGTTTCCCATTCCACTTTCTTTTGGCAGCTCAAACAGTTTTCCAATAAATACAAAGTTATACGCGATATACGCCAGCGGACTAACTTTTAATCTGCTGTGCGGGCCAAGTGTAAAAACTTATTCACCTCAGCAACGATGACAACAACAGTTGACAACTTGCAGCTCCAAGCTCGCAGCTCACAGCTCGCAACTGGCAAAATCTTAACAAGTTTCGCTTTAGCCGCAATTTGATTCAATTTGGCAAGTTGGACAAAAAGTTGTTTAGGCCACGAGCACTCAACTTGCTTATGACTTGTAAGTCACGTGCTGCCGCTCGCTTGCCGCCTCGCAGATGTCAAATCACATCAGAAACACTCCGCGAACTCGGCTCAACTTATTCTTGGCCCCCAACTTGAATGGGGGGGCTGCGGTCTCTAAACTGCTTACACGCACGCCCAGCTTTCCGGGCGAACTGACGGCATTCCGGTGACTGTGACTGCGACTGTGGCTGTGACTATGACTGTGTCTACTCACAACGCTTGTCAAGCGACTAGGTGCACCGAGTTCTCGAGGGGGGCTTTTCTCTAAAATAGAACAAAATGGAACAAAATGAGAAGTAAATGTCAGCGCAGAACGCATATGCTTGTGGAGCTCAGGATGTGTTATGCAAATTGAAAGTAAAATGCTGTGGAAGTCAGGAGGTGGAAGGAATTCATGTGCGCATACGTAATTTGATATGAAAATGTTGATTTGCTGAACTTTAAACACTATCTCATTATAATTTCATGTTTTATATTCATTTAAATGCAGCTTTTTTAGGATATTATCTAACTACAATTATCAGGTATCAGTTATTTAGCCAAAAAAGCATAGCGCGCATTCTGTAGCAACTGCTGCTGATTACATAACAACAACTTTGGAGTCGTACAAATATTATGTTTCAGTCATTTTCCCCAGCAAAATATCCACTGCGGATGATCTCATGGGGCTCCTATTTCTTTGGCCAGCTACTGTGTGCATTTGGGATAGGAGTATGACCCGTGCATACTCATTTAGCTCCACTCGGAACGCTAAGCAAACAACAACGTGAATTGACAGCTCAGACGACTGGGAGGCGGGGCAGTGGGCGTTGGGCGTTGGGCGGTGGGCGTGGCATGTCGGGGAGGGGGGTTGAGGCCAGAACATACCATCCATCGATTATTTGTGATAAGCGCCGCTGACATGCTGCACAAAGTGCGACGTTCTGTTACCTGAACGATGGGTGGCAAGTGGGTTGGTTTACACTTTTGCTTGTGGGCGGTTTTGGGGGCTTATGTAGCTGTGGCCTGTAGCCACATTATGATGGGCATCAAGCTAATGGCTATATGACAAAATACTTTTACTGCCTGCCTGCCGCCTGTTCGTATCTGTAAATCAGCAATGCCAACAACTTCATAATGATCGGGCAAAGGCAGCATTAGTATGAAAGCCATTATGGGACAACTTAGTGTTTATCGATTAATTAACGTAACACGGCGTGTTACGCTCCAGCTTATCACATGCAAACGCCACCCACTCACACCCACTATCAGTCCACATAAACCAACCCACAGAAACTAACCAACCCACAAATCCAACCCACAGACACTTGGTCGTTGGTCGTTGGTCTTCCTTTCCTGCGACTGCCAGTCGGTGGACACATTGGCGTTCCCACGTGCAGGCTCTCAGCGTTATTAAATTTGAGTCTATTTATAAACACAAGCTGAAACTCTGTTTACCTTTTGTTTCCGCCCTTATCTGCCCCACGGCTTATCAGGAAGTGAATGTAATTGTCAAGGATACGCTCGCCCAGTGTATTAAAGTTGCCATCAAATATTCAACAGCTGCGAACCTGACCCAACTGGCAATCGGTAGTCCTTCGTCCGCTCGAGAGTCGCAATCGCATTTAGTTAATTCCATCTGCATTTATGTACCTATGTACATCTGAGCATTCGATAATTTCCATGTTGACTCAGTAAACATGAATAAGAAAACACTCGGGCACCTTAAGCTCTCAAAGAGTCATATGAAGTGGGGATACATGGATAGAGATGTTAACTAGTTGCATGGAAGTGTGCAAATGGTAAATATAATTTATGGTTCTGTTTTTGCAATGGTAAAATGGGAAATATAAGCTATACTCATAATGTTTTCTCCCCAAACGTTTTTCTTAACAGCAGCATTTGTGTTGAAATCACAAGTGAAGTAACAAAGTCGGAAGAGGTGAAATTGAATTCCCCGCAACCTTTTCAGTGATTTTCAATGAACAATTTCAGATTTCTCTTATATTTGTAATTTGATAGCCACAAAACAATTGGCAATAATTGGGTTTACTTGCTCGCCCGCTGCGGGCGATGAAAAATACATATTTTTGCTTTGCCAGATGATGGTGATATTGTTGTTAATGATGATGATTGAGAGAAGTGCGCAATCAATGCCTTCGTCACTATGGAAATCAATTGAGATCGATTAAAACCAATTAAGAACGACGCCCAGTGAATCCAGTTTGATTCTCATCCCCAAATGCCCGGGTTATTATGTTGGAATGTTTGGCCTTAAAGAGCACTCAAATGCGTACGATCGCACTTGATGGCAGATGATTAATGTGCGCAGAGCTACATTTGCTCCGCAATTCTTCTCGCCCCTCAAAGTGTTTTTCACTTTTCCACCGATCGTCAAACATGACGAAAGACTCGTGACGAGGGACAATAATGCTGCGAGTCACATGACTTGTCTGACTTTGTTTTCCCCCTATAGATTCTTAATTGAAAAGTATTTGCGACGACTTGACTCATGCACAACGTGACCAAACGCATGAAAACAATTGAATAACTACAATTGGTATATATGTATATATATATATTCTTTTATTATTTTGCAGTCCGGCAATGAGGATCCCGACGAGGTGCTGCTGGACTCGGAAATGGACAAGGTCTTTGCCGGCAACAGTGCGCGCAAGGACAAGTTCGATGTGAACACCTTTCAGGACAACTCCCAACTGCCCATTGGATCCCGCAAAAAGAACAGCAGTAGGTGTCCACTGGGTTTGCTTTAATAACAGCTCATACTTAAATATATGTATATTTTTGCAGTCCGCACAAACGATCTGAACATCGAGGAGGACTCGGAGTACGAGAGCCAAACGGAGCCTTTGAACAATGCACAAAACTACGATGACATCCCCGAGGACTTTCCGCTAGTCTCAGAGAGAGCCGGACACGGCGATCACTCGGACAACTCGGTGGACGAGAAGCACGTCCAGTTTGGTGGCAAAAAGAAGATTGTCGTCACACCGCCCAGTTTGAGCTATGATGAACAGCCCACGGATCAATCGCACGAACGTAAACGCAGAAGAAGGTAAATATGGTTCAAGTGTCTCTAGTTTGTAATAGAGTTGAATGTAACTCACGGACCACACTGCGTATTAGTAATGCCTGTTTCATGAGACAACATTACGTATACGCCACATACGCAAGCCTTCTGAGATGCAATGTAAAATGTACAATTCAAATTGAAAATATACTTGCAGCCGCCATCAGTATTATAGACATCGTAAATTCTCACATCAGGACAGCGTGGAATCCAAAAACAAGCTCGAGGAAAACGGTGATGCAGGTGCGCGTCGCATCTCTGTGCAGCCTGAGGACACGGCATTGGAGGTAGTTACTTAGGTTACTTAGTCCAGTAAACGATTCCCTCCTAGAACCCCAAACCCCACTAACCGTAGTTAAGATCATCTAACTAAAGCAGCTATTGTATCTCTCCAACTCTCATTGCTAACCCACAAAACATACGGATGCACCTGTAGACAAATGGCCAAATGCCGGCTAAACAGGTTGACCATCTTATCCTTGGCCGTGCCCTTAGCCCCAAATAAACAGATCCCAAATGAAACCCCAAGTTCTAGATCTAATCTCTTGTTTTTTCCCCACTTATAGGAGGCTGATCTCAACGAGCTGAGATCACATCGTTCGGACGACCCGCGTGCCCTGCGCCGCCATAAGATCCATCACTCATCCATCAAGTTGCGCGAATTGCCTCAAATAACGATTTCTCCCTTCACCAACAAGAAGCCCGAAGTGGACCATAGTCCTCATGAGGTGAGTACAAGTACAATCCGTATACCATATTAGATTTTTAATTGATTAAAATATCCTTTGCGAATAGATCTTTGTGCAATTGGATGAGCTCACGGGCGTGGGCGAGGATCGCGAATGGAAGGAGACGGCCCGCTGGATCAAATATGAGGAGGACGTGGAGGAGGGCTCCGATCGCTGGGGCAAACCCCATGTTGCCTCCCTCTCCTTCCACTCGCTGCTCAATTTGCGTCGCTGCCTGGAAACGGGCGTTGTCCTGCTCGATCTCAACGAGAAGGACCTGCCTGCCGTGGCCTACCGCGTGGTAGAACAGGTGAGTTACTTTTTAACTCATTACATTCAGATTTAAGTAATTTATTTAATCATTAACCTTTTAGATGGTAATCGAGGATCTGATTGACATAAACGACAAGCCGTCGGTGATGCGTTCGCTGCTCCTGCGCCATCGCCATGTCAACGAACACCAGGGTGTGCTGCCCTTCACCAAGAGGAAGTACAACAGCTACACCAGCCTGCAGGTGAGATCATCCCTTCGCCAATATCCAATCATCCAAATGGTTTCGCTAACACCTCCGATGCATTCTTGTCATTCTAATATCGTATTATCCAACCATTTAACTATTGACATCATGCCTGTACGCTATAAATAATTGGCTTTCAGTGACAATTGTGACAAAAGTTTGTTAATTCCCATGATCGTGGTCATTATCTTCTTGTCTATTTCTGCCATCTCATGACTCACAACTACCGTACCGTACACCAACATCAACAATAATATTAACGACAACATCAACAACATCAGCAACTTATACCCAAATCGGTAATGAACAGCTAAATTGTATATAGACATGATCGTACAGATAACTTATGAAACGCCGCTTTGTCCAAACTTTTGTGTATCTTCTCAATTTCTATCTTTCTTGTGCGTTAATTGATTTCTTTCGCCACAAAAACCAAATCAAACACCAAAACCTTGTGCACTCAAACAAAAAACAATAGTTTCTATGGATGGGTGCGGACTCCTCGCACCAGCCGTACCAGCAGGCGCAGCCACCACCTCGCAACCTGGCCAAGGCCAGGAGGAGCATCTGCGTCACCTCCAGCGCTCCGCCCACGGCGGCGATGCTCAACGTGGCCACAGCCACCGCTGCAGCGGCAGCCATTGATCACCGGCGCCACTCCACGATGTCCTACCTGGGTGTAATGAACTAGAACCCCCTAAGATTCCCCTCCTTTTGAACTCCGCTCCCCGAGCTAGGGAATGAAACCAAAAGGTAGTGGGGTTATGCTGTGTATGTAGATAAAAGGGATTGAAATCTACTCATAGATGACTGATTAAATTATTACTAAACAAATTGACTTATATTTTTCATAACTGAAAATAGACTTACAATAATTCGTAACAAACAGTTTAAAATGGCTTCATTCCCTGGCTTAAAAGGAGTCGAAAGCAGCCGAAATGCGCTTATAGAACTCGCGATGTTTCTTTTTAGCCCCACCACGTTTTAGCCCAGTTCCGTAGCCCTTCTCCCCCCTTAGAACCACTGTTTTTATGTGTGCTCTCCACCTCCACGATTGGCAAGTTCTCAATTGTGATTGTGACTGTGTTGTTCAAGTACCTTAGATCCCTTCCATTCGCTACTCTAGACTCTACTGCTGCCCTAGACCGCACTCTATTCTACTTTCTACTTTATATTCCGATTTTGTTCAGTTGCACGACTTTGATATATACCTTGTGTCCAGTGTTTTGGCACCAGCTTTGCATGTGAAGCTTGCTTGATGTTCCCCAGTTAATAAACCATTCTGAAGATTATACCTTACTTAAATTGAAATCGAATGTTCCACAGAATTTGTCTGGAGGCACGGATGACAAGAAGATCAAGATAATGCCGGCCGCCGAAATTGGAGGCAGCAAGCGCAGCAATGAGCTTAAGATCGACATGAAGGACGATATGTACTCCTCGTCGCAGGAGGATCTCAAGAAGCTGCAAAATGACACCATCCTCAAGAGGATTCCAGCGGGTGCTGAAGCCACCACTGTGCTGGTAACACCTAGTCTTTGTTTTAAAACCTTTACTTTATTTACTAATCATACAATTACTTTATTTCTAAAAGGTTGGTGCCGTCGAGTTCCTGGAGCAGCCCACCATTGCCTTTGTCCGTCTGTCGGAGGGTGTTCTGATGCCCACTTTGACCGAGGTTCCCGTCCCAGTGAGATTCATGTTTGTGCTTTTGGGACCTCGCAACTTCGATTTGGACTACCATGAAGTGGGTCGTTCCATCTCCACGCTGATGGCTAACGAGCACTTCCACTCCATTGCCTATAAAGCTGATGATCGCAAGGATCTGCTATCGGCCATTAATGAGTTCCTGGACGATTCTATTGTCCTGCCGCCCGGTAATTGGGATCGCCACGATCTCTTGCCCTTCGAAGAGTTGAAGGCCAAGAAGGATTGGATTCGCACGCGAAAGATCAAGGCGCTGCAGGTGAAGCGAGACAGTGAGATGATTAAGATTGGCAAGGATGAGGAGAAGGCATTGCTGGAGAAGCAAACCCTGGGAGCCATTGGATTTACGATTGGTGGAGGAGATGGCGGTGGTGATGGCGACTCCGATGATGACAATGGCCGAAAGAAGAAGAAACCCAGTCCGCTGGAGAAAACTGGACGTCTCTGGGGTGGTTTGAGGAACGATCTGAAACGCAGAATGCCCATGTACAAGAGTGATATACTCGATGGCCTGAACACCGAAACCCTGGCTGCCACCATCTTTATGTACTTCGCTTGCCTCTCAACGGCTATCACATTTGGAGGTCTCGTTTCCGCTAAGACAAACAGCTGGATCGGTATCTCGGAGACGCTGATCTCGTGCTCCCTGGTGGGCATTGTCTTCCATTGTCTGTCCTGCCAACCACTCGTGATCATCGGAACCACCGGTCCACTGCTGCTCTTCGACGAAGCCCTTATGGTGTTCTGTACCCAACATGAGTTTGATTTCTTGTCCTTACGGGTTTACGTTGGAGTATGGTTGATTATAATAGCCCTGACTGTATCCGCCTTCGAGGGCAGCGTGTATGTACGTCTCCTAACGAGATTCACTCAGGAGATATTCTCGGCCCTGATCACGCTCATTTATATTGTGGAAACATTCATGAAACTGATTTCGATCTACAAGGAAAATCCCCTCCTTCCTGACTACAATCTCCCTCCGCCCACGTTGGTCGCCCATGAACATGCCACCAATGGAAGCTTACTCAATGTGACAGCGAGTGTTACAGAGAATATTACCCAGATGGTAATGAACATATCCACGACCGCCATGCCTATTGGTCCACCACCATTGCCCAAGAATCAGCCGAATACCGCTTTATTCTGCACCATCTTGACATTGGCCACATTCGTGGTGGCCTACTACCTGAAGCTCTTCCGTAATTCCCACTTCTTGGGTCGCAATGCTCGTCGTGCCCTCGGCGATTTCGGTGTACCAATTTCCATTGCCATATTCGTGCTGGTGGACTACCTGGTGCCGGCTGTGTACACGGAGAAACTGGTGGTTCCGGAGGGTCTGTCGCCCAGCGATCCCTCCAAGCGTGGCTGGTACATCGGTTTCGATACCTCCTCCACGTGGATACCATTCGCTTGTGTGATACCTGCCCTGCTCGTTTATATCCTCATCTTTATGGAGTCGCAGATCTCCGAGCTTATTGTGGATAAACCCGATCGTGGCTTAAAGAAGGGTTCCGGCCTCCACTGGGATATTGTGCTGCTTTGCCTGCTCAACTGCGCTTGTGGCATATTTGGAATGCCCTGGCATTGCGCCGCCACTGTGAGATCCGTGACTCATGTGTCCTCCGTCACAATTATGTCACGGTAAGTACAGACGGGCGTTCATTATTAACAGAGCTATTTAGAATTAATTCCCTATTTCGTTGAACAGCACGCATGCTCCTGGTGAATCGCCCAGGATCGTTGATGTTAAGGAGCAGCGCCTGTCCGGATTCTTTGTATGCTTGATGATTGGTCTGTCGGTGCTGATGGCTCCGCTCCTTCGACTGATTCCCATGGCCGTGCTCTTTGGAGTCTTCTTGTACATGGGAGTGGCCTCCATGAGCGGAGTGCAGTTGTTCGAACGGTAAGAGCTTAGCATGTGAATTTCAATATTAACATATATAATAACCATTTTTTGTGCCACAGAATAAGACTGTATTTCATGCCGGTCAAGCACTATCCACCCACACCATACGTGAAGCGATTGCGTCCTTGGAAGCTGCATCTATTTACCACCATCCAGGTGCTGTGCCTGGTACTTCTCTGGACTGTGAAGTCGTCTCAATTCTCGCTGGCTTTCCCCTTCTTCCTGATCATGATGGTGCCCATACGACAAAATTTGACAAAACTTTATAAACCAGAGGAAATTGAAGCGGTAATATATTTCAAATCAAATTAGAAGAACATTTTAATTAATGGTTTCGCACTCTTTCAGTTGGATGGCAGCGAGATGAAGAAGAACGACGACGACGAGCCCGATTTCTATGAACAAACCAATATACCAGCATAGGATTGGATTGTTGGGAACTTAATTAGCGTTAGATTGAAAGTATTAAAGCCAAGCCAAGTTTTACGCTGGCCCAAAAACAAAATCACAATAGCAAAAGCAAAAGCAAGGAAAAACAAAACTAAAACAATACAAATACAAATGCGATATATTTGTGTGGTGTGAAAGCGTTAACGAACTACCTGCAATTAGTATTTAGAGACAAGCCACACACAAATCTACACACACACCTGAATAACCCAGAGCATATATAGCATTATACATATTTGTATGATATATTTGCGGGGTCTGCACTTTGTGATTGAAAGCGGTTGAAGCTGCAGAAGAAGGCGGAATCGTGTACCTAACTTGCAACTGAAATCAAGAGACAAATTAGATTATTAGCCAGAATGACTTGGTGGAGCAGAGAACAAAAAATCATATTTTTGAGGCCAACAAAATTGGTTGCTGGTTTATCAAATGTTAAAATCGTTACCTCTGACTTGTCAGAATTAGACAAAAAAATATCCTTCCCACGGAAAGGAGCGTCACACAATGATTGCATCACACGCAAAAGAAACCAACGAGAGGAACAAATTATGAACTCAGTTGGAGACTCGCATGTATTATTAGCAATAATTGCATTTGCATATACAAAAAACTATTATAAACTTGGCTTAGACCTATCAAATCGAAGCAATCCCAGCGTGGAAAACTAAGAGAAAATCCGTAAACTATTTAACTTCAACTGGCGTAGTGATAATTAGTGTCAAACACACACAAAAACCTCCTCCCTTAAGATCGAACGAACAATTGTTTATAACAAAAATCGTTTTAAGCACTTCAACCGAAGCTTTCTTTTAAAGTAAATGCTTTGCGCTTGAAGTGACCGCTGTAAGTTTGCCTTCTTTGTACTTGTAGTCAGGTTATTGAAAAACTAAAAAACACAAAAATCCAACACAAACACATTGTACTTATACATGACTATGTTATATACACCCGCATATACTATACTATGGTTCGATTCAATGATTATTTGTTCGGAGCAGCGTTGAGCTGAGGCCAAACCCAAACTATTTTTATGTAACTTGTATGTATGAACTTGTACTTATTTCTAAGTAGTTGTTGTCTAGTATTGTTTATTCAAATTCAAATAAAATACGAAAATCCTAAAAAGTTGTTATATTTGATAAAAGAAAAAAAAAGGGGCTGTACCATTTGGGATTGTAGGAGTCCAATGGGAATGAAAATATTAGGAAGCTATAATTCGAAGATATATAGTACATATATAAGTTAGTTATCCATCTCTCCTTGGTAACCTGCTTCCCATTCATTTTTGAAGAGCTATTAAGGATGGGAGAATACCGAATGATATCCAATTATAGGGAAAACTAAACCCTTTTAAGCCACTCCAATCGAATTATCAACATCAAAGCGTTACGCGTAGCTTAGTGTAAATGGCGCTTGGCAATTAAGCATACAAATTAGCCGAGTCAAACTTTTAGCCAACAAGTTGAACAAATCTTAATTTTATTTCCGACATTCCGGCATTTTCACCTTTCGCGACCTAAGGGGTCCTGTCCTATCCTGCCCTGCCTCAACCCATTGCGAAATACCCCACGGCAGATGGACCCATAGCACATGGGGGAATTTGCCGCTCAAAGCTTGAAAAAGGACTCAAATGTTGGGAAGGGAAAGCGCTCAAAAGCTGTGTGCCACTGGAAAAGCTGTCCCAAAAGAAATTCCGAACTTCACTCAAAGCGCAGATGGTGGGCCAATGCAATGATAACACCAAGTCGCTAACGACAGTTGAAGACGAGCGTCCATGAGCCACACACTCCTCGGCTTACGACTCCGCAATCTGTAGATGTTCGCCAATTTACGCGCCTTTGACGAATCGCCGTACTCCGTGTGAATCAGCATTAAGTTGGCGCGTTTTTATTGCTCCGACTACGGGCAGAAAAAAAGGAGATGAAAAGTGTCTCATCACGGGGCAAGTGAAATGTACGCATCGCATACATATCCATATCAACATCCGTATTCGTATCCGCATTCGCATCCGCATCCGCTCGTCCCGGTTTCCATCATAACGTGACAACAATTTTGATTTGGTTGTGGTGCGCGAGTGTTTGTGCCGTAACTAAATACGGGTTTATTGTGGTTTTGCTGGTTTTGTTGCTGCTGCTGCTGCCAGTTTGCCATTTTGCCATGTCATTTGCCACTTTTTTGTTGCCACCCAATTCATTTGCCATAATAAATGCAAATTCGAAGAGCTTGTCACCCACAAAGCACCGAGAAAAACATTCACATACCCATACACATGCACATTACCATAAGAGCTCAAGCACACACAACCACACACACAACCACACACAACCACACACACACACACACACACACAGACAAAAAGGCATCGCGAGTCGTGTGTTTGTGCTAAAGAAAATTGCAACAGCCAGGCGCCTGAGGATATGCCACAGAAATGCACGACACATTACACATACGCCTTGTTGCACACAAATTATGTAATATCGCATTAGGCGACCCCGCTCGACAATGCCAGCGAACTGGACTTCTGTTGGCATATTGATGGCTATGCTCGTTGAGCTTCTTAAGCGATAATCGAATGCATTGGAGCAAGCCAATTTCGAGTGCAAACATACCCATCCTCGGAGTTCAGTGGGCACATCAAATCATCAAATCAAGAAACAACTTGCCATACTGCAATCATTTCAATCTTCAATCGGTGGATCAATAACCTCTCCAAAACGAGCTGAAGCTTTCTTAAAATATGGTTTTATATGTATTTTAACAGACAATATATTTCTCTATTCTATTGAGCATTTTGAATATCAGCAGAAAGGCGTTTATCACCATCAAGATAAAATGTGTTTTAGTTCAGTTTTTGAAGTTTAATTTAGTAGGTGACAGTATTTAGAGCGCACTTGCACTTATCTCATTCATTTTTCATAGGTTTTCCTTAGAGATGATTGATTGGCTTTTAATTTGTGGCAAAAATATCTTGGCAAGAGCAATTCCAAAAAGGAATTGGTCATATCAAGATACACATACTAAAATGAACTACCGATTTATAATGATATGGCTCTTATGATATCCAAAAACATGTTCAAACTTTGGTTAATAATCGGTTAAATATTGTAAAAACGCAATCAATATTCTCTCTTATTAAAGATTTTGCTGCTTGTCAGTTGACCATCTGAATCAATTTTTTACCATTTATCAAAACTGAAAGCTGTCCAAACGCCTCTCTGCCAAATACAGGGACTTTTTCAGCCAATCCCATCGAAAATGTGAATGGCATATCGTTTTTTGCTCTGTGTACCTATGGGATTGACTTGAGATTCGGGGAGTGGCCCTGTTGTTGAACATTCGGGGTGGAGTTGGAGGAGGTGGTGCATCATTCCTACGATTGCAGTGACTGGCGAATGTCGGACTCGGCGGCCACCAGAGGAGCACGCACCTCGATGCCACGCACGGGCGCCCTGTCCAGATGCGGATTGAGATACTTGTACACCTCGCTGCGATTCAGATCGATTTTGCGCTCCGGCTTCTGGTACTTCATGAAGTTGACCCTGCGAATGGCCAAGGAGCCGCTGTTAAATTGGAATTGCAAGAGTGGTCCGCCACTTCAAGGGGTTCAAGGGGGGTACGGATATGGAATGGAATGCAGTGCTCCCGGGACGAAAAAGCAGCGTACATATGCATGCAATGAACCGGAGAACATAAGAAAACGTCCAATGTGACAACTTACTTTTGCATGGTCAGGCCGAGACCCTGCAGCTCCCTGGTGGATCCGGAGCAGTCCGTTTTTCCCCCATTGGTTAAGTACAAGACAAGGGCGGGCAAATACACACAGCACAGCACAGCACAGCAAAAGCAAAAGCAAAGAGAAGTTGTTAGCCTCATTAAAGAGTCGAGAAGTGAGGGAAGCGGGAAAAGTTCCGTAGAATCCGTGGGATTGCGATGGATTCGGATGGGGATTCAGGATTGGAATGTGGATGGGAAAGGCAAAGGGAATGGGACTTGGGATGAGGATTGGGATGAAGAAAACTTACCTGAAGCGCTGGCGTGTTATATGCTCGCCATTGAACAAACGATTCCAAAATGCAATCTACAATGAAAATCAAAAGGCAAAGAGCAAGGAGAAAAGATATCCAAGTGCAAGAGCAAAGGCGGCATGCATAAAGAACTCAACCGGAACGCAGAAGGAAAGTCAAATCAACTGCAGGCCTTGTGACAACACACACAGTTCGGATGGACAGATGGGGATGAGAATGCGAATCAGGATGAAAGTCGGGTTGAAACTGCCAACGGGCACAATGGGTCTCATAATGCTAACGATAATGCCAACGATAATCATAATGAGCAGTGCTAGGTGCTACGCATGTACCATACGACTATATATCATCTATACGTATGGTTTCCAGTACATGGCATCCGGAGCACTTCTTCATCACGGCTGATCCAAATGAAACACTACCTGGAATCGTAGCCCAGCAACGGACTCTCGTATGGACAGCTGCTAATGCGCAAATTTATGGTGCATGGAACGATGTAAAGAGTTGAAGCGAGTGGCCATGCCATGGAAAAGTGAAGAAGTGAAGAAAATGAATGCCTCGCATGGAGCTAGGGTTATGGGTGAAGTGGGGTGAATGCGGGGGCACTGGGAAAAACCATCTCCAAAAATATATCCATCATGTGTAGCGACTGACAGTTTCAAAAGGTATTTAAAAGCTTTGGAGCTACGTTTTTTGTTGCTTTAGCAGATAATTACGTGTTGAGTTACTGTTAAAGTTCCTTTTACATATGTAATTTTACTTGTGGTATACCACTGAAATATCGTTTTCTCCGGACAATTTAAAATACAATTTTTTCTTTCAATTTCAAAGATTGTTACAGCCAGAAGCTGGAGAAAAATTGCATAGAACTAAAAACAACAGTCCTATTACTACTGCCAAAAAGTTAACTGGCATAGTTTACCTTGACCACAGAAAATGTCAAGATTTCTATTCCTTAAATTTGCAAAGACATAAATATTGCAGAAGGGAAAAGCTGAAAGAAAATCCCAAGCGGAAGATGGACACAATTTTTTTGGTGTAGCTCTTCTCGGTGCGAGTGTTTGCTCTGCGGCCAGAGCGATGATATGAGATGAGATGCGAGGCGAGGCGACGACAGAGGCAGAGCCTGACCATGGCAAACATGGTCAAACATGGCCAACTAGCCGCAATAAGTAGGGTGGTATATGCATAGTGGGTGGTGGTGGGCTCTTGTGGAGATGGGAGGATTGAGATGGGCGGGCTACCCACCCGAGAGTGCTGCCCGTGATGAGCTCCGCCTGGGCGCTCAGGGTCTCGGCAATGAACTCATCGTTGTAGGCATCCTTGGGACGGTACCAGCGCCGTCCGCCGGGAAGGACCAACGGACGCTCCGAGGATGGGACCAGTGGCCCAAAGGCCCGCTTCGACCGCCGGGGATTGTTTTTGCGCACCAAATGCTCCTCGAGCTCCTCAATGACATCGTGTCTCTAGCAAAACCAAACAGACGGGCGGAAAAGTGCACACACCCACGGTGTTTTTGAGTAGCAAAAAACCAAAAAAAAAAAATCAAAAATAAAGGACCATGATAGTTGTAGATGGGAAGGAGAAAAAGAGACGAAACATTGTTGAAGGGCTTTCCACTTGGTGCCTACTAATTGTCTTTTGGTTTCTGCATTTTTCCCCTGCCGCTGCAAAAGGGCTTTATTTTTCAAACTCGAGAGAGAGAATCATCTTGGGCACAACGCTACAAATAACTTGCTGTTGGCAATTTATCAAAATTTAAACTCGATTAAAGCTAACTAACTACGTTTGGAAGCGCACATTATGCTGCAAGTAGAAAAAGACAAAAACCAAATGGCATTTTAGTTAATTTGATTTGTGGACACGGACGCGGGACACGGGACACGGGAGTCGGGAAATGGGGGAACCAGCTCCACAGAAGCCAGGCTTCTCCCAGTGGAGAAGGTCCAGCTGCCCGCAGCTGGATAATATAGCTCAAAGCATTCCGGGGATAAAAACTGACTTCGGAACTCAACCGAATAGTTTGATGCCTTGCAGAAAGTCCTTGCTGTTTTTATCGGGCTGAGAGGACGGCTTTATACAAACTTAAGCAGCTATCTCAATAGAAATAAATCAGAGAGTTGAGCATATTTTGGAATAGTTCGACCTCAAAGACAGCCAACTAATGATGGAAAACATTCTGAGCTGGCGCACTCTCTAAATCTTAAATATTCTTCTTTGCAGATCATCAACAAGTTATTTTAAGGATAAATAAATAAACGAGTTTAAAGGAAAGTTTCATAAATCCTTCAATGTCCAAATTAAGCTTACTTCCGTTTTACTTTATAGTAATGTAATTAGGGTTCCCAGAACAATATCCTGTTGTTCGTGAGCTTCTTCAACTTTCCCAATCTAAATTCCATCAACAAGTAATAATATTTTCAAATTAGCATCTCATTAGCTTACGCTTTTTAGCCCTCCGTAACTTTGCCAATATAAATTCCATCAGCATGTATTAATACATAATCAAGGTATAGCAAATCCTTTAGCTAATCATATCCGATGCGAGTAATCTCACTTTATACAAGCTGGTGGAATATTTATTTTCCTGCCCCATCACTGGGACAATGGAGCATTTCCCATAAAGCAGGCCTTGCCTAAGCCTTGCTCTAAATAGTTTTGCACGAGACCAAGTTGCAGGTAGGGTAAACGGACGGACAAACGGACAGACGGACGGACATCCAAGGACATTGGAACCAGCTAGACCCAACTCATGACAGCCTAATTACATTAACTGCCCTGCCAGGGAATTTATTTCACCGTGGCCATGGCTCCCAAGGCCAGTTGTGTGTGTGTCCCGTACTTACCTTCTGCTTCTTGAAGCTCTGCTCCTCGGACAGAGGTTCCTGCTCCTGCTCCTGCTCCGGATCCAGATCCTTTTTCTTGTCCTTGGCCAGGCGATTGTCGTCAGTGGAGCGCGATATTTCCGCCACCTCCCGGTCATTGGCATCGCATCTATCCTCATTACTCTCACATGGCCCCACCGGTGGGTTGTCACTGCCAGATATGGATATGTCCTTGCCTGCAGGACATTCGGTAAAGCGGGTAGGATGGCGAAGGGAGGGGGGATGAAAGGGGAATTCGGTGCAAAAGGATATACGCAAAAGTGCGGCATTAGAAAAATTTAATTACTGTCGACCAGGGCATAGTTTTTTGCACCTGCATCCTCTGTTTCGCCTGCGGCGTTGATGGCGGTCACCCCATCCTCATCCTGCACCCCGTTGGCTGGGTTTTCATCGATTTGCGGCAACTGCTTCTCCTGCTGCTGCAGCTTAAAGGTGGGCAGCAATTCGGCCAACTGCTTGGTCACCGCATCTAGGGTGGACTGGATGGTGGAGGGCAGTGACGAGAGGGCGGCCAGTTGTCGCTGCACATCTGCCAACTGGCGCTCCAGGGCCAATTCCTCCTCGCTTTTGACTGGCAGCGGAGCAATGGGTTCCGCCGGTGGGGTGGCTCCTGCTGCTGAATCCTCGGCAGCTTCTTTGCCGTCGGGTGAGCCCGGCTCTGTTTGGACAACCCCTTCCGCTTCGCAAACCTCCTTGGGAGCATCGGACTTCTCCGGCTGCTCGTCCGGCAGTTCGCTCTCGGGCAGCTGCTCCAGATTCGGCACCTCACTGTCCGTGGGCAGTGGCTCGTCATCCTTTTCGGGCTCCGGTTCGGGCTCCACCACCTTCTCCGCCACTGGTTCCTCTTCCTTTTGCTCCTCTTCCTTGGGTGGCGTGGCTTCCTTTGGTGGCGGCTTAGCTTCCGGCTGTCACACGTAAACACAAATTAACTTTTGATCCGAACAGCAAATAATGCAGTCAGAGAAAATAGTTCCAAAGAAGCTACGATTTTAAATTAAGGAACTCCTTCAAAGCTTTAAAACCTCTTAAAATAAATTTACAAGTTCTTAAAAGGAACTCTAGATTGGTGAACCCAAAAGAAAACATTTCTGGTTTAATATTCTGGACTCTAGTGCAGTTTTTCTCCCAGTGCATTCAACCACTCACCATTGGCGACTTTTCCCGCGGCGCCGACTTAACAATCGTCACCTTGTAGGCATTGGCCGCCCGACGTTCCGCCTCCAGGGATTGCTTGCTCTTGGGAACGGGACGATTGGGTCGCTGCAGGAAGGTTGACCACTGACGGTTCTCCTTGTCCTTTTCCAGCTTGGTCTTGGTCACCTCCTCGTTGAGGGAGCGCAGAACATCGCTGGACATGCAGACGCCCGGCTTGGGGAAGATCCTATAGAAATTGACGCTATCATATGAAAGTGGTTAAACGAACTCTCGTCCCTATGGCATGCCAATAAATAGGGAAGTATTCTAGAGGGAGCTGGCGGAAGAAATGGGCTTAAGTTGTATGGTACGCACCCGAGGACATTGTGCTCCTTGAGCACCTCCGACTCGCCGGACAGCACGGCTGCAATTTCCTCCTCCACCAGCTTAATTTCCTGCCTTTCGGACAGCGCCGAGCACGGGCGATCGGGCAAATCCGGCAAGTAGAGACTCTCGACGGGAGGGGCTCCTTCTTCTGCCCGGGCTGTTGCATCATCCACATTCACATCCCCGCGATTCTCTTCCGAATGCACTTCCGACACGGCTGGGCGACATTCCGCCAGGACATCCACGTCCACGTCCACTTGCACAGCAGGAGCTGCAACAGTCGTAGCGGCGATTTCCCGGGGCGGCGGGACGAATGGCTCCGGTTCCGGAGTACGGGCATTTGTGGTTTCCGTCAACTGGGACAGCGATGGAGTCGGCGATGGTGAAATGGTTGGCATTGGTGACTTGGTCAACGAACCCTCGCTGGTGGGAAACTTCTTCAGGCACTCGTAGGCGTCCTCCTCGTTCTCCCTGCAAGTGAATCCGTGGCCAAAAAGTGAGCCGAATTTATGAACATAAGAATTAATTCCGTAGCATGCAAGACCTGCGATGGAACACTCTAAGATTAATTAATTATAACTAGTGAAAGTTGGAATACAAAATCATTTCCAGAATGGTAGGGTAAATTTATAAATCTCACTTTTCTTAGTTTCTTTTGTATCGACATTAAAGAGATTTCCTTTTAGTAAACACATTTAATTTATAAAGTATTTCTATGGCATTTTTTGGAGCTACATATCGTCCTGCTCAGTAAATTCTGTTCTTGAATCATGAAAATTTGTCATTATGTTTTCCATTCCCCTCTAGAGGACGTTTTGTGCTTTGTAAATTTCACGAACAAGTAGTTACCTTCAGCAAGGGTATAAGGAAACGTTCTTGGGATGTTAGCCCGCTCAGCTGTGATAAATGGTCCTCGGTGGATGGGCTACAAAGGCCAGTGCTGAAGGAACCGGACAAGGACGAGGACAAGGACGAGGACCGCGACCAAGAGCAGGAAAAGAATGGAATGGAAGGGACTGCTGTGGAATAGAAGGAAAGGAAAGCTCACCGGTAGACGCCGAAGTAGAAGACGCTCCCGCTGTTCATGATGAGGCGGTGGGCCTCGTCGTGGGTAAGGGGCGTGGCAGCCGTGTCATTGATGCGCACAATGATGTCCTCCACGCGGAGTCCAGCCTCGTCAGCAATGCTGCCCTCGGTCACCTAACGTTGGAGAGCATGTGTACATGTTTAGTGCTAGATGCGTATGCCTAGATACCGCTCGATTCAGATGCGGATGTGGTGATAGAATGAGTGCGAGGCCAAGATAGCCGAGATAGCCGAGATACATACAATGGGATGCAATGCGATAATGGGAGAATTTCTATTAGCCGACAACGACGACGTCGCGTGCTGAGTGAATAAAAATAAAACGCGCGCCAAATGTCAACAAAACAAAGACCAGCAGACCCAGACCCCCGAACAACACACAATCCTACACTCATACAATCACGCACAACCTAAGAGAACTGAAGACAATGCCCAAGAAGAGGGGGGTTATGGGGATCGGGGAAGAGGAAAGGGGAAAGGGGGGATGTGGGGCTCAGAACGAGGGGTGCTCGAGAAGAAGTGGCAGCTCATTAACGACACTTCAGTTAAGCGAGTCAAGTGGAATTACCCATGTCTAACCACTCAAATATTGCATTGTTTCGCCGGATGGAAATGCTTGTGCTAAATTATGCTTCCACACGTTATAATTTACAGACTGCTTAAGAGGAGAGCAATTGGCAAGGATAGCTCATGCCAAGCATTGCAAAATATTAAAAAAATAATATATATTTAATGACAATCATATAAAATATAAACAGCTTTTAAAATCTGTTTTACATAAGTTGTAGCATTTGCAAACGGTTAAATAAACTTTTTTGGTCAACATAAATTCACAAAAGTTTGCTCTAATTTTAATTTATAGAATGAAAACCCACTGGACTAATCATTTTAATTGTATAATACAATTTATAGTTCATTGAAGGAAACTAGATTATTTATATTCCGGAAATGCATCCAAATGACCGTGTAAGAGAATATCGTTTTAAAAATTTGCATTTGCCAACATTTATTTTCGCAACCATAAATCAAAGTGAAAAAGTTGTTAGAACAATAACAACTAAATACAATATAAGCTTTATGGCTTTTGTGGGTAATAAAGTACAGACAAATTGGCGCAAATTGAGCAGATAAATTGTAGGTATTCATTTGAAATGGTTTCAAAATTCCCACTATACGAAGTGAGATTCATCAAACTAATAGTTATGAGTGAATTATGTTTCGCCTTTAAAATGCACAATATCTTAGCGCGGTCCACAGCACTTTATTGTATAATTCAGGCAGTTTTGTAACACTTCGTGGGCAAATAAACGCTATTGTATTCGTTTCCGTGGTGCGAAAGCAGGGCTCATAACTAGAAAGTCACTACACCGACTGCCAAGAGGACTTAGTAATGCAAATACTGCAAAAAAGTGGTTGGCAAAGGGAGAAGGAGGTGGAGGAGTAGGAGGAGGAGGTGAAGGATTGGGGACTTCACCATTTCACCCAACCAAGTTGAGGGTGTTGCCTTTTCACTCCCAGGGGCCACTTGCATTTCACTTATGGAGGAGTCAATTTCCAGCGGTAAAGTCGCCGGGCAAAAAGCACTCGGCATCGTTGGAGGTTGCAAATATTTATAGAACACAGGCTTAGGGCTTATCTGGGCTATACATCTATGTACCAGACTGTATGTGGCAAAGCGGCATGGTGAAGAGTGGTAGAGTAAACAGAGGTTTTTCAAAAGATTACCGGGGATTGTTTAGTGTTTGCAGTGCCAATATGTGAAGGTGTGTTGGAACATTCCATAACGTAATATGAACTCAAGTCAAAGGATGTGCTTTTAGGTCGCTTAAACGTAGGCAGGAAAAACCAAAGGATAAATAAGTTTTCGGAATTCATAATTTAGTGGCTTTTTCCCGATTGTTAATAATTCATTTACCATAAACTTCCTAATTTTCAGCATTTTTACATCATTTATATATATCCCGAAGCACAATGCAAATAGTGCAGCATATTATAAATTGATCGGAATTTAAAATAACTCACAGCATATAATTTGTTTATGTAAAGCGAAAAAAAGGATAAAGTCAAAAACAATTTATGACCTCTTTCCTTGACTCTGCGGCCTAAATTGATTTATTAATTTTGAAAGTATGGGGATTTTTTAGCGCCCCTCGCATTTCGGTCATTTGTTTTATGCGTTTAGCAGTTTGCCAATTAAAAATCGCATTTGTGTTGGATTTACGCCCATGTCGTTGCATTGTATTTATTGTTATTGTTGTTGGCTGCGATTGTCAACACAATGTTACAAAATGCGAATTGCCAAATGCAATTTATGCACAAACAAAGGCCCAACTGCCAGCGAAACACAATTAAAATTTGAATAAGTTTATTGCCGCTGCCATTATGCGGCTCATTAGCGTGAAATGCATGGCCCTGTCGATTAGATAAACAAAAGCAGCGAGAGGAATTACTTTAATTAACTAATTTGCCAATGCAGCAAATCCGAATGGACACACACGCATCGCGTTACGTAATTCGAACAAAAAGTAAAAACTGATTCGAACGCATCGAGTTAATCCAAAGGTTCATTAACCATATTGAGTGTAAAATTTTCCAAACCACACACACAGGTATCAGTCGCCAGGTGAAAGAGTTGGGTGGTGTTGACGCACGAGGGGGCGGGGGTGTGTGTGGAACAGCATATAGATTTCGTTCTTTTCCCGAATCGGGCCTAACCTTAACCACAGTCAGCGGATAGTCGTAGTCCGCCCCGCCCACCAGGCGAAAGCCCCAGGGCACATTATCAAATCGGCACATCTTAATGTCGAGCACCATGTTTCCTTGATTTATTCCGACTTTTTTAGTTCGTTTCGATTTTTCCCGATTTCAATCGCGAATTTTCTTCAATTTTCTCTTCTTTTATTTCTCTTCTTTTTCTTTTGTGTGTCTTTTTTGCTTTTCCGGCACTTTGCGGTCGGTGGGAAGAAGCGTGTGTTTCGAGTGCAGCGCTGGCAACCAACTGTTGGCATCGCCGTGCGTGCAACTCGACAATCGAGTGGCCGTGGTGATGGCGATGGCGATGGCGATGTTGGTGATCGAAGCGATTTCGCACACTGCCGCCGGAGGAGCTTCATCGAAGCATACTTTCCTCCTGTTCACGACATGCTAATGAGGCTGCCACTCTGTCAGCCATCGGCTCACATGCTCCGTGCCACATGCCCCATCCACCAGCCCTCCAGAAAACTGGTCGTAATCGTAATCGCAATCGACAGCAGTCAGAGCCTCTTAGCGGCAATGTAACAGGTTGGGCGAACGGGTTATGCTTGTGCAGTGGGCGGAATTTTGGCGGTAATTACACTGAGAATAATTACAGCAGAAGCAGCATGCATCTAATCACACCTGAGAGCAAGTCCCATGAGGCTAGCTCTTCTAATAAAGTTTCAGCAATAATTCAAAAATATGTCATGAATATTATCCTTCTTCAAAAATTAAGTAAGCAGCTTATTCACAATATATTAATTGAGTTAAGACGGTGGATTGTACAAATTATGGAACTATTTCCTATGAAATACAATACCAAGATAGCAGTGCATTGCTTTCTATCGAAATTGGGAGTGAAGAGCTGGAAATAGAGTTTGTATTTTTAGGGGAATCCTTAGCCAAAACATGGGTGGTCAAAGGATTTCCAGCCCCAAGTTGCCACGCCCGTGGGGAGTTTGCTATGCCACTGCAGTGTTAGACTGCAAAAGAGGCCATTGAACTGCATTCGCTAGCTTTCGATTTAGTGGTATAAATACCAGTTGCAGCCCAGAGCATCCACAACAGATCCAAGATGTTTGGCCAGAACAACGGTGCAGTTGCTCATGGCCTTCGGCTCCAGCCGCTGCTAATCGCAGCCATGCTCACCGCCTCGGTGGCACTGGCCACGCCGGGTGGCAGTGGTCACCAGTTGCTGCCCCCCGGGAACCACAAGCTCTGCGGTCCCGCACTGTCCGATGCCATGGATGTGGTGTGTCCACATGGTTTTAATACGCTGCCAAGGAAACGTGAAAGCCTGCTGGCCAACAACAATGACGTGCAGTTGGAGGTGGAGGCGGAGATGGAGGATGATGGCATGTGGCAAACGCTGGACGGGGCTGGCTACTCCTTCAGTCCGCTGCTGACCCAACTGTACGGATCCGAGGTCCTGATCAAGACGCGTCGCCACAGGAGACACCTGACCGGTGGCGTCTACGACGAGTGCTGTGTCAAGTCCTGTAGCTACGAGGAGTTAGCCACCTACTGTCTACCGAAATAGGACACTTGGCCCACCAACACCCAACACTCATTACCCAGCATGCATAAACATACACATACGTACACTTGAACATGGCATTTTCCCACATACTCCCACATACTCGTATATGTAAACCCGTACCCCAACAGCATTCGTAATCCAATTCGTAATCACTTATTTATGCAGCACCAACTTTGACTAATGAATAAAAGTAGACAGTGCAAAAAGACGAATTTGTGTGAGCGCCAAAGACAAGACAGTCAAAGGAAAAGTTCCAAGGAGGCGTAAATCGTTGCCAGGATGCTGTTAGCTCCAATCAGCTGGCTCTGGTTCTTGATGGCCTACTACGGCCTGCCTGGCGCCCAGGCGCGGATTGGTAAGTATAGGTTAAGAATGGAAGATAGCAACGGGCTGAAGGCGAGGGAGTTTTAAGACCAAGGACTCATTTGGTATTCATAAATGCAGGGCTTAGCACGGCCTGGCTGTTTATACATAAATTGTTTAATTGGCTGACAGCAAAACGCCCACAAAGCCCCTTCTACGCCCCAAACACCCACAATTTCCCAATAGCCATTTGCATAAGTCAGCTTTGACATTGAATGAGTTTAGCCAGGCGTTCGAGGAAAGGGAAGACTCCGAAATGCACTCATCGCATCCTAACACAATTTGACAACCTGACTTGTAAGGATAACATGTGTGTGGAGCCAGAGCCCGACCACGACCACGACCCAGACCCAGACCCAGATACAGTTTAAGTTGCTTAGGAGCAGTATATAAGCCAGTTACTTTGGGCCAAACATCATCAGTTAGCTTTCGACCCAGCTCGACCCAAGTTAATCCATTCGATCGTAAAGCAACCAAAGCAGTAAACCCATAACCATGTGCAAGCCTGTGTCCTTCATCTCGATGGTGGCTGTGATTTTGCTGGCCAGCTCCACAGTGAAGTTGGCCCAAGGAACCCTCTGCAGTGAAAAGCTCAACGAGGTGCTCAGTATGGTGTGCGAGGAGTTCAATCCCGTGATTCCACACAAGCGCGCCATGCGTAAGTTCTTACCAGGATGCAGTACCTCCTGCTGGCATTGCTAGACCAACTTTGTATCCACTGTATCCATGATTTTTCCCAGCCGGTGCCGATAGCGATCTGGACGCACTCAATCCCCTGCAGTTCGTTCAGGAGTTTGAGGAGGAGGACAACTCGATCTCGGAACCGCTGCGAAGTGCCCTCTTTCCTGGCAACTATCTTGGCGGTGTCCTCAACTCCCTGGCAGAGATCCGAAGGCGCACTCGCCAACGGCAAGGAATCGTGGAGCGCTGCTGCAAGAAGTCCTGTGATATGAGGGCCCTGAAGGAGTACTGCTCCATAGTCAGAAATTAGGTCTCCTGTTGCCTCCTGAAAATAATATCCCTAACTGACCTGCTCGACGCCATTATCTCTGGATCTGGTTCCAAACCAACCATGTGCATATATACTACAATCGATGTTTTTTATAGCTTGTTGCATGTTACTCTTTGTGAATGATCGAAACGGATTAAATATATATTCTGCTTTAAGCTTTGGCAAACAATCGTTACATTTATTATTATCGTTATATCATATGATTACATTATAATGTTATCCACAGTAAACAAGCATCATTGAAAATTACTTGCATATTTTATAAATATTATTCTTGAGTTTGCTTTTTTAAGCATTAAAAAATATAAAAAAAATTTTAAAAATATATTTTTGGCCACTAAAACTTAGTTTATTGCAAACCAGAAGAACTTCATTTATCGATGATTGTATCTTCCGAAAAGAAAAGAATACCTAACTTTTAAAAACAAAGCATGGGCTACTTTTATATTGAACTTAATGAATTAGAATTTGTAGTTGCGGTGGACAGATTTTATATAGCAATAATCAAAACCATCGAGATATTTATTATAGGAAAATTACTTCTTGTACGTAAAGTAAAACTTTAAATCATTCTTTGGAGCATAATAATCAAAACTTATTTTCGTGCTCAATAAATAATATAAATGCTGAAGGTAGAAAATATTTTTAAATTTTCAAAACCATTTTGATAGCTGAAAGAAACTAAATCAAACAAAAATACAGCAATAAGTGCAAGAAACGTAAATTATGCAAATAGAATGTCTTGGCTCAATATCTATTAAATATCATTGAAACCATCAATTCTTAATGTATAAATGGGAACAAAAAGTTAGAAACCCAGAAGAAGACCAGTTAAACTTAGAATTTTCTATGCTCATTCTTTCAGGACATTTATTAAAAATAATTTTACACTTTACAATTGGCAGCGTATGTTAAAAAATCGCAGCTTCCTTTTTAACATAGTTGCAAACAGAAATCCGGCCGCTGTTCAATAAATAATTAACTGCAATCAACGACAATGAAAAATCAATGTAATACTCGTTTAATTACCAATCAAGTTGGCCAATCTGCAGCAGTTTGAATACATAATTTATTTAATAATTTATACCCAGGCGATGTATTCTGGCCCTGCACCATCATATATCTACATGCATATAACATCCCGTGTTCCGATTCAATTCGCGTGCCTGTCTCTGATTTCAGATCGTAAATTATGCGCATACATCCCACTTACATGTGCATATATATCATAAATCCAAAATTGGAATTGAGTAGGCTTCTCTAACGACTTAACAACTATGAATACGTGAGTGCTTTCCCCAGGCGTGTCCTTTCTGTCCTTGCAGTCCTTTCAGCTATCGCAGGTGTCGTATTTGCTCTGGTAGAGGCTTACGTTCTGGGCTTGGAAGCACAATACCGCAGCACCTCCTCCATGGAGCACGACTTCAGACAACACTCGTCGAAGACTCCATCCCGGAGACGTCGAGTCTGGAGCATCTGCACCGAACTGTCGCTCAGCAGTCTTTCCAGCAGCGAACGGTCCTCGAAGCCATCGATTAGGTTGAAGTTCACGGGGTCTATGGGTATTTTTGATCAAGATCAATAGTTGAACATCACATAGTTTCCATACACCTACACAAAGTCCTTTTGGTCATCGCATTGAAGCCATACACACAGAGTTTGGACAGAGTTTCGGGCAGTTTGCGGCCGCACAACTTCATGGTTGCCTGGACACCGCCGATCATGAGGATGATCAGTAGCAGGCTGGGCAGCAGGATCCTCCTGCCCTGGCACCTCATCTTGATGCAAATGTGTTTAAGTATGAATCCCCCGGGGAGTATGTGTGCTATATGTCTGCCAAGTGGCACGGCCTCAACTGTTTGGCTTGCAGTCATCGGCAGTGGGTTATATATGGGGCAGAATGGGATGCGATCCGAGTTGGATGTCTGCTGGTCGTATCCAGCGTCTGAGCACTGTCAGAATGCGTTAGCCGTAGTGTCAGTTAGCACCATGCACACATATAGTTCGCCCTGGTCTGGACTGGTCTGGTCTAGTTTCTGGTGCTGATTTGGGGTGTGGGTTGTTATTTATCCCTTCGGGCTGGCAGGGAATGTCTGAAGTGGTGGAGTGATGATGAACCCGTGGGCTCTTACGCACATCAGCTGGCGTTTGTTTACGTTCTCGCCCAAGAAGTGGCGAACGGATCTGGATGGCTGGAAAACAAAATGACGTGCATCGAGTTCCCTTCGGCACATGGGGGTGTTCATCCATTTCGGCGAGCTCAGAAAGTTTAGCTGCATAGTTCATAAAGTCCAATTTCAGCGGTTTAACTATAGTGCTATGCATTTTAAAGCTCACATTTGGTGAGTTAGTGAAAGTTGGTGAAAGCAGACTTACATTAAATATTTTAAAATATAAAATGCAAATAAATTTCAGAGCAATGAGTCATTATTAGGAGACACAGAGAAACTAGTAAAATTTTAATTAAAACAAAGGCCATCTCATTTTAATAACACTTTTACAGCTTCCCGAAACGAGGCATTCACTTTCATTCAATTAAAAACGAGTGCCAACTTATTCAATTGCCTTTGAGTGGAAAACAATAAAGTCGCCTTCTGTTATCTCATTATCTTGGCTTAGTACCTTCGATACTTTATGGTTTCCCCAATTCCCTTTTGCAAATGATAAGCCAGCTGAGCCTTTTTCGGCCGCGAAAATCAGGTAGATTTTTACCTGTAAGCCCGGAATTATTATCATTTAAAAACCCTTCGTTAAATAGAGTATTATCTGTGGCAAAATCCCGCTGCTGATTGCAAGTTGTTTATCGCCACTTTGAGAATAACAAAAAACAAGGATAAAAAGGAAGCTGGGAAATCGAATCTGAGTGTATAGCACAGTTCGTTTTGTCTCCACCTTTTGTTTTGCTTATTAAAATCAGAACGTCATCTAATTAAAAATTCATATTTTTCATTATTGTTCTCGGAAAACAAGGGCACCGCACTGATGGTGCTGAATGGCAGCTGCTTGTGGGTGGTTTGGTGGTTCGGTAGTTTGGTTTTTGTGGGTGTTGTGGGTGCTTTTTGGGTGGTTTGAATAATCCGGGGATTCCCCATGATTCCCCGCACAGCTGGAATGCCGCAGGCGGAGATAAAAAAAAGAGAAAAAGGCAAAGGACTCTTCTTTTGTTTCTGCTGCTGCTTGGAGAGTAACTTTATTTGCCTCCACTAGAAATTTTACAATGAAATATTTGGAAATACGATTACGTTTATATTTAAAGGGTTAAGTGTAGTAGGAAAATGAATTGCAAAAAGCCTGCCGGTCCGGGTATTGTGCCCTGCCACCACAAAATCTCAGCCATGACGGGTTCATCTGGTACTTGACATTTGGAATCTGGTTTCTGGGATTCGTTTGGCCATCCTGGTCATCAGGCACAGTAGTCCAGTATATCGTCGTAGGTGCAGCCCTCCTTGCAGCACTCGTGGGCAATGCGTCGCCGATGGCGTCGCAACCTGCGTCCACGTCCGCCGGCGGGTGGCTCACCCATCTCCATATCCGTATCCGTATTCGTGTCCTTATCCGTCACTCTTCCCATTCCCATCACCCGTTCGGTGTCCTCGACCGGCTGCTGGAGCTTACGGATCAGCTCACGCACTCTACCATCCTTTGAGGCTGAGGCGGAAAGAAGTTAGCTGGAATAGTAAGAGTAGAGTAACCGAACTTACCACTGCTCCGCCTGACGCGGCGTGTGAATCCATTGACACAAATCACATCCAGTGCCTGGATCAGAGCCTCGCCGCACATCTTCCGACGTCCCTGGACCGGCTGCAGCAAGTGCGACACGGTGGCCAGCAGGAGCAGCAGCGCCAGTCCCAGTCTAATCAGGCTCATCATCCTGCTCGATCTTTCACTCCGCCGTCCGTGCTCTCGCCGGGCATAAGAGGTATGCCTCCTATATCTCTGGTATTCGCTCCTATCTCGAACTTCTCGTGCTCTTGGCAAACCGATCGCTGGGCATGCCAAATGATACTGACTCTTGAAGAGTGCCGGTGCTTAAAATGTTGCCTCGCTAATTGACTTTTCGACTTCACATTTTTCCGGCCAGGTAGAAAGCAGAGAGCAGAGATCAGAGGCCAGGTCAGTCAACCAGTCAGCTGCAGGAGATCCCTGTGTTCTTTCAGGTTTTTCTTATTTTTGTCGCTCGACCAGCCGGCGGGCAAATGCCCGGCGATGGGAAATGGTCTTTCCCGGGGTCAGGAATTGCCCGTCTTAGCCAAAGTCAAAGTCTAATCTCGATCCTTACTGTAGATAGGGAAAACACCTAAAAAATTGGCCAGGGAATTGTGATATAGATTAAACAAAAATGGCACCTATTATAAACCAAACTGATTTTCATTTAATGACATAATAGATACCATTACTAACAAGGTTTTCCCTGCATGATTCTACTTGTTTGTCGACAGGCTACTTCTGGCACATCAGTGACCTCCACCTGGACACGCTCTACTCCACGCAGGGCGACATCTACAGGAGCTGCTGGGAGTTGGCACGATCGGTTTCCGGCTCCAATGCCAACAGTGCGGCATCGGAGCCACCAGGTCCCTTTGGACACTACAACTGCGATAGTCCGTGGAGTCTGATTGAATCGGCGGTGAAGACGATGAAGGCCAAGCAGGGCGACAATGTGGAGTTCGTCCTGTGGACAGGAGACGCCCTCTCCCATTCCGCACAGCCGCTCTCCGAGCAGAAGCAGCACGAGATCCTGCGGAATATCACAGAGCTGCTGGGACGCAGCTTCTCCTCGCAGTTCATATTTCCGGTTCTGGGCCACGAGGACGGCAGTGGCAGCTATCGCAGATTGGGCGAACTGTGGCGCCACTGGCTGCCCTCCGAGGCTCTGGTGACCTTCGATCAGGGCGGCTACTACTCCATCGAGCAGACCAAGAGTCGACTGCGCATTGTGGCATTAAATACGAATTTCATGCGACTTGATCCCGATCCGGATCCAAGGGCATCGCTAAGTTTGCGATGGCCAGCGGAGTATTTTGCCGAACCAAAGGCATCCGTGAGCTCCATTTCTGCAGAGGATGAGCTGCTGGCGGAGCAACAGTGGCTCTGGCTGGAGGAGGTGCTCACCAAGTCCAGAGAGAAACAGGAAACGGTACGAATGAATATATAATTAATTATATTTTAAACAGTAAATGGTGAGAAAGATAAAACAACAGATTATTGTTACTTTTAAATCAGCTTATTATAAATCTAATTTCTATTAATTAACAGTTTATCAAAAATGAAGTGACAGCGCCATAATTAATGGGTTTTTTATAACTTATTTGCAATTAACTCTTATTTAGTTTATATATATTATAATAACTTATTTTGTCAAACTAATCACGTATATGTATCTCTATGGAATTTAATATTGACAACAAGTTTTAATTTTATATAAAATTGTAGATAATTTAATGTTTGCAGCTCGTAAAGCCAATGCGATGCAAGTGTAAATATTCAATATTTTTCACTTACCTTGAACCAAGGCTATTGCATGTCAGTAAATTCAATCGGACAGCGTGCTGCCCTTTTGATTAATTATAATATTTAATTAGCGAGAAGAAGGATTGATTTCATTTCACTGGCCGCTTGGACTAAATGAACCGAATCTGTTTACTCTTGCCCCCACCCAGGTATATATCGTGGGCCACATGCCACCGGGTGTGGATGAACGTCATCTGGGCACGCAGCACAACCAGTTGACTTTCACGGAGCGTAACAACCAGCGCTACCTGGACATGGTGCGTCGCTTTGCGCCGGTCATCCAGGGTCAGTTCTTCGGCCACCTTCACTCGGACACCTTTCGTCTGTTCTACGATGCCAAAGGTTTAGTATTAGCCCGACCAATTATTTCCACAGCCAAGATTACTGCCACTACAATCAACTTTTGAGTGGATAGTTAAATTACGGATTACAGTGAAATCCGGTTATAGCGACATTCAATTTAATTTGGAAACATCGTTTTTTCATTAAAAAAAAAAGCAGAAAAATCGATAAATATGGCGAAAACGCCGATTAAAAATATCTGATTTTTTACAACAATTTTTTTTCTCGATTTTTTGATAAAAAATAATCCGTTTTTTTTCGATAGCAGTAAAAATAGTAGTCCAAATGTGGAATGCTATACCTCGTTGAATTCGCAACAAAATTCCCTATCGATCCATGTACATACATTGAAATGCTAATTTTTGGCCATTTTTCGCAAATTTTGATGCAGGTACCCCTTGCCAAAAATGCAAAAATTTGTAAAATTTTTTTTTTCGAAAATCAACAAAGTTGGGATAGACATAGTTAGCTATGTTTTTTAGCAGCACAAAACAGTCTTTATTTTAGCTGTGCGGCTAGTTTTGGCCAACTTATGGCGAATACGACGATTAAAAATATCTGATTTTTTACAACAATTTTTTTTCTCGATTTTTTGATACAAAATAATACGTTTTTTTTCGATAGCAGTAAAAATAGTGGTCCAAATGTGGAATGTTATACCTCGTTGAATTCGTAACAAAATTCCCTATCGATTCATGTACATACATTGAAATGCTAATTTTTGGCCATTTTTCGCAAATTTTCGAAAATGCAAAAATGTGTTCAAATTTTTTTTTTTCGAAAACCGAAAAAGTAAAGGGTATAACGACGTTAAATTGTCGGTCCCTTGAAAGTCGCTACAACCGGATTCTACTGTATGTACATGGCCTGTGGAGATAATTCCTCACATTTTTGCTCACAACTAACAATTGTGTCCGCTGACAGGCAATCCCATTTCGTGGCTGATGATTGCCCCATCGATTGTGCCCCGCAAGGCGGGCATCGGCTCATCGAATAATCCCGCCCTGCGGCTCTACAAGTTCGACACGGGCAGCGGCCAGGTGCTGGACTACACGCAGTTCTGGCTGGACCTACCACTGGCCAACCGGGCCAACGAGCCCACCTGGCAGCCGGAGTACAACCTGACGCACTACTACGCCCTGCCGGAGATCTCCGCCGGAGCACTGCACAATTTCGCCGAACGCTTCACGGGCACCGACCTCTCCTGGTTCACCAGGTAAATGCAAATAGTTGGTGAAAATGCTTTTCGGAGGGGTGGTGAAATATCAGCGTGTTGATTGATTTGACCGGTAATCCTTGGAGCTCACAGATGGATTTGATTCTGCGGGCGACAGATAGGAGGGGAAATAATGTTTGGCTATCTGGAGCACAAGTAAATTGATAACTCCAAACTGTAAGCCGATTTAACAACTTTAAAACTGAGCACTTGAAACATGAGTTAGCCAGTAGAAAATGTTTGCTTATTTTGTTTTGTTTTTTCACGAAAATCAATTTAACGCTTAATTTACTCAATTATAACCAAACAATTTACTCTATTATAGCCAAACAAAAGGACGCTTAAGTTTTTTCTACAGTAATCAATTTCAACTTTAAACATTTAACTCTGACTTATCCAATTCGTATGTAAAATAAACCATTTAAAAATCATATAAATCGTATTATTTTCGTTACTCATTTCATTTGTAACTGCTTAAAAAACTGTAAGCCCCTTTTTGCTTTTTTCTTAATCTGATACCCCTTTACAGCCCAGTAATCAGTTCAGTTCACAAAAAGCGATGGCAAAAAATACGCCTAGTTTTATTGTGCAAGCTGTTTTAATAAAATAAATCCGTTTAAAAACGAAAATGCGCTGAAAACCTTTTTTCGCCATTACTCGTATAATTTTTTACCAAAACTCATTGCGCATTTCAAAGTGCATTTGCAGGTATCACCCATATCGTAATTGACTTTAATTTTACCTCAGCACTTTTTATTATTCAGAAGACTTACATTTACAAATAATTCGCTGCTTTTGGTGGGCAAAAATATTATTAAAATAGTTCTTGTGTGGGAATAAATGTGGAGAGTGTCACAAAGGATCGCAGTACGTTTAATAACTTCATTTCGATGAACAATTTATATTCATCAGGAATATAAGCGCTCTCTATTACAAAGAACCCTCTTTTTTAGAGAAGAATTTAAGGGGCACTGGTAGACTTCTTCAATCAGGACACCGCTGAACCACTTTCGCCCACGAGGTGTTGCAATATGTAAATCCAAATGGGAGATAGCGGCCCGGCTAAGAGCATTTATGAAAGCCCGCCTGGCCGGCGATACAGAGCAAAGCAAACAGGGACGTCCAAATGACGCTCATACTCCCATGGACAGGACTCGTTGCCATTCTTTATACGCTGTTTTTTAACCCACCATACTTTTTGTGCCCACAGATACCACCGAGCCAACGCCGTGCGATATCATTCGGGTTCGGCCTGCCCAGGACTCTGTATGCTCAATCATTACTGCGCCATCACGCGCCTGGACTACGATGAGTTCCGGCTCTGCCTGGAGAAGGAGCAGCTGGCGCTGCAAGGACACGCCCCCGCCGCCCTAATGCCCACATCCTGGAGCTGGCTGCTCGGCGTGCTCGCCGTTTTTTATGGCCTCCACCGAGGGACGGCGGTGGTCAGGGGGATGCAACAATTGCCACATCCAGCGAATTTAAGCGTTCCCGCTTAAGCGGAACCATATCAATGTGGGGCGAGACCCCAGGATGCGGAGGCACTCAGAAAAAAGATGGCAGCAAATTATGAGGGAATCTTATAAATTCCCTTTAGCTCAATGGTGGGTTAAAACGGAGAAGGTTCTTTCAAAATGTGATGTTATATTCATTGTTAATTATTCCTCATTTGTAGTCAGTTTCATTGTTTAAGTTTAGAGAACAGGGTAATTGTTGCTAGAAATTATTGTCACTTTTTATGTTCTACCATTACATCTAGTTGTGTAATTTGCCATTAATTGACCATTAATTTTAGTTTTAAATTAAGCAGCAAATAGGATTTCAGTGGCACATGCCACATAAAATGGGCGTTTTTTCTCTGAGTGCCCCGATGCGGAAATAGATAGTAATGGATATACGTAGGAATGGGTGAGCTAACAAAAGAAAGAGAGGCAGATAGCAAGGACGAGGACGAAGGATAACTTGGCTGAGCAATTCCTATATACAAGTATAGCGCTAATTTACTCTCAATTATGCTGCATATGAGCCAGTATGCGTGCCATATCGTTTGTGTGTGTGATATGATTACAAAGAATCGTCTCTGCATGTGTATTCGCGGATATATATGCCTATATGTGTATGTATATGTGTATTGTATGGACTTGGATATATATGTATGTATATGGATATGTATATGTATATGTATATGTATATGTTTATCTGGATGTACTTATTGTATATGAAATAAACGAAAAACTTTTAATGTTACTGCCCTTGCACAATTTGTTTTCCGTTGGCGGCGCTTCGTCTCCGCTTTCTATAAATATTTAAGCAACAAATTGCGGTGTAAATAAATGTGTTAATTTGCGCAAACAAGTCAGCAGTTAAATAAAACGATTGCAGATGCTCTTCGGGTTTTCCGGGAAAATTCGAGGGTTACAAGCTGGCTTCCAGCTCTCTTTTTTTTATGACCAAGGCCATTAAGCGGCGTAAACCGCAGCGCAGTCGTATAAAAAAGAGTCATTGACAATGGCATCTGACCGAGTCGAAGGAGTCTCACTATCCGGAGGAACATGCATATGGATGGGGGGATGTGTTCCGGGGATATTCCGTATTACCAATTCGCAGTAAATTCACCGGAAATCATTTAGTATTTATGTGGGATAAATTACTTTTCAGAAAACAATTTATCGCTGATACTTATTCGTTTGAAGAATCATGTAGTTACAATGCAAATTGTGTGTAACCATTTGGGATAAATTATTTAATCAAGTATTGTGATTGAAAAAAAGGTTAAAAAAGCATACATGAATACTTGTGATATTGCTTTCTTCAATTTGTTACATATTTTTCAGTTCTGTATACATTTCTTTTAGAAGCTTAACGAATATACACTTAGCATACTGTTGTTCATATTTACCTCACTAAATTTCCTAATACCTCAATATTTCACAACTCGTAACGCAAAACAACTGCAAAAGTTAAGCATTTTCCCTGCCGTTTGGCAAAGTTTCGGGTAAGTCACATAGTTCCCAAAACTTCCATAAAGGTGCACATAAAGGTCGTTGAGGAAAATTTAAGGAGCACTCCCTTGGCTATTTGCACTCCCGTTTCGAACTTAGTTTTTCCCATAAGGCTGTGAAAGATGGATATCCAAGTGCAATTATATGCATAATAGATAGGCATATCTATCTTCGAATTCAATCCGCATGCAAATGATTGCGTTTCTGATTTGAATTTGATTCGAATGTTGTCCAATTTAGTATCTGAGAACATGCCGTCAATGGTAACTAAGATACCTTGTATCGCAACCCAAGTCGATTCATAAGTAATGCATGACCGGCCACCGAATGACCCCAAGAGCATGTTGCACGGCCATGCCACCCACCCACGTCCCACCCACCAACCACCCACAAGCCAACCACCCACTATCTACCCACCAACTAGCCACTAACCAACGACCCACCTCCCAATTTCCATCGGCATGCGTGACTTCGGTACGTGATGGTCAAGTAAATTATAGGCGAAATTGAAACGGCCATCCTCGAGGATGCGGCGCTTGGCCAGCAGTTTTCACAACTTGGCCCAAACCTCCGGAGGGAGTTTAAAGTATTCGGCCGATAAGTCATTGCTTAATTTGAGGCAGCATGTGATGGCCAAAATATGGCCACCTGCAGAAGGATTGCTATTACCTACATTATACCCATCACTCGTAGGCATGCAGGGTATGCTAGATTCGTTGCAAAGTATAACATTTTTAAGTATATTCATTATTGATCAGAATCACCAGCCAAATTGATTTATTTAAAGTTACATTTAAAAGCAATACAAAGTTGCAATTATATTTATTTGCGTTTAATTGGTCTGAATAAAGCAAAACAATGCGGAAATATTCAAAGGTAAAAATGAAATATAAGTTACAAAAAGGGAAAGATTTTGTAATATAATACAAGCATGCAATTAATAAATTCATCTGTTGGTCCAATATAAATACATATGTATATATCTTTTCCTATTTATGTATGTTGATTTGTACATTTTGCAATAAACTAAATATTTGCCAATAACTACTTCGCCACAGTTATTAAATTATTTTATACATTTTGATGTGTAATGAAAAGCTAGGCCATGTATTTTGCCAACAATTTGTTCGACGTGTTTGTAAATACAACAAAATTATTATTTAACTTGTTAGTTGGGAATTTAATATGGAAATGCGGAAAGTGTAGCGAAGACAAACGCTTTTGGATAACACAACAAGTAGCGCACATCAGCCAACTGCCAAATTAAACAGTTTGTTGTTTCGACCCCGCGGAGCCGCCAGTTGTGGCTAGAAAAGCACACAGTTGGCAACAAAATCGCAGGTGGAAGTGGAGGACCTGGAGCTGGTCCTCAGGTAACCCGAGTCCATCAAAGTTGCACTTGCACCGGGAGCCAAAGTGACAAACACATGCCGGAACACCCGCAGTCATTAAAGTTTATTAAGAAATTTTGCCAACTCTTTGCGGAGCAGTTGGTAACTGAAGGGGGACTGAGGGGTGGTACTATATCTATATCTATATACGGCTTTCTTGGGGTGCTCCTGGACCCTCTTTCAACCATCAATGCTCCTTGGGGCAACTCGATGGAACTTCAACAGCAGGCGACGAAATGTTTTGGTTTTGCGGCTTTTGCAATTTGGCAAAGTTCGTTTGGATTTTAACTTGAATTGGGGTTTGCCGGCATCGGCTGGGGGCCGCTCTTCCATCTTCCATCATAACGCATTGGGGGACCCCAAGGACATGAACAGCCGCACGGAACTTGGCAGCCGAAATAATACACACGACTAAGCAAATACTCGGCGAGATGGTATCGCAAAATATACAATACACCGAACGAAATGTGGTTCCCTAATGACTCATAGTGAAAAGCTTGTGAGTATCGGAATGGATTTTGAATAAATTGAAATTCGCAGCCAAATTTCACTTAAGTGCTGTTCTATGAAATGTTATAATGGCTTTCGTTTGGGGGTAAAATAGTAGCGGAGTGAAAAAATTACACTTTATACAAGCTTAAACTTAGCTGTGAATAATGTATTCATAATCACCAAAAATGAATGAAGGTTTCTTATTAAAAAGTTCTCTAGAACAAAACAAATACGAATGTAGCAATTAATTTAACATTTCTATACCCAACTCAGAGTAAACTGCAAATATTATTAAATATATTTTCGTTTGGTGTACGGGGCACTACATTATATGGGCGCATACTCACTCGATTTCTGTGTATCTTCTGCCTGGTTTTTGCCCCTTTGCCGCACTTGGCCATGCATATGCGATACATTATAAACACTCACCTGTTCCACTCAGGTAGTAGCAGCAACCAAGAGCACATGCCATACAGTTGGAATGGTGGAGGTGAGGGGGAGTCTGGGGATTAAAAATATTTGCACATTATAGCAATACATACACTGCTCCGCTGCGCTTTGGATTCGGATACGGATTCGGGTTTGGATACGGATTCGGATTCAGATTGAGATTCTTTTCCTAGTGCCGCTGTTGCTGCCGCTGCTGCTGCTGCTGCTGCTGGCGTAGCCAAAAACAATTTCAATTCTAATGTGCCATTAATCATTCACAAACATTAAACATATTATATTTTGCTGGCTTTCTAGCGTGAAATACAGGCAGCTTAGTTGCCTGTCAGGTGTTCTGCAGCGGAGCTTTTTTGTGCATGGGTTAAATTTCGCTGACAGGAGCAGAAGCACTGGGATATAGGGGGGAGAGGGGGGGAATGGGCGGGACAGGTGGGAGCACAGGTGAGCAATGGCGAGAACACACTGAATGCACTAATTGTTGTGCTTGAGCGCACCGAAAGCGCACATGAACTTGTGAAATTGCAGGGCGCAACAATATAACAGCGCTAAGTTGCTGCCGCTGCTCTTGATGGCAAAACAAAATTTCCAAAAATATAAGCAGATGAAACTAAAAATACTCAAAGCACAAACAATGAGCGGGATAACGAACAAATATCGAAACGTGTGCCAACAGACGCCTGTCTAATACCATGCTCGAATATCACACTGCAAAAAAATGCACGTAATTGTCATCAGAATTAAACATTCCATTTATTGCATTTTTTGTTGATTGCATCATATCATATCATATTATTAACAAAAAACGATGGAAAATACAGATTCTGTCTAACAAAACTTTCCCTGTGTAATTAATGTACATGTGCATCATTGTTTATTTTCATAATTAAATCGTATTAAGTAAATGAACACTGCCTTACAATATTTTCAAAACAAATATAAGATTTTCGCCTCCGTGCAGCAATTTCAATTGTGTGCGGTTTCACTTCAATCAACGGCAAATAGAAATCCAATTTAAGCCCAGCTTGTCGGCGCTGCCAAAAGTATGCTACGAAAAAATATGAAACTTAAATTAACCAAACAATCCATCTAGTCGATATAACCCGGTGTGTGTTTGCAGGGCATTCGAAACGTTTTCAATGGCTTTCCAAAAATCCAAAAATAAATGTTCAATATTTAGAGGAACATGCATATAAAATTGGAATCGTGTGCGTGTGAATAGGTGGAGAAATGTACTACATATATCGGAATCGTTGTTTTCTTGTTAATTAGGTGGTTTAGCACAAATGCCAGTGTGTGTATGCGTGTGTGTGTGTGTGTTTGTGTGTTAGTGCGGAATATTTATCGCTTCTTGGCTTGAAGTGCTCTTTTCCTTATTTTCTTGTTGGCTTCAGCGAGTGGAACAGGGGAATATGTGATTAGCCCCATGTCCGTGGCTAATTTATAATCGGGTGTGAGTGGGCGTATTTTGCTTTTTGCCCAGAAGCAGGAGATTTAGGTGCCTCCACACAGAGATACACTCGATGGGGTGTCATCATCGGCGATTTTCCATGAATATGAATATATATTGTACATATATATCTATATTATTAAAAAGCAACTAGAGCAAGAGCAACTTTTGCTGCTTTCGCGAACTTTTCCGTCGACAGCAGGCAGCGGTAGCAGCGACTTTCGTTGAGCGGCGAGTAACAATAATAATTCGCACCGTGGTCGCGAACGTGGTCACCACATCAGCCAGCTCCTAGTTCCGAGAACCGAGTATTCCGAGTCCAAATTTCGAGTCCGGTGCGCCAGTGAATCGCTAGTGAAGCGCCAGTGCATCAGCGACAGGTGCAGCTTTGTGTGTGGGCATACAGTGTGTAATTTGTGGGTGCCCGTGTGTGTCTGTGTGTAACCGTGTGTGTGTGTGTGTGTGTATGTGCACTGCTGCACCAGAAAACCCAAAAATAAATGCCAGAAAATATGTCACCTGCAAATAGTGGCGAACAATGCAAAAGATATGAAAAACTCCCCGCCGCGAATGAGCCATCAAAAATTAATTAAATAAAATGCATTAAAGGAAAACCAACTGATATATATTTTATACACATATATACATATATATATATATACATATGTATATATACTCCATTTGCATCCAGCGCACACAAAAGCTAATTAGCATTTAAAGCACAATTAAAAAGTGAAGCCGTAAAGGCTGGTAAAATGAAATCAACTTCAACCGCGAGTAAAACCAAAAAGCCAAAAAGCACAAAACCAAAAACTGAAAACTGAAACACAAAAATACTGAAAAACCATTTTTCTGCAAGTGAAACAATTAAATGGCATTTTAAGCGCATTTCTTCCCGTATTCCCGTCCAATTTCTATATGGACACTTTCTTTGTGCTATTTTCATGGAGGGGGGAAATCGCTAACCAAAAATACAAAAAAAGAATTATAGAAATCCGGAGGGTAAAAATGTTGACATCGCTGGCGAGGACGTGGAAAGCCAGAAAGAAAATCAAATAAATAAAATTAAAGAAAAACCAAGAACTACACTCAAAAATAGAATATTAGAGACGTGCCGTGAGGGGAGGGGGAGGGGAGGGAGTGGAGGGGTGTGGCAGTAAAAATTCTGTAATAGTCGAGCCATATAGCCTGCATACACAATCTATAGCTAAAGATACAAATGTATCTATCCATCTTTCGCTGCCGCTGTCTCCATCTTGTCGCTCATCGACGGCGACCGAATATTTTTTTGTACATATATAATTCATTTTTTCTGCCGCTCTCCTTTTTTTAACTATTCGGTTTATTTGTTGTTCTTGCTGGCGGGTGGGCAAAAAGCGTTCTAAATATGTGACCAACTTACAGTGGCGGTAGAAAAAAGAAGGTGTTCCTCGAATGAATCAGCAAGGAAAATTTGTGGGTGTTTTGGACCGTTTCTCATACTCATTGCCCAGCTTTTGAGCTTTTTAGCAATGTAATCCCCTTAGTCTTCAATTTTGAATTCAAGGTGGTAATTCTGATGTCGATGTTTTGAATATCTGCCAAATGCGCTTCAATGTATTTTAATTTAATGCCATCATCATTGCTAATTAGGTAATAAAAGTCACTCATCCATATGTGCAAATGCGTAAGCGGTTCGGCTTTTGAAAAATAAATCATTTTAATTAATTGAACTCTCGTTCTTTGGCTGCAAATATATCAATATGTTTAGTCGATATACATTCTTGCAATTTTTGGCAACATTATTTTATTGATGTATTTTAAATAAAGGTTGTAGATATTTATAAATGCCTTTGATGGGCTATTTCAATATACATTCAACTTATTCAAAATTTGTGTTACTAAATGTCTTTAGCGAATAGTAAATTTTGTGATTATGTTTTGGAAAATTGTAATAAATGTAAATATAATTATACATGTAGCCATTATGCAAAATTTGTAGGTCAAAAACTCTTCATTTAAAATTTGAATAGAAAGTCCACCATTAAAATTCAGAATTTCTTAAAACTGTAAATCTTTTATATTGCTTTTAATGGCTTAGCTTTCCGTCTTAAACATTTGTTTGCACACCGAGTATATACTCAGAATATACGCTTTAAGAACAGAATCACAACAATGCACCATATTTCGGCAGCGAGTGTGGCAGATTGTATCTGAGTCCACGCATTCGCTCGCCCGTGGATACAGATACATTCCGGCAGATACGATCCGCAGCAGCTGCTGCTTCCTCTTCTCCGTCGGTGCCAGAGACGTGAAAATGTAGACTGATGAAACGGAATACAACAAAAGCGAAATGAAAATCCAAATAAAAATGAAAACGAAACGAATGAAAATGAAAAGCCAAAACCAAAACCAAAACCAAAAGCAAAGGAAAGGCAAAGCGCCGCCGACGATGATCATTGCGTAAAGTTGAGCGTTCTCGCCGCTGCTTCGCTTCTGTTGCTGTTTCATTTTCAGTTTCAGTTTCAGTTGGCCGATGGTGCGCTTACAAAACGCCGGTTTTTCGGCGGACGCGTTCGCCTTCGCTTTCGCGCTCCTTGAAAATCCAAAACCCTGCACACACAGATACTCACCCACACACACTAATAATACAGGCGGTTGGGTGGGGGAGGTGAAAGTGCAATAAGAAAGTGCAGCGGGGTGAGGGGGCGGGAAAGTGGCCGAAATTCCGTGCAGCACTCTAAAGCCAACTTTAGCAATTGGATGGCGTTATTTTTGGATTAAGCAGCGCCAAATTGTTACAAACGGTAAGCACCCACATTAAACCAAATACGAGTAAATACGAATTTTCCCTCAGTGTGTGTGTATGTGTGTGCAAGTGTGCATGTGTGCTTACACTTAAGCCCGACCAGTGTGCGTGTGTTTATTTGCTGAACATTAGTGTGCTTAAGTGCGAAGCCCAACCACCCACTTCTAAGCCAAAAACAAGTGGTTTTGCACCGAAAGCAAATTAGCTGAAAAATGCTCCAGTTTTTGGAGCCATTTGCCTTTTACCCAATTTGAAATATTCAGAAATCTACGTATAAAAACGATCATAAATTTTGATTTATTATTTGTTAAAAGATATGAGCCAGAAATCATAAATAATATCTATGGAATTTTTCTTACGATATCCAAACTGCAGGCTGAAAGCTTTATAATGCTGTAGAAAATACACAAAAATAGTTTCTTTCTTTATTAAAAAATGTTATTTTGTTTTTACCCCTGAGTTTATCTTCCTATATAAATTTGTCACCTTAGTTTTTTTCAACTTAATATGCATCCTTGCCATAAAGCATAACCATTTAACTAGGGTAATAAATCAACTTTAATCTTGCCGCCTTTGTCCTCAAATATTTAGACTGAAATGTGTTTTTGTCACTCAATTACAAGTGAGAAAATTCTTCAGGTGTTCAATATTGGATGATCAAATTGCAGTCGCTCGGCTAAATATTTCTGTGTTTGTGTAGCGGCCACATGCAATATTCAAGCCATTCAACATTATCGAGAGCAGTGGCAGCACAATGCTGTATTTTAATAATGAAATCAGCAAAAACATAGCAGGCTAAATCAACAGCTTTTAGCCAGTTTCGAGATTTGGCATGTGGATATATGTACTAGACGAGAGGATGTGAAATCCTCGAGATCCACCTACATACATATGAGTCGACACCCAGATTTGCGAGATGCCTCGACTCGCCTCAGTGAAAATCTAACAATATTTGCACCTGATTCCAATGCACACGTATATGTGTGTGTGTGAGTGTGTCTCAGCACACACGCACACATTTAGCCACGATTATAGTTTATGCAGCACTCTCAAAATGACAGACACACCCACACATGCCATGGAGTCGAACCGATGGCTATGCCAGCGATGATAATGATGTCGATGCCAAAATAAAGACGCTGAAAAATGAACAGGGGATGGATGTTAATTGGGTTGTGGGGAAGATTCTATACCCTCTCTCTCACCTGAAGAATGCCAGCTTAATTATTGTAATTAATGGATTGCCTCAAAAACGCGGGACACACAAAAATCAGCTAACTAGCTAATTGATGATTTTTTAAAGGATTTTCACATTACTTACTTACATCTTTAATACATAGGTGGATTAAAGTGCATATCTGTATAGTATATATGCTTTAGTAAAAGTCTTAAATGTACTAAAATCAATTATCTATGTATTTTATAATTTAATGGCATTTAAAAGTCATCTTTTATAATTCAAATTCAAATGCTAAGTCCCTCGGGCTTAGTTACATAAATTTCGAAAGCAGATCGCACGCTGAAATATATTCGCTTCGTCTACCGCTAACACATTGAGTAATTGCAGACAAATATTATTTAAAAATTTGGCTCAAGGCATTATGCCATGTGACATATTGGCTGATTGACTGTTGCCAGGGCAATATTATTTTTAAAGCGAAACATTCAATTTTTATGCCCAAACCAATTTCATAACTTAAAACAAATGATGTGAAAAACTCTCGACACTGCAACTCTGGTTAAATTTAAATGTACACATGTCCTGCGGCTATTAATTTGTTTCGAAGCAAGAGTATTCAAAGAGTTGCTCAGAAATGTGTGGGCAGGCATATGGCACATTGTATATGGCACAGGGTTATATTCTTTTTTTTTGTATGGCAAGGTATGGTTGCTCATACCCTTGCTCATTTTGTTCATTTTTTTTAAACATTATTTTTGCAGGAATTTTTTATGCAAATTCCCTTACAATTCGTGTGCTAAGTACAGAGTGCAGCACGCACCTGTTCGTGTGCCTCTGTATGGGTATGTATGTGAGTGTATGTGAGTATTTGTGAGTGTTTGTAAGTGTATGTGAGTGTGCATATGTGTTTGTATGAGTTTTGCGTTAAACTTTAATTGGGACATCAAGTGGCAAGCTCTTGTTGCTGCTGGCGCTCTTTTCTCTCTCGCCGTATTGCGTTGCTTTCCTGCCTTTTGTGTGTAATTTGCATAATATTTTATTAAATGTTGATTAATTTGCGCGATTCTTGGTCCGCCTCCGTTGGCCCAGTCAGAATATTGCGTGCTTACGGGGGCAGAAGCAGCAGCAGCAGCAACAGCAGCTGTGGCAGCTGCAACACCACCACCAACGGCAGCAGCAGCAGCAGTAGCAACATGCAGCATGCAACAGCAGCAACAAGAAGCAATTAAACGGCATAAAATGCCTGCAAACACAAATATACTTAATTCCAACGATTTCAAGTATCTTTTATTGCATTTTCCATATACCCATTGCCCATTGCCCTTTACCCCGCATACCTTGTAAGATTTTCGTACGTTTCGCCTCGAAATGACGCAAATCTCAATAATGGTATCTCTTCAACCCAGCTGCTAATTTTATTTGAGGTGACACACAAGGCGGGAATTTCAATTTCAAAATAGAGACATTGAGAGAGTGGATGATTCGAGTGTGTGTGGAAAATATGAGTGTGGCAAAAAAAAAAAAAACAAAAAATTGAGCACATTTCAATATTTTTGGCTCTATTTTTAGGCCAACGCACAAAATAGCAAGACAAACAAAATCGTCTGATGAACGAACACACACAAAAGTATAAAATACTTTTTGTTTTGCCCAGCCAGGCGGTGCTCAAATTAGTTTAAGATACATTTCTAAATGTGACAGTAGTGAGTGAGTGTCTCAGGAAATTGGAAAAATAAATACTATACGTGCCGTTTTGCATATTTTTGATATTTCGTAGGAAGTTCCACAATTGTAATTTGCTAGCAGCAGCTGTAAAATCAGAATGCATTTTGTTGCAGCCAATGGCAATTGATTCCAGTTTGCAATTGAGCAATTTTTGACTATAAAATCTTTACATATATGTATATCTACAGTTTTTGGTGGCATTAAAGTGTTATATATACATAGATCGTTGACATTGAAGTGCTGCTGGAAATATTTTTCAAATTATTTCACGCTTGTTTCACAAACTAGTACCAGTCTCCTGGTTTTTATTTTGTGTTTTTAATTCGACTTTTTCATATATTTATAGGGGAATTTAATGATAAGTTATACAAGGTTAGCAGAAATGGCAAATAAAAGTGTTTCAGTCGTTATTAAATACAGGGCAATTGTTTTATAGGCCATTTGCACATTACAATTGCAGGTTCTTAATTAAGTGTTAACACATTAATTAATTATGCATAAAAAAATGAAATGTGTTTTTATTACAGACAGCCAATTTGTTGAACACATTTGCCTTAGCATATTTCATTATAAATAAAGGATGTTTTATTTTATAGTTTTATAAAGGTATAATAGTCCTTGTTAGTGTGCAAGTATATAGAACTACTACACAACTAATTAACTTTTGTGACTGCTTGTTTAAGAATTAATTAAACGCTGCCATTGAAACTTAATCACATTATTGCCAACTCCTTTACAGGAGAAGTTTTCGCTTACCTCATTATCTCACTCAGTCGTATTTTGCATTTCAATTACAGAACGAACAACGACCGACATTTAACGATTAACATTAAGACCAACTGAAGTAGGGGCAAGTGCTTAGGATTCTATTTTTCGAATCGCCCATATACCGCCAGTAAAGAAGAACAACAAAAGAAAACCCGATAAGCAAAACTAAGTCGAGCGGAAGATTTTAAAAAATATTTTTTATCAACAATATTTTCGAAAAACTTCCAAAGACATTCGAAGCAGTAGCAGTAGAAGCAATAGCAGTTGAGAGCTGCGAGGCAAACAAAAGGAAGGCAACAAGCAACAAGCGAAGTTAAACATTGCCAAAGGAGCAACTCGATTCCGCAGGAAGAAGCAGTCCACAGAGGAAACAAACATCCTTGCAAAATGGCCGCCCTACAACGGAAGCTGGTGCACAAGCAGTTCAACTCGCCCATGGGCCTCTATTCCCAGGAGAACGTGAAGGCCACCTTGAACCGCGAGCTGAAAGCCTTCGGCGGCGAGGGGTAAGTAACCGGGCGCGGGGGGAAAATGATTAAAAATAAAAAAACGAAAAAAAAAGAAAAAGAAAGAGAAAAATAGAGCTTGTTTGCCCAAGCGAAATGATTATCATACATTTAAATGCATAATTTCATAAAATAGATGAAAGCAGCCAGCTGGGGGAAAAATGCTCGTAAAATGGTCGATGGGGTAGCAGCGTTTGCTCTCCTCTTAGCCGGAATACATACATTCCTAGCGGGATTTCTAGTCACTTTTTAGGGCCATCGAGGCGCTTTAAGAAAGGGCGTTTTAAGCCCCTAATTGTATATATATACATAGCTTAATATTAGTGCCTTTATCTAATCTGAAACCAATTCTGAAGATAATATTAATTAACACTTGGCCATGAAAAAGTGTAATTTTCAAAGAATATTTTTATAGTATTTAATTTGGCTTGAATAAACATTAAATTTAGTTTATAATTTCACATTTCATACTAAGCTACTTATGTTTTATTATTTTTAAGATAATCTTAAGCAATATTTTCTTTATTACAATACCATTTTTTTTAAGAAGCTTTCAAATTTGTGCATTGTTAATTTGAATTTAAAATGATGAATACAAGATAAATTCAATTTAAATTGATTTTTTAAAGATTTAAATATTTTATCAATAAGTGTCTAGAGGGAGATATGCAATGGCAGAAACTGTAATGGCCATTTTTTATTCGACTTAGCCCTGGAAACACAAGCCACGCCGAAAGCCTCCTTCGCTGGCTGTTCTATTTTGACAGATACAAAATCCGCTGCCACAAAACAGGTGCACAAAACACATTAATTAGTGGGCCAACAAGGGGCGGTGAGGGGGAGTGGCGTCGGTGGGAGGGGGGTTTGGAGGGGGATGCCCCTCACTTTGTGCATTGCAGCGCGACTGCAGCGTCGACTGAGGCAGCGACTGCGACTGCAACTGCAACTGCTGGCAATTTGTTGCTGTGGCACACAGATACTCAAAAACACGATGTCGACAAAAACAACAACAAGAGCTACAACAGTCCACAATTAAGTGCTTTGACGTTTAATTGTAATTACCAAAAAGCTTTACAGGCAACACACGGCGACGCGTATTTCAGCGATGCTTTTCCCACTCGAGATTCATTTGTAGCTGGCGCTGTTGTCGCCACAACAATAACACCATCTCGTTGTAGTGCCTCCCCATAGATATCGCTGGCATTGTTGTTTGAATAAACCGGCCTCAGCATCACCTCACTTCAGCTCATCTCACCTCAACTCGTCCCACCGATCTGATACGATCCGCCAGATAGATATAGTGGTGATCTGCTCTGGTGAGCAAAAAACTTTAAGTGGCTTTCAGTTATTCGGTGACTATGCGTGCGACAAAACGTGTTCAACTGCAACGGAGTCTTTAACATTTAATTACCAGAGCCCAAAAACTAAAAACTAAAAACTATAAGCTGACAACTGAAAACTGCAAAACTGAAAACTCAAAACTGCAAAACTGAAAACTTTCAATCGCGAATTCGCGAGCGTGAGTGTCCGTAACGTGTTTTCCCGAATTAGGGAGCAACTTTTCCGAAAACAGCTGAGCCAAGGCTTCGCCCAAGTTTAAACTTCAAAAATAAAATGTACGTGTAGCGAGAGCAAACCAAAAGATACTTTTTATATAACGCCAGTCGAGTGTGAACGAGAAAAAGGAGCATTTGGGATAGAAGAACTTGATCTTAGAATGTTGCAGCCAAACTGAAATACACAACTAATATTTTCGAATATTATTCAGATCTACTTAATATTCTTACTATATTTTTATGCTTTTTAAGCGACTTTTATTGTTAATTGCTATGTTTTTTAAGGGATTTTTATTGTGAGAATATTTAGCAGTGAAGTATAAAATAATATAGTATAGTAGAAAACAGTGAACAAAGTTATTTCTGTGAATTAAATACGCATGGAGGTAACAATTCTTGTGTTAGGAACCCAGAATATAGATTACTTAATAAGTTACCAACAAGTTATTACGTTTAACATAGAATTAACGTTACTAATTTTAAATTGATCATGTATAATACTCGTATATTAAGTCATTCGAAAGTACCAATTAATTTCTGCGCGTGTAGAGGGATTAAAATAATTCAAGACGTCAGCTAGTCGATGAGTCATGCAGTTTATCATTAGTGCAGCGATTTAATGCAACAGAATCGAGTCAAAAAAAAAATAAAGAAAAAAAGAACAACTAAAACAATGTCAACAAACAAGCGGCAGGCGTCTAGCCAAAAAAGTAGTGAGGCATCTCTTGACTTTCTGCCCATCGGTGAATCACAGGGAAATCGGAAAATTAACCAATCAAATTTCGAACAGAAAATAATTAAAATCTGTGCTGTTGATTAAGCGACGCCACTAATATTTGGCAAATATTTGAGCAAATCTCTATCAAAACTCAATGAGTTGAATGGGAGACACAATTATTTTTGAGCTAACATTGGCCTGCAGCGAATGAGGCTGTCAAAATGTTTACAAATGCTTCAATTAAATCAAATAAATCAACTAATTAAAGTTGAGGCCATCAGATGTGAGTGATTTCTTTTCAAAGGGTCCCAGCGTTAAGTTCAATGTCAAACGTAATGAAGAACAGCTGTCATTTGGCTTAAATTGCCAGAAAAGCTTAAAGCTTGGCGATTATCTCTGGACTTTGTCGTCCATAAATTCTTTAAGGTCTTATCTCAGCAGGCACATTTTCTTAGCCTAAATATTTCCGTTTGTTATCCATTTTTGGAAAGGCAAAGCATTGCGGCCAGATTAAGATGATGCGTTGAGAGCAAAACATTTCAAGCAAATTATAATTAAAGTTGAAAACTCTTTTCGGAAGCTTAAAGAAAATCGCCAGACAAGCAAAAGGCGAAGGCATAGTTTTGTTTTTGCAAAATTTCCACCCAACTTGCTGCGATTTGAATCAAAATTCGCTTTTCCTTCCGCTCAAAGAAGCACATTTTGGTTTGGCAAAAAAAAACATTGTTTTCGTAGAAATGGGATTTATCAAAGTGTTTGATAAAATAATATGTTTTTCGGGCCATTCATTGTTTTCTTTTTCTAAACATTAAAAGCATTTTATAAAAACAAGAATATATAATGAAACAATGTGTGCAAATATATATTATATATATATATTTAACTATTACTCTGACTCTTTTTCCAGTTTGAAACAATTAAAAACTCTTGTTTCGAATTGCGCTTATTTATTTTATTCGCCTGTTTCTAAGCTGTGCATATAATTCATACTTAATACTTTTACGTAACATGTCGCATATGTATATACTGATGGTCCAGGTATCGTAGCAGATTTATGATTTGCAGTATGAACGCAACGTGGTTAAGGAGCACGCTTGGCGGCAACAGTCGTCCACAACGCCTCGAAAATCGCGCTGAATGCCCGACAGTGAGTTCATGTGGTGAGATTCGGAGCTATCCAGATCGGTCAAATGGTCCTCATAATCGAATAGCCCCACTGCAAGTGAAATAAGTGAGTTTGTGTCGTTTGGAATTTGGAATTAGGAATCCAAACCCCAAAAAAGAGGCAGATACTCACAGGAGCCACGTTTGGAAAATAAAGGATTGAATCCATTGGGGCAGGCCGTCCTCAGCATGTCCATCAAATTCGGGCCACAAGCGCGAAATTTGGAGGACTCTACGGTTAGCAGGAGCGGAATCAGGAGCAGGAGCACTGGGATCACGGAGCGGAACATCATTGCCTTGCTGGAACTGCAGCTGGATAGGATGTGGTGCAGTTTCCGCCGCCGTCAGCCATTTTTATATCCGCCGGCGCACTTTCACCTGTCAGATTGGATTAGTCTTTTTGGGTCAGCGTGGGCCGGAGCGTGCTTTGCTTATTTTCAATGTCAGGACACCGAAGGATGCTCTCATTAATTTATGCCCATGGATTAGCGTAACTCTCGTATAATAGGATGCACCATGGGGGTGGCGGAATCTATACATAATAGCAGTAACTTAAGTCTATGGCGCCGTGTATGCTCTCTAGTTTAGGGGTCTTTATTTTCAATAACTTTAATTGGCTTACAATACTTGTTACCATTAGTTACTTAACATGATTTGTATTCAAGAGTGAAATGTTAAAGTTATCAACATATTGTATATATAAGACAGTAAAATCATGCTATATTTTGGCTTGTTAATATGTACAAAATACAAACTAGTGCCAAAGGAATTAATAGCAATCGAATTCATGCCTGCGAGGCGAGCATGTTTAAAAATAAATTCAAATTTGGCGCAAACTGCTTGCAAGCAGTACAAGCAGTGTACCACACACAAGCAGTACATGCCGCCAAATTTGAAATGTTTCCTAATACATTATTCGTTGTGCGCCGATATATACTTATTGCATTGTTCTTATACGTTATTTTTTAGGATTGAAGTTGACGAGCAAATAACAAAGCCCCTGAACTTGGCCAACTCGGCCGTTCTGCGCGCCGTCGAAGAGGAAGAACAACAAGCCAAATGTGGTAAGCTATACTATGTCATTGGTTTTTTGTCTGTGCGCGTTCATTTCATGTTGCCGAGACCAAAAAGAAACAGTGTAAAAACATTCAACAAAACAGCCAACTCCAGTCCCAGTGCTCGTTCAAAACTAGTGTTTTTTACAGATAAAGTTAAATAAATTTAGGGCTCTTGCCCCTCAAAGATTTTTACCCCATTGAAAGGCAGAGCCGTTCGCGTCAGCGAGGCGAGGTGGATGCACTGCATCACACACTGCACCAGCAGCTGCTCAACCAGATCAAAACAGACTATCTCAGTCACCAGCAGGACATCACCATCGATCGGGACACGGTGCTGAAAATCAACCGTCTGGCCACCAAACGCCATCTGCTCAAGCGGGATCACAGCTGGCCTCCAGCTGAGCAGGATCAACCGTCCATCAATGCCGAACAGAGCCATCAGATCTCCTGCAGTCCCTCGCACAGTATTGAGGCTCTGCGGGAGAAGTTCCAGAGTCCCACCTTGGTTATCGAACCCACCGCCAAGGAAGTGAGGGAGCAGCGACGACGGGATGGAGATGGTGCCTCCAAGGAGCGATCCAAAACTCCCCAAAAGGTCAACGATGAACGCAACCTGGCGGAGGTGTTCCATCAAACTCCCTTATCGAAGGGCTTCTCCGCTCCCGAAACCAAAGCAGCCGATGTGGACTTGGGTTTGGTAGCCCCGCGATGTGAGTACTACGAGCAGTTGGCCCACAAAAGATCCACCACACCAACTCTGCCTGCTCAAGTGACTCCATATAGGCCAAGATACAAGAGGCAGGCTTATTCCCTGGATCGTGGACGCGCCCGGAAGCGGACAGTGGGTGCTCCAGAGTTGCCGCCACCCAAACCGAGAACCGCAAAGCCGAAAGTCCAAAGGCGTTGCATAAAACTGGCCACCGAGGTGAAGATCTCGTATGGCCACGACGGCGACAGCGAGGATGAGCCCAATTCTGGTCAAGATGTGGACTTGGAGACCTTGCCGCTGCCACCGACACCGGTGCAGCCAGCTGCCGTGAATCTCAATCAAGCGCAGACAGCAGGGCGAATGGTAATTGACAAGCTGGCAGTTAAGGAGCAGCAGCAGATGGCTTTGGCTTTGGCCACAAATGGGAGCATCAGTCCGAATCCGAATCTGAATCCGAGTCCGTTGGCCAACACTCGCATTGTGCCCATTCGCGTGGAGGCATCGACGGAGCAGCTCAAGCTGAGTGCCCAGCAGATCTACGACGACGCCTGTTCGTATCTGCAGGATCACCAGGAGATGGAGGACATCCAGCAGCGACCCCCCAGTCCCACCTATGTGAGTGCCACCGGTGGTATTAAGTTGCTCCAGCGGCAGTCGAGCAGTACGCCAGCCACACCAGTTCCACCGCCACCTCCTCCGCCAGTAATGCGATCCAAGTCTGTCCAGAATTCGCAGGCTAAGGACAAGCAGACGAAGAGACAGGGTCGCATCTACAACCTGGAGACCACTACGGAGAAGCAGCATGAGGCGCATGTTGAAATTGCCCAGTTGGAGGCAAAGTATGCCCACATCCAGCAATCCATAGCGGAGCACCTGCTCCAGATCGATGCCTATATGGAGAACGCCAAACAGGCGCTGCAGAGGAGTGCCCAGACCACACCAGTATCAACTCCGGCCCCAATACCAACGCCACCACCACCTCCTCCGCCGCCACCACCACCATTAGCAGCACTACCCGCCAGACCCCTCAGTTCGGCGTCCAACGAATCCTGGGACATCTTCGCCCATCGCCAGTCACCCATTTTGGCAGTGGAAAGTCCACTGCAGGCGATTCTCCGCCAGATTTACACCCGGGCAGCTGGCTTACCGAAAAGGCTTTCCAAAGAGATTAAGGAGGATGCCGACGCCGAGGAGGAGGAGGCATCACTTACTGAAAACGTGCCCATTGTGGAGCGGGCTCTGGAGGATCTGCACAAGATTGCGGTGGCACTGGAGCAAAAACCGGAACCCGCGAAACTCATGCACGTAGAACTCCGGACAGCGCCAGCTGTCTCTGAAGCGGAGCACGTAGTCATCAAGGACGAGGAACAGGACGCGGAACAGGACGCGGAACAGGATGCGGAACAGGACGTGGAACAGGACGCGGACATGGAGTACAGACACGTATCGGATGTAATTGCCAACTATGAGCAGTTGGCCAAAAAGGAGTACGATGAGTGGAGGGAGGAGCAGGTGGTAAAAAGCGAGGAGGTCCTGCCCAAAACCGAGTTGAGAAAGGCAATAGAGGAGCAGCTGGCCAAAAAAGGATTGAGGGAAGGTAAAAAGGTACTTGAAGGGGAGGAAAAACCACTTACCAAACTGGATGTTCAAAAGGATGTGAAAAAGGATGCCAATGCAGTGTCACCAGCCAAACAAGATTTACGGGAAGAAGAAAAGGTATCTATCCTAAAAGAGAGTGGCAAAGATTTGGGTGCAAGTGAAGCCAAAGAAGATCTCACAAAGGAAGCAGAAGGGGAGGAAAAGGACAGATCCTGCGGCCATGGAGATACCTCAGTCTACTGCCCAGTTTGTGATGAAATGCGCTGCTCACCAAACACCTGGGGCAAACTGAGCAAAGCCGATCAATGGCGGCTTGCCAATCTGCACAACGAACCCTTGAGGAACTACAAAGCCACCTACGAGATACGGAGTCCGTACATCTCGCGGCAGATCTCCTGGGAGGACATGCAGTCGGCCAAGGAGAATGTGCCGCCCGAGAAACTGCAACGTCAGCGGAGTTTCGTGGAGATTGTGACCACACCAGCGACTGAATCTCCGCCGCCATCTCCGCCGCCTCCACCTCCACCTCCACCGAAGCAGTTGGCCCTGCAGAAACCGGAAACGGAAGCAGCATGGGAGCGCAGTCGCTCGCCCAGTCCGCTGCCATCTCGCAAGTATCCCGCTCCACTCATAGAAGCACCACAGCGCTCCAGCTCTCCCTATGGCCTCAATTCCGTCCGCTCGAAAGCCACACCATCGCCCGTCAATCTGCCGGCGAAATTTACGCATGTGCCGCAACTGGAAGGCCACAATATTGGACTACTGGTGAAAACGGCCACGGAGCCACTGCAGCAGAGCATGTCGGCATCCTCTTCACTGCTGGCTGCCACGCCCCCGTCCACGCCCCGTTCTGCGGCACAGCCCTCGCCCTTCGAATTCCCCAGTCTCGGTCGGGAGTCGGCGGAGCAGCACAAGTTCAAATCCCTGGCCTCCATGGAGGAGGTGCAGCGAGATTTCGGCGTTAATCGATCCTTCGATAATGTGTCACCACGTCCATATCTGGGTATTGAAGGTGCGTGGCATCCATCCCCCCGGATTTTTGTATCCCATTCTGTGTTCTTATGATTCTATGTTCTTTTGAGTGACTCAGTGGATTTTATACCTTGAGCACTTAGGGATTAGGCGAATAGCAAACCAAGTGATTCAGTTCTCAGGTTTTGAGTTATAAAATAAATTTGCCTGGCTCGTTTGTTTCTAATTCAGTTACTCGTATTTTAGCAGGATTTTGATAGATCAGAATAAATTTAATATATTTTGAGCTCTTTGAATTTAACTGTACGGATTTTTAGCTTAATATTCAATTTTTCTTCAGCTTATATGCTTCACAGACAGATCTATTTTCGAATTATATTGCCGACTTTATGAGCAGACATATATCACAGATATATATTTTTGGGTACAATGAATAATTTGGCTAACTAGATATGTACATATATTGCCAGACATGTGCTATTCAGTCCAAATACTCATTAACTCGAATTAAGAATTTGTAGACCAATACAGGTTGCCGAATCCTTTAGTCACTTGAACTAAGTTACAGCTTTGTAGGACTCAAAATATTTAAAATTTATTGTTTAAACGTGTGTAAGCAACAGGCTCGTTTGTACCGAATGTTAATTGTCATGCCTGCACAAATTAAATGTCTTTTTGTGGGCCAGCTAGATATTGTGAACATAATATTTGTCGTATTTATCTGTGACGTTTGGCGGTCAAAACGAATTTGTTGCGTGGCTAACGAGCAAACCTTTCCAATTATATCAAATAATGGCGAGTGCAGGGATTATTTCTATGGTTGATATGGCAGACATGTGAGTTACAAGCTTGCTAATAATTTTAATGAGCCAACTTTTGTCGTACACCTGTGTGAATACGTTTAAAAACCGATTTATTTTAGTTCGCCCAAGATGACAGCAGTTTAAATTTAGCCAACGACTCGCTGGCTTTTGAGTCACAAACTATGTACTTATATATCTGCCCTGGCCCCACAAGATAGATGATAGATAGTTAGTTGGCTGGGATTAGGCTATATCCGCAAGATGGATGGACGTGTGGTGCGCCCACTTGATTTGCCGCCCAGGCATAACAAATCGCCATAACAATAAACAGTCATCCAAACTACTTGGGAATCCTATATAGATCTCGCCAAAGAGCGGCAAGTATGCGAATATATCCCACTATATCTATATATATAGATATATGTATAGATATAGATAGCAAACACCTTGAGATCTTCTGCCGCGAGTGAGGGAGTGGGCATGATGATAAGTATTTCAAGGTGGGGCCCACAAATCACACAAAAATCGAAGGTGTGTAAACAATGCCAGCAGCCTTTTGTATGGTGAGAGGTATCCATCCCGATCAAGATCAGCATACTTAGCAGACCCTCGCGGATAAATACCCATACCCATCTGCATTGGTATACCTATAATATCTCTGAATTGCTCTCGGAAAAGTCTTTACTTTCGCGTATCTCCCGATTCCGATTCAGATTCAGATTCAGATTCAGATAGAGATTCAGCTACAGCTACAGCTATATGTACGTAGATACGAAAGTCGAGTGTGTGCCGAATGTGTGGGTTGGAACCCACACGAGTGCCAATGTTTCTACATACATCTCGACGCGCTGGCTAACAATAATTTCCTCTGCATTTCTCTGGCTCCTCACTTAGTAGCATACATCGAAGGCAAACATATCGCAGCGCGAACGATCAACGAATTAGCAAATAGAAATAGCCAATAGCTATAATAGAAAATAGAAATTAAATTGGGCAAACGCACGCGAATCGAAACGAATCGAACTAAATCGAAATTCAATTAAACAAAATTCTATCGCCTGTTTCCCGAATCATTAAATTTTTTTTCTAATTTTTCAACGATATCGATCCGAAGGATAAACGAAACGCGCGCCGATCTGCAAAATATAAAGCCTCAAAATCAGAGCCATAAAATCACATAAAATCAGATAAAATCAATATCAAAGACGAATTCGTGGTGTTCCCCTAACAAGCAGACTCTCCAATTATCGAACTCAATTGAATTGATTGCACCGCGGGATTATATAACGCTCTTCTTGACTTTCGGCGAGCGGACAAGTCAAAAAATAGCCGCAAAAAACAAACATATACATCTTGGCATATATAAGTGTATTTGTTATTTTTGATATCTATACGAGAATATTTTTATTCTTACGCAAAGGCCCGATCGGCCATATAGATAGATAGCCAAATAGATAGAGATACGCGAATAGAGAGCAATATATAGATAACCATGGTCGCTCAGTGGAAAATCATCAACGAGAACTACAAAAATCTGGAGGGTAAACACACACAATTTTCACACCATCCATATGTATGCATGTATATAACCATATATCTGCTCGATTCACTACGATTTTGAGCAAACAATGTTGCTCATTTCCGATGCAACAGCAGCAGCAGCAGCAGCATTAGCAGCAACATGTTGCACGTTCAGCGACGACATCCTCATCACCCCCATGAGTAATGTCAAATTCTTAGCTTTCGACTCGTTCTCATCGTCTAAATTTAGACGCAATGACAGCCGTGTATGATTTGCAGAATCGGACCCGCCGTTCCCACCGAACCCCCAGCCCCGCCCCCCTTCCGCCTCCTTTGTGTTCGCACATTGCTATTCCACATTGGCTATAATTTTAATTGGCTTAAATCATTTTCAAATTGTTTCGCTAGCACTGGGCTGCAGTGCGGCATCCAAGGTTATAGTGACGCCCACGTTTTGGCCGCATTTTGTTGAATGTTAATGCACGGCAGCTGCACTGAGCAGCTGCATCATCATCATCATCATCGCAAGAATTCCGAGTATCCAAACGTTACCTCAATCGTTTTCCTCTCTCTTTTCGATTCAGGCTACAAGCGTGTGGCCTGGCCACCGGCCTCCGAGGAGCGGATCATCCGGGAGTTCACCCCCCAGCCGCAGACCCAGAGTCCGGCTCCCGGTGCCGGAGGCTACTATCCCCAGGCCCAGGCCCACGCCCCCAGCACAGCAGCGGCTGCCGCGCCACCTCAGGTAAATGATGCAATGCCCGCTTTTCCAGCCAAAAACCAATGTACCAATGTATATAGAACACACACTATATAGTCGATAGTTTCGTGTGCGTCGAGTGTAAATATAAATGTATACTGCCACTGCCACAAATTGTTGCTCATCCGGTGGGGCATTAAAACGCCATGTACATAGCATTTGGAGGTCCAACTCCGCACTTCGCACTCCACACTCCCATTCCCCAGCCTAACCACACTGACAACTTGCAGGGTCCCATTTATAACAACGTCCAGCCACGCACCACCCAGCCACCACAAAATGCCTACCACCACCACCCAACAGCACCACAACCCACCTACTCCAGCTCCACCAACCAGTACCCAGATAGTTATCCACAGCAGGAGCAGCAGCAGCAGCAGCAGCCTGTGCAGTACACACAGGCCCAGTTCAGTCGGCAGCGCTCGAGGGAACCTGTCCAGGTTCCAGCTCCATCTCCAGCGCCCGCATCCGAGCCCAGCTATCCCGCTAATCCGTACCAGAACTATCAGTCCAACTATCCGCAGGAGCCGCTGCAGGCAGCGAACAATGTGGGTGGTGGCTGGAAACACATTGGTGCGCCGCAGCCCAAGGAACGCAGTGAATTCACCGCCGGCGGAGGAGCCTATCCTCCGTTCCAGGGATCCTACCAGCAGCAGCCGCAGGTACCGTCTTGGATCCAGTCCCAGGATCCCGACTTTTGGCTAAGCGAAGTGATGCTACCTATTGCACTTGCACTGCGGCTGCGATCGTCTATGCCACCTGCCACTTGCCACTTGCCACCTGCCACCGTTGATCTCCCTCTGTCGTAGATGCTTTTCCTTCCACCTTCTATCTCGAACACTTACTAAACTCCCTTCTGAAACACTTACTAAACATTATTTTCTATTATTAAAATAACACCTATTTATCTTTCTATAAGCCTTCAACTTAACCATGATTTCCTCTTGTACATTTAGCTTAATAGCATTCAATACTAAATCTGAAATAGGAAGTAGTTCTCTTTAAATGTAGTGCTTGGTAGAAAGAAATACTAATTTCTAATAGTTCTTATTTAAGAGCTCATATGCTGAATTGAATTAAATACAATTTTAAAATCCGGTAGTAACAGATTTGATTATTACTATTAACTTTTAAAAACGAATCTTAATGTTGACAAAACTCTCTGGAAATGCATCTTATTTATTTGGTTTTCTTTAACTTTCTGCAATAAAAGATGCATATCTTAAGAATATTTTTTGTATTGGTCTAAACTGTGATAGCCTTCAAACCTTTAAAAATTTCTATGAATTTCTTCAACTTATTATTATTAAATTAAAGGGTCTTTACATTTTTTTTTTTAAATAGATCAAGCTTAGATTATCGTCTTTATTGTCAAATAATTGTTGGTAACATTGTACTCACTCACTTTTGCATGGCGGATTCGAAACTAACTCCTGTTTTTAGGCAACTACTCGCTTAACCCATGGCTTTAATGGCATTTGCTTCTTTCTCTGCGACTTTCAGCTGTAAACTGCGCATAAACTTACCCAATACTCAACCTCCCATCCTCTAACTATGGTCTCTTGTCTATCTCTATCTCCAACATATTCTATCTGTCTGTCCACATGCAATGTGAATGTGTCGTATGCACCTCCCAACCAACAAAACACCACTCAAATCATTACCTGTGATCGCAACCCATGTCAAACATGCATCTTGGCACCACCCAACTTCAATGCACCACCACTGCACCAATGCACCACTGCACCACTGCACCAATGCACCACTGCTCCACTGCACCACTGCTCCACTGCACCACCGATTAAATATGAGCAGCAGCAGCAGCAGTACGGTGCTCCGTCTTACGATGGCCAGCAGCAGCAGCAACCTGCAGCACAGTGGCAACAGCAGCAGCAGGTTCCGCAGCAGCAATATCAGCCTCAATCGCAGGCTCAGGCGCCCTATCAGCCAGCACAGTGGAACCAACAGCAGCAGCAGCCATCGTACCAGGCTTCACCGTACCAACAGCAGCAGCAGCAGCAACAGCAGCAGCCATCCTATTACCCACAGCAAAACGGTGGCTCGACCTTTGCTCAACCCCAATACAATTCTTATTCGCAGCCCCAGTTGCCCTACTCGCAGGATCAGACTGATCTGCAGCAGCAGCAACAGCAGCAGCAATATCCAGGAGCCTTCGCTGGACAGGATAGCTACCGGGGCGCCAGTCCCGGCATCATCACCCTGCGCAAGGAGGCTCCAGTCAGCCAGCAGCCAGCGCCAGTCTACACTTCGCAGCCTGCCGCCGTCAGTTATCAGGGTAAGTTGGATCTCCTTTAGTAAGTAATCCTATAGATATAACATGGATTTCATTATAATAGGAGGCAGCAAATTGCGCGGAGATTTGAAGTGGCCACCACCGGAGTACAAGGAGGCAGCTGCTCGCGAGAACGAGGAACGACGCCAGTTGGCGTTGGGCCCCGTCTGCCGTCCCAGGCGAATCAACCGGGTAGGATATATCCTTCCAAGAGAAATATCCATCCAATATTAATGCATATGTGTAATCACAGGACTACACACCCTTCTTTGCCAAGCACCAGTTGAACAATGGATATCCCAGCTACAAGGTGCCTCCTGGCACCCAGCACATTTTCGGCTAAGTTTGGGAAAGGAGACTTTAAGATGCCAATAAGAACAGCACGATAAAATATTCAATGGAACCCACTTCATAATAATACTGAAAACGATCATGTCTATGTTACTAAAACGAATCACTAACGAAGCAACCAATCTATATATAGGATATATATACAATTGTTATACTAATCTCAAATGACCACTAACGACGCCATATATATACTATACATATATTACGAAACGAACCCATGATAGGTGAATGCAATACTACAGCAGGTGTGACTTCAACCCGTGAATCATCTTCAATATTTTCTATATAATAGATGCTAAATGATTCAACGAAATCAGATGGCACACTGTTAAGTTAATACTAATGATGATTCGTGGGCTTGGAGGCCTGGATGAAATCCGGATGCCCAAACGGGGCGATGGATAACGAAAATCTCCATGTACCCATACTATATACACATATTTGGAGCATGTGCATATAGTATGGCCTAGATAGGAGACCAGAACTATATGCTAAATCATATAGTGTTAGATTCTAAGATGATTGTTAAAACTGTTAACTAGCAAATGAAATGGACACGATGCGACCCAAGACGGAAAAATGATAATGAGATTGAACCTTGTCTTAGTTTTAAGAGCACTACTAAACTATTTATTGTGAGCATATTCTATTTAACGCAGATCCCGTGCAGCGATGAGCTCAAGGTAACCGCCGGTGGGGAAACCACATTCACTAATTGTAAATTGTAAGATGATGAGTTGCCCGATTTCAGGGCACATCCTTTGGAGCCGCTCGCACGGGTTTCTCCATGTTTATGGTTTGAGTTTGCATGCTTTTTGCTTATATCTATACTATATGCACATATATATATATATATGAATTTACCTTGACATTGTTAAACTGCAAATTATAAAAAAAACCGTCAATTATCCCGCTATAAGTAAGTTATACAAGAGATTAGGCGAACGCGCCGAAACCAATCTGTGAGTTCCCAAGAAGGCCATTCAAGGACAATAAATTTAACGAGCTCGTTCGGATCATCACTCCCCACCAAAATGCCCCCTCCATCCGCCCGAGGTCGGTGCTTTAGTCCGCCCGCTGACCCCGGGCAATAATATGAGGATGCCTTTGCCTGCTGGACGAGCAGCCGCGGACTCAGTGCCCAGATCTTGGCGAATGGAGCGGGAATGTGGCCGGGTCGAGGCTGGAGAACGGGCCAAAAACTCTCAGACTTTACCAATTACTACTACGACCAGCAATGTCTATACGCAACTACACTACAATGTATAACTAATACAAAATGAGAAACTAAATAAACGGCAAGTTTTGAATACTCGCGACGAGAAGAACTATTTTGGATCCATTTTTTTCAATTGGGTTTTGGACTCTCTTTATTGAAACGTTCGCATTCGATGGCTAAAACTTAATAGTAATCATAATAGTATTGTATTAATAAATAACTAAAAGTAAGGCCAAATCAACTTCAACGCTAGTTACAACAAGTTATCCATTCTGTGGCACTGGCACTGGGCATCCAATCAAATTAAATGCAAACGGAGCTGCGAACGGGAGACATGGACCAAAACTAAATGGGTTTCCATCGATCGATATCAAGTTAAAAAGACTTTTGTTTAACTACATTTGCAACAGTACGCTACGGCTGAGACGCATACACGATAATTATATTTTGGGTCGTACAATCAAATTCTCCGACCAGGTGCACATTCTTTGTGCTGTAAACTCAATTTGCAACAATTAAGTGCCTCGGCTTATCGGCTGTGTTCACTACTCGATGACGAACCTCCTTGGCGACGTTTGGTTTTTTTTCGTGCTTAGTTGGGTAAATTCAATTAATCACGAGTGCTCCTCGCCACTCCGCTAATCAGCATCCACTTCTCACGCCGCGCTCGCTCGCACAGCACTTGATAATTTGATATAATTTCGTTTGTTTATTGTTTGGATGAGCTGCCCTCAGAATCGTCCATTGTCCGCTAGGTAAACATTAGTGATTGATTGATGGGTTGACATTGCTTCTAGTTGTTCGATGGCTCCAGGTCCATGTTCTGGCCGGCGCTGGTAGACGGGGATGTGGAGGAGTCAGCTTGGGAGCTCGACTTTTTTGCCGAACTGCTCGCGTAGCGTCCGGAACTGGAAGCGCCCTGTGCCGAGCCCGAGGGCCGGCTAGCCGCGCCCTTGTCCTCGTCGTCATCGTCGTCGTCCTCCTCCTGGATCAGCTTCCGCGCCAGCTTGACGGCCTCAAACTCGCGATAGTGGGCCTTGCGACGTCGCTCAAACTCGCGTCGGCGTTCTACAAGCGAATAAGATTAGGCCGTGTTTGTAATCTGGTTTGTTCGTGGCACTTACGTCGCTCCTCTTCGCTAAGGGGCTGGTCATCACCGGAGGAACCTTCATCCTCGATGCTCTCTATCGACGGCTGTGTGTTAGCCGCTATGCGGAGTCTGCAAAGAAATGTGTGGATTTAGTATTTGTAAATGCAATAATGCAAAATGACTGGCATGGCTTTAAAATATCTCTTTAAATTTCATAAAACGTTTTAAACAAATAATGGATTAGTTATTTATAAAGTTTTACAAATACTGAGGCAGTCAGATAGGTATATATTTCTTTATGTTGAAATATTAGCTTATCGTTCTGTAAATCTTACAATTATCAACGATTGTTTAATCTCTGAATCTCTAAGAAGCATGTAAACAAAAAATGAGAACGACGCATTTTCTGGAAATCGGTTTTGTTTGAAATTTGATACTCTATGCTTGTGCCAAACCTTAGACAGTCATATTTAGCAAGTAAACAACAGGAAGCTTCCACATACTTCTCCACTAGCAACTCCGTGTCCAGCTCGTCCCTGTTCTCGTCGAAGCCCTCCGTGTAGTTGTACGGCGTCTTGGGCTCATCGATTTTCATGTGTCCGTAGTCCTTGTCGGCCGGATGGAAGGTCTGCATCACGTTCAGCTCATCGAACTTGGCACTTTTGCGAAAACTTTTAAATGGAGAAAGAAGTACCACTTAATAAGGGCAATTAATCTGGGGGCGACTTGAGATGATCTCACCTGGCTCCCGACTTGTCGAAGCTGCGCGAAGTCTTGAGTATACCCTTGCAGGGTAGCTGTGGGCTGGGATTGTTCTGCATCCTGGGTATCTGTGTTACCTGTAACAACGGGCAAAGACCAGAATTTGCTTTAGTTGCGGACAATGCACGCGGATAATTACGTCAGGCGGTGATGGGGAGTCATTGATGATTTCGTGGATTTGAATGTTGTTGTTTCTGTTGCTGTTGTTTCTGTTGCTGCTACTGCTGCTGCTGGTCAATCGTGAATCACGGCGGCAGTAGCCGAACAACAGGCACTGCAATCGCGATGTTCGCAAGATTATAATGGCACAGGTCGCGCCGAAACCTCGTGCCCTTGGAGGGGTTGACATTGCCACCCACTGGGCGGCCACTGCAGCCAGCAATCCCCCAGCAACGCCCCATTGGCCATTTGACGCCTTGGTGGCCTCCGCCTTCACCTCCACATGCTTCAGCGCCTCCATTCCAAAACCCACTTACTTGTGTGTTTCGCCTGTTAACTGCAATTGCAACTGCGTTTTCGGAGGGCAATTTACGCCACAATCTTCAAGTTGGCAGCCAGCTGGTTTTTGGGCGAGGGGCACGATCTCATCGATGTCGCCAGCCGGGCGGGGTTGATCGCAATTTGGAAAACGTTGAATTTGACTCTTGAAGGGTTGGTGGCCACTGTCTGATGTTTCTCTTCTAATTTCTATTGCAAACAAATGGCAAATCCGGTAAAAATATTCTAACAAATTCTACTAGAGCTGGCAAAACAGCGATGGCACTTTCGATTACGCTTGGTTATCGATACTTACTTAGCTTGAAGCATGCTGTTAAAAAATACCATTCGAAATTAGATACTTCAAAACTTAGCTCGGACTCGAACCAAACTAAAAAATAATTTTTTTTTAACTTTCAGTTACACTTTGTTTTTATTAAAAATTATGAGACAAAAGATTATTAGCCGGTAAGAAGTCAACGTTATGTATTGTACACTTTACGTGCTTGTATTTGCTACGCGCTAAGGTCATTAAATACTTAGAAGGCTAGGGTTTAGTAGAAGTATTAGAAAAAATGCTGCATGTATCAGTCTCTCAGTTGAAGCGCTGCTGGAAGTTCTGCTGCTGGTTGAACATCATCTGTTGCTGCTGCTGCTGCTGTTGCTGCTGCTGCTGGGCCTGCTGCTGCTGGTGGTGAAAATCCTGCTGGTTACCAGCTCCGGACAATCGAACTCTCTTTGCATTCGGCTCGGCGTTCATTTGCTGCTGCTGCTGTTGTTGCTGCTGCTGTTGCTGCTGTTGTTGCTGCTGCTGCTGTTGCTGTTGCTGCTGTCGCTTGTTATCCGACTTGTCTTCCTGGTCGTCATCGGTGAGGAACTCACGCTTGGGATACGGTATGGGACAGCCGGCGAACACGTCCTGCGTGGGCTGCGGCTCCTCCTGGAAGTACTGATCCTGCATGGCCTGTTCGGAGGTGATGCGCTTGTTGGGGTCCATTAGCAGCAGTTTCTGCAGCAGGTGGAAGGCCTTGCTGTCTGGCTTGATTTTGTGCCTTTCCATGTATTTGGCCAGCGAGCAGGTGGAGTATGTGGAGCGCTTAAAGTCCTTTGTCAGGGTATGATGTTCCGGCATCTTCTTGATGTCCTCCCAGTCCTTGTCCTGCGGAAAGCCCATTACGTTGAAGATGCGGTCTAGTTGATCGTGGTGGTACGGATTGCTGGTCTTTATGTCCTCCTGGCGGCAATGGAAGATGGGCTCCGAAGTGAGTAGCTCCGCGAAAATACAGCCAATAGCCCAGATGTCGATAGCCTTGGTGTAGTGACGAGCACCGAGCAGCAGTTCCGGAGCACGATACCAAAAGGTAACCACCACGGGATCCAGATCTGCCAGCGGTTTTAATGGGGCATTGAAGAGGCGCGCGAAACCCATGTCGGCGATCTTTACGCGACCCCGCTCGTTGCCATCGCCCATCACCAGGATGTTGGCCGGCTTCAGATCACGATGAAGCACCCAATTACTGTGCAGATAGTGAATCCCATCCAGAATCTGGTACAGCAGACTTTTAACCATGCCGCGGGGAACGACAACCTGCTTTTTGGTGGCCTTGGCCGCCCGATGGAACTTGATAATGTGCCAAAGATCGTGCTCCGCATAGTCGATCAGCAGGAACACCTTGCGGTCGTTGTGGGACAGAAACACCCGGATGAGGGTAATTACGTTCTGGTGCTTCAGTTCGCGCAGCAATGCAATCTCGCGGCAGGCGGACATGGACAAGCCTGTGCCGTCGATCTGCTTCAAGGCATATTCCTTGCCATCGCTACAGAACATGAACAACATCATAGTTATTTATATTGTATTGTATGGGGAGCACCCTATGACCAGCTCACCTTGTCTCCTTCCACTTCGCCTTGTAGACGTGGCCGTATGTTCCGCGTCCCACCTTGCAGCCCTCGTAATTGAATAGGTCCTCCACCTTCGTACGCTCAATCTGAGTTTTCATCTTGAAATCGTAGTCCATTTTTTCCAAATGTTTGCAAATTCCACAATTGTTTGTAAATGAAGAAGCCGCCAATCAGCTGTCTGCCGATAACGATAACAAGCCGTTGACCAGGGATGGAGAATGCGTCAAGTTCTAGCCAAATCTAGCTTTTTTATAACTATCTTTCTATAACACAGAAAGAAAATTCTTTTTTTAACTTCGTGCTTTCTTTTTATTATTAATTTTTATACCATACATTTCGTATTACAAATTTATTTCTAATGCAAAAATGAAATAAAATCCCCAAACATTTTTGAAACCCAAACAAAATCATGTATTTAATGTTCCTTAGAATGTTATGTAGAACAATACGATGTCCTACTGAATAAAAAAAAAGAAACTCAAAAAAAAAAAAAGAAATCAAATTTTATCCATTGGCGACACGCTTTATTTTTCCCTTGGAAATATATCTATGTTTTTATTTTCTCAATTCTTTGTACCAACAACTTATCAGCTAGGCATGGTAAAAGTAAACTATAATTGTGTTCTTAAAATGAAAGTGAAATTATATATGAACCAAGTTGGAAACTCCAAACGATTTAAATTCATAGCAACATCTCGTCGTGTTTCTCCGTTTCGTATCTCTATGTACATTATGCAGATATTAGAATTAAGAAATGCACAAATTATTGGAATGCATAAACAAAAGGCAATATGATTTAACGCGGCGGAGGAAGACACTTTTCAATGCGATTGATGAACAATGAACTAAATATGGCAAAAATTAGATTATTTAACATTCTAGTTCTAGATGTAAATTACATGTGTATTTAATATTGGAAGAGCTTTGGAAACAAATCGGTGGAAGTAAGTCGAAGCTAACCAAATCGTGTTTGTGTTAACAATTAACTTGTTTTTCGTTTAAGTTTAATATGAAATTAAATGCATTTAATAAATATAGGTGTGCGTGTGTGTGTGTGTTTAATGTATGTATCAATGTGTGTGTATATGCAAAAATGGAAGTAAATTTGTTCTTAACAATGCTTTTTGTTTGTATTCTAGAATTTGCCGAATACATATCGTGTGTTTAACATTAGCTGTATGACAGTTATATAAAGTAAATATACATATAAATGTATGTTGTTTTTTGTTGCTTTTCGCAGTTTTCGTTTCTTGTATATAGCGCGTTCAGATTTTGTTAGAATTATTTGCTTTTCGTGTGTGTCGCCACTGGGCAACACGCCTAGTTTAGTTGGTTTTTAGAAATTTTTGCTACGCCTAAAATAACTGGTATAATGAAGTTAATCATACACATGTACATATAGAGGGGTATATATATACTCGTGTATCTGCTATTTACATCCTTTCATTTCGCTACTCATCATTGCGCTGATACTTAACTTAGGCTAGGCTTTAAAAAATCTTAGCAGTTTCTGAGTTTTTAGTAGTTTAGGCTTATAAAGTTATCAGTTTTCAATGGTTCTCTGCCCTCTTTGCGCTCACACAAGTATAGAAATGCTCTTTCCATATTGGGTATTTCGTTTTCGTGTATAAATAATGTTAGCACATACAAAAAATAAATAGGCTTATAAATATTTAGATTTCGTTTCCTCTTTTTTTTTTCTTCGTGTTGTTGTTGTTGTAGTTGCTGGTGTAGGCGGTACCGTAAAAATCTGGTGTATAAAAACTGTTAATTAAAAAACTTAAGTCTAGACCTTTACAACGTTAAACTCGTAAAAATTATACAAAAAAAAGAGCCTAGAATTTAGCACGATAAATCTGTTTGTACAGCAGCATCCTCTGGTTGGGGCCACGTTGATGCGTATTCCCTCTTTACCTGGTCGTGATAATGGCCCGCGGCAAAGCGAATACGCACAGCCTTGAACGCTAATAAATCGGTGGAGCTGGCTGCGATGACGATGTGGTGCTGGGCGGTGCAGCCACCACACTTGATGTGGTCGACGATGGACTGGAGGAAGATGCATTGCCGCAGTTATTGTTGTTCAAGTTGTTGTTGTGGCGCTGCAGTTGGTGGCTGCGCAGGGGCTGGAACTGCGACTGCTGCTGCTGGAGCGGCTGATGGTGCTGTTGCTGCTGATGCTGCTGATGCTGCTGATGATGGAACTGCAATCTCTGCTGCTGATGCTGCAAATTGTGCAGATAGTAGGCGTTCATGTTGCTCGTAGCTGGCTGATAAGGATACGCCCGAACATTCTGCATTTGCGGCAGCACTGGCTGGGGCTGGAACTGCTGAAGTTGCTGGTGCTGGTGCTGCTGATGCTGGTGTTGCTGCTGCTGGTGGTGCTGCTGATTCAACTGGCCGGCGGCTCGCAGCATGTGCCAATAGTTATCGTCGCCAATGGGCGCCTGTCGGCTGCCGTACTTCAGTTGCCGCGTAATGCCCTGCTTGTAGTCCCGATGATCTCTATCGATGGCATAAGCCTTCTCTTGCAGCTTCTCAATCGTTCGCTTGAACTCAGCGAAGGCCTGTGGTGAATGCTTCTGCAGATCGGTGGCCAGCGGCACTAGGGGATTGTGCTGCTGGTGTTGCGTCTGCGACAAATGCTGGTGATAGGTGAGCGGATCAAGCAGTGACTCCAGCACACTCATGTTGGACATGATCAGCGTGTGGATGCGCTGCAGATCGAGCGCTGGATCCAGCGCCGTTACCAAATCCATCTGGAAGTAGTCCATCGTCTTGTCCAACACCTTCTTGCAGCCCGGTGAATTCTCATCCGACCGGCCACAACAACTGTAGAAGCCACTGACAAAGGCCGAGGGATGGAAGTACTGCATCCGGATGGAGTTCATCAGACAGATCTTGTGCAGCAAGTCGAACCACTCGCGCTCCTCCACGCAGTTTGTTGTCTGCACAATCAGCGAGCGATCGTTGTGCACAATCTGTGGGAGAAGAGGCGAAAGTAAATCTTAGTCTCATCTTTGTGCAATTAACATAAATTCTGTGCGCGGCGCAATTGCAAAACAATCGCACCCAAGTGAAATCACTGGCTGAGACAATTCCCACATCTTGGCTGCGATAAAAAAAATAAACTAAAAAACGTAACGCCAAGAAATCGCACCCACGATGACGATTCTCTTCTGCGTCGGCTGCATTGGTTTCTAGGTTTTGAAATTTCCCTTTTTGTCTTACTACCGCCCTCAAAATGGCAATAACAATAGCGTACGCAAAGCGGAGCTTCGCCAGTTCATCTGCATAATAATACTAATTATTTTTAATTGCCGCAACTTGTCATTTGCCACACAAAACTCTGTGAGTGATTAGTGAAAGTTTCTCGGGCAACTGAGCTACGGTTTCCACTGTCGCAGACGATGGGCTTGCGGCCGCCATCGATTAGCAGCCACTGCTCTACGCCCACACAGAGCCACATGTCTCAGCCATGAGTTTGCCGCCGGAGGCAGTGATGTCGCTTTTTCAGAAGCAAGATTTAGGCTAATTTTAGTTGAATGAGAAACAAAGGAATGCTAATTAAAGGTAGAAGAAGGCTAGCTATTGACTATAGAAGTGAAACACTTCGATATTTAAAGTTAAAGTTACAACTTCTAATATTCTTACGCCCTAGAAGTTCGCAATCAACCATCTAGCATGTAAAAGCAGCTAAATTATCATTACTGCCCGAAGGTGTGTGGGCTTTAGCTGCCTATTTATAGTTGTGGCGTGGATCGCACGTTTCCGGCACACTACTCGTGTGCATTATTTGTTGCAACACGCTGGAGCAGCACATGCAAATCTCAGCACATCGAATGCTCACCTTAAAGCAGTTCTGCATCTTGAAGCTCTTGTCCTTCAGCTGCTCCACGCTGGCGATCTCCTGGAGCGGTATATCACAGATGGGTTGTTTGCCCTTCGACTTTGCGTAGCTGAGCGAGTGGGTGGTGAGGCGGAAGTGGCGCTGTTTAAACTGCCGGCCAAAGCGCTTCCGGGATGTGGGATACTTGGTCATCAAACTGTCGGGAGGGAGAGCAAAGAAATCGGGGTCTTAGCATCTGCACTTCGAGATCTCGCAGTGTCAGTTCTCTGTTCTGGTCACAGGCTCATACGCAACTGAGACGAGAACAGAGGTAAATGTTTAACAAATTACAAGCAATTTCTCTTACCCCTCGCTAGACGTTAGTATAGATTTAATGTGTGATGAATAAGTGTGATTTTTGTGTGATGGGATGGTAAATATGTGATGTGTTGGGCGTGATGGATTGGTTTTGATTAATTATTTGATGTTTTTTTTTTTTTTGTTATATTATATTTTGGTAAAAGCAGCGCGGAAAAGAAGAGAAAGACAAAGAAAGTTTTGGTATTAGAATAAAACGAAGCGTAATCAACCAAATGCCTTGGGTGGGATATGCCAAATCTATAGAAGAGGGTATATAGAGGGAGCATTGCACAATCCACCAATCGATATTCTCTAGAGGCTACAGGGAATCTCCGCTGATTAGGCCAGGTTTTTCCGTACCCAATCAGGGGGATCGCATCTGAAGAGTTCCAAAAGTAAAAACAATCAACTTACCCCTCTTTTAGTAATACTGGTTCCAGTGGCGTTGCCGACGCCGCCGCCGGATGAACGCTGCTGCTCGCGTGACTGGGCGTCGAGATCACCTCGAGAAAGTGCTTAACCGCATCCACGTGCTGCTCCGTGCAGAACTTCTTGTACAGCTCGACGGTGAACTCCTCCTTGCACGTCTGCTGCGACGACCGGGAGCTGACCAGGTTACCCAGCGATTGGATCGTCTTGGAGATGAGAGTCAGCGTGCGACTCGTTTGGGCATCCTGTGAAATACAAACAAGGAATATTAATGATTATGTACAGTTTTCAAAAAGCACTGCGATCATCACTTCGCAAGATATCAAATTGAGATTAAATCATAATCAACTTACCAGTCGCTCGGTGGTCAGATCGAAGAGCTTCGGCCCCAGGATAGCCGGAGCAAAGAAGCGCAGGAAGATGAAGCCGGACACCACGGAGTAGCGCACTTCTCGGTTGCTGGGGAAATGCTCACCCGCACACTCGCGAAGGTCGTGGAAGATCTGGCAGAGAACTTTGGGACAGCGATCAGCGCTCTTGGTGATTGCCTCGAAAACCCGCTCCACATAGTCCTGCAGGTTGTGCAGATTCGTGTCCACCGCAGAGCGATCCTTAATCTTGCTGGGATCGATTTCACATGGTTTCTTTTCGGCAACGATCTGCGACAAAACGGGACGCAATGTCTGATGGAGGTAGGGCAGGCCAGACAACCGCATTGCCTCATCCATCATCTTGGAGACCAATGTATTACCCCGGAAAATGGTGGTGGGATCCGTCAGATGGGAGATCTCGTGGTCAGCCAGCGCCTTGATGATCGGCGCAATGCGCTCCGTGTGCGTGAAGAGTCGCACCAGTGGCTGAGCCACCTCAGTCTTGCCCGAGACCAGCTCGCCTAGGATCGAAACAGCCGACACGGTGATGGGTCGCTGATCAACCGACTCCAGGAGCAGATTCATAAGATCATCGTATGTGGCCAGCGGGAAGACATGATCGGCCGTGTAGTTAAGATTTAAACGCAGTGATCCAATGGTCGAGTCCACGCTTAATCTCGTTCCAGGCGGCGTGGCACATGAGCGGGGCGTGGCGTTCAGCGAGCGGCAACTGTGCGTCATGGAGCGGGGTTGCAGATAGTACCAAGCCGATGGTGAAATCGCCTGCTGCTCCTGCTTATTCAGCATTGGCAGCCGCACTTCACCGAGAAACACTTTATCGGACATGGCTCCATGTGCGTCGTGCCAAATGCTCACCACAATCTCCACCAGATCCGCGCCGCCCAACGGATATATAGCATAACCCTTGTTGCCAGAGGATTCCAGGGAACCGGTACTCCTGTTACTGCCAGTGGTATTCGTGCTGCCCGCATCCGCATCGATGTGAAGATCAAAGTACATGGCCTCGTCAAACTCCGGATCCACAGTCTTTTTGCGCTGTTTAGTTCGTCGCGTCACCTGATGCTTGTTGCTATAGTGGGCGGTACAGACCACAAACGGATCGCATGTGCCCTGCTTCTTGGCCAGGTCCACGCAGGCTGGTACTTTGATGGTCACGCCAACGAACCGCCCATGCGATTTCCAATTGGACAGCTGATCCGACGACGTGGATGTGGTATTGATGATCGGGAAGTGTTGCGTCTGCGATGGAGGATGATGCACGTGACCAAACAGGCCGGCGGCTCGTGTCTTGAGTGTCATGGCTGCCGATGAAGAACACGCTGCAGCTGCTGACGCCCGTTGGATGTTGCTCAGTTCACTGTTCTCCTTATAATCGTTCAGATGCGCCCGCTGCTGGTGGCTGTGGTGTGGCAGGTGCTGGTGGTGCGCCAATGTGTGCTGTCCCAGATCTATGCCCTCTGAGAGGGACTGGGTCTGTTGGGCTTCCGTAAATGCCACCTCCACATTAACCATGCCCTGGACCTCGGAGTCTTGATCGACTGGCCGCAGTGAGAACCAGTGATCCTTGTGATTGTACATGTGTAGCTCCTCCCGCTTAATCGCTATCTTGCCAATGGGCTTGTCCTGCTTCATGTCCCGATCCCACAGATAGATGGACAGGTGGCGGAATTGGCGCGGGATCTTGAACTGGTGCTCCTCGCCAAAGAATGGCATTAGTGTGCGTTCGATGGTGGGTGTGCGGCAGATCTCCTCCTGGTCCAATGCAATTGTGCAGTAGACATCGCGGGTGCCCTGTGTGCTGCAGCTCGTGTTGGCCGCATTGCGACTGCTCAGATTCTTTGCCTCGCCTGGAATTAGTCGGAAAAATAAGGTATATTAGTACACTAATTTATATTGGCCACTACATTTTAGGTTCACAATTTGTCAAGATTAAAGAGTAATGCGCTTCCATTTGTTTTGTATGTTCAAGGTGAAAATTATTCACCTAAGATAAGTGATAATCACAAGTTGCCTTAAAGTAGAAAGTAGTATTCGCTTTACTCTTGAGAATTAAAGCATTTAAATCTGTTTATTTGTTTTGGTTTTAACGTACTGAACCAAGAGCAACAAATGAAGTATAAAGTATTAATGGCACAATACTTCAAATAACAATTGATAACAATTGAAAGCCACTATCCTCATAACAAGAATTTCTAATGGCCCAATCAAAGACTTTCTCTCAACCGGAAAGACTGTTAACGGCTATCAGCCATCCATTAGCATAAATTAATTGAATATTATTCCCCTATATCGGGATATCAGCAGATGTTTGGCCTTGACACCTGCCAACTCTGGTTGTTGGGGATGTAAAAAGGCACAATCAATCGCACTCCATCCATTACACCATATATTCCAGCGGGCTCTTTTGATTTCCGAAAACGGACAGCGGACGTGACTTCCTGTGCGAGTGCTTCGATACCTACATTCGACGAGTATATGTATTCAGTATTGTGCACCGATGGCTGGCTGGTGGTCGGCATTGTGTTATGGATGCTTCGCCACCTGGGGGACACAACAAATACAAAAATAGACAGTGGCACAATTCGCAATGGCTGGCGCTTGGCTAGACCGAATGGACTGGACTGGACGACCGTAAGCGTTAATGATAAACGGCAGGCAAGGCCTTGATAAGCGCAAAAGGGTGAAGGCGCTGGCCTGCCCACAAGGCAAGTACTATAAAGTTGCTCAATGAAAGAAATTAGCGGCAGTCGAGCGGAAATATAATAAGTGCACGCACACCAATGCCGACGTGCGTGTGCCGTATCTGTGTGTGTCTATGCCGGCATCTATATCTATATCTTTATCTGTATCTGTATCTGTGTGGCAAAACTTTGTTTCGCCAGCTATTCACAAACTTCCATGATTAGCACCTTGGTTATAGTACCTTATGAATGAGCCTGTTTTATTTACGCAAATATAAGGAAATTGTATACTATAAACACATTGCAGATCGTCTCAGGTGTTCAAACACCTTGCTTATACATTTTTGATAGCGAATAACTTTAGTGCGACTGTGGTAAGTTGGTAAACGGGAAATTTTACCTTTAGCTCGACTATCAGATACCCATTCTCGCTGCGACGGAGATGGCTTTTATACTTTTTGGCAAATAAACATTAGAAAACATTTAGGGTAGAGCTACGCAGTGTAGAGAAATATGAGTTGTAGCTAAAAGTTGCCTTTTCAGCTGAGGACCGGATGGCCCCGCCCCGTTTTCCGCCCCTGTTGACACAGCTGGGCGGTGGACTGCGTGTGTGTGTGTGAGTGGGAGGTGAGGCTATAGCTACGATACCACACAAGTGTGTGTAGCAATCACCTCGCGACTATCAATGGGGTTATACGTTGCGTATGTGTGTTGGCAAAACAACGCCACTTTTCACAATCACAATCGCATAGTCGCACACTCTCGCTTCGCCTTTTTGTCGTAGAAACAAGCAAACCGAGATAACAAAGCCATACGTTTTCTTTTCCCTACATGCCTGGGTGTTTTTATTTCTTTTCATGAATGAAAAACGCCACAGACAGTAGCACAATTCATACGCAAAGTAAATTAAAGCAAAGCAATCGAATCGGCCAGGCAAACAAACACAAAACGGAAAATGACGAAAAACACGAGTTGGGGCTGCTTTTTGCAGGAGGTGAAAAGCAAAACAGTAAATTTCATTCATAAAATAATAGTGGTAGTATATATCTGTGGTAGAAAGAGGAAGTCAAACGCGGGGAAACCCGGCAAAATACAAAACAAAAGACAAAAAAAAAATGTGTTGAAATTTTTGCGTTTCTGTGACGTTTATAATTTATTTATGTGTGTTTTTTATGACTTTGCCTGAGATTGGCTGTCCCACTGAATGTTTTTATTGCTCTTTTCGTTTTCGTTTTTAATACTCTTGCATTGGGTATTAGAGCTTTGTTCACACGTTTGTTAAGTATTTGATATCAAACTATAATTAGTTTGTAAAGTATTTAATATCAAACTATAATTAGTTTGCGAATCATTTAACTGAAGAGTATTTGATCTTCGGCTTGACAAACATTCTTTGCTTTGGATTTTTGGTCGACAGCCATGCAAAACCGGCAGACAGACAATCAAAGTTTTCTAAATTTAATGACATAATCGGCGGAATTTCTTAGGATTTCGCTTACTCACCGACTGAAAAAAAAAGAAAGAAAGAATGAAAAAGCGATAAGTGGGGAAAATTGCGAAACATATTCCATGGAATCGAACGAGCCCCCAACAGAGAGTGGCGAAACCATATTCCGAACGAACTAGCCATTTCGCTTAGATACGGAATTTATGAGTTCTCGTTCTCGCCGGGTTCCATCGGTCGTAGACCGTCCGATATCCGACCTTCAGATGCATTGAGAAACACCAACACACATCACACGATCGGGTGTGCATATATATATCATCTTACATATGCCAAACACGATAAACGGAACCAGAGCTCGATGAACTGGGAGAAACCAGAAGGTTTATGCATGGATAAAGTCAAGCGGAAGTTGGCTCATCGATTTCTCTTCATTTCGGGCGGAGAGGATCACTTTGGAATGTTTTGCACTACCCTGAGAACGGAAGTGGTACGACTTCCTTTTTTTTACAAGAATTTTTTTCAATTTAACTTGCATACTCATATAAAAAGCGCACCATATAAAATCATTTTGATAACAGGCTGCTTTTATAATATAAATGTTTAAGATATCAAATTTAAAGAATTTAAAGAATTTGTTATACATTGTTTACCCAGCTAAATGCGGGTGACCTGATCAATTAACCAGATCTCTGGGATCCACATATATAACGATCCCTAAGCAAACATCATGATAAACATGCGGCATGTTTCTTTCAACGTTCCCCGGGGTCCCCAAAAATAGAATCATCCTGCCATGTGGCACATGGTTATATTGCCGCAGCCCCAAAATGAAAATCGAAAACTTCTAAAGTCGGCACCGCTCTGGAAATCGGCTCCTCTGCCCTCCACAACATTGACATTTCCCTTGGGGGCTGCGAGTGGGGGGAAAATTACAACACGATCCCATTTCCACACACCCATCATTATTGGAATATATCGAGACAGGGTCTCATTAAATGGCTGAAATTTTCAGCATTTCCTTCGCAGACGGAAAATTAAATTTAAAGACTTTGTAAGTAGATTTCCTTTCCTTTTCCTTTTTTTTTGCCCCACCCTCTTCGCTCTTCTGCACAATATGCAAATTGATTCAGTGCAGCATGAAACGCGCGCGAATTAATGAGGCGATTACTCCCCGAGTGCTGCAAAAATAAGAGAAAAAAAAAAGGAAAAATATAAAGAAGGAAGCAGACCAGCAGACAGCGCTGTAATAAATTCTAAAAAGGCAAATGAAACAAAAACCAGCCAGCTCAGAAGCAGACATTTATGCAAAGGAACGGAAATAGAGATAAATTCTTGTGTTTTTCTTGCTGCTTTTTTTTTCTCCAGCTGCTTTTGCCAGCGGAAGGGAGATTTACACAGACAGATCTTTGTGTGTCTGTCTGTCTGGCTGTTTGTTTAAACGGCAGCTTCCTGCGGCCAAAATGATTGTTTGCACTTTTGGCGGAAAGGTGGTGTTAAGGTGGTAAGGTGAGGTGGAGTGAGAAGCCCTTGGCTTCTGTTGCATTTCCCCGCTTTTCCCGCAGCACTCACGATTCTATGGCTCTGCAGCATTATAACCCTTTAAGTGCACTTCCTTTTCCGCTGCCACTTCCTTTGGCCATAAAGCCATGAAACCAGAAAGGGCTCTGCTCTCCTAACGTGTTGCGCAATTAGCCAGATTGCGGAGGAAAACAGGTTAGTTGGCCCAAACCAATCCCTGCTCAACCACAAGGAGAGAAGTGGATTGTTTCGAAACTGATACTTAAATATCAATTGGGGTTTTGTAAAGTGAATTTGCATTGTTTTAAGCATGTATATTATCTGTGGCACTATTAAGTTACTTATTATATTAATAGATTGTGCACTGCATTTTATTGATTTGAAGAAAAAGGAGAACCAGAAACCAGTTTATTGCCTTTATTGCTGCCCGCTCCCCATTTTCCCTCAATTTTTCTCTGTACGTGCTGATCGATTTCCGGTCTGATTACGCTCATGATCTCATGATCATCTCACGATCTCCTCCTGTTGTGGCCAACTTTGTTTGGCTTCGGCCAGAAATTTTGTTCATGTCTTATAGGCTTTTCATCAACCTCATCGATCTGTACTTTGTTTATGTACGCAAGTATTTATTGTATACACTTTACACAGGATTGTATACATATCAATTCATCCAGATGAGTAATTTCCATTCGAATTGTCATTGCTCTTGCTAGTGCAAATTAAATACCAAGTGATTGCTTTCTTTGGCTTCAATTTTCGTGTTGCCAATTTACCTTTTTGGCACTATTAACCTTCAATTGCACACATCACTCAATGTGAGCGACGCGAACGCACGACTTCCATTTCGAAATGGCCAAATTGGGCAGACGCCTATTACTGCAATACAAAAATACAGCAACAACAACTACAGCAACAAACTAAATAAAACTACAAATGCCGCTCATTAGAGGCAAGTCAACTGACGACGACACAAAAACTCGCCTGACTGTGTGCCATAAAAATTTAATAATGATAAATACACTTTGTATGGCGCCCACACAATTTGGCAGGCGGCTGCGAAGCAACCAATCCAAATTGGCCTTGGCCAAAAGTGGTTTTCTATGCGGCGATATGTTGAACATATGAGCCAAGGATCAGCGCTTGACAACGCTTTTTTGTGGGAACAAAACTATAAAACCATAAAATGCAATTAAAGAAAAGGCGGTTAATTGGAAAAGGGTTAACAACAATGGTGCAACATGTTTCAGGAAGGAAAAGCACGTGCATCCAATCAAACCATCATGTTTTCAAATGATTTCTAAAATATCTTTATAAAATAAAAGCAATGAAGAATCCGAGGATCTGCTTAGAGCAATTACACAACACACCAAACGACCAAATGAAAGGTTACATTAATAAGAGTAGATAAAAGGAGCACTTAACCCCGTGATCATTCCACGTGGTCATGAGTGTATCCCCTCCCCAAAAACTCTTCAACTCGAGTGGTTTAGGCGCATCTAACGACGCCAAACGATCCCTCGTCGTTTCCCATTAAAAACTTGTCCCCAGCCTTAGACAATTCTTGGGCCCTGACATTTCCGCTGTGGTGTTACCTTTGAGAAACCACCACTGAAAAACCACAATAAACGACACTTGAAACGAGCCAGCGAAGCGCACAAATTGTGGCTCAAAATTAATAACACAGCTCGGCCCGAAAAAGTGAAATAAAAACAGAATTCATTTTAATTACAAATTACAACAGACTGATTGTCTGATGGAACTGAGCAGAGGAGCTAAGCTCAGTTCAGATGAAGTTAGCTCCAAAGAAGCGCCACATTAAAAACAGAGAAAAACGGAGAAACAGCGTTAAGTTCAAAGCCTTGGGAGGTGGAGATCCGATCCGGACGACAACTGACCCACCCGGTGTTCCACAGATGCCTCTGACCCCTGAATGAAGTCAACAACATCAAAGCAAATGCGAGGAGGTCAAGCGTTAAGTCATAAAAAAAAGGGGCCCCCCTAAAAAAAAATTGGTAGGGGAAAATGGGGAAATGCCAGTATGTATAACATTATGGCATGCTGCTGCCTCATTGTGGAAAGCCAGAGATAAATGTTAATCATCGCGGGCAGAGTCATCAACGTCATCGTTGTCATTGCGATTGTGATTGTGGTTCCCCTTTTGCCTACTGATACACAGAGAAAAAAAAGCCCACTCTCTGCTTGATTTAAAGATCTCTTTGCATTCAATATTAGCTAGTCTTTAGGAATGAGGTATGCTTGAAACAAAGGGATTTTCCACTATTTAAAGGAATGTGATCTTCAATTAGAATATAGATCATATGTCATTTCCAAAACGATCTCGTTTCTTGCTGTGCCTAAAAACCTCAAGAAGACCGACTTCGACCTGAATAAAAAGTATTTTAGAATGCGCTAATTACATGAAAACGCTGCTTCCTTGGAAGCGGCAAACAAAGTTGCTGGGACAAACAAACCTCGGCCAATGAGCCCCCGGCCTTTGGGCTAATTAACATTGTTCCCCGGCCATAATTTCAAATGAAAATATTCCACTTTAATTGTGGCTCAAGCTAAACCATATATATTGTACTATGTACAAACTTGTATTAGAAAAATGATTTAAAGCACGACCCGAGAACTAATTGTCAACATCGCCTTGGCTGCCACAGAGTACGAACCATCTAGAAATGTTCCAAGCGATCTTTGGCTCGTTCAATTGCAACCAGTTTTGGCCTGGTTGGAGGGGCGAGGAAAACGAGATGGAAACCAGGCAACCAACTGGAGAACAAGACAGCACACAACACAGCACAGCGCAGCACAACCGGCTTTTAATTAATTACCTTTTTTGGCCAAACTATTTATTGTTGTTACAGAACTACTAAACAACAGAACAGAACAGCAGAGCACACAACTGAACAAAGTCGAGGAGTCCATGTTAACTAGATATCTCTGTTCTGGGTCTTCAAGTTCAACGAAATCCCAATTGCGTGTGGTCCGCGAATAGTGAGTGTGAGTGAGTAATTCCCCAGCAAATGTCATTGATATTCAGCGGAAGATCATCAGCAGTCAGTGAGTCAGTCACACCCTCGATTTCATTTTCCTCTCCGTAGATAATGAAATTTAGGTTATGCGCTAAACATTTTAATTAAGTGGAAAAGTATTACGCCAATTTCGGTCGAACGGAGAGGGAGAGGCAGAGGTATCGTGTAGAAATCGCAACGACCAACAAAATGGAAAGCGCACACCAACAATAGCAACAAAAGCGAAACTCCGTGTGTAATTGAAACTGAGCACGATGTGGAAGTATTATTATTAAGCATGCAAAGCATAATGAAGCGGAAATATGAAACTTGGGAGAAGAATGCAGGGTGTACATACATATATAGAGCTTATAACGATATATAAATACATACATCTCGCTATAAAGCGGATGGAAGAGAAGCACTGGAAGTGGTGGGGGGTATAAAGGTGACACAGCTAATGTGCTATAATGATGCGATAATCAATGATGATTATAGGAAATGAATAACTTTCATTCTTCAATCGTCAGAAGACGTGTATGAGTGCCGTTGCAAATCGCATTTCGATATGTTGAGAAATGTTTTTAAGAGGAAAAACTATGAAGAACAGGGAATTCCAATATATGCATCAATATAACTACATTTTACTAGAAAATCTCGCTAGGAAAATGTTCCTAATACATACTACACCATTTTTAAAGACTCATTCTAAAGATTATTGATTTTTGGGTGCAAATGCCGCTCTAGACATGGTAATATGGATATTTATACTCAACATTTTTAATGAGATCAGATATCTTGGGAAGTTGCGGTCGATATTTAAGGAAAAGAGGGTAAATACGAACCACAAAGCGAATGAATGAAATGGAGGTAAAAAGGTGACAGCTAATTTGCCATAACAACCCGATAATCGAAGGAAGTGCATAGCTTTCGTTCTTTAATCATCGCAGAAACGTGTTTTAATTCATTTTTAACCAATATTGTGCCATCTTCTTCGCAGAACCCAAAAAAGGGCGAAAGGGGTTAAAGCAGCTGGAAGAAGAAAGCGGGGGCAAAAGGAAGTGGCGTGAGGAGAGAAGGGTGAGAAAAGGAGATCCCGACAAAGACAGAGGCGCATGCGAAAACAATTGAAGCGTGCAAAAAGCAGCTGGAACGGGGAAGACACGCAAAAAAAGAAAAAGAGAGGCAACTGAAAAAAGCAAGAGTTTTATGGCCCGAGAAAAAGAACACAAAACCGCAAGACACGAAGGGAAACTCTGGGCGCTGGGAAACGGAAATCAAAAGCGGCAACAATGTTGTTGCAGCTTTGCATATAATTTATGTATGTTGAAGAAGCATAGCAAAATCCGCTTATGAGTTGCGAGATTGAAAATGTGAGGCGCAGAAGAGGTAAAAATAAATGCGTGTGCAGGTGTGAAAATGAGATCACGGGAACCTTATTGTACGCCCCTCTGCACCCCGACAGTGGTTATTCATAATTCTGTTGAACTTTTTATGCTTTAACAGGAAATGTAAAACCACCAAAAACAACCGCAAGTTCATTTTTTGTCTATCTCTTGCAGTCTGGTTCGCTCTCGCTTCAGAACGATGTGGATGGCAGAATGGAGAGAAAAAGTGAGAGAGTGTCATTCATTCATTTGACCTTTTGCCAATATATAGTAGGCCATTAATCGATGCTCTTTTCGCTTGTTGCTTTTGATAATCATTCATAAAACGGACACCTTCGTGTTGAGAAAAGTACACCGAATTCGAAAATTCCATTCATAAAAAAACCCACACATTGTTGCTGGGATCTCTCTCTTGCTCGAGTGTGTTTGTGTGTGTCGCGTGTGTGTGTGGGAGCATGCGCTGGAGCGTCACACAGACACATGCTTATGCTTGATTTCCGATTCATTCACAAAAAGGGGCGCATTCAAAACGGCGGGGGGGCGTGTTGGGCGATGGTGGATGAAGAGCGGTTCAGGGGAGGGTGAAGAAGCGAATGCCGTAACATTCAGCCTGGTCATCCATTACTTCTCCAACGGCAGCAACAACAAATGCATTGCACTGCTGCTGCACGAAAAAAAAATCACACACACATTAGGGAAAAAGGCAAGAGAAACACACACGCACACAGCAACACGCGAGTCAGAGCGAGACAGCATGCTTATACACTTGAACGCAAAATTCATTTCTAGAACAAAAACACATTTGTTTTCTCAATTAATCGACATTCGTGGCCGACAATCACAGAAATTTCGGTTTGCCACTTGGTTACACAACATTTCGGACAATTCTTAGACATTTTCTTCCGATTCTATGTTGTTTTCTGCTCGCAAGAGACTCCGCGGGGGAAACGGCGACGCTGTCAACATTCCAGCACACTTTGCACCATGAAAAACCCACGTTGCTGCCCGAATTTCACTCAACGTTCATGCCACGCATGTTCTTTGACATATTTTTGATGTTTTTGAACGATTTCGCACTCGATTTACATACCAATTTTCACTTTTAATTGCTCTTCAATGCGCACTTCGCGTGTATCGGCCATTTTGTTGTTGTTGCTGCTTGGCTCGACGGCGACGGGCGAGTTAATATTATCGTCGTCTCGCTCGTCGAACATATAGCGCTTCTTCTTCAGCAGCATTGTGCGCCCGTTCTTAAAGCAGCCAGCTTTTTGTCGGTCACCCGCTGGGGAACTTGCAACACGCGATGGAAAATTCCAAAAACTCCTTCACGCGTTCTTCACAGAACTTTAATTACGCGACAAATGTCCCTTTTTGACAGGTTTATTAGGCGGTTATTAGGTTTCGTATTTCAGCACTCGCTGCAGCGTTGCATTGTGCATTGAGCTGGTGTGACGGGAATATGAGTCGATTTGCCGCTCACGAAATGCACTTTTCCTGTTGCTTCAGGGCTCGGTTGATTTTAGTATTTCGTTGTTACTACAAACTGTTTTTAGCACGCACTAACACACATGGGATTATATTATCGAAGTATGGAAAATATTCGGTTGCTTGACTGTTTTCACTCGCAAAAACCTTATTTCTTCGAGTTTATATGCTTAGCGGGTTTACACGCATCCGCGAAACAACCTTTCGAAGCGGAATCAAAACTAGAGTGACCGTGGAGAGTCGGTGCTATATCAGCATTGAATTAATGTGACCGTACCGAGGTGCACCAAAAATACCATGGGAAACCGAATTGTTAAGTATATTTAGCAAATACTTTTGGTTTAAAGTAGAACTGTTTTAAAAAAATCTAGTGCCATTAATTCTCTTAAACAAATCTTATTTGGCTTCGGAGTAGAGAACGATGTTCATAAATAGTTTTTAAGTTTAAATTCGATATTTCACCAGTTCTGGCTATCGAATATACGTATATCGTTAGCTCCAACAAACAGTTATATATTTCGTAATTTGAGATAAATTATTTAATACTTTATTTGTGCTTTTGAATTTTACTTAATGTTGTTGATGTTTTTAATACACTAGATTTGCTTTTAGTTGCTCAACTTTGAAACCAACGTGTTGCATCGCGGCCGAAATGAAACTGAATTCAAATTTCCAAGCGGCAAGTGTACACATGCACCACCCAAATTTTGTGAATGAAAACGCACACACACAGCAATGGTCACCTACACTTAATCACACACATGTTGCACCGGCGCCACCAACAGCGGAAACAACCGAAGATCGCCGGCAGAGAAAGTCGTGGGCATATGCGACTAGGAAAGGGCAGTACAAAACCATGTTATTGATGAATTATTTATAATGAATTGAATTTCTTTATAACAGAAGGAATATGTCGATATGCCATGAAATCATAAAAAATGGTGGTAAACTTTTCATGTTAATATTTAAAAACACTATTAAAAGAACTGATGTAGTTTAGGATTCAAACTTGTCTATTTTTTACTTCAATTGGAATTCATGTATAAGTTGTTAGTTATGCTGAGAATAAGTGAACTTAAATGCCCCAGTGACTATAGCGTAGCGCACATTACGTGGGCGTTCTGGCTCGCAGACAGTCCACAGGAACCAGAGAGTACACACATGTGTACATACATACATATGTACATTTAAAGTACACAACAATTCAGAAACAAGGCAGTGAAATGTGAAATTCACACGGCATCCGGACAGCAACGCCGCTTATGTTTTTCCTTACGCATATGCTGCTTCTTCTGCTTCTTGCTTTGGAAACCACATGCATCACAACAACAGCAGCAGCATGCACAACAACAACAACGGCCAGGGAGATCAACAAGTGAGGCGGTGCATCTTATCACAACTGCCGCCAATAAGTGGAAGTGGTCGGGTCAACATTTCGGGTTGCTCGGCTGGGTTTCATTGTTTCCGTATGCCCTGCATCTGATCTAGTCACTCCAACTGCACTGAACAAAATTTCGCACTGTCTAAATCATTTATTTCAAACTAATGTTGTGAAGACAAGGATTGACTATACATATATTTGCCTGAATTATATTCTATTTTCTAACTAATTTAAAATAATATGTAATACCCAAGGGTAGATATCAAAATAAACAATTACCTTTATTAGATGTTTTCTATGTGTAGCATAATATTTGTGAAGAATGTTCAGACTGCTATTTTCTGTGTAGCGTGCGTAACGACAATTTGAATATGTTGATCATTTCGCTCAACGAAACGTAACCAACGTGGGAAGAAGAGGCGACACGGCTTTTCTTCAATTTTCCTATTTCAGCTGTCCACTCGATCCTCCCTCCTCCTCCTCTTCCATTTACTCCTCCCACGAAATTTGGAGCTAGGTGCAGATGTTATAAAAATAGTATTTTGTGGCAGTTCCATGCGTATGAATGGGTTTACGAGTTTCGGTTTCAGGTTTTCGGGCCTGTTTATAAAACCCCACCCCTTCCATATTTTCATGTATTTACGTCCGGAAAAGTGTTTTAGTCATTTGTCTAGCTTCCGTTATTATTTCGTTATGAATGAAAAACCCATTTGGGCCGGGTTTTTTGATCTGCCTAATTTACAACATTTATTTTGTATTAAATTGCTTTTGATGTCAATATGGGTTCGTTAACTTCGCTTACTATTTTCGTCGTGGACAACGTATTTAAACATTTAGTTTTTCTTATCCACCTCATGTTAATGTGAAGTTTACACATAAATACTCATAAAAGACCTGACGTGGGTTTTTCTAATCGCAACTTAAATACATTTGAATGCAAAGAGGAAAAAGCTGTTAAATAGATTTATAGATGACTTTCAAGCTGCGATTGAATTTATGGATTTTTAAATGTTTACCACTATGTTCATCACTATACACCAACATTATACATATATTAACAATATGTTTTTTATTTAAAAAGTTGTCAGATCCTTACCACGAGTGACCACCATTAACCAGATTTACTCAGAAGTCCTATCAGTTATTTAGTTACAGATTTCGGCTTGATCTGCGGATTAAGTCAAATGGCCGTTTGGTTTTTCGTTTATTGTTCAGAGAGTGTTTACACGCATATGGTTTTTTTTTTGTTATAGTATACAATAGACACTTAACGATTTTCAAGTAATGTAGTCATTTAGTTAAATGTAATGTAGCAAATTGTTAGGTGTCCTCTTGAGTTGCATTTGCATCATTATTACATAACTTGATTTCTTTTTTTGGCGCGCTAAACGTAAAGCTTAAAATTTAATCATGTTTGTTGATTGTTTGCGTAAACAATAAGCCTTAAATGAAATACTTAATAAAAAGATCGCATAAAACAATGTGTGTTTTCTTTTGTGTGTGTGGGTGTGTGTGTGCTTGTGTGTTTGAGAGCGTTGGTCGCATTTGGCAGCTTTGTGGGATTAGGATCAGGAGCAGGATCTCATTCTCCTCCAGCTGCTTGTCACGATGCCAACTCCAGCTCAACGGCAGCCAAATTAGGAAACGATAAACAAACTGGAAAAAAAAGAAAACAATTGATTAGCATTGGGGATCTGAAAAAATATTAAGGGCTATATTCTAAGCCATCTGCCATATTTTTGAGGTAGTCTCTGTTCTCATGCTATTACTTTTTCTTTAACAATTTAGATAAACATTATCGGTTGTAAGTTCGCAGCGTTACAGACATGTATAGAAAAGAAAAACACCCATGCAAATCTTGCGAGTGACTAAGATCACAAATGCTTTGCGGAATGACACATACGACGTCACATGCTTTATAGATAACGTTTTTGAAAACACAACATTGGACTTTGTTATTTGTATAAAATGGTTTTTGTGTTTTACATTTTATCATACTTACTTTTTTCTCAACTCATCGAACGCAACTTGGGCCCGCCTGCGGATGGGTTACCCTGGCGTCCAGCTTACGTCCCTTGTCTACTTGTTGTTAATAGATAGCCGCTCAACGCTGGCGAGCAGCTCGTCGGCGGTCTGGGAAACGACCTGTTCTTGGTCGTCGCTGGTGCTTAGGTTCTGCAGTCGCTTCTCCAGCGCCGAGAGATCCTCCAGCTCGCGCTGCTGCTTCACCATGTAGCGCAAGATGAGCGTGGTCAGCATGCACATGTCCTCGAGGATTTTGGCCGTCTCCGGCGTGGGGTGATCATACCGATTGCGTAGCAATCTTAGCTTGGCCTCAGCCAGCTCCAGCGGTGACTTGTTGCTGCGGTCGTACATGTGGACACTGGCGCCACCCTGCAGCAGCACACCGACCACAACATTGAAGTTATTGGAGCTGGCCGATATCACAGCCAGATGGAGTGGGGTGTTCCCCAGCGAGTCGACTACATTTGGGTTGGCTCCGTACTTCAGAAGCTGCTGGACAATGGGTATGTAGCCACGGCAGGCGGCCAGATGCAGGGGACTACGATTGTACTCGTCGGCGGCATTCGGATTGGCCCCACCCTCGAGAATACGGTTGAGCAGCTCGATGTTGCAGGTGGAGGCGGCGGTGCGCAGTTTGCGGCCATTTGACTGGACGATTATGTTGTTGTAGCTGTAGGAGTGCTTAAGGCGCTGCATTCGCGGACGCATCTTGAAGCTTTTGCTGCCCGAGGGTAAGGTGCTCGGATGAATCAGGCTGGGCAGATACTCGGCGTTGGGGGCATTAGGATTCAGCGGCAGGGGCGGCAGATGCGGCAGGGCAAAGTGCTCGCCCCGATCTCTGCTCAGCTGGAATGATGCATTCGTGCTGGGGTTTGAACTCATGTTCAGGTTAAGGTTCAGGTTGAGGTTGATGTTCATATGGGGCCACTCGCCGTGTGTGTTGGGCGACGAAGTGGGCGTGGGCGGCATTGCCGGCGGTGGCGGCGTTATCATGATCCCCTTGGAGGCGCTGGTGGGCATGGGCATCGGCGTCGATTTGGCCAGTACCATGGCCATCGACATGGGCGATGGCGGCATCGACATCTCCACCTCCTCCTTGGCCGCCTCCACGCCGGAGGAATCGCTGTTGGTGGCCGCAGCCATTGCTCGCACTTAATCGGATTGCGTCCCCCGTTGCCCGCGATGCTGTGCGTCTGTGTTTCTGGTTCCAGTGTTCGGGCCAGCGGCGAAAAACTCTTCCCAGGCACGCGCTGCTTATTTTCCTGTCTGTATTGTTTGTTTATTTTTGCTTCTTTTCCTGCCCACTTTGGTCACTCTGACCACCCGTTATTGGTGTGACCCTGCCGTCCCTGAGTGTATTTATCCTAATCTGCAAATGTTTACCTTCGTCTATTACTTCTGTAGTCATCATTTTGAAACACTTTGACTCACTTGTTTTCGGATTTTTAGAAGTTGGGGCGAAGAGCAAAAATTCTTGGGTCGTCTGTATTGTTTGTATTTGTTTTGGCATATCGATATGTGTAGTGTGCTAGATATCGATTGGCAGGCCGGAAATTCTTGCGAGGACACTATCGCGAATAGTCAGCCCTGGTAGACAACGTTTTTAAATATATAAATATTTTTAATTTAAATAAATTATTTAGCATGTTTTATATTTATAGTTTTATTTTTAATAAGAAACATATAAATATTGCCAGCAGCACTTATAATTTCAGAGTTCTTAACGTAAACCATTTCTAGCCCCAATTAATTGATTAACCTTCAACCGCAGCTTCTATTTTAATAGGAATTAATTAAAAACTGGTTTAAACACTTAAAAAGTTTTATTCAAAATTCGTGCTCGACGTACTACATACACATATTCATTTTCTAACAAAGCGGCACGGAATGTTAGTTATCCATTATTAAAAGATTCAATTCTGAAATTAACTGGAAGGTTACATACAATACATCGATGGCCGATTAAAATAAACAAAATAAAATATTTTCGAAATTAATATGATGATATGGTACCTTCTTAAGTCCAATAACACAATATACAAAGCGTATTTCGTTTGGTAATCCTGGAGATAAAGCCTCGGAAGTGGGAAAATCAGGGATAATCGGGAAAATCGGGGTTAGGAAATATCTGTTTTGAAGCCAGGTGGTGGGAGGATTTCGGTGTTATTGAGAGTGGAAGTCCCAGCGGGTGAGCTGATTTAGACCGCAGAAAAGGTGCTTAATAAAAACGAAGAAGGTGAAACGAGTCTAAAGTACACAGACATGAATCGAAAGGATCCCTCGAGAAAGGGATCTCTACAGCAACTGCGGTCTAAATCCGTCTTGCATGCTATTTTAGGAAGTTGATCATCTCGATGATCTTATTCCGATTGGCGTGCATATACGCTTTAGTGTGCCACAGCATGTTGATTAGTTTTTGGTCGTCCTTTTCGTCCATGGCGATGTCCTCGCTCAGCTGAGGATTGAACCTGAAGTACGGTATGCCAATGGTGCTGCACCAGGCGCGAGCTCTGTCCACCACTCTTCCATCGGAGCAGGTGGCCTGGTCCACCAGCAGATTGCCTAGCAAGCATACGAATTTGAGTAAAAGAGCACACACAAAATATATAGATTAGGTGCCTCACCAATGGTGGAGATTCCGTAGGCCAGCTTGGCCGTGTCCCATATGCTCTCCGGTCGGAAGACATCAATGTCCTTAAGTTCAGTCACCGGAATATGTCCCGTGCCCAGCGACATCACCACGGATACTGGAATGGCCTCTGCTTCGCGTCCAGCACTGCGCAAGGCCATATTGTACTCGTGAATCTCGGTCATGGCGTCCAGTGTCGGGTTGTTGGCAATCAAGCCGCCGTCCAGAAAGCGACCAAAGGCGCGGAAATAGGAGGGCGCAGCGCCGGTAGCCCGAGCAGCACGCCAAACCAATTGTTCCTGTGGCGGCGGTGGAGGAATTCTTCGGTTGTCTAAAAGCATACAATAATTAGAGAACTTTTTCGATCAGTGTGGTTATCTCACTTACTTATGGAAGTCACAATGCCCAAAATGTCACTGGCACTCGTATAGTTGCGGAATAGATGTAGATCGACCGGCTTGCGATCCGCCATCACTCCGGTGACCATGATCTTCGGGTGCTTTATATCCGTCATGACGTTAAACTCGCCCAGATTGTCCTTCAAAATGGACTCGAAGAACTCGCTGTTGTAGGGCCGTGAGCCCACAAAACACTGCTCCTTCATGCGCAAGTAGAGCCCCATGCACTGACGCATCGTCTTGCCGCAACCCAGTGCCAAAGCGAGTATGCCTCCAGTACTGGTGCCGGCAATCCAGTCAAACATGTGGATAATAGGAGTACGCGACAGCTTTTCTATTTCGAGTAGCATCTGTACGAGGACCAGACCTCGAATGCCACCACCATCCAGGCAGAGCAGCCGTCCGCGTCCGTAGGGTTTATCGCCAATTTCAGCGGCAATCGGCGAGGTGGGTGAAGGGAGCTGCTCCGGACTGGAGACAGCTGATTTTGCCGAGCCACTCGCCAAACTATCCGAAGAGTTGTCCTTTTTCATCTCGTCCGCATTCACTTTGGTCGTAAACATGCCAAGCAAGGCATCCATTATACTCTGGCCTTTTAATTCTTTCTCAGTATCGACCACGACTGGTTTTCTAGAAAAATAAATTACTATTTTAGAAATAAGAAATTTAAGATTTAAATAATTTCATACTGTGCCGGCTGCTGCTGCTTTTCCAGTATTCCATTGGCCGCTGCGTTCAGAAAACCACCCATCATTTGTCGACTGGTGGTGGCCAGCATGTTTTCTATATGCTCGCGCTGTTCCACGGATTCCGGTGCCTCTGGCGGTATGCCGTTGTAGGTGCCTTTGGCATTGCATCCTGGTGGGCACTTTGAGCCAGTATCCTTGCAGCGCTTGGCCCCCACAGAGTGCAGGATGTAGAGGATTTCATCTTCCTTATTGCCACTAGCATCATTGCCAACCATGTGACGGGGGGTCTTGCCATCCTTGTTCTTCAGATTGATGTCACACCCAAAGACCACGAGACACTGCACTATCGGCACTAGTTTCTTTTCAATGGCAATGTGCAAAGCTGCATTTCCGTCCTTGTCCAGCACATCGATCTCCGCATCGTGGGCCAGTAGGGTGACAACGCACTCAAAGCGATTCCGGGCCACCATCACATGCAGAGCTGTTCGTCCATCAAAGTTCGTGGCGTTGACATCACAACCCTCCATGATGAGGGCATGCAGGGTTTCACGGGATGAACACCAGTGCAGAGGAGTGCCGCCATATTTCATGTCTTGTGTGTACAGCTTGCTAACATTGGTGCGCAGAAACGAGGACACTGTGGTGGGTGCGGATGTCTTGTACACTTTGCGGATGTCCTTGGCATTGAGATTGACATTGGCCCCAGCCAGCAGCAGTGCCTTCACATTCTCTGGCTTGTCGGCGAGGCAAGCGACATGAAGAGGTGTGTAACCATCGGAGTTTAGATGATTTAGATTTACCGTGCTTTTATCCGTGATAAGCTGGGAAAATAAAGTTATAAATGTGTTTAACCCATATACGGATTGCTTGCTTACATTGATTATCTCTTTGGTGGTGCTGGCGGCGTAGTGAAACACCGAGTTGCTATTAATATCCAAGTGTTCCAGCTTGCTCAACGGCAGCAGAGTCTTCACCATCTCGATGTGACCCTGTTTGATGGCCAACTGGAAAGGTGACATTAGGGTGGTGGCATCTGCTTGGTCCACGCACTGGAGCATCTTTGGATTGCTTATGTAGTCCACCAGATTGAAGTAGGCAATCAAATGGGACAGCGTCCAGGAGGGATTATCCGCCAAGGCGTCGCAGGCCTTCTGCAGTCCATTTACATTATAGTACTGAAAGATAAAGAGTTAAAAGACAGCCGCAATGCTTTATAATCCTCTCTAGAACCTCTTTGACAATGCTGACGAAGACGGGCAGCCTTTGCAGGAAGGCATTGAAGCGTTCCTCGGCTTCCTGCTGCACCGGCGAACGGTACAGACTGAAGGATGTGGTATTGGAGTCCGAGGTGGGTCGCTGCAAAATGATCTCATAGACGGCTCGCTTGTCATTGCTGTTGAAGGGCGGTGCAAAGAGGACCATGGCGTCATCGCGGGCCAGGACTTGAAGTGTTCCCAGCGATTCGCTCTTGATCTCCAAGACCTTATTGGCCGGCTGATCGCCACCCAGCAGGCGCTGTAGAACTGTAGTTGTAAAATATAGAAAGGCATTGTCATTAGATAAGGCAACAGCGTTGGTCATAAGACACATTAACACACTCTCAACTAGTCTACTGAAAGGCATAACGACATGAACATGAACAGGAAGAGCGGTAGTGATTGAAAGGGGGGAAGTACCGAAACCGGAGGCAAGGGCTCCAAAGCCAATCCACGCCATGACTCAGGGGTGTGGAATTTGCTGCTGCGGATGCTGAATGTGTACTTTGAACTTGGCCAATCAGAACGGATGAGCTGGCTAATGTGGATGCGGTGAACCTGACAAAAAATAATGGCCAGTTTGTTAGTTACACGGGTGTGGGTGAGGATGAGCGAGTGGTTCGATGGGCTGCCAAGAAATCAATAGTACACATCAGTGGCCAATGGGAAGGTAACAGATCATCCGATAGCGCGGCATTGCAGTAATGCGGCCCCATTTTCCGTGCTTTCCCACTTTCCTGCTGCCCACCGTAATCAATAGTGACTGTCATAAATGGGTTACTGTTCTGTGGGTCAGTTACTAAAAATATGGCGTGATAAATGGATGCGTAATTTGGCAAACGCCATATGTCCACACACAGTTTGTGGTTATTTTGATAGGTAACAGTATTAGCTAACCATTGAACATTTTACTGCTCTGATTTTAGGTTTCCTTATCGCACAATTCCAGTATTATACACTTTTGAATTCCAGCTATCGAAAATAACAACTGAGCTGTATTTTTTGCAGCTTTATTAGCGATGTCACCGTTTGTCAGTGATGGTAGCGTACTGAACGATGTGTCGTGCCTATTTAACCAGGTTCACAACCGTTCTAGTTCCGGTTTTTAAAATAGTTTTGGCTATGTAGACAGTTAACAATTTAAACTGCATACTTGTAAGACTGTATTTCCTCAAAGAAAGCCTGTAGTCGAAATCCAATTGGAAATATTCAACGAATCTATATAAACAATAAATATAAGTTGTTGTAACGGTAGTCTGCTCTTTGATTTTCATGGTCATACTTAAGTGCTGTTAGCTTAGCGAGTTGCATTGCCACATTTTGCACTTACTGAAAAACAATCGATATACATAAGTCTAAGACATCGATACCTGCGCATCACTTACATCACGGCCACACTGCACATCGTTCGCCATTGCTAGATAAAAATTGTTTCAAGCGAAAAAGGTCGCTGATAGAAAAGGTAGAAAATCAGAAATTGAACGTGCAGTTAAAGCTGAAAGACAGACACAAAAGTAGCGCTCACTTTTACCCATCCGTGCACGGTGTTAGAACAGAGGTAAGTGACGTAAATCAAGATGTAGTAAAACCGCAAAAAAAATATGCTCGGGCCGGCAGAAAATCGATTTTTTCCCCAAAGCGAGCGACGCCACCGGCGGCGGAAAGATAATCCCTGAAAAAAAATTTAAGGGGTGCTGCGCTGAACGGTCTGTTTGGCTTTTTTTTTTGCGAACATACATATATATTCCACCATGCGGATCGAATCGTGTATTCTTTTCATTGCAATCTTACAATATTTCCTTGTGCTTTAAACAGGAACAAATTGTGAATAGAGATGCGCGGACGCGGAGGATTCATTCCACGTGGTGGGGGCACCACTCGCGGTGGCTACTACAACAATCGCAACTCCAGCAATTACGTTAATACTCGCACCCAGGGCAACTACCGACCCAATAATGGGCGGTATGAGAATAACTATCACAACAACAACAACCGCTACAACAACAACCACAATAACAGCGGCGGCGGAGGGGGCAACAGCCACTACGACAACCGGAGTCGGGACAAGTTCACCCACCACAACTCGAGCAGCGGACGCTACGAGTCCAGTTCCTCGAGCCACAAGCGCAGCTACGTAAGTAACCTAACTAACATATAAGAAACCATCATGTGCATCAGTCAATAACTACTACAAAAGCTTTGAAATAGATTTTAGTCTGCATTCTACCGAACTTGATGCGGATAAATATGATAGGAAATTGAATCTATACTGGTTAGGCCATTACTTTTGCTTTTCTAAATTGTGTATCTTATCCCGAAAAAAGAGCTGTAAGTTTTCTGCAATGATGATCAGTTAGCCTCTTTTATCTCCCAAAGAAGATAAGAAACTAAGTAGCGTCGTGATATAGAAAGATATTTGGCAGACTATCTATGAGCAAATACACTGAAAATCGACTAAAGGCAAAGGGCAATGCATGCGAGCAATCAGAGATAAGAACATTTTACAATCCATTCTTGTAATTGATAATAACGATTGGTCATGCTGGGAAACGGAAGTTTCTAGGCTTCAAATTAAATGCTCTTTAAAATCACTTGCAAATGATAAGTAATTTTTTGCTTTTCTAATTAAACATCTGACAGAAAAAGAGATTAAATCTCGTTGACGTATTTTCTAATTGAAAAACGTCTTCTCAATATGCAAAACAAAATGAAAAACTATTCAATATATGTATATATGAGACTCAACCTTAAAAGTATACATTCTATAAACAGGTGCGTTCTTATAAACGGCACACTTATTTTTGCGGAGAAAATAGATAAGAATGATTATAGTATTTGAAATATACAGTTGACGTAAATTTAATTATTCTCAGCGACAAATACGCTTGCATATACTCTGCAGTCTTAATTTTAATTTTCTTCTTAGAGAAAATAAATACATAGTAATAAATAAATTTAAGGTATTTACCTTTTTAATCAATTGAGATAGCGACAGCTGGCACTTTTCTTAGCGCGTATGTAGGACATTATACACTTACACATGAAGATGAATTATATTATTGAAAAGTCTGTCGGACTTGTAGTAAATGAGTGATGTATTACCCAAATCCATCTATATATATATTTATATATTCATAATGCAATCTATTTTTATGTTTTGTGTTTCTAGGACTCATCTCGCGACCGTAGCGATGATCGCAAACGCCCGCGTCAAGACGTAAGTTATACTTTGCCCCATTTGAAATGCTATTCCAAGCACGCTATATATCCAAAGGTCTACATTTTAATTATACATTAAGCCAATCGCCATGTACTGTGTAATGTTAATGACTTTCCAAATATTTATAGCACTGTTTGTGAAGCTTAAACGCGGGACTGAGTTGAGCCTATCGAGCGTTAAAGCATATAATGTCCCCCAAATGAGCAAACAGCGCGCGGACTCAAAGTTGCCAGACAAGCACTTTGGAGCACCGTCTGACCATATAAATCTATATAAATCTGTGTATTGTCCATAGCAGCATCGTCAGCGGCGCGGCACCATATAGATAATGATTTTGCCAGCGACCGATCGATCGATCGATATGATCCAATCCGATCCGACCCGAACTGATCCACGTATATACATATACTATGAGAGAGCAAAAACTTCTGTAGAGAGCTGTTGAAGCGATTGAAGCGATTTTGATCTGTAAACTCATGTATATCTTGTATGCCTTGTACCGTACCAACAGCTGTCAAATTTTTCCCCATACCGATTGTCGAATATCAATGGTCAATGGTTAGCAATCCGAGCAGAGCATATAGCAATCTATCAGTGTGTACATCCGCATACGCATTATAATAATATCGATTCAAATCTATGTAGCTAAGCTATAAGCGTATAAGTTTTCTCCATCATGCTACCACACACAAAACACGCTGCAGGAAATAATAATCATAATAAGAATAATAACAGCCAATTGCGAACTAAATAACCCACAACCAATCCGATCAGATCAGAATCAGAATCAATATCAGTCTGTAGCTATATAGCAATTATTTTCATTCAACAAGTCTATATATGTTTTATATAAATATAAATCTACCACCTATATTTGATATTTGATACAAAAATCAAAACCAAATCAACCAAAACAAAGCTCCTACACAACTTCCTACTCATCAATCGTCAATAGGATTACCGTCGTACGTCCTCGTCGAATGATCGCAGCGATCGACCCTCGTCCTCGTCGCAGAACATTGGCTCCTCGTCCTCGAACTATCATCAGCGTAGCAGCACTGGCGGCGGTGGTGGTAATAACGGCGGGAGCTCGAGCTCCTACCGCCCACGCGATGATTCCACCAGTGGGAGCCGGCACCAGCGGGACGGATCGATGGGTCCGCCAAAGCGGATGATGCGTAGCGTGGCCGGCACCAACTATATATCCCGACCCCGCGGCACAATGTCGATGAGGGGCGGCATGATGCGCACTGGGATGCGGGTGGGAGGAATGCGCGTTGTGCGCACCAGGGTCAACGAGTCGAATGACCTGCGCACCATGCGCCGCCAGCTGCTCTATGCGCAGCAGAAAGACCGGGCACGCCTGCTCAAGATTCAGCAGCTGAAAAGGTAAATAGACCAAACATACAAAAAAAAATCAAAAATTAAATCAAAACCCAAATGAATATACAAAAATCAGAGTTACGCTATTGTGTACCAATTGAGGATGCAAAGAACTATGAATGTAATCTGTGATATTGAGATAATAATGTGAACTGTGAGATTCAGCAAGGAATCTAAAAACTGAATGCGAATGCGGAGGAGGAGAGCACTTGGTGCCAGATTAACCAAGCGGCCTCCAGAGAAACTCCATTCTTCGTAGCTCAAATACTATCCAGTGTATATTGTTGTGTGTAACTAAGTAGAACGAATTGAAATGTACCGATAAAAAAAGACACCCTACACTTCAAGACAAGAACGTATTTTGTTAGTTTGCCATCCAGCTTGATCTTATGTACTTAAAAAAAAAAAACACAAAATTTTGAACTTGCCTTCCACCAAACAAACAAAAACCATCCTGCCACCCTGACATGACTTCACATTCGAATTCATTCCACCCAAATGTAGCTCGTTGCGACGACAACGCCAGGGCGGGAATTCCAGCGACGATTCCAGCGGCAATGAGGACAAGGACGGCGGAGATGCTGAGAAAAGCAAGAAGAAGAAAGGCAAGGACAAGGACGCCGATGGAGGCGATGACTCCGACGATGACGACGATGATGACGATGAAGAAGACGATGATGAGAAGGACGAGAAGAGCAAGAAGTCTTCGCCGGGTAAAAAACGCAGCAAGTCGGCCAACAACGAGGACAAGAGCGATGCCGAAGGTAACGATGATGATGATGAGCACGGTGATGGCGATGACGATGATGATAAGGACCTAAATGAGTCCGATCCCAAGAGCGCCAAGGCCGATGACGCCTCCGATGACGAGGATGTCAAGGTGAAGGGCGAAGGTGAGGATGGCGATGGTGACAAATCGGACGAAAAGGCAAAGTCATCGGTCGAGAAGTCAGGTAAGAAGAAGGACAAAGACGACTCAAAGGACTCCAAGTCCAAGAAGTCATCGTCCACCAAGAAGGAGCGCACGTCGCGCAAGGACAAAGATGAAGAAGATTCGGACGATGATCGCAGCAAGGAGCGACGTAGCTCCCGTCATCGAGATGAGGACCACAACAATCGCAAGCGCAGCTTCATCAAACTCATTTGCGTCCATTGCCGCATCAAGTGTGTTACATTTAAGGTATGTTACTCTAACAGGAGTCTTGAATTATTTGATTGACAATGTTTCCTCATTGATCCACAGGAGTACAACTACCATCTGAACTCCCGCTCCCACAAGAACTCCATGCGCCAGGTGGCACTCAATCAGCGAGCTGACCTGCAGCGTATGCGTGCTCGCCAGCGCACCACTCAGCGCGAGATCGAGGAGAATAGCAAGGAGGAGCACGAGTCGCGCTACTGCCGTCTCTGCCGCTTGGCCTACCGCCAGCCCAAGAATCTTCATCAGGCCTCCGAGCACCACAAGACCATTAAGAAGTTCTTGATGCCCTATTGCGGCTCCTGCCACCTGGCCTTCAAGAATGCCATGCTCTACGAGAACCACCGCTGCTCCCTGGAGCACATTAGGGTGAGTCTCAGTCATTCGATGATCATATTGATTTGTAAAAGCTATAAATGATTAATTTTTTGGCGTTTGATTGCAGAACAAGGCCCGCAACGATGAATCTGGATCTGATGATAGTGTCGATGAACGTGAGATTGATTTGAATAAATTCCACACTGTTGATTCGGTGGGCGAGATCGATGTGGACATGGTCGACGCCGATGTAGATGCCATGGTGACCGAGGCGGAAGCCGCTCTGAAAAGCGAGGATGAGGAGACCCGCAAACGCGCTTTGATTGGCCCAGACTATATCAAGATCATAGAAGCCTTCTACTGCGAGTTGTGCAACCACTATTCCGGCAAGGCTGATGATGTGTCGCTAGAGGACTACACCAAAAAGCACTGCATGCAGCATTCCCATGTGAAGGCTTTCCTGCGCAACAAGGAGGAGACCGAGAAGAAGAACAAGACGGATGAGGGCGATGAGGAAGACCACGATGATGACAAAAAGACCGGTGATGATGATGCCGATGGCGATGAGGACATCGATGGCAAGTTAAACGAGGATGAGGACGAAGACTATGATGATGGTGATGGAGAAGGAGAGGATGGTAATGGGACGCATGATAAAAAGTTGTGGGAGGAGGTGGACAAGGATCTGGGTGACCTCCTGGCAGAAGTAGAGCCATTGGGACAGGAAGAAGATGAGGAGGATGAAGAGGACGAGTCAGTGCTTAACATTGACATTGAAAGGTATGTAATGAAGCGATGAAGCAATCATGAGCATGTTATCTAATACGTATTCACTTGCAGCGAGAAAAACAAGGCGAAAGACGCCAAAGAGGAAGCAAACGGCGATGCCGATGAGGGAGCTGCGAAGGAAAACGCGCCGGTGGCCAAGTCACCGGAGAAAAAGCCTGTTGCCGCTCCAGCCACACCAACGGCCAAGACCACTGCTGCAGCCAAGCAGCCGGTAAAGAAGGTAACGCCCAAACCGACTGCCAAAGCCGCCAAACCTGGTCCGGCTTCCACGAAGCGCAATGTCTTGGTCAGTGTGAAGCGCACTTCGGCGGCCGCCATTAAAGCTGCCACCAAGTCCGCCAACAATGCGGCAGCCGACAGCAAGTGAGCGACACTCGAGCGACAGTAATATGTTAGTAATAGCAATAGCAATAACCAAACCCAGTGATTGGGTTGCTACAAACATATTTCAAATATATAACTAAATTATAATGTGCTCAAAATACGTGCACTCACTAATGCCCAACCAGAGCTGCTTTGCCATCTGGCCACCGAGCCCAGCCTGCTTAATAAATGTCTAGACCTAACTAAAACCAACCTGTAACAGCGTGTTATCTTTATATGGTGGCGCTTGTGCATGTGGAGTACCTTTCTTGTACCTTTCGCCGTGCCAATCGAGCGCTTCCAGTTGGGCCTTTCTAAAAACGGCCAAGGCTCCGGCCTGGCCAACTGGCCACCTGGCAGACCAGACCTGGCCCAAACAATGGCAGAGAAATGCTGCATGTTGGTCGCCAATTTGTTGGCCCCTTCAAGGTGCCCGCATGTAATTGTCAGCCGCGATATACACAAACGAGAAACGGCGTTAAATGAGATTAAAAGGCACTGACATGGATCACAAGGCTGGGGATATGAAAAGCACACAAGCAAACAAAGATGTATTTACGTACAGTTTTACTTTCACAAGTATATTTGTGCATTTGCACAGTCATAAAGTTGTGAATAACTGAGATTTAAATGTTTTATTTAAAGACAATAATTTTGGACTAATAACATTAGACTGCAATCATTTGTTACCAGTTAAATTCGAGGCATAATAGCTATTAATTTGAAGTGAACATAGTATCGTTAGTATGAGTGCTGTTTATTGGTCCTTAAATCTTTTCTTAACTTTCTTTAACTAAAGTTGTGAAGCGAATGTCTTAATTGTTGATATCCCAAATTAAGGTTGTTTAAGTTACTGATATAACACAGGAGTGATAGGGAATAATCGCGTTTATAGGCATGTATCAATTGGCGTGCTGCTGTCAGCTCTTCCTGCCTCCACTCGAAATGTATTTATTAACCTATTGGGCGGCACAAGTGGCTGCATGAGAGGTGCTGTTTGCCGTTTCCGCTTGATACTTGCCACTTGCTACTTGCCACTCGGCGGTTGATTTTGCCACAAGACAATGCCAGTGCGGTGGCAGCCGAAAGGAAAATACATTTCATAATTTTTTCTACATATTTCTGCCAAATTAACTTTCACCACACGCCACATAAGATGGGGATCGGGATGGGGATGTAGCTGTGGATGGAGATGGGTTGATGGCGTCTTCGTATTCGACTGTTATGCAATCTGTCACTTGATATGCGTGTTCGCCGGCTAATATCGTCGGTAGGCCTTTCTCACCTTCCGCCGATTCCATCTCATCCCATCCGATACGATACGATACGATCCGATGTGATCCCATACGATCCACTTCCAGCTTCCTTTCTTCACAGCTTTTGAGTTGGGGTGCTCCGTCAGACAATGTCAAGTTTTGAATTGATCACTGCGCCAGCAGGTTTTCGGGTTTTGTTCACCCGGTCGCCGAGATGATCGCTAATCCCCCGGCAATCGCTCATTCAGTTTGCTTAAATTGCATTCATGTTTTGACGATAGATTTATGCGCACATTGTTCTGTCCGCTGTGGCTGCCACAAATCCGGTTTTTGTCCCAAGCGCCGCCATTCCATTGTGGCCCGGGTATTACTATTAACATTTAATTTGCGATTCCAACTCCATGCTGCGACTGCTGCTGCGGTTGCTGCTTTTTACTTACCATTTTTTTTTTTGTGGCGGTTTCGGCGCTTCTATTAAGAAATTTCAACGGTGTCAGTGCAGTGTAAACAATTTTATGATCAATATGGGTTCTTTATTGGTTATTAAAAATGTGATAATGCTTTTTGAAGAGTTTAAAAGTTGGGTTTTAGTAACGGCTGCTGGTAAACAAGTTTGCGCTGTAATATCTTCAGTTTATTTCTCTCTTTGGAAATAAAGTAGATAGTAGTTCTTTAGATATAAATTTTTAAAAAGTAGTATTTAGGTAATTCAAGGTATAAGCAGTTGCCTGTTCCTTGAACAATACTCTGTAATTTTAAAGTGTAGTGAATTTATTTATTTTCGTTCTCTGCGACGACTGCCATCTTCCTGTTGCTCGGGCACTTTTTGCACATGTTGCGGACTAAATGCCAAGGTGGTGAGCTTGCCGCTGGGACTCCAGCGAATCCAGTTATCATCGTCGGGGGGCCGGGGACCCACAAGTCGGTTAATGCCAGCACCGGAGCTCGGACATACATATACTCCACGGATGGGACTCCACTCCAAGAATCGGTAGCCGAATCGCCACTCATAAATTGTGTTAAATGCAATCGTTTGGCACTGGAATTGAAATGTCAGTTGGATCGCTATTGCCGCTGGATGTTTTTTCAGATCTTTTTGGAACCACTTGGAGCTACTTGGTGCCCAGGGCCATCTCATCTTGGTGGATGGCCAGTGTGCGGGTGCGTGGCTAATTGCCGCTTTTTGGACAAATACAGATGCTTTGTGTTGTACACGTTTTCACATCGTTAACAATATGGTGTGTTTGTTTTTGTTGATTTTTCGATTCCCCAAGGGATTATTGCTGGCGGCTTTTTCTTGTAAAAAACCTTGGCACTCAAAGGCCTGGAATTTGCATACGATTACAAAAGCGCTGAGATTAGAGAAAAATGTTGGTAATGATTTGATTGTGGGCATTTGTAATCTACAATCTGTCATTGTCTTTGGATTTCGTGAAAAATTAGCGAGCCGAATTTACAATATTGTCAACCGAGCTTTACGTTTTCACTCATATTAGCCGCTTTATTTTATTTCACCAACTTTAACAATTCAAATTATTTTTAGCATTTGTGTTTGTCCTACATTTGCGGTTGTCTAAGAATATCGTATTGTTTATCATCGATTTTTGTGTTTTTGCGATTATAAATATCAGTATTTTGATCAGAACATTCAAAATATATCTCCAAATATGGAATGTCATACCTCGTTGAGTTCGTAATTAAATTTCCAATCGATCTGAGTTTTCAAAAAAAAAATTTTTTTTTTCACATTTTTTGCAATTTTTGATGATGATTTCGGATTTTGTGCCGAAAATCGATTTTCTGTATTTTTGCGATTATAAATATTAGTATTTTGATCAGAACATTTAAAATAAAGCTCCAAATATGGAATGTCATACCTCGTTGAGTTCGTAATTAAATTTCCAATCGAACTATGTTTTAAAAAAAAAATTATATTTTTTTTCAAATTTTTTTGCAATTTTTGATGATGATGTTGGAGTTTTGCTGAAAATCGATTTTCTGTGTTTTTGGGATTATAAATTTGTTGTTCATAGTATTTTGATCAGAACATTCAAAATATAGCTCCAAATATGGAATGTCATACCTTGTTGAGTTGCATTTACCTTAGATAGTTTAAGTTTTAACAAACAAAGATTATATAATATGATATATTAACTTATAAATATAAGAACTTGGTTTTTAAAATAAAGGCATATATTTACTTATTTGGACAACCTTATAATTTAATTTAAGACCGATACATTAAGTTTGACTTATAAACTTTGATTTCTTTTAAATACAGATTCATTAAATGCTGTAAGGTTTCCATCGAATTTTCCATGATTTTTCCGAACCACTGATAGTTCCTTGAAATGTGTGAACTTTTCACACACGGTTTTTTTCAATTTTAGTTTGTGAAAACCACAAGACAAGTTAATTGCTTCGCTTGTGGCCGGAGTTAACCAGAGTTATCTTAACCATGGCCAGCCCAACTAATTGGGACAGTAGGCAAATGCACTTTATGGCGAGTGCGCTTTGTGGATGATGGGCATGGTGGTTTCCCGCCCCGCCCCAATTATGCAATGCCCCATACCCATCAAAACCCATAAGCATAGCATCGTATTTGGCACGCAATTTAAATCTGGGAGCAGATACCACACGGACCAAACACTGGTAGTTATAATCTAATTAAGCCAGCCGATGAGGCAGATCTTCTGTGTTTCTGCACCGCCATTCTTCTCACGCCCAAAATGTAAATGAAGTTATCCGGGTGTGTCAGGGGAGTCATTGTGGAGATCGCAGATCGCGGATCAGAGATCGGAGTTCGGGGATTGGGGCATGGGGTTTGGGGATCTTAGCATTAGCTAATGCCGACAAGTTTACACGGCTGGCTGCCTGCGACTTGTAGTGTGGAAAATCTCGGCGCTTCTTGTTTTTCACTTCTTTGGTGGACATATGTATATATTTTTTTCAACACTCATTCATTCATTCATTCATTGTTCATTCGCGACTTTTTGTGTTTTTGCTGATGGCTGCAACGCTTTCCCGATTTCATCCATAAAACTCGGCATTTTATGCTGCAATATGGTTTTGGGGCGTAAAGAAATCAAAAATAAACAATAACCCAAAGCGTCTGATTAGTGCGTAATAATCATTTCTTTCTCCGGCAACCATCCAGATAGCCTATAAATAATACGACAAGGTCGGTCGGCTGTCGGATGCCATTATGCCCATACATAACATACATACGAATACTATCAATTGTGCAGGCAACCCGACTCATTATCGGATCTGGCCCGACTTGGCGTGAATGGAAGGCATTAAGTTATTGCATCGCCAGCACAGCGGGCATTATCGCTGATGCATGGACTTGGTGCGATCCATAGTCCATATGTTTTGGTCCAAATGACGGTGAAAATCTACATGGGTGCTTAGGCCCGTCATTAAACGCTGACCAGGTATTTGCGGCGATTATGGCAAACACTTGTGGCCGCAAAACCGAAAATTAAAAACCAGGAAAAAGGCAACGCAAATCATATAACAATGCGAGTCAAAAGTCAGCCAAAAACCAAAGATTCCATTTCCCCCATCCGACATCCAAAGGCATGTAATCCACGGATGGCTGCTCCTTTTTGCCTGGAGCAGCTCATTAGCAAACAATTTCGATGGTCGTGCATGTGCATTGCAAGAAATGCAAATAAATCCGCGTTGATCGATTTGATTGCATTTTGTCATTAGACCTGTTTACTATGTCATTGCACATCCAGGAGATTTTTACAAATTTCTTGAACATTTATTTTTTGATTATGCAAAGTATATTAATATATATTTAGAAACGTAAGTTTAAGCTAGATTTCTTTCTGTGCTGCAGCCACGCTCCATTGGAGTTGGGCGGCCAATCCCGGACTTTCTGGCCAAAAGACGGACACGAATTGTCGCCAGTTGGGATCACGAAATGTGGGGCCTTCACTTGAGTAATTTCCCGAGCGTTTGCCATGCCGTTTGGAATATTTTAATTGTATTCAAATGAATTAGAATGCACTTTTTCGCTTTTAGCTTGGCCGGGTTTTACGATTCATAAATTGTCTACCAGTGACGTTTATAGTCGGCTTTGCAGGTTTGTAGACATAATTGATCGCTGCAGATGGAAATCTCGGATGTGGCTAAGTCAGATGGCGATAGGCTATCTTGGCTGGAGATTTGATGTCTTTGAGCCCAGTTGGGTATAATCCTAGATCAGCTTTTAAGTTTAATCTTGGTCTACTATACTTTGTAAGTACGTAATATGTGTTATATGTTATATGGTATATACATAATATAATCAAAAGGTAAGTATTAGGAAGAAAGTTAAAAAAAAAATTAGTTCCCATATATAAAGTATCTAATATTAAAACAAAGAAGTATAAAACATACAAACGCTTTCTTCTATCTGTTACATACTTTTCACCGAATCTAACATACTCTTCTCTACTCTACTCCACGATGCTAAATAGGCATTTTTAAAGAATAATTGCGTGTCTCCTCATTAAGCTTTTGTATAACGTATTTAAAATTTGTGTAAAAATAATGCACTGAAATTTGACTAGTTCACAATGAGTTTCGTACCTGTTCTTATGCACTCAATCCCATCAAAGTCTATTCAATTCTTATTTGTTGCTCGTTACCATAACACTTTATATTTTTTTGCACTTCAACACCGTGTTTATACTTCCTTTACAACAAGAAGAAGGATTCCAGCCGTCTTAAGATACCAAGAATACCGCGACCACTTGGCATACATACTCGAATTGTGGACCAACTCCAATTAATTTGTACATCGGTATAATTGGTAATGCCATCTCGGTTCCGAGTGACCGAAAATGTTAACCATGCGGAGAAGCATTTGCGGCATTTGTCAGTGAGTTACTACTGCATAACAGTAGTTCGCCGAATGGCACATTAATTGTCACTTGGCGTTGGTAAATTACACATTATTTATCCGCAGTATACTGCCATCAACATTCACCCAGTCATATGGAGCTGGAGCTGGAGCTGAAGTTTCGTTGTGGCCACAAAATGCGGCGATACATTTTTCTTTCGACTCGGTTTTGCTATCTTCGCAGGTCATTGCTGGCCACGATTGTGCAATTTCATTGTAAAACCACTTTTCATTAACAATCCGGTGGAAAACCGCTGGCAAAAAAAAAAACCGTCAAAAGTTGCCAATTAAGATCTTGGTAAATGTTTCCAGTCCGAGTATATCAAAAAGCATAGACTAAATGTTAAGGTTGACGCCGTCTTCGTCAGATAAATTGATACACATAAAATTTGGAGCATAAAACTGTCGTATGGCTCAGAAAATCTAGCATACTCGGCAAATGTGAATTGCTGAATGCAAATGCCAAAATGTGAACTGCCAGCCTCATCATCAACATCATCATCGTCATCGCCGTCATGATCATCATTGATTTAAGTGGACTCGACCAGAAACTGTTGCATTTCTGGTTGTTGCAGCCGGAAAAAAGTCTACAAAACTACAGCAAAAAGCACTTGAAATTAAAAGAAAAAAAGAAACAAAATATAAAAAAAATAGCTGAAGTAACAGCCGTGGCGTAGAAACTAATACAATAATAAATAGCAGTTGAAGAAAAGAAGATGTTGCCACTGCAGATCGCATCGTCGTCTGGTGATGTTGCTGCTGCTGCTTCTGCTGCCGCTGCATGCAATGCAACAATTTCACAAGCAACACGCAGACAGCCAAATGACAATGTGAACAAAGTAGCAACAACAGCGAGCTGTAGGAGAATTTATAATAAGTAACTACGAGCTGCTTCGATCAAGAGTTGCGCAAAATGGGGGGAGAACAAAAAAAAATCGCAAATCTTCCACTTAATTATAAACTTATTTATTTGGTTAGCTTTTGCCGCCAAACTGTCCTAATCAATTTGCTAAGGATGAGGAAATGGCAGGCTTGCATCAGTTGGCAATTTCCACGGATTTCCCCAGCGCCAAATTTCACAGCTACCGTGTTAACTTTGACACCACCAACGCAAAGGCCCAAAATCGTAGCCCGATCGTCGGCCATAGCCCGGCATTAGCATTATAGCATTAGGTAAGCGGGCTCAATTAACCAGCACGGCAATTGCAATTGCCCAAATTGGCCACCGACTTGACTCCGTCCGTCAGTCGAAGTCAGGAGTTCGCAATAAGTGATGCTGCCAGCAGCGGCTAACTCTAACTCCTAACTCCTAACTGTAGCTGCCCACGCATGCGCTGAAATGTTAATTCCCAATCCGCCAAAAAACAGAAGGGCACAGTTGGCCAAGTTGAATGGTATTTCGACACTTTCGGGTACTCACTCATACGGTTAGAAATCAGGGAAGTTTAACATTTCATTGATAAATCCGACAGTATGTTTGGATAGTTTTTATAGATCTCTGATTATTAAGATTCATGTTTAAGCGGGTTTGTCTTGAAATTTGCATCACTACTGAAGTAAGCTAATGCTTTATGAAGCATAAGTTATGTTCCAGCTGACCAAGTGGACATATCCACAAGTAGCCTCTAAGCTTAAATTCACTAACAATAAATCATAATATATATGCACAAATACAAAGTATATTGAGGTGCGAAATTCAGTGGCCATGTAGAAACAATTTTATCCTATGTTATGTTTAAATAAAACTCCAATATTTAACAATTTTATAAATTAATAAAAACTAAACCCCATAATTTGATTCTTATTTTAATTTATTATTTATTCTTTGTTACATTATTTTAAATTCTTGCGTACATTTTTACCAAGAACTCATTTTCTACCCACTGTGCCTAGGCAATTGCAAATGTCAAACGAAAGACTTAAGCAGCGAACTCGCTGCAAGGGGTGGAGTTTTGTTTTCAGCTAGCTGGTGTGAGTACTCGTACTGGGGTTGGGCATATTAAATATGCATTGCTAATGCAAATGAAAATGGAAACGCAAATGGAGGAGTCTCGCATCCGAATCGAAAACGCTTGTTAAAAGTAATGCGCCCAATTTGCACAGACACAGACACAAAGACAAACGCAGACAGAAAGCTTTAAAGACAAAAGAGAGACTAAACCAAAACAAAAGTGCCCTTTAGCCTCGACCAGCCCAAATAGCCATGGCCGGCAGCCAGTTATATATAGTATGTAGTATAATCATGTCCCTCTCCCTGAACCAAGTCAGTGTTTTCCCGTCTCCACTTCGGCGGCGAGGGCGGACGGCCAATTTAGTGTCACGTTAGCATTTTCAGGGCGCTTCCAGGCGGCAGGCAAATGCCCGGGACGTACCATTAGCCTTAACTTAACTAGCGGTTAGCCACCGACAGGGCCGTCAACGTTCAATTGGCCCCCTGGAAGCGAAGGTTCACGGAGAAAAAACTGTGCATCTTTCGGGGCAGTTTTCATTTAAATTCTGGTGCCCAAAATAAATGTATGCTATTATTTTTATTCCATCGAAATAACCTTGACAAAGGGAAGAGCTGTAAGATATTAAATTACATATTTGACATTTTCGGCATTGCATTTAAACATTTTCTATGACAGTGTTGGCGATTTTTAATTTTGTTGCTGTTTGAAGATTTAACCGAGAAATAATAGGCATTTAAAAATCAGATGGCAAGCAGAAAAAAAAAACCCGTGGCACTCTATAGATGTACGTTTGGTCATATATTTCAAATGAATTTTGCCAGAAACAGTTCTTTTTTATAACCGTGAAGCTTTAAAATCGTGTTCATTTATGATGAAGAAATCGTCATTTGAAATATGTTTTAATAAAAGGGCTGAATATAAGCAAAAGGTAAACAAAATCCAATTTGCAGTAAAATTTAAACGAAACTTTTATTAAGTTCTGTTTATTCATTTATACAAAAATGAATGTAAGTGAAGTTAGGACCTCTCATTATTGAGTCTAATGAATACCTTTTTCCCTCTGTAGAGGCGGTACATCTGGAGAATCGAGGCAAAGAGGCGATCGCAGACAGACCTTTCTCTTTGTGTTGGTGCCTGGCTGGCACGACGAGCCGCAAAGGTCGTCTTTGGATATAGCCATTGTGGCTTTGGCTTCAGCTCGGAACTCGGGGATCGAAGCTCGGCTCTCGGCCGAGACTCGTCTGTTTTGGCCACCGGATTTATAAATACAAGTGTTGGCCGCACAACGCCAAAGATTCGTTGGCTGAACGTGCAGCAGCGCGCGCGATCTACTAAATCCGATCCCCAAAACCCATCCAAAACGGAGCTCTTGCTCCTGGCTAAAAAAAAAATTAAATAAGAAAACAAAAAAATATAAAAAGTTAAAAACACAAGACAGGAAAGCAGACGACGGTAAAGCAATCAGTACATCTTTCATATCCAATTTGTAGCGTTACTAATTTCGCGCCAAAAACAATCCAAGGATTACGGGATACGAATTGCCACTCAGACTTTGATTCAGTTTTAGTTTCGGTTTTGCAATTCGCAACTCGCAGTTTGCTGTTTGCGAATTCGGTTTCAGATTGTGTCGAATCTTCAGTTGCATAACTAGCAGTAATAATCGCATCGTGTTGTGTGCTTCTTTTGGTTCAGTTTGTTGCAGCCGGCAATGCTCGATGCAGATGCAGCAGATGCGACCATCGTAGTCCCAAACGCCTGACAAGGAAAACATAAACGAAAACGAAAACGACTGGGAAACGAATAGTAATATATATAACCCAAGTGACTGTGAAAGTAGCGAGCGGCCAGGCACAGATTCAGATATTCAATTACTAGTCTGCTGGTGCAGTGACGCCACACAATGAGGATCCAAATCTTGCTCCTGACACTTCTGCTGGGTGAGTAGACATCAAGATCTGCGTGGAACATGCGAATATATGGTTTTGGGAAAGTTTGGCTTACGTACAATTTTTTTTTAAATTATTTTTTTAAACTAAAAACTGCTTGTGTAATTTTCGTTTTATGTTAAAAAATATTTTCTATTTATTTTTCCCTTAAATATCTCACAACTGGATGAAAACTCAAAGTGAAAACATTACCAGGACATATTCTCTCAAAATTATAAAATAAATTGAATTAAATTTCTAAAATCCGTATTTGTTATATTAAAATAAGATTAAGTATTCACACATTGAACTCATTGCATTTACAAAAAAAATTACCTAAACTCGTTATTTTTCATAACATTAGATTTAAAGTCTATTTTGAACAGAAAGTTAGCAAACAAAGTTCAACCCGTTTTCAAGAAAAGTGGAAAAAAAAACTTAATATATATTTTATTACAAATATTAAATAAAATAGTATTTAATACTGCTCTAAAATTATTCAAAATTAAATTTTGCTACTAATCTAGCAACTGTAAACTTTTTGTGCATTGGAATAGGCGCTCTTTCCCACAATCATACATTTTTAAGTGGCACCTAATGACACCTACACCTGTCCTCCCACACAGGCCTCGTCTGCGCCCAGGCCGTGGATGCGGAGGCCAAGAGCAGCCAAGCCAAGCCGGCGGAAGACAGCAAGAGCTCCGCCTCCACGCCGCTGGAATCGGAGGCGACCAAAGACAAGCGACAGGTGAGCTCCAAGGAGACGTCTCTGTACCCCAACCATCGCAGTTCGGCGGCCTCGCCAGCCGCCAGCGATGATCCCGAGGATGGTCAGGAGACCATCTACGGCGCCAAGCCCAATCAGTTCATCATCCGTCCCATTGCGCCGCACCAGCACCAGCAGCATGAATCCCACCAGGAGCCGCAGCTGAGGAACTTTGCGGCGGCCAATTCCCGACCCCATGCCGCCCAACTTCTGGAGCAAAGTCAGGAGGTGAGTTGGGAATTAGAGATTATCATAAATAAGTGTAAGGCTTCCCAACTTATGAACTATCTGCAGCAGCTTCAGGACTTGTTTTCGAAGTTGGCCCATAAACCCCAGTCGAATCCGTGGCTGTTCAATAGGGAGTGGGTGATCCACTGATCGACTGGCCAACTGACGGATTACCTTTGCCATGGGGAATTGTTTGTTTTGTGCCAATCGGGGGGCGTTCCATCGACATCGCGGCTCTTGTCTGGGGTTTTGACTTGGCCCCGCGGCCATCAGAGGTCGGACATTGGACATCGGACATCGGACGAGCTGGGAGATCGTGACTTGGCATCGGCGGGCAGGCACACGATTCTTTGCAAAATGCCGGATGTAAACATCTCGGCTGAGACCAACCCGGCCAACATAAAAGGCAGAAAGCCAAATGAAGCACAATCCCAATTCAAATCCCAGACGGATTTTGTCAAATTTTCCCTTTCGCCGAGGCCAAGAAACCTTGACCAATATCTCGGCTTATATTCGGAACAAATTGCAATAGATGTAGACAAAGGCGATTGCAATTAGCCAAAGACAATGTTTATGTTGCGAAATGTATAGAAATTAAAAGCGCCGGCATAAGTTGTAATAATCATAATGATATTTTTATTATAAATGCAATTGGCAAAACTAAGTCACGACATGACGGCGCCGACGACGACGACGACAGTAACAAATGCATAATTGCAAAATTATTATTTGTCTTATTACGCGTCAACACAACAATTTCCACCTCCTGCCTTCCAACTCGAGTTTCCACCCATCCGATTCGCTTGGCAATGGCTTCTTCTATTCCTCGCCACCGGCCACCGTGGTCTCCAGATGGGTCTTGGAATAGTGCAAGAAATCGGAGACCGTGGAAAAACAATGACGCTTGTCGTGGGAAGAAAGTTGACATAATGCTATAATCACCCCACTTTTGGTCTGTCAGCTTTGTGTCGCTTCATGGCGCCTTGACTCGCCCGTCGGCGGCTTTATTTGCCATAATAATGTGAATAGTCGATGACACACTGTGCAACAGGTTTCCAGAAGAATTCAGGGGCTTTCTATGTTTTTATGGAATTGTATGGTACACTGCTTAAAAAGATATTTATAAATAGGGAAGTTGAAAATTTGAAGAGTTTTTCTAATAGTCAAAATACTCTTTGATTTTTCATCTTTATTACTATGGTCATATCACAAAAATGTATCAATCAATAGTTTTCATGATAAGGAACAGCATTTCTATGCATATATTCGTTTCATTTTCAACTTATGTGGCATTGTTATTATATATCCTTATTGTATATTTTTTTAAATTTTTTAATAGAAAATCCCAGATATTTTTACAAGGCCCACACACTAGATTACTTTTACAGCGAACGCGTGTTGCACAGTGTAGTGTTTGTTGTTGCTGTTGCAACATCGAAGAGTCGCAGTCTTTGTGGTTGTTGTGTTTGGTGTTGGCGTTGCCAAAGTTTGCCACAAGTGTTATATAAACTCATTTTTTTAGATGCCACGCCATTCTCACAGCGTTTGCTGCTCTGAAGCACCTGCAACCCGTTGTTGCCGCTGCGGTTTTTGCTCGTTTTTTTTTTTAAGTAATGGTGATGGTGTTGGTCATGCGGCTCCACTTTAAACGGCTGCTGACATTGGCCGCCGGCTGAATGCTGCCAGTTCACACACCCACCATAATTATGCGCCCACTCACTTTTCCCCTTCCCATCTGTATCCGTATCTCGAAGGTGCAGCACTACGTATATCTGCAAGATATAATGCGCCATCACCAGCCCAAGGCCCTGCTGGCCGCAGGTCAAGGCAAAGGTGCGGCAGCCAGTGCGCCCAAGAAGTCATCCACTCCGGTGGCCGAGGAGGAGCAGGAGCAGGAACAGGAACAGGAGGCGGAGCAGCGTTACGCGGTGTCCATTCAGCCCCAGCCGCCGCAACAGCTGCAGCAACCACGTGCACGTCAGTACCAGGGAGTTGGTCCCTATCAACTGCCATTGCCGCTGCCCGCTCCACAGCATCGTTCGGTGAATCCCCAGCAGCAGCAGCAGCAGCAACATCAGCAGGTGGGTCATCGAAACAAGATGCCATAACCCTTTTATACTAATCTCTGCGCATTCCCAAAAGCCCTACCAAGTTATTCCCGAGGAGCAGTTCCTTAAGATTCTGGAGGAAGAGCTGCAGGCTAGAGCCTATCATGAGCAACTTCGTCAGCAGCAGCAGCAACATCAACAGCTGCAGCAGCAGCAACACCAACAGCAGCAACAGCAACAGCTACCCAAACCTGTGCCCATCCACAGCACGGCTGCCACCCACAAAGTGCTGCAACAAGCGGATCCCTCGCTAGGACTTGGTGGCTATCGGGAGCGCTTTGTGGCCGAGCAGGAGCTGGTGACACCCACGTACTCGCATCCACGCGGCGGACCCAAGTATCTGCCCTTGCCTCAGGCGCAGCAACTGCAAGAGGACGAGGAGCCACAACAGCAACAACCGCAGCGTGTGCAGCTCCACAAGCCGATACCACATCCCGGCCAGCAACTCATCCATGGACTGCCACCTCAGATTGCCTACTACCAGCCACAGATTAGCTACAAAACCCTGCCCAACCATCCGCTGGCGAAATCCTCTCTGGAAAGTGAGATTGAGAAACTGCTAGCAGCCAATAAGCCAGGACAATCGCTGGCCTATGTGGACAGCAGCAATGAGCAGGTGGCGACAAGGCAGCCTGCTCCCCAGCACCCACCACCACCCACCTCGCATCCCGCCCTGAGGCAACCCAAGGCATACCTGGCCAGCACACCCAACTCCCTGCTGGATGCCAATAACCAACCGTTCGTTCCATCGCTCTTCAAGTTCAGCAACTACCAGCAACCGACGCCCATTTATCCCACTTCGGAACCCAAGCGATTGGGACCCGTCGTCTATCCCACACAGCAGGCCAATCAGCCGCAGCCCTCGCAGTATTACTACCAGGAGGCAGCGCCCACTGGGGCACCCAAACCGAGTCCCATTCCCAAGCAGTACCACCGATCTAAGCACTACAAGCTGGCTTCACCCACTAAGGCATTGCTTTATGCCGATTACGAACGTCAGGGATCGCCTTCTCCGCCGCCGCCATCCAACTTCTATCCCAGTCCACCCGATCCGCTAAAGCATTCCCAGCGAAATCTGGCCGTTACACCCACTGCTTTGCCACTTCACGCCGAATATCCCTCACCGTCTCCCTCACAGTCCAGTATCTATGTGTCCCAGGGAACTGGTATTGCCACACCGTCCCGACCCACGCCCACTACAGCTCCGATTCAGAAGCTACGGACTCTGGATGAAGTGAAGCAATTGAACCTGCCGCCTCCCAATGGCAAGCCTCTGACCCAGGCCGAATTCCAAGCTCTGGTGGATGCCGGATATCCGGTGAAGGCAGTGCCCGTGCCAGTGCCCGTGCCGTATGAGCAGTACGTGAAGGATCATCCGGAGTACCGCAATCATCCTCCTGTAGACTACGCTCATATCATGCGCCTGGCCACGCGGCAATTGGCTGCCCATCAGCAACACAGATCGCTGGCCGCTCCCTCGGAGCCGTCGGTCAAGATCCTGTCCACTCCATCCGCCGGAGAGCTGCATCAACAAACGGCCACTGGCATCGGCGGCGGCAGTATTACGTACTTACAGCCCATCGAGGGTCAATCTCATCCCCATACCCTGGCCCATGTGCATGCGTTGCAGAAGAGGAGGCCACGCGATGAGCAGGATACCGCCGTGGCGGGCAGCGAGCCCAAGGCGGCAGCTCCGGAGGCGGAGTCCGCGAAGGCGAAGGTGCAGTGAACCCATGTCCTGTTTTAGTTAAAATGTCCTTGTCTAGTTTGTAAGTATTGTAAAAATGTTTCAGCACTTCCTTAATGTTAAATTATAAACCGACAAATAAACGTATGAATACAACTAACAAATAATGGCAACCCTTTTACGAAATGAGTGTAAGGTATTTTACCTTTATTTTTTTTCCCCCAAGCATTGCATTTTTCCCCATCCGAAAGAACCCGCACTTAGTTAAGGTTCATGGGCGGCAGGCTGTTGCTGTTGCTACTGTCCGCCGAGCTGAGAGTGTCCGGAGTGGCTGTCTCGCGTGCCTGCAGGCGCGATATCTGCGGGTCACGCTTGTCCTTGTCCTTTCGCTCGCGCTCCTTATCCTTGTCCTTGTCCTTATTGTGCTTATGCTTGTGTTTGTGCTTGTGCTTTTTCTTCTCCTTCTTCTTTTTCTTCTTGAGCCCACCATCGCCGGACTTCAACTTTCCCTCCTCGTGGCTACTCTCATATCTTGTGGTGTCGCCCACGTCAAGCATTACCGAAGAGTTATCATCCTCGGCGTATATTTCGGTCTTAAGGCGCTTGGTGGCTTGATGAGAATCAGGTGCTTCGTCATCGACCGGCAGGATATTCACTTTGGTCTCACTGTCGTAGGCCTGTACGTTAACTGGTTCATCTAGCACTGTAATCTCCTCGCTGCGTTCCAGCTTGATTATCTCATCGCCCACCTCAAAAGCTTCTGTGGCCGTCCGCTTGATTGTAACCATGGCCGGCTTTTGCCGCTCTTGGTGCTCATTGTCCAAGGTATCCGATTGCGTTGGCAAATGGGGTTTGGGATCGCTGGTCTTCTTGAAGCTACCGGTTATGCTGCCTACACTGCTATTATTGTCCTTCATCAAATCCTTGTAGAAGCTTTGGTTCTCACCGGCCTGCAAGCAATTTGGTCGCTTACTTCCGTATAGTGCGTAGTACAGATCGACAATATCGCAGCGTAGTTTTGTATCGAAGGCCAATCGGTTAATACTGAACCATATACGATCCACGAGATTGGGCTTATCCAAGCGGCTGCGAGATTCGCGTGTGAAAGGCGGATTGTCGATCAGCAGTTGGGCCAAGGCATGGCGAGCAGCCGGATCGGGATCAGTTTCCAGCAACGTAATCAAATGCTCCAAATCCTCGATACGCCCATCCACCTTCACAAAATCCACCAGACATTCCATGGCAGCAATGCGAAGGTCTAAATATATTCCATACTCCGCATAGCTGCGGTAAATATGCGGCAGTGAGGGCAGGTGACCGAATTTTTGCAGCTTCCTGATGACCTTCAGGCAGGACACGGACACCATGTACTTGTACGAGGGCAGGTGCTTCTCCATGTTCAGCAGACGTGTAACCTCATCCAGCACCAACCTGCGGATAAGAATTGAATAAACTTAATACATGAGAAATTCATTTCCGGTTTTTAACTTTACTTCGCATCCGTAGAAAGACTGTCCGTAGTGATTTGCGTGCCATGAATGGCAACGGAGACCACAGGTGTCAAGGTTTCGCCTAGAGCTTCTACTAGAGCCGCTCTGTAGTATGCATCCGTGTAATGGTTACGGGAATTCTCGTTGTACTTAAAGAGATCGAAAAGAAAGCGCATCACTTCCGGCGGGCAAATACCATGAGATGTGCGCAAACCTAAAAAATAAAGCAAAAGTTTATAGAAGAAATCACCAAGCTTAACTCAACCAACTGACCTGCCATGGCCACGGGAATAGCTTTCTGCAGGAAGTACAGCTGGAAGTTGGAGAAGTTGTTCAGCTTGATAATGTGCGGAGCACTAAATGAGCCAAAAAACTTCCTAAATATGTTCAGCATGGCGGGTGGTCCGCTCCAGGAGGCTACCATCTGGTTGGCCACTTTGGTCAAGCTGTGGGCTGCCTCGCAGCGCACCTTATAGAAGCAACGTTCGCTTTCTATGGTGTCGGTTAACGCAAGCCTGGTGGCATTCGTTGGGTACTTCTGCAGGGCTTGAATCGCCTGAAATTGGGCAGTTACATCACGTTCATGCCGAAGCTGATACTGCCACTGAAAGTCAGGCTGCTCGATTATAAGGTCACGCAGCAGAATCATTTCCGGATCGAGGCGAATCCACAGCACAGGTGAGTCGCTAAGTAAAGTAAAGATGTTAACAAAACTGTTTAATCATATTATTCATTATAAACTCACTCCATGGCTGATAAATCCATATCCACTTCCTCACCGGTGCACAAAGGGATCTTCTTCTTTTTGTTTCGCCTGCTCTTCGAGTGGCAAGTGATATCGGACTTCACCAGGGTATTCTCAATCTGCAACGTGTGCTTAAAAGTTCCATCCAACTCCTGCAGCTGCACCATCAATGGACCATTGTACTTCCTAATGCCCCGCTGATTAACAAAGTCCTGGCGGATCTCCAGCTCGATGGTGTTTCGTTTGCGATTGAACACAGATGTGAGGGAAAATTTGGCGTGACCACCAGTGCGCACCCACTGGTCCATGAAAACAGACATGTCTTTTCCCGTTACCGTAAAGATAGCCTTGATGAAGATGTTGGTCGAGATGAGCAGCTGAGACCAAAGTCCTGCGCCGATCTTCGTCGTAGCCGCACTAGAAGCCAATGCCAATTGCTTGTTGAACACCTGAATCAGCAGCTCCTGACCGATGCGGTTCTCCAGCATCCGGATTACGAAATGCGCCTTCCTTCGCATCGCCTCCACATACTTCGGCGACACGGTGTGTAAACTCTTAATGGGAAAATAGTGAACAATCTCCTGCTGCTTGCTGGCAGCCGCCGATGAGTTTGTGCCCGAAACAGGTAATGGAGCTGGGGGCTGACTGCAATCGAGAATAATGCCGCCATACTGCTCCTCGTAGCGAACGACACGCGCCAGTTCAGATTGCACCCAAGCGCGGTACTCGTTGTTGCCGAAGCACTTCCTGGAATACAGACCACACAGGTATTCCGCAATGCCCTTGGCTAGCCAGGTGTCTGACCAATGATGCGATGTGATAAAGCAGCCGAAGAATTGCTCAGCCACAGCCCGCGACATAAAGGTTCGAGATATATAGGTCTGGTCGATGATAGCTATGGAGTGCAGTAGGTTCACCGAAACAATGCTCATTGTGGCATAGGCACTTATGTCCGTGTCCAATTCGTCTACAAACACTTGTTTGTAGCAACTGAATGGGTAGCGCGTAGACAAGGTCTCCTCATAGAACTCAAAGGCCTCGTGCAGGTAGCGAACCGTATTTTTTAGCAGCGGCAGCAATCCGGGCAAGCAAAAGTGGGTCACTTCATGCATATGCGGATCCACGTAGATCTCAAACTGACCCACAGCCAGAGCAATATTCGGTGCACATACCGGAGTGCTAACCGAATAGTGAAAGGTTTTCTTTCGCAGATCTGGAGTCATAATGACTTCTAGAAGTTCTCCACACGACACAGCAGTCATATTTTTGTCCACGGTAAACTCTAGCCGCCAGGTGCAGGGATCGGCGAAACTGTCCACGCAAGGAAACCACAATCGCGTGGAGTTCTCATAGCAATTAGTGAACATATGCGAGCTGTTAATTTGTGTCTCCTCGTCCGTCGAAGCGGGTGGTATGACAAAATGTATGCCGTATTTGGGATTCTCCAACGAGAATTCGATGCGGATGCGCAGACCCTGACCCTCCTGGATCATAGAGAAGCCTTCGGGCGGAACCTCGATAAGCAGTTCGCCGTTGTTTACATCGGGATCGGTGAACTGTGCGGCAGACAAATGATACTTGGAGTAGACCTCCAGCACGCGGCTCTTGGGTTCCTTGTAGCAGATGTTCTGAAAGGGATCGAAGTACGAGAACTTCGCCTGGCAGACATCATTCAAAACGATGCTGTAGATCCTCAGCTGCTTGGCGTTCAGGCGTATCAGGCGCAGATTCTCGTTGTTCGGCACAATGGTCAGCTCGACCACGCCCTAAAAGGAGGAGGTATTAGGTTTCATACATATATACATGTTTATAAGTTATATTTACGATTATGCTCTTTCGTTCGAAACTGATGCCCGTGAGGCTCACAACCTGATGCGCCGTGCTGTTGAGAAGGGAAAAGTCATTATTTTTGTATTTCTAGCAGAGCAGGGGGTGAACTTATAATTTAAACGGACGCAGCGGCACCTCGGGCACCTCAGGTAGCGTTTCCATCGCTAAAAAGCCGGTTCTTCGCCAGAATTTGTCAACTAATTTCCGTTTGTTATCATAAAAAACACGGCACTGTTTAACTTCTTCTTCTTCTTTTGAGAATGCCGACAGGGCTAAAAAAAATACCAAATTGATTTGGATCAAGGTGGCAACTCTGCGTGGTACTGTAGCCCTGCATGCCTGGTTTAACCCCTATGCCATGTTGCGTCTTTAATATTGACCCCTATTTAATTGTTTACGTTAGTGAGCAAATATACACTACACCAATTCTAGTTTTCTTTAAATACTTCCCAAATGAAGTAGTAGTACTAATTTAGGAGAGTACATTAAAAAAAAACGACAGTTATTCGTGTGAAGACTCGTTATTGTAACAAATTTAATATATTTATGAACTTATTTTTAAATAAACAATTAAATAAGCATTTTATAAGTATTTCATTAGGCCTCTTAAAAACGTTTAGGCTTGCACTTTCATATATAAAAAATGTATATAGAACGCACAAGGGTTAAAGATTATGAATCATTTACCGAGAAAGTTAAATTTGGATACTTCTCCCATTTAAAGCGTACAATTTCCAGCGAGTCAGCAGTTTTACCACGGCAGCGAGCTAATAAACATCTGGTTATTATTTAGTTCCGTAGTTTTAGCCGATTTACAACGCCATTAGTCCGTAGATTTAGGGAAAAACCAGTGCGTGGAATAGGAAAACCACATCGAAAACCCAGTGAAAATGTACGGCATTGATAATTACCCCAAGAATTATCATGCCAGTGGCATTGGCCTTGTCAATTTGGCGGCCTTGGGCTACAGCAAGAATGAAGTCAGCGGCGGGAACGAAGGAGCAGCCCCCAAGCCCACGGCGGGTCTCTACCCCTCGTTGCCCTATCCATCATCCGAATCCGTGGGCGGAATGCCATATGTGGTGAAGCAGACGAGTCATGCCCAGAATGCCTCGTACGCGGGACACCCAATGGGTATGGGAATGCCCGTGCCAGGAGCCCCCTCAGCGCCGGCACCCTACCCAAGTGCCACGCCATACCCGGGAGCAGGACTTTATCCCAGTCTGCCATCAGCGAGCTCGTCATCGCTGCCGTACCCCACTGCGCCAATGGCACCCTATCCAACCGGAATGCCCTATCCAACTGGCATGCCACAGCCCAATCTTCCCTATCCGGCTGCTCCGCTTGCACCATATCCATCTGCCATGCCCGGTTTGCCCAGTATGCCAATGCCGTACGCTCCCATGCCAACGAGTCCGGCTCCGCAGCACAGTGCCGGATTCCCAGCACTGCCATATCCCTCGGCTCCGCCACCGGCCAGTGCTCCAACCCAGGAGGAGGAACCTTCTGTCGGCGTGGCCGAGCTAAGCTTCACCAGCGTGAAGGTGCCCGAGAACCAGAACATGTTCTGGATGGGTCGCAAGGCCACTAGTACCCGGCAGAACAGCGTGAGCAAAGGCGATTTTCAATCTCTGCGCGCCAGCTGCGTTGCCAATGGAACCATGTTTGAGGATCCCGATTTTCCGGCCACCAACGCTTCGCTGATGTACTCACGGCGACCGGATCGCTATTACGAGTGGCTGCGCCCAGGTGACATCGTCGATGATCCGCAGTTCTTCGTGGAGGGCTATTCACGATTCGATGTGCAACAAGGAGAACTTGGCGATTGGTAAGGAAAAATACATTTATAAATAAATGAGCATGAATTCAGAAATGTAACAATCCTTGACAGCTGGCTCCTGGCTGCAGCTGCCAATCTGACGCAGGACTCAACGCTCTTCTTCAGGGTGATCCCGCCGGATCAGGACTTCCAGGAGAACTACGCTGGCATCTTCCACTTCAAGTTCTGGCAGTACGGCAAGTGGGTGGAAGTGGTCATTGATGACCGTCTGCCCACCTATAATGGCGAGCTGATCTACATGCACTCTACCGAGAAGAACGAGTTTTGGAGCGCCCTGCTGGAGAAGGCCTACGCCAAACTCCACGGATCTTATGAAGCACTCAAGGGTAAGAAAAGAAATATTATCAGCAGAAGCTTATAAACACTTTGGCATACCAGAACGTATTTCTAGTTTCTAAAAATAACACTATGCTTATCATAGGTTCTTAAAAAACTAATATCGCACATATTGCGGTTAGAAATTTGTTGTAAAGATCTGAAATTTAAATATTCCCATTTTGTAACCTAAAAAACTATATTGTAAACTTCTTCCCACACTTAGGCGGCACCACATGCGAGGCCATGGAGGACTTCACTGGCGGCGTCACCGAGTGGTATGACATCAAGGAGGCTCCCCCAAATCTATTCAGCATCATGATGAAGGCCGCCGAGCGTGGTTCCATGATGGGCTGCTCCTTGGAGCCAGATCCACATGTTCTGGAAGCGGAGACGCCACAAGGCCTGATACGCGGTCATGCCTACTCCATTACCAAGGTATGCCTAATGGACATCTCGACGCCGAATCGTCAAGGGAAGTTGCCCATGATCCGTATGCGTAATCCATGGGGTAACGATGCCGAGTGGAGCGGTCCTTGGAGTGACAGCTCGCCGGAGTGGCGATTCATACCAGAGCACACGAAGGAGGAGATTGGCCTGAATTTCGACAGGGACGGCGAGTTCTGGATGTCCTTCCAGGACTTCCTCAATCACTTTGATCGCGTGGAGATCTGTAACTTGTCGCCCGACTCGCTGACTGAGGATCAGCAGAACAGCTCTCGCCGCAAGTGGGAAATGTCCATGTTCGAGGGTGAGTGGACATCGGGCGTAACAGCCGGAGGTTGCAGAAACTTCCTGGAGACATTCTGGCACAACCCACAGTATATCATATCGCTCGAGGATCCCGACGACGAGGATGATGATGGCAAGTGCACGGCTATTGTGGCCCTCATGCAGAAGAACCGACGTAGCAAGCGCAATGTGGGCATCGACTGCCTGACCATCGGATTTGCTATATATCACCTCACAGACCGCGACTTGGAAGTGAAGCCCCAGGGACTGAACTTCTTCAAGTACCGAGCATCGGTGGCCCGTTCACCACATTTTATCAACACGCGCGAGGTCTGCGCTAGGTTTAAGTTGCCACCTGGCCACTACCTGATTGTTCCATCGACCTTCGATCCGAATGAGGAGGGCGAGTTCATTATTCGCGTCTTCTCCGAGACGAGGAACAACATGACGGAGAACGACGATGAGGTTGGCTTTGGCGAGACCGACGATCGCATTGCACCGTCTCTGCCGCCACCAACTCCAAAGGAGGAGGATGATCCGCAGCGCATTGCACTGCGTCGTCTGTTCGACAGCGTGGCTGGCAGCGATGAGGAAGTGGACTGGCAGGAGCTGAAGCGCATCCTCGACCACTCAATGCGCGATGTAATGGTGGGCACTGATGGCTTCTCCAAGGATGCCGTGCGTTCGATGGTGGCCATGCTGGACAAGGATCGCTCCGGTCGCCTTGGTTTCGAGGAGTTCGAAGCTCTGCTTACCGATATTGCCAAGTGGCGGGCGGTCTTTAAACTATATGACCCACGTCGCACTGGCAGTATTGATGGATTCCATCTGCGAGGAGCACTCAATTCGGCTGGTTACCATCTGAACAACCGGCTCCTGAATGCCCTCGCCCATCGCTACGGATCGCGGGAGGGACAAATACCATTCGACGACTTCTTGATGTGTGCCATCAAGGTGAGGACGTTCATCGAGATGTTCCGTGAACGGGACACGGATAACACGGACACGGCCTTCTTCAACTTGGACGACTGGCTGGAGCGAACAATTTACTCTTAAATTACATGCAATTGCTACTAATCTAATCCTAAGTGCCACGTATACTTAATCTACCTGTGCATTATATTATTCATGCATTCAAATGAGCAAAGCAAAACACACAGATCCATGACGATGCGGCCCGGAGATGAAAAGAGATACACTCACTGAGCCAACAAGAGAATCTTATCTATATGACCAAATCCGGAAATACAAATCATGTGGCGAAATTGGAGTGGCCTTGGCATGGCACGAGGTTGCTATGCACGATAAACATTATAAAATCCATATACACAATTTATACAATTAACGCCATAGAATTTATACTATGCTGAGCAACTGGAGGGATGACTAAGAGCAATCAAGAAAAAAAAATGTGCTCCATGCACCTGGACAAGAGCCGGAAATTTACTAGTACAAACTGAACAGTGCATTGCTACTTTACCTTACCTTTCGCAACGAGACACTCGGAAAGCCATTAGTACGCATCAACAATATTTATTAGATGTACGGAATGAATAAGCATGTATTTTTGTATCATCGTTAGCTCCGAGCAGCCCTTTACATATTTGCCCAGGTGCTAGAAATAAGTGCAGCCAAACGCAGTTACCCAAACAAATTGTTTTAATTGTTATCAGGAAAGCAACGCGAAGCGAGCAAGCCAATCAATCACTCATCGAATATTTATAAGCTTAAGAGGATATGAAAATATCAGTCTATTCGTAATATGTACTCCCCGTATAACATGTATTGAGTTTTCTGATCAGCAATCTCAAAACATACCTTAAGCACCCTCTACGTCAGAATAAGTGTTAAACTAATTAAAATTAACCAATTGGGTTTAGAGGCTCTTTGTTGAACGCTTTTATACTGTACTATAATTTTTGTGAACAATTTAACTAATCAAAATTACTCCTTTATGCAATTGTTACTATTAATAATTTGTTGTGCAACTTTTCTTTGTATGTAAATAAAAGGCAGTGATGATGCAGTCTACTTAACGACTATAACCACATCGGCACCGTTCGGGACTCCAGCTTCGACCATTATTTGCTTCATATCCTCTATTTGAAGGTTGTTATCGGAGGCCAAGTTGTTTAGAACCTCCAGGAAGTCTTCGTACTCCAATCGCCACTTCCTATAGCAAGTATTTTATAAAGAACAGGATTGATATAATTCAAGCAGTTTTACGCACTTGTATCGCATGTAAATGAGACCCGTTTGAGTGCGAGTGATGGGATTGGGCATGAGCTTGGCCTGCTCCAGCCAGGCGTCCAGTTGCGAGAGGAGTATGCTGTCGAAGACCTCGTTCTCGATGTCGGTGGGTATAACCTGCCATTAAGTGACTCATGAGATGAAGATCACTTTCAGTAAACTAGGTAATCATACCTGGAAATTGGCATACACCATGAACAGGCTGTCCAGCGTGTGCTTCTTTGGTTTATCCTCATCATCGGCCATGGTGCGTGTTTGGTTTACTAGTGCATTAAATCGAATGTGTACAATTGAGAATGCTTTCCCCTGGCAGATAAAGAGTAGTATTCTGTGTGGGTGTCGAGGCTATATTGTGTATTTTGAATTGTTTTGTTGATAAACAAAACGTACAGAGAACCGGGGGCTATCTAGACAACTGTTGCCATGGGCACGAGCGTCATTTTAGATTTGTTTACTGCGAAAGTCTTCAACAATCCCTTGCACGTATATTGCCAGTTTGGGATCCCACCCCTGGTATCTGATGTTCTCCGTAGCATACGGCGCCTCGATGACCACCTGATGCAGTATATTGATCGCCACATGGTCGCCTTGGCTCTGCCAGTTGATCGCGGGATCGCCGAAACGCTTGACCAACAGCCTGAACAGAGCTTGACCGAAGGGCGAAGCATTCGGGTGATAGCTCCGGCAGGAAAGAGTGCGATGTTCGGTGGCGTATCGAAATCGTTCTCGGATCTACAATCGCAATTGGTTGAGTGAGGGGTTGAGTAAATATCCATATAGAGATTCTACCAAAGGGATGTTGATCGGTTCTGGGGGCTGAACATCATCCAAGGGCTGCATTTCCTTCACTATTTCGATGTCCACGCACAGGGCTAAGTTCACGATGGTCAGGTTGCAGATGGTCTGTTCGTCGCCACCGCCTTTGCTCGATGGACACTTCATCATCAGCATTTTCACGCCCAGATCAAAGGCCACCACCTGGGGAATTGAGCGTATTATAAAATGTGCAATATACAAATAATATTTAAGAGTTACCTCTCCCGAAAGGTTTTCGCCAAAACAAGTTTTGCAGCGCACTATAGAGCCCACAGTAAAGCAAGGAGCCAAGGATGACATTTTGGTCAAGAGATAAACTTTAAAAATGAAATCTAATTGCCCAGCCGCTGTCCGATGTCAAGTTCAAGGCACTCTACGAGTTCCATAGTCTTGCCGTCGTTTTAGCCGTGAAAAAGTCGGTGGTGCTTGTGGTTTTATTTCTTTTTATTTACAGTGTATGTATGCTAATTTATAATGTACTAAATATAAATGTTGTATATATATATTTCAAAAGTAAACCGTTCCTTTTAATCATATATATATATGCATTTCGCATTTTTGCAGTTTAGCAGTTGCTGTCTAAATTGATTTTTGTTTTTTGGATCTGCATGAGCGTTGCTTGTTCTCTGTTGTTCAAGAAGTGTTGCTTTGTTTATTTTCATTATAATTATGTATGTATGGTATATATGCGCGTATGTATGTACCTTCGTTAGCACTTTTAGCATACCCTTCAAATTATTTCTAACGCCAAGAAACAAAACACGCGTTCTTCTGCTTTGGCGCGAACTGAGAACTGAGAAAAGTGCATTGGATAAATTCTAGGCAACACAAAACTCAAAAGCGTATCAACGAATACGTAATATATAAATACCGAAATAGCTGCAGGACACGCACGAACGGATAACAAATCGGACACTTAAACAACGAAACTGTACAATCTTTAAAATGGAGCCTGACGATTCTAAAAATGAGATGCACTGTGGATTGATCGATCGCTGGTCTAATAACTAATGACTGCCTACAGATCTGGGTTTCTCATTTAGCACTTTAATGGTAGTTGCTTCTGCAACTCTTGAAATATTTGCTTTTAGTATAGTGTTTTGTTAGTTACGGCCTTACTATCCTAATTATGCTTTTCAAAATCACTTTAAACGGGGACCCTTCTTTCGTAAATTTAGCTAAGTTTGCTTTTAGTTTTGCTCGAAACGAAGAATTTTTGTAGCTGGACTGCTGGAGAAATGTTCATATGTTCCGTCTGCAAATTGGCTGCTTGTGTTTAGTTTTAAATTTAATATCAAAAGGAATGATATATATGAATAATATATATATAAAAATAAAACAATGCACTTTCTTCCTTGCTACTGGCCCCGTGCTTTAGCTTTACATTGGCCCATCGATGGCGCTCACTTTAAGGCGGAAATAGTAGGCAGACCGGGCCAGCATGCACCCCGAAATCACGAACAGCGCCACGTAGAGGAAGTACATGCCTCCATGATCCTGAGAAGGTACAGGAAACAAAAATGGGTTTAGCCTTTAAGCCTTCAGCTTGCTTTAAGTGGAAATATTTTTGTTTTTCCTTTTTCGAGAATGCTTACCGAAGCAATAGAGTATGTGCCAATGGTAACACCGATGCCGGTGATGAGGAACACCAACGCCACAATGGCGAACATCACGCCGCGGCTGTTAGCAAAGCGCGAACCCACCGATGAGACCTTCCTGCAGTGTGGACACCGGGCCAAGGCGTTGTGATACGTGTTGAACTGCAAGAGCAAGCGTTAGAAGACTCCTGCTGGAGTGATTTTGAATAGTAACTACTCACCAGAAACGTGTCCGAACAATGGCCACAAGTGACGCGGCACATGCCCGGCATGGTTGGCACGGGCGGGGTGACGGGACTTGGGGCCAGGTTGATGATCCTCTTGCAATTGGGCCTTGGACAAGCGATTCGCTGCGACGAGCTCTTGCAGATTAACAAACAGTTGCATGGACAGCGAACGTACTTCTTGCCCGGTGGAGCGTTCCGAATGGGCTGTCGATAGCCAAAGGAGTATTGAGTTACAATTGGAATCGAAGAATAAGGTTTAAATTACTTACAGTAGCCTCATTGCAGTGGGTGCACTTGACCACGTGCTGCTCCCGCTTCGTGGTGATGTCAATCATGTGTTGACATACCCGACAGGTGACCATCGGCACGCCTCCTGTGTTGGTGCTCTGCTGATACGGCGGCGGCAGCTCATCGGGTCCAATGCAAGGCACTGCCGTCGGTGCACCATTGCCTAAAATTCCATTGCAAAGTATTAATGACTACTTATAATGAGATGTAAGCCTATGCCCCTCAATGCCAAGACCTTTGGTGTAGAATAAATACATCTCGCCAGCAGAGTTCCCTCAACTACACTGCTCATCTGGCGGAGATTGTCTCGTGGAGGGAGTGAGAACTGCATATTCTGATAGTGTGTGGCTCTGGGAAGCTGCGATAAACCAAATGGGTCAATGTTTTGGCTTTATGAATGCAGCTTTCCTGTCGCAGCATTAAACTAGTGCAGCTAGACCGCAGTTGTGGTTCTCGTCTCTCGAGCAAAACAAGTTCGAACTTTGTGCAAGAAAAGACAAAGAAAAGACATCGCACACACTCGCCAGGAAGATCGTTTAATATAATTGAATTAAAGACAAATTAAAACCACCGAAATATGTTTTCTGTATATGCTATTTCTACACATCATTCCCATTCGTCGAATCAGGTGATTTAAGCAGTATATTGGGAACATGGAAAGGCGTGAAGCCCATGTAACAAAACTCTTATAGAGTATATTAATGATATGGGTAAGCTTTCCCTGAGCTGCAGATCAGGTTCCTTGGTAAACAATGGAACCGCTGCTCATCGCAGACCCTCAATGCCTTCATTTTCACCCTGCACAGCGATAAGGCAGCGAATCACATGATGACTCATGGACTTGGCTGCCCCCGCTTAACCACCACTTTACGAACACCTCCACATCGATGCTGATTAAACAGCTGTGGGGAACGCTTTTTACGCTGATTACGGGCGTCCTAGCATAAACAATAACAAAGACGGTGCGAAAATTTGGCCGATACCGGCATCGAGTACAGAAAAATGATGTTCACATTTGTGAAGGCTCTTCACATGGTGTATAAACAAAGTTGGAGATAATATCACACTTTTTTGGGGGTGTACGTGGCCAAATTAACTTTTAGGCCAAACCAATCATTTCACATTAACTATTTAAAAAAAAAACAAATAAACTACAAAATTAAATACATCTTAAATTTGTGCTGCATTAAGATCAATATAAATATGGAACATATTGATTTGTAAAAATGCAAGACAATTTAAGATAGAATTTGGGCATATCTTATCAGTTTTTCTCCCTGTGCTGCCCTTGCACTCCCCCCGCCCATTGCGCATTTATGACTCAGTTGGGTGAAGTGTGAAAATGCCCAGCGAGACGACAAGCAGACAACTCGGAATCACGGCGGTGGATGCGGATAAGTGGAGCGCCCGCACACTTGTTGGGCTTCCAATGGGTCGCCCGGCTGATTGGATGCGGGTTGAATGACCGGCTTTACTGTAACGATACGCACCGTCCTCGTTTGTGGCCACCGATGAGCTACTGCCCGGATTATCGGCACCCTCGTCCACGGCGTCCACGGAATTGTAGCCGTTGCCGTCGTCCTTGTTGATCAGGCTTTGTCGCTCTGGATCCGCCATGGTGGATTATCTCCCGATAATTGGTTACTTAAATCCGGATTATAATCTCTATGTGCTGGAGCAACTCCCGTTAGGCTGCACTTCCAATTGCCTTTGTTTTGTTGTTGCTGTTGCTGCGGGGGCTGCTGCAACGCGTTGATTTCAACTGGAAAATGAGTGGGAAATCCAATAGTTTAGTTGTTGTGCCACATAATTTCGGACGCAACGAGTTCTTTGTTCACGATTAAGCAGTTGGTTTTTTTTTTCCTTAGTCGCGGTTTTCACTCGCGTTTATTGAAACACATCCTCCCTTTTTTCCCTTTTCGGCATGCGCCGCAATTAATCAATTCTATGCTGCTGCATGTGCAACGCCCACGCGAGTTCGTTTGTCGCACTCACAAAGTTGACATTTGATTATTATTCTGGCAATTGCGTTAATTGTTTAACAATTGCTGGCCATATTTGTGCTATATTTTACCTTATTTTTGTTGAAAATGCACTGCCGTCGCTGCGATCTGGCCACACTCTGGCTGGCTATCTGGCAACGCTATGCAGACGGTGGCCCTGCCAGGGAGTTGCCACTCCCCTAACTAGTTCAGCAAACATTGTTTATTGCTGGAACCAAAACAATTCCGCCACGGCTTATAACAAATATGCCTAAAAGCTCAAAGAAATGTATTAAGAGTGGCAGTAAGGATTCTGACAGCGAAGAAGGTTCTAACAGTGGCAACAATAACACGTCCACAAGTTCCAGTGACTTTGAAACTAGCAGAAAACACAAATTACGTCGCAGATCAACTCAAAATGTTTCATATCATTATAAAGCGCTGCCCATGCGCGTAGTTGGCGAAAGTGCTGTTACACTGGCCCAAACTCCCAGCTCTTCTCGCGATATAACTCTAAGCTCAGCTCAAATAATTGAAGACAGTTCCGATTCGGAGTTTCACATTTCGAACGATACCAGCAGCGATGAGACGGCCAACAAATCCTTAACATTTACGGCACGTCCAATTGAGAAATATGATTTGGAATATATAAGAAAATTACGTAAGCGCAGAAAGAAGCCGAGTAAAACATTATATATTGATTAAATTTCAAATATCAACTGTTGACCAGGGCTGTCAAAATCAAATGCCCGGCTATTACTCAACACTGGCAACCCAAGCCAGGGTTGGCTAGTGCGTTTTTGGAGTAGTGGTAAATTTTTACGAGCATAACTATTTACACTGATTTTATGTAAATAAAACAAACAAAACGTAGCAAAATTAAGCGCAAAGTGTAAGTAGAACTCGTGGGCGCTCGGGCCACATGAAATTCCAGGTATAGGCACTGGAATTCCATGAGAAAATCGCCGATGATTTCATTTCCATGCAGTGCGTTGTTGTATGGGAAACTTCGTCGTAGCTATTTGTTGTTGTTGTTGCTGCTTATCATCATCATCCTCGTTGTTTTCGTTGTTGTTGCTGCCGCAGCAGCTGCGTCACAAAAATGAATTTTGTTTAATTTGATTTTATTTACATTTTATATGGACAGAACCGACTGCCCTTTTAGGGCATCGAACCAGAACAACAGCAATAGCAACAAGAAAATCAGGGCAAACACCTGTTTCTAATTGATTTTTCACTTTTCTCCACCGTTTTATAGACTATTCACCACCCAACACGAAACAACAAAAAACAAAACTTCGACTTGAACAACAACTGTGTTTTGGCATTTTAATCACAGCAATTAAAAACAAAGCAGCTAAAAAACACGAATAATTACCCATGCAGGAATAGACCAACCGTAGTACCTAGTATTGTGTAGAAATTAAAAGTTAAATCAATTCGAACGAACGAAATTTCAAACCCAGTTTGACCACCGATTAGTACACAAATCACAAAAAGAAGTCAGCAGCCAAGGAAAATTTTTAGAAATGGAGTCTCCGCCGATGTTTAATAGTGTGGAAGATGAGTGCAGATATTGGAAGGAACGATCTAAGCAGTACCATAAAGAGTAAGTTACCAAATCCCTAGATCATTGAGATCAGTCATATAGCCCAGTTCTACTTATCATTTTCAGATGGACAGACGTGAAACAGGAGTACGACGAATACGTGGAGCAGTCCCGCGAAATGGAAATAGAAATGGACGCCACTCTGGACCAGAAGCAGAGTATAATCAAAGATCTCACAGCCAAACTCACAATGTTTGAGCGGGAAAACGAGTCTCTCAAGGTGGCTATGACCCAAACCCGATTTACAATTACTGAGCTTAAAACTAAGTTTTATGAAAGCTATGAAATTGATTTAGTTTTATATAGTGTCATTAACTTTATTTAAATTTCAAACGAATTTTCCAATTTTATATAAGGTTGCATATGTTTCGTTTGATTTACTGGAAAACTCAGTTTGCGTAAATGTTTTTTACTTCTCACAAGATAATTTTTTACAACTATTACATCCTCAGGTCAAGTTGGACTCGCATGGCATCGAAATGTCAAACATGGAGAAGCAGCTGGAAACGGTGAAGAAGGATCGCGACACCATGAAGGTGCATCTGCGGCAGCTGGAGCAGAAAAATGACGATTTGGAGCGTGCCCATCGCATACTCAACGAAAGCATAGAGAATTTCGAGAAAATGCTGGATCAGGCCTACGAGAAGAACGCCCTTCTAGAGCTGGAAGTGGATGAAAAGGGATTGCTGCAGGAAAAACTGCAGCGGTTGATGGATGAGACGAGAGGTGGGTGCTTCTAGGTGAAACCAAATCAAAAACTAATTCATTAACTGTATTGCAGATCTCAAACAAGAGCTGAACGTCAAGTCACGCTTTACCCCAGTGGTCAATGGAACAAGCATTCCCACGGCAAACGACACAAATACGGTCAACAGCTCGATGAACTCGTCCGCCTCGCTGCCAAATGGTATTGCGGCCAACGGCGATTTGGTAAACCACGACAATACTGTCGCCACAAGAGCCACCAGCGTCAGCGTTAACGCCCTCAATGGCAGCTTAGTTAATAGAAACGAATATAACCAGCAGCATTCGCTTAAAAGTAAGATACTCAGTTCCCTAAAGAAAACCAGACGTGTGCTAAAACTGTCCAAGTCGAATCGCCAAACATTCAAGCCTTGCATTTAATTTTGTTTTTTTTTTTTTAATTGGTTTCTTTTTATTTGTTTGCCACAAAGATAGCCCATTTAAGTTCCTCATTATTTGTAATTGTATTGTAAATTATTAAAATTAAGAGCCCAAATGTAACGAAAGAGTTTGCAACATTTCTTGTAGGCGATTTGTTTACGTTTTGTGTTTGCGTCTGTAGCTAGTAGTTGACCTAACTAACCTCTCGACTAACATGCTGTGTATGTGTGCTTCCTCTTGCAGATCCCGAGAACCAAATCAATGGCAATTCCATGAACCCCAGCTCCCGCACAACGGCGCTCAACATTGTGGCCGACATGTTAAGAAAACTAAACGTAAGTCCCTCCGTAAACTATAAGTCCAGCATGCCAACCCCCCACATCCCGTGTTTCGTCTGCACTTTCCCAGAATCCTCACTCCCACCTTCAGCTTATGTGTTTTTCCGTATGTTTTTAGTGGGACAAGGCACTGCTATGTCCCGATTGCGAAAAGTTTCGCTGCATTTGTGAGCGCCCGGCAACTCTGCAGCCGCCGCCATCGGCCAGCGAGTCGAGTCTCTTTCGCCGCGCCTTTGGCGGCAGCAGCAGCTCGGTGGCCACCAGTAGCGCCCAGTCCACGCCCGCCAGCGATTGGAGTTCCTCCGGCAGCCTCAGTGCGGGCTCAAACATTTTCAGGCGCTTCGCCGAGCGCATGCGCAACTCGCCGGACGCCAGCCTGCCGCTTTGACAATGCGCTCCAAACTATAAGACTAATTTTAGTTGCCCTCCGCTTGCATTTATTAATTGCATTGGTTAATAAATACAAAACTTATTTGTACCTTATTTTATGTTCTTTGTTTTTGTTCGTTAAGCACTTGCAATCTGGTTAAGATGGCATATATCCGAAGTGCAATTCAGTTTTGAAAGCCGTGTCTAGGAAATGTAAAAAAACCCACGAAAAGTTGGATTTCTGATAACCAACTTTTAGGACCACTTTGCAGTTGTGAAACCGTTTAAATTTGAAAGAATTAAATTATTTGATGTTCCTAGATCTTTCTATAGTTGATTTCTTTAAAATTTTACTCACTTGTGCTTAATTCGTTTTCGTTATGTATATTTTGCAGGCCATGGAGACGAAACTGAAGACGTACCGCGAGAATGGCCAGCCCATGCCGCAGCGCCACCGCTCCTCCCAGCAGTCTACACATCCGGCGCTGGCCGGACTGCCTTGTCTCTCGCTGGATGCCGAGTAGTGTGGATTACGGCCTCGGCGTGATCCTCAAACCCAAACCCAAACCCAATCACCCAGGGCGGGATACTGTTCAGTTGGCTTTACGTTTACGTTTACGTTACGTTACTTTAATGTTACTGTTAGCATTAATTTAGCTTCTGCTGCCTCTTTATTTATTTGACCTAACTTGACTTTGTATAAACCACTTGCGATATTGATATTATAAATTACACAACAGTTGATGTTGTTGTTTCGAGCCCAACATATAACATGCCTTAGTACGAATTAAGTGTATACCTAAGCTAAGTACCCACTCGGTTCACTTTTAACTTAAATTGTTAACTCCAGCGCAATTGTTTCGGCATACAATGTGTTTAGCGACTAAGTTTAATGTTGATCACCCAGCAAAACAAGCGAAGAAGCTCTGTCCAAGTATTATACTTCAAGCGGACAACCAATACTCGTAGCGTTTAGGAAAAAGACAAGATCTAACCCGGAAAAAAAGAAATATCAAAACGATCATCTAACGATATTCTAACTATTTCCCCAGAGCTATTTTCTGTTTATATTTACGACCGAATATAAATTTGTAAAAATGCAAAAATATTGCTAACGGCAAACTGTATAAAGCATAACAAAAATCCAACGAACAGGCAAACAAATTATATATATATATGTATGGAATAATAAAGAGCAAAATAATTAGTTTAATAGAAACCACCCAAAAGCACTTCAATATCAATGCCGCGTGCGTTGCAACTAATTAGTTTTAAATAATATTTGAGTTCATTACACAAGGTGAATGCTGCGTCAATTCCTATGCCAAGGCCAAAATTTCCGTTTCGAGAGCTTTTCGCAGGGGAAACTTGCTCCGTTTTAGATCCATTTCATGGCGGATTTCATCCTGAGCTTTACCCCAAGCAGGATGTTGAGTTGAGATGCTGGATGAAGTCGGCTGGTGGACGCACCAAGGTGCTTCATCGTGGACGAAATAAACTGGATTTGATGCCGACCTTGCTGGCGGGAAGGTCCGTTGGCGGTAAGCTAATGAAAGTACTCTGGTTTTCACAAGTAAGCACTGGTTACCGTCGTCGAGTGCTTGGCATTAGGCCATTAGCCCATCCTGGCTGGCTGCATGGCTGAAAAACTCCTTCTTAGATTTTAAATCCGCCTCAACAAATGCAGCCAGGGAGAACTGGGTGAAAAATGAAAATATGACACAAGCTTTTATCATACGCAGAGCACTTTACCAGTGAAAAGGGACGGAATTTCTGGTCCTGGTGTTGCTGCTGAGTGCATTGTTTGCTCCCGAGGGCCACATGGGCGTCATGGGCGGTATGGGCGGTCTAGGTGGTCCAGGGGGCGTGGCTGTGGCCATAAGCGGATTGGGAATGGCACAATGCAATTGCCGTTTGAAATAAAAGTGAGCAGACACAAAGCCAGTCCTGCATGACTGCACCGAAAAACAATTCGGATGCATTGGTGTTTATAAGATTTAGTGCGAAATGTAGCTATGCAGTTATTTATTTATTTATTTGAAAAAAGAAACCATCAATAAATATTGGTTAAATTCTTTTGTTAGGTAAATTATTCGCAGTATTTTATTATTTAAGTTTTTAAACAGTATTAAAATGTTGGAATAAACGGCTTTTGTGCCTTTATTATCATTATTTAATGAAATTGAAAATTATTTATTGAAACACAAATAAACCTAACATGAAGTAAAAAGATTTCTAAAAGTGAGTTGGCTTCGTTAGAGCTGGGAACTGAAGGTTATCCCCTTCCAATGCCGCCCTTTTTTTTCAAAAGTAATTTGAAGAATCTGCCCCGTTTTTTTGCGCCGAGGCTGTCGCCTGATGAAGTCCCGCGAGAGGGACGATCCCTGGCAGCTAATTAACTGGCCGCGGATACAATTTGCCCAGGAGCACAAAGGCCAACAATCAGGACCTGGCCAACAGTCCCAATAAGCGGGTCAAGCTCGCAACTGCCAGCGAACCCGATTTGCCCTCTGCAGCGCAAACAAACTCAATTGTTTCGGCATAAAAAACGAGCAAACAGCTCGTAAAAAACTGTATCAAAACACTGGCTTAAAGTGAAAGCTTTCGCAATGCCTCAAAAAACAGGGTGTAAAGTCTGTTGGCCAAATTATCAAAGTCATTAAACGAATGGCTTAAAGACTTCAGGCATAACTGAGTGTATAATTTAAGTCGGTAACTGACAGAGAAGTGGCTATTATACATTTTGGTTATTGGTCGTAATTTAAGTACTCGTAACTTTTGGGAGAGTTGTTTACACATTAAAAGGTAATTTATCCTAATCGGAAACCTTAGGTAATTTTATTTTTATACTTTTAAGTCAGTTTTAGAAGTTACTGAACTACAAATTAGGTCTGTACAATCTGCTATTATATTTTAGGCAAATTTATGTTCTTGGATTAAAGAGTTTTTGTGTATGACCTTGATATTTTATATTTATTTATTTTATATTCGCCTTCAATGTGCAGCCTTAAAAGCACTTGAGAATGACTTAGCAATCTTTTTTCATGCTCTAAACATTAATTTCCTGAAAAGAATCAGACAGGAAACCGAATTCGAATTCCTACTGTATCATTATCTACTAATTCCGTTTCTCATGAAATTTTTGGCTACCAACGAATTCCACTTCCGGCGGCACCCTCTAAAAATTGGCGAGGGTGGCCCAAAGGTTTACGGCATTTATGGTCTTTAAATATTTAAAATACGCGACGCGTCGTCGTAATGTAGGCACGGAAACGAGTACACAAACGGAAATAATGATGAGGTGTGTATGCCTTTGTTTTTGGTGCTTTGCGGGTGCCCGAGGGTCCTGGAAGCCAGGACTATCCACTCCGCATATCCGTATAGCAGCCGTATAGTCCTGGGCCCAGCCTAAACATCAAACAAAATCGATATGTGGGCGGTGTGTATGATTTTTGGTATAAACAAGCAACAAGCAGGGCACACAGGACACACAGGACACACCACACACACACACCCCATACACACACACATACACTTTAGCTGGCTGGGGGTTTGGTCCTTGCTTTGTTTGAGCGCCGCAGGACGCTCATTTTTCGTAATGAGTTTGTCTATGGGCGGAGGATGGGCCAACGCCAAACCTGAACTGGCTGCAGCAGGACCAACTACTGGAACCGAATCCGTTGGCCCAAACTCGGCATATCCCTGAAAAGTATTTCCCTTTTCTGGGTTAAAAATGGCTGGCAGACATCACATGGGGAAAGCATATTTGTTTAGTGGGTAGCTGCAGCTTACAAAGTGTTTGATCTGCACAAAAATGCGGTGCTTTCTTTTGACTTGAAAGAGACAACTTAAATTATGGTTATTGCTTTATTAATATTTAACTTTAAATTATTTACTTTGAACAGTTTTGCAGCTCCTAATAGTCAAGGCAGTACAATAGCTAAGATATTTTTCATTAAGGGGTACGATACACTTAGTTAATTATTAGTTTTTTATGATTTATTAATTTTGAATTATACGCCTTAAAATTTAGTTTTCCAGCTCAATCATAATGTTTTCTTTTTAATTTTAACTAAGTAACATGACGAGAAACAAGCTGCCCGTTATAAAACCGTCACTTTATCGAACAACTTTGTATTAAAGTCTAGTTTACTTTATGCGATTTTCATCTCTCTCATTTGCTGATTTCCTAGGTGTATAAAATACGTGTTTTTTAATCTGCGATGACTGCGTAAAAGCTTTTTGCCCTGGCAAGCGAATCAAAAGTCCTGGATCCATTGGTGAGGGTATAAAAAACGCAACAGTTCGCCTTGATGCGAGAAATCCTTAAGCACACACCAATACAGAAGCGGAAAGGGAAGCGCGTTCGCACACACAGGGGGAAAATCGTCCTGGGGTTCATGTGTGCTAGTGTGAGTGCGTGCGGGTGTGGGTGTGTGTGTGTGTGTAGGTGAGCTTGTTAGGAGTTGCGCTGTCGTCTGCCATCTTCATTTCCTGTTGCTACCTTCCGGTTGCCATTACACTGAGCATTTGCTATAAATAATTTGGTTTCGATTTGAAGTGTGAGCCGTGATAATGAAATCCCCTTGATTAGCCGCCGATTGGGGCATATAGATGGGGCATGGATACATATACATACGTGGATGGAACTGCAGCAGATGATCAATCAGGCGGACTGCGCTTTTAATTAGCACCCCCCCACATTGCCGGATCCTTTTGACCGCAGCTCAAGTGGTGGTGCTCATTAGCTCACATTTAGAGATTTAATTTAATTGCATCGAATTGGATTCGCTTGACCTTTGCCTTTGCCCAACTGGATGGATTGTGTGGAGGATGTTCTCGTGTGCAGAAGTGTCCTCCTGCAATTAGATTAATTGACTTTCTGCTGCTTCACCTTCGCTTAATACATACGATATACGTACATACTGTATATGGATTTTATGTTGCGCTCAATGAATTGCCGTCAGTGGCCTTATAAAAATGGCCTGCGAAATGGGCCAGAACCCATGTGTAAACTGTTTTTTATGACACCGTCGAGATGCTCACCTTTGTGCTGTTTAGTGAATGCCAAATGGCCTTGGCCATTGTCTGCCTCACCCATCCTGATTTACAACCCAGACACACACGCACCCAAACTCATGAACATGGCCGAATATGACATTCGCATGTGCTACACAAATCTCCGTGGACCATTTTTACAACCTGACCCAGGTCTCGACCGGATTCCTAATGGAAGTGGCGCAAGTAAATCATGCAAATATATATCATATCAACTGTACAATGGGGCCTGACAATCGATGGGGCATCTCGATAGATAGATATTCAAGGCAGGAACATTAATCAGCTTACCCATTGCAAATGAAATCAACCACTTTAGCTGCAGATGAACCACTATTCATATCTGATATGATATGTGAAAAAAAACAACAGTTTTGGGTAACAGATGTACTAAGCTCACAGATGTATTAAATCCTACCTGATATGATATGTGAGAAAAAACCAATCGTTTTGGTTAACAGATGTATTAAACCCACAGATGTTTTAAATTCCGCATACGATCTTAAACTATTTGAGGTAATTTATTAGTTTTTGCTGAGTTCCATTTAATAATTAAATAATAAATTTATAATATATCATTTAACAAAACTGTAACAAAATGATGAGGTACAACTCGCTTGCTGAATTCGAGTTGCAAAGTGTACTTGAAATTCCTGGGATTTTGCAGTGACAAAAGCGTAGCATACTTTTTGGGGCAGCGAAGAGTCAATTTCCGAACAATGCGCAACTTTGTGCTGTCCACATCAAAATGTGTGGGAGCTTGGGATTGGGAACTTTTGCTGGTGACCATGTGCTCCTGATCCGATGTAAGCGTAGACCAATTAAGCGTAAACAAATTTGTTACTGTGGAAATATGAGAACCACTAGTTGCCCTCCTCAGTCCACACGGCTCACCACCACCGGCCATGGCTGAAACAAAGGCAGAAAAAAAGGAGGAATCCAGCCAAAACCCGCCATCCACCAGAACATTTGACATTGACAAAGTGCCAAGAGCTGCTTTTCAGTTCGATGGGTACAACGGCGGCGTATGTAAATATTTTTGGCCATTGATACGCGACTGGTGGAAGACTGACCCTGATGTGGCCGCCAACAAACTGTTGCTCGGGCTTTAGAACATGCCGGGGAATTTTTCCCCTTTGCCGCTTGACAAAACGGAGACAACTGGCATTCCATTTCCCCTTCGCGCAACAGTCTTTTCAGTTCAGTTCGGTTCAGTTTTCTGGCTAGCATGGCATACCCCAACTCAACCCACAATACTTTGGGCTTGGGTTGTCATTAAAGCCAACTTCGTGCTGGCGCCGAACTCCGCTGCTGGGTGGCTCCACAAAGTGCTCCAGTCTTCTTGGGGACTTGGCAGCGTGTGCACGTGTCTAACGCAAGGTGTTTTTTCGGTTTTCGATTTGCCATCTGGTTGCTTGCCTCGACAAGTTTCGCTTTCACACAATACCAGTTTTTTTGGCGAAGTTTCGTAAGTAAAAAAAAAAACAAAATATTACATGCTATGACAATCTATAATCATGGCAAAAATGAACGCTCTGCTTTAACGTGTAAATCTCGTCGCTAAGAGGATTACAATGTTTCGAGTAATTATTATAATCGGTGTGTGTTGTTTGCTCGCCATAAGTCTGCTGTAGGGAATTAACTTTGTTTCGATCTAACCACGTTTGACAGGTGCTGTAGAAAGCGGAAACGGAAGTGGTTGCTGGGTGAAGTGGGGTAAAGGAGTGAAGTGGAGTGGAGTGGCGAGTAAACTGTTTTCGACATTTAGTTTTTAGTGTTCGCCAACTCTCATTTTGCTCCTTTTGCTCTCCTTCCATATTTATTTATGCGCTGACACACAGTTACAGACACAGACACGTGTGGCAGTGTGAGTGCTGTGTAGGTGTGTGCGGGTTCTTGTGATACACTTAATCCGACATTTACAATTTTCGCTTAAGGATTTATTTATGGATTCAATATGTGCACAACGCTTACATTTCCGAAGGAGTGCGTGTGTGTGCACTGAAAAAGATTTAAAATAAACAAAATGTTAACTAGATTGCAGATAATATTTTGTTTCATAATAATACTTTGTTTTATTTTAAAAACAGCTCAAAATAGTTTTAAAACAATGTTTTATATATCTTTTATTTAATAGTAAAAAGAACATTTTTATAACAGTCTATATGTTGTGCGCGCATTAGTGTGGGTGAGCGAGTACCTTTTAGAATTCTTTCAGGACCAATCCCCGCTTGAATCCCCAGCACATTTGCATGCGCAAAAGATGCTCCATTGCATACACTTATTTTCAATTTTTTGTATAAATCATTTTGCACTGCACACACATAGTACATGTACTGGAGTATGAAGTGCATTATTTCCGTGCTGATCCAGTGAAAGGCCAGCAATACAATGCTGGGATAGAAATTTAAATGAAATCCGAACAGCAATCATGTGTAAATGTACTGTTTTTCAACAATTCCAAGTTATCCAGGCCAGGAAAGTGCATCCTCAGCATTCTCAGAACGAAGAGTTGCAGGTGTGTTTGCAAAACGAGTGGGATTCTCGAAATAATTGGAAATGTCCATGAAACCAGCCCGATGAGACTGGTGGCATTTATAATCCTTTCTTTTTACTCATATCTTGCATTAAAAGTGACGTGCTGGTGAAACTTAATTTGAATTGCATCAGGAAAATGCAAGAGGTGAACGGAAAACAAAGCTTAATGGCTTTTGACTTAATTAATTTTCTATCACTCCTGATTTTTCGATAAATGCAAGGCAGGTGGTACAAAAAAAATTTTTTTTAACTAAATTGTGCAGAAGCAAATTTTTCTATAGTTATGCATTATAATTATGAATTTAAGTTTATTAGTATAATCTTTTTTCTCCGCATTGTTTTTTTGCAAAGTAATTCACATTAAAAGAATTAATTCTTTCAATATCGATACAATTAGCTTTTTCAATTTCTGCAATTCAAGTCCTTGAAAGTCGTGTGGGCTGCCATTCAAAAAAGGAAAATGATTGACAGAATAAAATAAGTGATTCCATTTGGGTGCCCGCGAAAAAGGGAATTGGTGGTATCGGATTATTCATGAATTGTATGGAACGAATGTATTCCTTTGGCAAGGAACTTTTTTGGAAAAAAGAAAATGACAATATGAAAAGAGTAATAAAATAGAAATAGCCTAATTTATTCGAATTAAAGTGTTATAAGGTTAAGAAATATGATTTATTTGGGTTAAAGTCAAATGGAAATGTGCCAAATCCGCTCAGCTTACAATTATAAATGATCCGAATTGGGCTTGAAGCACATTCAATATGTCAATTGGCCTTAGACTTAAAGAGATAGATGGGATGACAATGGCTTGTGGTTGAATCAATATTTCTGAGCTGGCCAAAACGTATTTACTTCAGACCATTCTGGCTATGCGCTGCAGCTGTGGCAAACGTTGAGGTAAATATCTGTTTACACAATTCGAGCAGGACCATCTATCATGACATTCTAATGGCAAATAAATAGAATATACTTTTATTTATTCTTTATCCTTTGCTGTGCAACATGCTGACTTGTGTAAACCGTGGAGCAGTAATAAATTGTTTGTTGTTTGTGCACAATTCTACAATTGACACTTGCCTAAGGGCATTTGGAAATTTATTTGTGCGTCGACAAGTTCTTAGAGCAGTCGTTTTCCCCCCAGCAAAAATATTTATATGTATCTATATTGTTTTGCACAATTCGATTAGAAAATGGTTTCCATTGAATTCATTAGCGCTGGCCATCTGCAACTTTTGGTTAAAAATAGAAACAAAACCACCCACAATACTCCGCACACTCGCTTTTTTGGTTTCTGCAGTCATGGTTTCTGCAAACATGGTGACAGCGGATACTTTGCACCACTTACTCCGGCGAACGCCCCCGCCTTTGTTTTCGCTTCGAGTGTAGGGCAAACATGGCCAACAAGTGTGTGGGAGCACTAAAAAAAATATATGCGTACAAGTGGCAGCTGGCTGTTCCAGCAACTCAAAGGAACAACTCTTTTCTATACAAGAGACTCTATTGAAAATTTCAGCAATTGAGCGCCATTGAACAATAACAATTACACAGGAAGTGGCTTTAATAAATAAAGTACACTAGAACTACTTTTGCTTTGCCACATAAATTGCTGCTAGTAGTTTGTAAGAGCTAGTGCCCCATGAAATCTTCAGCTGTTAATGCAACAAATGTCCTTGCAGGACACTTAAAAAATATATAAACTACAAGAGCGCTGTTCAGTTTTCTCGCTGTGCGCCAGCGAAATCTAACTAAAAATGTGGCATCGGTAGCAGGGCGGCAAAATCGATATGGAAACTCTACATGATGTATAAAGTTGTTGGTACATAAATATCAAATATGCAAATATTTGCGAGGCTGCCACCTGAAATTCGTTCGCCCTCTGCGAAAATGCTCAACTGGAGCGTTGGAAAATTTGATGTGCCACTGGGATTTAGATGGGCGTAAAATGAAAGGGAGAAGGGAGCCATATGGAAAATCTGCAAAGGTGCTACCGTTGCCAGTCGGTTGGTCTGGCTGGCATAGCTGTCACCTTGGAGTCGGCAGCAATCCGGGAGCACTCCGGGATACTCCCTCCGCCCACATCGATGTGCAGCCCCATCCTCAGTCGCACATGGCAGCGTTATTAACGCAGTCAGCAAGTGAGGAACGAACGAAAAGATCAAAAGCTTTAACGCGCCAACCTTAGCATGTGCAAATATTTCAGTTGATTTTATTCTTTATACTCGTATTCTTATCTTATTTCGCTGCCATTCCGGCGCCCAAAATAATAACGAAGAAACGAAATGATTATATTGTATTCGATGGTGATGAGCCCGAAAAGTCCCTTAATGCCAAAAACACAGACAGCCCAAAAAAGGAGTGTTTTGCGCGGAACTTAAGGGTCCAAAAACAAAAAAATAAAAAAAAAAAAATAAAAGAAAGAAGAAATTTAACTGAAGACCCGGGATCTGCAGAAAGGACAGGCGGCCAACCGTGCTGTCATTCTTTTTTGCTCGTCCTTTTGCCTGTTGCTCCAGCTTTCAGGACCTTCGGTTTTGGGTCGTTTTCGTTTAACGGCCTTATACCTGCAGCTGTTTATCATAATTTTGTTGATTTGCTGTCTGCTAACAGTAACAATAATAATCACAACAGCAACAGAAACAACGGCCATGGCGGCTAAATCAAAATAAAATAAAGGGCAAAAAAAGTTATACTTGGCGTGCCCCCAAAAAAAAGGGAAAAAGCAGACGGAAAAACCCGAAAACTTCGCAAAGTAAATTTGAATGTCGAAAACTTGTTTCAGTCACCAGCTACAGCCAAAAAAAAGTTCTGAAAGTTCTGGCAGCCGATGTTCCTAAAAAGCGAAATCATTATGATCGAAATTTGTTTATTCATAAAAAAATGGCGATTGGTATAAACAAAAACAGGGGCTGGGCTTAAATATACAAAAGTTTTTTTAAACAGAGGCTTAATCACACAAAAGAAAGCATTCAATGTTTAAAAACAAAAAACCAATCAATATGAATTGATCGTTGAAAACTACATTTAACACGTTGTTTGAAAAGAGTAAATATTAAATCATTGTTGTACATATTTGAATTTCAATTAATATAAATGGTTTTTAAAATGACAAAAATCTTAATTACCAAGAAAATTTTAAATTCAACGTGTCAAAATTGCTAGTTTAGAGCCGTGTTAATCCAATAATACCTTTCATAACAAGAGTATGTAATATAGATAGAAAGGCCAGGCGAAAAACTTTGTTTTTGTTTGGCGACCAACGTGGCGTATGCGTCATGTCAAATGGGTCGCAATGCTTTTCATAACTTTTTTCGGCAATGGCCCTTCGTTGTCCTTGGCGCCATTTTATAATGAATTGTTGTCACAATATAATGCGACCATTGTCGTTGCGTGTGTGTGGGTGTGTGTGTGGGTATAAGAGTGTAGGTGTGTGTTGGAGTTCGTGGCAATTTAATAAAATATTCAATTGCCTTTTGGATGGTGTAGCATCGGTCCCTCAGGGACGCAAATGACCAGACCTGGGCTGCCAATTAAAAACATGGCGTCATGGCAACATCAACTGCTAACGGCCAGCACGCAAATGTTTATTAGCCGCAAAACGTTGCTCATTAAAAAAGTTCGTCACGGCGCCAAGGCCTCGGGTTTTAACCTGGCTAACAGACAGCACTGTTCGCTGGATCTCATTGCCTGATTAAAACTTTTCCCAACGCACACACTCCAAGAAATACATCGCAGTACTTCTTTTCTAAAGAAATAAAAATAATTAATATTAATTTATTTAGGTTTATTATTCGTAGTAAATACATACAATTAATATACAAAGTATTAAATAAATAATCTTAAACATTTCTCCTTTGCCATTTTTTCGCGTGCATCACCTCACGTTATTTCTTTTGGCGTGGCATCACCAACTTGGCTTTAAAGTTTCGCTAGTGGCCGGCTCGTCTGGTTCTTGGCTCAAACCGAGTTGGCCGACAGGCTATGGCCTAATTACGGCTGCCCGTCATCATGGGCATTATCGTTATCATCGTTTACATCGTTATGGATGTCGCCGGATTTTGTGTGCTTTTTTTGTGTCCCGCTTTTTTGGTGGACAGATGTTTCAGTCTTGGCCCGCCGGCATTCGCTTTGATCTGCTCCTCCTGATTATACGGCCACGACTCCAGTCCTTTTTTATTTGTTTTCGGTATGTGCGTCTGCGGATTGTATCCTTTTACACAGGCCAATGCCTTTTATGACTTCATTCATCTTCCTGCCGCTGCTGCTGAGTGGGGAATAGTGAAAGGGGTGTGGTGTCTGGAGTGTCTGCAGGAGTTCGCCGCTACCATGACAAAGTATCCCTGTCGTATCATAACCAATGACCATGTGCAACGCGCACTAAATTGACCGAGTATCTGCCGGTCGCCGCCGCTCTCCACTTGACACTGCACCCTAATCAAAGGACATGGGGATTGGGATTGGGATTGGGTTAGGGGTTGGGGAAAATGGAGTGATGTGCGTGGGTGTGTGAAACTACAATCCAGTCATGTCCGACACTGCTCGTCTCAGTGCGGAAATGTCGAGTGGTCTAGATTACCCTAATCCCGCAGCATGTGGGTGTCCATGTCTAGGTTCAGGATTAAATGTAAAGTATTTCAAGAATCTATATTATGCTTGAGTACAGAAAACAGTTATATGTGGGGCCTGTAAAAACATATATTTACTGAAGTTAGTGCCAATACTTTCAGCTTTATATATTAATTTAAGTTAAAGTTAACACGTTTAAATGGCAATAAATTTAAAATGCAATAGCTTCCACCAGATCTAAGGCAAATAAAAAATTTTCCTGCTCCACCCCAAGCCACTTTTTCGTCCAAATCATTAAGAGACCAAACATCACCAGTCTTCTGGGATTCAGGGAATACCCGATACAATAACAACGTCAGCGGTGATGTTAACCCCCAGATATGCGAGACAACCGAGCACAACGAGCACGATTATATAGACCGATGCAGACACACGCCAGTTGAGTCGCAATACGAAGGTTATGTGGCCTGTGCCTGTTGCAATGTTCCATTTAAATAATGCGCCTGTATGCGTAGGAGTGTCTGTGTGCCAGGAAAATGCATTGCGTTGTACATGGAGCTGCCACATGCGGCAGGGAAAAGGGAAAGCGGGTGGAGAGGAGGACAGGAGGACACAGCTCCTTGGCTGCGAAAGTTAAGCATGCTGTCACACGTTTCATTTATTATAAAATATGCAAACGTGCTGCCTTATAAATGATCAACATCTTCAATTTAATAATAATGCCATCGTCATCGTCGTCGGCATCGCCAGCAAATGGCAGCCAGTGTCATTCGCAACCAGGGCCATGAAATGGCCCATCAATTGCAATTACCAGCCAGATGACGAACGAAATCACTGCCCATCGGTGGATTAAAGCTCCGCTTTTCCCACAATTAAGGCAAATAAGATTCCGATAAATACCCTTAATTGCCAGCGTTGGCATGCATAAATCTGTGGCATTGTTTCAGCGCAGGTCGACATTGCTTTTGCCGATCGATTTATGAGTTTTACAAATGACAGATAGATGCTTTACAAAATAGGGTAAAGGTAAAAGTGTAAAGCCAAATATTAACGTATAAAAGCATTTTAAAATAGTTGCCGGCATTTGGCAAACTTTCTATGCCCACTTTTAAAACTTTTTTAAAAGTTCCCATTTATTTTTACATTAACGAAATATCTAATTAGGTAAAACTTTTACATTTTCATGTTGCACACACATTTTCTAAAATTTTTCGCATTTTTAGGTATTCTCTTTTTTGAAAGGATAACCAACAGTGAACGTTTGGGACACAGAAACGGCTTTTCGCAGCGTTCGCAGCGTTGACAAATCATTTTAGTTGCACTGCCGACAGTTCGACTGTGACAAAGATACAAACTGACAGACAGACGGACGGCAGGGGAGGGGTCTATATATAGTATATCCGCTGGCAGTCAGCGCCATTTTGATTGACACCCCTGCAGATGTGCCGCCATTTCCGGTGCAAGTATATATAGGTACACATATTTATATATATATATATAGAGATATATGTGTATTCAGAGTGTGCACGAGTGCTGGCCTAAATGGTGTGCAAATTAGATTCATCATATTCATACAGACACTGAGCTAACAGATTATTTATTTATGTGGCCCCCTTTGAAAACCATCAGCCGAATGGACTATGAATTTTTCAAAATTCACTTCCGTTCGCGACTACTATGCAAATTGTTACGTTGTTCAGTATAGGAAAATTTTGCGTTTAAATTTAGAGTTTCATATAATTGGATATGTTTTGAAGCAGTTCAACATTTTAGTAACTGGTCATGTATAAATTTTTTATTAAAATTGGGAATAATTTAATTGGTAATGTTAATGTATCCACGAATTGATGGATTATCTATTGACTAACATTTACATATTACCAATACTATTGCTTTTGTACCTATATATTGCTGTGTACATTGTGCAGGCAAAAGTTGTTGCTTATTGAAAAAGTTTTGAGCATTTGTCGTAATATTATGCAGGTCGCCGGTGCCAGAAACCCTTGCCCTTCGACTCGACTCTACTCCCTACTCTCTATACTGGGCTTCCTCGCAGTGTGAACTCTGCCATTGTCCTGTGGCCCACTTGACGGCTACGTAACGAGAGGGCCGAACACCTTTGCTTTGCATTTACTCTGTCTCTGTCTGTGTGTTTGTGATTGTGTGTAGAGGTCTTCGTAAGGGAAAAGGCGCAGGACAACAAAGCGAATGCTGCTGGACGGGGTCCGGATCCGGAGCCGGGTTCCAACAGTTTCACTGGCAGTGGATCCCCGGGTCGAGGGAAGCTCTTCAGGGGGCCCTTGACGCGTTGATTGATTGCGTCAGGGAGGAGCTCTAAAAAAAAAAAAGGGGAGCAAAGTAAGCGAGCGACAGGAAGTAAGGAGTAGAGCAATTGCACATTGGTTTTGAATAGAAGGTGAGGGTTAGTTAAGCAAGGGAGCATTTCAGAAACCAATTTAACAGATGTGCATTTTTTATGAACTATCTTTTAGAGAGAAATTAATCAAGCTAAGGTTACAAAGCAACCTTTCTTCAACTCTTGGCATACATTTTAAATAAGCTTAACACGTACTGATTTGTTATTTTTGATCAATTTTAAAATATTTTACATTTGAAGGTTCGTAATAACTATTTATGCACAATGGCTAAACAAATTCAAGATAACATTACAATAAAATCTTTAAATTTAAAACCACAACCCAAGCTGCAAATTCTAAAATCAATTTAATATTTATTTTATGGCCCAATCCGGCATTGTGACAACCTTTCAGTCAGTGTAATTTCGATTTCCCTTCATTGTCCGCCTTCATTGTACTACATACGTATACAAGGGATACAAGCAGGCAAGGACTCCCTCAGATCCTTAGTTCGGAATGGCGAGTGGTGTGAATTTTGTAGGTGTGTGTTTGTGTGTGTGTGTGTGCGTATACAAATCGAGAGGGCAATGGCAATGTAAATTGTTGACGCGTTCATTGAAAGGCTTTGGCTGCTCGAGTGGCTGCCGCCTGTTTGCATAAGCCAGCCGAGCGGCCAAATCAAATGAATCGAGTGCCAAAGTGAGTGGCTTTAAAGAATTGTTTTTGCCCCATCTATTGTTATTTTATAAAATGTGTTTTTGTGTGTGTGTGTGTGTCTCTGCCTGCTTTGGTTGCTGGATAAACAGGGGAGACCCCGCAAAAGGGCGACGTGTCGGGAATATTAAAGTTGCGACCGCATATTAAATTACCGCCCACAAAAATGGCTCCGATTAGGTGGGTGGGCGTGTCAACTGGAGCGATGTCAGGTGGACTTTTTCGATTGGCATCGTTGGGTGTTGGGTGTTGTCTGTGTGGCCCTAGAGTTTAAGCCCGGTCAACCGCAACAAGTGAACGCCCCTTGCAAATTGTTGCGCATACGCCATGTTGCCGCGTCGCCAATGCGCTGTTCGCGTTGCTCGGCTGCCAACGTAAAAGTTTCCATTTTTGTGGGTCATAAACGTAAAATATCTTTATTGTGAATGACGCTTTGAGGTTAAAAATAAATCAGTGCCCCACCACCACGCGGCGTATGCGTAATGCGTAAATTTATATGCCCCGCTGTCTGTGTATTTTGGGTGTTTCTCTGGCAGTGGTGGCTTTTATGGCTGTGCTATGTTGTCTTTGCTTTAATTTTCCGTACCTTCTTTTTTTTCTTTTTCTTTTGTTTTTGTAGTCATTTGTGAAAATATTGCCTAACAAAGCATTAATAAATGAGGCATTTAATTAATTGCCGAGCCGGGCTGCAATTTAATTATGTAACCTTAGCACCTCGGGCGTTCCTGGGTCTTTAACAGAATTTAAAGAGACTTAGGCTCTGCTGACAGCCAGAATCCGAGGAAAATACTTAACAAAATGTATAAGTCGTTAGTGACGATGTGTATATAAAATATATTGTTTTGGCGTGAATTTTTATAAAGACAAAAGTGTCGCATTATAAAATATATGAGCCCATTCAACAAAGGCTTAAAAACATATTTAATGTTACTAGACTTTCTAATCAACTCCTGCGTGTATTTTTGAAGTGTATAGCTTTGCAAATATGAGCGGCACAAAAGTAAATTGAATTGCATACAGAGACAAACACACAAGAGATGGCAAACGAGCGGGGTAAGCCCACTTGACAGCTGGTCACAAAAGCCAAGCAGATGGGTGGAGGTAAGGGTTTTATTTTGGCCCAAGGGTTGGGGTAATAAGTGCAGACGTCAACACTCGAAGCGATTGTTGTTTGTGGGCATTGCTTTGGCAAGGAAGTGAGCGAGTTTGCTGCCACAATAAGCAGCCATAGAACAGCTACCAAAGGGCATCGTTTACTTTGAATCGCACAGATAAAGTTACACTGCGAACTGTTGGGGTGTTGCTGGTGTACTGTTAAGTTAATGTTGGTGTATTGTTGGTGAAATTGTTGGTGAAATTGTTGGTGTGTGCGGAATAGTGTCGCGGAATTGTTACCGTAAAGTTAGAGTGTTATTGGTGTACTGTTGGTGTATTGTGGTAATATTGTTGGTGTATGTAGGTATTTAATTCACGAAAACCAGGATTTAATACAGTGCCATATCTTTTATAACGTAGCTTTTGTTCCAGTTCACTTTCCAGTTGTCATCCAGTAATTTCTACCAAAATCGTATACAAACACAGCAGCACTCCCGCAGCCAGAGCTCCAACGAAATCGAGGCAGTGTCGCAAGGAGGCGAATCGACCCGAGCTTAATGCCTAAGCCCGCTGCGACAGGACATTTAATCTCGTTGTATTAGTGGTGGTGTGAGGCAGGGGACACGACACGGACGCCACGCCACGCCACACGACACGACACGGGACTTAGAGGACCCAAAACCAAAAACCCCGCTGAAGGGAATGCGAATGGAAACTGGAACTTGGGAACTTGGGAACTTGGGAACTCGAACTCGAACTTGAACTGGGAATGGGACTGGGACTGGGAGTGGGAGTGGGACTTAAAGTGCCTCAAGTGGAGGCAAGTCAGCCGTGGCGAAGGACACCCGTCCAAAGGGTAATGCCTATACTTAGCCTGTTGCTGTTGCCGCTTTTATTGTAATTCTAGGAATTGTTATTTCTACTTTAACAAGCCAAAACCAAATCTCTGCCCTCCATTTACTTGGCCTCCCACATTGTTGTTCGTCTGTGTGTGTTTTTGTGTGTGTGTGTGCCGCATTCAGAGATGTCATGGGGCTAATGTGAAATCCGTACCGATTCCTTGAGGTTTGACGCAAATTGCCTTTGCTCGAGTGCAGAGTCTCGAGTATTTCCCACTCGAGGAGAATTTGAAATGCCAATGCTGCAAATTTTTGACACACTCTCGATGGTTTCTGTGTGCTCGACTTTCAAATGAGAAATTTTCAAGAGTCTCGTCTTGGCTCCAGTTGCAACCTGAGTAGCAACACTCAAATTAAAATGCATGTTGACTTTTTGCGTAAATATTTTTGGCTACGCATGTAAGCGAACTAGATGCAAACAGAGTTTCTCAACTTTTTGGCTTCTATGTGATTTTCATTACCCTGAGTGCTGCACAGCTGGCCAATGAAATATGAGCAGTCTTTACGGCCATTGGACGCATCTCAGTTGGCCAAAAGTGGCTTCGATTTGGGGTTTTCCACCGAACACAAGGAGAAAAACTAACTAAGACGTGTTAATAATTCCTTTTTATTTAAATGTGCAAAACCATTGTGTAGTCTTAAATACTATTTATTAATAAAGCTTAAAGGAAAATGTGTTATTTTTTGACTCAATGTATTGAGTCAATGGAAAATGCTTCATATATTAAACACAATTTGCTGTGATAAACATTGATTCGTTAACCCTTTTCGCTATCATTTTTCCTCTGTGATCAAACTGATTGCAAGCAGAGTAAACACATTTCTAGTCCAACTACTGGCAGGGCAAATACTCAAAGCTGGGGTACCAAATCAAATAAGATATCTCGCAGCAAATGAAAAACCCCTATCACACAAATAATGGCGTGAACAAGAGGCAATGAATATACGAAACTAATTTCCGGTCACCGACACAAACAAAAGCGCATCCAACCGGAAATCGAGTTAACCCGCAGGATAAAAGACCCCAAAAACACGCTGTGCGTGAGTCTAATTAGAATCAAGGTGGCTGGTGCAAAAAAATATATATACATATGTGTATATAGAATGGGGCTGGGTGAAAAGCGAAATGAAGACCATCTGCAGGATTTTGTGGGCGGGGAAAAGCTACCGGCTGATACTCCGCATATTGCGCAGTGAAGTTTTTACTACCGCCTCCGCGAAGCTCCAATGCTCGTTGCAAGTTTGTAAATAATGCATTTGCTGGCTGCACGCCCACACTTCGTATCTTTACATACACATGCACATGCAGCTATATGTGTGTGGCCGAAAAGGATGCACAGAACAGGACATTCGCCAGGATACTGGGGCAACAGGAACACCATGTGGCCGACAGGCAAGTGCGAAACTAACGAAACCAACGACGTGGCCAAAAGAACCCCAAAAAAATGTTGCCAGAGTGCAGTTCAAACTGCGATTACGCTTCTGCCATCCGCCGTTTTGTTGCACTCAATTTCTCTATACTTTTTCTTCTTTTTCCACTTTCTCCGTCTTACTCACCTCTCCCCCCTTGCTTTTTCGCTTTTGGCCCAGTTGCCAGCCATGAAATATGCATATTGTTGTTATTGCTCTTATGGCGAATGCACCTGGGAATCGCAGGTTGTATTCGGTTGCATCGCACTCAGGTGACAGCCGCACTCCATTCACTCAACTGGCTTGAATGCATTTGTGAGTGAGCTGAGTAGTTTCTAAATAAACATCAAGTTGAAGTTGTCTTAGTCAAACTTTCGTTGCCGCAAGATTGCTTTAGGCAACACAAATTAGCTGGTAATTGAGAAACATTTTGAAAACTCTATGCAACAGAAAATATTTTCACCAAACAAACTTTATAATATAATATATGTACATATATATATGGTATAAATCATATCATTTTAAGCAGAACCAAAAACTACTGCTTTCCTGATAAATCCAAAATCTCGTTTTTTGTTGAAGTTAAATTTCAGTCAAAAAACTTGTTTTCCACCGCATCCACCGCTTTTTTCCACCCAAAAAAAAGTGAAGCTTTTAGTAAGTGAAGATTGATTGTGTTTTGCATGTTGCATCCACGTTTTTTTCACTTAATGCTGCAAATTGCAGGGATGTAGAAAAAATACCCGTATCGCATTACACCGCATAGCGATGTCGAGTGAATTGAGTTACCTGTACCTTGTTTGCCGCCGCAGTTACAAGTGCATTCTGTATGCAACTGCCACTGCATTTGCATGCACTCCGCACGCTTTTATGCATTTCGCAGCGGATAAACATCCATTTGGCCCCTCGAGGGCAAGCAAAAGCAGCGGCAGTGGCTGAAATGTGACGTGAAAAATGCATTTCAATTTTAGTGCTGTGCTTTAAAACAAAGGCTAATTAATGGTCGGTTCACATATCTCTATGGGCGTGGCACGTACGCAGCTCTGCACATGGCCATGCCCACGCCCACGCCCACATGCACTCATCCAAATGAAGAGAGGTCCTGTTTGAGCCGTGGTCTCTAGGTCCTGGCGCTAGGCATTTTTGCAGCCCGCCGCTTCGGTCACCCAGTCCTTTATTAAAGTGTTTCCTGCATGAAAAGGACATCGCTGGCTGGCTGTTTGGTCGACTGGTTGGTTGGTTCGTTGGCTGGCGGTCTTCGAGTTGGGTTTGGGTTTGGGTTAGCCCATCCGTAAGTGGATGTAAGTGTGTGTGGAGAGAGAAGCAAAGCCTGGTAAAACATGACACACACATGTTCACTGGCTTAATTTCCGGTCTGTTGTTCACACAGTGAACTAATTAAAAGTTCAGACTACCTTCAGACCTTCAATATCTTAGGTCTTCACACGAATTTCAAGGCACTTCAATATTAAATTGAATTCGTTGTCTGCATTTTTGGATTAAAAACGAAATAAAATTTGTGGCAATTTTCCTTTGTTGCCTGTATCTATTACATAGTTGCTTTCGTTAGGTGCTTAGAAGATAAATATTTTTCAATTATTTTTTAGGAATTCTGAGAATTTTTCTGGGACAAAATGAATTTATTAATTGACCTTCTTTCTAAACTTTTGTGGCACACACTTAAACTTATTTTTCTGCGAACTATAGCTATACTGTTTTAACATATAGAAATGAAATTTTTGTTTGGCATTCATGTGAAAAAGAAATGTGATAGATATTTTTGTGGGTCATCATCAGGGAAGGAGATTCCCAAAATCAATGCCAGCACTAAAATGTTACCCACCTCACCCAAAATTCAATTGCCAGCGGCTGCTGCCTCACCCTCGCCCGCAAAAAACTTGGCCATATTTTTCACAGACATATTTGAAGGATAAAGTGGGTGGTTTGGGTTGGTGGAAGGCAGGGAAAACCAGGGGAAAACTCAATAAAATATGCTGGTGTTTGGTTAGCCGTGCTGCGCAGCCGGCTGAACATTTTTGCAGCTGCATCCAACGACAACCACAAAAACCTCGTCATGGCAACCAAAAGTTTCGACTGTGCCACATACGAACTCCTTCCTACGTACATATTTTCATATGTGGTCGTGGCGGCGGAAAAAAGTGAAAGTTGAATTATGATACCGGAGAGCTATGCCATAAGGTTAGCGTAAGCCGATTAACTAAAATTGAATTTTCAATTTGGCATTGATTGCACTCGCCATATTCTGGAAGAGTAACAAACAAAAAATAGGGTCCCTTTTTTCAATCCTTTTTGAAGTCCTGTGGCGAAAACAAAAGTGGTTAGTGTAATCAGGCTAAGTGGCTTTAAATTTATTGATTGAGCTGATTAAATAGCTTGAGCTTCGATTAAATAATACAACCGCAAATCTTTATAAGATCAAGGACTCCATCTCCATAAGCCAAAAAAAAGTCTCAAGTTTGAATTAAATGAAATTGGTCAACTGTAAAATGCTTAAATCCCCAAATTTAAAAGCAATTAAATTATTATCTTTGTTTTATTTTAATATAGTGCCAGCCAGTTTCAGTGAATCCTTTAAGCTGCACTTAAAAAACTAAGAAAAATAAATGCAAATCACAGCGCCGCAATAATATGGCATTTCTCAGAAAGGATTTTAACGCCCATACAAAAGTTTCTCAATTTTGCGACTTTTACCTTTGCCACAGCCCAGACATCCAATAGAATCCTAGCCTTATTTGCTGAGCTCGAGGTACGTGTTTAGTTTGGTTTTTAGTTTTGAAATAAAAGGACGAAAGAGAAACTTTTGTGCCGCAAATACTTTGACAACTTTGCTGACCGCCGTAAGAAGCTGACAAGCTGGCCGGGAAATGCGAAAGCGGTCGTCGGTCGGGGAAATTGTCAATTTGCTTTATCGCCTTAGAGGACCTGAAGCCACAAATTTATATGTATAGTATTTATTTGCGGGTTTTTCTTTGCACGTGGCCGCATTTCTCCATTTCTTTCTTTTACTTTTTCTCCGTCTGATTGTCTTATTATGCGTTATAAATCGCATGACGACTGTTAAACTGTCTTTGAATGCTATCAAAATCAGAGTGTATGCAAACGAGCATAAAAAAGCTTTTTAAAAAGTCGCCAAGTCACAAGAATAAGCACATACACACGCACACAAATATGTTTATGTAATTTGGGTTTTTCTCCTGTTTTTTTTGAGTCTGTCCCTTTTTGGCATTCTTGCTTCGTGCGTTCACATATATAAATATTTTTCACATTTTTCCTTTTTTAGAAATCAAATTAAAGGTATCCCATGTGTGCCCGTTTGGGTGGGTGTATTATGAAAATGCCATGAATTATCCGCGTATAAAAGTCATCATTAATTTCTCTGTGACGCTTTTTTGACAACCATTTTGGAATTTATTCACTCATTCATGAAGAGGCATCACAAACAGACTCCTGTTTCTTAGACCGAACCGAATTACGCATACTTCCGGCGGGTCTTTTATTCAGAAATAATAATCGGGGGTATTATAGCTATTATTGTGACTTTCTTTGTTCTATTATTAAACCTATATTTGTAGGAATTTATGTTGTGTAAATAGCATAACATTAATTACCAAGCACTAAGTATTCGCATAGCAAACCAATCCTATGTCCTGGCAATTTATGCCACCAATTACGGGGTAACTTTCATTCGACCCTTGCCACTAATTCATTTCCACTTATTCGTTATTCTTTTTTACGAGTTCATCAAAGTTGTGGTCGGTGCTTAAAGACTTTGGGCCATGTGACAAGGATAAACAAGGTCATAAAACAGCGTGGGCATATAAAAATGCGTCGAAGATTGCCGCAAAACGGCGCACAGATTCGTCCTGCGAGAAAAGCAGCTGCTGTTGCAGTAAAAGCGGTTAGAGCTGTAAGAGCGGTAGCGGTAACAATGCCTGGAAACGGTGTCTGGAATTTATTATGCATACGCCCTGTAGTGCATATTTGTAGCGTGATAAAATCAGTTAATAGTCGCATGAATAAAACATCGCACGAAAGCGATGGCGAAAACAAAAGCTCCTGCAGCTCGTGCAGGTGCAAATTTCCCGGCCAAAAACACCGGAAACTCTTCTAAGCCCTATCGGTTTCCGCCAGATCGCTGTGGCTAATAAAAAATTAGCGAAACAACTTCGCCGGCATTCTCAACGCAATCAGCTGACGGCTGAAACTAATTTACTTGTCACTTTTAATTATTGTTTACCATTAAGCGAAGCGTAAACCCGCCAAGGGGATGAATGCCGTTGCCGTAGAAGTTGCCTTTTGCCTTTCAGCTCGAGGCATATTATTAGACCATATAAATTCATGTCAGTCTACTTTCGGTATAATTAACTTTCATGTTTGTATTAGCCGGGGTCCGTGTAGGCCGTTCTAAAGTGTTGTTGCTTCCATCCAACCAACCAGCTAACCAACCAGCCAGTTAACCGGCCTTCCAACTAGATAACCAAGCATCCTGCTGATTGTTATTAGGCCATAGTCATACATTGTTGGCTTCTGTGGTTGCCCCGTTGTTGTATGCGAAAACATGTCCAAAACCTAATTGTCTGTCCCCACAAATGTGCGACCGACGTTCGGTCAATTAAGCCTCTGCGTACGAGCAGAGAAATTAACTTAAATTTTCAAATTGTTTAGCCAACAAAGCTGTGTACGCACCTCGGGCCAGTTCTGGTTAGTGCTGTTTACTGCACATTTAAGCCAGGTCCGCAAATTAAACTCTATTATTGTGGACGGCAGCGGGGAACATTGATAATTAGTGACAATGTCTGAACTATAAGTTCTACATAATTTATGCTATATAGCTATTGACATCGCTTAACAATTTGCCATCAGAAGTGTAAGGTCTACGTATTTCTCTATTTGAGTTGACCTTATTGCTGGTAATATTTATAAACTACTAAAAATACAGCTGTTAAAATGGTTATGGTTATAGGAATGGCAAAACAGCATTGGCTTTAGAGATTAAAATAAACCGAACATGTTCACCATTTGGCTTCCAAACAAGTGTTTTCAATAGCAGACATATGCATAAATGTGCAAAATTACTCGGTCATTCAAAAAACAAGTGACTGTTAAATAACCATGCAAGGATATTTTGTGAAAATGAAAAACCATGCTGTGAGGAATTTTTTTTATGGAATTTCTAGGATTACAATTACAATTTTCGGAATAGCGAACTGGCGTGGCAGACACAGACAAAATATTATTGAAATATTTCAGGCTCCACTTGTTTTTATGGGCAGAACGAAACCGGATATGATTTGTTGTTCGATTTGCCTTGTGGTTGTCGACATTGCAGTTTTGATTTCCGTATTCTGCTGATTTTAAATATAATATTTTATCATGTGGGCGAGTGGCCATCAATATTCACATCGATGCACGGTTAAAGCCGCAAATTTAAATCTCAGTTGGCCGCTTGAACTGCAAAATGCCCGTGAATATAAATGTGATATTTTCGGATAGCAAGGATTTGTTATATCCTTGGTGATTACAACGCATGCAGTCCATTAACCAATGCGATTTGCAATCGGAATGTGAACTGAAACGGGAAATGTATCCATTTACTCGCCTGTGCATATCGCAGATTCTCTGGGATCGACACCGTGAATAAACAAATGTGCGTGCATGTGAGGCAAAGCAAACAGACTTAGAAAAACATTGAAGGCAAACAGCGGGGAGTGGGAAAACATGTGTACTATGGCCTCAGTGCTTGCCAGCCACCCACCATGATTTTCCACTTGCAATTTTTCACCTTCACCCCCCACCCTCCCAAAAGCTCTCACATTTTATGCAGCATACTTTCTGGCGTTATTTATAAAGAAGCGGAATAAACTGCAGCAAGGATGTAGCCAAATGGATGGAGAGACATGCACGAGGGCAAGGGCAAGTGATTTTGCCAACTCGTCTGGCCCTTTTGATGACCTTTGCGATTTAGCCTTGTCATTCGTTTCAGAGCATCTACGACTAGTTTGCTAATTGAACAAATATTTATTAATAGACCGCTCACTTATTAGTTTCGATTATGGCAACCTTTGGCAAGGTTGCGAAAGTTATTGATGCATTATAAAACCATAACATCGAGGTCGAATCACTCAAAAAGCTTCAGACTACACGGGAACTTAAAATAAATGAATTGATTGAATTACTGATTAGAAAGAAGTGCCCTTGAACTTTACATTCCTGCCTTTTGATGAGTTAAAGTTCCGGGAAACTACTATGCAAATGGCTACAATATTCAAAATTCAAATGAACAAGTTTAAGATATTGGCATTGATATAAATTGAATTCGTTAAATTTTTGTAATTCGATTGACAGATTTGAGTAGCATGAAGCTTATACATATAGATATATGTACGTAGATTCTATAAAAAGTAATCTGAAATAAAATCCTGTTTAGGATATATAGTTGGTTCAAAATTTCAAAAATAAGTGCTCAGTTTAAAATGGTAAAATATCGTAGTCTTTCCGCGAAAGTTATATTAACAAAATTTACATAAGTTCTTTAAGAGCATATATTTATAGACATCCCACAGAGATTGTCATAGCGTAGAATAGAAATAAGGTATTTTAGGTAGTAAGGTGAAATAGATGCTATTCAGGGGTATCGATTTTCACTGACCCATTGATCGCTTATTTATAGCCGACGCATTGTCAGCGAAATCAAAGGGCAGACAGTAATCAGTGCTGTCTAATGCCGCTCACGGCGGATGGCGAACAATAACGGCAAACTTTGGCGTCGCAGGACATCGTCAGGATATCGTTGCCACTGTGCCCGTGGAGACTTTAACCTGACCACAGTTCATGTGTGGCATAAAAATTACGAACTAATTAAATACAGCAGATATATTTGCGTCACGTGCGCGACGCGTCTGGCAGACGAATAGGTTTGGTCCACCTGTTCAATGTTCAATGTTTAATGTGCAAATAAAAGGGCGTCAATGTTCTCAGTGGGCATACTAATTGCAGTAGACGAGGTCTACCCAAAAATTCCGACTGGGTAATTGCCAGTTTTCCATTACTTTTCCTTTGAGGCAAGCAAACAGCTGAAAACAGCTGCAAAGAAAGTGGCGCCCAACGCACATTTACATACCCGAAAAAAGATAACTCTGCGAGTGTGACATTGACTGAGAGACCCACTTCTGGGAACCGGCGGAGCGTCCTTCACCCACTTCCCCACCCGCCCCCGCTGCGCCCCACCGACAACAAACTGTTGCTTCTCAGCTGTTTTAGTACAGCATTTTCCCCTACTCAACGCATGCGCAAAGAACATATCCCGTTTAGTACGTCGCTTAAGGGGCATTTCCCCAATTTTGCGCAACAGTTTGGGTCATTTTCTTGGGTTTGATTGGGACTTTTTCGAGCTGTTGCTTCGCGGCACGGAGCATTCGACTTTCCGGCGGAGTCGCAGCACATTCAGTCTGTTTAGGGACTTTACGGCGTGCGAACGTGTGGCAGCGAAATTCTAGAGGACACCCACACACTCACACAGCGAATTCTAAGAGCCAACGGTGCGGATACGCAACGGTCAGCGCATATACACATACACACACACACAAACACACAGACACACGTGTAGCCAGGTAAAGCACTCGCATCCTGTTGGTGTACACCTGTATTGTGTGTGTATGTGTGCGTGCTGCATATAAACGCGTTTAATTAATGTGAAAGTGTCGTCGGCGCTGCCGTTTTTCTTTGTACCAAATGTTGAACGTTCAGCACACGCTTTTAGAATCGCATAACCGTTAGCCGTTAACCGTTGAGTGTGCCGTTCATTTTCCGTTGGGCGATTATCAAGTGCTAAAAAAACGTTGAATTGATTTCGCGAGTTTTCCTTGCGTTTACACGAAACTTTCCCAGGCAGCGGTAAAGCGAAAGAAAACTCACTTCAAGTTCAATTTTTGTGCAAAAACTTAACTCACATAAAGTGCCAGTAAAAGAAAAAATATATTTTTGATTCGCTTAGGTTCAAAACATTTTTATATTACAAATAAATCGGTTACAAAATAACAAAAAAGTTAATAGGTTTTCTATTCAATGAATCAAAGTGGCTTTTAAAATTTACCTAGAATAGAATTTCATGATTTTTGAATAAAAAGTTTGTCAAAATGAATGAAATGAAGAATATTAAAAGTTAAACAAATAATTCCACTTCATTGCGCAACTGAATTTAAGTCGAATCTATTCTTATTCCATTACACTGTTGAGGTCAAAAAGAAATTGAATATTCTCTCTTATATTTAACAGCCAAGAACAGTGGTTTTAATTTCAATTTTCTGAATTATTTTGCGATTTTCGCAAAGTTAAATATCGCATTGGAAAATAAACTTAAAGTTACTCCTCTCTATATAGCAGTCATAAAAGTGAAAATGTATTTTTTATTTGCCACAGCTCGGCGGTCTTGGTTTTGCATTGTGATCCGTGCGGCATACCTGGTCATTTCAGGTGAGTGAACAACTCGCATTAAGGGGGGAAAACTGACTGGAAAAACCCTGAAAACCACATTCAAAATGTTTGAACTTTCCAAGAGCTTTCACTGGGTATTTCGACTTTGTCCTTTGATTTTCAGCTGCCAAAATGCATTAAAGTCGCAACCATAAACGCAACTAATTAAAAAGTACTCGCAGGCTACGAGTCAAGTGCTGTGTGCCATAAAAACTGTTTGCAACTAATTAAATTGTGATTATTTGAGGAATTCCGAGTGAATTTGATGCTCGCACTGACATGTGTCTGATGGAAAATCTTAATAATGTGTGAAGGGCAACTTTAATTGACCTTGTGTGTGCGAAATATTTTTGATAATGAAGCTCAAAAGTAGTAGTAGTTGTCTTTTGCAACCTACATTAATTGGATGTGATTAGCTTTGTTTGCTTTGTACTTGCAGTTTGCGAATATATACGTGAATTTAAGGTGTAATGTATATTTAATCAAAAGAAATTGTTTTACTTAATTGGAAACTGATTAGATAATAACAGTTGAGTTGAGTGGCGGACAGTGGCATAATATTTTTCGTTTTCTGCTTTGTAAATCATTTTGGTACCTCTGAATTAAAACCAAATTCATAGCTTAATCCTTTTTTATTTGGTAGCTATTAATTAAAGTGAAACTACAAAATTGTGGCGTACCTGATCTACTTACCTTTTACCTCAACTAATGACCTTTATTTTTTAACACGGCTCTAACTGCCCTTCAAGTATATTTAGGTCATTGCAAAAACTCGGCTATTATAATTCAGTTCTGCACATTTAACAAAAGGAAAACAATTTGCTTGAAATTGGATCCAATCCTGCTGCAATTTTCCATCTCAATGCAATAGTTTCTGCATCAACTTTAGCCACTCGAGAACTGGCCGTTAGTAGTTGACTTTTCTTCCTTTTTTCTGCGTAAAATTCCACTTGAAACTTATGCAAATTTCTGGCTTAAAATTTAGCCTGCAAGTCAAATCAAAAGTTATAAGTAGATGTGAAAGCTGCGTGGAGAGTGCAAATGGGAAACTTCTGGATGTTGCCAATTTTAAGTGATTTTAAATAACTACAGGCAACTCCAACTAAGGAAGGAACGTGAATTTATGAAAAAATGAAGGAAAAGCGTGTAATGACATAATAGTGTAATGTCTTTTGCCCGCCGACAAAGGACAATAACTCAACATCAGCGACAGCTTCAAGGACTTTTTCTGAGTTCTGGCTTTGTAATTTAAAATAATTTCCACAGTGCCCCCTAAATGCCATTAAGCATTAAGTCAACTGAGCACTGAGGTGGGGGAAAACTTTCTGCGCTGGATGTATGTTTTGTGTTTTCTTGTTTTTGTGTGCGGATGGCCTGGTTTGTTGTTTGTTTTCTTCCCTTTTTTGCTATGTATTTTTTGCTGCATTTATGCACATAATTGAGCGTTGAAATTAATGGCACAGACAGCTACATTTTTCTGCAACCTCATGTTTTCTCCCTGAAGTTTGCACTGGAGATACAATCCACATTACTTATGTACTCAGATTACAAGAATGCGAAATCATTTTTTTTTAATATACAATGTAACGAAGAACGGACTCGTTTTTAAAATTAAAATGCCACAAAAAGTAAAGACAAGCTGAATTTTCGGTGGCACATATAATATATTACAACAGCATTCCTGTTACACGTTTTTGAATGGTTTTTAATAAAATCAAATATTCAATAAAATTTTTACATACTTATGGGCATCGTATCTAAATTTTCAGAAAGGCTTAAGAAGAACTCAAAGTTTTTATAGTTCTACATTTTTGGAATTAACATAGATGATTTTTAAAACAATTCTAATGCAATACCTTTAGCTTCAACATGCCCAGTTTCACCCTTTATTTATTTGTACACTTTTGTTGAGTAAATAACACACTTTTGTGCCACAATTCTGCTCGATTAGTTTGTGGCCCACACGCTCTGCGAACGCCCATGCAATTCGAAATGTATTTGCCACATTTGACACTATGGCAATTTGCATTTCATTGTCGCCTGGCAAACTGAAATGCATCATTTTGCATTGGCATTTTTGGAACATTTTTGCCATTGAGCGTGCAGTGCGCACAAAATTAATTAGGAATCCTTGTCGATGTGGCTGCCACATTTGGAAGTCGAATGTGGTTGTGGCACTTGCAGTTTCAAAGGTTTTTATTTACCAAACCTACGAAATATTCGAACTATAAATATTTTTTGGTAAATTATTTCCTTTTTTCATAAAATGTGTTTTAACTGGTAATTGGAAACGTGGTAACGCATTGAAAAGTGTTAAACTATGGCGTATTTTATTTCTTTAAATTTCAGTTCAATTTGAAATATTTGGCAGGAGCATGTCTGCAAAAGTTTAGCTCATTAAATTTGTAATTTAACCATGCTACATTGATATCAAATCAAAATTGAATAAATGAGATATCTGCCGAATGCAACGGCACACTAAAATTCATGTTGCGTGAGCACTGAAGCACTAATAAGCAATCAAATTGGATTGCCCCAGCATATCCCTGCCTGCGAACATCCTGTTAACACGATTGTAGCACTGGGTTAAGCCGTTAAATACCCGAGCGTAGCGGCTTTATTGAAAACTGATTACTCAGGCAGCAAGGATCCGGGTTGCTGGCCAAAAGCCATAGACAAACATATTAACGCACGGGGGCAACGAAGCCTGACTTTGACGCATATTGGCCTGGCAATTAATCCGCCTAGCCAAACAAATGGCAACATATTGTGCTCACGCACGCATGAGAATAACAAAAACATCTCAGGACCAAAAACTCCTGCTCAACCCAAATTAATTGACCATTCGAAGGAATTGTTTCGTTACTTTTTGGGGGGGGGGTTTTTCTCGAACTAGCTTGGAGCCCAGTAATTAGGTTTCCTTGTGGCACTAATTTCATTTCGGTCGATGAAAACAGTTTACAATCCTTGGTGGCTCATAATTATGCCACGATTGTGTCTCTTTTGCTGGCGTTGCAGTTACCACTTGGCCAACGCAATTCAATTATGAATCCTCATCGGTCGCACTTAGCCAAAGTCTTAAGATGCCTTTGTTTGCCACACACTCGATTTCCATTCAATTTTCAAGTGGCCACTGCGGCGCCTGGCTAAACAAATTACGCAAAAGATTTAATTAAGCAGCGTTAATGCCTCAGTGACAGCAGCTCTGCTCCCCGGGCTCGTTCACGTGCCGTATACGTAATATGCAAATGCTCCAATGGCCCGAGGGCACTGCCAAATGGGGGATAAGCTCCACTTCGTTCTGCTCTGTTCCGTCTGTTCCTGCTGTTCCTACTGTTCCCGTGTATTGAACTCTCGCCTCTCAGCTTCCTCTACGTACGTATCTCCTACGGGGCTTGTACCCTTTATAATGGACCGAGATTATTGCCCAACCCATTGAGATCCTCGGGTTCATCTGAAGCAGATGCTTGGGGAGTGAAGGTAATTAGCATTGCAGCATTGCAGCAGGTGCAACCGCAGCAGTTGTCGTTAGACGGCAAGAAATGCGAATGGAAATTGCTGGAAAGTATGCAATGAATATTCCTTCATCTGCTCCTGCCCAGAAGCGTTGCAAACGTAGATGACTTGCAACGGGGGAGCAACTTTGCTTCCACTTCTGTTCTTCATCCGGCACGCCAACGCATTTGTTGCTGAATGTGAAATACGAAACTTCGTTACACTCGGCAAATGAAAGGTATACTAAGCAAAATGTTCATAGATTTGATTTACTTGATTTCCTGGGGAAATATACTAGAATTGAATGAAGCACAAAAAAAGAATATAATTTGTTTCATAATTTTTTCGATATCCTTCGTAAGTCAAATGCCAATAACTAAAAATAAACTCAAATGCCAACCATCATCGGTCGCTTTGAACTTAACTGGCAAGTAACCCCAGATTTTACACAGTTTTTGTATTTAAGTCTTCAAAAAATATCCTTGACTCCCAGGACGAATTCCGTTGCTGTGCATGGCTTTTGTCCTGCTCGGCAGGCGAACAATAAATGAGGCAAAGGCAAACAAAAGATGGGCCTTTACTGACACACAGCTACGTATGAATGTCCTGGCTGAGCGTGTGTGTGTGTGTTGGTGCGGCTAAAGGACCATCGTATCTGCTTTTCTTTTCCCTTTTTTCTAATTGAGCCATCTGTGTGTGCGTGCGTCTGCCATCGTTTGTTTTGGCCACTGTGCGTGATGTGCCTGTGTGGGTGTGAGTATGGGTGTGTGTTTGTCTTCAATCAGCGCTTGAGTTGGCAACATGTTGTTGTTTCCACTGCCTTGTTGCCCATCTTCGTCTGACTTTCGGCTAAAAATATTTAACTCACATTGCTCGCTGGCTGTAACGTTAAATACACAAACGAACACACACATAAAGCAGAGGCCCGAATTTTGTCAAATTTAACACAGGAAAATCTCGCGCTTTCCCTCTCAGTTGGTCCAAAAATAATGGCCCGAGTTCCAGGAGCTGTGTTGTGTTTGCGCAACGCTTTTATCATTTAATTTTGGATACTTCAGTTGGGGTGCGTGCCGAAGACGAAATCAATAAAACCGGCAAGAGTCCACGTGTTCTGGCCACGAACGGTTCGCATTAACGGATTTTCACTGCACCCGAAACGAGGCAACCGCTAGCATTTATGAAATTCAAATGGAAATGACATTTATTAGGAACCCGAGCTGATCAATGGATTAGATATCACCGCCATTATTACTCCAATTATACGACCACATTGAGCGGCGATTAAAGCTGCCACTCGGCGAGCGAATAATGATGGGAAAATATTGCTTTAAATGCGATACCCACTCGACAGATTCTGCATATTTTATGAATTATATTAAATTAATTTTATTCATAATGCTTACATAAGCCGGCGTGTGATTTGATTTATTACCAGCGCATAAGGCTTTAATTAACTTGATTCTGTTTTGTCAATGTTATGCACGGCGGAGTTTTACAAACCATAATTAAATTTTAAAACAAATATATGACAGTCTGCTCGCAAAGCATTTATTTGAATAATGTGCTCGTAGTTATGTTGCTTTTTTCTATTTGTTTGCTAGGTAATTACATTTTTATACCCGTTACTAGAAGAGTACTAGGGTATACTAGATTCGTTGAAAAGTATGTAACAGACGGAAGGAAGCGTTTCCAACCATATAAAGTATATATATTCTTAATCAGGATCAATAGCCAAGTCGATCTGGGCATATCCGTTTGTCCGTCTGTATGAACGTCGAGATATCAGGACCCGCAGGGTATTATCATCACAGCATTCAAAATATATCTCCAAATATGAAATGTCATACCTCGTTCAGTTCGTAACTAAATTTCCAATCGAACTGTGTTTTCAAAAAAAAATTAAATTTTTTTCACATTTTTTGCAATTTTTGATGATGATTTTGGATTTTTGCCAAAAATCGCTTATTTGCGCTTATAAATATCAGTATTTTGATCAGAACATTTGAAATATATCTCCAAATATGGAATATTTTCGTAATAAAATTTCCTATCAAACTGTGTTTTCAAAAAAAAAAAATTTTTTTTTTCAAATTTTTTGCAATTTTTGATGATAATTTTTTAATCTTGGCCGAAAATCGTTTTTCTGGTTTTTGTGACTATAAATATGAGTATTTTAATCACAGCATTCGAAATATTGGTCCGAATATGGAATGTCATTCCTCGTTGAGTTCGTAATTAAATTTCCAATCGAACTGTGTTTTCAAAAAAAATTATATTTTTTTTCACATTTTTTGCAATTTTTGATGATCATTTTTGAATCTTGGCCGAAAATCGTTTTTCTGGTTTTTGTGACTATAAATATCAGTATTTTCATCACAGCATTCGAAATATTGGTCCGAATATGAAATGTCATACCTCGTTGAGTTCGTAATTAAATTTCCAATCGAACTGTGTTTTAAAAAAAAAACAAGAGAGAACGCTATAGTCGAGTTCCCCGACTATCTGATACCCGTTACTCAGCTAGTCTAAGTGCGAAGGACAGTTTTTGGCGGTTTGTGGGCGTTAGAGTGGGCGTGGCCAAAAGTTTTTTGGCAAATAGATAGAAATTTACAAGACTAATACAAAAATGAAAAAATATCAAAACATTTTTCAAAAGTGTGGGCGTGGCAGCTTTGGGCGGTTTGTGGGCGTTAGAGTGGGCGTGGCCAAAAGTTTTTTAGCAAATAGATAGAAATTTACAAGACTAATACAAATATGAAAAAATATCGAAACATTTTTCAAAAGTGTGGGCGTGGCAGCTTTGGGCGGTTTGTGGGCGTTAGAGTGGGCGTGGCAAAAAGTATTTTTGCAAATCGATAGAAATTTACAAGACCAATACAAAAATGAAAAAATATTAAAACATTTTTCAAAAATGTGGGCGTGGCAGTTTTGGGCGGTTTGTGGGCGTTAGAGTGGGCGTGGCAACCTGAATCGACAAACTTGCGCTGCGTCTATGTCCCTGGAGTCTGTATACTTAATCTCAACTTTCTAGCTTTTGTAGTTCCTGAGATCTCGACGTTCATACGGACAGACGGACAGACGGACAGACGGACGGACAGACGGACATGGCCAAATCGACTCGGCTATTGATCCTGATCAAGAATATATATACTTTATATGGTCGGAAACGCTTCCTTCTGCCTGTTACATACTTTTCAACGAATCTAGTATACCCTTTTACTCTACGAGTAACGGGTATAATTATATTTTTTTCACATTTTTTGCAATTTTTGATGATGATTTTGGATTTTTGCCGAAAATCGATTTTCTGTGTTTTTGCGCTTATAAATATGAGTATTTTGATCAGAACATTCAAAATATAGCTCCGAATATGGAATGTCATACCTCGTTGAGTTCGTAATTAAATTTCCTATCAAACTGTGTTTTCAAAAAAAAAAAAAATTTTTTTTCACATTTTTTGCAATTTTTGATGATGATTTTGGATTTTTGCCGAAAATCGATTTTATGTGTTTTTGCGCTTATAAATATCAGTATTTTGATCAGAATATTCAAAATATATCTCCAAATATGGAATGTCATACCTCGTTGAGTTTGTAATTAAATTTTCAATCGAACTGTGTTTTCAAAAAAAAATGATATTTTTTTCACATTTTTTGCAATTTTTGATGATGATTTTGGATTGTGGCAGTATTTTGATCAGAACATTTGAAATATATCTCCAAATATGGAATATTTTCGTAATAAAATTTCCTATCAAACTGTGTTTTCAAAAAAAAAAAATTTTTTTTTTCAAATTTTTTGCAATTTTTGATGATAATTTTTTAATCTTGGCCGAAAATCGTTTTTCTGGTTTTTGTGACTATAAATATCAGTATTTTCATCACAGCATTCGAAATATTGGTCCGAATATGGAATGTCATACCTCGTTGAGTTCGTAATTAAATTTCCAATCGAAGTGTGTTTTCAAAAAAAAAATATTTTTTTTCACATCTTTTGCAATTTTTGATGATGATACCCCTTACAAAAAATACGAAAATTTGGCCAAAAATTATTTTAACAAAGTCGGTCAAAAAGTGATTAGGTTGGTTAGTATTGGTAATTAGGAGTACAAAAATGTTATTCTTTTTCTCTTCGCACTTTCACTAGCTGAGTAACGGGTACCAGATTGTCGGGGAAGGCGACCATAGCGTTCTCTCTTGTTTTACTAAATGGGATTGGAAAATTTACTTACTAGAACATTTATTAAAATACCTTTGGGATAATTTTATTTAAAAAAAGTCTATGACTTCCTTTCGAATGACTTAAACTAAAAAGACTTGCCGCAAATGTAGAACAAATTCCTAGAAAATGTGAAAAAGATTCCATTGGAATTAAATGTAAGTTGCCCCGGGAAAAATATCTTTTGGTATAAATTTGATTCAAAAATTTTTCGTAAGCGGTCTAGAAGCCACTAGAATATTCCGAAATGCTCGTAGATTGAATAGAATGCCATAAAAGCCAACCGCATTTATTCGCTACGCTTAACCGTCTTAAATATTTAAGCTTGTTTGCCCTCAATTGCAAAATGCTGACCTAGAAAGCTGCCTCCGCCAATCGTCTTCCGCCGGACAACGTCCTCCGAATCCTGTCCGCCGTATTCTGTCAGCCGTCATCAGTCCGTGTCCGGTGTCTGGAGTCCTTCGGATGTCCTGCTGTCCAGTCGTCCGTCGTTTTGTCGGCGGATACTTTGTTCGCAGTGGCATATGGTCTGCATGGTCTAGATGGCCAACGTTAAGCACACAATGCGGTCTTCTGGGCTTCTGGGCGCTCATACTTTATTTATTTACCATCAACACAATTTATTTAACGTAACGTAAAAATTTCACGCCACATTGCAAAGGTCCGGGGCGAGTGAACATTTTCCACTAAATAGTTTTACGTTTCCTGGCAAATTGATGTAGCCTCGTTGGCTTCCAAAGTCCTTGTGCTCCTTTCCAACCGAGCTAGACAACAAAACGAAAAAAAAAAAATGGAAAGTAGGATGTCTCAAGTCATTTTGTTGGCTTTCCTCTGGGCTTCGGGTCGAGCATCTTGCCAAAATGTTTACTTGCATTGAATAATTCAGTCGGCAAAGAATATACACCAAAGAGTAGACATGCCCCCGGGGGCGGGGGAAAAGTTGTCGGAAAAGCCGGAAAAGCGGAAAAGTCGTCGTCGGGCCACATGGCTGCTGTGAGTGCAGTCAGAATTCTAGATATGTGCCAGACAGTTTGACACATGCTTGCCAAGTCGAATTGCATTAGGCTTCCATTTGGGCAATTGCCAAATAGTCATGCAAAAATACTTTGCTCTGTGTGTGGCTGTCGCTATTTCCAGCAATTAATAAAGTGATTACGCTTCAAGCGCATTTTCATGAAAAGTTGTCGCCAACAATCACACGACCTTCTACAAATTCAGCCAAATTGAATGAATGGCCAGGACCAAGCTCATTTAACTTTTTAATTGTGCCGTTTTGTGGGAGGCAGCCAAAAGAATTCCACGGCGGTGGTAACTTTAAATTTACAGCATTTTTAAGCCCATCTCCAAAGTTTAAATGAAATATAATTATGCAAAAAAACATCCTTATTATGTTAACACTTTTGACAACATAAAAATATCTCCCATTAAGTGTGAACTCTTTATTTCGAATATGTTTAATTGATGTAAATCCAATGTGCATTTTTTTAACCCACTTAATCGGATTATGGTCAGCTTATGGTGGAGTAAATGCATACGAATTGCAGAAACTATTGACTTTGTTCTGTTGCCCATCAGCGATAATAAGGCAATTGATAGCTAGCACTTAAATGTTCATAACATTTAGAATTTTTTTAATTGAATAAAGTTTGCTTCAATTTGTGGACGTGCAAAATGCAACGAGAATGCTTTTGGGCTTAGAGCATAACGAAAAATAACATTGAGTTATAATCGTTTAATTAAAATAAATATTTACGCAAAAACAGAGCTTATAAATGTTTTGGCAAAATTTTAAACTGTTTAGAGTTGCCGAATAAATAAATATAGAAAATGTAGTTTCAATGATTGCCTGTCAACTTTTGTGCTGCACACAAATGCAGTTTGTTAGCCATTGAAATATAATATCTATAAATATGCCCAGAATTATTCTTGCTAATTAGAGACGCGTTCGGTGGGCTTGGCTCAAATATTTTGCTTCAGTAAAACTTAAGTCGCAACTAACTGGTGAAAATAAATGACGAGTATTTCCGGGGGAATTGTGAATAGAATAAACCCACCATGACTTGGCAGCAAAATTTAAACTCGCCCCCTTGCCTTTGGGGGTTAATGAGTGTATAAATTGAGCACAAAAGCCAGGCCAAGCAATAAGCGCATTAATTGCCAGTGCTGAAAAGTACCGGGATAAATGGTCGCCTGGGCAACGGGGCGTATGAGCGATGTCAAGTGGCCGCAATTAAAGTGAAATTAGCCACTCTAGCGGTTTCTCCGCTTTTCGTTTTTTTTCGGTTTCCCTCTTTCCAGGAAGCGCCAATAAGAGCCAGAGGAGCACATCTGGAGGAGAGCACTCCTGGCCCATATTAGACATCAAAGACGGCAACAACGGCGGCCAGAATTTTCTCACGTTTGGATAGTGTCGAGGAGGTGCAACGCGGTCGCAGTGGCAGCGCTGTGGGAATAACGCCGCCGGGCGGACCAGGTGCGGCATCTGCCGGTGTGGGATCAGGATCGGGAGCAGGAGCAGGAGCAGGAGCGGGTACGGTGGCAGCGGCAGTGGTGTCAACGGGTTCACCGGCCAGGAGTGGCCAGCAGCAGTACGTCGTTGGTGGCGGTGGCATCGGCGGCATCGGCGTCGGCGGCGGTGGAGGAGGCGTGGCGGGTGCGGCTGCTGTGGGCGTGGCAGGTGCAGGAGGCGTGGCAGCGGTACGACAACGCAGCGCCAGCACGGTGCTCGACATCAATTTGCCGCAGCGCAAAGTGTCCGTTGGCGGCGGCTTGGCCGGACCACCATCTCCAGTTGTACGGAATGGTTTCAGTGTCTATGATCCGCCGCAATCATTGATTTCCAGCCGGCACGCCAACTTTAATGGCCAGGGTGTGGTTGGGGGCGGGCCAGCAGGTGCAGCAGCAGGTGTAGTAGCAGCCGGTGGCACAGCATCCGGCGTTGGAATAGCGACCACTAATCGCGGACGTCTGTCCATCAGCGCGGCATCAGGCGGGCCACTCATCGCATCATCATCATCTCAGCTATCCGGGGGAGCAGCAGGAGCGGGATTAAGTGCAACGACAGGTGGTGCTAGTGCAGTATCGGGTGCAACACTCGGTGAACCAGCGGGCGGAAGTGGATCGGCGCCCACCATCGGCGGCACCGCACCCATCCAGGCGGGACCCAAGCGACAGGGCAGCTTCTCGAATGTCTTCTCAAAGCTAATCGATGGTATGCCCGCCGGCACAATGTTTGCCAAATTCAAGAGCACCAACGTGGCCGCCTCCACAGCCACTCAAGCAGTCGCCGATGGCAATCCCATTACGCAGTACTTCGAAATCGGCAAACCGGTGGCCTGTGCCGGCCCAGAATTGGTGTGGCGCATCCATGATGCGTACCGCAAGAGCGACAACAAGGTGAGTGTTTCAAGCCAGTGGCATTTTTGGCCAAATTGCGATGTGGGTTTCATCTTTAAGGTGAAAAGGGAATTTTCAAGAAATCAATAACATGCGTTTGGGAACGCTTTAATTTGTTTCCTTTGATGTTGCAAACAGTTACCCCACAAAATATTTCACAACTCAATTAAAATTTCTTGAAGTGATTTTAAATTTTACCTGGCAGGATTATCAAAAAAGTATCTAAGAAATAATATTTGTCCTACCTCAAGCTTAATTTTAAAATATATAGCTTTCAAGTGGGATATCCCAGATTTTTGATTCTCATAAGCCAAGCTTGTGGAATTAAAAATATAAAAGTTCATGCCACTTTCAAATACTTTTTGATTCAAGTTTCAGGACGTAACGTTGCAAGGATAACACCACACGCTTTATCCTTGCAACTCTTTTCTTAACGTAATTGCATCCCCGTTTCGCAGGAATGTTCGGTGTTTATATTCGAGAAGAAAATTGCGGAGAAGATGCACAAGCCGCGTCGCAAGGAGACCATAACGGAGTTGCTAAAGAGTTCGGTGAAGACACTGGAGCGCTTCCGCCATCCGCGGGTGAGTGTGACCTTCGGCGCCCCCCTTTCCCCCGCTGCCGCCCCCAATCGATAATTACTTTTCCAGTAAGATCCTCTCATACCCGCACCCTCTGGGTTTTTGTTCTCGCCCCGCAGATACTACAAATCTATCACACGGTCGAGGAAAGTGCGGATACGCTGGCCTTTGCCTCGGAGCCCATCTTCGCCAGCCTCTCGAATGTCCTGGCCTTTCACGTGAGTTTTTGGCCACAGTTTTAGTTGCCCGTTGTCCGTTATCCATTGTCCGTTGTCCGTTGTCGGTTGTCCGTTGCCAGTTGGCAGTTTGAGTTGCTGACAGCGACACGGACATGCAATTTGTGCTGTCGCCCGGCTGCCTTTCAGTCCTCCATTGGTTAAGGCCTTTTTTCTGCCCGTTTACGCTTTTTACTGCTCGCACACGGAACAAAATGAATAGGTCATCGCATTAAACCTTCTGTTTTCTGTTTGCTAGAAAAAAATGTGTTTGCATATGCACGTTTACCCCAGAATGACACACTTTAAATGTTAATTATTAGTTGTTTTTTTACAATAATTGTGTCAACAAATATTTTAGTTGATCAGTTGAGATTAACAAATATTCAGTATTAAATCTCTATTTATTTTATTGATTTCTTTATTCCTTGTATTATTTTGCGCATACATCAAAAATCGTTTTTATGCACCAGAGTCAGACTAGTTACATAGATTTTTTCGCAGTGCAAGTCCACGGCCACTGGGTGTTCATCTAGAATTTCCCATGCAGAGCAAAACAATGTTTAGACTGTTGGGTTGATTGTGGCACTGTTTTTGGTGTTGCTGCTGCTGCTGCAGTGGATTTTGCTCGCTCCTGTGTTTTGTTAAAGTTTCTGCAGGCCAGCGAAGTGCATAGTTTGACTTTCAGTACAATGGCACAGTGGGCGGGGCATGGGAAGCAGGGGGCGTGGCTCTTGGCTAGTGGTTAGTGCAAAACTTGCCAACTGATGGGTATGCATGACAGAAACACAAGCGCCAGCTCTCGCACACAACTAAATCGAATTACACACACGGCCAGTCTGTGTCTGTGTGTGACTGTGTGAGTGTGCTATTGCGATTGTGAATGTGTGCGTGTGTGTGTGGGAAAGTTTACGCTGCCAAGATTGAGTCAATAAAGAGCTTCAGTTGGTCCGCACAGCTCGGAAATTGATACGCACACTCACACACACTCACTCATCGTGCGTGTCACAACTTAAAGGTGGTTTCAGCCACGATATTGGATTATATTAGTTGCTTAACTCAAATTAATTTTGGTATAAACAAAAAGTTAGGCGTTGAACTTACGATATTGGGCTGTCGGTGGATATTCGTTGGTCATTTAGTTTTTGTTAGAAAAGAAGAAGTAGTTTTCACTATTTGCAGTACACGTTTCTAAGGCTAATCTTTTGCCTAAACAGTATTTTTTATTATAAAGATTTTATTTTTTTTTGCTTAGAAAACTCCTTATAGTGTTGAAACGCACTGTATCCCGCCTGTTTAGATTCGTATCGAATCAACAACAGCTCCTCCGTATACCCACATAAACAGCTGAAGAATAACCGAAAGAACAGAACCTCCTGCATAGTTTTTAGTTTCCATGAAAGTCGATTCGAGTTCAATTACGTTGAAAATTGCAAAAAAGGTAAAACGCAAAGCACTCACATGCACAAACAAAACAAGAGAGAACGCTATAGTCGAGTTCCCCGACTATCTGATACCCGTTACTCAGCTAGTGTAAGTGCGAAGGACAGTTTTTGGCGGTTTGTGGGCGTTAGAGTGGGCGTGGCAAAAAGTTTTTTTGCGAAAAGATAGAAATTTACAAGACTAATACAAAAATGAAAAAATATCAAAACATTTTTCAAAAGTGTGGGCGTCGCAGTTTTGGGCGGTTTGTGGGCGTTAGAGTGGGCGTGGCAACATGAATCGACAAACTTGCGCTGCGTCTATGTCTCTGGAGTCTGTGTGCTTAGTCTCAACTTTCTAGCTTTTGTAGTTCCTGAGATCTCGACGTTCATACGGACAGACGGACAGACGGACAGACGGACAGACGGACAGACGGACGGACAGACGGACATGGCCAAATCGACTCGGCTATTGATCCTGATCAAGAATATATATACTTTATATGGTCGGAAACGCTTCCTTCTGCCTGTTACATACTTTTCAACGAATCTAGTATACCCTTTTACTCTACGAGTAACGGGTATAACAATCGAAAAATTGGTAAAGGAAAATCCATTGGAAAAACAAATAGCCAAGGTCGTGAAAGCAGCAGAAACACGATAGATTTGAATGGCTTATCAGCAAATGCAATGCCTTTGAATGGAAATTTAAAGGTCCTGAGCTGAAAGTAGTTTGCCATCCAAACCGAGGATGAAACTAATTTAGGGACATCCGACTAGCTTATTTCATGATCTGGCCCTAACTCTCGACGTTGGGATATTTTTTAAGATTTTTGTAGGTTTAATATACATATGAATTATAATAATAACTTTATTTACAAACTTAGATGGTAAAATACTTTAGCTATTATTGTCGAGGCGATATTAGATCCCCCTTATGTTTTCTGCTTAAAGTGTTGTTTTAAGATTTAAAGTTAATATTATTATCTTTATTTTACATACCTATAATTATTATTATTTTATTATAATTATTTTTAATTAATTATTATAATTTTATACCTATCTAGTGAATTCAATGCAGTTATATAAGAAGCATATAAACCTATAAATTCTAAGAATAATTTAATAGTACTTATGTACTTCCTGCTCTAATTGACTTTGAGCACCTGCGATTCATTTTAAATTGTTTAAAAATTCTAAACGCAAATTTCATATCGTGTAGGAGTCGAAAACCTATGAGGCGACCAATGTGGCGCCGGCGGCGGGTGGAGCAGCTGCGTCCCAGGCGCAGGCGGCGGCGAACACCTTGCCCCAGCGACCGGCCCATGCCAAGGAATACAATTTCTTGGACATGGAGCTGAAGTATGGCTTTCTCCAGGTGAGTGGCACCTTGCTGTTTGCGCGGCAAATCAGGAGGACAGGTGGCGTGACCCAAGCGATTTGCTACCATTTTCTTTATTTTCCAGCTGACCGAGGCACTGGCGTATCTGCACTATTCCGGTCACGTAATTCATCGCAATGTGTGTCCATCTTCTATACTAATAACCAAGCGCGGTATCTGGAAACTGGCCGGCATGGAATATGTGGGTGAGTGCGATCTTGGTCTGGGCTTAGGAGTCCAAAATTGAAATGGATTGGCCAGGTCAGCAATTTGTATTCATATTCACATATTCGGATTGCAGAGAGAATGAACGAGAACGATTTGAACAGCTCCATTCCGTGTCCGCCGTGGAGCAATCGGGTGTCCAAGATGGCCCAGCCGAATCTCGACTTTATGGGTGAGTAAATACAGATTGACCAAGGCCTGTGGCCTCTTAATTTGTTCTGTTCAAGTCAGCAGAAGTAAGCATCATCTATTAGGGAATATGGGTCAAAACCAATGATATGTCATGTCTACTTCTTTGGCTTGGATTTAGTAGATTGCCTACTCAAGTGTTATTAAACATGAATTTTTGATTGAAATTGGTCATAAAACTATTACTCTGTTTTTTTCTAAAATCTACCCCGACTAGCTCCCGAAACTCAGTCAACGTCCAAGTGCAGTTTGCTCAGCGATATGTTCTCGCTGGGAATGGTGATCTGTGCGGTCTTCAACAACGGCAGACCACTGATACAGGCCGGCAACTCCACCTCCAACTATGCCAAGCAAATGGAAACGGTGGGTAAACAATTTCTAATTTCTGAATGCCCGGCAAGCGATGAACTTGAAGGGAAGCGAGGAAAAGCTTGGTAACTTTCAGGGGGCAGCGACAAGTGCCAATTGGATGGATGAAAAGTTTTTGAGCTGAACGCAAAACGCTTGGATGGGCTTGTTTGCGCGCTGTAATTAGATTCGCAGCTTTGTCAAATGCAAATGTAATCAAAAAGTCCACTTGAAACTCTAATTATTTTGCCACTTGTGCGGACAGGTGACGGAGCAGCAGCAGGAGTACCAAGTACCAGGATTCAACAGCAGCAGCAGCAGCAGCAGCATTTATCCCGCGGGCGCTAGTCATTAAAACTTTTCGTCCTGTCCCGAGCATTTGGCTGTAGCTTTCGAAAGTACCCAAGTGGTTTCCAATGTTGTGGCAAAGTTTGTTTCGTTTATGCTTATGAAGAGTTTTTGGCACCATCATCCCTCACCATCTCCATCTCAATCTCCACCTTCCCCGTTTTCAGCTGGATGATCTGGTCCACAAGTTGATGCCCAGACTGCCAATTGCCCTGCAGGAGGCCACTTCGCGGATGGCCAGTCGAGATGCAACCGCCAGACCGACCGCCCAACTGCTGCAGCTCATCAAGTACTTCATGTGAGTGGCCAAATTAATTAAGTTCCAGCTAAGATGGCAAAGCAACGGGAAGCACTGCAAACTGTGTGCCAATTTGCCCACTTGCGTTCAAAGTTGCTGTTTCTGTTGCTGTTTCTGTTTGTGTTTGAAATGAAATTGACACCTGTTGGGAGCACACATCCACACACTTCCTAACCCCGGCGACACGCAATCTCTAAGCCAATTTGTACCTGTAGCTGAAATTCAATTGAAGGTTTCATTTTTTTCCCCCAAGTTGCCACGTTCTACCGCCTTTCCTACCAACCAACACACGCACACACTTTAATTACGTCTGTTTGCCAAATGAGAGCGGTAATCAGACCTGAAAGACCTACACAATGCAAAGCGAATAGTAGCTGTGCACTGGGAAAAATTTATTGTAAGAAGTTAGGAAAATATTAATGAAGTAGTGCTGCTAAATTCGAGATCTTTTTCTAAATATATACAAAAGTAATAGATTATTAAGGTAAATAAAATGTGCGCTGAGTTGTCACAACACTTGAAAAAATTTCAGCACTTAAGAATTTGCGTTATCTAGAAATTTTAACAAATAATACAATCAAAGTCCGTGCTCCTATATCTCTTATTGGAAAGTACCTATAATGTTTTAAAACTTGCAACCGAAATGTTCTCATAGTATAAAAAAGCCAGCATTTTTAAGAGCTGAAGAATTCTCGTATATTAATTTAGTATTATGACGATAGGAGTGATAGGTGTTAAGTATATAAAAGACATACATTTTTTTTTGAAGCCATAAATGTTTCGACTTTAATCACAATAATAACCTTTTATTGAGTAAGAGTAGCGAGCTCCTCAAGTTTCTCTGAGTGTAAGGCGTCGCTGCTTTTCAGCTGATTGTGCTGTGGTAGTTGAGCTGGAGTGGCACTGCCTCCTCCAGCCAAGCTGACTGACTCTGGGATTTATGACGACAGCAGCTGTTGCGTTGCCCTGCCTCCCATTGAGATCTGAAAAAGGGGGGACGGCGACGTGCCGCGTTTAGACAAACAAAGCCAAAGACGATGGAGATGGCAATGTAGATGGCAATGGCAATGGAGAGGTGGCGACTGAAGTGGCTGCACAGAGCAACCGAAGCATGAAGTACATCAGTGATCAGCTAGGGAATACCGCATCCTGTCTGCAGGATATATGCCCCATAGGTGGATTGAATGTAAAGCAGCGCAAAACGTTGGCAATTGTGTGGTAATGCTGCTGCTATTGCACTGCGAATTGATGCCACATTCATTGGCTGTTCATAAAAGCAATTTCATGGAGTATGGATGGGTCAAGATGGTGCTTGTTTATTCAGCTTACTCGTTTACAAAAGCTGATTGCTTTTGCTGACCTGATTGCTTAAACCGAACTAGTTTCCTAGTAAGGAATCATTTCATGGATCTCTTACTTAAACTTGAAAAACTCTGTTGTCTGATTTTATTGATTAAATTCTAAAATAAACTTGCTTACAATACTTAATATTAAATGTGTTAGTTATTTATAAATGTACATTTATTTTTGTATTTTATGGTTTTATAAACTGTCTAGACTTATTATCTTTATTTATTATTTGTCCTAATTACTCGCCACAATTATGTGCGCTGGAATCCAACCCATATACCCCCTGCTACCACCTACGCAGCTAAACGCGCTGTCAGCGGCAACAGGGAAGGCAACAGCATGCTGCTCCATCAGTTTTGCCTGGCTGCTCCACCGGCTCCACCGGAAAAGCACCAACGGCATCAGAATCTCAGTCATCTCGACATCTCCATATCTCCATCCCCATGCCATCCTTATCCGCGTGCCGCCTCCTTTGTCGTTGTTAGTCATCCAGTCAGTTAGTCAGTCAGGTTGGTGGCAGCACTTTGAAGTTAATTTAAATGTTGTCAACATTTTCTGCGTTTTTAGCAGCGTATGCAAATGGCTCGAGTGTCTTGGCAATCAGTGGCAAGCTAACTTTCCTCCATTTAAGCTCAAGTAGGTGATTTAAAATGGAGTTTTTCCGCTTGGTCGATTGCCCTGATTAAGTCGACAACCGAGAGAGAAGCGATATCAACTGGTCCACGCGGCGTATACGCAATGTGATTTGATTTCATTGTTTAACCGAGCGAAACTAGAAACAGCGTCGTAATGCTCGCATTTATTTGCGATTTGTTGAAATTTTACGGCATTCAGCTGTTTGGTGCCTGATAAACGGGCATTGAAAATGATTACCAATGCGGGTCGAAAGTAAACACTTTTTGGCAATTAAATTTCAGCAATTTGATTTACATAACAATGAAAAGTATTTCGAATTCCATTTTAGAAAGTTGGTGGCGCCAGTCCGTCGGTTTTGCGGGGACTTAATATTTTAATTTCAGTGGCACAGAGATAAATATTGCCTTTGGCTTATTTTTTGTGGGTTTTCCTGTGGCATTTCCACTCGGTGTTGCCTGCAGCTTAATGTTTAATTGATGCCATTTACCAACTAATCCGCGCTACAATTAAGCACTTAAAGCAATTGCACAACATTTTCTTATTTCGTATTTATACATTTTCATAAAAAGTGTGGACATAAGGAAATTTAATTTGTTGCCATTGAAATTAATGTTGTCGTATTTTCATTTCGTGTTTCTCAGCGATACGCCTATAAACGCTCTGAAATTCCTGGACGTGGTCAACATGAAGGACACGCAGCAGAAGTCCCAGTTCTACAAGACCACCTTGATCGAGGCCATGCCGATGATACCACGTGTAAGTTGGTCCAGTAGCTCAGCCACTTCTGTCCACCGGAAACGGATGCAGTCCGTTGGACGAACATTTTTTGGCCAACAAACTGGCAGCACATTAATCATTAATGGCGTCAAGTTGAGCGCTTTACGGCCAAACAATTTGTGAATTACGAGCCGTTTTATGTCGGTTGCAAAAATGTTGCCGACTGTTCTTTTGTTTTCCATTGAGTTACGAACGGAAGGAGTCTGTCACTTCTTTCTTTCTTATTTTATTTTATTTTATTTCGCCTATTGTCTGATGGCGCCTAATGATGGTTTAGCATTGGCAATTGAAATGACATAGACTGGTTAATGACTTACCCGCATTTCGCCTTCAAATTTGTCGTTTGTTGTCCATAGAAACTCTGGTGGCAGAACATCTGGCCCATGCTCAAGTCCGAGATCAACAATAACGAGGTCCTTGCCGCAGTCCTGCAGCCGGTCATGCTCTTTGTCCAGGAAGCCACGCTCACGGAGTACGACACCCTCATGGCGGCCACCATGAAGTAAGTAGTCTTATTTATAGCCTATTGGAAAACGAGGGCAATGCTATTGAATGCCCGTCTGTCAGGCCACAAATAAAAAGCCAGCTTTCAGTCTTTATCGCGACCGAAGAGGCTCTTAAAAATAAATATAGTGGTCAGACGGGGCTTTATTTAAAATTCATTGGTTGCAAAACAGGGAATTAAGAGCTGCATTGAATAGAAATTAATATATACATACGTTTTGCTATTTATATTATATTCAAACAAATCGAAAAGCAATGAATATAAAGGTTTTATTGAAATAAAACAAGCGTAATTAATTCTTTAGCATTCTCTGCAGTTCAAAGCTCAGGTAAAATGAATAATAATTGTAAAAATATTCAAAGCATTAGTTACTTCTTTAGAAAAATGTTTGAAAGGCAGCAGAATGGCAGCCACTTAGACAGTTAACAAGTGGATCCTTTCTATTCCATATTATGGATACTACTAAAGACAGTCCGGCTTAAAAAGTTTCTCAATCGTGTCATTTCTCATCTGGAATCCCTTCTGTTCTTGTCTAGCGATGAGAACTTTTGTGTTTGAACAATTGAAAAACTTTCGCGACACTTCTTTTTATGTTATTCAATTTTCATGACGTTTTATTGCGCCCACTGCGACAGGCGACAGTTCTTATTGTAATTTATAGAGCTTGACTGGGAAACTTTCTCCGGGTCCTAGAGAAGGGGGCGTGGCAGGGAGAGAGCCCGGAGTGCTCACCTTTGGTGGTGAGCCGTACATAAATTAGTAAAACACACAAAGGCCCGCACCAGAGAGTTCACTACTTTGCCGAAAGTTGGCGACAAACTTTGTGGCCACTTGTAAGACGCTTATTGACACCCGGGCCATGAGAGAGAAAAGAAAACTTTTCACACGCATTTATATTTAGTAATTTCCAAGTGATATATATCGTTGAGAATGGCTTTGCACACTAATCAAATCTGTGATGTATCCTAGAGTCATCTACAATACACCGAAATCCATTCAGGCCAGCGTCACAATACTTGAGAATTTGCATTTGATTATCGAGAAGACGAAACCGGAGGATGTCACCACAGATATAATGCCCATGTTGTTCTACTCCTTCGACGGCTCCACGATACAAGTGCAGGTGAGTGCTCCACTCGGATATGCAAATCACTCCCAGAACTCCGGGAAATGCAAATGGAAATGGGTTGGCGGAGAGCTGGTTGTGTAATTACGGCAGCAATTTCTTAATTAACTGCGACTCAGAAGCTGACTCAGAGCACAAAAGTGCCCAAGCAAGTGAATTTGCATTTTCTTTGCGGGGGAGGGAAATTCAAATTCAATAAATGTGGAAAAAATGTTGGGCAACCAGAAAAGTCAGCATTCCCATCGGTTAGGTGCTGAAATTGTGTAATTGAAAAACTGACTTTAAATGGTTTCTTATATTAATGTGTAAAACACATTTATGAATTGGTATATTCCATGTATGTTTAATAATATTTAATTAATATATTTTACATTCCGCACACAGAGCGCCGCCGTGGTGGCTGTGGCCAATGTGTTTGATAGCATCGATGAGCTCTCCATACGCCGCATGGTCCTGCCCAAGGTGAAGCAGGTGTTCGAGAAGAACATAACCGATCCGAAGATTGTGCAGAACGTGCTGATGTGCATCGAGCGAGTCATGGACCGCATGGAGCGGGCACAGGTGAGTCCTCCGGAATCCAATTTTAACATATATCATCGCATCTCTGTGGCAGGTTATGGATGAGGTTCTGCCGCTGCTGGCGAACATTCGCATTCCCGATCCCGATATCATCATGCGTACTGTGCGTAAGTTGACACACAATACACTCTCAGTTTTGTTGTTGTTTTTTTAGGCCATTATCGAAAACTAATTAAGGTGCATGAAACACAATTTTCCCCATTGGCCCAGTGCGAACAATGCAGATTTACACGAGTTTATCTGCATGCTAGCATGCATAAATACAAATTGCCCACAGAGATTTACTTTGGATCGAATTTCCCACAGGCTGACAATTTGATTTAGTTCTCTGCAAAAAGGGGGAGCTTAATTGTTAACAGATGGTTGGCTTTATTTTATAAACAAACGGATTTGATTACTTACTGATTTAGTGCGACAAATATTTTCATTGAGATGACTTTCAATGTTTCTTAAGCTTGGGGGAAAACTGGGATTTTCCATTCAATTAAGATTGATTAAACGTGCCTTTAAACTGCATCTTAAGTAATAAATTGAGCTTGTGGTTTAAATACTATGTTTGCAACAAACAGGCGATATGAGTTAATTGTTTGAGAATGTTTTCTTAAAGTTTATAAATTTACTTAAGTGGGATTGCACAGAATAGTTTAACTTATAAGATTTAAACGAGTCATACACACTTAACTACTTTTGAATGCGTATAATTTATTTTTTACTTGCTTAATTCATGACTTAATCCATAAACTCCTCTTTAGGTAGCAATGTTTAAATACTTTCCACATTGAAAGCTATAGTGATTGTTAACAACATAAAGCCGAGTAATAAGCTTTTGCAATTAAACTTCCCAGGCATCTACCATAAACTGTTTGTGGACAAAACCTACGGACTGACCGTGGAGACGATGGCCACCAATGTGCTGCCCCTGCTCATTCCGCACACGGTGAATCCCTCACTCAATTTCGAGCAATATTGCTACCTGCTGGAGGTAAGTATGCCTGGGTAGTTACTTTGGCTTGAAAGTTACCCAACTAATGGTGTTCATGGTGTTTACAGGTGCTGCAGCAAATGCTGGAGGCCATCGATCGGCAGCAGAGGAACAAGTTGAAGTTGGACAACCTGTCGATGGCCTCGCCGGAACGCCACCGCACCCTGCGTCACCAGTTCTCCACGGACAATATGAATGCGCCACCCTTCAACATTCCCAACTTGCGCATAGATCAACGCAAGACGTCCAGCGCCGAGGACATGGCCCGTAAAAACTCTGGCGGTGAGTGGATCCTTCGAGTTCTAAATATAGACATCTACATTTAGTCTGGCTGAATTTAGTCTGGGTATAGAAAACATAGACAACGAGATGAATTATTCAAGAATTTATAGGTTGTCTTACAATATGTGTTTCGAATTTGGCCATGTAACACAAGTTTGATATATACACAATACTTGTGCTAACTAAATACAGAAATACGTGGAAATAATATATCTGGTTCATTTATAATAAATTAGGCAAACTTACAATCGAACGCAAATACATATTACTAATGCCCCATTCATAATTAATGCACAAACTAGTGAAAAGTACACAGAATGTAGCTACCAAGACTTATGGGTATCCTTAAACATGTATAGATTTGGCCAAATGTTCAGGACTCCTGGCCCACTTGGTTTGTCGGTTGAGTGAGTGGCCGCCTGTGGGCATGTGTAATTGGAAATTTCGTGGTGATTTCAATTTGATAGTCATCGAACGTGACAGGAGCCGTTTGTTCTGGCCACTAATCAGCCGGGCTCCTTCGACGGTCGACGGCCATTGTGCCGGTTATTTAATTGTATTATCCTGGCCATGATAATTTTATAATGATGAACATGCAAATCAAAAGCACCGCCCGGAGCCGGCTATTATCGGTCATGGAAACACAGGCTGCACTGCCTAATGAACTTTCGACATAATTATGATTTATTATGATGGCCCCAATCGCCGGCAGACACGAGGCAGCTCAGCCAAGTTTACTTCACCCTCACCCACTGCACCCGCTGAAAATTTTGCCACTGCCACTGGGATCAGAGCCACCTCAAACCTGCCACTTGCTAACTTCCACCTTACCACCCGTCTATTGCTGCTGCATATTGCCACTTAAAAATTACGAACAAACAAGGTCAGACCGCATTCATGAATTCTGAATGTCGAAAGTTGTTTAATCCTTGAAAGCAGCAAAAAAAAAGGCTTGCAAATCAGGGCTTTTCAAATCTTAAATCTTAATCTCTTAAAGCCTGAACAAAAATGATATGTAACTACTCGAAATGATAAAATATTTAAATATTCTCATTCAATTTTACCGCAACTAACGAAAGCTAACTTAAAAGTTTTAGTTTCAAATTGTCAATCTATTAATTGGTTTATTGCCTTTTGATTCATATAACTCATACGACCTGTGCGCCCAAGAAACTTGTTCTTTACTGCGGATTCTTAATATTATTAATATTTTCGGAAGTAATAATACTACTATTATAAGTAAAGAAGTATATTAAAAGTACTCTTTAACCAAAAACCACGAAGGTCCACTTTAATTTAACAGTGAATGCAAAGTGATTGATGCAACCTTGACAATTGCCATGAATTCAAGTAAATCATTCTCGGCACAAATTGGCTTGGAATGGGAATGGAAGTGGGTAGCTCCCTGCTACCCGCTACCCGTTGGGCCAAGTCAGGTGCAGCGGCCGCAACCGCAAAATGTGCGAATGTCCTTGGCAGTGACAGAATCCCAGGCGTCGGAATCCTTGGTTGGCTGCGACTCGAATTTTCGGTTTGTCGGCTTTTTGCTCTGACTGCGGTCCCGACGTCATCACAAGGTACGTGCCTGTGTTTTAGGGCCTGACCGCGACCATTATTAGACTTAATTAGCCCCAAAGCACACGGCCTGGTGTGTCAGCGTGATGGTATCTGGTGAAAAACAGCATATAAGCGAAAAAATTGCACAGGCACACGGTGAAACAATTCTACTAATTAAAACAATATATATACAAGCTAACAACCTATATCAAACAAGGTTCCTAGCGAAACTTTCCAGCAATCCAATATAAAATCGTTAAAAAATCAAATAAATATCATACATTTATTCTCTATTTATTACATATATTTATATATATTTGTTCTCCGTGTACTGTATCCTTTTTTCTTCTGCAGGCTCCGGCATGCTGGGCGGCTGGTGGTTCGGCTGCTCTCCCTCGTCGCCCGACAGCAATTTCCTGCGCGTGGGCAACGTGTTCCCCAACCGGCGACTGTCGGACAACACGCTGATGACCCCCAAGATCCGGATAGCTCCGTCGTGCGCCTCCTCGCCGGGCGGTACTCCTGGCAGCGGGCTGCCGACTCGACGCCACTCGAGCATTGGGCCGCAGGAGCGCCGGGGATCCACCATCAATTTGTCACCGCCAACTGTAAGTTGTTTGTGTCTGGCTCGGCACAGGGTTTCAGTTTCATTTTTGGTTTCAGTTTCAGTTTCGATTTTTGGATTTTATTTTTGCTGTCCCCTTTGGTTGCCATTCATTTTGTGGCCGCCATTGTTTATTGTGGTTTTTTCACCCGTGCCTCTCTGATTTATTTATGCCCTATTTTCCGCGTTTGCCATTCGATTGGCCACAGCGTCGGCCACAAAAGGCTTACCATTATTTGACTTTCATTGAGATTTTATTTGATGTTCGTTATGTGCGCCCTGTCGCTTCTTTGTTTCCTTGGTTTGGCTTTTCCAGCAGCTCATGTGCCCGCCGAACTACTCTGTATACTACTGCTATTACTACTATTATATATATAGCCATATAGCCATATAGCGCATAGAATAGCGTTTATCGTGTTTACTACAGTCTACAGTTACAAAGTTCAAAGTTCTAAGTTCTCAGTTCTCAATGCGAACATCGCCCACATGACTATGTACAAAACCAAACAAGAAACATTCCGTTCTGGGTTTAAGTTTTCTCTCCTTGTTTGGTACTTTCATTTCCGATCTGATCAGTTATGAATGCGATTATGTATAAGCTCATTTCCTCCCCGTAACCGCAGCGAAGTATACATATCACAGATGCTCTAACACACACTCTCTTATATCTTATCTCGCCCCGATCAAAACCGATCAATTAAACACGTTACAACAAAAATTTAAAATATAATATAAACAATCTACGGTGCTTTCGGTGTCTTCGTGATCGCCACGAATTCTCTTTCTCCATCCAATAAATATAGTACGGTGCCCGCGGTAGCTCTGGATCGAGTCTATCGGTGCCATCGACTTCGGTCTATGTTGTAAGTCTAAAAAACAAAGCAATCCCAGTTTTGTGAATGCGGTTCTACAGTGAACGTTGCGAGCTTCGACCAGGTCGAAGATATGATACCCTTGAAGGCTGTTATTGAAATCAAAACTAATTAATTGCTCTGTCTTCTAAAAATCGCATTTCATTTAAAATTATATATCTACGATAGGCTACTACTGTGTTAATCTACTAGAATGCTTCCACATGTTTTAAAAATCAACAAAAATGAATATATCATTGTATATTATTTTTAGAAAACTTGCACTAATAATTTCAAAACTAAAGCCTTGTTCCGCAATAATGAAAGCCATTCAAGGGTATAAGAGACCACCCAAAAACCAAGTCAGGCCTATCTGAACCGATTCGTTTGCCATTCTTGTGGGCGTTTGTCGGCAGCACTTTGGGCCAACATCGAAATGGACTTTGTCTTGCCAAGTTGTTAACTGTCGTTTCATTGTTATCGCTGTCGTCTCCAAAAGCACTTCAAAGCCAACTCTCTGTCCTGTTAACCCACACACATACACACCGATTGCCGGCCAAAATGGCGAACGGAAGCCAGGGGATGCGTTTCCGTTTCCGCTTATGTGGCTCGCTCGCTCGCACTCGTCTCTCGCTGGCCTTTCTCGATATGTGCTCGTATTGTTGAGACTGCAACTGCAACTGCAACTGCGTTTGAATATGAATTTGACTTGCTGCCCAACTCTCTCGTTCTCGTACTCGTTATCGTTCTTGTGCTGTTACTTGGATGGAAAAACTGTTGCAAGAATATTTTACAAGTTTTATTTTCGAAATTTACATTACACATATGTTTTGTATAATTTTCCGTTTTTGAATTCGGTATATTTTGTGCATTTGCTGCGCTGCTGCTATCTGTTCCTCTACATGTACTCATCTCTGTCAGTTTTCGATATTATTATTATTTTTGTGTGGTTCTCGTTGAGTTTCAAGTTTCAAGCGTCCTGTTCTTCAACTTTAATACTGCCTGTACTTCCGTTCTCTGCCTCTGTCACTCTGGGATTGGGCGAAATAAAAGCCTATGCTAATATCCAGTGCGGTGTATATATAATGCAGTCGACTTTGTTCCGTTTCTGTTGTCTTTGGTGTTCTTGTTATGTTCTTTACCTATCCAACGTATTCTATTATTATTTCTAAGTATAAACGAAGTGTCTTCAGTGGGGGAGAGTATCGAAATAATAAAGTTTGGCAATGTAAATTTGATGAATGAATGACTTTTCAGCGAAATAATCAAATTGATGGAGGAAAAATCAATCAAATGGTGCGAGTTCAATAATGTGTACACAAATTGTAGCATACTTTTGAGGGCTTTCGCTTTAAGATTTAATTTGCTCTCAACAACAAATTCGTTTTATAGATATCAGTTTTCTTTTAAAAAATTGGGAAAATATAAAATATATTTTTTTATGAAAACAGAATAGTATTAACAGTCATTGATTGAGTGATAGACTCTAAGAAACTTATACAATCGATGGGATATAAAACATATAAAACAACAATTTAGGTTTATTATACTATACTATACCTATACTATAAACTTTATACTATACTATACTTCTTCATTAAATGTCCTGATCGTGCTCAGTGTTAATTTGATTTCGTTTCCATTTGACTCTTTTCATGTTGCGTTCGTATCAGAAAGAAACAAATGAAACACCAAATACCTCGTACACCTGAACACTAACACCACTATATCTATATATATATATATATACTATATGTATTTGTCTGACGAAAGCATTTGAAAGTACAATTGGAAAGTCCGATTTGTGTGGCTTTTTTGCTGTTGAATTTTTGAGCAACAGTGCTGTGAATTGATGTTAAACCGGCTTGTTTCTGTATTCAGCCGTAAAATGAAAACACAAAACACAAGACTGCGTTTATTTCATGTGTGTATATTTCCGTTCTTCATTTCATGTACGAACAAAAACAATATAATTGAAACAAAAATCGAAAATACGTATAATAAAAACAAAAATAAAAATAAAAAAATTCGCAGCTTGCACGGAGCATGATCGTGAGTACACGTTTCATAATTTCGTTTCAGAATTTTCCATTTAATTTTCTCTTCCAGTCTCTTTAACTCACTACCTATTTTCTCTGGCTCTCAACTATTTAAGGTCTAGACACGCACACACACAAGCAATCGGCAAACACACACACAGACGCACACCCACACACACAGTATGCTGATATTAAATTTTATGTTAATGTAATTTGATTTCATTTCATTTGCCCCGCCCACTCCTTTCATGTCTGCGAGGCGAAATTTGATTTGGAATATATGCATAAATACCCAAACGCATTGAGCCTTTTATGTACATATATACAAGCCCCCACCCGCCTATATACCCAATATACCCCATATATATCCTATATATTCACATTCAGTTGGACATTTCTGTGTTCTGCAATTCGTTAGTATCAATGTATTATGATTCGACCTTCTCCTGTCCGTTGATTGATTGAGTTCGAGTTTGGCTTTGTTTCATTGTTTGTTGGTTTGTTTGTTGGTTTGTTCGATTGTTTGTTGGTTCGTTGCACCATCAGCTCAATGTATACTATTTTGTCGGTAAGGCCTGGGTTCAGCCAACACACACCCACATCGCAGACTGTACCTGTACATAGCACAGAAACCAAAAGTGATTATAACTATATGTATAATCTCGATCCCGAACGCATCCGCTAAAGCAAATTGCAATGCACTTTGATGACAAGCCACAACTAATCTTCCAAAGAAATCTCCTTTATTGTACTCCCAAAAACAGGGTGGCTCCATGCCGAACACCTCCAGCAGTGTGCCATTCTTGCTTTCATCCAGCATGCAGTCGATAAGGTCACGCCGCCAGTCCACCGTCCTGTCATCGGGTCCACTCGGCTCCGGATCGGGGCTACTGCAGCAGCTGGGATCCGGCATGGTAAGACAATTAACTTCCGTATCCGGGACGGTTAGCCCGGTGCCGCTGTTGCGGGTAAATGGCACACGAAACAGCCACAGCCACAGCAACGTCCGAAAGTGTCCGTCACTCAATATCACATTCAGTCAATAATACGATCTGAACGAAATCGGCGAGGCTACGGCCAACGCCGATTCCAGCAGATACGGTTCAGCCAGCACCAGCAATTTCAATTACAATACCGGCTACAATTACGGCCCCCAAAGTTACGGGCCCCAAAGCTATGGCTACAATCTCAATCAGAGCCTCAACAATGTGCGTTACAAGGCCAAGCTGCGGAGCATGAATCTCAATCTCAATCCGCCACGGAACTAAACGGCCATGTCAATGAAAAGCAAAGATAAAAAAAACAATCAGATCGAAACTATATATGTATGGGTGCCATACACGAAATGGAAGCAAATCAAATAATGCAAGAGGGGCAGAGGGTAAAATGTAGCAAAAAACTAGACATACTCGTATATGCCAAATCAATGAATGATCGTACCTATGTGAGACCTACTATAACCTAGTCATACGTACTAATAACGCAAATCTTGATACTAAAACCAATACAATTACGAATTATCTAACTAATATTGATTATTGATATGCATACTTATAGAACTAATAGTACACAACTGTTGTTTTTTGGAGAATTTATTCAAGTCCTGTATTTGTATGTACCATAAGTGTTAATGTTGAAACATATCTACTTAAACAAAAAAACGTAACAGAGTTATCCATCACAAAGCCCAAATTGGCTACTAACAGCTACTATTTATCCTTATTGTTGATTGATATTATTAATTATCTTAGTTGTTGATTTGAAATCCCTGCCCAGCAACGAATAAGAGCAAAAACCATAACGACCACGTAAATTGTCAAATTCAATTGAAGTCATTGGAATATGAAAATTCAGAGAATACCCAGAATTTCCCATCCACATACAAACACTGCATGTTTGTGTGCTTAAATCCAAGTCCTTGATCCTTGTCGTCCTGAAAGTCGTGCTTGTAAATCCAGCGATAGTGTTATCATTGCCAAAGCCCACATTACCAGCTAGTTTAGCCTAAGCACCTGCACTTTGAATTTATCGGACTTGTGTCAGCTTTAAGGACATTTTCCCGCAGGGTAGTTAGTTGAAGCTCGCAGTTATATGATATGATAGGATAGTTACCATTAGACAACTAGTTTAAGTCAACACAGTTATGTTCGTGTACGTTGTGGAAATCAAGGTATTTTATTTTTATTATTATTACCTTCTATTCTATTAATTTTGTTAAGGTTCAAAAAATTAAAATTGCCCTTTTCGAAGTTCATAAAAAAAATTATGCATGGTTTCCTAGTTTGTTCTTGTATGTTAATTTTAAAAACTAAATTTTCTAATTTTGTATCACCAATTTAAACCAATACAGTTAGATATGCTTCCTTTTCCGCAAAAATCTAAACACAAAATGCATGATAAGAGAAATTGCTCCTAAGATTTTTCAGTTTAGGTTTCACTGGACTAAACAAATAACGAAGTGCTGAATCATAGGTGAAACAAATGCTTTTTCTGTAAATGAAACTTAAAACGAGCGAAGATGAAATAGAATATATAGAACCATTGAAATGCATGCGCCTGCAATTTTATGAGTTTTCTTAATCCAGTTGTACAATATCTGTGGTGTTCCTAAGTGTTTTGGAATTGACGTTTTCCATGGCATTGTGAATGTATCTGTACTACTTGACTTGCCATTTTACTTTCTGCCCATCTGAACTGCACTATATATATATATTCTGGAAATACAAAATACAACAGAGAAATGAGATATACAAAAGAGAGAACGAATGCTGAATACAAATCGAATTAAGCTGCTGATCACGGAGATATTGTAATATATATATACTCACATACTCACATATGTGTAAACTTGATTGATTGACTGACACTGAAGGCTTCAGAAGGCTGCTATACCCGCTCTCGTGCATACCTACTACTACTACTATATCGATCTGAACTATATGAATCTGTTAACTGACTTACCAGATCTTTATATGCATTTGTATTGTACTTTACTCTACTACGATTAAGTCGAATTTATGCGAATTTATTGTAACTGTTTAATGTACACTTGGCTATTGCACAATCAGTGTTGCTTTGACCCCTGACCTTCGATCCCCAAACCCAAAACACACCCAAAACACCCCGCTTTTGCATTTGAGATTTTTATTTTGCTTTCGCCGTACTTATTACTTATGATTATGATTCTACTTCGAAATGTGCCTTAAGAGTTCAAAGGTTCTCGCATTCCAAGTGCGTAGTGTGTAGATTGTGCGACAAATCTTAAAGAATATATACATACGATATACATTGTACGAGTATAACTAACTTGATGAGATCGATGAAGAGTAGCTACCGATACCTAGACAAGCAATGCTCGTGTAAGTCAACCAGAGAGCTCCGAAAGGTGAGAGGTCGCCGAGAGGTCACCGGAAACTCCTCCCGATAACACCCACACTCATCCACAATTGTACCTTAGTAGTAGTTTTGTAGTCACCCACATCCGGTGGTAATCCGACACAGACACGTACACCTAGCCCTAAGTGGACCCTAATTAGATGTTCGTAGTTTGCATTGCGTAACCAGTTGAACCCAATATATATACTATATATGTATGTGTACACCAGATCCCAGATTATCCAGATAATCCAGATATAAAACTCCAACCCGCCAATACCGGAAATAGGATCCAAGCCCGAGAATCGAATCGATGCATGACAACCGAACCCGATGTTAGTCCCATCTATTTTGCTAATACATATATATATTATATTCTAATCTTTATAATACCAATGTATTGTGTGTGCCCCCTTCTCTCTTCTTGTCTCCAATCATTTGCTGTTTTACCCGTATTCGTAATACCCGTAATATACGTTATATCCGTAACGGAGTGCGAGATACTTCGAAACCAAGTAGCTTCAGCAGTTCCCAATATATTTGCCCAGTAGCTAGATAATACCTAATTGTGTAACAATAACATAATACCAATAACAATACCAATAGCCTATGTATGTATTTTGAAAATCGTTTGAAGCCGAACAACCAGATTGATGGTCTATTTATCTTGCAACAACTCTATTACAGTATCAACTATTCTCCGGACGTAACTAAAGATACAGAAACGCAATCAGATAAATACATTCAAAAGAATCCAATTACTTTTTAATGCAATTTCGGTCCATTTATGAAACACCAGTAATCAACTTATACTATATTAGCGGCATAAATACTATATATGAAATTATGAAAATTGTAAACGTATACCAAGCGCAAGCATAACTAAGTATTTTCAGTCGAATCTCTAAATGTTGTTAGCCAATCAAATTTGATGTGACCAAAACAACATATTAATCCCAAAAATAATTGTAATTTATCAAAAACAAAAGTGTCAAACACAACCCAACAATCACCAAAAAAACACACAATCCAGATAAAAAACATATGAACACTATGCAGAATGCAATCAATTCCTAGAAATCCTAACTATTCTTGAATATATTTATTGTGAATGTTTACGCTAGGCAAAACAAAAAACATGTCAAATATACCTCTACGTGTCATTGAACTCGCCTATATCATACGAAAATACTCACTTAGTTTAAACCATATCACACTGCACGGGATAAAGAAGCAAGCATATATTGTGTGTTTATTTTGCTAACATCAATCAGAACGTTATTTCAATGATAAATATGCAATCAAATAGGCGAGAGAGAATCGTGTACCTACATACATCGTACCTAGCACCATAGAAATCAAACTTATCACAGAGCTTTACAGCAAACGCAATCAAAAACAAGAAAAAAACCAATGAATATGAATAACCTCGAATACGAAAGGGAAGTTTATTTTTAGCCAAGAACCTCGAGAGTTCCCGCCTGCGCTTTATAGTGATGAATCCCACATAAATATATATATCTCCACCCATCATCCAATCCATCAATATATATACACACTCTGATCAACCGGAATAAATAACTCGAAAAACACCCAAAACTACTACTAAGGTGAATACACGAATCCAACCCAAGGTGCACCGATCCAATGTCCACCGATCCGTAATAGAACCAGAACCAGTAATTACAGAAGCCGCTGTTCCCGAATGCAATCTCAAACTCAAATCTCAAAACTCAATCTCACATTTATAGTCAATTTGTATAGTTGGGCAGCTATATGCGTAAAAGTGTGGTAAATGGTAAATGGTATATGGTAAACTCTTGAAACTTTATATGGTGAAGACTCACCTATGTCATAGATGTATTCATTACGTAAACGGCAATTAAAGCGATTATTATTGTTGTGCTATGTTTAGCGGTGTAGAAAAGAAAACCGAAATTATATGAATTTATATATGTATACAAGCAAAAGCAGGACGAACTCTACCTGGGACACGATAAAACCTACTTTACTACATGATATGATATACATATGTATATTCTCTGAAACACACGAACGGAAACGGGACAATCAAAATTCAACCGACACTTATTCTATACCAACTATCAACTAACAAAACAATTACAATTTTAAGTTATATACGTTGTTGTGTTCGTTTGATTCGTTGGATCTGCATTTGGTTAATGCCAGCTAATCTGATCCTCAAACTCCAGCATATCCTTGCCATGCACCTGAAACTGCTTTGCATTTTGTTCGGTCGGAATTTGTTGTTTATTTCATCTTAGACAAGCATATCGATATGGTTTACTAGCGTTTAATTGTACGTATACATAATTAGATTTACTTAATTTTAATTAATGTTTACGTGACAAGACAGAAAACTAAAACCAAAAACACAAAAAAAAAACAAAAAAATTAATAACAAAATAAAACAAAAAGGGGAAAACCAAAAGCTCAAACTGGACTGAACTGAACATTTAAGAGTTATATTATGTACATTATTGAATTGCATTTGATTGTGTGAAGATCGTTTTAGTGAGAGTAACTGCGGTTAAACTTAAAGGGTATTATATTTGTATTCGAATTTGTATGTAACTCTGATCGTATGTACGTTATGTTATCGTAAGTGTACCATCCTAGATCCTCTAACGAATTGAAAATGAAGCCAACTCTGTCTCTTGTGATTCTATTGTGATGCTATGGGAGTCAAGCAGCACTCAACTGTTTTTATGCCTCTTAAAGTTTAAAACAAAGCTTATCGAAGCAAAACCAAAACTAAACTACCTATCTCTACTCTAGTCTATGCAATGCTAATTGGCAACCCGAACTATTGAAAACAATCATGCACAATAAATGTTATGCAATTGAGAGAATCCAAGGCCAAAGACCCACAACTTTTTCTTACACTACTCGAAGTAATTGTGTACAACTAAAGGAATTCTAGATTTTAAATGTGCTAAAACTGTTTATAGTCAAGTACTTAATTATGAGTGTAATTATCGAATATTAATACGTACAAAGATTGGGGCATTTGGCATAGTAATACTAATGTATAAACATGGGATCGATGGTTAATTGAAAATGGAATGGTGCAAATGCGTGTGACAATGTACGTATATAACAAAAATTGAATTTAAATGTTTAATAAATGTGTGGAAATGAATAAATGCGCTGTACTCAATTACACTCTACCCTCTACGTTAGCTTCTCGTCCAGGAAAAGTGGATCCAAGCTGCATTTTTGGCGCTGCTCCATGTAATCCAAGCTCTGGTGGTTATACAGGCGCTGTCCCATGCTGCGTGCCACATTGTCGGATTCGTCGGTGTTCGCCTCCTCTATAAGGAGCTGTTAGGACACGATTTTCTGGTTAGAAACTACTTTTAAAAGCTGAGCCCTTCTGCTCACCTCGATTTCCTTGGACAGAAATGCCTTGGTGCCATCACTCAACTTCTTTTGCGGCTGGCCCATCAAAGCGTTTTCCAGAAATTTGTAGGCCTCACTGAAAGAAGCATTACCATTATTATTACAAATACAAATAAATTAAATAAAAACCATTCCCACTTCAAGTCAATGCCACTCAGTTCCTCTGGCGATGGCTTTGTCTCATTTTGGATTATGGAGTTCACAGCGGCGGCTGCTTCGAATTCGCAGAGTTCCGAGAGTTTGGAGCTTTTCATGAGTTCCAGCCACTGAGTAATGTTGCTTAAGCTAACTGAGTCGCAATTCTTAACCATTTCCTCGCTTCTGCCAATCGTGGTGGCCACATATTCTGGAAAGGATCGTTGATATGCACTATTACTTTTTGCAACATCATTTGTGGAACTCACCAAGCACGGCGGTCGAATAGTTTCGATTTCGGTGCTTTGATGCTTCCAGCAAGGTCTGCTGAGAGTAGCCCTGCTTGTTGAGTTGCCTTTGCAGCTTTAGTTTCACATCCCTCGGAATGCTTGCACTTTTTACTGCGTCTTTCTTGCCGGAGTTTTCCGAATCCGGCGTAAGTTGTTGCTTGTCCATTTCCTTGAAAGTTTTGTTTACGTTTTCTTAGGGTGACCCTCTTTGGTATTTAAAATGTAGTATTTTTTATTCTTAGAGTATTGAGCTGTTTAAAAACAAATAATATTTGCAACATATCATCTTGCAAAATGTTTGTTTTATTTGTAAACTGTATATAATTGTAAATACTAAATAACTAAATATCGATAGAATTAATTGAATAGATTTAAGAATGAACGATAGTATCATCGATATATCGAATGTAGAGAAGGGATCGAGAAGTTGAAGGAGAAACATCGTTAATAAAGAATATATAAAATTGTTACAAAAATCAGGTGTGGGGTATATCCCAAAACAGTTATAATAAAGCAAGACTACGATGGAATATAGTGTTATTCTAAAAAAATCAAAAACTGAGTTAATTGACATTTTAAAAGCAAACGAAGTTTATTTTGGCGA